>NW_027507748.1:214489286-217024286 GCF_037356315.1 Lithobates pipiens
ATCAGCGAGATCTCATTGTTAAGAGGTAGTCAGGAGAAGGGTACAAGAATTTCCAAGCATTTGATATACCACTGAACACAGGGAGGACAGTCATTAAAAAGTGGAGAAATATGGCACAACAGTGACATTACCAAAAACTGGACATCCCTCAAATTTATGAAAAGAGAAGAAAACTGGTCAGGGAGGCTGCCAAGAGTCCTACAGTAACACCAAGACCTGTAGGAATATCTGCCAAGTACTGGCTGTGTGGTACAGCTGACAACAATCACCATATTCTTCCTATGTCCTGGCTAGTGTGGCAAGAAGAGTTTTCTGAAGAAAAACCATCTAAGCCCAGCTTAATTTTACAAAAATACATCTGAAGCCTCCTAAAAGCATGTGGGAAAAATGTGCTATGGTCTGATAAATACCAGGGTAAAACTTTCTGGCCATAATTTTTAAAGATGTTTGGAGTAAAAACACTGCTCATCACCAAACACTATACCCAGCGTGAAGCATGGTGGTGGCAGCATTGTGCTTCATGGCCGTTTTTCCTTCAGCTGGAACAGGGGCCTTAGTCAAGGTAAAGGGAATTCTGAACAGTTTCAAATAACAGTCAATATTGGCACAAAACCTTCAGGCTTCTGCTAGAAAGCTGAACATTAAGAGAAACGCCAGAGCGACAACGACCCAAAGTAAACATCCAAATCAGAGAAATGGCTTCACCAGAAGATTCAAGTTTAGAATGGCAAAGACCTGAATCCAATTGAAATCTGTGGGGTGATCTGAAGAGGCTGTGCACAGAAGATGCCCTCACAATCTGACAGATTTGGAGTGTTTTTGTAAAGAGTGGGCAAATATTGCCAAGTAAAGATATATCATGCTGATCGATTCATACCCAAAAAGACTGATTGCTGTAATAAAATCGAAAAGGTGCTTCAAAAATATTTAAAGCGGGAGTTCGACCGTTTTTTTTTTTTTTTTAAAGTCAGTGGCTACAAATACTGCAGCTGCTGACTTAAAATAAGGACACCTACCCGCCCAGCGCGCCCGCGTTGTCGGCACCGGAAGCCGATCTCTCGATAGTCTCTCGGGTGCTGCCGCTGCCATCTTGGGTATGGGAATCAGGAAGTGGAGCCCTTGCGGCTTCACTTCCCGGTTCCCTACTGCGCATATCGCGCTGCGCAATAAGGATGGTCCCCGCTGTCCCTGGGATCCGTATGTTTCCCAGCGGACAGCGGGGGACCCGCAGGAAGTGGCGTAAATATCTATTTATGCCGGAAGTGGTTGCAAATACCTGTACTGTACAGGTATCTGCACCCCCCTCCCCCTGAAACGTGTTAATTGTGGCGCCGGAGGGGGGGGGAGGGTTCCAATGAGCGGAAGTTCCACTTTAGGGTGGAGCGCCTGATTTAAGGTGTGCACACTTATGCTACCATATTTTAAATTTTTACTTCCAAGAGATTTCAGTTAGTTTGTTCAACTGAGTTGAACAGTTTCTAGGTCATAGTAAAGGTGGAAAAAGTTTTGAAATTAATCTTTAGCCCCCACTCGCTCCCAGAGCCGATGCGAGTGCCCGGTGGCCTCGATGTTTATAGCACAAAAAATAAAAACCGCAGAGGTGATCAAATACCACCAAAAGAAAGCTATTTGTGGGGGAAAAAAAAAGACAAATTTTGTTTGGGAGCCACGTCACATGACCATGCATTTGTCTGTTAAAGCGACGCAATGCCAAATCGCAAAAAGTAGTCTGGTCTTTGGCCAGCCAAATGGTCCAGGGCTTAAGTGGTTAAACAGCAAATGATTAATAAGACTTCAATTACCATTAGATGTCACCATAACGCATGCTCTCTTCTCCCTCTCAAACCTAGTCTCCATTTCCTCCCGAGTGGTTTCTTGTTCTTCCTCATCCAGCTTCTTCATTTCAGCCAGTACACGCTCCGCTTCTTGTGGCATGCTTGACCCCTGCAGGAATGCACACACATTACTGAGACAAATATACCAATACAATAATTCCTATTGAAATTAGGGTTTAATATGAATGCGCTTTATGCACATTTTCACTTTAGTGTGATTCGCCTCGGTACATTTACCAGAAACATTAAAAATCAAGTGCTTAGTTTTACCAAGCTAGTCAAATATATAATTCACTTTACATTGCCATTTTGTGTATATACTGAGGTTTGTTTAGTTCATCCTAAAAAAACACGCAACTACACAAACAGGGGAACTACACTATTCTCCTGAGGAACTGACCTTCAAGCAAATAAGCAGTTTTGTTATCTGCCTTCAGAAAGGGAAACTCCAAACCATTTTAGACCTACATGGAAATGCTCAAATTAATCTGTGTAAATATATTTAAAAGCATTGTTTCTACACACATCTAAGCAGAAAAAGGTAGAATAGTTGATCCCTTTATGTCATTACTAAAGAGATTGTGCAGTAATAATTACACTGGCCATAAACTACAAGCTTTTTTGATTCCTGCGGAACCAGTGAGAATTTGTTTAGTAGGTGGCCGCCTCCCATTCAGACATCCCTCCATGAAAAAGTATGCAGCACAAGTATTTTGACAGCCAGCAGTCAAAATATAGGCACAGCGTGAGATCTATCCAGCTGTGCTGTATAGCACAGATGGAGGAATTATTCAGCCTTTTGCCAGCTTTAGCCAGAGACCATATGACCAAGACTACTTAAATTGAAAATATAAACACAAATTTCAGGAATTTTGTAAAAATTGCAGACACTGACCAAAGTCCAAGGAGGTGCATGACATCTACTGAACTTATTTATATCTGATGGGATTATGGCTTTATGGACGCTGGGGCTTGAGGAACACCGAGCAGCTATGCCCACACCTCTGCTGCCTGTACAGAGAAGCTTTTGTATTTTGTGAAAGTTCACAATAATACAAAGGTTTTAGTCATTGGGCAGGAGGGGTGGGCACAGCAGCTGCACTGACTAATGTTGCAGTTGCTTAGATCTGAAGCATCGGGCTCCCAGAAATACAGTGAGCCATCTTCTGTGAGTGAAATAAGATCAGCCCAGGCCATGTCATGCAGCTACTTGGACTTAACTTTCTACAAAAGAAGCCGACTACCCAGAATTAAGCTTTAATGATAGATCCTCTTAAGTGTACCTTTAGTTCGTAAGATTCAACAGCCTGGTATAGGAGGCACCAACACAACTCCGTACCCTAAAACTGGAATGCTCTTGAGCTAGTAAAAATTTCAACAAGGAAGTTTGTGTGGCCCCACCCACTACTTTGCCTCATATTGGACAACAAGCCAACATAAATGCGCTTTTGGAAGTCCATTTTTAAGTAATTTCAGAGTAATACCTAAAGTTGTTGTAAAGTCAGAAGTTTGACCTTAATGCATTAAGATAAAGCCTTGTGTGCAACAGCCCCCACTCGATCCAGCAATGAGAAATGGTGCCTCAGCCATCCAGAACTCTGGCCGAGACAGCAGTGGCACCATTGGCTTCCGCCGCTGTCAAATTCAGTTATCCAATGAGGACAGGGCAGAACCAAGGCTCTGTATCGACACAGGGAGCGGTGTCAGCTTGTGTGCACATATAGCAAGCTGCTTGCTGTTGGGGCACTCAGGTTAGAGGGGCCAGGAGAGCCAGTAAGGGACCCGAGAAAAAAATGATCTGGGCTGCTTCGTGTAAAACCACTGCACAGAGCAACTAGACAAAAAGACACAAGACTTTACTCCATAAAAAAAATAAAGCCTAGTATAACAAAAAAACAAGTTCTTTTGACAATGTACATACCGGACTTAAGGGCCCAACAGGAGAAGGAGGGCGCTCAATATTTAGTCCCTCTGGAGGATAGATGCCACATGCCAGAATAAAAGAGGAAAGTGCATGGAAGTGTGTAAGCAGGACAAGAGCTTGGATCAGTTCAGCAAGAGACCAAAAGTTTCCACCTTCGGAGCTCACAAGAGACTGCAGGAAAGAAAAACAAACATTTAATACATTTACACCAATGCTAGTTACCTTCCAATCTTCAACCTACTTTCAATATAAAAACTCTTAATATGCCAATTGCGTCAACTTGCAATTTTCCCTGAAGGTAATCTCTGCTAAGGCAATTCTTCATAAGTTTGGAATGCCAAAGTTTGAGGTAAGGCTTTAGACAGGTATATTTATTTACCCTGTACAGGGAAGCACCAGTGTGCATGCATCCCCATACCTGTCAACTAGGACACAGCAGCTGCATGGACACAGCTGCTGCTCTCAATGTGGCATCCAAGCAGATGCATGGCTCAACACAGAGGCTGTACATTTAGGGCCTGTGCACCCACATGGATGTCACACAGAGCAGCTACTGTCTCAGAATTGACTACGGGACTTGTTGCACATGCATGATCCAAACCCTGTTCCAGAAAAAATGGCCATTATATGGGGCATTAATTTATATGCCCCATGTGAATGAGCCCAGAGAGTGACAGCTGACCCAACAGTCCTTTACTAGCAATTGGTGACCATTTTTTTAAATTCCAGCCAAATAGGCTGTGGGCCACATTTAAAATGTGGATGCAGTAAGAGCTGTACGTTTCTCCATAGCAACTTACACCTATATAAAGTGCACGGTTAACTGGCTACTCTAGGGCAATGAACAGTTTGTGTGGCAATTTATTAAGTCCCCCTTTGTGTCCTGAAGAAGTCTAGGTTGTGTGGGGTCAGTCAGCTTTTGCATAATGACACTAGTCATATTTGATTCCAGTTTTTTGCTGAACAACTTTAAGACCCCTTTCACATTGGTGCTGACCCAGGCGTCATCTGTAAAAGTGTCGCTAATTGGCCGCTAGCAGCAGAAAAGGGGTAAATCCACCCACAAAACGCTGCAGCGGCATCTTACTGGTGGTATGATAGCGCTGCCCCATTGATTTTAATAGGAAGGAGCGGTGAGGTTCACCTCTCCAAAGAAACTGCTGGCAGGACTTTTTCTGATGCCCTACCAGCGCAACTGAGTGGAGCAGCTGTTTTAGGGCTGTTTGCAGGTACCATTTACAATGCCAAAGCACCTGCAAAACGCCCTAGTGTGAAAGGGGTCTATAAGGTTCCTCAGATTAGGTTCCAACATCCCTTGCCTGCCAGTGTAAACCACTGCCATGTGTAAATTGTGTAAACCCTTCTAATATATCAGCAGAAATGATCAGCCTAGCAGTGTTAGCAAAGAAGCTGCCTTTACCAAGCTAGTTTTGAAAGTCACTGCAGGAGTTTTAAGCTGGCCATAGATGTGACTTTCTGCAACTACAAGTTGCAGGAAACAAAATCTTAATCGATCAACACCATTGCGTTGGCAGGGGGAATCTCTCCCGTGATCTCCTGGCAGGGGAGCTGTCCTGTCAGGAGAACTGCGATTATTGCTTGTGGCTACAGCAATATTAACGCGAAAAACCAGACAAGCTGGTTGTACCCAAACAGAGCGATCAACTTGAGTACATTCAGCCTGCCTATACATGACTCAAATCTCAGCTAGTTCCTGCTGAACCAGCCAAGAGTCAAACCGTGCACGGCTGGCTTTAGAACTTCGTAGGCAGTTAAATAGCCCTTCTACATAGTCCAATCCTGTGGTTTCACTTACCGCAATGTGCTCTTTGGTTATAAGCCAGGGTCTATGTGCAAGTATCTTGTTTAAATCATTAAGCACTCGCAGTTTGAGTGGTGCAGCATTAATGCCTTCCAGCCAACAAGGGTCCCCACCAACTTGAAGGAAATGGGTGGAATGAAGTGAAACCAAGTAGTCACAGTGATGGCGAGCAGCAGCCTAAAATGAGATATGATGCAGTTAAATAGTAAAGAGGGAATTAAAGAGGAACTGCACTCTGCTCACATGATATGTAATAAAAACATTTGCCATTCTGAATCCCTCCAACCACTTTGCATATTTTATATATACTGTGATTCTGTACTTTCCAAATATGCTGCAGAAATCTCCCTCCAACGAGCCTGGCTGTAACCATTTTAACTGGGATGCTGAAGCTGCTGCCTGTTCACTTTCTGGATTTACAGACACCCAGAGGCCCACCCTCCAGCTCTGCAGCTCTCATTGGCCCTGACTCAACCCCTTTCCTTCCTGGCAAACTTTCAGGAGAGAGAGCTGTGCATGATGTCATAAGCCTAGGCTTTTTACCAGACAAGAAACAGGAAGTGGGGTGTATAAGGTATTTACTGGCAGAATTTTTTTTTTATGCTAGCCAAAGTTATAAGAGCAGAAGATTTAATAGATTGAAATTTGAAAAAAAAAATTATTGAATTTCCGCTTTAAAGGTTCACCTAAATTTTAATGTGGTTTGTCAATGCACTACAAAGCCAAGGGTTCTTTAATTCTGGCCCACACAGGTGATTTTACTTGGCTTTTCTTTGCGCCCCCCGATGCTCTGTCTATTCACAAAAGCCAAGCGACAATACCCAGTACTCAAGGCAAGTGGGAGTGTGTGACTCGCCCTACTTTGCACATGATGGGCTTTGTGACTGGCTTATCGCACAGCCAGAATTGTCATAGGAAGTGGAGTTGGAAACTTGGTAATGGTACAGGGTCTCTTTTCCTCATTCTCATGTGTGAAAGGGTGAAGGAATAAGGATAATCAGCAGCAGGGGTTACTTAACCAAGGCCCTATGCAAGCCCAGATGGCTGTTATTTAGGTACCATTTCAGTGCTAGTTTTAAGACAAGTGTTAACAGTATGACAGGATGGCTTGATTACGCTAAAGAAGCTTTACTTTTATTGTTTGTTTGTGCACATATCGGATTTGCATTGTTAATGTAGTCAAAATATGTATCATGCATTCTACTTGGCCGAAGCCTTAAACACCAAATGGAAAGTGAAAACCGATGTAATATGAAAAAAAATAAAGCGTATCTACACAAAAGAAAAACTTATATGGCAGTTTACGATTAGACGTCCCTACATTCATTTTCACCATTTTTAGCAACCCCCCACGCCGCCCCCCCCCCCCCCCTTTCCTTGCCATATACAATATTAAACTTTCAATGCTAATAGGTTTGCTCCAGTTTAATACAAGGATATTTTTTGACTTACCATTATGGCAACATAGTGTCTCTCTGGGAGGGACAGTGCTCCATCCATACGCAAAAGCTGATGCTGTGTCTTCCAAAATACCCGTAGATACCCAGGATGAAGGCTCATAACTGCAGCAATGTTGTCATTCAGAGCTGGCCCCGGTAGCTGTGTCACAGGAATATAAGCACTGGGACCCCTGTTATCCCTCGGTCTAGTCATCTCTCCTTGATCCTGTTGAAACCAAGACTGCTTTAGAACATAATCATGAACACAAACTACCTGCAGTCAATAATGGACTGACAAAAGTTGCACGTGTGCATGCACGCTTTCAAATATTACATCACTAATTTCTAGGTTCGTACACTGCCCTGGGCAATAAAAACACCAAATGGAATGCAGTAGAACATACGATCAACCACACAATATATGTACACAATGAGTATACTTTAATCCTAATGGATGCATGGAATGTGTTTAAAGCAGAACTCGGGAACCCTGGCGTTTGAATGGAGATGTGAACCATCTGCATAGAGATGAGATTCTCCCCCCCCCCCCCCCCCCCCCAGTGTTTTGTAGCTTCAAGCTACAAAACACTCAGGTGTGAATGGGGCCGAAGTGCAGGTAGTAACTGGATGTGGGGTGGGAACACCACTCTGCTGTATTTCAGATACCCTGGAAGGGGTTTTGTGGCTGTTCTGCATTAGCCCCCTTTTACACTCTGCAGCTCCTCCAGTTTTACCTTAGGTCTCTGCCGCCTCAGATAAATACCCTCCCTGCCCAGTCAGTGAGTTTTGGTGTGCGGCTGTCTCTTGGCAGGTTTGCTGTTGTGCCATATTCTTTCCATTTGGTTATGATAGATTTGATGGTGCTCCTAGGGATCAAATATTTGGATTTTTTAACATGCCAATTTTTTATTTCTGATTTTTTTTATGTATATATTCTAATTTTAGTTCACCAACTTAGACTATTGTGTTCTGATCCATCACATATAAATCAGATTAAAAAACATTGAACTAAAGGCTGTAATGTAATAAAATAGGTAAAAAGCCAGGGGGTGAATACTTTTGCAAGGTACTGTACAGTGTTGGTCAACACCAGTTTATTTTTTTAAGCAGAACTAAAGCCATCAATTTAATGGTTTTCCAAAACCATTACATTCAAGGCATGCCCTGATTGATAACGGTTACAGTTACTAGTGTGCTTACATTAGCGATCAAGCAAACTCATGGCTGATGTCATAACCTAATATATGTGCATCACCATGGCAACTGCAGATCAAACAGAAGCCAAGATGGCAGCTTTTTTGGCTGTAAATAGGACAGTTTAGTACCACTAACTTTCCCATCATGCTTTCCTGCTCTGAGAATAGCCATAGCAGTTACCCCAAATTTTTTAAGATCCTAAAAACACGACCCATTGGGGACTGAAGCTAAAACACTGGTTTACAGTGGATATGTTCTGTAAGCCAAATGGATTACAATAGTTGTAAATATCCTTAGAATACAATGATCATACATGGCACATACAGAAGGTACTAATGGTTAGGCAATACAATGGCACTAGAATACAATACATTCTTCAACACAATAGTCAAAAGACGACAGTTTTTAAAATTATATATGTTATCTGTATAAACCCAATAGCTAAATAACTTTAAGGCTGCATTCACAAATTTGGTATCGCAGCAGAATCGCTGCGATTCTACCCACATACTTAAAGCGCACTACAATTGCAAAAGGCAGGTTCAGGTACCATTTTCAATGGCACCTAAAATGTGGTGCAGTTTTGCTGCAATATATCTTGTGGCAATTTGCATCACACAAAGCTTCTGCTCTTTTTGGGCATTTTGCGATTGTAATGTGTTTTGAGATTGCAGGCAGAATCAGTGATTCTGCTGCAATCCCCAAAATGCCAAATGTGAATGGAGCCCAAGTCAAGCTTGGCATATAAAATGGTCCTACAATTTCAAAATTAGGTTTTTATATACAGCCAACACTTAAGTTTTAGACTAAGTAGGGAAGAAAACCCTTGCCAGTTTGTTGCCTGCCCTGTGCAGAAGATGCAACAGGAAGTGAGGAAATCCACTATTAAGCAGATTGAGCAGCCTTGTACACAGTCACATTTTTCGCAGACAAAATCTCAGACTTTTGTACGAAGGCATTTGCCTGAATTTTGTCTTGCATACACACAGCAAGGAATTGTCTGCCAACAAAACACAAATGTAGTGACGTACTACGTGGGTTTTCAGCTCTTTAGCACCACCCTTTGGGCTCCTTGTGCCAATTTTGTGTTAGTAGACATTTGGCAAATGCCGATTCGTGCTTTTCATTTCTGAACGGCCATTCATTAACCAGACATGTTGCGAAACCAGAGGGGAGACTGTATTATTGGACTTAGTGTTATTGCTTTGACACAAGTCCAGTCCAGGAACAGGAGGAGGCAGTCTTCTTGGACCAAAAAATGGTTGCTTTATTAATGGTGACCAATTGTCAATTGCTTTTGCTGCGGGAGCTCCAGGGGAATCCAGATTTTCAGAATTATCTCCAGATGAGACCCCTGCTTTCACCAACTCTTGGCATTGTTGACCCCCTATATTAGGAAGCAGGACACACGCATGAGGATTTTATTTTTTGGTTGCTTCCAAGCATGAGTGTTTGTACTTTGGACTTTTGGCCAACGGACTTGTGTACACGCTCAGAAAATCCAACAGACATTTGTCTGCGGAAAATGTTAAAAGCTGCCGTACAACATATGTCCGCGAAAAAGGCGATGGAGCATACAGACGGTCGGATTTTTAAATTTAAGGACTCGATTTTGCTGGTAGCTCGAAACTTTTATATATTTGCAAACAAAATGAAGGTTTGCCATTTGGAATAAACTGTCAGGTTAGCAAAACAGTGCTATCAGAACAGATTCAAACAGTTTGTAGTGTACATAGATTTTCAAAATAGAATAAAGGAATATTCCTGAACTCTGATTTATCTCATGGTTACTGTGAAATTTCATGACCGCATCAATGCAGTGCATGTTCTCAGCTTGCAGAGCTTGGATTCATTGAATAAGTTTACCAAAAATGTAAATGTATATTGCAGCATTAACAGCCTCAAGCTACATAACTAAGCTCCAATTCATGTTGAATAAACTAAATTATTAATGTATCTTAACCACTTCAATACCAGGCACTTACGCCCCGTCCTATCCAGGACAATTTTCAGTTTTCAGCGCTGTTATTTTGAATGAATTGCACGGTCATGCAACACTGTACTCATACTCAATTGTAATTTTCTTCCCACAAAGCTCTCTTTTGGTGGAATTTGATCACCTATGCATTTTTTTTAGTTTAGCAAAAAATAAAAAAACTTTAAAAAAAAATTGTTTTTAGTTGTCATAAAATTGTTTTCCCAGGCACTGACGAGTAGGCACTGACGAGTAGGCACTGACGAGTAGGCACTGACGAGTAGGCACTGACGAGTAGGCACTGACGAGTAGGCACTGACGAGTAGGCACTGACGAGTAGGCACTGACGAGTAGGCACTAATGATTAGGTACCAAATACTGACAGGTGTTACGGCTGGGCAGTGATTGGCACTGTGGTGGGCAGTGAATTGTACATTTGAGGGGACTGTGCTGATTATCACCCCCTGACAGTGAAAGTCGCTGATCGGCTCTCCCTGTCAGCGCAAAATGAGAAACGCCGTTTACTGGTTCACGCAATCAGCCGTGATTGGTCACAGCTGTTCACGTGGCAAGACGCCTCTGTCAGAACCACTTCACGGCCATCATTCTGCATACGGCAGGCAGGAAGTGGTTAAAGTGGTTGTATACTTTTTTGTATTTTTACCTACAGGTAAGCCTATAAGGCCTACCTGTAGGGAAAACTAATATCTTCCTAACCTGTTCGGTTTAGGAGATCTTGACTTCGCATGCAGCCACTGTCGGACCTTGCCAGAAGGAAGTCTCCCGCATGCATGTGACATTGCGGCTCCGGCCACTGAGCCCCGGAGACGCGAACCCGGAAGATACACCAAGGGGAAATGTCAGATCCCTCGGCAGTGACTGGAATAAGCTGCCGACGCTTCGTTCTAAGGCAAGTATTTAAAGAGGGATTCCACCTAAAAAAAAAATATTAAAAGCCAGCAGCTATAAATACTACAGCTGCTGACTTAATAGACACTCACCTGTCCCAGGGTCCAGCGATGTCTGCAACCGATATCGATCGTGTCTTGGCTGCTGCCTTTGCCATTCTAGGTGAGGGAATCAGGAAGAGAAGTGTTGCGGCTTCACTGCCCGGTTCCCTAATGCGCGAGTCACGCAGCACACTAGGAATGGTCCGCGCTGTCTCTGGGACCTGTGTGTATCCCAGAAGACAGCGCAGCGGGACAGGAAACTGCATAGACTCCCGTGGGAGTCTATGCCTGGAAGTGGGTGCAAATACCTGTCTTAGACAGGTATCTGCACCCCCCCTCCCCCCTGAAAGGTGCCAAATGTGAAACCGGAGGGGGGGGAGGGTTCCTATGAGCGGAAGTTCCACTTTAGGGTGGAACCCCGCTTTAATAACGAGCTAGTATGCATACTAGCTCATTATGCATTTTAGGCTTTTTTTATTGTACAGGTATACAACCGGTTTAAATAGAAAACTATTTTTAGATTCGATTTTTAATGGCAAAAGCATTTTATTAAATTAAAAAAACACCCGATTTAAATAAAAAATAATTCTCTCAACGCCAAAAATAAAAATCCGACACGGGTTTTACAGCAGAAGTTGGACTTTTGCCAACTTGTACTGGTCCAGCTTGGTTTTATGTAACCAAATCTATCCAGTGTGTGGCTAGGGATGAAAAAAAAAAAATCACTGTCGTAATTAGTGCTACTACAAGGATGGCCATAATCTTCTGGGTGCTGCTCCAGTGGTGTTTCCTCCACACACATGGGGGAGCTGGGATGTCACCTGACACCGTCAGATCACTTTTCTGTTTATATCTAAAAAAACTTCTAAACAGAATGCATTGTGATGCCATCTGCCCCTCCTTTTCACCTTGTCCTGAGATCGCACTGTATTCTGACTTTATCAGTATCCACTATCCACCCCCATATCTGCAATCCTTGCCCCTCCTCCAGTACCCTGGGAACATGTGACATATTCCAGGAGGCTGCAGGACCATTCAGAACCTCACGCAATCTCACACATGCACAGAAAGGAGCCAGCTGTGGCTCTTTGGGAAGCCACAACCAGCTCCCGTATCCATGATGGCGGTGCTGGGGATGCGCAATGTAAGATCCAGTTGTGGGAAGACAGCAGCTGAGTTTTATAGGGCACTTGGGAAAACTCTTCCTCTGTTTAGGAAGCACTGAATAGCTGTAACCTTTTCCACTTAATTTATATTGAGAATTCGATTTTTTTTAATTTAAGGATACACGCTACTCTATCCAATGTTAGGAAAAGGTTTTCTTGATTGGCTTTGCTGCATCTAACAGCTGCTTGCCCCATTCACACCGCTGCGTTGTTGAAGCTCAAAGCGCCAAAATACCATGGGCAGGGGGGACAAAAAAAAAAAAAAAACTATTCTCTATGGAGATGGTTCACATCTCCACTACAAGTCCAATGAAGCTCAAAAGTTCTGGAGTTTTATTTTAGCTCCATTTGGGCAGATTTGTGCGTTTTACGAAGAAGTAAACCCTGGTGGGTTTTACTTCCTCTTTATTCCCCTGCAAAGTAAAAGCATAATGGGCTAGTATGCATCGCATACTAGCCCATTAAGAGCCACTTGCCTGAAAACCAAGCCCACAATGTCCCCGCTAGAGGAAGCATCCATCTTCACACCTCCAGGGTCATGGACTCAGGCTCCGCAACTGGCCAGAGTCACGCGACTCACCGTGCATGCGCGGGAGATGGTCATGGCACAGGCCTTACAGAAACGCTGGAGATAGCATACATGGTAAATATCTCCTAAGCCGTACAGATTTAGGAGATATTTCCAGTACCTACAGGTAAGCTTCAAAGGCTTACCCATAGGTAAAAGTGGTCTGAAAGTGTTTAAAACCACTTTAAGCTTTTTTGTTCCATAGAAATGAACGGAAATGAATGGAAACGCTTGATTTCAATGTATTATTTCTGGTAAAAGCATTTGATACAGAACAGTCTGCATTGTGGGTACAGGGAAAATAAGCCAAATACATGGATTGAAATCGAGCATATCAAATTTTTTCTGCTCAAATGCAATATTTTCAGGTACTTATATAGGGCCATCAATTTACACAGCGCTTTACATATATTGTACATTAACATCAGTTCCTACCCTCAAGGAGCTTACACTCTAAGGTCCCTAAATCACATTCATAGATATACTAGGGCTAATTTAAACAGGAGTCAATTAACCTACCAGCAGGTCTTTGGAATTAAATGAAAATAAATCACGCAATAAAAACCCTAACCCCAATATTAACCCCCAACCTAATAAAAATGTATCCTCAACCTTTAACCCCTTATGAAAAAATAAAACCAGGAGAGTTTAAAGCTAAAAAAAAAAACCCTTAAAGGATGAAACATTCTCTATTAGAGAATTAAAAAACATGCCAATGCTCAAAATAACTTTAAAAAATTGTACACAACAGGAAAAAACCAAACGCTTAAAAAACCAAACAAAAAACACAACACTCAGGCGTGAATGCAGCCTAACTTTTCTAAAGCTACCCAAATATCGCATGATCTCAATTGCATCACCAGTATAAATCACCCAAATATGAGTGATCACAGTGAGAAAAGGGGTTGCTAAGCAGTAAAGACAACCCAGGACTTGTTCAGCGCTCCATTTAATCTATGCACCAAAAAGCTCCTGCTGATGTAACATTGCAGCAGAGTTACAAGACAACAAAAGAGGAGAAAATGATGACAGAAAGAGCCTGTGTTACGATGATCAGACGCGCTTAGATTTTTATCCGTGAGGCCATTCAAAACAATCAAACCCAAAATCAAATGACTAACTTTCCTTAGGATAAATGCAACCCAGAGTCAATCAAAATGGGTTGATAAGCCTGGGTGGAAAATCATTCAATTGCCTTGCATTGATCAGCAGCACAGAGAGACTTTTGTTCAGGAATACAATAATCAGTTTGAAAGAAAAGAAACGGGTAAAAATCGTATGTTAGCAATCCATCAGAATCCACTCCTTCAAATTGCTAGCAGTCAGTCCTTTAGGGGCCATACACTATACAATTTTCTTTAGATCTACCAAAACCATATAATATGAGGTCAAACCTAAAACACTTCCAATTTGTATGCAATCAGGCAGGCTCTTGCACTACATAGCTGCAGGTAAATCTAAAGGAAATCAAATGCTATATAGTGTATAACAAGCATTAGATAGACCCCCTGTTTATATAGTACGATACAAAGCAGAGGCTGTTTGCGTAGACTGTTTACCGATTTGCCCCTATGGGCACCGAGCTGTGGATTTCAGCCTTCTTATCAATATACTGATTAGATCAATACATTGATACCTGTATTGTTAAGCATTAACACAAAAAATGCTATTGTTAAAGCAGAGCTCCGCCAATTTTTTTTTTTTTTTTGTAAAGTCAACAGCTACAAATACTGCAGCTGATGACTTAAAAAATGGACACTTAAGTGTCCAAGGTGCCTGCGATGTTGGCACCCAAAGCAGACCTGTAACTCGGCTCTCGGGTGGAGGCATCGCTATCTACGGTAAGTGAAGCCTCACAGCCTGGTTCACTACTGTGCATGACGCGCTGTGCGATCCCACTGGTCCCTGCTGTCTTCTGGGAGCTGTGTGTGACAGCTGGGGGGCACAAGATACGGCATAGAGATCCATCTATGCCCAGAAGTGAGAATACCTGGATTATACAGGTATCTGATCCCCCCTGAAAGGTACCTGACACCGAAGAGGGGGATTCCAAAAGGCACAAGCTCTATTTTTGGGGTGGAACTCCCCTTTAAGCATTTTAAAACCTTAGAAAAAAAAAAAAAAAAAAAAGAAAAAAAAAAAGAAAAAAAAAAACCTTTGATGAAACCGATCCCTCTCCCTATGTTTGGCATATCCATTGCAGACTATAGATTACTCCTATCAGAAGGGAGCGGAAAGACATGGGATGACTTGATATGCAATATTGTTTTGTACCACCAGATATTCCTAAATAAAGTTAGTTAAAAAAAAAAAAAAAAAAAAAACAGACATTGACTTGTAGATGAGTGTGGCCACCAATAAAGAGGACCTGTGTACAGGACAAGGCTGGTGACGTCTCAGGTTACACTGAGGACGTGCTCGGGAACACTTCTTCCCAATGAAGTTGTTAGACTAGAGATCAGCAGCCAGCCCCGCTCCTCAGATCTGCACACACAGCAACTACAATCAGCTGGACTCGGGATACAAAGTACACCACAAGCAGCCAATCGGCTCACAGCGTACTGCACTGCTAGCAGAAAGACGATTTGCGATTGGCCGCTTCTGCTTACCACACTTTAATCGACTTCTCGGTGTGAAGTAACCCCTTTTTTCTCTAAAGCCGTTCCCCACTCACCTTCATAATAATACGGGCGCAGCACGACTGGCACCCGGGGTAGCAGTCTTCTCGGCCCATGGAGCAGGTACAGTGATTGCCTCCCACCATAATGGGAGCAACGGGGCAAATGGCTTCCAGGGCTGCGGGTGAGGCGATAAAGAACCTACGTACGCCGGTCGGTCTTTGCTAGACGTTTCCACTCATCTATACTCCTCTCTTCCAACTTGGAACTCTGTCCTTGTGCACGCCCACCTCTCCGCTACCTTATTTATGGCCTCGCCAGCTGGGCCGGGTCTACCTTTCTCCTCCGCCAATCGCAAGTCAGCGGACTTCGCAAAGGCTCTCGGGAAGTGTAGTCTCTTACGCTGCTGTTGCAGTGTGTAGGAGATAAACAAGTTCTGTAGGCGAGATCCAGCCCCAAGCTCATCCCTGGCACTCTGCATTGTTTATTACATTTACATCATCTCCATAATAAGGTCACTTAGCAGCCTTTCCCTTTTTGCACTCAGATTTAGAATTTTTTTTAGTTGCAGAGGTTTTTTTTATTTTTAGAATGAATATAAATTATATTTTTAATTACAAGTTATTATTATTATGTTATTTTTTTCACAAAATGTAATTATTTTTACCACAGGCCTATTTTTTAAACTTGTTTACAAGTAAAAAAATAAAAAAAATTATATATATATATATATATATATATATATATATATATATATATATATATATATATATATATATATATATAATTAGAAAATTACTTAGAACCCCCAAACATCATATATATATATATATATATATATATATATATATATATATATATATATATATATATATATATATATTTTTTTTTTTTTTTTTTTCAGACACCCTAGCCACTTACGGACCACCCGCCGCAGTTTTACGACGGCTGTTTGAAGGAGGATATCGTTGTTATGGCAGCAGCTAGCTGCCATAACCCCGGCATCCCTTTCTTCAGCGGGCAGTCCGCTACAAGATAAACGTGGTCCCTGTGGCGGATTCGCCACAAGATCACTGTATCGGTGGCGGGAGAGGGCTCCACCCCTCTCGCCGCGATCCGGTGCCCTCCACCACTTACCAGAGCCATTGGCAGCGGTGCAGGCAATTGCGTCCCGCTCCCGATATAAGTGATCTCACAGCAAATCCGCCGCAGAGACCACTTTTATCGCAAAGAGGGCCGCCCACCATTTCTGAAAATACCGGGGTTATGGCGGGTAGCTGCTGCCATAACAATGGTATTTAACGTCAAAGTACCGACCTACAGCTACAACGGTTTGCGGCAAGTGGTAACCATTTAAAACGGAGTTCCACCCAAAAGTGGAACTTCTGCTTTAATTACTCCTCGCCCCCTTACATGCCACATATGGCACGTTATTTTTTGGGGGGGGGAGTGGATTCCTGCTTCTGACTACGGGCCGCCTAGGTGACTCCTCCTCTCCCCCTAGGTGGCCTCTCCCTCTCAGCAAACTTCTAGGACACGTCACAGGTCCCAAAAGATTGCCTTTCCACGCAGAGAGGCGCCACAGAGGGGAGGGGGAGAGGAGCGAGGCTCCATAGCTGGACCATGGGACAGGTGAGTGTCTTTTCATTAAAAGTCAGCAGCTACACTTTTTGTAGTTGCTGACTTTTAATAAATGAAAAAAAGCCTGTAACTCCACTTTACGGACCAGGCCTATTTTTTAAACTTGTTTACAAGTTAAAATCAGTTTTGTTTTTTTACTAGAAAATGACTTAGAACCCCCTAACATTATATATATATTTTTCAGACACCCTAAAGAGTAATAAAATAAAGAAATGGTCGTACTCTGAGTTTCCAAAAAGCTTGCTTGATGTACCTTTATTGTCACAAGTGTATCAGACAAACACAGGGCAAGCAGTTGACATGTTTTGCAAGCAATATCTTGCTTGTTCACAGTTGGTTGTGAACAAGTTGGTTGTAAACAAGCAAGCTATTGCTTGCAAAACATGTCAACTGCTTGTCCTGTGTTTGTCTGATACACAATAAAGGTACATCAAGCAAGCTTTTCGGAAATTCGGAGTGCGACTGTTTCTTTATTTTATTCACATTGGACGGTGGTGAACCAGGGTCTGCACCTGTCATCCATCTGCACCTGAAGATTTGCCTGGAGCAGTGTGTGCTTTTCTTTGGTTTCTACCCTAGAGAGTAAAATAACGGTCATTGCAATACTGTATGTCACACTGTATTTGCACAGCGGTCTTACAAACGCAATTTTTTGAGAAAAAATACACTTCTTTGAATTTAAAAATAAGAAAACAATAAAGTTAGCCCATTTTTTTATATATTGTGAAAGATAATGTTACGCCGAGTAAATTGATACCCAACATGTCATGCTTCAAAATTGCACACGCTCATGGAATAGCGACAAACTTTAACACTTAAAAATCTCCATAGGCGACGTTTAGAAATTTCTACAGGTTACCAGTTTTGAGTTACAAATGAGGTCTTATACTAGAATTATTACACCCGCTCTAACGATTGCGGCGATACCTCACAGGTGTGGTGTGAACACCGTTTACATATGCGGGCACTACTTACGTATGCATTCGCTTCTGCGCGCAAGCACGGCGGGTTGGGGTGCTTGAATTTTTTTTTTTTTTTCAATGATTATAAATATTATTTTTAATTGCAAGTTATTTTAACAACTTAAGGACGCTTTCATTTTTTTTTCTTATTTATTTTACTTTCTATTTTTAATTTTTTTACACTGTCCCTTTAAAAAAAATTGGGATCACCTTTATTCCTATTAGAGGGAATGTAATAGAAAAAAAAAGCATGACAGGACCTCTTTAATGTGAGATCTGGGGTCAAAGAGACCTCAGATCTTCTCATATTTACATTTAAATGCAATAAAAAAAAAAATCTCTTTAAAGGCCATTGGGCGGAAGTGACATTTGACGTCACTGAGTCAAGTGGCCATCATTCCCTCACTCGACTTCCAGCCTCTGAAGGGAAATGATCTGATCGTCTCTGGCGCTACCAATGGCTTCGGTAAGTAGTGGAGACTACCGGAACACGGCGGGGGAGGGGCACCTCTTCCGCTACAGATAAAAGGTGAATCCACCACAGAGACCACTTTTATCTCAAAGCAGACCGTGTGCCATTTAAGAAAATACTGGGGTATTTTTCTGCACCGCAAATGCAGGAAACTCAATACAAATGAGCTTCAAGTGCACCGCATTGCGCCCCTTTAAGCGAAAAAAGCCATGCCCAAAAAACATAGAAAAATGCATTACAGACGCAGTGCTAAGCGCAGCACAAAATTAATGCAAAATGCATTCAAGCACATGTCAACTGCACTACAAACGTGCGTCAAAAGCGCTTCAAATGCATGCTAACATGCAGTTATGTGCAGTTTCTGGTGTGAATGGACCCTTAGGCTGGGTTCACCACTGCTGTGCAGATCACATGTGATGTCTGTGGGATGCAAATTCAGCCATACAGAATGTATGGCTGAATTTGCATCGCATTCGCACCAAAACGGTGCAGGACCCTTTTTTTGATTCGCACTGGAACTGTGAACACCCACGCAATCCAATTCCTGCACCATCAGATAGTTCGCACTGCGATCTGTGAACCGCTTTGGGGGTGTCATTAACTTTATATTGACGCTCACAGCGGTTTGCACCTGCCAGAGACATGCAATGCAGGAACCCGGACTGGAATTGCACCGTTGCCAATTGAGTTGAATATGTTGAGCTAGGCCAGCCATACCCCGGTTGCAGGAAAGAAACTTGCACAATTCTCCCATCAACACAGACAGTGCTGACAGGGGAATCAGCAATTGTCTTCTCCGGGTGGGGGGCGAGCGAAGCCATCCCTGCAGGGAGAAGACAGTAATTACTGCTAGTGGCTATAGCAGCCACTAGCAATTAACAAAAAAGAACCCAGCAGGCTGATTGTACCCAAGTTGATCGATCGATCGATTTGGAACATTCAGCCTGCTCAATAAAGGTTTGAATCTTATCCGTTTCCTGCTGGAACGCGTATCGCTTAGTCAGGCGGTAGTGCAACAGGGGGTTTCATTTCTGCCACGACATGTACAGTAGCTGAATGTCTTTGTTCAATGGGCAATCAGGGGGCAGTAAAAACACAGATCACATACCTGCTTTTACCAACCTACCCAGCCGCACATCTGCAGTCTTTTCTATCAATAGTGTTTTTGTTGTTTGTTTTTTGCAACAGATCTGACTGCAGTACTATTATTTTTCTATGGGTCCTTGCACACAGCTGCATAAAGATCAGTAAACTTGCACTGCATTCAGATCTGTCAAATCAGAGCCCGAAAAATCTTCGTCAGAGGTTGGTCACTTATGTATGCATATAAGGGGTTTGCATGTTCTCCCTGTGCCTGCGTTAGTTTTCTCCAGGAACTCCTATTTAAAAAAAAGCTGCTTGCAGGACTTTTTGACTCCCTGCCAGCGCAGCGCCTCAGTGTGAAAGCACTCGGGCTTTCACATTGGATTGCAAATGAGGCTTCTTTCAGGCTCTTTACAGGCGCTCTTTTTAACGCTAAAGAGCCTGAAAAATGCCCCAGTGTGAAAGGGGTCTAAGAGCAATAAAACCAAATTTAACACACCTGCTCCCCATTCACACCTGAGACCTAATGGGTCACATGACACCGGGGAGGGAAAATAGCTATTTCACTTTTCACTTAGAAGTGTACTCATTTTTGTTGCCAGCGGTTTAGACATAATGGCTGTATGTTGAGTTATTTTTATGGGACAGCAAACTTACACTGTTAAAAATGTAAATAAAAAGAAAGAGAGCTGCGCCAATAAAAAACTTATAAACAAACAGCACTATATTAAATGTAAAGTCCCTGACTTATTAAATTAGTAAAAGTCCATAGCGAGAGGATCTTTGTGTTGAAGGAAAAACCGATCACACCACAGTGATTCCACACTTTCTTATCGCTACTGTGCCCAGCCACCGACAAAAAAGATGCGCTTACCAGATGGTAGAGCGTAAGGAGCGTTATGGTATCAAGCCAATCACAACCCCTTGCCTACACCAGATGCCTTGCAAATCAGGGACAAACTCTCCATGTGCTGTAGATACTTATGATGCTCCACATTTTCATTCACACCCAATGAATATGCTCAGAATACAAAGAGAGAGAAGCTTCCCATAGTGTAAAATCTTCAATACTCTTTTAAATATAACGAAATGCACTTACATAAAAACAAAGCTAGATCACATGGATAACATGGGATGGCACGCTGTGACGTCACCACATTGTACGAGAAGAGGACGGGCATCCGATTTGCCGGCCGGCTTGTTATCCATGTAATCTAGCTTTGTTTTTATGTAAATGCATTTTCGTTATAATTAAAAGAGTATTGAAGATTTTACACTATGGGAAGCTTCTCTCTCTGTGTTATTTTTTAGGTCTCAGCGTGGTTCTACCACTTTTATTTAGAAATTTACACTGTTATACAAGCTGTACACTCACTACATTGTAGCAAAGTGTCATTTTTTCAGTGTTGTCACATGAAAAGATATAATAAAATATTTACAAAAATGTAAGGGGTGTACACACTTTTGTGAGATACTATATATATATATATATATATATATATATATATATATATATATATATATATATATATATAAAACACTTTCTATTTTTGGCATACCACTGTCTGCTACACTTATAACTATATATCACCGCATAGCAGCTGTACGCATCACTTGGGCTGGAAAAATGCCAGGATTCACAGTGCACATGCCCAGGTGTCCATGTACAAGAGCCCCAAATCTTGGCTTTAACCACTTGCGGACCTCCCTCCTGCAATGTTCCCGTACGTTGCTACTTGCTGCTGGCACGCTGTGATTGTACAAAGCGGAAGCCTATCAGCAAGTCCCAGGCAAATCAGGGATGAGAAACAGAGATCTGGTGGTAAAATAAGCACACTTTACACATATTACACATATTTAACCCCTTGATCGCCCTGGACGTTAACCCCTTCCTATCCAGTGTCATTAGTACAGTAACAGTGTATACTATTATCACTGATCACTGTATTCATGTCACTGGTGATGTCAGTGGCAGTTAGTCAGTTCCCCATCAGCATCAGTAAGTGTCAGATTGGCCACCACACTATTGCAGTCCTATTATACGTTGCTGATCACCACCATTAGTAGAATAAAAAAAAAAAATTCCAGTATATATACTTTAGTTTGTAGATGCTATAACTTTCACGAAAACCAATAAATATACACTTATTGGGATTTTTTTCTTTTATCAAAGGCATAGCAGAATACACTTTGGCCAAAATTTATGAAGACATTTTATGATTTTTTTTTATTGGATATGTTTTATAGCAGAAAGTAAAAAATATTTTTTTTTCCAAAATTTTCCATCTTTTTTTCGCAAAAATTAAAAAACCTAGTGGCAATGAATACCACCAAAAGAATGGCCATGCAATTACCAGTTAAAGCAGCTCAGTGCTAAATAGTAAAACATGGCCTGGTTATGAAGGGGGTAAAATATTCCGGAGGTTAAAACAAAGCTAGAAGAAAGAAACAAGATATGACAACTTTCAGAACAGAGAACATTCATTTTTCCTCATGCTAATTTTATTTTTATTAATCCTGTAAACAATTAAAAAAATCATTCGTTCTGATCAAAAAAATCTGAAGTTTTTGATGGCCGCACTAAAATCAGGTGTCGCTGTGGGCACACTAATGATTTGAAAGTTCTTTCCAAGTGTAATTTAGTTTTTCGACTCATGTATGGTCTGCTTAAAATAAAAACATTTGAAGTGGCCTGTAAAGTGCTTGCGTTAAGAAGCGTATAGACATGTTAACATCTGTATTTATATGCGTAAAATCCTTCTTTTTGATACTATAGTGTAGTTTGTGTGTTTTTGTGCTTTAGGAAATAAAACATTTCCTGCAGCCAGAGGTTGGCTATAGAGGACAAGTGTATTCAACATTTTGTGTATTGCAACTTTGTAATCACAACAAGGAATCCAGACAGATGGGGATATGTGAAACAAAGCTACTTAACATAATAAACCCAGTGTTATTATTATAATTATTTCAAGCCAGTAGGTCAAAATACATTGAAGCACTTCCTTAAGTGGAGAATAAAAATGTTGTTTACCTAGGGAACATTCCAAAACAATGATGGCACAATCATATGAAAAATCGAATGACTGTTTTCATTTTTGTTTGATGGATCATTTGTTTTTCACGCAGGATCTTTCCGCAAACGTCTGGCAGCACTCTCCTTTGTAGAGGATGAGTTTTTCATTACGCCTCTGAGCCCTTCTCAGAACTATGAAATACTATCTCACAATTAAGTTTTCTTTTCTTTTTATTGGCCCCAGTGCATTTTTGTATTCTTGCTTCTGTCATTTAGTTTTCTTTCCAATTCCCCATATTGAAAACTTTCCAAACATGTTATAATGGTCACATAAAATAGTTGCACACACAGATCCATAGCTTTGCTCAAAGCTGGCCTCCCTTGTACATGGACAACCCAAGTGCCGACCACAGCAGTCTCCACTGAGAACATAAATATATGTCAGCTGCACTCCACTTAGCTCTTGTTGCAGTATTTTTTAAAGTGTAAGTAAAGGTCACTTTTTAAAGTGGTTGTAAACCCTTACAAACCACTTTGACCTACAGGTAAGCCTAGATTAAGGCTGGATTCACACCTATGCAGTTTTAGTACTTTTTGCATTTTGCAGATTTGCACTGCAGTCCATTTAACATGGTTTCCTATGGAACACATTCCGTAGTGCAAATCTGCAAAATGCAAAAAGCACTAAAAATGCATAGGTGTGAATCCAGCCTAAGGCTTACCTGTAGGTCCAAGAAATATCTCCTAAACCTACATGGTTTAGGAGATATTTACAAAAAGACAGGCACCGCTGTCTACGGCGCATGCGCCACAGACAGCGGCGCGCAGGCACACTGAGCATGCCGCTGCTAACGGCGATATGCCAATTCTGGCGGCTGCAAGAGAGTGACGTCATCGCTGCTCTGGCACTGTGAGTGGGTGGCTGGAGCAGCGATATCTAGAAGAAGATGGACGCTTCGTGCTACAGGGGACAGCGGGGACATCGCTGGCTCCTGTGTCAGGTAAGTAACACATAATGGGCTACTATGCAATGCATAGTAGCCCATTATGCTTTACCTTTGCAAGGAGACAAAGAGGAAGTAAACCCATCAGGGTTTACTTCCTCTTTAACTTGTACTGAACCTACAGGTAATCCTATAATAAGGCTTACTTGAAGGCAAAGTGAATATCTCCTAAACTTGCACTGTGCAGCTGGTGATGTCACTGGCGCATACCGGTGGCGTACCTTCAGAGCCCTATGCCGGGGCTCCTGCACGCCTGTGCAGGATTGACGCCATCATAGGCCTGGTCATTCATACAGCTGGAGCCCGCAAACCCCTGCAGTGAAGATGGAGCCGGGTGGCCGCAACAGCGCTGCCCTGGAGAATTCCTTGTGCAGGTAAGTCTGTCATAATGTATTAGTATGCAGTGCATACTAGTACATCATGACTTAAACCTGCAGAGGGGCACATTTTTTTTATTTATGTGGCAGTTTACTACCGCTTTAATAATCAATAAATTTACTGCATACAGCGATATCTCCACCCAAAAAAATCAGCCTTCCTTGATGCATTTCACCACTCCTGGCTTGCTCACAAGGATAGGGGAATCCAGGAGTGGTGAAATGCGCCAAGAAAGGCTGCTTTTTTGGGGGCAATATTGCTGCATGCAGTCAATTTAATTGATTGTTCACATTAAATAGTAGCTTGAAGTCATTCCAAATATGGCCAAATTAAACTGAAAAAAAAAAACCTAAGGATTAGAAAATTTACTCATTCCGCATAGTGTGAGCGAAGAAATAGGTGTGTAAACATGGTGAACATCTATTATTAGTGCTTGTTCACACAATACAGTATGTATTGTGACTTAATTTTTTTTTTTGCACAAAAATTTTTTTTTTTCTATGTGCCCTATTTACTGCATTGCCCTGGAAGCATCACCTGCAGTAACAGGAATGGGGTATCGCTATGGGACACCTTAAAGGAGAAGTACAGCCAAAGCTCATTTGGCTGTACTTTACTTTTCCTGTGGATCACAGGAGTGCAGTTCATTTTGCACTCCTATGACCCGTTTTCAGCAGACTCCCAACTGAGGTCACAAAGCCAGTCCAGGCTCAGGAAAGATTGCGAACATATGGTCAGGATTTGCCCACATGCCCGGACCATCACCCTGCTCAGCCTCTCAGCGAGCTACTAAGAGCCTGAGTCAGCTGTTCCTGCCCCCTCCACAGCCCAGCACTTCAGTAAGCGCAGGGGGGGAGGCAGAGCGGAGAGCTGGTCACTGATAGTCACCAGCCCTCTGTGCGGGGGGGCAGAGCAGAGAGCTGGCAACTGTCAGCCAACACCTCTCTGCTCACGGAGCTGTGAGAACCAAGCGGTCGGCAGTGTTTGATTGCTCAGTTCTCAGCGAGGGACCGATGCTGCATCCAGCTAGGTTAGTATGATTTAAAAATCGAAATCCTATACTTCTCTTTTTAAAAAAGTTAAACACGTGTCACACTTCTCTCTAGCCTGCATGGTAAAATACTGCAGGCTAGTGTGAATCTAGCCTTAAGGTGATAGTTTTATCATCATTATTGCACTAAAGTTAATAAATATATATGAATATATAAATAAATAAATAAATAAATATATATATATATATATATATATATATATATATATATATATACACATATATATACATATATATACATATATTTAAATCGTTCCTTATAAGAGGGGTATACACCACAGCTGAAGTTTTTGAGATCAAGTGCAAAAACAAACATTGTCCTAATTAAATTAGCAGTTCTTCCCTAAATGGATCTTCCACCCTCTCTCCCCCTTAATCTAGAGCTGTCTGGAAAATTCCAATAGGTGTGACTGTTTTCTAATTCACTCAAGTCTACAGTATTGTTGCGAACTCGTGAAAAGTGAAGCAAAACAATTTGGTACGGTTCTTAGCAACACTTTATTTTTATCCTTCAGAGGCTTGAAATCTGTAAATTTAAATGAATTTCAGGAGGACCTTCATATCAATAAATGACCGTTCCCTTACTACAATCCTTCCTCCTCCAACGCATATTTTAAAAAAAAATATATTTTTTTTAATCGTTTGCTTACATTTTTGTCTTGCACTGCCTGCCCTCCACCTTCATTTTTACCTAGGCAAGTGTTCCTGCCCCTGCAGCCCCCTGGGATATCCCCGTCACATATTCCAGAGGGGTGCAGAAGGAGATACATACGTAGGCTAAAAGCATAGCTCCCAACTGTCCCTAATTTGGAGCAATGTCCCTCTGTCCTCCCCATTTGTCCCTCATTTTGATCTGATCTATATAGTTGTATATAAAATGCACTTTTTATCTTTCAAAAAGTGTTTCCCAGTGCTAAACCTTTCATCCAATTTATAAATTGCTGCATTTGTACATTTTAAAAGCCAATATAAAGGAATAGTAGTGGTAAAAAAAAGTCCTTGTGGATTTAATTAACCTTTTATTTTTGGTTAATTCTCCTTTAAAGAGGAAGTAAACCCTGATGAGTTTACTTCCTCTTTTTTTCCCTGCAAAGGTAAAGCATAATGGACTACTATGAATCGCATAGTAGCCCATTATGTGTCACTTACCTGACACAGGAGCCAGCGAAGTCGCCGCTGTCCCCTGTAGTCCGCCGCATCCATCTTGCTGGTGGCGTCTCGCAGCTCTGCCGCTGTCATTCGGCGAAGCTGCGATGACGTCACTCCCGCGCATGCGCCCGGGAGTCGACAAATGCGGCAGCTCCATACTTGGAACTGCCGCGCTCAGTGCGCCTGCGCGCCGCTGTCTACGGCGCATGCACCGTAGACAGCGGTGCCCGTTTTCGGACAAATATCTCCTAAACCATATAGGTTTAGGAGATATTGCTTGGACCTACAGGTAAGCCTTAATCTAGGCTTACCTGTAGGTCAAAGTGGTTTGTAAGGGTTTACAACCACTTTAAGGGTGTGTGGCGTATGCCTACATACATTAGTTAGTAGATGTCCCTCATTCCCATCTCCAAAGGTTGGGAGGTATGCTAAAAGGCCAACTTGCGTTACGTAATCAGGAGGACAACTTCAAGAATCCGGGACAGACAGGCAGCTCCTAATGATAGGAGCAGGGAAGATGGCAGCATGAATCTGATGGTTGTCAGCAGATCCCAGGAGAACAGTGCTGGATTTGCTAGGCATGTATGTTTTTGAAGGAACACAAGGGTGACGTTCTTCTTTAAATTTGCTTCACTTCCCACTTTGAGGGGATGAGCTGGAATGGAGCCATTGAAAAGATTTAGGGGCTCATTCATGTACGTATGTTGTATAGGGGGTATATTAGGTGAGGTGTGATACATCACATCACGCTGTTTTTTTATTTTATTTGATATAAGCATCACAAAATGAAACTGCATGCAAGTCTATGCTATGCACTAAGATGTGGTGACATGCAGTGATGTGAATTGGCACTGCATTTTTATGTAATGCACTGCAACCCACCTCAATGCAGCATTATGATGGGGACAGGGCATATAGGGGTTGATTTACTAAAGGCAAACAGCTGCTTCAAAGCTTAGTAAATAAGAGGAAGCTCTGCTGACTTCCATCATCCAATCATGTTCAAGCATAAATGCTGTTTTTTATTTTCCTTGCAAGTGATTGGATATTCTTTGCAAAAGTGAATTTTTGCCTAATTTACTACTGGAGCAACTGCACTTAAAAATGAAACTGCGCTTGCAAAGTACACAGCCAATTTGCCTTTAGTAAATCAACCCCACAGTAAACAATTGTTTTCTTTGTGCCCTTGAGATGAGCTTATGTACTATGCAGATCACTGCAGATCAACTAAATCAGGTATGCACAAACTCTAAAGCCCCGTACACACGATCAGAATATCGTACAAAAAATCCGCTTTTGACGAGATCGTACAATAATCTGATCGTTAGTACTCAGCTGTCGTCCACAATTTTCCCAAAGGACACACGTGAAAATTATTCTTGTACGATACCAGATCGTATGATTTTCGTTTAATCAGTTCAGTTTTTGTCTGAAAATGCTATACAAATACACTACAACACATTACATCACTTCCGAATTTTTATTCTGTCATATATACGTGAATTTGTGTACTTTAGTAACCTAATCATTTTTGATATGGAGATTAGCATCCAAAAAAATAAAAATCGTTCAGTAATCTCATTGTGTGTACTTAAAGTTTAGCTGCTCATAGATTAATCAAAATTTTGACAGGTTCAGCAGGGAACAACCGAATTTCGATCCATCTATGGCCATTTCCATTTGAGAGAGTAGATCTAATGACTGACTCCATTTGAAAGGGGCTGTTGGTAAATTTTGCTCGATCAGTGCTGATCAGTGTATTCTGGCAGCGGCACTAAGGCTGGGTTCACATGTATAAATTTTTTTTGCTTTTTGCATGTTGCAGATTTGCACTACAGATCGTGCTCCACAGGAAGCCATGTTAAATGGACTGTAGTGCAAATTTGCAAAATGCAAAAATCACTAAAGCTGCATAGGTGTGAATCCAGCCTTAATCAGCACTGCAGCCAATCTGATCAGTGTATGGAGTCCCCTCTGTCAGAATACAATAATGCAATGGGGAGGATTCCATCATCCACCTCACTTGTGTGGATTGGGGAATCTGTTCATTTCTTTTTCAATTAGCTTGCTGACTGATCGGAAAAAAAACAGTCATCTATTGCCGGCTTAACTGAGGCTCAACACTACTCATGACCACATCTGTAAGAACAGCTGCTTAGTCCTTCATTAGATAAAAATAGTTGATGCAAGCTGAAAACTAATAGAAAAGAGTTTTGTAAAGCTATTGTGTGATTTCCTGGCCCTATACCTAGGTAAAATATGAGCACTCAGGAAAGACAAGCATCATGTGTATGTTGCAAGCTGGTTTGAAAGACGATTGGTTACACTGTCATTAAAGAGGCACAAAGGCTGCAATAAACCTTTACTCCTATTGACTTTGTGTAAGTGGTCTGAAGTGGAAATAACAAATAAGCAATGACATTTACAAGCTCAAGATCATTTTTTTTTTTTTTTTTTTGTGTATTCTGTTTTCCAAATTTGTGTATATCAGATACAAATTGATTCACGAAATGGGCCATTCTATTAAAGTAATCATTTAAAAAACATAGTTCAATTTAATAATAAGGTTTATACTTCAGATATCAGCATTAAGCTTTGAAAATGTGTCATTGGCTATAAAGTTGTGTGCGGTTTAATTGTCCCATGTATCAGCCATATTAGCTTATAAAGGGACACTACTAACAGGTTGCTTATTATGTAAGTTATTGGGACTATTGGATGAGTAACATTTATATGGAAATGCATCATCTTAGGTAGACTGATTTATTTTATTTTTTCACAAATCAAATATAACAAATTCCTTTTCTCTATGCATTTTATAATCTCCAGGTACCACAAATAAAAAGAATGCGTATTATTTTCACTTGTTTATTCTGGCTAGGTGTGACTATTGAAAGACAGCGAGGTGTAATCCCAACCCCCCTCTATCCATTGTGTGATGGGGGTTGTGTCAATCCTATTTGCACATAAAAGAAATGCAATCTTTTCAGTGTCTTTTTAGATATACAAGTACATGTAAAAAAGATTAGCTTGATAGTAATAATCTTTTTTAGTCCCTGACCATCTCCTGCAGTATGTCTGCAGTCCCTGACAGCTTTTTGTAGCTTGCATACACACATAAAATGATTGGGTTGGTCCCTAAACAAAAACAACAGATTCCTCCAATCATGCTGAACAGTGTAAATGGAGAAATCACCCGCTGCAACTGTTAAATTCTGATAGTCTAATTGGACGCAGGCACTGTCTGGATGGCCAACAATTTTTCTCCCATGTCCATCAATTTTTCAGAAGGTGTTTTGGACAGGGAATTGCCGACAGCAGGGCCACCCCCATGGGTGTCCGCAGAACTTTTTTCATGGGGTGGCATCATTTTAGGGTCACCCTTGCACCGCCCCTTTTTTACAATGTCATTATCACATTATTATGGTCAGAGTCTGCAGAAGTATTACAATCCCTAGGATAAGTAATGGATAATGGCCAACAGGCCCTCTTACCAGACCCAGCAAAACTACAGCAGTGATCACTCCAGCACTCTGGTTTCCCCATGGGCGGCACTGTTCAGTAGTATAGCATGTCTGTATCCTGGTAGTGGCTCAGTCTTTCTCTCTCTGGTGGTGCTGGGCAGCGTGGCTCTCTCTTGTGGCGCTGGGCAGCGTGGCTCTCTCGTGACTCCTCGTTCTTTGTCCTGTACAACTCTTTCCCTCAGCTTTTTTCCAGGCTGCTTCTCTCAATCTTTCTCTTGATCGAGCTGTAGCCTCCTCCCTGTGGAAAATGGGGCCACCAATCTTTTGGGGCTACATGCAAAATGAAGCTTGCCTCTCCTAGTCGCCGTTGATTGGCCCTCAATTATGGCCAATAGGGAAGGAATGGAGCGGGCAGGAAGCTGGGAGAGGAACCCGGTGAGAGCCGCCGTCTCTTCTCCCTGACAAGAGAATGGGTGGGGAGAGCAGGGGAAACCTCTGATAGCCCGCAGCTCACCTTTCTCCTGTTACAGCGCCGCTGAGTTCTCTAGACTGAGCAGGGAAAAGAGCCCAAAGTCACACTACACTGATGGGGGGGCTTGACAGCTCCTTAATGGTGTCACCCTACTGGCGGGTGGCACCCAGGTGCTGCACCTCGATAGAGACGCAACTGTGCTGAATTTAAGATCCGATGCCTGATTCTTGGGGGGGGCACTTGACCCACCTTGCCCCTTCCTGCGGACGCCCATGGCCACCCCCAAATTAATTTTATCCAATTCATCCAGAGGCGGCTAAAATTTGCTCTGTGAATGGCCAGCTTTATATTCACTTTGCTGATGTCAGGGATCTCACTTTAGGTCCCTGGAGATCAAAAAAGTTGTCAACCTTTGCTTAACTCCTCACCCCCTATTTGAAACTAAAAGAAAAAAAAAAGTCTTGACTTTAGATAAGCTTTTTCAATTACTTTTGATTGGATTTGCTGCCACCTAGTAAGCCTCAAGTTTTTTTTAACTATATATATAACTATATAACTATATATAACTATAGTGGCAGCCATACAGTGCCTTGTGAAAGTATTCGGCCCCCTTGAACTTTTCAACCTTTTGCCACATTTCAGGCTTCAAACATAAAGATATAAAATTTTAATTTTTTGTGAAGAATCACCAAAAAGTGGGACACAATTGTGAAGTGGAACGAAATCTATTGGATATTTTAAACTTTTTTAGCAAATAAAAAACTGAAAAGTGGTGCGTGCAAAATTATTCGGGCCCTTTACTTTCAGTGCAGCAAACTCACTCCAGAAGTTCAGCGAGGATCTCTGAATGATCCAATGTTGTCCTAAATGACTGATGGTGATAAATAGAATCCACCTGTGTGTAATCAAGTCTCTGTATAACTGCACCTGCTCTGTGATAGTCTCAGGGTTCTGTTGAAAGAGCAGAGAGCATCATGAAGACCAAGGAACACACCAGGCAGGTCCGTAATACTGTTGTGGAGAAGTGTAAACCCGGATTTGGATACAAAAAGATTTCCCAAGCTTTAAACATCCCAAGGAGCACTGTACAAGCGATCATTTTGAAATGGAAGGAGTATCAGACCACTGCAAATCTACCAAGACCTGGCCGTCCCTCTAAACTTTCAGCTCAGACAAGGAGAAGACTGATCAGAGATGCAGCCAAGAGGCCCATGATCACTCTGGATGAACTGCAGAGAACTACAGCTGAGGTGGGAGAGTCTGTCCATAGGACAACAATCAGTCGTACACTGCACAAATCTGGCCTTTTATGGAAGAGTGGCAAGAAGAAAGCCTCTCCATCCAACCTCACTGAGCAAGGGGGCCGAATAATTTTGCACGCCCCACTTTTCATTTTTTTATTAGTTAAAAAAGTTTCAAAAATCCAATAGATTTCGTTCCACTTCACAATTGTGTCCCACTTGTTGGTGATTCTTCACAAAAAATGTTTTTTTATATCTTTATGTTTGAAGCCTGAAATGTGGCAAAAGGTTGAAAAGTTCAAGGGGGCCGAATACTTTCGCAAGGCACTGTATTTGCTCATTGAATGCTCAGGCTCTTTGTTTTCCAATGCCTGAATGCCAAGCTGGATGAGCAGAAGAAACAATTGGCCATGATACCTGCAGTGCACCTCCTCCTACCTTGATTCATTGTTAGGGATCAATTGATTTCACCCTAAGTGTAGAATTGCTGCACTTTTCTGTTCTGCCGCTAGGTGGCCGGGTACCTAGTGACATTAGATAAGACAAGGGAAAAGCAAGGACAGATTAGGAGTATATGAGGTATCTCAGCCAATGGGCAGGGGTTTTCTTAAATACCTTGGCCTGTTAGGTGATCCTATATATTTGGGTGGAGTCAGGTGATCCGTGTTCTGTGCCTCCTGGACAGCTGTCTGGGTAGACATGTGTTGTATTGCCCGGGCTGCTCGGCCAGAGTTTGGGCCTATCTCAGGCACATCTGGCTGCTAGGCTGTCTGAGGGCCTATCCAGAAGCAAGAGAGCAGCGCAGAGTTAGGATTGTGGCTTGCAGTCCAACCAGAAGTGACAGTTCTGCTGTCCAGAGAACCTGTCATGGTCGAAGGTAGAGGGGAAGCTGTTGCCACTAAGGGATCAACCACCTTATTACAAGGGACCACAGCGAGTAGCTGAAGCAAGTACCGGAGCAGTATTCTCACCAACCGGGGACAGCGAAGAATAGGGGAACTTCAGCATGTGTCAAGCCAGGGACCCAGCCAGCAGAGGTGATGCTTGAGAAGTATCTGAGTACCAAGCTAGGGAACCAGCAGAGAAGCGTGAGTGACGCTTGAGAAAGATACTAAAGTGAAGATTTAAAAAGCTCAAGGAATTTGATGGCAGTGAATTAGCAAGTCTAGCGAGAGAGACTGAGAGCTCAGTGGGTTGAGAACCTACAAGAAGTGACTAGAGAAAGTAAAGGAGTTTGTTACACCTTGTGTTAGTAACTGCTGTAAGACTGTTGCCATAGGAAATAGTATTCCTACACATGCATATGTGGTGTCTTGTTGGATGCCGTTCCCTGCATGGCTGTCAACCTGTAGAAGTCTCGTAGTCTGCCAAATTAACATTGCAACTACCTAAGGGTGTTCTGGCCCTAACCCTCTCTCCCAAAGTTCTGTTCAAGAGAAACAAAATCTCTTTGCATTCAAGAAGTGTCTGGCGCCCATGAATCTACCTTGTACTACACCCACTATGCCTTACAACCCACTCTATATGGTGGGAATCTGGAGGTTCTTATTAGACTAAAGGAGGCCTGGGATCTTGCTATATTAAGATCTGTCATTTAGCAGCCCTTGCATTTGTGCGTGTATGTTCACGGTGAAAAAAGATTTGTTTTATTGAGAAAATACAAACAAGGAACAAATAAACAACTTTGGTACAGAACATATAACCAATTGGTGTTCACACATCGTCTATCACATATAGAGGTTGTACAGTCGTCATAGGAAAATACATTTACCACTTTATTGGGATTCCGAGTTCAGTACATCACTCAGTAGTTCAATGTATCCTTATTAGCACCCGGCAGGCCATCCCGGACATGTGGGGGAGAGAGGTAGAGAGAAAAAAAAAAGGGGGAGGGGGGGAAGGGGGATGAGGGGGAAGAAGAAGTAAAGAGAAGGGGGAGGGAGGGGGAGTGAGGGGGGAGGGGGAGGAGAGGAGAAGAAGGAGGGAGGGGGAGGCCGCCACAGGAGAGCTCAGGAGTACCTTAACTGGCCTCCTAGGTAACCCCAATGTTTTATGCCGTCCAGGGTAACCAGATGCCCTCAAATTTCTTAGGGCACTTCCTACTCAGATATGTCATTTTGTACAACGGAAGGGCCTTATTTATAATGTCTTCCCATAAAGCCATTGTAGGGGGGGACGTAGATGTCCATCTAAGGAGAATGGCCTTCTTGGTATAATAGAGCAGAAACGTAACCAGAAGTTTAGAGTAGCGTGGCCTCTGGTCGTCCTGAATGCCAAGAAGAGCCAGCACCGGGGACTGGGCCAGGGACAGACCAAGATACTCACTTGTTGATGGTTTAGAATACTGCAGCCCAGTACCTGGCCACACCAGGGCAGCGCCAAAACATATGATAAAACGTCCCTATCTCCCTTGGACACCTAGTACAAGAGGGGTCTCTCTGTGGGTACAATCTGTGCAGACGCTGCGGAGGTGTGTGTATGTTCAATCACTGTCTACTGTCTGTAGGCACCTTCTTTCACCTCCTTCATTAACCATTAACTAAATGTGAGTACCAGTAGTCTGAATTTACTCAGTAACACTTGCTAGCTGGTGATTGGGTCTTGTTTACCTCAGCAGGGCCCATACCTCGACTAGGACCTTCTAATGCATGTCATCTGGAGTCAGCTTCTTTCTGCTTCCTGAACCTGCCCCAATAATGACATGCATTCCAGATCTTGCAAATGCACAGATCACACATAGTAATGTTGTGCAGGTGCAAAATTGTGTGAGATTTGGAAGACATATCCGATACATGCCTCTAGCATTTAGTAAGGCCTGATTCACACCTATGCATTTTTTTGTGCTTTTTGCATTTTGCAGATTTGCACTGCAGATCGAGTTCCACAGGAAACCGTGTTAAATGGACTGTAGTGCAAATCTGCAAAATGCAAAAAGCACTAAAACTGCATAAGTGTGAATCCAGCCTAACATAGACCACAGGAAGGTAGGACAGATGTAACCAATGCCTGGGCTGAAGAGCTTGTTGGCAGAGGTTTTGAAAAGATATTATCATACTTTTAGAAAATGTGTGTTTTTTTATAGCAATGCAGGAAATAATTTTACATGAAGGAGATAGGGTGGTACATATAGTGCAACAAATGACTATGTTCCGCAAGTTCCACTTTAAACAGAGAAGCTAAATTCGGCTGATATGTACCACCATAACAAAAATACGGATCAATATAAAAAATAGTAATTTCCTATTATAATGACTGTAAAACTGCACTCCAGGCAAACAGCTAAATACACTGAACTATAGAAATGTGGGAGCAGAAAAATGACTTATGCTGCGTACACACGACCGGACTTTTCGACAGTAAAGGTGCGACAGAACGAATCCGTCTGACAATTCGATCGTGTCTGGGCTCCTTCGGACCTTTAGGCTGGATTCACACCTATGCAGTTGTAGCGCTTTTTGCATTTTGCAGATTTGCACTACAGTCAATTTACCATGGTTTCCTATGGAACACTTTCTGTTGTGCAAATCTGAAAAATGCAAAAAGCGCTAAAAATGCATAGATGTGAATCCAGCCTTAGTGTCCAAAAATCTGACGGGCTTTAGAAATAGAACCTGTTTCAAATCTTTCCACCGACCCAGTTCCTATGGAGAAATCCGCTCATCTGCATGCTAGTCTGACGGATGAAAAATTATGCTAGGGCAGCTATTGGCTACTGGCTACGAACTTCCTTATTGTAGTCCGGTCGTACGTCTTCACGTTAAAATCCGTCAGACTTTGGTGTGATTGTGTCCGTTCATTCAGAAAGTCGGGAAGACTGTCGGACCTAGTCTGCCGGAAAGTCTGGTCGCGTGTGCGCGGCATAAGCGGTCAATGAAGTCTGTGCCTTTTAATTTTTATTTACATTTTTTTAATGTTTTTGTTTGAGTATAGATCTACAGTATGTGTCTCCCTAACATCATTTCTTTGTAATACAGCACCAAACACATTAGGTATGTATAATAGTGTGTCTCATTTGCAGTCACAGGATACTGCCCTAAATGGTTGTCTTCTGATGCTGTGAAGGTTAACAGCAGCCTCTAATACAGAGATAAGTTGCACCGCTTGCTTGCCCCCTTCTGCCCTCTATGCCATTCACAGAACGTGTATCACTATTTTCCCACAATGCATTGTGATCTGTAAATAGGCAGGGGAGTTCCTGTCATTCACCTGCTCCTCCTTTATTCACAGAACATGAGGCATTAAAGAGGAAGTAAACCCTGATGGGTTTACTTCCTCTTTGTCTCCCTGAAAAGGTAAAGCATAATGGGCTACTATGCATCGCATAGTAGCCCATTATGTGTCACTTACCTGACACAGGAGCCAGCGATGTCACCCCTGTCCACTGTAGTCTGGAGCATCCATCTTCTTCCGGGTATCGCTGCTCCGGCGCTGTGAGTGGTGCATGCGCACGGGAGCCACTTCGCTTCTCGGCCTTTTGGCTAAGATCAAGTGTAGTATCTGTTCTTATCAGTTGCCAATAGGTGGCGCTTGTTTACCGTCCCTGCTCTACGGCGAGGTGGAGTAGGGGTGGCGGTTGCTATGCAAAGCCTGTTGGTGTAAAGGTGACCCGGACTGGTTTGTAGCCGGTTCGGGAAGCCTCCTGATGAGGGCGGAGAACCACTGGTCGGCGCCAGGGGAGGGGACCCTGGCAGACCGGCTTGGATTGTGGCAGCTTTAGCCCCAGTCAGTTTTTCGGGAGGGAACGCTTAGCTCTTCTGTTCCAGCAGAGGGGCGGCCGGTACCTTTCGAATATAATTAGGTAGGAGTGACGGGAGTGAGGGTTTGACCTGATGGCAAAGGGTCTCACTAAGCTCGCTGATCTCCATGCCTTTCTGGCTGTGGTGGGGGCTGTCGTGGTCTGGGCTGGGCTGTCGGGGATGCTTTTGTTGGAAAGCCCATGGTGATGTGCCCCTGGAGTGGCAGTCCAGGGGTGCCTTCTTTCACTGTGCGTCAGCACTTTGATTTAGGCACCTAGGTCACGTCACCATTACACGCTTTTTTTACACCTGCCTCTAGGGCCCGGCCTTTTGGCTAGGACCAGAGGAATTTTTGATTCCTGGCCGGAGGGCCGGCCATTGTATTGCACAATGGCCACTTTTCACTCTCCTCTTCACTATCCCTTCCTCACTTTTTATTTATTTTATTTGTGTGTGTTTTTGTCACAGTCTGTCACTGCACGTTTGATGAGTAGGGTGTCGGTCCTCGGACCAATCCTGAAAGTCTCTGGGAGAGCGGACATAGGCCTTCTGGCTTGGTCCAATCTCCATGAGGGGGGGCCTACCTTCGGGGAAGCCCCCACAGTACCAAGTACCTAGGAGGTTCTGTTTCGGCAGTCCTCCTGGGGAAAGGAGGGCTTCCGGTTTCGTCCGGGGCCCACTTGTTGAGTCTGGTACCTCAGTCCCTGTCTGGAGCCTAACGCCCCGGGGGATCAGGGTATGGTCCTTCTTTTGGAGGACATCAGGCACCCGTCTGCACTTTTTAGTGTTTCACTCTTTATGTGTGTGCACTTTTTTTATGCACCGGGTGGAAGTTTTTGGGTGTGTTTGCACGCCATGGGCTTTTTCAATAAAAAAAAAAAAAAAATGCGCACGGGAGCCACCACTAAGGGCATATCGCCGTTAGCAGCGCCTGCCGCTGTAGACAGCTGTCACTGTCTTTTAGTAAATATCTCCTAAACTGTGTAGGTTTAGGAGATATTTCATGGATCCTACAGGTAAGCCTTAAGGCCCGTACACACGGTCGGACTTTTTGACAACAAACATGCAAATTAGCTGTTTTGGAGCAACATCCGACTGTGTGTACGCTCCATCGGACAAACTTTTTCTGTTTTCATCGGACTTTTGTTGGCTCTGCGAACGGACAAACTTTTTGACAACAGAAGTCCGATGGAGCAAAGTCCGACCGTGTGTATGCAAAAGCATCGGACTTTTGTACAAGGTACAAACACGCATGCTCAGAACCATTGCAAACGATCAGACTACAATACAGAAGTTGACCAAAGGTGGCGCTGGAGTCATTGAACGTCCTCTTTTGAAGCGGCGTCAGTACGTTGTGACGTCATTACGTTCGTGTTTGTTGTCAAAAAGTCAGACCGTGTGTATGCAATACAAACTTGTGGACAACACACTTTGTACAAAAGTCCACGGAAAAGTTTGTACAAGTCCGACCGTGTGTATGGGGCTTAAGGGACAATATTAGTACGAGTTCTGTGAACGGTTGGAGAGGACAGAAGGGGGTGGGCGAGTGGTGAAACTTTTCCCTGTAGCAGCGCTGCTGTTAAACTTTAGTGCCTTTTCACATGGATGGACCGATGGTGTCCACTTGTCAGTTTTTCGGATCCTTCAGTCTCCTCTATGGAGTGGCGGATGACAACAGACATGTGTCCTTTGACATCCTCTGACATCCGACCCTATCCGCCAAAAACAGAAAAACAGACAGATGGGAATTCATTCCCTATCCATCTGGCAGATCAGATCAGATAGCAGTCAGGTGTAAAGAAACAGACGGTTCGTTTACATCCAACCCCAACAGAGGACAGCGGGCTTTGTCTGTGTCCACTCTTTATAAGCAGAACAGACATGGACCCCCGCTCAGCAAACGGATGACAGGCCTGTCTCCACTTACTGTATTGAGACAGCCCTGTCAGAAGCCTGCTCTCCTCTATGGGGAGATCGGATGAAAACAGACCCCCTGTCCGTTTTGATCCGATCCCATCCCATCCACTCCGCCAGACGGATGGAAAATAGGGTCTTCATCCGTGTGGATATCACGGACATGATCAGATCAGATATCGGCGGATGTCAGCGAACATGTCACCACTTCATAGGAGTGAATGGAGCCTCCGATTAAGTCTACCTGAAAAACTGACAGGCGGACCTGATCAGAAAGTCTGTGTGAAAGGGGCCTTACAGCCCTGGACAGGCAGCTTTCATCAGTTGAGAAGGAGGCCCGCAGGTAATGGTACATATAAAAAAAAAAGCAAAAAGAAATTGTTACATTGCTACATTTTAGCTTTAAATCAACTTACTGTTAACTGATTAAACATCAGCTACTCTATTTGCCTTTTGTTTGTGTTGGGACTTCATTGGACAATGCAATCTATCATTGATAATGCGAATGAGGGAAATAAAATGCTACAGTAAGTGAAAATATGTGCTCTTTTTGAGTACATTATACTTTTCCTTTACGATACCCATAGACCTCAGACAGCAGACAGACATAGAGGCAAGATCCAACCTGGACCACTGAAAGATATGAAAAACGTTTGCATGTATACTTATGCCCATGGAGGAGAAAGAAGAAAAGTCAAAGGACATCCCCAGCAGTAGGTATCTGGGAGGAAAATAAAACTATTCATAGACAGATTGAAATTGGGCCTATTCAGCAGGAGATGAACAAAATTTGATCTATATGGGCAAGCAGGTTGTACTGAAACTGATCCATCAATCAATTTTAGTACAACCACCCTGTCAGCTTTTTTTTGCCCGATCACTGCCGGCAGCTATACCAACAGTGATCATTGTATCCTACCGGCGGGGAAAGCTACCAGCGATTCCCGCTGGCAGAACATAATAGTGCTGTGGTTGAAGGAAATAAAAATTTGCATAATGTATGGCCTACCTAACAGTTACCAACCCAGCTCGCCAGAGAGTGTCTGCAATAGCTATAGAGTACCCTCGGTCACATAATCACTTTCAGATTCAAGTGTGACCTGGCAGGCAATACATTGTGCAATTTTCTTTCCTTCACCCACGGGATGAAGCAAAGAAAACTGCTTGAATTCCTCCCGCAGCGCCATTGTATTCAGCCAGCAGGCAGCTATTCCCACTGGCAGAATACAGTGATCCCTGCTGGTGGCTATAGCTGCTGGTAGTGATTGAGCGGAAAAAAAACGGACAGGCTAGTTGTACTGAAGTCAATCAATGCATCGACTTCATTACATCCAGCATGCCCATAGAGGGCCCAAAATTCAGCCAGTTTCTGCACAGCTGGCCCAATTTTTCCTGTCTATCGCCAGTTTAACAGTCATATTAGATCCATGGGCAACTTGAGGACAAATTGTTTACCAGACAAATTCATTTATCTGCTAAGATAATTGTATTTACACAGGACTGAAATACAATGAAAAGACTGACTCAGCAAGTTCAGCAGTTAGGTAAACATCACAAACCAAAAGCACCTAGCCCCTATATGAGCACAACTATTGGAGTTTCTGTCACAACTGACATAATTATAAGTTCTATATAATGATGCATTTCAAGAATGTAAGATCTTGAACATGCATCTAAAATGTTCTAATTTTTCAACAATCACTGCCTAAGTTTTGCCTTGGATCCTGCAGGGCTGTTCTGAAATCTGGCCTTAATCCTACAGTCCCTGCAGGTCCAGGACATGCACTAGCATATAAATGAATGGGCAGTCTTTAACCACTTTCAGACCGGACCATTTTGCTGGTAAATGACCAGAGGTCTTTTTACAATTTGGCACTGCGCTGCTTTAACTGGTAATTGCGCGGTCATGCAATGTTGTACCCAAACAAAATTTGCGTCCTTTTCTTCCCACAAATAGAGCTTTCTTTTGATGGTATTTGATTGCCTCTGCGATTTTTATTTTTTGCGATATAAATGGAAAAAGACCGCAAATTTTGAAAAAAAATGATATTTTCTAATTTTTGTTATTAGAAAAATCCAATAAATTCAATTTTAGTCATACATTTAGGCCAAAATGTATTCAGCCACATGTCTTTGGTAAAAAAAAAGTCAATAACTGTATATTTTTTGGTTTGCGCAAAAGTTGTCACATCTACAAACTAAGGTACGTTTTCTGGAATTTACGCAGCTTTTAGTTTACGACTGCCTATCTCATTTCTTGAGGTGCTAAAATGGCAGGGCAGTACAAAACCCCCCCAAATGACCCCATTTTGGAAAGTAGACCCCCTAAGGAAATTGATAAGTGGCATGTTGAGCCCATCGAATATTTTATTTTTTTGCCTCAAGCGATTGAATAATGACAAAAAAATATATATTTTTTTTTTTTTACACAAAGTTGTCACTAAATGATATATTGCTCACACATGCTATGGGCATATGTGAAATGACACCCCAAAATAAATTCTGCTGCTTCTCCTGAGTACGGGGATACCACACGTGTGGGATTTTTTGGGAGCCTAGCCGCGTACGGGGCCCCCGAAAGCCAAGAACCGCCTTCAGGTTTTCTAAGGGCGTAAATATTTGACTTCACTCCTCACTACCTATTACAGTTTTGAAGGCCATAAAATGCCAAGATGGCACAAAACCCCCACAAATGACCCCATTTTAGAAAGTAGACACCCCAAGCTATTTGCTGAGAGGCATGTTGAGTCCATGGAATATTTTATATTTTGCCACAAGTTGCGGGAAAATTACAAACTTTAATTTTTTTTTATTTTTTTTTTCACAAAGTTGTCACTAAATGATATATTGCTCACACATGCCATGGACATATGTGAAATGACACCCCAAAATAAATTCTGCTGCTTCTCCTGAGTATGGGGATACCACATGTGTGGGATTTTTTGGGAGCCTAGCCGCGTACGGGGCCCCGAAAGCCAAGAACCGCCTTCAGGTTTTCTAAGGGCGTAAATATTTGACTTCACTCCTCACTACCTATTACAGTTTTGAAGGCCATAAAATGCCAAGATGGCACAAAACCCCCACAAATGACCCCATTTTAGAAAGTAGACACCCCAAGCTATTTGCTGAGAGGCATGTTGAGTCCATGGAATATTTTATATTTTGCCACAAGTTGCGGGAATATTACAAACTTTAATTTTTTTTTATTTTTTTTTCACAAAGTTGTCACTAAATGATATATTGCTCACACATGCCATGGGCATATGTGAAATGACACCCCAAAATAAATTCTGCTGCTTCTCCTGAGTACGGAGATACCACATGTGTGGGATTTTTTGGGAGCCTAGCCGCGTACGGGGCCCCGAAAGCCAAGAACCGCCTTCAGGTTTTCTAAGGGCGTAAATATTTGACTTCACTCCTCACTACCTATTACAGTTTTGAAGGCCATAAAATGCCAAGATGGCACAAAACCCCCACAAATGACCCCATTTTAGAAAGTAGACACCCCAAGCTATTTGCTGAGAGGCATGTTGAGTCCATGGAATATTTTATATTTTGCCACAAGTTGCGGGAAAATTACAAACTTTTATTTTTTTTTATTTTTTTTTCACAAAGTTGTCACTAAATGATATATTGCTCACACATGCCATGGGCATATGTGAAATGACACCCCAAAATAAATTCTGCTGCTTCTCCTGAGTACGGAGATACCACATGTGTGGGATTTTTTGGGAGCCTAGCCGCGTACGGGGCCCCGAAAGCCAAGAACCGCCTTCAGGTTTTCTAAGGGCGTAAATATTTGACTTCACTCCTCACTACCTATTACAGTTTTGAAGGCCATAAAATGCCAAGATGGCACAAAACCCCCACAAATGACCCCATTTTAGAAAGTAGACACCCCAAGCTATTTGCTGAGAGGCATGTTGAGTCCATGGAATATTTTATATTTTGCCACAAGTTGCGGGAAAATTACAAACTTTTTTTTTTATTTATTTTTTTCACAAAGTTGTCACTAAATGATATATTGCTCACGCATGCCATGGGCATATGTGAAATGACACCCCAAAATAAATTCTGCTGCTTCTTCTGAGTACGGGGATACGACATATGTGGGACTTTTTGGGAGCCTAGCCGCGTACGGGGCCCCGAAATCCAAGCACCGCCTTCAGGCTTTCTAAGGGCGTTACAGTTTTGAAGGCCATAAAATGCCAAGATGGCACAAACCCCCCCCCAAATGACCCCATTTTGGAAAGTAGACACCCCTAAATTTAGGGGTACACTAGTGAGACTAGGTAATAAATGGCGGGTGCCCTGAAACTATAAAAAAATAACTAACCAACCAGCGTCACCTGTAACCGTTATATGGTGATCACTGGTGAAAGGGTTAACTAGGGGGCAATCAGGGGGCTTTATGCGGTAGTATATGGGGGTCCCTGGCGCTATAAAAAGTTGCGGCGAACCTAAATACCTACCTGCCTAACTAGCGTCACCTGTGACACTAATACAGCGATCAGAAAAATGATCGCTTATTAGGCTGGGTTCACACTGGAGCGATGCAGGAACGCCACGAATCCGCGGCGGGTTCCCGCATCGCATGCCTCCCGGCGGCAGTTCACACTGCCCTATGCGAACTGCTGGGAGTGTCAGTGAAATGTTAATGACACCCCCAGATCAGTTCACATATCGCAGTGCGATCTGCAAACTCGGATCGCATGGTGTGAACACCCATGCGATCCGATTCTGCTGCGGACCAAAAAAAGGGTCCCGTGCGAGTTTGCGGCGGGTGCGACACGAATTCAGCCATACTATCTGTATAGCTGAACTCGAATCGCACAGAGATCGGATGTGATTTGCACTGCAGTGCGAATCACATCCGTTCTCAAACCGCTGCAATGTGAACCCAGCCTTAGTGACACTGGCGACGGGGGGTGATCACGGGGTTAAACCTTTATTGGGGGGGTTAGGGGGGTACCTTAGAACTAAAGGGGGCTAACCCTAACTGCCCTAACAGTTATTACAGTCACAAATGACACCCGCCGGGTGATCAGGGGGTTAAACCTTTATTAGGTAATAAATGGCGGGTGCCCTGAAACTATAAAAAAATAACTAACCAACCAGCGTCACCTGTAACAGTTATATGGTGATCACTGGTGAAAGGGTTAACTAGGGGGCAATCAGGGGGCTTTATGCGGTAGTATATGGGGGTCCCTGGCGCTATAAAAAGTTGCGGCGAACCTAAATACCTACCTGCCTAACTAGCGTCACCTGTGACACTAATACAGCGATCAGAAAAATGATCGCTTATTAGGCTGGGTTCACACTGGAGCGATGCGGGAACGCCACGAATCCGCGGCGGGTTCCCGCATCGCATGCCTCCCGGCGGCAGTTCACACTGCCCTATGCGAACTGCTGGGAGTGTCAGTGAAATGTTAATGACACCCCCAGATCAGTTCGCATATCGCAGTGCGATCTGCAAACTCGGATCGCATGGTGTGAACACCCATGCGATCCGATTCTGCTGCGGACCAAAAAAAGGGTCCCGTGCGAATTTGTGGCGGGTGCGGCGGGAATTCAGCCATACTATCTGTATGGCTGAACTCGAATCGCACAGAGATCGGATGTGATTTGCACTGCAGTGCGGTGCGAATCACATCCGTTCTCATAAACCGCTGCAATGTGAACCCAGCCTTAGTGACACTGGCGACAGGGGGTGATCACGGGGTTAAACCTTTATTGGGGGGGTTAGGGGGGCACATTAGAACTAAAGCGGGCTAACCCTAACTGCCCTAACAGTTATTACAGTCACAAATGACACCAATACAAAAAAAAAAAAAAAAAAAAAAAAAGCAATTGGTGTCACTGTGACTGGGGGGGCAGGGGTAATTGGGGGGTTGATCGGGGGGTAAAGGGGGGGTGTGAGTGTGCCTGGCATGTTCTACTATATGAGTGGTGTGTTGGTGCAACTCACCGAACCTCTCTCCTCGGTGCCGGAACGAAAAATACCGACACGGAGGAGAGAATACATCACTTCCTCTCCTGTGTTTACATTACAGGAGAGGAAGTGATGTCACGAAGGATTTCCATTCGTCGAGAGCGATCGCGAGGGGGTGGCCATGAATGAATGGCCGCCCCCTCATCCCGGATCGCTCTCGAATGAATGCCGACCGCCGCAGGCACCGGGGGGGCCCGATCGGGCCCCCCACCCGCGGGCAGGCAGGGACTTATATATACGCCCATATGCCTGCCCGTGCCATTCTGCCGACGTATATCGTCGTGCGGCGGTCGGCAAGTGGTTAAAGTGTACCTAAAGGCAAAACTTATTTTTTTTTTTTTTTTTTGTTTTGGATAGAGTGGAGATGGATTAGAACACCTGTCAGGTTTTTAAGGCTGTCTGTGCCCCAGTTAGGGAGATTAATCCTCTTGTCCTGTTTACCATTATCAATAAAAAGTTTTGGGTTGTCCCCAGAAAAGTATTAGAGGGGAAATCTTCCGATGGGGACACTAGGTCTGGTGACTTGTTGGGGCCCCAAAGGATTTCCTTAATTTGCAGGGATTTCCTCTCACCTACTGGTTTGGCTATGGGACAGGAAGTGAAGGAAAATCTCCCCAATGAAACACAGATTGCAAAAAAAAAAAAAAAAAAAAAAAACCCTGACAGAGGCTATAGCCCCCCCTTACTCTATCCCAAATAAAAAAAAAAAAGGTTTTGCCTATAATTTTACTTTAAGCAAACCTGCCCCACATACAACTGAATGGGCAGCCACAGAGCTAAGTTGTTTGCCAATTCATTTCTTTAGCAGACAGCTTGGCCCAGCAACTGCCCATGCAAGATTAAAGTGTTTGTAAACCCTACCTTTTTTTTTTTAAATAAAAATAACAAACATGCCTATACTTACCTGCTCTGCGCAATGGTTTTGCACAGAGCAGCCCAAATTCTCTTCCTCTGGGGTCCCCCGCCTGCACTCCAAGCCCCTCCTCTTCATCATGTTCCCCCATGGGGGCACCTGTGCAGGCTCGCTGTGTCCACTTTTGATTGACAGCAGCGGGAGCCAATAGCACCCGTTGCTATCAAAAAGCGCTCGTGCTCATCGGTGAAACAGATCGGGCTCGGGTAAGAAAAAAAGGGGGGGGGGGTCTGGGGGGCAGCTGCAGCACAGAAGGTTTTTCACCTTAATGCATAGAAAGGTGAGAAATCTTAAGGCTTTACAACTACCAGTACTTTAAGTATTTCTGCTGACCACTAACCACTTCCCTCCACTAACCAGTGATACTGGAGCATTCTTCCTCTCACTGGGCATCAATGCCAAGTTATTTTTTCCTTCCACTGACGCTGGAGCATCTTTTTCCTCCCACTAACCACTGACAATGGGGTATTTTTTTCTCCCACTTATTGACAACCACAGGACATTTTTATGTCCTAACCAGCAATGTAAGGGACAATATGTTTCATACTCCTGACAACTACCCTGCATACCCTGTATTGTACATTACATAGGTCTGATTCTTGAGCTCTATATTCTGTAGTACGTTACATAGGTCTGACTTACATATGAGCTATATTTTCTATGTTGTATGTTACAAGGATGTGAATTCTGAGCTCTATATTCTTTGTTGTAGGTCACAGAGACCTGACCCTTGTACTCTATAGTCTATGTTGTTCGTTATACTGCTCATTACTCTGAAAATTTTACAGTACATTACATTCTACTGACCAATGTGTTTACTGTCTTAACAATCACTGACTACTAAGTAGTCTTCAACATTTTTAATTAAGTTATTTTTTAAGGTAGGCTCAGGTGCTTTATTCTGTGTATAGAAAGGCATACAGTGCACCCGGAAAGTATTCACAGCGCTTCACTTTTTCCACATGTTGTTATGTTACAGCCATATTCCAAATTAGATTAAATTCGTTATTTTCCTCAAAATTCTACAAACAATACCCCATAATAACAACATGAAAGACGTTTGTTTGAAATCTTTGCAAAGGTATTAAAAATAAAAAATGAAAAAAATCACATATCATGCCACTCAAAATTGGCATGACACTCCAAATTGAGCTCAAGTACATCCTGTTTCCACTGATCATCCTTGAGAGCCGGTTCACACAGGGGCGACGCGACTTTCAACACGACTTTTGGAGGCAACTTGGACACGACTTGAACACGACTTGGGCACGGCTTGGGGCGACTTACAACACGACTTTAAGTCGCCCCAGGCCAGACGACTTTTGCCGTGGCCAATCAGAGAACGAAGATGGAACTCCAAATTTAAAAAAAAAAATGGCATGGGTTCCCCCTCCGAGAGCATATCAGGCCCTTAGGTCTGTTATGGATTCTAGGGGGAACCCCCTACTCTGAAAAAACGGCGTGGGGGTCCCCCCCAGATCCATACCAGACCCTTATCCGAGCACGCTACCCGGCCGGCCAGGAAAGGGGGTGGGGACGTGCGAGCGCCTCCCCTCCTGAGCCGTACCAGGCCGCGTACCCTCAACATGGGGGGGTGGATACTGATAAGCCCCCTGTCCGCAGACCCCGACAACCAACGGCCAGGGTTGGCTGGAAGAGGCCCTTGTCCTCACCAACATGGGGACAAGGTGCTTTGGGGTGGGGGGGCCGCGCGGGGAGGGGAGAAGGGGGGGTGAATGTGCTGAGTGGAGAGATGGGTGATGAGTGATAAAAAAGTGTGTATGGTGATGGTGATAGGTAGATGGTTAGCATCTGAAAAACAGATGGGCAAGGGTGATTGCAGGTAATGTGTTAGTATAAAGTGGTAAGATATGCCGGGGGATAATGTGGCTTACTTACTTTGATAAAAACAATAATTGGAGAAGAGGCATGGGTGCCTGGACTATAGAGTGGGGTCTATAGAGGGGAATCTATAATAATAAGTAACTGCAGAGAGTGAAATAAAGATTTTTAAATTAGGTATAGGCTACATAAATCTAGATTTGAAAACAAACACAGGGAGAATAAATAGTTCATATTGATTGTTAAAATAAAATAGGTCATCTCATATATAGAGGTGACCATATGCCTGCTGGAGATCACCTGCACCCCTCAATTAATGGGGAGGTAAAGTTACTAACACAGACGGCAACAGGTAGTATATTTGAAAATATTAAATACATTTTAGAGCATAGTAGAAAACTGCAATAATGCACCATAAGATCGTAGATAAGGAAGGGGTTTTCATGTACTATGGTGTATGTGCCCTTGGAGTGGCAGTCCAGGGGTGCCATAAAATCACTGTGAGTGAGGGTCACTTTGACTGATCACTGTGTGATGAGTAGGGTTGCAGGTCCTCGGGCCTGCCCTGAAAGTCTTGGGAGGGGGGTGGACATGGCCTTTTGGCTTAGTTTACCCTCTCTCATGGGGTCTCCCTTTAGGGGAGCCCCACCGAGTACTTGGGTGGGTCTGTCTGGTTTCGGCCAGATGTATGAAGTGTAAGTACCCTTGTCCCCATCAGGAGCCTAATGCCCTGGGGGATTCAGGGCAGGGCCCTCTGATTTTAGAGGGCTAGTGTACCTGTTGCACTTGTTTGTGTCACCTCCTTATGTGTGTGCACATTTTTTTGTTTCTTGTGTTTCACATGCCATGGACTTTCAAAAAAAATAAATATTAAAAGTCAACAGCTATAGAATTTGTAGCTGTTGACTTTTAATTCTTTTTTTTTACAAACTCCTTTTTAAACCACTTGAAGGCCAGGCCTCGCCTGCCGATACCACCTCCCCGGCCACACCCCTGAACATGCACAATGTTCATTGGCAAGTGGCAAAACTACCAATGACTTAATGAATGCAGACGGAGCCTTTGTTTTCTTGTCGCACAATAAGCCCACCAGGGCACTTACCCATGATCCCTCAGCTTTGCTGCATCTGATTTGCATGCAATAAATTGCTTGGGGAAGATGCTGTTTTCGGGTTAAAGATTTGTAAATTTTAACAGTAAATATTTGTTTTGATAGTTGTGATAGTATCATAAGATATATAATACACACCTGAATGAAAATATAAGAAAATAAAAAAATAAAATGAAGGTTGCCATATGGTGGGAGGTGACCTCGTACACCCTGCCGTTTTCTCAGAGAGAGAAATGTTAAAAAGGGCTTGTGCTGTTTTCAGCACATCACGGGCTCCTGTTTGGGGCCTGTGGTGCAGAATCGATAGCAAGAGATTTTGAAAGCATAATTTTTATAAATTGGACTGCCTGTGGTCATTATTCTGGGCGTCCTCACTACTATGGTAAAAGATAGACTTAAAGAGGAAGTAAACCCTTCCAAAAAACTTGGACCTATAGGTAAGCCTAGATTAAGGCTTACCTGTAGGTCCAAGCAATATCTCCTAAACCTATATGGTTTAGGAGATATTTGCCCGAAAATGGGCACCGCTGTCTACGGCGCATGCGCCGTAGACAGCGGCGCGCATGCGCACTAAATGCGGCAAATCCAAGAATGGATTTGCCAAATTTGTCGACTCCCGTGCGCATGCGCGGGAGTGACGTCATCGCGGCTTCGCCGTATGACAGCGGCGGAGCTGCGAGGCGCGACTCCCGTGCGCATGCGCGGGAGTGACGTCATCGCGGTTGCGCCGCTGTGATTCGTCGGAGCTGCGAGACGCCACAAGCAACATGGATGCGGCGGACTACAGGGGACAGCGGCGACTTCGCTGGCTCCTGTGTCAGGTAAGTGACACATAATGAGCTACTATGCGATGCATAGTAGTCCATTATGCTTTACCTTTGCAGGGAAAAAAAGAGGAAGTAAACCCATCAGGGTTTACTTCCTCTTTAAACTGACATGGGGAAAAATCTTCTGATGATCTCATGAGTTTAATGCACAAAGCAAGTTTGAAAATTAAAAAAAAAACGCATTTTTCTTAGTTTCTGTAATAAAATTTTGCAAAATTATTAATTTTTCTTCATAAATTTTGGCCACAATTTATACGGCTACATATCTTTGGTAAAAATAACCAAAATTAGTGGATATTATTTGGTCTTTGTGAAAGTTAGAAAGTCTACAAGCTATGGTGCAAATCATAAAAAATTGATCACACCTAATGTACTGGTGGCCTATCTCAATTCTTGCAACCCGGACAAGCCAGGAAAGTACAAATATCCCCCAAATGACCCCTTTTTTAAAAGTAGACATTCCAAGGTATTTAGTAAGATGCATGGTGAGGTTTTTGATGTTGTCATTTTTTTCCCACAATTCTTTGCAAAATGAAGATTTTTTTTTTTTTCAAAAAAATGGCATTATAATAGGTTATTTCTCTCAAATGGCATGTGTATTTTTGAAAAGCCAGAAGCATGTGAAATACACCCAAAAACTCCACCCAGTGCCAAAAAAAAGTGCACACACATAAAGAGTGATAGACCAAAATGTGCAACCGGTGTCACACTGTCGTCCACTAGGGAAGGACCTTACTCTGATCCCCCGGGGCGTTAGGCTCCAGACAGGGACTGAGGTGCATCACATGGATCCATCTGGCTATAACCACTTACTCTGCAGCCGTTCGCTCTCCCTCCTCACACGTGGTCTCTATGTGAGGAGGGAGAGTCGGCAATGAGAGATGATCTCATATGTTTACATTGGACACTCAGATCGAGTACTAAATGGCCATTTAGCTCCATCTGTGATTGGCCGTGTCCAAGGGAAATAAACAGGAGGATGTCCAGGGACGTCCGCCTGGCAATTGGAGTCCGCGCTGTAGCCGTCTTTCAGGTATAGCGTGGATGCCTAGTAGTCATTGACTATATTTAATGTAATTGTTAATACTTGTAAAGTAAAAAAAAAAAAGTACTTGGTCAGAAATGCTAGTGCCAGGTACAATGACACAAGGTAGGCATTTCACCCAGTATAAGAATTTCCCATGGACTAGCCAAAAGACATGTCCAAGAGGTGTGTTCAAGAAAAACAAGTAACGTGACTGAATGCCAGTGAAATTTTGTGAGGTACCACTCCCAAAGTGTTTCACTAGCACCCTGGGATACCACTCCCAGGAGGCACATCATCAGGAGGCCTTTACACCTCCCGGCCTTTGGCTGGACAAATGCAGCCCTTCTCAGCCCTTCCACAAAGGCATTAGCACTTAGGGAGAGTCCTGCCCTCAACCAAGGCAAGCCTGGTAAACTAGGCCAGAATCAACCGAGAAGAAAAGGATCAAACTCACCTTATTAAATCCGGAATTACTAACAGTGCCCCCAGTTGGGAAGGGGAACCAGCATTCTATTCCCAAAAACTAATAAGAACAACCCCCCCCCCCCTCAGTAATCTTAAAATCTCAAGTCTTCAAATTTAGTGTCTTAAGTCTTAAATTTCAAACATAATTGTGGAAAGGCAGACCCTATTTTGACACTTTGATCATCTTGTTCCATGCTCTAAACTTCCAAAATTCCTCTGTACTTTCTTCTCCAAAATGTTTCTTATCTCTCAGATAGTAGGTGTACAAAAAAATGTAAAGAGGAACTGCAGTCTGCTCACATAATTTGTAATAAAAAAACATCTTTGCCATTCTAAAGCTTCCCTCCAACCACTTTGCATATTATTTTATTATTCTATACTTGCCAAATATGCTGCAGAAATCTCCCTCCACTGAGTCTGGCTGCAACCATTTTAACTGTGGGCAGGTAAAGCTGCTGCCTGTTCACTTCCTGGATTTACACAGACACACATCCAGCTCTGCAACTCTCATTAGCCCTCTTATGACTCATCCCTCCTCCCTTCCTGGCAAACTTTCATGAGAGAGAGAGAGAGCTGTGCATGATGTCATAAGCCTAGGCTTTTTAACAGACAATAAACAGGAAGTGGGCTGTATATATATTTACTGGCAGAAAAAAAATGTTTTACTATCCAAAGTTAAAACAACAAGGGCAGAAGGTTTAATAGATGGAAAGTTGAAAAAAAAGACTGAAGTTCAGTTTTAAGCCTAGGCTAACACACACTTCCACTTAAATGTCTTCCTTTTTAAATAAGTGTATGTTCCTTACTTTCCATAGAGCAAGTTTTACAGAGTTGGCTAACAGCCATACTTTCTTGAAATCTTTCTTCGCTTCATAATTAACATTTTTTAAGGTGCAAAGTTCTTCAACTAGTGGTCCTACTTTTCTACAGTGATTCTGGACAAAGCCACAGTTCCAACAAATGTGTATTGGTATTTCCTCCATGAAGCATCCCTCTCTCACACTTCGCGGGCTTCTAATTAATCCTTGGCTATATTGAAAACTGCTTGTTGGCAGGATTTCTCTTACAATACACCAAGCCAGGTGTTTCTGCTCATTAGATAATAGCAAAAATGCTGATAGTTCCCTTATTTCTTTAGTTATTTTGTAAGAAAAGTTTATAATTGGACTAATTATAATTCCTTCTTCTAAGTTTTTTTAATTTTTTAAATTTAATAATCTTTTAAAATCTCAATATCCATATCCACCAACTTAAAATCCCTAAGAATTCTTTCCAATATTATATAATTAAGATTATATAATTTTCTGGGGGTCCACCTCAGAGGTTTTTGTTGGTCTAGGTCTGCCCATTTATATCTTTTAACAAAAAAAACTAACTGATATTTAAGAAAAATATTAATCTGAGCTTCTTTATTTAATAACCTATTAATAATATATGAAAAATATTTTAACTTTGGTTTCTTGCGTTTTATCCTTTCCATCTTTAGTCCCCAAAAAAAGCTAAAACATTTTAACAATCTCTTCAAGATTAAAACTGGTGAAAAAAAGACCATTAATAGATATAAAATAATTGGTAAAATTACTTGTTTAATAATTAATATCTTCCCTTCCATATTTCCCTTCTCAAACCCTATGCTTTCAAAAATCAAATTTCTTTTTTACCCTTTCCAGAAGCGCTTCCCAATTTTTTATATTTTCATTGTTTTCTAAACAAAAACCCTAAAATTTTTACTTCTGATACCCTAGGTATTTTAAGATCTGCTTCTGTATAAAAATCTCCAATTGAAAAAAACTCCAGATTTGTCTAGATTTATTTGGAAACCTGAGACTCCACAAAACCATTCAACAATCCTGAGTGCTCTTTTAAGCCTTTTTGAATTTTTCCCTATTAAGGTTACATCATCCAATCATGTATGCAATTGTTGATACCCACCACTCCCAGGAACAAAAAAGTCTTCTACCACTTTGTCCTTCCTAATTGTATTTAAAAGTGGTTCCATTGTGCATATAAATAGGATCAGGGACAAAGCACACCCTTATTTCACTCCACTTAATAATCTAAATTTCTCTGATAAAAAGCCATTGACTGAGACTGTACTAAAAGCATCCATATATAAACTTCCTGTTTGTTTTAAAAATCTGTCTGGACAGCCCATTTTTCTTAAAACTCTGAATAAAAACTTGTGAGCCACCCTGCCGCAGGCCTTTTTAAAATCTAAGGATGTTAAAGCAATTTTCTGACCTCTTTAATTGAATCAATTAAAGAGAATGGAGGAAATAATGGCAAGTATACAGGGATGCCACCATAAGTTTATGGAATTGTGGTCACCTTGGATCGAATTCTTGAGCACAGACCTGCTGCGATCCTATCGTTGAAAAAGTTAAAGTATATGAGTCGGTCTTGGTCTTGGTCTTGGTCTTGGTCTTGGTCTTGGTTTGTTTGTTTAGCTTGATGGTTGGGAGGGGGATCCCCAGAGGTATGTGTATGTCTGTATATGTCTCTATGTTTTTTTTTTCTTCTCTTGCTTTATTTTTTTCTCTTCTTCTTTATGGGGCTGATATCTGCACATGAGGAACATTCATTAGCACAATGTAATCATTATTGAAGAACAGGTAAATATACCCATATATATGGGGCGTGGCCGGATGTGAGAGGCAACAGACGTGTTTGTGAAGAGCTCCGGGAATCCTGCACTCCATCCTTTGCCATCTCGGCTTTTACTGGCCCAAAATCATCGCTCCAACTCTGCAATCTGTTCCTCTCTGTCCCCTCCAGAGCCCTGAGGTGAAATTGGGAAGAATTTTGGTCGAGGGGGACCGCGCACCGCTCGGGCCTGCATTCGCCGCCATCTTGCGGATCTCCTGCATCGAATCGCTCCAGGCCTGGGGTAAGAGACTGCCATCCATCCAGTTACCAGTGCCCCTCTCTCCCTCCTGCCTGCCTGCCGAAATCGCGGACCTCCTGGGCCGCTGGACGCGCTCGTGGCGGCCGCGGCCTAGTGAGACCTGCCGGACACCGCTGTTTCCTGCACGGCTGCCCTGCGGAAGTGTGTCGCGGCCGGCCAAGCCCTAAATTGAGCTCGGGGATCCTTCGGCCTGCATCTACCTTCTCCTCCACTAGCCTTCCTGTAGTGACTGAGTGTGCTGAACCGAGGGGGCTGCAGGGTGTGCACTGTGGCCTGGTGTCTCCCTCCCCAACGTCCGTTCTGCCCCCCCTGCCTGCGGCCTTCCCTGACCACTCTACCAGCTATATCTCCATCTCCATCTGCCTCTGCTCTGGTGTTTGCTGTGGGGGGTTGCAAGTGACTGTTCTCTGCCCGCCTGGACTGTGACATCCCCCCCCTGGCTGGGTACCTCGTGCTCCCCTGGGCTGCGAGTGGTGGTCCCCCTTGCTCCTGTGTTGGGGTCTCCCCCCTTCTTTGTGTCCCGTCATATGTCACCCTCCTCCAAAAAAGGGAAGAAGCACTTCAAGGCTGCAGAGACTGACTCCCCACCCCGACTGCCTCCACTCTCTCCTGATCCTAGCCAGCCGGACCATTTGCTTGTGGGGAGACCACGGAGGCCACGGGGCCGCCCCCCCCCGCCGCAGGACAGCACGGCCACCATTCTTGCTGCAATCGAGCAGAGCAGAACGTCACTACTTGTGTGTATTGACCACCTGGCAGAGGAGTGCAACTTTATCAGGAATGACCTTGATAAAATCAGAGGGAGAATGACTGAAACTGAGACCAGAGTCTCCGCCACGGAGGATCTTACCGCTGCACATACCTCCTCCATTGCTGAGCTGCAGCGCACAGTACAGTCCCTTGTCGCGAAGTCAGATGACGCCGAAAACCGGCTCAGACGGAATAATGTTAGAGTCCTGGGGCTTCCTGAGAAAGAAGAAGGGGACCACCCGGCTGTCTTCGCGGAAGAGTTCTTTAAAAATCTCCTGGATCTCACCGATGTCCCTCCTACCTATGTGGTTGAAAGGGCCCATCGGGTGCCCTCCGGACGTGCCATCCCTGGGAACCACCCCAGGCCTTTCTTGGTCCGCTTCCTTAATTATCGAGACAGAGACAGAATTCTATCGGAGGCCCGCAAGCATCCTACTCTCACATATGGAAATGCATCCATTCATCTTTTCCCTGACTTCTCGGCTGACTTACAGCGGAAGAGAAAAACATTCAATGATGTTCGTAGACGGCTCCTGGACAAGAACATAAAATATAGTATGCTTTACCCTAGCCGCCTGCGTGTCCAACATGATGGCACACTCCGATTCTTTGATAACCCAGCGGACGCGGACGACTGGCTGACCACCCTGCATTGATGGCCTATCCTCGTGAAGGTCTCTGGTGCGCAGAGTGACCCTGGACCTTGCTTGTTCTTCTTGGCGCAACCTCCTCTTAGTACCGGAGCCACCTCACAGGTACTTGAATAGGTGACCCCCATTGAACCCCCTACGATTGGATTCATCTACACAAAGTTGGGAACCAACTGCTCTCCATCCACTTGGAGGCATTCTCACTGAACTCTTTTGCCGTGGAAGGTTACTACTCCCCCCCCCCCCCACTTGGTCCTAAGTTGTTTATATGGAGTGGGAGCCAACCTAGCACTAAGTTAGTTGTTGTTGTTGTGGATGTGCTACAGTTGTCGATTTATACTGTTGGAATCGCTTGATGGCCCCTGTGTGGGTCTAACCATAATACTGTGGCATGTCACAGTTCTTCGTTGAATGTTTGTTTGTCTGTCTAAAACTCGATAAAAAATATTTTCAAAAAAAAAAAAATATATACCCATATATATGGATCTTTTATCTAGTTTTTATGAACTGTTCTAGAGGATGAATTTGAGTTACGTAATAACAATAATATAAATATATAAGGGAATATTCAATCTACATGCTGTGAGTGGAACTTGTATAAATGTAAATATTTAATAAAATGTGATTATTTAAGAAAAATAAATTCTGACCTCTGTCTCTGATTCAAATTAACCAATCTGATATGACCGTACCTGGAACAGCACAGATTTGCTCTTCCTCGATGATTGCACTCACGTACTTTTTTATTTTTTTGGCTATTAATTTTGTGTAAATTTTGTACTTGCTGTTCAGAAGTAGAATTGGCTTCCAATTTTTTACTTGCTCTTTGTCTCCTTTTTTAAAGATGAGGACTATTACTCCTTCATTCCAAGAATCCGGCAACTTGAAGTTTTTTGACACTCTAGCAATACTATCTAAAAGATCATCTTTTAAAATTTTCCAAAAGCAGAGGTAAAATTCCACAGGTAGTCCGTCTTTTCCAGGGGTCTTAAAACTGGAAAAACTTCTAATTACAGCTAAAAATTCTTCTTGTTTAAAATCCTGGGCCAGCAGATCTTGCTCCACTTTGTTCAGAGATTTTTCCAGACTTCCTATAAAAAAACTCAGACAACGACTTGTCTATCTTTTTAGTACAATACAGTACAATAAATCCTAATAAAAATGTTTTACTTTCTTCAACTTCCCTTCTATTGAAGTTTCTCCTTTCATCTTCTTAATTTTATGTTTTTTGTCGACAATTAATATAAACATATTTAGAACATTTTTCATTCTCTTCCAGATCTCTCACCCTAGAGTTAAATGTTATTTGCTTTGCTCTTTCCTCCTATGCCTTTCTTATTTCTCTTTTTGTTTTCTCTATTTCTGTCTTTATATCCACTCCTTCATTAGCAAAATGAAATAAGACTTGTAGTCTAGCATTTAAAATTCTATACAGATCTCTCTTCTCCTTTGCAACTTCTTTGCTTTTCTTAATAGAACATTTTTTTAAAAGTTTCTAGTCCTCATTCGACCACACTAAAATATATTCATATTTTTCTTTTTTTCTGTTTCCATTCTGTGTATAAACTTTCAAACTCTTTCCCTATTATTTCTTCCTTTAGCAGAGATTTATTTAATTTCCAGTATGGAGAATTCTTCTCTATCCCACCTACAATTTCCACATTACAACAAATTAGTTTGTGATCAGAAAAGCACACATCCCTGGTCTCAACGTCCCTCGCACAGATAGAATCTGAAACCAAAAAATAGTAAATTCTAGATTCTGCTCTTTTATTTTTCCAGGTTTGTTTTTTTTCCTTTTGTCTGCCTCCCGGGACTCCCACACATCCTTTAACTTAATAGAAGAAATTGCATCTTTCAAAAAACTGTCCTTTTTTTGTCTCCATCCAGAGGACAATTAAACTCACCATCAATGATTATTGGTTCTGTTCCTAGGATAAAAAGTTGCAAAACCTTGAATAAATCTTTTCTTTCTTCTTTTGAATTAGAAGCATATACGCTAAAGACTTTAATTGTTTGTTCTCCCTTTTGCAATTTAGCCATTAGAAGTCTCCAGGGGGATATAGATCTTCAATTCCAAGTATTTCCCTTCTTGGATGTCAAAATATCTACTGCTGCACACTTATTCTCATTACCACCTGAAAAGGCAGCATTACCCTTCCAGAGCTTCTTAATATTCTCATAATTTAGTCTTTGTTCTAAATTGCACTCTTGCATAAGGATAATTTTAAACCCTTGAAATTCCAAGAACTCATAGAGGGCTGCCCTTCTCCTCAGACTTCTAACATTCAGGGATGCGACCTTCTTCATCTCCGCAGACTTGTTCACCAACGCAACTTTTTTCTTTCACCTTAGTTCCATCTTCCGAATCCTCCTTCCTTTCAGAACCTCTTTTCAGAGTCTTCACTTCTACCTGCATGCCATCAGGTTCCTCTGCTACCTCCAAAGTCTCTAGCACTATTCTATCATCTTGCACTTGCATCGCCTGCTCAATCTCAACCGGAATATTCTCACAGTTATTATTATTTTCTTTGATTTCCTCCACTCCTAACCCTAAAACCTCTGGACCCCTACTTTCTGTCTGCTTATCCACCACCTGGGAAATTTCCATGAGATCTTCTCGAGGCTTCTCTTCTGGTGCCACTTGGGCTTCCTCATGACTCTTCTCTTCCTCCCCTAACTCTTTCCTCATCTTCTCTTCTTCTTCCGCTTTCCTCTTGGGGCACTCTTTTTTTGGTGAGTGGATCCCCCACACATGCCCAACATCTTCCACAATCGCCACCCTCATGGCTATAGTCCCAGCATTTCTTACAGTAGACGAGCATGCCTGAAAAAAATTAAAAAACACATGCCTCGTTTTATAAAAACAACTGGCGGAGGTCTTTTTACTCCGCCGTACCCATCCTTGTCTTTCCAGAATGTAACTTGCCATTCCATACTCCAAACGTATTGAGCCCGTTTACCTTAAAGATTAACTTTTTGCAGTAGTTATACAGAAAGGCTTTCACCTCTGCTGCAAAAAAAAATAATGGGTCATACATGTAAACCGTAACTAATTTGGCTTGAAATTGGAAAAGTGGTAAGATTCTAATGCCATTAGAGATTGAATCCATCTTCTTATCCTTGTACAGGGCATATGCTTTCTCACAAGCACCACTACTAGCCAGCGTAACGTCCCCTTTTCCACGTGAAAAAAAAATCTTAGACACAAAATAATTCCTCTAAAGAAATATCCAAAAGCGGGCCAAATACTTTGTTGTAAAGAAAGCAAAGGTTCTTCTTGGCCTGAACATCTAGCGCCACAACAAAACGAACGGTATCTTTCATACCGAAATTCTCCAAAAAAAATAAAAAAATTCTTGGTGGTTCTCCTCTCTGCCTCTATTCCTTTTCATCTTAGAAACTCCGTCATCCAAAAAAGCGTAACAAGCTAAAAAGTTGTTTGATCGTCCACGAAAACAGTCCGGCTCACCCCCAATAACAACAGTGATTACTCACAGGTGGCACAGCTATCTTTGCCTGGACGAGGCACTGCAAAACAGGAAGAATGTCGCTGCAGAGCACCAGTGTCTTTCCTTCAAGAAAACAAAGGTCCCAAGGCATTGGATCAGTAAAAAGTGTCAGAATTTATTGTACAAAAAATATCCAAACTTACATTCAGTCAAATAGAGCGCAGCACCATGGTAGAGGGTAATCCATAGCACAGCAACACAAACCAAGAGAGGTATTGATGAGCTGGATGATGGTGAGCCGGGACCTCCAGAAAAAGACCACAAACGGCACCTGTACCGGTCACCCTCTAACACTCAAGACAGACAAAGACCCTTTCCTGGTCAAGAGACCAGGGCCTTGCACACATGGTGCCTTTTCATCAACTGGAGCATGTCCTGCACAAGTGCAAGGCTGTCCACAATCTTGTGACTAGGAAGGCTAGAAGTGTGATGGTGGTTAATCTGTCTGATGACCTCTTTCAGTCGGTTGGATAGTACCTTGGCGATGCTGTTGTAGTCCACGTTCGAAAGAGATGGAACGTCAATTTTTCAAGTCATATCTCTCCACTGCCATCTCCTTGAGCAGGTCTGGGCCCACCAGATCCCACGGAGCTACATAGACTTCCGCTGGGAGGCTGTAGCAGCCCAGGGTCCAAACCTGCCGAAAGCATGTGACGGTAGAGTGCAGCTGCTCTAACATCCTTATTTCATCACAGGCACAGTGTTGAAAGTCCTGCAGTGGCTGCAGCTGATGCTACAGTTTCCTGAGTTCCCTTCCTCTAGCACACACTTGCTACCTGCGCAGCTTGACTTTCACAAACCCCAACCAGCCACTCTCCTTTCCAAAAAAACACTTCTCCTGTCATGAGGTGTAGACCTCTCTGAGTTCTACCAGCAGTTCCTCATTTTGCAGCAGGGTGCAGTTCAGCTTCCAAGAGCCCAGGGCAGGGGCAAACCCCTTGCCTAGGTCACCCTGAAAGTGAATAGCCCTGTGATCAAAGAACAATCAGGGGACCATGGAGTACCCATGATGTCTGATTGCATGAAGGGGAATACAAAGTCAATCCTGAAACAGCAGATCCATCAGGGCAGCACCAGGAATAGTTCTATGCTCCCTTCTAACCATGATGTCCTGAAAGGAGGACTTGATCAACTCTCTAAGCAACCTAGACATAGCTTTATGGGGAGTTCTTGTATATAATAAACAAAACCTGTCAACATAAGTCCTTAGTCAAGTTTTGGTTGGATTTTTGATAGCCAAAGAGCCCAATAATGTTTCCCTTATGGGGAGTTTTGTTTAAAGTTATGTTACAGCTGTGGTCTTGTGACATACTGCATATAATGGCATCACTGAAGTTTGGAAGAGCAAATAAGATCTTTCAGAAATACTTGCAAGAGGAACTATAGTAATTTTTTAATGTGCGTGTAAAAGAGATCAGGTTAATGTAAAAAAACATATTTACATGTGCAAATATAAAATAAATTCTTGGCAGAAATGATTGTTAGCTAGAGACAAAGTAATCTAAATGGGCTTGTCTAGGAGTTAGGGAACGGCCGTTTTTATTCATATGATCAGTCCACTTTATTAGTAAGTACCAGGTCTGTCTAATCTTTTCAAGTAAGAGAACGATATATATTGTGGACTGAGAATGAGATACCATCTCATATCATATTTTCATTGGCAACATCCCAAATTACATAGAAAAAGAGGAGGCGCATAGGTCATAGGGGTGAACTTTACATGTGCCTTTGAGAACTTATTACACAATACATATGGATTAAAAAATAATTTCTTAAAGTTTATACAGGTACAAAATGCCTCGTGGTACACACGATTAGTACCATTCAGTATCAAGTACATATCATGGAGACACAGAATTATGTGTTGAATGTTGGCTTAGTCTGGTCGACACGTTTCATAGAACTCCCACTTCTTTAGGATCATTCAAGCATATATAGTGTATAACTCTTAACTAGAAATGAGAACAATATACATTTTTATGTATACAAAAAAAAATAAAAAATCAGATGATCTAAACCTGTATCAAATTGATTGTCATTTGGAAATAATATGTCATCATATGTAAATTTTATTTATTATTTGTTTTTTGTGTACATGAAATTAATATTTTTTTCTTTTCTAGTTAAGAGTTATACATGTGCTTGAATGGTCCTGAGGAAGCGGGAGTCCTGTGAAGAGCGTCGACCAGACTAAACGAACATTGAACACATACTTCTGTGTCTCCATGATACTGTATGGTGGTAATTAGAGATGCACTGAAATGTCAGCTGCCAAACCATTTCAGCTGAAAATGGTGTTATCGGCAGAATGCTGATTAGGAGAAAAGATATAATGGCAATGAAAACGTTTTTGCCATGATTTTTAACACCACAATGGGTACGCAACGGACCAGTGTGAGCTTTTCTTGCACTAAAGGTGGCAATAATGGCTGACAATAAATTCATATTAATTGAAATTGATGATAGTAATGAAAAAGTCAAATAACATACAATTATATATAAAAATATAAATATGTTTTAAAAACATTTTTGGTTTAGTTTTTTGGCCAAGTGCATCCTGGATTTTTGGTTTCGGCATCAAAATTTCCACCTCTAGTTTTAATCATGTGTTTTTATGCTATGAGGCATTTTTTATCTGTATAAACTTTAACCACTTGCCAACCAGCCACCGTCATTATATTGCGGCAGATCAGCTCTTTCCCACGAATCGCCATAGCTGTACATCGGCTCCTTTAAGAAGCATAACGATGTCCGCTGGCCACCCGCGATTGCTGGAAAGAGAGCCAGAACAGGGAGCTGTCAATGTAAACAGGCAGATCCCCATTCTGACTGGGGGAGAGATAGATCTGCTATTCCTAGTGATTAGGAATAGCGATCTCTCTTCTCCTCCGGTCAGTCCCATCCCCCACAGTTAGAAAAACCTCCCAGGGAACACATTTAACCCCTTGATCGCTCCCTAGAGTTAACTCCCTCCCTGCCAGTGACATTTACACAGTAATCAATGCATTTTTGATTGCTGTATAAATGTCAATGGTGCCAAAAATGGGTCAAAAGTGTCCGATCTGTCTGACACAATGTCACAGTCCCGCTAAAAATCACAGATCGCCATCATTGCTAGTAAAAAATAAATAAATAAAATTGCCATAAATCTATTCCCTATTTTGTAGACACTATAACTTTTGAGCAAACCAATCAATGTACGGTTATTGCAATTTTTATTGCAATTTTTTGACCAAAAATATGTAGAAGAATACATATTGGCCTAAATTGATGAAAAAAAAATTATTTTAATTTTTGTTGCCATATTTATTATAGCAAAAACCCCCAATTTTTTTTTTTCAAAATTGTTGCTCTATTTTGTTTATAGCGCAAATAAAAACAGCAGAGGTGATCAAATACAAAAAGAAAGCTCTATTTGCGGGAAGAAAAGGACATCAAGTTTGTTTGGGTGCATCGCCGCACGGCCGCGCAATTATCAGTTAAAGCGACGCAGTGCCGTATTGCAAAAAATGGCCTGGTCATTAAGGGGGAAAATCTTTTGGTCTGTAAGTGGTTAATGCATGATTTTTTAATCCATATGTATTGTGTAATATATTCTCAAAGGCATATGTAAAGTCCCATGTGACCTATGCTCCCCCTCTTTTTCTAATCTTTTCAAGGTTTCAATCATACACAAGCAATCAGCCACTGCTGTGCCATCTCTTTGGGTAAACCATAGAGCAGTGATGGCGAACCTTGGCACCCCAGATGTTTTGGAACTACATTTCCCATGATGCTCATGCAGTCTCTGATGCTCATGCAAGGTTCCCCATCACTGCCATAGAGCATTAAAAATCCGTTGTCATGTTATAAATGTTTGTTTGCAAAACCAAAAATGGATTTATAGGGGTTTTAGTAAGGTGGAGACACTGTCGGTAATGAATTCAAACGAAATTCGAATCAAAATCGAAAAATGACATTTTGCGACCTGAATTTGGGACCACGTGTCTTGGGGCCACTTGTAGCTAGAAACCCTAAATTTGGTATACAAACACATTAAAACTAGCACTACAACATCTCCAAACTGGGGGTTCTAGCACCAATTGACCCCGAGATATGTGGCCCCAAAGTCGGGTCGCAAAATGTCAATCTCTGCTGCAGAAAAGTGCTTGACATTTTGTGACCCGAGTTTGGAGCCCCGTAACTTGGGGTCACTTGGAGCTAGAAACCCCGAATTATATTGTGTTTGCATACCAAATTTGGTGTTTCTTGCTATAAGTGACCCCCAGATATGTGGCCCCAAAGTCGGGTCACAAAATGTCATTCTCTTCTGCAGAAAAGTACTTGACATATTGTCCATATCTCGGGGTCACTTGGTGCTAGGAACCAACTTGTGGCACGTGATGTGGCAAGTGGACAATCCACAACTTGGTCATGTGGCACTCGTGGCCAGTCACGTGGCACTCGTGGCAGGTGTCATGGCAAGTGGACAATACACAACTTGTGGCAGGTGACGTGGCAAGTGGACAATGACATACAGCATATGTACTTACCTTGCGATCGACATCCGTGACTTCTTCAATCAGGCATGCTGACAACTTCATTGATGTGATAAATATAAATGAAATAAGATGTGTGTTTTTTTGCACTGTACACTGCAAGTATGAAAAGTTGATGTGACAGATGTATATAAGTAACTAACCATCTTCCAAAATTTCTAATTCAAATAGAAAAGATTAGAAAAAAATATAATTTAATAGAATAAAATAGAAAGAATATACAACCATCTTCTGAAATTCAAATTTCAAATAGAATAAATTAGAATTTCGAATAGTATGAATTCAAATTTTTTAATTAATTAATTTTAAATTTGGATAGAAAATATTATAATAAAATAGAAAATAGACTAGAAAAACGATAGAACAGAACAGAATAGAATATATTATATTTTATTCTGTTCTGTTCTATTGTTTTTCTAGTCTATTCTTTTATATTCTATTAAAATCTTTTCTATTAAAATCAAAATCATTATATACTAAATTCGAATTTCGGAAGATGGTGGTTTTATAATACATATTTTTTTCTTTCCGACATTCGAATTTCGTATAGAATGAATTCAGTCGAAATCATTATATACTAAATGTGAATTTCGGAAGATGATTTTATATATATATACTGTATATATATATATATATATATATATATATATATATATTTTTTTTTTATTTTTTTTTATTTTTATTTTTTTTTCGACATTTGAATTTCGTATAGAATGAATTCGAATTTGAATAGAAAGATTTGAATGGAAATAGAGAATAGACTAGAAAAACAATAGAACAGAATAGAATATAAATACTATCTATTTAATTTTTCATTTCTTTTGCAGATTACTATTTGTTTCCATAAGATCTCCTGCAGACTATTAGCATCTATTAAATTTTTTGCAGATCTCCTGCAGACTATTAGCATCTATTTCTTTTTTTTTGCAGATCTCCTGTAGACTATTAACAGCCATTTCACTTCTTTTTTTGCAGATCTCCTGCAGACTGTTAGAATCAATTTCATTTTTTTTGCAGATTACTATTTATTTCCATCAGATCTCCTGCAGTATATTAACATCTATTTCATTTTTTTTGCAGATCTCCTGCAGACTATTAGCATCTATATCTAAAGGAAATGGCTGTTCTAATGCAAAAAAATTAAAAATAAAAATGAAATAGATGCTAATAGTCTCCAGGAGATCTGCAAATTTTTCGAATTCGGTAGAAAACGAAACAAAATCCGAAAACGAATTTTCAAAGGTTCAAAGGGATGAGGTGGCAACCCTACCCATAGAAGGAAGAGCCGCAGGAAGTCATCCAGGGACAGTAAGCTCATAAAAGTAGGACTCACAAGATTTGGTTCCCTAGGCTCTGTAAGTATTCCCGCATACATCTATATCAGATATAATCACAGAGAAAATTCAACATTCAGGCTGGGTTCACACTGCTGCGATGCGGGAACTCTGCGAATCTACTGCGGGTTCCTGCATCACATGCCTCCCGGTGGCAGTTCACACTGCCCTATGCAAACTGCTGGGAGTGTCAGTGAAAAGTTAATGACACCCCCAGATCAGTTTACATATCGCAGTGCGATCTGCAAACTCGGACAGGAATTGGATCGCATGGTGTGAACACCCATGCGATCCGATTCTGCTGCGGACCAAAAAAAGGGTCCTGTGCAAGTTTGGGCCAGATGCGATGCAAATTCAGCCATACTATCTGTATGGCTGAACTCGCATAGCACAGAGATCGGATATGATTTGCACTGCAGTGCGGTGCGAATCACATCCGATCTCGTCACCGCAGCAGTGTGAACCCAGCCTAAAACAGTCACCGTGTGAAATTCTAAAGAAGACTAAACTGCACCAATCTCCCCCATTCACAAAAGGTACCCACAAACCGCGAACTTCTCGAACAGTGGAGCCTGTGAAAACATATGCCCCAAAAATTCAATATATCACTATAAATAAATTTTCTACATCTAACATTCCAAATACGGAAACTTAGACTAGCTTTTGGTTCTTCTGGAGGAGCAACTAGGTAAATTTATTTGGGCTGTCTGCTTAACAGAAGCCATGATCATTTAAATTCTGCCTGCTCAGCATGCTCTGATGCTGCTCCTGCTGTCTGGAGCTTCCCTGTATGCAAGCAACTTAGGAAAGTTCTGGATTGTAGGTAGAAACCAGTCAGATGAGTAGCATGACTATATATGCAGCCCCAGCCAATTGGAAGGGGGATGCTCATAGGCATGCTGGGTGCCTGTATTTGTATTCTGGGAGCACCTGAGCTCCTGGTATTTTCCTGCAGAGGAGAGGTCCAGTTGGGGAAGGGGCACATTGCCTCTACCCAGCACAAGCTGCCATGTATCCTCAGGTGGGCGACCTGAGGGCCTAAATGCTAAAACCCATGGTTTTACTGACAGCTGACTCTCAGTAGAGAAGGAGTATATCCTTGGATCCTGTCTGGTATCATGGAGGAAGGTGACCTGAGACCAGGGCCTTGTGATTACAGACCCCCTAAGGGCACCCTAGGTGTTTGTGCTGCTGAATCTTTCTCTGGATGCTAGAAGTCAGCTGCTGGGTGCAAGCTTAACCACTTGCCGACCGCCGCACGCCGATGTACGTCGGCAGAATGGCACGGGCAGGCATAAGCACATACATGTACGTCCTTTGCCTCCCGCGGGTCGGGGGCCCGATCGGGCCCCCGCCCGGTGCCTGCGGCGGTCGGTTTTCGTTCGGGAGCGATCCCGGACGAGGGGACGGCCATTCATTCATGGCCACCCCCTCGCGATCGCTCCCGACGAATGGAAATCCCCGGTGACATCACTTCCTCTCCTGTAATGTAAACACAGGAGAGGAAGTGATGTATTCTCTCCTCCGTGTCGGTATTTTTCGTTCCGACACGGAGGAGAGCGGATCAGTGAGTTGCACCAACACATCCCACACACAGTAGAACATGCCAGGCACACTCACACCCCCCCTTTACCCCCCGATCACCCCCCCAATTACCCCTGCCCCCCAGTCACAGTGACACCAATGTCATTTTTTTTTTTTTTTTTTTTTTTTTTGCATTGGTGTCATTTGTGACTGTAATAACTGTTAGGGCAGTTAGGGTTAGCCCCCTTTAGTTCTAATGTACCCCCCTAACCCCCCCAATAAAGGTTTAACCCCGTGATCACCCCCCGTCGCCAGTGTCACTAAGGCTGGGTTCACATTGCAGCGGTTTATGAGAACGAATGTGATTCGCACCGCACTGCAGTGCAAATCACATCCGATCTCTGTGCGATTCGAGTTCAGCCATTCGCCGCACCCGCCACACCCGCCGCACCCGCCGCAAATTCGCACGGGACCCTTTTTTTGGCCCGCAGCAGAATCGGATCGCATGGGTGTTCACACCATGCGATCCGAGTTTGCAGATCGCACTGCGATATGCGAACTGATCTGGGGGTGTCAGTAACATTTCACTGACACTCCCAGCAGTTCGCATAGGGCAGTGTGAACTGCCGCCGGGAGGCATGCGATGCGGGAACCCGCCGCGGATTCGTGGCGTTCCCGCATCGCTCCAGTGTGAACCCAGCCTAATAAGCGATCATTTTTCTGATCGCCGTATTAGTGTCACAGGTGACGCTAGTTAGGCAGGTAGGTATTTAGGTTCGCCGCAGCTTTTTATAGCGCTAGGGACCCCCATATACTACCGCATAAAGCCCCCTGATTGCCCCCTAGTTAACCCTTTCACCAGTGATCACCATATAACTGTTACAGGTGACGCTGGTTGGTTAGTTATTTTTTTATAGTTTCAGGGCACCCGCCATTTATTACCTAATAAAGGTTTAACCCCCTGATCACCCGGCAGGTGTCATTTGTGACTAATAACTGTTAGGGCAGTTAGGGTTAGCCCCCTTTAGTTCTAAGGTACCCCCCTAACCCCCCCAATAAAGGTTTAACCCCGTGATCACCCCCCGTCGCCAGTGTCACTAAGGCTGGGTTCACATTGCAGCGGTTTATGAGAACGGATGTGATTCGCACCGCACTGCAGTGCAAATCACATCCGATCTCTGTGCGATTCGAGTTCAGCTATACAGATAGTATGGCTGAATTCGTGTCGCACCCGCCGCACCCGCCGCAAACTCGCACGGGACCCTTTTTTTGGTCCGCAGCAGAATCGGATCGCATGGGTGTTCACACCATGCGATCCAAGTTTGCAGATCGCACTGCGATATGCGAACTGATCTGGGGGTGTCATTAACATTTCACTGACACTCCCAGCAGTTCGCATAGGGCAGTGTGAACTGCCGCCGGGAGGCATGCGATGCGGGAACCCGCCGCGCATTCGTGGCGTTCCCGCATCGCTCCAGTGTGAACCCAGCCTAATAAGCGATCGTTTTTCTGATCGCTGTATTAGTGTCACAGGTGACGCTAGTTAGGCAGGTAGGTATTTAGGTTCGCCGCAGCTTTTTATAGCGCCAGGGACCCCCATATACTACCGCATAAAGCCCCCTGATTGCCCCCTAGTTAACCCTTTCACCAGTGATCACCATATAACTGTTACAGGTGACGCTGGTTGGTTAGTTATTTTTTTATAGTTTCAGGGCACCCGCCATTTATTACCTAGTCTCACTAGTGTACCCCTAAATTTAGGGGTGTCTACTTTCTAAAATGGGGTCATTTGGGGGGGGGGGGGGTTTGTGCCATCTTGGCATTTTATGGCCTTCAAAACTGTAACGCCCTTAGAAAGCCTGAAGGCGGTGCTTGGTTTTTGGGGCCCCGTACGCGGCTAGGCTCCCAAAAAGTCCCACATATGTGGTATCCCCGTACTCAGGAGAAGCAGCAGAATTTATTTTGGGGTGTCATTTCACATATGCCCATGGCATGCGTGAGCAATATATCATTTAGTGACAACTTTGTGAAAAAAAAAAAAAGTTTGTAATTTTCCCGCAACTTGTGGCAAAATATAAAATATTCCATGGACTCAACATGCCTCTCAGCAAATAGCTTGGGGTGTCTACTTTCTAAAATGGGGTCATTTGTGGGGGTTTTGTGCCATCTTGGCATTTTATGGCCTTCAAAACTGTAATAGGTAGTGAGAAGTGAACTCAAAAAATTACGCCCTTAGAAAGCCTGAAGGCGGTGCTTGGTTTTCGGGGCCCCGTACGCGGCTAGGCTCCCAAAAAGTCCCACATATGTGGTATCCCCGTACTCAGGAGAAGCAGCAGAATTTATTTTGGGGTGTCATTTCACATATGCCCATGGCATGCATGAGCAATATATCATTTAGTGACAACTTTGTGAAAAAAAAAAAAAAAAAAAAAAAGTTTGTAATTTTCCCGCAACTTGTGGCAAAATATAAAATATTCCATGGACTCAACATGCCTCTCAGCAAATAGCTTGGGGTGTCTACTTTCTAAAATGGGGTCATTTGTGGGGGTTTTGTGCCATCTTGGCATTTTATGGCCTTCAAAACTGTAATAGGTAGTGAGGCGTGAAATCAAAAATTTACGCCCTTAGAAAGCCTGAAGGCGGTGCTTGGTTTTCGGGGCCCTGTACGCGGCTAGGCTCCCAAAAAGTCCCACATATGTGGTATCCCCGTACTCAGGAGAAGCAGCAGAATTTATTTTGGGGTGTCATTTCACATACGCCCATAGCATGTGTGAGCAATATATCATTTAGTGACAACTTTGTGTAAAAAAAAAAATAAAAATTTTTTTTTGTCATTATTCAATCGCTTGAGGCAAAAAAATAAAATATTCAATGGGCTCAACATGCCTCTTATCAATTTCCTTAGGGGGTCTACTTTCCAAAATGGGGTCATTTGGGGGGGTTTTGTACTGCCCTGTCATTTTAGCACCTCAAGAAATGAGATAGGCAGTCGTAAACTAAAAGCTGCGTAAATTCCAGAAAACGTACCTTAGTTTGTAGATGTGACAACTTTTGCGCAAACCAATAAATATACAATTATTGACTTTTTTTTTACCAAAGACATGTGGCTGAATACATTTTGGCCTAAATGTATGACTAAAATTGAGTTTATTGGATTTTTCTAATAACAAAAAGTAGAAAATATCATTTTTTTTCAAAATTTGCGGTCTTTTTACGTTTATATCGCAAAAAATAAAAATCGCAGAGGCAATCAAATACCATCAAAAGAAAGCTCTATTTGTGGGAAGAAAAGGACGCAAATTTTGTTTGGGTACAACATTGCATGACCGCGCAATTACCAGTTAAAGCAGCGCAGTGCCAAAGTGTAAAAAGACCTCTGGTCATTTACCAGCAAAATGGTCCGGTCTGAAAGTGGTTAAGGGGACACCGGAAGAGCAGGGTCAACTCAATTCCTTCACTTTGCAAGGGACTTTGCTTAATTATGTATAGTCTGCTACACTCTTCTACTGAGAAAGAGGTCCTCAAGTGTGAATAGTTATTTGGAGTATCCTACTATATCCCTTCTCCTATCCAAGATCCTAAAAAAAAGCCCACTACAACTTCTAGACTGGTCATTGGAGTAACGATTGGAAGTACTGTGTGCCTGGCTGCAGAGCTGAAACTAGGGAAGATCTGGGAGAAATGCCAGCGGCTCCTAGCGGGGCAGTGCTACACACTCTTCAGAGAAATTACTAGCTATCAAAAAAGAGAGCACCATAAACAGTGAAAATCTCCAGATGTCACATGTAGGGACGAGCTTGATGTTAGGGTCGAACATAAGTTCGACTTGAACATCGGGTGTTCGCTCATTTTGGGGCGTTTGCGGCAGATTTGAGTGCTGCCGAACACCCCATAATGCACTGCGAGATCACAGTGCATTGCTGTATAATAATTGGCCAAAGTATGCACCTGACCTGCATGCTTTGGTCAATCATAACACCCTCTGCTAAGAGAGCCATAATTGGACAAAGGCAGGGAAGCTGGTGATTTTTTACCAATAGCTTTATTTTTTAATCGCCTTTGCAGGAAATTTGTTGCTTTCATTTTCATGGATGGTCTGCTTTAAAAAAAAGAGGCCTTGTGAGCACAATTAGGAAATACCATCTGTAAAAAAAAAAAAAAAAAACACATGCAGCCTGTTATAACAGTAATGCATATGGACAGTGACAAACGGTAAAGTGGATAAAGGACAAAAGCAGAATGAAACAAAGGTAGAAAAAAAAAAAGGAAAAAAGCAACCAACAACTAATTTCCCCTAAGATACACAAGCCTTTGCTACTGACATGACATTCAGGGTTTATATCTACCTGCCAGTATCTACAGTATAAACCCTACACTAATCTCCCCCAATGCACTTTATCAGTAGCACTCCCTATGCTTTCCATATCGCAGCTAAAGCACATTGTCAATACGGCTGTTGGGACCTCACCCTTTTATAATGAAGGGGCTGACTTATCCATTAGAACACCAGCTATTGGAGGGCTTGACAATTCAGTTGAGGACACAGGCAGCTTTAACAGTTATTATGGATGGCATGACTAGAATATAACAGTTTTAGGAAATGGTTAATCCTCTGGATGAACTGTGGGTATTGGATTGTATATATAAGATTGTATAATTTTTTTCCCCTTCTATTGGTTGAACTAGATGGACTTGTGTCTTTATTTAAACTAAGTATGTAACTATGTAACTACAGTAAGTAACTATGATTGGTTTAGTGTCAGGTCACCTGAGACCAGGTGACAGATGCACTCCGTAGGAGTCGGAAGTGCACCGCTAGGTAGTGGACCTTAGGACTGACTGCTGCGGATTGTACCCAGGGAGATTCAGGCCACAGGTCTACTGGATCACTAACACAGATCCCAGTAGGAGCTAGAGCATAGATTCCCAGGGCGCGGAGTTTAAGAGCCAGCAAGTGTTCACCAGAGCCCCCAGTGGTGAGGATGGACTTCGCTGCAGTCTAGCTCCAGGTCGCGGCCCCTAGGGTCTCACAGCTGACTCACAGTAGACTACAGGAGAAGGAAACAGCAGGCTGGAACAACAAGGATAGTAAGGGGATAAGGCAGAGGTCAGGGCAACTAGCAGACAGGAACAACAGAGTACACAGAGTAACAGAGTAAAGGTTCAGGGTCACAGGCAGACAGGGATGGTCAGGGACATGCCAAAAGGTCAAGATCACAAGCAGCCAGGAATCGTTGAGAACACGCCAAAGTCAGTAACAGAAACAAACATAGAGCACACGGCAAGCAGGAAACAGGAAGCCAAACACACAATGGTTGATCAGCACCGCTGGCTTACAGTGGACAGGTTAATATAGGGTTCCCTGATAGGGCCTGGGGTGGAGCCATGCTTAGAGGAGAGGTTATAAAAACCACCAGGTGGAAGTGGCTGGCCTCTTAGTCTGAACACATGAGGAGAGGTAGGCAAACAGAGGAAGATTACTGCATAACCATGACATTTAGTTTCACTTTATAGTACAAGGACTCCTGTATTATGATCTAAGCAAGTCCCAAATCAATTTACTGTGATGCACAAGCTTCACATAGTACTGAAAAAAATTATATTACCTTCCCTGACTGAGCCAAATCTTCGTAGCAATTGTGTCTCACTCACATGTTCCCATTCCCAGACACTGAAGCTTACACTGCCCCAATGGAGGCAGTGCTGTCAATATAGGAAGCCGTGGGCAAGACTAGGTGTGGCCAGGTACTGACTGGCAAAAGCTATAAGCTTCGGAAGCAGCAGTGACAATGATGATAGCCATGGGCGTCCGCAGCATAGGGCAATGGGAGGCAATTGCCCCCCCTGGAATTGTAAGGAGGTAGAGGTCAACTGATATATCGGAGAAGGGAGGAGGAATGTGGGCCCCGCCCCTTTCTTAAATAGCCCAATCATTGGCTGGATAGCTGCTGGGTTGGTCCCGCCCGCCCACCCTGGGTCCTGCCCACCCACCCTGGGTCCTGCCCACCTCCGACATCACGCTGAATTTGAGGTGCGTACAGTGGCCGAGAGAGAATACTCTGGCAGTGCTATCGCAGAACCACAGATAACAGCACTGCAGTGCCACTGTGCCAGTTAGGAGGAATATATATATATATATATATATATATATATATATATATATATATATATATATATATATATGTATATATTGCTTGGAAATTTGGACAGCTGAGCTGTTGCTGGAAAAATATATTTGTGTTCTGTGTTATAATATCTTCTTCACTTTACTCAGTCTCTCAGGCATACCAGTTCACGATGCCCATATAAATATAGCCTAGAGAATGTACATCTTTCTATATTGCAATGTATTGCAATACATCTTTTGCGGCCATATTTTGTTCTTTGATGAAAACAACCTATACAGTATAGGCTGTTTTCAAAAGATCAAAATATGGCCACCACAGATGTATTGCAATACATTGCAAATAGAAAGATGTACATTCTCTAGGCCAGGGGTCGTCAACCCCTGGTCCCCGACCCATTACCGGGCCATGGCCCTTCTATAGCCGGGCCGCGGGTGCGGGCAGCTGCAAGAGTCTTTCTATCTATTTCTAATCTTTTTATTTGGCAAAGAAAGGGTTAAAGGGTTAAATGTGACTGTGTATCGCCACTGCCGAAGCGCCCATCCCCCGAAAAAAGGTCTGCCCATGATGATAGCCATGGCCCTTGCAACTTTTTTTATGGTACAAGCTGGCACAGCTTAAATGTGAGTGGCAACTCTGCTCTGGTTTCAGAAGCTGTGCAGCTTTGTTGCCACATCATTATAAAAAGCTGCTGGTAAGCTCTGCAGGCATTTGTGGGACTTTGCCAGGTGCACTTATAATTAATGACCTTGTTTTTAAAGGGAGACCCTAGTTCTATTTTAAATAAGTTTTGAGTGACGTGTGTTGAGTCTTTTTCAGGCTTTTTTATATGAGCATTTTTGCATATGTAACAGAAGCGTATTCAAGCATTTACATGTGTTTGTAAGCTTCAGCCATTTTTATTTTAGCCAATGGAAAGCAGTGGAGGGAAATCCACCATACCATACCTCTAATGCAGTGTAATGCTGGTAGATAAAAATTAAATTATATGTTACCACATTCACTTACATTAATTATTTAGCTAATTTCTTTACTTCTTATGTGATAAACTTATAAAGTAACATGTTTAAGTAAATTTGTTCATAGAAACAAGCAAATTTTTAGGCCCTTTCTGTTTTTTTTTTTTCATTCCTGAAAACATGTCTGAACTTGTTTTTTCACTATTTGACGTGTAGGGCTCCCAAACAATACCAAAGGTTATATGGTGAATTACCCTCATTAACTTGTCTGTGTGACTTTATTTGTTATCCATCAACAGTCTTTTTAAATGTTGTCTGGTGGAAGACAGCCCCCAAAAAAAGCTTAGACTGGCCTTAAAGGCCCCATTCACACCCGAGCGTAGCGTTTTCAGGCAGAAAGTCACGCATTTCTGATGCATTTTTTACCTAATTTTTGCTACGATTATGCCACGTTTTTGCAGCGATTTTGGAAAGGTCAAAAGGTCACCAATGTAGAAAGCAGAAAAACGCTCAAATCTGTCTAAAATTTTTTCCAGAACTTGTTTGAGCTTCAGGCATTTTGGAGCTTCTGGCTTCAGGCATTTTGGAGTGGAGATGTGAACAATCTCCATAGAGAATAATTGATTTTTCCCCTCCAGTGTTTTGTAGCGTCAGTCTTCAAGCTACAAAACGTTCAGGTGTGAATGGGGCCCTAAATCAGATGAGTGAGGATATACTGTATCTGCTGGTCCTCAAAAGTGCAGCTTCTGATGGTATTACTATTTGTTGGTCTGTATGCCCTAAACAGCTTCCCCTTATACCTAGTACACACAATCAGAAAATTAGGGGAAAAAAACCCTCTTTCGAAGCAATTGTTATCATAATCTGATACTACACACACAGCTTTCAAGAGCTGATCACGACAGTTCATGCAAAATTATCCGAAGGGACAAACATGAACATTTTTCTTGTACAATACCAGAACAATTTTGGTTTAATTAGTACAGTATTCACCTGAAAAAAATCGGAAGACCAAGACCACGCATGCACGGAAACAAAAGAATACATTACAACACTATACAACACATTAAATCACTTCTGAAGTTGTATTCTGTCGTATGTGAATTTTTGTAACTTTAGTAACTTATTGGTTTTCAATATGAGACTGTCATGCAAAAAAAAAAAAGATCATTCACCCAATATTCTCATCTTGTGTATGAGGCTGTAATCTGAAAGTCACATGACATCTATTGACTACATAACCACAAATGTGCAAAAGAAGAGGGCTTAAGTAGCTCATAAATGAGCAAAAATGACTTGATTACCCCATCCACACATTTGATATAGCGAAATCCTCCTTGCTGAGCTATTGTATTCTGACAGTGGGGAGATTTCCAACGCCGTCAGAAAACACCGATCAGCACTGCTGACAGACTGAACCAGGCACATTTCGATGTATGGTCAGCTTAAAGTGCTTGTAAACCCTGTAAAACCACTTTTACCTACAGGTAAGCCTATAATAAGGCTTACCTGTAGGTACCGTGAATATCACCTAAACAGTTTAGGAGATATTCACGGTATCCGCATGTGCTGACATTATGCGCACTGAGGAAACGGCTTGCTTGTACTGTTTCTTCAGCTGCGGTGCTGTTACCGATGGCTCCTGGGAGTGATGACATCACGGCTCCGGCCAATCACAGCGCCGGAGCCCGCAAACCCGGAAAAAAACTCTGGGACGACATGTCGTTGGTCACAGCGGTGTGCCAGGAAAGAGAAGTTCTAGTCTGGAAAAAAAATGTAAAGTCAACAGCTACAAATACTGTAGCTGCTGACTTTTAAAATAAGGACACTTACTTGTACAGGGATCCAGCGATGTTGGCAACCCTAGTTGATTAATCAATTGGTTTTGGTTGCAGGCACCTGTAATGTAAGTAAGGAAAACTGGCAGTGAAGCCTTCAGATTTCACAGCCAGTTCCCTACTGCACATAACGAGTCACGCTGTGCTTTATTAATGGTCCCGCGTTCTTCTGGGACCTGTGTGTGTCCCAGAAGGCAGCAGGGGGAAAGAGGATGGGCCAGAAATGCTCGATCATCGCGGCAATCTTACCCGGAAATGGGAGCAGGTACCTGTCAAAACCAGGTACCCACTCCCCCCAAAAAGTGCCAAATGTGTCAGTGGAGGGGGAGCGTGAGAACAAGCAGAGCTTCCCATTTTGGGTGGAGCTCTACTTTAAGGTTGCATTCACAATTGGTTGCTTTGAATATGCAGGCAGAATCATGTGTTTATGCATTTTCAAAACAGCACATGTGCTTGCTGGGCCATTACTTATTGGAACCCCAAACACGGTGCAATTTTGGTGTATTTGTCACATGGCCAAACACGCCTGGCTCAGTGACAAAATTTGATACATGAGCTTCTTTGGTGCTTATTCAAGTAAATGGGCTGCACTATGTGCCACACGCAGAAACGTGTAATAACTTGCAAAAGGAACGTGCGTTCCTGCTACCTATAGTGTGAATGGGGCCTAATACTTAAATATCCTTCTTCTCAATCTACTAGACTAGCTTTCATTAAAAGCTAAACTGCCTTGAGCTCATTTATACATGGTGGTTTACTACTTGGTGGTAAAAACATGCGTTTGAGCCACATTTTTACAGCCCCCTTAAGGCAATCTTATGGGGCTGTATACATATGCCACAGGTGTGATGCTTTGTTTCGTAGCCATGCAAAATTGATCCTGCTAACGATCGCCTATCCATATATTGCCTCATCACCACCTGTCAAGTACCTCTAATCCACAGTCGATAGCTTTTCAGGGGGCAGCAAGGGCTGCTGCTGGTGTAAGCTTAGCTTAACCACTACAATACAGGGCACTTTCACCCCCTTCCTTCCCAGCCCAATTTTCAGCTTTCATCGCTCTCGCGCTTTCAGTGACAATTGCGCGGTCATGCTACACTGTACCCAAATGAAATTGTTATCATTTTGTTCGCACAAATAGAGCTTTATTTTGGTGTTATTTATTCACGACTCCGTTTTTTATTTTTTGTGATATAAGCGCAAAAAAAGCAGAAATTTGGAAAAAAAACAATATTTTATTTTTTCTATTTGAAAAGAAATCCAATAAAATCAAATTTTGTCATAAATTTAAGCCAAAATGTATTCTGCTACATGTTTTTGGTAAAAAAAAATCCGTTAACTGTATAATAATTGGTTTGTGTGATCACGGACATATGTACGCAAATGATCATGTACATATGTGTGCAGATAATCATTGGGACATGTGATTTTAGTGGGACATATGTGGGGAATATGTTTTTATTATTAGGGACATGTGTTTTTATTATTTGGGGACATGTATGTTTTGGGGACATGTGTGGTTTGGGGACATATGTGGGGACTGTGTTTGTACTGTGTGGTGTGTTGTGTGTTGACACTAGACTGATGATCAGTGAGTAAAAAGCTGTAAAAAGCAGCCCATACTCACTGATCATCAGCCGGCTGCAGCGTTCTGCTCTCCTCTCCTCAGCGATGACTTCCGTGTAAGGAGAGGAGAGCCGATTGCCTAGCAACCGGCTGTTTGTTTACATCACATGACGGCCGTGATTGGACACGGCCGTCATGTGATCAGGAGGGCCAATCACAGAGCCCTCCTGCCGATCTCAGATGTGCCGTGTCCGGGTGACACGAGCACATCGGGATCGCGCCACTGCGCGGGCACGCGCGCGCGCGATCCCGCTACTTCTGAAGGACGTTCGGGTGGGAAGTGGTTAAATAGTAATTGTGACTATATGTAAGATATTGTGGTGGTGGATGATTTTTGATGATGTGTGCATTAATCACTTGGACGTCTTCCCGTGATCAAGCTGCCTGCGAGTCCTTTAGACTCGGCTGATCACAGTTAGGGGCAAAGGGCGAATCACAACGGCCCTTTACCATGCAATCAACTGTCAGCCAATGACATCTGATCACAGGATGTAAACACAAGCCAGTTATTGACTTTTCTCTCCTCACGCCGATAGCGTGAGGAGAGAAGAAAGCTGATAACCTGCTTCTGTTACAGGGACATCAGTCCCAACAGTGCCCAGCAGTGCTGCTCCTCAGTGCCCTTCAGTGCTGCTAATTTGTGCCCACCAGTGCTACCTATCAGTACCCATCAGTGCTGCCAATCAGTGCCACCTATCAGTGCCCTGCAGTGCCACCTATCAGAGCCCATCAATGCCACCTATCAGTGCCAAATATCAGTTCAGGCTCATCAGTGCCTCCTCATCAGTGCAGCCTATCAGTGGTTAATATCTTTCTTTCCTTGGAAAACTGTACAATAAGTGTCTTATTTCAAATTGGTCTGTTGGAATAATTTTACACTACCTTCTTTTATCGTAGATATTATTTTATATAATTAGCCTCCTGGCTAGTTGTGAGATCACTCTGGGTCTGCCAAGATCTGCAGACATGTTTGCATGCAGCCTTTCACCAACATACATACTGTTCATCCCAGGGGAAGATAAATTATTGTGTTTTAGATGGGGAGAAAAAATGCGGCCTGACCCCATTTTTTGTGTTGTCACTGGAACAGGAATACAGAGGAAATTTTCCAATGGGGACACTCGTTCTAGTGACGCTGGTGACAACCAGGGATTCCCTCACTTTGGCTATGGTAAAGAAAGTAAAGTGATCAAGCTGCCTGCGATGCACACATAGGCTGTTATCAACTGTTTTTGGCTGGGGTGTTTTTTAGCTGGAAAAAAAACCCCAAAACTAGTGGGTTCTGAGTGGATTTTTTCAGCTGCTTTCAACTGTAAAAACGTTCTAACATCAAAAAAAAACTAAAAATGCAGATAAACATTCAAAAACGTGGCTCACTAGCGTTTTTTAACATTTTAGATCCATTGAAAAAAAAATTTAATAAAAAAACCCACTAAAAACGCTGTTGCAAAAACATTGAAAAACTCACTGCAAAGCTACTGGCGTTTTTATAACATTATTTTAACGTCCAGTGTGCATGAGACGTAAAAGTCACAATGTCGCATTGCTGATAAAATTTATACTTTCTCCATTCGTACATGTCTATGATTTAACAGGAATCAATGAGCATTCCTGTTCCAGCTATGCATGAGGACAACTTACATGTTTTAACAATGTTTAAACCCCTAACTGTCCTTCATTTGGAGGGACTGTCCCTCTTTTGGAACTAAATCTCTCTTGTATTGTATTATAATGTATTTTCCTGGTGCCTATCCATGGCAGCATACCTGTGACAAGCTCCGCCTTGGCTCCTCCCTCAGGACTAGTGAATATTATAAAAGAAAAGGTTAGTACAGCCCCCGCATTCTCCTTTTTTTCCTCATACCTCATGGCAGTGAATCCTGGTCGGCGTCCTTACCTTCTGCATTCGGCAGCGTCCGTCCGGGTTCAAGCCTCTCCCGGACGCAGTTCCTTCTCTTGGGCAGCTAAATGCGCTTATAAGGTTGGAAGTCCCTTCTGTAGGATCTTTTGGGACAAGCAGTTTGTCTCTTAAGTAAGAGCTTTACCTGCAGTATGGGCGTTCAGGCTCCAGTCTATGGCAGCAGAGGTAGCAGCTTTTGCTCTGTCCCTGAGGTTTGTTTTTTCCCTCCAGTCTCATCTGTCCTTCCTCTCTCCTGCGCTCTGTTTCCGCGGTCCCCATAGTCCTAGCAGGCCCCCCTTTCCTTTCCCATGTGTGTTTGTCACTCCCAGACTCACTAGGGGCCGCGCGCGGCGAGTCTGTGTCATTTTATAATAGTATAGCGTTCCCGCCGTCGTCTGCGCATGCGCCGGCGGGTCGTATGTTTCGACGGTCAGTTTTGACGTTCGGCGCGTGCGCGGTAGCGTCGGAAGCTTCGGCGGCCATCTTTTTTGAGGGCGAATGGTTCTTTTTGCCCTCAGAGTGTCAGAGGAGGAGCTTTAGCACGACATCACTTCCCCTCCTCCTATTTATTTCCCCAGCAGCACAAGTGAAATGCCTGTGGTCAACAAGAGAATTACACTCTAGAGTTCCAGGCTATTCCCACCCCTGTTAAGGTAAGGCATGTTTTAATGCATTTGTTTTTGTACTTGTGATCATCCGAATATATTGGTATAGCTCTGATGGAATGTCTCTTTTCACTTAAAAAGAATTAATTTATTAATATATTAAATTATTTAAATCGGAGCCTCCAAAAAAATATATATATATATATAAGAAATGGATTTAAAAAAAAAAAAAAAAAAAACACAAAAACACAACACACAGTAACGGGGGGTGGGAATCGTCACTTTTGTAGGCAAATTCCCTTCTTTTCCGTGAATCAGCGCACGACTGGTTGACGCCTTTTTCCTCTGACTCTTTCCTAGCCGTTACCTCTGCTAAGCCGCCTAAACATGAGCCTTTCGCCGCCCGCTCAAGATCCTACTCTACTCCCAAGGTAAGGACCTACGCCCAGGTAAGTTTAAAAAAAAAAAAAAAAAGAGTGCACTAAGGACAATACTTTTGTATTTCAGTCCTGTACGCCAGAAGACGTCTAAGAAGACCTCAAGGCGATATGGAGATGACGATGATGATTCCTGTCACAGCAGAGACAGGTCACCCAGACATGGGCATTACAGAAGCGGCAGGAAAGCTTCAGCTAAGAGGCGCCGTCATTCGCGCTCCCCGAGACCTAGACCTACCAGATGTCAGGCCTGCGGAGGCTCCCCACTTCCGGACAAACTAATTTGTCGAGACTGCCTTAGAGACTATGCAGCAGACAGAGAGTCTGAGAGCCTACAGGTGGCAGATCTCCTTAAAAAGGCAGTAAAAGACTCCCTTACGGAATTGGTCGCTACAAGGCCGACACAACAACCGGCATCTCCTCCTCAGGAGCTGATGGCGGAGGCCTCCATTCCTGGTCCATCCACCAGTGGAAGTTGTCGTCTGTTCCCTCCCTCCTCCTCTAAGCATCAGGACGAAATGGCCATTTCAGAGGATTCCTCAGATGACACAGATGCCTCTGGCTTTGCCTTTGCCATGGTCCAGCCCTATGTGCAGGCCGTTAAACAAGCAATCGGTTGGGAGGATTCCAACGTGGAGGTCAGGAAGTCCAAATCATACTTCCCCTTCCTTAAGCGCCAGATCTCCTTCTTCCCTCTTATGGAGGAAATCAGGGAGGTGATCGAGGAAGAATGGGGGAGGACAGACAAAAGACTTTCCACCAATCGATTGGGAAAATTATACCCTCTCTCCGAGGCAGATTCCAAAATGCTGGACGGCCCGCCGGTGGTAGATGCCGCAGTGGTAAGGCTGGCCAAGAACGTCACTTTACCCCTAGATGATTCAACCTCCTTCAAGGACCCTCTGGATAGAAGGATGGACCTTGACCTTAAGAAGGCCTATCAGATGGCAGGATATGCCTGTAAACCTGCAATAGCTCTGACATCAGTGTCCAACGCACTACGCGTCTGGACAGATAATATAGAGTCGGCAATCCAACAGGATATCCCTAAAGAAGAGATAATAAGGGCATTGGATGAGCTGAAGCTCTCAGCCGACTTCATTGGAGAAGCCGCCATCGATTCCATTCGTTGCTCCGCAAGGGCAATGCTTCACACAGTAATGGCCAAAAGGGCACTGTGGCTAAAACCATGGGCAGCGGACGTTGCCTCGAAGCAAAATTGGTGCAAGATACCTTTTGACGGTAAAGCCTTGTTCGGGGAAAAACTCGACAAAGCCATCTCTCGGGTCACCGGCGGAAAGTCAGGCCTACTTCCTCAAGACAGGCGATCTAGACGTTTCAGATCCTCTGCACCAAGGTTCCAATATTCCAAAAATAGGGACTACCGACAATCAAGACAAGGGAAAGGCTTCAGGCACAACTGGAAGAGCACACAGTCGACGTTTCTCAAGTCCAGGAGGCAGAGGCCGGTACCTACCCCACAGGAGCCATCAAAATCTTTTTGACGCCAGGCCAGCCCAAGTGATCCCTGTGGGGGCCAGGTTGAAACAGTTCTCAAAGATTTGGGAACAAAAATGCAGGGATCCCTGGGTAGTTGCAACAGTCAAACACGGTCATTCCTGGTCCTTCCTAAACCAACCCCCCAAGGACTATTTTTCTCCGACAAGGGTGTCAAGATCTCCTCAAAAGGCGGAAGCTCTGAAGCGATTTCTTCTTTCCCTACAGGAACAACAGGCAGTAGTTCCAGTGCCTCCATCCGAGAGATTTTCAGGTTTCTATTCCACCCTGTTTCTAGTCCCCAAAAGAAACGGAGGGTGGAGACCTGTGATAGACCTAAAGAGGCTAAATCGCTACATTTTTCTGGAAAAGTTCAAGATGGAGTCTCTTCAGACGATCATTCGCGTAGTCCAACCAGGGGATTGGATGTTGTCTATAGACCTGCAAGACGCCTACTTACACATACCTATACTCCCTACGTTCCAGAAATACCTGAGATTTGCGGTGGGGCAAGTACATCTCCAATTTCGGAGCCTTCCGTTTGGCCTCTGCACGTCACCCAGAGTCTTTACAAAAACCCTGATTGCCATCATAGCACCTCTGAGAGAATTGGGGCTCCGGGTGTATCACTATCTGGACGACCTTCTACTCCTGGCGAAGAACCCAACCCAGTTATTAGAACACAGGGATATCCTGTTAACAACACTAGTGGATTTCGGTTGGAAGATAAATTACGAGAAAAGTCTTCTCTCTCCGACCCAAGAGATGGTCTATCTGGGAGCCCTGTTCAATACAATGAAAGGATCAGTGTCTCTCCCTCCTCAGAAGGTATCTTCCATTATCCAACAGATGATGAAGGTGAGCTTGAGATCCTACCTGACAGCCTCAAATTGTTTGAGCCTGATAGGTCGGATGTCATCATGCATCCCTATGGTCCCCTGGGCCCACTGGCATTTGAGACATTTTCAGCTGGAGTTCTTAAGAATGTGGAACAAACGATATCTATCCCAACCCATACACCTGACAACCCGGATGCTCAGGAGTCTACATTGGTGGATGAAGAGACAGTCGCTTCTGAAGTCTCGCCCGCTAGGGCATGTCGACTGGATCATAATTACTACCGATGCCAGCGCAGCTGGTTGGGGAGCACATTCCAACAAGACCTCAGTACAAGGGAGATGGTCCTTCAATGCAGCAGGCGTGGTGTCCAATGTCCTGGAGCTCAGAGCGGCCTATCTTGCACTGCTAGCCCTGGAGTTCGAGATTTCGGGCAAACCAGTTCTCCTCAGAATGGACAACAGGGCCGCGGTATCTTATGTGCACCGTCAAGGGGGAACGCGCAGCAGATCCCTCCTGAACGAGGTGGAGCCCATATTCCTCTGGGCCGAAAGGAATCTGAAGGACCTGAGGGCAGTCTATCTGCCCGGCCATCTCAACTCAAGGGCAGACAGCCTTTCCCGCAGGTTCGCAGACACCAACGAGTGGTCCTTACACCCGGAAATCTTCAACTGGATAATGATCCAGTGGGGGCCCCTCGAGCTAGATCTCTTTGCGACAGCATCCAACACCAAACTGCCAAGGTTTATCTCGAGGTTTCCGCACCCCCAGGCGGAGGCAACAGATGCCCTATCAGCCCCGTGGGCATGCGATCGGGCCTACGCTTTTCCCCCACGGCCCCTCATACCGAGGTTCCTGTCAAGACTCGTGAGGGAGACATCGACGGTGATAGCGGTTCTGCCATACTGGCCAAGAAGGCCTTGGTTCCCTACGGCAATGGATCTGAGCACCAGTCCTCCAGTCAAAGTTCCAATAGTACCCCTCCTCCTGTCGCAAGGATGTCACACCCACCCAGATCCCCGCAGGCTGGACCTTCACATCTGGCAACTGAAAGGGAAAGGTTCCAATCCCTAGGGTGCTCCGACAAGGTGATCGCAACCCTGCTCAAGGCAAGAAAACCATCCACAAACAACATATATGATAAAGTATGGAACAACTTCAAGACCTTCATGCTTGATAGAAACTGTGATCCAGGTTCCCCTTCGTCATCTCAAATTCTTGAGTTCCTGCAGGCAGGCCTGGACCTGGGTCTTGCATTGAGTACTTTGAAGGTACAGGTGTCAGCGATCTCAGCAGCAACCAGTAGAAGATGGGCGGAGGACCCATTGTTAATCCAATTTTTTAAGGCCGTCAGGAAGATCAGACCACCGTCTAAACAATCTTTTCCCACTTGGGACCTTACGGTCATCCTGGAGTCCTTAGCCAATCCACCCTTTGCCCCTTCGGACTCAATATCACTCTGGAACCTAACTTTAAAATTAGCCTTTCTGATAGCCATAACCTCCGGCAGGCGGGTGTCAGAGCTCCAAGCTTTGGGAGCAGATCAGGATCATATTATTTTTTACCCAGATAGAGTGGAACTTAGAACAATACGAGGGTTCATTCCCAAGGTCGCTTCATCCTTGAGCATGTCAGAACCCTGGGCACTCCCAACATTTTCTGAACAGGACTCTGTCGCTCTTCATGAATTAGACATCGCCTCCACTCTGAAATGCTATCTCCAAGCCACAGCTCCATTCCGGGCTTCCATCAGACTGTTCATAATTCCCTGGGGAAAACGTAAAGGAAAGGAGGCATCAGCCAGAACGATCGCTTCATGGATCGTCAAACTCATCCACAAGGTGTACAGGACAAAGGGACTAGAGACCCCTTCAGCGGTCAGGGCGCACTCCACAAGAGCGGTCTCTGCCTCTTGGGCGGCAAGAGCGAATGTGTCGATCGAAACTATTTGTCGGGCAGCAACCTGGTCATCCCAACACACATTCCTGAAACATTACAGGGTGGACCCAGGAGCTCTCTCCTCAGTGGAGTTTGGCAGACAGGCAATCACTTCGGCCTTAGCCTCTTCTAAATAATAAATTCTTTAAATAAACCTCTAAGCATTATCCCACCCGTCTCAGCTAGTTATTTGTCACAGGTATGCTGCCATGGAGGCACCAGGAAAACAGAAAATTGTACCATACTTACCGTAATTTTCTTTTCCTGGTGCCTATCCATGGCAGCATACATTCCCACCCTCGGTATTCTATATTAACGAGAATGCGGGGGCTGTACTAACCTTTTCTTTTATAATATTCACTAGTCCTGAGGGAGGAGCCAAGGCGGAGCTTGTCACAGGTATGCTGCCATGGATAGGCACCAGGAAAAGAAAATTACGGTAAGTATGGTACAATTTTCTGTTATTTAACTATCAACAGTGTTTTACTGCCCTAAACCTTTTATCTACCCTTCACATTATTCCATCTGTTGTTTTGAAAAACCCAAATAAATGTAAAATAGTGAGGAAATACAGTAATTTTGGGTTAAAGGCTATGTTCATATTTAAAAACAAAATAGTAAATGTACATATGTACTTTGCAGGTTAAAAAATCTTTAACGTGTCATTTTTTTTCTGGAGCCTGCAGAGCATTGCACCTGCGATCAGCAGATCATGGGTATAATGCCAGGATTCTGCAGTATCTCAGTATAGCTGCCTGCCCGTACCTCCCATACAGGCAGACAGTTACTGGAGAGTAGGAAATTTAATGAACTATGGGAGCACTCACCAGCATCCTCGAAGTTCACTGAGAACTACAAGAAGATGTCTACTGCAATGTCAGGTAGTAGTTGTAGTTCATTCATTTACAGATCGCTGTGAATGAATGACGCGGCCGTTATGACAGCGATTGCAGGGAGAAGATCCCCCTTCCACTGTCATAGTGGGGGATCAAAGAGGATCAGACAGGTGTTCTTTGGTAACATAATACATCCTAAATACAGGTGTAACATGTTACCAAAGGTGACCTTATCCTTAATCCATTTATTTTTGTGCATTAATCTTCATTTTTCACATTACAGGGGTAAGGTGTCCTTTGCCTACACCTCCAGGTGTTTTCACATCCTGTCTGTATGTGCTTTAGATTTTAGTAGGCATTTGTGCCATGACAATTCCTATGGGTTCAAAAACTTTCCACAGTTGTAACTATTGTACTCCTTTTCAGTTGATGAAAGAATTGCTGACACTAAAGTGCACACGAGGACCTGAGACTTTAAAGTGAAATTTATTTGTATTTTATGTTGATTTGATCTTACACCCTCCCTCTATTGTTAATCCTTATTTGCACTGCCTGTTACAGCTTGCCCTTATCAGCACATTTTTGTGCTTATTGATTACACCATGCTTGCATAGCCGGGGGTGAGACATTATAGGCCTCTCTATGTGGCTAGGCTGTAAAATAAATTTTAACAGAGTAGCAGAATGTGTTTTGGGGTATAATTCTAAATATAAAACAAAACCAAACCTCTTTTTATATTTACAGGATGCTTCTTTGTCTTTAGAAGCAGCAATGCAGATAATTGATAATTATGGCACATTATTCAGGCCTAAAAATTAATTGGCAAAAGTTGGCTTTGATGCCTCTCCACCCCCCAGGTTTTTTCATGTAGAGAAGCTGCAAATTCCCTTAAAGTAGTATCTTCATTTAAATATCTGGAAATAATAATTACACTATCCCCTTCAGTTACCTTGTCAGTCAACTTAGATCCTTTACTACAAGTAATTAAAACTAAACTGAACACTTGGGCTAAACTTCCATTGGTAGCCGGCAGGATAAATCTAATAAAAATTATTATTTTGCTGAAATGTCTTTATGTGTCCTTCCATATGCCGGTCTCTGTACCTAAGTCGTTCTTCAAAACTTTAGATGCATTATTTAGCTCATTTATATGGGCAAATAAACAGACAAAAGCTTAAAGCTTTACAGTGTCCTAAAGTTGAGTCAGGCATGGCACTTCCTAACATATAGTATTATCTAGCTGGGCAACTGCGACATTTGACTTATTGGATGACACCGGTCACACCAGCAGTGGTGGAGTCACATTTAGCCCATGTCCTCAAGTAAAACCATTTACTAATAGCACTGGAAGCACCAATGACAGTAATGGAAAAGGTACGTTTACCAATCTTGAATCTAGCTCATGCGATATGGAGGGAAGCAAAACATAGAGCAGATTCAAAGATATTGACGTTCAACTCCCTATTTGGCATAACTCCATGTTTACCCATTTGCTACAGTTCATAGATTATTTCTTTTGGAAACAAAAGGGTCTTGACACTTTGGAGGACATCTACACTGGCACTGTTCTCTCCTCTTTATGAGTTACAAAGAAAATTTGACCTTCCCCGGTCTGCCTTTTGCCAGTATCTTCAGTTTAGGCATTCACTTCAGCCACAGTTTGGGATAAGTCCTACTACATTTTTGAATTACCCACTAATAGGGGTGTTAAGGTCACAGGGCCCTAGAGCTCTCATGTCTGAGGTTTTATACCCATTTATTAACCACCACTATCAACAAAACTCTGTAAATGGTGCACTCTAAATGACAACTCATCCCAGATTTATCAGATGAGGATTGGGAAGAAGCTTGTTCCTCACACCTACATGTGTCTCCAGCTATTAACAATAAGTTAATACAACTCTATATGATACGTGGAATCCAGAAGGGAGCTATAAGTAGCTGCCCTTCTCTGGAGTCACCCTCTTAAGATTGAAATAAAATTAAAATTATATATATATATATATATATATATATATATATATATATATATATATTTTTTATTCACATAGTAATTCACGGTTTAGTAAAGGAGAATGGAAATAGGAAATTTGGTGGGGTTACACAGTCAATTTGGGAAGGGCCAATTGGGAATGAATCTCTCCCCCTCTAAATAAAAGAGAAGGTGAAGGATAAGATGTGTAATAATAAAGACTCACTATACTATACTATATATACAATTTTTTGGGGGATATTCACATATTTAAACAGAGAAAGGGGGGATCTCATAGGGGGAGTGGGGGGGGGGGGAGGGGAATTGATAGAATGAGGCAAATCGATTAATGGAATAAGTTAAGGGAATATGGGCATCTCTTTTATATGAAGAACTTTGAAAGTTATGAAGAAAATATATTCTAGGATTGAGACATTCTTGTATTTTTTTGTGTATGAATTATATATATGTCTTTGGAATGATATGTAAAGGTTTTGTGTTTGTATAATAATTTAATAAAAATAATTAGGGCTATATGATACATCAAACATACACTATATTACCAAAAGTATTGGAACACCTGCCTTTACACACACAAGAAATTTAGGGGGTCATTTACTACAGCACTGTAAAATGATCCTGCAGTCCCAGAAAATAGCACCCAATTAAGGCCAATTAAGACTTCAACTCTCAGAAACGCACTAATGCAAATGGAAAGCAGCGCTATTGAGAGCAAAAATGCCTGTGAGATCACATATTCGAAAATAGTGGAAGTCAATGGGGCTCGAAGTTCTCATTGAAGGTTTTTTATGCAAGTTCTTTGCCATAAAAAGTGTATGGGGACCTGGGTCCTGCCCTGGGGGACATGTGCAGTGATTTTAATAATGCTTAAAGTGAAAAAAAAATTCCTTTAAATATCGTGCCTGGGGGGTGTTTATAGTATGCCTGTAAAGTAGCACACCTTTCCCGTGTTTATTACTGTACCGCAGCACAATTACATTTCTAAAGGAAAACTTTTCATTCAAAATTGCTTGCAGCTGTAATGAATTAGCGGCTCCCGCCAAATTTAAAAAGAAATGGCATAGGGGTCCCCCCAAAATCCATACCAGAAGGGTCTGGCATGGATATTAAGGGGAACCCTGCATCAAAATTAAAAAAAAAAATTACGTGGGGGTCCCCCCCAAAATCCATACCAGACCCTTATCTGAGCATGCAACCTAGCAGGCCGCAGGAAAAGAGGGGGGTGAGAGAGCACCCCCCCTCCTGAACCGTACAAGGCCACATGCCCTCAACATAGGGAGGGTGCTTTGGAGGTACCCCCCAAAACACCTTGTCCCCGTGTTGATGGGGCCAAGGGCCTCATCCCCATAACCCTTGCCCGGTGGTTGTGGGGGTATGTGGGCAGGGGGCTTATCGGAATCTGGAAGCCCTCTTCAATAAGGGGCCCCCAGATCCCAGCCCCCCTCATATGTGAATGGGTATCGGGTACATTCAACCCCTACCAATTCACCAAAAAAAAGCAGTAAACTGTGACAAAAGACAATAGCCGGTTTTAGACAATGAGCCCATGCTGCCCCAAAACTGGGGGCCCATGATAGCACTGATAGTGATGAATAAACAGGGGAGGCAGGCTGGCAGCAGTGTGCTGTGCTGTGCAGAACAATACTTATTATTTCACAGCCAGCAGGGAGGGGCAGGGCCAGAGCGCCAGTTATGCTCTGACCCCGCCCCATGCAGCTTGAATGCTCAAGACTCGAAGGCTGCAGGGTAGAAGCTGTAGTGGGAGCTGCTGAGTCGGCAGCACTGAGAGCCCACTTGCAGAAGTAGCATTGTGGATGGTGTCATGGCGAGCCCAGCTGTCCAGCACTGTTTATACCGAAAGGCTTGTAATGCACGGAGGGATGCTCCCTTCTCCGCCCCTCCTTCTGCCTGGTTGATTGGTATAAGTGAGTGCAGTGCTGGAGGTTTGCACAGAGCCAAAAGTTTACTTTCACTGTATCTCCACTGGAAAAGGGGGTACTACATGGATGTAATAATGGTGCTGGGGGATATCAAGGGTGTATGGGGAAAACAATGTTGAGGGGGGATCTGGGGTGTATAGGGGGTATCAATGTTTGCGGTAGCTTGGGTGGCTATAGTGCTAGACTTATCAGGGATGTAGAGAGGCCACAGTGTAGGGAGTATCAGGGATATAGTGGGGTCACAATACAAGGGGTATCTTATGGTATTTGGTTACAGTGCTGTATCTAGGGTGTAGAGGGGTCAGAGTGCTGGGGGGATATCTGGGATGCATAGAGTCAGAGTGCTGGGGGGATATCTGGGGTGTAGAGGACTCAGAGTGCTAGGTGGATATCTAGGGTGTAGAGGGGTCGGAGTGCTGGGGGGATATCCAGGGTGTAGAGGGGTCAGAGTGCTGGGGAGGCATCAATCTAGCAGATATATTATATGCACAGGACAGCTTTGTTACTTTATGTATGTAGTATTTTCTCACTGTTTCTTTGTTGTACATAATGTTTGTTCTTGTAGTTAATGCGGAGCTCCATCCAAAAGAGGAAGCTCCGCTTGTCTGCCTCCTACCTACTTGATGTCTGTTTACCTGCATTGTCTCCATTGTAGGGACCCCAAAGCATTACTTTGCCCAGGGGCCCATGATGCTATTAAGAACTCCCTGCCTCCGATGCTGCCATGGGGTGGCTGATGTGACTCCGAGACCTTGCCCCTTGTGACTTTACCGCATGGGGCATGAAGTGAAGGGGACAGGGTTTCCTGATGACGTCATCTGGCGGCCATGTCCCATAGTTATATATAAAATGTGCGCTATGGAAGCGGACAGATCAGCTGGCTGCAGCGTCGAAGGAGGTTTGTTTTCATAGCAGGTCGTTGGCGGGAGCGGCAGAGGAGAAAGACTGGAGTCAGAGGAACATGGAGAAGACCGGAGGAAGAAGCGGAGGAAGATGGAGGGCGAAGCAGGGGAAGAAGAAGAAGGAGAAAAACAAAGCAATACTGGAAGAAGGAGCGGGGTGAAGAAGAAGCTGAAGGAAGACTGGAGGAAGAAGCGGGGAAAGAAGAAGGCATATTAAATAAAGGTATTGTCGAAAACCAGCTATTGTCTTTTGTCATATTTCACTGCTTTTTTTTGGTGAATGTGTAGGGGTACAATGTACCTGATACCCATTCACATAGGGTGGGGGTGGGATCTGGGGGCCCTCTTGTTAAAGGGGGCTTCCATATTTCGATATGCCCCCCCACCCACAGACCCCCACAACCACTGGGCAAGGGCTGTGGGGATGAGCCCCTTGTCCCCATCAACATGGGGACAATGTGCTTTGGGGGGGGCTACTCCAAAGCACCCTCCCCATGTTGAGGGCATGTGGCCTGGTATGGTTCAGGAGGGGCAACTCTCTCGCCCCCCCTCTTTTCCTGCAGCCTACCAGGTTACGTGCTTGGATAAGGGTCTAGTATGGATTTTCGGTTCGCACCAGAACTTGCGAGGAGGCCAAAAATTTGTGCGAAAGTCTATGGGACGCGAACATAAAAAATTAAAAGTGCTAATTTTAAAGGCTTATATGCATGTTATTTCTATAATAAGTGTATGAGGACCAGGGTCCTGCCTCAGGGGGCATGTATCAATGCAAAAAAAGTTAAATTTTTTTTTCAGGAGCAGTGATTTTAATAAAAATTAAATAAAAATAACAAAAAGGGAAAAAATAAAAATGAAATATTTATTTTTTAATATCGTGTCTGGGGGTATCCTTAAGTATGCCTGTAAAGTAGAGCATCTTTCCCATGTTTAGAACAGTACCACAGAAAAATTACATTTCTAAAGGAGAAAAAATGTCATTTAAAACTACTGGCTGTAATGTATTGTCGGATCCTGGACATATAGAAAAAAACCTTTGAAAAAAACGTTGTGAGTTCTCCCCCAGTCCATTACCAGGCCCTTTGGGTCTGGTATGAATATTAAGGGGAACCCTGCATCAAAATAAAAAAAATTGCTTAGGGGTCCCCCCCTAAAATCCATATCAGACCCTGGAAAAAAATTCTGGAAAAAAGGGGACAAGCTTTCCATGTGAAATCATCAGATGGTCACGCCCCATGGCTGTGTAAGAGATGCCAAACAGCGGGGACAACACAACGGAGGAAGATGGCGGGGGAGGAAGAACACGGCAACAAGGAAGAACACAGAGGTGAGGAAGAACATGGCGGTGAGGAAAAACACGCCAGTGGGAGAAGTAGGAGGTGGCGGGAGAGACAGTGACAGAAGACGGCGGCAAGAGAGAAAGCACCAGGAGAAGACAGCAGGAGACACGGCTTGGGGGAAAAGAGAGCTATTTTACAATAAAGGAATTGTCAAAAACCGGCTATTGTTTTTTTGTCATATTTCACTACTTTTTTTTGGTGAATGGGTAAGGGTACAATGTACCAGATATCCATTCACATAGGGGGGACTGGATCTGGGGGCCCCCTTATTAAAGGGGGCTTCCAGATTCCGATAAGCCCCCTGCCCGCAGACCCCCATAACCACCAGGCAAGGGTTGTGGGGATGAGGCTGTTGTCCTAATCAACATGGGGACAAGGTGTTTTGGGGGGGACCCCAAAGAACTCTCCCCATGTTGAGGGCATGTGACCTGATACGGTTCAGGAGGGGGGCTCTCTCTCATCCCCTGAAGTAACTGACCAATTCACTCTATTCTTATCAGTTACGTATTCCTTTGTTTAGTCCCTATAGTTTAGCTATCACTCAATATGCTAAGCACATGTTATTGGTAATATCACAATGCTATCACCCTTGGCTATGAAATCAATACACGTTTAAGGTCAATTAAATCTCATTTATTTCCCAAGGAAATAAGGAAAATGTGCATCAAGTATCAATCAAAGTTACAATAATATACATCGCATACAATCACAGTGCAATCTAAGCCATACTTATCCGACCTTCGCAGCCACACCTCATGACTGGGTCTCCTGATGGAATACAGAGGGGCAGAGCTCAGGTCACAACCCTTTTTGTCAAACATACTTCAGCCATACCACACCCCATAGCCCATCCTACTCTTTCCCATAGACCAATCAGCGTCTCTGGGGCGTCTCCTCCCCCAGGCTACCAGTCCTGCCATACTTGGCCTCTGGGGGCAGTGTTTGCCCATAATTGCAACTGCTCCGACTGGATTGCTATCTCGTGGCCTGATCTCGGACGCCCCACCAACTGTCCCTCTGTTCTTGCAGACAAGCCGGCGCCATATCCTCTTTGAAGTTCCGTACATTCCAGGTGGGCTGAATAGAAACTCATCCTGCTATTCAAGTTGTGTCACATTCCTTGTTTTCACACATATGACACTGCCTGGCATCACTATGGCTGAGTTCGGCTGTACAAACAGCTGTGTAGATGTATAATAATAATTCCTGTCTGATTCCAACATATGCCGCTTTGCGCCTAAACACGGCGCATACCACCCTTCTTCAGACACGGCTCCTTTTGAACAGTCCATAACTGTCTTAACGTGTGTGGTTCCCCAACATGTGCTTCCGAACCAGTACCTGTGGCACAGTCCTTAGCTTGTGTAACGCGTGGTTGTTTCCAACGAGCGCTCCAGAGACATCTCTTATGGAACAGTACACAAGTGTCTTACCACGTTGTGTTTTCAACGTGTGCAGAAACAGGTCCTATGGAGCAGTCCATAATTGTTTCACCACGTGATGTTTCCCAACACGTGCCGCTTTGCCACTGAGTGACACATCTCCACCATTCTTCAGCGACAGCTTCCATGTCACCATTCTGCATCTTGGGTATCTTCAGGATGGCAGTACAGGCAAGGGGTGCCCATTCATTCACCATTCACCAGCACCCATTCAGAGCGACATATCACCCAGCTTTCAGACCCAGAGTCTTGAGGAGGGCCTTTACTAGCCTACAATACCCGTAGGTCACATTCTACCGCAAACATAAATCAACTTATTACCATAATATGTATACATATATATGTATTACGCACCCCGCTCCCAACCTCCTATAACCTTTTACTGTAACTATGGGTCGGGATTAGGCAGGCTTGCTCGCAGCGGCGTTGCAGGGCTCTGACTTGGCAGCAATGTCTCCAATTTGTACACAGAGAGCTCACCGTCAAATCGTCCCTCAACTTGCATAGACAAATGGGAGACCCTTCTAGATAAATATCGCTTAACTACACATATAAGTTTACAACAATTACCAAACCCACACAATTCCACCCCTGTACCTGGATTTCAGAGATCATGCCCATTGTGTACCATGCACCTCTACCTACGGTTAGGTTCAAGGAACCCTCGAGTCCCATGACTAACACTACACCGGTATTCTTTAGGACAAAGAAACAAAACTCGCCTATGTCCTAAATAATACCTGGGTGCCTTCTTCCCAGCAATGACCTCTCCATCCAGAATACAGAGAGAAATAACTTCCCAACATTACTCGTTCATCCCCATGTATTGATCTAGCCTACAAAGGACATCATGGTCATGCTTCCGACAAAGGGAAATATCAACCTGCCTCCAGCGTTTATCTTCTCTGATCACATGTGTGATATAGCCTCAAATGCAACAAGATAGAGTCCCCAGTCAGTAAGCCCATTGATGCCACCAAATATACAGACCAAGTCTGCACTTCTGTATATGAGAACATACAGCATAACACATTTCACAATCCAACTTAGTACCACCCATACAGGCATTCGACCACTATTTTGGATTAGTGTAAGCAACGTGTTTTGGCAAAATCTTACTGAGCGGTGACGCTAACTCATCAGGCCACTGCCCCTCATACAGAGACGGTATAATCAGCTTGATGTTGGCTGATATTTCCACCTGCCACAGAGTGCGCGCCAGAGACAATGACAGGTTTCTGTCTTCCCTACCAACCTCTCAACATGGTTGACAAAATCCGGAGCCACTCTAACCTGAGTGTTTCTGTGATTTCATTGAATGTTATCAAGGATACCACCAATCTCCCGGGGTAACAAAGTCACGCTCCTTCTCTGAAGCTATGGCTGTGAGTTTGTTCCTCAGGAGGCTGATGTCCCCTCCATTAACACCCATCCCAGCTATTGTTCCCCCCCAATATAGTGCTGAATACATCCCTTCTCTTTCGGGTTACTCCTCAGAAATAAGCATCCTGCATGGACCTCATTCTCATCTCTGGGAGTAAGTCACTGGTACAATAACCGCACCTGATTCAGTGTATACTCAGCACATATAGGGTGATAGGTTTTTGTCAACCACCATGAGATGTTGCAGCACCATGTGGTGAAGTCCTACGGTACCCTGGTAGCCAGCGTTTGTTCCCTTTATTTTAACAGAGCATGCTCCTGTGTGTATTCACTGGCATTATCTGTGCAGGGTTTCAACCTCTCAGGTGAGACACCAACCGGGCGTATCTTCCTCGTGTCTAGTTCTGGTGTCCCGCATGTCCTGTACACGAAAGCTTCTCTCTAGGACCGCTAGGATTGAGACACCACCCCTACGAGGAAGTTTTCCCCCATTGATGTGTCACCTGGCACCCTTTAGTCTGATCCACAGCTACCTTATTATGCATAAGCGCCAGTATGCCTCCTGGGTACCTGCACCATATTAACTCCCTTACACCAATGCATGTCATACATTAAAACCTTACTTCTTTCAATTCCTCCTTCCAACATAAACAACACATATTTTACATTTTCATGTTTTGACGGATTGGATGTGTCAATTCTTCCCCAACCTCCAACCCATTGCACATGTATAAATAACATGTTTGCATTCATCAGGAGAGACTTCAGCAAAAATATTTCACAAGTTCTCTTGCTAGGCACAGTCTTTCAGATTCAGCATTAGCACCAAATTGTCCATACGAAAAAAAAAACAGGTATTAATCTGAATCTTTCAGTTTTTCTTCTCTCCTGATGTTTATCAGAACAAATTTGTGGTATGGTGTGGCACAGACAAACTGCCAACCAGATGATCATCTGTCATCCATCTTCCAGAAGCCTCTCCAATTCTCGCTCCACTTGGATTCTGGAAGTGAAAACAAGAGCAGTATCAAATTCTTATCCACAATATCTGATCGCTTACCATGTTTACTTATAGTTCCCTCCTTGGAGCCCAGGACCTCAGTATTCCTGGCTTCTGCAACTCTGACCAAACTATCCAAACAACCATGACCTCTTTAGGCTACACCCGCTGTAAAATGGATCCCCATGGTATGATCAAAAACCGTTTAAAACTGAACGTCAGTGTTGCTTCTCAAAAACTTCAAATTTTACAAACTAAAAAAAAACAATGCATCTATCTGTATCTTTACGATGTATGCACTACCCCCTTTCAGGTGACTGGTTCTAACTGAGGGCATTGTCAATTCCCCCCCTTTCAGGTGGATTAGACCTACTACTTTTCCACCTGAATAAAAATATAACTAACATAGAGGACTAAACCAATATCAACAAAAAATTTTTTTTAGAAGAAAAAAAAATAAAAAATAAAAAAATAAAAAAAATAAAATAAAAAAAAAATAAAAATGAAAATACAAATAAATTTTTTTTTAAAAAAATAAAAATCTGGCCATGATCACACAAACAACATGACAAGACAACCATCATAAAACAATGACAAACACTCAACTTTTAGTTAACACCATCCATGGACTTCTCCTGCAAAGAGTGCTTATTCCAATCTGAAATACAATTAGTTAATGGGGAAAACAAAAACAAAACAAAGCATATGTATCATCACAACATTTTAGCTTCATTTGTAACTCTTTTTAGTACTATTTATTTTTCATTGTTTGCAAACAATTACTAACTAATGAGCTCATGGTACCATGTGATAATCGATTATGCATTTACAATAACCTAACCCCTGTTCTGTTATATTTTGCCACTGTTGTTACTTTGAGAGACCTGCAGACAAATGCAAATGTCCGTATACGAATCAGTTTAACTTCTTCCTGGTCTCTGGAAAAAGGAACACACAAGTGATTACACACAATTCTTATGTTAATCAGCAGTATTGGATACTCAGGAAAGGTTTACAAAGACTGACAATAAGAGAAGAGTACAGAAACACAAGATTAAAAAAAACTCATAACAGAAACATCTTTTAACCACACAAAAGAAAAACCACAATACCAATTCAGGGGTTTATCCCTAAAAGTACAAAACAAAAAAAAAAAAAATGTATATCTATATCCAGGTCCTCTATCATATTCTGAACTTGAAACTTACATCAAACCTTTTTCATAGCCGGGAAACATTGACCAGAATATTCTTACCATGCTTGCAGCTCACTAAGTTCTGCTAACATTGTTTCCCCCAGTGCTATATTTGAGTAACCATGCGTCTATCTCCATTTTGACTCTACACAACTGTCCTACATATTGCTTTTTAGTTTCTAGACCCCGCATTTGCGTTTTACACGGGAAATGGGTTTGATTACTATTGGTTCCGTGCTGTGGATGGCTACCCCACCTGGCTGAATAACACACACGAAGCCTTGGGGTCGTTTTCGGGTATAATTTCCTTTCGATATCATTATTCGCCGCCCGACAATATTTTGAAGTGTGACCCCCCCTTTTACACAAAAAACATTTTAGTTCTGGTTTCCCTGCATAGGCCATTTTTTTAGCATATGGCGCTGGAAATCCACATTGCTGGATAATATTACTGCGATTGGAATGCACAGACTTTACACTTTCGTTGTCTGAGGAGTCATCCGAAGTGTCAACTCCTGAGTCAATTTCCAGTGCAGTTATCCCACCTTTATTTGCTTCTTCCACATCGATTCCCATCACATTACTATCATTTGCAGTGATAATAGCATACGGGTTTTCTTCATATTTCACTTCTGGCTTTCCTATACACTGAGCATGTGTGGAGGGTACCTCCACTATTGCACACTTGGAGGATAATTCCATTATGGCTGCTTGTGCCTTAAGCCTTGTGATAACCTGCAAATTCTCAGCCTCCCTTTGATTCAAAGAGGCAATGCAACTTTCTCTCAATTTACACGTTTGTTCTAATTCATCTAATCTCTGTTGCAATACACATTTCTCAGCCACTAATTGTTTAATCCGACTACAAGCATCCGCATCAGCCTTTTCAATCCTGATTGATATATCCCTTACCTGTTCCATCACTTTTTCTCTATCCGCAAACCATTCTAATTCTTTTTGTTCCGCAATTTCTTTCATTCTCATTAACATGCATAAGGCATTGGCCATTCTCTGTTTCCTGCCTTTTTTTGATTTATTAAATATGCGACTGTTATGTGTATCACATTGTTTTAAAAGTTCATTAAACTGATATGTTAGTTTACCTTTGTGAGTAATTTGAAATCTAATCCCACCATGCTTGCTAACGAAACCTTCAATGGCTTCCATTGATATGCTAATTAGCCTATCCACACCAACTGGTTGAGCAATCTTGCTTAGACAAAAGAAATCAGATAACAAATGGACAACCAAAAAAAAAAAAAAATACGAACCGTTTAAATTTCCAGTGACTTGTGGTTCTACAGCATACAAGACACAAGGCACACTCTTAATCAATGCCTTGGTCTTCTATTGGACCAGAGCTATTTCACTCTCACGTGTGTAGAAATAAAAACCTATACTTCTCCCACTTTTTCCTCAAAGATGTATGGTAATTCCTGCCACTCTCTAACCAACACTGTGCATTAGCAATACACTAAACAATCAGATACCAAGCACACGACATAGAGGAAGCTGTTTAGAAGCTAGCTTTGACCTGTAGTCCCACTCCAAAAAAAAAAAAAACAACAACAACAAATACAAATCCGTTTACCCACGAATTTCTGTAGGAGAACACACTCTTATTCAATGCTCTTCTACCCGATAGCAGGTCATAGGGAATTTCTATTGGGACAGACCACTTTTTCACAATCACGTGGATATTTCCACTTTTCCCTCAAAATTGTATGATTTATCCTGTCAATCTGCGGTTATATCACATAACCAGGGATGATCAGTCCCTTATCTCGCCAGTGCGCCAATTTGCCCTCTGGTTACAGTTTCTGCAGCAAACACAACAATAATGTACATATATATATATATATATATGTATATCAGTCACAATTCTCACCAGGTTTTACGCGTGCGTTTATACCAGTGAAATATCTCACAGAATTTTCCTGCTCATCCAAGCGTGGTTTCAGAATTCGCGAGCCAGCGCTAATCTTGTCCACACTAAAGATGACTTCCAGTTCTGGGTGGCTTTGAGCATCTGTGCTTACAGGGACTCAAACAAAAATACCTTAGATTTTTGTGGATTCTGTGTAAAAATATGTTTTACACGCCTTCTGGGGTGCCAAATGAAGTAACTGACCAATTCACTCTATTCTTATCAGTTACGTATTCCTTTGTTTAGTCCCTATAGTTTAGCTATCACTCAATATGCTAAGCACATGTTATTGGTAATATCACAATGCTATCACCCTTGGCTATGAAATCAATACACGTTTAAGGTCAATTAAATCTCATTTATTTCCCAAGGAAATAAGGAAAATGTGCATCAAGTATCAATCAAAGTTACAATAATATACATCGCATACAATCACAGTGCAATCTAAGCCATACTTATCCGACCTTCGCAGCCACACCTCATGACTGGGTCTCCTGATGGAATACAGAGGGGCAGAGCTCAGGTCACAACCCTTTTTGTCAAACATACTTCAGCCATACCACACCCCATAGCCCATCCTACTCTTTCCCATAGACCAATCAGCGTCTCTGGGGCGTCTCCTCCCCCAGGCTACCAGTCCTGCCATACTTGGCCTCTGGGGGCAGTGTTTGCCCATAATTGCAACTGCTCCGACTGGATTGCTATCTCGTGGCCTGATCTCGGACGCCCCACCAACTGTCCCTCTGTTCTTGCAGACAAGCCGGCGCCATATCCTCTTTGAAGTTCCGTACATTCCAGGTGGGCTGAATAGAAACTCATCCTGCTATTCAAGTTGTGTCACATTCCTTGTTTTCATACATATGACACTGCCTGGCATCACTATGGCTGAGTTCGGCTGTACAAACAGCTGTGTAGATGTATAATAATAATTCCTGTCTGATTCCAACATCCCCCCTCTCTTCCTGCGGCCTGCCAGGTTGCCTGCTCAGATAAGGGTCTGGTATGGATTTTGTGGGGTCCCCATGCCATTTTTTTTTCATATTTTGGCTCAGGGTTCCCCTTAATATCCATACCAGACCTACAGGGCCTGGTATGGATTTTGGGGGAGCCCTCACGCAATTGTTTTTGATGCAGGATTCCCCTTAATATCCATACCAGACCTGAAGGACCTGGGGGACCCCATGCAGTTTTTTTGCGTTTTTTTTTTTTTTGGGCTGGCATTTTTTTTTATTTCTGTAGGGAAGATTGCACAAGAATTTCAGCAAACAGCCCTGACAGCTGAATATTCATTGATTGTTAAGGACGCGGCAGCTGGCTTCCCATCCCCCCCTTTAGCAACCAGTGTTTATAATAACTGCAAAACACATCAAAAATCACATCACAAACGCAACAGTTGCGTTTCTGGTGTGGTTCCATTGAAATCTATTACCCGCAAATCACGTGAAAAAAGCCCCCTGACCATTGACAAAAATGCACTGGCCGTAAAACGCATAGATGTGAACTAGTACCATAGATACAATGAAGGCAGTGCTGCGCTATGAACCTAAATACTGTGTGTAATAAAGTGCAAGGTGCTCAATGAAAGATATGGTTGAAAGAGGCAATGTTCAAAGGTCAATATATATCCAATCCTAGGTAGTATAAAAACGTGTCGCATTCCCTGAGATTTCTTCGGATAAAACAAAAAGTGTATCAATAAGACAATAAAAGTATATCAAACACTCAAATGATTTTTCATAGAACAGTGATAGGAAATATATCCATATGGTGTGCAAATGCAGTAAAAAAAAAAAACAGTGCTCAAAAGAAGGTGCACTACAATTGCAATAGATCCTAAAGAAATAGGTAAAATACTAAATGGCATATAAAAGAATACAAAAAAGTTTCCTCGATTTAGGTATATGCTGCAAATGTTTTTATAGGCAAAGGCAAAAAAGATAAGTAGTGTCCATATAAAGTGCAAGGTAGGTAAGTGGCTGTATATTAGTAGTGTCAGCATAAAATGATCGCTCTAGTACTGATCCGCCCTGTGTGAAAGGACCCTAAGATATAAAAGATCTTACACTTTCCCAAAACCACCACCCCCAAAACGAATTAAAAAGAAAGAAAAGAGAGAAAAAAAACAACAACAAACAAGCTCAATAATGTACTTTTATTTTGCCAGCAGAAACAAAATTATGTACATGCATTTACTAGCCTCAAAAAAAAATTCTACAGGACATATGGTGCTACATTTAGCAAAACAGTTAGCAATTAGGTTTTAAGGGCCCTGCTCATAAAAGCTTACAATATAAAATGTGTCTAAACCTTACAGTGGACACAGCTTTAATCTGCAAGATTATAGAAACATACTTAACAGTCATTATTCTTACAAAGCATTCCAACATAATATTAAAAAAGCCACATGTTCAAAACAACACCCGCCACCACCCCACAAATCCACACATATACATACATGGTCACCAACATTTGATTGAAAAAATGCACAAGAATTTCAGCAAACAAACAGCCCTAGTTGGGCATTTGCCAATGGGCCCAATAGCATTCATTCTCCTCCACAAATCATAGCAAAAAAAAACTGGCCTTCTCAGGCCAAACGAACCCCCGCTACTGCAGCCCTTTGTATAACATAGGTTGTATCATTAGCACACTGACACACGTCCACCAGTATCTTTTAATCTGTCTCTTCCTGTATGTCTAAAGTGATTGCACTTGATGAGCAGGAACACATAATACTATTTGCAACTGTGTTAGCCCTTGGCTATGTGCATCAAATCTCTAACTACAGACCAAAGATCGAAGTCCATGTGCATGTACATAAACAAAGCAACAGTTTTCTAAGCATACTGCATGTACCTGTGCAGTGTAAACCCTACAATTTTAAATGTCTCAGTCCCTGGCTGCAATGAGCTTTCAATCTAAAGTACAAAACTAATTTTCTTACATTAGAGACTATTTAGACAGGAGACAAATAAAATGCCAGCATGTCTTTGGATAGTAGTGAGAAATCCACACAGGGAGAACATATAAACTTCAACACATGCATTAGTATGTTGGGGAATTAAACCAGCAACCCCAGGGAAAAGGCATACTGGCTCATTATGAAACACCTACCTTAGAACGAGGCCCCGATATCTTCGATGATCTATGCTGAGGGAGCTGACATGTTCCCTCGGCGTGTCTTCCACTCACAGCACCGGAGCCGCGATATCATCACTCCCGAGCATGCGCGCAGGAGATTTCTTTCTGGCAGGTTCCGACGTCTGCCGGGCTTTTAGCCGAAAATCCCCTGTGCGCATGTGCCACTCCAGTCAGCGGCACATGCGCACAGGGGAATATCTCCTAAACCATAAAGGTTTAGGAGATATTTTTTTTACCTACTGGTAAGATTTATTATAGGCCTACCTGTAGGTAAAAGTAAAAAAAAAAAAACAACTGCTTTCAGCAGAGGGAGATATATAATTCCTGAAACTTGTGAAGCCATCATTAATGTGTTGAAAAATTTATATTTGAAGGTAATTTTTTTTAGTTTATTTGTTTATTGTAAATAAAACTAGACACAACATATGTGGTTTAGACCCCACCACAGCCTGACAACAGTATATAGATGGTTATATTTTGAACTCCGTAATGCAATAGTTCAACTTCGCACATAAATTCAATATGATGTTAAATAAAACCAGAACAGTTTGTCATATGTCATCATGGACAGACTAATCTCAATAATCAAATATGCCTAACATAACATAGTGAAAATTTGTGCAAACAAGAAACGTGACATATTTTATTGTAATGTAAAAACAAACCTCAATACCCAAACATATATTACAAGGATGTATAACAATATTCTGGCTTCCAGCTGCTTTGCGGACGTTCTTGTTGTGCTAATGGAGCATTCCACTGATTTTGGTGCTGAGGTTGTACTGGAGGATTGCCATATGAGGTGTTATATTCAGCCAAATGTGTATTCTTGGTTAACTCACCTCTCTGCCCCTTATTAAGTAGCTGAATTAATATTAGCTCAAGAAGTTGTTCTGGTCATCTGACATCCTGCAAATTTTTTTAGTGGTTAAACCACCCAAATCATCACATCTCTCTTCTGATTAAGAGCAGCAATAGCTTGTAAAAAGAAATTGTTTGTTGAGTCTTGGTATGACCTCTTTTTCCTATTACTTGGTGTTGCTACTGATGCAGGAAGGAAGCTTTGTGAAATAGTGTTTGCCATATCCTGTGTAATATTCTGTGCAATAAAGCAAAGTAGAATATTAAAATGTTGCATTTAACATAATATTTTAATTACCTTTACAGTTCCCTTCATCATCCAGTGAATGGAAAATTATAGCCAAGCAATTCCAGGATCGCTGGAATTTCCCAAACTGTGGAGGAGCCATAGATGGCAAACATGTAGGGATCCAGCCTCCTTCAAATTTGGGATCCTATTTCTATGATTTTAAAGGATTCTTCAGTATAATTCCAATGGCTCTAGTCAATGTCAAATATGAATTACTATTCATTGATATTAGAAAAAATGGAAGAAATATTGATGGAGGAGTAATTGAAAAAACAGACTTCCACACCCATTTGAGAAATGGAACATTACATCTACCCACAGCAGAGGAGACGGTCGAAGGTTTGACCTTAATTTTCATGGCAGATGATGCTTTTGCTTTAGGGGAGCATATTTTGAAACCTTTTCCCCTGAAGAACCTCTCAAGGGAGCAAACAATCTTTAATTGCAGACTATACAGGGCAAGGCGCTTGGTTAAGAACGCTTTTGGAATTATGTCTAATTGATTTAGAATTTTGCACACGGCAATCAACCTTAGCATTCACACAATTGATATGATCGTACATTCTTGTTGTGTATTACATAACTATTTGCACCGTACTAGTGCCTCCTACATGACACAGTCTCATCTTGACACGGAAGATACTGTTGCAGGAAATGTCAAACTTGGAGAGTGGAGAAATGACATGGAGGGACTCATGAATATAGCTTATGCACAACCACGGATTCCTAATCAACTTACACCCCAAATCCGTCTAGACTACATGGACCACTTTATGGGATGTGGCGCTGTTGAATGGCAGAACGATATTTGATTGTTTTATGTATATATATAATGCTGTCCTTATAAAACCACTGAGGATAGATAAAGGTTATATAGTTGCAAAAGAAATAACATGAGTAAAAAAAAATATTATAATAAAATAAATTAGTTTACCTGACTGTCTGTGTTTTGCTCTGTGCTCACATCCTCAAGCTCAGGTGACATAGATTCTGTTGGCATCAAACTGGACACTGAGGGTCTTGCATCATCTTGATCAGTGAGGAAACGCAAGCTTTCAAATACCACAAGTGTGGAACATATAATTCCCCTGCACTTGCTCCAGATTTCCTGGATTCTTGGTTTTTATTTATTTCTTTTTTAAATATGGTGCGTAAATTTGCTATTTTGCCTTTAACATATTTGATATCTGCTTTTGCATATACAATAGTACATAGCTCTTGCAATTTAGTATAGGACTCATTCAGCTTGTTCTGGTCACTATATTCCTTTGACCGAACTTTCCATAAGCAGGGCATATCCCTATACATGTCTATAAACTGAGGTAGAAATTCAGGAGAGGTAAACTTTTCTACCATTCAGCCTAAAAGAAAAAGAGACCACAAATCATAAACTCTTCAAATACAACAAAGTTATAACATAAAAGTCTGTCACAACTGTACATAAACTAAGCTTGCTTCTCATATTTCAGATTGCTTCATGTACACACAAGTACAACATATAGTAATGGCTATGCATAACTGCAACAGACTTTTATTTAAAAAAAAATACAGGAAAATGTATATTACATTGTATACATATTATTGTATAACATTGTCCAGGGAGATTACTAGCAGCACAGGTATGTCTACAAAAACACACAGTACAACAACTTTGATTTTTTGCAGCTTTATTTACAGTACTTTTTTTTTTTTTTACAGTCAATCCACCCTCTAAAGAGAACACTATGGATAGGTTCACCACACAGATGTTATCTTCTGCCATTTTAAATTGGACAACTAACTTGGAACAAAATTAAGTATCATGTGTGCTCTGTAATTAAAACTTTAGTGGATGTTGCTGAGACTCTTGCTACAGTTTAAATATGTTAATAATCGTTTTTTTGGCGTTATTGAAGAGTGTTAAATGTTTTATGATCCATGGACTTTTTTCTTCTTTTTTTTAGAGGGACACTTTATTGATGTTTTTTGCAACTGTCATATGTCACTTTTGTTTGACATCTTAGCTTTGCACATGTAGATATGTGTGTCCAGGGCTCAGATCTCAGTGGCGCATGTCCCGCCTTTCAAAATGTCTGCGACACATGAACCACTGGTGCTCCTTTTTCAGGCCCATGTACAAAGGAAGGCATATACTATCTGCAATTTCTGTTTTAAACACAACTATTGTTATGGAAATCATTGCTAAAGTTTTTGGGAACAAACATCACAGTAAATATCATTGAAAGGTCTGTTTTGAACACAATAATCAGTAATAACTTTAAAAATCAGTGATAACTTTAATGTATGTTGGTATTTTGTAATATTACTTTTCCCAAAAAATATCATTGTGTAAACCGATTTTGTAATTTATAAGTTTCTGCTATGTTGCTGGATTCTCCTTTGCAATAAAGTTTTATTATTGCAGTAATTGCTGTTTTTCTGATGTTTTGAGGATAGTTGTTTATTTTAGGAAGGAACGTTCGTGTAAAGGAACTGAACTTCAGGGTACTTCTTTTTGTCATGCGTATTACACACAACGATTTATTGCTGCCCAAGAATCACATTAATTTGGCGATTTGTCGTTCATGCAGCAAAAAAATTTCCAAACTTGTCCTTCGTTTTTTGGCAAAAAAAACTCACTACAGATTAACATCTTGTGCACATTAACTGCCCGATAAACGAACGCACTGTCCAAATGGACGATTTGCGGGCAATTTTTCTTCTAGTCTATGGCCAGCATAAGACTGGGTTCATATTCATGTTCACATATGTTCATGTGTGTGTAAAGGCAGGTGTCACAATACTTTTGACTAGATAGTGTATCTGGCAAGATTTACAATGGTTGTGGAACCCTCCTACACATAAATACTACATTTACTGTAGACATTGTCTTAGGACCTGGGAGATGAGACAACTTCTCTACATGAAGCGGCAGATGCTCAGGGATGCTAAGCAGAAGTTCTAACCTCTAAGCCACAGAGCTGCCACACATCAAAAACTCCTACACATAAATACACATAAATACTGCATTTCTTTGGACATACAGGTGATGGAATTATATTACTCAAGGGTTATTCTTCTTGATTTATTCTGTGATATTTGTTCTTTCTTTGTGGTTAGTGTAGAATAGTGATATTACACTCAAATTTTGGGGAATTATATTTTGATTTCTGATGTTGGTACACATATCACATTTGTTGGGCTCAAATTATGATTATTTGGAAATAATAAAAAGCACAAAAAATTGTGACTCATTTTAAATTTGGATCAGCAATTGTATTGTTTGTGGTTTGTAAAGACACTTGTGTGAGTTGGGTAAAGATTGTTGTGAGATGGAGAGTAAGGCCCCTTTCACACTAACGTCCCGTTCAGGCCCGCCTGTCAGTTTTTCAGGCGGACCTGAACGGGTGCTCCATAGAGCTCTATGGAGCGTCGGATGTCAGCGGTGACATGTCCGCTGACATCCGACCCGCTCCGATCCGAAAAAGTGTGACGGAGGAAAAAGCTATTTTTCCATCCGTCTGCGGATCGGATCGGATGACGACGGGCACTGCGGTCCGTCGTCATCCGATCTCCCATAGGGGAGAGCGGCGCTGTGACAGGTCCGTCCCTGCACAGTGTGCGGAGACAGACCTGTCATCTCCCTGCTCAGCGGGGATCGGCGGAGTGATCCCCGCTGAGCAAACGGACATCCACGGGGCGGATCAGAACTGATCCGCCCCGTGTGAAAGGACCCTAATAAGTGAAAGTGACAGAGAAAAATATATTTTACCAAAACATCAAAACATTCCACATTCTAGCATTCTTAAAAACTAAATATTTGAAGCAAAGGAAAATTTATTTCAGAGAAAGATACATTTCATCTTACATAGTTACATAGTTACATAGTTAGTCAGGTTGAAAAAAGACACAAGTCCAATCCAGTTCAACCATCATCTTAACATTAAAAGGATTTATTTGTGAAAGTTACAATTGTTCCATTAGAATCAATGGCTAAAACTTGCATTGAACTATAATAGCGCCAATTTTCACTTCCAAAAAATGCTCTTTAACTCAGTGCTCATTTTCGGATTTACTATAGCGCCCTGTAAAAAAGACACTGGAGCTAAAATGAGAGCTATTTGCAGGTCTGAGCATTCTCAGTTGTGTTGGCACCTAGTTGTACAAAAACGGGGAATTTATCTCTTCTCAGACCTTTAAAGATATTTCCGTGTAGAAATCACTTTTTCACACAGTTTAAAAGCAGATTATCTTTAAATAATAAACCGCATATTTCAGTACTATTTAGGCAATTATATCATGTTCTAAACAACATTTCTATGTGCAATTCTCTAGGTTTTAGCAGAGTAAGAGTTTGGGTGCTATTTGGTTTCAGGGAACTATAGTAAAATTAGATTTTCAGGGAACTATAGTAAAATTAGATTTTGGGAGTATTTTCTGACCAGCGCTATAGTGAATATAGTTTTAGCGCTAATTACCGCGATTAGCTTTAATTAGCACTAATTCAGGGCAATTAGCACTAATTATCACTGTGGCGCTATAGTAAATGACCCCCATAGTCTCGGTTCATGTTAATTGCTCTGCAGGGATTCCCAATGGATGTTCAGGATGTGGTGGATGCAGAGTGCACCATGTCCTACTGGGCGGCGCTGTTCTGCCTTATCCCACCGTACATGTTTGCATCAGGATACTGCCAGTTCTGTCTTCTTGTGTGGGAGGGTTTTTCCTTCCTTTATAGGAGGAGGAGATGTGAGATGCGAATCGCAGTCTGCGCCTCTCTTCCATGTCAGCTTCCTTCCTGAATCCTGCACATGCGCAATGGGATTCATCCCGTCTATGCACCGCCAGTGACGCCACACACTGGGAGGCGTAGAAAAGAGAAAAGGCCGGCCGGCTTTCAGACATTCTATTGGAGCCACGAGGGAGCTAACATGGGCAACATCATATATGACACTGTAAGTTGCAATTTAACCCATTTTGTATTATTGGTGATTGAAGGGATCAATTTCATATATAGCTTTGTTCTACAGTGGATTGATCCTTTAATGTCTGTCTAAAACTGGGTGGATGGGATTTGATGTATCTGGTAGGTTACACTGAAAGACTCTATTTAAGTATAAATGGATGAGATTGGATAAATATGTGCCATGGATCCATAGACATCATTGGAAGGGAATTGATATTATAGTTTTGGGAATGGTGATATAACCATACAAGAAAACAATTGTTTATTTATGTTTTGGCTGTGATAAACAAAGTTGATATAAACGTCACTAATTACTAGTAAGACAATGATTCTAAATAAATAAATTGGGTGCGTAATAGGCATTATAATATTAACTCCAATAATGGTTATTGTCATAGATTTATGGATAATTCAGTCCCATCTGGATACGCTACCAGTTAAACATCTCCAGAACTTCAGAAATCACCTTTAATCAATATAATATATAATAGTGGCCCCTGTATAAGTAATAAAATAGAATAATAACCGTAATTAATATTAATATTTAATATGTAACATCTAATTGTTTGAATATACCTTCATGTAGCCAGGATTGGCTATCCTTCCTGTGGCCAGCTACTCAGCTTACTTCATCTCCAATAATTGGGCTCCAGTTGGGTTTGACAATAATAGTAATCTCTTTTATCTTATGATTTAACAGGTATGTACCCCCACTAAAACAACTGGTCTGATAATAGATATATAGTACAAGTATAGAAATATAAGACATATTTGATATGTGAATGTAATTTTTTTTGAGGATAAGTTTCTGTACAAAAATTTGTACTTACTTACTGTATTTTTTATAGACTATTTTATACACAACTTCAATTGATTCCTAACACTCTTGAAGAAGCCAAAATCTTTGGTGAAACATGTCAAGGTTGATGCATCTAGTGTAAAACCTGAAATATGTGAACAATGTCTGTCAATTGTAATCAATGAGATCATTGGTTTTAAATATTTTTTTTTAATTGATATGAAATAAAATTTGTTACATTTTAACAATTTTGTGTATTTATCAGCACCTTAAAAGTCCTGCTTCCTTCTGTATATATCTACCAATTATTGGTATGGTTTGCCATTAATGAGTATCCCTTCCATATAGAACATTATATATTCCCCATTAAAAACAGGGGTTTAGTTAGCACACATTTACCAATACAGGCGTAAGCTGCAGAGCCATTTCACAGCATCCCAGTATTTTCTCCAGTGCTAACTCTATCTTGTGTGTTAAAAATATCTTGGAAATTGACAACTTTGTGCAAAGCAAAAAAAAATAAAAAATTTCATTTAAATTCTGCATTTTCCAAAAACTTGTGCCAAAAAAAGAAGTCTTCAAAAGACACACCAGGCCTCTTAGAATATATCTTGGGGTGTTTACTTTCCAAAATGTGGTAATTTTGTGGGCGTTCCTGTCCTGGTGCTCCAGGGCCTCCAAAAATGTGATAAGTAGTCATAAAATTAGATGTGTAATTTATTTCTAAGCATGCCTATGCTGTGTTGTTAGAAAATAATTATTAATTGAGAACTTTTGTGTAAATTAAGTTGTCAGGACATTAGCTGTGTAATTTATGCCCTTAGAACACCTGAAGGTGCTCTTTTGATTTTGGGCCCCTTTATGTTGCTAGCCTGTGAAAACATCTTACAGGATCCGAAAACAGACCTGAGTTATAAATATTCAATTTGAGCTATCTTAAAAATCACAGTTTAATAAAAAAAAAAAACAGTACAGTGAAAAATGTACCTCTTTTGAAGAAAGTGGAACTCGTGCTCATGTGTTATGCTCATTATGCTTAATCTATTTAGCTGAGATCATATGATCAATAGAAAAACAATGTCATATGACAAATAGTTGGAGAGTACTTAAAGAGGAACTTCAGTTGAAAAAAATAAAATAAGAGTCAGCAGCTAAAAATTGTGTAGCTGCTGACATTTAATGTAAAGACATTTACCAGCTCAGGGATCCGGAACTGTCTTCATCCTGATAGGTCCTTTGTCGGTCTCCAGGTCCCTGGTGCTGCCATGATCACTGTGGGAAGCTGTCTGTGGCTCCCTGCATAAAGCACACTGCACTCTGTGAATGGTCCTGCAGCCTCCCGAGACCCGTGAAATGTCTCAGGAGGTTGAGGCCAGTGAGGAGAGTTTGAACTGTCTCTCAGATTGTCTAAGTGATCCAATAGGAAGTGAGAGGAGGTAACTGTCAAAACTAGGTACCCAGTCCCAGAAAAAAAATACACACAGTGAAGGGTATATTTGCACCTATGCCCACAACCTTTTAGTCACTTCCCATCTGGCCAAAAACTATATATAAAGACAGGAGCTTTGTTGATGTCAGAGAGGTGTGTGTGTGTATATATATATACACACACACCTCTCAGCCATGCATGTGGAGCTTCTATAGTGCACACTAGCGCGCCCTGTGATCATTGTGTCCCTCGGACACAGCGGATCATAGGACTGGGTTCAGGGCCAGTGAAATTACCCCTGCATAAACATTTGGCTGTGAGAGTCATCAGGACTTTACTATAAACTCAGAGTGTAAAAACAGAAGAAAAAAAAAATCACAGCCCACTGAGCAGTACAGTGTCACTGTGGTGATATTGTACTGCTCCGTCTATCAATCAGACACTGACTGTTCCTTGGATTTTTTACTCCTCTATGTGTTTAATTGTGAAAAAGTCTCACACGTGGTATTTCCATACTCAGGAGTAGCATAATGTGTTTTGGGATATAATTGTAAGTGTCTATGCGGTGTATAAAAAAATAGCTTTTTAACCACTTTAATACATGGCACTTTCACCCCCTTCCTGCCCAGGTCAATTTTCAGCTTTCAGCGCTGTTGCATATTGAATGACAGTTGTGCGGTCATGCAACACTGCGCCCAAACCAAATTGTTATTCCCCCACCCCCCCCCACAAATAGAGCGTTCTTTTAGTGGTATTTGATTACCACTGGGTTTTTTATTTTTTGCTAAACAAATTTACTTATTTACAAACCAGGAAAAAAATAGTTTTCTCCTTTACTGACAAGCTCTTATGAAGCTGCACTGACAGGCACTGATGGGCACTGATAGTTGGCACTGATATGCAGGACTGATGGGCACTCATAGGCAGCCCTGGTGGGCACTCATAGGTGGCACTGATAGGTGGCACTGATAAGCCACACCGATGGGCACTTATAGATGGCACTGATGGGCACTAATAGGCATTGATGGGCATTGATAGACGGCACTGATGAGTGGCACTAATGGACACTGATAGATGGCACTAACTATAGGCAGCACTGATGAAGAGGCACTAACAGGCATAACTGAATTTGCATCACTAATGGGCACTGATTGGCATCCTTGATGGGCACTGATTGGCATCACTGGTGGGCTCTAGTGGGGATCCTTGATGGGTCTGCACTGATAATCAATGTGCTGATTATCAGTGTGGACCCCCCTGTCAGGAGAGTCACTCATCGACTCTAACCTCTACTCGTACCTTGTCAGCGCGAATAGAGGAAAAGCCAAAAAACTGGACGTCCTGGCTACGATGTGACCAGCTGTGATTGGACACAGCTGATCACATGGTAAATAGCCTACTTCATATGCTCTTTGCCGATTACCACTCTGGGCATGAGCAGCTTATCTTGCTGGACATCATATGACGCCCAGTCAGGATAATGGAGCCACCCTGCGACCATCATTTCGCATGGAGGGTGGGAAGTGGTCAAAATAACTACTTTGCAAAGTTTTATAACAGAAAAAAAAAACTAATTTTAATCAAAATGTTTAGTCTTTTTTCCTTTATATAGCAAAAAAGACAAAAAAAAAACAGTGATTGTATACTACCAAAAGAAAGCTCTATCTGTCTAAAAAATATATATATATAAAATTTATTTGGGTACAGTGTTGCATGAGTAAGTGTCATTCAAATTATGCTGATTTTTATGTGGTTAAAGTGTAGGTACAGCATTTTAAGTGTTTTTTTAATTTTGCGTAGAGTATGGAAGGATTAGAACCCCTGTCAAGCTTTGATTGCTGTCTGTTTCCCTTCTGGGGAAATTTACCGTCTGTTTGTTCTAATGATTATTGTCAATAAGACAGAAATTAAATTAATTTTTGAGTTGTCAAAAATACTAGAGGTGAGGAAAATATACCTCATAATTTTCTGAAATGATAAAGAGGCACACCATTTAGCACTCACTATGTAGGCAAAGCTACATTCCTGCAACAATCCCAGTTATATGGACCACAAAGATCTAAAATGCATAAAATGATTGGCTGAACAAAAAACATATGTTTTTTTGGATCTCTATTTTTCCTCACATTGGCTTTTCAAAATAACAAATGCGATAATATATGCAATAATACAGAGGTTGGATAAAGACTTAGATGCTGCATAATACTTTTGGTACATTTTGTATGGAGAAGTACACATCAGACCAAAAAGAGTAACAATTGAGGCTGCATGAAGAACAGAAGGATTTGGTTTCAATAGAGGGACAGTCCCTCCAGATGAGGGACAGTTGGGAGCTTTGGAAAAATGTTCCAATAAGGACACCTGCTCTGGTGACAAATGTCTAAGAAGAGACTTAGGCTCGGTTCACACAGGGGGCTACACGACTTGCCGCACCGCGACCTGCCGCGACCTCAGAGGCGACTTGCAAATGACTTCTGTACAGAAGTCAATGCAAGTCGCCCGCGGTCGCCCAAAAGTAGTACAGGAACCTTTTTTCTAAGTCGGAGCGACTCGAATCGCTCCTCTTAGAACGGTTCCGTAGTACAGAACGGGGGCGACTTGTCAGGTCGCGGCGCGGCAAGTCGTGTCGCCCCCTGTGTGAACCGAGACTTAATCTTACTCTAAGGAGATTTCCTCTCACTTTCTGTTTTGTATCTGGGATAGGAAGCAGACGGAAATTTCCGCAATGTGACATAGGCATCAAAATATACACTGAAAGGGTTCTAAGCCTTTCATACTTTATCCAAAACTGAAAGAAAAAAAAACTTTTGGCTACACATTCACCTTAGTTTTGATGGTCAAAACGTTTATTCCAAGATATGACATAGGAGCCTTACAGACATTTATAACCTATGCACTACACCTGTCTTCACATTAAAGATTATTTCCAAAGTTACCCACTCACTCCTTACCCACTGCAAACACAACACAGATAAAACACAAAGAGTATTTCACTGCCAAAGTTTAATTTTGTGGAATGTGGTGCTAACATTTTATAGTGCACATAAGCTGTAGTAGAGCACTTCAAGTGGCTTTGCACCACTATTCCACCCATTTGTAAATATTCAACCTCTCCCCTTGTGACCTTATTTTTGTACTTTGAAGGGCATTCAGTAATTTCCCATATCTGTGTTACTTGCAAGAGTCTGGTATCTTTGACTGTTTTGCAGGTAATTAGCTTTGTGCAGGTTAAACTCTTACCCCTTTCTTATCTGACCCTATAGTGATGTCACCTTTTATTTCCTGAATCAGCAGTGGAGAAAACCATTCCCTGGACTTCATAAAGAGTATAGTAGATACTCATTATAAACCTTGTGTGACACAGCCATTAGGGCCGGATTAAGAACATCATGCACCCCTAGTGCTGAGGATTTTGGCAGGACTTTTATAAAATAAATAAATAACAAATTAAATTAAATAGAGAGAAGAGGGATGAGAGAGAGAAAGGGGATGAGAGAGGGGTGAGGAGTAAGGGAGGGAGGATGAGAGAGAGGGAGGATGAGAGAGAGAGAGAGAGGATGCGGTGGGAGTTACATCAACGCAGCCCGGCCAAGGCAAGTTACTGAAGGCACAGAGCCCGGAAGGAAGACCGAGTGAAGATGAAAGCACCCAGGACCCGCCGGATTGATCACAGCGCAGCGCTGGAGAGCTCAGTCTAACAGGTAAGTATACTCTAAGTTGCTGTATACTAGTACATTATGCCTTAACCTATCTTAGGGCCTCTAAAAAGTAGTAATGTTAGCAAAGTTTACTACCGCTTTAATATCACAGGATCCCAGGAGCCTCTCATGTGGCTCCCTACTGACCCGGTGGCCTACATTTCAAAAATATTTTCAGGGACACTTTTTTTTACCAGTGGTATATGTAGAGTAGCTGACATCCCCTATGTTTCTCTATACATCATAATAGTAATCACAAAATTAAATGAGTACTAATAATGGGCAGAACAAATATGAAGACTGAGAAGATTTCCTTTAGTTGAACTAACAAAAGTGTGCCCATTCTAGAGCTGGTAACATTGAGGATATTCAATATAATTTTAAATAACTGTTTTTGTGGGTAAAAGGCACAGGGGAGGAGTATGAATGGTAGAAAAGTGGGAAGTATGTGCAGGTGAGGGAGAGGAATGTGGAGGGTATAACAATGGGCACTATGTACAGGAGAGGAGGGTGGAGGGTATGGTATTGGGCACTATGTACAGGAGTTGAGTGTGCAGGGTATGACAGTGGGCTGTATGCACAGTAGAGGAGTGTGGAGGGTATGAAAGTGGGCAACATGTACAGGAGGGAAGTGTGGAGGGGATGACAGTGGGCAGTATATACAGGAGAGGAGTGTGGAGGGTATGACAGTGGGCAGTATGTACAGGAGAGGAGTGTGGAGGGTATGACAGTGGGCAGTATGTACAGGAGAGGAGTGTGGAGATAAAGACAGTTGCCAGTATGTACAGAAGAGGAGTGTGGAGGGTATGATGGAGGCAGTGTGTACAGGAGAGGAGTGTGGGGGATATGACAGTGGGCACTATGTACAAGAGAGAAGTGTATGACAGTGAAAAGTATGTACAGGAGAAGGGTGTGCAGTATGACAGTGGGCAGCATGTACAGGAGAGAAATATATGACAGTGAGCAGCATGTACAGGAGAGGAGTGTGGAGGGTATGACAGTGGACACTATGTATAGGAGAGAAGTGTATGTCAGTGGGCAGTATGCACAGGAGAGGAATGTGGAGCGTATGACAGGCAGCACTATGTACAGTAGAGGAGTTTATGAAAGCGGGCAGTATGTACAGCAGACCAGTGTGGAGGGTAGAACAGTGAGCAATATGTACAAGAGAGGAGTGTGGACAGTATGATACTGAGAAGTACTTAGAGGAGACAACTGTGGAGGGTAAGACAGTGGGCGGTATGCACAGGAGAAGAGGGTGGAGGGTATGACAGCAGGCAATATGTACAGGAGAGGAGTGTATGACAGTGGGTAGTATGTACAGGAGAGGATTGTGGGGGGTATGACAGCGGGCACTTTGTACAAGAAAGAAGTGTATGACAGTGAAAAGTATTTACCGGAGAGGAGTGTGGAGGGTATGGCAGTGAGCAGTAAGTACAGGAGAGGAGTGTGGAGGGCATGACAGCAGACAGTATGTACAGGAGAGAAATGTATGACAGTAAGCAATATGTGCAGGAGAGGAGTGTGGAGGGTATGACAGTGGGCAGTATGCACAAGAGAGGAATGTGGAGAGTATGACAGTGGTCACCATGTAAAAGAGAGAAGTGTATGACAGTGGGCAGTATGAACAGGAGAGGATTGTGGGGAGTATGACATCAGGCACTATGGACAGAAGTGTATGACAGTGAGAAGTATGTAGCAGTATGTACAGGAGAGAAAAGTATCACAGTAAGCAGTATGTGCAGGTGAGGAGTGTGGAGGGTATGACAGTCAGCAGTATGTACAGGAGAGGAGTGTGAAGGGTATGACAGTGGGCACTATGTACAGGAGAAAAGTGTATGACAGTGGGTAGTATGTACAGGACAGAAGTGTATGACAGCGGGCACTATGTATAGGAGAGAAGTTTGGAGGGTTTGACAGTGAGCAGTATGTACAGGAGAGGAGTGTGGAGGGTATGACAGCAGGCACTATGTACAGGTGAGGAGGATGAAGGAATCTGGCAAGGTAAAATGTAAAGGTTTGTGGAAGGATGTTTAGGGACTGCTTAGTGGCTAAGCGGGCCATACATGTGTAGCGCCTACCCCGCCTTACGGGAGTCTAATGGTGACTGCCGGGGGTAGGGAAGGCTAACATACATCCTCAGGGTGCAGGTTTTTGGTCATGGAAGGATATGAACCAAAAACAACGTTGGGCACCAGTCACTTTTATGCTTAAACAAAAGAGAAGTTTATTTTTCAGAACAGGAAAAATATGTCAGAGAGGGGAATAGGGCACAGGACAATAGGTGAGACTAGGCAGACAGCATTTCAGGAATAAGAGCCTTTAAGCTGAACCAGCACATCTGTACTTTGTAGGACAAGCTGTCTTCTTTAGCAACTTAACTTTACTCACTGCTTCATGTACTGATTCCCTTGGATTAGTTCTCTTTGAAGTCGTCCCAGCCGCTTCATAGCATCCTGCTCATGAAAGGTCCTCTCTCTGGTGCTTCATTAGAAATCCATCCTTCTAGAATCATTACCCGTTCTTTAGCAGGCTTTTCTCCGTATAAACTTGAACACCTGGATAGGCCTCGGTTAGGCCTAGCAACCGGCAATTACCTGGATAGTCCTGCAAGCTATAGTTAGCAACACTGATCATTGTATTCTGTGGGTAGGGAAGGCTCCCCAATGGCAGAACACAATAACACTGCAGGAGTGATTCCCCCAACCATGGGTCAGCGGGTGTGTGGGGACAGGCTGGCGAGAGAGGTCTGTCAGCAGGGGGTGTGAGGTGGTCATGGAGGGATATCAAAAAGTATGTGGGGCAGTAACTGGGAGTAATATCTTTTGGAGTAGGGTCTGTCATCTGCAGGTTGGGAAATGGTCACCTGTGATATAAGTTGAAGGGAGGTGGCTAACATGGGAAGTGGCTGGGGAGTGACCTTTTTAATGGCGAGTGTGAAATGGATGATGTGTTTCAAGTTTCTTTCACATGTGCGGTAATGCTTACTGCCCTGTGAAAAGTGATCTGTGGTGGATTGCTTTTCAACGAGTGGTATGGCAGCAGCTGACAGGCGTTCATTAGGGGCTACTGCCACCTCCTTGTTTTTTTTTTAACATTGCTGAATTGTAGCTTTACATTATTTGACTATGCTGCTACTGCAAGCGAGTTTGGCTTGCAGTTTGAAGAGTGGCCCCATTCAAATCAATAGGCGAGTTTGATATGCGGTGCTGCCTGTCAAACTCCGCAGGCAATGGTAAAGATGCTGCAGCTAAAGAAATGACAAAAAAAAAAAAAAAGGTCGCAGCTGTGAAGTAAAGCATCACAGCTACGGCATTCGTACAGCCCTGCCCAAATATATTATTAAGATTTGGGTCAGGGATGTGCAGTGAGGTCAGTGGCTGGTGAGGCACTGGCTAGTATCAGAGCCAGATACACACAGATTACATACGCCGCGATCATTAGAGCAAGAGCAATAATTCTAGCACTAGACCTCCAGTGTAACTCTAAACATGTAACCTGTAAAAAAATTTAAAGCGTCTCCTATGGAGTTTTTTAAGTACTGAAGTTTGGTGCCATTCAACAAGTGTGTGCAATTTTAAAGCATGACATGCTAGGTATCTATTTACTCGGCGTAACATCATCTTTCATAGTATACAAAAAAATCTGGCTAACTTTAGTGTTTTTTGTTTATTCATGAAACCGTTTCTTTCCAAAAAGACACGTTTGAAAAATTGCTGCTCAAATACCGCGTGACATAATAAAGTTGCAACTACCACCATTTTATTCCCTAGGGTGTCTGCTAAAACAATATATATAATGTTTGGGGTTTCTGAGTAATTTTTTAGCAAAAAAAATATGATATTTACATGTAGGAGAGAAGTGTCAGAATTGGCCTGGGTGGCAAGGGGTTAATTACCATAAGTAAGAAATATACAAATAATTATTATATATTGTTTTTAAGGCAATTTATTATATTTTCAAAAACTGTACAAGCAGGTGGCTTAACGGACAAATTACATTTGACTTGAGTTATAACTTTAAACCAGTAATTACACAGTAAATAGATAAATAATACATATTATATTATAGCATAATAATATATGATTTAGCTTGGTTATAACAGTACTTTTTCAGCAGCATAAGATTCTCATGCTCCCTCTTAACTGTGTGAGAAATACTTGGGATTATGGGTAAACCTTATACCCACAAACCCATGTTTTTTCCCTTCTATTTAAGAGGGCTGGGCTGAAGGGAGCATGTGTCTTTTAGACACATGCACCCTTCAATGACACTGCAGTAACAGGACAGCCTCCACTGCAGCATTTTTATTGGACAGCTGGGGCTAATGGTACTTTACCACTGGTCCAAGGCTCCAGGCTGTCCATTGAGCTCAGTGCCTCTGATAAGAAGTAAGGAGAGGCACTGTGAGCTCCTCCTCTCAGTCTAAAGCAAACAGAGTGTGCCAGCTTGTATTTAAACTGGCCGCTCTCTATGTAGCTTCTGACAGGCTGGACAAGGAGCCCCCCATATCCGGAATCATAGGTCCTAGGAGCCCCAAAATTTGACCAGTGGTGGGGTAGGCCTTCGGCTATCTACAACCCTCAAAGCTAAAAAAAAATTTTTTGTTTTTTTTGTGATTTTTTTGGGGCAAATGGGCCTATCTCAAGGTCCAGCTTCCTGATTGTCCAGCAGGAGGGTCATTGTGGTGATAGCGAATATTCATTTGCTAATGTCACACAACTGGGTCATAGCCTTTTTTGAAGCCTATTAAAGCCTCTGGCTCTAATAACGTGCTTTAAAAAAACACACCCCTGCCATTGGAATCTATGTGTCTGGCGCCCTGTATGTAGATCAGATGGCCGGACGAATGGATAGGGAGGGTGGCGCCCGTGGTCCCTAATGGACGGGCCACCACTGACCACATGTTTGGTTGGTAGATGCCGGGCAGCCCTAGCAACCAACCACTAATGCTAACGAAAGGTGGGACTGCAGCATTGAAGCCACTGAAAAATCATTGGCAACATTGCTTGTGATGCTCGGGTCCCCTACATGTGGCTGGCTTCCCCAATGGCGGCCCTGCATACGACCCAGTGGCCCTGGACAACCGGGAGAATGCCTGGTGTGCCCTTTGGCCAGTCCAGGCCCGTGTAGCAGACTGTGGCAATTAAATAATATTATGGAATGCATCAGTATATATTACCTCTAATCTGGCAGGTATGCAATCAAAACAATTGATATGCTCACCTCTACTCCCAGCGCTCAAAGGGTGCAGTCAACTTACTCCCACCTGGGGATGGTTCTTAATACTTAGCTGCCATTATAAAATAAAACTTATCATGCATAAAATACAAAAGAATTGGTTAATCTGAGGATTCAAATATAACCACTAACAGCGCTGATACCACATCTCCATATACAACAAACAATTTGTCTATGTTAAGCATGTAGTACTTTTAAAAAAAACCAGCAAGTCTTTTATCAAAATTGGTGTCCAAACACCAAGTATTAAAGAACCAGCAAGACTTTTGTCAGGAATTAATGTCCATACACCAAGAGATCACACTCTATTCCTCATCAATGAGTGCAGTCTTTCATATTCATATTCATACAATCTTCTCAGATATCTGGGTGTGTATGGGTATGGTCCTACACCTTCACCATGTGCTGTTCCACCTCCGTGAATATGTATATAGATGGCTGCTTACCAGATTCCAATCACTTTAGAGCCTATCTCCACTATGTGGAACTCCTCTGTCTGGTTCTGTGTGTCCCGCTGATTGCTCTCACATTGGTAGTAGACATGCAAAAGATTCAAGGGGTCTCATATAGTGTGATACCTTTTATTTAGGATTTAAAAAATTCCTTTCCCCCCCTTACATAATATGCTTACATTTAAAACAACTTAAAACCAGCGTATAACATATGTGGTGTAAGTGCTGCCACACGATCGTCTCACCGGTAGGCTGCAGATCTCATCCAACACAGTCTCCGTGTGTGGACCCGGGTCCTTGTCGGCTAACACTCACCCTCTTGCTCGTGTGATCACCGCCCTGACGCGTTTCGTGTTTTCATGTCTTCAGAGAGAGTGCTAGTCCAGGCCCGTGTAGCAGACTGTGGCAATTAAATAATATTATGGAATGCATCAGTACAGTGGTGTGAAAAAGTGTTTGCCCCCTTCCTCATTTCCTGTTCCTTTGCATGTTTGTCACACTTAAGTGTTTCGGAACATCAAACCAATTTAAACAATAGTCAAGGACAACACAAGTAAACACAAAATGCAATTTGTAAATGAAGGTGTTTATTATTAAAGGTGAAAAAAAATCCAAATCATCATGGCCCTGTGTGAAAAAGTGATTGCCCCCTAAACCTAATAACTGGTTGGGCCACCCTTAGCAGCAACAACTGCAACCAAGCGTTTGCGATAACGTGCAATGAGGCTTTTACAGCGTCCTGGAGGAATTTTGGCCCACTCATCTTTGCAGAATTGTCCTAATTCAGTTACATTAGAGGGTTTTCGAGCATGAACGGCCTTTTTAAGGTCATACCACAACATCTCAATAGGATTCAGGTCAGGACTTTGACTAGGCCACTCCAAAGTCTTCATTTTGTTTTTCTTCAGCCACTCGGTGGTGGACTTGCTGGTGTGTTTAGGATCATTGTCCTGCTGCAGAACCCAAGTTCGTTTCAGCTTGAGTACACGAACAGATGGTCGGACATTCTCCTTCAGGATCTCTTGGTAGACAGCAGAATTCATAGTTCCTTTTATCACGGCAAGTCTTCCAGGTCCTGAAGCAGCAAAACAGCCCCAGACCATCACACTACCACCACCATATTTTACTGTTGGTATAATGTTCTTTTTATGAAATGCAGTGTTCCTTCTACGCCAGATATACTTGGACACACACCTTCCAAAGAGTTCCACTTTTGTCTCATCGGTCCACAGAATGTTGTCCCAAAAGTCTTGGGGATCATCAAGATGTGTTGTGGAGAAATTGAGACGAGCTTTGATGTTCTTTTTGCTCAGCAGTGGTTTTCTCCTTGGAACTCTGCCATGCAGGATATTTTTGCCCAGTCTTTTCCTGATGGTGGAGGCATGAACGCTGACCTTAACTGAGGCAAGTGAGGCCTGCAGTTCCTTGGACGTTGTTGTGGGGTCTTTTGTGACCTCTTGGATGAGTCGTCGCTGCGCTCTTGAGGTAATTTTGGGCGGCCGGCCACTCCTGGGAAGGTTCACCACTGTTCCATGTCTTCGCCATTTGTGGATAATGGCTCTCACTGTGGTTCGCTGGATTCCCAAAGCTTTGGAAATGGCTTTATAACCCTTTCCAGACTGATAGATCTCAATTACTTTCTTTCTCAATTGTTCCTGAATTTCTTTGGGTCTCGGCATGATGTGTAGCTTTTAAGGATCTTCTGGTGGACCTTACTGTGTCAAGCAGCTCCTATTTAAGTGATGCCTTGATTGTGAACAGGTGTGGCAATAATCAGGCCTGGGTGTGGCTAGAGAAATTGAACTCAGGTGTGGACAACCACAGTTATAGTATGTTTTAACAAGGGGGGCAATCACTTTTTCACACAGGGCCATGATGGTTTGGATTTTTTTTCACCTTTAATAATAAACACCTTCATTTACAAATTGCATTTTGTGTTTACTTGTGTTGTCCTTGACTATTGTTTAAATTGGTTTGATGTTCCGAAACATTTAAGTGTGACAAACATGCAAAGGAACAGGAAATGAGGAAGGGGGCAAACACTTTTTCACACCACTGTATATATTACCGTTGATGTTTTTTGCTGTCTGAGTTTAAGCAACAGCTAGCTTAACTGGTTGCCACCTGACCACTGTCAAATGACGATGGGGCGGTGCGGCTCTCGTTCTAGGAAGGTGTCATATAATGGCATCCCAGAACGGCCGCTCTCGCCGCTGCTAGGACACGGCGCGACCTGTAAAGTGCCGCGTCCGCAGCTCTTTAACCATGTGATCAGCTGTGTCCACAAGGAAGGAGCCCTAAGTCGGATCCTCATCTTAATTGATGTGATTTTGATCCAAAATTACATGAAGATTACCCAGACATTCCCTGAAGTTGCCTTGAAGTCACATTGCTATAATCTTTTTTATATGGACTATAGACTGAAGGACTTATGAATAAATGGTTGTGGAACGAATCATCTAAGTTTCCATTATTTCTTATGGTGAAATTTGCTTTGATATACGAGTGCTTTGGATTACAAGCACGTTTCCGAAACAAATTATGCTAGCAATCCAAGGTTTTACTGTACTTACTCCCTTTGATATACGGCTCTGCACAGAAACAACAGCACTTTGGCATAAGGATGCTTCTTTTTTTTATGGAGCTAGGGCACCACTTTGCACTGAAAGATGCTCTTCTGTCAAGTCCTGCCCATACAGGTGAACTCCAGCCTACTCTGTTCATTAAGTGAGTGCAGGTGTTTGGTGCCCACAATCTTTTGTTGAGTTTCTTGGTGTGGTACTTCTTACTCGTCTGAGCTCTGTATTCGGGGCAATATAGACTGCTAGGTGCAGGATTCAGATTCCCTGCACTGACTGGTCTGTCACTTAAATGAATAGTACACCAAGTAGTCCATATTGTCCCCAGTACAGAGCTTAGTGAGGAGAGCTAAACCGATGGACACACCATCAAATCGCAGGCACTGATCATGGTATGGTATGATATGAGTGGGGATTGGAATGCCTTTTACTTATCCCCAGCCACCATGTACTAATAATGCATAGTCCACTAAAGGTGTACAGTGCCCTTCACATACCACAAATGACAGCATTTCAATATATAGAAATACTCACTTATGCATAGCCTCCTTCTACTTGGCACTCAAGAGGTTCCAGGGACAATTTAGAATCTTGTAGACTCCCTCCCAGGACTTCTTCTTTCAAACTCCATTAGAATATCTAGGAATCTCAGTGCCTGAGAGCCCAGGCTTCTACACCAATGAGGTCACTATGAGTGACATCGCTGTTCCTCTAAGGCCCCATTCACACCTGAGACTTTCTGCATGAAGCGTATAGTTTCAAACCCTCAACAAGCCAAATCCCATTCATTTCAATGGCCCCTGTTAACATCTGAGCATGCGGTCGCTCAAAAAATTACATAAGCTTCTTTTTGGCAGATTACAAGCATTTTAGGCCCAATAGAAATACCTGACTTGAGTGTTTTACAATTGTGTTCTGCTAAAATAGCAGCCCCTAATTTCCTCTCCCTCTCATCCCCCTAGTGCTTTCTATTGGCTAAACAAAAATGGCTGAAGCTGTAAAACGCTAGTAATATGGGGTCCCCCAAGAAACTGTCCTGAAACCAATTCTGTTTAATTTACTCATTAACCACTTCCAGACCGCATTATACATGGGTACTTTGACGTCGAATACCGTTGTTATGGCAGCAGATAGCGGTCTGCTTTCAGAAAAAAGTGGTCTCTATGGCAGATTCGCTGCAAGATCACTTTTTAAAAAAAATAATCTTTATTTGTAACACAGAGAGTACAGCATAGCCAACAATGCCCAACTGATTAGGGTTTGTAAATGAGATAACAAAGGTAAGTGCATCAACATATATGGCTACAAAAACATAGGGTATAAAGGGGGATGGGGAGGAAAACCAGGGAAAGAAGGGAAAATATAAAGCAACATTGCTAAGGGGGATATACCCCACGTAACCCCGGGGGTTACCCTGGGTAAGCATTCTAAAATGCAAGGACGCTCCACTGTAAAGTGGTCACAGGGGACCCCACTGGCTCCACTACCAGAGGAGGGGGGCAACAAGGCATCCATCAAACATCCGTCCAGGGGCACAGCTGCCGGGGCCCATCCCAGGACCACCCAGGGCGGGAGCCCCACTAAATCAATGGAATCATAGGTCAGGTATTTCACCTAGTGCAACATACTTAATACAACAAGAACAGGAACTGAAAGAAAAACACATCATATAAATAAAAAGAAATTAGAAAATAATAATCTAGTCGACCCCAATGATGGAATCACAGGGAGAAAAACACAGACATTGGAAAGGAGTATAAAGTTTGGGTTTAGGCATTAGCATCACAGTTCAAGTAGGTATTCTCAGCGAAGGTTTTGCCAACTCCAACAATGCAACCTCCAGGCTGGATGGCACTGTGTCAGGGTCAGCGGTGTACTTCTGCCAAGGTGCCAAGATACTAGTAAAATGCCTGCGTCCATGGTTACACATCGCCACCCACTCCTCTGCCTCCTTAATCTCATCCACTTTCCTGAGCCACTCAGCTCTAGTGGGCACCTGTGGACGCTTCCATTAGATAGTTATAAGTCGTTTAGCTGCATTCAAGAGGTGTGGTAGCACACTTTTCTTGTAGTGGCTCCTCGGGAGGGCAGGGATGTGCAGGAAGAAGTGAGCTGGGGACAGCGGGATATTAACTTCGAGAGGATCTTTAACCTGAGTTTTGATGTCTGACCAGAATGGACGAATCATAGGGCATTCCTACCAAAGGTGAAGGAGTGTGCCCCTCTGGCCACATCCATGCCAGAAATGATCTGTGACTGAGGGGTAAATACGTGACAGGGCTGCAGGTACCTGGTACCAGCGCGTCAAAAGCTTATAGTTAGTCTCCTGTGTCTTGGATTCTATGGCGCTGGTGTGTGAGTTTAAGCATGTGTGTTATTTGTTCAGCTGAGAACTCCAAGTCACGCTCCCACTCCCGGATAAAGGCATGCTTTGGCATAGTGGAGGCAGAGCCCAGAAGCTTGTAGAGTTCAGAGATCATATGAGGTGTAGGTTCCTTTTCAATAAACAGCCGCTCATAGGGAATGAGAGTAGAGAACTCCCTAATAGAACCTCCATGGGCTGCAAAAAAATGGTGTTACTGGTGGGGAGAGGGGAATGGGATCAATAACATTGCTGGTGGAGAGAGGGGATGGGATCAGTAACAGTGCTGGTGGGGAGGGGGTAATGAGAAAAATCGAAGTGCTGGAGGGGAGGGGGGAATGGGATCAGTGGTAGTGATAGTGGGTGAGGAGAATGGGATCATAACAGTGCTGGTGGGGAGGGGGAATGGTATCAGTAACAGTGCTGGTGGGGAGGGGGAATGGTATCAGTAACAGTGCTGGTGGGGAGGGGGGTATGCACTCAGCAACAGTGCTGGTGGAGAGAGGAATGGGATCGGTAACACTGCTGGTGGGGAGAGGGGAATGGGATCAATAACAGTGCTGGTGGAGAGGGGGGGTGGGATCAGTAACAATGTTAGTGGGGAGAGGGGAATGGGATCAGTGGCAGTGCTGGTGGGAAGAGGGGAATTGGATCATTAACAATGCTGGTGGGGAGAGGGTGATGGGATCAGTAACAGTGCTAGTGAGGAGGGGGGAATGGGATCAGTGCTATCCTCCCCCACCACCACCTCTGTTTCTTACTAATCCCATCCCACCACCACCACAAATCTCATCCCTATCAACTTGTAGAGGTGATGGGGGGGATAGGGATGCAATCGGTGGTTGTGGGATCAGTAAGAGGCAGGAGTCGTGGAGGTTGGGATCAGTTGCACTGGAAATTTGACACTTAGTCAGTTTGTAGATTCCCCCTCAGTATTCCAGTGCCTCCAGGGATGCCTCTGTGTCATGGGGTCTCCTTGCAGAGGGGGGGGGGGGGCTGCTCCCCCATCACTCTATTGGTGTCAGCTGGTCAGCTGACTTTTTCTTTCAGTGTCTCCCCCCACCTCCCTACATGGCTTCTCTCTGGAGTGGAGAGGATAGGCGGAGTGCTCCAGACTTCAGTGAAGTGATAGTGCTCAGCTCAGCCTCCCCCCGGCGGCCAGTGGGATGCCAAATGGACAGGCAGGTGGGGGGGCCTCACAGTAGCACAGTCAGAACAGGCCCCTCACACTGGCAGGCAGGCCCCTCACACTGGCAGCCGAGCGAGCAGGCCCCTCACACTGGCAGACAGGTAGGTGGGCCCCTCACACTGGCAAAGCACTGGTGGGCCCCTCACACTGGCTGAACTCCAGGGCCCAGTCACAAGTGAAACTGCTGCAACCCTGGTAGTTCTCGCCACTGCCACTGGGTTTTTAATTTTTTGCTAAATAAATGAAAAAATGACAGAACATTTTGAAAAAAAAAAAGTGTTTTTCTTCATTTTTATTATAAAATTTTGAAAATAAATAATAGTTCTTCATACGTTTAGACCAAATTGTATTCTGCTACATTTCTTTGGTTAAAATATCCCAAATCAGTGTATATTATTTAGTCTGTAGGAAAGTTATCCACAAATTATGGTATATATCTGAAAATTGATCAATACTGGTCGCCCCCCCCAGCCTGCCAGGCTGCATTCTCGGATAATAGTTTGGTATGGATCTTGGGGGGGCCCCATGCCATTTTTTTTTACATTTTGGCGTAGGGTTCCCCTTAAAATCCATACCAGATCTGAGGGGCTTATTTTTCTGAATTTTTAATTTCAGGTAATTATTTTTACATTTATCTGTCAGTGGGGAAGCCCGCTGACAGCTGATAAATCATTAATTGTTAGGGCGGCGAATGGTGTTGGCTCCTAACAACCAATGCAAAAACAAACCGTTTGTCTGTTGACATCCATTTAGGTCCACTTCCATTCCTTTGAATTAAGCCTTCTTCTGTTACAAAAACATATGTTAACGAAGGCGGGTGTCAAAGGATGTCAATGGATGATCATCTGATAACATCCGATTGCCCATAAAAATACATGGGTGTCCGTTTTTCCCCCGTCAGCGGTTGGAGGAAAAGGAGACAAACTGAACGCCCATGTAAAATGGACCTAAGCCCTCTGTGATAACAAGAGATTTAGGGCTATGAAAACCCCATCACAATGATGAACTCCCAGACGACATTTGTCGCTCTCACATCCCTGAGAATGAAAAAATTAAAAAAACTGTTTTTGTTTGGTATTCTTTATCTGCCTTTCTAAACCCTTTTAACATGGAGTAACCATTAAAATAACTTTCAGGTCCCAGGGAACCCCTGCTAATAATTACTATAACTATTGCTCATTGTATATTTTTATGAACAATGCGTTGCAAAAATAGAATTAACAAAAGAAAGGAATGCGCTGCAATTAGTGCATTTGACATTCTGGACTGCGCTAAGTGATACAATTATTTTCAGTAATAATAATAATAATGAAATTAAATGTATAAAAATATTGGCCAGAAAATAAATTCAGACAGTGAAAATTGTAGTGTTCTCTTATATTGGTAGTGGAGAATTTCCACTTTGCTATGATGACCCCCCTCCAGCGTTTACATGTGGCTGCGTTTAGCTGCAGCGGAACATTCTTGCCATTTCTAATGTGCTTCTTGTTGTCTTTCGTTCCTTCTTGCCGCATCTATCTGCAGGTGAAATGCAATTACCTGCGGTTATGTACAGATAGATGAGCTAAATCGGTCCTGGACACAGTCAAGATTTTTTTTTCTAACCGCACAAAACCCCATGTAACGAAACTGTCACTAAACGCAGTATATGTGAATGGGGCCATAGGAAAGCATTGTGTGAGTTTAGGTGCGGTAGATAACTTCATCTATCCATAGCTAAAAGCTGAATTCTATCCGCTCATGTAAAAGGAGCCTAATTCTGTCACTACTTGACCACTGGACACTTCAAAGCACAATCACTGGTGCATTATGGGGTAGGATTTTCTTGGGAACTACAGAAGGAAGCACAGTACCCACAGAATGCTGCTAAGTCACCTTTTGTTAATCTCTGTTTTCAGGTTTGGGGGAACCCATGGTTGGGGTGAGGGTCCTGGCCAATGACCACTTGACTGTGTGCACATAGACAGCTAGGGGTCCCTGTCAGGTAAGATGCACAGAGTTCTTTAATTTCTAATGGTGGCCCTGGGAACACCTAGGGCTAGAGAGGGAAGGGGGGAATCGGTCCTCACCAATAGAGTACCGCAACCTAGACTGCCTAGAGTACCATTACCATCTGCCAGCAAAATTCAGAGAAAGCGCTGTGCCAGATGCTGGAAAGCTCTCTGCATTCCAGCATCTGGTACTGAATGAAGCCAGAACTGTCAGGTGTAGTGATTTCCATCCAACAGTTGAACTATAGTACCGGCTTGACTGCACAAGAGAGCTTGGCATGGGAGTGTATGTTCAGGTAAGTAAACCCTGAACACCAGTGCTGGTTATTGTTCAGGGATATTGTTCTTTGTTAATTGCTGTTTGCTTTATTTGACAAGCCTGTTAGTATATGCATGTGGACTGTATCAGACCAGAACCATTTTCCCTATTTGTCCTAGAACTTGCGGAGTTAGTAAACTAGAATATGGCCTTGTCTTCTTGCTGCAATAAAATAGTATACAATGAGCAATGGTGACTCGTAAAGTGCAACAATCTAAGACAATCAATGAGATTTTAGCTTTGAATAGTGGCTTTTTGTTACTACACTTTGTTCTTTATCTTATTGCATAAACTGGTTTGACAGCAGGTTGGGATAAGTTACATTCCAATGCATAGGACAAAATGCAGAAAACACAGGCAGGCTAACCTATACAAACCTGCCCAGTGTCTGAACTGCTCTTCATGAACAACACCAGTGCACTGATATAGATATAATACAAAAGTGTCTCCTGAAAGAAATCAGTGCTGGAGGTTTATTTCTGGCAATAACACCAATACTGAGGGTTACAATTACTGTCAAAGACACCAATCACGTGTAGCGCTGGTATTTTTAATAGCGCTGGTAAATTTAAGTTTGTCTGAAGCTGCAGTTTGGCTCAGACTAATTGCTAAAGTTCTGGCTTCTGTACCAGTTTGGCTGGGTTGTGCTAATTTCCACTTGGCCATGGGTGACGCTGTCACCACCGGTAAGTGTTAGAAATGCAACAGGCTAAATGTATTGGGTACCTCTTTACTCAGAAACAGCCTGTTGGGAGTGGTCTACCTGCTGTGCATTCAGGGTGAGGGTACTTAAGGTACCAACGCCATTTTCCTGGGTTCGTTTTTCCTGATCCTCGTGGCACTCCTGGCCTGGGGTGTGTGCTGCTTTGCTCAATGCCTCGGGGCTGGCTGGCCTGAGGCTTCGCAACTGAAGAGTAGGCCCAGAGGTTCTGGGGCCTACTGATCCAGAGATGATCCTGTGCTGTCTTGCCTGTGGGGAGAAGCCAAACAACTGGAGGATCCAGGGGAGGACTTTTCTGAGGAGGACCGAGCAATAAGGCTGGTGCCTCATGGAGAAGCCTGGGGACTCAGTTGGAGGATGCATCCCGGGTTGCCTACCACACAGTATCGCCGGGTCGGCTGAAAGAATCAGGTACTGTGGGGAAAATCTTTAACTTTGCAACCAGAAGCTTATTGTGCCTTCCTGTGGCAGAGGAACGCATAACCAGATCTTTAAACTCATCCAGTTTGTGGCAGAGACTTTGTTCAAACATCTCTCCGGCTGCTAGGTCAGTGAGAGAGGCCTATCCGGTGATTGCTAGATCCAGCTTGTGGTAATTGTTTGTCCTCTGGATCAAGGAAATAGCTTTAGCCCGCAAAACTACAAAGGTACCTGAATTCCCCTTATCCTCTACCCCTCTATTGCAAAGTGCGTGTTTTTGTTAAATAAACATACAGAAAAAGGACTAAGTGTCGGAGCTTTCTTTAATCTACTCTACAACGGGACCCTTAAGACGGACACAGTCAGCAGGTGAGGCAACGGTAAGCCCAACAAAAACCAGCAGCTCCTTTGGGTCTCAGTGCTACACATGCATATATGGGCTTATTTTACACCCATACGACAAGTCATAACAACGATAAGCGACACCTTCTTCACTGGCAATGAGTCCAGGTTTTTCCTCTTGATACCTTGAAGGCATCCCTCTTAACTTTGCATGCATATATGGGTTTCTCTTATTTGAAATCTGTTTATTTTGTGTAGCACCCTCTACCTACAGGTAAAGTAGTATTTTTCTAGCTGCAGGGCCCAAGTGCAGGTAAATTTAGCCAGGCCTGTGCTTTAGGCTGGGCCTGGTTGTTGTGATTTGTGACTGGGAGTGTCTAGTGTAGTGGGGGGTGTGGCCACCTGGCTCAGAGATGCCTTCTCTGCTTTCAGATGGAGCCCTGACCAATTATCTCTTAGTATTGACAGGGGGCAGGCCTCCCATATAAGCTGGGGTCACATGCTTCCAGGGAAGAGTTCTGTGGAGCAGAAAGACAGATGTTTGAGGTGCTGTTCCACACGTCCCCATGTGGGGGATGTGGTGAGCGCAGAGGAGGGATGGAGGAACCGCTAGGAAGGAGGTAAAGATACAGATCTTCATCTCTAAGGAGGCATCCGGCTGCTGTGACCGGAGAACACAGGACCTGGATGTAAAGAGGATCATGGGCATTTCATATTCCCTTTTCTCCCATCCAAGTTGTACCCTACAATAAAAGCAACAAAACTGAAAAAAATTACTGTTCATTGTCTTCAAAATGGTGAATGGGGGGTTGGCAGCAGGGGGATTGGCGGATGCTAGTAACCAAATCAGCAGCCCTTACGAGGGTACCGCTACATTTGTATACCTTGAATGTCTGCCTCTTGTTCCAAAAGTCTTTGACCAATTGTTTGAGGGTGTGTTTAACCCCTATTCTACCAAGGTATAGCCATGGGCACCGTCAATAAATTAGTTTTGTTGTGTTCCGTTACGGTTCGTATTAAAATTGATTTGTACTTCATATTTCGTGTCCGAAATTCAATTTCAATTTGTACGAAATACGAATTGTCGTTAGGTTCGTTAACTTGTACGAACGTTCGTTACGATGAATTTAAAGGCAAAAATATACCTCAATATGACAGTTGATGCTGATGGAAGTTTGGTTTTTATCCGAAATACGAAATTCCGTTGAAGAATTTCCTATCCGAAATACGAATTTTCGTTAGATGAGGGGCTCCCGCCATCCCTGTGCTGTGCTGACTTCCTCCTGGGGATTCATAAACAAAAGTTTGTATTTCGTACAAAATTCGGATGCATGGTAATTCGTATTTCGGATCCTCCCGAATGTACGAATTTAGGGAAATTCGTACGAATTTGAGATTTGTACGAAACGAATCGCACATGTCTACCAAGGTATGCTCATAAAAAACCTGATACTCAAGGGGTTAAAACAAGCTCACTACTGCTGTTGCTCGGTATTGAGCAGAAGATTGGGTTTCAAGTAAAAGTGGTCCGGACAGCTCTAGAGCCGCCCAATCACTTTTTTGCAGTACCAGGAATATGACATGCAATACCTCCTCCTCCCACCGCTGGCACCTGCTGTGGTTCCTGGGCTTTTCCACTCTTCCAGGAAGTTTGGGATCATGGTAAAAAGTCCCAACATTGAGAGCAGGAAGAGACTGTTGAACATTAATTTCTCAATCTCCTATGCAACTACTCTCTATACCTGGAAGTGAAATGTAGTATTTGTTAGGAATCAAAATGGGGTAACTACTTCTTCAGTAAAGTAGGAACTTACAAAAAAGAAAGATGAAAACTGCATCATACAAAAAAACGAGTGTAGTAAAAACAGTGGCCACAGGGTGGGAGCATAACCATGAAGAATTAAAGTGGCACTGAACACTAAAGATTTGCTGCAGTGTCCATTTGCAATGCCTAGATGTACAAAGGCTATACACATGTGTTGGGTACCAAATCATTGGATTTTTCTTTAGTACTGGGTCCCTGCGCGCTGACAGGTGCTTACCGTGGAACTATACTCACCTGTTCTTCCGAGGTGCGATGTCCCAGAGATCCCCACCTGTGGCTGACATCTTCAGCCTGACGGCTTCTGGCTATTGATCCCCGGCCAGTTCCATTGACCAGGCCGAGATGACATCACTCCTAGGCAGTCATCTTGGCATTTCCAAAATTCTTACATGGAGCGGTGTATGTGCATCTCGGTGAACAGTGTGAACAGGCAGGTAGGCAACTTTAACCTTTTCGCTGCCAGAGCCGTTTTTTGCATTCTTTGCACACATTTTTAAAAAATCAATGTAGGTCTGAAGATTACACAAAACCCCTAAACTTTGTGACCCCTTTCCCACTAGGGCACTTTTGAGGCATTTTACCGCTAAAAATAGCACCTGTAAAGCGCCCGAAAAGCGCCTCTCAAGCCACCCCGGTGTGAAAGCCGAGTGCTTTCACAGTGGGGTGGTGCACTTGCAGGACCGGGGAAAAAAGTCCTGCAAGCAGCATCTTTGTGGCATTGGGGGAGCGGTGAGCTACTATTTTGAGCGTTTATCAAAGTATCAATTTTACAGCTGAAAAACTCCTCACAGAAACAAATAGTTGTGGGATTTTTTTACAGCCAGAAAAATGCCCCAGCCAAAAACAGTCGATAACAGGCTATGTGTGTATGGACACATAGGATAACATGCTGGAGAGTTTACTGACTGTAGAAAAAAATGTCTGAAGCCAAAAACAGCAGCTGTAAAAACATCCAAAAACGTCCAGTGGGCATGAGGCCTAAATATGTGTGGGCCTGTAAAATAGCAACAAATTTCAGTACCCTATATTTTCTATAGGCGATATAATGCCCCCTAGAGATCATCAGTTTAGACCATTGGCAAGCCCTAATTTCTATTTATACCATTTGGCATCTCAAATTCAAATTCATGACTGGCTGCATCCAGTTTCTACCAACCCCTGTATCACAAGAGAAGGGACAATTGCCCCCTTCTTAGAAACCCTCCACAATATTATTTATAGGGGTTGTGTTCCGGCTCATCCGGGTATGCTGATTCTGCGTACCTCTCTCTCTCTCTCTCTCTCTTTCAATTAATTCGTAGTCTTCTAAAGGAGTCAAATATTTATGTCACCTCTATAACGCACAAGGTTTTATGTCCTTCTACCAGTTGCGCATGGACCTACTTATTTTACTATTATCAACTTTGGAATGCTGTGAGCAACTTGGCTCTTTGGACAACCCTATTCAGATGCCCGCACTAGAGAAATTCTTAAAACACCCAGACCCCACAAAACTTATCTTCACCTACTATGCTGCCCTTATAACAGACTCTAACCCTAGATTACAGGTGGCTCAGGCGAAGTGGGCTTCCCTGGATATACCCTTCACAGGGGTGGAATGGTCTGAGTTTAGTGACATGTAAAGTGAAGTACACCCCTCACATTTTTGTAAATATTTTATTATATCTTTTCATGTGACAACACTGAAGAAATGACACTTTGCTACAATGTAAAGTAGTGAGTGTACAGCCTGTATAACAGTGTAAATTTGCTGTCCCCTCAAAATAACTCAACACACAGCCATTAATGTCTAAACTGCTGGCAACAAAAGTGAGTACACCCCTAAGTGAAAATGTCCAAACTGGGCGCAAAATGTCAAAATTTTGTGTGGCCACCATTATTTTCCAGTACTGCCTTAACCCTCTTGGGCTTGGAGTTCACTAGAGCTTCACAGGTTGCCACTGGAGTCCCCTTCCACTCTTTCATGACGACATCATGGAGCTGGTGGATGTTAGAGACCTTGCGCTACTCCACCTTTTTTGAGGATGCCCCACAGATGCTTAATAGGGTTTAGGTCTGGAGACATGCTTTTCCAGTCCATCACCTTTACACTCAGCTTCTTTAGCAAGTCAGTGGTCATCTTGGAGGTGTGTTTGAGGTATTTATCATGTTGGAATACTGCCCTGCAGCCCAGTCTCCGAAAGGAGGGGATCATGCTTGGCTTCAGTATGTCACAGTACATGTTGGCATTCATGGTTCCCTCAATGAACTGTAGCTCCCCAGTGTCGGCAACACTCATGCAGCCCCAGACCATGACACTCCCACCACCATGCTTGACTGGAGGCAAGACACACTTGTCTTTGTACTCCTCACCTGGTTGCCGCCACACACGATTGACATCATCTGAACCAGATAAGTTTATCTTGGTCTCATCAGACCTCAGGAAATGGTTTCAGTAATCCATGTCCTTAGCCTGCTTGTCTTCAGCAAACTGAGGCTTCATTCTGGGATGACAGCCATGCAGGCAATTTGATGCAGTGTGGTGCGTATGGTCTGAGCACTGACAGGCTGACCCCCCCACCCCTTCAACCTCTGCTGCTCTCAGCAGCACTTATACGTATATTTTTTTCCCAAAGACAACCTCTGCATATGACGCTGAGCACGCGTACTCAACTTCTTTGGTCGACCATGGTGAGGCCTGTTCTGAGTGGAACCTGTCCTGTTAAACCGCTGTATGGTCTTGGCCACCATGCTGCAGCTCAGTTTCAGGGTGAAAAAAGTCCTGCTAGCCGCATCTTTGGATCGGTGAAGGAGCAATGTATTCCCCGCTCCTAAACAGCTCCTACCTATTGAAATCAATGGGGCAGCGTGGCTATACCGCCAGCAAAGTGCTGCTGCAGCTGCACTTTGCGGGCGGTTTTAACCCTTTTACGGGTTAAAACCGCCCTGCTAGCGGCCGCATACCGCAGCTAAAACAACGGTAAAGTTGGGGGGGGGGGGGGTGGCTGGGCGAAAACCATCCGCCGGCACCCACTGAGTTGTTCCCGGGCCCTCACATGGGCAGAGGTTTCCGTTACTGGGGGTGTGTGCAAACAATTAGGCAGTAACACAGAATGCTTCCATCTGACAGGCAGGACACTGCTTGTGAGTTTTACACACAGCCATCAGATTGTGTGTGAAATCCCCCGCTATTTCTTATGGACCTGGCAGCGATAGGGAGACACGGCATGTCTTTTGCATTTAAAATCCTGCCTGTTTGCTACTGTTTTTTCTTGTAAAGGTCCACTTTAACCACTTAAGCCCTGGACCATTTGGCTGGCCAAAGATCAGAGCACTTTTTGCGATTCGGCACTGCGTCACTTTAACTGACAATTGCGTGTGATTCTAACTGTGTTTGACACAATACTGATCACCGCTCCCGATTGCAGGGAGCTGTGATCAGTGACAGTGTTACCAGGCAAAACAGGGAAATGTTTGTTTACAGTAGCATTTCCCTGTTCTTCTTCTCCATGAGACAATCGCGGGTATCCCTGAGGACATCGAGTCTGCAGGACCCAAGATCACGCTCACGAAGCTCCCGGCGGCGTGCGCGCGCCTGCAAGCCGCTTCTTAAAGGGCTGCTTCTTATGTTCCCTTCTGCCGCTGTATATCTGCGTGAGGTGGTCGGGAAGAGGTTAAAGAGGAACTTCAGCCCTTTCAGAGTTCTTCAGTTCATCTTCAAATGCGCAAGGCGTTTCCTGCACTTGCGCAAAGACGGCAAAGTTGTCAGCTGTGTGCTACCTGTCTAAAATACCCCAAATCTCCCCATTACCCCTAAAAGCAAAAGATTAAAAAAAAATGTATGTTTTGCTTTAAAAATGTGTTTACATGGCTCGAGAACCGGAATTGATGTTGACGTCACTCCGGTCTTCCAAGGGCATAGCGATGAGCAGTTGCCATCTTGACATCACTCATTTCTATGCAAAAACCCCGCCAATGCTTGGTAGTTCCTGGGCTCAGCGATTGGTAACATTAGCCAAGGAACTACCGCCACTTCTAAAAGTGATCTTGCGGTGAATCTGGGATTACTTTTATTGGAAAACGGCCACCTAAGGGAAAAAAATGATACCGGGGTTATAGCATTTAGCTGCAGCCATATCCCTGGCATTTAATGTAAAAAACATGACGTACATTTCCAGTTAGGCAGTTGGCAAGTCCCAACTTCAGAAAGAGTATAAATCCTCCTTTGCAGTAGGGCTGTGTCCCAACTGCAAGATTTAAATGTTCTTTTATGTCTAGTTGACGAGAAAAGCACTTCTACATATCTGATCCTCTGTTCCACTGGAACACACTGCTCCTGTGCTTTAGCGGTAGACTGTTCTCTATTGTAAAGTGACCAGATTTTTAAAATGAAATCCGGGGACACATTTTTTTTTTTACTAGTAATGACGGCAATCAGGGACTCTCTGCCCGTCGCCGCCACAGCCCGCCTCATAGCCTGTCAAGTCTTACTCCGAGCCCCGGCTACTACTGGGTTAGTAGCGGAGGAAGATCACTCCACCAGGGAAGGCAAGGAGATAAGCAGGTAGGCGGCTGGCCGGGACTTGAGCCAATGCAGAAGAACCCGATACTGAAAAAAATATTCCCTCCCCTCCGACCAGCACAGGATCATCAGAAAGGGGCACAGATAATGGAAAAAATACATCCCCCTAAGGATTTTAGGAGGTAGTTTAATGGGACTTTCTGGGTGCCAAATACACAGACAAAGAAACCGTATTACTTATAAAGATATAACAAAGTTTATTCAACAATAGCACAGACATTTAAAACCAATAAAGATGGCTATACCAAACATTGCGCAGTACAGTTACACATCATAAAGTATAGATGGATTGAAGTTTTTCAGCAATTGTGTCCCGACATATTTTGCCCTCTAGGCCTTCCTCAGGGAATTTTTGTTGAAAGACAAAATGGTTGTGTAAATGCGCACTGATGAAAAGCCAATGATGACTGGAATGGAAGGACGGGTACTGGGCTACGCTCCAATGGCTGACCAAAAATGGCCCAAGGCCAGAGGCCAGGGCCAGTAGATCGCAATGAGCAAAATTTGAAAAAAGGGAGACCAGGGGTGCAGCAATATTTTGTAACACGATCGTGTCTTAGATCGGATGGTAAAACGTGACATCCCCCTAATCTAGTAGGAGCGGTGGAGCGGGGGGGGGGGGGGAATTCAGAATTTTTATTTACATTTTGAAATTGTCCCAGCCTCTGTTCAAATCCAATCTGGGGACAAAACCAGGGACAGACTTGGTCCAGGGACAGTGTTCTCAATCCGGGGACTGTCCTTGGAAACCGGGATGTCTGTCCACCCGACCCTAATGTTCATTGCAGGCTTTGGGCCTCACATTGGTCTTGATGATGTCTAGCAGTGCATAGAAGCCTGCAAGAGGATAAGGTAAGTAAAACTGCTTTTCTAAGTCTTTTAGACATAAAGGAGTATTCAACCCTTCTAGTGCAGGCCCAGCCCTACTGCAAAGAAGGATTTCTACTTTTCCTGACATTGAGCTTTAGACCTGGTTCACATTGATGTGATTTCAAATGCCAAATCGGTGGCTATTGCCCGCAATGGAACTTTTCTGTACTACTTTTGGCGATTTCAGGTGGGATTGCAGTAGACATCTGTTCATGAAACTGCACAGATGTCTCTGAAATTGTTGGCGTGACATGCAGGAATTAAATCGTGCGATTTCAATCCGGCAGCAGTGTGAGCCTGAGCTGAAAGAGTATGAAGATTTGATTCACCCCCAGAAAGATAAAGAGTTAAACCTTTTGTTACACAAGTTGAATGTGATTTTTTTTTTTTTTTACTATAGTGACTGGATTGCCTTTATACACTTTTCTGCATGGTTTGAGTAGGAAATATGATTATTCACATTTAATATAATATTGGAGCTTGGCATTTTGTTCTTACAATTTTATTTTAGGTATTGATTTCAATTGCCAGTGTTTTGTTACAGAGTATAAATGGCCACATGCTGTTACTTATTATGTCTAGAAAAAGGGATTTGACCCAGAAAGAGAACGGCAGAAAACGCTAAAGATTTTAACTGAAAAACAGTTATTGTTTGTCAAATACTGGGGGAACAATGGATATTTTTAGCCTGGCTTTTCGCTGTTGGCCTTGTATTAGAGATAACATAAACAATTGGCTCCCTCTACTGATCAATTTTATAATTGAACGAAAACTTATTTTTCCTGGCTGCCTCTATGCAGTGGATCTTTGCAGACTACAATGGGCCCTTTCCCGAGAAGAAGATGCTTAAGAGACAACATAAAAATCTTTAGGAAGTGACTGGTTGGGTGTTTAAAGTGGAGGGCCACCCTGAAAAAAAAAGAGCATTAATATTATTAAAAAAAAATTTTTTTTTACCTGGTAACAAATTGCTGTTGCTAGGCAGTCTTCCTAATCTGCCTTCTTCCTGCTCTTCGGTGATCTTCGGTCTTCTGGGTAATGGGGCGCACTGTGTTCTGGGAACTGTGTGTTCCCTAACACAGCGCGTCCCATTCACAAAGCGCCGTGCGACACGCACATGCGCAGTAGGAAATGGGCAGTGAAGTCGCAAGGCTCCACTGCCAGTTTCCCTTAGTACGAATGGCGGTGCTGGGACCCGAGAGCCGAGGGATATGTCAGCCTCGGGGGCCAACATCGCGGGCGCCCTGGAGAGGTAAGTCTCCTTATTAAAAGTCAGCAGCTACTTTTTTTTAGCTGCTGACTGAAATTTTTTTTTTTACAGATGAAACACCGCTTTAAAGGGGTTGTAAAGGGATTTTTTTATGCGTACCTCCACTGTGCAGCTCGTTTTTGCACAGAGTGGCCCCGAACCTGCTCTTCTGGGGTCCCTCGGCGGCTGTCTCGGCTTTCCCCGCAAGTACTTCTCACGTTCACGTGAGCTCCCACGCATGGTGAGAAGCACTTGCGGGCGCGCTCCCATGATACAGCCGCCGGCTATAGCAGCTCGCTGTATCACTCGGCCCCGCCCCACGGCACGCCGCATCATTGGATGTGATTGACAGCAGTGCGAGGCAAATGGCTGGGCTGCTTTCAATCCATCCAAAAAACAAACAAACTGTAAAACAAAGGCATAATGAGCTAGTATGCATCACATACTAGCTCATTATAAAATAATTACTTTAGAACGAAGCCTTCCAGAGGCTCCCACAAACCGTTGAGACATTTTCCTGAAGCCCCATACACACTATCAGATTTTCTGATGATTTTTTCCTTTAGATTTACCAAAACCATATAATATGAAGTCAAACCTTAGGAGTTTCAATTTGTATGCAATCAGGCAGGCCCTTGCACTACATGGTTTTGGTAAATCTGAAGACAAAAATCACCAGAAAATCTGAGCGTATGTATGGGGCTTTAGAGTTTCTTCCGGGTTTGCGGGCTCTGGCGCTGTGAGTGGCTGGAGCCGCGATGACGTCACTCTCGCACACACTCGCGGGAGCCGCTGTTCACGGCACAGGTCTCGGAAGGATTGGCACCTGTGGCATTTCCTTCAGAGCAAATGCGACAGTGATGTCACTGGCTGCATGTAATGTAAATATCTCCTAAACGGTACACATTTAGGAGATGTTTACACTACCTATAAGTAAGCCTTATTATAGGCTTACCTATAGGTAAATGTCTATAGAGGGAGTTTACTTCCTCTGCAACGTTGGGGAGCTAGAAAGAAAAAAAAGCTTAACCACATGCCGCTAAATCACGTACATGTATGCAATTGACTGCAAGCGGCCAACCATAACCCCAGTATTGTTTTTTGGAAATGGCAAAGCTCTACAAAGAAAAAGCAATCCTAGCAGATAATTAGCTCCTGGATCGATTTTATAAGTGGCAGAAGGGGGCCCCCCCCTTCAGTGTCTTTCTGCAATACCAGCCAATACTCTGCAATACCCTGCCAATACTCTGAAATACCCTGCCAATACTCTGCCACACCCTGCCAATACTCTGCCATACCCTGCCAATACCCAGCCAATACGCTGCAATACCCAGCCAATACGCTGCAATACCCTGCCAATACTCTGAAATACCCTGCCAATACTCTGAAATACCCTGCCAATACTCTGAAATACCCTGCCAATACTCTGTAATACCCTGCCAATACTCTGCAATATGCTGCCAATACTCTGCAATACCCAATACCCTGCCAATACTCTGCCACACCCTGCCATACCCTGCCAATACCCTGCCAATACTCTGCAATACCCAATACCTTGCCAATACTCTGCAATACTCTGCCATACCCTGCCAATACTCTGCAATACCCTGCCAATACTCTGCAATACCCTGCCATTTTTATTTTTATTTCAGGCTTCCCAGCCTAGAGGTGAGATGTGGGGTCTTATTGACCCCACATCTCACTGTGAAGAGGACCTGTCATGCCATATTCTTATCACAAGGGATGTTTACATTCCTTGTAATAGGAATAAAAGTGATCAAAAAATGTATTTTTGGGGAAAAAATTTCAAACTAATATAAATAAAGTAAAATGAACATTAAAAAAGAAAAAAAATTTAAAGCGCCCCTGTCCCTATGTGCTCGCATGCAGAAGCAAACGCATATGTAAGTCCCGCCCACATATGAAAACGGTGTTCAAACCACACATGTAAGGTATCGCTGCAAACGTTCGAGCGAGAGCAATAATTTTGGCCCTAGACCTCCTCTGTAACTCAAAACATGTAACCAGTAAAAAAATGTAAAGCGTCGCCTATGGGGATTTTTAAGTACTTTTGAAGAGTGACATGTTAGGTATCTATTTACTCGGCGTAACTTCATCTTTCACATTATGCAAAAACATTGGGCTAACTTTACTGATTTGTTTTTTTTTTAAGCACAAAACTGTTTTTTTCCCCCAAAAAAACACGTTCAAAATATTGCTGTGCAAATACCGTGCGGGATAAAAAGTTGCAACAACCCCCATTGTATTCTCTAGGGTCTTTGCTAAAAAAACATATATAATATTTTGGGGTTCTATGTAATTTTCTAGCAAATAAATGATGATTTTTTACATGTAGGAGAGAAATGTCAGAAATGGCCTGGGTGCTCCAGAACGCCTGATGGCGCTCCTTGCATGTTGGGCCTCTGTATGTGGCCACGCTGTGTAAAAGTTTCACATATGTGGTATCGCCATACTCGGGAGTAATAGCAGAATGTGTTTTGGGGTGTAATTTGTGGTATGCATATGCTGTGTGTGAGAAATAACCTGATAATGTGACAATTTTGTGAAAAAAAAAAAAAGGAAAAAAAAATCTTGATATTGCAAAGAATTGTAGGAAAAAATTACAACTTCAAAAAACTCATCATGCCTCTTACTAAATACCTTGTAATGTCTTCTTTCCAAAAAGGGGTCATTTGGGGGGTATTTGTACTTTTTTGGCATGTTAGGGTCTCAAGAAATGAGATAGGCTGTCTGTTAAAAAATATATATATAATGTTTAGGTGTTCTAAGTAACTTTCTAGCAAAAAACAAATAAACAGATTTTTACATGTAACCAAAAAGTTTCAGAATAGGCCTGGTGATCAAGTGGATAACTGTTATTATTATACAGGATTTATATAGCACCAACAGGTTATGCAGCACTTTACAATATAAAAGGGAGAGAGTACAGTTAAAATACAATAAAATACAAGAGGGTTAAGAAGGCCCTGCTCATAAGGGCTAATCTAATAGACAGGGCCGGATTAACATAGGGGCTATTGGAGCTGCAGCTCCAGGCCCCTTTCTCAAGATAGGCCCATTTGCCCAAAAAAAAAAAAAAAAAAAGATCGACTTTGAGGATTGTAGCTCGGTGATCAGGAGTCACAGAGGCCCCAAATTTGGGAGGTAGGTGGCTAAATACCCACTCAAACACTGGTTAAAATATGGGGCTGCTATCATCTATGGTTCCGGAGATACGGGGCTCCTTGCGCTGCCTGTCAGAAGCTACATACAGAGCGGCAGTATAAATACAAGCTGGAACACTCTGCAGCAGACTGAGAGGATGAACTCACAGAGTTTATAATAATTATTTGTATATTACTTATTATAATTAACCCCTTGCCACCCGGGCCCATTCTGAGACTTCTCTCCTACATGTAAAAATCATAATTTTTTTATGCTAGAAAATTACTCAGAACCCCCAAGCATTATATATTGTTTTAGCAGACACCCTATGGAATAAAATGGTGGTCTTTGCAACTTTTTATGTTACATGATATTTGCGCAGCAATTTTCAAACTTTTTTTTGGAAAGAAACTGTTTCATTCATAAAAAAAACACTAAAGTTAGCATGATTTTTTGTTGTGTACTAAGCGATGCTTTACATTTTTTTATAGGTTACACGTTTAGAGTTACAGAGGAGGTCTAGTGCTAGAATTATTGCTCTCGCTCTAACGATCATAGCGTATGTAACCTGTGTGTATCTGGCTCTGATACTAACTAGTGCCTACCCAGGGACTGACTAGTATCTCTCCCCAGCCTATCCCCACACACCCTCTCACCTGCTGACCTGTGAATGGGGCAATCACTCCCGCAGTGTTATTGTGTTCTGCCAGTGAATACAATGATTAGTGTTGCTAACTATAGCTGGCAGCACTGATTGTTTTGGGGAAAACCTGACAGGCTGGTTGTACTCAAGTCGGTTAATAGGTTGACTTGTGTAAAACCAGCTAGCCCATACATAGATCGACTATGGCTGGTCTCTGCTTAATTGGTGTAATTTCAATCCATGTATGGCCTGCTTAACCACTACACAGCCCCTAAACATCCTTCCACAAACCTTTACATTTTTCCTTCCCAGATTACTTCATCATCCTCTCCTATACAAGTGCCCACTGTCATACTCTCCACACTTCTCTCCTATATATAGTGCCCACTGTCATACCCTCCACACTCCTCTCCTATACATAGTGCCCACTGTCATACCTCCAACACTTCTCTCCTATACATAACGCCTGCTGTCATACCCTCCACACTCCTCTCCTGTACATACTACTCACTGTCATACCCTCCACACTCCTCTCCTATACATAGTGCCCACTGTCATACCTCCAACACTTCTCTCCTATACATAGTGCCCACTGTCATACCCTCCAAACTCCTCTCCTATACATAGTGCCCACTGTCATACCTCCAACACTCCTCTCCTGTACATACTACTCACTGTCATACCCCTCACACTCCTCTCCTATACATAGTGCCTTCTGCCATACCCTCCACACTCCTCTCCTGTACATAGTGCCCACTGTTAGACCCTCAACATTCCTCTCCCTCACCTGCACATACTTCCCACTTTTATACCATCCATACTCCTCCCCTATGCCTCTTACCCACAAAAACTGTTCTTTAAAATTATGCTGAATATCCTCAATGTTACCAGCTCTAGAATGGGCACTTTTGTCAGTTCAACTAAAGGAAATATCACAGTCCTCATATTTGTTCTGCCCCATTATTAGTACTTCTTTAATTTTGTAATTACTATTGTGATATATAGAGGAACACGGGGGATGTCGGCTACTCTAAATATAGCACCTGTAGAAAAAAGTGTCCCTGAAATTATTTTTCAAATGTTGACAACTATGCACTTAGGCACTGCCCAAGGGCCACAGGGTAAGTAGGGGCCCCATGAGAGGCTCCTGTGATATTAAAGAAGTAGTAAACTTTTCTAAAATTACTACTTTTTAGAGGCCCTGGGGTAGGTTATGCCATGATGTACAAGTATGCCCAGCATATTAGCACATTAGGGCACACTTAAATTGTCAGATTGAGCCCTCCTGTGCTGTGCTGTGATCAATCCGGCGGCACTTCCATCTTCACCCGGTCTTCCTTCTGGGTTCTGTGCCTTCGGTCACTTGCCTTGGCCAGGCTGTGTTTATGTCACTCCCACACATGCTCATGTGCATCCTCTTTCTCTCATCCCCCCTTTCTCTCTCATCCTCCCTTACCCCTCACACCTCTTTCATTCCCTTTCTCTCTCTCTGTCTTTCTCTCGCTCTCTCATCCTCCCTCTCTCTCTTTAATTGAATTTGTTATAACAAAAAATAGTTAGCATTTTTATTTATTTATTGTTTATAAAAGGCCCCACCAAAATCCTCAGCACCAGGCCCATGATGTTCTTAATCTGGCACTGCTAATAGATGGGGCAAGTGGTACAGAAGGTTGTAGCTATGGGGGATGAGCTGAAGGAAGTGATAAAAGATGAATTGGAGGCATGATAGGCTTCCATGAAGAGATGCGTTTTCAGGGATTGCCTAAAGGCAGCCAGAGTAGGAGATAGCAGGACAGATTGAGGTAGAGAGTTCCAGAGGATGGGAGAGGCTCTGCAAAAAGTCCTGGATATGAGCATGGGAAGAGGAGACAAGGGAGCTTGAGAGCAGGAGGTCTTGAGAGGAGCGGAGAGGATGATTTGGGTGATATTTGGAGACAAGTTTGATGATGTAGCTTGTGGGCAGAGTTGTGAATGGCTTTGTATGTTGTTGTTAATATTTAATTTGCTGGGCGATCGGAAGCCAGTGTAGGGATTAGCAGAGAGGGGTGGCAGACACACTGAGAGGTTGGTAAGGTAGATGAGAGAATAGCCTATGGAGATGTAGGCCTATGAGAAGGGAGTTGCAATAGTCAATGCGAGAGATAAACAAGGGACACTTTTTATTTTCTATCCAAATAGTGGAACACCTAAAGCAGAACTTCAGGTTTACTTTCATTTTAAAGAGGAGGGCCAGTTAAAAAAAAAAAAAAAAAAAGTCAGCAGCTGCAAACACTGCAGCTGCTGACTTAATAAACACACTTACCTGTCCAGGGCGCCCGCGATGTCGGCCCCCTGAGGCCGACCCGTCCCTCGGCTCTCGGGTCCCGGCGCCGCCATTCCCTCTAAGGGAAACAGGCAGCGGAGCCTTACGGCTTCACTGCCCGTTTCCTACTGCGCATGCGCGAGTCCCGCAGCTACTGCGCATGCGCGAGTCCCGCAGCGCTTTCTGAATGGGACGCGCTGTGTTCTGGAACACACAGTTCCCAGAACACAGCACGACCCATTACCCAGAAGACGCCGCGACGAAGACAGAAGACAGAAGATCTCCGCGGAGGAGGAAGAGGAAGATTAGGATAAAGTGCCTAGCAACAGGCATTTCTGGTAAGTAAAAAAAAAAATTTTTTTCATTTTATTTTTTTTAGATTTTTTTGTCATTTTTAACATTTTTTGGTTTTCAGGGGGGCCCTCCACTTTAAATAGTTCATTTTGGCAAAGCTGGCACAAACAACATATTTTCCTCACTAATACATGCACCTACTGTCAGTGCTGTATAAACTGTATATAGCATCAACTACATACAGTATACAGCACTATGTTCAAGCATAAGTATGGGGACTTTCTATGTGCTGCTGGAAAAAAATCATGTTAGGCTTGAGTGCTGCTCAGTCATTCACAGGAAGCCTTGTGTAGCGCTATCCCCGCAGGAGCCACTTAAGTATGTTCAGTCCAGTACTCTGCCTCAACTCCAAGAATAGCCTCAGACCCTCTGCCACACCTGGCAGTAGTGTAAGTGCAAGCACCAATGAAACCACACACGTTATGATAAAACACAGAAATTACTTTTTGCAATATTTCTGTGTAAAAAGGTAACAGCCAATAACAGTATATATTCAAGTAACGCAACTGGAGAGCAATAACTGAGATCAAGAGCAATATAGCTCAATACTGTATTCAGGCTGCTTTCAGGGGGTTCCAAACCTGAGAATGTCCCTAAGAGGTGAGGCACATTTAAATAGCAAATATATCACAATATGACACTTTATATTGGATTGGTTAACTCTACTCAAATTTGACTCAATGATCCTGCGGTCAGACCCAAACATCCTGGAAACGGGCAGGCTCTTCTGATGACCTGACTGCTCACCCCACACTTGAATACTTCACACTGTTGGTGCAGGTGTGCCTGGATGTGCACCTGGAATCCCCCTCTCTCAGGCTGGATGTCCCAACCAGCTGTGGATACCTGGAACAATGTGGACATTAGCAGAAGTATGTAGGCATAGGACTCACCCCCTGCCACGCCCCCTTAAAGGAGAATTTTACAAAAAAATAAAATGGGTAAGGCCCCTTTCACACATGCGGACGATATGTCCGTATTTCATCCATCCGTTTGCGGATGAAATACGGACATACATTCATCCCTATGGGATAGCGGGTGTCTGCGGATGAACATCCGCAGACACCCGATATCGTCCGCCTCCGCTATTGTCCGATTCTGCAGACGGAGGAAAATCCTATTTTTCTATCCGTCTGCAGAGCGGATCGGATGAACACGGACAGACGGTCCGTGCTCGTCCGATCCCCATAGAGGAGAGCGGAGATCTGACAGGGCGGTCCCTGCACAGTGTGCGGAGACCGCCCTGTCCGCCGCCGGCTCAGCGGGGACAACGGAGCGATCCCCGCTGAGCAAGCAGATCATCACGGGGCGGATCATTACTGATCCGCCCCGTGTGAAAGGGGCCTAAACCCACAAGTACTTTTCTTTACCACTACTATTCCTTTATAGTTATACTGTCTTTTGGCATATGTAAATGCAGCAATTTAGAAATTGGATGAAATGTTTAGCACTGGGAAACACTTTCTGAAAGATAACAAGTGCATTTTATATACAATTATATAGATAAGACCTAAATGAGGAGGAATGAGGGACAGAGGTAAATTGCCCCAATCAGGGACAGTCCCTCGAAATCAGGGACAGTTGGAAGCTATGATACCGTATTACTGCACATCCGGCGGGCTGACATACAGCGGGCTGCGTTTTATACCTGGCGTATAAGACAACCCCCTTTTTTTAAGTGTAAAAGGTCGCCTTATACGCCGAAAAATACGATAATCCCTAAATCTCAAATGACATTCTTAACAAAATAACTTCTAACTACTGACTTCCCACTACCTTCTCCCACCACACTATGTATGGCTCTATACAGAAACATCTCATCAAGCATAGCCCCCAAAATGTCCTTTATTGTACTTATATGTCCATTTGCCCTTTATTTGGAGACAAGGTCTCTCTTTTTGAACCATAGTTCTCTGTTCATATTTCCTCCTCAGTGGTGCCTCTTTTTAGTGTAGTGGCCATAACAATTGGCTGGGCGGCCTTAACTTTTTGGGCTTACCGGTTACCTCTGCTTGGCTTGTTCTTCCACGTCTTCCCAGAGTTAGTACCCAACAACCTTGGACGCTGACACCAATAAACCCTTTTAAAAGGTTTTTATTTGCAGGGGTAACGTCCAACAAACACACAGACGGATCCTTACCCCAGACCAGGCGGGTCTGTTGGGGTTAACCAACCGAAGCACGTTGCGGAGCGACGACCGCTCCCGTGACCAGGACCCCTCGCGGGGCTACCCTGGTGCAGAATCAGAAACAAACCGCTAAGGCCTCACGAACGAACCCAGAACACGTGACTTCAACACCTTAAGTACCCTTCCCCAGACTCCTTAGCGGGGCCCTGCGCACCCTCTGATTGGCTCCCGGGAAGCTGATACCCAAAACGTCCAACCAGGCCTGGTTCTGAGCCTGTCATGTACACCCCACTGTACACATGACCAGGCAGAACTCTAACACAGCCCAGCCAAACTGATGTTAAAGTTAAACCTGCACAATTAAACCTCAGAACCCTTTTACTGTTCTCAGGCAAAAAACTAAATTTGTACATGAATGACACTTTGTCCAAAGTGTCAACGCTACATTAGTCTGACGTAGAGCTCTATAAAATGTACTATTTACTGTACCCATCAAGAGATACCGAGTGCAGTATCAGTTCTTTTATATGCCTTAGCAGAGTTCCATTAAGGAGATGGCTCAAAAGGAATAGGACGCAAGTATCATGACACTGTGCCATTGGCTCTTCCACAATATACTGTATGAGATCTTATATTCTATGTGACCATGCTAGGCCTTGCCACCGTGTGAGCATATATCTAAAGGCACACAGGATTCTTACAGTTTTTACAAACTTACAGTTTGAGGGACCTGGTGTATTGTTTATGAGTGCAGAAGACTTGTCAGTGTTCTCCAGGTTTAGTAATCCCACCAGGGAATGGTCTGTGCACCTGAATGCTGGGACTAAAGGCCAGGAGAGCCCAGAGAGCTGGGAAAGCAAGGTCTGAAGGATCCTGGCAAGAATAGAACTGCTGAAGAGAAAGCCAGATGGCTTGACATTTCGTTACCTTTTTTGATTTGCTTTTCTTTTGTTTACTAAAAGAGAACAGTTTGGACTGGCGAGCAGAAACGCATCAACCACTGAGGTAAACAACCCTCACATCACATGAATACTATAGTTCAGATGATTGGTAAGATTTTTGAGTTATCTAAGTTAAGGGTAGTTAAGGGTGGTTTAGGGTGGTTAAGGATTAAAGGGAACCTGTACTTTTCCCTGACCAGGAAGGGTAATTTTACAGGATGGACTAAACTTACCTTTCCTGCACTGTTTTGCTGCCCAATCCACTATCTTCCCTAGAAATATTTTTTTTACTTCCCGGTATAGGGGGGACACGAGTCAATGTCCCTAACTCCTCCTATCACATTGCTTTGTGCCTGAGTTGGCGATCACCAGGTCCAATTCTGTCACATGGGGTAGAGGGAGTGTACATTGTTCTGTGTAAGTTTAGCCCTGCTGAGCAAATCAGACACCTTACACCTCCTACGCCTAAATCTCGGGCAGCCTACAGTAGTAGCAATACTAACAACTGGGGACCGCAGCTTGAGTAGAATTCCATCTTAAACTTAACTAGTCTTAAAAATATTCCCTATCCCCTCTAAAAACCTAGGCGGTCTAACCTGTGTAAAAAAAGATGTATATATTTACCTATACACAGCTTGCTCTGGTCTGGTCACATACCAATCAAAAGGTTATGCTATACTAAACCTTTCACCCAATCTCTAAATTGTTGCATTATTTTAAAAACAGTATACAGGAAAATCAGTGGGTTTAACCAAACATTTTTGTGTATTACCTCTTCATATTCCACTTTACTGGTGGAGTGTCCTTTGCCTTCAGATTTTGTGCTAAAAAGCGTTTCGGTTTCTCAATTCAGAAAGTTCTGAGATCTGCATTAAGCACCACATGCATGATCATTTACAAAACTACAGAATACATCCCCCAATGCACTCAAGTATACATAGCTCCCAACCAGGGCAGGACTTAGGGTGGTGGGGGCCCCTGGGCTTGAGTCACTTTCGGGCCCTACCTTCTATACATTACCATATTTATCGGCGTATAACATGTGCCGGCGTATAACATGCACCCCAAGTTTAGGAGGGAATTTTAAGGAAAAAACTTTTAGGGGGGAAGATTAAGGAAAAAACTTACGTTTAAATACCCATCAATGCAGCCTTGTCAGTGTCCATCTGCAGCCTTGCCCATCCATCTGCAGCCTTGTCCAGTGTCATTTGCAGCCTTGTCATTGCAGTCTTAAAGTTTAAAAATGGCGCAGCCGAATACAGAATCCTGTGTATCTCGGCAGCTCTTGGGTCCTCTCGCAGTTCCGAGCGGAGCCAAGAGTAGCCGAGTGCACTCAGCTCGGCTCACAGTCACGCCCAGTCCCTGTGTTATGCCCTTCATAGGACGGGACTGGGGCGTGACTGTGAGCGGAGCGGAGCCGAGTACACTTGGCTATGTATCTCGGCGGGGGCCCCCCATTGTGCGGGGCCCATGGGCTTGAGCCCAGTCAAGCCCAATGGTAAGTCCGGCCCTGCTCCCAACTGTCCCTGATTTCGAGGGACTGTCCCTGATTTCGAGCAATGTCCCTCTGTCCCTCTTTCCTCCTCATGTGTCCCTCATTTTGGTTTGATCTATATAGTTGTATATAAAATGCACTATTTATCTTTTAAAAAAGTGTCTCCCAGTGCTAATCTTTCAGACAATTTCTAAATTGCTGCATTTGTAAAACCCATATAAAGGAATAGTAGTGGTAAAAATAAGCCCTTGTGTTTAACTAATCTTATTTTTTGGTTAGTTCTCCTTTAAGGGGGCATGGCAGGGTGTGTTTCCTATACCTACATACTTTTGCTAATAGGTGTCCCTCATTCCTATCTGAAAAAGTTGGGAGGTATGTGTATACCTTTTCTTTCTTTCCCCTCTTTGTTTGTTTTTTTTTGCCTGGTGCTGGTACACAGGACATTCCAAGCCAGCCCCCGTTGTTTGTCTACAGTTAAAGTGTTACTAAACCTAGGACCCTGAATTCACTATATCTGGTCTCCCACAGTGCACACAACATGGGAATGCAATTGTTCTAGTTAATATAAACTGCTGAATACCTTTTCTCATCAGCAATATATAGCAGTCTTTTGACTTTTAGCAGTGTCTGGTTAAAACTTGTAGGAGGAATTCTCATTCTCCTCTGACTGTTCTATGAGGCTGCAGAACTCCTGACCCTCTGTCTGGACCAGTGATGGTGAACCTTGGCACCCCAGATGTTTTGGAACTACATTTCCCATGAAGCTCATGCACTCTGCAGTGTAGTTGAGCATCATGGGAAATGTAGTTCCAAAACATCTGGGGTGCCAAGGTTCGCCATCACTGGTCTGGACAGTGCTGATTAGCCCTGTGCTGATCACATGCATCCTCCCAAAACCAAAACAACTCTTTAGCAATACACACCAAACTGAGCACGTGCAGAGTAACTCCAAAGGCTCTGTCTTATCAGGAGACAGATTGGGGACAGTGGAAGATGGGGAAGATCACAGAAGACAGGATCAAACAGCCTGTTTACACAATGTGGATAATTAACCCCTTAGGTTCCACAGTGAGTATAACAAGCATGCTTTACTGCATATACAGACTGATTTTACTGTTGTGGGTTTAGTAACACTTTAGCCTAGTACACACTATCAAGTTTTTTTTTGAACGAAAAAAAACCTGACAGCTTAGATCAAAGTCACTTTACTAACGATCCAACATTAGTACAGCATTCTCCCCTGCTGACCTGTTGTGTTCTGACAGGAGGACGGCACCACAACTAGAATGTTGGGCGACATCGGATGTTTTAATAAAAACTGTCCGGTGTCACCCAACATTCAGCCCATGTGTACTAGGCTGTAGCTGCACAGCTGATGCCCTATACGAGGGCAGGGCCGCCCTGGGCAACTGCCTAGTTTGTGCCCATCCCACAGCGCTGGCCCTTAAAAGAGAGTAGAGTCATTATGTTACTGACTCCACCTTTGAAGGGGTGCACTACCCAAAATAATTATTCCTAGATTTTTAAAATGACATCCAGCTATACAGTAAGGTCTCCCCTCTGCTTCTTAAAAGGCAAATATAGTTGTTAAAGAGGTGGACACTTTCCACATTTTGTCATGTTACAACTAAAAATGTAATTGTATTTTATTGGGATTTTATGTGATAGACCAAGTGAAAGGAAAATGATAAATGGTTTTCAAATTTTTTTTTACAAATAAATCTAAAAAGTGTGGCATGTGTCTCTACCAGCTTTGCACTTCTAGAGAGTGAAATTCTTGCCAATTCTTTCAGCAAAATAGCTCAAGCTCTGTCAGATTGGATGGAGAGAGTCTGAACAGCAATTTTCAAGTCTTGCCACAGATTCTAATTGGATTTAGGTTTGGACTTTGACTGGGCCATTCTAACACATGAATATGCTTTGATAAATCAGTCCATTGTAGCTCTGACTGTATGTTTAGAGTCGTTGTCCTGCTGGAAGGTGAACCTCTGTGCCATTCTCAAGTCTTTTGCAGGTTCTAACAGGTTTTCTTCTAAGATTGTATTTGGCGCCATCCATCTTCCCATCAACTCTGACCAGCTTCCCTGTCCCTGCTGAATTAAAGCATCCCCACAATATGATGCTGCCACCAACATGTTTCACGGTGCGGATGGTGCGTTCAGAGTGATGTGCAGTGTTAGTTTTCCACCACACATAGAATTTTGCTTTTAGGCTAAAAAGATCAATTTTGTTCTCATCTGACCAGAGCACCTTCTTCCACATGCTTGCTGTGTCCCCCACGTGGCTTTTTCGCAAACTGAAAACAGGACTACTTATGGCTTTCTTTCAACACTGGCTTTCTTCTTGCCACTCTTCCATAAAGGCCAGATTTGTGGAGTGCACAACTAATAGTTCACAGTAATGTGGACAGATTCTCCCACCTGTGCTGTGAATCTCTGCAGCTCCTCCAGAGTTACCATGGGCCTCTTGGCTGCTTCTCTGATTAATGTTCTCCTTGCCCAGCCTGTCAGTTTAGGTGGACGGCCATGTCTTGGTAGGTTTCCAGTTGTGCCATGCTCTTTCCATTTTCGGATGATGGATTGAATAGTGCTCCATGAGATGTTCAAAGCTTGAGATATTATTTATAAACAAAACCTGCTTTAAACTTCTCCACAACTTTATTCTGATCTGTCTAGTGTGTTTCTTGGCCTTCATGATGCTGTTTGTTCACTTTGGCTGCTGCTGTTCACCCTGTCTGATACCAGCAGGATATCATTCCAAGGATTGAAGGAATATTCCCTTGGAAAGGATTACATAATTGGATCTTCCCTGTCCCAATGGTATCATCAGGAAAGGAATCTGTTTATTTTTGATGAAGGAATTTCTTGGATGGCATACTCCTCCTCAAGCTTCCTATCACCACTTAAAGTATATATCATAAGTGACACGATTACCAATCGTTTGATTCCTTGTCCTCTTATCAGAAACAGAGTTTTGATTGTAGGGGATTATCCCCTGTATGGCACACTGATACTTTGCCAGACTATCTGGGGGGGCCTTGAGAGTCTTCTGGGTCCTAGCTACATTTGGGTGATATTGTACATAAAGTCTTACAAAAGCTCCAGAAGAAGCCATGATTATGGCGAAAAATGTAAAGGCAACTAACTTTTGTATTGCACCCAGACGATTTCTATGTGCTGGTTTTAAATATAATCAATTTTAAATAAAACTATGACATTGATACTGTTTTCAATTAATTAATTTTGCACCTTAAAACTCCCATTCTTGTCTGTTAATCCTGTTTAATTCTAATATGGGGAGGTTGTTCTTGTAGCAGACCTCTTATCCTTGATGTCAAATTCATGCCTTTGTTCACTAACAAACCTCTGAGGGATTCACAGAAGAGCTGTATTTATATTGAGATTAAATTACACACAAGTAGACTCTATTTAATGATTAGGTGACTTCTGAAGGCAATTGGTTCCAGTAGATTTTAGTTAGGGGTATCAGAGTAAAGGGGGCTAAATACAAATGCATGCCACGCTTTTTAGATATACATTTGTAAAAAATGTTGAAAAGCAGTTATAATTTTCCTTCCACTTCACAATTGTGTGCCACTTTGTGTTGGTATATCACATAAAATGCCAATAAAATTGAAGCACCCTCTAGTATGCAAGGAGCGTCGTTTTTATTTTATTTGGAGTAGCTAAATTTGTGCAGGCTTGGCTGGCAGCAAGCCTGCCTGTTTTTCCTGGATTGGGCAGAGATCCAGGGAGAGCTGGATGACTCACAGGCAGCATCACTGAGACCCCCTATTTCTCTAACTTACTGGAAACTTTCAGAAAAATGGGGGGAGGGGGGGGTAAGGTGGAGCTGCCTGGAGTATTCTGAGGGCCCTGACCAATACTCAATCTGGGAGCCTGGCCTCGGGTGTGGAAAGCACCCTCTCAAAACACACATAGGTGTCCTGGCCAGAAGGCACAAGAGCAAGGAGAGGACTGCCGGAGAATACTGCCAGGCAAGTCTCCAGGAGGAACAGGAACAGTTAAGAGGGCTGGTGAGTGACACACAACTAGGAGGACTGGGAGGCACGCCTGGGAGGACTGGGAGGAAGCAGTCTGGGATGAGTGCAGAGCCAGTCAGGAGGACTGTGGTGGCATGGGCAGTGGAAAGGGGCAACTGCAGCCAGGAGGGATGGCAGTGCCTGAAGAAGTGGAACTGAGAGCAGTAGCCACAGATGGGACACCTAGGACCACAGACTTCCATTTTTTGCTACACCATAGGGGCCCACAGTCCCTGCCTGCAAAGGGCATTCTTCCAGATTTAGCTGAGATGGCGCTGAGTCTGAAACCTGTGCTAGCTGGTCCTGGGTATGATAGTCTGCAAGAAAGTGTGTGCTGGAGGTAGAAGAGGAGAGAATGTATATACTGGAATGTACAGTATATAGTTCAAGTCCCTACAGAGTTTCATCGATCAAATGGGCATCCTATATGCACCCTTCCCCATCCAAGGTCAATTCCCCATATAAAAAAAACAAAAACAAATCTGCAAGGACTGCTTCTTGTCTCTGAGTGACTGGAAATTCATATGCCTGACTGTGCCGGATGGGAGACGACCACATTCACCAGCAGCCCCTACGGGGTAGCGCTACAAAATACATTTACATTTTTGGTTGTAACATGACAAAATGTGGAAAATTTCAAGAGGTTTGAATAAGGGATCTAGTCCTGGGAAAAAAGTGTGAGAACTCAACCCAAGATCCCCCACCCACCTCAAAAAAATAAAATAAAATTGTGTGTGTGCTATATATGCTGTATACTGTATATAATACGTACTCGTTTTAACAAATTAAGTGCAGCACTTATTGTAAAATGCCAGTTTATGAGGAAGGACACCTCCAAAATTCACATGCAGTAAACAAATATAGAACAGAATTAACAACAAAATCATTTATCAGAGTGTATCCTCATTTTTGGCGCTTTTTAAGGCAATTCACACATTATTTTGTATACAATTTTTTCTTTTATTTCATCACTTAAAAGTATAAAATCAATAAGCAATTTTTAAAGAGCACAAGATTTTTCATAGTGTATAACGTATAGCGTATAACAGAATAATTTAAATTGTTGAAATTATTCTGTTATATGCTAGGAAAAATCTTGTGAGCTTTAAAAAAAAATGCTTATTGTTTTTAATACTCTGTTTTTAAGTGATGAAATAAAATACTTTTTTTTTTTTTTTTACAAAATAATGTTTCACTTGCCTTAGAAATACCCAAAAATTAGGATACACTCTGTGATGGTCTACAAGGGATGATGGTAATTGCACCCACAACCACATGGGATCTTTAAGCCCTTGTACACACGGTCGGAGAATCTGTCGGAATGAGTCTTATCGGACCGTGTCGTCAGATAATCCGACTGTGTGTGGTATGCATCGGACTGATTCCGTCCGAATCTCCGTCCGACCCAATTTTCCAACATGTTGGAAATATTTCCCTACCAACTGGGCCGGACGGACCTAATCCAATCATGTGTAGAGCATTTTCATCGGAACAAGTGCCACGCATGCTCCGATCAAATTCCTACATCAAAGCTATTGGCTACTAGCCTGAATCTAGTCCCATCGTAACGAAATTACGTCATCACATTCTGAAAGATCTGATTTTACACCAACTTGGCCCGTCCGTGTGTATGCAACAGTTTCGGACACAATCCGTCAGACTAAATCCGAGGGGCAAAATCCGACGAATTTGGTTGGCAAAATCTACGACCGTGTGTACGTGGGCTAAGACCCCTTTCACACTGAGGCAGTTTTCGGGCTTTTTAGCACTAAAAATAGCCTCTAAAAAGTGCCTGAAAACTGCCTCCTATTCAGTGCAATGCATGCTTTCACACTTGGGTGGTGTGCTTGCGGGACATTAGAAAAAGTCCTGCAAGCAGCCTCTTTGGGGTGGCTTGGGAGCGCTTCCACAGCACTTTAACCACTTCAATACAGGACATTTTCACTCCCTTCCTGCCCAGGCCAATTTTCAGCTTTCAGCGCTGTAACAATTTAAATAACAATTGTGAGGTCATGCCCAGCATTTTTTTCCCCACAAATAGAGCTTTCTTTTGCTGGTATTTGATAACGTCTGCGGTTTTCATTTTTTGTGCTATAAACAAAAAAAGAGCGACAATTTTGAAAGAAACACAATATTTTTAACTTTTTGTTATAATAAATATTCAGATTTCTTTAAAAAAAAAAACATTCGTTTAGGCCGATATGTATTCTACATAATTTTGGTAAAAAAAGAACGCAATAAGCGTATATTGATTAGTTTGCGCAAAAGTTATATTGCCTACAAAATAGGGGATAGATTTGTGGCATTTTTTTTTTTTTATTAGTAATGGCGGTGATCTGCAATTTTTATCCTGACTGTGACATTGCGGCGGATAGATCGGACACTTTTCACACTATTTTGGGACCATTGACATTTATACAGCGATCAGTGCTATAAAAATGCACTGATTACTGTGTAAATATCACTAGCAGGGAAGGAGTTAACACTAGGGGTCAAATGTGTTACCTAGGGAGTTATTCTAACTGTGGGGGGATTGGACTGACTAGGGGAGGAGACTGATCAGTGTTCCTATATACTAGGAACACACAATCTGTCTCCTCTCTCCTGATAGGACGTGGATCTGTGTGTTTACACACAGATCCACATTCCTGCTCTGTCACCAGCAATTGCAGGTGCTTGGTGGACATGGTGGCCATAGCGCCGCAGTGTGAGTGTGAAAGGGGTCAAAGACCCCTACTAAACTGCCAGTTAAACACTGAGTGCTTTTGAGGTGCTTTTTGGGCGCTTTTGAATAGCTTTACAGGGCTTTTAAGGCGCTTTTGAAGAGCTTTTCAGACGCTTTCCATTCACTTCAATGGAGAGGGGCCCTTTTGAGATGCTTTTTCTTAGCTCTCCAAACATTCTCCAAAAATGCTACTTGCAGGAGTTTTTTTACCTCCCCGCCAGCGCACTGCCCCAGTCTGAATGCATCCACTGTTTTTAATGGGAAGCAGTTTTCGGGAGCTTTTCAGATGCTTTTTTTAAATGCAAAAGCGTTTGAAAAACTCCTCAGTTTGAAAGGAGTCTAACAACAAAATAATTTAACCTGTATGCTATACAAAAAAACACCACAATGTGTGATAATGGTTCCCTCGCAGTGAATTTCAAGCTCCAATGACTGGGGGCCCTTTCTGCATTATGTCTCTATGCAGGGTCTTTCTGAGGCCTGAGGGGCCCTTATGCACTATGTTTCTCTGCAGGTTCTGATATGTGGGGCCCCTCCTGCCCCAAGGTGTTCGCACACATGTGTTGGTCTGTGCAGAGGAGTGAAGCCGGGAGTGCTGAGTGTGCCTGGGGCCCCTCTCCTATCTAGGCTATCTGTATTGATTGTGCAAAGTGGAGCCCAGGCCCCGGGCTGCTCACTTCTCAGTGCCCATCAACTGCAGCTTGATGAGTGCCCATCAAGTGCCGATTATTGCAGCCTAATCAGTGCCCACCATTGCAGCGTTGCCAGTGCCCAGCAAATGCAACTTTGCTAGTGCCCAGCAATGCAGCCTGATCAGTGCCCAGCACCAGCAATGTAGCTTTACCAATACCCAGCAATGTAGCTTTACCAGTGCCCAGCCATGCAGCCTCATCAGTGCCCATTAAATGCAGCCTTGCCAGTGCCCATCAAATACAGCCTTGCTAGTGCCCATCAAATGCAGCCTGATCAGTGCCCGTCAAATGCAGCTTTGCCAGTGCCCATCAAATGCAGCCTTACCAGTGCCTAGCAAATGCAGACTTACCAGTGCCCAGCAATGCAGCCCTGCCAGTGCCCAGCAACGCAGCCTCATTAGTGTCTGGATGGATAACACACAGCGGCGATCTCCCGATGTGCCACGGATCTTGGATTTGAATATGCCGCTGTGCCCGTCCTCCCCTTCCCTGGTCCTCCTCCTCCTCCAGTGGGCCACTGTAACAAGGTCCCTATAATACACATCACACTGATTCAATTTGCCAGCATTGGATCAGTGTTCCGTCTATCACTGGAGTCTAGGAGGCGGGACTTTGTTACAGCGATCGCTGTAGCAGGAGGAGGACCAAAAGGAAGGGGAGGGTGGGCATGCCAGGATGACCCCCCCCCCATGTGTGGCACCTGGAGTGGACCGCCCCTAACCCCTCCCCCCGGTTGGCACAGACACCCTCCCCTTCCTGTACACCCACACTGCAGTCCTGCAGAATGCGGCTGCTAACGGGAACAGCGTTCCTGCTGTGGAAAAAGTTTAGGAGCGCCGTTCCCATGCATTCCTGCAGGACTCGAGCCCTTGGTATGAATACTTTTTCAAGGCACTGTATGTCAAAATTCTGGACCAACCCATTTTTTTTATATGTCATCAGAAAACACTTTCTCACTGAATAACAATTTTTTGAGATGTTTTCCCTTTTCTTCTCTGAATGAATGAATGAAATACTTGTATAGCGCACAATGCGAACTGAATCGCCTCTAGGCGCTGTGGCGAGCTTTGATCATCTGCTAAAAGAGGAAGGTCTTGAGTTTTTTCCTAAAAGCCAGGTGATTTTCTTCCAGGCGGATGTTGATTGGTAGAGCATTCCATAGCCGAGGCCCTTGGACAGCGAATCTCCGATCACCCTTGGATTTATACCGGGCTTTGGGCACGAGGAGGAGGTTTTTGTTGGCTGATCGAAGACTGCGGTTTGGTGTGTAATGATTTATTTTCTCCATTAGGTATTGCGGAGCTTCTCTATGCACGCATTTGTGGGTGAGGCAAAGGGTCTTGAACGTGATCCGATTTTTTACGGTTAGCCAATGTAAGCTCCTCAGTGAAGGAGAAATGGATTCCCAGGGTTTTTTTCCTGTTATCAGCCTTGCCGCCGTGTTTTGGATCAGTTGTAATCGCGCAAGTTGATATTGTGGTAATCCTATGTAAAGCGAGTTTGCGTAGTCCAGTCGTGAATTAATGATTGTTCCAACTACCACTGCTTTGTCATTCTTTGGGATAAAAGGGATGAGTCTGCGAAGCATGCGCAGCAGATGGTGAGATCGACTGACTACAGATCCTATTTGCGCATCCATTGACATTTGTGCGTCTAAAATAACCCCGAGACTCTTCGCTTTGGTCTTTGGGGAGATAGTCTGCCCAAAGACGGTTGGTGGAGACCAGGAGGTTTTGGTTGTGGGCTTATGATTTGGGTGTAAGATAAGAAGCTCTGTCTTTGATTGGTTCAGCTGGAGGGAGTTGGTGGTCATCCAGTCCTCTATTGATTTGAGGCAGTTTTCAAGTTGTTGTTGGTGATCTTTTTTTCCATTGATCCGGAAATAAAGTTGCGTGTCGTCAGCGTAAGAGTGGAAGCAGAGATCTGAGCATCTGATGATTTGAAGGAGTGGGCGAATGTAAATGTTGAAGAGAACGGGTGACAACGGAGAGCCTTGAGGGACTCCGCAGGTGACTGCCCGAGTTTCGGAGAGGAAGTTTCCTAGTTTCACTGTCTGTGACCGATTTCCTAGGAAGGACGCGAACCATTGGAGATCTATGTCTTGGACTCCGGCTACTTCTGTGAGGCGGACGAGTAGAGTATTGTGATCTACTGTATCAAACGCTGCACTTAGGTCTAGCAGTACGAGGAGACACGGCTCTCCGTCATCTGCTGCTTCGAGGGTGTCATCCCAAATCTTGAGGAGAGCTGTTTCTGTTCCATGACCCGGGCGGGTTTTCACTAAAATCTCTTCCCCAAAGAACTGGTAAAGAACTCTTCAGTATCACAAGAATATTCTTCAGTTAACCACTTCAGCCTCGGACCAATAAACACCCTAAGGACCAGAGGTCTTTTTACAATTTCGCAATGCACTGCTTTAACTGGTAATTGCGTGGTCATGCAATGTTGTACCCACACGAAATTTGCGTCCCTTTCTTCCCACAAATAGAGCTTTCTTTTGATGGTATTTGATTGCCTCTGCGATTTTTATTTTTTGCGATATAAATGGAAAAAGACCGAAAATTTTGAGAAAAAATGATATTTTCTACTTTTTGTTATAAGAAAAATCGAATAAACTCAATTTTAGTCAAACATTTAGGGCAAAATTTATTCAGCCACATGTCTTTAGTAAAAAAAATGTCAATAAGTGTATATTTATTGGTTTGCGCAAAAGTTATAGCGTCTACAAACTAGAGTACATTTTCTGGAATTTACACAGCTTTTAATTTACGACTGCCTATCTCATTTCTTGAGGTGCTAAAATGGCAGGGCAGTACAACCCCCCCCCCCCACCAAATGACCCCATTTTGGAAAGTAGACACCCCAAGGAAGTTGTGGAGAGGCATGTTGAGCCCATTGAATATTTTTTTTTTGTCCCAAGTGATTGAATAATGACACAAAAAAAAAAAAAAAAAAAGTTTACAAAAAGTTGTCACTAAATGATATATTGCTCACACATGCCATAGTTATATGTGGAATTGCACCCCAAAATATATTCTGCTGCTTCTCCTGAGTACGGGGATACCACATATGTGGGACTTTTTGGGAGTCTAGCCGCGTACGGTACCCCGAAAACCAATCACTGCCTTCAGGATTTCTAAGGGTGCAAATTTTTGATTTCACTCCTCACTACCTATCACAGTTTCGAAGGCCATAAAATGCCAAAATAACACAAACCCCCCCCAAATGACCCCATTTTGGAAAGTAGACACCCCAAGCTATTTACTGAGAGGCATGTTGAGTCCATGAAATATTTTATATTTTGCCACAAGTTGCAGGAATTTTACAATCTTTTTTTTTTTGCACAAAGTTGTCACTAAATGATATATTGCTCACACAAGTTATAGGCATAAGTCAAATTACACCCCAAAATAAATTCTGCTGCTTCTCCCGAGTACGGGGATACCACATGTGGGGGACTTTTTGGGAGCCTAGCCACGTACGGGACCCCGAAAACCAAGCACTGCCTTCCGGATTTAAATATAAAATGCTACCAAAAAAACTGTTAGCGATCGCAGGGATCAGGCCTGACTCTGCGATCACTGCAGTTATGTGTTTAGTGTTTTGTAAGTGACAGTGATCGATCGATACTGCACTTGGGTGGGCTGGGCAGAGGGGCAAAACGCAGGTGCTAGCAGGTATCTGGGCTGATCCCGCTAACAATGTGTTTTTTTGGAACCCTAAACTGCTGGGGATGCTAGTATAGATCTGATCAGATCAGATATTGATCTGTTCAGATTCTATACCACTACGGGAGGTTTATGCTTTGCGTGTGGGTGTTAGCGGTACTGGCACTAACCTAGCGCTGCCTGGGGCGACGCAGACCCTGACCCTAAAACCTAATTGATATCACCCCCCGGGTGATCAGGGGGTTAAACCTTTATTGGGTAATAAATGCTGGGTGCCCTGATGCTATAAAAAGCAAACTAACCAGAGTCACCCGTAACACTTATACGGTGATCACTGGTGAAAGGGTTAACTAGGGGCAATCAGGGGGTTCAAATTTTTATTAGGTAGTATATGGGGGTCCCTGGCGCTATATAAAAACCTGACGGGGAACCTAAATAACTAACTGGCTAACCAGCGTCACCAGTGACACTTATACTGTGATCGCTGGTGAAAGGGTTAACTAGGGGCAATCAGGGGGTTAAAACCATTATTGGGTAGTATATGGGGGTACCTAATGCTATAAAAACCTGGCGGTGAACCTAAAAAAATAACTAGCTACCTAACGACACTAGTGACACTAATGCAGCGATCAGAAAAACGATCGCTTAGTGACACTGGCAAAAGGGGGTGAAAGGGTTAACTAGGGGCAATCAGGGGGTTAAAACCATTATTGGGTAGTATATCGGGGTACCTAGCGCTATAAAAACCTGGCGGTGAACCTAAAAAAATAACTAGCTACCTAGCGGCACTAGTGACACTAATGCAGCGATCAGAAAAACAATCGCTTAGTGACACTGGCAAAAGGGGGTGAAAGGGTTAACTAGGGGCAATCAGGGGGTTAAAACCATTATTGGGTAGTATATTGGGGTACCTAGCGCTATAAAAACCTGGCGGTGAACCTAAAAAAAAAAACGAGCTACCTAGCGACACTAGCGACACTAGCGGCACTAATGCAGCGATCAGAAAAATGATCGCTTAGTGACACTGGCAAAAGGGGGTGAAAGGGTTAACTAGGGGCAATCAGGGGGTTAAAACCATTATTGGGTAGTATATCGGGGTACCTAGCGCTATAAAAACCTGGCGGTGAACCTAAAAAAATAACTAGCTACCTAGCGACATCAGTGATACTAATGCAGCGATCAGAAAAATGATCGCTTAGTGACACTGGCAAAAGGGGGTGAAAGGGTTAACTCTAGGGGCAATCAGGGGGTTAAATCTTTATTGGGGGGTGATAGGGGGCTACCCTGGACCTAACACTAACTGCCCTGACAGTTTTTACTTTTACAACTGACACTGAATGCAGTGATCAGTAAATAAATGATCACTGCAATCAGTGACACTGTGACTGGGGGGGGGAGTGGGGCGATCGGGGGGGGGGGGGGGATCGCGGGGGGGTTTGTGTGCCTGTGTGTACCTACATGTCAGTGTAGTGTTGGTGCACACTTACTTTCTGTCTTCTCCTCGTAGTCCGGTCAAAAAGACCGCCCCGAGGAGAATGACATCACTTCCTCCTTCCTGTGCATACAATACACAGTGGGAGGAAGCTTCTCATTGGCCAGGAGCGATCGAGAGGTGGTGACGGCCATCCCCTCATCACGGATCGCTCCTGCAGCGAACCGGACCACCGTATCCAGCGGGAGGGGGTCCGATCGGACCCCCCACCCGCTGGAAGGCAGGCACGTACATGTACGTGCTTGTGCCTGCCTGTGCCATTGCGATGACGTACAGTGGCAATACGGCGGTCCTTAAGTGGTTAACCAGCAACTTAGTTCTGGCTGGGACCCTGCTTTGTATGAACACCGCACACAACTTATTTTTTACTTTATGATAGAATAGAGAAGGATTAGAACCTTTATGATGTCTTTATTTTGGAGTGTGTCAGTGCTGGGTAAACAGCTGTCAAAGGGTCTTTGGTTCACTCATGAAGCAGACAGGAACACGCTCCGCATTCCTGTGCGATTTTTGTGTGACGCAGTATGGTACAGTTCATTTGAATGGGCTGAAATCACACTGGATCGCACGAAAAGTGGTGTAAGTCCTACTTTTCAAAAATGCACTGCATCAAATCTCATGGTACTGCACACCTCCCAACTTTTTGAGATGGGAATGAGGGACACCTATCGGCAAAAGTATGCAGGCATAGGACACACCCATTGCCACGCTCTTTCACCACTTCCGGACCGGCGCACGGACAGGCAAATAGTGCCATCACATGCGCGACGCCAGTGGCACGCGCGCTGGTCGAGACCTCAGTGAGTCCGATCGCGGGTCCCGCAGACTCAATCGCCGCAGGGATACCCGCGATCGTCTCACGGGGAGATGCTAAAGTAAACAAGCATCTCCCTGTTCTGCCTAGCAACAGTGACACTGATCTCTGCTCCCTGTGATTGGAGCAGAGATCAGTGATGTGTAAAACACGGCCACGCTCCCCACAGTTAGCAACACGCCCCTAGGACACACTTAACCCCTACACTGCCACCTAGTGGTTAACCCCTTCACTGCCAGTGTCATTTACAAAGGAATCAGTGCATTTGTATAACACTGATTGCTGTATAAATGACAATGGTCTCAAAATTGTGTCAAAAATGTCCGATGTATCCGCCATAATGTCGCAGTCACAATAAAAATCGCCCACGGGGAGATGCTAAAGTAAACAAGCATCTCCCTGTTCTGCCTAGCAACAGTGACACTGATCTCTGCTCCCTGTGATTGGAGCAGAGATCAGTGATGTGTAAAATACGGCCACGCTCCCCACAGTTAGCAACACGCCCCTAGGACACACTTAACCCCTACACTGCCACCTAGTGGTTAACCCCTTCACTGCCAGTGCCATTTACACAGGATCAGTGCATTTGTATAACACTGATTACTGTATAAATGACAATGGTCCCGAAATTGTGTCAAAAATGTCCGATGTGTCCACCATAATGTCGCAGTCACAATAAAAATTGCTGATCGCCGCCATTACTTGTAAAAAAAAAAAAATTATTAATAAAAATGTCATAAAACTATCTCCTGTTTTGTAAAGGCTATAACTTTTGCGCAAACCAATCAATAATCGCTTATTGCGATTTTTTTTACCAAAAATATGTAGAAGAATACATATCGGCCTAAACTGAGGAAAAAAAAATTTTTTTTAATAAATTTTTGGGGGATATTTATTATAGCAAAAAGTAAAAAATAATGTGTTTTTTTCAAAATTGTCGCTTTTTTTTGTTTATAGTGCAAAAAAGAAAAACCGCAGGGTTGATCAAATACCACCAAAAGAAAGCTCTATTTGTGGGAAAAAAAGGACGTAAATTTTGTTTGGGAACCACATCGCACGACTGTGCAATTGTCAGTTAAAGCGATGCAGAGCCGAATCGCAAAAAGTGGTCTGGTCTTTGGCCGGCAAAATGGTCTGGGGCTTAAGTGGTTAAAGGGAAATTGTACACAAAAACAAAATTGGTAAACCCACAAGTGCTTTTTTTTACCACTACTATTCTTTATATTGGCGTTTAGAATTTACAAATGCAGCAATTTGGAAATCAGATGAAAGTTTAGCTGTGGAAAACACTTTTTGATAGATAAAAAGTGCATTTTATATATACATTTATATAGATCAGACCAAAATGAGAGACAAATGAGGAGGAAAAAGTGACAGAGGGACATTGCCCCAAATCAGTGACACTCCCTCAAAATCAGGGACAGTTGGGAGCTATGGGTACTGCACTACCATGAAATCCTGTGCAGGCAAATGCACTGCATTTGCAATTAGCTTTTGGGGGTGTTGTTAAGACTATATTGAGAGCTGAAGAAGATCGTGCACCCAGTGCATTTTGAATGCAGTGCAGGAACCGCGCACAGAATTCAGATTTCCCACACCACCAGGCGTGAAGGAGCCCAAAGCGAGGGGAAGTATTGTGGACGCAGGCAGAAACAATAAACAATGTTTGGTTTTATTTAATCCTTCTACAGGATTTTTAATATCTATTAGACTACAAAAATGTAAAAAACATGTTTCCAGTGCCCAGGCAGCCACAGAAAGGGAATACAGGTGGATATAGCAGTGAATAGGGATGAGCTTCGTGTTCGAGTCGAACTTACGTTCGACTCGAACATCGGCTGTTCACCCGTTCGGCGAATTCCGAACGTTATGGGCCGTTCGCACCAAATTTGTGTGGCGCTCACGGCCCACAATGCACTGCGATGGCGCAGTGCATTGCTGGCTCATGATTGGCCAAGCATGCACTGTGACCCCACATGCTTGGCCAATCACAGCGCCGGCAGCGAGGAGAGCAATGATTGGCCACAGGCAGGATGCCTGTGGCCAATCATAGCTCAGGCTGTGTAGTACACGCCCCACACTATATAAGGCCGCCAGCGCGGCGGTCTTGTGTAGTGTGTTGGCATCTGTAGCAGTTAGTGGGTGTTCTGTGTACCTTCAACACAGTATACACCGATCGTTATCGGCCGATTTTTCGTTCTTGCTCTTCTGTAGTGGTTGTTGTCTGCGTGCCCTGACCGCAGTATACACCGCTATATTCACCTATATATCTAGCGATATATCTATCTTTTATAATAGAGCTGTCAGTCAGTGTTAGGAGATTGTGCGTGCTGTCTGCGTGCTCTGAACGCAGTATACACCGCTATATCCACCTATATAGCTAAATATCTTTCTCGTTTTAAATAGAGCTTTCAGTCAGTGTTAGGAGATTGTGCATGCTGTCTGCGTGCTCTGAACGCAGTATACACTGCTATATCCACCTATATAGCTAAATATCTTCCTCATTTTAAATAGAGCTTTCAGTCAGTGTTAGGAGATTGTGCGTGCTGTCTGCATGCTCTGAAAAAGACGGACGGCAAAACAAATTATACAGGGGTGATAACCCTTCCCTATGTTTTCCAAAAAGCTTAAAAATAGTTTTTTTGACTGGAGCTACACTTTAAAAATGTACCGGTTGAAAATTACAAACAGATTCAACTTAACACAACAAACCTACACAGTCCCTGTCTTGTTTTCACCGCCTGTATACTGCTGTTCTGATTATATAGGGCCTGGGGGCCACACGTATTTCCTTTTTTTAATATGGGTACGGGGTTCCCCTTAATATGCGTACAAGACCCAAAGCGGCTGGTAATGGGCAGGAAGGGCTACCCATGCCATTTTTCTCAATGATTTTCAACCATATTGCAGGAACCAGATATAACATTAAAACCGCAAGCAGCTTTAAATGACGTTATTTCCGTTAAATGTCATTTTGTGCAGGGACTGTTCTAAACACGGGAAACACGTGGTACTTCACAGGCATACCACAGACACCCCCCAGGCACGATATTTAAAGGAATATTTCACTTTTTTTTTCACTTTAATCATCATTAAAATCAGTGCTCCCGCCAAAACGGCCGTTTTTAAAAGTTTTTTTTGCATTGACCCATATCCCCTGGGGCAGGAGCCAGGTCCCCAAACCCTTTTTAGGACAGTATCTTGCATATTAGCCGTTAAAATTAACACTTTTCATTTTGAACGTTCGAGTCCCATAGACTTCAATGGGGTTCTAACGTTCGTACGAATTTGGGGTCCGTTCGAAAGTTCTGGTGCGAACCGAACCGGGGGGTGTTCGGCTCATCCCTAGCAGTGAATTTCTGTATGCCCCTGTACTCATGTAAACACTGGTACGTCTGTGTAATTTTACAAATGCAGAACTTTTTTTTTTTGTATGCACAAACAGATCATATACTCGGAAAGCTTTAAAGTGGTTGTAACCCTAAACCACCCCCCCCCCCCCCAAAAAACGCATAGTGCTTCTGCAGTGTCATTTGACCCTTTATATGTTGTAATATACCTGGATGATCGTGCCTGTTCCTGTGTCCCCCTTAGTGTGCTGACTACGGTAATCATGGCTGCTGATCCATGATACCCTTGTCAGGTTATATGCCTCCATCATCCCACTGCTCTCTTCGATTCCCCCCTCCCCTTCCTTCTCTCCCTGTCAGCTCGGCAGTCTGTGTAGTGAGCTGTCTACTCTGCCCCCCCCTCCCCTCCTGCCGCTATTTCATCTGGAAAAAGATAGTGATTCCAATTCCTACCAGCCCCTCTGCAATAACAAGATGTACTACACAGCGTGTGGTTTTTTTTTTCAATTCTGCAGCTAAGACTAGGTTCACAGTAGTGCAAACACAGATATCACATGTGATTCGCACCCGCACTGCGTGGCCGATCGCATGCGATGTCTTTGCAATGCGAGTTCAGCCATACAGTTGAATGGCTGAACACACATTGGATTTGCATAAAAAAGGTACAGGAACTTTTTTTTTCTGAGCGCTGGAATCACATCAAATGGATGTTCTCACCTATGTAATCCGATTCCTGTGCGAGTTTACAGTTTGCACTGCAATCCGTGAACCGATCTGGGGGTGTCATTAACATTGACATTGACACCCGCAGTGGTTCACAGAGGGCAGTGTAAACTGCCTGCGGGAGAGATGCGATGCAAAGCTGAAATTGCGCTGGTTCCCTCATCTCATATGTCTGAACCTAGCATAAATGCCTTTGTTCACATCGCCGATGTGCAGCCATGCTGACATCAGAGGGGAAACTCAGCCCCTCCCACTGTGAGCCTTAGATCAGGGAAGGAGAGCGCAGGCAGTCACGTAACCGCACATCGGCAACACGAAAAAGGAGTTCTACATTCAGTATATCTGCACAAACCCTTTAAAAAGCAGACACAGAATGTAGAAAACATAATAACAAAGTAATATGTAACACTATACACAAAGGCAACAAAAGAAAGGCTGTGTTCCTCTTGCCCACCAAGTGCTCTCCAGACTCTAAGATCGAAATTAAAAACAGAGTGAGATTAGATTTTTCATAAAGAGTTTACTTCTCCGTAACTAGAGTATTCAAAGCCTGGCCAGCTTTGATGGTGTAGCATCAGGTATTTTATATGCCTTAGCAGAATTCCACTTAGGAGATGGCTCAAGATGAAACCAGTGTGGAATAAAATTCTAGTGTCAGGACACTGTGCCATTGGCTCTTGTTCCGTGTATAATCAGGTGCTTGGCTAAGAATGGAGAATGAGAGAAACACTGGTTTCAGCTGCTCTCTGTAGCTGCTGCCCTGCGATGCTGAATTGGTTAACAGCTATATCAGTAAGAGGAGGGAGGTGCTGAGCAGGAAGAGTTTAATAGACTGAGTCAGGCAACACTGCACTGTGGGAATTGTAGTCCAGAGGAGAGATACTGTACTGTCATCAAGAGTTTTTGAACTTAAAGAGGGAGTCCACCTAAAAAAAAAATTATTAAAAGCCAGTAGCTACAAATACTGCAGCTGCTGACTTTTCTGTTCAAATTTTTTATTTTGTAGAAACATAAGGATAAAGGTTACAGGCAAACACATTCGAGGTCGTAAGTACAGCGCATGACATCAATTCAGCAGGGATAAAAGAAAAAAAACAAAAAAAAAGAAAGCATAGCTTATAAGTCACAAAGTATACATAACAGGGGGTATAATGTTAGCGCTCTTCAAGTTAGAACAAGGAGATTTAAAAATTCCATATAATGAAATCCGGAAGGGGGGGGAAGGACCCCCCACCTAACTTCAGCATAAAACAGCAAAATTACTATGTCGGGTTAGGGGAGAACATAAGAACAGTCAAGTCGTCAGTAGACAGGCCTTGTTCATGGTTCAAGAAACATAAGTATACCGTATGCAGCCCAGCTGCTGACTTTTAATAAATGGACACTTACCTTTCCTGGAGTCCAGTGATGTCGGTAGCCGAAGCTGAGCAATCGCACGGCTCTCGGCTGCTGCTGGCGACATTCTTGGTGAGGGAATCAGGAAGTGAAGCGTTGCGTCACTTCTAAAGTAGAATTACAGCTTAAAGTAGAATTCCAGCTTAAACATTACTAGCCTTAAAATATCCCCTCCACCCTTCCAACACCTATGCTAACTAACCTGTGTATAAAAGATGTTTATACTTACATATGTTTGGACCGCTCTGATTTGGTCATGTGGTCCCTAGTGTCAGCCAGAAGTGAATCCAGAGTAGAGGAGAGAGCACTTGACAACAGCTGGTAAAGACTGGAGTGGTAACGTCACCCATAGGCATAGGCCATAGGGACATCGGTGACGTCACCCATGTCCCAGACTTTGACAGTGTTCCCTCCTCTAATGTCGCTAGCTTACACAGAGGAGACAAATCATTGTGTGTCTCATTTTCAGCCAGTTTGTTCTGCAGGGCATTGTTTGCATTTTTAGTGATATTGATCTCAGTGACTAAAAATAAAAAGGAATGTATCCACATCCTAAAGAGGAGAGTCCACCATATCTGCAAGGTCGTACCTATCTGGCCACAACACCTGAAGCAGCCTGGGTACATCTTCGAGAGCCACTCTGGAACCAAGTACCACCTGGCATGCATTTTTTACCTTGCTTCAATCGGAGGCATGTTTAAATTGCCTTTGTGAATATGGGTAGACCATGAGCGCCAATCCTCCGCCTCAGGAGCTATGCCCAGTTGCCACTCCCACGCCACCCAGTAAGAGAGCCTAGCCGAAGGAGCGATAAAAAGTTTGTACAGCATGGAAATGCCCCCTCTGCAAAGAGGCATCCTGCATGCATCTATTTTCAAACATGGTGCTAGGTCAGAGCCTTTTTTCTGTAATGTTTTTAGAGAATGGTAAATTTGCTGTAGGTGAAAGTTTTCGGGGCGGGGGCATCTCCAAGCTCCTCATAAAAAATGATGAAGGGTTAATTCATCTATGGTCAAGAAAGTTCCCTATACAGTAGAGTCTAGACACCTGCGCCGTCAATAAATTTGTTTTGTTTCGTTCCGTTTCGTATTAGAATTATTTCGCATTTCGTAATTTGTATCTGAAATTTCGTATGAAATACGAATTTTCGTTAGGTTTGTTAACCAGTTGCCGACCGCCGCACGCCGATGTACGTCGGCAGAATGGCACGGGCAGGCATAAGGGCTTACATGTACGTCCCTTGCCTGCCGCGGGTCGGGGGCCCGATCGGGCCCCCGCCCGGTGCCTGCGGCGGTCGGTATTCGTTCGGGAGCGATCCCGGACGAGGGGACGGCCATTCATTCATGGCCACCCCCTCGCGATCGCTCCCGACGAATAGAAATCCCCCATGACATCACTTCCTCTCCTGTAATGTAAACACAGGAGAGGAAGTGATGTATTCTCTCCTCCGTGTCGGTATTTTTCGTTCCGACACGGAGGAGAGCGGATCAGTGAGTTGCACCAACACTCTACACACACAGTAGAACATGCCAGGCACACTCACACCCCCCCTTTACCCCCCGATCACCCCCCAATTACCCCTGCCCCCCAGTCACAGTGACACCAATGTCATTTTTTTTTATTTTTTTTTGCATTGGTGTCATTTGTGACTGTAATAAATGTTAGGGCAGTTAGGGTTAGCCCCCTTTAGTTCTAATGTACCCCCCTAACCCCCCCAATAAAGGTTTAACCCCGTGATCACCCCCCGTCACCAGTGTCACTAAGGCTGGGTTCACATTGCAGCGGTTTATGAGAACGAATGTGATTCGCACCGCACTGCAGTGCAAATCACATCCGATCTCTGTGCGATTCGAGTTCAGCCATTCGCCGCACCCGCCGCAAATTCGCACGGGACCCTTTTTTTGGGCCGCAGCAGAATCGGATCGCATGGGTGTTCACACCATGCGATCCGAGTTTGCAGATCGCACTGCGATATGCGAACTGATCTGGGGGTGTCAGTAACATTTCACTGACACTCCCAGCAGTTCGCATAGGGCAGTGTGAACTGCCGCCGGGAGGCATGCGATGCGGGAACCCGCCGCGGATTCGCGGCGTTTCCGCATCGCTCCAGTGTGAACCCAGCCTAATAAGCGATCATTTTTCTGATCGCCGTATTAGTGTCACAGGTGATGCTAGTTAGGCAGGTAGGTATTTAGGTTCGCCGCAGCTTTTTATAGCGCCAGGGACCCCCATATACTATCGCATAAAGCCCCCTGATTGCCCCCTAGTTAACCCTTTCACCAGTGATCACCATATAACTGTTACAGGTGACGCTGGTTGGTTAGTTATTTTTTTATAGTTTCAGGGCACCCGCCATTTATTACCTAATAAAGGTTTAACCCCCTGATCACCCGGCGGGTGTCATTTGTGACTAATAACTGTTAGGGCAGTTAGGGTTAGCCCCCTTTAGTTCTAAGGTACCCCCCTAACCCCCCCAATAAAGGTTTAACCCCGTGATCACCCCCCGTCGCCAGTGTCACTAAGGCTGGGTTCACATTGCAGCGGTTTATGAGAACGGATGTGATTCGCACCGCACTGCAGTGCAAATCACATCCGATCTCTGTGCGATTCGAGTTCAGCTATACAGATAGTATGGCTGAATTCGTGTTGCACCCGCCGCACCCGCCGCAAACTCGCACGGGACCCTTTTTTTGGTCCGCAGCAGAATCGGATCGCATGGGTGTTCACACCATGCGATCCAAGTTTGCAGATCGCACTGCGATATGCGAACTGATCTGGGGGTGTCATTAACATTTCACTGACACTCCCAGCAGTTCGCATAGGGCAGTGTGAACTGCCGCCGGGAGGCATGCGATGCGGGAACCCGCCGCGCATTCGTGGCGTTCCCGCATCGCTCCAGTGTGAACCCAGCCTAATAAGCGATCGTTTTTCTGATCGCTGTATTAGTGTCACAGGTGACGCTAGTTAGGCAGGTAGGTATTTAGGTTCGCCGCAGCTTTTTATAGCGCCAGGGACCCCCATATACTACCGCATAAAGCCCCCTGATTGCCCCTAGTTAACCCTTTCACCAGTGATCACCATATAACTGTTACAGGTGACGCTGGTTGGTTAGTTATTTTTTTATAGTTTCAGGGCACCCGCCATTTATTACCTAGTCTCACTAGTGTACCCCTAAATTTAGGGGTGTCTACTTTCCAAAATGGGGTCATTTGGGGGGGGTTTGTGCCATCTTGGCATTTTATGGCCTTCAAAACTGTAACGCCCTTAGAAAGCCTGAAGGCGGTGCTTGGTTTTCGGGGCCCGTGGCATGCGTGAGCAATATATCATTTAGTGACAACTTTGTGAAAAAAAAAAAAAAAAAAAAAAGTTTGTAATTTTCCCGCAACTTGTGGCAAAATATAAAATATTCCATGGACTCAACATGCCTCTCAGCAAATAGCTTGGGGTGTCTACTTTCTAAAATGGGGTCATTTGTGGGGGTTTTGTGCCATCTTGGCATTTTATGGCCTTCAAAACTGTAATAGGTAGTGAGAAGTGAACTCAAAAATTTACGCCCTTAGAAAGCCTGAAGGCGGTGCTTGGTTTTCGGGGCCCCGTACGCGGCTAGGCTCCCAAAAAGTCCCACATATGTGGTATCTCCGTACTCAGGAGAAGCAGCAGAATTTATTTTGGGGTGTCATTTCACATACAGTGGTGTGAAAAAGTGTTTGCCCCCTTCCTCATTTCCTGTTCCTTTGCATGTTTGTCACACTTAAGTGTTTCGGAACATCAAACCAATTTAAACAATAGTCAAGGACAACACAAGTAAACACAAAATGCAATTTGCAAATGAAGGTGTTTATTATTAAAGGTGAAAAAAAATCCAAACCATCATGGCCCTGTGTGAAAAAGTGATTGCCCCCTAAACCTAATAACTGGTTGGGCCACCCTTAGCAGCAACAACTGCAACCAAGCATTTGCGATAACGTGCAATGAGGCTTTTACAGCATCCTGGAGGAATTTTGGCCCACTCATCTTTGCAGAATTGTCCTAATTCAGTTACATTAGAGGGTTTTCGAGCATGAACGGCCTTTTTAAGGTCATACCACAACATCTCAATAGGATTCAGGTCAGGACTTTGGCTAGGCCACTCCAAAGTCTTCATTTTGTTTTTCTTCAGCCATTCGGTGGTGGACTTGCTGGTGTGTTTAGGATCATTGTCCTGCTGCAGAACCAAAGTTCGTTTCAGCTTGAGTACACGAACAGATGGTCGGACATTCTCCTTCAGGATCTCTTGGTAGACAGCAGAATTCATAGTTCCTTTTATCACGGCAAGTCTTCCAGGTCCTGAAGCAGCAAAACAGCCCCAGACCATCACACTACCACCACCATATTTTACTGTTGGTATAATGTTCTTTTTATGAAATGCAGTGTTCCTTCTACGCCAGATATACTTGGACACACACCTTCCAAAGAGTTCCACTTTTGTCTCATCGGTCCACAGAATGTTGTCCCAAAAGTCTTGGGGATCATCAAGATGTGTTGTGGAGAAATTGAGACGAGCTTTGATGTTCTTTTTGCTCAGCAGTGGTTTTCTTCTTGGAACTCTGCCATGCAGGCCATTTTTGCCCAGTCTTTTCCTGATGGTGGAGGCATGAACGCTGACCTTAACTGAGGCAAGTGAGGCCTGCAGTTCCTTGGACGTTTTTGTGGGGTCTTTTGTGACCTCTTGGATGAGTCGTCGCTGGGCTCTTGGGGTAATTTTGGGCGGCCGGCCACTCCTGGGAAGGTTCACCACTGTTCCATGTCTTCGCCATTTGTGGATAATGGCTCTCACTGTGGTTCGCTGGATTCCCAAAGCTTTGGAAATGGCTTTATAACCCTTTCCAGACTGATAGATCTCAATTACTTTCTTTCTCAATTGTTCCTGAATTTCTTTGGGTCTCGGCATGATGTGTAGCTTTTAAGGATCTTCTGGTGGACCTTACTGTGTCAAGCAGCTCCTATTTAAGTGATGCCTTGATTGTGAACAGGTGTGGCAATAATCAGGCCTGGGTGTGGCTAGAGAAATTGAACTCAGGTGTGGACAACCACAGTTATAGTATGTTTTAACAAGGGGGGCAATCACTTTTTCACACAGGGCCATGATGGTTTGGATTTTTTTTCACCTTTAATAATAAACACCTTCATTTACAAATTGCATTTTGTGTTTACTTGTGTTGTCCTTGACTATTGTTTAAATTGGTTTGATGTTCCAAAACACTTAAGTGTGACAAACATGCAAAGGAACAGGAAATGAGGAAGGGGGCAAACACTTTTTCACACCACTGTATGCCCATGGCATGCATGAGCAATATATCATTTAGTGACAACTTTGTGAAAAAAAAAAAAAAAAAAAAAGTTTGTAATTTTCCCGCAACTTGTGGCAAAATATAAAATATTCCATGAACTCAACATGCCTCTCAGCAAATAGCTTGGGGTGTCTACTTTCTAAAATGGGGTCATTTGTGGGGGTTTTGTGCCATCTTGGCATTTTATGGCCTTCAAAACTGTAATAGGTAGTGAGAAGTGAACTCAAAAATTTACGCCCTTAGAAAGCCTGAAGGCGGTGCTTGGTTTTCGGGGCCCCGTACGCGGCTAGGCTCCCAAAAAGTCCCACATATGTGGTATCCCCGTACTCAGGAGAAGCAGCAGAATTTATTTTGGGGTTTCATTTCACATACGCCCATAGCATGTGTGAGCAATATATCATTTAGTGACAACTTTGTGTAAAAAAAAAAAAAAATTTTTTTTTTGTCATTATTCAATCGCTTGAGGCAAAAAAATAAAATATTCAATGGGCTCAACATGCCTCTTATCAATTTCCTTAGGGGGTCTACTTTCCAAAATGGGGTCATTTGGGGGGGTTTTGTACTGCCCTGCCATTTTAGCACCTCAAGAAATGAGATAGGCAGTCGTAAACTAAAAGCTGCGTAAATTCCAGAAAACGTACCTTAGTTTGTAGATGTGACAACTTTTGCGCAAACCAATAAATATACAATTATTGACTTTTTTTTTACCAAAGACATGTGGCTGAATACATTTTGGCCTAAATGTATGACTAAAATTGAGTTTATTGGATTTTTCTAATAACAAAAAGTAGAAAATATCATTTTTTTTCAAAATTTGCGGTCTTTTTACGTTTATATCGCAAAAAATAAAAATCGCAGAGGCAATCAAATACCATCAAAAGAAAGCTCTATTTGTGGGAAGAAAAGGACGCAAATTTTGTTTGGGTACAACATTGCATGACCGCGCAATTACCAGTTAAAGCAGCGCAGTGCCAAAGTGTAAAAAGACCTCTGGTCATTTACCAGCAAAATGGTCCGGTCTGAAAGTGGTTAACTTTTTGTAACAATTACAAATGTTCATTATGATAAATTTATCATTATGAGGGGCTCCCACCATCCCTGTGCTGTGCTGACTTCCTGGGGTTTTAAGTTTTAGGTGCGTTAACTTTTCATAGCAATTACGAATGTTAGTTAGGAATTTGGATCCAAAATTCATAAACGAAATTTCGTACAGAATTTGGAAGCATAGCAATTCGTATTTCGGATCCTCCCGAATGTACAAATTTACAGAAATTCGTATGAATTTTTGATTCGTACAGAACTAATCGTACATGTCTAAAGTCCCCTTACTCAGCCACTAAGCAAATCTTTCAGACTACATACCAGTTGGCAATAGGGGGTTGTTGAAAAGAAGGGTTACAGGTGTATGAAATTAGTGTAGGGGCCATCTTCTACAGCTTACATCCCACAAATGTATAGAGTGGGAGAGCGTTAGGCATAGTATAGCTTTGCGATATATTGGTAGGGAGCAGGTTTGGGCCTCTAAGGACATCCAGTCTGGCTTACAATGTCTGCTATGGAGTTGGCATAATTGTGCATGCTAAGCCATCTTTAAGGCAGTGCAAAAGGGGCAGCTGCCCTGGGCCCCATCTTTGTTGTGCCTCATACTTGCCAACTATCCTAGTTTAAATTCCCTTGTCCCAGGAAGTTTTAGTCCCGTGCTGTTTACAAATGACTCACCTGCAGGCCCTGTGTTTACATGTAAATAACATGCATTGATATATAAAAAGTAGCTGCATTAATATGTAAATAGCCACAGATCAGCTGCAATGATATGTAAATATAGGCAGCATTCATATGTATATCATGCCCTCCTGAAGTCATAGCCACCATCACCTCTGCTGAATGCTGCCCATTGGGGAGGTAAAGGGGCATGCTTGAAAGTCCTGCCTACAACTGTGGTCATTAAGCCTAACATCCGCCTGCTCTGCAGAGGTAAGCAAATTGGAGGTGGAACCCTTTTTCAAAATAACATGGTACCACGGCACTGTGAATTTTGGTGAATGAGAATACGCACATCTCAGCAGATGCGTGAGGGTGTCATTAACAAGTAATGGCACTGTTGTGTATCTGCTAAAGGGCAGTATGTTTCTGTGTTGTCAGGAAAGCGATTTTGCATGCGTTCCTGAAACACACAAATGTGCCAGTTACATTGCTGGTCAGTGTAAATCTTCCCTTACATTGATGCTTGGTGTACAATCCTTTCATTCACACTAGTGGCCAGTGTGAAGGTTCCCCTTACATTGGTGGTCAGTGTAAATCCTTCCTTACATTGGTGGTTACTGTGAATGCTCCAATTACATTAGTCGTCAGTGTAAATCTCCATTGCATTAGTGGTCAGTGTAATTCCCCATTACATTGGTGGCCAGTATAGAAACTCCTCTTTGTATTGGTAAATCGGTAAAAAAAATCCAAACTTGCATTTGTGGTCGACTCCTCCCTTGCATTAGTTGTCCATGTAGAAGCCACCTTTAATTTGGTGGTGAGTGGAAATCTCCCCTCACAAAAACCTCCTCCTCGTGCCCAAAGCCCGGTATAAATCCAAGGGTGATCGGAGATTCGCTGTCCAAGGGCCTCTGCTATGGAATGCTCTACCAATCAACATCCGCCTGGAAGAAAATCACCTGGCTTTTAGGAAAAAACTCAAGACCTTCCTCTTTTAGCAGATGATCAAAGCTCGCCACAGCGCCTAGAGGCGATTCAGTTCGCATTGTGCGCTATATAAGTATTTCATTCATTCATTCATTCATTGGTGGCCAGTGTAGAAATCCCCCTTTATTGCTTGTTGATGTAAAATCCCCCTTTACATTGGTGGTAAGTGCAACTCCCCCATAACATTGGTGGTTGATGTAGAAGTGTCACCTTACATTGGTGGTCAATACAAATCTCTGCAACAATGGTTGTCAGTGTAAATTCCCCCTTACATGGAGGTCATTGTATATTCCCCTTTACACTGATGATTTGTATAAATGCTACTATTACATTGGTGTCAGTGTAGAAATCCCTCTTTATATTGGTGGGCGGTTTAAAATCCCCTGCTACATGGTTTTCAGTGCAAATTCCCCCTCACATTGATGGTCAGTGTAAATCCCCTTTCACAATGGTGGTGTCAGGTCACCTTGAGGCGAGGTGACAGATGCACACCGTAGGGATCAGGAGTGCACCGCAAGGTTGTGGACCCTACGGCTGACTGCTGCGGATGGGAGACAGGTCCCACCAGGGTTAGAGCGTAAGATTCCCTGGGGCGTGGAGTCTAAGAGCCAGCAGGTGTCCACCAGAGCCTCAAATGGTGAGGATGGACTTGGCTGCAACTGGCTCCAGGTCGCAACCCCCAGGGTCCCCCAGCTCACACCCACAGTAGGCAACAGGAGGATAGGGATGGTGAGGGACAAAGCCAAGGTCGGGGGCCACAAGCAGACAAGAATAGTCGGGGACACGCCAAAAGGTCAGGATCACAGGCAAACAGGGATAGTCAAAGACACGCCAAAGTCGGTAACGGAAAACAGTAGAAGAGCACACGGCAGGTAACAGGAAGCTAACACACAAAGGAATACACAATGGTTGATCAGCACTGATGGCCTGCAGTGCACAGGTTAATATAGGGCTCCCTAATAGGGCCTGGGGTGGAGCCATGCTTAGAGGAGAGGTTATAAAAACCACCAGGTGGAAGTGGCTGGCCTCTTAGTCTGAACACATGAGGGGAGGTAAGCAAACACAGGAAGATCACTGCATAACCATGAAAGGTGGTAATTGTAAATTCCCCCTCACATTGGTGGTCAGTGTAAATCCCCCCTCACATTGGGGTCATTGTAAATTCCCCATTACATTGGTGGTCAGTGTAGAATACCCCACTATATACTTTCCAAAGATTTCCAGCTTTGCTCTCCATGATTCAGAATTTGCCACAGTGTACTGCCTCCTAACTAAGCACCCAGCACTGCCACTGATCCCATCAACTCCCCCCCCCCCCCCCCAAGAAGTGTCACTGACCACACACCCCTTCCCCAGCATTGCCACTGATCCCAAGAGTGCTAGGATCTGTAGGAGTTTTCTGTCGATTGATGGACCCCCTCACTTCCCCAGTTCATGGTGTACAGACAGTGAGGAGATGATGTGCTATAACCTTTAGCAACCAATCAGTGATCAGTAATGATGTGCACTAACTTCCTGCAATCAATCATTGAGCAGTAAGAATATGCAGTAACCTTTAGCGACCAATCAGTGAGCAGTAATAATGTACAGTAACCTCTAACAACCAATCAGTAAGCAGTATTGATGTACAGTAATCTCTAGCAATCAATAAACAAGCAGAAGTCATGTGCTGTAACCGCTATGAAATAGTCAGAGAGCCATAATGTGTGCTGGAGGGGAGGGGGCTAAGAAAATGTTTGCCCAGGGTCCAACCAATATTAAAGATGGCCCTGTAGATAGGCCCAAAATCCAAGGTACGTGTAGGTGGTGTGCAGTGTGGTGCGGCTGTAATAATACACTCAGCCCCAGTGTGGTGAAAGAACATGTATTGAAATTATACAAAGACAGTTCACAAATAACCCCAAGGTATTTTCCAAGAGGTACAATGAGTATTTTAAAGACTTTTTTGACTAACGTTTTTGGAAAATGTGGACTGAAACTTATTTTTATTTTATACAAATTTTATACAATTTTTATTTTAATAAAATATTCCTAACACACCGCATAGGCATACTGACGGACCTAGAAAGAGAACATGTTCTAAATAAATATACGGAACCAATTCCTATCGGAAAAACCACTCGTAAGCTGTTTCGACGGACCAAAAACTCGGAAGAAAGTATGAGACAGAAGCTATTGGCTACTGGCTATTGAACTTCCTTTTTCTAGTCCCGTCGTATGGGCTGTACGTCACCACATTCTAGACAATCGGACTTTGGTGTGATCGTGTGTACGCAAGACCGTTACAGTGGAATTCAAAATCCAAGGATCACCTTCAGGCTCGGTTCACACAGGGGCGACTAGGGGCGACACGACTTTGGGAATGCAACTTGGAGACGACTTGTGAATGATTGACAGCGCGACTTGGCACTACTTAATAGCGCGACTTGGGGCGACTTACAAGTCGCCCCAGGCCAGGCGACTTTTGCCGTGGCCAATCAGAGAATGAGCTCTGAAGGGGGAACTCCAAAATTTGGCGTGGGTTCCCCCTCCGAGAGCATACCAGGCCCTTAGGTCTGGTATGGATTCCAAGGGGAACCCCCCTACGCCGAAAAAACGGCGTGGGGGTCCCCCCCAGATCCACACCAGACCCTTATCCGAGCACGCTACCCGGCCGGCCAGGAAAGGGGGTGGGGACGAGCGGGCGCCCCCCCCTCCTGAGCCGTACCAGGCCGTGTGCCCTCAACATGGGGGGTGCCTTGGGGGAGGGGGGGGCGTGCGCCCCCCCACCCCAAAGCACCTTGTCCCCATGTTGATGAGGACAAGGGCCTCTTCCCGACAACCCTGGCCGTTGGTTGTCAGGGTCTGCGGGCGGGGGGCTTATCGGAATCCGGGAGCCCCCTTTAATAAGGGGGCCCCCGGATACCGGCCCCCCACCCTATGTGAATGAGTATGGGGTACAATGTACCCCTACCCATTCACCTGTAAAATAAAAGTACAAAAAAAAAACACAACACACGAGATAAAATACTTTATTGCACAGCTCCGGGGGTCTTCGGGGGTCTTCTCGCCGCACTCCTCCGCTATCTTCTTCTAGCTCTTTTGCTAGCGGAGGAGTCCGGCTTTCTTCCTCGCCGCCGGCCTCTTCTTCCGACTTCGGGGGTCTTGTCCCCCTCTTCGGTTCTTCTGCCGGGCCGCCGCCTTCCGTTCTTCTTCTCCAGGAGAGGTTGACTCGACGCTCTCTCTGGCACCAATGCCAGGGACGCGCTGCGCTGCCACTTATATAGGGACAAGGGGCGGTGTCACATGGGTTGATGTCACATGGGTTGGTCACATGGGTTGATGTCACATGGTAAGGGGGCGGGGTCACCATGTGAAGAACGGAAGGCGGCGACGGCGGCGACAGAAGACCGGGCCACCGCCTGTAAAAGAGCTATAAGAAGGCGCGGTGGCCCGGCAGAAGAACCGAAGAGGGGGACAAGACCCCCAAAGTCGGAAGAAGAGGCCGGCGGCGAGGAAGAAAGCCGGACTCCTCCGCCAGCAAAAGAGCTAGAAGAAGATAGCGGAGGAGTCCGGCGAGAAGACCCCCGAAGACGGAAGACCCCCGGAGCTGTGCAATAAAGTATTTTATCTCGTGTGTTTTTTTTTGTACTTTTATTTTACAGGTGAATGGGTAGGGGTACATTGTACCCCATACTCATTCACATAGGGTGGGGGGCCGGTATCCGGGGGCCCCCTTATTAAAAGGGGGCTCCCGGACCCCGACAACCAACGGCCAGGGTTGTCGGGAAGAGGCCCTTGTCCTCATCAACATGGGGACAAGGTGCTTTGGGGTGGGGGGGCCGCAAGCCCCCCCTCCCCCAAGGCACCCCCCCATGTTGAGGGCACGCGGCCTGGTACGGCTCAGGAGGGGGGGGCGCCCGCTCGTCCCCACCCCCTTTCCTGGCCGGCTGGGTAGCGTGCTCGGATAAGGGTCTGGTGTGGATCTGGGGGGGGACCCCCACGCCGTTTTTTCGGCGTAGGGGGGTTCCCCTTGGAATCCATACCAGACCTAAGGGCCTGGTATGCTCTCGGAGGGGGAACCCACGCCAAATTTTTTTCAGAAATTTGGCATGGAGTTCCCCCTTCAGAGCTAGTAATTCTGTCAAAGTCTCCTCCTTATAGACAGAGATCCGACTTGGAGGCGACCTCCATTGAAATCAATGGGTACAAGTCGCCTACAAGTCGGATTGAAGTAGTACAGGAACTTCTTTTGAAGTCGGAGGCGACTTCAGTCGCGTGCATTAAGACAGCTCTCATTCACTTACATTGATTTTTAAATGTTGTCCGACCTGAGGCGACCAGGGGCGACCTCAAGTCGGATCGCAGTCGCCCCTGTGTGAACCGAGCCTTAGGCTATCTAGAGGCATAAATTACACATTATGTAAACAATAAGAAAAATACCACGCTAAAGTGCATATGTGACTAAGGCCCCTTTCACACATGCGGATGATATGTCCGTATTTCATCCATTCGTTTGCGGATGAAATACGGGCATACATTCATCCCTATGGGATAGCGGGTGTCTGCGGATGAACATCCGCAGACACCCGATTTCCTCCGCCTCCGCAACAGTCCGATTCTGCAGACGGAGGAAAATCCTATTTTTCTATCCGTCTGCAGAGCAGATCGGATGAACACGGGCACACGGTCCGTGCTCATCCGATCCCCATAGAGGAGAGTGGAGAGCTGACAGGGCGGTCCCCGCACAGTGTGCGGAGACCGCCCTGTCCGCAGCCGGCTCAGCGGGGACAACGGAGCGATCCCCGCTGAGCGAGCGGATCATCACAGGGCGGATCATTACTGATCCGCCCCGTGTGAAAGAGGCCTTAAAAAGCTGCTACTGTAACTATGAAATATGCATAGATAAAATACCATACAATAAAACAGCAGCGCTACTAAAAATATATATTAAATATAAAATTAATCAAATGTATATAATATAAGGATGGAAATACAATGATAATGATAATAAAAAGTGTCCAAAGTGAAGTGGATATATCAATATATTATAACACAATCCAATCCAAAAAAGTTCAAAAAGTTCAATGGTGAAAGTGAAGGTTGTTGGATGATAGATGAACCACAATCCAAATCAACTTGTAAACCAGTGCTGACGAGGACCACCTTGTGTCAACAGTGCACCACCACCACATCCACTACTGGGGTTGAGTAAACCCGAACTGTAAAGTTGGAGTTCGTACGGAACTTTTGGCTTTTTGGGTCCCGAACCCGAACAATTGACTGTATGTTTGGGTCCAGTGTTCGGCAACGTAATGGCTCATTTTAAAAAGCCCTGCAGCAGCCAATCAACATTAGTTTAACTGGTGTGCCCAGTGCTGGGACAAGTTGCCCAGGGCGGAGATGGCAAACTGCACCCCCCCGTTTTTAATAAAGAATCAATGTAGTTTCAAAACCTGTTCCAACCGTGCTGTAAACGGCCGCTGTGATTGCCCATTTACAGTGATCTGTGACTGGCTGTGAACGCACAGAACTTCACAGATGCTTTCAGGGACACCCTCCCGGCAATTGGCGTCCGTGCTGCAGCCGTCTTTCAGGCTATAGCGCGGACGCCTAGTTGTTAAGAACTATATGTGTGTGTGTGTGTGTGTGTGTGTGTGTGTATATATATACACACACACACACACACACACACACATACATACATACATACACATATATATACATATATATATATATATATATATATACCCTGTTTCCCCTAAAATAAGACCTAGCGTTATTGTTGGTGTTGGCTGCAATATAAGCCCTACCACCCAAATAAGCCCTACTCTGTTTCCTCAAAAATAAGCCCTACCCTGAAAAGAAGACCTACAAGGACTTTAACTAGGGCTTATTTGGGAGGTAGGGCTTTTATTGCAGCTTTTACCGACAATCACACTAGGTCTTATTTTAGGGGAAGCAGGGTATACATACATACATACACATACCGATTATATAGTTTTCTATTTAATATATTAATTGACACAACACAAGGAAATTTAAAAGAATAAAGATTTATTTTAAAAATTACATGACAAAAAGTGAACAGCAAGCCTATCATTGTCATCTAAAAAAAAAAAAAGTGTACCTATGGCAGCCAATAGCACGCTGTCGGCTGCAGTCTTTTCACTTCCTTCCAGCTAGCCAGGCAGGCGGCAGCAGCTCCTCGCTCCTCTAGGTCACAGCGCGCCTAGTCACAGCTCCCTGTACTCCTGAGTCCTCCCACCGCCTCCGGCCGTGAGTGACGTCACGCCACTGGCAGGGACTAGTCTACGAGACTCCTCCGTAGGGGGGAGTAACACAGCACTTGAAGCCAGCGGAGGGCGGCGGCCGTGACAGAACTTTACCTGCCGACTGCGCCCCCTCTCCTCTAACAAATGGTGTGCCCTTAGAAGCCATCACAGCCATGCCTACTAATGGCATGGCTGTGCTTGGCCAGTGCAGCATGTGACCCAGACTCTAAGCTAGAGGCACACAGCACAGCACGTCACTCTGCTTTAGACAGTGTAGGGAAAGGTTCCTGGCTGCTGCTGCTAGGGAGAGAATTACATAATAGAAGTCCTGATTCTGAAATCTATTCTAATTAGTCAGCGATCTACATTGATTTAGTTGTGTGGGTGCAGTGCACAAGCTTTTTAGCAAAGTTTTTTTTGCACTGAGAGAAAAGATAGACAGTGTAGGGCAAGGTTTCTGTTGCTGCTTTGAGGGAGAGAGAATTATGTAGGAGTCCAGATTCAGAAATCTCTTCTAATAACTCAGCGATCTACATAGATTTACCTGGTTGGGTTGCAGTGCACACATTTTTTTTTGAATAGCATTTTCGCCATTTCTGTAGCTCTAAGATACACTGTTTACATACTCTGGGAGTATTCTGCTATTGCAAAAACACCCATTTAGTGCAAAAAAAAAAACGTTGCAGTGTTTTCTGCATATGTGGAGGTGTGTGTTACACAATTTATATATTTTTCTTCTATTGTGCTATTCAAAAAAAAAAATTTAGGGCAAAAACATTTTTTTTGAATAGCATTTTTACCATTTCTGTAGCTCTAAGATACACCGTTTACATACTCTGGGTGTATTCTTGCAAAAACACCGATTTAGGTCAAGATCCTAAATTTAGAAAATATGAGGAGAACGTCAAAGAAGGGACGTGGCTCCAGTCGTGGTGCTGCTGGTGGAGCTCCTGTTGCAGGGAGAGAACGTGGTCGATCTGTGCCAGCTACACGCACAAGTGAAACACCTTCCTCAGGTGCAAGTAGGCGACAGAGCCTGCAGCGGTATTTGGTCGGGCCTAATGCGGCTGTACGAATGTTGAGGCCAGGACAAGTACGGGCCATAGTAGATTGGGTTGCTGACAGTGCCTCCGGTTTTTTGACATTGTCTCCCACCCAGTCTCCTGATGAAAGATTAGAGTTGGCACTTGCAGCCGATGTCCATCAGTCTTTCACATCACCCCCTTGCAAATCAGCCAAGCAGTCTGAGCCCCAAATCATACAGCAGTCTCTTCTGCTTTTTGATGACTCTGTTAGCAGGGTTTCTCAGGGCCATCCACCTAGCCCTGCCACAGAAGTGGAAGAGATTGTGTGCACCAATGCCCAACCACTTCAGTTTCATGATGAGTACAACATAGGTGCCAACTTCTGCTGCTTTCGCAATTGTGCAGACTGACAAGGAGGGCAGGGGTGAAGACTGGGTGGAAGATAATGTGGAGGACGATGAGGTCCTGCACCCCACATGGAATCAACGTCATGCAGGTGACCAGTGTAATTCGGAGGAAGAGGCGGTGGTCGCACAGAGCCACCAGCACAGCAGAAGAGGGAGCAGGATGCAAAAGCGGAGCATCCGTCCCCTAGACAGTACGCCTGCTACTGGCCAACACAGCAAGGGACAGAGCACACCAAAGCCAGGTCCAAGGAATTCCCTAGCGTGGCAGTTCTTCAGACAATGTGCTGATGACAAGACATGAGTGGTTTGCACGCTGTGCAATCAGAGCCAGAGCAAGGCATAAATGTTCTCAACCTGAGCACAACCTGCATGACCAGGCATCTAAGTGCAAAGCACGAGCTGCAGTGGAGTAGAAACCTCAAAAACCAAGAAAGGTCTCTGGCTCCTCCTGCTTCCTCTTCTGCTGCAGTCTCAGCCTCTTCATCCACCTCTATAGTGACAGTGGCACCTGCTAACTCGCAAACAGAGGATCTGCCAGCAACACTACCACCTGGGTCACCAACCATCTCCACAATGTCCCTTGGAAGTGTTCAGCTCTCTATCTCCCAAACACTGGAGCGGAAGAGGAAGTACCCCCCTAGCCACCCACAATCCCTGGCCCTGAATGCCAGCATTTCAAAATTCCTCGCCTTTGAAATGCTGTTATTCCGTCTGGTGGAGACGCAGAGTTTTAAAAGCCTGATGGCATTGGCTGTCCCACAGTACGTTGTGCCCAACCGCCACTACTTTTCCAGGCGAGCCATCCCTTCCCTGCACAACCAAGTGGGGGACAAAATCAGGTGTGCACTGCGCAACGCCAACTGTGGCAAGGTCCACCTAACTATGGATGCGTGGACCAGTAAGCATGGTCAGGGACGTTATATCTCCCTAACAGCACACTGGGTAAATGCAGTGGCGGCTGAGCCTGAGGCAGATAGCAGTTTGGCACATGTCCTTCCACCATCGAAGATTGCAGGGTGTGTATAGGGCCGCCTGCGCTATATGTAAATGGTTATGTAAAAAGGCACAAGTCTATTCTAATAGGTGCAGCAAACACTTTGTGAGTTGGCTCTCATTGATATATGAACTGAAAAAGGGGGGTGTGTTGCGCTTCCTATATTAAAATCCAATAGTGAGCTGTCGCAAAAACCAATCAATATTCTAATATAAGCATCTAAACAGCAAAAAGAGTGCAGACGTGCTTGAACAAAAAAAACAGTGAATCAAAGTGCATCAGTGCATAAAACTATGTGCATACCATTAAAATATATATAAATTATTATATGAATGGTTGTAAGTAGTACCAGCAATGATGCTATAATAAATACTAAAAGTGCATATGCCCAAGAATCGATATAAGTGAAATACACGTAGCAAATAAAGATATAAAATAAAAACAGCAGCAGCAAAAACAAAAATATATAAATATCTATAGCAGCAAACACCGATTATATCTGGTCAGAGTCGTAGTAATAATTATATCTGATCAGAGTGACCCATACATATTTGAATCGTGAAAAAATGCAGTGTGATAACACCAACAAATAGTGAAGTGCAGAATGTGCCAAGTCAACTCTCTTCCGTACAGGTGATTTTCTGTGTAAATGCTGATCACACTGGGTAATTACCTTACTGCTGTAAGGTATACAGCAAAAGAATAGCCTTTTAAAAGGAACACCAGGAGATGGATGGAGAGGGGACATCATATTTCTCTAGCGTCACCATATATCGTCTGATTGCTAGCAGCATGTATACTCCAGGGATAGACAAAAGGAATCCACCATAGTGTAGTATGTTAAACTTCAGCACAGCCAGGGGTAAACGACAGCAGGCAGTTTTAAAACTTTCCTGTTTGGGGGAAAAACCCCACACCGTGCAGGAGTTTTGGAGGGATATGGAACAACAGACCGATGAGTGGTTGGTGGCACTCATTGGTCCTCACCTTGCCTGGCGCATGTGCTGAACTTGGTGGTCCAGAGGTTCCTTAAAAATTACCCCCATATGCCAGAGCTGCTGCAGAAAGTGCGGGCCGTCTGTGCGCACTTTTGACATTCTCACCCTGCTGCTGCTCGCCTGTCAGCGCTGCAGCTTAACTTCGGCCTTCACACTCACAGCCTCATATGTGACGTGCCCACAAGGTGGAACTCCACCTTGCACATGCTGGCCAGGTGATAATGGAGTTTCAGCTGCAGCACGCACGAGTCGCTCTGCGGAACAGCACCACTTCACCACCAATAACTGGGCCTCCATGTGAGACCTGTGTGCCTTGTTGCACTGTTTCGAGTACTCCAACATGGCCAGTGCCGATGATGCTGTTCTCAGCATTACTATCCCAGTTCTATGCCTCCTTGAAAAAATGCTTTGGGCGATGATGGAAGAGGATGTGGCACAGGAGGAGGAAGAGGAGGAAGAGGGATCATTTCCAAGGCTTCCAGGGCAGTCATTCACAAGTGGCTATGAGGGTGGACCAACAAACGCCAGGTACACAATTGTCCGGCAGCAAGGGCACAGTTCTGGAGGATGACGAGGTGGAGGATGAGGAGGAGGAGATGGAGGAGGGGGAACCATGTTCACAGCAGGGGGGCACCCAGACCAGCTCATGGCCATCACTAGTGCATGGCTGGAGGGGGATACAGAGGACAAAGACGATACACCTCCCACAGAGGACAGCTTTTCGTTGCCTCCTGGCAGCCTAGCACACATGACTGATTACATGCTGCAGTGTCTCCGCAACGACCGCCGAGTTGCCCACATTCTAACTGGTGCTGATTACTGGGTGGCCACCCTGCTGGATCCCCTTTACAAGGACAACGTACCGTCCTTAATTCCCTCACTGGAGCATGATCGCAAGATGCGCGAGTACAATCGCACGCTGGTAGACGCGCTGCTGGTGGCATTCCCACCTGACAGCTGGGGTATGATGGAAGCACAAGTTGAAAGCAGAGTAGGAGGAAGAGTTCACCAACGCAGCCGGGGCACCACCAGCACCTCAGAAGGCAGGATTAGCATGGCCAAAATGTGGAAAAGCTTTGTCAGCAGGCCACAAGAACCAGCACCACCAGCTGAGATGGAACGTCTTAGCAGGAGGCAGCATTTCACCAACATGGTGGAGCAGTATGTGTGCACACGCTTACACGTACTGAATGACGGGTCTGCCCCCTTCAACTTCTGGGTCTCCACATTGGGCACATAGCCTGAGCTTGCCCTTTACGCCTTGGAGGTGCTGGCCTGCCCTGCAGCCAGTGTATTATCTGAACGTGTATTTAGCACGGCAGGGGGCGTTATCACAGACAAGCGCAGCCGCCTGTCCAGAGCCAATGTGGACAAGCTCACGTTCATTAAAATGAACCAGGCATGGATCCCACAGGAATTGTCCGTACCATGTGCAGAATAGACATGTATACAGGTGTTCTGACAAAAACTGTCTGGCCATCGAATAGTGTCCGGCCTGAGGACAAGGAGATTCCGAAAATCTCGGAAGATGAACGGCGCCTGCGCAGTGAGTGCAGGTTCAAGCCACACCATCCAAGTGGACATACGGTACCACATAGTAACAGGGCCCCTCGTGGGCTCGCTTCGCTCGCCACACTTCGGGCACGGCTTTGCTTCACTCGGCTTGGTGTGGCTTGAAAATGGACTCACGGCGCAGCGCCGTTCGTCTTCGGAGATTTTCGAAATCCCCTTGTCCTACATACTGAGCAAGCACAGTACAGGGCGGACACTATCCAACGGGGGACAGTATTCGACACATCACCGGCCTTACTCATTGTTGTATTTTTGTAGTGTTGGCTATCTCGTCCACCTACACCACCACATTCACCGCCACCTCAACCTCCTACTCCATATGGACCTCGTCCTCCTAGGTCAAGATTATAATTTTTAATTTTTTAAATTTCAAAGTATTTTATTTTCCCACTAGCTTATCCATTAAATTGAATATTTTTTTCCAGAAAGGGCGTATTCTGGGGCATTCCCACCATATGTGTGGCATCGTGCTGTTGAGTTTGAGGTTCTTAATCACTTCCTGTACCTCTTCTTCTGAGAAGGGGGCCTCCAGCATATATATTTTTTTATTTATTTTATGTTATTTTAAGTTATTTCCCTATCCACATTTGTTTGCAGAGCACTTGCCATGCTCTTAACAACATTTCTTGCCATTTGCAGCCCTCTAGCCCTTTCCATTACTTTTTTAGAGCCATTGTAATCCTCAAAAGTTCGGGTCCCCATTGACTTCAATGGGGGTCGGGTTCAGGGTCAAGTTCTGGTCAAGTTCAGTCCCGAACCCAAACTTTTTTCCAAAGTTCGGCCGAACCCGAACATCCAGGTGTCCGCTCAACTCTATCCACTACCAATGCAAAAACGCACAGTTTCTCCATTTACATCCGTTTTCTGTCTGTTCCTTTTTTTTTTTTTTTTTTTTTACAAAAAAAATAGGGCTTTGATCCGTTATAAAAAACAGATGTTGATGGACGCGGATGTAAACTGATATAAATAGTTGATCAACCATTTACACCTGTTTTTCTGTAGAGATGTCTGTCTTTCACCTGTCAACGAATGGATGAAAAATTGACAAACGGTCCCTATGTGTGAAAGGGGCCTTAAACGTTAGCATAGGTTAGGTGTAGGGTTTAGGCTTACATTTCAGCCTTAAAGGGTAGAATATAATTCATGTTAAGAGTTATGCCGCGTACACACGGTCAGGCTTTCCGACGGGAAATGTTCGATGTGAGCTTGTTGTTGGAAAGTCCGACCGTGTGTATGCTCCATCGAACATTTCCTTCAGAATATCCGGCCACAAATGCTTGAAAGCAGGTTCTCAAATTTCTCAAATCGGCTCGTCATGAGTCTAGTACGTCACCGTGTTCTTACGTTCGGAATTTCCGACAACATTTGTGTGACCGTGTGCATGCAAGACAAGTTTGAGCCAACATCCTTTGGAAAAAAATCCACGGTTTTGTTGTCGGAAATTCCGATCGTGTGTGCACGGCATAAGAGTTTTATGCCCTGTGCACACGGTTGGACTTTCCAACGGAAAATGTGCGATCGGATCGTGTGTGGGCTCCATCAAACTTTTTCAGTCGGAATTTCCAACACACAAAGTTTGAGAGCTGGATCTAAAATTTTCCGACAATAAAATCCGATCATTTAAATTCTGATCGTGTGTAGACAATTCCGACGGACAAAGTGCCATGCTCAGAATAAATTGAATGCTCAGAATAAATTATGAGACGAAAGCTATTGGCTAATGGCCTGTTTATAGTCCCGCCGTATGTGTTTTACGTTACCGCATTCAGAACAATCAGATTTTCTGACAACTTTGTGCGACCGTGTGCATGCTAGACAAGTTTGGGCCAAAATCCGTCGGAAAAAAATGCGATGGATTTTGTTGTCAGAAAGTCGAACCGTGTGTACAGGGCAGTAGGCGGGGGGGTTTTAAGGTGAGAATAAATGATAGAGATAGGTGATACCTGCGAAGGCAGAGACTTATAAGAGGGGGGATTTTAGGTTTGCACTTAGAAACAGGTTTAAGGTCCCCAAAATTCACTAACAACTATAGCTAGCTAGTTGCTATAAACAGTGTCTGTATCATTATTTTATGCAGTAAGTTCCATTATAAAATGACAAATATGTCAATATAAATATATGCAGTCTCCTTTAAGCATTTCACTTCCTTCTTTAAAGTCTGGAGGAAAATGATGTGTTAATGACTAAATTTCCAATTTTCAGTAAGTATACTGCAAACTCAGAGGACAGTAAAGAGGAACCATAGAAAGGAGGAAGTTTGAGGGAGAGATTTGTGTGAAACAGAGCAAGAGAAGAGAATCTACAGACACATAGTGAAAGGCAGAGAACTTACAAGACAAACGACCAAAGAAATCGCTTGGTATAGGGAGGAGGACACGCGTTGTGCAGTCACGCACTTCCAGGTAGGACACATAATTTTCTTATATATGAATGATTGATTTTTATCTGAATTAGATCTAACTACAAAAGCTGGCAAAAAATTTACATGTTTCATAGAGGCGAATACATTTTATTTGCATCTTCTAATGATTTTCAAATGCTTGCCAAAATGAAGAAATTTTAATAAGTTTGTTAGTCAGTTGCTGTGCGCACCTAATACTAGATATATTTTTACACTGTATACTGTATTTTAACTATCCAATAACTCTGAGCAGCACAGTAGCTTCAAGGTTTGCACTTCTTGTAACACTATCCCAGACAGAGTGGAGTGCATGGAGTTTGCTTGATCTCCCTGTGCTTGTGTAAGTTGCCCCCCACACTCCGATAACATTTTGTTCTATTAATTGGATCCTATGCGAATTGACCTTAGTATGTGTTTGCAAGCATGTGAGATAGAGACTTTGGATTGTAAGCTTCTTGAGGGCACAGACTGCTGTTAGTGTAAAAAGCATGGCATATATTATTGCCGCTACTTTATATAAATACGGTATACAGGGGTGGACTGACCATTCAACCACTCGGTCACTGCCCGATGGCCCCGGGCCACTAGGGGGCCCCATCAGGGTTGCCAGCCTCAGTAAAACCAGGGACAGTATGTAAAAATCTGTGTTTTTTTTTTTTTACATCTGCCTCTGAAATGCCCCTTACCGACATCCTTTTGAGATTATAGCTGCCCCACCTCTCCAGTACCTTCTCAGCTTTTTTTTTTACATCTGCCTCTGAAATGCCCCTTACCGACATCCTTTTGAGATTATAGCTGCCCCACCTCTCCAGTACCTTCTCAGCCAATAGAAACATATCTGTGTATAATGTGTGTACCTGTATGTGTAACCTGTCTGATTGTATACTGTGTGTGTGCGTTTGTGTATACTGTGTGGCTCCATAATCTGATTACCTGGGGGCCCCATAATCTCCTATTGCCCGGGGGCCCCATGAGTTGTCAGTCCGCCCCTGACTGTATATTTAATAACTGCAGCTTTAGCATGCTCAGGTGACCTGGGTATTAAAGAAAACACATCAGTAGATATTAGGGGTGCAACGGATCAGCACCGATCCGCGATCCGAACGGGTCACCCCGCTCCTCAGTCTCGGCCTTAGGAAAGGCCGCAGCTTCGGCCTAGTTCCGGAGCGGAGGCCATCTTGGTACACCCGTCGGCGTTTACAATGTGATCACTCTGTGACGGTTCCTCTCTCCCCTCTCTGTACTGATCTGTACAGTGGAGGGGAGAAATCGGATGGCAGCCACAGCCATCCCAGCAATACCCCGCCAATACTCTGCAATACATACCCCGCCAATACTCTGCAATACATAACCCCGCCAATACTCTGCAATACATAACCCCGCCAATACTCTGCAATACATAACCCCGCCAATACTCTGCAATACATAACCCCGCCAATACTCTGCAATACATAACCCCGCCAATACTCTGCAATACATAACCCCGCAAATACTCTGCAATACATAACCCCGCAAATACTCTGCAATACATAACCCCGCAAATACTCTGTAATACATAACCCCGCAAATACTCTGCAATACCGTGCCAATACTCTGCAATACCGTGCCAATACTTATCCTGCCAATATTCTGCAATACCCTGCCAATACCCTGCAATACTTACCCTGCCAATACCCAGCCATACCCATCCATGCTCAGCCAATATTACATTGGGGTAGATGATGTGGATATTACAGTGGGGGAGATGTATATTGCAGCGGGGACTATATGGTGGTGGCATTTTCACAGGTTTTTGCAAATTCAATTACTATTTGCTGATCTGAAAAATGATCCGATCCGTGACTCTGATCTGAGGAACGATCCGATCCTTGAGTTTTTTGATCTGTTGCACCCCTAGTAGATATTCTTGGACCACTAGGTTGGAGTAAAAAGTGATTGGTTGAACTTTATTAGTCTATTGTTATTTAAAAGTCTTTTTATTTTCCTGTCATACAGAAGAGACAGAATGGGCACATTGGATCTGTATGCCTATCACATACATGAATGTTAATGGCATGCACAGTAAACATGTATGTAGTGGAGCAAGATACATGTTCAGTGTATTATTACTAACATACTATTTTCAACATCCAGTGCAACTCCTTAATATATAGAGATATGAATTTGTGGCCTATTTATGGCTATCCGCCAAATAGACATACAGAGAAAAATACACATTCAAAAAAATATATATAATTTTTTTTTAATGAAAATCATTTTGTGGGAAGGTTTAAGATGAGATCCCATGTGTAGACAGGACGTGACCACTTCCTGCAAGCATTAGTAAGCACACTGTCACAGAAAAAAAAAAAAAATCTCCTAATTTAGCTAATCCATGCTTTCAAATTTTCTTACGCTGGCAGGCTTGATTAATGCTATCATCTTTTTAATCATCTTGTAGTATTGTGCAGATAAGCAGATATCTTTCTATAACTAAGATATTTCTTACAATGCATGAACCAGTTAATCAAATGGTAATTGCATGCCTATGAAACAAGTTCATAACCCCCTTGCTCCTTCTAAGCCAAGAGCAGAAGACCCAAAGCACTGGGGAAGAAGAGACCAGTGTTAATTTCATCTTCAAAATGAACACTAAAATATGACTAAAACAGTTCAGGTGACTAAAATACAACTAAAAATACAACTAAAATGCCATTTTAGTAAAAAGACTATGACTAAAACTAAATTAAAATTTGACGTAGAAATTAACAGATAAATCTGTGTCTGTAGTGCATGTTCAAACCTTAATACTATAAATGACATGTTAGATTTTTAATCCAGAAGTATATTTAAGAGTTTGGAAATTGTAGAGAAATGCTTAAATAAGTCATTACAATTTATCTAAACCCATTAGATTTTAGTCTATTGAAATGTACGGGGGGGGGGGGGGGGGCGCGTGTCCGGAAGCCGAGCTGGAAGGACGCTATGAGTAGGAGCTCTCCTCCAGCCCGACGCTACAGCGGCATTTATCGGGGGTTTTCTCTGCTGCATCATGAGGAGATTGCGGGCTACACGCTCCTCCTCAGCCCGGGGTGCGTCTCAGCCCCTGCCGGGCTCCACTTAAAACCTATTTCCAGCCGCCCGGAGTGTCACCGGGCGACGGCAGCAAGATGGCGCCGGACAGTTCAGATGCCCGCCATCGGGTCCCCACGCCGCCCCATCTGCAACATCGCGGCCTCCAGATGGAACCCCCGTGGCAGCCCCTGCACCCCACTGCGGCCGCGTGGGAGATGGATGATCCGCGCCGCCCTCCTGGCCCCTTACTTGAGCCCCGGGATGTACAGGCCACAACTACTCCTCACCAGCTGCAGCCCGGACTAGGCCGCAGCGGCAAGATAGTGCCGGCCGGCCCAGCGGGCTCACATCAGGTACCCAGGCCTTTCTCTGCACCCAGCCCTGAGCAGCCCTTGGACTGTCCGGCCCACCCACGGGAGCCCATGCATGCCGGGCCATCCATTGGGGTGGATGAACAGGGCCACCCATCCTGCACCTCCCCCTCGTTCCAGGGTGAGCAGGCCGCAGACCCACCACCCTCCTTACTGCACACCCAGTGCTCGGAGGCTTTTTCCCACCTCCTGCGGACTACCTTGGACCCGGGCACGGCCACCAGTGGCTGCTTCTCCCCCACCCAATCAGATGCCATGGAGGACTCCCAGGCCCCCTCGGGCCCCACATCTTACAGGGGGGGTGAGGCACCCCCCGCAGCTGCGGAGGGGGACCGTGCGGCCTGGCCATTACCGGCTTCCCCTAAAGCACAGAGGCCGCCCCGCTCCATGGACCCCAGTTTAACCAGGGACCGCGCAGCTGCTCTCCCCTCCTATGCTCAGGTGGCCCGAGCCTATATTCAGCCCCTAAGGGAAGACCGGCCGGACCCCTCGCCCTGCTCTCCCCATGCCACCTTCTGGACTGACCCATGGTACCCCACGCCATCCTGGCCCTCCTCTCCTACCCGGGAGCCAAACGAGGGGATCTTCCCTCCCACCCTCTATCTCCCCAACCCCCCCTGAAACAGCACGGAGGTGTTCACTCTAGAGGTTGACTGATATGGGTTTTTCTCTGGCTGATGCCGATGCCGATATTTAGAAATCGTGGCGGCCGATGGCCGATATATATTGCAGATTTTTTTGGGCCAATATGTTAGGCCAATTTTTTTTATTTTTTTTCCCTTTTATTTTTTTTTCCCCCTTCATCTCATAAAATCTAAGTTGGACACCTTTCACACTGGGGCGTTTTTCAGGTGATTTTGGGCTAAAAATAGCGCCTGTAAATTGCCTTCAAAACGGCTTCACTGCAGTCTGTGTGAAAGCCCGAGTGCTTTCACAATGAGGAGATGCGCTGGCAGGACGTTAAAAAAAAAAAAATCCTGCAAGCAGCATCTTTGGAGCGGTGTAAACCGCTCCTCCACCACTCCTGCCCATTGAAATGAATGGTCACCACTGCTGAAGCACATGTAATGCGATTTTGCAGCAGTGCTTCACTGCCCTGCTAGCAGCCGAATAGCGGGGCTAAAATGACAGTAAATCGCTGCTAAAACTTGCAGAGTTTTACCGTCAACGCCTGCCCGATCCAGTGTGAAAGCAGCCTTAATAAGTGATGCAGAAAATTTCTTACACATTTATTAAACAAAACAAACCTCCAATCAGTTCACTTGTATGTATAATTTAGATTAAAAAAAAACTATTTATTAAATACACAAAAACAGGTACTTTTGGACGAAAAAAAAAGGGCTAACTTGCGTTTGAAAGACCTCTGCGCAAATACCGCATCACATAAAATATTGCAACAACCGCTATTTTATTCCCTAGGGTCCCTGCTAAAAAATATATATATATATATATAATTTTTGGGGCTTCTGAGTGATTTTCTAGCAGAAAATACTGGATTTTTACTTGTAAGCAACAAGTGTCAGAAAAGATTTAGTCTTTAAATGGTTAAACTGAGAACTTCTACACAGGGAGTTCAGCCCATTGAAGAAGAAACATTGTATCACTTTGATCTTTTCTTGGCAGCCTGCCCAGAGAGGAGGAAAGTCCTTCACTGATGTCTTCAGGCAACTTACATATTACAGAAGTCTTTTGCAAGTCGCGCTGAACATGTAATCGGCTTTTTTATCAGCACAATCGGCCGATGCCGGTTACTTAAAAAATGCCAAATATCGGCCGATATATCGGTCGACCTCTAGTTCACTCCCCCTGGCAGGCCTACTTGCAAACCATTCCAACGAAGGATGACTTTAAACAGCTCGTACAACGACACCCCAGATATTTCCCACACCACCCTGTGGGCCGCCCACAAGGCGGTCATTAGGGTCGCTGCATTGCCCTCTCCTCAGCCCTGAAGCGGGCCAGGTTATTGGCTGAGAAGCGGCTAAAGACCCTTGAGGCCCATCTTCGGGGGTCTTTCTACACGGATCTGTACAACAAGCCGGACATTCCCCACAATCCCCCGACCCCGGGATTGACTGACCGTATAACCCAATACCTAGAAAATATCGCACTACCCCGAATGCAGGACACGGACCTCTGGGAACTGAACGCCTTCCTCCAACAATCCCTGGTCCCGGCCGAGATGCTGGGTTCGTTTATCTCCCTTATCCCTAAATCGGATAAAGATCCGACCTCCTGTGCCAGCTACAGGCCCATAGCCCTGCTGAATGCGGATTTGAAAATTTTCACAAAGATTTGGGCGAATCGCTTAAATGCGATCCTCCCCTCCTTAGTACATAAGGATCAAGTGGGCTTTGTCCCTCTGAGACAGGTGGGAGACAATACCAGGAAAATTATTGATCTTGTCGACGTTGCTAACAGGGAAAACCTGGCATCTCTGGTCCTGAGTTTAGATGCGGAAAAGGCGTTTGACCGCCTGAGCTGGCCCTTTATGACGGCTACATTACACCGTATGGGCTTTCGGGGACCATTCCTGCACGCGGTACATCACCTTTACACCACCCCCTCTTCACAGGTTAAAACCCCCTTTGCCACATCTTCAACTTTCTCCATTGGTAATGGCACCCGCCAGGGCTGTCCGCTTTCCCCTCTGCTGTTTGCACTGTGTGTAGAGCCCCTGGCGGCTGCCATTAAAGGCAACCCAGATGATCCCGGTCAGGGGCAGGGAATTTAAAATATCGCTGTTTGCCAATGACGTCATCCTTACCCTGACCCAGCCTAGGATCTCACTGTCCAACCTCCACATTGAGCTGGATTGCTATGGAGCGCTTTCGGGATACAAAATGAATGTGTCTAAATCAGTGGTCCTTCCGCTTAATATGGCGACGGACGAGACAACCCACCTGCGATCCGTGTTCCCTTATAAGGGGGAGAGTTCCTCCCTTAAATACCTGGGGGGGTCTTTATCACACCGTCATTCCACACTCTATATTGGGCCAATTCCCCCCCCCCTCTATCTGGCGATTAGGGAACTAGTCCACAAGTGGAAGGCGCACCACATATCACTTCTGGGGCGGATCACATCCATTAAAATGGTGATCCTCCCTAAGCTCCTATACTTTTTTATTGCTGTACGTGCTCCCATTAGGTAGATTTACCCTCTCTATTTGTTCCATTTACCATTATCATCAAAAGTGGAATTAAAAGAAAACCCCAAATTTTGGGTTGTTCCCAGAAAAGTAATAGAGGGGAAATAGAGGGGAAATTTTCCAAAGGGGACACTAGTTCTGGTAACCTGGAGGTCACTAAGGAATTCCCTTAATTTCCTGTTTTGGCTATAGGACAGGAAGGTAAGGTAACTCTCTCCAGTGGGACACAGATGTCAAAAAATAAACTGACGGCCTATAACACTCTCTTATTTTATCCAAAATTTGAAAAAAAGTTTTGCCCATAGTTCTACTTTAACCACTTAAGGATTGGAAGAATTTTCCCCCTTAATGGCCAGGCCATTTTTTTGTGATTCGGCCCTGCGTCGCTTTAACTGACAATTGCGAGGTCATGTGAAGCTGTACCTAAACAAAATTGACGTCCATTTTTTCCCACAAATAGAGCTTTCTTTTGGTGGTATTTGATCACCTTTGTGGTTTTTATTTTTTGTGCTATAAACAAAAGCGACAATTTTGAAAGTTTCAATTTTGAGTAATTTCAATGTGTTACCTTTAGTTTAACGCCGTACATTTCAGTGCGTTACAAGCCGTTTAACGCAGTATATTTCTTTTTTTTATTATTTTTATTTAGTTTAAAGTAAAAGACAAGACCCCAAGGGCCCAGGTAAGACAGAGTAATACAGACACATAATGTATGGACAAACAGTTTAACGTGTAATAAACATCAATCATGTCGCCATATGAGGGGGAGAAGAAGGGCATATGAATATCCCAGACTTCCCCATCAGAGCAATTCTGTCAACGTATATATAGATCGGTAAGTTTCCCCCTGGGTCTTATCCTCCACAGTTTTCTTTATTTGTCTGATAAAAATAGAGAGTGAGAGAAGAAAGAAGAAGAGAGTAAAAGTATAGGTTAGAGAGATTAGGGAGAGTAAGAGTTAGGGCAAAGAAAGAGGAGGGGGTGGGGAGAGCCATGAACATGGGCCCACCTGATGTCTAGAGTGTAATAGACCAGTTTGGTGTGGTCATCGCACTGCAGAGATATAAATTGGGGTATGCCTTGGAAAATCAGGCTTCAGTATCATTTCCCAAGGGGGTTTGGCCCTCATCCGAGAATATAAACAGGTTCCAGGTTTTGGATTACTGTTCTTCCCTATGTCTGGTAGTGAGGATAAGATCTTCCATTTTGCTTATGTCCTTGACTTTTCTAAGCCATTGGTCAATTGTCGATGGGTGAGGTCACTTCCAAAAGGAGGGGAATGGAAGCCTTGGCGCCGTCAAGGAGCAGGCAGATCATGGATTTTTTTATATACTTTTGCCAAGGTCTCTGAAGCATGTAGGAGGAAAAAGGCTGGGTCGTCCGGAACCGAGCGTTCAGTAAACTTTTGTGTGATTTGACATACTTTTTTCCAGAAGTCTGTCAGTTTAGGGCATGACCAAAAGATGTGTTGGAGAGTTCCTCGCTCACTCTGAGATCGTCAGCAGAGGTTGGAGGTCAAGGGAAAGTATTTGTGTGGTTGTGCCGGGGGTTCTATACCAATGTGACAGGATTTTAAAATTGGTCTCCTGAGCTTTTGTACAGATTGAAGATTTGTGTACATGTGTAGACGTTGAGCTGGATTGAAGTGACAATCTAACTCCCCTTCCCACCCAATGAAACCCGGGGGTTGAAAATCTTGTGGGCGTGTGATCAGCAGTTTGTATGTGAGTGAAAGTGTATGTGGTAGAGCGCCAGTGTCTGAACAGCAGTCCTCAAAGGTCGTGAGAGGCTGGCCAGGGTCTCTAGAGTGTGGAAGGGAGTTTAAGAAATTACCTTGTTTAAGAGCTCTCAAGAAATCCAAGTGGAAAGGGCCTGTAGGATCTGTAAGTTCCGTTAAGGACACCCATCTTTCCATGGTCTGGAAGTGTGAGGCTTGGTAATAGCCTGATCTGATCATGTTCTGAAATATCCCGTCTTGAAGTTCAGGTGTGAATTGTGTATTGCCTAGTATTGGGGCTGCAGGAGAGTTCTCAGATGAGATAACAGTCCGGGAGAGGTAAATTAGCGCAAAGGCATAGGGTGGGTCCAATGAGGGGGTGTCCTTTGATTGGTAGCGATGGTAGGTAGTGATGCGTAACACCACAGTGCTCTGTTAAGAGGTACTGGACTCTGTGCCTGTTCCAAACGTAGCCACAGCTTAGCATCATGATGGCGGTACCAGTCTATGTGCCTACTAAGATGTGTTGCATAATAGTAGGTGCGCACCTCTGGCATTGCCAAGCCTCCATGTGGTTTAGGAAGTGAAAGTAATGCCCTGCTCAGTTGCGGTAGTTTGCAGGCCCAGAGGTATTCTGTGAACAGTGAGTGCGTTGATTTAAAGAAATTTGCAGGGATTTGGATAGGCAAGGCCTGAAGAAGGTATACAACTTTTGGGAGGATGCACATTTTCAATATATTGAAGGCCCATATGCCATTTGTTAAGGAGGGTCCAGACCGACTTCAGAGGGGGGAAAGTTTAGGTTGAATATGTTGGAGAATTTTGTTGGGATGGTGGTGCATAAGTATTTTAAAGCGGTGTCTGTCCATTTCAATTTAAAGGCCGCTCGAAGTTGGAGAAGTCGTGGTTGTGATACACCCACCCCCATCGCTTCCGATTTAGTAAAATTGATTTTTTAGGTTGGACATCTCGCCATAGATTTTGAATTAGCAGGTTTGGGAGAGATAGCGCTGATTTTGTAAGTGTAAACATCATATCATCTGCATATGCTGATACTTTTTGTTGTGAGTTACCCACACCAAATAACTGTGACATCCGGGTTTAGCCGCACGTGACACAGAAATGGCTCCAGGGAAAACAGGAGGGTTGACAGGGGGCATCCCTGTCTAGTCCCGTTAGTGATCCTGAAGGGTTCCAACAAAACCCCATTAGCTCAGACCCTGGCTGTTGGGCCGGTGTATATGGACCTGATCCAATTCACCATCTTGTTTCCCAGGCCTATATGTCACAGGACCGAGAACATGAATGACCAATGAACTCAGTCGAAGGCTTTTTAAGTGTCTGTCCCTAAGAAAACACACAGAGTATTAGTGGTGTTGGCAACATGAAGTAGGTTAAGAACGGCGGGGCGTCCGAGCCCGAGCTTTCCCCCCTTCCTCCCCCCCCCCCTTTTTTTTTGTCTTCTCTTTCTCTCTACCCTTCTTTCTTCTGTTCCCTATTTCTTTTCTCTTTCATTAGTACTCTCTCATATTTCTAAATAAAAACTGCTACCTCCCATGGACGGGGGTGGCAGGAACAGGGCTTACTTGCAGACCATGATTGAGAGACGAGTTGTTTGACACTGAATCAGTCTAGATCCCATTTTTTGCTCATCTCCCCTTTTTTTTCCCTGTGTTTATCAGGAATATATTGTGATAGTTAGCCCTTTGGATTTATATTTGTGATGAGTGGCCCCTGCGAGGGCTCACAAGGAGATGATTATGCTCTTTTGTTTATTACTGCTTCTTCAAAAATTCACAATAAACATATTGAAACAGAAGTAGGTTAAGAACCTTAGTTGTGTTGTCCCTAGCCTCTCTGAGTGGGACAAAGCCTACCTGATCTAAGTGAATAAGGACAGGGGAGGTGTTTCTGTATTCTGGTTGAAATTATTTTGATGAATAAATTCAGATCTGTATTTAGTAGGAAAATAGGCCTGTAACTCCCACATAGGGAGGGGACTTTGCCTTCTTTTGGCCCATCCCTAGTAGTAACAAGGATCGGGTAGTTTAACAGGCTTCCCAGATGATCCAATAGAAGTGACGTAATGCCGCACATCAGCTTGGTTACGCCTTCGAATAACAGTCGGGGTAAATATGATGACCATAATCCCAGGTTTGAAAGACATTTGTGCATATTCCTACATGTCTAGGTGACAACTTCTTTACCTCACAGTGAGCAGGAATTTTCAGGTAATTACAAATAGCAGTATCAACCCACTGTGCCCCTTTGCATTGGATTTCAGCCTCCAAACTCTCTAGCACATATGGGTACAAGTAGCCATATTCCTCAGCCACTTTTCTCATGACAACTCCTTGCAACTTTGACAATCTTGGTATAAGCTTGGGATCCCCACATTCCGGTAGCACTGGGGTATCTGGAGCACACTTAACAGGATAACCCGCAATTCTGTCTAGCTTTCATACAGCAGCATTTGCAGTTTTAACACAGTGTTCCCATCGCTCTTCTTCTAAAGCATTTACACGGAGATATTGATGCAAACAACTCAGGCCTGATACTGGAGGTATGGGTAGTTGAGAGAACTTCCTCCTCTGCAGGCTCATGCTGTTGCTCACTGCTCAGCATCACTATCAGACCATCTCTCACCCCAAGACACAGGGTCAGAGAACCATTCGGAGATCCAATCAGACAGAATATCAGAATCTGACTCTGTAGAGAACTCTTCAGTGGTAGCAGATCAAACTTTAAACGTGCAACAGCAGACTGACTCTGCTTCCTTAGTGGCTACAGGTTTTACAGTCCCAACAGGCACACTGCCCTCGCTCACATCAGTCTTACCAGGCTCAGTAGTCTTCTCCCTGGGAGGTTTCACCATCAAGGAACAGAAGATCACTGAAGCACCTGACTTTGGAGCAGTCACATTAGCTGGAGGAGCGGTCACTTCAGCCGACAGGGTGACAGTAGCAGTGACCACAGGAACTGGTTCTGGAGCAGGGGTGGTGACACACATGACACAATCCACTTAAAGCACCCGTTGGGATAAGGCTGGTGAGACTACCTCTAGTAGTGGCTCCCTGCATTGCCCGCAGGTGATCCAGGGCCAAACTGTTAGTAGCCAGTCCTGAGCACTTTGAACACAACAGCCCAATTGCTTCATAGCCTCCCACCGTATAGAGCGCCAGGTTACCAACTGGTACATACCGTACTCCGGTGTTGGTAAGGACCTCTTTCAGCCGGCCTGGTCCAGGACTGATGTCGGTGCAATTACTTTCCAATCAGACATGGAGACTCTGAGATGCTCCATGCTTCTCCCCCTGTAGCAGTATTGCAGCATGTGGACCTGTGATGGCGGCATGCACAACTGCGTTTCTGTCTCCTCCTCTGCAGAGTGGTGACTTCTCCCCCTGCCAAGAGATTTGTCCAGCTGCTCTTCAGGAACTTCAGAGCCTGCCTCTTTTCTTTAGCAGTGCGCCAACACTTTCATAAAGTGACAAAAGACCAGGCTAACACTCTCCCAAGAGCAAAGAGACAATTTGTTTCACAGTCAGGGCTGATGAAGGGTCTCCTCTGGATTTCACTCCTCACTACCTATCACAATTCCAAAGGTCATAAAATGCAGAGATAGAACAACCCCCCCCCCCCCCCCCCCAAATGACCCCATTTTGGAAAGTAGACACTGAGCTTTTTGATGAGAGGCATGTTGAGTCCATGGAATATTTTATATTTTGCCACAAGTTGCGGGAAAATTACAAACTTTTTTATTTTTTTGCACAAAGTTGTCACTAAATGATATATTGTTCAAACATGGCAGTTATATGTCGAATTAGACACCGAAATGCCTTCTACTGCTTCTACTGAGTATGAGGATACCACATATGTGGGACTTTTTGGCAGTCTAAACGCATATAGGACCCAGAAAACCAATCACTGCCTTCAGGCTTTCTAAGGGCGTAGATTTTTGATTTGACTCCTCACTGCCTATCACAGTTTGGGAAGCCATGAAATGCCCAGATGGCACAACCCCCCTCAAATGACCCAACTTTGGAAAGTAGACACCCCAAACTATTTGCTGAGAGGCATGATGAGTATTTTGCAGATCTCTCTTTTTGTCACAAAGTTTTGAAAATTGAAAAAATAAAAAAATTATGTTTTCTTTTCTCTTCATTTAAAAAAAACAAAACATATATATTTTTTTAAAGCAAAGGCCCTTTTTTTCAACACAGTATTTGCGCAGCGATTTTTCAAACACAGTGTTTTTGGAAAGAAAACACTTTTTTAATTTTAATGCACCAAAACACACTATATTGCCCAAATGTTTGATGAGATAAAAAAGATGATCTTATGCACATGGATACCAAACAGGACATGCTTTAAAATTGCGCACAAACATGCAGCGGTGACAAACTACATACATTTTTAAAAGCTTTAAAAATCCTTTAAGGGTTACCACTTTAGATTTACAGAGGAGGTCTACTGCTAAGTACTGCCCTCGATCTGACCTTTGCAGTAATACCTCACATGCATGGTGCAATTTCTGTTTACATATGACACCAGACCGACTTTTGCGTTCGCCTTTGCGCATAAGCACAAGGGGACAGGGGTGCTTTTTTTATTATTATTTATTTTGCTTTTTTATTTTATTTTTAAACTGTTCCTTTAATTTTTTTTTTTTTATCATTTTTATTGTTATCTTAGGGAATGTAAATGGATAACTATGATAGCAATAGGTAGTGACAAGTACCCTTTTTTCTTTAAACACCTCACCCAACCCAAGTGGTTAGCAGGTGAAAGCAGGTAAAAACAGCCACGCCCCGTGGGCGAAACACATTGAAGTTGTGGTCTGGATGATCACGCTGAGGCTGCTTTTACCTGCATTCATCTGCTAACCACTCAGGCCAGGTGAGGAGTGCAGCGGCTGGGCTATCTCTTCCCATTTTTGCAGTATGCTTTGGGTCTGGACAGACCTTTCTTCAGCCTGCACCCTCACTAGCCAGCGGCATCCAACTCACTGGACCTTGACAGCCTGAATGGGGACCCTTAAGCAGTTATCATGGATACCATTAAAAGGTGTTCAATAAGTGCAAACAAATCCATTGATCCTGCCAGAAATTCAATACATGTGTACATTTTAAGGAGTGTTATTAACCTAGCCCAGTGCACCCCTGTGAAAGAACACCTCATTCTATATTACCTTATATTATGGAGATTAAGAGTATAGTACAGTATAATGAGTGAATACAACATTGTCATCCAGGACAGGAAGCATTTTACTGGCATACTTACCAGGTGATAATAAAGAGAAAAAAAAATGAACATAAGAAAACAAGTGGAGCCACCACATCTGTGGAGTGGTACACCGAATTATATTCCATTATTGTTCTTGGATTTAAATTCACTTTAAAACATCCTTAACCCAAGCTGAAATATAAAACTTTAGAAGTCAGCCTAAGCTCCTTACTCACCCTAAAGCGGAAGTTCTGCTTTATGGGGTCCCCCCTCCTCCACATTTGGCACAATAGAATTATTTTTGGGGAGTGGGTACCTAGGTTTGACAGGTACCTGCTCCCACTTCCGCTTCAGAGTGGAAGTTCACCCCTTTCTCTTTACCCATAGCATTCTAGGACATGTCGCAGAAGGATATGGACCATTTACAAAATGCAGCAGGTGTTGTGCATGCACAGTGGGAAGCTTGCTAGGAAGTCACAAGGAGTCAAAGCTTAGATGTAATCACTGAGCTGAGCTGACAAGAAGGAGCCCTCTCTCTGCGCTCCAGACTCTAAGTGTGTTGGACAAGATCTCCGGTCCCACAAATCGCATGTAATAAAGAAAATATATAGTGCTCTCTGCAAGGACTGATGTTTATTATGATATAAGAATAAAACTTACAAACATGGCACTGCAACCCAGTGCCTGGTATGCGAGCATGTACAAACAATTCCACATCAGTGATGGCCACGGTTGACGCAACGTGATTCCTTTCTGTGCACGTTACGTCCAAGGGGGCGGGACTTAACGAGGCCTCATCAGCCAAGTCCTGCCCCCTGGGACTTAATGTGTACAGAAGGAAGTCACATGATGTCACTCACGGCCATCGCTGATTTATGTGGAATTGTTTGTACACGCTCGCATACCAGTCACTGGGTTGCAGTGCTGTGTTTGTAAGTTTTATTCTTATATTATAACAAACATCAGTCCTTGCAGAGAGCACTATACATTTTCTTTATTACATGCAATTTGTGGGGCCAGAGATCTTTGCCAACACACTCCTTCCTGTCAGCTCAGCTCGGTGATTACATCTACTGACACTGTAATACATACCCTTTTGGGGAAAGTGTTTGTGACCCTTCTGTTCATTCAGGGGTCCACTCATTGAGGTGAGCTGCTAGTATTACAAGTGGTAGAGGTTCTTCACGGATTCACCTGCATGATCATACATAGAAACACTATTTTGGACACTTATTCTTGTTGCTCGTGTGTTCTGCTGCATATGGACTTTATACGTTTATTATATATTATAACTATGTAATTAAAAGTCATCAACTACAGTATTTGTAGCTGCATTGGCAGGGCCGTCCCTTTAATGAGGCACTTTAATCTTAGCCTAACCCAGCCCAGTTGAAGATTAGCAGCCACTGCCAGTGCAGTTTTTAGTCCGAGGACAGCTCCTATGGGAGGTGGGAAGACAGACTGATCGGCCTAGGCATGTCCACTAACCGTGTTTGAGAGCCTTGGAGGTGCCATTCACTGTTAGTGGCTTAGCAGTCTGTCCTTCATCCCTGGCTGCTTTGCTCTCCTCAGACTTACCACTAGAGATGGCCTTGCGGTTTGCCCGGCGTTCGGTTTGCAGCGAATTTTGCTCATTCGCGATTCGCCAAACCGGCGGACGTCTGGCGCTGTTCGCGGTGGCCATATTTGTTTACATTGTGAAGAACTTTGACCCATGACACATCCATCACGGGGTACAGGAAAGCCAATTGAGACATTTCAGCACATGGACAATTGGACATACCCCCTACCTTATAAATAGACCTGATCTGGCGGCCATGTTATATTCTGTCTTTTGTCAGTGTAGGGACAGGACACTGTGTGGAGCAGGGACAGTTCGTTTAATCACTAGCTATTACTATTAGGTCCACAAAGGTCCTTTTAAGGACTGGTATAGGTGTACAGTATATAGGGTTGTAATACACTTAGAATATACTTTCTTTCAAAGATACAAAGTATATTCTGGTGCATGGCTGCTGACTGCTGTGCTGCTGATTGCTGAGTGCACTGCTGACCGATTCTGCAGCTGTCTTTTGTCAGTGTAGGGACAGGACGCTGTGTGGAGCAGGGACAGTCAGTTTAATCACTAGCTATTACTATTAGGTCCACAAAAGACCTTTTAAAGACTGGTATAGGTGTACAGTATATAGGGTTGTAATACACTTAGAATATATTTTCTTTCAAGTATATTATGGTGAGTGCTTGCTGACCGATTCTGCAGCTGTCTTTTATCAGTGTAGGGAGGGACAGTTTGGTGTTTGGAGCAGGGACAGTCTGCAAATCACTAGCTACTAGGTCCACAAAGGTCCTTTTAAGGACTGGTATAGGTGTACAGTATATAGGGTTGTACACGTATAATATACTTTCTTTCAAATATAGAAAGCATATTATACTTGACTGCTGTGCTGCTGAGCTGATTGCTGCATGACTCTGCAGCTGTCTTTTATCAGTGAGGGGACTGAGGGACAGTTGTGTTTGGAGCAGGGACAGTATGCAAATCACTAGCTACTAGGTCTACAAAGGTCCTTTTAAGGACTGGTATAGGTGTACAGTATATAGGGTTGTACACGTATAATATACTTTTTTCAAATATAGAAATATAGAAAGCCCATTATACTTCACTGCTGTGCTGCTGAGCTAAGTGCTGACCGATTCTGCAGCTGTCTTTTATCAGTGTAGGGACTGAGGGACAGTTTGGTGTTTGGAGCAGGGACAGTCTACAAATCACTAGCTACTAGGTCCACAAAGGTCCTTTTAAGGACTGGTATAGGTGTACAGTATATAGGGTTGTACACGTATAATATACTTTCTTTCAAATATAGAAAGCATATTATAGTGCACTGCTGCTGACCGATTCTGCAGGTGTCGTTTCTCAGTGTAGGGAGGGACAGTTTGGTTTTGGAGCAGGGACAGTCTGCTACTAGCTAGCTACTATTAGGTCCACAAAGGTCCTTTGAAGGACTGGTATAGGTGTACAGTAATACTTGCACATATAGAAAGAATAGTATAGTGCATTTCCACTGTGCAGCATTGTGACTGCTGAGCGGTTCTGCAGCGATACTACAAAGAGTGACAAATGCAATAAAAAAAAAAGTATTATAACTGGTGTGATAGACCAGTGGCCCCCAAAGTCAATCGGGTCCACCGCAAACTTTTGGCCGTGTTCGCGAAACATCCCATCGGAAGTTCGTCCATCACTACTTACCACCATGCTAAAGGCAAGACAAGGTAATGCCCAGGCTAGACTGTATACTCTGGTCAGAACCTGGAAGTCTGGATGCCCAGTTACTTTGAGTCAGTGGGTAGGTACTGAGATCTGTACTGGTCACTGCTGGGGGCTCTGAGATCTGTACTAGTCACTCCTGCAAACAATGACATTTTTACTTGTCACTGCTAGGGGCACTGAGATCTGTGCCAGCCACTGCTGGCGACACTGAGATTTGTACTCATCACTGCTGCTGGCACTGAAATCTATACTGGTCACTGTTGGGGACACTTAGAACTGATCACTGCAGGAAATGCTAACATCTATACAAGTCACTGCTGATGACACTTAGATCTATACTGGTCACTGCCAGAAAGGCATGGATTGGCAACCAGTCACATTTATGCTTTCCGTTGGTTATGCGGCCTTAAAGCGGGTTTAATGGGTTTACTTCCTCTTTGATCCCCTGCAAAGGTAAAGCATAATGGACTACTATGCATCGCATAGTAGTCCATTATGTGTCACTTACCTGACACAGGAGCCAGCGAAGTCACCGTTGTCCCCTCGTGTACGGAGCCTCCATCTTTTTGGTGTGTCTCGCTGCTCCGGCGCTGTCATTCGACAGAGCTGCATGGGAGTCGCCTCTCGCGACATATCGCCGTAGACGGCGGTGCCTGTCTTTTGGCAAATATCTCCTAAACCGTGTAGGTTTAGGAGATATTTCTTGGACCTACGGGTAAGCCTTAATCTAGGCTTACATGTAGGTCAAAGTGGTTTGTAAGGGTTTACAACCACTTTAACTATTGCACCCTATACACTGTTGTGCTTTCAAAGTCCTGACCAAAGTGTTCACTGTCTCAACAGTTGCTGGTTTTAATGAAGTCTTTCTTTAAGGTAGACTTAGTGTTATTTTTTTGTGTGCAGAAATGTAATTGTAATGAAAGAGTTGAATAAAAATGTCCCTTTGTCCTGAGGTTTAAGTGCGACTGTCACTTATGGCTCAGTAAATAGCAGTATTTTGTGGGTACGAGATCAGTGGCATATAGTAGGTGTGCAATGTACACAGTGAATAGGCACAGGCATCCTCTTTAACCACTTTCAGACCGGACCAATTTGCTGGTCAAAGACCAGACCACTTTTTGCGATTCGGCACTGCGTCGCTTTAACTGACAATTGCGTGGTCGTGCGACGTGGCTCCCAAACAAAATTGACGTCCTTTTTTTCCCACAAATAGAGCTTTCTTTTGGTGGTATTTAATCACCCCTGCGGTTTTTATTTTTTGCGCTATAAACAAAAATAGAGCGACAATTTTGAAAAAAACGCATTATTTTTTACTTTTTGTTATAATAAATATCCCCCAAAAATATATAAAAAAACATTTTTTTCCCTCAGTTTAGGCCGATACGTATTCTTCTACATATTTTTGGTAAAAAAAAAATTGCAATAAGCGATTATTGATTGGTTTGTGCAAAAGTTATAGCGTTTACAAAATAGGGATAGTTTTATAGCATTTTTATTAATAATTTTTTATTATTTTTTTTTTACTAGTAATGGCGGCGATCAGCGATTTTTATTGTGACTGCGACATTGTGGGGGACCCTTCGGACATTTTTGACACATTTTTGGGACCATTGTCATTTATACAATAATCACTGCTATATAAATGCAGTGATTCCTGTGTAAATGACACTGGCAGTGAAGGGGTTAACCAGTGGGTGGCAGTGTAGGGGTTAAGTGTTCCTAGGGGTGTGTTACTAACTGTGGGGGGGTTGGGGTTTCATTTAGTGAACACTGATCTCTGCTCCAATCACATGGAGCAGAGATCAGCGTCACTAGTTGCTAGGCAGAATGGAGAAATGTTGTTTACAACGGCATTTCTTCATTCGGCTGCTCCCCGAGACGATCCCGGCGCTCGAGTCCGCGGCTCCCGCGACCGGACTCACGGAGGTCCCGACCAGCGCGATGGCAGGGCGGCAAATTTAAAGGGACATACATGTACGCCCATTTGCCTGCCCGTGCCATTCTGTCGACGTACATCGTCGTGCGCTGGTCGGCAAGTGGTTAAGTCACTCCCATTGTCACACGTAATCTTGCCATACCCACCATTCACATAGCCACAAGGATAAAGTTTTGTTGACACTATGGTCCCTTGACTTTTTTACTGCAACCCAAAATCTGACAAGATCCAGCCCTGTTCTGAAGCCTTTATTATTCTCACTGACAGACTGACCCTCCCACCCCTTCAACTGGAGCAATGCAATTCCCAAAGACAACCTCTGGATATGACGCTGAGCACATACACTCAACTTCTTTGGTCGACCATGGCGCGGCCTGTTCTGAGTGGAACCTGTCCTGTTAAAACGCTGTATGGTCTTGGCCACTATGCTGCAGCTCAGTTTTAGGGTCTTGGCAATCTTTTGTAGCCTATGCCATTTTTATGTAGAGCAACAATAATTTTTTTCAGATCCTCAGAGAGTTCTTTGTCATGAGGTGCCATGTTGAATTTCCATTGACCAGTATGAGAGAGTGAGAGAGATCACACCAAATTTAACACACCTGCTCCCCATTCACACCTGAGACCTTGTAACATTAACAAGTCACATGACACCTGGGAGGGAAAATGGCTGATTGGGCCCAATTTGGATATTTTCACTTAGGGGTGTACTAACTTTTGTTGCCAGCAATTTAGACATTAATGGCTGTGTGGAGTTATTTTGAGGGGACAGCAAATTTACACTGTTATACAAGCTGTACACTCACTACTTTACTTACCTTGTAGCAAAGTGTAATTTCTTCAGTGTTGTAACATGGAAATATATAGTAAAATATTAACAAAGATGTAAGGGGTGTACTCACTTTTGTAAGATACTGTATACTCATACTGTACTTATGTACTCTGTGCCCAAACTAGTCAGTCATCTCTTTGTGATAGCTTCACTCTTCTTAAAGTGTCCACATCTAGCAGTAAGTGACATAAATCCCAATGAAGGCCCTTCCTCCTCTGCAAGAAAGGAAGATGGAAGGCTTGAGACCTGGTGCACCATGTGTCAAGATCAGATATGTATTTGGGGTATTTAAAATAGTTATTATTTAAACAAACCCAGCAACTAGTTAGAAGGAGAGGGGAAGTGCTCTAAATTCAGTCTCATCTATGGCCAAAACATTTTTTTTTTTCATTTTTAGATAGCATAGAGAAGGGTAAAAAAATAAAATTAATTCTGTTGCTTATGTACCCCTGTCCCCTCTGCACCCCCTGTCCACAGTCCCCCTTTACCACAACCACTGGATTACAGGTGTGGACTTCCTCCAGAAGCCAAAGTGTTGTCACAGCTAAGGAAAAGCCAGCATTACTCCCAGGGCTTTTGACAAACGAATGTGCAGAAACCCAACCACCCTTTCCTGAGCCACTTTTGTCTTTATCCCCTCCCCATCTCCCAACACCCCCTGCTCACCTCTGCAAATCCCGTTCACAGTTCACCTCTGCACTCCCTATCCACAGCTTACTATTTCTCCCCTCAACTCTAGCTCCACAGTGCACCCCATCCACAGAATGCCCCTCTGCACCCGAAACATAGCTCACCTATACACCCCCCAATCCACAATTCTCTTCTGTATCTACCCCCCCATCCACAGCTTATCACTGCACCCCTATCAACAGCTCAACTCTGCTCCCCCCTCCTTAGCTCACCTCTGCACCTCCTCCATCTACAGCTCACCTCTCTTGTCCACAACTTACCTCTTTCCATCTCACCTCCACACCTCATTCTACAGTTCACCTTTTACTCCCCCCATTCACAGCTTGTGTTCACACACCCCCACAGCTCACCTCTGCACCCCTTCATCTACAGCTCCTCTCTGCACCCCTCACCCACAGCTTCTCTGCACCCCCTCATCTACAGCTCCTCTGCACCCCCTGTCCATAGCTCAACCGTGCACCCTGAATCCAGAGCTTATCACTCCCCCCACTCCAGTCCACCTCTTTACCCCTATCTGAAGCTAACCTGTGCACCCCCACACACCCTGTCAGCTCACCACTTCTCCTCCAGCTTACCTCTGCACCAACATCCACTGCTCACCTTTGCACCCCATCCACAATTAACCTCTGCACACCCATGCACAGATCACCTCTGCACCCCCACTGTGCACAGCTCACTTCTGCATCTACCCTATTTACTGCTTACCTATACACCCCTTCGCCCTCAACTGTGCCCTTTTCCTTCAGCGCTCATCACTTCTCTCCCCCACCTCAACTCACCCCTCCTCTCCCATTCACAGCTCACCTCTGCACCCCTATCCCCACACCTTTAATAGCAAATTTCTGTAACTGTAAACCAATGAACAAAATCTCATCTACCGTATGATCAACCAAGATTATTTAGTCATCATGGTCCCCAACTAACGGCAATCTGACTATACATAAAAATTCAAAAACATGCATTTCAAATGTTGTACAATATGGGAAGTTTGTCACACGGTCATTAACTTTTCTGTATTGCTAAATATTACACTTATACCTCCACCCTTCACACTCCCCCGCTCTTCCTTCCTCCACACACCAAAAGCCTGCAGCAAGCAGAAAAAGAATTGACTTCTAGCCTCGCTCCACTGACAATCAGGAAAACCTGCAGCCACTTTCCTATTGGATGTAGTAAGTACCTTGAAAAGTCCATGAGAGAATTTATATATGAAATTGTGTTCTGTCACTTGCCTTCTCTGTTATGCTTTTGCAAAATAATGAAGTAGAGATGACAGAAAAGGATGTAAACTAGAATAGCAGTTGCAGAAGGAAATCATTCAGTCAGCGAGGGACGCTATTTGTGCTGCAAGAAAGCCATGATGAGGTCTGCAGAGAGAATGTCAACAAAGTCGTACTTAAAGGCGGACCTTCAGTCATTTTTTCATCTCTCCATCTATGAAATCTTCTGCCCTTGTTGTTCTAACTTTGGATAGTAAAACATTTTTTTTTTCTACCAGTAAATACCTTATACACCCCACTTCCTGTTTCTTGTCTGGTAAAAAGCCTAGGCTTATGATATCATGCACAGCTCTCTCTCTCAGTACTGTGAGAGTTTGCCAGGAAAGGAGGGGGGTGAGTCATAAGAGGGCCAATGAGAGCTGCGGAGCTCAATTTGGGCCTCTGTGTGTCTGTGTAAATCCAGGAAGTGAACAGGCAGCAGTTTAAGCTGCCTACAGTTAAAATGGCTGCAGCCAGACTCAGTGGAGGGAGATTTCTGGAGCATATTTGGCAAGTACAGAATCACAGTATATATAAAATAATATGCAAAGTGGTTGGAGGGAAGCTTCAGAATGGCAAAGACATTTTTATTACAAATTGTGTGAGCAGACTGCAGTTCCTCTTTAAAGTAAATCCCCCCGAAATAAAAAAAAATGACTGACTATAACTACATTAGCCATTTTAAGGCCTCACTCGAGCCACAAATATATTTTGTTTTGGATAGTATGCAGATGGATTAGAACTTTTGTTTTAAACACTGTTCTGTCCCAATGGAGATGTGTTTGTAAGGCTTTAGAAGCTACGTACTTCTAAGTCCCCTTTCACACGGGGTCGTTTTGCAGGTGCTATTGCACTAAAAATAGCACCTGCAAACCGACCTGAAACAGACGCTGATGTCTCTCCAATGTGAAAGCCAAACGGTAAAAAAAGTCCTGCTAGCAGCATCTTTGGAGTGGTGAAGGAGCGGTGTATACACCACTCCTGCCCATTGAAATCAATGGGGCAGCGTGGCTATACTGCCAGCAAAGCGCTGCTGTAGCAGTGCTTTGCGGTGGTTTTAACCCTTTCACGGCTGCTAGTGAAAAGGCGTGAAACCCCCCCCGCTAGCGGCCTAATACTGCCGCTAAAATGACAGTAAAGTGGCGATAAAAATACCGCAGTTTTACTGCCGATGCCGCTCCCGCCCCAGTGTGAAAGGGGCCTAATCCTGTTCTCTTTTAAACACTCATGCAGAGGTGACAAGAATGTATATCCCCCTGCGGGAACTAAGACAAGAGTAAAAACCTGACAGAGGCTCTAAACTTTCTTCACTGTACTATGATTTTATTTTTTGTATTGCTGCTTGTGACCCTGTTGAGGATAGGATGACACCAGTCAAATAAACAGGAAGGAGAAGTCTCCCAAAACGGAGACCATACCTCCCAACTTTTTCAGATGGGAATGAGGGACACCTACTAGCAAAATTAGGTAGGCATAGGGCACGCCCCCTGCCACACCTCTTTAAAGGAGAATTAACAAAAAAAAAAATGATTCGTTTGTAGCGGCCATAACCCTTTGCAGGGCGGCCTTAACTTATTGGGCTTACCGGTTACCTCCTCCTGGCTTGCTCTTCCACGTCTAGGGGTTCCCAGGGTTGATACCCAACAACCTGAATGCTGACACAAATAAAGTCCTTTTGAAAGGTTTTATTTTGCAGTGGTAACATCCAATAACACAGTCTCTTATAGGAACAGAGGGCACAGGTGAAGAACTCAGGCACCTTGAACTGCGGTTTAACAAAGTCACTAATACCACCCAGAGAGTAGCCACTTCAAGGCTGAACAGATCTCTAGCCAGAGATCATGGCAGTCAGCATGTTGACTCAGATAATTGAAACAATCTTATGAATGTGTACAAATTATAACTAAGGGCGAACGGGAACCTTTTTCCTCAGTACCTGGAACGTTCTCTGTCTCCTTAACCACTTGCCGACCGCCGCACGACGATGTACGTCGACAGAATGGCACGGGCAGGCATAAGGGCTTACATGTACGTCCTTGCCTGCCCGCGGGTCGGGGGCCCGATCGGGCCCCCGCCCGGTGCCTGCGGCGGTCGGTATTCGTTCGGGAGCGATCCCGGACGAGGGGACGGCCATTCATTCATGGCCACCCCCTCGCGATCGCTCCCGACGAATGAAAATGTCCGGTGACATCACTTCCTCTCCTGTAATGTAAACACAGGAGAGGAAATGATGTATTCTCTCCTCCGTGTCGGTATTTTTCGTTCCGGCACCGAGGAGAGAGCATCGGTGAGTTGCACAAGCACTACACTACACAGTAGAACATGCCAGGCACACTCACACCCCCCCTTTACCCCCCGATCACCCCCCAATTACCCCTGCCCCCCCAGTCACAGTGACACCAATTGCTTTTTTTTTTTTTGCATTGGTGTCATTTGTGACTGTAATAACTGTTAGGGCAGTTAGGGTTAGCCCCCTTTAGTTCTAATGTGCCCCCCTAACCCCCCCAATAAAGGTTTAACCCCGTAATCACCCCCCGTCGCCAGTGTCACTAAGGCTGGGTTCACATTGCAGCGGTTTATGAGAACGAATGTGATTCGCACCGCACTGCAGTGCAAATCACATCCGATCTCTGTGCGATTCGAGTTCAGCCATACAGATAGTATGGCTGAATTCGTGTCGCACCCGCCGCACCCGCCGCACCCGCCGCAAATTCGCACGGGACCCTTTTTTTGGCCCGCAGCAGAATCGGATCGCATGGGTGTTCACACCATGCGATCTGAGTTTGCAGATCGCACTGCGATATGCGAACTGATCTGGGGGTGTCATTAACATTTCACTGACACTCCCAGCAGTTCGTATAGGGCAGTGTGAACTGCCGCCGGGAGGCATGCGATGCGGGAACCCGCCGCGGATTCGTGGCGTTCCCGCATCGCTCCAGTGTGAACCCAGCCTAATAAGCGATCATTTTTCTGATCGCTGTATTAGTGTCAAAGGTGACGCTAGTTAGGCAGGTAGGTATTTAGGTTCGCCGCAGCTTTTTATAGCGCCAGGGACCCCCATATACTACCGCATAAAGCCCCCTGATTTCCCCCTAGTTAACCCTTTCACCAGTGATCACCATATAACTGTTACAGGTGACGCTGGTTGGTTAGTTATTTTTTTATAGTTTCAGGGCACCCGCCATTTATTACCTAATAAAGGTTTAACCCCCTGATCACCCGGCGGGTGTCATTTGTGACTGTAATAACTGTTAGGGCAGTTAGGGTTAGCCCCCTTTAGTTCTAAGGTACCCCCCTAACCCCCCCAATAAAGGTTTAACCCCGTGATCACCCCCCGTCGCCAGTGTCACTAAGGCTGGGTTCACATTGCAGCGGTTTATGAGAACGGATGTGATTCGCACCGCACTGCAGTGCAAATCACATCCGATCTCTGTGCGATTCGAGTTCAGCCATACAGATAGTATGGCTGAATTCGTGTCGCACCCGCCGCAAACTCGCACGGGACCCTTTTTTTGGTCCGCAGCAGAATCGGATCGCATGGGTGTTCACACCATGCGATCTGAGTTTGCAGATCGCACTGCGATATGCGAACTGATCTGGGGGTGTCATTAACATTTCACTGACACTCCCAGCAGTTCGCATAGGGCAGTGTGAACTGCCGCCGGGAGGCATGTGATGCGGGAACCCGCCGCGCATTCGTGGCGTTCCCACATCGCTCCAGTGTGAACCCAGCCTAATAAGCAATCGTTTTTCTGATCGCTGTATTAGTGTCACAGGTGACGCTAGTTAGGCAGGTAGGTATTTAGGTTCGCCGCAGCTTTTTATAGCGCCAGGGACCCCCATATACTACCGCATAAAGCCCCCTGATTGCCCCCTAGTTAACCCTTTCACCAGTGATCACCATATAACTGTTACAGGTGACGCTGGTTGGTTAGTTATTTTTTTTTATAGTTTCAGGGCACCCGCCATTTATTACCTAGTCTCACTAGTGTACCCCTAAATTTAGGGGTGTCTACTTTCCAAAATGGGGTCATTTGGGGGGGGTTTGTGCCATCTTGGCATTTTATGGCTTTCAAAACTGTAACGCCCTTAGAAATCCTGAAGGCAGTGCTTGGTTTTCGGGGCCCCGTACGCGGCTAGGCTCCCAAAAAGTCCCACATATGTGGTATCCCCCCTACTCAGGAGAAGCAGCAGAATTTATTTTGGGGTGTCATTTCACATATGCCCATGGCATGCGTGAGCAATATATCATTTAGTGACAACTTTGTGAAAAAAAAAAAAAAAGTTTGTAATATTCCCGCAACTTGTGGCAAAATATAAAATATTCCATGGACTCAACATGCCTCTCAGCAAATAGCTTGGGGTGTCTACTTTCTAAAATGGGGTCATTTGTGGGGGTTTTGTGCCATCTTGGCATTTTATGGCCTTCAAAACTGTAATAGGTAGTGAGAAGTGAAATCAAACATTTACGCCCTTAGAAAGCCTGAAGGCGGTGCTTGGTTTTCGGGGCCCCGTACGCGGCTAGGCTCCCAAAAAGTCCCACACATGTGGTATCCCCGTACTCAGGAGAAGCAGCAGAATTTATTTTGGGGTGTCATTTCACATATGCCCATAGCATGTGTGAGCAATATATCATTTAGTGACAACTTTGTGTAAAAAAAAAAATAATAATTATTTTTTGTCATTATTCAATCGCTTGAGGCAAAAAAATAAAATATTCAATGGGCTCAACATGCCACTTATCAATTTCCTTAGGGTGTCTACTTTCCAAAATGGGGTCATTTGGGGGGGTTTTGTACTGCCCTGCCATTTTAGCACCTCAAGAATTGAGATAGGCAGTCGTAAACTAAAAGCTGCGTAAATTCCAGAAAACGTACCTTAGTTTGTAGATGTGACAACTTTTGCGCAAACCAATAAATATACAATTATTGACTTTTTTTTTACCAAAGACATGTGGCTGAATACATTTTGGCCTAAATGTATGACTAAAATTGAGTTTATTGGATTTTTCTAATAACAAAAAGTAGAAAATATCATTTTTTTTCAAAATTTGCGGTCTTTTTACGTTTATATCGCAAAAAATAAAAATCGCAGAGGCAATCAAATACCATCAAAAGAAAGCTCTATTTGTGGGAAGAAAAGGACGCAAATTTTGTTTGGGTACAACATTGCATGACCTCGCAATTACCAGTTAAAGCAGCGCAGCGCCAAATTGTAAAAAGACCTCTGGTCATTTACCAGCAAAATGGTCCGGTCTGAAAGTGGTTAAGCCCCGTACACACTATCAGATTGTCTGCTGAGTTTTTCCTTCAGATTTACCAAAACCATGTAGTAGAAGGGCCTGCCTGATTGCATACACATTGAAACTCCTAAGGTTTGACCTCATATTATATGGTTTTGGTAAATCTGAAGGAAAAACTCAGCAGAAAATCTGATAGTGTGTACAGGGCTTTAGTGGTACTGGAAAAGTATGAATTCGTCAATTTCCTTCCCAACTCAGTAACCAGGCACTTCTCAGGATTCCACTTGTCGGCCCTCCTCTGAAGAGTCCTCCCCCGGTCACTTCCACGAGCTGTGGTGCCCCTCCAAGCCGAGAGCGCACCCGGACACCTTGAATCCTCCCTCAGTTACTGCGCCTCAGACCAGCCGGTTCCAAGACTCGGGAACAGATGGATCCATACCCCAGACCAGGCAAGTCTATTGGGGGCATCTAACAGGAACATGTAGCGGGATGTCGAACACTCCGTGACCGGGACCCCTCATGGGGCTACCCCAGTCCTGGAACCAGAACAGACCACACGGGCCTCACAAACTCCTCTTAAAAACCATGTGACCCTCACCTCTTAATTACCCCTTCCCAGACTCCTCAGCGGGCCCCGGCAGTCTCAATGATTGGTTCCAGAGGAGGCTGATACCTAAACATCCAACCAGGCCTGGTTCTGGCCTGTCAGGTGCACCTCACTGTTCACATGACCAGGCAGAACTTCCAACACAGCCTGGCCAGACTGATGTTTGGCCAACCTATGAAATTAATCCTCAGAATCCCTACTGTTCTGAGGCAAAAACTAAATTTACATGCGTATGACATTTTGCCCAAAATGTCATCCGCTACAAGTTAAACCAACAAGCACTTTTTTTTTTAACACTACTATTCCTTTATATTGGCTTTGGAAATTTACAAATGCAGCAATTTAGACATTGGATGAAAGGTTTAGCACTGGGAAATACTTTTTGAAAGATAAGTAGTGCATTTTATTTACAACTATATAGATCAGACCAAAATGAGGGACAAATGAGGAGGAACGTGGGACAGGGGGACATTGCTCCAAATAAGGGACAGTTGGGAGCTATGGACCACAACAAAAACAACAAAAAAACTGACATATCAAAATCGATATACATTTTGGTGGTGTTGGGTTAGAAAGTTAGTAAAAAGTATTAATCATCTTTACATCACAAACCATACATTTCTAATATGTAAAAAACTTCTAATGTTGCTTCCCAAGACATTTCATACCTTGCTTGTCTGATTGGTTCATTGCTTTTTTTTTTTAAAAGCCTACACTTAAAGCGGAGGTCCACCCTAAAATGGACCTCCACTCATCGGAATCCCCCCCCCCTCCGGCGCCACAATCGGCACCTTTCAGGGGGGAGGGGGGTGCAGTTACCTGGATAATCCAGGTAACTGCACCCACTTCCGGGCTAGCTCTCTGCGGAACGGGCGTAGGTTACGCCCCCGTTCCGCAAGCGCCCGCCCCCTTCAGCAAGTGCCCCGCTGCCTGCTGGGAAACACACAGCTCCCAGAGGCAGCGGGGACCGTCCGGATTGCGCCGCGCGGCTCGCGCATGCGCAGTAGGGAACCGGGAAATGAAGCCGAAAGGCTCCATTTCCTGATTCCCATACCCAAGATGGCGGCGGGACCCGGCAGCCGAGCGAGCGATCGGCTTCGGGTGCCGACATCGCGGGCGCGCTGGACAGGTAAGTGTCACTATTTAAAAGTCAGCAGCTGCAGTATTTGTAGCTGCTGGCTTTTTAAAAAAAAAAAAAAAACGCGGAGTCCCGGTGGACTCCCGCTTGAAGTCAAATTTTTTGTATTTTTTCTCAACAGGAGTTGAGATCCTTCCTTAGGCTGCTTTCACACTGGGGCGGTATTCAGGCGTTACAGCGCTAAAAATAGCGCCTGTGTAGCGCCTGAAAAAAACCGGCCCCTTTCCCTTCAGTGTGAAAGCCGGAGGGCTTTCACACTGGAGCGATGCGCTGGCAAGACGGTGAAAAAAGTCCTGCTAGCCGCATCTTTGGAGCGGTGAAGGAGCGGTGTATTCACCGCTCCTATACCGCTCCTACCCATTGAAATCAATGGGACACCGCGGCAATACCGCCGGCAAAGCGCCGCTGCAGCGGCGCTTTGCGGGTGGGTTTAACCCTCTTTCGGCCGCTAGCGGGGGTTAAAACCACCCCGCTATCGCCCGCAGACCGCCGCTAAAACAACGGTAAAGCGCCGCTAAAAATAGCGGCGCTTTACCGCCGACGCCGCTCCCGCCCCAGTGTGAAAGCAGCTTAAGCGTAGGTTTACACTAGTGTGGGCCATGCATCCCACGTTTGCTCGGGCACAGCGGCCCTTTCAAATGTGCGTGTGAACCACGCAAAAAATGTGCATGCAACTTTTTAAATATGCAGCAGGGAAACCACGTGGTCTTTTTGCCATGCAGTTCCTGCGACTGCATTGCGGACTGAGATACATGGGGGTGTTATTCAGAATGAATGGCAGCCTGTGCTTCCCGCAAGAGCACTGCGATTCGGGTATGGGTGGTTGAGGGTGCAGGAATCAATGCAATTTCTGCACCTGCAAACGGAACATACATTGCAGGCTATTATGAACCTAGCCTTAGGCTAGTTATAGTCACATAAACTGTTTGATTGGATGCAGCCACTGTTTGGCCAACAGTAGAAGTATGTTGTTGGAGCAGTGCTATGAGGACCATCTATGAATTGTTTCTGGTTCATAAAGAATCAATTAAAATTTGATCAGTGTATGGACAGTGTAATGCCCCGTACACATGGTCGGATTTTCAAACGGAAAATGTTCGATGGGAGCTTTTTGTCATTTTCCATCAGAATTTCCGTCGCACAAAATTTGAGATCTGGTTCTCAAATTTTCCGTTGTCGTAAATTTCCGATCGTGTGTACACAATTCCGACACACAAGGTTCCGTGCATGCTCGGAATCAAGCAGAAGAGCAGCACTGGCTATTGAACTTAATTTTTCTCGGCTCGTCGTACGTGTTGTACGTCACCGCGAATGCAAGACCAAGTTTGAGCCAACATCCATCGGAAAAAATACATGGATTTTGTTGTTGGAATGTCCGATCGTGTGTGCGGGCAAAAGGCTTAGTCCGAAGCCAATCGTTGTCCTTGTTCACTGGGGTCCCATCCTCCCATACCTGCAGGTGCAGTAATTTCAGTATGCTCTCTTTCTGCAAGGCCACTCTGTGCACTCACAGCAGGGGACAGGGATAGAAGCGGTTGCAGCATGTAGACTGCTATGTAACAGCGTAGGGCTGTGTGGTTGTAGTGGGAAAACGTCATTAAAAGAACATGTATTCATTCATGTTGGCTTAGTTGAAGTATTTTGCATATGTGATGTTTATACCTGAGCATAGACCTGTATAGATTTCCTCAAGGATGGCCTGCTCATGTAAGTGGCTCACAGCCTTCAGCAGCAGTTTTTGTCTTGGTTGTAAACCCTTACATCTACCCGGTGAAGTGACTACCCTCAGGTGCTAAACAGAAATGAAACAACTCGTCCTTCATAAGTTGTACCTAGTTATCTGCTGCTATTTCTTCCGTAGATCATTCTAAAATCACAGATCAAAGGACTTTTCTCAGCTATAGCAGCAGGGGTGTGGATCTGATGTCACACACAGAGCTTATGTCATACTGTAGAGCTAGAACACAGCGTTCTCTGATATCTGATTGGAGGAAAGGGACATACACACCACACGCAAATGAGGTGGACAGAGGAATCTTCCACCTCTCCCAGGTTATTGTCTTCTGACAGATTTGCGGGCCGCTTTCAGAATACACTGATCAGTGGCTACAGCTGGTTGCCTGCAACTGATCAATAAATGCATGCAACTTTTAGCCCTGGTTCACACCTATGCAGGTTTTAGTTTGCATATTTCAGGTGCATTTTACATTTTTCAATTCACGTTTTTGATTGAAGTCTATGGAACCAAAAACCAGAAAAAAAGTCCCTGGTCCTTTCCATAAAATGCACAGATGTGAACGCAACCCATAGCAAACCATGTTAAATGCACGGTATTGAGTTTCTGCAAAATGGAAAACGCACTAAAAAAAATGCACCAGGCCTAAATCATTTAGAGCCCCTGACCTGAGCGCCTCATAATTTTCTGGGAGATTAAAAAAAAAAAAATTGTACTGACCAAGCCAATATTGCTAATTGTGAAACTAGATAATTGTCTTCCTCATTCTCTTCTCAAAGCTTTTCTAAACCCCATGTGATATACTGATTAAAAGGAAAGCTTTCCTGAAGCAAACACTGATGATTATTCATCCTGCAAAAGCTAGAATCCTAGAAGCTATTATTAGCATTTTGTTTCTGTTCCTAGTAGCTAAATAGTGTTATCCTATGTGTCCATGCACAATACATTAGGCAATTAGCATTTTTTGAGCTTCACCGTCTAGGAGCAGAAAAAAATAATGTTTTTGTAGAGTTTTTTGGAGCGTTTTTTCCAGTAGAAAAAACACTGAACACTTCTAAACACTACTAAAAAACTCCTAACAGCTTTTTTTCCCCTTCATGTACTGTAAAAACGCTAATAAAATGTTAATGCTCCTAACTAAATGCTTCTAAAAGCTACTAAAAGCCCCCACAAAAACGCTATTATCAGCATTTTTCATGCAGCTTTTTTTTCTAGTATTTTTTGAGCGTATACAAAAACGCTAGTGTGCATGGTGCCTAATTCTCATGCTGACCAGCTTGCCAGCTCATAACATACATATAGAAAATTATATTCTATAGGTTTTTTGATGTGAATACTTGTTCCAGGTCATTGACTCAGAAAGTACAAACGCAAGAGGCCTGGGCAACTAGCATTTTTACAAGGAGGTCAGCTGTGGCAGCCCCCCACACTGTCTGTTTCTCAGATGTTTAGGATATTGGGCACATGTAAAAACATGTAACAATTTTGTATCTAAATTCACTAAGCTTTATTGCATGCGGTAAGGGTATCAAGTTACCCAGTTGCATAAATTATTGCATGTTGTAAATAAAGTCCAATTCATCAAAAAAAAAAAAACATTTTGCGGTAAACAACGGAAAAAAAAAAAATGGTAAATATTGCAAAAAATAATACAATAACCTAAGTCCACTTCACAAACGACACAGGAACTTCAAAAATGGTTTGGTATTTAACCACTTCAGCCTGGGCAGATTTGGCTACTGAATGACCAGGCCAATTTTGCACAAGATTGCGCTGTCGTGTGATGCTGTACCCAAACAAAATTGACGTCCTTTTTTTCCCACAAATAGAGCTTTCTTTTGATGGTATTTGATCACCCTTGCGTCTTATTTTTTTGCGCTATAAACAAAAGAAGAGCGGCAATTTTGGAAAAAAAAAGCAACATTTTTTACTTTTTTCTATAATAAATACCCCCCAAAAATATATTAAAAAGTTTTTTTCCTCAGTTTAGGCTAATATCTATTTGTATATGTATTCTTCTACATATTTTTGGTAAATAAATAAAATCGCAATTAGCGTATATTGATTGGTTTGCGCAAAAGTTATAGCATCTACAAAATAGGGGATAGTTTTATGGCATTTTTATTATTATTTATATTTTACTAGTAATGGTGGTGACGCGAGGTTTTTATTGGGACTGACATTATGGCAGACACATCGGACACTTTTGATACATTTTTGGGACCACTGTCATTTATACAGCGATCAGTGCTATAAAAATGCACTGATTACTGTAAAATGTCATTGGCAGGGAAGGGGTTAACAACAAGGGGGCATCAAGGGATTAATTGTGTCCCCTAGTGTGTGTTCTAACTGAAGGGGGAGGGGACTGTGTAGGGTAGATGACAGATCACTGTTCATACTCTGAACAGACGGTCTCTTCTCCCCTCAGAGAACCAGAAACTGTGTGTTTACACACACAGATCCCGGTTCTCGGGGAAGAGCAGCTTGCGTGCGCTCCTAGTGGCCACAGGGTAAAGCGACATAACAAAACGTTGTTTCGCCCAGCAGTGCCATTCTGCCGCAATAAAATTGCGGGGGCTGGTCGGCAAGTGATTAAACATAAAAAAGTACCAGTCACATATGGAATTTACCCAAAGGATAGGACGGTCCTGACTGAACCACTTTTAGCAGCTTCCAGGAGGTTCTTTCCCACCCAAATATTTCTCAACCTCCAAAATAGGAAATTATTACTGCGGAGAGAACTGTAAGTCAGTCCTCTCCTTTATGATTGCACTACCCGGGACCTCTCAACCTGTGTGAGTGAGGACCCCCGAGTACATCAAAACCATCCCCCTAAAGAGACCACAACCCAAATATGGAAGAAACCTAGCACTTATCTAGGACATATCCTTGGTGTCCTGTACACTACCTAAAACACTTGGGCCCTAAGGCCGGCCATACCCGGAGTGAAAAGAAATTCGCTCAATTACCCCATCCACAAAGACAGTGTTGATGCAGGAAGCCCTCCTACTTGGCCATTGTCATCTTCCAGTGGGGGCGGGGGAGCGTGGGAGAAGCTGAAATCCCTGCTCTAGGGAGAAGGAAAAGATAAATCTATCTTTTCCACTTCACAGAGGAGAAAGACTGGGGTGGGTTTTCATAGTAGTGATCACTGTGATGGGCTAATCACAGTGATCACATGATGGAGAGCTGTCAGAACGAGACCCAGAGCTGTCAGTAACAGCTCAGTCTTAGAAATGAGAGCATGCGATCGAGAGCATTTCCAGTACAAGTTGTAAACAAATAATGCAAATCATGATACCAAAAGGTCAAATCATAAAGCATTGGAACTTATACGGTACTCTGTCATGAAATATGGATATGATTGTGAAAAGGCAGAGTGGGTACATTAAGACAGAAAGCGAACAACTATGTAGGCAACTTAAACAGTAGATTTATAATGAAGTACATGTCCTATTTTGCAAATAATTTAAGGCATCTACATGCATGTTACAAGCAATTGTGTCCTCAAAGCATTGTAAAAACCCTCTCTCTCTGAATAATTATGTTATTATTTATTCCTATGCTATTCAGCAATCAGGAAATCTCCCGATTTGGGAGATTCCTCCTCAGCCTTTGTCTTTGTGACATCATAACAACAAATGAGACTATCTGGGAACTTTTTTTTTTTAACATTTTAAGTATGTAAACAAGGTACATTCACAAATATGCATATTACAAGACTGGATGCATAATACAGGGAAAAAGGGTATTTGATCCCCTGCTGATTTTGTATGTTTGCCCACTGACAAAGAATTGATAAGTCTATCATTTTAATGATGGTTTATTTTAACAGTGAGAGACAGAATAACAAAAATATCCAGAAAAACGTATTTCAAAAAAAATTATGAAATTGACTTGCATTTTAATGAGTAAAATAAGTATTTGATCCCCTATCAACCAACAAGATTTCTGTCTCCCAGGTGTCTTTTATACAGGTAACGAGCTAAGATTAGAAGCACTCTTTTAAAGGGAGTGCTCCTAATCTCAGTTTGTTACCTGTATAAAAGACAACTGTCCACAGAAGCAATCAATTAGGCCCCTTTCACACGGATGGCTGTTCTGCCGCAGTTTAGCATGTTTCTTTTTTTCTGTGAAATTCAAGACTCCAGGCACAGTGATCAGCTGCATTTGTACAGTGCAATTACCTGCGTTTATGTGCGTTTCTGTGCAGTTGCGTTCAGCTGCAGTTATCTAATATAGTCGTTCCCATAGCAACCTTTTTTTTTAATTGATTTTTTTTGGTCCCTTGAATCCCTTCTCACGCTGCTATCCGCAATTGGCACAAAAGACTGTGATTACCTGTGGTTATGTGCATATAGCTGCGCTACATCGCACCTGGACGCATTCAATTCTATTTTTTCTATTCGCACCGCATTTAACGAAATCGCAGCTAAACGCAGTGTGTGAATGGGGCCATAGGAAAGCAGTGTGTGCTTTTAGCTGCGGTAGAAAACTAGAAAATCTGCAGCTAAAAGCACCATTCTATCCGTCCGTGTGAAAGGGGCCTTAGATTCCAATCTCTCCACCATGGCCAAGACCAAAAAGCTGTCCAAGGATGTCAGGGACAAGATTGTAGACCTACACAAGGCTGGAATGGGCTCAGGGCCGTCTTTAATATTGATTGGACCCTGGGAAAACATTTTCTTAAATAGCAGCTAGACTTAAAATCAGTTTACTGTATCCGATCAGGCAGCGATTGCAAATGGTTGCCAGAGGTTACAGCATATCATTACTGCTTACTGACTGGTTGCTAGAGGTTACAGCACTCCTTACGGCTCACTGATTAGTTGGTAGAGGATACAGCACATTTCTGCTTGTTGATTGGCTGCTAGAGATTGCTGTACAGTAATACTGCTCACTGGTTGCTATAGGTTACAGCACATCGTCTCCTCACTGCAGGGGGGCATGATATACCTATGAATGCTGCCTTTACATATCAATGCAGTTGGCCTCATCTATTTACATATGCATGTCACTGCAGGGGGCGGTCCCTCTGGCTATAACCCCTCACCCTGCTTCCTGCAGCTCAGTTTTTGTTCTGCCTAGTGCAGGAGAAGGACCTGGCTCCCTGAGGGGACCATTGATCCTGGGAATTCTCATTTTTTCTGCAGTTTTGATCCTGTGATCTACAATCAACAGCCAGGCTGGGTGACAGACAGGATAATATAGATCCTTGTAGTCTCCCCAGCCTGGCCATAGAGTGTGAGCAGACCCTAGCTACACGCCACGACATGCCCCTTCTGCTCCAGGGGTTGCCGGTGAGCTATATGCTCCTGGGAACACATATGACCGGGCTACTGCTGTTCGTGTCACAGTGTGCCTTGGCCAAAAGCCACCCCGTACTGCTCGGGCGATGGGTCTGTGGTGGAATGCGTCCAGCAATCCCGACAGAAGGGGTAAGAACGGCTCTCCCTACCTCAGCAGGATAGAGCAGCTGGGCATTCCCTGGGAGATCAACTAGGGGGTCTCTCACTCTCCCTTTCCTCTCTCCCTATCCCTCAATCCCTCCTCCCCCTGCTGGGGCTGCTGTGTGACTGGGCATGAGGTGCGGTGTATGTACTTGGCCAGGGGTCCTCCGGGCTTGGCGGGGGGCTGCGCTGGCTATTAGGGTCAGTTTTTTCTTTACTGCCCTTTTTTCCTTCACAGTTAGGTGCTTGGGCTATTTTACATGAGGAGAGGCCGCCGTGTGGGCCGGGCCATTTTGCTTGAGGCCGCGGCCATTTTCCTGTAGTCTTATGCAGTGTATGTGCTGTCAGCCATTTTCTAGAATGTTCAGTGTGCTATTTTCTTGGGGATTTTTTTGCTAGGACGGCTGACGGACATTTTCTTGTAGCCTCAGCACTGTTTACGTCTAGTGCTGGTGTCTGTGTACCTTAGAGCAGCAAGATTTTTACCCTGGGCACTTTGTGACTGACATAAGGCAGAGCGGTCAGCGGCAGCACAGCGCAGCACTCGGTCAGGGTGGTGAGTCCTGCGGGGGGCCCCTCAGTCTGTGAGCAGCTAGGAGGTTGGGATTTGTGTACCTTGCCTTAAGTTCCTAAGTTGTGGCAGGCGAGTGAGGGTCAACATGGCATCAGAAGCTGGTGCTTCTTCCCCAGACATCCCTGCTATTGCAACCAGCTCACCTGCTAAAAATGCGGTGCCTAGGGACGCTTTGTCGGCAGTCCTGGAGACCTTTGTTGCCAGGGTGGAAGCGGCGTATGGGTGCAAGGGGGGTAAGGGGGGTAAAAAATGTCCTCTGCACCCCCATCTTCTGGGGAGAGCTCTGATTCAGACTCGGGCCCCACGGTGACTTGCGGCCCCTGTTCTGACGTGTCAGAAAATGCGGACCATGACCGTTCGGACAGTGAGAATGACCGGGTTAGCGCAGGAAAAAAGTGCTAATAGGAGCAATTATCACTGCAGTGCGGGATACCCTGAAGATACAGGATGCAGCAGGAACTTCTGCTGAGGTGGCGGTCCCTTTTGGGTCCCGCAAACCGGCCCGCACGCCTAAGGTGTTTCCGTATATGACTTATTTTGATAAGTTCATCTACAAGGAATGGGGAAGCCCGCAATGGGCCTTTTCAGTCCCAAGAAGAATGACGGTGCATTACCCCTTTGAGGAGAGCCTCAAAAATGGGCGTCACCTCCGGTATCCAGGTTAAATAAAGTCCATGTTAACGGTGGTGGGGTCAGCGTTACGACTTGTGCTGGCCACGGCCTTGGTGTCGTAGACGCTTAGTGAATGGGCAAAGTTGTTGCACTGTGAATTGGAGAAGCAACAGTCTTCTCCGCTCTGCGTAGAACTGGCAGATCTGTTAGAGCATGGCCTTAAGATGTGGGCTTCCTAGCCTCTCGGCTCATTCGAAAGGTGCAGAGGTTTGTGTCCAGGACAAGAGACAGGACAGACGCGTTGGTGGCTCCATGGGGGCATTATCAGCTGATTTATGCCTTCCTCCCTCAAACTTCTGACACGTCTGCTGCGCAGAGTGGAGGCCAAGGAGATTCCAGTGATTCTGATTGCCCCAGATTGGCCTCAACATCCTTGGTACGTCGACCTAGTATGACTGGTGCTGGATGCTCCTTGGCGGCTGCCGATGCAAGAGAACCTTCTAACGGAGGGTCTGATACTTCATCCTACTTTACCGTCACTGGTTTTAATGGCATGGCTGTTGAAAACCAGGTACTAAGGGACTGACGTTTGTCAGACTCGGTAATTTCCACTATGCTGAGGGCACGGAAGCCATCTTCTCTAAAGATTTATCTCCGTGGAAGTCCATCTTTTATCTCCATGTGTGAAGAGATGGGGTGGAGTACGCTCACATATTCAGTTTCCAGGATCCTGCTGTTTTTGCAGTGAGGAGTTGATCAGAAACTTGCCTTAAAGTGGAGGGCCACCCTGAAAAAAAAAAAAAAGCATCAATATTATTTTTAAAAAAAACATTTTTTACCTGGTCAGAAATCCCTGTTGCTAGGCAGTCTTCCTAATTTGCCTTCTTCCTGCTCCTCGGTGATCTTCGGTCTTCTGGGTAATGGGCCGCGCTGTGTTCTGGGAACTGTGTATTCCCTAACACAGCGCGTCCCATTCACAAAGCGCCGCGCGACTCGCGCATGCGCAGTAGGAAACAGGCAGTGAAGCCGCAAGGCTCCACTGCCTGTTTCCCTTAGTACGAATGGCGGCGCTGGGACCCGAGAGCCGAGGGACATGTCGGCCTCTGCGGCCGACATCGCGGGCGCCCTGGAAAGGTAAGTCTCCTTATGAAAAGTCAGCAGCTACTTTTTTTTTAGCTGCTGACTTTTCAAAAAAAAATTTACAACTGAAACACCGCTTTAAGCACCAAAGGGACAGATATCAGTCTTGGCTGTCTTTCCAACGTCCCTTGGCAACTCACTCATTGGTGGGGAATTTTGTGCAAGGGGTTCGACACGTAGTCCCCCTGGTTCGACCACCACTACCTCCTTGAGATCTGAATCTGGTGCTGTCGGCGTTCCAGAAACCGCTGTTTGAAAACATTAGGGAGATTCCCTTGTTAACTCTTTCTCAGAAAGTAGTCTTTCTAGTGGCTATTACATCTGCCAGGCCTGTTTCTCAGTTGGCGGCCTACCTGGTCATCCACAAGGATAAAGCTGTGCTACGTCCGCAGCCCTCTTTCCTTCCAAAGGTGGTTTTTCGGCATTCCATCTAAATGAAGACATTGTGTTACCATCCCTATGTCCTAAGCCAACACACCCGAAAGAAGTTGCCTTACATTCCCTGGACGTGGTTCGGGCTCTACGGATGTATCTGTCTGCTACGGCTCCTTTCAGAAGTCAGACTCCGTTTGTCTCTGCGGCTGGTCCAAAAAAAGGTCTGGCGGTCTTGTCGTCCACCATTTCTCGTGGATCACACAGATCGTGGTTCAGGCCTATGCTTTAAAGGTGCGGGTGCACCCTTTTCCTGTCACGACTCATTCCACCAGGGTAATTGGAACCTCCTGGGCTTTCCGACATCAAGCGCCTGTCTCCCAGGTGTGTAAGGTGGCGACTTGGTCGTCCGTTCACACTTTCAAAAAATTCGACAAAGTTTACGTAAGCGCATCTTCGGATGCCTGCTTCGGCCACAAGGTTTTAAGGCTGTGTAAGGTTGCAATTTACACTTTCTTTCAGTTACAAGTTTGTTGTGAACGCATCTTTGATTCCACCCCTCATTTTTTTACACTGCTTGGGGACATCCCTGAGGTCAAGAATTAAAGGAGCTGTGTCCGTCAATAAACAAAAGAGAAAATGGGATTTTTGTACTCACAGTAAAATCCTTTTCTCTGAAGTTCATTGACGGACACAGCACCTGCCCCTCCTATTTATGTTTGTACTGCTTTTTGACGAACTGAGCTGCAGGAAGCAGGGTGAGGGGTTATAGCCAGAGGGACTGCCTCCTGGGCGGTGCTGTGCAGTCTTGCTGTTTTTACATGTTCTGCCTATTCCTCACCTGAACGTGGCGTGTTAACCCTAAGGTCAAGAATTAAAGGAGCTTTGTCCGTCAATGAACTTCAGAGAAAAGGTTTTTACGGTGAGTACAAAAAATCTAATTTTTCCCTCACTGTAAATATATCTCAGATCAGAAGCCATATAGGTGTCCGTTTATGAAGGAGTGATCAGTGGAGATCCAGAGGATCGCCGCTGATCACAGCCCATAAACAGTATATAAACCAGAGATAATCGGGGGAGAAGTGTTTGAATTTGTTCTCCCGTCAATTATCTCCACACACTGAGAATCCTCATAGACTGACACAGTAACGGTCACTTTATGAAGCTGCGATCTCAGCGCTTCACTGGTGATCTGTGTCAGAATTCACACTCCCCGATTCACCAACTCAGAGGTGGAGAACCGGGGAGTGAAGAGGGAATGTGGGGGGATCTGAGGAGGAAAGAGGAAGATAATTAACTTCCTTATGCCTCGTTCAGACCCCCCAACACTGTAACCATGTTCCCCTGTCATATGTATGTGTATACATATATATACATATATATATATATATATATATATATATATATATATATATATATATATATATGTCTGTGTGTGTATACATGTATATATTATGTAGGGGGACGCTTTATTTCACTAACATTAATCACACCGCGTGTCAGTGTATTGAGCTGTGATAATTTATCACTGCTTAATAAATTGACATCTCTGTGTATCTGTGAATTTCTAGTACTGTAATCTCGTAAAGTCTCACGAGATTCCAGTATTAGGGGCCGTTCTCCAGTGTTAGAAGCATTTGTAGATCGCTTCACTCCTCCAAGTGTGAAGCGATCTACTCCGCTTCATAAAGTGGCACACAGAGGAGAAAAATCTCCTATGTGAATGCCGGAGAATGAAGCAGTGAATAGATTTCACTGCTTCATAAAAGGACACCATAAATTGGACAGCATCACACAACCTGTAGTGTAAAATACAGTTGGATAAGGTATTAGGGAACTTTTAGAATGCTAGAAGCCTGTGATTGCAGGGCAGTGGGGCAAACAGTGGCACGAGAATGGGCATAATAAAGGTGCATTTAGCGCTGCCGTGAACTTGAAACAATGACAAAATATTAGAGTCATAGGCATGCGCACAGGGCCGCCTTGTATGCATTGGCATTCTCACTATGTGTGCAGTTGGGGAGATTGGAAAGATCTCCCTTTTATTGGCTCTATCATAAAATAAGTGCTTACGTACTTCTCTTGCACTGTGCCTGCAGGGAGATTAAAGCGGAGGTCCACCCTAAAGTGGACCTTCCGCTCATCGGAACCCTCCCCCCCTCCGGTGCCACAATCGGCACCTTTCAGGGGGGAGGGGGGTGCAGTTACCTGGATAATCCAGGTAACTGCACCCACTTCCGGGATAGCTGTCTGCGGAAAGGGGCGTAGATTACGCCCCTTTCCGCAACTGCCCGCCCCTTTGCGCAAGTGCCCCGCTGCCTGCTGGGAAACACACAGTTCCCAGAGGCAGCGGGGACCGTCCGGATTGCGCCGCGCGTCTCGCGCATGCGCAGTAGGGAACCGGGAAATGAAGCCGAAAGGCTCCATTTCCTGATTCCCATACCCAAGATGGCGGCGGCAGCACCCGAGTGTCGATCTAGAGATCGGCTTCGGGTGCCGACATCGCGGGCGCGCTGGACAGGTAAGTGTCACCATTTTAAAAGTCAGCAGCTGCAGTATTTGTAGCTGCTGACTTTAAAAAAAAAAAAAAACGCGGAGTCCCGGCGGACTCCCGCTTTAATGTGCCAGGGCCATATATATGTAGTTGCACACACCCTATATTTTTTAATAGTGCCAAAAAGGCAGAGCAGACCTTTCCTAGGGAGCCAGAGCTGATAAAGGGGGTAAGCTAGTCAGAGTAAAATTGTGACTGGTGGTCAAATTATGTTTCAGGGGTATACAGTATGCATACATTCTGAAGCAAGCATTTAATGGTCAGGGGTAATCAGATGTATTTACAGACAGGAAGTGCTGCTCTGCTAAATACAGTAATGCAGAAGAGAAGTTGTTGTAAAAATAAAACCCAAGAAAAAAAAAACAGTGCAGCAGCAAGTGTATACCTGTTTTCTTAAAGGTAAAGCTCCAAGACATGAAAAAAGCATGCAGGCAGTGAAAGTTTTGAAAGATAACTAAAGGTGCACAAAACTGAAATGTTGTATATTTGAGTAGCATGGTTTAGTTCCGAGTTGTCCTACTGCACATGGAGACGGCTCTTTGTGGCCGGTGTGATGCCTTGAATTCTCCGACATGTTTTGTATGTAACGCACTGTCTTATATTGCAACTCTATACACGTCACGCCTGTAACACTAATCGTGACCAATGTATGTGTTTTTGTTTTTGTTTGTTTTGTTTTGCTTTTGGTTGCTTGTTCACTGTTTAACCACTTTCAGACCGGACCATTTTGCTGGTAAATGACCAGAGGTCTTTTTACACTTTGGCACTGCGCTGCTTTAACTGGTAATTGCGCGGTCATGCAATGTTGTACCCAAACAAAATTTGCGTCCTTTTCTTCCCACAAATAGAGCTTTCTTTTGATGGTATTTGATTGCCTCTGCGATTTTTATTTTTTGCGATATAAACGTAAAAAGACCGCAAATTTTGAAAAAAAATGATATTTTCTACTTTTTGTTATTAGAAAAATCCAATAAACTCAATTTTAGTCATACATTTAGGCCAAAATGTATTCAGCCACATGTCTTTGGTAAAAAAAAAGTCAATAATTGTATATTTATTGGTTTGCGCAAAAGTTGTCACATCTACAAACTAAGGTACGTTTTCTGGAATTTACGCAGCTTTTAGTTTACGACTGCCTATCTCATTTCTTGAGGTGCTAAAATGGCAGGGCAGTACAAACCCCCCCCAAATGACCCCATTTTGGAAAGTAGACCCCCTAAGGAAATTGATAAGAGGCATGTTGAGCCCATTGAATATTTTATTTTTTTGCCTCAAGCGATTGAATAATGACAAAAAAAATTTTTTTTTTTTTTTTTTACACAAAGTTGTCACTAAATGATATATTGCTCACACATGCTATGGGCGTATGTGAAATGACACCCCAAAATAAATTCTGCTGCTTCTCCTGAGTACGGGGATACCACATATGTGGGACTTTTTGGGAGCCTAGCCGCGTACGGGGCCCCGAAAACCAAGCACCGCATTCAGGCTTTCTAAGGGCGTAAATTTTTGAGTTCACTTCTCACTACCTATTACAGTTTTGAAGGCCATAAAATGCCAAGATGGCACAAAACCCCCACAAATGACCCCATTTTAGAAAGTAGACACCCCAAGCTATTTGCTGAGAGGCATGTTGAGTCCATGGAATATTTTATATTTTGCCACAAGTTGCGGGAAAATTACAAACTTTTTTTTTTTTTTCACAAAGTTGTCACTAAATGATATATTGCTCACGCATGCCATGGGCATATGTGAAATGACACCCCAAAATAAATTCTGCTGCTTCTCCTGAGTACGGGGATACCACATATGTGGGACTTTTTGGGAGCCTAGCCGCGTACGGGGCCCCGAAAACCAAGCACCGCCTTCAGGCTTTCTAAGGGCGTTACAGTTTTGAAGGCCATAAAATGCCAAGATGGCACAAACCCCCCCCCCCCCCAAATGACCCCATTTTAGAAAGTAGACACCCCTAAATTTAGGGGTACACTAGTGAGACTAGGTAATAAATGGCGGGTGCCCTGAAACTATAAAAAAAATAACTAACCAACCAGCGTCACCTGTAACAGTTATATGGTGATCACTGGTGAAAGGGTTAACTAGGGGGCAATCAGGGGGCTTTATGCAGTAGTATATGGGGGTCCCTGGCGCTATAAAAAGCTGCGGCGAACCTAAATACCTACCTGCCTAACTAGCATCACCTGTGACACTAATACAGCGATCAGAAAAACGATCGCTTATTAGGCTGGGTTCACACTGGAGCGATGCGGGAACGCCACGAATGCGCGGCGGGTTCCCGCATCGCATGCCTCCCGGCGGCAGTTCACACTGCCCTATGCGAACTGCTGGGAGTGTCAGTGAAATGTTAATGACACCCCCAGATCAGTTCGCATATCGCAGTGCGATCTGCAAACTTGGATCGCATGGTGTGAACACCCATGCGATCCGATTCTGCTGCGGACCAAAAAAAGGGTCCCGTGCGAGTTTGCGGCGGGTGCGGCGGGTGCGACACGAATTCAGCCATACTATCTGTATAGCTGAACTCGAATCGCACAGAGATCGGATGTGATTTGCACTGCAGTGCGGTGCGAATCACATCCGTTCTCATAAACCGCTGCAATGTGAACCCAGCCTTAGTGACACTGGCGACGGGGGGTGATCACGGGGTTAAACCTTTATTGGGGGGGTTAGGGGGGTACCTTAGAACTAAAGGGGGCTAACCCTAACTGCCCTAACAGTTATTAGTCACAAATGACACCCGCCGGGTGATCAGGGGGTTAAACCTTTATTAGGTAATAAATGGCGGGTGCCCTGAAACTATAAAAAAATAACTAACCAACCAGCGTCACCTGTAACAGTTATATGGTGATCACTGGTGAAAGGGTTAACTAGGGGGCAATCAGGGGGCTTTATGCGGTAGTATATGGGGGTCCCTGGCGCTATAAAAAGCTGCGGCGAACCTAAATACCTACCTGCCTAACTAGCGTCACCTGTGACACTAATACGGCGATCAGAAAAATGATCGCTTATTAGGCTGGGTTCACACTGGAGCGATGCGGAAACGCCGCGAATCCGCGGCGGGTTCCCGCATCGCATGCCTCCCGGCGGCAGTTCACACTGCCCTATGCGAACTGCTGGGAGTGTCAGTGAAATGTTACTGACACCCCCAGATCAGTTCGCATATCGCAGTGCGATCTGCAAACTCGGATCGCATGGTGTGAACACCCATGCGATCCGATTCTGCTGCGGGCCAAAAAAAGGGTCCCGTGCGAATTTGCGGCGGGTGCGGCGGGTGCGGCGAATGGCTGAACTCGAATCGCACAGAGATCGGATGTGATTTGCACTGCAGTGCGGTGCGAATCACATTCGTTCTCATAAACCGCTGCAATGTGAACCCAGCCTTAGTGACACTGGCGACGGGGGGTGATCACGGGGTTAAACCTTTATTGGGGGGGGTTAGGGGGGTACATTAGAACTAAAGGGGGCAAATGACACCAATGCAAAAAAAAAAAAATGACATTGGTGTCACTGTGACTGGGGGGCAGGGGTAATTGGGGGGGTGATCGGGGGGTAAAGGGGGGGTGTGAGTGTGCCTGGCATGTTCTACTGTATGTGGGGTGTGTTGGTGCAACTCACCGATCCGCTCTCCTCCGTGTCGGAACGAAAAATACCGACACGGAGGAGAGAATACATCACTTCCTCTACTGTGTTTACATTACAGGAGAGGAAGTGATGTCACCGGGGATTTCCATTCGTCGGGAGCGATCGCGAGGGGGTGGCCATGAATGAATGGCCGTCCCCTCGTCCGGGATCACTCCCGAACGAAAACCGACCGCCGCAGGCACCGGGCCGATCGGGCCCCCGACCCGCGGGAGGCAAGGGACGTACATGTAAGCCCTTATGCCTGCCCGTGCCATTCTGCCGACGTACATCGGCGTGCGGCGGTCGGCAAGTGGTTAAATTCCAATAAACAGATTTGCAAAAAAAAAAAAAAAAAAAAAAAGGTGCACAAAACTGGGCTAAAGCAGTAATCTGAATAGTGTCTTTAAATATTATAACTCATGTAGGATTACTTATTAAAGTTGTATTGTATATTGCCTTATTGCTTAGTTTGGTATAATTTGTCTGTGCCCGACATTATATTGGGAGTAGGGCGATTCAGAGGTCGGGTTCTGCCTGTCCACTTCCTGATCTAACACTTTGAACACACAGAAGATGGGAGGGAGTATGTGAGGCCGGGTAGTTTACAGACTGGGAACTTTCAGGTTTATTTTTAAAGTATATCTAAACCCAAGAACAAAAAAAAATTTAATATATTGCACTTACCAGTCTTTAGATGTAATGGCTGCAGGGCCGTCTTTAATATTGACTGGACCCTGGGCAAACATTTTCTTGCCCCCCCCCCCTCCCCCTCCATGCAATTTCACTCTCCACATGCTCTGCAACCTACAATAAATAACAGCTAGACGTAAAATGAGTTTACTGAATCAGATCAGGCAGCAATTGGGATTGGTTGCCAGAGGTTACAGTGTATCATTACCTCTCACTGACTGGCTGTTAGAGGTTACAACACACATTTTGTCTCAATGTTTATTTTCTAGAGGTTACAGCACATGACTTTGGCTTGTTGATTGGTTGCTAGAGGTTACTGCACATTATTATTGCTCACTGATTGGTTCCTAGAGGTTACTGCATATCCTTACCTCTCAATGACTGCTCATAGGCACCAAAATGAAGGGTGCTATGGCACCATGTTATTTTGAACACAGGTTCCACCTCCAATTTGCTTACCTTTGCAGAACAGGCTGATGTTAGGCTTAATGAGCACAGTTGTAGGCAGGACTTTCAAGCATGCTCCCTAGTGGGCAGCATTCAGCAGAAGCGATGGTGGATCTGACCTGAGGGGGACATGATATACACATAAATGCCGCCTCTACTTACATATCAATTCAGGTTATTTACGTGTAAACAGGGTCTGCAGGTGAATTATCTGTACATGGAAAAAGGGCACAGCTAGGCAGCAGCAATAGAACTTTACACTGAGATATCGTGACACAGCATGGGACTAAAACTTCAAGGGATAAGGGAATTTAAACTGGGACAGTTGGCAAGTATGATGCAGCTGCTTTGGGCCCCACAACAATGATGGGGCCCAGGGCAGCTGCCCCTTTTGTCCTATCTTAAAAACGGTCCTGGGTGGCTGCATTAGTTTTCTTTTTTCAACTATTTTTCTTTCCACCTGGTGATCTTTCCAGTAACACACTTTCTGTTTTAGGGTGACAACACTCACTGCACTGTACCTATGGAAAAGCAATGTTGTCATCCTAGACTGCTTTCTTCTGACTTGGACTACAGAACAAACTCATCCCTCATCTTCGTAACACAGGGGTGATGTGTTATGTAGTTCACAGAGGAGAAATGGGCAGGGTTGGTAAAACTGCTAGAGGTTTCAGTGTAAAAGTGCACAGGAAGATCATGAAGTCCAAATGAAAAGAACTCACCGCTTCGGGTGTAACTGATACGCCCAATGGAATACAAACCTGAGTGCTAGCTCACCTCTGTAGTAAATCGTCAAAACAAGAAATGGCTACACCACACGTAGGCTCCAAGTACAGTTTATTGGAATATCAAAATATCCAAAATGACACCAGAGGACACCAGCAGTGGTCAAGGTAGATGCATTTCACACAACAGAAATGTGCTTACCGTATATACTCGAGTATAAGCCGAGATTTTCAGCCTCTTTTTTGAGGCTGAAAGTGCCCCCCTCGGCTTATACTCGAGTCATCGCTGTCTGCCCGCTCGATCAGCGTGTCGAGCAGACAGACAGCGGCCATTCTGATTCAAAAGCCGCGCCTCCGGCTCCCCCTTCGCCTGTGATAGGCGGAACACTGAATTTCCCAGCAGCCTGTGTTCCGCCTATCACGGACTTCGTATCATCCTCGTACTACGGACGAGGATGATACGACGTCTGTGATAGGCGGAACACAGGCTGCTGGGAAATTCAGTGTTCCGCCTATCACAGGCGAAGGCGGCGGCGCAGCTTTTGAATTTTACAATGGCCGCCGACGAACGAAGAGGGCACGGGACGGAGGCAAGGCACAGGACGGCACGGCACGGGACGGGACGGGACGGGACCGGAGGCAAGGCATGGCGGCGAGGCACGGCGGCGAGGCACGGAGGCAAGGAGGCTCGGCACGGGACGGAGGCTCGGGACAAAGGCTCAGGACACAGGTAGGCTGGACACACACACACACACACACACACACACACACACACACACACACACACACACACACACACACACACAGGGATGGATGGATGGATGGAGACACACACACACAGGGATGGATGGACGGACACACAGGGATGGACGGACACACAGGGATGGACGGACACACAGGGATGGACGGACACACACACAGGGATGGACAGGCATGTCTTACCCTCGGCTTATACACGAGTCAATAAGTTTGCCAGTTTTTTTGGGGGTAAATTGGGGGCCTCGGCTTATATTCGGGTCGGCCTATACTCGAGTATATACGGTAATCATTATGATTAAGCACATTTCTGTTGTGCAAAACGTTTCTAACTTGACAACTGCTGGTGTCCTTTGGTGTCATTTTGATATCCCAATAAACTTTACTAGGAGCCCACGTGTGGTGCAGCCGTTTTTTATTTTGATGAGTATTTTTAAAAAGACAAAACATGGGGAAATGAGCATGTATTGAATATATGAACCAAAAATATATATATATATTAAAAAAAATTATATATATATATATATATATATAAAAAAAAGTTATACGAACAATTCATCAATATATACGAGAATATCAGTATAAAAACAGCGCTTATTTCTATAACAAAAAGTCCTTTGTAGAAGTCGTAATAAACAAAAAAATCAAAAAAAATCACTAGACAGTTCCAAAATGTGCAAATAAGGTGCCTATAGTGATCTAATCAACGTTGTAAGGTGATCAAAGGTGCTGCCAAACTTTCTTCCACCATAAACCGGGAGTGCTTCACCACATGCGATGCGTACCCCCCTCGGGGGTTAAACTCACCAGACACAGCTGATAAGATAAGCCTTAAGGAGTAATCACTTCAATGGATATAGTAATATTCATATATATCCCCCTTTAGCGTTGCAGTCACAAGTAGTCCTCCAAGTATATCATAGAAATGAAACAGAATATATACATAGCATAATACTGTTTTATTTTTTAAAAAGTTTGACACATATCAGCAAAGTCACCCACTTCAATATATGCGTACATTAACAAAGAGTAACATCAGCGTTAAAATCGTGTACTTCACCGAATTAGCAATTCCAGAACCATTCACCAGTGTTCCCCTGTATACACTGGGTATCACTTCCTGGTCCGTGGTTAGCGGTGGAGCGCACACCTCACTTCCGGTAGCGTCGTGTAGGCCACGCCCTGACGCGTTTCGTCACTTCCGACTTCAACCGAGGGCGTGGCTACACGACGCAACCGGCCAATATATGTACAGCCCGCCCTCTCTCCGCAAGCCAATCAGACAACCACACAATGTCCAGCCCACACGACGCTGCACATCGTCATGGAGACCGGACGTAAGCAGCCTGACAATACAATGCGGGGAGGAACTATAGCCAAAAGCAAAAACGATCGTCGCATACGTCGCGATCTGTTAATTGCAGAGGCAAGTCAAACATTATAAACATTATAACCTGAGCAGCACATAACACAAATATCCCTAAAAATATAAAATTACAGTTAAAAAAATATATCCTCAATTTATAAATAACTATAAAGCTCGCAGTGAACAAGGATAGCATAGGAGGAGGATAAAAAAGGACATAAAAACATCAATTAATCCCTATATGTGTATATAGTTTACAGCCAGAAACTTTCTATACACATAAAGGTTTCTAGATTATGGGGATTGGGAGTGTGTCAGGAACTTACCAGCAATAGACAAGTACAGCTGCGTGCACACAGGCGTCGGCGTGTGTCTTCTGCGCGTTCGCGTACGCGTTCGCGTGCGCGTTCGTTTACGCGTTAGTGTGCACGTTCGCGAGTGGCGTTCGTACGCGCGCTCGTCCACGTGGTCGTGCGTGGCGTGCGTGCGCTCCTTCCCGCCACTGAGCGTTTAAAGGACTCTCAAGTGCGCCGGTGCGGCGCTGTTTCGTCTCAGCTTCCGTGTGTCTGAATATCTGATCCTGAACCCGGTTACCTTTGAATACCTGATCCTGAACCTGATTACCTGCTACCGTTATCGATCCGGCTTGCTTGACTTCTCTGCCTTCTCCAATCCCGACCCGGCCTGCCTGACCTCGAAACCTCTTCTGCTTGTGATTCCGTTGCCGACCTCTGCCTGCTTACCGACACCTCTTCTGCCTTCCGTTACCATCAGTCTGCTTACCTTCTGACCCGGACCGTCTGACTCTTCTCCAGCCTGCTGCCAGTTCCAACCTTCGGTCTCTGAAGCTACTGCCTGCATTCCTCAGCTTCCAGCAACCCGCAGTCCACTCAGCCTTCAGAGGGATCTCCGCTTTTCTACCAGCTCCAGCGGCTCTATCCAGCAGGCCCTCCTACCCACTGTGCTCTCGAGACCGCTGTTCCCATTCCAGCGGCTCCTGAACCAGCGCTGTAAGAGAGGTCTCCTCCTACAAGTCGGGCTCCACATCTGGACTCTAACAGTACGAAACAGCCATGACTGAGCCCGCAGGAGAGACCTCTCCCATGAAGGAGATCTGCACGCACCTGTCGGCCCTTACCCAAGCGGTAAAATCGCTTCAAGATAGCTACGCCAGGCTTGAAGGACAGGTCCAGGACCTTACAGATACTGGTCACATGGCCTCTGCTCCTGCCTCCTTATCGGCACAGCCCGTCGCCTCACCATCCGTTGTCATGCTTCCACCTGAACCAAGGGTACCCATTCCGGAAAGGTTTTCTGGGGATCGAACCAAATTTCGGGCTTTTCGGAGCGCTTGTCAACTCTATTTTGCCCTACAACCACGGACTTTCTCCCTGGAAGCCACGAAGGTAGGATTTGTAATCTCCCTCCTACAAGGAGAACCGCAGACCTGGGCCCACCGTTTACTTGAAGGAGATTCACTCGCAACCTTCTCTCTGCAATCCTTCTTTGAGGCCATGGCTCAGCTTTACGAGGACCCCCAAAAGACTGCCACGGCTGAATCTGCTCTGGTTGCGCTCCAGCAGGGCCGCAGACCGGCTGAGGATTATGTCTCGGACTTTCGACGCTGGAGCGCAGACACGGAATGGAATGATGCGGCTTTAAGGCATCAATTTCGCATGGGGTTATCTGAAGGACTTAAGGACGAACTGGCTCGAGTCGGTATACCAGAAACCCTGGAGGCCCTGATCTCCTTGGCAATCCAGATTGATCGCCGTCTCAGGGAGCGAAGATCAGAGCGCTCCGCTCAGCAAGTCCGTCCAGTCTGGATGACAGCGAGAGCCCCAATGCCTGCTTCTCGCTATGTATCTCCGTCCAGCCCTATTCCGCCCTGCACGGCTCCTGACACCTCCGAGCCCATGCAATTAGGACTACTGCGCCCCGCTTTGCTTCCAGAAGAGCGTGCACGTCGCCGGCAGCAGAATCTCTGCCTCTACTGCGGTGGTTCGGGTCACTATGTCTCTAATTGCCCTGTCAAGACAAGTAAGTGTCTACCTTCTGCTTCTACCAGTCTCTCTGCATTGACTGCCAATTCAACCCACCTTGCTGTTCCTCTCTCACTACAGCTCCAAGGAAGGACGGTGACAGTCAACGCTATCATTGACTCCGGGGCATGCCGCTGCTTCATAGACTCCACCTTTGCGGGCCGACAGGGCATCCCGTTACGAGGCAAGGCTCATGAACTCTCAGTTTTTCTGGCCGATGGGTCTAGCATCAGTTCTGGAAAGGTAACTCAAGAGACTCTTCCTCTACCTGTCATTATCTCCTCTCAACACAAGGAATTCCTGACGTTGGATGTCATCTCCTCTCCAATGTTCCCAATCATTCTGGGCATACCCTGGCTCCAGGCCCACAACCCCTACATCAATTGGGTTACCAGAGAAGTCACATTCCCATCTTCCTATTGCTTGAAACACTGCCTAACAGATTCCACCAAGCCTTCCGCCACCCTTTTATGTGTAGACTCTGATCAAGACCTACTGCAGACTGTGCCCAAGCACTATCATGACTTTATTGATGTGTTCAGTAAAAAGGGAGCAGACACTCTGCCTCCTCATCGTCCCTATGATTGTCCGATCGAACTACTCCCTGGGGCCGAGATTCCTTTCGGACGCATATTCCCTTTATCAGAAAAGGAGCAGGGGGCACTGAAGACCTACTTGGACGAGAACCTAGAGAAGGGGTTCATCCGTCCTTCAACTTCCCCAGCAGGAGCTGGAATCTTTTTTGTCACTAAAAAAGATCAGTCCCTCCGTCCATGTGTGGACTATAGAGACTTAAACAAGATTACGGTTAAGAACCGCTACCCCTTACCCTTGATACCCGAACTCTTTCAGAGACTGAGATCCGCTAAAATATTCACCAAGTTGGATCTAAGGGGGGCGTATAACCTAGTTCGCATCCAGGCCGGGCATGAATGGAAAACAGCCTTCCGGACCCGATTCGGTCATTATGAATATTTAGTGATGCCCTTTGGGCTCTGCAACGCCCCGGCCACATTTCAACACCTAATCAATGACGTGTTTAAGGATTTCCTCGACGTGTTCGTGATTGTCTACCTGGACGACATTTTAATATTTTCCAACTCTCTTGATCAGCATCGAGAACACGTCCGTAAAGTCCTAGACCGCCTTCGCCAGCACCGACTCTACGCAAAGGCTGAGAAATGCGAATTTGAGTTACAGAGCATCCGATTCCTGGGACTAGTGATCTCTCCAACGGGTATCAGGATGGATCCCCAAAAGGTGTCTGCTGTACTAGATTGGCCAGCGCCTCTGGATAAGAAGGGTGTACAACGCTTCATCGGTTTTGCGAACTTTTATAGAAAGTTCATAAGAGACTTTTCAGCTATAATTGCGCCCATCACGCAACTGACCAGACAAAACTTCCGCTTCTGCTGGACTCAGGAGGCCCAGAGTGCTTTCGAAAGACTTAAAAAACTCTTCACGTCCGCCCCAATTCTCAGCCATCCGGACCCGTCTCTACCCTTCATCCTCGAGGTAGACGCCTCTGAAGTGGCCGTAGGAGCGGTCATCTCCCAACGTCAAGGCAACAAGGACCTAATGCATCCCGTGGGGTTCTTCTCCAGGAAACTCTCTTCCGCGGAGAAGAATTACGACGTAGGCGACCGAGAGTTGCTCGCCATTAAGGCCGCCTTGGAGGAGTGGAGATACCTATTGGAGGGCGCTGCTCACCCGGTACTAATATACACAGACCACAAGAACCTAGAATATCTACGGTCTGCCAAGCGACTGAGACCCCGACAAGCCCGCTGGGCCCTGTTCTTTTCACGTTTCTCCTTTCACATCACGTACCGACCCGGATCGAAGAACGTGAAACCGGATGCGCTGTCACGGATGTATGACAATCCTAAGGACTCATCTGTTCCTGACACCATTTTACCTGCCGGGAATTTTTTACTTTTACAGCCTGACCTCCTCTCTCTGATCAGAGAAGCATCCTCTGACTCCTCAAGACCCCCCGGAATCACCTTAATGTCCAGAGATGGCTTGTTCTGGAGGGGAAGTCAAATTTTTGTCCCCAAGAATGTCCGAGTTAAGGTGCTGTCCCTTCTTCATGACCACCCACTGGCAGGCCACTTTGGGGTCCGTAAGACCCTTGATCTGGTACAACGCACGTTCTGGTGGCCCAATTTGAAGGACTTTTGCGAAAAGTACATCAGCTCTTGCCCCGTCTGTATCCAGAACAAGACACCCAGGAACCGGGCTTGGGGACTGCTGAAACCCCTACCTGTACCCGACAGACCCTGGAGAATGATTAGTATGGACTTTATTGTCGAGCTTCCATGTTCTGAGGGATGTTCAACTATTTTTGTGGTTGTAGACCGGCTATCCAAAATGGCCCACTTCTCACCCTTAAAAGGCACCCCATCTGCCGTGGAGACTGCCCACGTGTTCATTAAGGAGATTGTGAGGCTACACGGGATTCCAGCGAATATAGTCTCCGACAGAGGAGTGCAGTTCACCTCACGCTTCTGGAGGGCCCTGTGCGAGATCCTGAAAATTGAGCTGGCACTGTCCTCGGCCTATCATCCCCAAACTAATGGGCAGACAGAAAGGACCAACCAGACTCTTGAGCAGTACATTAGGTGCTTCACATCATTCGTACAGAATGATTGGGTGTCCCTGCTGCCTTTGGCAGAATTTGCCTACAATAATGCTTGTCATTCGGCCACCGGTCAGTCCCCTTTTTTCGCCAATTATGGCTTTCATTTAACCTTTTTGCCTGATTTTCTTCCAGAAACCTCAGTTCCAGCGGTCCAGAAGACAGTGGATTTCCTCAGCCACAATAACCGGGTGTTGCAGGAAGCAGTGGCCAAGGCCCAGGCAGACAGTAAGAGAGCCTTTGACCGGAGAAGAAGAGGGGAACTGATCCTACAACCTGGCGACCAGGTATGGCTTTCTACCAATAACATTAAAATGGCTTGTCCCTCCAGGAAACTTGCACCTAAATTTATGGGACCATTTCCGGTTAAGAGGAAAATTAATGAAGTTTCCTACGAGCTAACCCTGCCTGAGTCGCTTAGGATTCATCCTGTGTTCCATGTGTCACTGCTGAGACCTGCCACCCCTGATCCCTTTCCTGATAGAGGAACTAGACCTCCAGAACCCATCTTAGTGGATGGAAACGAGGAGTACGAGGTGGAGGCCATCCTTGATTGCAGAAGAAGACAGGGACGCATCCAATTTCTGATCAAATGGAAGGGATTTGGGCCAGAGAACAATTCCTGGGAACCAAACAGCAATATCCATGCCAGGCGGTTAATTCACGCATACTTGTCTGCCCATCCAGAAAAGAGGAACCTGTTGGGCATCCGGAGGCTGCCCCTTGGGAGGGGGCAATGTCAGGAACTTACCAGCAATAGACAAGTACAGCTGCGTGCACACAGGCGTCGGCGTGTGTCTTCTGCGCGTTCGCGTACGCGTTCGCGTGCGCGTTCGTTTACGCGTTAGTGTGCACGTTCGCGAGTGGCGTTCGTACGCGCGCTCGTCCACGTGGTCGTGCGTGGCGTGCGTGCGCTCCTTCCCGCCACTGAGCGTTTAAAGGACTCTCAAGTGCGCCGGTGCGGCGCTGTTTCGTCTCAGCTTCCGTGTGTCTGAATATCTGATCCTGAACCCGGTTACCTTTGAATACCTGATCCTGAACCTGATTACCTGCTACCGTTATCGATCCGGCTTGCTTGACTTCTCTGCCTTCTCCAATCCCGACCCGGCCTGCCTGACCTCGAAACCTCTTCTGCTTGTGATTCCGTTGCCGACCTCTGCCTGCTTACCGACACCTCTTCTGCCTTCCGTTACCATCAGTCTGCTTACCTTCTGACCCGGACCGTCTGACTCTTCTCCAGCCTGCTGCCAGTTCCAACCTTCGGTCTCTGAAGCTACTGCCTGCATTCCTCAGCTTCCAGCAACCCGCAGTCCACTCAGCCTTCAGAGGGATCTCCGCTTTTCTACCAGCTCCAGCGGCTCTATCCAGCAGGCCCTCCTACCCACTGTGCTCTCGAGACCGCTGTTCCCATTCCAGCGGCTCCTGAACCAGCGCTGTAAGAGAGGTCTCCTCCTACAAGTCGGGCTCCACATCTGGACTCTAACAGAGTGGCATAGAATGATTACCTCTGTTAGAAGGAAATGTGCAATATTCATAGTAGTTTTTAATATATTTGGAATACTCTTAACAGTTTTAATACGTTGATGATTTTAAATATTTCTAGTTTTTATGTTTCCTTTTCCGTTTACGATTTTTTCTGTGATTTTTTTCTTTGGTGTTGAAAGGAGTTCTAATTAGTATGAAGCCCCTTAATATGGCACCCCATAGTGATAATAAACACCCTGGGGATGACGGCTCCTTATAATACAATTAAGATTCCAATTTTGACTGGGGCATTGGTCTCCGGATGATATGTGATGCAGTTTTGTTATATATGCAGTAATTGTTGTATATACATATACATATATTTTTGATGATACATAAAATATATATTCTGGCTCTGAGAGAGCCGCTTTTTAGAGAGATAATCTAGAAACCTTTATGTGTATAGAAAGTTTCTGGCTGTAAACTATATACACATATAGGGATTAATTGATGTTTTTATGTCCTTTTTTATCCTCCTCCTATGCTATCCTTGTTCACTGCGAGCTTTATAGTTATTTATAAATTGAGGATATATTTTTTTAACTGTAATTTTATATTTTTAGGGATATTTGTGTTATGTGCTGCTCAGGTTATAATGTTTATAATGTTTGACTTGCCTCTGCAATTAACAGATCGCGACGTATGCGACGATCGTTTTTGCTTTTGGCTATAGTTCCTCCCCGCATTGTATTGTCAGGCTGCTTACGTCCGGTCTCCATGACGATGTGCAGCGTCGTGTGGGCTGGACATTGTGTGGTTGTCTGATTGGCTTGCGGAGAGAGGGCGGGCTGTACATATATTGGCCGGTTGCGTCGTGTAGCCACGCCCTCGGTTGAAGTCGGAAGTGACGAAACGTGTCAGGGCGTGGCCTACACGACGCTACCGGAAGTGAGGTGTGCGCTCCACCGCTAACCACGGACCAGGAAGTGATACCCAGTGTATACAGGGGAACACTGGTGAATGGTTCTGGAATTGCTAATTCGGTGAAGTACACGATTTTAACGCTGATGTTACTCTTTGTTAATGTACGCATATATTGAAGTGGGTGACTTTGCTGATATGTGTCAAACTTTTTAAAAAATAAAACAGTATTATGCTATGTATATATTGTGTTTCATTTCTATGATATACTTGGAGGACTACTTGTGACTGCAACGCTAAAGGGGGATATATATGAATATTACTATATCCATTGAAGTGATTACTCCTTAAGGCTTATCTTATCAGCTGTGTCTGGTGAGTTTAACCCCCGAGGGGGGTACGCATCGCATGTGGTGAAGCACTCCCGGTTTATGGTGGAAGAAAGTTTGGCAGCACCTTTGATCACCTTACAACGTTGATTAGATCACTATAGGCACCTTATTTGCACATTTTGGAACTGTCTAGTGATTTTTTTTGATTTTTTTGTTTATTACGACTTCTACAAAGGACTTTTTGTTATAGAAATAAGCGCTGTTTTTATACTGATATTCTCGTATATATTGATGAATTGTTCGTATAACTTTTTTTTATATATTTTTATTATAAAATTTTTAATGGCTGCTACTATTGTCCGCTCTGCTGGGTTTTAATATACTCAGCAGTTACTATCAAATATAGTGTGGTTCTAGCATTTATTACATATGCAGGTGTCCGCTTGAAGGGAAGTGTATATGTGCATGTATATATGTATATATATATATATATATACTCTTTTATTTACGTGTGTGCGTTCACTGTTTAAGGGGGCTCACATACGTGAGTATATATATATATAATTTTGGGAGGTGTATGAAGGTCTTAGTTTGGCGCAGAGAGGTATATGATAGGCCATTTTAAAGTATACCAGCTGTTGTTTATATATATATATATATATATATATATATATATATATATATATATACACACACATATACATATATTTATACACACACACACACAATTCACACCTGAGACCTTGTAACACTAACGAGTCACAGGACACCTGGGAGTAAAAATGGCTAATTGGGCCCAATTTGAACATTTTCACTTGTACTCACTTTTGTTGCCAGCCATGGCTGTGTTTTGAGTTATTTTGAGGGGACAGCAAATTTATATTGTAGCAAAGTGTAATTTCTTCAGTGTTGTCGCATGAAAATATATCAAATAATTGAAAAAAATGTGAAGGTTGTACTCACTTTTGTGAGATACTGTGTGTGTGTGTGTATATGTGTATATATATATATATATATATATATATATATATATATATATATATATATATATATAGTGTGACATTGGGGGATGTTTAACTCAGTGGTGGATGCCTTTTCAGTAAGTTCACAGCGAACAGGAACTTTCGTTTAAGGGCATGGTAGCCCACTTTTATTAAAAGGAACAAAACAAAGTTCATACATGCACTTGGCTGCCCACACAGGGGTTCTTCTCCCAAAAACAATAAATGAAAAATGCCGAGCCGCCTGGCTCTCTTCAGCAGTGCTGCCACTTAGGCTTTACGCTTCAGCCCTCTTGGCCATATAACAGGGTTCCCGTACAACTACTGTACCTCTTTTCAGCTTATTGGCTGCTCAGGCCTTCCACTTCAGGCTCTCATCTGTCTCCTTAGATGCACACAGCTTCAACACACACAGCATCTATCTAGAAAGCAGCCCCTCACTGCTCTGATCCTCAGACTTGGGTCTCTGGCTTTCGCTAGTGCACACCTGGACTCTGGAGACCTCCTGTCTCTCTGAGTGGAGCCCAGAACCCTAATCCTGACTCTGCTATAAGCCCATGACCCACCTGCTCAATCAACCAGCCAGACTCCTGGCTGTTCCCAAAACCTGGTCCCAGGATTGGAGATTCTGTCCCGCCCATAACGCTATGGAATCTCTGGGCTCCAGGTCCTCAACTGGATTTTACAAACTTTAGAAACTTAGGAAACTGATAAAACAGATTCCTCCACATTAAATACCCCTGGAGCCCCTCAACCTGCCTCTTTGAGAAACCTGGGTGACAATTACTAGGACAGGGAACTGTACTGTCACAGTATATATATATATATATATATATATATATATATATATATATATATATATATATATATATATATATATATATATATATATAATATATATATATATATATATATATATATATATATAATATATATATATATATATATATATATATATATATATATACATACATACACACACTTTTTTTTATTTTACCCTGACATATTTAACCACTTAACGACAGCGCCATAGCCAAATGATGGCTACAGTGCAGCTCGATAACTCTGGGACGGTGTACATTGACGTCCTTCCAGAATCACGCTCCTGCGCGCCTCCTGGGGCGCGCATCTGGGAATATCCTCCGGACCCAGCACATCACGGATCATGGTAAATGGCCATTGACAGCGGCCATTTACCATGTGATCGCTTAGTCAAATGACGGAGCGATCACTTGTAAACAAACCGTCATCATGTCTGGTTCCTCTCTGTACCGATTGCTACAGTTTTCTGAGATTGGCACCATAGCTTGTGGACTCTATAATTTTCACAAAGACAAAATAATATACACCGATTTGAGTTATTTTTTACCAAAGATATGTAGCACTATAAATTTTGGCCAAAATTTATGAAGAAAAATTACATATTTGCAACATTTTACAAAAGAAACAAAGAACAAATTCATTTTTTTTTTTTTACAGAATTTTCTGTATTTTTTTTTTTTATAGTGAAAAAAAAAAACCCCAGCGGTGATTAAATACCACCAAAAGAAAGCTCTATTTGTGTGGAAAAAAAAGAACAAAAATGTTATATAGGTATAGTGTTGCATGACTGAGTAATTGTCATTCAAAATGTGAGTGCACCGAAAGCTGAAAATTGGTCTGGTTACTAAGGGTGTTTAAGTGGCCAGTGGTTAATTAGTTAAAAGCCAATTCCAGCTTAGGTCAAAATATGTTAAAAGGGATCCCCAGCCACTCATAAAAATACAAAACCAGCTTTGACAGCTAGGCCTGACCTTTGGTGCTGTCCCCTACAATTCTCTACTCAAGGGAGGCTTTTACAGGTAAATCATATGCCTAAAATATGTTAAATGCACATATAATCTAAATTTAATTTTTTTGAAGAATGGCCTGGTGACAGGAATACTTTAAAGAGTATAGGGGCGCTCCATAGCTGCTTGCATCCCCCTCTTTTGTACCGTATGGATTGACTGCTGTATGTTGGATTTTAATCAAATAAAGGTGTTGTATCTGAGTGCTGCCATTCAGGCTTATTTGTTTGTTCTCTGAGCTACACTTTAGGTAGGAGTTGAGAAAGGGGGAGTATCTTGAGCTTGGAATTAGGCTTTAAGTTTAGCAGATTTACACCTCTACTGAACTTAAAATTAACTCCTAAACTATGAAATTACCTGTTTAAACGAGTGCTCTACTAAAATAAGCAGCTGATGGGGACGCTATAGGTTTCTTGCTCTGTAGGAACCTATTATCAGACCCCCCCCCCCCACCCCATACCCCATCAAAATCTGTATATCTGATCTGTGACTTACAACTGTGTTACTCACCAGCAGTCAGTTAGCTGACCGACTCTCCCAGATCCCCAACTCATAAATGAATCAACAACAAAAAAACCTTCAGCGTTAAAAAAGACAGTTATAAGGAATCTATTGTCCTGTCAAAATCAAAGGTAAACTTCATCTGGAAACCAGTGCAGCTGTATACATATATACATCTATACATATAACAGCGCTCAATGGGACCAGACAAGAAATAAATTAATGTTAAAAAATCATTTAATATAATGCAATGCACAGACACATTCATAACAGTCTGGTGAATGAATGTGGAAACAATAAACAGTCAGATGCAATTCAAACTCATCACGGGAATGCAGCAAGATAATGATAGCAATACCGCCTTGTGTGATGAAAGCAAGGGGTTAACCTTAATGTGTAACCGTAGCTCACCCCAATCTGGAGGCAGGGGGCTTGATGGTACAGTGCGCTGTAACCAATGATGGCAAAGGAGTGCCACTGGTGATTGAACAGATGCTAATCTGATGCCCAGACAGATATCCACTGTGATTCAGGAGATGAGTCAAAAGCCTCCAGTGCTGCCACACCTCCTAGATGATGCCAACAGGTGTCCTGGGTAACCCTTCGTCCGGACGTCGGAAGAGGACCAGCGGGACCCAGAAAACCATCAGCTACCAAACAGAAATACGATCGGGCGGTACGCACTCTCAGTTAGTTGCCGTGGCGACCATGACTGACATGTTTCATGCGCCTGTGCTTTGTCGAAGTCATAAATGTACCTATCATGCTTGTTGCTTATGTGTTCTATGAAGGTGTGATGCCGCGTACACACAACCGGACTTTTCGACAGCAAAGGTCCGACGGAACGAATCCGCCGGACAATATGATTGTGTGTGGGCTTCATCAGACCTTTGCTGTCTAAAAATCTGACGGACTTTAGATTTAAAACATGTTTCAAATCTTTCCAATGGACTTGAGTCCGGTCAAAAAATCCATTCGTCTGTATACTAGTCCGACGGATGAAAACCGACACTAGGGCAGCTATTGGCTACTGGCTATGAACTTCCTTATTCTAGTCCGGTCGTACGTCATCACGTCCAAATCCGTCAGACTTTGGTGTGCTTGTGTGTGGCCAAGTCCGTTAGTTCAGAAAGTCAGTTGGGAAGACCGTCGGACCTAGTCTGCCGGAAAGTCCGGTCGTGTGTACGCAGCATTAGAATTTAAAAAATTGCTACACCTTGATGTTCTTATAGGAACTACACCATGGGCGCCCTTATCACCACAACAGCTAAATAAACTAGGGATGCACCGATGCCACTTTTTTGACACCGAGTACCGATACTCACCGATACCAATTACCGATACCTGATTTTGGTCATGTGACTATTTTTTTTTTTTTAAATTATGAAAAATTACACATTTTCGCCATAATATGAGGAATTGAAACTCAGTCAAAAGACATTATCAAAGAAAACATGTTTATTTGCTGGTCACATAGCTGTTAAAGCGCAAATTGCACAGAATATGTTATATAAAAAATAATGTCAATGTCATCAATGACATGTACATTGTAAGTTCACAATGTTTAGGCATGAGGAGAAGCAAGAACAGTACAGTACCTCAGTCAACTCACAACACAAGACATTATAAAATTTCAAAAACCAAAAACCAGTTCAACTTCTTACACATATGTAAGAGAAACACATGTCACAGACAGAACATTCCAGGAAGCAAATATAATCTAGATCTGCTGGTTCACGGATATGATTAAGGATTTAAGGTATGGCGGCCTAATTAATGAATATAAGGTCCAAACAAACAAGGAAAAAGGCTTGATTGACATAATTATGGAATCTCATGGACTGTTTTATTATGTATATACACATAAAGATGCTATCTAGATGCTGTTGAGATATAGTCGCTTTTTGAAAGATTACCAAAAGTTAAGGTAAAGCTATTGCTGAAATATACTACAATCTCCTTAAAGGGACAATAACGGTTCTTAGCAGAAGGTAGAAAAGCCCAGGAAAGTTAAAGTTATGGCACCAAAGAAGGGAAATAAAACACCCCAAAGCCAAAAAAATAAAAGGGATAAAAAAGAAGGTGGAAATAAAGGATCCATAGGGGCCCAAGCTACCCAAACAACGGATATTAAGGAATTTTTTCAGCAAATGCACCCACAGGTAGAGGTGCAGGATCAATCTCAATCCCCCCAACAATTATTAAAAACATCGCATACATCGCATACAATACGATCACTACAAATATCGCAGGAATTATTAGAAATGGCAGAAACATCAACATCTTTGGGAATATCAGGAGAGGAAACTACAAGTCAGCCTAGGAATAGCTCACCAATTGAGATAACAGGATTATTAACAGAACAAAAAGAGGGAGATAATGAAAGTTGGGACATAAGAACATATATTCGCTCCCTTCCTACCCGGTCGGATATGGATCAATATATACACAGGTTGGAGGACTCCTATAAAACCGAGATCCAGGAGATTAAAGTATCCACTCAAAGAACACAGGAAACAATAGGGAAACTGGATGAAAGAATGTTTAATATGGAGCAAGAGGTGGCTCAACTAAAAGAAAGAATACAGGAACAAGGAAAAGATTTAATACAAGCTAGAATTGCTATAGATGAACAGGAAAACAGAAGCAGAAGAAGCAATATAAGGATTAGAGGTTTGAGTGAAAATGTGAACTCAAAAGACTTGATTTCGGTGATACAAGGGGTCTTCCAAGGTCTGGGTGGGGACCTGTCTTTAGAAGAGCTGATGATTGATCGAGTGCATAGAGTAGCTGGAGCAAGAAGGATAGAGCCTGGAGAGGCTAGAGACGTTATCTGTAGGATGCATTATGCACGAACAAAAGATAAAATAATGATGGCAGCAAGACAAAAAAAAAACTGATTAGGATGAAAGATAGGTTTTCACATGTATAAGTAGATATATAGATGTATGTATGTATGCGTATATGTGAACATAATAAAAAAAAAAAAATTATGTCACGTAATACGGTAAACAAATACAGTAAAGATATAATGAGTGAACATGGGAAAACGGGGGATTTTTTATTTTTTTTTGGCACGTAATATGGTAAACAAATACAGTAAAGATATAATGAGTGAATATGGGAAAACGGGTTTTTTTTTTTTTTTGTCACGTAATATGGTAAACAAATACAGTAAAGATGTAATGAGTGAATATGGGAAAATGGGGGATTGTTTTTTTTTTTTTTTTTTTCACGTAATATGGTAAACAAATACAGTAAAGATATAATGAGTGAATAGGGGAAAACGGGGGATTCTTTTTTTTTTTTTTTTTGTCACGTAATATGGTAAACAAATACAGTAAAGATATAATGACTGAATATTGGAAAATGGGGGATTTTTTTTTTTTTTTCACGAATTAGGGCAAATAAGTACAGTAAAGATACAATGAGTGAATATGGGAAAATGGGGGATTTTTTTTTTTTTTTTTTACACACAAGTATAATTATTAAATGGAATAAATGATTGTAGGGGGTTGCAAAAGGGTGGGGTGTTTGGGGCTTTTTTTTTATTTTTTTTTCACACACGAGTATAATTATCAAATGGAATAAATGATTGTAGAAAGTTGCAAAAGGGCGGGGTGTTCGGTTTTTTATTTTATTTTTTTTATTATCCTTTCCCTCCCTCCCCATGACCCATCCGTATGCCCTCCTTGTATCCTATTTTTCCCGACTATGACGGAGGCTCCGGGGAAGGAAAGAGACATTTTTTTTTCTCCTTTCTGGGGTCACGGATAAGAAGGGAAAAAACGAAGAAGCCTAATGATATGTAATAAGATATGAGCTTTCAACACTAGAAGTAATAATAGTAGATGAAGATAAGAAAAGACAGGCAGCAATGGAAAAACTGACGAATAGCCAATCCAAACCAGCGGTTCCGACTGCCTCCCTCTTAATAGGGACCTTACTGGTTAAGTAAGTTAGACTTTTTTTTAAGTCATTATAGGGTAGTGTAAGTGTAGGAAAGAGTGGAGTAAGTGGCGAGTCGATTAGTAGAAGTGTTAGGACTGAGTGAAAGTAACGTGTAATTTAATATATTTTTTTTTTCTTTTTTTTTTTCTTTTTTTGTCTTTTTCTTCCCTCTTCTTCCGCTACCTTGTGAGATCCCCCGTAGATTAAGGGATAACTCATCCCCTCCAGAAATTTTAATATGGAGGGGTTAAAAATCTGCTCTTTTAACACAAGAGGCCTTAACTCTCCCTCAAAAAGAAGTCAAATTCTAAACTTCTTCCATAAACGAAAGGTAAATATAATCCTTTTCCAGGAAACACATTTTCGTTCAGAGCATATTCCGAAATTAACTAATAAGTACTATCTTAATTGGATTCATGATACATTTCCATATTCCAAGTCAAGAGGGGTATCAATAGCGTTCCATAGAGATACGTTATATCAAATAATTCAGGAGCACAAAGGGAAAGACGGAAGATCTTTGGCTGTAAAGTTAAAACTATTTGGCAAGATGTTTACAATCGTTAATCTCTATTTACCAAATTATGAACAAATTGAGACAGGGATAAAAATTTTAAGGAACGTAATGGATAGTGCAGAAGGAACAACAATAATTGGTGGAGACTTAAACTTCATAATGGATATGAAAATAGATACTACTAATACCCATCCCCAGAGGAGAAATAAACAACTAAAAGAATTTAAAGAATTACTAGATGAATATCAACTGATTGATATATGGAGAGTACAACACCTAAAAGAAAAGAACTACACATATCATTCTAATATTCATGATTCCTATCATAGAATAGACTACTTTTTCCTGAATCAATCTGGATTATTGATGACTCCAACAACAGATATAGGAGGATTTTTATGGTCAGATCATGCACCAATATATCTGGAATTAAAAATAATGGAAAATAAAAAAACAAGAGGGATGTGGAGCCTTAACGATAATTTACTTAAAGATAGAAAGTGTGAGGAAGACATACAGCGAGCGATAAAGGAATTCCAGTTAATTCATGATAGAGATAGCACCTCATCTCCTATACAATGGGAAACATTAAAATGCGTATTGAGGGGACTGTTCATCAAGCACGGATGTAGGATAAAAAGGGAAAAAGAACAAAAAAAAGATCAATTATTGTTGGAAATCGGGATATTGGAAGGAAAACATAAACAAAGTTTAAAGTCAGATGATAACATACTTTTAAAAGACAAAAGAATTGAACTGCAGGCCGTGCTTGATGAAGAGTCTCTTCGTTTAAGAGATAAGAATAGAACACAATGGTACTATTATGGTAATAAAACGGGAAAACTACTTGCAAGAACATTAAGAGGACAACAATCCACGACATCTATAGTAAAGATCTTAAAAGTAAACGGGGAAATAACATATGATCCAACCGAAATTGTAAAAACATTTCAAGAATATTATGATAAATTATATAATATAGAACTACAACACGAAAATAAAAAAGAGGAAAGGGCAGAAAAAATTAGAAAATATATTAACGAAACAGCGTTACCAAGATTTCCTAGAGAAATAATTGAGAAAATGGAAGAAGAAATTACAACACGTGGACCTGCGTCGTGACGTCATCCGCCAGCTGACACACTGATCCATGCATGGTACTTTTTATCTGAGCACTCAGCACTGGAGATCAGTGCTTCTAAATGTGAGTGGTATTTGTTTTTATTTATTTGTTTAATAAATTTACATCAACGGAGAGCACTAGATTTGCCTGTTCTTTTTTATATGATATCACATTGATCTGATGATACGGAGGAGAACCTTACCTGGAAATGCTTCCGCTTGGTCTGCTGTAATCTTATGATCTACCCTTGATGGGAACATGCGTTTTTGACCTATCTGATTTATCAGAGGTCCACTTGTTGAGGTGAGAGTTCAACTTGCTCAATGGTGAAGGGATCACTTCGTCACTTGATTTATTGATTGAAGATATATTACACAAGTGGACTCTTTCTGAATATTTCTTTCACTATATGGACTTCTTTTTTATATATTTTTTTCATTTTATGATATTTTCTGTATTACTTTGTATTTGCGCTGTACTGATATATTTTTTGAATATATTCAAAAATTATTTCTAACAGATTAACCCCTATTTTGCCAGAATATATAAAGCTGGACCAAACGGGTTTTACAAAGGGGCGGGAAACTAGGGATAATATAATGAAGACCTGTACTCTGTTGGAATATGCCCAGAGGGCCGCCATCCCGGCCTGTTAATTAACTATAGACGCTGAGAAAGCTTTTGATAGGGTGGGATGGCGGTTCTTAGAGGAGGCACTAATACAGTTAGGATTAGGCCCAAAAATGTTAGGTTGGATTATGGCATTATATGCCAATTCAAGAGCCAAGGTAAGAATAAACGGAATACTTTCAGAATACATAAAGATATCAAATGGCACCCGTCAAGGCTGCCCCCTATCCCCTTTACTATATATAATAGTGATGGAACATCTAATTAATGCAATTCGGAAAAATAAAGATATACAAGGGATCAAAATCAAGGATAAAGATTATAAATTGGCAGTATATGCGGACGATCTATTATTGTATATAACAAACCCAATTATAACAATTCCTAATATAATAAAAGAATTAGATCGATTCGGGGAATTAAGCAATTTTAAGGTAAACTATGAGAAATCAGAAATGATGAACATCACAATAAAAGAAGAAACACAGATACTCTTGCAAGAGGATTTTCCGTTTAGATGGCAAAAAGAGGCAATCAAGTACTTGGGAGTTATGATTCCGAAGGATTTGAAACAAATACAAGAATTAAACCATAATACGATTATACGTAAAATAATAAAACAAATGCAAAAATACGAAAAAATAACATATTCATGGCTGGGTAGAATAAATATAGTAAAAATGGAGATACTGCCAAAGATATTATATGTATTCCAAACGTTACCTATTGTTCCATCTAGGAAGATAATGATAGATTTAAGGAAAGCTATAAGTAGCTTTGTATGGGCAAAAAAAAACTGCCGAATAAAAAGAGAAACATTAACCAGAACAAAAGAAGATGGAGGGCTGGCATTGCCCGATTTTGTAAAATATATGCAAGCTGCATCATTGGTTAGAATTATAAATTGGCAACATGATAAAAAAAAAAAACAATGGGTAACGTTGGAAGAGGTAATTACGGGAATACAACCTAAATTTTTACCTTGGATAAAACCTGAACTAAGAACAAAAAAAAAGGAAATGACAATTTTCGTGAGAGCTACTCTAAAAATTTGGGACGCAATGCTGAAAAAGGGAAAGCTATCCTCCAGAACTGGACCTTTGACTCCATTGATGTCCAACCCAGAATTTAAGGCAGCTTTGGAAGGGGCAAGATATCTAAATTGGAACAAGATGGAGAATGTAAGACTAGTACAGATTCTGGTGGATGGAAAAATGGCAAGTTTAATCGATCTTGGATTGGAAGTTAAAAATGACTGGTTGCAACATTATCAATTAGAAAAATGTATTGAGTTAAATAAAATTTTTATAATTAGACCATTAACTAAATTTGAACAGATAATAATAAAGGAGCAAAACCATAAGAATAAGCTATCTAAAATATATGAATTGCTGCTACCTACGGGGGACATTAGAGATCTAATAGAAATTAGAAAATGGGAGGAAGAATTAGGAGAGACAATTACAGAAAAAGAATGGAAAAAAGTTTTAGGGACAATACATAAAACCTCAACGGCATTAAAACATCAAGAAAGAAATTATAAAGTGGCACTGAGATGGTATTGGAGCCCAGTTGCACTAAAAATAGTTAATAAAGGAAATACAGATAAGTGCTGGAGGTGTGGGATAGAAAAAGGAACATTGGAACATATTTGGTATAGATGTAAAAAAGTGAGAAATTTCTGGTTAAAATTTTTTGAGATATACCAAAAAGTGACTGGAAAAGAATTAATCCCAGACGTAAAGGTAGCATTATTTTCTCTTACGACAGATACATTGGATAGTATGAAAAATGGGATAATTCAACATATGACAACAGCAGCTAGAACAATAATAGCACGTAAATGGAAAGAAACAACTAGTCCAATAATATCAGAATGGATATGCGAAATGAACAAGATGTGTTTTATGGAAAAACAAATAAGAGAAGAAGGCTATGTAAAAAGCCAGATACCAATGGTGTGGAAGAAATGGGAAGAGTTTCGGTCCTCAAAAGGAATGGTAGAATATTTATAATTTAAAGAAAGGGGTGGGAGGGAGAGGAGGGGGGAAGGGAGGGAGAAAAGGGGGGTTGTCGTTTCCTTTTTTTTTTTTTTGGTATTAAATGAAGAGTAAAATGATTGTGTTTTATGTATAATGTTGTATGATGATGTTGTAAATGGATATGTATGGTTTATGTTTATTATAAAAATAATAAAGAGAAGATTTGAAACAGAACATTCCAGGATGGCAAGAAAGGATGTGTGTTAGGTTGGCATGTAGGCTGCAGTCAGGCCTCAGGCACAGCTCAAAGCAGCTGCTTCTCCAGGTGTTTAACTCTTGGAGATTTTTTTTCTCTACCTGTTACCTCTTCCTCTCCATGTTAGCCTATGTGTTCATTCATGGCCATTGGCCAAGGAACACTATGCGGTTTCAGAAGTTTAGTGGCAGGACAGCTTACAGGCAGCAGGCAGAAAAAAACAAATCCAAAGAAATTGGAAATTGAAATCTTTGGATTGTTTTTCTGCCTGTAAACTTTCCTGCCACTAAACTCCTGAAACTAGTGTGCAACGGGCTGACATGGAGGGGAGGCCTTAACAGGCAGGAAAAAAGCTCAAACTCCTTGAGGAGCAGATGCTTTTAGCTGCATTGTACAGGCATTATGCCTTGAAAATGAAAAGCTGAAATGTCAAACAGAACATGAAATATCATCATTGTTGATGACGCCACATATAAAACAAACATCACAAGTTCATGTCATCACATCAACCAACCCAAGTGCAATACAGTTAAATAATGTTAGGATGTTAGGCCTTAGGAGGGGCAACTGAACAGTACCTCAAAAACTGACATTATTTTGTAAACTATTTTGCACAGGCCGGCCGCCATGCTGGACAGTGGACATTATGTTAGGCAAGAGAGAGAGACAATGTGGGACAAACTAAGTGTAACACAGGCCGGCTGCCATGTTAGGCAAAGAGAGAGACAATGTGGGAGAAAACAAACTTAAGTATAACACAGGCCGTCCGCCATGTTAGGTAAGTGAGAGAGACAATGTGGGACAAACTAAACTATAACACAGGCCGGCCGACATGTTAGGCAGTTGATGTAAGCTAGCCTATTAGTACTGTACAGTAATCACCGGCCGCAGGACACATAAGTAGAAAGTAAGCAAGCAACAGTTAGAAATAGAGAAGTCTACTCTCCAGCCGCCATGAGGGGACATGTTGTAAAGAGGACGCTCGCCATGTGGGGCAGCCATGTAGCAGAAGCAGCAGCAAAACACATGTCATGAGGGAAACAGCACTCACCGCCGCGTGGAGAGGCCGCAACCTTATCTGGTTCCTGAGCTCCACCCAAGCTGATGTCACTTCCGGTATCGGTTTCTGGTAACGGTGCATTTTCACGAGTACTGATGCATCCCTAGAATAAATATCAACTGACTTATAGATAGACATTAGAGGGTGATCAGATGTACATGTTTATCATGCGAGGAATGACTGATATAGTTTTTAAACTTATTCAGTTGATTATTCACATCTCCGGAGGTCTGCAAGTGTGCAACGGGTGCACTTACAGACTATGAGATGGTCAAAAAAAATTTTTTTTACAGATTTCATGGCTACCAAGCCAATGCATAGAACAGCATAATGAAGCTCCTACTGTTTTTTTGTTTTTTTTTAGATTAGAGTATGTGGACAGAATACTTCATCATTACTACTTAAAATTTTGTAAAGCAGGGCTTTGCTTTTCAATTTAAGTGGAAGAGCGCTTTAAATTTGTCTTGGTAGATTAGCAATGGTTAAGTGCAGAAAATGAAAACAGAACACTTGCGGTCTCAGTTTCTGCCCTAAATGACTTAAATAATCCCTTCCTTTTTTGCTCAGAAACTGGAAGTACAAGATCCTTATTTAAAAAAAACTAAAAAATTTAAGATTCCCACTATGTTCCAGACAGGGGACAGAGATACAGGTACCTGCCCATCCAGCCGGCAACTTCCTGATAACAATATAATATATTGCAAGTTTAATAAAACAGTTAATTAAAACAACAGACATTGAAGACCTAAAAGCACTTACCAAATTGTTGACTTGTTTTCATGAAGTAATAAACACCCTGTTTGTTGAGGGTTCCTTAAAGCGTTACTAAACCCAGGACCCTGCATTCACTATGTCTGGTCTCCCACAGTACACAGAACATGGAAATGCAATTATTTTAGTCTCATCAGCAGTTAGAGCAGTCTTGTGACTTCTGTCAGTGTCTGGTTAAAGCTTGTAGCAGGAGTTTTCATTCTCCCCTGATTGGCCTTTAAGCCTGCAGGACCCTGGCCCTCTATCTGGTTAGGGTTAGTGCTAATTGGCCCTGTGCTGATCACATGCACCCTCCTAAGAACTCTCTCTAGCAATACACACCAAAATGAGCATATGCAGGTTTCCCTCAAGGCTATGTCATATCAGCAGATAGATTGGGGATTATGAAAGCAGCCATTTTACCCAATGCAGAGGGTTAACCCCTTAGGTTCCACAGTGAGTATAACAAACATGCTTTACTGCATATACAGACTGATTTTACTGTTGTGGGTTTAGTAATACTTTAATTAACCGCCTGCATTTTACTGTAGCAGGTCAGCACTATCCTGCGAGCTGTAGTAGCTATACATCGGCTAGTGGTATCAGGATAGCAGGCGGCGCGCATTTGCCCGCTGCACTGCGGGGGTGCCGATGCTCGTGCCCGAGGGTCCCGATGACCGCCAGCCATGAGCAACTGTGGGCACAAGAGCCAGAATAGGGAAATGTGTGTGTAAACACACAAATCCCTGTTCTGCTCTGTGAGGAGTGACAGATCGCGTGTTCCTAATAGCTAGGAACCACGATCTGTCATTTCCTCAAGTCAGTCCCCTCCCCCTACAGTTAGAAACACATAGCAAGGAACACAGTTAACCCCTTGATCATGTTAACTCCTTCCCTGATTGCTGTATAAATGCCAGTGGTCCCAAAAATGTGTCTGATGTGTCCACCATAATGTCGCAGTCCCAATAAAAATCGCAGATCGCCGCCATTACTAGTAAAAGAAAAAAAGAAAAAGAAAAATGCTATAAATCTATCCCCTATTTTGTAGACGCTATAACTTTTGCGCAAACCAATCAATATACGGTTATTGCGGGGTTTTTTTTACCAAAAATATGTAGAAGAATATATATTGGCCTAAACTGAGAAAAAAATTGCTTTTTTTTTTTTTAAATGGGGATATTTATTATAGCAAAAAGTACAAAATATGGTATTTTTTTCAAAATTGTTGCTCTTTTTTTGTTTATAGCGCAAAAAATAAAAACTGCAGAGATGATCAAATACCACCAACAGAAAGCTCTATTTGTGGGAAAAAAAGGACATCAATTTTGTTTGAGTATTTTTAAATGATATGTGGCGCTACCTCACTTAACTATAATAATTAAATTAGTGGAAAAAAATATATTAATGAAAATTAAAAAAATTATTAATCATCACATGTATATAACAAAGTGCAATATATATCCTTAATAATATAAATAAAGTACAATAGTGATAAATGTGCAAACTTATAACAAAATATTGTGCAAAACAACTTATAAAGTGCAGCAAACTTCTAAAGTGCCAAAAACTTTCCAAAGTGCAGTCCGTGATAAGCAGTAGTTAAACACTACGATGATGTAAACCATCAAAAATTTTATACATCAAGTCCTACAATATTTCAATGTATTATAATCAAATCTTATAATAGTTCATCCAAAATCAATTGAAGTGCAAAGCTGGGAGCAGTCCACCTCCAAACAGTGCAAATCCACCAATCCTCTGTGCTCAGTGCAATCCGGAGTGCACCCCCTGTTTCCCCCAGCCTCTCACCTCTATTAGCGGCCACTACAGGCCATATGACGCTGTATGAGTGATGACTGTTACTCTCACATCGACTAAGCCACTTCCCGCAGTTTCAACACACCATATAATATAACATGACCTCGGTTTTCACAGCCACATAAACTCCGGTCATATAGTGAGGGAAAGAAGAATAAGGAGCTCCAATGTGTAGTATGAATAAAATTAAAATTAGGCTTTTAATATTCCACATAAACACTTACATAAAAGCAGGATGACCGGAAGTATCCATTGTATACAGAGCGCTTTTCATCCTACTTTTATGTAAGTTCATTAATATAATTAAATACACTTTAGAAGTTTGCTGCACTTTATAAGTCGTTTTGCACAATATTTTGTTATATGTTTGAACATTTATCACTATTGCACTTTGTTTATATTATTAAGGATATATATTGCACTTTATCATATACATGTGATGATTAATACTTTTTTTCATTAATATATATTTTTTCCACTAATTTAATTATTATAGTTAAGTGAGGTAGCGCCACATATCACTTAAAAATATTTATTTTACTGTGCTGAGATCACCTTCATATGTTGGCAACTTCCCGGTGATTTCTTTAGGTATTAGGTTGTGCGCACTAGTACCCCCCCCCCAATTTTGTTTGGGTGCAGCGGCGCACGACCGCTCAATTGTCAGTTAAAGCGACACAGTGCCGAATGGCAAAAAATGACCCAGTCATTCAGCAGCCAAATCTTCTGGAGCTGAAGTGGTTAATAACCATTTCCATAGGGATGTTTCATGTTACATCAGTAAAAGGAAAAAAGAACCTGTAGCCGTAAAAACCTGTAAAAAAAAAAAAAAAAAGTTCAAGTGGTGTTGCCACCAAAAAAATAAAAAAGTGCTTAAAATTCTTAAAAAAATAAATAAATAAATAATTGGAAAAAAATTAATTTTTACTCACCTCTAAATACCTGTTGCTAGGGGGTACCTCGTAGTCTGCCTTCTTCCTTGCCCGGGCTGGTGACATCACTTCCCCTCGCGTCGCACAGTCATCTGGGACCTGTCACGTGTCCCAGATGACTGTGTGGCGTGTCACGGCGCCCTGCGCCGCTCGCGCATGCGCATTGGGAGCCCTGCTGTGAAGCCACAGCCGGGTGCCCACAGTATGAATGACTGCGCCGCGGGCAGAGCGGGAACGAGGGGGTCTTCCTTCCCCCGCATCGCTGGACCCTGGGACAGGTAAGTGTCCGATTATTAAAAGTCAGCAGCTGCAGTATTTGTCGTTGCTGACTTTTAATTTTTTTTTTTTTTGGGGCATCCCACTTTAAAGCGGGACTGTACTGGGGAAAAAAATATTAAAAGCCAGCAGCTATAAATACTACAGCTGCTGACTTTTAATAAATGGACACTCACCTGTCCCGGGGTCCAGCGATGCCGGCAGCCGAGGCCGATCGATCGCTCGGCTCTCGGCTGCTGCCGCCACCATTCTAGGTGAGGGAATCAGGAAGTGAAGCGAATCGGCTTCACTTCCCGGTTCCCTACTGCGCATGCACGAGTCGCGCAGCGCAATAGAAATTGTCCGCGCTGTCTCTTGGACCCGTGTGTGTCCCAGCAGACAGCGCGGCAGGACAGGAAGAGGCATAGACTCCCACGGGAGTCTATGCCCGGAAGTGGGTGTAAACACCTGTCTTTGACAGGTATCTCCACCCCCCTCCCCCCTGAAAGGTGCCAATTGTGACACCGGAGGGGGGGAGGGTTCCGATCAGCGGAAGTTCCACTTTAGGGTGGAACCCCGCTTTAAGTTAAATTTTAATTTGCTAGTCAAGTCCATCTAAATCTGCTAGCATACCTAACACTATCTCCTCCCCAGATTGACAAAGCTGCTGTCTAAGGCTGGGTTCACACTTATGCGAATTGGATGAGAGTTTCTCCGCATTCAATTCGCATGACAGAAGGCTGTAACCAGCTCTCAATGGAGCCGGTTTACACACCCCTGGGGCGGCCGCAGAGCGCACTGCAGAAGGGTCCTGTGCAGGGGTGGACTGACAACTCATGGGGCCCCCGGGCAATAGGAGATTATGGGGCCCCCGGACAATAGGAGAAGATTATGGGGCCCCCAGGCAATATGAGATTATGGGGCCCCCAGGCAATAGATTATGGGGCCACACAGTATACACACACACATACAGTATACACACACAGACACACAATATACACACACAGTATACATACACAGAATACACACACACACACACAATGAAAAGGTACTGGAGAGGCAGGGCAGCTATCTAGGGATTTTTTTTAAAAACACAGATTTTTACATACTGTCCCTGTTTTTTTTTGAGGCTGGCAACCCTGATGGGGCCCCTTAGTGGCATGGGACCCTCGGGCAGTGCCCTAGTGCCCGAATGGTCAGTCTGCCCCTGGTCCTGTGTGTCTTTGGCTCTGTTTCAGTTTTGAATTCAGGCAAAAATTCGGATCCGATTCTCGTCTGAAACAGAGAACAAGGACGCACCGGACCCCCTGCTGTGAGCCGCTCCACATATAGTGTGAACCTAGCCTGAAGGTTTCTTTGTTACTCCTCCATCCAGAGTGGAGACACCATAAGAAAGGAAGTGTGTTACTGACCGGATAACCAGGTAAAAATTGAGTAAAAAGCCTACAACAGAAAATGAATGCAGCCAACACGTCTAAGGATCTAAGGATTGTGAAGCTGCAATATATTATATATTTTTTTTTTGGATGCAATACAAATTTTGATTTGTAGTTGAAGTATTGTTTTTTCAGCCCTAGAACCTTTAAGATGCAGCATGTGATCTTGGTCAGGGGTATTCAGCTTAGTTGCTTATTACTGAGCTATAGAAGCAATAAAAATATATACATTTATAATGTTTTGTGCGCCCATGGAAATAAAGCTTGGTGGACTGATTGGCTGGATCTGGTGGAACGCTATTATAGGGAAAGGATGGGCACGGTATAAAGTAAATATATAAAGTTCTCATATAGGTGTTTCCATTCGTGCGATAGTTGTATACATAAGTATAGTAAACATGTGTGGGGCATTTTGTTGAATACCTTTTGAAAAAATGTGCTGATCTTAATTATAGGGGAATAAAGCAGTATTAAACACAAAAGAAAACATTTATTATATTGCAGCTTACCAATTCTTAGATGTGATGGTTGCATTCGTTTTTTTTTTTTTTTTGGCTTTCCTTTATCAATTTTCATCTGGTGATCCGGCCAGTGAGTCTGTTATTTTTCAAAAGGACAAGCTCTATTCCATGTATCGGTTTACACAGATGATACAAACCATTTCACACTAGCAGGGTTGCTTACAATGATCAGCTTTTTTGTTTTTGCTCACGAAAAAACTTTTTCCTAAAGGATGTTTTTTGTAACTGATTATAAAGTGCAAGCTGGAGTGTGGCTTCAATTTGTTATCGTTTCTAAATCTGCTAGTGCATCTAACATCCCCTTCCCCCCAGACTGACAATTCTGCTGTGCCCCCTGTGCTCCTTTACACAGAGTGAGATGAATGCTTATACAGGAGGTGTGTTATTGGCCAGATCAACAGGTGAAACCTGAAGGGTAAAAAGCCTAAGAAACTTAAGGCCCGTACACACAGTCTGACTTTTTGACAACAAACATGCAAATTAGCTGTTTTGGAGCAACATCCGACTGTGTGTACGCTTCATCGGACAAACTTTTTCTGTTTTCATCGGACTTTTGTTGGCTGTGCGAACGGACAAACTTTCTGGCAACAAAAGTCCGATGGAGCAAAGTTCGACCGTGTGTACGCAAAAGCATTGGACTTTTGTACAAGGTACAAACGCGCATGTTCAGAACCAATGCAAAAGATCAGACTACAATACAGAAGTTGACCATAGGTGGCGCCGGAGTCATTGAACGTCCTCTTTTGAAGTGGCGTCAGTACGTTGTGACGTCACTACGTTCTTGTTTGTTGTCAAAAAGTCTGACCGTGTGTATGCAATACAAACTTGTAGACCACGCCCTTTTTACAAAAGTCCACGGAAAAGTTTGTACAAAGTCCGACCGTGTGTATGAGGCTTTAGAGCATCACAGTGGCTAAATGGTTAGCACTTCCACCTGGTAAGACTAGGGTTGTTGGTTCAAATCCCAACTCTCACCCGGCCTGGAGTTTGTTTGTTTTCCTTGTGCCTGAGTGGGTTTCTTCCCACGCTAAAAAGACATGCCATTATGTTAACTGACTCCTGTCCAAATTGGCCCTTATATATTAATGTATTTAGGGTCCTTAGATGTTAAGCTCTTTGAGGGCAAGGACTGATGTGAATGTACACTCACCAGCAGGAGCGTAATGACCATTCGGGCACTGCCCGAGGGCCCCATGCCACTAAGGGGCCCGATCAGGGTTGCCACCCTCAAAACCAGGGACAGTATGTAAAAATCTGTACTTTTTTAACCCCTTGCCGCTGAGCGTACGCAGATGTGCGTACTCGGCTTCCGGGGGTTATACCGGGATGATGCCCCCACCTGCAGGCATCATCCCAGTACCGTTTTTCAGAGCGGGCGATTGGCTTTCCAGCCATAACAACTGCTTTGCTGTTATGCCAGAGGAGCCGGAGGGGACGTCCTCCCGCCGCCTCCTGCCGCTCTTACCGGGGCTCCCGTTCAATCGGGAGCACAGATGCACGATCTGATGCCTCTGGCGGCTAGGGAGGAACTGGAATGAAGCCCTAAGCGGCTTCATTCCAGTCTCCTAATTGTAAACACGGAAGCGACGTCGTGACATCACTTCCTGTTTACTCGGCTGCCAATGGCGCCGGATTTAAAAATATATACAGTATTTAGAGTCACCGAAAACGGCGATCTGAATACTTTGAAGTGTAAAGGAGGGATCGAGAGTCTTTTAGACCTCCGATCCCTCCATAAAGAGTACCTGTCACCACCTATTACTGTCACAAGGGATGTGTACATTCCTTGTGACAGCAATAAAAGTGATCATTTTTATTTTTTTTAAAACAATTTATTTATTTTAAAATAAATAAAATAACGCAGACATTTTTTTTTTTAAAGCGCCCCCTCCCGTCACCGCGAGCTCGCATAGCAAAGAAAACACATACGGAAGTCACGCCCGCGTATGTAAACGGTGTTCAAATCACACATGTGAGGTATCGCCACGATCGTCAGAGCGAGACCAATAATTCTAGCACTAGACCTCCTCTGTAACTCCAACCTGGTAACCGGAATTTTTTTTTAAAGCGTCGCCTATTGAGATTTTTAGGTACCGTAGTTTGTCGTTATTCCACGAGTGCGTGCAATTATAAAGTGTGACATATTTGGTACCTGTTTACTCGGCGTAAAATTATCCTTCACATTATGCAAAAAAATTGGGCTAATTTTACTGTATCGTTTTTTTAAAATTCATGAAAGTGTCCCTTTTCCCAAAAAGTTGCGTTTAAAACACCGCTGCGCAAATACCGTGTGACATAAAATATTGCAACAATCGCCGTTTTATTCTCTAGAGTCTCTGTTAAAAAATATATATATATAATGTTTGGGGATTCCAAGTAATTTTCTATCAAAAAATATCTATTTTAACTTGTAAACACCAAATATCAAAAATAGGCTTAATCATGAAAGGGTTAAAAAATCCCAAGATTATAGCTGCCCCGCTTTTCCAGTACCTTTTCAGTGTGTGTATGTGTATTCTGTGTGTGTATATTGTGTGTCTGTGTGTGTGTGTATACTGTATGTGTGTATCCTGTGTGGCCCCATAATCTATTGCCTGGGGGGCCCATAATCTTCTCCTATTGCATGGGGGCCCCATAATCTTCTCCTATTGCCTGGGGCCCCATAATCTTCTCCTATTGCCTGGGGGCCACATGATAGGTGTCAGTCCGCCCCTGCTCACCAACCACTTTATTAGGTGTACCGGGCTGAACCCCCTTTTGCCTTCAGAGCCACCTTAATTCTTTGTGGTATAGATTCAACAAGGTGTTGGAAGCATTCCTCAGAAATTTTGGTCCATATTGGCATGATAGCATCACGCAGTTGCTGCAGAATTGATGGCTGCACATCAATTATGCAAATCTCCCATTCCACCACATCCCACAGGTGCTCTATTGGATTGAGATCTGGTGACTGTGGAGGCCATTGGAGTACAGTGAGCTCATTGTCATGTTCAAGAAACCAGTGGTGAGATGATTTGAGCTTTGTGACATGGTACATTATCCTGCTGGAAGGAACCATCAGAAGATGGGTACACTGTAGTCGTAAAGGGATGGACATGATCAGCAACAATACTTAGGTAGGCCTTGGCATTTAAGCAATGCTCAATTGGTACTAAGGGGCCCAAAGTGTGCCAAGAAAATCTCCACCACACCATTACACCACCGCCACCAGCCTGAACTGTAGATACAAGGCAGGATAGATCTGTGGTTTTATGTTGTTTACACCAAAGTCTGACTCAAACTCTGACTGTCACAGCTGAAATCAAGACCAGGCAACATTTTTTCCAAACTTCTATTGTCCAAATTTAGTAAACCTGTGCAAATTATAGCCTCAGTTTCCTGTTCTTAGCTGATTCTGCTGCTGTAGCCCATCTGCTTCAAGGTTCGATGTGCTGTGCATTCAGAGATGTTATTCTGCATATCTTGGTTGTAATGAGTGATTATTTGAGTTACTGTTGCCTTTCTATCATCTCAAACCAGTCTGCCCATTCTCCTCTGACTGCTGACATCAACAAGGCATTTTTGTCCACACAACTTCCTCTCACTGTATATTTTCTCTTTTTCGGACCATTTTCTGTGAACCTTAGAGATGGTTATGCGTGAAAATCGCAGTAGATCAGCATTTTTTTAAATACTGAGACCAGCCTGTCTGGCACCAACAACCATGCAACAATCAGTCACTTAAAGCAGAACTTAAATCATTTTTTCAACTCTCCCATCTATTAAATCTTCTACCCCTGTTGTTTTAACTTTTGTTAGTAAAACATTTTTTTTCTGCCAGTAAATACCTTATACAGCCCACTTCCTGTTTCTTGTCTGCTAAAAAGCCTAGGCCCAAGCCAGCTCCTCCCATCCCCGCCATAGCCCGTCACTGCATTGAGCACTGGAGGGGAGAGCAGAGAGCTGCTGATTGACAGTCATGGCTCTCTGCTTAGAGCGGAGGGAGAGAACTAACCAATTAGCAGTCTTTGATCACTCAGTTCTCACTGCAGAGCTGGCGGGGGACAGATGCAGCATTGGATCGATGCTGCATTTACTTAATTGAATATAAATGTCTATTTTTCTTAAATCCCGAACTTTAAACTTCTCTTTAAATACTGATTTAATGTTGCACGTTTTTACTATATTTTTGGACTGGCTAAATCAAGTATCAGTGCACAACACACTTTTGTTAAGTTCTTCTAGTTCTTATTAGAAATAGTGCACCACATAGTGCGTAAAAGAATAATAAAAAAAAAAAGCTAGGCACTGTGCAACCATGTGAAAAACCAATTGAAAAACAACTGGAAGAACTCCGCGCCAAAAAATAATTAAATATAATTGAGTCAAAAAGCTGCTCCTTTGAAAAAGGGTAAAAAAAACTCCTTTGTGAAGTAAATAAAGTGATAATGGGGCGCTAGAGTAAATTATTGACTTATTTAGATATAATCATAGTTATCTCAAACAAGATAAAAACCCCCAAAAATATTATATATAAAATATCACATGCAATATCAGTGATAACACATCATGATAACCTCCAATATTTTCAAAATATATGTGCATCTGACAGGAAGGAAGCGCTTCTTGAGGACGTTGATGACGAAACGTACGTCGAGGCGGTACCTGGTCACGTTTTAATGACGCTACATCAGTTTTTCTGGTTGACAGCTAGACGGTGGGGAACGCCCGAATAATTTACTCTAGCGCCCCATTATCACTTTATTTACTGTGCAACCATATTTGCACACACAGGCTCTTCTTTCTACTTAGGATTGTTATGCAGTAATTGTCTTTTACTCTAAGTTGCCACTTTGCCTGTGGCCATCATTCTGGTGAAGTCTGCATTGCTCCCAACTGTTCCTGATTTCGAGGGACTGTCCATGATTTGGAGCAATGTCCCTCTGTCCCTTATTCCTCCTCATTTGTCCCTCATTTTGGTCTGATCTATATAGATGTACAGTTGGGCTTAGGTTACATACCCTGGCAGAATTTATGATTTCTTGGCCATTTTTCAGGGAATATGAATGATAACACAACAACTGTTCTTTCACTTATGGTTAGTGTTTGGCTGAAGCCATGTATTATCAAACAACTGTGTTTACTCTTTTTAAATCATAATGACAACAGAAACTACCCAAATGATCCTGATCAAAAGTTTACATACCCTGGTGATTTTGGCACACAAGTTGACGCAATGGCTAATAAAGATAACCATTCTTACCTGTAAAATGTTTGCTTGTAATTAGTGTGTGTGTATAAAAGGTCAATGAGTTTCTGGACTCCTGACAGACCCTTGCATCTTTCATCCAGTGCTGCACTGATGTTTCTGGATTCTGAGTCATGAGGAAAGCAAAAGAATTGTCAAAGGATCTGCGGTAAAAGGTAGTTGAACTGTATAAAACAGGAAAGGGATATAAAGAGATATCCAAGGAATTGAGAATGCCAATCAGCAGTGTTCAAACTCTAATCGAGAAGTGGAAAAGAAAAAAAAAAAGCGCACCAACCTTATGGGCTCTGGGGAAGAAGGTAATCCTTCGAAACGCACCAGCCGGCAGTGGCCCCTGAAATCTCTTCTGTTACCATCTGGAGTCTGTTGTTACTTAGACCAATTGCTGTCATCTGGAGATTATTTGTATTGCGAGTTTTTTTCCATACGTTTGTGAGTAGTTTTTTATTTAACTTTTAATAAAATATATTTAAGGATAATGCATAAGGTTGGTTCGCCCTTTTTTTCTTTCTTTTCTTTTTGATTGCTAGGATACCCCTATCCCTGAGTGCAGCAAGGCCTGAGACATTATCCACTATGAAATTTAGTCCACCTGGTAACTCACTTGTGCGCAGGAGTGTTTGTTTTCTGCTATCAAGAAGTGGAAAATGAGGGGTTCTGTTGAAACGAAACCACGGTCAGGTAGACCAACTAAAATTTCAGCCACGATTGCCAGGAAAATTGTTTGGGATGCAAAGAAAAACCCACAAATAACTTCAGGGGAAATACAAGGCTCTCTGAAAACATGTGGTGTGGCTGTTTCAAGATGCGCAATAAGAAGGCACTTGAAGAAAGATGGGCTGCATGGTTGAGTTGTGAGTTGTGACTCCCACATTGCTTTTATTTCCTTTTATTGTTTTTGATCAATTTTATTGTCTATCTTGCAAATTGTTGTAAGGTAATTTTAAGCCCAATAAACCGTTATTGGCTGACCTTCACCATATGGAGCTTTTTTCTTTTTACCCTTTTTACTCTGCATTCCACCATCTTTCACCCTTGTCCCTCTATAAATACGTGGACGCATCTGGGTTATCCTTGGTTGCTGTTTGATGGTTCTTTGTGGACTTCCACGGTCCTGTGATTTGGAGCTGCTCACCATCGCACCCTAAGGCCGCGTACACACGGGCGGACTGTTCGCCCAACCTTGTCCGCTGAACAGTGTTTGGGCGGACAGTCCGCTCGTGTGTGGGCTTTCAGCGGACAGTTTCAGCGGACAGTTGGACGGACAAAGTCTTTCGGAAATTCCGAAAAACTGTCCGCTGAAACTGTGTTTGAGCGAACAGTCCGCCCGTGTGTAGGCTACTTTCGAAATGAGCAAACTGTTCCCGCTCGGAAAGTCCGCCCATTTCGAGCGCGTGTACAGGTAGGCGGGGCCCGCGAAGGAGACGTCGCGGGCTCCGCCGCCTGGAATGGACTTAAAGGGGAACCCAACGCCGAAAAAAATCGGCGTGGGGGTTCCCCCAAAGTCCACACCAGACCCTTGTCCGAGCACGCTACCCGGCCGGCCAGGAAAGGGGGGCGAGCGAGCGCGCCCCCCCTCCTGAGCCGTACCAGGCCGCGTGCCCTCAACATGGGGGGTGCCTTGGGGAAGGGGGGGCCGCGCGGCCCCCCCACCCCAAAGCACCTTGTCCCCATGTTGATGAGGACAAGGGCCTCTTCCCGACAACCCTGGCCGTTGGTTGTCGGGGTCTGCGGGCGGGGGGCTTATCGGAATCCGGGAGCCCCCTTTAAGAAGGGGGCCCCCGGATACCGGCCCCCCACCCTATGTGAATGAGTATGGGGTACAATGTACCCCTACCCATTCACCTGTGAAATAAAGTACAAAAAAAAACACAACACAGGGAAAAAATATTTTATTGCACAGCTCCGGGGGTCTTCCGTCTTCGGGGGTCTTCTCGCCGGACTCCTCCGCTATCTGTGTGTAGCTCTTTTGCTAGCGGAGGAGTCCGGCTTTCTTCCTCCCCGCCGCCGGCCTCTTCTCCCGACTTCGGGGGTCTTGTCCCCCTCTTCGGTTCTTCTGCCGGGCCACCGCGCCTTCTTGTAGCTCTTTTGCAGGCGGTGGCCTGGTCTTCTGTCGCCGCTGCCTTCCGTTCTTCTGTCGCCGCCTTCGGTTCTTCTGCCGGGCCACCGCGCCTTCTTGTAGCTCTTTTACAGGCGGTGGCCCGGTCTTCTGTCGCCGCTGTCGTCGCCGCCGCCGGCGCCTTCCGTTCTTGTTCTTCTTCTTGTTCTTCTTCTTCTTCTCCTGGAGATGTTGACTCGACGAGCTCTCCGGCCGGAATGCCAGAGCCGCGCTGTGCGGTCACTTATATAGTGACAATGGGGCGGTGTCACATGGTATATGTCACATGGGTTGGTCACATGGTGACCCCGCCCCCTTACGATGTCATAGTCCCCATGTGACATCAACCCATGTGACCAACCCATGTGACATATACCATGTGACACCGCCCCATTGTCACTATATAAGTGACCGCACAGCGCGGCTCTGGCATTCCGGCCGGAGAGCTCGTCGAGTCAACATCTCCAGGAGAAGAAGAAGAAGAACAAGAAGAAGAACAAGAACGTAAGGCGGCGGCGGCGGCGACGACAGCGGCGACAGAAGACCGGGCCACCGCCTGTAAAAGAGCTACAAGAAGGCGCGGTGGCCCGGCAGAAGAACCGAAGGCGGCGACAGAAGAACGGAAGGCAGCGGCGACAGAAGACCGGGCCACCGCCTGCAAAAGAGCTACAAGAAGGCGCGGTGGCCCGGCAGAAGAACCGAAGAGGGGGACAAGACCTCCGCTAGCAAAAGAGCTACACACAGATAGCGGAGGAGTCCGGCGAGAAGACCCCTGAAGACGGAAGACCCCCGGAGCTGTGCAATAAAATATTTTTTCCCTGTGCTGTGTTTTTTTTTGTACTTTATTTCACAGGTGAATGGGTAGGGGTACATTGTACCCCATACTCATTCACATAGGGTGGGGGGCCGGTATCCGGGGGCCCCCTTCTTAAAGGGGGCTACCGGATTCCGATAAGCCCCCCGCCCGCAGACCCCGACAACCAACGGCCAGGGTTGTCGGGAAGAGGCCCTTGTCCTTATCAACATGGGGACAAGGTGCTTTGGGGTGGGGGGGCCGCGCGGCCCCCCCTTCCCCAAGGCACCCCCCATGTTGAGGGCACGCGGCCTGGTACGGCTCAGGAGGGGGGGCGCGCTCGCTCGCCCCCCTTTCCTGGCCGGCCGGGTAGCGTGCTCGGACAAGGGTCTGGTGTGGACTTTGGGGGAACCCCCACGCCGATTTTTTTCGGCGTTGGGGTTCCCCTTTAAGCCCATTCCAGGCGGCGGAGCCCGCGACGTCTCCTTCGCGGGCCCCGCCTACCTGTACACGCGCTCGAAATGGGCGGATTTGCCTCCTCCTTACGTGGGCGAGTCCGTTCATTTCAAAAGTTGAGCGAACTGTTTGGCAAACAGTTCGCTGAAACAGTCCGCTCGTGTGTGGGCAAGTCCGCTCATGCAAATTTTGAGCGGACTGTTTGCCGAAACTGTTTGACGAACAAGGTTGGGCAAACAGTCCGCGCGTGTGTACGCGGCCTAAGTGATACCAACAGGAGGATTATAAGCCCTTTTGACCCACTTCCATATGGTACATGTGTCCATCTCAGCTGGTAAGAGTACATTATCATGTGTCTATCTTTGTCAAAGGTTGATTGGCACATTCATCTTACAATTGGGATTATACTCCAGTCAAGTCTTTTTGGAAGGGAGGCCTTAAAGAACTATTCAATGTATTTTACATATGGACTATTATATCCCATTGGGTCCTATTGGCACTACCAGTGTTTTCATTCCTTTTTTTGTCATGTCACTATTTTGTGTATAATTTTTTAGTCACTATTATTGTTTGTGCAATTTATCACATTTGTATTTAATTTTCTCACTTCTCAATGGATGTCATGTTCCCATTCATGAGGTTACATGTCTGAGCGTTACACATACATGCATGGTCGAGTCGTCAGAAGAAAGTCATTACTACGCAAATGCCACAAAGTATCCCGCTTACAATACGCCAAACAGTACAGAGACAAGCCTCAAACCTTCTGGCACAAAGTCATTTGGAGCGATGAGACCAAAATGTAGCTTTTTGGCCACAACCATAAACGCTACATTTGGAGTCAACAAGGCCTATGATGAAAGGTACACAATTCCTACTGTTAAACACGGAGGTGGATAGTGATGTTTTGGGGATGTGGGAGCTACAAAGGCACAGGAAATTTGGTCAAAATTGATGGCAAGATGAAAGCAGTATGTTATCAAAAAATACTGGTGGAACATTTGTATTCATCAACCAGGAAGCTGGGCATGGAAGGGACTTGGGCATTCCAATGTGACAATGATCCAAAACACAAGGCGAAGTCGACCTGTAATTGGCTACAGCAGAATAAAATGAAGGTTCTGGAGTGGCCATCTCAGTCTCCTGACCTCAACATCATTGAGCCACTCTGGGCAGATCTCAAACGTGCAGTTCATGCAAGACAGCCCAAGAATTTACAGGAACTGGAGGGTTTTTACCGAGAGGAATGGGCAGCTTTACCATCTGAGAAGATAAAGAGCCTCATCCACAAATGCTACAAAAGACTTCAAGCTATCATTGATGTTAAAGGGGGCAATACACAGGTTTATGTAAACTTTTGATCAGGGTGATTTGGGTAGTTTCTGTTGCCATTATGATTTAAAAAGAGTAAACACAGTTGATTGATAATAAATGGCTTCAGCCAAACACTAATCATGAGTGAAAGAAACTTTTTTGTATTATCATTCATACTTTCTGAAAAATGGCCAAGAAATCATAAATTCTGCCAGGGTATGTAAACTTATGAGCACAACTGTATATAAAATGCACTTTTTATCTATCAAAAAGTGTTTTCCAACACTAAACCTTTCATCTGATTTCTAAATTGCTAAAAGCACTTGTGGGTTTAACCAATCTTGTTTTTTTTTTGTACAATTCTCCTTTAAGGGGCGTGGCAAGGGGTGCCTGCCTGCATACTTTTGCTGATAGGTGTCCCTCATTCCCATCTCAAAAAGTTGGGAGGTGTGAAGTCTGTACTGCAGCTCCAGTCTGTAGTATCCAGGAGCATCCCATTGCACTTATTATCATCAGTACGCACCTGAAAGTCTCCAGCCCTAGCACCCACAAATGTTCCATTGGTGCTTCCCACCAACCTTCATGTTACTGTCCTATACTGTGTACTTAGATTGTTGTTTAGATTTGGCAAGAGTGGGGAATTAGCATCTCATGTTAAATGTGTTTTTATGTGCTGCATTAAAATAACGCTCAGCAGACAGCTCTCAACTCTCATTTACAATGTTTTAGGAAATTACACTTGTTTAATGGAGGACAAAAAGCACAACGTAAATTGCTAACAATGCTATTTCCAGCAAAAGGCTTTTAGATGATCACCCACCATAAATATGCCCACTCCAGATGTGTTTGTTTTGGTGGTGGCACGAGGACTTGAGAAGGGATTTGCTGTTTACTTGGTAGTCTTCCTACATCCATGGATATATGTTGCTACTTTGCCGTTAAATACTGTTGTTATGGCAGCAGATAGCTGCCATAACCCCAGTATTATTTTCAACAGAGGGCAGTCCACTTTAAGATAAAAGTGGTCTCCACAGAGGATTCACCACAAGATCACTTTTATTGGTGGCGAGAGAAGTGCCCACCCCCTACTGCCACGTCCTGGTCGTCTCCTCTGCTTATCGGATCTGTCGGTAGCGGTGGAGATGTTACCATGCTTTCCCCGGCAGGGCAGGAAGTCGAGCAAGGGAGTAATAGCCTCCACTCAACTCTATGTCCTTGGAGGACAGGAGCGACGTCAAATGTCACTTGGGAAAATTTTTAAGGAAAGTTTTGCTTTTAAAGGATAATTAAAGGATAAGTAAAGGTTAAACAAACATGTCATACTTGCCTCCTCTGTGCAGTTGGTTTTGCCCCAACCCTCTTCTTCTAGGGTCCCTCAGCTGGCTCCTCCTCTTCATGTGCCCCCTTGGAGAGCCGCTCTCCCTTGGGGCACTTGTGCAGGTGTGCTCCTATGTCCTGCTGCTGCGTCTATTGACACAGACAGCAGGACTCGGCCCCGCCCCCTGGCTCCCACATCATTGGATTTGATTGGATTGGATTTGATTGACAGCAGCGGGAGCCAATGGCTGTGCTGCTATTAATCTATCTAATCAGGACCACTGGTTCCACATAGTTTTTTTTAAAAAGGACAGTTTAAAAATAAGAAGTAAAATAAATACGAAAAAAATATATAATTTAAAGCACCCCATCCCTCTGTTCTCGTGCGCAGAAGCGAACGCATATATAAGCCACGCCAACATATGAAAATGGTGTTCAAATCACACATGTGAGGTATCGCCACAATCGTTAAAGGAAGAGCAATAATTCTAGCACTAGATCTCTGTAACTAAAAAATGGTTACCTGTAGAAATTTTTAAACGTTGCCTATGGGGATTTTTAAGTGCCAAAGTTCGTCACCATTCCACGAGCGGGCGCAATTTTGAAGCATGACATGTTGGGTATCAATTCACTTGGTGTAAGATTATCTTTCACAATATAGAACAAAATGGGGCTAACGTTACTGTTTTCTTATTTTTTCATTCAAAGAAGTGTATTCTTACCAAAACAAAATGTGTTTTTAAGACCGCTGTGCAAATATGTTGTGATATAACGTATTGCAATGACCACCATTTTATTCTCTAGGGTGACTGAAAAAATATATATAATGTTTGGCGGTTCTAAGTAATTTTCTAGCAAAAAAAAAAAGATTTTAACTTGTTAACACCAAGTGTCAAAAATAGGCTTGGTCTATATAGCACAGTGTTGTGCTGTGTCATTTGGCCCCCTGTAACACCTAAAAAACCCGATTGATCCTGCCAATTTCTACCCTCCCCTTTGTAAACTGACCACGGTGTATCAGGGCTGCTGAGCCCTGACACCGCGGTCAGTTTACATGCCTCCGTCATCCGCAGCCCTGCTCTCCTGTGTCTGTGTTCTCCTCGCCCCACCCCTCCCTGCCTGTCAGCTAGTACCAGGGCTGCAGCCCCCCCCCCCCCGCTAGTATCAGAAGATATTTTTGTTGCTACCATCCTCTCAGCAATATTAAATGATGTGCTGCACGGCATGTGTTTTCTAAAAAATCCACCGTTAGATACCTTATTCTATGGCATCGGTCGGAGGTCACGTGACGGCCATCTCTCTCCTCTTCTCCTCTCCTCCTCTGGCTGATGTCAGCGGGGGTTTCTCGGCTCGGACCACTTTTCTGTCAGCTCGAGAGGGAAGAGAGATGGTTGAATAAGGTATGTAACGACAGATTTTTTAGAAAACACATGCATTGCAGCACATTATTTAATATTCCTAAAGGGATTGTAGCAACAACACCAAGTGGGTTAACAACCACTTTAACAGCCTTTAACAGTTCCTTAAACCATTGCAGGAGTAGAAAGTAGTCTTTGTATAGAGTTAGGAACCCCTTAACTGGCAAACCAAATAAAATAGTTGGCAACCAAAAATTATTTTTCCCATATAATCCCAATTTTGCCATGGCCATTACAAGTAAGACACACCAGGTAAATCAGTGTTAAATATGAATGTATTTTTTTTAAAATACACACACATATTAAAGTGGTAGTAAACTGCCTAAAAACAAAATCAAAAAAAAACCAAAAAGACAATAGCATAATGTGCTAGTATGTATCGCATACTAGCACATTATGAAATACTTACCTTAGAACAAAGCTCCTTCAGCTCGCCCGGTCACTGCCGAGGGGACTGACATGTTTGCTCTGTTTCTTCCAGGTTTGCAGGCTCCGGCACTTTGAGTGGCCGGAGCCGCGATGATATCACTCCAGCACATGCGTACGGTAGTCCTTTGTTCCAGCAAATTCTGGCATGGGCCGCCAGACCTTCAGTGCACATGCGCAGCTGACGTCAGCGGCTGCATGAAGGGTGAATATCTCCTAAACCATGGTTTAGGAGATATCCATTGTACCTAGAGATAAGCCTTATTATAGGCTTACCTCTAGGTAAAAATGACCAAGCGGGCAATACAACAGCTTTAAGGCTTTAAAGAGAGTTTAAACTCTCAATATTGTAACTTTTTCAGCTGCTGATTTAACCACTGCAATACTGGCCACTTTCACCACCTTCCTGCTGAGGTCAATTTTCAGCTTTCAGCATTGTAGCATTTTGAATGACGATTGCGTAGTCATACCACACTGTACCCATATGAAATTGGTATCATTTTTTGAGACAAATAGAGCTTTCTTTTGGTGGTATTTATTCACCAATAATTTTTTTTTCTAAACAGACAAAAAAAAAAAATACAAGAATTTTGGAAACAAAAAAAAGTTTTATGTTTTAGTTTCTGTGATAACATTTTTCAAAAGAATTGATTTTTCTTCTTTACTGATGGTTGCTGGTGGGACTGCACTGATGAGGCTGAACTGATGGGTACTGGTGAGGCTGTACCAGGGCTGGACTGGGATAAAAATTTGGCCTTGGACTTCATTTAAATTTGCAAGCCTGCACAAAAACAGAATATACAGTAAACTATACGCAATTGTGCAAAAAAAGATAAGTAAAAACATTCCACTATTGGGCATAGGACAGGGCATAGCCACACCAGTGCCCATTAATGCAGCCTCACCAGTGCCCAGATTTTCTCTAAGGAAGCAAAGGGACCCAGGAATACACAAAAAAACTATACAAAAACAATGAAGGTTCTAACACCTTGTCATTCTCCAAGTATAAAATAATAAAAAAAAGTACCTGGCTAGCACTGTCTTTTTAATGCAAAAAAAAAAAGCATTTAAAATATACTTTGTAATCATACAGTATATGCATATGGAGGCAGCTATATTTTGGTTAATAAATAAGCAGGTTCCGTTTCTGACTTTACAATGCTACCCAACTTTTGTACTTTGCTGCTCTTTCTCACGCTGCACTTGATGTGCGGTTGACATCTTACCACAACAGCTGTTAGGCAGGGAGGCTAAATACACATGGAATTATACATAGATCTGTGGGTAAGTCTACAAACTTATACACAGTATCTCACAAAAGTAAGTACACCCCTCATGGTTTGGAAATATTTTATTATATGTTTTCATGTGACAACACTGAAGAAATGACACTCAGCTACAATATAAAGTAGTGAGTGTACAGCTTGTATAACAGTGTAACTTTGTTGTCCTCTCAAAGTAACTCAACAAAATTGGGCCCAAAGGGGGTTATTTGACGAAAGGCAAATCCACTTTGCACTACAAGTGCACTTGGAAGTGCAGTCACTATAGATCTGTGGGGAAGATCTGAAACGCGGGTAAGCTCTGCTGAATTTATCATCCAGGCACATGCAACTAAAACTATGTTTTTTATTTTCCTTGCATGTCCCTCTCTGATCTACAGTGACTGCACTCCCAGTGCAAATTCAAGTGCATTTGTAGTGAAAAGAGGATTTGCCTTTCGTAAATAACTCCCAAAGTGGCAACATTTTGTGTGGTCATCATTATTTTCCAGCACTACCTTAACCCTCTTGAGCATGGAGTTCACCAGAGCTTCACAGGCTGCCACTGGAGTCCTCTTCCAATCCTCGATGACGACATCTCGGAGCTGGTAGATGTTAGAGACCTTGCGCTCTTCCACCTTCTGCTTGAGGATGCCCCACAGATGCTCAATAGGGTTTAGGTCTGGAGACGTGCTTGGCCAGTTCATCACCTTTACCCTCAGCTTCTTTAGCAAGACAGTGGTCATCTTGGAGGTGTATTTGGGATTGTTATGTTGAAATACTACCCTGCGGCCCAGTCCCTGAAAGGAGGGGATCATGCTCTGCTTCAGTATGTCACAGTACATGTTGGCATTCATGGTTCCCTCAATGAACTGTAGCTCCTCAGTGCTGGCAGCACTCATGCAGCCCCAGACCATGACACTCCCACCACCATGCTTGACTGTAAGCAAGATATAATTGTCTTTGTACTCCTCACCTGATTACCACCACACACGCTTGACACCATCAGAACATGGTTCCAGCAAAACACATCCTTAGTCTTTGTTTTCAGCAAACTGTTTGCAGGCTTTCTTGTGCATTATCTTTGAAAGAGGCTTCCTTCTGGAACAACAGCCATGCACTAAACACTAAACACTAACAGGCTGACCCCCCCCCCCCCCCCCACACCTCCAACCTCTGCAGCAATGCTGGCAGCACTCATACATCTATTTCTCAAAGACAACCTCTGGATATAACCCTTAGCACATGCACTCAACTTCTTTGGTCGACCATGGCAAGGCCTGTTCTGAGTGGAACCTGTTCTTTTAAACCGCTGTGTGGTCTTGGCCACTGGGTTGCAGCTCAGTTTCAGGGTCTTGGCAATCTTTTTATAGCCTAGGCCATCTTTATGTTGAGCAACAATTCTTTTTTTCAGATCCTTAGAGAGTCCTTTGCCATGAGGTGCCATGTTGAATTCCCAGTGACCAGTATGAGAGAATGAGAGCGATAACACCAAACTTAACACAAGTACTCTCCATTCACACCTTGTAACATTAAAGAGTTACATGACACCTGGGGTGGAAAAATGGCTAATTGGGCCTAATTTGGACATTTTCACTTAGGCTTAATGCACACGGGACGTTTTTACAACCTCTCCTGAACGATTTAACTTGACAGATAGTAACCCACATTTAAAACATCCGTTTTGCTGCGTTTAGCAGCGTTTGGGGAAAAAATTATTTATTTAAAAAAATGAAAAACGCCTGTAAACCAATGCGTCTAAACGCGAGTTATCGCAATTGGCGTCTGAAATGTTGGAAACTTCGGCATCTGAACTAATTTTATATAAAACGCAACTGCATAAAAACAACATTAAACGAACCTGTGTACATGTACACATAGAATAACACTGGATGAGTTCAGGGGCAGCAGAAAAAAGCATCCAACTGCCTCTTAAAGAGGGATTCCACCAAAAAAAAAAAAATATTAAAAGCCAGCTGCTATAAATACTACAGCTGCTGACTTTTAATAAATGGACACTCACCTGTCCCGGGTTCCAGCGATGCCGGCAGCCGAGGCCGATCGATCGCCACCATTCTAGGTGAGGGAATCAGGAAGTGAAGCGAATCGGCTTCACTTCCCGGTTCCCTACTGCGCATGCGCGAGTTGCGCCGCATAATAAGAAATCTCCGCGCTGTCACTGGGACCCGTGTGTGTCCCAGCAGACAGCGCGGCAGGGCAGGAAATGGCGTAGACTCCCACGGGAGTCTATGCCCAGAAGTGGGTGTAAATACCTGTCAAAGACAGGTATCTCCACCCCCCTCCCCCCTGAAAGGTGTCAATTGTGACACCGGAGGGGAGGAGGGATCCGATCACTTTAGGGTGGAATCCCGCTTTAAGCTCCGTTTACCAGCAGCAGTGTACATGAGACCTTAGGGGTGTAAATGATTGAAACAACACTCCTAAGGCCACATCCATATAATGTTTAACTCAGAAGAGGAGAGGAATAAAGGGGCAGAGGCCCTCGTCCGACTTTTCAGGCATTGGACAAAAGTATAATAAAATGATTTTATTAACAAACAAGATTACAACAGACAGGTCATATATAGAAAAGAGTTAAAAGCATACAATGCATATTCACAAAAAATTGACGTGTTGACGCTAGTGAGCCCCTGTGTGTGAACACATTTTGCTATTGCTTCTTCAAGACACACTGGGTTTTGGGTGAAAGAAAACAGGTCTCACTATAAAGATAAAACATATCAATCAGACATTTCATAACAGAGAACACATAATATGAAACTTTTAAACTGTTTGCTATATCCATAGGACCTATGCATAATACACATATAGCTACCTCACAGATAACCGGTTGTCTATACATGGAAATCTCCTGGATGATCAGAAGTAAACCACCATTTATAACAGGAGGTGGACTCTCAATAATACCAATAGCCGGAGGGTAGGCTGTAAGGATCAACACATTAGTTGTATTCAGTATCCAGACTTGAACAAATTCCATAGGCAGATAATACAGATTTAAAGAGGAAGTAAACCATGATGGGTTTACTTCCTCTTTCATTCCCTGCAAAGGTAAAGCATAATGGACCACTATGCATCGCATAGTAGTCCATTATGTGTCACTTACCTGACACAGGAGCCAGCGAAGTCACCGCTGTCCCATGCAGTTCCGAGCGTTCCATCTTCTTGGTGGGTCTCCGTGGGTCTCGCTGCTCCAGCGCTGTGATTCGCCGGAGCAGTGATGACGTCATTCCCGCGCATGCGCACGGGAGCCGCCACACGCGGCATATTCGTGGTTGATGGTGCCACGCTCAGTGCGCCTGCATGCCGCTGTCTACGGCGCATGCGCCGTAGACAGCTGTCACAGTCTTTTAGTAAATATCTCCTAAACCGTGTAGGTTTAGGAGATATTTCTTGGACCTACAGGTAAGCCTTAATCTAGGCTTACCTGTAGGTCAAAGTGTGTTGTAAGGGTTTACAACCACTTTAATATTGTTATATACCACCCACATACTTGATAACATATATAGATCTAGGCATTTCATTTACCAGCGAAGAGGGGGATGAGAAGTGCAAAAATTTAAAAATCCTGGATAATCAAGGATTATCTGTGAGGTAGCTATAAGTTTTGTCAATATGTATTGTATGCTTTTAACTCTTTTCTACATATGACCTGTCTGTTGTAATCGTGTTTGTTAGAAAAAATCATTTTATACTTTTGTCCATTGCCTGAAAAGTCCGAACGAGGACCTTAGGAGTGTACTCACTTTTGTTCCAGTAGTTTAGACATTAATGGCTGTGTGTTGAGTTATTTTGAGGGGACAGCAAATTTACACTGTTATACAAGCTGTACACTCACTACATTATATACATTGTAGCAAAGTGTCATTTCTTCAGTGTTGTCACATGAAAAGAAAAATATTTACAAAAATGTGAAGGGTGTACTCACTTTTGTGAGATACTGTATGAATACAAAAACAAAACTATGAAAAAAGCAAGTATTTCAAAGTGCAAAGTCACATAAAAATATTTTAAGATAAAGTAATACATGGAAATATGTTTGGTCCAAATATACAGTAATATACATTAATTTTAACAGACAGCTTGTCAGCCCCAGCCCAAAACCATTGAGGAAGTAAATGACCATTTCAGTCTGAGCAGGAAGGAAGAGGTCACCATTTACTCAGAATAACATTAATTACAAAGGTTTATGAGCAGGACTTACAAACCAATGTAAAAAGCTGACATTATTGGTTAAAGCGTGTCTGGGCAGATTCTAGTTAATTGATTGATATTCAGAGAAATTAAGGGTCTTTTCTATACTCAGACTAAAAACTGTAGTCATAATGAGGGGGAAACACTGACCAGAATAAAAAGGTTGACACTGAAAAAACTGAAGGAAGTCGATAAAAACACGAGATGTATTTTGAATTATTTTAATAATAATAATAATAATAATAATAATTAATTATTAGGTCGACAATCTCGGTTGCAGCCTCCCCTAAAAATAAAACTCCCTTAACCGGAGCCTTACATAAAAAAGGTATACAAAAAATGGGGTCAATGGCGCTACCTATTATATGGGCCTATATCTTGCTATTATACCCTAGGTCAGGGGTGGCCAACCAGACAAAGACCAAGAGCCACATTTTTTACCAAGTTACCGCAAAGAGCCACATCATACGCATGGGCACACATGAACATCACCCCATCCCTTCCTCATACACACATACTTTTGCTCAGCTGGATTTATTGTAAATGTCACACACTGTTTTAACACTACAAAGACCACAGGCCAGTCATTTTCAACAATGAACACTGTGTGCACTCTCACACAGACAAACTCTGTTTAACCAAATCCATAAACAATAATAGAACAATTTACAATACATACATGAAAAACTGCCCACATGCGCATTTGACGAAAATACTGTAGCGACCCTGCAGTAATGTTGAGTGTTACAATGTTTATGTTAGAGTTCTGTGATTTCCCATAGTCTGTGACTGCGTCTGCCTGGATGTGAGAGCGAGGGGGCGGGGGAGTGAGAGTGAGGGGTGAGCGGAGGTGTGTGTGAGAGCGGATGGCGAACGACTGGAAAAGAGTAAGGAAGAGAAACGAAGATTGTTTTTTGTTTGTGTTGTTTTGGCGTGATTACGGCCAACAGTAATGGAGTTCTGCTGTTGTCAATAAATTAAAGTTCATTCGACTAATTCTCGTCATTCTTGCACGTCTGGCAGAACGCTACAATATGAACGTAAGAGCCGAATGGAACCGGGCAAAGAGCCGCATGCGGCTCAGGAGCCGCGGGTTGGCCACCCCTGCCCTAGGTGTTTCCGGTTAAACCACATGGGGCTATATACTTATAATGCCACGTACACACGAATTCTCGTCGGAAAAAGCTCTGCTGGTTTTCCCAATGGAATTCGGCTCAAGCTGTCTTGCCTACACATGGTCACATCAAATTCCGATCATTTATAACGCGGTGACATACAACACGTACGACGTGACTAGAAAAAGGAAGTTCAATAGCCAGTAGCCAATAGCTTCTGTCTCATAGTTGAATCTGAGCATGCGTGATTTTTGGCGTGTCGGAATTGCATACACACGATCGGAATTACCGATAGAAAGTTTTTCCGTCAGGAAAATCGAGAACATGCTATAAATTTTTGGCTGGTGGAAATGCGGAGCAGCTTAATGCCGATGGAGCATACACTCGGTCGCATTTTCCGATGAAAAGCTCTCATCGGTCTTTTTCGGGCCGGAATTCCGATCGTGTGTACGCGGCATTACAGAAAAAATTGAAAAATATTCAACATGCAGTGAAAAAAAAAAAACTTTTTCACAATGTGTATATGCTTTTTCCTAAAATAATTTTTTTTTTTGTATTTTTGAGGGTATCAAATATTCAATAGTGTAAACTAATTCACAAAAAATGCATGTGCTATGCTATGTAACATTAAAGTGGATGTAAACCCTTACAACCAACTTTGACCTACAGGTAAGCCTAGATTAAGGCTTACCTGTAGGTCCAAGAAATATCTCCTAAACCTACACGGTTTAGGAGATATTTGACAAAAGACAGGCACCGCTGTCTACGGCGCATGCGCCGTAGACAGTCGCGCGCAGGCGCACTGAGCGCGCCGCGGTCAACGGTGATATGCCACGAGTGGCGGCTCCTTTGCACATGCGCGGGAGTGACGTCATCGCAGCTTCACCGAATGACAGCGGCGGAGCGGTGAGACCCACCGAGAAGATACTACAGGGGACAACGGTGACTTCGCTGGCTCCTGTGTCAGGTAAGTGACACATAATGAACTACTCTGCGATGCACAGTAGTCCATTATACTTTACCTTTGCAGGGAATGAAAGAGGAAGTAAACTCATCAGGGTTTACTTCCTCTTTAAACTCTGTGTCTCCAGTGATATATGGTGTAATACCAATTATAAATAATTGCTTATTTATGAAATCAGATAATTGTACAGTGCCAAAAGTGCTCAGTCTAAAAGAAAAAAAAGTGCTTATGTGTAGCACTTATGCGGTAATCCCATGTGGTTTAACCAGAAACACCTAGGGTATAATAGCAAGATATAGGCCCATATAATAGGTAGCGCCATTGACCCTATGAAAAACACAAGATGGGCCACGTGAAAATAATTAATAATAAAGTCCCAGGCTGGATTTCCATCACTAGAGCCTGTAGGCACGCAACTTTTTATGCCCAAGGAAACCAACCCCACCCCCAACCCCCGCCCCCCGCTAGGGTCACTTTTTTATTTTACACAGATTTACACTTCAATTTTTGTTTGCTCTTAACCTGGCTTTGAATATTGCAACAAGGTGTAAATAGGATTCTAAGAGGGGAGTTTGTAATTACTGAAGATTGGGGGAAAATGTGTCATCTAATGGGCCTAATGGAAAATCCAGTACTGAATAAAAAGGGAATATAGAAAAAGATAAAGGTTACAGACTTTGGGGCTGATTTACAAAGAATTTGCGCCATGGGTTGCGGCAAACGCCGATGCGCAACAGCCGCTTTCGTATTCACAAAGCATTTGCGCCTGTAACACAAATACACTTGGAACTGCGCTAGGTCAATTTATGCAAGTTGCGCCCGTTCAAGTGCTCTGGTTCACTGTGCCGACAAAATCTTAGTAAATGTCAAGCCACATAGATTCATTTGCATAAGTTGAACAGGCGCACCTCTCAACTTGACTTTTTTTTTTTTGCACTGGTTCACTTCTATAGATTTTTTGAAGGCTAAGAAAAAAAAATGAAGAAAAAAAGATTTGTGGGGGTCCCCCGAAATTCCATACCAGGCCCCTCAGGTCTGGTATGGATATTAGGGGGAACCCCGCGCCAAAAAAAAAAGAATGCCGTGGGGGCCCCCCTCAAAATCCATACCAGGCACTTCAGGTCTGGCATGGATTTTAAGGGGAACCCCGCACCAAAAAAATGGCTTGGGGGTCCCCCTCAAAATCCACCCAGACCCTTCAGCTCTGGCATGGATTTTAAGGGGAACCCGCACCCAAAAAATGGCCTGGGCGTCCCCCTCAAAATCCATACCAGACCCTTATCCCAGCACGCAACCTGATGGGCCGCAGGAAAAGAGGGGGGACGAGAAACCAGGCCACATGCCCTCAACATTGGGAGGATGCTTTGGGGTCCCCCCCAAAGCACCTTGTCCCCATGTTGATGAGGACAAGAGCCTCATCCCCACAACCCTGGCCAGTGGTTGTGGGGGTCTGTGGGAAGGGGGCTTATCGGAATCTGGAAGCCCCCTTTAACTATGGGACACCCAGATCCCGGCCTCCAAAAAAAAAAGTGACAAAAGTGTTAAAAATTGCAAGAGACATTTTTGGACAATTCCTTTATTAAAGTCTTCTTCTTTCATCTTTCTTCTGGCCTTCTTCCTTCTTCCTTTCTTCATCCTTCGGTTTCTTCCTCCATCTTCTTCTACCTCCGATCCTCTTCTTCTTGCTCGGGTGTTCTCGTCCGGCATCTTCCTCCACGGCATCTCTTCTTCATTCTATATCCTCCATTATATAAGACCTGTCTGAAGAAGAGAAGCGTCACACAGCGGGAGCCTCCCATTGCCCGGAGCGGCCCAAGAATGAAGAACAGAAGCCGTTGAGGAAGATGCCGGACGAGAACCCCAGAGCAAGAAGAAGAGGATCAGAGGAAGAAGAAGATGGAGGAAGAAACCGAAGGATGAAGAAAGAAAGAAGGAAGAAGACCAGAAGAAAGAAGATGAAAGAAGACTTTAAAGTGGGGTGCCCCTAAAAAAATAAAAATTAAAAGTCAGCAGCTACAAATACTGCAGCTGCTGACTTTTAATAATCGGACACTTACCTGTCCCAGGGTCCAGCGATGTGGGGGAACGAAGCTACGCTCGTCCCTCCCTCCATGCTGTGGCGCTGGCATTTTTAATGTGGGTACCCGGCTGTGGCTTCACAGCCGGGCACCCACTGCACATGCGCGAGCGGTGCCGCGCGCTGTGATACGCCACGCAGTCATCTGGGACCTGTCACATGTCCCAGATGACTGACTGCGCCGAGGGGAAGTGACGTCAGGTGCCCGGGCGCTGAAGGAGGCAGACTACGAGGGGTCCCCTAGCAACAGGCATTTAGATGTGAGTTAAATTTTTAAAAAAATCCAATTTTTTTTTTTTACTTTTTTTTTTATTTTACTCATTTTCTTTTTTCGGGGGGGAAACACCACTTTAATAAAGGAATTGTCAAAAACTGTCTCTTGTCATTCTTAACACTTTTGTCACTTTTTTGTGAAATGGGAGGGGTACTTTGGCACCCCCTTAACATTTCACACGGGGGGAGGCTGGGGTCTGGGGGTCCCATTGTTAAAGGGGCCTTCCAGATTCTGATAAGCCCCCCACCCGCAGACCCCCACAACCACCGGCCAGGGTTGTGGAGATGAGGTCCTTGTCCTCATCAACATGGGGACAAGGTGCTTTGGGGGGGACCCCAAAGCATCCTCCCAATGTTGAGGGCATGTGGCCTGGTACGGTTCAGGAGGTTGGGTGGTCTCTTGTCCCCTCCTCTTTTCCTGCGGCCTGCCAGGTTACGTGCTCGGATAAGGGTCTGGTATGGATTTTGAGGGAGACCTCCATGGCATTTTTTTTTGGAGCGGGGTTCCCCTTAATATCCATACCAGACCTGAAGGGCCTGGTATGCTCTTGGAGGGGAACCCATGCCGTTTTTGTTTTTAAATTTAAAGTCGCCTGGCCTGGGGGCGACCTAAAGTCGTGTTGTAAGTTGCCCCAAGTCATGCTGTGATTCACACTCAAGTCGTGTCCAAGTTGCCTCCCAAAGTCGGGCTTGAAGTCGTGTTGCCCCTGTGTGAATGGACTGTTAATGATACGGTGCGCGCTATTAGCAATTGCCCGGCATAATATGTGTTGCGCTTATGCGTGTGCTGGTTCATACGCTCACTTGATAATTTATCTGGCGCACAAATGGAGGTATGAACTGGCACAGTGCATTCATCTTAGTAAATCAGCCCCTTTGTCATTTTCTGTTTAAAGTGTATGTAAACCTCAACAATGAACTGATCTTATCTAAGTTGGCTGGTTCAGCAGGGACCAGTCGAGATTCGAATTGTGTATGGGCAGGCTGAATGTACCAAAGTTGATCAACTTGGATACAACTAGCCTGTCAGATGTTACTCTTGAATATCGCCATTGGATATTATAGCCACTAGCAGTAATCGCAAACTTGAAATAAAAACCTGTGTTAGCTCAACCAACCCTATGGTAGCACATATCGATGGAACTTCACTCACCATACAAACACGATTAGCAAAAAAGATTTATTGATCTCAAAGGTAAGCAAAAGACATTAAAAAACCTAATTTATAGATTAGCATTGAAATGGATATTTTGATGATAGGCAACTCCTATCCTCATATTGATTAGTGGTTCCAAATTGATAATAACTACTGCAGTAGGGAACAGACACAAAAGATACGCTCAAGGCATCTTTCCAAATAACCGTTCTCCTTTATTATGACGCATGTGAAGGTTTTTATACAGATGATTACGTAGGTATCACATTAATATTACAATTGTACGTTTATGGTAACAAGGGGCGTTACATAGGCAGGCTAATTCTAATCAGAACTCGAAAGAATGCAAAACATGTACTGAAAACATTATTATTGCCGTGTGCACAGTGAGGGCATTGTGCAATACATATAAAATAGAATACAATTATATACAGAACCTACAAATTTCCATTACAGTCTCCTCTCTTTTGATCAATGATTTGATCACTAACCATACCTGCTATCACCTTTAACCTGGAACCTCCACATGCTTAGGTGGAGGTAGTCCTGGGCAAAGAGGCAAAAACTCCATTGTGCAGAATATAATAGCTGAGCAGCTTTTTTCATTACAAAACGACTTTTCACTGTGAAAAACAAATGATTGATAAGACATATTTACAGAGTACTGGCTGTACACTCCTGTGGCCAGAATGGCCTTCTAGCTTAATTGCTGGTATGCTGACTTATCAGCACATGTAAACACAGACAATTCTACATAAAATGGAAGAGGTACAAAAGACAAATATGACTTCAACATGGCTAAACTACTTTTCAAATATATATATATATATATATATATCCCTTACAATTAAAGTAATTGAATCAAAAAGTACCCTAGACTGTGATCGCAAGAGGGAAACAAATCAAACACAGAGATTTCTTTAATTTAGTCATTTTTGCAGTGTCTGGTATGGATCCAGGTGACTTTTCTTTCAAGTTTTGCACAACTGTACATGAAATAGATGCTGTATTGAGTCTCCAAACATTTCCTTATATATAAATGTCCCTTAACAATCCACAAGTCAACTGGCTTTAGTTTTAGATCCTTCCAAACTTTTAGGATCTGGAATTGGGGAGAAAACACATAAATGAGTTTGTCAAAAACCTTAAAAGATCAGCAACATTCTCTGTGAGATTGAATGGAGGACTTCAGCTGCTCAGACAAAATATAAGCAAGTGAGTAACACACTCCCAAACCAAATCTCGTAGGGAGAGAGTCCAACATCCACTTAGGGGCTTGATAAATTATAATAAAACATTCAGGCAAAAGTTTTCTAGTTTCTTACTCTACTTTGTCCGCTTCATTGTAGACAGTAGGGAGTGTAAAAATAAAACCTCAAAACTTCTAGTAAGGACTCTCCTATAAAAATGATTTCCTCTGTTACTCTCTGTAGATTCTGCACTCTGCACTTAAAAACTACTTCTGAGAACACCTTTTTACTGTGGCCTTTGCAGTAGTATTTGCCACTGGACATCCATAAAACATGTCCATACAAACAAAATACATACTCGTAAGATCCTGACTTGGGCATCTGGATATATCTTTTTGTTATCTCTGGAAGGGATGTTCAGCTTTTGGTAACACCTTTGGTAACAGGTAAAACAAGAAGTGGTATGTTATAAAAACAACTGTGGTGAACCCTGGCTCTATCCCACGCTCATTTACTAAGGCAGCAATAACTACTTGTGACTGATGACACAGTCCATGTGCCAAGCTGAAGGGAAAAGAGTATCTGGCAGACATAAATGATCACCTTTTCCAAAGTCTTGTTTCGTAAGAAGTTGCCCAATGTGGACTACTTGTGCTTCTCGTTCTGGGGTCCTTAAAGTTGAATTATTAATCCCAGCTATACTGGGCCAGAACTAGGGTGGAATCTGTGAGTTGCACAGACCCAGTAAATGCAGCATCCTTAGAGTCGCCTGGTCTGCTTCCATATGTGAGTTTTACTGTTAGTATGACTACCTCAGCAAGAACCTGGAAGGCTGAAAACAGCCAATCAAATTAACTTGGCATGCTTGATTGGTTTACCCGCCGAAGTAAAAACAAACTTCTGGCCCTTCAAATGGAACCAAAAGCTCTCTATCTCTTGACTATCTATATAAATATACTCTTTTTATAGCTCACAGGCTTTGCTAAAACATGGAGCTCTGCTTCTTGAGCTGGGGAAAAAGGATCCAATGACTCTGAATACAGAGTTTCCTTCTGGGTGATAAACTTCTTCCTCAGTATAAAACCAGAATAACACTACAAAAAAGTAATATCTGTAACTTTGTCTAATAGCAACTTTGCATAAAGCTACAGCTCTGATACATCGGAGTGAACCCTTCATTACTTGGTCCAGCTTGCATAAATATAACAATGGCTTGTTTTCTATCATGCTGTTTGTGTAAGAACTCCAGTTTCATGTTTCAAAAAGACAACTTTTTCCTGGCAATATTATAATAAATGATAAGAATACCCTGCAGTCATGCAGAGATGTCCATAAATCCAAAATATTCTTCTACTTTTACCCACTGCACTTACAAGGAAAAGGGGCACACCATTTCACAATCCACACATTCTGCTTTGGATTTCAAAAATAAAAATACATAAAAACAAAAGTACCAACAATATGTATGACGGACCAGAAAGCACTTGGCCATCAAAAACTATAAACCAACTGGCTGCAGGCAGCAGCTATCCTAACAGGGTGTATGGACTTGATGTGATGGGTCTGTTATATTTAAATGTCATTATTACTCTCACATCATGGACCGCACATCAAGTTATTATCAGACTTTAAGATTTCATTTCTGTAGAAAAACGTCTTTATGTATCCCATCCATCTTGGCTTTGTTAAACATTATGGCAGCTGTATTCAAATTAACAACCTCATCTTAATCTTTTTTTTCTTTCCACTCAATAAATGTAAAATTACAAAATTGCTATCTTAATCTAAACTAATTCCATTTTTACCAATTTCCTCATTAACCTTGATTTCATTTCCAACCAAAGGTTGTCTAAACCAGTTTCAATACATCTATATTTATTAATAAAATTGTTAAACTCATATTAGAAATTAATACTCATATGATAATTTCAATATCACACACTAATATATATGCACAGATAAATGTCCTTAAAGGGGGACATATTACTTAATTTTACTCAATTTCTCTCTCTTTTTTTTTTTAATGCACTGTTTCCACTATCAAAGGATATTCAAATTGTGTAAGGCACAGTTAAATGTAACCTTCATTTTACCATGTTTGGAAAACAAATTAAACAATAATTGTGATCACATTGTTTATCATTAGATTCGTTAACCGGGCACATTTTGTTATAAATGTTTTGTCTAAAAAACTGAAATTGGCATGGTGTCCTTCCAGCTTATCACCAACCTCTCATGCCAGCTACATTCTTTCATGAGAGCACAAAGGAGGGGGCCACATCTGCGTACATGACACATGCAAGCGATAGAACTAAAGATTCCAGCATTCACACACATACACCAATATCTCTCTAAAATCGCTTACGTTTATCCCATTTGTACACAACACATGCATATCATTCTCTCACTTTCTTTTAATGCTTTTTAATACTTCCTTGCTTAAATTTCTGCTTTCTTTATTTTGTTCTGATATCCTTTGCATCCAATGTATTGTAATTCCATACTTCACATACTGTACTTTCTATGATCAGACGGGCAGCCATAGTGCTCATCCCATCTTCCCTCTCTGACAACATTTCAAGCATTCTGTTTTAATTCTCATTACTGTTTCTTGACTTTACTAGTTGTAGTGCCTGACCCCAAATTCATCCCACAACTTAACATCAAAAAGTCCCTTTCTGTCTAGTGTTAATGTCACTCTTGAGCCATCCTGCTCACATAAATAGCCGTTTCTCTAGCTGTATACTCTGCATAATTCTTTGTCCCTGTGGACTTTGGTGGTAACCCAGTTACCCTTTGTGGATCCCTGTCCACTTTAACCATTAATCTAGGGGCTCAGTATAGGCGGAACCGCACCTTCGGTTCATATATAGCGCTCCTCTTGCGCTGGGCATTTTTGAGGGTCTCTTACCCTTCATTCCCTTACTTAATTTAATGCCCATAATGACTGGCCAGTCTTCTCTACGTGTGCCTATACCCTTTTGCCTCTAAACTACTTTATCTAGCAGATGTACTACATATACCTGTGAACAGCACTTCTCTTCCCTTTCTCTATAACACTCCAATGGACAGTAGACAGTGACAACATAACATATAACCACCAATCAATACAGTTCGAGTAAGGGGAGTAAAATAGGTACCCTTTGTCCCGAAAATGCCTTTCCGATCAAGGAAGTCTGATAACTCAAAATGTAAGCAAAAGGCTTACCTCAGCCGGCTGATTATCAGAAATTCCCGGATCGTCTCAAGCTCCTTGTTTCGGATACTCAGGGCCAGCTGATAACCCCACTTGGCTGGCTTCGCCACCTGAAATGGATATTTTGATGATAGGCAACTCCTATCCTCATATTGATTAGTGGTTCCAAATTAATAATAACTACTGCAGTAGGGAACAGACACAAAAGATACGCTCAGCATATTTCCAAATAACCGTTCTCCTTTATTATGACGCATGTGAAGGTTTTTATACACATGATTACGTAGGTATCACATTAATATTACAATTGTAATTGTATTACAATTGTATTACAATTGTACGTTTATGGTAACAAGGGGCGTTACATAGGCAGGCTAATTCTAATCAGAACTCGAAAGAATGCAAAACATGTACTGAAAACATTATTAGTGCCGTGTGCACAGTGATTGCAATACATATAAAATAGAATACAATTATATACAGAACCTACAAATTTCCATTACAGCATCAAAGCTATAAAAACAAAAGGACCATCTCTGGACAGGTGGTGCAAATCCACCAAAGTTGTAGAAGCATTGAGAATGCTGTAATACAGCTGGGATAATATCCCCAGGTCTAAACGACCTATGAAAAGTGACCCAAATGTTGAGTCAAGGTAAAACTGTTATTCCAAAAAGGGAGGTTAGATGTGGTCATACCATGAAGTATTGTATTGTGTATTGTGTGGCTCACTGGAACCATAGAAACATAGTACTCCTTGGCCTCCCTCTTACTGTACCAATCAGAGTCCCAGAGTACCAAAATGGCTGACGTGTTTCAGGGCAGAACCCCTTTCCTCAGAGCCTAAACGGGCTTGTCCCGAAATGCGCCAGCCATTTTGAGGTATCGTTTGATCCACTCAACGCCAGGTCCTGGCTTGCCGATGTTCAGAACAGTGGATTTTGCTTTATTGATTTTGCCTTCTATCAATACTCGTTTGTGAGTATAAATCTTGCTGTTTTATATTTGAATAAAGCTTTATTAGTGGTAATGCACTAGGTCGGAGCGCCCTCCTTTTCTTTTCTTCCTTTAGTGTATGAATACCCATTATTCAGAAGAGGGCTACAAGATGTCAGGCATTACTATATGAAGCTGGCCACATCAGGCATTGATGAACTAGACACCATAGCGCAGAAGAAATTCTTTTTGTGTTTACTCAAAATGCAAAAGCAGACGGGAGCATGGGGTCCAATCGAAAATCTGAGCATCTTTACTGGATAAAAACAAATGCAGACTTAGAACACAGCAGCCAGGATGCAGCATGGGATAGCATGAAATCAAATCATGGAGCTCACTGGATCAGAGCAACAACAAACCAAAACAGCATTCCATTCTGGCAAAGCAAGCAGCTGTCAAGATGATACATGAGAAGGAAGGGGGCGGTAATGCGTTTAGAGGGTGTATGTCTTTTTGAAAACATAATCCCTTTGCTGCTTGTTTTTAACCAATAAAAATGCTCAGCTTTCAAATCGCATCCCATGATCCTGTCTGCTTTTGTGTTGAGACAATGAACACTTCGGTGAGAAGTATGTAATATATAATATACTATACAGTATACAGCGCAGGAGTCTGTAAGGCAGAGTGCAGGGGTCAGGGGTGTGCAATGCACAGAGTGCTGCAGTCAGTGTTGGGTTTAGAATACATAATGCAGAGTGCAGGGGTTCAAGGAGTGTAATGCAATGTGTTCAAGTATCATGCGTATGTAACGCACAGATCGCTGTAGTCAGTTCCAGGTTCAGGAGTACATGAAACACAGAGAACAGGGTCCAGGTTTACATAATGCACAGAATGCAGGGGACAGGAATGTGTAATGTACAGAATGTAGAGGTAGGAGTGTTATGCACAAAATGCAGGAGTCAGGAGTATGTAATGAACAGAATGCAGGGGGCAGGAGTGTTTATTGCATAGTAGGAGTCAGAAGAAGAAAACAAAAAGAGTGTAGAATTCAAGGGTTTGTGAAGCCCACTGTAGGGGTCAGGAGAGAGCCACATTTCCCCCCGCAAGCAATACTCTTCCCCACTTTCCCTTTCAGCAAAAATCCCCCCTCCCTCACCAAAAAAATCCAACACTAATCTGCAGGTTCATGGCTCACAGAGCAAATCTTTAGCCCCCCAGCATAAATCCTCCCTTCCCATCCTATAACACTCCCACCAGCACAAATCCTTCTTCTCCCAAATTCCCCCTCCTAGCACAAATCCTGTTCCGTATTCTAGCACAAATTCACCCCCCCCCCCTCATCCCAGCACAAACCCTTCTTTCTCTTCTTCAGAATCCCCCAGTACAAATCCTCCTTCCCCAATCTCTTCTCCCAAAAAAAAATCCTTTCCCTCAAATCCCCCTCCCAGAACAAATTCTATCCCCACTTCTAGCACAAATCCTCCCCCCAAATCCCCCCCTTCAAACCAACTCTCATAGAGGGGGAGATTGCAGTCTGTAGGACCATGGGCACCTCACAAAAGATGCAGGTCAAGTGTCCTGGGTGCCCACGATAGCGCTCCCTTTGCCAGGCAAGTTAGTGGAGCCAAGAGCACTGGGCTCTAGGATTCAGCTGGGATTTAAATCAAATCTTGCAACGGTCCCAGGGAATCCAGGGCGGTTGGGAGGTATGGTTACCTGGTAAAAAAAATAAGGAAAAAGAAACTGAAGAAAGGAAACTACTGAAGCCATCACATCCAATGAATAATAAACTGCAATATGTTACATTTTTCTTGGATTTTGTTGTAAACCTCAGACGTGAAATATGAACAAAGCATATCCCTCTATAGTGTGGACTTGCCCCACTTACGAGCGCTAATCTATCTGCTTCTTCATTCCTCTGCTAAGTTTTTTCTGACACTAAGAGAAAATTGGTGACAGGGGAGGGGCCTCCAGCAGATTTAGAGCTACACCTCTGTTCATGTGAGCTGTGTGAGTTCCAATCAACTCTCAGAGCTCTCCTCATTGAGCTCTGCAGAGTGTAATTTCAGCTCTCAGAAAAGACTGCAGATAGACAGGTACAATTTATGTGATTTGTTTAATTTCTGTGTATCTGTGTATCACCTGAGGCCAGTCACTTCACTTGGTATACGGTATGTAAGGGTTTACAACCACTTTAATGTTGGAAGAGCAACAGCAGATAGATTTCTATACTGTGAACTATATACTGTATGCATTATAGTTATCTATGCAGCGAGTGTTGCTGTAGTATTATAGTGTTATAATGTGTATTCTATGATATGACAGGATGTACGTCTATTTAAGTTCAGTGTACTTGTTTGTATTTGGTTCCTGTTTCATGTTTCTCATCCTTTAAAGATATGCATTGCCAATCCTCCATGCAATCCAAAGCATATTGCTGTATACAAGAAGCTTCCAGCGCATTAATTCAATACTCTGCAAAACAGGTTACAGGCCCAGCACACCCAGCATACTCAGCAGGCACCCAGCAGCACCCAGGCACTGGAAATGGAACTAAAAGATGGCAAGTGGTTCAGAAAGTTTAAACTAGAAATGTTTCTTAGCAAGGATGACTTGTGGCAAGTGCTGAATACAGACAGACCCACAAACAGAGAAGCGGAGGAATGGGACAGGAAAGATAGACAAGTAAAAGTGACCATAAGCTTGATAGTGGAAGGTGACCACCTTATCCACATAGGAACAGAGAAAAGGGCCAATGGTATGTGGACTTCATTACAAAAACTGCATGAGCGTTCAAGCCTCAACAGCAAGCTATTTCTACTAAGAAAAAGTTATATAAGATGAGAAAAGAAGAAGGCCAACAAATGTGTGAGCATGTGAATGCTATGCTAGAGATCATAGAGCAGCTACGCGCCATCGGAGAGGACATCAAAAATAACCATATTGTTGCCCGGCTCCCCTGCAGCCTTCCAGAGACATATACTACTCTTATTAACACTTTAGGAACCAGACCCAAGCAGGAGCTGACACAAGAATATGTTAAAAGGAAATTAATCAATGAATTTGACAGAAGCAAAGAAACTAAGTACCATGATGACAAGGCTCTTAAGATGTACAAAGGCACAAAGCACAACCCTTTCTGAATGTTTTCGCTGTAAAAGGGCCTGTCACTTAAAAAAGGACTGTTCTATCTGGAAAGCCGAGCAGCGAAAGCTAGAGCTATCCACAAAAAAAAAAGATTCAAAGCAATCACAAAAGAAACTAAAGACACATCATGGAGTGGCACCTTTAAAGTGACACAGAATGGCAAGCCACACAGCGTATGCATAGACTCAGGAGCGACAAGCCACATGACTAGTGATGAGACCTTCTTCACAAACATTGATTACAGTGCAAAAGACAACAACGTTTTCCTAGCAAACGAGAAAAGCATCACTGCAGAGGGTAAAGGCCAGGGCTTCCTGAACTGCATTACACCACAAGGGGGCAAACATAGTATCCTTGTAAAGAAAGTGCTGTATGTTCCAGAACTAAAAGGCAGCCTTCTATCAGTGAGAAGTCTTGCAAACAAAGGTCTCACAGTTAAAGCGGAGGTCCTCCCACCGCTGCAAATATTAAAAGCCAGCAGCTGCACATACTGCAGCTGCTGATTTTTAATAATCGGACACTTACCTGTCCTGGAGTCCAGCGATGTTAGCACCGCAGCTGGTGTGGCAGATCTCTGGTGTGGCGCATCTCCACCAGACCTGTGTCTCCTGTCCTCCAAACGCAGGTGTTGAGGGTTAAACATCCAGAGCATAAACTGTTTATTAAAAACCAAACATGCACCTTTAAACACAGTTAGGGACACTCCTCTTAGCCTTGTCATAGAGGGGGTAGCGGACAAGGAAGAACCAATGGAAACTCAACACTTGTATATTCAAACAACTACAGTTGAAACACATGAAGAAGAGATTATGATAAGCAGGCAGCCCCTCCTTACACATCCCTTGCCAGGATGTGTCTCCAGACCTTTGTCTATGTGCCCTGACCCAACACAATTAACACAGCAACAAGGGTGGGGTGGGGAGAAGGGATGCAGCATTACATTATATTACATTACATTGTTCCCAAGTCTTGTAGCCCCACGCTTTGGGAATACCGCCATCTTGTATATGCCTTTATCAGCTAAAAGTACATTGTGGAATAAAAGTATACACATTTAGCCCAGCCGGGCCAATAGGTTTAGGTAGCCAGAAACTACTCCAAGAGCCCAGCCACAGATACCGCGTTCACCCGGTTCCGATGAACGGCGACCACACAAATGTCTGGAGGTGGCATCTTCTCCAGGTGGTGGGAGATGTCAAATAGCCCTCCAAATCTCATGCTCTCTGCTGGGCCATAGTCTGTGGGTAGGAAGCGAGCCCACAGCCCCTTCCAAAACACACAGTGACAGTGGGTTCTGTCACAGGGTGGAACTCTGCTTTAGGTTCCAGGGTGATGAATGCACAATTCACAATAATAAGCGATTCTTTGCAAAAGAAGAACTGGGTGATTACCTATACAGGCTCATCACCACAGACCAGCAAGCCAATATAGTCTCTAATGACATACACAACAAATGTATATACTTATGGCACAGACAGCTGGGGCACAGAAGTCCATAAGCTATACAGGACATTATAAAGAGAGGTTTATCAGAAGATTTGACAATAGCGCCTTGCAAAGTGCTCATGAAATGCAAATGTTGCATTGAAGTAAAAGCCACACATGCTCTCCTTCCACAGGCATCTCAAAGAAAAACTACCCACCCCCTGCAGCTCATACACAGTGACGTATGCAGTCCAATAAAAACTCCCATGTCTGACGGGAACAGATGTCTACACAACTACTTATCTGATGAAACACCATAGAGACTTCAAGAGTTTGTTGCCATGTCTAGCAACAAATTCCAACACAAACCAGGAATAATACGCACCGACAATGGGGGAGAATACATAAGCAAAGAAGTGGCCTCATACCTGAAGAGACAAGAATAGTACACCAGACAACCACACCATACACTCCTGAACAAAACAGTGTAGCAGAAAGGCAAATCGCACTCCTATAGAAAGGGCTAGATGCATGTTGTTGGATGCCAACCTACCTCACAAGTACTAGGGAGAAGCAGTGGCATGTGGCATGGATCAAAGCCTTGCATAGAACACATCAGAGTGTTTAGATGTAAAGCATATGCCTATATTCCAAGTGAGAAGTGATCCAAGCTGGATAACAGACCCATAGAGGGCATTCTAGTAGGATACAGTGAGCAAACTAATGCAGCGTACACACGAGCGGACTGTATGGCGTACTTAGTCCGTCAAAACACATTTCAGCGGACAATCCGCTCGTGTGTGGGCTTCAGCTGACTTTTTCAGCGTGCAGTCCGGCGTACTAAGAATTTCGGATTTTTCGAAATTCTGTCCGTTGTACTTTGGTTTCAGCGGACAATCCGCTCGTCAGTATGCTAGTTCGACGGACTAAGAATGGCGCATGCCCAGAAAGGATTTACACGGCGGAAGGGTGCTTTGCTGTGTCTTGGACTTCCTATTTCTAGTCCCGTCGTACGTGCTGTACACGTCATCGCGCAAGCTTTCGACGGACTGTTTGTGCATCCGTGTGTGGTCAAGTCCGTCCGTTCAGTCGAAAGTACGACGGACTGTCCGTCGGATTGTACGCCATACAGTCCGCTCGTGTGTACGCGGCATAAGGGTTACAGAATCCTACACCCAATGACTGACAGAGTGACAATAAGCAATACTGTTTATTTTGATGAGAGCCCATCATCAGAAACACCAATCCCTGAAAGCTGTGAAGTGAATATACCCAGCAAACCAGAAGAAAGGGTCGACCAAAGAAAACCTGTGCAGGAGTCAGAACAAGAAGCAGAACTCACAATGCCTAAATCAAGTTCCCCACCAGATCCTGCTGAACTGCCTAAAATCAGAAGATCCACTAGACTACAAAGGGGATACCATCCCGCAAGCTGTCATCCACTGTCAACATACAGCATACTTGAACCAACATCATGGGAAGACATAGAAAAACTTCCAAAATATGAAGCCAATAAATGGAGAAAGGCAGCAGAAGAAGAATTAAAGTCACTTCAAGAAAATAAAACCTGAACACTCACAGAGCTCCCTCCTAACCACAAAACTATAGGAAGTAAATGGACTTTCAAAGTAAAGTCAGATGCAGAAGGGAATATCCACAAATACAAAGCCAGACTAGTTGCCAAGGGTTACTCACAGAAATGTGGTGAAGATTACGATCAAACTTTCGCTCCATCAGAGTGCTTCTTAGCGTTGCAGCCGGGAAGGGCATGCAAGTCAAACGCCTAGATGTTAAAACTGCTTTCCTATATAGAGACATTAAGGAAGACCTCTATATGGAGCAACCCCCAGGTTTTGAACAAGTAGACAATCTTGTGTGTAAACTTCAGAAGAATGGTCTTCTTCATCTAAGGTCTTAAGCAATCTGCAAGGATGTGGAATGAGAAAGTGAACAAAGTACTCACTAGAGTGGTAGTCTCAAGAAGTAAAACAGTCCCCTGTCTCTACTCCAGGAATCAAGAAGACAGATGAATATACATCCTTATCTATGTCGATGACATTATATCCTCTTTTGAACAAGAAGGAGATTACAATCAGATAGTTCACAAGCTAAAAGAAAAATTTGAAATCAAAGAGCTAGGGAACATTAGCTAGTATTCGGGAATCCAAATAGAAGATGGAGGTTAACTTCTCAACCAATCTCAGAAAATCTTGGAACAATTCCATATGCAAGATGCAAAGGAAGTGAAAACTCCAATGGAAACAGGCTAAAGAGAAAGCAGGCTATCTAAAGAGCAACCAAGCTATCTAAAGAGGAAACAGGCTATCTAAAGAGGAAACAGGCTATGTACCCAACAATGACATGTATCACAGAGCAATCGGTAAGCTGCTATATGTTGCCACTGTGACAAAACCAGACATAGTCGCAGCAGTGGGCATAGTATGCAGGAAAGTCTCAATTCCCTGTCAGCGTGACTGGAACGCAATAAAAACAGTGATTCAGTACCTCAAAGGAACAATTCAGATGAAGTTACGGTTACCAGAAACATCGAATCCAAAACTGGTCAGATATGTGGATGCTGATTGGGCCAGGGACTGCACAGACCGCAAATCCACAAGTGGATTCATCTTCCAGTATGGCGAAAGAACCATAAGTTAGTCTAGTCAAAAGCAAGTAACTGTCACTCTATCTTCAACTGAAGCAGAGTACATTGCAGCAGCACACACGTGTTAAAGGGGTGTTCCACCGGAAAAAAAAAATGCGTTAATGTGCCTAAATAAAAAAAAAATTGAAAAATGTTTTATTTTTTACTAACCTCTAAATGCCTGTTGCTAGGGGGTCCCTCATAGTCTGCCTCCTTTAGTGCCTGGGCTCTTGATGTCACTTCCCCTCGGCACAGGAAGGGCTCAGCTCTGCACCCTCCCTCTTGTCAATCATCTGGAACACGTGACAGGTCCCAGATGATTGCGTGGCCAATCACGGCACGCAGCGCCACTCGAGCATGCGCAGTGAGTGCCCGGCTGTGAAGCCAAAGCCAGGTGCCCACAGTAACAATGCCGGCGCAGCTGAATGGAGGGGGAGACGAGTGGGGCCTTCAGAGGAGATGCCGATGCACTCACCAAGCCTTTGTTGAAGAAACGTCATAATTATATACAGAAGGAACAGAATGTGATTTGACAAAGCACATACTGTTGGGAAGGGGTGTTGGAAGAGCAATTGCAAGTAGCTTTCTATACTGTGAACAATATACTGTATACATTATACTTATCTATGCAGCAGGTGGCACTGTAGTATTATAGTGTTATAATGTGTATTCTATGATATAACAGGATGTACCATCTATCTAAATTCAGTGCACTTGTTTGTATTTAGTTCCTGTTTCATGTATCTCATACTGTAAAGACATGCATTGGCAATCCTCCATGACAGTAAAGCATATTGCTGTTTACAAGAAGCTACCAGTGCATTAATTCAATACTCTGCACAACATTTAAACCATTTTAAATTCTGTTTTGTAGGCTTTACCTGCTGTACATTGGTGATGTACTTCATATGACTTCTGACCTTGTCCTTACCCGTAAGTAAAACCTTTACAATTTCTGGTATAGTCAGCGTTATATTTTGTTGTAAGCACTAAAGTATTGCAGTGCTTTTTTACCAAAATGTATTAATGGTTAAGGACCAGCTCACACCAGAACACGGTGTAGGAAACCCATGTTCTGCATACGTTTTCCACACCACATTCAAAACGCACTGCATTTGCGATCTGCAGCAGGTTTCAACGCAATGCTAACAACACCTCAAACGCAGTGTGTTTGCCTGCACCAGATCGCATGGTACAGAAGTACTATGCAATCCCATTGCTCTGTGTTTTGTAAAGTTGTGCATGCACTACTTTTCTGTGTTCTGGCTCAATTTCATCCCATTCAGAGGATCTCCAGAACTAGTGTCCCCATTAGAAGGTTTCTACTGTATACCTGTTATAGGGACAACTCAAAATGTGGGCTTTTCTTTCACTTTTACTCTTGGTGATAATAGCATAACTAATAAAAAGGGTGAATCATCGGAAATACAGGCATTAAAAACACAACAGATGTTTTGCTATTAGTTATACTTTGAAGTTAACTCCAGAAATAACAGACACACTTCTGCAGCTATGTTTTCATTAATACTTTTTATATATACATATATATATATACATATATATATATATATATATATATATATATATATATATAATAAATATATAAATGCATTAAAAAATACATGCAGTATAAGCACCTGAGTTTAACTTGATATCAGCTCCTTGCAGTTCCTGTACAACAGAGCTCAGACTGGTGGAGGGAGTGGAAACACAAGGAGCCACTCAGTTGTGCTGCCTGGCAAAGGAACATGTTGATATGATGAGAGATTATAATGAGATGAGCTCATTGATCTGCTGCTTGTCTCTGTATTGTTCAGTTCCAGGCTAGGGGAGGGAAAAAATCTGTAAATTTTACTGAACTGCAGCAGAGAAAAATCTGGTCTCCTGCTCTGCCAGACAGAGCTGTGTTTGTGTAGCTAAGCTGTGCAATTCTGAAGACTGGATGGACATTTCTTATCTTTATTCGGTTTGTGTATTTATCTGTTTGACTTGAGTTCAGATTTAACGTGTTACTAAACCCACAACAGTAAAATCAGTCTGCATATGCAGTAAAACATGCTGGTTATACTCACTGTGGAACCTAAGAGGTTATATCTCCACATTGTAAAAAAAGCTGTTTGATCCTGGCACCTCTGATCCCCCCCTTCAACTGACTCCTAATCATTTCCTGATAACACAGAAACTACGGAGTCAGGCTGCACATGGTCAGTTTGGTGTGTATTGCTAGACAGTTTTTTTTCCTTGGGAGAAAACGTGAATGTGATCAGCACAGGGCCAATCAGCACTGTCCAGTCAGAGGGTCAGGGTTCTTGCAGTCTCATAGGTCAGTCAGAAAACTCCTCCTACAAGCTTTAACCAGTGCTTAGCTGGACATTGTTAGAAGTCACAAGACTGCTATACTGCTGATGAGAAAAGGTATTTGGCTGTTTAAATTTACTGAAATAATTGCATTTCCATGTTCTGTGTACTGTGGGAGACCAGATATTTTGAATGCAGGGTCCTGGGTTTAGTAACACTTTAAGTCAACCCAAAATTACCTTTTCTCCATTTTGGACAGACTAAAGCTGGCCCTACATTATACAATTTTCTTATCCAAATTCCTTTAGATTTACCTTCAACTATGCAGTGCAAGGGCCTGCCTGATTGAATATAAATTGGAAGCATTTAGGTTGACCTCATATTATATGGTTTTGGCAAACCTAAAGGAAAATTGTATAATGTATGGCCAGCTTTAGGCAGGGTTTGATCTCTAATGTTGCATACACAGGATCAGACTATCCGACGGACTTGGTCCGCAGGACAATCCACCCGTGTGTGGGCTCCGGCGGACTTTTTCTTTCCAAAAGTCCGGTGGACTTAGAAAGAAGTTTTGACTCAAAATTGTCCGCCGGACTCTGCAGTCTGGCGGACAATCCACCCGTCTGTGTGCTAGTCCGCCGGACTTTTGAAATGAACGGACTTGCCCACACGGAGAAAAGTGCGTTAATTTTGAACGCGGCTCGAGGTAGACGGGACTAGCGAAGGAAGTCAATGTTGCCGCCTCCATCGGCGAGATTGACACCTCGCTGGCCCCTCACCTGGTATGGACTTAAAGGGGAAGCCCTACAGCGAAAAAGGGAGTGGGGGTCCCCCCCAAAGTCCATATCAGACCCTTATTCGAGCACGCAGCCTGGCCAGTCAGGAAAGGGGGTGGGGACTGCGGATAGTCCGATCGTGTGTACGCGGCATAACAGGTTCTGGAACCCTGAAAAGTAAACCTCCCTGTGTGCATGCAATCACTCCAACAGATTTAGCTCAGCTTCATGCTAGATGTTGCTTGTTCATGCTACACCTGCTTATAGGGATAGCGCATTTAATGGTTATTAACTATAAAATGCTTACTGCGCAGGTGATGGGTTGTGCACAGTGCAAAAAAACAAAGGAAGAAAAAACAGAGGAAGCCGTTGTGCAGACGAACCTCAATCAACGCTATTACCCAGACCCCACTACAGCAGGCCCAAGCTATGATTTCAACTCTTCAGCCACTAAATCAATATCCCTTTTGAATGGACCTTTTCTGGGAGTACAGTCTGGTTTGGGATACCCCCCATCTTCAGGTAATGAGGCTCAATTATTTATACTTATACCATGAGATTACTACACAAAGAACAGGATGGTTTGGCAGTGGACAGGCTCCCGTTAGGCTGGCCAAACACTATTATGTTTGAGTTTAATAAAAACAATTCAACAGATTCCTCTATCCACGCAGCTCTTGTATTCGGGACAGGTGACACCAGCAGCTTTCAGTACACCTGAACAGGTGCTGCATCTCTTTGGATGCAGCTGCTGTTTGGCCAACAATTTTCTGCCCGCCTCCTTTTATTTTTTCAACCAAAGGATGTACAGAGGGAGGGGCCTGCAGGCCCACCCACTTAGCGAATTTAAGAAATGTCATTAAGAACCGAACAACATTTAAACAGTGTAAGGCCAACACTTAAAGTGACACTCCAGTCAACTATGTAAACACTGAGTAGCAGGGATTTTTTTCACAAAGAACAGGTACAGGTACTCCCTTTTCTGAGTCACCCCTTGTCTCCGCTCCCTACCCATCTCCAAGCATTATCCCTTGGTTCTACCCCCAACCCACCCCCAGTACTGCTCCTTTTAGAGAATGCACAACAAGGTATCATTTTGTGTTGCTAAGTAATTTGTATGCAATTTGTTAAGGATAACAAAAAACTGTAAAAAAAGATCCCCGGGAGCCAGCAACAATAGGACCCCACCCCCTCCAAGCAAGAATGGATACCCCCAGCAACAATATACCCCCCCAAAGCAAAATACCCTTACCCCAACAAGAATAGATCCACCCCAGCAATAACAGACCCCCACCATAATTAATAGATCTTCCAGCAAACACATCAACACTGTGTAGACCTTCCATCAGCTAGCAGCAAAAGACCCCTCCCTCAACAGTAAATCCCTTACAGCAACAATTGCCCCCCCCCCCCCTCCAGCAACAATAGCTCTCCCCAGCAACAGTAGACCTATCCAGCAACAATACATCCCCTGCACCAATAGATCCCCTCCCCCAGTGACAATAGATTCTCCAGTAGCCAGCAACAGTAAACCCTTTAGCACACCCCACCACCTCTTGCCATTGCATACATTCAGTGCTGGAGGTGGCCCGTGTTCTTGCTGAAAAAAGCTTTGCTGGGTAGTATATTAGTGCCTTATAGATGAATAAATAAGTACTGTTATATATCTTTATTCAACTCTTAGAAGCACAAGATTTTTTCAACTGTATTCTAACTTGTTGTTTTTTTACTAATTCAGGAGGGGCAACCACTTTTATTTCTTTGTACGATTATGATGCACGGACTGAGGAAGATTTAACATTTATAAAGGGGGAGAAATTTCACATCATAAGCAATTCGTATGTAACCCATTAAATACTCATATTTGTATACAATGTTGTATTATATGCCTAAGCTGAATGTTTTTTTCATGTATGATCATGGTGACTGTTTTTCAGATGTGGAAGAACTCAAAGCATATCAAATCCCAAGAAAAAAAATGATATATTGCAGCTTACTAGTCATTAGTTCCATGGGTTTTCTTTTTTTTCAAGCTTTTGTCTTTTATTTTCACCTGGTGATTGTGTTAGTAACACACTTCCTGTCCTAGGGTGACAACGCTCTCTTGTATCGTAACATTCTGTATCTAAGAAGAAGCAGCATTGCCTCCCTAGGGAAAATCCACAGAATACTTCCCCATCTTCTACATGATATAGATAGGAGATGTAGACAAGAATGCAGTTTGTGTTGCTCCCAAGCCTTAGGTTGGGTAATTTCCGGAAAAGACTCCAGGAAAATGTAAATGCTTATAGGCAGGTGCAGTTTACACTCCCCTCTGTAGGTGGAGCTGTGTTGCTGACCACTGTACAGAGGGAATGGAGCCATTGTAGGTGTCGCCAAGAGAGTAGTAGTCTGGTTGGATGCTGCAACACAAGTTGAACTACGTGGCCATCTTTAGTGAGGGCAATGCTAATAAATAGCAGGGCCCCGCTGCAGTTGGTGTGCAATCGCTGAGTGGATAGAGTAAGGACAGGATCCATGCTGGATAGGTATTGCTTATTTAATCTGGAAAGAGGTTCCTGACAAGGAGGGACAGAATAAAGACACTGCTTTTGTGAATCCCACGACTCCTGTGCTGTGACTTAGACACTGCCAATACACCGCCACTTTGCCTACAGCTACCCCTCTACTCATATGCTGCTCTGGTAATGTAGGCCTGCCAAAGAAACAACCCATTGACTGCTGGAACCTTGTCAACGTGCCAACATTGCTGGAACTCTCCCAACTATGCTCTTGTGATATTGTGTTTGTGGTATTATAATATATGGAACTGTTAAATCAAGTACTTTGGAGCTGTACTCAACCTGTTGCTCGCCTATCCACAATCTAACCAAATATTAATTCTGCCACTTTCTTTGGGTCTCTGTGTTCCATTCTTTCACATTGGGCCCCAACCCATTGGACACACTCACAAGCTGGCAACTTTATTGTTCTGGACAAACAAGCAAAGAAACTCCATCTGGTAGGAAAGATGTTTCATCTATATAAATTGTAGCAATGATAGCATTTGAGGAATTAAACGTGTGCTGCTTTAAATGTCATCAATTACTGACTACAACTGTATATGAGCGTATATCTCTTTAATCCTGCACCTCCAACTTCTATGTTTAAGCTTAGTATTGTGGGTGAACTGCATGACAGGAGGAGGTGTCAGGTGGGACACTTTGCAAGTTTGTCCAGAACAATAAAGTGCTATTATTTCAACCTAACTGGATGATGTTGGGTTTCTGCTGGAAAAATGAAATTAAGTGAAAAAAGGGGAGTGCGTCTGCTGCGACGTTGCACTCGCCCGGAATGAATGTGGACAGTGGACATTGAACTGATGCTGTAAAGATAATTCCTGCGTAGGAAGGACATGATAGGGAGCGACCTGGATCTGCCCTTATTAATGATATTGGCCATGGCATGGTTGTCGGTGGTGAAGGCCACCGTTTGTCCGGTGCAGGTATGGCCCCAGACCTGAGCGGATGGTATGAACATGGACATGCCATTCCAACTAGTAAGGAACTCATCTTACATAGACAAATTCGCTACTGCTGCTGTGTCTAATCTAAGGATATGATCGGGTATGATATGATCGGAATCCTGTGTCTGGTAGAGGAAAACCAAGAGGGGCAAAATAAAAGATCGTCCCTGGGGAATGATTCTCATTGCAAAGTTGAGCATCCCTAAGAGGGATTGAAGCTGTTTCTTGGTACACTGCTGTGCATGGGTAAAGTCATGAAGAACCGACCTGATGAGGGCCAGTTTGTCGAGGGGAAGGCTGGCCTGCATGGAGCGAGTGTCTAGGTTGACCCTGAGGAAGGTGATAGAGTGTGCTGGGCCTTTCACTTTGTGTTCTGCAATGGGCACATTGAGATTCCCAAACACCACTCTTAACCTATCTAGGTCTACTGGGGGAACGCGGGGCTGTTCGATTAGCAGGAAGTCATCCAAGTAATGAATGACCCTTTGGCACTGGGCTTGGTGCAACAGAATCCAGGTGAGAGACTGTGCAAAGGTGTCAAAGAGCCACGGGCTACTTTTGGTCAGTTTGGTGGCAAAGTAATATGACTCTTTCCATTTAAAGCCGTGCCAACACCAGAGGGGTGATTGGATGGGTTGAACCTTAAATGCGTCTGATATGTTGGATTTAGAGAGCCAGGCACCTGTTCCTACTTTGACAATGGCCTGAAACACCATGTCAGCTGAAGCATATTTGCAGAAGAATTTCTCTGAAGGAATTAAGGAATTCAAACTCGGGATGTGGGAAGAATGAGGTGCAGACAGGTCATATACAAAACAAATTTTATTTGAAAACTTGCTCTTGACAAGCCCAATGGGGCTAACTCCAGATGTTTAAAGGGGGCTGAGCAAAGGGGCTGATGATGGAGCAACGATACGTGAAATAAAGAAATGATATACAAATCCTACCTGCGACAGTTTCAGCAAGACTTGAGCTACAAAAAACATGAATGGAGAACCGAAAGCCTCTGGAAGTTCAGACATGCAACTGACAAACACCAAATGAGTTGGAGGAGTCGGCCTAGTGACGTAACGAATTGCGCACAGGAACCGACAAAGACCACAGATTAGTGGGCTGCTTAAATACCCCCCGGACTACTCTCATAAATTCAGTCCACCATACTGGTCTTCTTATTTATTATATACACACACACAAACTGGCTAATCTTGTACACAGAAGAATTTTTAAAGGCTGAGGCAGCTGTGAAACACTGCAAAATAATAGCATATTACTGTAAAGAAAATAAGTGAAATTACATTTGTATATCCTTAAACCAATAAAATAGAAGAAATTAGGCTAAACAATGAATGTATGTTAAAAAAAAAAACTAAAAATTGTATCAAATGCTTACCATCATTTTTCTTTCCTGACACCAGTCCATCGCAGCATACCTATGATAGAGCTCTGCCCCTATGTCCACACACAAGTCCAGTTTAAATATATAAAAGGAAAGAGAGACCCACCACATTCTCTGTAACAATGCTGCCATGGATCGGCATCAGGAAAAGGAAAATTACAGTGAGTATTTCATACAATTTTCCATTTCCCTCTTGCCCTGGTTCAACAATGTAGTGCCTGAGGAAGGTGTGCTGCAACGACCAGCTTGCTGCTTTATATATAGTCTCCATCAATACCCTTGCATGCGCTGCACCGGACGTAGAGATGGTTGTAGTGAAATGAGCCTTTACCACATTTGGATGCTCTCATCCAGCAAATGCTCTTTGAATGATCTTGACAATCCAAGACAACAAGTTCCTTGCTGTAGCCCCCTTCCCTTTGAATCTGCCTAACACGAACAGCCTCTGAAAATCTAAACAAGGTTGTTGCCTGAAGATAAGTGTTTAGGACTCTTGGAATATCCAACTCGAGAGACCTAAGCACCAATCTTTCTGGACACAACAAGATGTAGGGCCCGTAGCTCCAAGTTACACAGTTACATAGTAGGTGAGGTTGAAAAAAGACACAAGTCCATAAAGTCCAACCTATGTGTGTGATTATATGCCAGTATTACATTGTATATCCCTTTACGTTGTGGTCATTCAGGTGCTTATCTAATAGTTTTTTGAAACTATTGATGCCCCCCACTGGGACCACCTGTGGAAAGGAATTCCACATCCTTGCCGTTCTTACAGTAAACATCCCTCTACGTAGTTTAAGGTTAAACCTCTTTTCTTTTAATTTTAAGTGGCCACGTGTCTTGTTAAACTCCCTTCCACGAAAAAGTTTTATCCCTATTGTGGGGTCGCCAGTATGGTATTTATACATTGAAATCATATCCCCTCTCAAGCGTCTTTTCTCCAGAGAGAAAAGTTCAGTGCTCGCAAACTTTCCTCATAACTAAGATCCTCCAGACCCTTTTATTAGCTTTGTTGCCCTTCTTTGTACTCGCTCCATTTCCAGTACATCCTTCCTAAGGACTGGTGTTCAGAACTGGAAAGCATACTCCAGGTGCGGCCGGATCAGAGTCTTGTAGAGTGGGGGAATTATTGTTTTATCTCTGGAGTTAATCCCCTTTTTAATGCATGCTAATATTCTGTTTGCTTTGTTAGCAGCAGCATGCCATTGCTGAGCCTATCATCTACTAGGACCCCCATGTCCTTTTCCATCCTAGATTTCACCAGAGGTTCCCCCCCTAGTGTATAGTTTGCATACACATTCTTGCCACCCAAATGCATTATTTTAAATTTTTCTACATTAAACCTCATTTGCCATGTAGTTGCCCACCCCATTAATTTGTTCAGATCTTCTTGCAAGGTTTCCACATCCTGCAGAGAAGTTATTGCCCTGTTTAGCTTAGTATCGTCTGCAAATACAGAGATTAAACTGTTTACCCCATCCTTCAGGTCGTTTATGAACAAATTAAATTGGATTGGTCCAAGCACAGAACTCTGACCACCAATTCTCTGCCTCCTGAAGTTATTGCCACTAAGAACACTGTCTTAAGACCCCTTCCACCTTGGGGCGGTGCGGGCATTAGAGGTAAAGCGCTGCTTGTCTTAGCTTTACCGCTGTTATAGCTGTGCTTTTCGGCCGCTAGAGGGGTGCTTTTAACCCCCACTAGCGGCCGAGGAAAGGGTTAATAGTGCCCATTTTGTGGCGCTGCTGAATCGCTTAGCAGGCGCTTCAGGAGCGCTGCTCATTCATTTCAATGAGCAGGGGCAGTGGAGGAGCAGTGTATACACCGCTCCCGTACCACCCCGAAGATGCTGCTTGCAGGACCTTTTTTCTTGTCCTGCAAGCACACTGCCCCAGTGTCATAGCACCAGGGCTTGAGAGGCACTTTACAGGCGCTAGCTGAAATGGCTGAGGCTTGGACCTTTAGGGGACTGAGGATGAACCCTAAGTATAGACCTGTCTGAAGAAAATCCAATAGCTGGACAATCTCCGGAGAGCCCTATACCCGAGGGATCTGGACAAAGCCCTCCTAAATGGAGAGCCCATTTGTTGGGATCTGGAAAACACCTACAGAACCAGTCTACTTCAATATTTTGTGCCCCCCCCAAATTGTACATTGCCTAAAGTACTTGAAGATTTTCCTCCGTCAAGGTCATAATCAGTTCCACTTTTTTCAGAAGGGACCCGCTGTAAGTTCTCCCCCGTCTCTGGATGTATTACACTGCTGCCATGTCATCCACAGGTAGAGTGAATAATACTGCAGTTGCCTTTAAAGCTGCTCAGACTTCCAGTATGTTGGAGACGATGCTCTCTGACAGAAAACTCTGGCACTTGACCACAGGTGGCATCCCATCCAGTATCGCTGGCATAGGTGCGAACAATGGCTAATGGTAAAGGACCTAATGGGCAAGACCAAGTAAGGGTCTCTTGACATGTCCACCACCAAAGACTCCTGTGCGTCTGAGGGGAAATTCTGATGACTTGGCTAAAGTGTATTGCTAAAGCCTGTTGTCAGCTAATGTTACTAAGCCAGTGCAGGCACTGCAGGGATCACAATAATATTGTTGGGTTCTACCCAGATGCCTGACAAGCAGTCAGCTCTGCCTCTCAGCACTGGGGGGACAGAGCACAGAGCAGTGGCTAATAGTCACCGCTCTCTGCTCACTGAAGACCGAGATCAGTGGTCTTTGATCGCTTGGCTCTCAGGTCTTAGGGGCAGCGGGGGGACCGATGCTGCATCCACCTAGATGAGTAGACTTGTTTATTTCAAAACCTGCACTTCTCTTTTAAAGAAGAGCCCCATGTAAATAAATATTCATGTATCTTGGCTGCCATCTAGTGAAATATTCCCACTATTACAATTTGCCAAAACACAGTTCTATTAGCCTTTAGAATTAGATCGGATACATGTTTCATCTGGGGTAGATTTGTAGCTTAGTTACTTGAGAAACTATGAAATGTATTCATTAGATGTGAGATATGTAAGTAATATAATTTGATGTTAGTTTTTATTCATTCATTTTTTGTATCATAGTATTAGTTTATACCTTTAATAAGCCTATATACAGTAGGTGGATTTAATGGGGTTGGCCTAATAGCAAACAGGTCGTTTGCAACTTTACAATGGGAATTTATACCGTACTTTGTACAGACATTTTCTCTTAGCTTAGTGAATGAAGGGAAACTGTGATGGCCTCCATCATTCAATCATGTGCAAACAAAAATACTAAAGTAAATAAAACTAGGTGCAGCGCTAGACCATAACACACCACAATTACAAGCTTAGTGAATGCAGTGCAATATCACTTTGCAGATCATGTACAAGGAAAATACAAAACTGTATTTTTGCTTGTCATATAAGGAACTCTGCGCTAAAGTATAATGTTTTAAAGGTTCCTTTATGCAAAGCTGCTACACACCCCCTATCCTCCCGAAGGGTGCAATTTAAAGTAAATAAAACTAGGTGCAGGGCTAAACAAAAGAAAATTAAGGATTATTTATAAATCCTCCTTCTATCCCTTTAAATCCACTGCATAAAGTGCTAGCGTTATATCCAATATATCAGCAAATAGTGCTGTAAACAATCCCACAGTGTAAACAATTATTATTATTTTTAACAAAAAAAACATAAATAAATGTCCTCCCAAAGTCCAAAAAAAGTGCTGGTGCTGTAAAAAAAAAAACAACAATATGCTGTGATCAGTTCTCTATGCAGAGTGCTTTTCCAAAGGGCTGTGATTGCTGTTCTTTATATAGTGCCTTGAAAAAGTATTCATACCCCTAGAAATTTTCCACATTTTGTCATGTTACAAACAAACATGTAAATGTATTTTATTGGGATTTTATGTGATAGAAGAACACAATCTGGCACATGGAAAAGTGAGTACAATATAATGATCATCCAACATTAATGAGACACAAATAAAAAAAAAAATATTATATATCAAAAAATGAATTATATATAAAAAATATATATAAATAGCAAGCTATAAGTCCATAAGTGATATAATCCCGACACCAAGTAAAATGCTCTGAGATATAACTTCTAGTTCTTCCACCACGAGTGCTCAATGGGAAGATGGCCACTCACCAGAAATATTTGACCCCCTTTTTACAGGATGGTCAAAAAGCGCTTTTGGAATACCAAATTGATTCCACTGTCAGCACAATTCCATTCCACTGGCCCCTCGAGATGAAACTAGGATGTGAAAAATTACTCCACAGGAGACATGGAAGAAGGTCTCAGTGTAGTATTTTAACCACTTGCTTACTGGGCACTTAAACTCCCCTCAGTCCCAGACCAATTTTCAGCTTTCAGCGCTGATGCACTTTGAATGACAATTGTGCGGGCATACAACACTGTACCCAAATGAAATTTTTATCATTTTTTTCCCACAAATAGAGCTTTCTTTTGGTGGTATTTAATCACAGCTGGGAGTTTTATTTTTTGCTAAACAAACAAAAAAAGATGCAAAAAAAATCATGTTTAATAGTTTGTTATAAAATTTTGCAAACAGGTAATTTTTCTCCTTCATTGAAGTGCGCTGATGAGGCGGCACTGATAGGCTGCACTTGTGGGCACTGATAGGCTGCACTGGTGGGCACTGATAGGCTGCATTGGTGGGCACTGATAGGCATAGTTAAGGCGGCACTAATAGGCACAGATAAGGCGGCACCGATGGGCACAGATAAGGCGGCACTGATGGGCAAAGACGGGCACATATAAGATGGCACGGATGGGTGGCACAGATGGGTGGCATGGATGGGTGGCACTAAGGGGCACTGATAGGTACCACTGATAGATGGGACTGCTGGGCACTGATAGGTGGCACTGATAGGTGGCTCTGATAGGTGGCACTGCTGGGCACTGATGGGCGGCACTGCTGGGCACGGATATGTGGCACTGGGGTGCAGCACCTTTGTTTAGGCAGACTGTGGGCACTGCTGGGTGGCACTGTGGGCACTGCTGGGTGGCACTATGGGCACTGCTGGGTGGCACTATGGGCACTGCTGGGTGGCACTGACAGTGGGGAAACATTTTTTATTTAGGCAGGCAAAGCAGGGGGCAGGTGGGCACTGGCAGGGGGCAGGTGGGCACTGGCAGGGCTGGCCGTGATCGGGACTGATGTCCCGATCACGGCCGCCGGTGACCAGCTTTTTTTTTTCTCCTCGTGCTGTCAGCGCGAGGAGGAATAATAGCCGATTACCGGCTCTGTTATATCACATGATCAGCTGTCATTGGCTGACAGCTGATCACGTGATAAGGGGTCGGGATCGACCCCTTGCACGGATCGGTGATCAGGCGAGTCTCGTAGACTCGCCAATCACAGAGCGTGCGCCCCTCAGGGGGCGCGCAGGCCGCTCGTGCACGGGACTACGTCGATAGACGTAGTCCCTGAAAAGGAGATCCGCGCTGTAGCCGTCATTCGGCTATAGCGCGGGTCTCAAGTGGTTAATGAATTTTTAAAACATAGCAACAGCAGTAGAAGTTGCACTCACATGTTTAAGTGCCTGGCCTGGCACTAGGTGTAATCAGTGTGTGCAAGTCGGCTAGTCCCTTGGGGATGGCGTGCATTCCGCGTCTCTGTCCGGAGGGCAATGCCTGGTGTGGGTTATCAGATTAGGACCCGGAAGTAGAGGATCCTCCGCTCCAACATATTTTTCGCCATGATTGGCATCTTCAGGAAGTGACATCAGGCCGCTCCCAGCTTGTTTGTAAATGAATGGGAAGGAATCTATTGGGGGAACTCCTCCAAAATGGAAGAGAAGACAAAAATGTAATGCAAAATCTACCTCTTCGAGATGCTGATCTGCACACATTGCCCATGTTTCATCAGATTTGACAACCCGTCAGAATATGTAATGGATGTGACGTTCCATTGCCCCCATGTTGCTGCACCCCACACTCCTCCACACAAGTATTCATTGAGAAGGGGCAAGGGGACATCTTGTTATACCGACCGGAGTTTTGCATTTCACACTTATTTATAACAGTAAACAGAACAGGGTTAGGTTATAAAAAAATATCCCAAGCTTTGAACATCTCACGGAGCACTACTCAATCCATCATCTGAAAATGGAAAGAGTATGGCACAACTGAAAACCTACCAAGATAATGCCATCCACCTAAACTGACAGACTGGGCAAGGAGAGCCTTAATCAGAGAAGCAGCCAAGAGGCCCATGGTAACTCTGGAGGAGCTGCAGAGATCCACAGCTCAGGTGGGAGAATCTGTCAACAGGACAACTATAATGCCGCGTACACACGACCGGACTTTGACAGAAAAGGTTACATAGTTACATAGTTAGTCAGGTTGAAAAAAGACACATGTCCATCCAGTTCAACCACAAAAAATAATAATTATAATATCAGCTTTGTGTGGCTGAAAACGAACACTGTACATCAACCTGAACACACCTTCCCCACCATGAAACATGGTGGCCACATCATGCTATGGGGATTCTTTTCTTCAACAGGGACAGGGAAGCTGGTCAGAGTTGATGGGAAGATGGATGGAGCCAAATACAGGGCAATCTTAGAAGAAAACCTGTTATGCCGCATACACAGGATCGGAATTTCGTCCCGCAAAAGACCAATGAGAGTCCAATGAGAGACCAATGAGAGTTTTTAGTTGGAAAATGTGACCGTGTGTATGCTCCATCGGTCTTTTGCTGGCGGAATTCCAGCCAGCAAAAGATTGAGAGCATGCTCTCAGTTTTTCGGTCTGGAAAAGTTCCTATCCGAAAATGCGATTGTCTGTGGCAATTCTGACGTGCAAAATTCCTACGCATGCTCGGAAGCAACTTCACTTTCCCAGCTCATTGTAGTGTGGTACGTCACCGCGTTCTTAACGGTCGTAATTTCAGCAAACTTTTGCGTGACCGTGTGTATGCAAGGCAAACTTGAGCGGAATCCCAATCATGTGTACGTGTGTACGTGGAATTAGAGTCTGCTAAAGTCTTGAGACTGGGGTAGAGGTTCGGCTTCCAGCAGGACAACAACCCTAAACGCTCCCCATCCAATCTGACAGAGCTTGACCTATTTTGCAAAGAAGAATGGGCAAAAATGTCACTCTCTAAATGTGCAAAGCTGGTAAAGACATCCCCAACTTGCAGCTGTAATTGCAGTGAAAGGTGGTTCTACAAAGTATTGACATTGGGGGGCTGAATACAAATGCATGCCACACATTTCACATATTTATTTGGGCAAAAAATTGAAAACCATTTATAATTTTCCATCCACTTCACAATTATGTGCCACTTTGTGTTAGTCTATCACATAAAATCCCAATAAAATACATTTACGTTTTTGGTTGTAACATGACAAAATGTGGAAAATGTCAAGGGGTATGAATACTTTTTCAAGACACTGTATAGCTATTTTATCTGGAGTTCAGCTTTAAATGTGAGCAGTTTTAGGGCTCGTTCACACCATACGTGCATGAAAACTGATGGGCAAACTGCGTAGATTTCTCTTGCAGAGACACATTTTGCATCAGTTTCAAATCAGTTTTCATGTGTGTTGCAGTGAGTTTTTATCTACGATGACATCACTTTTCATGTGCGTCAGTTATGTGCCCTGTTCAAACCAATGTTGATTTCATGTCAGTTTTTTTTCTGTGCAGAAAACTGCATACACATTTCAGATTCCTGCATAGAAAAAAATTGGCAAGTTGTGGTGTAGTGAACAAGGCACATAGAGAATCATTGTTTAGTTTGAACTCTTGCAAAACGCGTTCAGAAAAACTGATGTCTCTGCACCCTGGTGTGAACAAGGCCTTACTGTGCCGCCAGCAGTGGAGACTTCTGTGAATAAGATTAGTGAGTGTGCAAATATACCTGCACAGGAGTCTGTTAAGCTTAGTACACACTATGAGTTTTTTTTTTCGTTCAACCCAGCAGGTTGAACGAAAAAAAAACCTACAGCTCAGTTGGATCCGCTATACTAACTATGCAATGTTAGTACGGTGATATCTCCCCACTAAGCCATTTGTGTTCTGACAGAAGGGACGGCCCCCTGCCAGTACACACTGGTCGTTGTCGATGTCAGATGCCAATCGGAAGGCGTTTTTGGTCATGCCCCTGCAGTACACACAAGCTGAATGTCGGCCGGTTTTATTGAACCGGCCGATGCCGCCTGACAATTGGCCTGTGTGTACAGCCCTTTAGACTGAGAAATAGGAAGGTTCCTGAAAAGCATCTCTAGAGAAAGATGTTGAGCAGGAAGTGGAGAAGTAGAGGAGCCAAATTGTTACATTTTAGGATACATCACACACACTGGTAAGCACCACTATAGTCCTTGATTTATCTATTAGAATCTTGCCTCTGGCCATGAATAGGATCACTTCAGAGCTAAATCCTGGCCGTGTAAAGCCTTCCTGCGTTAATGACATGATGAATGTACCTTATGATGTTTTTCTAAAAACATCTGACAGTACTTTATGCGGTGCACCTTGTTGCTTTTGACAGAACAGTGTTCCCAGGACATCAGGTAGCAAAGGAAACTTGTTTGCTGCAAAACAGGAATGTCTGGCTTTCAAGATAAAGCCCTTGGCAAGTAAGCTGTGCATCCTGGCTTGACTGTACTTTTAAAGAGCTACTTCAGTCAACCATTATAAATAAACAGCACACGGCTAATGCTATACATTCTCTACATACCCACCATGGCTGTTTCAAAGAGGAGCTTGTGGGTGGGATTTCAGAAGATGACAATCAAGCAGTTGGAGAAGAAGGCAGTGACCCTGAATGCAATTTGGACTGTAAAGTCAGTGGAGAGAGCTGGGTGACATGAGGAGCAGTTTAGGTTGGGACCAGAAAGCATAACAGGGAACTGACAGAAGTGTAGGGCTTGGTGACACACAAATTTTCAAGTAGTCTGGGAAACAGGATGGAGTTGAGAGTGCCTGTAGCTATAGAGAAATTGACCATTGTGAATACTTGTCCCAGCGTAGCTGTTTATGGTGGTACGCTCCTTCAATTTACGGAGATTTCCTCTTGCAATATTTTGTTACTTCATAATACATTTTAAAGCCAATCTTTAAGCAGGGCCGATGCTAGTCTATTTTGCGTCCTAGGCAAGACCAGCTACTTGCGCACCCCCTCAAAAAAAAAATCGAAAATTAATTCAATAACTTTAGCACCAGAACTGGTCCAGGTGGACAGGAGAGGGGGTGCAGCCAGGTGGGGGAAGGATGGAGCCAGGTGGAAAGGAGATAGGGTGCAGCCAGATGGACAGGAAAGGGGGGGTGCAGCATGGTGGAGGGATGGAGTCAGGTGGACAGGAGAGGGGAGGTGTAACCAGGTGGAGGGAGGATATAGCCAGGTGGATAGGTAAGGGGGGTGCAACCAGGTGGGGGGAAGGATGGAGCCAGGTGGGCAGGAGAGGGGAGGTGCAGCCAGGTGGAGGGAGGATATAGCCAGATGGACAGGAGAGGGAGTGCAGCCAGGTGGAGGGATGGAGCCAGGTGGACAGGAGGGGGTGCAGCCAGATGGAGGGATGGAGCCAGGTGGACAGGAGGGAGGGTGCAGCCAGGTGGAGGGAGGATATAGCCAGGTGGACAGGAGAGGGGGTGCAGCTAGGTGGAGGGATGGGGCCAGGTGGACAGGAGAGGGGGTTCAGCCAGGTGGAGGGATGGAGCCAGGTGGACAGGAGGGGGGTACAGCCAGGTGGAGGGAGGATATAGCCAGGTGGAAAGATGGGGGGGTGCAGCCAGGTAGAGGGATGGAGGGAGGATATAGCCAGGTGGACAGGAGAGGGGATGCAGCCAGGTGGAGGGAGACTATAGCCAGGTGGACAGGAGAGGGGTTGCACCCAGGTGGAGGGAGAATATAGCCAGGTGGACAGGGTAGTGCAGCCAAGTGGAGGGATGGAGTCAGGTGGATGGGAGAGGGGGTGCAATCAAGTGGAGGGGAGGTGGAGCCAGGTGGACAGGAGACAGGGGTGCAGCCAGGTGGAGGGAGGATATGGCAAAGTGGACAGGAGAGGGGGTAGCCAGGTGGAGGGATGGAGCCAGGTGGATGGGAAAAGGGAAGGTGCAGCCAGGTGGGCAGGAGATAGGGGTGCAGTCAGGTGGTGGGATGGAGCCAGGTGATGAGATGGAGCTAGGTGGAGGGATGGAGCCAGGTGATGGGATGGAGCCAGGTGAAGGGATGGAGCCAGGTAATGGGATGGAGCCAGGTGATGGGATGGAGCTAGGTGGAAGGATGGAGCCAGGTGATGGGATGGAGCCAGGTGGAAGGATGGAGCCAGGTGATGGGATGGAGCCAGGTGCCACCTTCCACTACAGTCTGCACCAGCCACCACTCGCCAGGGGGGAACCGATCCTCTGGAGGGGACCAAGGCTGTAGCTGCGCCCCTAAGCGGCAGTTCACCTAGTGGGAGCGCTGGCCCTGAATATAAGGGATGCAGGTTTTGGTGTGGAAGGCCAAAAAGGACCTAAAAGCCCCTCACTAAATCAGTGCAAAACAGAGTAGAGCCCTCTTAAAACAGAAGGTACCTACATGTATTCTATCATAAATTCCCAGTGTAGCGGTACTCCAGTAGGAGCTGCTAAGTGTTATGGTCCACCTGTCACCCTGCCCCAGCCAGGCACACTCTTGTCACTCATCCAGAAACATAATCAGTCCTTGCACTTTGTTTTTGTTTGTTTTTATTGAGGGATATTAAACTTGGATTGCAATTTGGGACTTTATATACATCTCCTCCTGCACATCACTTCCTCTCTTTTGAGCATCGAACCATACTCCTCCTGCCCATCGCTTCCTCTGTTTTCTTCTCCAGACTAGCTAGCACTGATTTGGTAGGCCTGACACTGGCTCAGCCAGGCCTAAAGCAAATGACCTTTACAGGCAGGGATCGCAGGCCCCTATGATGTAGCAATTAGAAAAGTCCCAGTGCTAGCTGTCCCTGTGGCTTGTGCTCTTAGTACCACCTCTTGAGGCACTGCCAGCCCTCCTGGCTGCAGCTGCCTTGCTCTACTGTCCATGACACCACCATCCTCCAGACTGGCTCTTCACCCATACCAGACTGCTGCATATCAGTCCTCTCAGGCGTGCCTCTCAGTCTTTCCGATGGTGTGCACACTCACCAGCCCTCCTGGCTCCTTTTGCAGAACTCCTGGAGACTTGCTAGAGTAGAGGGTGCTACACTAGGGAAAGGGCTTTATTCCTCATCTAAGAATAGTTGGTAGATCCATGTAAATCAGGGGTGCCAAACCTTTTGACCTTCCTGGTCCATATTGGAAGAAGAGGAATTGTCTTGAGACACACATAAACATTGATACATACTAGGCACAATTTAGACAGGATCCAATTAACCTACCAAATCATTTTTTATGCCCCTTGTCCAACTGTATATTCCAAGAGGGGTAAGGGTATGTTTTTTCTTCCTTGTTGACTTTCTGAAGGTCTATTTTGGAATATGTAAATAGTTTCTGTCTTTGTATATATCTTTTTGGAAATTTTTAAATATAGTTGCACTTTTATTTTGTTACTAGTGGACACATATGAGCATTGCACTTTGATCTGGATATCCCCACAGATTCCATGGTGTTGTTGGTTTGTTGAAAGGAGTGAGCGTGTGATGAATGAGACTCTGTGTTTTCAATTAGATCAATTAGTATACTACTTAAGAGACTCCTGTCCCATGTTCACTTATGCTCTGAAGAAACTAGATTTTCTAGTGAAACGCGTCAGCAAGACGCGACCACACTATCTGTAGCTCTCATACAGCTTGAGCCCAGCAATATCCCCCCTCCAGACAACTGCGGAGGTCGACCGGGTTACCGATGTGCGGAAGTGCTTCGCTGACCCGAAGCGGTGCTTTTCAGTAAGAGAGAGAGCACTAGCAAGCCAACACGCTGACCCGCTTATTAGTGGTGGACATCAACTTCTCTTCCACCACCTGACAGAAATCTATCCTCACTAGGCATTACTGCCCAGACTATTGGACTCTGGATGAGCAGTGAATCCCTATCCGAGCGTTTATCATCTGGCTGGGTGAGTGATGGGGCGGCACTGCCCTACATCTCACCCCTTTTCATCTGGTTCAATGCACTGCCCTGAAAAGATAATGGTGAGTAGCGGTAGAAAAGTATTCAACTGGACAGTGTTGGTAGTGATCAGACTTTGGATTGAAGATTTTCTCCGTGCTTTAATACTGAACCTTGGCTAGTCTCTCATTTAACCTACTATGATTTACCCAATGCGATCCGTTTGACATATTACACAGCCACTAAACCTCCTCCGTCCTAGATCTCTATTCTAAGCCCTAATTCGGGATAGTGTATTCTGACGATCTAGAACTGTCTGCAATCGTTCCACATACACGATTTCTGTGTTTCCAGAAATTGTATGTTGAAATGCCTATGGACTTCCTCTGTGATTACTGGCATATAGCCTCCACACATCTGAGGAATACCCTCCTTCTTTAGCAATTCATATACTAATTAGCTGGTTTATGATTTGAATGAGGGTGAATGATTGTTGTGACCATCTGTGTTTTTGATAACGTTATCAAATTTTATACTTTTGCGGTGGAGGTATTTTATTCTTTTTGAATAATATTTTGGTCGGTTTTTCATGTAGCAGTACCCTCGTAAGGGCTGCTGAGTTGGTTATAGCAATCTGCCAATCACCCTGCTGCCAACCTCCCATTCTCCATGATAAAGACAATAAACAGACATTCTGCTCCGTTTTGTTGCTTTTATTGTGGGGTATAACTTGGATGGGAGAAGAGGGAAATATGAGATGCCCATGATACAGCACATTCTTGAAATTACTTGTAGCCTTGGCCTTGTATCTTTGTATTTCTGTGCATTAACTTCTTTACTGACTGTTGCTTCTTTCCTTTGTGCAAATCCTTTACTGCATAATTACTGACTTCCAAAAGAACAAAAGGAACCACTTTGAATAATTCCCATTGGTAAACCGGAATGATGTTGTCTTATGAGTCAAAGAACCAGAGATGCACACAGCTTTCTTCTCCAGCTACTATGAATTGGACAGTCACCCAAACTTTGGAAGATATTACCAATGTGCTAATCAGGCCAGAGATGACACAGCATCTCCCCCCGATGACCTGACACATGGCAATAAACAGACTACTGATTCCAGCTAGTCCATCGCTAACAATGCTGTGTCCCCCGCCCGCAGCATTCTACTCTGCTCTGACAAGTTTCTCTTCTTCTGTTACACTGACCTTTCTCCTCCAGAACAGTTCTGTGTCCCCGGTCACAGAATTCTGCTCCACTCTCCTTCGCTTGACTGCTACTTCCTTTGCTTGATCCTCTTTACCTCCAGGTCCTGTGTCCACCGGTCACAGCAGCCGGATGCCTCCTTACAGATGAGGATCTGTATCTTTAGCTCCTTCCTAGAGGTTCCTCCATCCCTCCTCTGCGCACACTGCATCCCCCTCCCACGTGGGGATGAGTGGAACAACACCTCAAACGTCCAGTCTGTCTTTCTGCTCCACAGAACTCCCTCTGAAGCATGTGACCCCAGCTTATACGAGAGGCCTGCCCCCTGCCAATACAGAAAGATAATTGGTCAGGGCTCCCCACATGAGTTGCCTGCCACTCACTTCTCAAGTCCCACCTCTCTTCCAGAACAATCCATCTGAAAGCAGAGACGGCATCTCTGAGCCAATGTACGGGTGGCCACCCCCCCCCCCCCCCACTACACTAGACACTTCCAGTGCCAAATCACAACAACCAGGCCTGAAATGAAACACAGGCCTGGCTAAATTTACCTGCACTTGGGCCCTGAGCTAGAAAAATACTACTTTAGTACCTACCTTTAGGTAGAGGGGGCTACATTCATAATAAAGAAAATATTTTTTTTTTCTGTTACCAATTTTGTTCCTTTTAGAAGAATCCTTCCTGGACTCTCTAGTCCCCCCCCCCCCCTTTTTTTCTCTTATATGCTAGTTTGATTCAGAGGAACACACCAGTTTCCTGATTTATATGCAACCAGGTGAATGGTATTTGTTACTGGACTGTGGAGTTGCTATCCAATCCTCCCATTCCCAGAAACATACACTAGGCTTTTTTGCAATAGGCGTACATTGATTGGTTTGCGCAAAAGTTATAGCGTCTACAAAATAGGGGATATATTTATGGCATTTTTATTATTTTTACTAGTAATGGCGGCGATCTGCAATTTTTAGCTGAACTGCAACATTGCGGCGGACAGATCGGACACTTTTGACACTTTTTTGGGACCTTTGACATTTATACAACTATCAGAGCTAAAAATAACCATTGATTACTGTGTAAATGTCACTGGCAGGGAAGGGGTTAACACTAGGGGGGCGATCAAGGGGTTAAATGTGTTCTCTAGGTGTGTTCTAACTGTAGGAGGGATGGTCTTATTGGAACATGACAGAGATCACTGTTCCCGATCACTGGGAACAGTAGATCCCTGTCATGTCACCTGTCAGAACAGGGGAATCACCTTCTTTACAAAGGCAGTTCCCCATTCTGCCTCTTTAATAGGCGATTGCAGGTCGCTGGTGGACATCGAGTCCGCTCGACCCAGGGGCATGTTACCGCAGCGCGCAGAGGACGCACGCCATCTGTAGCGCCCTCCTGCTCGCTGTCACGACTGCGTGAGCCGCTGTACAGCTACAGCGATTCGTGCAGGAGAGCCGACCTGCCGCCGTATAACGGTGGAGGCTGGTTGGCAAGCGGTTCCATTTCATGTACTGTAAAAATGCTAATAAAACGCTAACGCTACTAAAATGCTATTACAAGCTGGCACAAAATCTTAGCTTCTTTCATTTAGTGTTTTTTACTAGCATTTTTTGAGCTTATAAAATGTTATGCAATACAACTTATGTTTTTCAACCACTTTTCAACAAAACTTCGTGCCATTCTATGCAGAATGAAAATCACATATATCTTCTCATATGCTCTAGAGGTTGTTTTGTTTCCACCTTTGTAATTAAAATATGTTGTAAACTCTTTACATGTTCCAATATACAGTACACTGGTAACCACTAAAGATTTTTTTTTTTTTTTTTTACAAAAAAACTAAACTTAACACTTGGATGGAAAAGCAAATGCCTGAGATACAAATTTCTACTGAAAAAAGGAAGAAAAAAAATAACTGTTTTTAATCCCGCACGTTAATAAATGCTGTAAGCATTGTTTTCTACACTAATTATACAAGGTACTGCTGAACAACAAGGGTGGAAGGTAGTTTGGGGAACTTTATAAATTACTAACACAAGATTGTTTAGGTATGTGTGGAAAGATTCTATGCTTTTCAAATCTTAGTATCAAAACGAAACAAAAATACATAATTTTTTGTGGACTATACACCAATATGACATGTTATTGTTGCTTTAAAATGTTACCCTTTTTCTTTACAGTGAAGGTGATTGGTGGGAAGCTCGATCTCTGCGCACTGGAAAGACAGGATATATTCCCAGTAACTATGTCGCACCACTGAATTCAATACAAGCTGAAGAGTAAGTGCAATGATTGTATATGTCAAATGTACATCATTTTTAATGTTTTAATTTTTGAACTTTTTGTTTGGAAAAATAGATCTTTTTACTTAGTAATAGGTAGCCAACACTGGCTTGGTCCCGGTATACTGTTATGCCCTGTACACAAAAAACTTGGATTGTTTTTCCGACGGAATTCTGCTCAAGCTTGGCTTGCAAACACACGGTCACACAAAAGTTCTCTGAACTTTTGACCGCCAAGAACGCGGTGGCGTACAACACTACTACGAGCCAAGAAAATGAAGTTCAATGCTTTTGAGCATGCGTCAAATTGTTTCCGAGCATGCGTAGGAATATTGCGCGTCGGAATTTGTACAGATGATCGGAATTTCCAATCTGAACTTTTTCCAGCCAAAAAATTGAGGACATGCTCTCAATCTTTTGTTGCCTGAAATTCCACCAGCAAAAGTCAGATCGAGCATACACACAATCATATTTTTCGACCAAAAGCACAGTAAAGTCAGTAAAGCTAATCATACAGAAATATGATGTATTGGAAGGCTTTTAGAGCTTCAGAAAATGTGTTGCTCATCCAGCATGCACAATAGTCATTCAGTATGTTGTAAGCAATCTCAACACTAGTATCTCAGAAATGGTAAGGTGGATTGCTAAGTACTTTCTATTCATCTTTGTATTATTCCCAGAACAACAGATGACACTTTTTTAACCTGCTGGATGCATAGTCATATGCATGATCCTTTCTAAAGTCTGCCAATAGAAATATTTATGCTACTTACCAATTTTTGCATGAGTGCACTGAAATTGTTGCTATTGTGTTACAGTCTCAATCCTTGCATGACCACAATCATTTATTGATCACCTGGTCTTACTGTAACCATCTGTTTAGCACTGTAATCAGTTCAAGAGATGTAAGTGGAATCAACCTCAGCTCAATCCTAGATTCTAGTGGGTTCAAGTGACAATTCCCACGTCTGTTGATACCAGCAGGTGGTAATAGGCAAGCCAACTCAATTAAATAAGCAGTTGGCAGAATTGGATATTTTTTAATCAATTTCTATTGTTCTCCCCCAGAATGCAATGAAATTGGGATGTCTAGATATACTTCCTTTTCTGAGCATTCTAGTTTATATGAATATCAGCATTAAATTAATATTTTGAAGGTTGGACAATAACCCCTTTTATGTTTGTTATATGGATTAAAGCAACATTATGACTGGCTGCTATTAATTACAAATTAGAGCAAAACTTAAATGTTTGTAGCATAATTGTGGCTGAAGACAAAAAACGAAATAAAAAATTTGATGGGAAAAATCGCTCTTTCTACAAAGAGTCAACATCACTTCTCCCCATTTTTCTAACATTGACGTGCATGTGAACCTATTTAAACCCATAAACAAAAATGAATTAGAGTGTAACTTAGCTGTCCTTAGATGAGGCTGAACGAGTTTTCTCTTTTCTGGCTTTTTTCCCCCTTCATTTATACCTGGTGATCCTGCCAGTAGTCCACATCCTGTTGTTGGGGGATAATGCTCTGTATCTATGTGAGTTTAAAGTTCTGCTTCCATGGTGGTTGAAGCATGCTCCCAATGTCTGACCACCTAATGTCAATAGACATTGGGGGTTATTTCCAAAAGGCAAATCCACGTTGCACTGCAAGTGCACTTGAAAGTGCAATCGCTCTAAATCTAAGAGGTAGATCTGAAATGAGTGAAAGCTCTGCTGATTAGCATCCAATCATGTGCAAGCTAAAATGCTGGGGGGTTTTTCCCTGCATGTCCCCCTTGGATCCACAGCGACTTTACTTCCAAGTGCACTTTCAAGTGCACTTACAGTGCAAAGTGGATTTTCCTTTAGTAAATAGCCCCCGTTGCTTCCTTTTACAGGCATACCCACTTTTATTTTATTTACTAAAGCTGGAATGTGCAAAATCAGGCTCCCTTCTGAAAGAAACCAATGAGCTTCCAGATTTTATTACCAAAGCTTAACTGAACAAGCTGGGGTTAGAAGCTCATTGGTTTCTAAGCAGAAGTGAGCCTGATTTTGCACTTTCCAGCTTTAGTTAATAATACCTATTGTGTACTTAAAAGTGGGGTATGCCTGTATTTATACCTTGGATCCTGCTTGTAGTCCACGTCCTATTCTTGGGTGACAATGCTCACTCACTTTACTGTATCTACGCGAGTTTGAAGTTCTCACGCTTCCATGGTGGTTTAAGTATGTCCCCTTGTCTGACCACCTAATAACAATAGACAGCCTATGAGCGAAGTCCTAATTGCATGGTTTCTAGACTTTTCATCCTTCTCTACAGTGCTGGATTCTACGGGACTGTCCAAGGATTTTATCAAAATCCCGTCACCGCCTGGGGCCAGGACATGTCCCTCTGCTGCGTAGCAGCAGCTTTCATCAAACATTGTCTTGCTGACAGTGTCTTGTCATATTTTGCCACGGATGTCACTTTCAGAGCCAGCTGTACTGTAGAAAGGAGAGTCAGTTTTTTTTGGAGTAAAGCATTGGTACACTCACCTTTACGCAGCAAGGTCTTCCTGCAGTCTAATGAGAACCTCCAGGTCCAGAGAAAGCTGACATCCTTCAGTATGGGGTGGGTTGTAAGGCATAATGGGTGCAAGGTGGAAGTTATTGGGCGCCAGACACTTCTTGAATGCAAAAGAGATGTTTATTTCTCTTACAAACTTTTAAAGGGGAGAAAGGGTTTGTACCAGGACACCCTTGAGTAGTTGCAAGTTCAATTAGCAGACTCCAAAACTTCAATAAGAAGACGGCCATGCAGGGAAAGGCCTCAAGCAAGAAGCTACATCTGCACGTGCAGGAATGCTATCGCCTATGGCAACAGTCTTTAACAGTTCCTAACACAAAATGTAACATTTCTTTCACCTAAAATACAATTTCATACCTCCCAACATTTTGAGATGGGAATAAGGGACACCTACTAACAAATGTATGTAGGCATAGGACACGTCCCCTGCCACACCCCCTTAAAGGAGAATTGATTCCTTTAACGACACACACTTTTTGCCACACGTTGTCTCCTTTTTAGACTTTCCCACTTTCTCACCTTCTGATGCTGGGAGCTAAGCCTACAGTTCTGCTTTTTCAAGCACAATGCATGATAACTACTCTTAACTGGGGTAATAACATTCTGTTGTGATCATTCTTCTTTGTAGGTGGTATTTTGGTAAACTTGGTAGGAAAGATGCAGAAAGACAACTCCTGGGTGAAGGTAACACGCAAGGTAGCTACTTGATCAGAGAAAGTGAAACTACAAAAGGTGAGTTCCAGTTGTTTTAAGAAATAAACTGTTTTCGGGGCTTCAGAATACAGTGCTTTGTGTGGGGTTTTTCAACATGTAAGCTCAAGCATTAAAGAGGAATTCTAGGTATTGGTACGGTATCTTATACATAGTTACATTGGTAACTAGCGGCTGCCCTGAACACAGTTTCAACATGCGCACCATTCAGAGAATGCTTTGCACTTTCTGAATGAATGCAAAGCGTTCTTTGATTGAATGAGGTGGAGAGGCAGGGCCATGATTTCACACTCTCCACCTTTGCATTTATTCAATGCAAGGCATTCTTTGAATGGCTCCCATGCCAAGCGGCCAACCTCCTGTGTTGCATCAGGGCAGCCGCTTGATGTAGAACTCAGAAGCAAGTTGAAATCACTGGACTAGTAGTGGCTAAAGTGATTTCTAGCTTCCAAGGACATTGACCAAGTATGGTATATGCAAAGTTACTTTGATCCATGTAACTATGTATAAAATATCCACACCTGAAATTCCTATTTAAATTTTTTTTTGTGTGTGTTCTGTAAAAATGAACTGTATTGAGTGTAAAAGAATGAAGCAGATACTCCTTAGGATGTCTGTTGGTTGAAGCTTGGCCTTGCTGTGCCTTATGTGCCCCATTATGCAAATGACCTTGTATTGTGATGGGGTTAAATTGTTTATAAACTTAAAAAAAATTTAAAAAATGTAACCATCTCTTCAAGGTTCCATGGTCAGTGTAAAGCCCCCATCCCTCCGCAATAGTAAATAATGTTAATGAACCCAGCTGAGGAAAGTGATGTAATGCTGCAGGGTGTGTAATTGCATTCCATTAGCTTGGAAATGCAGACACTTGGCAGCAAACGTCACTTCCGACAATGATGTCATATCCGATGTACACATGCCCACCTGTGGGTCTATGAATCGCGATGAAAGGAAAAGTGATCATGTGACCTGCACTTTTGCAGCAGAAAACAGATATGCCAGAATTTTTTTTTTTTGCATTTTAACCACTTCAACTCCAGAAGGATTTACCCCCTTCCTGACCAGAGCATTTTTTCCAATTCCGCACTGCATCAATTTAGCTGACAATTGTGCAGTCGTGCGACGTTGTAACCAAACAAAATTGACATAATTTTTTTCCCACAAATCGAGCTCTTTTGGTGGTATTTTAGCACCTCTGTGGTTTTTGTTATTTGTGCTATAAACAAAAAAAACTGTGACAATTTTGAAAAAAAAAGCAATATTTTTTACTTTTTGCTACAATAAATATCCCCCAAAAAATATATTAAAAAAAAGTGTTTTTTTTCCTCAGTTTTAAGTTGATATGTATTCATCTACATATTTTTGGTAAAAAATAAAATAAATACATAAAAAAAAAAAAACACAATAACCGTGTATTGATTGGTTTGCGCAAAAGTTATAGCGTCTACAATATAGGGGATAAATTTATGGCATTTTTATTACGAATTGTTTTTTTTTTACTAGTAATGGCGGCGATCTGCGATTTTTATCGAGACTGCAACATTATGGGGGACACATCAGACACTTTTGACACTATTTTGAGACCATTGTCATTTATACAGCAATTAGCTACTGATTACTGTATAAATGACAATGGCAGGGAAGGGGTTAAACACTAGGGGGCGATCACAGGGTTAAGCGTGTCCTAGGAAGTGATTCTAACGGGGGGGGGGGGGGCGCTACCACTGACATGGCAGAGAGCAGTAGATCCCTGTCATGTCACTAGGCAGAACAGGGAAATGCCTTATTTACATAGGCATCTCCCCGTTCTGCCTCTCTATCTCACGATCGCAGGCTGCTGGCGAACAGAGTTTGCGGGACATGTGTGCCAGCAAGGCAGCAAATTCAAAGGAACGTACAGGTACATGACGTATATGTGTGTTCAGTGGTCGGTAAGTGGTTACATGGAACACTGAATTGTTCATGTGTATCTATTTAATAATGTTTACAGGAGTGATAAAGTTTATAACTACTTTAACATAATACTGAAGGGAAACTTTTTTTTTCTCCATTTTTGATAAGGGAGGCTTGTAACCTTCGGTTCCTGATATGCGACTATGCCCAGACCCAGCTCTTACAGCCTCATAGCGATATTTTTGCAGTGTGAGATTAAGACTCTGCTGTGACAAATGCGGATATAAGATTCCTGCCCTCTTCACTAACTCATGACACAGGACTGGCCAATCTCACTTACGTAACAATGCCACTCTCAGCTGCACCCTGCATAAAGATTTTCTAGCTTGGGGGGACCAAGGGACAGCTTAGTATGCAGAATAAAAGATGATAAAAACATAATAAAAACACTCATTTGAATGGTGAAAAGGCGACAATATGTATATATAGATACATATAGACCATGTACATATATATTTGTGGGGAGATTATCTCATGAGGATCTCCTTTTCTGAATGACAGTCAGCAAACAGGCACTTTCTTAAAAAATCTGGCAGGTTTATTTGCAGGAGGTTTGCAAAGTAAAAACAAACAAACAGTAAATTAAATCCTTGCCATCCTGTGCTAACTAAACAAATAGTCTCCTCTCTATACAGTGCAGGGCTGGTCCCCGTCACCCACAAAACATACAGAAAAGAAAACCTTTTTTAGTCCAACAACCAGAGCTCCTCTCACTCAGGTTCCTTCCTGAGTCTCAAAACCAGAACCCTGCTGTCCTTTCTTCCTGGATATTAAAAGTCCAGCTGACTGCGGACTCCAGTAGACCAGAACATCCGGACTGGAAACCCAGCCTGCCACAGAGGCTGGAAAAACCGGGCCGGATTCTGGTTTAGTCCCTTACTATGGAACGAATGCGAGGTGAAATGTACCTATTATCATGTATCTCACCTTGCATACCGTCACTATATATATATATATATGATATATATATATATATATATATATATAGTATCTCACAAAAGTGAGTACACCCTTCACATTTTTGTAAATATTCTATAATATCTTTTCATGTGACAACACTGAAGAAATGACACTTTGCTACAATGTAAAGTAGTGAGTGTACAGCTTGTATAACAGTGTAAATTTGCTGTCCATTCAAAATAACTCAACATCAACTCAACACACAGCCATTAATGTCTGGCAACAAAAGTGAGTACACCCCTAATTGAAAATATCCAAATTGGTGCCAATTAGCCATTTTCCCTCCCCAGTATCATGCAACTCGTTAGTGTTACAAGGCCTCAGGGGTGAATGGGGAGCAGGTGTGTTAAATTAGGTGTTATCGCTCTCACTCTCTCATACTGGTCACTGGAAGCTCAACAGGGCACCTCATGGCAATGAACTCTCTGAGGATCAGAAAAAAAAAGTAGCTCTACAAAAAGATGGCCTAGGCTATAAGAAGATTGCCAAGACCCTGAAACTGAGCTGCAGCATGGTGGACAAGACCATACAGTGATTTAACAGGACAGGTTCCACTCAGAACAGGCCTTGCCATGGTCGACCAAAGAAGTTCAGTGCACACGCTCAGCATCATATCCAGAGGTTGTCTTTGGGAAATAGACGTATGAGTGCTGCCAGCATTGCTGCAGAGGTGGAAGGGGTGAGGGGTCAGCCTGTCAGTGCTCAGACCATACGCTGCACACTGCATGAAATTTTTTTGCATGGCTGTCATCCCAGAAGGTAGCCTCTTCTAAAGATGATGCACAAGAAAGCTCGTAAACAGTTTGCTGAAGACAAGCACACGAAGTGCATGGATTACTGGAACCATGTCCTGTGGTCTAATGAGACCAAGATAAACGTATTTGGTTCAGATGGTGTCAAGCGTGTGTGGTGGCAAGCAGGTGAGGAGTACAAAGACAAGTGTGACTTGCCTACAGTCAAGCATAGTGGTGGGAATGCCATGGTCTGGGGCTGCATGAATACTGCCAGTACTGGGGAGCTCCAGTTCATTGAGGGAACAATGAATGCCAACATGTACTGTGACATACTGAAGCAGAGCATGATCCCCTCCCTTCGGAGACTGGGCGGTAGGGCAGTATTCCAACATGATAACGACCACAAACACACCTCCAAGATGACCACTGCCTTATTAAAGAAGCTGAGGGTAATAGTGATGGACTGGCCAAGCATGTCTCCAGACCTAAACCCTATTGAGCATCTGTGGGGCATCCTAAAATGAAAGGTGGAGGAGTGCAAGGTCTCTAACATCCTCCAGCTCCATGATGTCATCATGGAGGAGTGGAAGAGGACTCCAGTGGCAACCTGTGAAGCTCTGGTGAACTCCATAACCAAGACTGTTAAGGCAGTGCTGTAAAATAATGGCGGCCACACAAAATATTGACACTTTGGCCCCAATTTGGACATTTTCACTTAGGGGTGTACTCACTTTTGTTGCCAGCAGTTTAGACATGAATGTCTGTGTTATCAGTTATTTTAAGGGCACAGTACTGTTATACAAGCTGTACACTCACTGCTTTACATCATAGCAGTGTGTCATTTCTTCAGTGTTGAAAAGATATAATAAAATATTTACAAAAATGTGAGGGGTGTACTTTAGTAAGATACTGTGTGTGTGTGTGTGTGTGTGTGTGTGTGTGTGTGTGTGTGTGTGTGTGTGTGTGTGTGTGTGTGTGTGTGTGTGTGTGTGTGTATATATATATATATACGCACACATACACACATGCACATGACACGTATCCATCCGCAATGCATGCGTGGAGATCACAAATGTATGCATAAATACACCTGAACATACACATATGTACACATATATTCAAACATGAAACGCTACAGCGAAAAAAAGCCTCCTCAATGGAATAAGTTGACATAAATGCAAATATAAATATAAACTATAATACATAAACGCACGTATATATACGCACATGTATATGCATATGCAGAGTTAGCCAAACTTGTATGGACATACACACAGACTCATGCAATGAGAAAAGATGAATGGGTTAAATTGGTGGTGTAAGTGGAAGTGATGGTATAGGGAACAGTACGAAATTGACTGGCTGCATGATGCTATAGTGACACAAAGTTATGAATACTGATACACCGTAACAGAGTTACTTGGTTTACTATGTAAAATGTATCAGTTTCAAGATAACGGTGTCAAAGAAACTGGTGGTATGGAGGAGGTAAAGCCGAATAATACCTACCTCAGCACCGTAAGGAAAAAATAGATACAGATGTTGTCATCTATTGATAGTTAATGTTGGTCTACAAGACCTACAAAGACAACAATGACATAAATGAATGGAACCTGTTAGGAATAACCAGGTATAGTGGCCAAGTATAGTAATATATTGCAGTCTCAATAGAGCTTATGGGCATAGGTGGGAATGAAAATAGCCATCCATATTACTGACCTACCCACTGGCTGGTTTAGATGCTACCCTTTGTGGTCAGTGGCTACATGCCCAAATCATTCCTTGGTTGAATCTGCGTTCCTCCTGCCAAGATGCTGTATGGTGCTGTGTATAGTCCTATGTCGGATTGCAGCCATGCAGCACTTTAGCGGCGTTCGTCCTTATAATCAGGACTGGTGCAAGGATTTTTCACACCCTAGGCAAAACCTAATTTCGTCGCCCCCGTTGGCTCCACCCCTGACCCCCACCCCCTTTGCCCTGCCCTGTGACAGAAGGTGGCGCTTTTCAGGAAACATGGGCTCTGCTTCCTTTAGCACGGGCTCCAGTGCTGCACTGCGCCTCTAAATACACTACCAGTTGGATGGAGCAGCTGCCTGATACTGATATAGTTACATGCTGCAGCCTGAAGACGCAGAGGGAAACCAGTGGCCGGGTGCCCCTAGGCAGCAGTGCGCCCTAGGCGGTTGCCTAGTTTGCCTAGTGGTAGCATTGGCCCTGCTTATAATGATAGCATTTGGAGGGACAGAGATGGTCGGCTCCATGGAGCGGCCATGTGACATGCACGCTGGAACCAGGAAGTGATTTTGCTGGTTGTTGGAACGCACACCGTCATTTGTGTGTCATTTGTGTTCCATAAACAGCACCAGTGTCCAATGGCAAACCCGATCTCCGAACACAGTTTAGGAGTGGGCCTGCATGCATGGTGGCCTATAGGAGGTTAAGCTGTTTCTAACTATATTGTGAAGTGCAGTAAAGAGAGAGGAGCAGATGGAAAAGGTTTTTTTTTTTTTTTAATGAACTACAGTAGGTGTAATCAGGATAAATCTTAGTTCACTTGTAGATAATAAAGGCATTGAAAAAGTTAACTGCAAAAAATAATAATATTAATAATAATAATAATAATAAAATAATATAAAATGAAATAAAATGCAATAAAATGACATGAAATTAAATAAATTAAAATAAAGTAGAATAAGTTAAAATAAAATAAAATAATATACAAAATAATATACAATAAAGTAGTATTTGTTGATTTGGATTATTACTGAACGATTCTGAACTAGGTGATGCTTATGATTTTTGCACTAGTGATAGTATATGCAATGCCACTGCTAGTGCTAATGACAATGATCATTGCTACCAGTGACCACCCGGAGCCGAGGGATGGGTCGGCTTCAGGTGAGGACATTGTGGGCGCCCTGGACAGGTAAGTGTCCTTGTTTTAAAAGTCAGCAGCTGCATTATTTGTAGCTGTTGACTTTTAAATGATTTTTTTTTTATGCAGAGCTTTAATAATGAAAAGGTCAAAAAAGGGTGCAAATAAAAATATTTACAGAAAAGCGGTGTTACAAGCAATAAAGGGATAATAAAACAACAGAGAAATAAAAATTAAAAAAAAGAGTTGAAAAGGAAAGATACTTGCAATGTCCTGGTTTCTGCGTTCAGTCAATGAGCAAGGTTTTATCAGTTCTCAAACTTCACAAATGTTCCTTGTTTGATGGCGAGAACTGTCCAAATGTGGATGCATTCCACTTTTTTTCACATCAAGGGGGGTGTTGAAAGAGACCATCTTACCAATCATCTTGTTTAAGGGGTGATTGCTGGGATGTCACCACGGTCATGACCACATTCCAGATACACTTTTCCATAGGTATTTATATCTCTAAATATCTACAGTTTACAGTTTGCTAACCAGAAGCTTATTGTCCAGTGTAAAATATGCTTCGAAATGAATATAAATATGGCAGGTTTCAGATGTATACATTACCTAGGAGGGATAAGGGGTGCCAGTGGTTCCCCCATATGGTCTGACATAGGGGTGTCTTGACTTGAAATGCTACAAATTAACTGAGGTAAGTAAATATGTCTATATTCCTGGCTGTGCTTTTGCTATTTTAGAAGTTATAGAATATACTGGGATGATGGGTTCTACTGAGAGATAGATATGTGTATTGTACAGATTCAAACTGAGGTATTTATGACCCAACGCCTGGTAAAGGAGAAGTCCAGCCTGAGCTCATTCAGCTGGGCTTCATCTATGGGCCACAGGAGTGCAATTCGTTGTGATCCCTTTTCAGCAGAGAGTGGTCTGAAATCCGCTCTCTGCTGACGTCACACAAGTTAGTCCAGGCACCGCATCATCCTGACTCTGGAAGTCTGGATCCACCAGGTGGCTGGACTGATGGCTGTCTCAGCCTCTCAGTGAACCACTGAGAGGCTGAGATGGCTGCTCTCCGACCCTCCACAGCTCAGTGCTCCATTGAGCCTGGAGGAGCAAAGCAGGAGAATGTCAGAAACCATGAATCAGACTGAGACAGAAGTACAGTTAGATCACACTTGTGTAATAATAATAAAAAAAGGTAAACAGAGTTAACGTAGTCAAAACATAACCAGAGTTCAAGAACTGGAACGGATAGTCAGACAAGCAAAAACATCAGGGAGCCAGAGAAGAACAGCAAGCAGGATCTGAAGCCAGAAGGAATGTCAGCCAAGCAAGTCTTTAACAGGAACACAGGAGAGCTTCTCTAGAGATGTGACCAAGGCAGAGATCAACTGGACTGGACAGCTTAAGTAGGCAGGACTGACGAGCAAGATATCATCAACAGGTGGGTCACTGTGGAGAGATAGGAGCTGCCAATTAGCTGACAGCTGAGCGACCAGCCTTGAGAAGGAAGGGCTGAGCCCAGCTCTGATAGAGAGCTGCTGATTGACAGTTAGCACCTCTCTGCTCGGGGAGCTGAGAGAACTCAGCCATTGGCGGTTCTCAGTGCAGAGACACTGGTAGTTGTTTGAGATATTTAAAAATTCAGCTTTGCACAGTCAATTACAATTTGTGGGACCAATGCTACATCCACCTAGATAAGTATAATGGGGGGGGGGGGGACCCAGACCCATACTTGTCCTTTAACTCTGTTGTCCCTCAAGCAGGCTAGCTTCACAGTTTTATGGCCCCTGAGATGAGAGATTGATAAGAGATGTCTGCCATGCCACTCAGGGTTGTGGATTGTATGAACTAAAAGGAGGGGGAGAGAGGAAATAGTCACTGTGCTGATGCCCTTCACATGACAATATGGCTGAGATGAGCTGAGACATGAACAAAATGGCTGCTACACACACACAACTATTTGTGTGCCCAGTACACACAACCATTAAACTGCTGCATCTGACTGCTAGTTTTAAGAGATTTGGTGTCAGTACTGTGCTGCTTATTGTTGTTCTTGCTAAAGGCTCTGATATCGGGAAGTAAAGTCCTGACACTACTAGGATGATCACCTCAACACAGAGTCACAGTGAACAAGGCATGGTAAATCAGCAATGGGGAAATGTCAGCTACAGTGAGACCTCATGCAATACTGGTGATTCTTCCATTGCTTTGTGGTTGCCTTTTTCACCACAGCTTAAAAGTTCAGTTCCTCTTTAAAGTTTAATTTGGTTCCATCTTTTCCCTGCACCTTCTAAGGGAATACAAAAGTGACTTTGCCTAAAGCCTTCATTCAGATCTTGCCTTTGAGTTTCCTACAATTAGAAAAATAACATCTGGTTCCTACGGCATATTAAAAATCCAGATTTTACAACACGCTGTAAGAATGCTATCCAATGGAGGAGAGCAGGTGAGTGTGTGCCTGATATAAAAGTTTCTGCAGTTACTCTGTTGCAGTGTCCTGGCAGATGACAGACTGATTTCAGATAAAGCCTGTGCCCAAAATCTGATCAGATCATTGGAAGACATAAGCTGGGCTTAGGCTGCAGACGTTCTGTCTGCTTCATCTGTCCAGGACTCTGCAGCAGGAGATAAGGACAGCCTCTCTGCATATATACCCTAGCCCAGGGGTAAGCACCCCCCCTGCACTGGTGACGCAAGTGGCACACAAAGCCTTTTTTGCCGGCACTCGACTCCCTCCCCATCAGCAGAGCAGTGCAGGGAAGTGTCAGTGAGACGCTAATGCATCCCAAAGTCAGAATTCCCCACACCACACCTGCACTGAGGGGGAGGCACTGGGCCCCCACATATTGTAAAAGATGGGAAACATTGTTTGGTTCTCTATCTTTGCTGTAGCCGTGATCATAAGCTTTAGTGATGGGGAACAGATTGGGTGCAGTTCTGCTGGGGAGGCGGTCCCTGTTTCCAGGAGGAGGAGGACTGCCTTGGCCACTGCTAAAGCCAACCACAGTCCTGCTAGAGCCACCCACCATCTGGAGGAAGATGACTCGCTTGGTTGCCACTACCAATCTCAGAAAGAAAGGATTTCACTGTGATTGAGAAAATCACAATTGGGTGACAGTTTGTGGAATTACTGGTGAGCTTCTGGGAACTTTGTTGAAATTATTCCTGAACCTTACTGCTTACTACTGAACCCCTGCACGTTGTGTCCCTTTAAGCCACAGCCAGTATTTAGAGCAATGAAAATCACACCCAACTTTTCCTGTGGTGCAGAGCGATGCACTTTTTCTCAGATGTGGGGGCCAAACCTATGATCCTGCACACAAGCCCACTGCTTTCAGAAAATGCCCCTGACTTGAGCTCATCATTGTGCATCCATTCCAAATGCTTGTATGAGACATCCCATACATCCCATACATCCCTTACATCCCATACATCCCTTACATCCCATACATCCCATACATCACATACATCACATACAGCCCATACAAACATTTGGTCTGGATGCGAGAGGTGGATCAGCAGGATGAGTGTGCTAGGACAAGTAGATGTGTCTCATCTTCCTTACACCACTCTACATATTACGCATATCATGAGCGGGGGGGGGGGGGGGTACAGTGGTGGGGAAAATTAGCAGGAGGGATTCAGAGGTGGAACAGAAGAGCAGGAGGGTACAGCTGTGGGGCAGATGTGCTGGGAGGTACAGTGGTGGAAGAGATGAGAAGGGGGTTCAGCAGTGGGACAGAAGAGCAGAGGGGTACAGTGAGGGATTCAGAGGTGGAACAGAAGAGCAGAGGGGTAGAGCAGTGGGGCAGATGTGAAAGGAGGTGTATTGGTGGGGAAGATGAGCAGGGGGTTACAGTGGTGGGGCAGGAGAGCAGGGGGAACAGTGGTGGGGCAGATGTGCAGTAGGTACATTGGTGGGGCAGATGAGAAAGTAGGTTACAGTGGTGCGGCAGATAAGCAGATGGGTTTAGTCAGGGCCGTCTTTAATATTGATTGGACCCTGGGCAAAAATTTTCTTGGCCCCCCCCCCCGCATGCAGTTTTGCTCTAAACCTGCTCTGAGACATACGATAAATAACAGCTAGACTCAAAATCAGTTTACTGAATCAGATCAGGCAACTATTGTGATTGGTTGCCAGAGGTTACAGTGTATCATTACCGCTCAGTGACTGGTTGTTAGAGGTTACAGCACACATTATGGCTCACTCATTAGTTGCTAGAGGTTACAGCACATGATTTCTGCTTGTTGATTGGTTGCTAGAGATTACTGTGGCTATGACCTCATGGGGGCATGATATACATACCAATGCCGCTGGCTTCCACTATTTACATATGAATTCTGCAGGTGAGTCATCTGTACACAACAAGAAGGCAGATCTGGGCAGCATTAGTAGCAGCACTTCACACTCAAGGGGCAAGGAAATTTAATCCAGGATAGTTGGCAAGTATGAGGCAGCTGCTTTGGGCCCCACAACAATGACAGGGCCCAGGGCAGCTGCCCCTTTTGCCCTGCCTTAAAAATGGCCCTGGGTTTAGTGTTAGGACAGATAAGAAGGTGATTCAGTAGTGAGACAGAAGAGCATGGGTAAACAGCAGTGGAACAGATTTGCAGGGAGATACAGTGGTGGGACAGATGAGAAAAGGGGTACATTGATAGGGCAGATGAGCAGGGGGGTTACAGTGGTGGCACAGAAGAGCAAGGTGGTACAGTGGTGGGAAAGAAAAGCAGGGGCTACAGTGATGGGGTAGATGAGCAGGGGGTTACAGTGGTAGGACAGATGAGCAGAGGGGTTCAATGTTGGGCCAGATGAGCAGAGGGTTATAGCGGTGGGGCAAAGGAGCAGAGGGTACAGAGGTGGGACAGATGTGCAGAGGGGTGCAGAGGAGAAAGGAGGTACATCAATGGAACACATGAGCAGGGTTTTACAGTAGTGTGGCAGAAGAGCTGGGGGAACAGAGGTGGGACAGATGTGCAGGAGGCACATTGGTGGGGCAGATGAGAAAGGGGGTTACAGTGGTGGGGCAGATGAGAATATCGTTCAGTGGTGGCGCAGATGTGCATGGAGGTACAGTGGTGGGGCAGATGAGAAAGGGGGAACATTTGTGGGGAAGATGAGCAGGGGGTTACAGTGGTGGGACAGAAGAGCGGGGTGGTACAGTGGTGGGGCAGATGTACAGGGGGCTACAGTGGTGGGACATATGAGCAAGGGGGTACAGAGGTGGGGCAGATGTGCAGGGTAGTAGAGTGGTGGGGCAGATCTACAGGGTAGTACAGTGGTGGGGCAGATGAGCAGGGTTTTACAGTAGTGTGGCAGAAGAGCTGGGGGAACAGAGGTGGGACAGATGTGCAGGAGGCACATTGGTGGGGCAGATGAGAAAGGGGGTTACAGTGGTGGGGCAGATGAGAATATCGTTCAGTGGTGGCGCAGATGTGCATGGAGGTACAGTGGTGGGGCAGATGAGAAAGGGGGAACATTTGTGGGGAAGATGAGCAGGGGGTTACAGTGGTGGGACAGAAGAGCGGGGTGGTACAGTGGTGGGGCAGATGTACAGGGGGTTACAGTGGTGGGACATATGAGCAAGGGGGTACAGAGGTGGGGCAGATGTGCAGGGTAGTAGAGTGGTGGGGCAGATGTACAGGGTAGTACAGTGGTGGGGCAGATGTGCAGGGTAGTACAGTGCTGGGGCAGATGTGCAGGGGGTTACAGTGGTGGGGCAATGCTCCTTTAAGGGGAGCGTGTCGGTGTGGTGTCCTTTGCCTACTTGCCGTTGCTAATAGGTGTCCCTCATTCCCATCTCAGAATGTTGGGAGGTATGGAGGGAGAGTGGTGGGATAGCTTTTATCTCTTCCTCTTGGCGCCAAGGGACTCTATGTGAGCACAGCTGCCTGAGTGCGCACACATCAGCCAACCCAGCAGGGACTGGATCTTGAGGCTTAGGAGTGGTGCAGAGCCACACAGACCACAGCATCGCATCTGCACCATTACCATCAGTGTCCTCCCACCCTCTTCTTCCCTCACCAGTGGCATTCTGCGGAGAGACAGAGGGCGCTCACTTCTACAGTGAAAATTTACAACCGCACCGCAGGGACTGTTGAGAGGGCTCACTGCCCATTGTTCACACTGCTTGCAGGGACTGTGCAATAGAGGCAGTTTATATGGATACCGTATCTATGCTGCATGCTGGTTTACCAAGACCGTTGTTAAGTGCACCAATGCTTCCTAAAGAGCCCCAACTATAACTGGCAGAATAACAACATAAAGGACTCCCCAACCACCACCAGGCCATCCTACTAGCCCTTGTCTATTATTCATTTAGCAGGTACCTCCTCCCTTTGAGCCTAGGCCTAGCATAATCCTCAGTAATGCACCTTGGCAGTATGGCCTCCTGAGCGCAGTTAATTAAGTTACATTACTGTCCATGGCTGCCCTCTGGTGATCATGTTACTGTCTACATTGATCTGGTGCAAAGGATCATCTTATGCCTAGTGCTTGTTACTGATTTCATTTATGTCAAATCATGCCCTTGCTATTGCCAATCAATTTTTTATGCTTTATTTCATTACTATTCATATTGTGTAATAAAATATGAATCCATTTACTTACTTGTTTAGTGCATGTCCCTGGATATATTACCACTACTGGGTATCAGGTATTGCCTCCAGTGATTTTCTGTGATAGCGCATTCTTTCTATATTCAACCTAGTGTGTCAGAGAGGCTGAAGTTCTTTTATTTTATATTTTTCTGGAGCTCAAAATGTGATTGACTAAATCTGATTATACATGCATCAGTTCTTCTTGATCAGCCAGCAGACTAAAAAGTTTACTATAATAGCATTGTAAGATAGAAAGATCTAACTCCATTTCTCAACCAGGGTTCCTCCAAAGGCTGCTAGGGGTTCCTTCAGCATTGGGCAATTTCTGCCTCTCAAATAAGTTCCCACTGGCACCATTGATCTTTTTAGCTGACCAGCACACTATTGTATCACGAGTTGCAGATTTCAAATTTTTAGCAGGGGTTCCCCGAGACCGGAGAACTATTTCAAGGGTTCCTCTGTGTTGAAAAGGTTGAGAAAGCCTGATCTAACAATACGTGCTTAGAATGTCCATTCTGCAAAGCAAATGAAACTGTTATTTGCATAATAGCACCCCGTTGGTTTTAAGCATTCCAGGGTACTTTAAAGACATTCCAAGCCTGTGAACAAGTGTCGACTCCATGGGCCTAGGGCCACTTTAGAAGGCAAGTAGAGCCTACAGGTTCCCTTAAATCAATAGTTTACATGTGCTGCCAGTATTGCTTTCCTGCAGGATACCACTGTGGTCGCATGGACCCATCAACAACATAAAAATTATTTTTTTCAGGAGGGGATTTTGCTGAATATATTGTGTTTCAGCTCGTTATATAGCAAAGAGCTCAGGAAGTATTTGGCCGGGCAGACATGCAGCAGACTTTTCAGCTTTCTTCTTTTTGGATAGGTCATGGTCTTCCAAATTGCCTTCAGGAAAGGATTGTAGAGATAGCTTCTAAGAATCCGAAGCTTTGATGTGCAGAAGGGACACCACACATACGCCCCCCATGCCAATTATTTTTAAATGAAAAATCACAGTATTGAAATTCCTCTGTGATCTGAGTTTTGCAGCCTTGGAAGTCATTGAGAAATGCTCTGATCCCGTCAGGCATGCGGTGGGTTTTTTTTTGGGAGAAGATCTTCTTATCTGACAGGATCGCAGGAATGAAATCCTAGGCATGAAAAGCTTTTGACCCTTACTAAAGTGAGCATACTGTGGCATTCAAGGAAAAGGGACCTCCATAGGTATATAAGAGCCCTGGCTGGCGATATAGTGAGATTCAAAGAGCTTTAAGGGAATGGTACTATTAAAACCTCACTAAACCTACTTTTCTCTAAACAAACAATAATATCATTATTTAAAGTGCTGTGATTCAGTATGCTGACTATAGCTCTATCTTTCCATTTGGTGTGTGTTACGTTTTAAACCTAATTAGCTTATTTTGTAAATTGCAAATTTATTGCAGGAACAGATTTTTGTTCAGGCCGTAATGGTCTGCAGAGATGTGTCTGCTCTGCAGAACGGTGATGTTTAAGAATACAAGCAGATATGAAACGCCTGCAGCTACCCACCTCAGAAGCTCCACCACATAGACAGGGCAGGAAACCAGATTTTTCTCTGCCACGGTTTGGGTACATTTACAGGGCTTGTCCCTATTATGACTAGACTGTAAAAGGAGAAGCAGCACTCTGCTGAGCTCACCTCTCATGGGATTGTAGGTCGCACACATTCATTGACTAAACATAGTATTAAATAAAAATAAAAATACACGACACAATAAAATTGGTGTTTAAAATGGCTGCGGCACCTCTATTGGTGTTTAAATTGAAATCTATTAAAATTTTATTCAAATATCAATAGGTAAATAAATATATATTCAAAAATTTTAACAAACTTTAAGCTCGCTCAGTCATAGAACTGGAGCTATAAATGAATAATTCATAAAACAAAGTCTCCCCTTGATTCAAGGGTGACATAACCACATAATGGTGCCAGCGACAGGGTGGGAGGGAGGGGAAGCTCACCAAGCCGATCCAGAACAACTGGAAGCGGGTCCTTTAAGGGGGGGCCTTTTATAGACCCATACACATGCGGAAAACCATGTTTCCCGCCTAAAAGCCTCGTGACAGTTTTTTTTTTTTAAATATAGAATTTAAAACTTTATTTTCAAAAAACGTGGCGGCCACAATCCCATGTTGTGGGCTTCTAATTTGTGCCCACTTGTCTGGTGTACTGTGCGTTTCTGTTCACCGGTTCAGGTGCAAATTTGTCCCTGATTTTGCACCTGAACCAGACTCAAATGCACATGACCCCCTTTTCAAAATCAATTTTCTTTTTTTTTTTTAACCACTTCAGCCCTGGAGGATTTGGCTGGCCAAAGACCAGAGCACTTTTTGCGACTCGCCAATGCGTCGGTTTAACTGAAAATTGCGTGGTAGTGCAAAAGAAACAAAATTGGCGTCCTTTTTTTCCCCACAAATAGAGCTTTCTTTTGGCAGTATTTGATCACCTCTACGTTTTTTATTTTTTGCGCTATAAACAAAAAAAGCGACAATTTTGAAAAAAAAAAAAAGCATTATTTTTGACTTTTTGCTATAATGAATATCCCCAAAAAATATATAAAATTTTTTTTTTTCCCTCAGTTTAGGCTGATATATATTCTTCTACATATTCTTGGTTAAAAAAATTGATTGGTTTGTGCAAAAGTTACAGCGTCTACAAAATAGGGGATAGTTTTATGGAATTTTTATACATTTTTTTTTTATTTTTTACTAGTAATGCCGGTGATCAGTGATTTTTATCATGACTGCGACATTATGGCGGACACATCAGACACTTTTGGCACTATTTTGGGACCATTCACATTTATACAGCGATCAGTGTGATTAAAAATGCATTGATTACTGTGTAAATGTGACTGGCAGTGAAGGGGTTAACACTAGTTGGTGTTGTAGGGTTTAAGTGTGTTCTAGGGAGTGATTCTAGCACATGAACACTGCAGCATAACTGATTATCTCCTGGTACTGTTTCTCCCTTTCCTAGTCTAAGCTCTGCTATACAGGGGATTGCAAAAAGCTAATAAGTCAAATTCAGGTACTTACACTTCTTGCTTATAAAAGAATGCATTCCATTTATTGATGTATTGATGAGTACAAACTGCATTCATTTGTGTATTTTATATCTGTCTGGGCTCAGTTCAGTTTTAAGGAACGTTTTTACATATGCAACTAGAGGGCAGTTTGTCTATTAGATATTAAAACTAACATAAGCTTTGAAGTAGAAGTCCACCCTAACACTAAAATCCCCGCATCTACAGACATCCACGATCTAACACTAACCTATCTAACCGTGTAAAGAAGAAATCAGTATACATACCTTTTCTGCAGCCGATCTGACCCGATCCCACGCTCAGCTGTCAGCTGCGACTTCTCTGTAGAGGTGGGTGCAGAGGACACGACCGACAACGGAAGCCCCATAGTAAAGCCGCTCAGATTTTTTGGACGCCCGATCATCCGTTTTTTTTGCATGCTAGTCTCATGTCGAATAGGAAGTGGTTACTCACCATACGTAAATTCTCGTACGACAGAATACGACTTCAGGACTGACATGTTGACTAGTTTTGTATGTATTCTTTCATTCCTAAGCATACGTAGTCTTCCACAAAAAAAAAAAACGTACTAATTAAATGAAAATCAAACGTTGAGTTAACATATGACAAAAACTTTATAGTCTGCACATCCAGCTTTTGTCTGAAGAAAAACAGGAATCGGCTGTTGAAAGCACCATACTAAACATCTGAAAATCGGCAGATCGATCGTTTTACTTCTGATTTTCGTATCGTGTGCACGGGCCTGAAGTCTTTGGGTGACGTCACTCCCCATTCATTTCACATCCGTTGTCGGCTGTGTCCTCTGCAGAGCTTCCACTGCTGGAGATCGGGTTGGATCAGCTTCAAAAAAGGGATGTATACTCATTTCTTTACAGCTAGATAGATCACTGTTATGCCGCGTACACATGGTCGGAGAATCCGTCGGAATGCATCTTATCGGACCGTCTCTTCAGATAATCCGACTGTGTGTGGTATGCATCGGACTGATTCCGTCCGAATCTCCGTCCGACCCAATTTTCCAACATGTTGGAAATATTTCCCGACCAACTGGGCCGGTCGGACGTAATCCGATCATGTGTAGAGAATTTTGATCGGACCAAGTGCCATGCATGCTCAGATCTAATTCCTACATCAAAGCTATTGGCTACTAGCCTGAATCTAGTCCCATCGTAACGAAATTATGTCATCACGTTCTGAAAGATCGGATTTTTCGACAACTTAGTCCGACCGTGTGTATGCAACAGTTTCGGACACAATCCGTCAGACTAAATCTGATGGACAAAATCTGACGGATTTGGTTGTGGAAATCTCAGACCGTGTGTACAGGGGCTTAGAATGTGGATGTCTGTAGATGCAGGAAAATTGTACAGAACGGCAAATCTTTGCGATTTTATGTGCCACATCCAGTATTTAAAAACTAACAAAAGAAGACCCCTGGTGGTGGACATTAAAGGCACGTACAATAGATAAGAATGTAGACTAAAAAAGAAATGTATTGATTGAAAAATGTCATAAAAACATATCGTAGAAAGACAAACTAAAGTACAACAAACTATATTGCTTTAACGCCCTACGCGTTTCGGAGCACTCACATCTCCTTCCTCAGGGGTGAGTATGTAGAAAAAGCGCCTTTCTATTCAAGAAACAAATAACAAGTATTAAAACATAGAAATAGCCATATATATTTGCAAATATTATATAAATCTCTATATAATACACTTATATATAAGAGTGGAGTGTTAAGCCGCGTACACACGGGCGGATTGTATGGCCTACTTAGTCCGTCATACAATCCGACGGACAGTCCGTCATACTTTCGAATGAACGGACTTGACCACACACGGATGCACAAACAGTCCGTCGAAAGCTTGCACGATGACGTGTACAGCACGTACGACGGGACTAGAAATAGGAAGTCCAATACACAGCAATGCAACCTTCCGCCGTGTAAATCCTTTCTGAGCATGCGCCATTCTTAGTCCGTCGAACTAGCCTACTCACGAGCGGATTGTCCGCTGAAACCAAAGTATGACGGACAATATTACGGAAATTCCGAAATACTTAGTACGCCAGACTGCACGCTGAAAAAGTCCGCTGAAGCCCACACACGAGCGGACTGTCCGCTGAAATGTGTTTCGATGGACTACGTAGGCCATTGTTAGGTGTGACCTCAACAAGTCACCTATTTGTCAGGTTATGTTACCGTTTCCCAATTGTTAGTTAGAGTTCTTATCTAAGCAAAGAGACACGGAGGTATTCAGTATTTCTGCTCAGAAGTCCGTCGTAACTCTGACTGTCTCTGACTGACTCTGGCCCTGAGCTCTTTATTACTTCTCTTTTATAGACAGAAAAGGGCAAACATCAGCAAATGTAAAAAAACAACATTTTTGCAAAGGAAAGACAATTCTCCGGGTGTTATCAGCTGATAAGACAATCTTCTGGGCGTAGACTGCTTTTTAGGGCTGATGCGGCCTCTCCTTATGCGTACGTGACTAAAGATGACGAGTCCTTATTTTACAGAGAAGGATAGAGAAAGACATGTATTTAATAAAGACATATTGTCAACCATTTTGTTTTGACACCCCTTAATCCTTACATTTCCCCCTTTGACATCACCCCTCCCTCTTGCCCTGGGTCCACCTGAACAAGTTCTAGTCGGCCTATATCCAGAGTACTCTCCCTGACCGCGAGTTGTCAGAGGGGTATACACCCATCCCCCTGGACAGTACCAACATCTAAAATTCAGGAAGAGTGGCTTTTCTGACAGATGGGTGATGTCAAGGATCTAAATCTACCTATCTTCACAAAAGTTCCATCTTTTCCGCATCATTTACCTTGGCTTTCTTGCAAAAGCACATGAGCAGTTTAAAGCATGCATAAAAGAAAAATACGAATAAGAGCACCACTATAATCGTCATTGCTGCCTTCTTAACCCAAGAGAATAACCCTGAGAAACTAAAAGTTGCACCAAACGGATCCCAGTCGCGACCAATATTTCGGGCCTTCTCTTGTAAATTCTTTACTTCCGTACGGTGTTGTGCAATGATGTCATAATAGTCAGGTACCTCAATGCTGGTGTTATGTATCCAAGTACAGCACTCATAGTCCTCAGTAGTTTCACAGAGTCCTGTCAGTGCTGCACTCATACTTTCAATTGCTAATTCATGTAATTCTAATTGTTGTCTGATGGCTCTGGTCTCCAGATTTAACTTAGTAATGTCATCAGAGTTTTTCTCCAAAACATCATTAATAATTCCTGTATAGTTATTTAGTCTTTTCATTAAGTCTATACCCCATCCTGTCCAGGACGGGAACCAAGCCCATGCCATGTCCTTCTTCAGGAATATTTCTCTTTTACTACGATACCTGAGGGGATATCTAGGGTGCATGCTAGCTTCTAATAGGTGATCACCTCGTTCATCACCTACTACTCCCATTACTGGTACTAAACTTGCGAGGTAGCACCATCCCTGAGCTCTTCTAGGTATCCAAGTATAACATTTATCCTCACAACAGATGTATATATTGTTTCCTAGAGCTACTGATCTTGAACTGATATCATTTCTATAACGAGAGGTGTATCCATAGAGGGATAAGTTGGATACTAACCACCTAACATTATTATCCACAATGTTAGTGAGGAAGTCAGATAATGTCTGGTGTGTGCTGGAATTACTGGGATAGAAGCTTCCATTTAATACGACAATGGACAAATTAAACTTGCTGTCTTGGCATTCTCCATTTCCTCCCGTTGTGTTCCCTAAGTTGAAACACCAGGCAGGGGGAAAGGCGAGACCATTTGACTTAAACATTACTGTCTCGCTGGTATTTGTTCTAATTATGTTAATGCTACTGTTAGCAAGATCAGTATAGTTTATAGGAACTGCCATCAGTGGTATACTTGCTGTGCTGGGGTGTAATTTGCTACAAATCCAACATTTCTCATATCCTGACTTCTGGGCATAAGCATATTTAAACTTCAGTAATAACATTTTTTTAGAAAATCCTTCATCCTTGTGTATTTTATTCTGTGAGGTAACCAAACTATTAGCCAGAATTACTGAAACAATAAAAAGATACATGTTGTCATTTGCCAACTGGCTCCTTTTTACAGTGAGAAGCGTGGATCCAGGTAGGTTTCCCTTCCAATTTCACTGAGGTTGCTGTAATCAATAGCACCTGGAAAGGACCTTCAAACCTTGGTTCCAGTGTCTTTCTGGTATGTTTCTTTACATACACATAGTCTCCTGGTTGTAGATCGTGTGTACCTGTGACAGAATTAGGGTCTGGAAGAGAAGAATACACACTCTTGTGGATTTTAGTCAGACGCTGTTGCAACTGTATTACATACGTAGTTAACCTATCACATTGTAATTGCATACTTTGAGGAAAATATAAACCTAATCTAGGTGCACTTCCAAACAGTATTTCATATGGGGATAACCCTGTTTTTCCTGTTGGGGTGTACCTAATAGAGAACAAAGCTAAGGGTAGGCACTCAGGCCATGGTTTGTTCAACTCCTGCATAGCTTTTTGTATTTTCAGCTTGATTGTACCATTTACTCTTTCTACTGATCCTGAACTCTGTGGGTGGTAAGGAGTATGAAAACTTTGTTGAACCCCTAACATTGCCATCACATTTTGCATTATTTCTCCCGTGAAATGTGTCCCCCTATCTGATTCTATTGTTTCTGGGAGACCAAACCTAGGTATCAGCTCAGTAATCAGTTTCTTGGCGGTGGCTTTTGCCGTAGCTGATTTCACAAGATAACTTTCGGCCAGCCTGAAAAATAGGCAGATGCACACGAGAACAAATTCAAAGGGGCCGCTCTTAGGCATTTGTATGTAGTCAATCTGCAGTCTCTGAAAGGGATATTGGGCCCGGACCTGATGTTTACGTGGGGTTTTCACTCTCTGTCCTGGGTTATTAATCAGACAGATTTGGCATGCAGCACAGTAGTTCCTTGCAGTACTACTGAATCCAGGGGCTAGCCATCCTTGGCTTACAATCCTATACATAGAATTGGAGCTGACATGAGTGGGTAAGTGGACAGCCGCTGCCATTGCGGGGTATAGAGAAGCGGGTAGACATATTTTGTCTCCTTCTCTCCATACATTGTCAAGGCCTGGTGCAGCTCCCTCCTTAACCCAACGGTCCTTCTCAATAGCCCCTGCTTGTTCCTGTAGTTCGATTAGCTGCTGCCATGTGGTTTCGGGCATACTCACCTGTACCGTGGCTAAGGTCTCAGGGCTTACTTCCCCTAGAGCTGCCTTCTTTGCAGTTAAATCTGCAAATGCGTTTCCTTTTGCCTCAGTTGTTTTTGCGCTCGTGTGTGCCTGCTGCTGTAAGGTAACCTCTAGCTTTCCATATGTGGCCATAATCATGTGCCACACCGTAGGCGTATGCGGAATCAGTGTAAATGTTCCCTTCTTGTCCCTCCAAGTGTTCTAGGGCTTTCTCTAGAGCGGTTAGTTCCGCTTCTTGTGCCGACATGTGTGCTGGTAGTGACTTTGCCTCAATTACCTGTGTGTCCGTTACCACAGCATAACCTGTGTGATATTTACCTTTGTCATCGGCAAATCTACTACCATCTATGTACAGTGTGTGTTCTGCATTTGCAATGGGTATGTCTGTGACATGTGGGAACCCCGTGGTTTCTTGTTCCATAAGTTGAAAACAATCGTGTTCATCAGATGTTATGTCCTGAAACGAAAGTGTGTCAGAATCCTGAGTATCTTGTGCTGTGTCTACACCATTATCATCATTACTCCCCCCTGTCAAATCTGTCTGTAATGGTAAAAGCTGTGCTAAGTTAAAAGAAGTGCATCGCTGAAAGGTAACATTGGGGGGTAGGAGCAAGGTGCATTGTAGACGCAGCTGCCTTGCCATTGATATGTGTTTTGGCTGGACCTGTGACAAGATGGCGTGTATGTCATGTGTGGTATGTACCACTACAGGATTGTCTAAGACAATTTCTGAGGATTTGTCAATGATAATTGACACTGCTGCAACTGCTCGTACACAGGACGGTGATCCTCTAGAGACAGGATCGAGAGCCGCCGAGAAGTATGCTACCGGCCTTTGTTTGATGTGTTGTTGTGTCAACACCCCTGTTGCGTGTCCCGTGATTTCAGCAATGTACAAATGAAATGTTTTGGTATAATCAGGGATCCCGATCGCAGGTGCCGAAATTAGTAACCTTTTTAAGGTGCTAAAAGATTCATGACCTGCTTCTGTGAGTACATAGGGTACTATTTTCAAGCAATCATATAATGGCTGCATCAGAGAACTGGCATGTGGTATCCATTGTCTACAATATGACACCATTCCCAGAAACATACGAAGTTGCTTAAAGTTGCGTGGGACATTCATTTGTCTTATGGCCTGGACTCGTTCTTCAGTGAGGTGTCGAGTACCCTGGGATATACAGTGGCCCAAAAAGACAACCTTTTTCTGACATACCTGTAACTTAGTTCTATTCACCTTGCACCCTTTTTCAGCCAGGAATTGTAACAATGATAGAGTGGCTTTTAAACAAGTCTACATATTGCAACAATACACAAGTGTCAGGCGGTAGCCATTCCCCCTATTTTTACTTTTTAAGGTTTAGTCAGTGGGGCATCGGACAAAAGACCGTCATAACCACTTATGGGTATGGTGTCACGGGACGTCATGTGTGGAGGGACTACTGAATCAGACAACAGACTGCGTGACGCTCCTGTGTCAACCAAACAAGGAATATGTTTACCTTCCACCTTCATCAACATGTGGAGCATTTTGTTCTCTGATTCAGCTAGGACTGGGGCAAGTCATGCGGTCGGATCGTCCCTATCATTGGTACGCCTCTGTCTGTAGTCCCTCGTGTCTCTGTCCGTGTTTCCTTCCTGTTCGTCTTTTATCCTTTTCCTACAGTCTCTTTTTATATGTCCCACCTTGTTGCAGTAATAACAGGTAAGAGGTTTACGGGAGGAATTCCCTCCTTCATTGACCCGGGCAACAGTGTTAACTCCTGGTGTCCTTCTGGGTTTAGTTTCTGCTAAATCAGCCTCTATGCCTTGTGCTTTCTGCAACAATGTTCCTCTGTCCCGTATGGCTCTCCATTCGGGAGTACATGCCTTCAGTTTGTCACCTATTTGGGGTACTAGTCCTTCCATAAACTGTCGATTGAAAGCCCTAATGGTGACGGGTAAGGCTAAATCTAGACCTTCGTCAGCCATCATGCTTTCCATGTTGAGGTAAAATTCTGTAACAGTCTGACCTGGGGCCTGTTTTATGGGCGCTGTCGAACCCCTTTCCTGCTGTTTCCCTTGGCAAAATTCTCGTAACTAGTGATGGCCGAACGGTTCGCCCGGCGGTCGTTTCGCGGCGAATTTCCGACATTCGCGGTCCGCACGTTCGAACGCCTTTTTCCGTCGTTCGCCGCGGCGGACTTACGTGTTTAATGTATACAAGAACTTTAACCTTTGGTGACACGTTTATCATGTGATACAGGACAGCCAATTGAGACATGACAGCACATGGACACTTGTACATTCCCCCTAACCTATAAATACACCCGATCCGGTGGCCATTTTACATTCTTTCTTCTGTTACGATAGGGACAGGTTCCTGTGTGGAGTAGGGAGAGATAAACCACTAGCTATTTGGTACACAAAAGTTCTTTTCAGGACTGGTATAGGTGTTAGGTGTTGATAGGTTTGCTGTGCTGCTGATTCTTGCAGCAGCCTGAGTGTCTTTTGTTAGTTTAGAGAAAGGGAAAGGACGGTGTATGCTACAGGGACAGCCAGATTAGTCTTTCATCATCATCATCATCATCATCATCATTAGCTGTTACTATCAAGGTCCACAAAAGAGCTGTTCCAGTAACCACTAATCGTTCTCTTTTTTTGCCAATTTGTATAGGGACAGGAAGGAAGCAGTGTTGTCAGGCAGTGAGGGTAATTTTAAAGACTTGCTGTTATTATTAGTTCCACAAAGGTTCTTTTCAGGACTGGTATCAGTGGTACAGTAATAGGCTTGTACATGTATAATATTCTTTCTTCCAAATATAGAAAGGATATTATACTTGACTGCTGCCCTTCTGCTGCAGTCTGCTAAACATTCACAACTCACTTGTTCCACAAAAGTTCTTATAAGGACTGGTAACTTGGTATAGGGTGCTACGGTACATAGGCTTGAGTGCGGTACAGTCTGCTGTTCTGTAAGGACCGCTATCGGTCCACAATAGATAGGGTTGACGTGCACCACTGCTGACCGCTGCCCTATACTGCAGCAGTCCTTCAGCGGTATAGGGACTGACGTACAGTCTGCTAATCACTAACACACAACCTGCTTGTTCCACAAAAGTTCTTATAAGGACTGGTAACTTGGTATAGGGTGCTACGGTACATAGGCTTGAGTGCGGTACAGTCTGCTGTTCTGTAAGGACCGCTATCGGTCCACAATAGATAGGGTTGACGTGCACCACTGCTGACCGCTGCCCTATACTGCAGCAGTCCTTCAGCGGTATAGGGACTGACGTACAGTCTGCTAAACACTAATACACAACCTGCTTGGTCCACAAAAGTTCTTATAAGGACTGGTAACTTGGTATAGGGTGCTACGGTACATAGGCTTGAGTGCGGTACAGTCTGCTGTTCTGTAAGGACCGCTATCGGTCCACAATAGATAGGGTTGACGTGCACCACTGCTGACCGCTCACCTATACTGCAGCAGTCCTTCAGCGGTATAGGGACTGACGTACAGTCTGCTAATCACTAACACACAACCTGCTTGTTCCACAAAAGTTCTTATAAGGACTGGTAACTTGGTATAGGGTGCTACGGTACATAGGCTTGAGTGCGGTACAGTCTGCTGTTCTGTAAGGACCGCTATCGGTCCACAATAGATAGGGTTGACGTGCACCACTGCTGACCGCTGCCCTATACTGCAGCAGTCCTTCAGCGGTATAGGGACTGACGTACAGTCTGCTAAACACTAATACACAACCTGCTTGGTCCACAAAAGTTCTTATAAGGACTGGTAACTTGGTATAGGGTGCTACGGTACATAGGCTTGAGTGCGGTACAGTCTGCTGTTCTGTAAGGACCGCTATCGGTCCACAATAGATAGGGTTGACGTGCACCACTGCTGACCGCTGCCCTATACTGCAGCAGTCCTTCAGCGGTATAGGGACTGACGTACAGTCTGCTAAACACTAATACACAACCTGCTTGGTCCACAAAAGTTCTTATAAGGACTGGTAACTTGGTATAGGGTGCTACGGTACATAGGCTTGAGTGCGGTACAGTCTGCTGTTCTGTAAGGACCGCTATCGGTCCACAATAGATAGGGTTGACGTGCACCACTGCTGACCGCTCACCTATACTGCAGCAGTCCTTCAGCGGTATAGGGACTGACGTACAGTCTGCTAAACACTAATACACAACCTGCTTGGTCCACAAAAGTTCTTATAAGGACTGGTAACTTGGTATAGGGTGCTACGGTACATAGGCTTGAGTGCGGTACAGTCTGCTGTTCTGTAAGGACCGCTATAGGTCCACAATAGATAGGGTTGACGTGCACCACTGCTGACCGCTCACCTATACTGCAGCAGTCCTTCAGCGGTATAGGGACTGACGTACAGTCTGCTAATCACTAACACACAACCTGCTTGTTCCACAAAAGTTCTTATAAGGACTGGTAACTTGGTATAGGGTGCTACGGTACATAGGCTTGAGTGCGGTACAGTCTGCTGTTCTGTAAGGACCGCTATCGGTCCACAATAGATAGGGTTGACGTGCACCACTGCTGACCGCTGCCCTATACTGCAGCAGTCCTTCAGCGGTATAGGGACTGACGTACAGTCTGCTAAACACTAATACACAACCTGCTTGGTCCACAAAAGTTCTTATAAGGACTGGTAACTTGGTATAGGGTGCTACGGTACATAGGCTTGAGTGCGGTACAGTCTGCTGTTCTGTAAGGACCGCTATCGGTCCACAATAGATAGGGTTGACGTGCACCACTGCTGACCGCTGCCCTATACTGCAGCAGTCCTTCAGCGGTATAGGGACTGACGTACAGTCTGCTAAACACTAATACACAACCTGCTTGGTCCACAAAAGTTCTTATAAGGACTGGTAACTTGGTATAGGGTGCTACGGTACATAGGCTTGAGTGCGGTACAGTCTGCTGTTCTGTAAGGACCGCTATCGGTCCACAATAGATAGGGTTGACGTGCACCACTGCTGACCGCTGCCCTATACTGCAGCAGTCCTTCATCGGTATAGGGACTAAGAGTTTTGTCACAGGGTCATTTAAAAAATGACAGGCAGAGGAAGAGGCAGGCCCTTCCGCAGGGGTGGTAGGGGTAGGGCAGGAGCAACAGGCTTGAGCCAAAGTGGGAAGTTGCAGAAGGTGCGTTCAATTACTTTAAAGGATGCACCAGACTTGGTTGAGTGGCTCGCTCAGCCTTACTCTTCTGCACCCTCCTCGTCCTCTCGATCTGCACCCTCTTCTTCACTCTCTGCTATGTGCACCCCCAAAGACACTACCACCAACAACACGACCACCACCACCACCACCACATACCTTCCGCTTGAGTCACTGGAATTATTTTCCGATCCATATCAAGAGGACATTTCTGATGCGCAGCCACTCTTGGTATTGGATCAGGAAGAGGAGGTAGCAACAAGCGCTACTCAGCAGTCTGACGCCAGTACCCAGATCAGCCCAAGGAGGAGGTTGGTCCCCGGTGTTGCTGCCTACTCCGAGATCTCTACTTATAGCGGTGGGGAAGGTGACGTTGATGATGACGTGTCTAGTGATGTCACGTGGGTGCCCACAAGAGAGGAAGAGGAGGGGAGTTCAGAGGGAGATATGGACCAGCAGATAGGGAGGAGAAGCAGCAATGACTTACATTGCACAGCAGGGACAAAGCAGACTGCAAATGTATCAGGAGCGAGTCATCGACCATGTACGGTCACATCTGGCGCTCCCAGGACACCGGCACATGGCTCCGCAGTGTGGGCTTTTTTTAACGTGTCCGCTGCTGACAATAGCGTTGCCATCTGCAATCTTTGCAGTCAACGCGTTAGTCGCGGTAAGCCCAATACTCACCTAGGGACGACCGCCTTAAGAAGGCACATGAGCAGCCATCACCGAGCCCAGTGGGAGCAACGGAACACACAAAGCCACACTGCAGGCTCTCACCGTCCAGCCTCGTCTTCTACTTCTCCTTCTCCTCTCTCCTCACAATTGTCCTCCACTCCACCTTCCATCACGCCAAGCTCACATTTTTCTGCAAAAAGGCAGGCTTCCGTGGGCCTAATGTTTGAGCGTAAAAAAATGATGACGCCGGATAACCCTCTTGCCCAACGGTTGGCGGCTGGCTTGTCAGAACTCATAGCCCGCCAACTACTGCCATATAAACTGGTGGACTCGGAGGCCTTTCGCAAATTTGTGGCCATTGGAACACCACAATGGAAGGTCCCAGGAAGGAAGTATTTCTCAGAGAAGGGCATCCCAGAGCTATATGGCCATGTTCAGCGGCAAGTGAATGTATCTCTGGCACACAGTGTCGGTGCCAAGATACATCTGACCACAGACACGTGGTCTAGCAAACACGGGCAGGGAAGGTATATCAGTTTTACTGCCCACTGGGTGAACCTTCTGACGGCCGTCAAGCATGTAACCCGTGGCACCCGTGTAGATTTGGTTTTACCGCCACGGATTGCATGCAGGCCTGACTCTTCTTCTCCTCCTCCTACTCCATCCTCCTCCCTCTCCTCCTCAGCTGCCTCCTCCTTTTCCGCTGCTAGCGTCTCTTCCACTGCACCGCCCAAGCTCCCCAGAACCTATTCCACATGCCAGGTGAGACGTTGCCATGCCGTGCTGCGTCTGTTGTGCCTGGAAGCAAAGAGCCACACTGGCCCGGCACTCCTTTCAGCTTTGCGTTCACAGGCAGATGAGTGGCTAACACCGCTCAATTTGACAGTTGGTAAAGTGGTGTGTGACAACGGTGCCAATCTGCTTAGCGCATTGAAACAGGGCAAAATCACGCACGTGCCGTGCATGGCACACGTCTTAAACTTGGTCGTGCAGCGATTCCTTGTCAAATACCCTGGGGTCCAGGACATCTTGCGGCAGGCAAGGAAAATCTCGGCCCATTTCAGAAGATCTTACACGGCCATGGCTCGCCTTGCTGACATTCAGCGGCGACACCATCTGCCGGTCAGACGTCTTATTTGCGATTGCCCGACGCGATGGAACTCAACCTTCTATATGCTTGATAGGCTGCTCCAGCAGAAACGTGCAGTTAACGTCTACCTGTATGAACTCTGCGAAAGAAACGGTTCTGGGGAGCTGGGTTTTTTTTCACCGCGCCAGTGGCTGCTCATGCGCGACACATGCAGACTTCTGCGGCCATTTGAGGAGATCACCAAACTGGTCAGTCGCAGCCATGGCGCCATCAGTGACATGGTACCTTATGCCTTCTTTCTGGAGCGTGCATTGCGTCGTGTCATTGATCAGGCTGTGGAGGAGCAGGAGCGGGAAGATGAGGAAGTCGCAATGCTGGATGAATTCCCAGGGGGGGCTACTCTATCTGAGACAAGTCAACAACAGGAGTCTGATGAGGAGTCAGAGGAGGATGGTGCCGGGGCGGATGAGCAGGAGCAAGAAGAGCATGCTTTAAACCTTTCTGGGATCCCTGTTGTGCGAGGATGGGGAGAGGAGAATGAAGAGGACGACATTATCCTGGATGATGAGCAGGAGCCAGGCCACCACACCGCTTCCACTTTAGTGCAAATGGGGGCCTTCATGCTCCAGTGTTTTAATAGGGACCCCCGTATAAAAAGCATGAGGGTCAAGGACCAGTACTGGGTGGCAACGTACTTAGACCCCCGGTACAAACACAAAATGGCGGAAATGTTACCGCCGTCGCAGAGGGCTGTCAGAATGCAGCACTTCCAGGCCTTGCTTCGAGAAATGCTGCATTCTGCTTTTGCGTGCGCTGGCAGAGGAGCAATTCCCACTCCCAGAGAAGGATTTGCGGGTACCAATCCAACAGCGCCTGCAAGAAGAGGCCGGTTTGAAGATGTGTTGGTGACTTCGGATATGAGGTCATTCTTTCAGCCGACCCATCGACAGGTGTCATCCGGATCCAGCATCAGGGAACGCCTAGACCGTCAGGTGTCCGACTACATTGGGTTAACGGCCGATGTGGACGCTCTGAGGAGTGATGAACCCCTAGACTACTGGGTGGGCAGGCTTGACCTCTGGCCAGAGCTTGCCCAATTTGCAATCGAACTGTTGGCTTGCCCCTCATCCAGTGTCCTGTCCGAAAGGACGTTCAGCGCAGCAGGGGGGATTGTGACCGATAAGCGTACTCGCCTAGCTCACCACAGTGTTAACTACCTCACATTTCTAAAAATGAATGAGGCATGGATCTCGGAGGAATTCAACACATGTGACCAGTAGACCATGTATATGTCTATAAACTATTTTTTTAATCAAGCACACAGACCTTCTTAATTCATTTGGCTCACTTCCTTGACCCAAAAAAGCACACCGTACTATATGCCCCTACCCTCCTCTTTGAAGAGGTTGAGCGGTGTCATATTTCTACTGGGGCTGCTTATGATATCCCTGTGCTGTGCTGACTTCCTCCTGGGGGTTCTTATTATGAAGGGATCACACTATCCCTGTGCTGTGCTGACTTCCTCCTGGGGGTTCTTATTATGAGGGGATCACACCATCCCTGTGCTGTGCTGACTTCCTCCTGGGGCTGCTTACGGTGCTGCTGTCAGTGCTGTATGTCACGGTGCTGCTGTCAGCGCTGTATGTCACGGTGCTGCTGTCAGCGCTGTATGTCACGGTGCTGCTGTCAGCGCTGTATGTCACGGTGCTGCTGTCAGCGCTGTATGTCACGGTGCTGCTGTCAGCGCTGTATGTCACGGTGCTGCTGTCAGCGCTGTATGTCACGGTGCTGCTGTCAGCGCTGTATGTCACGGTGCTGCTGTCAGCGCTGTATGTCACGGTGCTGCTGTCAGCGCTGTATGTCACGGTGCTGCTGTCAGCGCTGTATGTCACGGTGCTGCTGTCAGCGCTGTATGTCACGGTGCTGCTGTCAGCGCTGTATGTCACGGTGCTGCTGTCAGTGCTCTGTATTACGGTGCTGCTGTCAGATGCCTCTATCACGGTGCATGTGTCATTCCGGTATGTCACGCTGCTGGTGATCATCTCCTGCACCCTCTTCTTTGCCTACCCTGGTCCCTGACCTTCCCTCTCCTCCATTGCCTTCATTAGCTCCATAGTCCTGAATTGTTAGAACAATTTCCCAAATAAAATAAAAATGCTTGTAGTTATCGATCCCAAATTCACCTCATACATGTATTATGTCATTGTCCAGATGGTGGGACTACGTTTTACCCCCTAATAATTACCACGTGGCCGCAAATTCGACATGAAGGTTTGCAAAGTTCGCCTCCCATTGAAGTCAATGGGGCCCGCGGCGAACGTTCGGTTTCGCGAACGTTTGGGTCCGTTCGCATTTCGCTTTCGCGAAACGTCCCGTCGGAAGTTCGTCCATCACTACTCGTAACTGAGCAATAAACAGGGGTCTAGAGTCTATATGACGGGGATGTACTCCTGGCGGATCTGCCGCTGGATCCCCTTGTGGTCTATGTGGAGCAATTTCATTCATAAATTGATTAAACATCGTTAGTGTCATTTTATGTCTACACAAATCTTCCCCATCTTGCCAAGTTGCTTCATGTGTGTCTAGTAATTGTGTCACGAATCTACAGAATGCGGCAGGTTTTGCTACGGGATCAGGAGCATTCTGTATTAATGCCATAAGAGTGTCAGCCGACCAAGGTGTCCATGTCCTCAGAACGACTTGTCGGGTCACTGTAGGTGGCTGTCCTGCTTGACCCGCATTTGGATTATTTACTTGTATTACCCTAGTCCGACTATGGACTGGAGCTACGGGCTCTGGTCTTTGAGCGCCGCAATGCACACATTCCTGTGCCCAGTCTGGGTTCTGGATACCGCATACTCGGCATACCCATCCTCTTCCTCTTAAGGAAGGATAAAGTTTTGGTCTTTCATTACCTGGTGTGGTGGTGTTATAAGGAGGTGGAGTATCTCCCGTATTAACCCTATCGCCGGGAGCAGAAGGAAGACTTTTGTGTCGGACCTTCATATCCCATCCACCCTTTTCCTGACAATACTCCCATCCCTCCTCTTCAGCCCTGTTGGAAACCTTAATTAAACATTGTATTTGTGATACCCATCTGTTCTGCAATATCTCTCCCTGTCTGTCTTTCTTTATTTCTTCCCAACCTTCTACACTTAATCCATTTTCTCCATCCATCCCCAATTTCTTGAGAATCCTATTCGTGCCCTGTGCCTTATCCTTCCCATACAACATTGTAATTATGTCTTTAACAGCATAAAATTTCTGAGATTCCTCCTGGGGTTTACCATGTGTCTGGCCCATTTTGACAGTCCTGCCTAGGTGGCGTTTGGATCACTTACTAAGTGTCTCGTTGCCTTCTCCTCCTAGGGTGCCAAAATACTAAAAACCTCTCCTGGATGAGATTTCTGAAATCGAATTACCTTATATGCTAGCCAACTGACAAATATTATGACCAGACTGACGGCTACAACATATACAAGCATTCCCTTTTGGTGGCCAAACACATATGACTAGGTCTCCGGGACTTTGTGGAGACCTTATTTCCGTCCCATTACCATGGAATCTCTCAGCATTCGTTTCTTATTCCTGCTTTATTGAGGCAGTCAGGACTTATACTTTCAACCCGTTTTTAGGCTCATGAATCAAAAAGCGTATATCAAACTTAAGTGTCGGACCCCCAAAGTACTCTTACGAGTTAAGGGCGCATTCCGTTACCCATTGGGATGATATATGTTTCAATTCACACCATACAAACAGGGCTTATCTCAGTCACAACAGACAGATGACAAGTAGACAGACAAGAAACAACGGTAACATAAGCCAAAATATTAAGTTCAAGACCCGCTTACTACAGAGGTTGGTGTTTACCTGAAGAACAATTCAGACAGATCAGGTGGGCACAAATCTAAGAAGCACAGAGTTTATAAGAAAATAAAGCTTTTCTTACCTGCGCAGGATTTGTCTGTGGTTCTTGATGTGCCCGACCATTTCGTTCCGTCCTTATGTTCGTTCGCCTCTTGTAGTTTCTTTCTGCAGGTCCCTTGTTCGCGGCGCCAGAAATGTTAGGTGTGACCTCAACAAGTCACCTATTTGTCAGGTTATGTTACCGTTTCCCAATTGTTAGTTAGAGTTCTTATCTAAGCAAAGAGACACGGAGGTATTCAGTATTTCTGCTCAGAAGTCCGTCGTAACTCTGACTGTCTCTGACTGACTCTGGCCCTGAGCTCTTTATTACTTCTCTTTTATAGACAGAAAAGGGCAAACATCAGCAAATGTAAAAAAACAACATTTTTGCAAAGGAAAGACAATTCTCCGGGTGTTATCAGCTGATAAGACAATCTTCTGGGCGTAGACTGCTTTTTAGGGCTGATGCGGCCTCTCCTTATGCGTACGTGACTAAAGATGATGAGTCCTTATTTTACAGAGAAGGATAGAGAAAGACATGTATTTAATAAAGACATATTGTCAACCATTTTGTTTTGACACCCCTTAATCCTTACACCATACAGTCCGCCCGTGTGTACGCGGCTTTAGACAAATATTCTATGATGTTTAAAGTTAAAAGCAACAAGACAAGTCAACAGATGTCTGTAGATGCAGGGATTTTAGTTTTAGGGTGGACTTACACTTTAATTATAAAAAGGTCGGATTGATAAGCAGTTCTTATTGCACATAGAAACCATCCGGTCTACTCCATGCCTCCAAAATGAAAACTTAAAGCAGTATTAAACCCAAAAACCCCAAAATGTAATATATTGCAGCTTATCAGTCATTAAATGTGATGGCTGCTTTCGTTTTCTTTCTTTTTTTTAGGCTTTTTTCCTCTCTGTTTTTACCTGGTGATCTTGCCAGTAACACACCTCCTGTATTGGGCTGAGTTTACATATATGCGGCTGCGGCTTGCAGTTTGGTGTCCTGTGCGTTTCTGTTCACCGGTTCAGGTGCTATTCAGGTGCAAATTCTTCCCTGAATTCGCACCTGAACCAGACTCAAAACCCCTTTTCAAAACCGCACCGCAGCCGCCTTGGACATGTGTGAACCGACTCCATTGAAAGTCGGTCACACTCACATGTAATGCGAATTGGATGCGGTTAAAATTCAATTTGCATATATGTGAACTCAGCCTTAGAGTGCCTCCGCTGTAAATGAAGGAGCACAGGGGGTACCTTTGGATAGCAGCACTGGTAATCTGGGGGGGGGGGGGGGGTAGTGTTAAATGTACTTGCATATTTAGACACACTAAGAAATTTAAGCCAAACTCCAGCTCACACTGTATACGCAGTTACAGCAACCTTTTTTTTTTTCCTTTTGGGATAAAGGTTTTACATTAATAAAAGCTGATCATTCTAAGCACCCCTGTCAGTAGTAAATGGTTTGTCTCATCCCTCTAACTGCTACATCTGCAAGAGAGCTTGTTCTTTTGAAAAAGGATCACCAGGTGAAAATAAAGGGGAATAGAGCCAAAAAAAAAAAAAAAAACAACAAATGCAGCCATCACATCTAATGCCCTGTACACGCGGTCGGACATTCCAATGACAAAATCCATAGAATTTTTTCAGATTTTGGCCCAAACTTGTCTTGCATACACACGGTCACACAAAGTTGTCAGAAAATCCAATCGTTCAGAATGAGGTGATGTACAACACGTACGACGGGACTATAAGGAGGCCAGTAGCCAATAGCTTTCGTCTCGTAATTTAATCTGAGCATGCGTGGCACTTTGTACTTCGGAATTGTCTACACACGATTGGAATTTAAATGATCTGATTTTGTTGTCGGAAAATTTTTGAACAAGATCTCAAACTTTGTGTATTGGAAATTCCGATAGAAAATGTCCGATGGAGCCCACACACGAACGGAATTTCCGACAACACAGTCCGATCGCACATTTTCCATCGGAAAGTCCGACTGTGTGTACAGGGCATAAAGCCCCATACACACTGATTTTTGTCTTCGGATTTACCAAAACCATGTAGTGCAAGGGCCTGCCTGATTGTATACACATTGAAACTCCTAAGGTTTGACCTCATATTATATGGTTTTGGTAAATCTGAAGGAAAAAAATCAGCAGAAAATCTGATAGTGTGTATGGGGCTTAAGAATTGCTAAGCTGCAATAGAATAAATGTTTGCTTTTGGGTTTAATAGCACACTAAAAAGAACCTGTTTGTCTCCTGAGATTTGTAAAAAACGACATGTTAAAGATGTGTTCTGCATGCTTGCAAAATATACTCTCAATATGAAAACTTTTTTTTTTTTTTAATATTTTCTCCTACATTGCTTTTTTTATGCATTATTTGTTATTTTTGTATTTTCGCCCTAGGAGCATTCTCTCTCTCTATCCGTGATTGGGATAATGTGAAAGAAGATCATGTTAAGCATTACAAGATCCGCAAAATTGATAATGGAGGGTATTACATTACAACACGGGTCCAGTTTGATACTGTGCAGGAACTTGTGCAATATTATAAAGGTATGTTGAATTACAAGCAGGACTGGGCTAACAGAGAGATAGGGAATACCCCTGTCTTAGATACACCAGTAAGGGGAACCCAGCCAAAGGCAGAGAAGGGCAGAATGGGCAGCTGTCTGGAGATCCAGATTCCAGGAGGATGCATAGTAGTCCATTATGCTTTACATTTGCAGGGAGACAAAGAGGAAGTAAACCCATCAGGGTTTACTTTCTCTTTAATTGAACAAGCTGGGGTTAGAAGCTCATTGGTTTCTATGCAGAAGGGAGTCTGATTTTGGACCAGCTTTAGTAAATAAACCCCATTGTGTACTTAAAAGTGGGGTATGCCTGTACTTCACTACCCTTCATAGAATAGCTATTTTCAGCTTTGCAAGTCTTTACATTTTTTTTTGATCAGCAATGACAGCCTTTGTATTACTTTCAATAACAGTTTCCTTTAGCTTCCTTTTAAATACGCATAAACAATACATACGCACACTTCTTGTGCCTGAAAGTGCTGCTTCTATAATATTTTTTCACCATAAGGCTTCATGCACACTGGAGAAAAGCAGAATAAAAGAAGCTGCTGCTGCAACCCTGAAATGTGACACTTGGGAGAATTGGATGGGAGGATGAAAAAATGACAAAAGACTATATGGTGTGTAGGCACTGAGACAGGAGACTGGAATAGAGAACAAAAACCGCACATGTAAAGGGGAGATAGATAGATAGATAGATAGATAGATAGATAGATAGATAGATAGATAGATAGATAGATAGATAGATAGATAGAATGTAGAACATGACATCAACATATGGCTACTGAATCATGCGTTTCTTGAAAAATCAAAAAAATATAAGATAAAATGGATACAGGGTGCTGTATACTGTATATGTCCCCCTCCCTAACACTCCCTCTAACAATCCCCTTGGGAACCCCCTCAAAGAAAAACAAAACACCCACCCCTACTGAATCATCTGTTTCTTAAAAAATCAAAAATATAAAAACATTAGATATACAGTATACAGCACCCTGTATCCATTCCACATCCACCTCCCTAACCCCCCCCCCCCCCCCTCTAACAATCCCTTTGGGGACCTCCTTGAAAACACACGCACCCCTACTGAATCATAAATGTCTTGAAAAATAAAAAAAATAAAAAAACATTAGACATGTAGCACCCTGTATCCATTTCATCTCACCCACCCTAACCTTCTCTCTAACAATCCCCTTGGGAACCCCCCTCGGAAACCCCCCACCCCTACTGAATCATACGCTTCTTAAAAAATATATAAAAACATTACATACATATACAGTATGCAGCACCCTGTATCAATTTTTTCATGCTCCCCCCCAACCCTCCTTTTAACAGTCCCCTTAGGGACCCCCTCGAAGGAAAAAAAACACCCACCTCACCATATATATATATATATATATGTATATATATATATATATTTATATATATATATATATATATATATATATATATATATATATATATATATATATAGTATGTATAAACTCCTAGGATTGTATCTGCATGTGTGCCACAAATTGGAACCCAAATAAATGAGTGGATGCTATATTTTATATATATATATATATATATATATATATATAGATATATATTATATATCTATATATATATATATATATATATATATATATATATATATATATTATATATATATATATATATAATGTACACATCAGGTTCATGGCTGCATGCATATGTATAAACCCTATAGGATCTATATGTGTGTGTGTGTATGCCACAGGATGGCATCCAAATTAAGTATTAACTATGCCACTGTGTTGCACATAACTATGGCTATGGTGACATCATGTGGTAACATTTGGTATTACTAGTCTATGGTATTTCTATCTTAGTCTTATTTCAAGTTTACTCATTTGTTCCCAAGAAAGAACAAAATGGATCTAAAAGATAATTTAATAGACCTAGTCATAAAATAGAAACGTGACTTTTTTCATTAGACTACAAAAGATAATTTCATTTTCCTAGTCATAACATGGAAATGTGTCTTTTTTTTTCCATTAGAATACAATGATGGTCTGTGCCAATTATTAAAAAAGGCTTGTGTCAATCTAAAGCCCCAAACTTTGGGGCTAGCAAAAGATGCTTGGGAAATATCAAGAGACTCTATCACCCTAGACAAAAAATTGGGACAGGGCTGTTTTGGTGACGTCTGGAAGGGTAAGAACCTCGAAGATATTTTGATTTGTTTTTACAAAGCTAACTATAAAAAACAATGTTCAGATTTGATGTCTGCCACTACAGATTTCTTTAGCTTGGGTATCAAGGTTTTTGGAAATCTTTATGTGCAGGCCCATTCAGAGCGACGTAAAAGGGTCACTTTACTCTCCCATTTCAAAGGGACATTTGTTATACTTAGCTTTTATATGCTTATCTGCCACTCCTTTCAGCCACAGAAGCAAATTGGAAGTTTAAGGTATAGGTGAGCTTGGAGTTTGGAGTTTACTTATGGATTTCTGGAGTCTAAAGAAGCAAGTGTAAAACAGAATGCACACACACATACACCCCAACCCTACATATTACATTGTGTAATAGCAGTACAGACCTCAGTGCAAAGCCATTCTCTATGGCTGGATTGTCACAGAGGCAAGTCTGCAGCTGAAGTCAGTTACTGTTTTTAAGTAATTTAATAAGGAAACAGAGATAGGGGAGGTCATCATTTTAAATGTACAGCTATTCTTCAATTAAAGGTACCTATTGGAAATCTTATGCCCTGTACACACGGTCGGAAAATGTGCGATCGGACTGTGTTGTCAAAAATTCCGATCGTGTGTGGGCTCCATCGGACTTTTCCCGTCTGAATTTCCGACACACAAAGTTTGAGATCTTGTTCTAAAATTTTCCAACAACAAAACCCGATCGTTTAAATTCTGATCCTGTGTAGACAATTCCGACACACAAAGTGCCACGCATGCTCAGAATAAATTATGAGACGAATGCTGGCTACTGCCCTCTTCTTTATAGTCCTGTCGTATGTTTTTTTACGTCACCTTGTTCTGAATGATTGGATTTTTCGACAACTTTGTGCGACCGTGTGTGTATAAGACAAGTTTGAGTCAAAATCCGTTGGAAAAAATCTGGCGGATTTTGTCACCGGAATGTCCGACGGTGTGTACGAGGCATAGTGCTACTTGGAGAGTCTTCATCTTATCATTGCACTCTTCTAAGTGGCTTCTGGCAATCCCGCAGTGAGAAAAGGGTCGTGGTCTAAATATTTGGTGTGGCTTAAAGAGGGTGTGGTGAGAGAGAGAGAGATTAACAATTGGCAGATAAAGATACTCCAAACACCTGGTGTTAGAGCTTCAATCATCCCGGTACCGTGATTGATATGGTGTCAGGATGATTGAAGCGCATTATTTCTATTATTACTTTGTAATATGAAATAGTTCAACTCATCATAATGCAGAATCAATGGGAGCTCTGAGTGTGTCACTTTCCACTGTTGCCTACCACCAGACTCAGTGTGTCACTTGCCACGTCGCCTGCTACCAGATGCAGCTTGGCTCACTTGTCACCAGATGCAGTTTGAGTCACTTGTCACCACAGATGCAGCGTGTCACTTGTCACCACAGATGCAGCGTGTTACTTGTCACCACAGATGCAGCGTGTCACTTATCACCACAGATGCAGCTTGTTACTTGTCACCACAGATTCAGCGTGTCACTTGTCACCACAGATACACTTTGTCACTTGTCACCACAGATGCAGCACAGTTCTCAGCACAGATGCAGTACTTACTTGTCACCACAGATACAGCTTGTCACTTTGTCACTATAGACGCAGAGCTCACTTGTCACCACAGATGCAGCGCTCACTTGTCACCACAGATACAGCTTGTCACTTTGTCATCACAGATGCAGAGCTCACTTGTCACCACAGATGCAGCACTTTTGTCAGCACAGATGCAGCATTCACTTGTCACCACAGATACAGCTTGTCACTTTGTCGCCACAGATGCAAAGCTCACTTGTCACCACAGATGCAGCACAGTTGTCAGCACAGATGCAGCATTCATTTGTCACCACAGATACAGCTTGTCACTTTGTCACCACAGATGCAGAGCTCACTTGTCACCACAGATGCAGCGCTCACTTGTCACCACAGATGCAGCGCTCACTTGTCACCACAGATGCAGTGCTAACTTGTCACCACAGATGCAGCGCTAACTTGTCACCACAGATTCACTAACTTGTCACCACAGATGCAGCACTCACTTGTCACCACAGATGCAGCGCTCACTTGTCACCACAGATGCAGCGCTCACTTGTCACCACAGATGCAGCACTCACTTGTCACCACAGATGCAGCACTCACTTGTCACCACAGATTCACTAACTTGTCACCACAGATGCAGCACTCACTTGTCACCACAGATGCAGCACTCACTTGTCACCACAGATGCAGCGCTCACTTGTCACCACAGATGCAGCACTCACTTGTCACTACAGATGCAGCGCTCGCTAGTCACCACAGATGCAGCGCATTTGTTACCACAGATACAGCTTGTCACCACAGATGCAGCGCTCACTTGTCATCACAGATACAGCTTGTCACCACAGATGCAGCGCTCACTTGTCACCACAGATACAGCTTGTCACCACTGATGCAGCTAGTCCATGCTGCTCTGTATTGGTGATTTGGTCTCCGCACCATTTACAGAAGACCAGCTCCCGTGGGGAAGAAACAAGAGGCGGAGCCTGTGTGAAAATGAAAGCAGCTGCCATTATAAATAGAGCAGCTCCATTTTTATTGGCAACCATTTTCATTGCTACCGGGGCTCTGCCTCTTGTTTCTTCCTCATGAGAATTGGTCTTCTGTAAAGTGGCGGCAGAGACAAAGTCACCCGTGCCGACCCCAGGCCTCTAGCGATAAATCTGGAAAATGCCAATTTTCCAAAAAAATTCTGGGGACACAGTAAGACTGGGACAAGGGTCTAAATACCGGGAATGTCCTGGGGAATTCTGGACTGTTGGTGTCTATGCATTATCATTTTAAACAAAATGGAAGATCTGGAAATACCCAGTCACTCTTCCATCCTTACTGATCAGGCTCAATTTCAGTGGAAAAAGATTATTTGCTCGCAGCTACTAAATCAGTAGTTCCACTGGAAAGCACCTTATTCCCTTATAATATCTGAATAAATGTGTACAGCTTGTCAAATTAAAAGGCATGGAGGAGCTGTTACTAGAAACCTGTGAAGAACCTGTGAGGTGTGTATGTCCTTTAGTTCTAATGGAGGAATTTAAAACAATCTCAGCTATTCTGCAGAGGAAAAGATTTCCTGCTACTTTATAATGCTGATTTTGTTCAATGAGATATTTGTAATCAACATAACATTTAATGGTACTTTAAACAATCAGACAGTTGATGGTTTAGAAATTGTCAAACCTTACAGTGCAAACCCAGGCTAGCAATAGGTGCCATAGAGCGGGGAGTCCTCAAGTACCCCCAATACGCCATGTTTGCAAGTTTTCCTTTATCTTGCACAGGTGCTTTAAATCAGAGTCAATGGCTTGGTATTTTGGACAGATATTTTATCTAAAGCTGGTCATATACCATACAATTTTCTTATTCAATTTCTTTTAGATTTATCTTCAACTGTGTAGTACAAGGGCCTGCCTGATTACACACAAACTGAAAGTGTTCAGATTTGACCTCCATATTATATGGTTTTGGTAAATCAAAAGGAAATCTATAGAAGAAAATTGTATAATGTATGGCCAGCCTAAGAGAAATTTCCAAAACATGGCCTGTTGGGGGGTACCTGAGGACAGGGTTGAGAACCATTGCCATAGAGTATTTCCAGCATGCTGAACAGTTATGCTTTAAAAAAGATAGAAGTAAGTTGATTGGTGATTGCTTTAGTTTTGGACCAGTGTAGAGAAGGATTAGAACCCTATGTACATTTTTTTTATTTCTTTTGTCGTCTCTGCTGGGAAGAAGCAACCGCTCAATTTGTTCTGCTGACCATTGTTACTGGGGAAGTAAGAGATAACAAATCCAAAATTTTAGAACTATCAACAGAACAAGAGGTCAGGTTAAATCTTCCAGATAGGGACACCTGTTTAGGTGACAGCTATCCCTAAATTTGCAGAGATTTTTTTAGAGGAAGTAAAGGAAAATCTCCCAATCTTCTGTGCATATACTGTACATTTATTGCTTCATATGTAAACAAAGAATCCATATAATTAGTATATTATGTATTTGTCAATTACGTAAAAGAATTTGTTGAAAAAAATAGAACTGTGTAAATTGCACATACAGTATTTTCCGTGAATAATACCCATTCTTTGCCACAATCTGCACACAGAACACATACGTGTATAGAAACTCTTAACCACTTCAGCCCCCTTCATGACCAGGCCATTTGTTGCAATACAGCACTGTGTTACTTTGACAATTGTGCAGTGATGCAATGTTGTACCCATGTTGTACCAATGGGTACTAGTAATGGCGGCAATCAGTGATTTTTAGTGCGACTGCGACATTGCCGTTGACAGATTGGACACCTAACTGACATTTTTGAAACTTTTTTTGGGAAGCAGTGACATTATTACATTGATCAGTGCTAAAAATATGCACTGACATTGTACTAATGACACTGGCAGGGAAGGGGTTAAAATCAGGGGCAACGAGCAGTTAAATGTGTTCCCAGTTTGTGTTTTTCTATGGAGGACTGTGTGACTAGGGAAACACACAGATCCATCTTCCTGCTTAGCAGGAAGACAGATCTCAGTGTCATCCTCTGACAGAAAAGAGATCTGTTTGTTTATTTTGCCAGACCCCCATTCTGTCTCTGCGGGGAACGATCACAGAGGGCCGGTGGACTCCGCTGATTGGCTCCCCCGCTGGTCAATCAGAGCCCACAAAAGCTAGTGCACAAATCGCCGTATGGTGATTGGCGTAGCCGAGCCACCTTGCCGCAGTATATCTGTGGCGGGTGGTCGGCAAGTAGTTAAAAAAGAAGTTTGGAATTTTTATACTTACCTAGGTGGATACAGTATTGATCCGATTATCCACCTGTCTCCTGCTGGCTCTAAGGCTAAGAACTGAGTGATCAAATACCACTGATCGCTCAGTTCTCCTTGCTGCTCTGAGCAGAGAGCGGTGACTGTCAGTCACCTCTGTCTGCCCTGCCCCTTCAGCGCTCACAGAAGCGCTGGGCTAGGGAGGACAGTGGCGTAGCTGAGAGGCTGAGCTAGGTGCCAGTCTAGGCTCCTAGGTGGATCCCGACCATATCTTTGCCTAGCCTGGACCGGTTCTGCAATGTCAGCTGACAGCGGACTGTCATAGGAGTGCAGAACAAACTGCACTCCTGTGATGCACAGGAGAAGTACAGCCAAATTAGCTTTGGCTGTACTTTTCCTTTAAGTAGTGTGAATAAAAAAAGGCAGTGGTAGCTAGTGGTAGTATTGTGCAGAGCACTGCGCCCCCAACCCACCCTTTTTGGAAGCCTATTAGAGCCTCTGACTCTAATCACGTGCTTCTTAAAAAAAAAAAAAAACCTCATTGGAATCCATGCGTCCGGGCCCTGCATGTAGAATAGGGGGCCGATTGCATAGATTGCGGGGGGCGGCACCCCTGCACCCTACATATGGCCCCTCCCATCCTCTGGAACTCACTACCCCCGCTGGTCTGGCTATCCCCTACTCTTGCTACCTTCAGGCGATCCCTGAAAACGTATCTCTTCAGGGAAGCCTATCATGTCTCCAACTAATCTCCTACCACTTCCATCAGCTCATTCCTGACAGTTATAACCTTTTGTACCACCTGCCCCACCCTATTAGATTGTAAGCTCTTATGAGCAGGGCCCTCTTAATCCTCTTGTATTTTAATGTATTGTAACTGTATTGTCTCCTTTTATATTGTAAAGCGCTGCGTAAACTGTTAGCGCTATATAAATCCTGTATTATAATAATAATAATTATGGGCCGCCACTGATAAAAGGTATAATGGAAATGTTTCAGACTCTTGACAAAGTAATTTAAAACTGACCCATTACTGATACGGATACATTATAGAAGATCAACTGAATATACTGTAGATGTCCTGTATAATTTCTGTTAGGATATATATACATTTTTAAAGATATAATGGGATAATAACTTACATTTCTTTACAGATTACAGTTTGTTTCTAATATGGTCTTAACTTTGCAGATGAGCTACTGGATACGTTTACATGTGTCACCTAGAGAACAATTATTCTAATCATATTAGGTTTTTCTGGACTGCACTATATATAATAAAATGCTTGATTGGTTTTTTAAAATATTATGGTTATTAGGTCAGCATAGAACTGCGAGTCATATCAAGTCAGAATGAATGAATCCATTAATTTCCAGTGAAATTAGACAGCTGGGTCACGTCCGTATCACAGACGGGAACGCTGAAAGAAATATAAACAGCTAAATTGTTTTTTTTGAGACACATGCATGCTTGTATCAGCCAACTGTACATTTGTATACACCACACATATATTCCTGGTGCTGGCCTTCTACCAGTGAATAATAGTGGCTAGCTAAACAAAACAAAAACCCTTTAAGGTTGGTCAGCTAGGGGCTGTTTGCAGAGATTGTAGTCCCTAGACCAGTGATTCTCAACCATGGTTCCGTGGAACCCTAGGGTTCTTCCAAAGGTTGCTAGCGGTTCCTTCAGCATTGGCCAATTTCTGCCTCTCAGATAAGTTCCTACTGACTCCATTGATCTTTTTAGCTACCTGTAAGGAGGTAATTCTTCCCAATGACCACAAGTGTAAGGACTATTCTTCCCACTGACCATCACACTAATGTATCATGAGTTGTAGATTTCAAATTTTTTAGCAGGGGTTCCCCGAGACCGGAAAACTATTTGAAGGGTTCCTCTGTGTTGAAAAGGTTGAGAAAGGCTTGTCTAGGCCAACAAAAGTCTCCTCATATGATTGAACTTGGCTTCTTAACATAGTGATCGTGGTATGTTGATAAACCTGACTGTATTAGCATTGTTATATCTTTCATATATCTTTACAATTATAAGGGACATGGAATGGGTCAACAAAGGTAGCTGTGAAGACTCTCAAGCCAGGAACAATGTCCCCAGAAGCATTCTTAGAAGAGGCGCAGATCATGAAGAAACTCCGCCATGATAAACTAGTTCAGCTATATGCAGTGGTTTCTGAAGAGCCCATATACATTGTAACCGAGTTTATGGAACAAGGTAAGTTTTGTGCCACTGGTGGCCCTCAATTAGTTAATAATTTTGTGTTTTATTTTACCCACCCCTCTCCCAGTCAAGAACATTAGGCATTGTTAAGCTATTAGTTCCTACGTGTAGCCATACCGTTCTGCTCTGTGCTGAATAATAATAGAATAATGTAGTTGTGATCCTGGACTTATTGTTAACTGGTTATATTAAGTGATTTCAGCAGTTACTTATTTTAAAACAATATCTCTTTTAGGCTAGGTGCACAATGCATTTCTGGTGCGTTTTTGATACTACAGCATTTTTAGTATAGTAAGGAGACTGGATGTTGGTTGTTAAGGAGCTTGCGCCCGTCGGCGTCCTAACAACCAATGACTCACCCCTGCTGTCAGTTGGGATTCCTGGCTTGATTCTCCTGGACTATTTCATTGAAGTGGTTAATCTCACAGGGAAGGGGTTTAAAGCAAACATGTAGGAGAGCTGAAGTTAAGGAGGCTGAACTAGGATAAGCAAAATATTCCATGAACTAAGTGATTTTCTTTTTGAGCATGAGATTGTCACAAAAGACTCACATCTACTAGGTCTTGGCTACCTAGACCAGTGTTTCTCAACTTCAGTCCTCAAGGTACCCCAACAAGTCATGTTTTCAGGCTTTCCATTATGTTGCACAGGTGATTTGATCAGTTTGACTGCCTTAGTAATTACCTCAGCCGTTTCATCTGAGGGACATCCTGAAAACATGGGGCGCCTTGAGGACTGGAGTTGAGAAACACTGACCTAGACACTGTATTCAGTGTTAACCCAGTTAGCAAAATAGTATACGATATTCAGGAAAAACGGCCAACAGTGAGTTCAAGGTACAAGGGGCAGTTTTGAATCTCCTTTCCACCTCCTTTCATTCTTTTCAAAGTTCGTCAAAGCCTTAGCCAGAGCTAAAAATGATCCAAGCTTCTCTCTGTGACTGCCTCAGGCCCGCCTTTACCTCCAAATACAAGAAGAGAAAACATCAACACAAAACAGACTTTAGAAACACTATGTTAGAAAAACAGCAGCTAAAGTGTTACTAAACCCTGCATTCACTATATCTCGTCTCCCACATTACACAGAACATGGAAATGCAATTATTTTAGTAAATATACACCGCTAAATATCTTTTCTCATCAGCAGTATATAGCAGTCGTGTGACTTCTATCAGTGTCTGGTTGTCAGGAACCATGAATCAGACTGAGACAGAAGTACAATCAAAACACACTTGCTTATTAATAATAAAAAAAAATGTAGGAAGAAAAAGCGTAGTCAAGCATAGCCAGAGTCCAGTAGCCAGATCGGGTAGTCAGCTAGTCCAAAGTTCATTAACCAGATTGGGTAATCAGCCAGGCCTGAAGTCAGGGATCCAAGGAGAGCAACTGCAAGCAGGATAAGAAGCCAGGAGGGATATCAGCAAGCCAGTCTTGAAACAAACAGCAGGAGATGGTTCCTAGTGATGTGACCAAACGTGAAGGCAAAGGAGAAATGGTCTGGAAGGCTTTAAATAGGCAGGTCAGATGAGCATCATCCGGAACAGCTGGTAATTAGCGGACAGCTGAGCGGCCAGCCCAGAGGAGGAAGGGCTAAGCCAGCCCTGACACTGGTTAAATCTTGCAGAAGGAGTTTTCATTCTACCCTGATTGTCCTATGAGGCTGCAGGACCCCTGACCCTCTGTCCGGACAGTACTGATTGGCCCTGTGCTTATCACATGTACTCTCCCAAGAAAAAAAAAAACTATTTGGCAATACACACCAATCTGAACAAGTGCAGAGTGCCCCCAAGACTCTGTTCTATCAGGAGATGGTTTGGGGACAGTGGAAGAAGGGGAGGAATAGAGAAGGCATGATCAAACGGCCTATTTAAACAATGCAGTGGATTAACCCCTTAGGTTCCACAGTGAGTATAACAAGCTTGATTTACTGCATATACAGACTGATTTTACTGTTGTGGGTTTAGCAACACTTTAAGCTGGGTATACACATTCAGCCTTTTTTTCATTCAACCCAGCAGGTTAAAGGGGGAAAAAAATGACAGATTGCCGTACTAACAAGAGTGATGCAAGTGTGTAGATCGCCTCCCACTGTGTCCTTGTGTTCTAACAGGGGGGCTGCCTCCCTATCAGAACTTACTGATCAGCGCTCTTAGCCATTGGCTGCAAGCGCTGATTGGATGTGGGTCAGATGCTGGTTTTCCGGCATGCCCGCTCAACAAAAGCCGGTTGTGAGACTGGCTTCTGTAGAACAGACAGCTGTACACCCGGGCTGTATGTACAAGGCTTTGCACCTGTTACCAGCACTGAGAATGAACAAAGGCAAAAAGCTCCTAACTCCTACTGTCTTATCTACAACAAACCACATCCTTTCAGAAAGTGCTGTGCATTCAAGGAAAAGCCCTTTGAAGGACACAAGGACTTTCTAAAGAACCATGACATTTGCTTCAGATGTTGTTCATCCACAGAGCACTTAACCAGAGACTGCAAGGCTACAGTTAACTGTTCAGGGTGCAATAGCAACAGGCACAAATCCGCCTTACACAGAGGCCCCTTTGAACAAGTCTGTACATCCACAGAAGTTCTTACACCCGTGCCACATCATGGCATAGAGAGTGCAACAATCATATCTAAATATAGTGAGCTACGTCACAGTTACAGAGGACTTTCAGTGAAAAACGGTGCTAAAATACTGTGCGTCTGGTGAAAGTGTTTCCTTGGGGACAACCAGAAAAAGCTGTCGGGATGTATGCTGTTTGGTCCAATGACCAAACCAGTCATTCATTTGCCACTTCAGAGTTCTTTGACGTGTTCTGTGTAAGGGGAGAAGTACTGTACTACACCCTGCATACATGTGTTAGCACAGAAGAGATCATAGGCCCTGCTGGAGAATTCATTCTTTCAGACGTAAAAAGGGACTGAAAGAATTCATCTTCCTACGCTTCCTACGCTTATCAAGTGCAAACAAATACGTAATGACAGAGAGGAAATCCCTACACTGCAAGTATGATTTTAAGTTTGAAGGCAAGTCTACACACAACCATGGGAAGAGAACACCAAAATCATACTTCTACTGGAGAAAAATAAGGCAAAGAGTCCACAAGGTACAAGAACAACGCACAAGTGAGCTTTAAAATGACCTTCATGCTCAAAAGAGCAAGCTCCTCAGCACTCCGTGCTTAAAGCGGTTGTAAACCCGCGGATTTTTTATTTTTTTTACTCACCTGCAAAGGAAAAGGCATAATGAGCTAGTATGCACCGCATACTAGCTCATTGTGAAATACTTACCTTTGAACGAGGCCCCGACATCTGGCCTGATCCACGCCGAGGGAGCTGACATGTTCCCTCTGCGTTTCTTCCAGGTATCGCGGCTCCGGCGCTGTGAGTGGCCGGAGTCGCGATATCGTCACTCCCGCGCATGCACGCGGGAGATTTCTTCCTGGCGGGGTCCAGAGTCTGCCGGACTTTCAGCCGAGAATCCCCTGTGCGCATGCACCGCTGCAGTCAGCTGTGCATTGCGAGGGGAATATCTCCTAAACCGTACAGGTTTAGGAGATTTTTTTTTTACCTACAGGTAAGCCTTATTATAGGCTTTCCTGTAGGTAAAAGTCCCAAAAATTACTATACAACCACTTTAAGTATCAGCCAGTGGAGCAAAAAAAAAAAAAAACATGCAGACCCCCTTTTTTAATGTATTCTGAACACACAAATCATCACTTGCAGCCATCAGCTGCAAGCACTGATCGCATGCTGATTTTTCGGCGTGACCATTAAGCCCCATACACACTATCAGATTTTCTGCTGATTTTTGTCTTCAGATTTACCAAAACCATGTAGTACAAGGGTCTGCCTGATTGCATACAAATTGAAACTCCTAAGGTTTGACCTCATATTATATGGTTTTGGTAAATCTGAAGGAAAAAAATCAGCAGAAAATCTGACAGTGTGTATGGGGCTTTAGACAAAACACAATGTTGCATACATCCTGCTAAAGCAGCCGATTTTGGAGACGTGTACCAGGCTTAAAGTGTTACTAAACCCACAACAGTAAAATCAGTCCATATATGCAGTAAAGCATGCGTGTTGTTATACTCACTATGGAACCTAAGGGGTTAATCCTTTGCATTGTGTAAAAAGGCTGTTTGAGCCTGTCTTCTCTGATCCTCCACTCCTTCCACTGTCTCCTAATGATTTCCTGATAGCACAGAGTCTATGGAGTTAGCCTGCACATGCCCAGTTTAGTGTGTATCGCTAGAGAGGTTTTTTTTTTCTTGGGAGAATGCATGTGATCAGCCCAGGGCCAATTAGCCCTGTCCAGACAAAGACTCAGGGGTCTTGCAGCCTCATAGGTCAGTCGGAAAACTCCTCCTACAAGCTTTAACCAGTGCTTGGCTGGACACTGATAGAAGTCACAAGACTGCTCTAACTGCTGCTGAGAAAAGGTATTTAGCAGTTTATATTTACTAAAATAATTGCATTTCCGTGTTCTGTGTACTGTGGGAGACCAGATATTGTGAATGCAGGGTCCTGGGTTTAGTAACACCTTAAGAAATAGAGTTCACTCAGTGTGCGCACTTAAAAGCTATTGTGAGAGAATCCAAAACACTCCCATCTTCTTTAAAAACTTGTACTACGAGAGCTCAAAAGAGATACCCACTCAGCCAAGATTTCCTGTGAGCGATGAAGTCTACATCAAAGGACCATCTTGCTGCAGTATCTGTGAAACAATATCTCACAAACCTTTACTGATGGCAACAACACTGAGCTTTTAGTGTGCGTCCAGGAATCTAATATTGCCAAGATCCTGCACAACAATACTGATATGCATTAGTTTTTAGACTGTGTAATTAGCAAATCCAAGTCTGCATCAATTTCAGTGGATACAACTGTGCTGTTCACCGTAAACCAGCTGCAACCTTCCCTCTCTTGTCATTCCCTTCTGTTTAGTGCTAGTTAGTTCAGTCCTAGCTAGCTAGTCCTAGCCCTGTTTCATCCATGTCCCCCCAGTCAGTGTTAGTTAGTCACAGATACAGGGCTTGGGAAAGTCATTGGCATTTATTTACTAAAACAGGAGTGTAAAATTCGGTGCAGCTCTGCAGAGAAACCAATCAGCTTCCAGGTTTTTTGTCAAAGCTTAATTGAACAAGCTGAAGTTAGAAGCTGACTGGCTACCAAGCACAGCTGCACCAGATTTTGCACTCTCCGTGTTTAGTAAATCAATCCCATTGTCTTCTTACACTTCAAAAGACTAGAAAAGTATCCTCTGTAGTCAAATTACATTGGAGTCAATTTCTGTGCCCTATTGAAGCATTAAGCTGTCCGTAAATGGTGCCAAGTCAGCAGGTGACCATACTGTCTTGACAGACTGGATCTAAGGCGCGATTCACATCTATTCATGTTGCTTTTGTTAGTTTCTGCAGTGCTTTTTGCGGTGCTTGCCACGTTTTTGGACATGCGTTTTTAAAGCGATTTGCAGGGTTTTTTTTACACTGAATATAGCTGGTTGCTAAGCCGGCCGCTGCGTCCTTAACAACCAATGAGTCATCAGCTGTCAGCGGGCTTCCCCATTGAATCTAAAAAAAGAGCTGCCGGTTAAAAAAAAAATAGTGAATGGTCCCCCCCCCCCCCCCCGGTCCATACCAGGTCTTTGGGTCTAGTATGGATTCAGAGGGGACCCTCCCAAGCCAAAAAAAAAATGGCATGCCAGGAGGCCAGGAAATTGAGGGGATGAGCGAGCACCCACCCCCCCCCCCCCCCCGAACCATACCAGGCCACATGCTCTATGGGGGGGTGGGTGCTTTGGGGCAGGGGGGCTCTGCGCCCCCACCCCAAAGCACCTTGCCCCCATGTTGATGGGCACAAGGGCCTCTTCCCGACAACCTTTGCCCGGTGGTTGTCGGGGTCTTTAGGGGTGGGGGGCTTATCGGAATCTGGAAGCCCCCTTTAACAAGGGGGCCCCCAGATCCCGACCTTCCCCCCTATGTGAATGAGTATGGGGTACATTGTACCCCTACCCATTCACCCCAAAAAAGTGGACAGTTTTTGACAAGTCTTTTATTAAAAATATCTTCTTCCCCGCTTCTTCCTCCATCTTCTCCCGCATCTTCCTCCTCCAGTCTTCTGCTTCTTCTTCCACTCTTCTGTTTTCTTTGTCCAGTGTTCTTCCTTTGGCACGGCTCCCACAGATGACCCTCCTCCGATGCTGCATCACACTGATCTGTCCGTGCGATGTCAAGCATTTTTTGGGTAACGATAGGGTGTGTGACAATCGGATTAAATCATCATGAGGCTTCGTCCCCTTGTGACATCACATACTCATTATGCCCTGGACGGTGACCTCACAAAGGGGCGGGGCCTCCGAATGACACAATCAAATAGCCACACTCCCATTGTTATCTAAGAAATGCATTCAGGGCTGGACTGGGACAGAAATTTGGCCCTGGACTTCATCCAGACTGGCCCACTTACATTTTGAGTGTCCCATCAGCACTCCCTTACATCAGAGTGTCCCATTACCAGCCCCCTTACATCAGAGTGTCCCATCAGCACCCCTTAACATCAGAGTGTCCCATCAGCACCCCCTTACATCAGAGTGTCCCATCAGCACCCCCTTACATCAGAGTGTCCCATCACCAGCCCCCTTACATCAGAGTGTCCCATGATCACCAGCCCCCTTACATCAGAGTGTCCCATCACCAGCCCCCTTACATCAGAGTGTCCCATCACCAGCCCCCTTACATCAGAGTGTCCCATCAGCACCCCCTTACATCAGAGTGTCCCATTACCAGCCCCCTTACATCAGAGTGTCCCATTACCAGCCCCCTTACATCAGAGTGTCCCATCAGCACCCCCTTACATCAGAGTGTCCCATCAGCACCCCCTTACATCAGAGTGTCCCATCAGCACCCACTTACATCAGAGTGCCCCATCAGCACCTACTTACATCAGAGTGTCCCATTACCAGCCCCCTTACATCAGAGTGTCCCATTACCAGCCCCCTTACATCAGAGTGTCCCATCAGCACCCCCTTACATCAGAGTGTCCCATCAGCACCCCCTTACATCAGAGTATCCCATCAGCACCCACTTACATCAGAGTGCCCCATCAGCACCTACTTACATCAGTGTCCCATCACCAGCCCCCTTACATCAGAGTGTCCAATCAGTAGCCCCCTTACATCAGAGTGGCCCACTGAGCCATCGGCCCACCGGGAAACTCCCGGTAGTCCCAATGGCCAGTACATGCCTGAATGCATTACATCGGTGCGGACATATCAGTGAGACTCAGCATCAGAGGAGGGTTGGCGGTGGCAGAGGAAGAACACCGGACAGAGAATACAGAACAAATAATACAGAAGAAAGAAGAAGAGCAGAAGAAGAAGCAGCTGGAGAAGCAGAAGACTGGAGGAGGAAGATGCGGGAGAAGATGGAGGAAGACCGGAGGAAGAAGCGGGGAAGAAGAAGATATTTTTAATAAAAGACTATTCAAAAACTGTCTACTGTATTTTCTAATACTACACTACTTTTTTGGTGAATGGGTAGGGGTACAATGTACCCCATAGTCATTCACATAGGGGGGGCCAGATAGGGACCCCCTTGTTAAAGGGGGCTTCCAGATTCCGATAAGACCCCGTCCGCAAACCCCGACAACCACCTGGCAAGAGGCCCTTGTGCCCATCAACATGGGGGCAAGGTGCTTTGAGGTAGGGGACATAGAGACCTTCTTACCCCAAAGTGCCGTTCCCCCCATGTTGAGGGCTTGCAGCCTGGTATGGTTCAGGAGGGAGGGGCACTCGCTTGTCCCCTCCCTTTCCTGGCCTGCCAGGCTGCATGCTCAGATAAGAATCTGGTATGGATTTTCCCCTCCGAATCCCTTTTAGACCCAAGGGCCAGGTATGGACCTGGGGGGGAACCCCACGCAGTTTTTTTTTTTTCATGATTTTTTTTAGCTGGCAATTCTTTCTTTTACATTCAGCAGGGAAGCACACTGACAAATGATGACTCATCAATTGTTAAGAACCCGGCCCCCTCCTTAGCAAGCAGCTATATACAATGTAAAAAGATAATTTAAAAAAACGCAAATCGCTGCAAAATCGTGGTAAAAACGCGGTACTTGCGTATTATATGCGGGTCCATTGAAGTCTATTACATGCAAAACACTGCATTTTGTAGGAAAAAAGTCCCCCGCCCTTTCCAAAAACATAGAGGCACAAAAATACATTGATGTGAACATGTTTCATAGGAACCCATGTTAAAAATTTCCCTACATTTCTGCAAAATGCATAAAAAACCATTAGTGTGAATAGAGCCTAAAGAGGTATGTCAATGCATAAAGGAGCATTTGAAATAGAACTTCATAAAAAAAATGGCACAGCCATTAAGTGGAAGTGCATTGATTTTTGGAGAATAAAGATATAATTTAGTGTCATTTTAAGCTCTGAAGGCTAATGGTTTCCTTACCAGGCAAACGTCTACATACACTACATGGTTCTTCTGGCCTTTAACTTTCACAAAACTTCCCACAGGGTAAGCAGCACCTAGGCCTCTCAGAATCTCCTGGACTTACACCAAGGCCCAACTGTCAGGATGAATTTGTTCCACAGCTTGCCTGATCTTACAATAAAGGTTCCTGTCCCTATCTATAGAGCTTGCCTGTCCCTACCAGTTGGGTTAGTGTCCCTATCCATGCTTCTCACTCTGGGTGCCTTGGTCATGCAAATTGGCCTACGTATAGCAAATCTGTGTCCCAAAATGGCCACCAAAATCTTAAGACATTGTGTCAAAAGTATATAAAGGCTCTCCCAAAAAGGCAACTTGTGGCAGAGAACCTTGGATTACGAGCATTATCCATTCCAGGAGAATGCTTGTAATCCAAAGCACTCGCATATCGAAGCGAGTTTCCCCATAGAAGTCAATGGAAACTAAGATAATCCATTCATTCATTGACTTCTATTGCATTTTTTCCGAGCGGCTCCGAACTGCTCCGAGTGACACCTGCGCCCGCACACCAAATGCGGTACTGCACCCTGCAGAGGCTTGAATCCTGCTCATTTTGCAAACCAAGTCAGGATTTTAAAAAATAATAGCTTATATTGCGAAACGCTTGTTAACCTTGTTACTCGCAATCCGAGGTTCCACCGTATATTAATCCTATGTTGGGCTTTCTCTAGTGCCAGTAGCACACAGAGGTCATGCAACTGCTTTGTTTACCACTGAAAGGCAAAATGGAAGTGATTCAGTGATCACAGGATCACTGCAATACTTCCCAGCACAGCTAATCTGACGGAGATTTATCTACTTATTTTAGATAATTTACGCAGCACTTTACATATAGTATACATTCACATAAGATGCACCTTTATTCCTGTTTACATAGTTGTTCGGAAATCTAAAGACTATACAGTCTGTAGAGACTGTACAGATATTGTACTATCAAACTTACGTGGCCATTTTGTATTCTTGGACATTACTTGTGATTATCTGTCAATTTTTCAATTTCTAGTAAGCTGTTATTAATTGGAGGGGCTTGTTATGACTGAGAGATTTTCCAGCTTGCTGGAAATTTTCCCTACAAACTGGTTCAATCCTTTTCTCTGTTGTGGAAAAAAGAAACGGTTAAAAAAAAAACACCAACAGCTTCGGGTCAGTATAACAGTGGTATAAATTACATACTTTCTCATTTTTTTTCCTTTCTACAGGTAGCCTGTTAGAATTTGTCAAAGATGGGGATGGACGATATTTGAAGTTACCAGAGTTTGTGGACATGTCAGCACAGGTTAGTGGGATTTAGTACCATCTATGGTAAATGTATTTTCTGCTCATTACTACTTTTTCCTGTAGTCAATACTCTCATGCTCTATCTGTTACATGATGTTAAAGTGTACTGTATGTTCAGGCATTGCCCAAATTTAACTTCAAACCTATTTCTCCGTCTCCAAACCATGCCCCTGTATGATAATTTTTTTTTTACATTGTTCCTGCAGCAAGAAACTGCTTTTATTACTCCCTGCGACATCATTACCAGACTCAGGGCGCACCTTTAAGGCAGGGCAAAAAGGTCAGCTGCCCTGGGCCCTGTCATTGTTGTGGGGCCCAAAGCAGCTGTCTCATACTTGCCAATTATCCCAGTTTAATTTCCCTTGTCCCATAAGGTTTTAGTCCTGTGCTGTGTCCTGATATCTCAGGGTGAAGTTCTGTAACTTTTTGCTGCCCAGCTCTGCCCTATTGTTGTGTAAAGATGACTCACCTGCAGACCCTGCGTTTACATGTAAATACTGGCATTGATATGTAAATAGCAGCGGAATTCATATGTAAATGGCGCTGGACCGGCAGCATTCATATGTAAATAGAGGCGGTATTCACATGTATATCATGCCCCCTGATGTCATATCCACCATCACCTATACTGAATGCTGCCCACTGGGGAGATAAAGGGACATGCAGATGCGTGAGGGTGTCATTAACAATTAATGGAACTGCTGTTTATCTGCTAAAGAGCAACACGTTTCTGTAGTGTCGGGAAAGTGATTTGCATGTGTTCCCGACACACATAAATGTGAACGCAAGCTAAATGTCTCAGTTACATTAGTGGTCAGTGTCAATCTTCTCATTATGTTGGTGCTTGCTTTAGAATCCTTTCATTCACTAGTGGCCAGTGTGAATGTCCCGCTTACATTGGTGGTCCGTGTAAATCCCTCCTTACTTTGGTGGTTACTGTGAATGCTTCTATTACATTAGTGGTCAGTGTAAACCCCTATTAAATTAGTGGTCAGTGTGAATACCTATTACATTGGTGGCTAGTGTTGAAACTACTCTTTATTATGGTAGTCGGTAAAAAAATCAGCATTGCCATTGATCATACCCTCCCTTCCTACCAGCACTGCCACTGATACCAGGAGTTCTAGGATCCCTAGGAGTTTTCTATTAATGGGTCCCCTCACCTCCTCAGTCCATTGTGTGCAGGCAGTGAGGAGACAATGTGCTGTAACCTCTAGCAACCAATCAGTAAGCAGGAATAATGTGCAGTATCCTCTACCAAACAATCAGTGAGCAGCATTGCTGTACAGTAATCTCTAGCAACCAATCAACAAGCAGAAATCATGTGCTATAACCTCTAGCAACTAATCAGTGAGCTGCAATGTGTGCTGTATCCTCTAACAACCAGTCAAGTGGTCCCAGAAATTTTTTGCCTGGGGTACAATTAATATTAAAGACGGTCCTGACCAGGCTTGTAAAAGTCTTTTTTAGGATAGGTTCACACTGGTACCACATACACTCCGAATTTGGGAGCACATGTCGCATGACGTGTATAAATCAATGATTCCCTATGAGAGCCGTCTTAACTGGTCCGACACAAGTCTGTCCGACTTTGAAAAAGGTTCCAGTGCTACTTTGGTACGACTTTAGTCCTACTTCTGCCCATTGAATATCAATGAAGTCGGATCAAAGTCGGATCCTTGTCCTAACCATCCGACTTGTGACATCCTACATGGTGATTACAGCAGCAGTAAAAGGAATTTATGTCACACTGGGACTGTTTTGATTGGTCAAAGGACAAGTCAGACTATCTCAAAGTCGGAGCAAACTCTAAAGCCGCGTACACACGACCGGACTTTTTGACAGCAAATTCGATCTTGTGTGGGCTCCATCGGACCTTTGCTTGCCAAAAATCCAGCGGACTTTAGAAATAGAACATGTTTAAATTTTTCCACCGGAACTCAGCCGGACCGAGAAATCCATTCGTGTGTATGCTAGTCCAAGGGACAAAAACTGACGCTAGGGCAGCTATTGGCTACTGACTATGAACTTCTTTATTCTAGTCCAGTCGTACGTCATCACGTTCGAATCCGTCTGACTTTGGTGTGATTGTGTGTGGCCAAGTCCATTCATTCGGAAAGTCCGTCGGAAAGACCATCGGACTTAGTCCCTCGAAAAGTCCGGTCATGTGTACGCGGCATTATCCTGTTTATTCAAGTGGAATGGAAGTAGGACCGATGTTGCAGAGTAGGATGACAGTCCTACAATAGTCTTGTCTACCAGTGTGAACCCGGCTTTAGTGACAGGTGCTAAGAGCTCAGTGTGTGGGCAGCATGGAACTCAATTCAGCAGGGTGACAACACAGCTTGGGATTTCAGTGCAGAAAATGAACCGTGTTGTCACCCCAAAGCAACATGCTTGATTTTTGACAGATCAACCGGTATTTGCTGTGTTTTTAAAGCGGAATTCCACCCATAAGTGGAAGTTCTGCTTGTTCGCAACCTCCCCGCCGCTCTCCGCTGTCACATTTGGCACCTTTCCCGTTTCTCTTAGTAAGCATGCCGGCGCCTTCGGGTGCCGACATTGTGGCGAATATATTAATATAAGGGCCCGTGTCCTTAGATTAAAAGTCAGCAGCTAAAGTATTTGTCATTTTATTTTCACCCAGGCTGGATATCCCTTCAAAGAAATGTGCATGTATTGAAGAGATGTACCGTGTATGTTTTTTTATTTCACTCTCACGTACACTTTTAACCTTTGGTGTTACTACTCATTGCCTACCTTCAGTTTTTAATTCTAGTTTTCAATTCCATTTTTTCTTTGATGCAATGTAGTACATGCATATATATATATATATATATATATATATATGTACTGTATAAATTTCCTGAGCTACAGCCAGCAACAACATTTGAAAGCCTCCAGCGAGGAAAGGGAGGTCGGTGTACATGAACTGTGACAGCAGAGTGCTGGCTCAACTGGAGTATTCCCTGCATATGTTTATCTTGCAAGCTGTTCATATTTCCATCAATGTCCTCAAAGTGAACCTTGGTTCACTGTAAACCCACTTAGGGAACGGTTTTCCTAAAAAGCGGGCTGATTTCAGATACCTTTCAAGTTTCTGGCCTGCCAATTGCTCCTGATTGTTACTGGTCAATAACTTTGACAGGTTGCCTCACTCACCAACGTAAAGATGTGGAATGGGGCAGGTCCAGGATTGATGTCAGCAATGAGAAATGCATAACAAAATACACTAAGTCTGTAAACTGTTCAAGGTCTAAAATAAAAAAAATTAAAAATCACCTTAAATAATATGAATGTAAATGGGCAAGGGCTAACAAGCAACAAAGACCCAATGATCAAAACTAACAAAAGGTAAAAAGTTGCTCTAGCCAAAAAGAAAAAAAAAGAAAAAGAAAAACAAAGCTCTAGTTACTATGCTGTCTCTGCTTTCAATAACTTCTAGATACAGACCCAAAACTGAGGTCAGTGTAAATTCCTTGCCTGCATACCAATACAAGCTAAATGGCACAGAATCCAGAAGCCATCAGATAGGCATGACAGTCAGGCAACTAGCATTTTTGATGCGGTGAGGACAATGGCCATATTTTTGGTATAGCTTTTCTGAAAGCGGTAGTAAACCCGCTTTTAAGTAAACCCGCTGAAGTTTTTTTTTGACCTGCAAAGGAAAAGGCATATTGATCTAGTATGCACCGCATACTAGCTCATTATGAAATACTTACCTTAGAACGAGTCCCCCGACATCTGGCTGATCCACGCCGAGGGAGCTAACATGTTCCCTCGGCGTGTCTTCCGGGTATCGCGGCTCCGGCGCTGTGAGTTGCCGGAGCCGCAATATCATCATTCCCGCACATGCGCACGGGAGATTTCTTTCCGGCAGGGTCCGGAATCTGCCGGACTTTCAGACGAGAATCCCCTGTGCGCATGCGCCGCTGCAGTCAGCGGCGCATTGCGAGGGGAATATCTGCTAAACTGTACAGGTTTAGGAGATATTTTTTTTACCTACAGGTAAGCCTTATTATAGGCTTACTTGTAGGTAAAAGTTCTAAAAATGACTATACAATCACTTTAAGGCAAAACATTTATTTATTTATTTTTATTGATAGAGTGTTGAGGGGATAGAACTGCTTTTCTTTTTTGCTGTCTTTGTCCCTGTTAGGCTGATTGACTTTTTTCAGTCATAGCACCCTATTTAAGTAGCATAGTAGTAGTTATAATAGTAGTAGCATAGCCATAGCAGTACTTTTAAGTATGTAAAATCTGCTGGCACCCCAGTCAAAAATGTTAAAAACCTTACATTCGATGGGAAAGTCGAGCCTGGGATGTCACACACAACCACCTTGATGAAATGAACTGCACATCAGAAGTTATCCTTCCTATCAGAGATGCTCCGTTACATCAGAGTCCCCCATCAAATCAAAGTCCCCTTATCACATTAGAGTCCTCATCACATCAGGGTCCCCACATTCACAGTGTCTTCTCTTCACATCAGAAGCCACTTCTTCTCATCAGAGTCCACTCATCACAACTGAGCCCCCCATAACATCAGAATCCAACAACATTACATAGTCCCCCAATCGTAGAATTATCTCACCTTATTTGAACCCCCCCTTCCCATCAGAGTTCCCCTATACATCAATGCCACCCTAGATATGAAAGCCCCATAATATCAGAGTCCCTACTTCCCATTAGCGCCCTGCCTTACTCCAGCAGCATGGCAGAGTATGGAAGATGGATCAGATCTGAATGGAAGTAAACTTCCATCCTCTCCTGAATGCTGCGGGCTGCCCTGCATCCCGTCTGACCTTGATCAACTTCATGTGTGGCTATGGTGAAGGCAGGAGGCCATGCGTCCTGGCTCTAAAGCTTCATTGGTTATTATTGTTCTAGCGGGCAGCAAGCACCATGGCAACACATAATGCTGATGCAGGGCAAACTGCATCCTGTGTTTGTGGCACTTGGGGGGGACCCAATTTTTTTTTTAGAAATGCTGCTGTAATTGTCCTGATCACCAGTGTCAAAGGAAATGAAAGTGAGGATAAATCCGAAATTTTGCTACCCAATTAGGAATAGAGTGGAAATCTTCAAATGGGGACACTTGTTCCTATGACAACTAAGAGTATAATTTACTTCACATTGGAAAGATATCCTCTCACTTCCTGTTGAGACACTGTTTAAGACACTAAAAAATAAACTGTCAGTGGTTGTATACATCTTCAATTCTATCCAAAATGGAAAATTAAAACGTTTTGGCTTTATGCCGCGTACACACGACCTTTTTTTCCGTCAGAACAAACTCTGACAGTTTTTCTGACGGAGTTCCGCTGAAACTGTCTTGCCTACGCATGATCACACCAAACGTCTAGAACGTGGTGACATACAGCACATATGACGGGACTAGAAATAGCCAGTAGCCAATAGCTGCTCATGCGTTTTTGGTCCGTCGGAACAGCATGCAGACAAACCGTTTTCCCGATAGGAATTGATTCCATCAGAAAGATTTAAAACATGTTCTACTTCTAGGTCCATCAGAATTTTCGAAAACAAAAGTCCGACGAGGCATATACACGATCAGAATATCCGATGAAAACATTCCGTTGGACTTTTTCTGCCGTAAAAAGTCCGACCGTGTGTACATGGCATTAGATATACTTTAGACATAGGGGTTGATTTACTAAATGCAAATAGACTGTGCACTTTGCAAAGTGCAATTGCTCCAAAGCTTAGTAATTGAGGTAAAGCTTCACTTTGCACAGAATACCCAATCACTTGCAGGGACAATTAAAAAAAAAAAAAACAGCATTTTTGCTTGCACATGATTGGATGATGGAAGTCGTCAGAGTTTCTGTTCATTTACTAAGCTCTGGATCAACTGCACTTTGCAAAGTGCACAGTCTATTTGCCTTTAGTAAATCATCCTTGTAGAGTTGCTATTGCAATGCATTGGTTAACATCTGTAATCCACAGGTCTCTTGTGCCTCTCCTGTATCAGCCTCAGTCCAGCCCTGGGTCTCCGCCAAAGTATTCAGGCAGATTCAGTCTCACAAAGCCAGTTACAAACATAAGCAGCTTTCAGAAAGGCCTGTGCAATGAAGCACTAGCACAATAAATGAATCAATATATTTATCGAAACTTTTTCACAACTGATTAAAGCAATCCATGTGCAAACTTTAATGTTCTAATTATGCCGAATATAATACTGATGATAATACTAACAGCGAGATTGTAAATGTACATGAGTTAGTGCTTGCAGACAAAATAGAGGTCCTTTTGGTGTTTAGTAATCCCAGACTCCACTCTTTCACTGTACCTTGTCTACTTAAAGCACAACTGCCCTTTTCTACTTTCTTTTTTTTTTAAGTCGTTAATCCAGCAAAGTAAAAAAATAAATAAAAAGCAGCTTTGGCTGCAATACTCCCTTCCTTTCTGGCGCTGTACGGAGCCAGCTCACCAACCAGTGGTAGTGCCCTTCTAGGGCTGAATGATATCCAAAACCATTTAACCCACTTCCTGTAAGACGAAGCCATCAACAAACTGGTTTGGGCCTATTGTAATCCTTGTTATATGAGCACTGCGTTGTCCAGGAGTAAGGCCTGCCCTACTGGAGCAGAAAAGAAGGACTAAAGCTGGGTATACACCCACAGGTTTCTTTCCCTCAACCCACTGGTTGAACCAAAAAAAATAAAACGGACAGATTCCCAGATTCACACAAACAATGTGGATGCAGGGTTCTCCCCCCACCACGTTATTGTATTCTGAATACCCCTCTCCCTCCAACAGAATACACAGATCAGCGATGAAGCCATTGGCAGAATGCGGTGATCGGATGCTGGTTTTCCAGCAGGACCATTTGACAGAAGCTGGTCATTAGACCGGCTTCTTTTAAACAAAGATGAGCACCTATGGACTGAAGGTCGGCCAGATCCTGATGAACCAGCCAAATTTTGTAATTTACCTGACTTTACCTGACTTGTGTTTACCTGACTTTACAGTCTGGCCTGAAGACTGCAGGAAAGAAGTAATGTATAACTTCTTTAAAAAAATAGTGGTGAGGGGTTTAAGTTGGGCTTTCATAATCCAGATGTCCAAGCCTGGATACAGCCTGGAGCCTGGATACAGCTGAGTCCAGGCACGGACACCGCAGCTAATCCGCAGATTCTTGCCGCAGGAATCCAGAGGCCGCAACAAACCGGCCCCAACTTTGTTTGTTTTATTTCAGAAATGATCTTTCTTTGCCTTTTAACCACTTGCCGACGGCCCCATATCAGAATTACTGCTACAGGGAGGCCACGCTGTGCAGGATCACGTATATATAAGTGATCCTGCACTTCGCTCCCACTGTGATTTTACACAGCAGAAGCTGATTAGCTTCTGATCAGTCCACTCTCCTGTGGACCTGATGTTCGCCGGCCCCCACTGATCATTCGGTACACTGACAGATTGGCAGTCTGCCCATGTAAACACAGCAGATTTCTGTTCTGTAAGTACAGAAGGCATGGATCCTGTGTTTCTGTAAAAAGCAGAAACACAGATCCATGTCTTCCACTAGTAAAAGCACCTCCCCCACTTCACTAAAACACCAGCTAAAACACCAGCTAGGCCCACGGTTAACCCTTTGATTACCCTGATGTTGACCCCTTCCGCGCCCGTGTCATTAGTACAGTGTCAGTGCATATTTTTAGTACTGATCACTGTAATATTGTCCCTGGTCCCCAAAAAAGTGTCAGTTTGGTGTCTGATTTGTCCGCTGCAATACTGCAGTCCTGCTATAAGTCGCTGATTGCTGCCATTACTAGTAAAAAATGATAAATAAATAAAAATATCCCCTAGTTTGTGACACTGTAACTTTTGCATAAACCAATATACGCTTATTGGGATTTTTCTTACCAAAAACATGTAGCAGAATACATATTGGCCTAAACTGATGAAGAAATTTAGATTTTTTTTAAAAATGTTATTGGATGTTTTATATCAAAATTGTCAGCCGTTCTTTGTTTATAGCGCAAAAAATAAACTGAAAGGTGATTAAATACCAGCAAAAGCCAGCTCTATTTGTTGGAAAAAGGGACATACATTTTATTTGGGTACAGTGTTGCACGACCCGCGCAATTGTTGGTTAAAGTAACACAGTGCCGATTTGCAAAAAAATGGTCTGGTCAGGAAGCGGTGTAAATCTTCCGGAGGTCAAGTGGTTAATAAGGTTAAAAGGTTCTGTCATGTGACCATGCAACTCTTCTTCTGGATAGTGGGGGGTGGGGTTAAAAGACACTGTGCACACACACAGTGTGCCTGTATTCCATAGTCTGTTTAGCCTGAGGCAGGTTGCAGGCTGTGTTAGAATAGGGGGCGTGTTCAAGATGCAATCTGTGATTGAGAGGGGGTGTGTGCCAGAGGCAGGATGTGATTGGGGGGGGGGGGGATGTGGTGGCTGAACAAACTACCCAATACAGACAGTCCCTGAGTTACGAACGGGTTAGGAACTGCCGGTTTGTTCGTAAGTCGGAAAGCGCATGTGCAGAACGGCAAAGACATTGTTTACCCGATGTTCTGTCACACCGTTTCCCGTTCGTAAGTAGGAGTCGTCCGCAAGTCGGAGGTTCGTAACTCGGGGACTGCCTTTATAGGGATGCTGTATGTCTGCACAGTGGCCTGTAATAGCCAGCCAGAGGATGATAACTTACCAGCAGATTAGCTTCTGTGGTTTAGTCAGTTTAGAATAAGGAAGAAAGCTGACTGTCAGGATCAACCAGGTACTTCAGATGGAAAAAAGTAAATATGATAGAAATTATGATTTATTAAAATATATATGTGAACACACACCCATAAAAAAAAAAAAAAGAATATTTAGGGTAACGTCAACTTTAACCAAAACCTGGTCATCCTTTCCTTCTTAAAGCTGACCATACACCTATAGATTATCTGCAGATTTTCTATGGTTAGATGGAAAAAGTGGAAGATTCTTCCATCCACACAGTTTAGCGAACATGGAGAAATCTGTTGCACTTTTTCCATCCAACCATAGAAAATCTGCAGATAATCTATAGGTGTATGGCCAGCTTAACTTGGTCTCTCTTCATTCTTTTTTACCTTTAAAACTCCCTGGCACTTGTAACCAATTAATTCTCACTTGCCAAGGACTTTCAATCCCACTAATTCATCCCCATCAGTCTGATCAAATTGTTTCTGTTTTTTTTTGTTTTTTTTTAGATATCTTCTGGCATGGCATATATTGAGCGAATGAATTATATTCACCGTGACCTCAGAGCTGCCAATATTCTGGTTGGGGACAACTTGATCTGTAAAATTGCAGACTTTGGCCTTGCTCGTCTCATTGAAGACAATGAATACACAGCTCGACAGGGTAATGACATTTCATTTATTCTCCACCTCTGGGTCTCCATTTAAAGCTGATAACGGTGATGGCTTCTGGGTAAACGGAGAGTGTTTGTAGGGAGGATGACAGCAGATGAACAATACTAGCTCTGGTGAAGAAACGTCAGACAGTTAAAGTGGTATTAAACCCAAAAGCAACCCTTTGTTATATTATAGTCTACCAATTTCTAGATGTGATGGCTGCATTAGTTTTCTTTTTTTTTTAGGCTTTCTTTCCTTTATATTTACATCTGATGATTTGGCCAGTAAGTCTGCTGTTTTTTCAAAAGAGCAAGCTCTCTTGCAGCTGTATCAGTTACAAGGATAAGATAAACCATTCAGCACTGGCAGGGTGGACTTATGATGATCAGTTTCAATTATTTATGTAAAATCTTTATTCCAAAAGGAAACAAACTGTTGCTGTAACTGCTTATAAAGTGTAAGTTGGGGTTTGCCTTTAATTGGATAGTGTAGTTAAATCTGCTAGTACACGATTCTTATTAATTATGATTATATGCAACATGGTGTATTCAGTAGGAAAAAAAACAAAACAAAATGCAAAGAGAAATCCAGAGCAACCAGTAAGATGAAACGTGACTGCTTGTGTGGTCTTTTGGACATAGCACATTACCACTGTTGCTTAAAATGGTTGTAAACTCTCTCTAAAAAAATAAATAAATAAATAAAAACAGAAAAAAATAACAATAAAAAAAACAGAAAAAAAAACCCGCAAGTCAAAGATATAATGAGCTAGTATGCACCAATCACGGCACAGCTACTGAAGAAAAGGTACGAGCAAGCCGATTCTTCAGTGCGCATGTGCCGATGACATCAGCCCATGCGGATACAGTGAATATCTCCTAAACGGTACAAGTTTAGGAGATATTCACAATACCTACATGAAAGCCTTATTATAGGCTTACCTGTAGGTAAAATCGGTAGTAAAAGGTTTACAACCACCTTAAAGTGGTTCTAAATGCAGAAGATTTTTTACCTTAATGCATTCTCTGTGTGCAGCAGCCTTAAATACTTACCTGAGCCCGATCTTGGTCCAGCGATGTGCCCAAGAGCAGCAGCTCTCTCATCTCTCTTTCTCCTCATTGGAGAGAGAAGCAGCAGCAGGAGCCAATGGTCAATCACAGTCAGTGAGGAGAGAGCAGGGGGCAGGGCCAATGTGTGCTCTGTGTGTCAGCATATCAGCGGGCACGAGTGCCCCCATGGCAAGTAGCTTACCATGGGGGCACTCAGCAAGAGGAAAGGGCCAGGGGCAGCAGGGGATTCAAGAAGAGGAGGATTGGGGCTGCTCTGTGCAAAAACATTACACAAAGCAGGTGAGTATAACATGTTTATTATTATTTTTTGTTAAATCATGGGTTTACAATCACTTTAAAGTGGAATGTCACTCTCTCAAGCAACACTAACTATTTTTGATCCCTGTGCTGCTAGCATTAGTAAATAGCAAAGTGTATCACTATGTACTTGTGTTAAGCTGTTTTTTTTTTTACAATTCTTAAAGTGGTGGAAAACCCTTACACACTCATATATATGTGTGTGTATATATACCCAGTGAAGTGACTGACCTCAGGTGATACACATAGATTAAACAAATCTTCCTACGTAAATTGTACTGTACCGGTTTATCTGCAGCCATTGCTTCTGTAGATCATTTTAACAAGAACACACAAATCAAAGGATTTTTTCCCAGTTCTGAAAAGCAGAGGGCGGGGATATTAAATCTTACATTATGGATCTCAGTGACGGGAGCTTGGAGCCCTGACTGGAGGGAAGGGACACAACCCCTCTTCACAGTACATAGCGAACACACACGGCTGAGAATATCAGCAATGGGCTATGTGCTGGAGCTCTCCTCCCCATTACCTTTTTATCTCTTGGTGTCAGGACAACCTGTCACAAGTGACTTATGCAGATAACAGAGGAGAACCAGGAAGCAAAGAGAAATCACACTTAGTGCTTTGGATAGAGGCAAGTACACCGTATAGAAGGATGTGTTATTTTTATATCTCACCTGAGAATTACAACCACTTTAATTTTACTTCCGGGTTCCCAGGCCTAGACAAGTGATGTCATACACCTTAGGAGTTTTTAGGGGGGAGGGGGTTTTCCTCACTTAAGCACACTCTCCTGTATGCATGCCTGAGCTAAGGGCAGATGGATTCCAGAAAGTAAATGCTACATGAATCTTCTGCCCTTACTCACAGTAATTATTAGCTAAATAAAGCATGTGGACATTGATGGATGGGTGAATTTGCTTTGAATATTAAATATGAATTAAATAGCATTTTTGGTTTTGTGGTGCTTAGATGCAGTGTAGTTCTGCTTTAATGCATATGAAAAATTCCAAATTTTCTATTTTTAAAAATACGCTAAGCTGCATTTCCCATATGTGAATACCAATAAAAGTGTTGTGCTGCTATTGGTCATTCAATGAAATCGAAATCAGTGCATGCGTAGTGTATTTTTAAACAATGGCTATGATAAAAGTAAACAATACATATAATAATGCCACTATTGCCATTTCCTATAATATTACAATCTCTAAGTGAGTCCATAAGTCCAGTGCATCATCCTTAGAAATTGTGTATATCACAGTGTAGATGCTTCATATAGTGTTCCAAATTAATGTGAAAGGATGTTCCCCTCACCAGTGTAGTGAACAATGATATTCTGTATAATTATCACCACGTGCTCTCTTGGCTCCCAAAACTCTCACCTCCAACATAGAGAAGTATGGCATAAAATGCTCAAACACTGCAGTCTCTCATCTCTTCCACAGGGGTCTCTCTTATTGTACTCCACAATACCTTCCAGAATAAAAAGGGGGTGCGGCTCCTTTAAATCCACTTATATATTCATGCGGCCATTCTCCATAGATAGAGCGCTAACATTGTGTTGTAGTAATAAGACCAGCCAATTTATTAAATCTGAATTATACTCACATTAAAGACAATGGGATTGCACTTTGCAACCAGCATAAACCAAATACTGGATATCCTATTGCATCACTTAGGGTTCGCATCCACCTCCACTCACACCCTACGCGTTACGCCACAATCACGTGACTTCCTCAGGGGATGCCCATATGTGTACTAGCAACATAGAAATGAATACTGTATGTTCAAAAAATAGATTTTTACACAGCCAATTTCATGCATTTTATTGGGGATAAATATGCAAGCCCAGAACCATCAAAGTTGGGTTAGAGTGTAGGATGAATGAATTGTGTCTCTACCTGGATTACTGTTTACAAGGTGAAAAAGGGTCCTGAAATTGTTTTGTGTGGAGGTGAATGTGCATACTTGATCTGACTGTCCTTGGAGAACAGGATTGGGCAGCAGCTATGTCACAAATACATCCATGCAGCTCAGCCAATATTTGTGTCCATGAGAAGGCATGGTTGTCAGAAGCCATGAAATCAGACAGAGACAGAAGTACAGTTAAGTCACACTTGTTTAATAATAAAAGTAAAAACGACAAACGTAGTCAAAACGTAGCCAAAGTTCAGTAACCCGAATGGATAGTCAGCCAAGACAGAAGTCAGGGGTCAATGTAGTAGAACAGCAAGCAGGATCTGGAGCCAGAAGGGATGTCAGCAAAGCAAGTCTTTAAACAGGAAAGCAGGAGAATGTCTCTGTGATGTTGACCAAGGCGAAGGCAGAGATCCTCTGGACTGGACAGCTTAAGTAGGCAGGGCTGACGAGCAGGATATCATCAACAGCTGAGTAACTGTGGAGAGCTACTAGCAGGCATTTAGCTGACAGCTGAGAGGCCAGCTCTGAGAAGGAAGGGCTGAACCCAGCCCTGACAATGGAAAAGGAGGATGGTACTGGCAGTTGTTACCAATGCTGCTTATCACAGAGGGTAGGTCTTCTAACCTGCACAATAAACTTTTCCCCCTGGAATAGGTTGTGGTGTGCAGGGCTCATAGACATGAAACTGTCAAGAAATTTAACAAAATACTGACTTCCATCATTGGGTCTCATCCCTAGCATCAGGACCGTCTTTAAGGCAGGGTAAAAGGGGCAGCTGCCCTGGGCCCTGTCATTGTTGTGGGGCCCAAAGCAGTTGCCTAATACTTGCCAACTATCCCAGCTTAAAAGTTTTAAAGTCTCATGCTGTGTCCCGATACCTCAGTGTGAAGTGCTGGTACCAATGCTGCTCAGCTCTGCCCTATTGTTGTGTACAAATGACTCACCTGCAGGCCCTATGTTTACATGTAAATAACCGGCATTCATATTTAAATAGTGACGGCATTCATAAGCAAACAGCTGTGGTCGGTGTCATTGCTATGTAAATAAAGGCGTCATTCATATGTATATCATGCCCCCCTGCAGTGAGGAGATGATGTGCTGTAACCTCTAGCAACTAATCAGTGAGCAGTAATACTGTACAGTAATCTCTAGCAACCAATTAACAAGCAAAAACCATTTGATGTAACCTCTAGCAACTAATTCAGTGAGCCATAATGTTGCTGTAACCTCTAGCAACCAGCCAGTAAGCAGTAATGATATGCTGCAACAGCTGGCAACCAATCGCAATTGCTGCCTGATCTGATACAGTAAACTGATTTTAAGTCTAGCTGCTATTTATTGTATGTCTCAGAGGAGGTGGACAGTGAAATTGCATGGGGGTGGGGCCCCAAGAAAAATTTTGCCCAGGGTCCAATCAATATTAAAGATGGCCCTGCCTAGCATATATGTCCATCAGTTATTATATGTATATGAGTGAACAGCAGATTGTTTAAAGTGGGGGGTGTGGAATGTAGAACACATAGTATACAGATAGTGATGGTGTAGAATACAAAATATACAGCACAGCATACAAAATTGGGCAGTGTGAAACACAGCATGTATAGCACAATGTACAGAGTAGGGCATAGAACGCATAGTACAGCAAGCAGAGCAGGCAATATGAAGTATAGGAGAGGGCTTGGTCTTGGTAACATATAGCACATCATACAAAGTGTATGTCCAGCAGTGGACCAGTGTGACATATAGGATAAATATTACAGCATATATTTTGGCATGCTGTGAAAAATAGAATGTACAGTGAAACATACAGAATAGTGTTTGAAAATATAAAGTACAACATGTTTTGCCAGGCAGTGTAGAATATAGAACATACAGCACAACTTATAGAGTAAGGAAGTGTGGCTTACATAAGGCACAGCATAGCAGCTACTTTCTCTAAGATCCTGCAGGACGAAATAGCTTGGAGTTGTGTGCAACACGTCCCGAAAATGAGACGGAGTCTTTTCTGGCTGTGAGACTCACACATTGTCATCTCTTTGGCATGCAGTCACCTGTATTGCCTGTAAACAGTCAGAGGATATTTGGCATCACCACACCAGAAATTTCACTCTGGCTTTTCAATTCCAGTGCTACCTATTTACAGAGAAAGCTGACGGAATGGCCAGATGGGAGTAGATATTGTGGTTTTAGCACTGGCAGGTCCCCTTGGCTTGTGGGACTGGGATTCCGTTCCCTCACCACCATTGCCCCTATGTGTATCAGCTCTTCCATATATATTATAACCTCTTCTAGCCTCGCTGCCATACTTTCCTAAATCGTTAGACTACCATTCAGAGCCATATACCACATTTAGGATTCAGCAGACCATAACTGAATGGAAGCTCAGCGGTAGTTAAAGTGGTTTGAAATAGGGATCCACAGCAAAATTCCCCCCCCCCCCCCTGATCGTTGCACAATTGTTGAGGAAAGTGGAGGAGGTGAGGAGAATGGAGAATCTGATCCTCATTGCACAACACAAAAAAGAGGCCCTTAAGCTGAGATGTCAGAGCTGGAGACCGCTTCCATCTTCACCCATCTTGCTTCCATATTAATGGACTCCAGCTCTGTGACTGGTCGAAGCTGTGATCATGGGCGTCCGCAGAACTTTTTTCAAGGGGGGGCATCATTTTAGGGTGACTCCATGCACCACCCCTTTTCGACAATGTCATTATCACATTATTATGTTCAGAGACTACGGACATAGTACAGTCCCTAGGATAAGTAATCCCCATGTACCATGATGCTCTCCTAGTCTCCTTTGATTGGCCCTCAGTTATGGCCAATAGGGAAGGAACAGAGCCCGCACCCCAATAGCAATGCAACTGTGCTGAATTTAAGATCCGATCCCTGATTCCAGGGGGGGGGGGCACTTGACCCCCCTTGCCCCTACCTGCGGAAGCCCATGGCTGTGATGATGTCACGCATGTAGGAGCAACGGGTCACGGCACAGGGCTCTGAAGAAATGGCACAGGGTGGCCATTCCTGCAGAGTGCATGCCAGTGATGTCACTGGCTGCATGTACAGTAAATATCTACACTACCTATAGGTAAGCCTTATAGTAAGCCTATAGGAGTACCTATAGGTAAAATGCATACATGGAAGTTAACTTCCACTTTAAAATGTTGTTATTAATTAAAATTCTCTATCTCCAAATAGGATAAATATGTCCACGAGGCCTATTTTTATGTGCATTTGACATGCATTAAACCAGTTAAACTGAATCGGGCAGAATCACATATTTTATATAGATACAAAGACAGCACTGAAAAATAGGTTTTGTGCGATTTATTTAAAAATGCACCCAAAATGCAAATCACACAGCTATTTTATGTTTAGGTACGCCTATTAAATTCTAAGGATAATGCCACAGATATGTTTATACACACTGCAGCGTCCCGTTATGTATAAGCTTCTGTCCTTTTATATTTATGCAGTTAAAAAAAAAAAAAAATCAGCTTATCTTGATATGTAACGTTTGCAAAGATAACGCCATGCCCTGTTTTTGTTAATGTAACTATTGCAAGCTCTTTAATTCCTGATGTAACTGTATTTTTCTTTTTCTTTTTTCTTTTCTTTATTTTTTATTTTTTTGCTGTGCATCCAAACAGGTGCCAAATTTCCCATCAAATGGACAGCTCCAGAAGCAGCTTTGTATGGCAGATTCACTATAAAATCTGATGTGTGGTCATTCGGAATCCTGGTGTCTGAGCTGGTGACGAAGGGAAGAATTCCGTATCCAGGTGCAAAAAAAAAAAAAAAAAAAATCTGCTAGGCAACAGGATCTGGGGAGCTTAGTGTAATGTTAACGGATACACTGCTATACTTGGAAAACACACTAGTAGCAGATATGTGTATGTACAGATACATACCATTTTAAGTATGAATAGGGACACATTTAGATGTTTATAAAAAAAAAAAAACATTTTCCCACCCCTAGATCTGCTTGTATTTCTTTCTATTTCTGCCTCTGAGATAACTGTCGCTTCTTTTATCTCTACGCTAGGAATGAATAATAGAGAAGTGCTTGATCAAGTGGAAAGAGGGTACCGCATGCCCTGCCCTCCAAGCTGCCCCCCATCTCTTCATGACCTTATGCTGCAGTGCTGGAAGAGTGACCCGGAGGAACGGCCAACATTTGAGTACTTGCAGTCCTTTCTGGAAGATTATTTTACAGCCACTGAGCCTCAGTATCAGCCAGGGGACAACATCTAAGACTGAGAAGGATTGCGGGAACTGTATTATCAATTAAAAAAAAATTAAAAAAAAAATCACCTTTTGGATCTTTGCAATATAAAACCCCTAGGGACTTTCCTCATGAGAGATGATAATTGTTATTGTGACTACAAATGCTAGATATATACCTAAGGAGCCTGGGGGCAAAGAAATTCTGACTCCCTAAGCTTTCCCCTTTGTCTCGCTTCACTATAAATTATGTCCCTCTTATTTTCAAAAAACATATATAGAAAAAAAATGTGCTTGAATTTTAGTGATTCCCTGGTGGTAGATGTAATATGCTGAAGGATCTATTTTTATTATAGCTGAGGACAGGACATGCCAGTCTAGGGGTCCATGTACTTCATACATTGTAAAAAAAAAAAACATAGAACATTCTACATATACACTTACTGGCCACTTTATTAGGTACACCTTGCTAGTACCGGTTGGACCGGGTTGGACCCCCTTTTGCCTTCAGAGCCACCTTAAGGCCTGATTCACACCTATGCATTTTTAGTGCTTTTTGCATTTTGCAGATTTGCACTGCAGCCCATTTAACATGGTTTCCTATGGAACACGTTCTGTAGTGAAAATCTGCTAAATGCAAAAATCACTAAAAATGCATAGGTGTGAATCAGGCCTAATTCTTCATGGCATAGATTCAACAAGGTGTTGGAAACATTCCTCAGAGATGTGGTCCATATTGACATGATAGCATCACACAGTTGCTTCAGATTTGTCAGCTGCACATCCATTGTGTGAACCTCCTGTCCCACCACATCCCAACGGTGCTCTTTTGCAGTAGTTCTCAACCTCAGTCCTCAAGTACCCCCAACAGGCCATGTTTGCAGGTTTTCCTTTATCTTGTGCAGGTGCTTTAAATCAGAGTCAATGGCTTGGTAGTTTGGACAGCTATTTTATCTAAAGCCCCATACACACTTTTTCTGCTGAGTTTTTACTTCGGATTTACCAAAACCATATAGTATGAGGTCAAACCTCAGGAATTTCAATTTGTATGCAATCAGGCAGGCCCTTGCACTACATGGTTTTGGTAAATCTGAAGGAAAAACTCAGCAGAAAAACTGATAGTGTGTCTGGGGCTTCAGAGAAATTCCCAAAACATGGCCTGTTAGGGGTACTTGAGGACTGAGGTTGAGAACCACTGCTCTATCGGATTGGGATCTGGTGATTGTGAAGGCCATTGGAGTACAGTGAACTCATTGTCATGTTCAAGAAACCAGTGGTGAGATGATCTGAGCTTTGTGACATGGTACATTATCCTGCTGGAAGGAACCATCAGAAGATGGGTACACTGTAGTCATAAAGGTATGGACGTGGTCAGCAACAATACTCAGGTAGGCCGTGGCGTTTAAACAATGCTCAATTGATACTAAGGGGCCTAAAAAGGAGATATCCCCCACACCATTACACCGCCAGCCTGAACTGTTGATACAAGGCAGGAGGATCCATAATTTCATGTTGTTTACACCAAATTCTGACCCTATCATCGGAAATCAAGACTCATCAGACCAAGCAACGTTTATCCAATCTTCTGTTGTCCGATTTTGTTTAGCCTGAGCAAATTATAGCTTCAGTTTCCTGTTCTTAGCTGACAGGAGTGGCACCCTGTGTGATCTTCTGCTGCTGTAACCCATCTGCTTTAAGGTTTGATGTGTTGTATGTCCAGAGATTGTATTTTGCATACCTTGGTTGTACCAAGTGGTCATTTCAGTTACTGTTGCCTTTCTATCATCTCAAACCAGTCTGCCCATTCTCCTCTAACCTCAACAAGGCATTTATGTCCACACAACTGCCACTCACCGGATATTTTCACTTTTTTGGACCATTTTCTGTAAACCCTTGAGATGGTTGTTCATGAAAATCCCAGTAGAGCAGCAGTTTTTGAAAAACTCAGACCAGCCAGTCTGGCGCCAACAACCATGGCACGTTCAAAGTCACCTAACTCCCCTTTCTTCCCCATTCTGATGCTCAGTTTGGACTTCAGTAAGTTGTTTTCACCACGTCTAGATGCCTAAATTCATTGAGTTTCTGGTTGACTAGCAATTTGTATTAAAAAGAATTGAACAGGTGTACCTAATAAAGTGGCCAGTGAGTGTAGTCATGTTACATATTTATTTTTTTACAATATGTGTCCGTAGATACATATTCTGTAAGGGCTTGTCTACAATTTAGGCACAAAATTTGGATTTACTTTACTAAAACTGGACAATGCAAAATCTGGTGCAGCTGTGCATGGTAGCCAATTGGCTTCTAACTTCAGCTTGTTCAATTAAACTTTGATTTAAAAAAAAAAAAAACCTGGAAGTTGATTGGCTTAGTAGAGCTGCACCAGATTTTACACTCTCACGTTTTAGTAAATCAACCCCACTGTCTCTAAACTATGCAGAGTGTTTGCTAAGATTACTATAATGTTTCAGTGGTGCAGTTCTCCCTAGTGCCTTTGTATTTAGCATATTTTTTTAAATGCCGCTTGCTGCAGATATTTGCGATTAATTGCAATAAAAGGTACTACTGCATGCAAAACACATGTATAGTGAATTTCACAGGTGTTTTAATGCACGGAACCGCACATAAAATATAAATACCTTGAAAAAATGTATACATAATACCTCTTGGCACCTGCCAGTTCTAGGGAAGATCGCTGTTACACAACTTGGAACTTGGCCTCACTTTTATCATTCACTGCTACTAATATTAAAGCGGACCTCCACCCTAAAGTGGAAGTTCCGCTCATTGGAACCCTCCCCATCATCTGTGCCACAATTGGCACCTTTCAGGGGGGGGGGAGGTGCAGATACCTGTATAAGAAACACACAGTTCCCGGGACACAACGGGGACCAGTAAAGACGCGCAGCGTGACTCGTGCATGTGATTAGAGGATCGGGCAGTAAAGCCGTAACGCTTCACTTCCTGATTCCCTGATAGAGGTTGATGATGGGGCAGCAGGGATGCGAGCGATTGCTCGTCATCTGCTGCCGACATTGCTGGACCCTGGGACAGGTAAGTGTCCATTTATTAAAAGTCAGCAGCTGCAGTATTTGTAGCTGCTGACTGTTAATATTTTTTGTTTAAGGTGCAGCTCCTCTTTAAGTCATGTCAGAGCTTATGGAGTTTCAATGATGGCAAATTCTTGGTGCCCACTTAGCTGGTGCCTCTGTGACTGAAGTTGACAATCCATTTGCGATGTCATGGCATACAGTATCAAAGGTTATGGCGGCATATACAGTTTCAGGGAAAACGTCATCTGATAAGCATAAGCTCTGTCGACATGGTCAATTAACCGAAACATGCAAGAATTGGGCAGAATTGTGACCCAGATGTTTGCATGAAGAGTGGTATCAGATTCCATTATCCACCATCCAAGACTTTGTCCATTTCCAGGAGAGTGCCAAAGGCAGTCCAACACCATATTAGGTAACCATTTTGTTCTTTTACCATACTTCTTTCCATAATTTTATCCAACCCCTGTATATAAACATACACTTTACAACCAAATGCGTTTTTTAAATTATAAATGGGCCCTTATTAGATTGAGCATGTCATAACTTGTTATTAAACTGATGCCATACATATTACGAAACTGCAGTGATGCAGATATTATTATACCGCTCACGTATGATCAGGCAGCCATACTGCTGCCATTTTGCCAAAATGCAAATGTTGCCATACTACAGTCATAAATTATAGTCAATCAGAAACTATATTGCACCTTATGTACCCGCATACCCTTGGGACAGCCAATAATACATTGGCATCTGTCATAAAGAACATTTTTACACTTCTTGTGATTTGATGCTGTGGATAAGAGAATTGGTTAACTACTTCAGCCCCGGAAGATTTTACCCCCTTCCTGACCAGACCACTTTTTGCGATTTGGCACTGCGTCGCTTTAACAGACAATTGCCCGGTCGTGCGACGTTGTACCCAAACAAAATTGAAAACATTTTTTCCCACAAATAGAGCTTTCTTTTGGTGGTATTTGATCGTCTCTGCGGTTTTTATTTTTTGCGCTATAAACAAAAAATAGCGACAATTTTGATTTAAAAAAAAAAAACACAATATTTTTAACTTTTTTCTATAATAAATATCCCCCAAAATTATATATAAAAAATGTTTTTTCCTCAGTTTAGGCCGATATGTATTCTTCTACATATGTTTGGTAAAAAAAATCGCAATAAGCTTATATTGATTGGTTTGCGCAAAATGTATAGTATCTTCAAAATAGGGGATAGTTTTATGGCATTTTTATTTTTAATTTAAATTTTTTTCCTCAGTTTAGGCCGATATGTATTCATCTACATGTTTTTGGTAAAAAAAATTACAATAAGCCTATATTGATTAGTTTGTACAAAATTTTATAGTGTCTTCAAAATAGGGGATAGTTTTATGGCATTTTTATTTTTAGTTTCTTTTTATTAGTAATGGCGGCCATCTGCGATTTTTATCGGGACTGCAACATTCTGGCGGACACATCAGACACTTTTGACACTATTTTGGGACCATTGTCATTTATACAGCAATCAGTGCTATAAAAATGCATTGATTACTGTATAAATGACACTGGCGGTGAAGGGGTTAACCACTAGGGGGCATTGAAGGGGTTTAGTGTATCCTAGGGAGTGATTCTAACTGTGGGGGGAGGGACTACACCTCACATGACAGTGATTACTGCTCCTGATGAGAGAGAGCAGTGATTTCTGTCCTGTCACTAGGCAGAATGGGGAAATGCTTTTTTTACAAAAGCATCTCCCCATTCTTCTTCTTCGTGACATGATCACGGGCACCCAGCGGACATCGAGTCAGCAGGACCCGCGGTCACGGAGAACGCAGCGGGCGCCCACAACACCGCTTCTTAAAGGGGACGTACCTGTATGCCCTTTTGCCCACCAGTGCCATTCTGCCAACGTATATCAGTGTGCGTTGCCACGCTTAACATGTATAGAAATACAGGGAACCTTATGCATCAAGAACTGCGGGATGTTAGTTGTGAATAATACAGTACTTACAGTGGGCAATCTACAGCGCTATTCCACAGTGCTAAGACAGACGCCATTTTAGTAAAAGTGCTATCTATAGCCGAGCAGCTCTTCTTGTCCCTAGACTGGGCCACCTGATGACACCCTCAATGTATTCAGAAGCAGGAGTGGGTAGGATATCTGACAGCTGATGATGACAAATTTCTGACAGGCACCTGTGAGTCTAGAAGAATGGAGGATGTCTGGGCACTGTCATACAGTATGTACTTTTAGTGCTTTTAGTTAGAAATTAAATGCTAAAAGGTACATGTTTTACTGATTGAATTGTCACATTAAACTGTGCTAAGGAATCCCTGTTAGACAGCTATATTTTAGACTTTAGGTAAAGGGCTGCTTTAGCAAAATAGATTGTCGGAGTTGCTCTAAGCAGAATATTATAGAAGAGGTGACCTTATAGCTGGAAACTCTCTGGAAAAGAACCTTTCTGCTGTATGTCACAGTAAGTCCAGTTCTGGTAACTATCTATTATTATTGTCCTTTCCAAAGGGAATAGCATTTAATATAATGTTGCCAAGCAAAGCGCTAAGATTTAGAAATGGATCCATTTTCCAGAGCTGATATAACAGGATAAGCATAAACCAGGGGTAGGCAACCTTTTGAGCGCAGTGTGCTGAAAAATATTTTCAAAGAAATAGAGAGTGCCGATTTTATAACAAAAAAAAGTCAACTTCACACTCTCAATCACGAAAAGGTTTTTTTTATAAAGTAAATGCTGTAAACTACTTTAGTAGTGAGAAATTAACATCCTGCACTCTTACGCCTCGGATCAGCCCCAATTCCTGCAATTCCACGCTTCAGATCACTGTCCCCCCTGCACATCTGCCCCACCACTGTACCTCCTGCATATCTGCCCCACCACTGTGCCACCCTGCACATCTGCCCCACCTCTGTACCCCCCGCTCATCTGTCCTACCACTGTAACCCCCTGCTCATCTGCCCCACCAATGTTCCCCCTTACTCATCTGCCCCACCACTGTACCGCCCTGCACATCTGCTTCACCGCCGTACCCCCGTGCTCTTCTGTGTCACCACTGAACCATCTTCTCATTTGTCCTAACACTGCTCATCTGCCCCACCACTGTAACCCCCTTTCTCATCTGCCCCACCAATGTACCTCCCGCACATCTGCCCCACCACTGTACCTCCTGCATATCTGTCCCACCTCTGTTCCCCCTGCTCATCAGTCCCACCAATGTACTTTCCTTCTCCTCTGCCCTGCCACTGTACCCCCCTGAACATCTACTCCACCTCGGTACCCCTTGCTCTTCTGCCTGACCACTGTAAGCTTCTGCTCATCTGTCCCACCAATGCACCTGCTTTCACACCTGCACCACCAATGTACCCCTCTGCTCTTCTGTCCTACCGCTGAACCCCCTTCTCATCTGCCCCAACACTGAACCCCCCCACTCATCTTTCCCACCAATGTAACCCTCTTCTCATCTGGCCCAACACTGAACCCCCGTGCTTTTCTAACCCACCGCTGAACTCCCTTCTCTCCCCTACTACTACTGTACCTCCTGCAGATCTGCCCCACCACTGTACCCCCTTGCTCTTCTGTCCTACCACTGTAACCCCCCTGCTCATCTGCCCCATCAATGTACCCCTTTTCTCATCTGCCCCACCACTGTACCTCCCTTCACATCTGCTCCACTGACATATCCCCATGCTCTTCTGTCTCATTACTTAATCAGCCTTCTCATCTGTCCTAACATGGAACCCATCTGCTCATCTGCCCCACAACTGTAACCCGCTTTCTCATCTGCCCCACCAGTGTAACTCCTGCACATCTGTCTCACCTCTATACCCTCCTGCTCTTCTGCCCCACCTCTGTTCCCCCTGCTCATCTGTCCCACCAATACACCTCCTTTCACATCTGTCCCACTGCTCTACCCCCCTGCTTTTCTGTTCCATCACTGAACATCCTTCTCATTTACCCCAACACTGAATCTTCCTGCTCATCTGCCGAATCACTGTACCACCCTACTCCTCTGTTCCACCACTGTAACCCTCTGCTCATCTGCCCCATCACTGTACCCCCCTTCTCTTCTGTCCCACTGCTGAAGCCCCTTCTCATCTCTTCCACCACTGTACCTTCCAGCACATCTGCCCCACCGCTGTACCTCCTGCTATTCTGTTCCACCTCTGAACCACTTCTCATCCATGATATGCAGAGTGGTGAATGGAAGCAGAGATGAAACACATCTACCTGTCCTGGCACACTCATCCTGCTGATCCACCTCTAGCATCCAGACCATGTGCTCGTATGTGATGTCACATAAAAGCATTTGGGCTGGATGCGCAATGATGAGCTCTGGTCAGGTGTATTTACTGAATGCAGTTGGCCTTTGTGTAGAATCATAAAGTAGGCCCCTGCAGCTGAGAAAAAGTGCGGTGGGGTGTTATTTTCATTGCACTGAATACTGGCTGTGGCTTAAAGGGACACAGAGTACAGGAGTTCAGTAGTAAGTGACGCAAACGTTCAGGGATAATTTCAACAAAGTACCCAGAAGCTCAACAGTAATTCCACGAACTGTCACCTGATTGTGGTTTTCTCAACCACGGTGAAATCTCTTCTTTCTGAGATTGGTGGTGGCAACCAAGCAAGTCATCTCCCCCCCCCCCCCCCCCCAGCAGAACTGTACCCAATATCTTCACCATCACAAAAGCTGATGATTGCAGCAAAGTTAGAGAACCAAACAATGTTTCCCATCTTTTACAATGTGTGGGGGCACAGTGCCTCCCCCTGAGTGCAGGGAACTCTGAAATTGGAATGCATTAGTGTCTCTCTAACACTTCCCTGTGCTGCTCTGCTGATGGGGAGGGAGTTGAGTGCTGGCAAAAGAGGCTTTGAGTGCCGCTTGCGGCAGCAGTGGCAGGGGTTGCCTACCCCTGGAATAAACCAACTATATTCCTATTTTTTTTATGGATAATGGAAACAAACACAATTATCTTAGGTTATTGTAATAGAAAGTACCTATAGTAGCAAGGGTGACCCTATTGCACAGCACTTCTAATTTGTTTTACTTTTTGCTTGTTTATTCTTGCCTTATTCTGGTCTTCTGTAGGCAAATCCAGCAGTAGAATCGGGCGTGTGTTAATCACAATGGCAGCTCTGGGCCCATACCTAGGATGATAAAATAAGGGGGAATTAAGCCTCAAATCTAATTCTGATTTCTTTCTTTTTTTTTAACCTCATCTGGTCACCTCAGGATATTTGTAGCTACATTCCACAATTACCAATCGGAAGTCTTAGCATAGGATGCTGAAGGTAGTCACAAAATTCAGTCTAGTTTAATAGAAAAGAATGGGCAAAGCTTTTTTGGCTCTACTTCAACTATGGATCACAGGAGCACAGTTCATTGTGCATTGTGCACTTGTGTGACACGTTTTCCGCTGGTGGTGAGCTAAATCCTGCTGTTGGCTGATGTAACTCAACCAGTACAGGCTGTACCGGTTGAGTGCATCCCAACTTTAAAGTTGGCATTCACCCAGATGCCTGGAGCGGTAGTGAGCTGCTGGGAGACTGAGCCAGCAACTGCCTCCCCTCCCCAGCATTCCAGTGAGTGCTGGAGGGGCAGTGCAGAGATCTGTTGACGGACAATCACCGGCTCTCTGAAGGGGGGGGGGGGTTAGATGCAGCCTCCGATCGATTCTGCATCCACCTAGGTGAGTATACTTTTTTTTTTAAAACCCCATACTTCTCTTTAAAGGAATGGCGGGGCCCATCCATTAGGGGTGCATGGGCATCGCCCCCCCCCCATTATCAATGCGTTCGGTCCCCTGAACTACATGCAGGGTGCCGGACGCATGGATTCCAATGAAGGATTTTTTTTTGAAGCACGTTATTAGAGCCAGAGGCTTTAATAGGCAAAAAAGGGTGGGGTCGGGGTGCAGAGCACTGTGCCGGAAGCCCATCCAGTTGTGTGACAATGGCGAATGAATATTCACTATTGAAACACTAATTCTCCTTCCGGCCAATCAGGAAGTGAGTCCTGAGACCCGTATCCTGATTGGCTGAAATGAGATCCAAGCGGATTGGCTGCCAGGAGGAAGAAGGAGGAGACACAAGTGAAGCGAGAAAGCAGCCACCCGCAGCCTGGAGAGAAGATGGGGTAAGTGCAGGGCGCTGACTACTGACCAACCCGGGGGGGTGTCGCATGTAACCCGGCCGGCCAGCCGACCGACTAGGAGAGGGGTTGTCGACCATGTCACCACTGCTTTTAAGAAAGACAAAACCCTGTTTCAATTGTTTGTCGATCTGTCAGGGAAAAGTGAACTAATGGTCAAAATTTAAAATCATATAATAGTTTCCACATTGGTTCATAAAGATTTGATGAGGTACAAAGAGGCCTAAAAGACCAGAGAACATAGCAGTACAATAAACCAAGAAGAGACAATGAAAGGTATCAATCCATTCCTTGGCTGCCAGGGTAAGGGGCCCAACAACTTAGAAAAGGGGTAGTGAGCCGAGTCTCTGGTGCAATTTTGGTAGCATCAAAAGAGAAATTCCCCAGCAGAAGGGGAAGAGGTAGTCCTTCACTGATCGAGACGAGATGGGCCATGTGCAAATGGCTAAATAGATTAATAAGAGCTGACACACCACTCTGGAAACAAACTTTCAATGATCCACCTCAGGACCAAATCACCTAATCTGTTGAGCGCTCTTTAGTCTGCTGTCCATGTCATATATTAAGGATGCACTTAACAAAACAGTAATGACTGTCATCACACATCACCTGACATCAGGTCGCAGCAGAGACTTCATTGATCCATGTGTCTTACTAAGCTTTCCAGTACGTGTGATGCAAAGCAGAAGCTACTGATTTTCAAACAATCAACGTTGTGTGAAGTGACTGTTTTTTGTTGTTGTTTTTTTTGTAATTGTAATTTAGTGTTGTAATTTTGAAATAATTAGAGATAAAGATTATGATGTCTAGCAGTGTAGAATGCAAGTGACAAAATTTGTAAGCTTGATTGGACTAAAGGTCCTGGAAGATGGGAGTGGATGACACATGACAGGTATATTGTACTATATATTATATTTTATAGAGTTAATAAAATGTCATAAAAAATATATATATGTATAATGTGTGATGCTTTTTTTTTTTTAACTGAAAAAAACTAAAAAAATGAAAAAAACTTCACGTCAACACATGTTGATATGTATTGCCATGCATGTTACAGTGCATATTACAGAGAACATATGTTGATGTGCTTCAACTCACATTTTACCATATTACCATGGGGTTGATTTCCTAAAACAGGAGAGTACAAAATCTGCCCAAGCTCTGCATTGAAACCAATCAGCTTCCAGTTTTTTTTTTTGTCAAAGCTTAATTGAACAAGCTGAATTTAGAAGCTGATTGGCTACCACGCAGAGCTGCACCAGATTTTGCACTCTCCATGTTTAGTAAATCTCCACCTATGTGTGTTGATGTGCTTTGGGATGTATTTCCATTCATGGAAAATGTATCAGGCAAAAATACAAAGGCATAATGGAAAAGGGCACACATTACTTACTTTAATCAGTCAGAGGTTGTGACATCATCAGTCTGCTTCTTGCTCAACCAACACACCTGATCACAGTTCGGGCACAGCTGATCACATGGTAAAGGGCCACTGCGATTGGCTCTTTATGTCCAACTGTGATCGGGTGCGTCCAAAGGGCACAGTGATCACAGAGCGCACCCGATACGCACCTTGGGTTGGGTGGAGGATCGGGGTTCTGGGAGGACATCAACAGATGCCCTCCCAGGACTGGACAACCATGCCAAAGTTGTCTTTCAGGTATAGTGCGGTCGGCAAGTGGTAGGCGGATGCAGACGGCTGAAAAAAGCACAGGCACCAGGATGTAATTTCCGGTTGCCATGGCAACCTAGCACCTGGGATTTGGCGAAACCTGTACTCCTGAGACTAACGGTCAGAGGCAGCAGTACCTTAGATCTCATATTGCAGGTATACAGCTATGAGACCACAAAAAAAATGCTTAGGCATCCTTACACACCAGTAACTGTGCTGCTATTTTTTCAAGGGGAATTGAAGACAAAGCTTCTTTTTTTTCCAGGGGTCTGCCTAGGCACAATTAATATTTCTAGGTATTCCCTATAATATAACAAATCTTCCCTTTTTGAGTTTAGGTCCACTTCAAAGTCCCATTGTCCACTTGGTTAAAAGTACCACCCCAGAAATAAGCTGTTTTGTGTAATCTGCAGAGTCCGAGATCACCAGACAGCCACTTAAAAGTAAAAGTAGAAATCCATCAACTCTCCCAACAAATAGCAAATCTTGAACTGCAACACAAACAATCCCATTCACTTAAAGTAGAACATCAATTAACGCAACATAGGACCGCACTAAGACTTCTGTTAGACATGAAAATTAAACGCTCCCTATTTTTTAAGAAAAGCATTTTTTATGAATTTGGAGACAAAAGTGGCAAACAATTGGCAAAGGCCCTAAAAGATGCTACGCTATCGAACCGTATCCACGCTCTAAAAGACAAGGAAGGTATTTTAAAACACAACTCGGAGGAAATAGCTGATATGTTCCATGCCTACTATTCTAAACTGTATAAACTTCCGGCCCAACACAAACCACCTCACCTAACACACACAAAACAGGATAACATACAGGATTTTCTACAGGATAGCGGACTTCCCTCCCTAACAGTAGAAGATACAAATGCACTTGAGGACCCCATAACTACCACTGAGATTGCGAACGCGATTGCCGACTTGAAAGCAGGGAAGAGCCCCGGACCTGACGGCTTCACTTCACAATACTATAAAACTTACACTACCGCTCTTATAAAACCCCTCCGCTCAGCCTTTAATTTCTTAGCAAAGAACCAACATGACTCCCCATCCTTTCTCATGGCGCATATAGCGGTAATTCCCAAGCCCAACAAGGAACACACGGATTGCGCAAACTTTCGACCCATTTCACTTTTAAACATAGACCTCAAACTCCTAGCCAAAATCCTAGCGAATAGACTAAAACCCCTTCTAGCGAAAATAATCGGCCCTGAACAAGTGGGATTCATGCCGGGGAGGGAGACCCGTGACAACACCATTAAGGCCTTGAACTTAATACATTTTGCACGCAAATCTACCACCGAGGGCATGTTGCTCTCTACCGATGCCGAGAAGGCTTTCGATAGGGTTTCCTGGGATTACATGATAGCTACGTGCACACATATTGGCCTTGGAGGAAACATGTTGTCATGGATATCGGAATCCCTGAGCCAAAATCAAAATTAATAATATTTTCTCAGACCCTATATCCATCCATAACGGTACCCGCCAAGGCTGCCCCTTGTCACCCCTCCTCTTTATCCTAACCCTAGAGCCTCTAATTAGAACAATTAATCTAAACGCTGACATCCAGGGCTTTACGTTAAAGGATAGAGAATACAAAGTTTCTGCTTTTGCCGATGACCTCCTGTTCTTTCTCACCAATCCCCACATCTCGCTACCTAACCTACACAAAGTATTTCAAACCTTCGGGTACATATCTAACTTTAAAATAAACCAGTCAAAATCAGAAGCCCTGAACCTCACCCTACCGCAAAACATCCTTGAAAATCTACAAAACAATCACCCCTACAAATGGGAACGAGGCGCCCTTAAGTATTTGGGCATAAATTTATCTAGTGAACTTGAAAAACTATATGATGCAAACTATAAACCCCTACTTGCCATGATCAAAAAAGACCTTCTCAAGTGGAAATCAAAAATGTTTTCTTGGTTTGGTAGGGCCTCGATATTAAAGATGACAGTGCTCCCCAAACTTCTGTACGTATTTAACGCTCTACCAATAAAAATCCCAGAACTCTTCTTTAAAACATTAAGCCAAATTCAAAGACAATTTCTATGGGCAGATAAGAAACCTAGAATCCAATTCCGACGTTTAACATTGGCTAAGCGAGATGGGGGCATAGGACTGCCGGACTTCAAAAAGTACCACCAGGCTACCCATATCACGAGAGTGATAGATTGGCATTGCCACGGACTAAATAAAGATTGGGTCCAGCTAGAAAGCAATCTGGCACAACGCAGCACCCTCTACCTCCCATGGTCGCTTCACTCCAGAAGGCCCAAACTTATAGGCCACCCATTAATCAAAACCACAATACAGATTTGGCAGACGCTGGTAAAGTCACAAAAAATCGCAACAAACCCAGGTCCCCTGACCCCACTCACGGATAATCCCGAATTCATTCCAGGCCTACACCATAACATGCCAAAAAAAATTTTAGTACACACTTGCATGTCAGGTACACAAGTTAAGACATTAGAAACACTGGCCGCAGAGGTGGGGGAGCTGTTTCCTGGAAGTTGGTTCTATATCCAGCTAAAGGACTTCCTGGTCAACAACAAACACAAAAATCAATTTTGCCTCCCATTAACTCAGATTGAGCATATATGTCTACAAAGATCACCAATAACGAACACCACTTCTCTTGCATACTTGATGCTAACTCAAGCGTCTCAGGCTGACAAAAATAAATTCAAAACAAAGTGGGAACGTGATCTCAAGACCAGCATATCTGAGGAGCAATGGAATAAGGCATGCGTTTTGACACACAAATGCTCTTTAAGCTCTAAATATCAGGAAATATCCTATAAAATTCTAGCTCAATGGTATATTACGCCACAAAAAAACAGGAGATGGTCTCCCTCCGCCTCAGACACATGCTGGAGATGTAAAACAGACACAGGTACCTTTATGCACATATGGTGGGAATGCCCACTAATACGAACCTATTGGGAAACAATCAGATACTGGGTTAAGCATATAACAGAAACTCGCCTGGAATTGAATGCGGCCGCATGCTTGATCAATCTGGTACCCATCAATATATGCCGCTACAAAAAATCGCTGTCCAGACACCTACTCACGGCCGCTAAAACACTAATACCAATCCACTGGAAAACAACCAAAGCCATTACAGACTGGCTAGACAGAGTACAATATATCTACAAGATGGAGGAGATCGTGGCAACCAAACACGAGAAAAGCACAAATTTTAACAAAACATGGCAACCATGGCTGGCCTTCACACTCTCCCCTGAATTTCGTGCACTCAAGGATTAATCTCGTCGGCACCTCTTAATCCTTAACATGGTGGGGGCAAGGTTTGGACTGACATAGAGCATCTATAACAAACGGAGTTAGATACAATAGCAAAGGGCTGATCACACCCCACACCCCCCCCCCCTTTTACCCCCTACACCTTCCCCCCTCCTCCCCCTCCCCCCATGTCCTCCACACCACATATCCCCAAATAGTGTACGCTACTCACCGTATTCAATCGTGCACTCTCCCCAACTTAGTCACTGACTAAATTAGAACACCATAGAGATGTATTTATATGTTTTATTGTTTACAGACTGCCTGAAATAATATATGTATTCAAACGTTGACTGTAAACATGATCTTAATTTCAATAAAACCTTTGATTGTGAAAAAAAAATAAAAGTAAAAGTAACAAACTTTATTGGACATTCAAAACAAGCAAGCGAAAGAGTAACTTTTCTTTAGCAAAAATAAAGCAAACAGTCCATAATCCTGGTATAATCAAAACATCATAATGGCTCACCACCAATATCACAGTCCCAAACCTGGGTTTAGGGTTCCCATCTGTTTTGGGGTACAGGAAAGGCCACAGGAGCTCAGCAAACTTAGAGTCTTAGGCCGCGTACACACGCGGGGACTGTTCGCTCAACTTTGTCCGTCAAACAGTTTCAGCAAACAGTCCGCTCAAAATTAGCATGGACGGACTTGCCCACACACGACGAACGAACAGTTTGCTGAAACCGTGCGCGATGACGTGAACGGCACGTACGACGGGACGGAAAATACAACGTCCTATACACTGCATTACAACTTTCGGCGTGTAAATCCTTTCTGAGCATGCGCGGAACTTAGTTTGACGAACAAGCCTGCACACGAGGGGACTGTTCGCTGAAACCAAGTTTCAGCGGACAGTTTTTCGGAAATTCCGAAAAACCTTGTTCAGCAAACTGTTCGCTGAAACTGTCCGCTGAAAGCCCACACACGGGCGGACTGTCCGCCGAAACACTGTTCAGCGGACAAAGTTGGGCGAACAGTCCCCGCGTGTGTACGCGGCCTTAGTCTCCAGATAGTCCATGCTTTTTCACAGCTGTGAAAAACTCCACACTACCTCATAGATCCCTGCTGACTCCTTCTTGCTGCTTTTCAAGCCTCCCATGCAGGTGGGCTAACCAAAGTCATTGAAATCAGGTTTTGAAGACTCTTTCCCTCCCACAGTCACTCTGAGTCTCTGAATTCCAGATCTCAAATTAGGATTTACTAATTCTGTGAGAATTTCCAGCCTGTACTGTTCTCTTCAATCGGACTACCCCATAGCCCCTCACCTTTTATGAATGAAAATCCCTGAGTACTCAGCTGTGGTCCCCATTCACAGAATTAACTCGCATGAGATATTTAGATTTCAGTACACATTTTGCATAAATATCACCTGCGATCATGAAACTGTCAATTAAAGCATTTGTTAACCCAGAAAAAATGGATTCCGCATCTTTAAAGCATGTTATATGACACAGTGCTTGGCCTGTGTCATTTGGCCCCCTGTAACACCTAAAAAGCCTTGCTGATCCTGACATTTTCTTCCCACCCCTCTGTAAATTGACCACGGTGTATCATGGCTCCTGGGACCAGACACTGTGGTCAGTTCACGTGTCTCCGTCATCAAAAGCCTGTTATATGCTCTCCTCTCTGCTCCTGTGAACCCCTCCCCCTCCCATCTTTGTCTGTGTGTGAGACACCCCTCCCCCTTCCTACTGTTCTCATAGCACTAACCTGTATACACCATCAGCACTGCCTCCTATTGCAGTGTCCCCCTCTGTGAATGATTTATAAATATAAATATAAATGCTGTAAATACCTAATTTAAGAGCCGAGATTGTGATCACATGACCAGCCAGCTCTCTCCTCTACTCCTCCCTTCCAGACTGACATCAGCAGAGGAATCTCAGCCCCACCCACTGCATCTCTCAAAGAAGAAAAGGAGAAAGCTGACCGGTCGGTCATGTGATCGCAGTCTCAGCAGTGAAATTAGGTATTTGCAGCATTTATTTTTATAAATCACATACGGGGGGAATACTACAATAGGAGGCAGTGCTGATGGTGTATACAGGTTAGAGTGGTTTAACAACCACTTTAACTAGACCGTTTTGCAGTATTTACCAAGAAGTGCTTAAAACGCTTGGTAAATACTGTTTGAAAAAGTGTTAAAATTCATTCACAGAACAAAATAAATAATTAAATGCATGGAGAAATTAAGCAGTGGTCCAGAAATTCAGTATTTGTGGAATCAGTACTGGTTGTTAAGGAGCAGGCGGTCGCCACGTCCTTAACAACCAATGAGTCAATAGCTGTCAGTGGGATTTCCCGCTGACAGTTGAAAGTAAAGAAAAACATTGCCGGTAATTTAAAAATGTGAAAAAAAACAGTGTCGGGTCACCTCCAAATCCATACCAGGCATTTTGGGTCTGGTATGGACTCTGAAGGAAACCCCCATGCCAACATGTAAAAAAAAATGGTGTGGGGACCCCTCAAAATTCTATACCAGACCCTTATATGAGCATGCAGCCCAGTAGGTCGGGAAAAGGAGGGAACGAGCGAGCACCCCCCCCCCCTGCAATCATCCCAGGCCACATGCCCCATGGGGGGGTTGTTTTGGGGCATGTTGATGGGTACAAGGGCCTAATTGTGGGGGTCTGCGAGCAGGGGGCATCGGAATCTGGAAGCCCCCAGATGACACCTAAATGACACCTTTGTACCTGTCATACCCATGTATACAGTATGCAACAAATATGGAGTAAGTGGGAATCGTACCTAATATATATATATATATATATATATATATATATATATATATATATATATATATATATATATATATATATATATATATATATATATATGTAGTGCTCACCGAATAAATACACTATACCAACAAACAAAAAATAAAAAACACAAAGAATACACACCCTAAAGAGTTACACTACAAAAATAATTTATTGCTAAAAGAAGTGATGTACAACAATTTATTAGCAAAATAACTCAAGACCCCCCATAATATAATCCAACCCTCCCCAAATATATTCCTCTTAAAACCAAACACACTATGTAGGGCAAAAATACCCCTCGTATGACCGAGGGTCAAAAAGGTGCAAAAAAACATACATACATAGTACCCCAATTAATTCACCAAAAAAATGTGTAGTGTAAAAAAAAAGACATTAGACAGTTTTTGACAATTCCTTTATTTAAAAAATAAAAACCCCCCAGTGTAGATTCATCATTAATCATGTTGCCCTCTGCCACAAACTGAAAAAAAAAAGAAAGGTCCATCCGCGCCGAGGGCTCCCGCCATCTGACAGCGCTGCAGTCTGAGAGTTCTTGAATAACTAAGGAGCATGGCCTGGGGACCCGCCCCCTTGTGACATCGTCGACTCAGCATGCCCCTGGCCTTTTTTTACACTACACGTTTTTTATTATGCACCCCATACTCATTTACATAGGGGAGGGGCCGGGATCTAGTGGCCCCCTTGTTAAAATGGGTTTCCAGATTCCGATAAGCCCCACTTTTTTTTTATTGCCCGCAATTATTTTTTTTACATTCAGTTTAAATTACCACATGTTTTACCTACTAAAATACTGCAAGACTTCATAAAATAACTCATACAGTATTTTAGTATCTTTTTTGTGAATGGCAAAAAACTTTTCGAAAAACGCTAAGCGGTATTTTACTAAATTTTTTAAGGGGAAACGTGAATTGAGCCTAATGTCTTCAAACCACCTTTCTTAAAAGGACCAAAACCCAAATAGTGGATAAATATACCTGTTGTCCTGGACCCATCGCTAGTGTCCTGTACACTTGGTAAAAGACACCAAAGCTAGCCAGACAGAGATAGATTTTTTTTTCTATTCAATCTGTGTGTTGAATGTAGAAAAATCGAATCGATTACATCCACGCTACACAGACATTGCAATATACAGATAGTTCCAAGAATAGTAAATTACTATTTGTAGAAACTGCTTTTGGATCATTTCTACTGGGCATCCCACAGGTAAAGACCAACAATCTGTGTTTTTAAAAATGATACACATAGCTAGAAAATGTACATGGATGAATAGATGAGTCTTTTGCAGATGCATCTAAAAGGCCCTAGGCAACCTGATGCTCTATAGATGGGTGTCCATATGCTCTTGAGCTTCTGCTCTGACGTATCCAGTGTGTTCCTTACTGGCAGGGATTATTACAAAGGTAGATAGATGCAGGCTGCATGTATGACTGATCAACACTTGATCATACCAGGCAATAAAAGCAGATCTATGTTACATACCAGAAATGTTTTACCTTTTTCTGTTACAAGCTTTGCAAACCTATCAGGTGTCACTAGCATCATGCATGGAACTGGCTACATGGTCTCTGCCAATGCAGAGGATCTTTGATGGCTAATATCAAGAATGTCAGCCATATCTGCCTAATGCCAGTTCTCCAAGATCCACTAGAACTGTCCATATGACCAATGCCTGGGTATTTGACAGTGACCAGACAGTGGTAGAAAAAAACTAAATGTTCTAGTCTGCATTTAACATTACATTGCGTTATGGAAGGTACACATTTTTAGGGCACCCATAGATGTGAGATAACATATGGGCACCAGAAACACATGTCAACACTGTTCAGGACAGCAAGGGATCAGACAGATAAGAAAACCTAAGCAACATTGCCAATACATCTAATCTTGGAACATTCTATCTCTGAACATATCCATTAGGATTAAAAAAACAAACAAACAGGTTTTGGCTATAATTCTCTTTTAACCCAGGCAGCTGTTGTGCTGATGTGTACGACACATGTGTTGGCACTATCCGAAGGGGGGCATTTCTTGACAGAACACCGGATTACCAAATAGCCAGAGTAGGCACAAGACTATGGGCCCAACTCTGTTTAAGGGAAACACAATGAACCAAAATAATATTGATTTTGAAAGAAAATTACAATGAAGTTTTCTAAAATTGTTTACAAAAGATAGAAAAAAGTTAATCAGCTCAAAGAAACAAAAATTTCACCTTAACCGCTTGGTTTTATCCCCTTCATGACCAGAGCATTTTTTACTATTTAGCACTGTGCTACTTTAACTGGCAAATGCGCAGTTATGCAACACTGAACACAAATTAAATTTCTATAATGTTTTTCACACAAATAGAGAATCCTTTTGGTGGTATTAGGTGATTACCATTGGGTTTTTATTTTTCGCGATATGAATGAAAACAGACCAAAAAAAACAACTATATTTTCTACTTTCTGTTATAAAGCGTATCCAATAAAAAAAAAAAATAATAATAATCAAAATCCTTCATAAACTTAGGTCAAAATGTATTCTGCTGCATGTCTTTGGTAAAAAATTCTGATAAGTGTATATTAACCCCCCTGACGGTATTCCCGAGTCTGGCTCGGGGTGGAATTTTTATACCTACAGCGGTAACCCCGAGCCAGACTCGGGACTGCATGGCTGGATCCAGGAGGATGTTTACTTACTTTCTCCCTCGGATCCAGCGTTGTCTCTCCGCTGTACGAGCGAGCCGTGTCTCACTCGATCTATCACAGAGCCGATCTCCGTTCCCTGCGAGCGTTGCGACGCACGGGGACGGAGATCGGCGCCAAATTCAAAAAGTAAAACACACACATTACATACAGTATAATGTAATCTTACAGATTACATTGCTGTATGTAAATATTTCACATCCCATTGGTCCCTAGTGGTCTGCCCAGTGCTCTGCATGCAGTTTTATATAATAAAAACTGTTCTTTCTGCCTGGAAACTGGAGATTGTCCATAGCAACCAAACTGTCACTTTACATCAAAAATGGTTTTAGACCAGCTAGAAAACAGCGATAATAAATTAGAATCACTCGCAGAATTGAGGGATAGTGATTTGTGGGGAGATCCGTCATCAAATACTGAAAAGTAATGACAGCGACAATTCTGCAACTGAGCAAATTTCAGTGTTTTTGATTTGATTACATTATTGAATAATTTTTATTATTGTTATATTAATATTTGGTATAATTATTTATAGTTATTTATTATATTATAATTTATGATTTCATTTTTCAAACTTCATCATACCCAGGATGTCTGCTAGACTCTGGTTTGGACAGCTTTAAGAGAGTTATTCCTAAAGCCGCGTACACACGGGCGGACTGTCTGGCCAACTAAGTCCGTCAGACAATCCGACGGACAGTCCGTCCTACTTTCGAATGAACGGACTTGACCACACACGATGAACAAACAGTCCGTTGAAAGCTTGCGCGATGACGTGTACAGCACGTACGACGGGACTAGAAATAGGATGTCCAATACACAGCAATGCAACCTTCCGCCGTGTAAATCCTTTCTGAGCATGCGCCATACTTAGTCCGTCCAACTAGCCTACTCACGAGCGGACTGTCCGCTGAAACCAAAGTTGGACGGACAATATTACGGAAATTCCGAAATACTTAGTCCGCCAGACTGCACGCTGAAAAAGTCCGCTGAAGCCCACACACGAGCGGACTGTCCGCTGAAATGTGTTTCGGCGGACTAAGTTGGACAGACAGTCCGCCCGTGTGTACGCGGCTTAAGAATTACAGGACTACAATATAAAACGCCAAATTTTCATGCAAAATAATGGTACCGCTTTTAGCACCTAAAATCCGAAATAATCCTACCGCCAGGGAGGTTAATTGGTTTGTGCGAAAATTATAGCATCTACAAACTCTACAAAACATACTGGAATTTACACAGCCATAGATGCTATACTGTAATGGTGATGACCAGCAGCTTATAGTGGAACTGTGATAGGATGGTGGACAATCAATCTGCCACTAACAGACACTCGTTGGAAAGGTACACTAACTGACTGACACTGACCTCAGTAGTGGCAGCCTGCACCATAGACATCTGGTTCACATTACAGTTTTTTTTTATAAAAGTTTACCTTCTTTCAGCTGTCAGTTTGTATAAAAATGTTGGCGTGACCAACGTGTGTAATGTACAGTACCAATGGTCAGGGCCAGCCATACCATGGGACCCAGCGGGCCCATGGTCCCAGGCGGCATTTTAAGAGGGGCGGCATCCAATAAGTGTGCAACCCCTGCTGGGACAGTTTCACACTGAGCAGATCGTTCTGCCTGTCAGAGCCACTCAGTGTGTCTCATAATGTAACTGAATGCAGAGAGAGAGACCAGTATTGATGTCAGGGGTGGGACCCAGCAGCTATCAAACACCTGCCAATGGGATGGGATCTGGGCAGCCACTACGTGTATGTGGCCCACCCTCTTTCTTAAGCAACCCAATCATTGACTGGTGTTTGATAGCTGCTGGGTCCGGCACACCCTGGATTCCACCCACCCCCAACATCACCGCTGAATTTTGACAGCTGGTCTCTCTCTGCATGCAGTTACATTACATGAAAGAGTTTCACTAAGCGTCAATATCGGCTCAGTGTGAAACTCCCATTTCTCTGTCAGTGCCAGTCAGTGCCACCTGCCAGTGCCACCTGTCAGTACAAGTGATTCCAATCAGTGCCATTTGTCAGTGCCAATCAGTGGCATCTGTCAGTGCCAGTGTTTCCAATCAGTGCCACCTGTCAGTGCCAATCAGTGCTTCCAATCAGTGTCATCTGTCAGTGCCAATCAGTGCCACCTGTCAGTGTCAGTCAGTGCTAATCAGTGTTTTCAATCAGTGCCACCTGTCAATGCTGCCAAATATCAGTGCCAACCAATGCCACCTATCAGTGCCAATCAGTGTTTCCAGTGAGTGCTATCTACCAGTGCAATCAGTGCCGCCAATCAGTGCCAGTGCTTTCGATCAGTGCCCATCAGTGCCACCTATCAGCTCCGCCTATCAGTGTCCATCAGTCCTGCCAATCAGTGCCACTAAATGCTGCCCATCAGTGCTGCCTATTGGTGCTTTCTATTAGTGCCAATCAGTGCCACCTACCCTGTTTCCCCTAAAATAAGCCTAGTGTGATTGTCGGTGATAGCTGCAATAAAAGCCCTACCCCCCAAATAAGCCCTAGTTAAAGTCCTTGTAGGTCTTCTTTTCAGGGTAGGGCTTATTTTTGAGGAAACAGAGTAGGGCTTATTTGGGTGGTAGGGCTTATATTGCAGCCAACACCGATAATCACGCTAGGTCTTATTTTAGGGGAAACAGGGTATCATGCTAATCATTGCTGCCTGCCAGTGCTTCCAATCAGTGACAATCATTGCTTCCTGCCAGTGGTGCCAATCAGTGCACTGAGTGCAGGGATGGGGCGATGAACTCAGCAGCCAGGCACATTCTCCATGGGGGGCCGGCCTGGTGGGGCACAACTGAAATCTGTTGATGTTTATTAATTCCACATGCCGATCTTTCGTATAAAAGTAATCACCACACTACTATTTACAATAAAATACTGGAGCTAAAATAAAAAAAAGTGTCCGTAAAAGGCCTGCCACTAAGCACTGCTATATGTTCCCATACCACAACAAGAAAAAAGAGCAGCATTAACTTACTAATCAATAACTTAATAATGGTGCAATCCCCTAATGTATGGAAAGCTCAATAGTCTTCAGTATTACGACAATACCGGTCTCTGATACGCAACTTCACTTATAATACACATAAAACTGTATAAAATGAAACTTAGCAGAAGTGATGGAAACCTCTCCTATAGATAATGGCTATAAAAAAATGTCTTCATCAGTTTAGGCCAATATGTATTCTGTTACATATTTTTGGTTAAAAAAAATGCAACAAGCGTATATTGATTGGTTTGCGTAAAAGCTATAGCGTCTACAAAATAGGGAATAGATTTATGGCATTTTTAATCTGATTTTCAGATAAATTTAGTTTTAGTTATCATGATATGAAATAATGAATGCTGGGGCCTTTTGGTGGGCGTGATTTTAAAACATTTTTGGGGGGGCAGCCTTTCATTCTTGTGCCCAGACAGCACAATGTCTTGGGCCGGCCTGCTGATGGTAAACTCCATCTAAAGGCCGACATGCACATTACTTAGTTTAACGTTATTCCACAAGAGTGCTTGCACAAGAACCCTCCAAAAATTTGCAAGGGGGCCCAAAAGTTTTGAATGCTTAGGGGCCTCCACAGAAGTTAACCATTCGCCTAAAGGGCACTTTCACCCCCTTCCCGCAAAGGGCTATTTTCAGCTTTCAGTGCTGCCACTTATCGGCTCTCCTTTTCTCACGCTCTGTCAGAAAATCCTGTTTACACTGTGATCAGCTGTGATTGGACACAACTGGTCACGTGGTAAAGAGCCACTGTGATTTGATCTTTATCGCAATCTACGTTCGGCTTCAGAGGACATATCGATCACAGATCACTGCTGGTGCGTGCCGCAGGGGGCACGTGGGAAGCGTAATCATATGCCATATGACACCCTTCTGGCAACGTGCGGCCGTACTGTAGACATCATTCAGCTATGGCACGGTCGTGAAGAGGTTAATCCTGCACTGAACACAAGTATTTAAATAGAGCTGACAATTTATGCAGCACTTTACATATTGTACATTCACTTCAGTCTTTGCCGTCCAGGAGCTTAAGGCTGGGTTCACATTATGTGAATTGGAATATGGGTTTCCCCACATCCAATTCGCATGACAGGAGAGTATGACCGGCTCCCAATGGAGCCGGTTCACATATCTCCGTGGTGGCCGTGGAGCAAATTGCACAGGGGTATGTGGCCATTCATGCGAAAAGAGTGTCCATAGGACAGCCATATCTTTTCTTTTGCTCCAGCACCCATCATTCTAGATCTAGTTTAGAGTAGACTAGTTTAGAGTAGGCTGCTAGATACATTTAGTTAGCTCCTCTGCAACCAGTGGGGCAGGGTATGAGTGTCCATGGGACAGCCATATCTTTGCTTTTGCTCCAGCACCCATCATTCTAGATCTAGTTTAGAATAGACTAGTTTAGAGTAGGCTGCTAGATACATTTAGTTAGATCCTCTGAAACCAGTGGGGCAGGGTTTGATTTATTTGGCCTGTTCAATGTCTCACAGGCTTCTGTTCTACTATTTCCCACTGTCTCCTGGATATTTCTAGAAGTATAGTGGGAGGGAGAGCAGGACAGGCAGCCTGAATATTTATGAGACGCCATCCAATCCCTGGGGATGGCTTGCCCAGTAGGTGGAGGGAATGCCCATAAATGTACTGAGGCCTGGCAGCCAAGGGGCAAAGTCCCAGGGTCCAGCCTTCTGGAGAAGACCCCTGTGCTGATAGCTGATGTGCCCCTGGAGCAGAGAAAGTGAGGAGTCCTTTTAAAGATATCAAGGTCCCAGCATGGCTTAGCTGGAGGGCCTACCGAAGAGGGATAGAGCCTGGGTCAGAGTTTGGACAGAGCTAGGAGAGCAGGAGTGAGGAAGCTCCACTATTCTGGGCCTGAGTGAGTACTTGATCCTGCTACATAGTGGAGAAGTGATTATGGGGTAATTTACCTTACAATTCAGTGCAGTGCAGTCAAGAGTTGTGCAAGACAGCCAGGAGTATGCTATACTGTCTAAGTGTGCCCAGTGAAGCCAGAAGCTCTGCAAGACAGCAAGGAGCACGCCATATTGCTTAAAGCCTCGTACACACGATCAGATTTTCGGACAACCGCCCGTACGTTTTTTGTTGCATACTAGGGGCTGAAAAATTGGGCCTTAGCCACTGTTGCTGGTACCACGACACTGCAACCTCTCCCAGATACACTAGTTGGAGTGCAGGAATGAGCCCTGCTGCAAAGCATTGCATCAAAAATTGTAATTACATGCCCCTGTTAAACAGGGGCTGAAAAATTGGCCCTTAGCCACTGGTGGCATCACCCAGAACTAAAAATGTTCTTCCAAGCTATCAGCAGGATCATTGAGGAGGAAGAGGATAGTCAGTCAATATAACAGGAAAGTCACTCAGCATCAGCATAGGCAGTCTTGAAGGGATGTGACATTTCAAAAAAAAGTATTCAATTACATCAGCTTCAGGTGCTTGATAGCTGGTGGTGATCCAAGACTGATTCATCTTTATGAAGGTCAGTCGATCAACCGAGTCGGTGGATAGACGCACCCTGTGATTGGTTACAAAGCCTCCAGCAGCACTGAAGGTGCGTTCCGAAAGAACGCTGGATGCAGGACAGGCCAGTAGCTCAATTGCATACTGTGCAAGCTCTGGCCAGTGATCCATCCTCAAGACCCAGTAAGCCAGAGGATTTTCAGTGGGAAAGGTGTCCAAGTCTGACCTTGCCCCTAGGTATTCCTGCACATGTAAATCAGACGCTGGTGATGGTTGCTGGAACGGATCATACCTTGGGGCTGACTAAAAAATTGTCTGAACGCATGGGTCAGACGGCCACCTTCTCCACTGCTCCTTGTGACTGACCGAAGCCTCAGCAACACGTTGTCCAGGACCAGGAGTTTGTAACCTCCCAGTCTCTGGGAACGTGCTGCACAGACCTTTCTGCAAGGCCTCCCAGAGATGTCTCATCCTCTGCTCCCTCTGCGATGGCAAGATAAGGTCCGCAACCTTACCCTTGTACCGTGGATCAAGGAGAGTGGCCAGCCAGTAATGGCCCCTCTCCTTGATCCGAAGAATACGAATATCATTTCGCAGGATTTGCAGGATCAGGGAGGCCATGCAGCGTAGGTTAGCTGAGGCATTCGGTCCGGAGTCCTCTGGGTCACTAAGGACAACATGATCCGCAGCCACCTCCTCCCAGCCACGTACAAGTCCACGGGTTTCTTGAGACTGTAAATCATCCCTAAAAGACTGCTGCTGATGATGCTGAGTGCCAGGCTCCACCTCCATGCTGACACAAGCATCCTCCTCCTCCTCTTCCTGTGTGATGGGTGGGAAATCAGGAACACTGTCTAGATAAAGGGGGCCTTGAGAGACAAGGAAGTCCTCCTCTTCCTGCCTCTGTTCTGCCTCAAGTGCCTTGTCCATTATTCCACTCAGCGTATGCTCCAACAGGTGGACAAGAGGTACAGTGTCACTGATGCATGCACTGTCACTGCTCACCATCCTAGTGGCATCCTCAAATGGTGACAGGACAGTGCATGCATCCCTGATCATGCCCCGCTGGCGTGGTGAAAAAAAAAGAGCTCCCCTGACCCTATCCTGGTGCCATATTCCCACAGGTACTCATTGATGGCCCTCTGCTGAGTGTGCAGCCGCTGCAGCATGACCAACGTTGAGTTCCACCTGGTGCGCATGTCACATATAAGGAGGTTCTTGGGCAGGTTCAACTCCCTTTGGAGCTCAGCCAGCCGAGCACTGGCATTAAATGATTGGCGGAAATGCACACAGACTTTCCTGGCCTGCCTCAGGACATCCTGTAAGCTTGGGTACCTGCCCAAGAACCGATGCACCGCCAGGTTAAGGACATGAGCCACACAGGGCACATTGGTCAGTTGTCCCTGTCGGAGGGCGGAGAGGAGGTTGGTGCCATTGTCACAAACCACCATTCCTGGCTTAAGCTGGCGTGGTGTCTCGGCCTGCCCCTGCAGAGCTGACAAAATATTTGCCCCAGTGTGGCTCATGTCCCCCAAACAAACCAGCGCAAGCACGGCATGGCATATTTTTGCCTGCGTACTTGTGTAGCCCCTTGAATGCCTACGGAGCACCGCTGGTTCCAAGGACAAAGCACTGGAAGAGGCCATGGAAGAAGAAGAAGAGGAAAGGGTGGAGGAGAGAGGTGTGTCACAACCAGAAGTAGCATTTTGGAGGCGTGGTGGCGGAACAACCTCCAACACTACTGCACCTTGTCCTGCATCCTTCCCAGCTGCCAGAAGAGTGACCCAATAGGCTGAGAAAGATAGGTAACGTCCCTGTCCATGCCTGATGGACCATGAGTCAGCGGTAATATGCACAATACCGCTGACCGCCCTGTCCAGCGAGGCAAGGACATTGCCTTCCACATGCCGGTAGAGAGACGGAATCGCCTTCCGTGAGAAAAAGTGTCGTTTGGGGACCTGCCACTGAGGAACTGCACATTGCACAAACTCACGGAAGGGGGCCAAGTCTACCAACTAAAAAGACAGCAGCTGAAGTGCTAGCAATTTAACCAAGCTAGCATTCAAACGCATGTGGATGGCTGGGAGTGAACTTCTTTTGACGGTCCAGCAGCTGGGGCAGGGAAATTTGCCTGGTACAATCAGACATCAGTGTACTGCTAGCAGAGTGCCCGCAAGTACTTGGCTGTGACACACCTAATTCTATACCTTCATTCCTCTCAGTGCAGGTTTCAGAGAGGACTGAAGGTCTAGTGGGGTTGGAGATCCCAGCTGATGAGGAGCAAGGAGAGGTCCGCTTTGATCTTTGGTGTGGGTCTTTAAGGTACGCTTGCCAATGAGCTGCATGTCAGGTCAACATAGGTCTGGTCAAGGCTGTGGTGCCCAAGTGGCTGATGTTTTGGCCACGCAAGATATGCTTGAGACATATGTTGCAGATAGCAGTGGTGCGATCTGATGCACTGTCTCAAAAAAGGCCAACATCAAAGAACTTTTGGAATAATGCGCAGAGGCAGCGCCTTGCACAGGCGGAGCTCTGCGGTGTGATTCAGTCAGTGTGCTGCCCCTAAGCTGGCCCCCGGAGGGCATTCTGCCTGTGGACAATTATGGCTCTCCTTGCTGCCGGCGCTGTGATTGGCCAAGCATGCGTGGTCACAGTGCATGCTTGGCCAATCATGAGCCAGCAATGCACTGCGATGGCGTAGTGCATTGTGGGCCATTGGCACCACACGAATATGGTGCGAACGGTCCACAAAGTTCTGATTTCGCCGAACGGACGAATGGCCGATGTTTGAGTCGAACATGTGTTCGACTCGAACACCGAGCTCATCCCTAGTGGCAAATGACAACCCACATCTAGTGACAGGTGATATGGCAAGTGACAATCTGCAAATGGTGGCAGGTGATTTGGCAATCTGCAAATGATGACAGGAGACGTGGCAAGTGACAATCTGCAAATGGTGGCAGGTGATTTGGCAATCTGCAAATGATGACAGGAGAAGTGGCAAGTGACAATCTGCAAATGGTGGTAGGTGACGTGGCAATCTGCAAATGGTGGCAGGTCACAGTAGCAAGTAACAAGTGGCATCTGGTGACAGGCGATGTTGGCAAGTGACACACTGCATCTGGTGACAGGCGACGGTGGCAAGTGACATGCCCAGGGCTCCCACTGATTCTGCATTATGGTGAATTGAATCACTTGCTTACCACTGGTGTGCCCCCCTCCCCCCACGGCCCCGCAAAAAGGTTGGTGACTGCAGCTATGGGCTCAAGCCCCAGATCTTTTGCAGACCTAGCAACGCCCCTGGATACAGTTATAAGAAAGGTTTGCATACCTCTCAACTTTCTGAGATGGGAATGAGAGACACCTATTTGCAAAAGTATGTAGGCGTAGGAAACACACCCTGCCCCGCCCCCTTAAAGGAGAATTGTACAAAACAGAATGGTTGGTTAAACCCACAAGTGCTTTTTTTTACCACTATTATTGCTTTATATTTGCATTTGGAATTTACAAATGCAGCAATTTAGAAATTGGATGAAAGGTTTAGCACTGGGAAACACTTTTTGATAGATAGATAGTGCATTTTATATACAACTATATAAATCAGACCAAAATGAGGAACAAAAGAGGGACAGAGGGAAATTGTTCTGAATGAGGGACAGTCCCTCAAAATCAGGGACAGTAGATAGTGGTGCTCACATACCCACATTAATCCAGATTAGATGTTGTAGGTACACATGCTCATATTGCACACTAAATCAACCGAAGCTCAAAAATCACCTAAACCGTGAGACAGTATGGCACCACTGTAGCAAAGTTATATATATCTGTTTATGTGTTAATGAAAGACTTATATGTCTATTGTATAATTTTTCTATCTCAATTTTTCTATCTCAATAAAAATAAGATTGAATTAACCACTTCCGGCGCAGGCCGATGTACGTCGGCAGATTGACACGGCCAGGCATATTGGTGTACAGGTACGTCCAGTTTTAAATGCCGCCCTGCCATCCCATGGTCGGGACCCCCGTGAGTCCGGTCGTGGGTCCCGCGGACTCGATCGCCACGGGCATACCCATGATCGTCTCGCGGGGTGGCTGAATGAGGAGATGCCGTTGTAAACGGCATCTCCCCGTTCTGCCTAGCAACAAGTGACGCTGATCTCTGCTCCATGTGATTGGAGCAGAGATCAGTGTTCACTAAAACAAAGCCCAGCCTCCCACAGTTAGTAACACGCCCCTAGGACCACTTAACCCCTACACTGCCACCCACTGGTTAACCCCTTCACTGCCAGTGTCATTTACACAGGAATCACTGCATTTGTATAGCAGTGATTGCTGTATAAATGACAATCGTGTCAAAAATGTCCGATGTGTCCGCCATAATGTCGCAGTCACAATAAAAATCGCTGATCGCCGCCATTACTAGTAAAAAAAGAATATTTATTAAAATGCCATAAAGCTATCCCCTATTTTGTAAATGCTATAACTTTTGCGCAAACCAATCAATAATCGCTTATTGCGTTTTTTTTTACTAAAAATATGTAGAAGAATACGTATCGGCCTAAATTGAGGGAATTTTTTTTTTTTGATATATTTTTGGGGGATATTTATTATAACAAAAATTAAAAAATTATGCGTTTTTTTTCAAAATTGTCGCTCTATTTTTGTTCATAGTGCAAAAAATAAAAAACTCAGGGGTGATCAAATACCACCAAAAGAAAGCTCTATTTGTGGGAAAAAAAGGACGTCAATTTTGTTTGGGAGCCACGTCGCACGACCGCGCAATTGTCAGTTAAAGTGACGCAGTGCCGAATCGCAAAAAGTGGTCTGGTCTTAAGCCAGCAAAATGGTCGGGTCTGAAGGTGGTTAAAATCAGGGCCAGTTGGGAGCTATGGGTTTGGTTGCTATTGTTTAGAATGGTAATTCACAATGAGTGACTTGGGAACCACACGTGCCTTGCAGCTTTCCATTTTCTTGCTTTCAGAAACTTCCAAAGGTTTGCTAAGAAAGAAAATATCAGGAAAGTATCAGTACAGTACAGATATGCTGTAATCCATAGCAATTATATTTGGTTGCTATTGGTTACTGCACTTTGTCTTTTTTTGCTTTCTTTCATAGGGCAGCATGGGTTATACATTATGATTTTAGATGTACAAATCTATTTTAGGACTAAATGTTGAAGAATCCTACTCGCTCACTCCCAAAATCAATATGATTGTTGTGTACACGTCGTGAAGGAGCTAAGACACAGACAGACACGTCCCCTGCTCCGTATTTGTGTCCCTTTCCTGATTTTTTTTTGTTGTTGTTTGTTTCTTTTGTATCCTCCCCATGTCTGCCTTTTTCCCAATGAATTATTTTTTCCTCTCCTTCCCTATCTTTCCTTAGTATCTCTTTCTGTCCTCTTCTCCCTCTCTCGGGGTTATATTACAGACACCTCTCAGCTGATTCAGATGTTTTCACACCTCCCTTCTTGTGTAAAGTCCTCTCTCCCCCCTCCCTTTAACTCCCAGACTGGATTTTTTCTGCTGTGTGTGCAGAGACAGATTGGCATTAAACCAGCCCTTTCCCTTAACACAGTGCCAGCCCCATGCCGCCTTCTCCACCTCTGGGAGCTGTAAAAGCATTAAGAAGAGCGAATGGAAGAGGTAGTGAAGATGCAGCTGGCATCATCTGCATAAACAAGAACACAGGACAAGAATTAAAGGGTGGGGGAGGGGAGGGGAGGAAGAGGACCAATATAGGATTTAGGAAGCAGGTAAAAAAAAGAAGAGGGGTGGTGACCATATATGTCCCAATCTTTGCCCAATCGGAACGTTGGTTATAGTGATGTGTAGGGATTGGGTCATGCAGGCTATCCCTAGGGGGCAATAACGAGTCTGGAGACAGTGCTAAACTCTCATATTCAAACAGAGATTTTCCAGCTTCTTGGAAAATTCTGCACAAGTGTGCGCTGACAGGGAACAAGTAATTCATTCCATGTGCACCACATTTACTCGTCACGTTGGGAAAAAAAAAAACAAGGCGGCCTGGTGATGCATTTGAGGCTAGGCAAACACTCAGCAAGACAGTTTCCCTTTAGTGGCCAGGCTGTGATTGTAAAGTCAAATTTATTTTTTAATAAAAAAGCAAAAAACAATCATGGTATACTTACCTGCTGTCTGCAATAATGCACAGAGCGGCCCTGAACCTTCTCTTCTGGGCCCCCCCCCCCCCCACCAGCACTCTCGGTTTCTCCTCTTCTCCGTGTTCTCCCATAGCATCTAATACTAAGAGGTATATACAGTATATGAATACATTGAAAAACTATCACACCGTGGTGGACAATTTACTCAAAAAAAGTGTCTAACCTCTCGCTACTAGGAATCCTAGTGTGAACTGATTATAAATTATATTGAACTGAATATTAAATATTCAATTTAAAATTATTTAAGAATATTAAATATTCAGTTGAATATCTAATATATCTCTCTTTTACTCAGACTGGGAAAACAATCACCCCCTCAAATGGAGTTATCTACTTTCACTACAAAGTGTCTCATTATATTTGTATTAGTTCTGATACAGTTCTGAGTACTGTGACAATAGTTGGTGCGATTATTCGCAAATGGAAGAAACACAAAATAAATGTCAATCTCCCTCGGTCTGGGGCTGCATGCAAGATCTCATCTCGTGACATTTCAATGATCATTAGTACTGTGAGGAATCAGTCCAGAACTACACGGTAGAATCCTGTCAGTGATCTCAAGGCAGCTGGGATCATAGTCACCAAGAAAACAATTGGTAACACACTACGCCATGAAGGACTAAAACCCTGCAGCGCCCGCAAGGTCCCCCTGCTCAAGAAAGCACACGTACAGGCCCATCTAAAGTATGCTAATGAACATCTGAATGATTCATTGGAGAACTGGGTGAAAGGGTTGTGGTCAAATAAGCCCAAAGACTAGCCCTTTGGCATCAAATCTCTGTGTTTGGAGGAAGCGGAATGCTGCCCATGACCCCAAGAACACCATCCCCACAGTCAAAAATGGAGGTGGAAACATTATGCTTTGGGGGTGTTTTTTTGCCACGGGACAGGACAACTTCACCACATCAAAAGGATGATGGACAGGGCCGTGCACTGCCAAGTTGGTGGGTGAGAACCTCCTTTCCTCAGCCAGGGCATTGAAAATGGGTCATGGATGGGTATTGCAGCATGACAATGACCCAAAACATACGGCCAAGACAACAAAGAAGTGGCTCAACAAGAAGTACATTAAGGTCCTGGAGAGGCCTAGCCAGTCTCCAGACCTTAATCCCATAGAAAATATGTGGAGGGAACTGAAGGTTTGAGTTACCAAACGTTAGCCTCGAAACCTCAATGACTTGGAGAGTATCTGCAAAGAGGAGAGGGACAAAATCCCTCCTGAGATGTGTGCAAACCTGGTGTCCAACTACAAGAAACATCTGACCTCTGTGATTGCCAGCAAGGGTTTTGCCACCAAGTACTAAGTCATGTTTTGCAAAGGAATCAAATACTTTTTTCACTCATTAAAATACAAATCAATTTATAACTTTTTTGAAATGCGTTTTCTGGATTTTATTGTTGTTATTCTGTCTCTCGCTGTTAAAAAAAAAAAAAAAAAAACTACCATTAAAATTATAGACTGATTATTTCTTTGTCAGTGGGCAAATGTACAAAATCAACAGGGAATCAAATACCTTTTTCCCTCAGTATAGGAAGGTCCATTGGTATATGATCTAATTATAAGAGGATCTCCAAGGTAAACACAGCTAGAATATCAGAAGTGTATATCTCCGTAGTGCTCAACCAAGTATTAGGCCTCATGTACATTGGGTGTCAAAAACACCACTTTTAAGGCTCCTTTCACACGAACATTCCGATCAGGTCAGTTTTTTAGGTGGACTTGATCTGAGTCTCCATTCTCGTCTAAGGAGCAGTGGGTATAAACGGACATGTGTCTGTTTGCACCTGCCTACATCCAATTTAATCTGATCCACTAGAAACAGACAGATGGGGTTCCATTCCCCTTCCATTCAGGGGATTGGTTCAGATAGTAGTCGGGTGTAAGGGCGGGTCGTGTACATCTGACCACCCATAGAGGAGAGCGGGCTGTGTCCATGTCTGCTCTGCTTCACTGAACCTGTAATTTGCCTGCTTAGCAGGGTTCAACGGACAGATGTGTGAAAGAACCCTGACTTTTTTTTTCTGCATCTAAATGCCCCTCCATGTTAACCTATTTGTGTCCTTGCATTTAGAGGCAGAATCATTTAGAGACAAAAAAGGAAAATCAAGGTGCATTTAGTGCTTGAGCATTCATTTGTTTCAATGACCAGAATAAATGAATATTCTGGCCAATTAAATAAATTAACACCCAAACGCATGATGCGACAAAACATGTTTGCAAACAAGGCATTAGGAGCGCTTTTAACCACTTGCCGACCGCCGCACGACGATGTACGTCGACAGAATGGCACGGGCAGGCATAAGGGCTTACATGTACGTCCTTGCCTGCCCGCGGGTCGGGGGCCCGATCGGGCCCCCGCCCGGTGCCTGCGGTGGTCGGTATTCGTTCGGGAGCGATCCCGGACGAGGGGACGGCCATTCATTCATGGCCACCCCCTCGCGATCGCTCCCGACGAATGAAAATGCTCCGTGACATCACTTCCTCTCCTGTAATGTAAACACAGGAGAGGAAGTGATGTAATCTCTCCTCCGTGTCGGTATTTTTCGTTCCGACACCGAGGAGAGAGGATCGGTGAGTTGCACCAACACGACACTACACAGTAGAACATGCCAGGCACACTCACACCCCCCCTTCACCCCCCGATCACCCCCCTAATTACCCCTGCCCCCCCAGTCACAGTGACACCAATGTCATTTTTTTTTTTTTTTTTGCATTGGTGTCATTTGTGACTGTAATAACTGTTAGGGCAGTTAGGGTTAGCCCCCTTTAGTTCTAATGTACCCCCCTAACCCCCCCAATAAAGGTTTAACCCCGTGATCACCCCCCGTCGCCAGTGTCACTAAGGCTGGGTTCACATTGCAGCGGTTTATGAGAACGAATGTGATTCGCACTGCACTGCAGTGCAAATCACATCCGATCTCTGTGCGATTCGAGTTCAGCCATACAGATAGTATGGCTGAATTCGCATCGCACCCGCCGCACCCGCCGCAAATTCGCACAGGACCCTTTTTTTGGCCCGCAGCAGAATCGGATCGCATGGGTGTTCACACCATGCGATCCGAGTTTGCAGATCGCACTGCGATATGCGAACTGATCTGGGGGTGTCATTAACATTTCACTGACACTCCCAGCAGTTCGCATAGGGCAGTGTGAACTGCCGCCGGGAGGCATGCGATGCGGGAACCCGCCGCGGATTCGTGGCGTTCCCGCATCGCTCCAGTGTGAACCCAGCCTAATAAGCGATCGTTTTTCTGATCGCTGTATTAGTGTCACAGGTGACGCTAGTTAGGCAGGTAGGTATTTAGGTTCGCCGCAGCTTTTTATAGCGCCAGGGACCCCCATATACTACCGCATAAAGCCCCCTGATTGCCCCCTAGTTAACCCTTTCACCAGTGATCACCATATAACTGTTACAGGTGACGCTGGTTGGTTAGTTATTTTTTTATAGTTTCAGGGCACCCGCCATTTATTACCTAATAAAGGTTTAACCCCCTGATCACCCGGCGGGTGTCATTTGTGACTGTAATAACTGTTAGGGCAGTTAGGGTTAGCCCCCTTTAGTTCTAAGGTACCCCCCTAACCCCCCCCAATAAAGGTTTAACCCCGTGATCACCACCCGTCGCCAGTGTCACTAAGGCTGGGTTCACATTGCAGCGGTTTATGAGAACGGATGTGATTCGCACCGCACTGCAGTGCAAATCACATCCGATCTCTGTGCGATTCGAGTTCAGCCATACAGATAGTATGGCTGAATTCGTGTCGCACCCGCCGCACCCGCCGCAAACTCGCACGGGACCCTTTTTTTGGTCCGCAGCAGAATCGGATCGCATAGGTATTCACACCATGCGATCCGAGTTTGCAGATCGCACTGCGATATGCGAACTGATCTGGGGGTGTCATTAACATTTCACTGACACTCCCAGCAGTTCGCATAGGGCAGTGTGAACTGCCGCCGGGAGGCATGTGATGCGGGAACCCGCCGCGGATTCGTGGCGTTCCCGCATCGCTCCAGTGTGAACCCAGCCTAATAAGCGATCGTTTTTCTGATCGCTGTATTAGTGTCACAGGTGACGCTAGTTAGGCAGGTAGGTATTTAGGTTCGCCGCAGCTTTTTATAGCGCCAGGGACCCCCATATACTACCGCATAAAGCCCCCTGATTGCCCCCTAGTTAACCCTTTCACCAGTGATCACCATATAACTGTTACAGGTGACGCTGGTTGGTTAGTTATTTTTTTATAGTTTCAGGGCACCCGCCATTTATTACCTAGTCTCACTAGTGTACCCCTAAATTTAGGGGTGTCTACTTTCCAAAATGGGGTCATTTGGGGGGGGTTTGTGCCATCTTGGCATTTTATGGCCTTCAAAACTGTAACGCCCTTAGAAAGCCTGAAGGCGGTGCTTGGTTTTCGGGGCCCCGTACGCGGCTAGGCTCCCAAAAAGTCCCACATATGTGGTATCCCCGTACTCAGGAGAAGCAGCAGAATTTATTTTGGGGTGTCATTTCACATATGCCCATGGCATGCGTGAGCAATATATCATTTAGTGACAACTTTGTGAAAAAAAAAAAAAAAAAAAAGTTTGTAATTTTCCCGCAACTTGTGGCAAAATATAAAATATTCCATGGACTCAACATGCCTCTCAGCAAATAGCGTGGGGTGTCTACTTTCTAAAATGGGGTCATTTGTGGGGGTTTTGTGCCATCTTGGCATTTTATGGCCTTCAAAACTGTAATAGGTAGTGAGGAGTGAAGTCAAATATTTACGCCCTTAGAAAACATGAAGGCGGTTCTTGGTTTTCGGGGCCCCGTACGCGGCTAGGCTCCCAAAAAGTCCCACATATGTGGTATCCCCGTACTCAGGAGAAGCAGCAGAATTTATTTTGGGGTGTCATTTCACATATGCCCATAGCATGTGTGAGCAATATATCATTTAGTGACAACTTTGTGAAAAAAAAATAAAAAAAAATTTAAGTTTGTAATTTTCCCCGCAACTTGTGGCAAAATATAAAATATTCCATGGACTCAAAATGCCTCTCAGCAAATAGCTTGGGGTGTCTACTTTCTAAAATGGGGTCATTTGTGGGGGTTTTGTGCCATCTTGGCATTTTATGGCCTTCAAAACTGTAATAGGTAGTGAGAAGTGAAATCAAAAATTTACGCCCTTAGAAAGCCTGAAGGCGGTGCTTGGTTTTCGGGGCCCCGTACGCGGCTAGGCTCCCAAAAAGTCCCACATATGTGGTATCCCCGTACTCAGGAGAAGCAGCAGAATTTATTTTGGGGTGTCATTTCACATATGCCCATAGCATGTGTGAGCAATATATCATTTAGTGACAACTTTGTGAAAAAAAAATAAAAAAAAATTAAAGTTTGTAATTTTCCCGCAACTTGTGGCAAAATATAAAATATTCCATGGACTCAAAATGCCTCTCAGCAAATAGCTTGGGGTGTCTACTTTCTAAAATGGGGTAATTTGTGGGGGTTTTGTGCCATCTTGGCATTTTATGGCCTTCAAAACTGTAATGGGTAGTGAGAAGTGAAATCAAAAATTTACGCCCTTAGAAAGCCTGAAGGCGGTGCTTGGATTTCGGGGCCCCGTACGCGGCTAGGCTCCCAAAAAGTCCCACATATGTGGTATCCCCGTACTCAGGAGAAGCAGCAGAATTTATTTTGGGGTGTCATTTCACATATGCCCATAGCATGTGTGAGCAATATATCATTTAGTGACAACTTTGTGTAAAAAAAAAAAAAATATTTTTTTTTTGTCATTATTCAATCGCTTGAGGCAAAAAAATAAAATATTCAATGGGCTCAACATGCCACTTATCAATTTCCTTAGGGTGTCTACTTTCCAAAATGGGGTCATTTGGGGGGGTTTTGTACTGCCCTGCCATTTTAGCACCTCAAGAAATGAGATAGGCAGTCGTAAACTAAAAGCTGCGTAAATTCCAGAAAACGTACCTTAGTTTGTAGATGTGACAACTTTTGCGCAAACCAATAAATATACAATTATTGACTTTTTTTTACCAAAGACATGTGGCTGAATACATTTTGGCCTAAATGTATGACTAAAATTGAGTTTATTGGATTTTTCTAATAACAAAAAGTAGAAAATATCATTTTTTTTCAAAATTTTCGGTCTTTTTACGTTTATATCGCAAAAAATAAAAATCGCAGAGGCAATCAAATACCATCAAAAGAAAGCTCTATTTGTGGGAAGAAAAGGACGCAAATTTTGTTTGGGTACAACATTGCATGACCGCGCAATTACCAGTTAAAGCAGCGCAGTGCCAAATTGTAAAAAGACCTCTGGTCATTTACATGCAAAATGGTCCGGTCTGAAAGTGGTTAAAGCTGCATTTCTCCTGCCAGGAGAATGCATGAGGCCTTAGTGTCTGTCTTGGAAGTGAACAGACAATACCCATCCTACTGTAGGTGCAAAAACTGTACATCTGAGAATAGAACCTTCTTCAGGTGCCTATCTCTGTACAAAATAGGTAAATATCTCTGAATAATATGTGGTATCTTTTTCAATTCCAAACTATAATATGTGGAAGAACTTGTAGACTGTGACTTATTCCTGGAGTGTCTTTATCTCTTGTTCTTAATATAGTTTCCTGAAGAGTTCCCCTGACATTCAAATATGCTTTCTTAACTACACCCGGGTCATATCCACGCTCCAGGAATCTCCTTAATAACAGCAGCCTCCTTTACAAAACTTTCAATGTTAGAGCAGTTCTGTTCAGCTGTGATGAATTGACCCTTTGGCATAGCTCTTATAACATGGCTTGGATAACAGCTCGCTTCATGGAGTAGAGAAATCTTGAAGATGGACTTCCAGTAAGCTTGTGCGTAAATTTTCTTATCTTCGACTGAACCACACAACTTTATGTGTAGATAATTATTTGGGACTCCTGTTCTTTCCCCTGTGAAATTCAAGTTTCATTTATTCTTATTTAAATATTCCAAGAACCTCTCAATAGACAAGTCACGTTTCACCACAAACAGAAGATTATTGATGTAGCGGCAATAAAACTTAATCTGATTTCTAAGTAGATTTGTATTTGCAAAGACGCCCCTCCCACCAACCCATATATCTGCTGGCATAAGCTTTGCGTCTATGGATGTACTGCTAAATGCAAAACCTTAGGAAGACCTGAGAACAGCCATGATGTTAAAGCTGAGTTCCACCCAAAAGTGGAATCTGATTCCTCCCCCCCACAATTGCCACCTTTCAGGGGGGAGGGGGGTGCAGATACCTGTATAATCAACTTCCAGGAATAGACTCCCGTGGGAGTCACGCTCCTTCCCACACTCCCCCGGTGTCTCCTGGGAAATACACAGGTCCCAGGAGATAGCGGGGATCATTTAGGATGCACAGCGTGACTTGTGCATGCGCAGTAGGGAACCCAGGAAGTGAAGTCGTAACGCTTCACTTCCTGATTCCCCCACCAAGAATGGTGGCGGCAGCAGGTGAGAGCCGAGCGATTGATCGGTCCATTTAGTAAAAGTCAGCAGCTGCAGTATTTGTAGCTGCTGGCTTTTAATATTTTTTTTAGGTGCACTCCCGCTTTAATGTACCTGAGACTGCAACTTCTGAGACAGAAAAACTCAAGCAAGGTATCTATAATAAACCGTGTAGCGGCATCCCAGACCTCCAAAAGCCCAATGGTGACCTCTAGAGTTAGGGAGAGCTGAGATCCTTCTTCACAGTATGGGTTACTAGGCATGGTGGGTGTAATAATGGGAACAGAGGGGTGCCAGACTGAGTGCAGTATAAATCATATATTTAATAAAAACAAGTAGTAACTCACAGGTTAAATTAGATGAGTTCAGTATGTGGTGAAAATCGCCAGTCCTGGAGTCTCATAGAAGTCTTCCCTTTGCAGCCTGGGGCACTGGGTGTAATGCAAGTTGAAAACATGGGCACCAGTCACTTTTTGGATGGGAACAAACTAGATTTTTTGTCTCTTAACAAGAACTGAGGGAGAAAGGGTTTAGGGTCAGGACACCATTAGGCAGATGCAATAGCAATTGGCAGACTTCGAGACAAAAATAGGCAGAAAGCTATTCTGGAAGAGGGCCTTTAAGCTGGATGCAACAATTGTATTTGTAGAACTGCTGTCTCCTATGGCAACTGAACTTTGAACAGACAATAGAGAGCCATACACGTAACTCACAGTAACCCGTTATAGATGTTTTCTTACATCTCACAGTATCTTAGTGTAGAACTTTGCTCACTGAGGTCCCGGTCTCTCACTAGACTTCAAGATCCCAGTCATCTGGATCCCTTGAGCTCTTCCACAGCTAACCCATAGCATTATCCTCAGGTGTCTCCCCTGCTAACCCGCTGGGCACTCTGCTGAAGCTTTCCCGCTACTTCACTGTCCCCGGCTGGTGAAAAGGCTGCTCTGGTACTTCTTCAGATTCTCATACACTTGCCTTTGACAACAGGAATGGTTGTCCCTTGCTGGCGACTATTCCTCCCTTTACCTCTTTCCTTGATCATCACTTGCCCCTGGCGACAGGAGTGGCCATTAGTGATGGAGAACTTCCGACGGGATGTTTCGCGAACGCGGACCGCGAACGCGGCGGGCCCCATTGACTTCAATGGGAGGCGAACTTTGCAAACCTACAGGTCAAATTTGCAGCCACAAAATAATTACTAGCTGTGCAAACATAGTCCCACCACATGGCCAATGACATAACACATGTATGAGGTGAATCTGGGATCGACAACTACAAGCATTCTTTTTTTATATGTGAAATTGTTGTGACAATTCAGGACTGTGGCGCGCATGAAGGCAATGGAGGAGAGGGAAGGTCAGGGTAGGCAAAGAAGAGGGTGCAGGAGATGATCACCAGCAGCGTGACATACAGCAATGACACCTGCACCGTGATAGAGTGATCTGACACCAGCACCGTGATAGAGAGCACTGACATCAGCAGCGTGACATACAGCAATGACACCTGCACCTTGATAGAGTGATCTGACACCAGCACCGTGATAGAGAGCACTGACATCAGCAGCGTGACATAAAGCACTGACACCAGCACCGTGATATACAGCACTGACACCAGCACCGTGATAGAGAGCACTGACATCAGCAGCGTGACATACAGCAATGACACCTGCACCGTGATAGAGTTATCTGACACCAGCACCGTGATAGAGAGCACTGACATCAGCAGCGTGACATACAGCAATGACACCTGCACCGTGATAGAGTGTTCTGACGCCAGCATCGTGATAGAGAGCACTGACATCAGCAGCGTGACATAAAGCACTGACACCAGCACCGTGATATACAGCACTGACACCAGCACCGTGATATACAGCACTGACATCAGCAGCGTGACATACAGCAATAACACCTGCACCGTGATAGAGTGATCTGACACCAGCACCGTGATAGAGAGCACTGACATCAGCAGCATCACATAAAGCACTGACACCAGCACCGTGATATACAGCACTGACACCAGCACTGTGATAGAGAGCACTGACATCAGCAGGGTGACATACAGCAATGACACCTGCACCGTGATAGAGTGATCTGATACCAGCACCGCGATAGAGAGCACTGACATCAGCAGCGTGACATAAAGCACTGACAACAGCACCGTGATATATAGCACTGACACCTGCACCGTAAGCAGCCCCAGGAGGAAGTCAGCATAGCACAGGGATGATGGGAGCCCCTCATAATGAGCATAGCACAGGGATGGTGGGAGCCACTCATAATATGCACAGCAGAGGTACAGCCCCAGGAGGAAGTCAGCACAGCACAGAGATGGTGGGAGCCCCTCATAATAAGCAGCCCCAGGAGGATGTCAGCATAGCACAGGGATGGTGGGAGCCCCTCATAATAAGCAGCCCCAGGAGGAAGTCAGCACAGCACAGGGATGGTCGGAGCCCCTCATAATGAGCATAGCACAGGGATGGTGAGAGCCCCTCATGATGAGCATAGCACAGGGATGGTGGGAGCCCCTCATAATATGCACAGCAGAGGTACAGCCCCAGGAGGAAGTCAGCACAGCACAGGGATGGTGGGAGCCCCTCATAATAAGCAGCCCCAGTAGAAATATGACACCGCTCAACCTCTTCAAACAGGAGGGTACGGGCATATAGTACGGTGTGCTTTTTTTGGACAAGGAAGTGAGCCAAATGAAGAAAGAAGGTCTGTGTGCTCGATTAAAAAAAAAAAAAATCTACTGGTCACTTGTGTTGAATTCCTCCGAGATCCATGCCTCATTCATTTTTAGAAATGTGAGGTAGTTAACACTGTCGTGAGCTAGGCGAGTACGCTTATCGTTCACGATCCCCCCTGCTGCGCTGAACATCCTTTCGGACAGGACACTGGACGAGGGGCAAGCCAACAGTTCGATTGCAAATTTGGCAAGCTCTGGCCAGAGGTCAAGCCTGCCCACCCAGTAGTCCAGGGGTTCATCACTCCTCAGAGCGTCCACATCGGCCGTTAACACGATGTAGTCGGACACCTGACGGTCTAGGCGTTCCCTGATGCTGGATCCGGATGACACCTGTCGATGTGTCGGCTGAAAGAATGTCCTCATATCCGAAGTCACCAACACATCTTCAAACCGGCCTCTTCTTGCAGGCGCTGTTGGATTGGTACCCGCAACTCCTTCTCTGGGAGTGGGAATTGCTCCTCTGCCAGTGCACGCAAAAGCAGAATGCAGCATTTCTCGAAGCAAGGCCTGGAAGTGCTCCATTCTGACAGCCCTCTGTGACGGCGGTAACATTTCCACCATTTTGTGTTTGTACCGGGGGTCTAAGTACGTTGCCACCCAGTACTGGTCCTTGACCCTTATGCTTTTTATACGGGGGTCCCTATTAAAACACTGGAGCATGAAGGCCCCCATTTGCACTAAACTGGAAGCGGTGTGGTGGCCTGGCTCCTACTCATCATCCAGGATAATGTCGCCCTCTTCATTCTCCTCTCCCCATCCACGCACAACAACAGGGATCCCAGAAAGGTTTAAAGCATGCTCTTCTTGCTCCTCCTCATCCGCCCTGGCACCATCCTCCTCTGACTCCTCTTCAGACTCCTGTTGTTCACTTGTCTCAGATAGAGTAGCCCCCCCCCCTGGGAATTCATCCAGCATTGCGACTTCCTCATCTTCCCACTCCTGCTCCTCCACAGCTTGATCAATGACATGATGCAATGCACGCTCCATAAAGAAGGCATAAGGTACCATGTCACTGATGGTGCCATGGTTGCGACTGACCAGTTTGGTGATCTCCTCAAATGGGCACAGAAGTCTGCATGCGTCGCACATGAGCAGCCACTGGCACGGTGAAAAAAAAACCAGCTCCCCAGAACCTGTTCTGCCGCAGAGTTCATACAGGTAGACGTTAACTGCACGTTTCTGCTGGAGCAGCCTATCAAGCATATAGGAGGTTGAGTTCCATCGCGTCAGGCAATCGCAAATAAGACGTCTGACCGGCAGATTGTGTCGCCGCTGAATGTCAGCAAGGCGAGCCATGGCCGTGTAAGATCTTCTGAAATGGGCCGAGATTTTCCTTGCCTGCCGCAAGATGTCCTGGACCCCAGGGTATTAGACAACGAATCGCTGCACGACCAAGTTTAAGACGTGTGCCATGCATGGCACGTGCGTAATTTTGCCCTGTTTCAATGTGCTAAGCAGATTGGCACCGTTGTCACACACCACTTTACCAACTGTCAAATTGAGCGGTGTTAGCCACTGATCTGCCTGTGAACGCAAAGCTGAAAGGAGTGCCGGGCCAGTGTGGCTCTTGGCTTCCAGGCACAACAGATGCAGCACGGCATGGCAACGTCTCACCTGGCATGTCGAATAGGTTCTTAGGAGCTTGGGCGGCGGAGCAGAAGAGACGCTAGCAGCGGAAAAGGAGGAGTCAGCCGAGGAGGAAAGGGAGGAGGATGGAGTAGGAGGAGGAGGAGAAGAGCCAGGCCTGCATGCAATCCGTGGCGGTAAAACCAAATCTACACGATGCCACGGGTTACATGCTTGACGGCCGTCAGAAGGTTCACCCAGTGGGCAGTAAAAGTGATATACCTTCCCTGCCCGTGTTTGCTAGACCATGTGTCTGTGGTCAGATGTATCTTGGCACCGACACTGTGTGCCAGAGATACATTCACTTGCCGCTGAACATGGCCATATAGCTCTGGGATGCCCTTCTCTGAGAAATACTTCCTTCCTGGGACCTTCCATTGTGGTGTTCCAATGGCCACAAATATTCGAAAGGCCTCCGAGTCCACCAGTTTATATGGCAGTAGTTGGCGGGCTATCAGTTCTGACAAGCCAGCCGTCAACCGTTGGGCAAGAGGGTTATCCGGCATCATCATTTTTTTACACTCGAACATTAGGCCCACGGAAGCCTGCCTTTTTGCAGAAAAACGTGAGCTTGGCGTGATGGAAGGTGGAGTGGAGGACAATTGTGAGGAAAGAGGAGAAGGAGAAGTAGAAGACGAGGCTGGACGGTGAGAGCCTGGAGTGTGGCTTTCTGTGTTCCGTTGCTCCCACTGGGCTCGGTGATGGCTGCTCATGTGCCTTCTTAAGGCGGTCGTCCCTAGGTGAGTGTTGGGCTTACCGCGACTAATGCGTTGACTGCAAAGATTGCAGATGGCAACGCTATTGTCAGCAGCGGACACGTTAAAAAAAGCGCCAGATGTGACCGTACATGGTCGATGACTCGCTCCTGATACATTAGCAGTCTGCTTTGTCCCTCCTGTGCACCTCAACCCTATATATTGTGGACCTATACCAGTCCTTAAAGAATAGCAGACTGTACCTCACTCAACCCTATGTACTGTAGTACCCTATACCTTACCAGTCCTTATAAGGACCTTTGTGGAACTAGTAGGTTGTGAATGATTAGCAGACTGTACCTCAGTCCCTATACTGATAAAGGACTACTGCAGCAGAAGGGCAGCAGGCAAGTATAATATTCTTTCTATATTTGGAAGAAATAATATTATACGTGTACAAGCCTATTACCATACCAGTCCTGAAAAGAACCTTTGTGGACCTTATAGTAACAGCTACTGATTAAACTGACTGTCCCTCACTGCCACACACAGCTTCCTGCCTGTCCCTATTTAAACTGACAAAACACAGGCTGCTGGAACAATAACTTGAATAGCACTAAAAACTATATCCTGTATTACTTTACCATACCAGTCCTGAAAAGGACTTTTGTGGACCTAATAGTAACAGCTGATGATTAAACTGACTGTCCCTGCTGCACACAGTGTCCTGTTCCTCTCTCTACATTGACAAAAGACAGGCTGCTGCAACAATCACTAGCACAGCAGTGCCTCAAACCTATATCCTGAACTACACCTAACACCTATACCAGTCCTGAAATGAACTTTTGTGGACCTAATAGCAAGCGATTTGGGTCACTGCAGTCTCTCCCTGCTCCACACAGCAACCTCTCCCTATAGTGACATACGAAAGAATGTAAAATGGCCGCCGGATCGGGTCTATTTATAAGTTAGGGGGAATGTCCAAGTGTCCATGTGCTGTAATGTCTCAATTGGCTGTCCTGTACCACATGATGGATGTGTCATCATAGGTCAAAGTTCTTTTACACAGTAAACACGGAAGTCCGCCGGGCGAATGGCGGCAATAGTCCGCCGATCGGGCGGATCGCGAACAGCCGAAATTCGCCGCAAAAAGACAGCCGGGCGAACCGTTCGGCCATCCCTAGTGGCCATCGAATGTGGCAACTACTTCTCCCTCATCGCTGCCAAAGATGCGGTTCCCCATCCGGCGGAACATCTGCAACTTGGTTGGGCATCATGGACTTTGAGGATACACAAGTTTTGCTCAGAGATAGGTTAAGTACATCCAGAGGTGCCCTGCAGGTAAAAAACACTGCAGGACTCTTGCAGAGATTGGTCCATGCAATGTGAGTAAATTGGTGATAGTTGGCTGTCATAAATCGCCAGTAATACCTTCATAACCTGTCTGTCTGCTTACCTGGTCTGTGTGCCAGCCTTGGTTAAGTAATCTTCCTTCAGCGTGGCTCCACCCTAGCTTCTACAGGATACACTATTTAACACTGTGCTTTCCAAGCCTGCCTTGCCCGAGCAATATTGTGTGTTTAGTTTTCTGATTGGCTTTTTTTTTTGCCTACAATATGTACTGTCTAATGACAGCATGCTCACAAGCACTGAGAGGCGCACAAGCTGTAAAAAGAGCACTATTTATAAATGGCTCTCCAGTAATAAGAGTCTACCTTCCTCTGTCCAGGGAGCCGCAATGTCAGTCCCCCGAGGCTGATCAGTCCATCGGATTGTGTGCAGGTGTCGCCATTCCAACTAAGGGAAACTGGAAATGGAGCCTTTCGGCTTAACTCCTTGTTTGAGACTGTGCATGCGCGAGTCACGTGGTGCTTTGTGAATGTCATACATCCATGTACCAGAAGACAACAAGATGTCCTAATATATATATATATATATATATATATATATATATATATATATATACTGTATATATGTACATAAAACTAAATAATTTGTTGGTAATGAAGAGGTTTAACAGTGTAGGTATTTGGCTGAATGGTCGGACAGGGAGTAACTGTAACTTGCAGTTTGCTAGATAGATGCCAAGTTAGAAGCAATAATGCAAAACAGGTTCAAGGTGGTAAAGATGCATGTATAGACTGCAGAATAATAAAATCTGTACTTATCCAGCTACCTCTGCCTCATCAGGTGTTGCCTTGTAGACAGGATGAGTTTATTAGTTAGGAAGTTGGCTTGCCCAGTCGAGGGACAGGGTTAATTGCTAGCTCCTCTGTACCCAGACTTTTTGGGCTCTGCCTGTCCACCTTGTGATATTAGTAGAAGGGGGAGGCTGAGTTCTGGAGCTCATCCAGTTCCCAAAGATGCTGTGACTAATATTATTGAATACTGAAAGGGATTGCTGTGCCCAGCAGTCCATCGAAAAACACCGGAAGACTGGAGAACTGCCAAGCCTCGAAGGATGACAGTAATGGACAATCCCCATGTTGAGGTATGCCTGGACAACTTAGTTCAACATGATATGTTGCACTTGAAATTACTTGTTGGACTTTCCCACAACTGTTCAGTAAAGTTGCCTTAAGCCTGGTCTGAAGTCATTTAAAGGAGTGCATGATGGTTTCTGGCATATGAAAGAACAGGGTCAGTGAAGCACATGTGGAATGTGAAGCAAAGCCACTACAAAAGGTTTACTCTGCAAGACAAGCAGGAGGAGGAATGGGGTTGCTATGAGTAACTAGTGTAAGGTACATTGCAGCTGGTCATGAATCTTGGTACCTGACATGGCGGAGGGGGGTGGTGATCTGGCTCCCTCCACATTGGTCAGTTCCCAAGGGTATCGGGACTAGGGATGAGCCGAACACCCCCCGGTTCGGTTCGCACCAGAACTTTCGAACGGACCCCAAATTCGTACGAACCTTAGAACCCCATTGAAGTCTATGGGACCTGAACGTTCGAAATTAAAAGGGCTAATTTTAACGGCTAATATGCAAGATACTGTCCTAAAAAGGGTTTGGGGACCTGGCTCCTGCCCCAGGGGACATGGGTCAATGCAAAAAAAAAGTTTTAAAAACGGCCGTTTTGGCGGGAGCACTGATTTTAATGATGATTAAAGTGAAAAAAAAAAGTGAAATATTCCTTTAAATATGGTGCCTGGGGGGTGTCTGTAGTATGCCTGTGAAGTGCCACGTGTTTCCCGTGTTTAGAACAGTCCCTGCACAAAATGACATTAAACGGAAATAACACCATTTAAAACTGCTTGCGGTTTTAATGTTATATCTGGTTCCTGCAATATGGTTGAAAATCATTGAGAAAAATGGCATGGGTAGCCCTCCCTGCCCATTACCAGCCTATTTGGGTCTTGTACGCATATTAAGGGGAACCCTGTACCCATATTAAAAAAAGGAAATGCGTGTGGCCCCCAGGCCCTATATACTCAGAACAGCAGTATACAGGCGGTGCAAACAAGACAGGGACTGTGTAGGTTTGTTGTGTTAAGTTGAATCTGTTTGTAATTTTCAACTGGTAAATTTTTAGGCCTCTTTCACACTAACGTCCCGTTCAGGCCCGCCTGTCAGTTTTTCAGGCGGACCTGAACGGGTGCTCCATAGAGCTCTATGGAGCGTCGGATGTCAGCGGTGACATGTCCGCTGACATCCGACCCGCTCCGATCCGAAAAAGTGTAACGGAGGAAAAAGCTATTTTTCCATCCGTCTGCGGATCGGGTGACGACGGGCACTGCGGTCCGTCGTCATCCGATCTCCCATAGGGGAGAGCGGCGCTGTGACAGATCCGTCCCTGCGCAGTGTGCAGAGACGGAGCTGTCATCTCCCTGCTCAGCGGGGATCGGCGGAGTGATCCCCGCTGAGCAAACGGACATCCACGGGGCGGATCAGAACTGATCCGCCCCGTGTGAAAGGACCCTTAAAGTGTAGCTCCAGTCAAAAAAACAATTTTTAAGCTTTTTGGAAAACATAGGGAAGGGTTATCACCCCTGTATAATTTGTTTTGTCGTCCATCTTTTTTCATCTCACTTGCTGTTGTCTTCTTCCGTTTGCAAGTAGGAGATGTTTGTAAGTTGGATGTTTGAAAGTAGGGGCCTGCCCTATATGCTCTGCAGAAATGGCGGAACAAGGTGTTGGTTTTGCCACAACATTGTAAGCCCTCAAAGTGACTCTTGGTGGGCGCTGGAGCGCCCTGCTGTGAACGATTATATCAAGAATTGTAATTACATGCCATTGTTGAACAGTGGTAGAAAAATTGACCTTTGGTGGTTGTGGTGCTGGTGCCACAACACTATAAGTCCTCACCGTTACTCTGGGTGGGCACAGGATGGGGCCCTCCTGTGAAATATTATATCAAGAATTGTAATTACATGTCCCTGTTAAACAGGGGCAGAAAAATTGGGCCTTAGGCACTGGTGCTGGTGCCACCACACTACAACCTCTCCCATATACTTTAGTTTTATTGCAGGAATTAGCCCTGCTGCAAAGCATTGCATCAAAAATTGTAATTAAACGCCCCTGTTAAACAGGGACAGAAAAATTGGGCCTTAGGCACTGGTGCTGGTGCCACCATACTGCAACCTCTGCCATATACTCTTGTTTTATTGCAGGAATTAGCCCTGCTGCAAAGCATTGCATCAAAAATTGTAATTAAACGCTCCTGTTAAACAGGGGCAGAAAAATTGGGCCTTAGGCACTGGTGCTGGTGCCACCACACTGCAACCTCTCCCATATACTCTTGTTTGATTGCAGGAATTAGCCCTGCTGCAAAGCATTGCATCAAAAATTGTACTTAAACGCCCCTGTTAGACAGGGGCAGAAAAATTGGGCCTTAGGCATCACCCAGAACCAGAAATGTTCTTCCAACATATCAGCGGAGGAGGAAGAGGATAGACAATCAACATAACAGGACAGTCACTCAGCATCAGCATAGGCAGTTTTGAAGGGATGTGATATTTCCCAAAAAATTATTCTGTTACATCAGCTTCAGGTGCTTGGTAGCTGTGGGTGATCAAAGACTGATTCATCTTGATGAAGGTCAGTCGATCAACTGATTCGGTGGACAGGCGCACCCTGTGATCGGTAACAAAGCCACCAGCAGCACTGAAGGTGCGTTCCGAAAGAACGCTGGATGCAGGACAGGCCAGTAGCTCAATTGCATACTGTGCAAGCTCTGGCCAGTGATCCATCCTTAAGACCCAGTAAGCCAGAGGATTTTCGGTGGGAAAGGTGTCCAAGTCTGACCTTGCCCCTAGGTATTCCTGCACCATGTAAATCAGACGCTGGCGATTGGTGCTGGAACCGATCATATCTTGGGGCTGCAGACTAAAAAATTGTCTGAAAGCATCAGTCAGACGGCCACCTTCTCCACCGCTCCTTCTGACCGATGCCTCAGCAACACGTTGTCCAGGACCAGGAGTTTGTAACCTCCCAGTCTCTGGGAACGCGTTGCACAGACCTTTCTGCAAGGCCTCCCGGAGATGTCTCATCCTCTGCTCCCTCTGCGATGGCAAGATAAGGTCGGCAACCTTACCCTTGTACCGTGGATCAAGGAGAGTGGCCTGCCAGTAATGGTCCCTCTCCTTGATCCGAAGAATACGAGGATCCTTCTGCAGGCTTTGCAGGATCAGGGAGGCCATGCAGCGTAGGTTAGCTGAGGCATTCGGTCCGGAGTCCTCTGGGTCACTAAGGACAACATGATCCGCAGCTACCTCCTCCCAGCCACGTACAAGTCCACGTGTTTCTTGGGACTGTAAATCATCCCTACAAGACTGCTGCTGCTGCTGATGCTGAGTGCCAGCCTCCACCTCCATGCTGACATAATCATCCTCCTCCTCCTCTTCCTCCTCCTCATCCTCTTCCTGTGTGATGGGTGGCACAGCAGGAACACTGTCTGGATAAAGGGGGCCTTGAGAGGCAAGGAAGTCCTCCTCTTCCTGCCTCTGTTCTGCCTCAAGTGCCCTGTCCAATATTCCACGCAGCGTATGCTCCAAGAGGTGGACAAGAGGTACAGTGTCACTGATGCATGCACTGTCACTGCTCACCATCCTTGTGGCCTCCTCAAACGGTGACAGGACAGTGCATGCATCCCTGATCATGCCCCACTGGCGTGGTGAGAAAAAACCGAGCTCCCCTGACCCTGTCCTGGTGCCGTAGTCGCACAGGTACTCATTGATGGCCCTCTGCTGCGTGTGCAGCCGCTGCAGCATGGCCAACGTTGAGTTCCACCTGGTGGGCATGTCACATATAAGGCGGTTCTTGGGCAGGTTCAACTCCTTTTGGAGCTCAGCCAGCAAAGCACAGGCATTAAATGATTGGCGGAAATGCACACAGACTTTCCTGGCCTGCTTCAGGACATCCTGTAAGCCAGGGTACCTGCCCAAGAACCACTGCACCACCAGGTTAAGGACGTGAGCTACACAGGGCACATGGGTCAGTTGTCCCTGTCGGAGGGCGGAGAGGAGGTTGGTGCCATTGTCACAAACCACCATTCCTGGCTTAAGCTGGCGTGGTGTCAACCACCTCTCGGCCTACCCCTGCAGAGCTGACAAAACATCCGCCCCAGTGTGGCTCCTGTCCCCCAAACAAACCAGCGCAAGCACGGCATGGCATCGTTTTGCCTACGTACTTGCGTAGCCCCTGGAACGCCTACGGAGCACCGCTGGTTCTGAGGACAGAGCACTGGAAGAGGCCATGGAGGAAGAAGAAGAGGAGGGGGTGGAGGAGAGAGGTGTGTCACAACCAATAGTAGCATTTTGGAGGCGTGGTGACGGAACAACCTCCAACACTACTGCACCTTGTCCTGTATCCTTCCCAGCTGCCAGATGAGTGACCCAATGGGCCGTGAAAGACAGGTAACGTCCCTGTCCATGCCTGCTGGACCATGAGTCAGCGGTAATATGCACCTTACCGCTGACCGCCCTGTCCAGCGAGGCAAGGACATTGCCTTCCACATGCCGGTAGAGAGCCGGAATCGCCTTCCGTGAGAAAAAGTGGCGTTTGGGGACCTGCCACTGAGGAACCGCACATTGTAAAAAATGCAGCAGTTGAAGTGCTAGCAATTTAGCCAAGCTAGCATTCAACCGCTGGGCATGTGGATGGCTGGGAGTGAACTTCTTTCGCCGGTCCAGTAGCTGGGGCAGGGACATTTGCCTGCTATAATCGGACGTGGGTGTACTGCTAGCAGAGTTCCCAGAAGCACTTGGCTGTGACACACCTAATTCTACACCTTCATTCCTCTCAGAGCAGGTTTCAGAGAGGACTGAAGGTCTAGTGGGGTTGGAGATGCCAGCTGATGAGGAGCAAGGAGAGGTCCGCTTTGTTCTTTGGTGTGGGTCTTTGAGGTACGCTTGCCAACGAGCTGCATGGCAGGTCAACATATGTCTGGTCAAGCATGTGGTGCCCAAGTGGCTGATGTTTTGGCCACGCGAGATACGCTTGAGACATATGTTGCAAATAGCATTGGTGCGATCTGATGCACTCGTCTCAAAAAAGGCCCACACCAAAGAACTTTTAGAATAACGCGCAGAGGCAGTGCCCTGCACAGGCGGAACTCTGCGGTGTGATTCAGTCGGTGTGCTGCCCCTAAGCTGGCCCCCGGAGGGCATCCTGCCTCATTGGACATGTGCCTCCTCCTCCTCCTCCTCCTCTCTCCTTCCAGGCACCCACGTGGAGTCAGTGCCCTCATCATCCCCTCCCTCTTCATCGCTGTAGCAAACCTGGCAGTATGCTGCAGCTTGTGGAACATGACTGCCAGATTGCTGTCCTTCTTGAGCATCCCCTCTCTCTGCGCTAACGCTACTGCCTTCCTCTAGCTGAGTGTCATCATCAGAGCCCACAAAACACTGGGCATCCTCCTGGAGCATGTACCCAACACTGTGCTCAAAGAGTTCAAGAGACTCCTCAGGAGGACGTGGTGGGTCTAGGGAAGGAGTCACTGATGATGACATTGAGAGGAGGGAAGACGATGTGTTGGCAGCTGCTTTGCTAGTACCCTGAGACTGGGTGAGAGAGGATGAGGAGGATGAAGAGGGCTTGGTCATCCACTCTACCAAGTCGTTGGCATGTTGCGGTTCAACATGTCCAGCTGCCGAAAAGAAGGACAAGTGTGTCCCATGGCCACGTGCTGATGACAATGCACCGCGTCCACGACCAGCACTGTTGTCTCTAGACACAGAGCCTGCTTGCCCTCTTTTATCGGCTCGCGCCTGTCTGCCTCTCCTTGCTGGCCTTCCAGACATGGTAATCGCCTGAAGGGAGTTGGGTAAAACAGCAGTGTAATGGAGTCACACAACACCCACTAAGCCCTGCAGATGGCTCTATTAGAGAACAGCAATAAACGGTAGATACAGGTGTATATTGTGCTGGAGTCACACAACACCCACTAACTCCTGCAGATGCCTTTATTGTGGAACACCAGAGATAAAGGGGTATACTGTAATTGAGTCACACAACACCCACTAAGCCCTGCAGATGGCTCTATTAGAGAACAGCAATAAAGGGTAGATACACGTGTATATTGTGCTGGAGGCACAAAAAACCCACTAACTCCTGCAGATGCCTTTTTTATAGAACACCAGAGATAAAGGGGTATATACAGATGTATACTGTGCTGTGCTGGAGGCACACACAACTTCCAATAACTCCTGCAGATGGCAAGTGGGCTCAAATAGAGAAGAGCTATGTAGGTGGATATAGCGGTGTGTACTGGGTACAGAGCACGCAGACAGCACGCACAAGCTCCTAACACTACTGACTGCAAGCTCTATTATAAAAGATAGATCACTAGCTATATAGGTGAGGTGAATATAGCGGTGTATACTGCGGTCAGGGCACACAGACAACAACCACTACACAACAGCAAGATCGAAAATCGTCCGAAAACGATCGGTGTGTACTGTGTTGAAGGTACACAGAACACCCACTAACTGCTTCAGACGCCAACACACTGCACTAGGCCGCCGCGCTGGCGGCCTTATATAGTGTGGGGCGTGTACTACACAGCCTGAGCTATGATTGGCCACAGGCATCCTGCCTGTGGCCAATCATGGCTCTCCTCGCTGCTGGCGCTGTGATTGGCCAAGCATGCGGGGTCACAGTGCATGCTTGGACAATCATGAGCCAGCAATGCACTGCGATGACGCAGTGCATTGTGGGCCGTGAGCGCCACACGAATTTGGCGCGAACGGCCCATAACGTTCGGAATTCGCCGAACGGGCGAACAGCCGATGTTCGAGTCGAACGTATGTTCGACTCGAACACGAAGCTCATCCCTAATCGGGACTAAATCTGTATTACGGAGACTTAGCTTAGCCGCATGGTACGGGAGTGTGAGGTAGTTAAGTAAGGGCACACATGAGGTCCACGCTAGGACTGATGAAGAGGGCAAGGGTTCAGCGTTATCCTTCCAAAATGCAAGATATATCAAGCAAAGGTGTATAGTGACACGGGATAGCACTTTACAGAAAGACTCTGTATATTTTTTATTGCACACAATGTATGGCTCATCTCTAACATCCCCCAAGAGGCAACCGCTATAATGTTTGATTTTTGCATTAATGCAGTGCCTGGCATTGATGAGCACACACACGCAAAATGTACCCCCACATGCAGGGTGAGTGGCCCTGCCCACAGCCTATCAGGGCCGCTGAGGGAAGTAAGCTGAGTAACTTATCTGCCCTAAATCTGTCCAGAAACCAAGGAATTCACTGGGAAATGGAGTTGAAGGGGCCAGTCTCTGCACCTGAGCATTGAGAGTAATGGACATTCTGCTACAGAGGTAGAAAAAAGGTGAGTAACTCATAGCTCCCAACTGTCCCTAATTTTGAAGAACTGTCCCTGATTTGGAGCAATCTCCCTCTGTCTATCTTTCCTCCTCATTTGTCCCTCATGTTGGTCTGATCTATATAGATGTATATAAATGCACTTTTTATCTATCAAAAAGCGTTTCCAGTGCTAAACCTTTCATCTGATTTCTAAATTGCTGCATTTGTAAATTCCAAAAGCCATTATAAAGGAATAGTAATGGTAAAAAAGGCACTTCTGGGTTTAACCAATCTTGTTTTTTGTACAATTCTCCTTTAAGGGGGCGTGGCAAGAAATGTGTCCTATGCCTGCATACTTTTGCTGATAGGTGTCCCTTATTCCCATCTAAAAATGTTAGGACATTAAGTAGTTAAACTTGGAAGTGGACATATATCAACATGTAATAAGGCAGAAAGAGGTTATAACAAACTTATGCCCCGTACACACGAGAGGACTTATGTCCGACAGACCTCCAAAGGAGTTCCGCCGGAGTTCCGACGGAGTTCTGGTGGACTTTTCGACCGAACGGACTTGGACACACACCATCACACCAAACTCCGACGGAGTCGAACGTGATGACGTACGACTGGATTCGAATAAGGAAGTTCATAGCCAGTAGCCAATAGCTGCCCTAGCGTCGGTTTTAGTCCGTCGGAGTAGCATACACACGAGCGGATTTTTCGAAGGGGACCGGGTCCGGCGGAGTTCCGTCGGGAAAATTTGAAGCATGCTTCATTTCTAAAGTCCGTCAGACTTTAGCGAGGCTAAAGTCCGTTGCAGCCCACACACGATCGAATAGTCTGACGGACTCAGTCCGTCGAAATTTGGATGTCGAAAAGTCCGCTCGTGTGTACGCGGCCTTAGTGCGCAAAGTTGAAGGAAATTCTTGCCATCTGGAGCATGTTCTTTGTATCTCGAATTAATAGTCTACAGGTAAAAATAGTTATGCAGAAAAAAAAGTCATAATTTTCTTATACAGCTTGTGGAACTTCTGCATTAAGTTTACATGATATTAGTATTAAAACTCTGCTTTTGTCATTTGCTGAATAGCAGTGTGCATTGCCTACTCACACCAGAGATGAATGAGTATCTATGGTGATATAAAACACTTTGGTGTTTGCCAGAAATCTTTAGCTGAAGGTGAACTGCACTGAAAAGCTCAGTATGAAGCTACTGTATATTAAAATTAAAGCTAAACACACAAAAACAAATGAGGTGATAGTACGCGTACACATGATCAAAATTTCGGCCCGCAAAAGACCAATGAGAGCTTTTCATTGGAAAATATGACCGCGTGTATGCTCCATCGGAATTTAGCTGGCCGAATTTCCGCCAGCAAAAATTTGATAGCATGTTCTCAATTTTCCCTATGGAAAAAATTTTTCTCGGAAATTCCCATCATGTGTATGCAATTCCGACGCGCAAAAACTCATGCATGTTCAGATTCAACTACGAGATGGAAGCTATTGGCTACTAGGTATTGAACTTCCTTTTTCTAGTCCCGTCATAGGTGTTGTACGTCACCGCGTTCTTGGCGGTCAGAATTTGGTGTGACCGTGTGTAGGTAAGACAGTTTGAGCGTAATTCCTTCGGAATTCTGACGTAAAAACCATCAGTTCTTTTTCCGATGACAATTCCGATCGTGTGTAACGTGGCATAAGTGTATGTTAAAACCTCCCAGTCTTGGATAATTCTAATATTCCTCTCTTACATGTGAAAACATCTTTTTTTTTTGCTAGAAAACTACTTAGAACCCCCCCCCCCCCCCCCCCCACACACACACACACACACAACAAAAAAATTTATGTCACAAGATATTTGTGTAGCGTTTTTCCAACAATACATTTTTGGGAAAAATACACTTTAATGAGTTTTAATGCACAAAAACACAATATAATACCCAATTTATGAAAAAAATATAAACTATGATATTATGCTGAGTAAATAGACACACTTTAAATTGCGTACACCCATATCCGGGCGACAAACTATGATGACTAAAAATCTCCACAGATGATGCTTTATTTGCCTTTACAGGTTACCAGTAACTGATTTTCCGTCTGAAAAAACTAGGATGGTTCCGGTCAAGCTTGGCTTGCATACACACGGCCACACAAAAGTTCTCTGAACTTTCGACCTTTCGAACTTTCGACCGTCAACAGCGCTGTGACGTACAACACTACATTGAGCTGAGAAAATTAAGTTCAATGCTTCTGAGCATGCATTGAATTGTTTCCGAGCATATGTAGGAATTTTGTGTGTCGGAATTTGTACAGACGATCGGAATTTCCAATCAGAACTTTTTCTGACCAAAAAATTGTGAACCTGCTCTCAGTCTTTTGCTGGCCGAAATTCCGCCAGCAAAAGTCCGATGGAGCATACACACGATCGCATTTTCTGAACAAAAGCTCTCATCTGACTTTTGCTGGCAGAATTTCCGATCGTGTGTGCGGGGCATTAGGGCAACACAGGACGTGTCTGAGGCTACAACTATTGCTGTCACTCTGAAGCCCCATACACACTATCAGATTTTCTGCTGATTTTTGTCTTCAGATTTACCAAAAGCATATAGTGTAATGGCCTGCCTGATTGCATACACATTGAAACTCCTAAGGTTTGACCTCATATTATATGGTTTTGGTAAAGACAAAAATCTTCAGAAAATCTGATAGTGTGTATGGGGCTTGATGTTTGCAGCAATACCTTACAAGTGCGGTACAATACCGGTTTATATATTCGTGCAGGACTGATGCGCGTGTTCACATTTGCGCGTGAGCACAGAGAGGCGAGGGCACCTTAAATGTTTTTTTAAATGTTATTATCAATTGTATGTTAAAAAAATTACACTGTCTCTTTTGTATTTATATATTTTTGATCACTTTTAGATGAACAACATTCCTTATGATAGCATGGGCTGTTGTCTAGATGACCAACATCCCTTATGATAGCAGGGGCCCTGACAGGTCCTCTTTATGGAGACATCTGGGGTCTATTAGACCCTAGATCTCTCCTCTGACCTCCAAAGCATCTGATTAAACCAAGATTGGTTTGACCAGATGTTTGTACAAGCCGGTAACTGTTTGTAAATCAAAACCCGAAACAAGAAGTGACAAAATCCTTGTCGCTTCCAGTTTCTGATGTCACACAATGGGAGGAACAACATTAGCTCCTCTCACTGTGTCCAAGGAACCATATGCATGCCGCTGGCTTGTGAGAGCCCATAAGGACGGCGGTAGCGGGGGGACCCCTTCCTCTAGGACTGCTTTTACAGTGAAGGGAATTGCCGGTTGAAAAAAATGCTACTATCTCGGTCATCGCTTCAGCTACTGATATCACCCTCTCCATCCAGCGATGTACTGATGGAAAGTGGTGGATGGAAGTGGTTAAAGGATCACTATAGTGAGAAATATTGTGTTCTAGCAACTGTATGGGATATATTTGTGATTATAGCATTCTGTATGTGAATTCCTTTTTTATTTAACAAACCTTTAGTATTTAAATTGTTTTCCACACTGACATGCACACCAAGCTGTCCAGCAAATGTGACAGTTGGGACAAACCATATAAAGGTCCTTTCACATGGACATTATAACTTCAGTCACCTTTTTGCAAAGAAAAAAACTGATGAATATTGATTCCGATTACATCAGTTTGCACATCCGTCTTCAGTTCAGTTTATATCAGTTTTCACTTCAGTTTAATTCAGTTCATATCAGTCTACATCCATTTTTCATCCATTTTGTTTCAGCTGATGAAGACACTAATCATAGATGACAAAAGTATTTTCTGCAAAAAAAAAAAAAACAGATGCAAAAACAGTTGTAAATGGAACTCGAAAGTAGTTGTAAAGTTTGTTTAGTGCAGTGATGGTGAACCTTGGTACCCCAGATGTTTTGGAACTACATTTCCCATGATGCTCATCTACACTGCAGAGTGCTTGAGCATCATGGGAAAACATCTGGGGTGCCAAGGTTCTCCATCACTGATTTAGTATATGCCTTTTGAAAAATCCATATTTATAAACAAACTTGCTAGTTGTGTTTAATCCAGCTCACAAACTGCAGGTCACGTGATCAGAGCGATTCACAGACCTGCGAGTGGGCGTGTTCAGAGCAGGGGGCACCTGTCATTGCAGGAAGTGGCATAATGCCGCTGAGTGTACTAGATTCCAAGGCAACCATACCTAGCCCCAGCTGAACGCAGTGTTGATTCACAAACAGGAGGATTGGCTGTCAATCAAAGCAGGGGGGATAGGCGGGGTGTGTGGTCTAAAGCTGGCCATACACCTATAGATTATCTGCAGATTTTCTATGGAAACAGATTTCTCCATGTTTGCTAAACTGTGTGGATGGAGGAAACTCCCACTTTTTCCATCTAACCATAGAAAATCTGCAGATAATCTATTGGTGTATGGCCAGCTTTACACTAACCACAGAAGATACAGGCACAACAACGACAGAGGACGCAAATTGACCATGCTATTCAGGATCGGCTGCCATGCTTGGCGTGGTCAGTTTACTACTAGAGAGAAGGGAACTGGCAGTATCAATTAAGTAATACAGAAGCACCGCAGGCACTGCAAGAAAAAAATAATATTAAAGATCTCAGGAACCCCTTACAGAAAGAGAACATGCTTTTTATTTCTTGGTCTACAAACACTTGAAGTATAAACTGAGGTTTTTGGCATCATAGACTTGAATGGGAACGTCTGAAAACATGTGAATCAAGCATTTACGCATGTTTTGTTTTTTCCCAGACCTTTTTTTTTAGCATGTAAGTCCTTGTACACACGGTCAGAAATTCCGACCACAAAATCCATCAGATTTTTTCAGACGGATTTTGTCCGAACTGGTGTTGCATACACACGGTCGGACAAAGTTGTCGGAAAATCCAATTGTTCGTAACGTAATGACGTTATTTAATTATGACGGGACTACATTCAGGCTAGCAGCCAATAGCTTTGGTCTAGGAATTTGATCTGAGAATGTGTGGCACTTTGTCCGATCGGAATTCTCTACAAACGATCAGACGAAGTCCAATCGGATCATGTTGTCAGAAAATCTTTATATCCAGCTCTCAAACTTTGTTGGTCGGACATTCTGACGGAAAAAGTCCGATGAAGCCCACACACGGTTGGATTATCCGACAACACGGACCGAACTGACATTTTCCGTCGGAATGTCTGGCCGTGTGTACAAGGGCTAAGAATTGCTTTCCGCTGGCTAAAACAAAAATGGCTGAAACTTGAATACATTTGTAAAATGCTTGAAATCTGCTTCTAAAATGCTCATATATGTGCAAAAACACAAATAAATACACCTAAAAATCACTCTGCGCAGCCTGAAGGCAAATGACATACTGCAGCCTATATGTCATTTTGTTGTTTTGCTCATAGCTGTATTTAAAGTAGAAATACACTAACCCAACTTTTCTACTCATTTTGAGCTAAACTATTCTACAAATCTCCCACCTGCCTAAGCCCTCGTAGACTTCAATAGTTTAATTTTCAGTCTTGAATATCATCTTATATAAGTCTGTGCCTGCTCAGAGGTAAAGAGGATTTCAGCCAGAGGACGAAAACAAATCTGTGGCTCAATGTAAGCCACGGCTGTCTTCCTAAGCAAGCTAAGCAGCTGGGGTGGGGGGTTTCTGCAATAGTTTACCTAGGGAGGGTCTGATAATGTTTTTAATGTGAATTGTTAGACAGAGTCAGTTTGTTTGTTTTTTGTTTTTTGCAGGCTGGCTGGTAAGTGTGCTGGGAATTTTTTTTTGTCTGTGATGCGCAAAGCTCTTCCATGTACACCTTAATGCAAAGGCTAGTTATAAGTTCGAATGGTTGCCATCCCTTTTTATAGCATGCTCCCTGATTTTGGTGTGGGAACACATTGGATGCCTTCAGCTGCCATTGTGTTCTTGCTGGATGTCTTATGTGTTCCAGTGTGTTTAAGGAGGACTGGGCTCCTTTCAGGCAAACCTGGCCACAAAAGAGAAGTTTGGGGGGAAAAAACGAACATTCACACTCACCTGTGTGATGCTGTTTGATGCTGCATCTGCCGCTTTAGCCCACTGTTGGCTGAAAATGGGTCACAGGCAGTGGCGGCTGGTGAAGTTTTTGGATGGGGGGGCACCAGACCCCACCCATCATGACCCCACCCATCATGACCCCACCCCTCATTTTTGCCCCCTCCCACTTCTCATAAACCACGCCCCTCGTGTAATCCACCTAATCCGTCCCCTGTATTCCACTTCCTTCCACCCATAGTGTCACGAGTATACAGCTCAGATCACAGGACAGGGTATACAGCCCCAGAATCATAGGACAGATTATATATCTGGATAAAATATTGAAAATGTCAATGTTTAAACCAACTGTTAAAGAATGCAATAAAAGTACACATGAATCAGTGATTTTTTGTTTACAACAACTCTTATGTCATGGGGAGCTTCTGATGTGAAAGAGGTATTATTCTGATGGAAGGGGCTCTGTACATCATATACCAGGCTCTACATTATACACCAGAAATGCATCATGAACCAGGCTCTACATTATACACATGACTCTGCACATCATATACCATACCAGGCTCTACATTATACACAGGACTCTGCACATCATATACCATACCAGGCTCTACATTATACACATGACTATGCACATCATATACCATACCAGGCTCTACACTATACACAGGACTCTGCACATCATATACCATACCAGGCTCTACATTATACACATGACTATGCACATCATATACCATACCAGGCTCTACATTATACACAGGACTCTGCACATCATATACCATACCAGGCTCTACATTATACACATGACTATGCACATCATATACCATACCAGGCTCTACATTATACACATGACTCTGCACATCATATACCATACCAGGCTCTACATTATACACAGGACTCTGCACATCATATACCATACCAGGCTCTACATTATACACAGGACTCTGCACATCATATACCATACCAGGCTCTACATTATACACAGGACTCTGCACATCATTTACCATACCAAGCTCTACATTATACACAGGACCCTGCATATCATGGGCAAAAATGTGTATTTGATATGATATACATATGAATGGCCCCTCTATTATTTACATATCAATGCCACCGGTCCGCCGCTATTTACATATGAATGCCGGGATTTACATGTAAACACAGGGTCTGCACTCTGCAGGTGAGTTATCTTTATACAACAATAGGGCTGGGCAGCTTTAGTAACAGAACTTCACACTGAGATATTGGGACATATCACAGGACTAAAACCTCAAGGGACAAGGGAATTTAGACTGGGATAGTTTGCAAGTATGAGTCAGCTGCTTGGGGACACACAACAATGCCAGGGCCCAGGGCAGCTGCCCCTTTTGCCTGGCCTTAAAGATGTCCCTGCCCTGGGTTTATGTATCTGACAGAGCAGTGATCTGATTCCTAAACGTTATATACAGCAAATGCCTTCTGAACCACTTAAGGACCAGCCTCGTTTTAAAATTTAGGTGTTTACATCTTTAAAACTGTTTTTTTTTGCTATAAAATTACTTAGAAACCCCCAAACATTATATATTGTTTTTTTTTCTAACACCCTAGAGAATAAAATTTGCGGTCATTGCAATACTTATTTTCATACTGTATTTGCACAATGGTCTTACAAGCGCACTTTATTTTTTAAAAAAATCATTTTTTTAAATAAAAATATAAGATAACAGTAAAGTTACCCCAATTTTTAGATATATTCCAAAAGATAATGTTACGCCGAGTAAATTGATACCCAACATGTCACGCTTCTAAATTGCGCCCGCTCATGGAATGGCGTCAAACTTTTACCCTCAAAAATCTCCATAGGCAACGTTTAAAAAATTCTACAGGTTGTATCTTTTAAGTTATAGAGGAGGTCTAGGGCTAGAATTATTGAGCTCAGTCTAACGATCGTGGCAATACCTCACATGTGTGGTTTGACGTTTTCATATGCGGGCGGCTGGGCGCAGTACTCACATATGCGTTCGCTTATGCACGCGAGATCGTCGGGACTAAGTGCTTTAAAAAACATTTTTTTCACAGTTTAAAAAAAAATGGTGTCACTTTTATTCCTATTACAAGGAATGTAAACATTCCTTGTAATAGAAAAAAGCATGACAGGTCCTCTTAAATATGAGATCTGGGTCAAAAAGTCCTCAGATCTCACATTTACACTAAAATACAAAAAAGGTTTATAAAATGTCTTTGCCAGCAAATTAACTGTGAGTAACAAGCAACATAGCAGACCATTACTTTGCACTTGCTGAATAAGAATACCACATGGCATGATGTGATCCTCCTGCAAGAAGCATGAAATTATTTGTTTCTTTTACAAATTGCTTATTGCTCTCTAATATAATAATTCCTGCACAAGTGCACAGCACACAGAGAGTGGTCTAGTAAAGGCTTAGGTCAGGTGCATTTGGTAATTAATTATTATTTACTTAATTATTTCATTTTTTTCACAGTCAGAGAGTCAATTATGCCACTAACCGTCTTGCAGCTCTGCTCGGGCTGAGGAACGGAGCTGCCGACATCACTTCCGGGTTTTGTGAAGTAGCCGAAAGCCGGAAGTGACCTGCCTGTCTCTGAATGACAATGCTCCCGCCCGTAGAATCACAGTGATTTTACGGGCGGAAGCTAGTCGGCGTTCTACAGTGCGCCGCAAGGCGGGTTTTTAACCCGCAAATGAAGACGTGGCGCTTCTCATAGTGCACTGCGACCGGTGCCACAGTACACTATGTTAAATTGTTAAATGACATTTTTTTTTTTAAATGTCTTAAAGGGCCCGTTTTTAGTTTTTTTTACATTTTTTTTTTACTTTTTTTTTTTTTAGACTGGGGGGGTGGGGGGCAGCGCCCGGGCGCCCCCTATGGACGGGCCGCCACTGGTCACAGGAGTGCAGAACTAAAGCCTCGTACACGCGATCAGATTTTCAGATGGGAAATGTGTGATGACAGGCTGTTGGCGGAAAAGCCGACCGTTTGTATGCTCCATGGGACAATTGTTGTCCGATTTTCCATGGACAAATGTTGGATAGCAGGTTTTAAATTTTCTGTGGACAAATGTCTGTTGTTGAATTTTATGAGCGTGTGTACACAAGTCTGTCAGACAAAAGTCCAAAGTACAAACACGCATGCTCGGAAGCAAGGGCAAGCCAGAAGCGGTTGGCCTTGAAAAATAGCGTTCGTAATGGAGAATTAACATTCATGGCGTGGAAAATTATGAAATCTCGAAATGCAGCGCACATTCTCTTCTTCTTTAATGGGATAATAATGAAGCTGCTTTGCTGGTGATACTGATGTTATTGCAAATACATTTTCAAAGGCATTTTTTTTCAGAGAGATCAATAATAATATTATTATGCTTTTTTTTATTTGGGAAAGTTACCATAACACCATTATCCCATAGTTTTTAAGATCAAAGATACAACTATGTGTTGGTTTTTTTAAATGTAACTGCCTACTTCCAAACGGTCATTTGAAGTAAAACACATAGCCAAGTATTATTCTACACAATTTTTTTATTGTGCAATAAAAAATGAAAACAAATAAAATTAGACATGCTATCTGCCAATAGAACTTAACCAAAAAGTGCATCCTATGCATCCAAAAATATAGAAAATATACCAAATCAAGTCATTATTATTCAACCCAAAAATAAAATAAAAGCTTATGAATGTGTCCTGCTTCTTAATATAGGGGGTCAACAATGCCAAGAGTTGGTAAAAGCAGGGGTCCATCATCTGGAGATAATTGAAAAAAACATCTGGATTATTCTCCCGGAGCTCCCGCAGCAAAGGCATATGACATAATTGGTCACGATTAATAAAGCAACCAATTCTTGGTCCAAGAACTCCTCCTCCTCCTGTTCCTGGACTGGACTTGGGTCAAAGCAATAACTCCAAGGCCAATAATAAATAACACATTATCTACTCTGATTCCACAACATGTCTGGTTGACAAACAGCCGTTCATAAACGAACTGAAAAGTACAAAATGAAAAGCGCAAAATGAAAAGCGCAAATCAACACTCACCAAACTTCTACTAACACAAAATTAGCAGAAGGAGCCCAAAGGGTGGCGCTAAAGAGCTGAAAAACCATGTAGTATGTCAGTACGTTCGTGTTTGTTGGCCGTCAATTCCTTGCCATTTGTATGCAAGACAAGTTTGGGCCAGCGCCCGTTCACGGTTTTGTTGGCCAACAATCCGATCGTGTGTGCAAGGCTTAAGTGTACTCTATTGCTATAAATGCTCCAACTTGGAGACAATCAAATATAGAGGAAGCAGCAGTGGCTCAACGTCAATGGGATCTTAATTTGAGACTCCAGATTATTCAAGAATTCTTAGAGAAACCTTCGGAGTGTCTTGTGATATTACAATATTTGTCTTCTGAAATGTTATTAAAGATAATACATGGTGTTCAGGTAGTGTGACTTTGTAGGGAATAATTTGTACGTCCATACTACTTTCAAACAGACCCATGGGTCATAGTTAATATTCAATGTATTATTAAATCATCAGACAGTGTAACTACCAAAGAATTTCTAACAAAATTTACAGACGATCCCTTTTATTTTTGTATTGAACACCAAGGAATCCTTATATACTGTTGTATTAACTAAGCATTTCTAAATTCCATTTGACTAATTTGAGGTTTTCTGGCCCATATATCAATATATTAAAAAAAAAAATTATAGTAAGCCTATCAATTCATTGTAAGATCGGACAATTTTTAAGGGTACTAGACTTGTCTACCCATTATCCTTGCCATTCATTCCTTTATTTGAATTGGAATCCATATGGGCAGAAGAGAATGACAATATGCTATTTATTCAGGCACACCTTCAGGAAGACAAAAGTTATAAATTATAAAAAAAAATATGTTGGACACTGGACACCAAAAAGTGCCAAATTACACACTACTTATCACAATAAGCCACCCAACAGCACTGTGGATGTTGAGGGTCACTGTTTGCATAGATGTAGGCACACCTGTTGCATAGCAATGCTGGAGAGTCTGGAGAGATGTGGCCCGGGCACTATGCTAGCTCAAGATCATAGAGTTACTTGCTCTTTTCTCATAGCTTCCTCTGGGTACTGGTGCAAGGATAAAGCAGCCGTGGAAGGTTGGATCTATGTCCAGGCAGTGGTATTGATTGGCTGCCTCTGCCTGGGAAACTAATTAGTAGCATTATCCACACACAAATCCTTCCTTGTGCTGTGGCTCTATGCCTGCATTGCAGAAGGAGACTGAAGTTACCCAAAGATAATTATTATACAGGGCTTTTTATTAGCTTAAGCTACAGGCCAGCAGGGAGGTTTGAGTAGGAAAAAGTTTATTAGCATTTAGGCCCACTCCAGGCAGATATTAAAAGACAGCAATCAATCACATTCAGAAAATAATCATATCTATTTTTAAAGGAAATAAGCACCTGAATTGGATTGTTTACGAGCCTCATGTTATCCCTTAGAAGAACTCAAATTGAGATAAAAAAGGTCAGAAATGGGGGTACAATCACATGTGCGTTTTGACCTTTCTGGAAAGGAACATGCTGACAGGAGAAGAGAGCAGATGCTGTTCCTTTACTAATCACAGGCTAGGGGGCAGAGAGTGATTTATGCCCCATACACAGTGACAGAAATTCCGACAGAAAAAGTCAGATCGGATTATGCTGTCAGAAAATCCGATCATGTGTGGGCTCTATCAGACTTTTTCCTGTCGGAATTTCCAACGGAAAAAGTTTGAGAGCTGGATCTAAAATTTTCCGACAACAAAATCCAATCGGACTTTTCCTGATCGTGTGTAGAGAATTCCGACGCACAATGTGCCACGCATGCTCAGAAAAAATTTGGAGACGAAAGCTATTGGCTACTGGCCTCTACGTAGTCCTATCATACGCGTGTACCGTCACCTCGTTCCGAACAATTGAATTTTCTGATAACTTTGTGCGACCATGTGTATGCAAGACAAGTTTCGGCCAAAATCCGTCAGAAAAAATCAGATGGATTTTTTGGGCGGAATGTCAGAACGTGTGTATGGGGCATAAGTCTTATTGCTTATTACCTATTTTTGTGCAGAAAAAAATACAGCTCCCTGCAAAGGCACATTGAAAACATTGGTTTTCTATGTGTTTAGTTCACACTTCAACACAACTGTCAGCTGAAAGGTGAAAAAAACAACAACATGTCTGCAATTTTCCATATCTCAAAGCAGTTGAGCACAGCAAAAATGCACAGTAATCCAACATTGCAGGAAATAAAGAATAAAAAAAAAAAGATTTGACTGGCAGATGATTGTCTACGGACACACACAGAGGAGCTTGGGATAGAGCCCACACCAGTGCCCCTATACCAAGTGGCTCGGTATGAAGGCACTTGGCAAGGGTGCGGGGCCAGAAGCACCAGTGGGGAGACCCCAGAAGAGGAAGATTAGGGCCTCATTGCACAGAAAAGGTAAGTATAACATCAAATTACCCCAGCAATATATTTTTGATCAAGAAACTAGAGTTTTACACTTACAAAAAACCTTTCCTAAAACAGACCCACACCAGTGCCCCTATACAAAGTGGCTCGGTATGAAGGCACTTGGCAAGGGTGCGGGGCCAGAAGCACCAGTGGGGGGACCCCAGAAGAGGAAGACTAGGGCCTCATTGCACAGAGCAGGTAAGTATAACATCAAATTACCCCAGCAATATATTTTTGATCAAGAAACTAGAGTTTTACACTTACAGCAAACCTTTCCTAAAATAAATATGATGGAGGCCATTCATGATCTTCTGAAAATGCTAGTTGCTTGGCAGTTATGCTGTTCTACTGGCCTCAGTATTTTCTAAGCCATTTACCTGTACATACTTTTTCCAAAGCAGTAATTCAAAGTAATGAAAGTATTAAAGTATAGGTCCACCTCATAAAAAAAAGAATAATAAACACACAAGTTTTTTTAAGCAAAAAATTTTGCATTTCTTATTTTTTTTACACAGGAGCCTGCAAAGCATGGCACCCACAATCAGTGTTTTGCAGGTGCAATGTCAGGCTCCTGCAGACACTTATTCCAGCTTTTTGTTTGTACTTCTGTATGGGATTTCAGTTTGAAAGGTTAAGGAAGTGTGAATGGACTAATAGCGCTGTTAGGTTATGGTGGTGAGCCTGACTTGACGGAAGAAGACCTCTCTTACAGCTCTGGTTCAGGGGCCACTAGAATGGAGACAGTGGTCCTGTGAGCGCAGCGGGGTAGGAGTATCTGACTGGAAGCAGCAGCTGGGTCCTCCTGGATACTGGAACTGTCGGGCAGATGGTGGATAAGCAGACCGTGATCAGCAGACATAGGAGCAGCGGCAGCAGGAACAGGGTTCAGCACACTTGAACGACAGAAGAATAGTCAGGCAGGCCGGGTCACAACAGGCAATGCAGTCAGATATGTTCAGCAGGCAAAAGCGGGGTACAGGCAGGCAGGGGTTCGGCAACAGAGGTACAATCCAAAGCAAGGTCAAGCAGGCCGGGGTCAGGGCAGGAGAGGTCAGCAAGGTCAGTCGGAAGCCGAATCAGAGATACAAACAGCAGGCAGATTGCAGGAGTTTCAGATACAGAGCTGCAGACAAACAGCACTGGGCAAGTGCAGCAGCCTTCCTTAAATAGGGCCACTGGTGCCAAACAGCGCTAAGGCTCACGCGCACCTGGGGGGAAAAGTGTCAATTAAAAAAACACACAACACAGGTTTTTAAAGTGGTTTATTAGGCAGCTCCGGGGGTCTTCTTCCGACTTCGGGGGTCTTCTCACCGGGCTCCTCCGCTATCTTCTGCTCTTTTGCCGCTCTTTTGCTAACGGAGGAGCCTGACTTTTTCCTTCGTCGTCGTCGCTATCCAGGGGTCTTCTTCCGACTTCAGGGGTCTTCTTTTTCCGACTTTGGGGGTCTTTTTCAACTTCTCCACGCTTTCTGGCCTCTTCTCCCACTCTTTGGCTCTTCTACCGGCTCCTCCGCTATCTTCTACCGGCTCCTCCGCTATCTTCTTCCAGCTCTTTTACTAGCTTTGGCCCGGTCTTCTCGTTCGCCACCGTCGTCTTCTTCTTCTTCCTTCTTCTCTTCTTCCGATATTGACACAACGCTCTCTCCCGTAGTAATGCCGGGAACGTGTTGTGCGCCGACTTATATAGGCATACCGGGCGGGGTCACCGGGTAATGTCACACTGTGACCCCGCTCCTTATGCCTATATAAATCCCCACGTAACGCGCCCCGGCATTACTGAGAGAGCGTCGTGTCAACATTGGAAGAAGAGAAGAAGGAAGAAGAAGACGGCAGTGACATCGGCAAATGAGAAGACCGGGCCAACGCTAGTAAAAGAGCTGGAAGAAGATAGCGGAGGAGCCTGGTAGAAGAACCAATGAGCGGGAGAAGAGGCCAGAAAGTGCGGAGAAGTCAACAAGGGTGTTGACAAGTACTCAAGGGTATAAAAGCATTTCTATCAGAAATGTGTAGTCGTTACCAATCTAACCCCCCACCTGAATATTAAGATCCAGAAAGTGGGCTTTTTGATTACTAGCCTCGTGTTGCAACATAATTTCCCTGCCATTGTCCTTAAGCTTCTAAAAGTAGCCCTCCAAAGAAGCCATATCCCCCTCCTATAGGAGGAGGACATCATCGATATACCTCCTCCACAGGCATAACTCACCAGGTGGGTTGCTCCAAATGGTCTCCTCCTCCCATCTACCCATGTAAAGGTTAGCCATGCTGGTCACAAATTTTAGTTACAGCAACAGGTATTTTTTTGAGGAGATAAAGGATAACTTCAAAATCATTCAGTTAAAAGGAGGAAGCTAGAAATAATTGATATATGAAAATGAATTCCATTATATGTTAATAAGAAGGAGCTTACCCTGTCCTTAAGTCTTTCTATTGAGACAGAATGAACTTGCTGAAACATCTAAAAGGTAAGAAATATTTTAACCAGTTGAAGGGTGGACTGTTTCACCACCTTCCAGTCTGGGCCATTTTACAGTTTTCAGCGCTGTCACATTATGAATGACTATTACTCACTCATACAACACTGTACCCAAATTATTTTCTTTAACATATTTTTAGACAGAGCTTTCTTTTGGTGGCATTTAGTCACCACTGTGGTTTTTACTTTTTACTATGTGATGAAAATGTGGGGAAAAAATAAAATTTTCTTAGTTTCTGTTATGTTACGTTGCAAAGAAATAATCTTTCTTCGTAAATTTGCACAAAATATTTTCTGCTACAGTTCTTTGATGAAAAAAAAACCAAATCAGTTTATATTATTTATTGAGTCCCTGAAGTGCCAGAACAGGAGAAAAGCCTACAAAAGGAGCACACTTTGGAAAGCTAAGACCCCAATGTATTTTCTGAAAGGCATAGTAAGTCTTTTGAAAATTTCATTTTTGGCACAAGTTTTTGGATTACAAAGAAAGGAAAGAAAATGAAAACTTATTTTTTACATAATTTTGTCAATTAATAGGATATTTCTAATTCACAGCATAGACATATTTACATTTACACCTCAAAACACATTCTGCTACTCCTCTCAAGTATGGGGATACCAAATGTGTGAGACTTTTTTGCAGCCTAGTCACAGAGGGATTCACAATCCAAGGAGCACCTTCAGGCTTTCTAGAGGCATAAATTACGCATCTATTTTCCTGACAACTTATCACATTTTGGGACACTGTGACTTGTGTGGTGGTGATCGGAGATACTGTGAATGGCTGCCCCTGTGGGACTTGTTCACACATAAGATTGCGGGGGTAAAACCTTGTGATTGGGACATGGTTTTGCTGCCTCTCAACTGCTACCCCCTTTATCTGAAAAGGTAACTGCTGGGGGTGTAGACATGCTGCGGCTGTGATGCTTTGCTTCAGTGCAGAGAACACCACACATGTGAACAAGACCTTATGGTGACACTGGGACTAGTTTGGTGATGACTGGGGACACAGTGACTAGCTGCACTGGTTTGATGACATTGTACTGCTGTGGTGGTTGATCAGCGATAATGGCTGTCTGCACCGACATACAGTACATATGTACACATACAGTATATACATAGTGACACTGTACTGCTGGGGGGATCTGTTTTTTTACACTCTGGGTGCTTACTACAGTCCCAGTGACTGTAGTAAGCACTAAGTTTCCTCTCACAGCTGATTGATAGGAGAGGAAATAACTTAAAGGCTGCACCATGTAGCCTTTGTTTACAAGTGTGATCGTTGTGATTGGTGACAGCAATCACATGGTGCAGGGCCAATTTCATAAATTCTGCATTTCAAAAAAAGTGACTGCTTATTTATTTTGTCCCTATAACTATTTATTCTGGGTACCTCAAAAAGAATTTGGAAAGTCTTAAGATTGTCACTATAAAACATCTGATTGTTAATTCTAGGCAGCTGCTATGAAAATAATTCTGTAAACTTGTATTTAGACCCCCCAAAGATTTATGCTACAATTATGCTTTTACAATCCTAATGTGTATTTGAAATGTTTGATAATAGATTTAGTAACTTGATATAAATACATGGTATAGCAGCTGTAGACAACGTGAGTGTATAAAAAATACAGAAGTTATATATTTTGTATAGATATATTCTATTTTATTTTTATTGTAAATTATTGTTTATTGTGTCTTCATCAATGTACTTGTTCAATGTACAGAACACGTTTTTTGTTTACTGTTGTTGTAATTAAATAAAATAAATCATCTAAAAACTAAGCTTTTTTTTCAATATGGAAATGTTGGTATTATTTGACACATGCTTAACCACTTTCAGACCGGACCATTTTGCTGGTAAATGACCAGAGGTCTTTTTACACTTTGGCACTGCGCTGCTTTAACTGGTAATTGCGCGGTCATGCAATGTTGTACCCAAACAAAATTTGCGTCCTTTTCTTCCCACAAATAGAGCTTTCTTTTGATGGTATTTGATTGCCTCTGCGATTTTTATTTTTTGCGATATAAACGTAAAAAGACCGCAAATTTTGAAAAAAAATGATATTTTCTACTTTTTGTTATTAGAAAAATCCAATAAACTCAATTTTAGTCATACATTTAGGCCAAAATGTATTCAGCCACATGTCTTTGGTAAAAAAAAAGTCAATAATTGTATATTTATTGGTTTGCGCAAAAGTTGTCACATCTACAAACTAAGGTACGTTTTCTGGAATTTACGCAGCTTTTAGTTTACGACTGCCTATCTCATTTCTTGAGGTGCTAAAATGGCAGGGCAGTACAAAACCCCCCCAAATGACCCCATTTTGGAAAGTAGACCCCCTAAGGAAATTGATAAGAGGCATGTTGAGCCCATTGAATATTTTATTTTTTTGCCTCAAGCGATTGAATAATGACAAAAAAAAAATTTTTTTTTTTTTTTACACAAAGTTGTCACTAAATGATATATTGCTCACACATGCTATGGGCGTATGTGAAATGACACCCCAAAATAAATTCTGCTGCTTCTCCTGAGTATGGGGATACCACATATGTGGGACTTTTTGGGAGCCTAGCCGCGTACGGGGCCCCGAAAACCAAGCACCGCCTTCAGGATTTCTAAGGGCGTAAATTTTTGAGTTCACTTCTCACTACCTATTACAGTTTTGAAGGCCATAAAATGCCAAGATGGCACAAAACCCCCACAAATGACCCCATTTTAGAAAGTAGACACCCCAAGCTATTTGCTGAGAGGCATGTTGAGTTCATGGAATATTTTATATTTTGCCACAAGTTGCGGGAAAATTACAAACTTTTTTTTTTTTTTTTTTTTTTAACAAAGTTGTCACTAAATGATATATTGCTCATGCATGCCATGGGCATATGTGAAATGACACCCCAAAATAAATTCTGCTGCTTCTCCTGAGTATGGGGATACCACATATGTGGGACTTTTTGGGAGCCTAGCCGCGTACGGGGCCCCAAAAACCAAGCACCGCCTTCAGGCTTTCTAAGGGCGTAAATTTTTGAGTTCACTTCTCACTACCTATTACAGTTTTGAAGGCCATAAAATGCCAAGATGGCACAAAACCCCCACAAATGACCCCATTTTAGAAAGTAGACACCCCAAGCTATTTGCTGAGAGGCATGTTGAGTCCATGGAATATTTTATATTTTGCCACAAGTTGCGGGAAAATTACAAACTTTTTTTTTTTTTTTCACAAAGTTGTCACTAAATGATATATTGCTCACGCATGCCATGGGCATATGTGAAATGACACCCCAAAATAAATTCTGCTGCTTCTCCTGAGTACGGGGATACCACATATGTGGGACTTTTTGGGAGCCTAGCCGCGTACGGGGCCCCGAAAACCAAGCACCGCCTTCAGGCTTTCTAAGGGCGTTACAGTTTTGAAGGCCATAAAATGCCAAGATGGCACAAACCCCCCCAAATGACCCCATTTTGGAAAGTAGACACCCCTAAATTTAGGGGTACACTAGTGAGACTAGGTAATAAATGGCGGGTGCCCTGAAACTATAAAAAAATAACTAACCAACCAGCGTCACCTGTAACAGTTATATGGTGATCACTGGTGAAAGGGTTAACTAGGGGGCAATTAGGGGGCTTTATGCGGTAGTATATGGGGGTCCCTGGCGCTATAAAAAGCTGCAGCGAACCTAAATACCTACCTGCCTAACTAGCGTCACCTGTGACACTAATACAGCGATCAGAAAAACGATCGCTTATTAGGCTGGGTTCACACTGGAGCGATGCGGGAACGCCACGAATGCGCGGCGGGTTCCCGCATCGCATGCCTCCCGGCGGCAGTTCACACTGCCCTATGCGAACTGCTGGGAGTGTCAGTGAAATGTTACTGACACCCCCAGATCAGTTCGCATATCGCAGTGCGATCTGCAAACTCGGATCGCATGGTGTGAACACCCATGCGATCCGATTCTGCTGCGGGCCAAAAAAAGGGTCCCGTGCGAATTTGCGGCGGGTGCGGCGGGTGCGGCGAATGGCTGAACTCGAATCGCACAGAGATCGGATGTGATTTGCACTGCAGTGCGGTGCGAATCACATCCGTTCTCATAAACCGCTGCAATGTGAACCCAGCCTTAGTGACACTGGCGACGGGGGGTGATCACGGGGTTAAACCTTTATTGGGGGGGTTAGGGGGGTACCTTAGAACTAAAGGGGGCTAACCCTAACTGCCCTAACAGTTATTAGTCACAAATGACACCCGCCGGGTGATCAGGGGGTTAAACCTTTATTAGGTAATAAATGGCGGGTGCCCTGAAACTATAAAAAAATAACTAACCAACCAGCGTCACCTGTAACAGTTATATGGTGATCACTGGTGAAAGGGTTAACTAGGGGGCAATCAGGGGGCTTTATGCGGTAGTATATGGGGGTCCCTGGCGCTATAAAAAGCTGCGGCGAACCTAAATACCTACCTGCCTAACTAGCGTCACCTGTGACACTAATACGGCGATCAGAAAAATGATCGCTTATTAGGCTGGGTTCACACTGGAGCGATGCGGAAACGCCGCGAATCCGCGGCGGGTTCCCGCATCGCATGCCTCCCGGCGGCAGTTCACACTGCCCTATGCGAACTGCTGGGAGTGTCAGTGAAATGTTACTGACACCCCCAGATCAGTTCGCATATCGCAGTGCGATCTGCAAACTCGAATCGCATGGTGTGAACACCCATGCGATCCGATTCTGCTGCGGGCCAAAAAAAGGGTCCCGTGCGAATTTGCGGCGGGTGCGGCGGGTGTGGCGGGTGCGGCGGGTGCGGCGAATGGCTGAACTCGAATCGCACAGAGATCGGATGTGATTTGCACTGCAGTGCGGTGCGAATCACATTCGTTCTCATAAACCGCTGCAATGTGAACCCAGCCTTAGTGACACTGGCGACAGGGGGGTGATCACGGGGTTAAACCTTTATTGGGGGGGTTAGGGGGGCACATTAGAACTAAAGGGGGCTAACTCTAACTGCCCTAACAGTTATTACAGTCACAAATGACACCAATGCAAAAAAAAAAAAAAAAAAATGACATTGGTGTCACTGTGACTGGGGGGCAGGGGTAATTGGGGGGGTGATCGGGGGGTAAAGGGGGGGTGTGAGTGTGCCTGGCATGTTCTACTGTGTGTGTAGAGTGTTGGTGCAACTCACCGATCCGCTCTCCTCCGTGTCGGAACGAAAAATACCGACACGGAGGAGAGAATACATCACTTCCTCTCCTGTGTTTACATTACAGGAGAGGAAGTGATGTGACCGGGGATTTCTATTCGTCGGGAGCGATCGCGAGGGGGTGGCCATGAATGAATGGCCGCCCCCTCGTCCCGGATCGCTCCCGGACGAAAACCGACCGCCGCAGGCACCGGGCGGGGGCCCGATCGGGCCCCCGACCCGCGGGAGGCAAGGGACGTACATGTATGTCCTTATGCCTGCCCGTGCCATTCTACCGACGTACATCGGCGTGCGGCAGTCGGCAACTGGTTAAAGAGGAAGTAAACCCTGGTGGGTTTTACTTCCTCTTTATTTCCCTGCAAAGGTAAAGCATAATGGGCTGCTATGCATTGCATAGTAGCCCAATATGTGTCACTTACCTAAACCAAAGCCTGTGATGCCACCAATGTCCCCACTAGCAGGGAGCTTCCATCTGTGCCCCACTTCCTTCTGGGGTCGCGAACTCCGGCTCTGTGACTGGCCAGAGTATGCCAGTCACGGCATGACCCCTATTAGAAACAGCACGATCTGCCCTTTCTAAAGTGTGCATGTGTCGATGACATCGCTGCATGTGCCGTAGTCATCGGCGCTCAGGTCTTTCGTAAATATCTCCTAAACCGTGGAGGTTTAGGAGATATTTTCAGCACCTACAGGTAAGCCTTAATATAGACTTTCCTGTAGGTAAAAGTGGTTGTACTGGGTGTACAACCAGTATAATGTTTACTTTTCTTTGATTGCCTAAGAAGTGGCAAGTGGTTTAGCTGCTATAACTGCCAATCGTATATTGACTGTACTTTTACAGACTTGGATAGCATGTTCTTTGTTGAGCTGGCTTTGAATCTTGGATGCGGATGCTGTTCTGTATTTTTCAGAAACCATGAACCAGACCGAGACAGAAGTACAGTAAAATCACACTTGTTTATTGATAAAAATAAAAAAGTAAATAGAGTAAGAGTAGTCAAAGCATAGCCAGAGTCCAGTAGCCAGATCAGGTAATCAGCCAAGCCAGAGTTCAGTAGCCAGATCAGATAATCAGCTAAGCCAGAGTTCAGTAACCAGATTGGGTAATCAGTCAGGCCAGAAGTCAGGGATCCAAGTAGAGGAACAGCAAGCAGGATAAGGAGCCAGAAGGGATGTCAGCAAAGCCAGTCTTTAAACAGGAACGCAGGAGATGGTTTCTAGTGATGTGACCAAGGCGAAGGCAAAAATGAAGAGAGCTGGAGGTCTTTAAGTAGCCAGAACAGCTGGTTAAGGGCTCCTTCACATGGACGTGTCTGTGTATGAGTCCGCTCTGCTCAGCTCTGTCGATCCCCACTGAGCAGGCAGATGACAGGTCTGTCTCTGCACACTGTGCAGGAATGGACCTGTTAGAGCGCTACTCTAAAATAGGTTTTTCCTCCGTCACATTTTTTCGGATCAGAGCGGGTCGGATGTCAGCTGACATGTCACCGCTGATATCTGTCCCTCAATATACCTCTATGGAGTGTCCGTTCAGGTCTGCCAAAAAAATGACAGGTGGACCTGAATTGATTGTCCTTGTGAAAGGGGCCTAACTGTGGAGAGAGATGAGAGCTGGCAATTAGCTGACAGCTGAGCAGCCAGCTCAGAGAAAGAAGGGCTGAGCCAGCCCTAACAGTATTGTACTTAAATAAGCTTGATATACTGGTCTTTAAATGCTGTGGCTACTAGATCTGCCTGATTTTACTCTGGATAAAACAGCTTCCTTATAAACTTGAAGTTTATTTGCCATTTGTCCCTGGAATAGTTTTTAGCAATTGGGCACAATTTCACTTCAAACTGCTTCATTAAGCCTTTTGATGTTATTATAAATAGCGGGAAAATATCTTTAAATAATTTCAGGCTCACACTAGCCTGTGCTCTAAAACTCATGCGGTGCAGTGAGTTGCGCTGCATAAAAATGCAGCATGTCAGTATTTTTACATAATGCACCACCACCCACCTCAATTCAGCTTCATGGTGTGAACACCACGCATTGGAAACAATTGTTTTCTATGTGCCATTGCCTTGAGCAATAGTTGATCTATGCAGATCAGTGCAGCTCAACAAAAAGAAAGTTGGAAAAAGCCCTTACTTGCCACAATAACGTTTAGAGGATCATATTAATTTAGTAATTTTACAGTATTAGTTGTTGAAATAACACAATTCGCATTGTTTATAAGAATTACATACCGTGTATTGCCATTTGAATTAGTATAATAAGATCAAATTTGTAAAAATATCCATCAATTTTTATTTTCATACAAAAAATCTTAAAGTACACCTGCACTGCAAGCGAAATGTAGGCTGCCATTGCTTATCTCCTTCTGAAAATGCTAGTTGCCAGGTGGTCATTCTGATACAATGTGGTTGATTTAGATAGGAAAATATTCTGTTTACTTTGCAATGAAGTGTTCACAAAGCTTTGCAAATAATACCCAATCCCATGCAAGGAAAAGAAGAAACAGTATTTTTTCTTGCACATGATTGATGAAGGAAGCCAGTAGAGCTTCACTTCATTCACTAAGCTGAGGGAAAATTCCCTTGAACAAATAGAACAGGCTTTTTGTTCTTTAGTAAAACAACCCCAGTGGCTTCAGTGCTTTCGGAATCTTTGACCCACAACAAGCATGTGACTCGGGACTTCAGTCCGACCTTACTTCCAGCATTCTTCTTTATGGTCTGGGCTACAGAAATAACTGAATGCAGGAACACCCAAACCATAAGAATTTTCAGAAAGAGATCAAAAATATCATATGCACATCTACATTTTCTTATGATGAGTTGCATTTTAAAGTGTGAAAGCTATTGAGTTCTTTAATATAGTCATAATCCCTTGACTGAGGAGGAGGAAGCAAGAATGGCTTTGCCAGATCTGTTCATATACTGTACTACCTAGCAGAACCAATGAAATATTTAATAACATGGGTTCTTCCTGATGTTCCCCCTAACTCTGAGGCCTACTTGGGAAATTTCTTGAAGAGAAGACAACCGCCAATGTTTCCAGAAGCCCCTAAATAATTCCAATGTACACAATACCTACCTGTTGTGAAACTTGCCATATCAGTGTAGACTGAAGTCAAATGCATGTTCTCCTTTTAGGATCTTCCATATAGTCTGTACTTTTACGATTACCTTCTTCCAATGGCACTGTTTGTCAGGAGGGGACTATGCACTCATTTAAATAATTACAAGATAAACATGAATTACCCTGTTATTTCTTCCATAGATTTTTACAATTCCACCATGGTTTGGAAACACAATTTTGAGACCACAACAAGCCCGTCTTTAACTACCCACTAATAGGAGTCTTAATTCATGAGGTCCCAAAGGGGTCATTTCCCATTTAGCACAAATAAGTTAGGTAAAACCTCACTTCCCTTCAATGCTAAACGGCAAACTCTCATCTCAACTATGTCAACAAAATATCACAGTATAGATTGCACACTAAGGCTAGGCTTAAACTTGCAACTGGGGGGGGGGGGGGGTTGAAAAAACACACCATTCAGCTACATTATTACCTCCTTCCCAACTGTTCCCCCATAATCTGCAAAGTCATGGGATGGGATTTTACACATGCCACAGCCACAAACTTCGCTTTGCAGCATGGTAGAAGTTTTTCCCCCAACTGAATGGGGCCACACCACAGCGCATGCAACACATAACACCTCCTTACCATCTGTCAGATGCCCTCTGAGAAGTGATTAGCTGCAGATCACACTTTAGAGGGCATGGCCAGTATAAACAATTCCATATGCTACAGTCCTAGGACCAACAAAGTACTGATTAATGACTATGACACAATGACTAATGACAATGACACAAGAAACAATTTGAGAGAAACAAATAAACCTTAGAACTGAGTACCATTTTTAAAATCACGAAATGCTGCCATTACAAATGCTTTTATGAACACAGATCACAAATATAGATGTAGCGCTACCTCCGAAGGAGCCGCTGGTTAAGATGGGTCTTCGGTTTCTGGCCTTGACCTTCTCAAACTCAAATAGTGTTATCCCACTAAACATTTATTTATAAAAGTAAGCATGTATCTACTGTACAGAGGATACTGTACCAAGGATGGTTCCTGGATGGGTTCTGGATGGTTGCTATGTGTCGCCAATTTAATATGAGGAATTCCAGTCTAGTCAAGTAAAGGAGAGGACTGACTCAAAGTCCTCTCGGGATTAGTAGTGCCTTATTTGGGACCTGGAATTTGGGAGGTCCGGAGTGACATTTGGTGGGAAAAGAACCTCCACTCCTGACTTTGGGAACTCCGGTCTCTACAGGATTAAGCAGCCTCCAGGAAGCAGCACATAAGGCAGAAAGCTCCCAGTGTTAGTGGGGGAAGTGGGAGTTGAGAGGAGACCTGGCTGTGTGCTGCATGTTTAATAAAAACTGACAAACATCTGAAGCTGGATGCTGCTAACTTGGTTCCAACTGGTTTACGCATTTCGAGGCTCATACCCTCCTCCTTGGAGCCAAAGGTTTTAAAGTGGTTGTAAACCCTTACAACACACTTTGACCTACAGGTAAGCCTAGATTAAGGCTTACCTGTAGGTCTAAGAAATATCTCCTAAACCTACACGGTTTAGGAGATATTTGCCGAAAGACAGGCACCGTTGTCTACGGCGCATGCGCCGTAGACAGCGGCACGCAGGTGCACTGAGCATGCCGCGGTCAATGGCGATATGCCGCGAGTGGCGGCTCCCGTGCGCATGTGCGGGAGTGACGTCATCGCGCCTTCGCCGAATGACAGCGGTGGAGCGGCGAGACCCACCGAGAAGATGGATGCGGCGGACTACAGGGGACAGCGGTGACTTCGCTGGCTCCTGTGTCAGGTAAGTGACACATATTGGACTACTATGCGATGCATAATAGTCCATAATGCTTTACCTTTGCAAGGAATGAAAGAGGAAGTAAACTCATCAGGGTTTACTTCCTCTTTAAGGCCCTGAGGAATAGGGTATTACCTTTGAAATACATAAACCATTTGGATCCAAGTGATGTTCTTCGAAGCCTCAGGAGCATGCGGAGCGGACAGAACAACTTTGCCACTTTGATAAGCTTTGTCTGTTTCAATGTCTGTATGTAGATACATTACTTTTATAAATAAATGTTTATTGGGATAACATGTAAGGCTGGTGTGGTGTTATTGGGATAATCCTCAGTTTTTTCTAGTATTGAGACAATAAACAGCATGGTTAGGAGTAGTGTAATTTATAGCACAGCATACTGACTTCAGCAATTAGAACTTTATAAAATACAACATAGTGTATAAAGCACAACACCCAGGAATATGTAATATACAGCATAGAGTAGAGAGTGCAGTGGTTGAGAAGGTGTAAAAATAAACATAACTTACTTATACTTACAGTATGGTGTGGAGGGATTAATACTGAGTAATGTACAACACAGTGCAAGGTTTAGCGTATGTAATATACAACAAAGCTTACAGAGTACAGGGACCTGGTAATGTGTAGTACATAGTAAATAGAGTGTGTTGATCAGAGCTTCATAATTTACAGTGCAGAGTGTAAAGAACAGGAATATGTGACATGCAACATAGTATACATAATGCAGGGATCAGTATTACATGAACAGCAGTCAAAACGTATGTAACAGAGTGCCCCCAACATTGCTGGTTATTGGAAAGAAAAAAAATAACCAGGCATAGGTGATCAGTGAAAAGAAGAATGCCCCATCATTGGTGTTCATGGGAGAAACAATGCCCCATTGCTGGTGTTAGTGGGATGAACAGTGCCACATCATTGAAGTTAGTGAAGGAATAGTGCATGGCAGGCCAAAAGAGCCCAGTTACAACGGCCAGCGGAGCAAATATCACCCTGGCCCAGTCTGCCCCTATGGTCAAGCAATCTTAAGTACAGGACTTTGGAGCTGCCTTTCAGTGAACTTTATTATCACTATCTAGGGAATTGGTCACTACTTGGATTCTGAGATTACATCTACTGCTGATCAACTTATATGGTTTATGACATTTTGATTCTCATACACTACAACATTTTACTGGATTATTATATCAAGCAAGTATGTTAGGCATTAGGCAGGCCATACACAGTACGAATTTATTTTTTTCAGATCCTCAAAGAGTTCTTTGCCATGAGGTGCCATGTTGAACTTACAGTGACCAGTATGTGAGAGTGATAACACCAAATTTAACACACCTGCACCCCATTCACACCTGAGACCTTGTAACACTAACGAGTCACTTGACACTAAGGAGGGAAAATGGCTAATTGAGCCCAATTTGGACATTTTCACTTAGGGGTGTACTCACTTTTGTTGCCAGTGGTTTAGACATTAATGGCTGTGTGTTGAGTTATTTTGAGGGGACAGCAAATTTACACTTTTATACAAGCTGTACACACACTACTTTACATTGTAGCAAAGTGTCATTTCTTCAGTGTTGTCACATCAAAAGATATAATAAAATATTTTTAAAAATGTAAGGGGTGTACACACTTTTGTGAGATACTGTATGGGTTTTTAACTTATTTTTATTCAGGATTTATGTATCGCCAATAGTTTGAGCATTGCTTTACAATATAAAGTGAGACAGTACTGTTACAATACAGTAAAATACAAGAGGGTTAGGAGGCCCTGCTCATATGAGCTTACAATCTAATATGGTTGGGCAAGTGGTACAAAAGGTAATAACTGTGAGAGATGGACTAATGGAAGCATTAAAAGTTCAGTTGTTAGGTGGCAGTGGGAAAGGCACCTTTCACACGGACTGTCCAATCAGGTCCGCCTGTCAGTTTTTCAGGTGGACCTGATCGGACACTCCATTCACCTCTAAGGAGAAGCGGATGACATGTCCGCTGACACCCGCTGCTATCCGATCCAATCCTCTCTGCCAATACCATACAGATTGAGGCCCTATTTTCCCTCCTTCTGGTGGATCGGATGAAAACAGACAAGAGATCCGTTTTCATCCAATCTCCCCATAGAGGAGAGAGGGACTCTGTCCAACTCGGCTCTGCTTAGTAAGTGGAGACAGACTTGTCATCTTCCTGCACAGTGGGGATCAGTGGTGCAATCCCCTGATAAACAAGCGGATCCCGCCGAATGGAGGAATTGAAAGGGGCCATAGGCTTTTCTAAAGAGATGAGTTTTCAGGAATTGCCTAAAGGTGGCCAGAGTAGGTGATAGCCAGACAGACTGAGGTAGGGAAATCCAGAGGATGGGAGAGTCTCTGGAGAAGTCCTGGAGACGAGCATGGGAAGAAGAGACAAGAGAGCTAAAGAACAGGAGGTCTTGGGTGAAGTGGAAAGGATGATTTTGGTGACATTTTTAGACAAGATTGGTGATGTAGCTGATGGTAGAGCTGTGAATGGCTTTTTGCTTGACAAAATAAAATTTGTACATTTATATGAAAAAATATTAGTTTGTTCGTCCTTCAGCGCCATCAAAGTCCACAGTTCCCTTTTTTTTGTTTCATTAGTATATCAATATGGGATGAGATGCTTGATAGACTGAAACCTCCATACATTAACTTACCACTGTTTGACTTGAATTGGAGAAGAGGGGAAGCTGACAGGGCATCACAAAGGAGGCTTATGAGCAGCATTACATTATATATTTATTTTATTACTTTTTTTTTTTTTTACACTGTCCCTTTAAATGTTGTTTTTTTAAATCACATTTATCACATTTACTGCTGTCACAAGAAATGTAAACATCTCTTGTGACAACAATAAAGCATCACAGGTTCTCTTTATGGAGAGTTCTGAGGTCAATAGGACCCCACATCTCTTCTCTACAATGGAAAGCATCAGATGAAAAAAAAAACATTGAAAAAAAATGTCCTTGTTTACATCGTCCATGAACTGACGTCGCTCCGGTCCTCCTAGGCCATAGAGATGAGCGGAGGCCATCTTTCCTCTGCTAATTTCTATGGCCGACCGCCGCCACCATCAGTTCTCAAGCTTTCTAATGAGCCAGATAAACCCGAGAACCACCGGAAAGCAGCAAGAAGGGGGGTCAGCTGAAGTGATCCAGTGGCTAATCTGGCTAATCTAATTCTAGAAGTGATCCAGTGGCTAATCTGTTCTGATTACTTCTACCAGAAAGAGTGGTGGCTGAGGAAAATTTTAATACCAAATTATGGCATCTAGCTGCAGCCATAACCCCGGTATTGAAAATCAAAGTAATGCTGTATTTTCCTCAGTTAGCAGGTCGACAAGTGGCTATAAGTTATAGCAACAACATCACATCAAGGGAAATAGTATTTTCAAAAGGGGAGGTCAGCAATGACCACCTATATATTCCTCAAATGACTAATTTCTTTTGAGGAAGAACTGTTTGTCATGCTATGCCATGCAAAAGGTTTATGAATGCGACCAATTGATCTTACAAACTACAATGTAAAGTGAAAAAGTTATTTATATGGGCCCAGTGGCATAACTAGAACCTTCAGGGCCCCGAAACCATGTCAGGGCCCTTCCCACCGAGTCCGGCGGTGGAACTCCAGGGTGTGGTCACAGGTTTGTGAGCCCTGTAGTTCCACCACTGGCATCAGTAGTTTTTTTTATTATTTATTTTTTAAATTTTTAGGTGCCCCATTGGGGGACTGTCCCTAGGCAGGATGGGGTCCCGTCCCCAGAAGAGATGAGGTCCTTTTCTCCAGGGCAGATGAAGTTACTGCCCCCAGGTGAGAAGGGGTCCCTGTTATCAGGGGAGATGGGGGTCCCTGTCCCCACGTGAAAAGGGGCCCCCTGTCCCCAGGGGGAGATGGAGGGGGTATGTAATGGTGTGTGGGGGATGGGGTCCTCTCACTCACCATGACAAAGCTGTAGGCCCTGCACTCATCCATGTTGGCCTGGGTTCCATCCAGTGTGCTGAACGGGCGATCAGCATATCTCCCAGAAAGACCTTTCATCATCTGTGTATGACGGGGGAGGAGGGGGGCTGGCAGACAAGCCTGTAGTGTCCTCCGGGGGGCTCTCATGGGGGTGCACTGCATCTGTGTGCTTAAAGTTTGTTTACCCGGGAGAAGTATGCAGTGCAGTGTGGGCCGGACTCGGGGGGCGGCGGGACTCTGGCTGGGGAGAACAAACATCGGACTGAGCGGCAATGCATGGAGCAGGAGAGGGGTACCCCGGATGACACAGGTCATCCGGGGAATGCACAACTAAAGAGCAGCGAGTGCAATAGTCGAGCATGGAGCTCTGCTAGTCACCCTTAACCTCCAGCCACCCGTGTGCATGGTGCACTGGTACCCCTAGCTGCTGCTGCTGCACCCCCTATAGTTACGCCCCTGTATGGGCCACTGAACTTGATGAAGGAATACTGGCAACTGACAAGGTGCACCTCATAAAGCAACCTTTTATAGCTAATTTCCTTTACTTCAGGTGGCTTAAGACCACCTCAGGGACACTTTATTTAGTATAAGATGTTTCTAAAGTCCAGCTTAATACTGTTGACAGAGCAAATGTGGTGGAAGCACCAGGGGATAACACTTCTGTTTTAGGGAGCTCCTCACATGGAGAGCATCTCTTTCTACAACCTACTTAGGTCTTTCAGTTCCATTATATTGTGTGTTTCTTGTCTCTGCACCCATTCACTCGTTATGGACTAGACCACTAAGGACATACAGTAGGGAAAAAAATTATTTGACCCCCTGCAGATTTTGTAAGTTTGCCCACTTACAAATAAATGAAGTGTCTATAATTTTTTTTATCATAGGTGTATTTTATATGATAACGTGTACATTATTTATAGAATATTTACTTACGTTACTTTCACATTAGAAATGGATGATATGTATCTCAATGTTGCAGATAGGAAACATTAAAAACAAGAAGGAATCAGCATGCGGATGGTATGTTGGTGGTAGTATTATCCCGTGGCAACAAGGAAAAGGGGCATCAAAAGATGTTTTTTTCAAACAATTCTAATTTAAGGTTACTGGCAATCTTTATAGCCTCAATTCCCAGATGTCCCAGTCAAGGAACGCCAATGTGATCCCACTGGAGCTGAAAAAACGGGGAGCTTTATTCCTGAAAATACATAGGACATGTGTTACATGCATGCCCATGATAAGCCTGCTTAGACATGCATGTGTATATCCATACATATGTATATTAATTAAAATTAGAAGAAAAGGGAAAAAATATAACAAAAAATACCTGAAAACGGGGCCTGTTAGCACAGGAGAAAGCCAAATTGATTGGGATTCAACTAACATTCACTATAGGATATGTTTTGCAGCACTGCTGTCATTCAGCTGATGTTCCAGCACTCTCCTGCCCTGTTCAGAGGACTACAGAGGGAGGGGCTGTGGTTCCCTCTGACGTCACTGGGAGGAAAGGAGGAGAGCGTCGGGCGGATACATGACCACTCAGCAGCCCTCTTGTAATAAGGTATTGCGCTGTATCATTTTGATCAAAAATGATGCAGCGCAATACCTTATGCAAGACCATCGCTGTTCTGGACAGGGGGCGGGAGCTGGCAGAGTGACTTTTCATAATAACAAGCTGGTGATTGGTTGTTTAGGACCTAGCAACCAACCAACTGCGGGTTAAGTTGAAAAGTTAACTTGGCCAGATTCTCCCCCCACGCTCCATCCTGAGCTGTGCTGCCTCTCACTCCGCCACTGATCACTGACGACTAGGGATGAGCAGAACACCCCCGGTTCAGTTCGCATCCAGAACATGCGAACGGACTGAAAATTTACACGAACATTCAAACACCGTTAAAGTCTATAGGACTCGAACATGAGAAATCAAAAGTGCAAATTTTAAAGGCTGATATGCGAGTTATTGTCTTGAAAAGGGTTTGGGGACCCGGGTCCTGCCCAAGGGAACATGTATCAATGCAAAAGAAAGTTTTGAAAATAGCCATTTTTTTGGGGGCAGTGATTTTAATGATGCTTAAAGTGAAAAATAGTCTATAGTATGCCTGTAGGTGGTGCGTGTTTCCCATGTTTAGAACAGTCCCTTCACAAAATTACATTTCTAAAGGAATAAAAGTCATTTAAAACTGCTTGCGGCTGTAATGTAATGTCGGGTCCCGGCAATGTGGATGAAAATTATTGAGAAAAACGGCATGGGTAACCCCCCAGCCCATTACCAGGCCCTTTGGGTCTTGTATGGATATTGAGGGGAACCCCGCATCCAAATTAAAAAAAAAAGGCGTGGGGCCCCCAGACCCTATATACTCTGAAAAGCAGTATACAAGCGGTCCCTGGGTTACAAACAAGATAGGGACTGTAGGTTTGTTCTTAAGTTTAATCTGTTTGTAATTTGGAACAGGTACATTTTTTAAGTGTAGCTCCAGCCAAAAAACTATTTTTAAGCTTTTTGGATAACATAGGGAAGGGTTAATTGCGCCCCTGTTCAGAAGATTTCACCTAACCTTCTGTCCCAAAGACAATTGGATTTAGAAAATTTGGGTTTTTTAGGGAAACAAAGATTGGTGATCAAGCAACAGTGAAGACACCTTTTCCCATATTAACTCTTACAGGAGAGAATTTCCCTTCCTAGGGGTAGATTTCCTCTCACTTCCTGTTGTTTCCCTCCATTTGTAAGTAGAAGTCATTTGTAAGTCGAATTTGAAAGTAGGGGACTGCCTGTATATACTATATGGCCTGCCCTATATACGCTGCAGAAATTTGGGCCTTAGGTGTTGGTGGTACCAGAACACTGTAAGCCCTCACAGTTACTCTTGGTGGGCGCTGGAACGGGCCCTGCTGTGAAAATATTATTTCAAGAATTGTACAGTAATTACATGCCCCTGTTGAACAGGGTCAAAAAAATTGGGCCTTTGGAGGTGGTGTGGTAGTGTTACCACAACTCTGTAAGCCCTCACAGTTACTCTTAGTGGGCGCAGTAATGGGCCCTTCTGTGAAATATTAGATCAAAAATTGTAATTACATGCCCCTGTTAAACAGGGGCAGAAAAATTGGGTCTTAGGCAGTGGTGGTGCTGCCACAACACTGTAACCCCTCACAGATTCTGTTGTTGTGCACAGGAACGAGCACTGTTGTGAAATATTAGATCAAAAATTGCAATTACACACCCCTGTTGAACAGGGGCAGAAAAATTGGGCCTTAGGCGACCGTGGTGGTGGTGGTGGTGACACAACACTGACAGCCTCACAGATACTCTTGTTGAGTGCAGGAATGGGCCCTGCTGTGAAATATTACAGCAAAAATTGTAATTACACGCCCCTGTTAAACAGGGGCAGAAAAATTGGGCTTTAGGCACTGGTGCTGGTGCCACAACACTGCAACCCTTCACAGATACTCTAGTTGAGCGCAAGAACGTGCTCTGCTGCAAAATATTACAGCAAAAATTTTAATTACGAGCCCCTGGTAAACGGGGCAGAAAAATTGGGCCTTAGGCGGCGGTGGTGGTGCCACAACACTGCAACCCCTCACAGATACTCTAGTTGAGTGCAGGAACAAGCCCTGCTGCAAAATTTTACAGAAATTTTTTTAATTACACGCCCCTGTTAAACAGGTGCAGACAAATTGTGCTTTAGGCACTGGTGGTGGTGCCCAGAAAAAAAATGTTCTTAGAAGCTATCAAGATGAACATTGAGGAGGAATAGGATAGTCACTCAGCATAACAGGATAGTCACTCAGCATAGTGAGTCTTCAAGGGATCTCACATTCATAAAAAAATTAATCGGTTACACCAGCATCAGGTGCTTGGTAGCTGGTGATCCAAGACTGATTCATTTTTATGAAGGTGAGCCGATCAACAGAGTCTGTGGACAGGCGCACTGTGTGATCAGTTACAAAGCCTCCAGCAGCACTGAATAGTGATGGACGAACTGCCGACGGGATGTTTCGCGAACGCAAACAGCGAACGTGACCAAAAGTTTGCGGCAGACCCCATTGACTTTAATGGCAGGCGAACCTTAAAAACCTCCAGGTCATATTTTCAGCCACAAAATACTTACTAGCTGTGCACACATAGTCCCACAACATGGACACTGACATAACAAAAGTATTAAGTGAATCTGGGATTGACAACGACAAGCATTCTTTTTTTATCTGTGAAATTTTGACAATTCAGGAGCGCATGAAGGCCATGGAGGAGAGGCAAGGTCAGGGCAGGCTATGAAGGGGGTGCAGGAGATGATCAGTGCCATAGTCAGGGCAGCGCAGTCCTGTGCCAGTGTCCCAGTGTGCCAACCTATGCTTGAGCCCCTCCCTCTGCCCGGCCCTTACCCCCACCTATGCAGGGCTCCACTGCGGTGGTCCGGAGGTGCCAGTCCAGTGCTGATCCTCAGCCATGGTGCTGGCACTGCCTGCTGATTGGCTTCTCCGCTGCTATCTCCCTCATTGTCTGAAACCAGCACCACGATAGAGACTGAGCACTGACACCAGCACCGAGATAGAGAGCACTGACACCACCACAGTGATAGAGAGCACTGACACCAGCACCGAGATCGAGAGCACTGACACCAGCACCGTGATAAAGAGCACTGACACCAGCACTGTGATAAAGAGCACTGACACCAGCACTGTGAGAGCACTGACACCAGCACCGTGATAGTGAGCACTGACACCAAAACCGAGATAGAGAGCACTGACACCAGCACCGTGATAGAGAGCACTGACACCAGCACCGTGATAGAGAGCACTGATACCAGCACCATGATAGAGAGCACTGACACCAGCACCGTGATAGAGAGCACTGATATCAGCACCGTAATAGAGAGCACTGACACTAGCACCGTGAGAGCACTGACACCAGCACCATGATAGAGAGCACTGACACCAGCACCGAGATAGAGAGCACTGACACCAGCACCGAGATAGAGAGCACTGACACCAGCACCGTGATAGAGAGCACTGACACCACACCAGCACCGAGATTGAGAGAGAGCACTGACACCAGCACCGTGATAGAGAGCACTGACACCAGCACTGTGATAGAGTACTGACACCACTAGTAGCTAGTGAATTGCAGACTGTCCCTGCTCCAAACACCAAACTGTCCCTCCCTACACTGTGAAACGACAGCTGCAGAATCAGTCAGCAGCACTGCATGCAGTGCACTATAATATGCTTTCTATATTTGAAAGAAAGTATATTATACGTGTATTACAACCCTATATACTGTACACCTATACCATTCCTTAAAAGGACCTTTGTGGACCTAGTAGTAGCTAGCTAGTAGCTAGTGAATTGCAGACTGTCCCTGCTCCAAAAACCAAACTGTCCCTCCCTACACTGAGAAACGACAGCTGCGGAATCGGTCAGCACTCAGCTCAGCAGCACAGCAGTGAAGTATAATATGCTTTCTATATTTGAAAGAAAGTATATTATACGTGTACAACCCTATATACTGTACACCTATACCAGTCCTTAAAAGGACCTCTGTGGACCTAGTAGCTAGTGATTTGCAGACTGTCCCTGCTCCAAACACCAAACTGTCCCTCCCTACACCGATAAAAGACAGCTGCAGAATCGGTCAGCACTCAGCAGCACAGCAGTGCACCAAAATATACTTTCTATATTTGAAAGAAAGTATATTATAAGTGTATTACGACCCTATATACTGTACACCTATACCAGTCCTTAAAAGGACTTTTGTGGACCTAATAGTAATAGCTAATTAGCTAGCTAGTGATTAGACTGACTGTCCCTGCTCCACACAGCGTCCTTTCCCTACACTGACAAAAGACAGAATGTAAAATGGCTGCCAGATCAGGTCTATTTATAAGGTAGGGGGTATGTCCATGTGCTGAAATGTCTCAATTGGCTGTCCTGTACCCCATCAAAGTTCTTCACAATGTAAATGAATATGGCACTGCCGCTAACAGCGCCAGAAGTCCGCAGGTTTGGCGAATTGCAAATGAGCAAATTTCGCCGTGAACCGACCGTCTCTAGCACTAAAGGCTGGCAGAATACTGTCTGGATAAAGGGGGCCTTGAGAGGTAAGGAAGCCCTCCTCTTCCTCCCTCTGTTCTGCCTCAAGTGCCCTGTCCATTATTCCACGCAGTGTGTGCTCCAACAGAAAGACAAGAGGGACAGTATCACTGATGCATGCACTGTCACTGCTCACCATCCTTGTGACCTCCTCAAATGGTGACAGCTGCTTCAGCATTGCCAACATTGAGTTCCACCTGGTGGGCATGTCACAGATGATGCAGTTCTGGCAGGTTGCATTCCTTTTGCAGGTCACCCAGCCGAGAACTGGCATTATATGACTGTCAGAAATGCCCACAGACTTTGCTGGTCTGCTTCAGGAGATTCGGTAAGTCTGGGTACCTGCACAAGAACTGCTGCATCACCAAATTAAGGGTGTGAGCCAAACAGGGAACATGGGTCAAGTGTCCCTGTCGGAGGGTGGGGAGCAGGTTGGTGCCATTGTCGCAAATCACCATTCCTGCCTGAAGCTGGCATGGTGTCAACCACCTCTGAATCTGCCCCTGCAGAGCTGCCAGAATCTCTACATCAGTATGGCTCCTGTCCCCTAAGCAGACCAACTCAAGCACCGCATGGCATCTTTTTGCTTGAGTGCTTGCGTAGTGCCTAAAATGCCTACAGAGCACCGCTGGTTCCGAGGACAAATCTGCACAGGAAGAGGCCATAGAGGAAGAAGAGGAGGGTATGGAGGAGAGAGATGTGGCAGAATCACCACTACCAGCATTTTGGAGACGTGGTGGCGGAACAAGCCCCAACATTACTGCACCCTGTCCTGCATCCTTTCCAGCTTCCAGCAGAGTTACCCAGTGCGCTGTGAAAGAAAGGTAATGTCCCCGTCCATGCCTGCTGGACCATGAGTCAGCGGCAATATGCACCTTACCGCTGACCACCCTGTCCAACGAGGCCAAGACATTGGCTTCCACATGCCGGTAGAGAGCCGGAATGGCCTTCTGAGAAAAAAAATGGTGTTTGGGAACCTGCCACTGAGGTACCGCACATTCCACAAATTCATGAAATGGGGCAGAGTCTACCAGCTGAAAAGGTAGCAGTTAGAGTGCTAGTAATTTAGCCAACCTAGCATTCAGCCTCTGAGCGTGTGGATGGCTGGGACGGAATTTCTTCTTTCGACCGTTTAGCAACTGGGGTAGGAAAATGTGCCTGCTACAATCAGATTTAGGTGTACCGCTAGCAGATTGCCCGCAAGTGCTTGGGACACCTAATTCTACATCTTTATTCCTCTCAGTGCAGGTCTCTGAGAGGACTGAATGTATAGTGGGGTTGGGGATCCCAGCTGATGAGGAGCAAGGATAGGTCCACCTTGTTCTTTGGTGTGGGCCTTTTAAGTACTGTTGCTAAAGGACTGCATGGGAGATCGACATATGTCTGATCAAGCATGTGGTGCCCCAGCGGTTGCTGTTTTGGCCATGCTTGATAACCTTCAGACATATGTTGCAAACAGCAATGGTGTGATCTGCTGCACACATCTCAAAAAAGGCCCACACCAAAGAACTTTTGAAAAAACGTGCAGTCAGTAGCACCCTGCCTCGTTGGAGATGTGCCTACTCCTCCGCCTTCTCCTCTCTTTTATCAGGCACCCACGTAAAGTCAGTGACCTCATCATCCCCTTCCTCCTCACCACTGGAGCAAACCTGGCAGTATGCTGCAGCTGGTGGAACATGACTGCCAGTGTCTTGTCCTTCTTGGGCACCCTCTCTCTCGGCTCATGTTACTGATTCCAACCTGGGTACCATCATTGGAGCCTTCAAAACGCTGCGCATCCTCCTGCAGCATGCGCCCGACACTGTGTGCTAGGGAAGAAGTGACTGATGCCATTGAGCTTATGGAATAGGCTACTTTGGCGGCTGCATTGGCAGCCAAACTTCTCTTAGCCTGGGTGACAGAGGATGAGGAGGATGAGGATGGCTTTGTGATCCACTCTATCAACTCTTCTGCATGTTGTGGCTCAACACAGCCAGCTGTCGAAGAAAAGGACAAGTGTGCCCTACGGCCACGTGCTGAGGATGCACCGTGTCCATGACCAGCACTGTTGGCTGTAGACACAGAGCCTGCTTGCCCTCTTTTAGTGGCCTGTGAGCGTCTGCCTTCTTCCTTGGTGGCCTTCCAGACATGCTGTAGAATTGGATTAGCAAAACACTGCTTGAAGTTTACTAGAAAAATTACACCAAAAATGGCCTGCAGCCAGGTATAGGCTTGGCTAGACTAGAATGCAGTGGATATATATGTAGGAGACTGTATATATATATATCTGCAGATCACTGAATCACCTGCCTGCCTGCCTGAAAGTGTATTTGAAAACGTACACCAGCAATGGCCTGCAGTCAGATATAGGCTTGGCTAGACTAGAATGCAGTGGATATATATATATATATATATATATATATATATATATGTTGGAGACTGTATATATATATATATATATATATATATATATATATATATATATATATATATAATTTATGCACTGCAGATCACTGAATAACCTGCCTGGCCTGCCTGCCTGCCTGAAAGTGTATTTGAATACGCACACCAGGAATGGCCTGCAGTCAGATGTACACAGGATACAGTGTGTATATATATATATATATATATATATATATATATATATATATATATACAAAGCCGGGGTGTATATATATATATATATATATATATATATATATATATATATATATACTAAATACACTGCAGCTAACTGAATCAACTGCCTGCCTGAAGTATATTAGAAACAGTACACCAGGAGGAACGGTCTGCAGTGAGAGATAGCTAAACTGGATACAGTGTATATATATATATATATATATATATATATATATATATATATATATATATATATATATATATATATTAAATACACTTCAGTTAACTGAAACAACTGCCTGCTCAAAGTAAATGAAATTACGCTCTCTCTCTCTATCGTGCAGGCGGCCTTATATAGTGTGGATCGGCTGCCATGCTACCATGGTCAGTTTACCTGTGGAAGGAGTAGCAGGATCAACCAGGTAAATCAGATAATCCACAGTCCAGAAATGTAATGCAGCCATGAGCAATTACATTTAACTATTTTAACCACTTCCTGACCAGGCCATTTTTTGCAATACTGTACTGCATTGCTTTAACTGACAATTGTGCAGTCCTGCAACATTGAACAGAAAATAATTGATTTCCTTTATTTTCTCACAAATAGAGCTTTCTTTTGGTGGAATTTATTCACCTCTGCGGTTTTTATTTTTTGAGCTATAAATAAAAAAAGACCAGCATTTTTTTTAAAAAAAAACAATTTTTTTACTTTCTGCTAAAAAAAAATCCAATAAAAACAAGTAAAAAATCAAATTTCTTCATCAATTTAGGCCAATATATATTCTGCTACATGTTTTTGCTAAAAAATAATCCTAATAAGCGTGTATTTATAGCATCTGCAAACTATGGGATAGATTTATGGCCTTTTTTACTAGCAATGTCGGAGATAAGCGATTTTTACAGGGGACATTGCAGCGGACAAATCTGACACTAAATGACCCTTTTTTTGGACCAGTGACACAAATACAGTGATCAGTGCTAAAAAAAATGCACTGCCAATGTGCTAATGACACTGGCAGGGAACTGGTTAACATCAGGGGTGATCAAAGAGTTAACTGTGTTCCCTGGGAGTGCATTCTAACTGTGTAGGGGATGGTTGTAGTGTAGGAAGACAGAAATCTGTGTTCCTGCTTAGCAGAAACACAAGAGCTCAATCTTCCTTACTAGCAAAACGCCGATCTACCTTGTTTACATAGGCAGACTGCCGTTTTGCCTTTCTCCAAGCAATTGCTGAGTTTCTGGTGGACATCGGGTCTGCCAGACCCGCTGATTGGCTCCCACTGTGTCCAAACACAGCGGGAGCTGGGCTCCAGCGGCGCCCACGTGTCAGATATTTCTTTCAAAAAAATTACCTACAAGTACGTGGTTTTGCTCTTAAGGGCTGGCCAGGCGCAGTCAATGTATGTGGACCATTCCTTAAGAGGTTTAAGAGACATTTAGTCTGCAGTTAGGATTGCCACCTACCCGGGATTCACCCGGACTGGCCACATGTTTTCCGATGCTCTGCTTCTAGTCCCGGCTCCTGGAGCCCTGTTGGGACTGTTCACAGACTGATCTAGTGAGGAGTGCTGTGAGTGTGTGGGTGGGCAGAGGAAGGAGCTGCATGGAGTATGAGGGGGCAGCAGGACAGAGAGGGGAGGAGAGAAGCTGTCTGCCCATTACCAGACTACATATGTAAGTATTCATCTCACAGTATGTTGTGTCTAATGTATTTATGCATGTTTGTGTGTATCTGAGTGTATGTATGAATCTCAGCGTGTGTATATGTATATAATTGAGCATATGTACAATAATTATCTGAGTGTGTGTATGCATGCATCTGAGTGTGTATATAAGTGTGCATGCATGTTTCTTATAATATATATCTTAGTGTTTGTTTACATTTTGTGTGTATGTATGCATGTATCTGAGTGTAAATATAAATATATATATACATATATATATATATATATATATATATATATATATATATATATATATATATATATGCATGCTCTGTATGTAATTGAGCATATGTATATATCTGAGTGTATATGTATACATCTCAGTATCTCTATGTATGTTATTAACTGAACATATTTCTATATCTGAGTATGTCATTTACTAATATATACAATATACAATATATACAATGTAATATATACAATATAGAATCGTGTGTTAATTGTTTTTAGGTTATTGAATATATGGGAAGGATTATTACAGGTTAAGTTAAACTTTTGTAACAAAAAATGAAATTACCATTTTTTTTGCAGGTAAAAAATATGCAAATATTTTTTTCTAAGAAATCTGTGAATAAATGACCCAGCCTTGTGGATGCACACTGTCATGGTGGGGGGTATTTGGAGGAGAGGGAGGGGGTGGATGCTGAACATGTTACATGTTATGCCCTAAATACGGGTGTCACATGTAACTTGTTCAGAAGGGTGAACTTAGCCATTCATTTTAGTGGCCAAGGGGCTGGGGTGTCGGGAGGGGGTGGCTAGGGGTGGCTGAAGCCCCGAGTGTGACCCCGAAAATCCCAGAGTCAATGGAATGCTGCATTCCATTGTTAGCCCCGAGCGCCGTCGGCTAATTTCGGCCGCAGTGAATAATGGGGCAGCCTCAAGTTTAAACAAGATATCATCGTCCCAATTAGTGTATATAGAAAAACTGAGCATAAAGCTCAAACAAATAGGAAAAAGCTCTGAAAGAGAATTTCCTAATAGTTTAGTGGGAACAGTAGGGACTATTGCGGTATCGTGTAATAATCAAAAAATAAACATTAAAATTCAATCACATTTTATTATAAATGGGTACACACAGGTAGTAGAAAAACATATACACAAAAAGAAAAAATCAAAACAGACAAAATATACTCAATCCATTCGAAGGACAGAATAAATACAAAGGTGGTTTGAAAAATTCCCAACAAGAAGGGATTTTTTGCAGGAGTGTAGAGTTGACGTATAAATCCGACCGGGTTTCGCGGCACTAGAAAAGCAGCTTCCTCAGGGAACGTCACCTACAAATCTAATGTTTATAAGGAAAATGATATGATTTTTCAATAGGTACAATAATTTAAAAATTTATGACCATAAGTACATAAGTAAAAATACAGCCAGAAATAATCATAATAGAAACATAATAGTACATAAATGGAGATACAACCAAGGATAATCATAATAAAAGCGTCATGACTCACCCCTGGATCTCCCAAACCCCTCAACAAACAGAGCGACCAGCTTGGAGACACCCAAAATTGGGGTGCCCCCCCTGGGGGCGGACACGGGGGGTGCAAAAGGTAGAGAGACTCTGCACTACGAGTTGAAAAACTAGAGTAAAAAAGTAATGAAATAAACCATTTGGGGTAAGTATATATAGATCTATATTAAAGCCCATGGACAGAAAGATTTGGGAAATTAGGTTTGTTAAAAAATATATAAATATAGTCCATCACACCAAAAAAGACGCCCAGTGGTCCATGGTCTATAATAATTTCGGCCGCACTCGCTAATCGGTCCCCGGCTGCCAAAATTAGCCATAGCGGCCCAAAGCGGCCGAGTGCCACTGGTCCCGCCTTCTGAATGCATCTTAGCCTGCAGGCTCCAGAAGGTGGGAATGCTACATCCCCGCTCGGGCAGGCGACTCGGCTTAGCTCTCCTCTCCTCTCCTCGGCTCGGCTCTCACGGTGCTTGACTGACTGCTGTAATCACACACATACACACCACGACTGAGCTGAGGTAGGTCCGTCAGACACAGCGTGTGTGTGTGTAGGTCAGTGTATGTAGCTCAGGAAGGTCAGTGTATGTAGGTCAGGCAGGTCAGTGCGTGTAGGTCAGTGGTCAGTGTATGTAGGTCAGGCAGGTCAGTGCGTGTAGGTCAGTGGTCAGTGTATGTAGGTCAGTGTATGTAGGTCAGGCAGGTCAGTGCGTGTAGGTCAGTGGTCAGTGCGTGTAGGTCAGTGGTCAGTGCGTGTAGGTCAGTGTTATGTAGGTCAGGCAGGTCAGTGTGTGTAGGTCAGTGGTCAGTGTGTGTAGGTCAGGCAGGTCAGTGTGTGTAGGTCAGTGTATGTAGGTCAGTGTGTGTAGGTCAGGCAGGTCAGTGGTCAGTGTATGTAGGTCAGGCAGGTCAGTGTCTGTAGGTCAGTGGTCAGTGTATGTAGGTCAGTGTATGTAGGTCAGGCAGGTCAGTGGTCAGTGTATGTAGGTCAGTGTACGTAGGTCAGGCAGGTCAGTGTATGTAGATCAGGCAGGTCAGTGTGTGTAGGTCAGTGCTCAGTGTATGTAGGTCAGTGTGTGTAGGTCAGGCAGGTCAGTGTATATAGGTCAGGCAGGTCAGTGTCTGTAGGTCAGTGTATGTAGGTCAGTGGTCAGTGTATGTAGCTCAGGCAGGTCAGTGTAATGGTCAGTGAGGTGTGTTTATTTAGTAAGTCACACATCCCCACCACCCAGGCCAAAAAAAAAAAAGCTGCGCCCCCATCCCCCCCGCTTCTTCGACTTCGGGCTGAAGCCCCTGGTCTTTTTGCCACCTGGCAACGCCCCCGCCAAGGGGTAGTAAAACCAGTGCTAGGGGAAGAAAGCTGTGCTGGGAGATAGGAATTTGGTGGGGGAAGGATTTGTGCTAGGAGGAGGAATTTGGGCTTAGAGGAAGGATTGGATTTGGAGGATTTGTGCTGGGAAGGTGGCATTTATAGAGGAAGGGATTGTGCTAGGAGGGGGAATTGAGGGGGGGGGGGGTTGTAATAGGAGGTCGAATGTAAGGGATCTACATCTGCTGATTAGCATTTTCTTGACTGGGTCTAGTGCTGCTGTCGGTATCCAACAGGGAGATTCCTCCATCTATAGTACTTAATTTGCTTAGATCGAGTTAATTTTTTTTCCCCATTCACCCCTTTGGCTGAATGAAAAGTAACTGTGTATGGCCAGCTTAACAGACATCTGCATTTTTCACACCATTGTACATTATATACTTCTGACTAAAGTGATAATTTTCTCCACAGTTGCTGGTTACTAATCAGTCCCTGACTATTTTAATGACGGTTTTCTTTAAGGTAGGCTCAAAGAGTTAGCTGTCTGTTTATATTCAGTGCACATAAAATTTCATGTAATGGTAGCATTACATTTTTTCAATGATAATGCTGATGGGTATGCATATGTGTGAGACTATTTCTTGTGGCAAAGCAAACAAAGTCTATTTTATGAGTTCATAAAGGTTTGATTTATTAAACCCATACTCTTTTAAGCCCATTCACTGTTCTCTGTAATTAGGCCAGCACTCAGTGTTCGCCGTGACATGCTGTGCATGCCACATTACTGCTTAAGTTTGGGTGCCCAAAGATGCCCCAGGTCTTGTATAGTTCTAGCAGCACCCCTGTATTATACCCAGGCCATCCACAATGACCACCGACCCCATAAGGTACACAATACTCCACTCCTGGGCCGATTTAACTAAACATTTAAATAGACTGTTTGCAAAGTATTCATTGAATTTCTTTGACAATCCTATTGTCTTTAGCGTATACTAAAAAAAAAATGCAGTGCACCAGTAAAGTGTTCGGGTTTGGCTTCAAGAAAAGTTGGCAACCCTATCTGCAGTGCATTTTTTTTTTTTACAAACACTTCAATAAAGATGAAAAGGGTATAAAAAGATATCCAGAGCTTTGAATATGCCAGTCAGTACTATTCTATTCAATCACTTATTAAGTGAGAAATTTTGGGATCTCTTGATCCCAAGCCAAGGTCAGGTAGACCAAGAAAGATTGCACCCACAACTGGCAGAAGATTTGTTTGGGATACAAAACAAACCCCACCGGTAACCTCATGAGAAATACAGTCTTCTCTGGAAAATGATGGTGTGGTTGTTTCAAGGAGCACAACACGACGATGCACGAATAAAAATGAGCTGCATGGTCGAGTTGCCAGAAAGAAGCCTTTACTGCGCCAATGCCACAAAAAAGCCCGATTTCAATAACCAGGACAACACCTTGACACATCTGACAGCTTCTGGCACACTGTATTTTGGAGTGACGAGACCAAAATAGAGCTGTTTGGTGAGAGGTCAATACGGCCTATAGCACAAGAAATGGTGGCTCACTGATGTTTTGGGGGGTGTGCGCTCTAAAGGCACTTGTGTAAATTGATGGCAAAATTAATGCATCATGTTATCAGAAATACTGGCAGACAATTTGCATTCTTCTGCATGAAAGCTGCGCATGGGACGCTCTTGGACCTTCCAGCGCAACAATGACCCTAAACACAAGGCCAAGTTAACCCTCCAGTGGTTACAGAAGAAAAAGGTAAGGGTTCTGGAGCGGCCATCACGGTCTTCTGACCCTAATATCATCGAGCCACTCTGGGGAGATCTCATATGTGCGGTTCATGCAAATTGAGAAAAGAATTTGCATGACCTGGAGGCATTTTGCCAAGACAAATGAGCAGCTATACCAACTGTAAGAATTCGGGCCCCATAGACAATTATTACAAAAGACTGCATGCTTTCATTGATGCTAAAGGGGGCAATACACAGTATTAAGATCTATTGATGCATACACATGACTGGACTTTCAGGCAGACTAGGTCCGACGGTTTTCCTAACAGACTTTCGGTGGAGTTTCGAAAGTCAGTTCGTTTTTAACGTGATGACGTAAGACAGGACTAAAAAAAGAAGTTCAATAGCCAGTAGCCAATAGCTGCCCTTGCGTCGTAATTGGTCCGTCGGACCAGCATACAGACGAATGGTTTTCCTGATAAGAATTGAGTCCATCGAACAGATTTGAAACATGTTCTATTTCCAGGTCCGTCTGATTTTTTTAATGAAAAACTATTAGATTAGCCCACACACGATCGGATTATCCGACGGACTGCTTCCATCGGACCTAGTTTCCCGGAAAGTCCGGTCGTGTGTACGCGGGATAAGGGTATGCAGACTTTTGAACAGGGGTCATTTCATTAGTTTACTTGTTGCCATGTTTTGTTTTATTATTGTGCCATTCTGTTATGACCTACAGTTCAATATGAATCCCATAAGAAAAAAAAAGAAATGTGTTTTGCCTGCTCACTCATGTTTTCTTTAGAAATAGTACATACTATTACCAATTCTCCACAGGTATGCAAACTTTTGAGCACAACTGTATCTGTTTGGTTGTGTCTGACTCTCAGTGATTCTCATGTCCTGTACACATGACCGGTTTTCTCATCGGAATAAACTCTGAAGGTTTTTGCGACGGAGTTCTGACAGAATTCCGCTGAAGCTGTCTTGCGTACACACGATCACACCAAAGTCTGACTGTCAAGAACGCGGTGATGTACAACACGTATGACAGGACTAGAAAAAGGAAGTTCAATAGCCAGTAGCCCATAGCTTCTGTCTCGTACTTGCTTCAGAGCATGCGTCGTTTTTGTTCCGTCGGAACAGCATACAGACGAGCAGTTTTCCGGATAAGAATTGGCTACGTCGGAAATATTTAGAACATGTTCTATTTCAAGATCCATCAGAATTTTTTTGAAAAAAAAAGTCAGATGAGGCATACACACGATCGGAATATAGGATGAAAAGCTTCCGTCTGACATTTTCTGTCGGACATTCCGCTCGTGTGCATAAGGGTCTGCTGTCTTCACATTTTCTCATACTTGTACTGCTACTTTTAGTTGTTTCATGCTCTGACTGGTGTTGGCTTTTCACGGTGTCTAACCATTTTGTTCTCTGCTGGCCTGGCTTCCTTTTGCTGCTAACCATACCTGAGCATGGGTAGCAGTTTTATAGCCAGGCAACTAGCATTTTCAGATGCAGAGGCCTGCACTGGTAATAATTATTTTGTGACACGTAAAGCAATCCTGTGCTTCATTTTAAAGTAAGAATATGCTCTAAGGCAGTGATTGTCAACTTATGAGCTAAAGGGGACCTCAAATGCAGCCTCTGACATAATCAAAGGGCCGCACATAATGTTCAGTATATGTAATACTTGGGAGGACTTCAGAAACTGCATTTCCGCTTGGGAATATGCTACATAAAAAAAAATATAAAACTGGGAAGATGTTACATGAGGCTAGTAGAGATCAGAGCTATCACTCTAATCAATTTTCCCACTACAGACGGCTGAGGTCTGAGGGCAACACATCATATATCAAAGGGCCACAGGTTGGGCATCAGGGCTTGTTTACAAGTGTAGCAGGCAATGTCACCCCTCTGAAAAGCGATTCACACTCAGATTGTTTTTCAGAGGTGTTTGATAGGAGGTGAGGAGGCAACATTCCGGATTTCACCTTATAATTGCCATACAACTTTGCCTCAATTGTGTGCGTTACAGTCGGTTGCGGTGCAGTTCCATCATGACCCCATAAAACTGCTCTAATCATGTTGGGTGAGGCACTGTCCACTGAAAGCAACATGCTGTTTCATCTTTACAAAACAAGACTGCCTATGCAGGTAAAGGGTTGTTGTAGGTAAAAACTAACTGAGCAGCTCTAACTAAATTGGAATAATGCCCATGCTGTAGAAGCAGGCCTTTTCCATAGCTCCTGAAGCCTGACTGTGATACTCCCAGGATGTTGCTAAGCGAGTTCTAGTCATTATTGTTCACAGTGGCAGCCTGTCCATTAGGGGCGCAAGGGCGCCACTCCCCCCTTATCCATGCGTCCGACCCCCTAATCTACACCTTTTATGAAGTACATTGTGTACTTCTGCTCCAGCATCACAGCGGCCCAGTGGGTCACGTCCTCTTCTCCCCCACTGCATTCTGGGACCTTAGTGTGTCCCAGAAGATGACAGGGGGCCATTCAGGAAGCGCCACGTGACTGTGCAGCAGGAAAACAACAGTGAAGCCTGAAGGCTCCACTGCCGGTTTCCCTTAGTTGGTATGGCGGCACCTGCACCCGATCTGATGGACAGATCGGCCTCGGGGGGGGGGGGGGGCGACATCGCAGGCTCCCTGGACAGGTACGTTTCCCTATTAAAAGTCAGCAGTTAAAGTATTTGTAGCTGCTGAATCTAGTTCCCAAACATCTGGGGTGCCAAGGTTCGCCATCACTGGCCTAGGCTTATGACATCATGCACTGCTCTCTCTCACTCTTGTGGGAGTTTGCCAGGAAGGGAGGAGGGATGAGTCATAAGAAGGCCAATGAGAGCCGCAGAGCTGGAGGTGTGTCTGTGTAAATCCAGGAAGTGACCAGACAGCAGCTTTAGCTGCCCACAGTTAAAATCGTTGCAGCCAGACTCAGTGGAGGGAGATTTCTGCAGCATATTTGGCAAGTACAGAGTCACAGTATATATAAAATAATATGCAAAGTGGTTGGAGGGAAGCTTCAGAATGGAAAAAAAATTTTATTACAAATTAGGTGCGCAGACTGCAGTTCCTCTTTAAAGTGGTTGTATAGTTTTTTTTTTTTTTTTTTACTTTTACCTACAGGTAAGCCTATAATAAGGCTTACCTGTAGGTAAAATTAATATCTCCTAAACCTGTACGGTTTAGGAGATATATACTTTTCATGCAGCTGCTGACGTCATGCAGGGCATGCGCTGTTAAGGCCTGGCTGAAGGTCCGGCAGATAATGTGGATAATGACAGAACTCTGGACGGCCGCACTCCAATGCTAAAACGATGCTTTATTCAAATAATATTCAGGACACAGCAAATGACATCGCAGCGAAAGATACTACTGACGCGTTTCGCACTAAGGCTAGTGTTTACTCAACCAGCTATGAGTAAGCACTAGCCTTAGTGCGAAATGCGTCAGCTTTTAGCATCTTTTGCTGTGATGTCATTTGCTGTGTCCTGAATATTATTTGAATAAAGCATCGTTTTAGCATTGGAGTGCGGCCGTCCAGAGTTCTGTCATTATCCCCATTATCTGCATGATGTGGCTCGCACCCGGATCCCTTCACCTGGAGCAATTATCTCTGAGTTCCCAGGACCTGCCTTTGAGCGGTGGTGTATATCTCCCTTGAAGGTCCGGCAGAACTGCCAGACCTTGTCGGGGGAAAAAGACTTCCGCGCGCATGTGACGTATCGCGCCACTCACAGCGCTGGAGCCGTGATACCTGGAAGACACACCGAGGCAGCTGACATGCCTCGGCGTGGATCGGGTGAGATACCGGCACCTCATTCTAAGGTGAGTATTTCATAATGAGCTCATTATGCATGTTTATTTGTTTTCGTTTTTTAAAAAGTGCGGGTTTACAACCACTTTAAGTGCAAAGTACATTGTAAAACTAACTAGGAAAAGAATGTAGGGATATATATATATATATGAATATATATATATATATATATATATATATATATATATATATATATGTATGAATATATATATATATATGAATATATATATATATATATATATAAATATATATGAATATATATATGTATGAATATATATATATATATGAATATGTATATATATATATGAATATGTATATATATATATATATATATATATATATATATATATATATATATATATATATATATATATATATATATATATATATATATATATATATATGAATAAAGTATGTGGAGTCAAGCTGTAAACTGGCTACTCTCCCTGTACTCCGCACACTACAACTTCCACCGTGCACCGCTGTCTACTCACACAAACTACACAGACCAGCATGCACCTCGCCGCCAAAAAACTACAAATCCCGTCATTCATCGAACAAATTAAAATAAACGACTTTAAGTCATTGCGTTATTCTATATCGCTCTCCCAGCACATAATTTTAACATCAGCGGGTTTTTCTGTATTTCTCACGGCGAATACTCCAGCCCTCAGTTAGACTACATTTCCCAGCATCCTGTTAGGTACCCGAACGCTCCTGATGGGAAACGGCCCGCCGCATGCGCAGTACGACGCGCTGGCGACTACGCACTACACATCCCGTCATGCAGCGCTCCCCCTCCTGTGAGAGGCCCAGCGGGGAGGACTTCATGTCCCGGCATGCTCGGCGGCCCAGAACGGGGGGCGGTGCCAGCGGCGGGCGGAGGCGGCTCAGAGACTCTGAGCGCAGAGACACGGAGGAGGAGAAGGGGAGAGCGGCACTGAGACCGGGGGAAATACCGGGACTGACAGGCACGACGGTGGCCACACGTCCACGGCGGGGGGAGAGAGCGAGCAACGCAGATTAGGCCGGTGTGCTGAGAGCGAATCGCCCGGGACGTCTCTGGAGACGGGAAGCGGCGCACCGGGGGCTGTCAGCAGCTTAAGCCCAACCGCCTGTGGTGAGAGCCCTGAGGGGGAGCGGAGAGTCCTCTATCCACACACACACACACATCCCGCCCCCCGCGGGGAGTCAGCGCCAAGCCCGGGGCCCCCGGGAGATGATGTGACCATGCTGAGCGTGCCCGGACCTGGAGCAGCCATGAGCGGCCGAGAGCAGCCGGAGCCGGCGGGGAACGGTCAGTGTGGGCACCGGGGAGGAGGGGGAGGCGGGTTATCCCGGGCCATTGGCAGGACTATTTGTATGCCCAGTGTCCAGCCATGACAGGCAATCGGTGCTGCCGAGCCATGCATGGAGGAGGAGGAGGAATTCTCAGGGGGGCCAATTTGAGCCAGTCTCCTGTACTCCTCCATATACCCGGGGGGTCTCCTCCGTGCACACAGCCGGCTCTGATTTCCGTGTGATTCCTTTTCATCGGTGTGATGGGGATTAAGCTGCCTGTGCGCCTGTCCTCCGCACATCGATCTCCTCTTCCTGCTACTGCAAGGCTAAAGCTGACAATAGCAAAGAAAAAGTGGCTCGTTTTACTGCTAACTCTGGGGATCTGTGATAGGGCGTAGTGTGTGTGTATATGTGTGACATGTGTCTGTCACTTTCCACATTTTTCCCTGCACCTCCTATAGTGCAAATCGCCAGGCCTCCACACATGCCCATTTTTTTACAAGGTTAGCCACATCCATACATTTCATTTAGAAATAGTGTGCCTACAATCTTGGTGACATCATGATGTCCCCCCCCCCCCTCCTTTACATATAATAGCTACCTTGTCAGCTAAATCTACCTCCGCCGCTGTCACAAGTGTAGTTCTGCCATCCACAGAAAACAGCAGGACCCCCCCCCCCCCCCCCTTCATGGTGATCACCTCTACAGCTGCTCATCATTGTTTTACTGTAGTTTTCTTTATGTGCCATAAATAAGGTCTGATAGCATGTCATCTTCCCCCTTCAGCTGCCCTCCCTCCCCCCCCCCTCCTTCTTCGGTTCTAATTAAAAGGTGCCATTATACCCTCGCAGGGGTGGAGGAGGGGCAGAGGGTCAGGGGACATGTGTCTCAGCTCAGGTGACATTCATTGTCTGAGTGCCTCTCCTTTTTGCCTTTTCCTTTAACCCTTCTGGGAAAAAAAAAAAAAAAGACCCGCAGATAGCGTAGAAAAATGATCAGGTTTGTCAGTTAATTTTTATTTTTATTTTTTTCATGTTGCTGTTAAAATTGTAGGAATAAAAACGCAGCACGTTGGCAAAATTTTGTAGTGATGGCACAGAGGCTCATCTTTAATATTCCCGGGCGTTATTAAAATTCTGCATTTTATGGATATGCTTTAAGGAAACGTGTGGTCTGAAAGAACGTTGCATGATTCCCTTTTTTCCTGTGTTATACTGTTTATATTTTGTGTGTATTATATAAAATGTGTCTGTGTCCCAGGCAAAACAATGACACAGAGGGCTTTGCAGCCAATCATTGTGAAGGGGGAGGTGCCTGGAAAAATATCACACTCATATATATACATATTTACATTTACACAGTCTGCAGGAGCTTGAGGTGGCAGAAGGAAAAGGGGGCAAGTCAGAAGTAAGTGCATGTTCACACCATAGTTATTTATTGAAAGGAAGATATCATCATTTTTTATTTTATTTTTTCCTTTTTGTGTTGGTGGTTTTTATGCAGTGTGGATTTTTGGGAAGTTGTATCACTGTTTTGTTGCAGTGTATGGCAAGGTTTTTAGCAGGTAGTATTAGATTACTCTTTTGTCTCGCTTGGCTTTATCTCTCCTATCTGTATTAAAGTCTACACATATAAGGCTTACCAGCGGAGATATTATCTAGGTGTTGTTCGTTGCTTGCTGCTTGTAGTAAGAGGTGTGTGTATATTGGTGGTGATATACTCAGAGGGGAACAAATAACTGCTGGATGCAATGATTGTCTTCCTATTTCTGCACTATAACCACGGTAATAACTTGTATTATGTAATATACATCATTATTTGACTTAGAAGCAGCTCCCCTTTTCTCTTTAAAACTGGTTTGTAGCTCTATTGGCTTAATAAGGCAACAGCCTCACAAGCATTCTGAAACGCTCAGTCCTTTTTTTTTTTTTTTTTTTTTTTTTTTATTGGTAGCCTCCTTTTTCCTTTCTCAGTGAGGCTTCGTATCTGTGTTGTAGTTTCACTGGCTGTGCAGAAGGGTGTCTGTGAATGCATTTTCTCAATACAATACATGTCTATTTGATTTTAAAGAGAGCATCGTGTTTCTTAAAGCCGGTGTTGAGAATTAGTAATTGTGCTTTACCCACTATGCAGCTCTGACCCCCATTCAGCCACATGTAATTCAGTTAAGGGTTTGAACATGCTAATTCTTATAGTGTTCTGTTGGTGGCTGTGCAGTCTTCATACTTTATATGTTAAGCATTGATTTTGATAGTCTTTACATTGTAGTTGCATTTCAGCTGATGTTTGTGCTTGCCAGTTAAAGGTACCCACAGACATGAGATAGCTGATCCTTGTATCTATGGGGAGCTGTAGGCACCCCAGTCAATCTTGGGAATGAAGTAGCCATCTGCCACTTAGAGAAACAGCCACTTATTTATCCAAAGATAAGGCTGGTATAAGGGGTCCCTGGTCTTACTCCTTGATGATATTACTATATTTTGGATAAACCAGGCTTGTTTATGGAAAGTCAATAAATATCAGTTGGTCCATGAATGTCCAGCCTCCATCTGAAGTAAGGCAGCCTTCCTCCTTCTGTTGTATTCCAATTGGTGGAGTTGTTTGACTGAATTATTAATTTTGTGGTTTTGTGTAAATGGCCTAAAAGATGTTATTAACTGGTCTTTAGACATACCCATATTTGTCTAGCATGCTGTTTAATTAACATTTGAAGACAAATATGCTGAAAACTGAAGCTGCTTCTTCTAGCAACCAACCATTTTTCAGTCTGCACTGGTAACCATTAAGGCATAAAAATCTGGTATCCATCAACAGTTCCCCATTTTTGCTGCAGTTTCTAAACCTAGCTTTTTGTTCACAAATATGGAAAAGCACATGGTCATTTGTCCCCAAAGGCTGCTTTTACACTGATTTCTTGAGTTGGTAATAATACACTTAATTCACTTAATAATAACAACCAATTAAGTGATTTATTTCCATCCTCATAGGAACACTTGATAACATATATTGTTTGGTTACCATTGGGCAGCTTGTATGGTTTTTCTGTTTGCAGTGTTAATATTCTATTTTTTTTTTTTTTTCATCTTTGGAGGAAGATTGTTTCCTCCTCCTGCAAGCTAGTTTTAGACCAGTGTTGGCAAACCTTGGCACCCAAGATGTTTTGGAACTACATTTTCCAGGATGCTCATGCACTCTGCAGTGTAGATGAGCATCATGGGAAATGCAGTTCCAAAACATCTGTGGTGCCAGTGTTCGCCACCACTGTTTAAGATCTTCAGTTATGCATGTTATACAGCATCCTGGAAATTCTCTACAAATGACTTGTTGCATTCGTCTTAAATTGGAGGTCTTACACATTTTTATTTTATGAAAGTGGCAGTTTAAATCAAATTACAGTATACTATAGAAAACTTTATTATGGAATACCTGCATTTCCTATTATCAACTAGTTAGCTTAGCTTTATTTAAATGAGAAAGCTAAATGGCCTGAACATATTTTGAACCTCAACACATCTATTTTTTTGATTGTAGTCTTGTATAAAGAAAATAGTTGAAATATTATGGCACTAGTTCAATACATATTTATTTAAAAGCATCCCTGTCAATTTGTCTATGCCACGTTGCCTGTTCATAATATCTGTTTTATGCTTCATTGACAAGTTCAGTTATGAACCAGGGGTCTACCAGGATTTCCTAGCTACAAGTTTTTGAGCCATGCAAAAAACCGATACCAGATAAGCTTCAATCTATCTACAAACTGAGCTTGTATTTTTCTCTTGAAAGAAACTCTCTAGATTATAGGTTGAATTTCAAGGAAGGAGCAATAACTTTTATGAATGATTATATTGTTTCAGGCTTTCCAAAGGGTGAGCACACCTTTTTAAGCTGGCCATACATGGATCGAAATTTGTCTGGTTCAACAGGGACCGACTGAATATTGGCAGGGAGGTCTGTACCCTGTAGGATTTTCTCTTCTCAGTCAGTACTGCCGGCTGTAGCCAGCAGTGCTGATCAGTGTATTCTGATGGTGGGGAAGTCTTCCTTGCTGTCAGAATACAATAGCACAGCGGGGAGGATTCCCCTATCTGTTGAGTCTGTGGAATGGGGGAATAGCCATTTCTTTTTTTCCTTCAACCAACCTGCTGGTTGCACAAAAAATGGACTTATTTATGGGCTGTCTTACTGTATGTATAAGTTAGCTGTTAAAGGATCAGTCCACTTGAAGTATATCTGTTTGGCAGCTGCTTTATATCTAAATCACCCAAGATCCTTTTTTTTATTTATTTTTGTCATTTATGGACTGAGGTTGAGGAAATTTTGCTTGGGATCCTAAGAATGCAAATCTAATGCAACCATTAGGAAGGGGCTTGTACTCTTGACTTTATAATTTGCCTTAACATTCTAAGCTGGCTGAATACTGTATGAAATTGGCTCTTTGAGTAGCCCTGTTGGCACCCTTCCACCCGACTTCCTTCAATTAAAACTTCGAAGGAACCAGGTGGAAATTTGTCAGATGATCAGAGGTGACATTTGGTAAGGTGTAGCTTCTTGTCCAGCTATTTTGACAATTGGGTTGGCCTGCTGGCAAAATACAGTAGCCACAGCGGGAGATTTGTCCATACATGCTGCGAAATCTTTCAGATTTCTTTTGTTTTGACAGTCACTAGCTCAGTGTAGACCGAGAACTGAGTGATCAGCGGTCTTTGATAGCTCAGTTCTCAGTCATAGAAGTGGTGAAGGCAGATGCAGCATTGGACCGAGCTAAGTACCGTATTTTTCGGACTATAAGGCGCACCGGATTATAAGGCGCACTAGCAACGACCGGCTGATAAAATGGATATTTCCATATATATAAGGCGCATCGGACTATAAGGCGCACGGTCGATTTTGTGAGAAAATTTAGGCTTTTACGTGCGCCTTATAGTCCGAAGGTTAACGTCAAGAGACTTGATCTGTGACTCCATGCGCGCCCATCTGACAGATACTGTTAACAAAGCACTCCAGCGATGTCAACAGGTCATATATAAGGCGCACCGGATTATAAGGCGCACGGTCGTTTTTGGGAGAAAATTTAGGCTTTTACGTGCGCCTTATAGTCCGAAAAATACGGTATGTGTGTATTGCTATATATCTAAAAAGGTACAGTGGTAGGACAGTTTCCAGCTGTAGATGCAGTCTCACAATCCCTAATTTATAAATGTTGGTGCTAAACTCGTTTGCAAATGCAAGTATCTCATCTCAAACATCCCACTCCATGTGAGGGAGTGTTGTCTTTCTTTTTATTTTTTTAATAGATCTATATCGGTTTATCTCTATCTGCATGATCGTTAAGAATCAAGATTGCAATTTTTTTCCCCCATCACGATCTTGACAAAGCATTATCCCAATTCTTTCTATGCAGAGAATTTTCTGCTGAAGCTGACAGCTGTCAAAAAAAAATAAAAAAAAAATAACCAGGAGGTCTGCCAAGTATCACAACATTCCTCAGCTGCTGAGCTAACTATAAACATTGTAAAGTTTTATCCTAGATCAAAGGAATGAACTTTGGTGTGTAAATGAGGGAAATTTATCCACTTCAGCCCTGGAAGGATTATTTGCCCCCTTAATGACCAGGCCATTGTTTTTGTGATATGGCACTGCGTCGCTTTAACAATTGCGCAGTTGTGCGATGTTGTAGCCAAACAAAATTTGTCCCCCCCCCCCCCTAACAAATAGAGCTTTCTTTTTGTGGCATTTGATCACCTCCTGTGGTTTTTATATTTTGCGCTATAAGAAAGGCGGACAATTTAAAAAAAGCTATAATTTTATTTATTTTTTGCTATAAATATCCCCAAAAATTTTAAAAATGAATTTCTTCATCAGTTTAGGCCAATGTGTATTCTTATACATTTAGTTTTGGTAAAAAATCGCAATAAGCATATATTCATTGGTTTGTGCAAAAGTTGTCACATCTACAAAATGGGGGGATAGATTTTATGGCATTTTTAACTATTTATTTTTTTCATTAGCAATGGTGGTGATCTGCAAATTTTATTTATTTTTTCAGGACTGCGATATTGCGGCGGACTGATCGGACACTTGTGGCACTTTTTTGGGACCACTGACATGTACAGCATTCAGAGCTATAAATAGCCACTGATTACTGTGTAAATGTCACAGGCAGGGAAGGAGTTAGCACTGGGGAGCAATCAAGGGGTTAAATGTGTTCCCTAGGTGTGGTCCTAACTGTGAGGGGATAGGACTGACCAGAGGAGCAGCCAGATTGTCTGTTCCTACTATGTGTAGGAACAACGATCTGTTTCTCCTCCCTTGTCAGAACCGGGATTTGTGTGTTTACACGCACACATCCTGGTTCTGGCTCTCGTGCCCACGATAGTGGGTGGCCGGCGGCAATTGTGCCCGCCAGCTATGCGCATCAGCTCAAGGGACATGCTGTGCTTGATATAGCGACTTGAAGAGCCAACGTACCATGACGGTGATTCGCGCAGCTGTGCCAACCTATGGCAGTGTAACTGCAGCGGCTGGTCGGCAACTAGTTAACCACCTAAAGACTAAATCTTTTTCTGACATTTGTTGGTTTAACGTTAAAATCATCATTTTTTTTTTGTTAGATAATTACTTAGAACCCCCAAATATATATAATCAGAGACCATAGAGAATTGCGCAGTCGTCTTTAAGATGCAATTTCTTTAAAAAAAAAAAAATACTTTTAATGAATTAAAGTTAGCCCAATTTTTCTGTATAATATGAAGGCTGATGTTGCGCCCACCCCCATTGTCAAACTTGAAAACTAAAGAGTGTTTGTGTATGTATAGATATTATACACACACACTCTTCTGTTTTAAAGTTTGACAATGGGGGTGGGCGGGGAAGGAAAGTGCAATATTGTGGCTGGTTCTTGCTTATGGGTGGGAAGGGCAGTAGCAAACCAGAAAGGTTTCTGAAGCTGCGCATACATGGATCGAAATTCAGACGGTTCAACAGGCATTGGCCGAATTTTGACTTGGGTATAAGTACTGTGGTTAAATGGAAATTGATCTATTTATCGCCTTCTGTATAACCATCCTTCTGGAAAAGCTTGATCGGTGTATTCTGAGGGAGGGGATGCTACCCTGCTGTCAGAATACAATGTCGCAGTGGGAAGGATTGCCCCATTCACCTCAAATGTGTGTGTGTGTTTTTTTTTTTTTTTTTTTTTTTTTTTTTAATAACATTCAACCTGCTGGTAGAGGGAAAAAAAGTCTAATCTATGGGCTGCTTTACACATGGTCCATCTGAATGGATTGGAGTATTACAAATGTAGGTACAGCTTTAGGTGGATTTTTTTTTTGGGTTAAATTTTAACTTTACCAGTAACTTGATTAAAAAAAATGTTCTTTAGCAATGAACATAAGTTCCATATCAGAAATTACGCTACCGAATTGAGTGTGTGATGTAAATTGCCTTGGCATTGCTCCTCATTCTTATTCCTGGAGGCTGCCATGTTGCTGAAGCCCAGAGCCCCCGAACAGCAGTAAATCATTAAATGTAACTAAATCCTTTTTTTTCGGTTTAACAGTTACATTCATGGAATGCTCGGATTGCTAACTATCATGTTTGCTTGTGTTCTCAACCATACTGTCAAACCATCAAATGGCTGGTGTCATAGCTGATCACATGTGCAGCACCATGGCAGTTGCAGATCGAACAGAAGCAGCTTTCTTGGCTGTAAAGGATAGGAGGGTTTAATTCCCCATTAAAGATTTGTCAGCAGATCAGTCTGTACAAACTCAGCAATGCCTAACATGGATAATAACTGAGCATGTGCAGAGCAGGTTGAGACGGTGTATTACTGGATTTTAAACATTATAGACACTTATTTTAAAGGGGTTGTAAAGGTAAATGTTTTTTCACCTTAATGCATTCTATGCATTAAGGTGAAAAAACATCTGACAGTGCCTGCGCCCCCAGCCCCCCGTTTTACTTACCTCACCCCTCGAAAGTCCCACGCTCGTCCCCCGACGTCCTTTCCACCGTTCAGCCTGGCCGCCGCTAATTGGCTGGAGTGGATGGATGGAAAGCAGCTCAGCCATTGGCTCGCGCTGCTGTCAATCGCATCCACTGACGCGGAGCGCCGGGGGCGAGGCCGTGTGATACAGTGAGCTGCTATAGCCGCCGGCTGTATCACGGGAGCGCGTCCGCAGATGCTTCTCGCCATGTGAGGGAGCTCGCATGAACGTGAGAAGCATCTGCGGGGGGGAAGCAGAGGCAGCCGCCGAGGGACCCCAGAAGAGCAGGTTCGAGGCCACTCTGTGCAAACGAGCTGCACAGTGGAGGTAAGTATAACATGTTTGTTATTTTAAATAAAAAAAAATCACTTTACAATTCCTTTAAACGTATTGCATAGCTACGCATGCAGAAGGGGCCAGCCTGAAGTGATCTAGCAGGACTTAATTTTCTGACTAAAGTTCCAGTGGAATAAACAAAATGAAGAGTGGACCGCACAGTATAATTCAGTTTGTGTATTAAATGAATGGTGTAAATGCATATTAAACACTTTTTTAAATGTTGAATATTTTTACTTGAACATAAACCAATTTATCTCATATATATCTATATATCGGAATAAGTAATATTTGTATATTCCAACCCTACTATGCAGTGTGTTCTACCACTGCATAGTAGATTGGGATAAATGCCATACACATGAGTTATCTTGCTTTAGTTTGACTTGAGCTTCAGCTATTTTCTAAATATAGAAGCTACCTAGGGACAGCTGCATGGTTGATGAATGGTGCTCGCCCGATTTCATTCTATGCACACACCTAAAACCTGTCCTTATAATCAGAAAATCAAAAGATATTGCACGTAATTGTAACCCATCTTCCTTAAGATAATAGTTTTGTTGTGTGTTTTTTTTTTTTTTTTTTTTCTCTCTCCAACTCCACAATCCGAAAACAAATCCCCAGTTCCATCAATTCCTAGTCATAATTGAAAGTTTTTAAAGTTTTTTTTTTTTTTTTTTTTTTTTCAGCATATTCTGTTTCTAGGAGTAAACTAAATTGTGCTTCCAGGTCCATCTTTGGTAGCGAAAAAGCATGGAGGCTATCATTCCCGACCTTTCTTTCTGCATTTACTTGTTCCCTGGCTGTCATGCTGATCAGTGGCTTGGTATTTTTAAATCACTGACTCTGAACAAGTATGCAGGAGTTTTGACTTTTCTGATCTGCATGCTTGTTTCCAGGTAGGTATTGAAGATGGACACAGCCAGGTATTTTCAGGAGGTGGTCAGCAATGGCAGCCTGTGTATTTCTTTCTGTACAGGTTTCCCCTACAGGCTTATTTCATGGAGCATCTATTTACAGTAGGAATCAATCCATAGGTTATTAGTTTTGAACCGCAATGAAATACGGTTACCGTTGGTTACATATAGAACATATTAGGAATGCACCAATACTTTTTATTATATTTTTTTCATTTAGTGATTTCTCAATGTGCAAATGTCAATATATGTGTAAAAATATTCACTAACAAAGCAAACAACAAAAGTTTTAATTGTTAATAAAATAGACATTAACAAAAGGAAAAAAGCAGGATATTAATTAAATGGAGGAGACTGGGGAGTTAATTAAGGCTGATTACAGTAAATTAAGGGGTTAAACAGAGGAACATTTGTTCATCACTTTAATCTGCAGATGAAGAAACAGAAATGTGCAAAAAGAAACCATGTTTCTTTTTATATATTTTAGCGTTTTCAGGGCTGAGCAATGTTTTTTGTTTTTGCAGCTCCAATTACTGGACTTCTTTAACGCTGACCGCTCAAAGAACCGAGCATGAAAGTACCGGTACATTTGCATGAGTACCAATACTTGTGCAAATACTCCAGTATCGGCGCAACCCTAGAATATATATATTATAATCTCCATCTTGCAGAATAAAAAAAACTAAAAAAACAAACAAAAGGCATACATGTAACAAATCCATGGAAATCACTACAGTTCTCAAATGCAGTCTGTTATGAGAATAAATCTATATAGAAAATACTATGTTTTGGGGGCACATGAAAGTAGGCCCTAGTGTACCAAGGGAGTTCAAGGTACCTCCAACGTTAAGGCCTCATGTACACTGGATGTTAAAAAACAGCAGTAGCGTTAGCTGTAGAATGAGATTTACAGCAGAGTTTTTCAGTGTTTACGTTTTGGCTGTTTTTAGCGAATCTATACTCCCCACAAAAGCTTAAGGCTCAAATGCCGAATAGCTGTGTGTGTGTGTGTGTGTGTGTGTGTTTTATTTATTTATTTATTTTTAATGCCCCTTTGACATGTGCGGATCCATTTTCAGACATCCGCCTGCTCAGGGATCAGTCTGTTGATTCCCGCTGAGCTGGCGGATGACAAGTCCACCTCTGCACACTGTGCAGAAACGGACCAGTCAGATCTTCGCTCTCCTTTATGGGGGGGATCTGATGAAAATGACAGCTTGTTCCTAATCCCATCTGCCAGACGGGTGGAAAATGGGGTTTGCATCTGTCTGGATGTAGCAGATCAGATGTCAGCTGACATCCTTCTCTCCATACAGATGTATGGAGTGTTCGTTCAGGTCTGCCTGAAAAAAACGGATCTGAACGGTCTGCATGTATGAAAATGCCCTTCGTGTTTTTACAGCTGAAAAACTCCTATTTCCAAACACTAGTTTTGGGGTTTCTTTTCGAGCCAGTAAACGCCCCTGCCAAAAATGCTGATAACAGCCTATGTGTGCATGGACACATAGGATACCATGCTGGGGAGTTTACTGGCTTCAGGTGGTTTTTCTGAAGCCAAAAACAGCAGCTGTAAAAACATCCAGTGTGCATGAGGGCTTAGGGTCTGTTAACATCAAGTGTGCAGTGGGAACTTGTGCGAAATTTACTTGCAAGTTTTTATTGTAGGTAAACTGCTGTGCCACCTGTTAACGGCATGCCAACAAAAACCCTATTTGGTATATAAACATAAAGTTAGTATTTGTAATGTGCATATTTTTACACTGTATCTAACGAACATTCATTATTTTGGTCTGTAGGAAAAGCATTTTAAATGTGTTGGCTCTAGTACTTGCACTCCCAGTTATAATGTTCGTTTCACAAGACTGAGTTTATCCTATTTGTTTTTTTTTTTTTATATATATATGGGTATAACGCACAGTGATATCGCAATCACATGAACACATAGGCTGGCACTGGTGCTTAAACCCTTTCCTGCACCATTCAGGTGGTTTCCATGGTAACAAATATGTAAACTTTTGGAACAGGAACTAAACTATAGAATGAATATATATAATCTATTTCCTATTTCTTTTTTAATTTTTTTTATTTAAGGCACTTAAAAGATCTGTCTTGGCATAAAGAGTAAGTTCTATGTGAACATTTTAGACTGCTGCAGTCTCTTTACTGCAGTTTGTATTTATTTATGTTCTTTCATGCCTGTGTGCAGTATACAAATGTTATGGTGATTCCATTCCATTTGCACATGTCACAATCAGAAAGAAGATCTGAAAATGTTCAGAACATAAAACAAGTTGCACATAGATGTATATCGACGCCCTATAATAGCATGAACTAATTAGAATACTGTTGGGGAATGTCTACCAATATAAAAGCTCATATATTATAAAGAGAAATAAAAATACACTGGGTTACTTACGTTGTCGGACCCCTAGCAAGAATAACCCTATCATATCTTCCTCAACCCAACAAGGTTGTAGTCCATGGTTTACTACTCCCCATCTTAAACTCCCGTATGGGTGTAGGAGACATCACACATAACAAGACCAAAAAAAGAGGGGAAATCATGCAACCTGGAGTAGACACTTGGACAGACATCACCTTGCTCATCCCAACTCTAGACCAGGTTCATGTCTTGAGATTATATATATATATATATATATATATATATATATATATATATATATATATAATTTTCGCATTATTTCCTGAGTAACTTCCAGGGCTGCCAGATTTGGCAAAATGGTTTTTGTGTCCAGTTCATGTGACAGGAGTGTCTCCATCGTCTCAATATGGTCCATCTCTGTAACCAACTCAGAGGTGGAACCTGTGCTGATCGCTAGTAGTGTGGTATAAGCTCTTGCTGCCGTCAGCCAAAGCCTAAGAAGGCCTTTTGTAATGCTTTTATAAGATCATCATTTGTGATTTATTGGGGACAATCGCTTCCAGTTGGACGGGTATGGAGCTGGAGAATCACACCCCAGAAATCATAGACAAATGGACATTCCCACCAGGTATGCAATAGTGAACTCTTAGCGTAATGACACCAATATAAATCTGTAATAAATAAATCTGAAATGCAGGCATCCAACACACACCCAGAATTGTCGGATTCTGAAGATTTCACTGGCGCTTCTAACTGAAAGAGAACTTGGCAGTACCACCTCTAACGAATGGAATTTAAGTATAGAACGTGTATTTTAATGAAAAAACGGTCATTCAGACACCTTAATGCAGAAGTGAATCTTAAAGTTTGTGTAAATCTAAAATTCATTTTCAGTATCTTTGCCAGCAGGTAGGGGCTTTTGGTAGAAGAAAATTTCTTAAAATGTAAAAACCTTGCCTTCTGCCAATTTTTTTTATTTTAATCTGCACACTGATTGTGGTACATTCTTGAGATAATATAACTATAGTGTTACATATTTGTACATTATGGCAAATGCTGCCCCAACACATTTTTTCTTTTATACTTGCGTTTTGCAGTTCACACCATTAAAGTCCTCCAACTCCGTTTTTGATGCATTTCCGAATGCGTTCCAGATTTTATTTTTTTTTCCCCACTGTTCAGCACTTTGTTCTAAGGGAAAAAAGTGATGTGAACTGGCCCTAATAGCATCTCCTGTGGTCCTTTTTACATGGGAATCATCAGTTCATTGATGTTTTGTACTAAGAAGTAACTGAACACTGGTTAAGGTTACGTACATTTTGTTACATGTTTAGTTGTTAAGGAAAATGGTCCATAAGTGACAAAATAGTGTTTTCTTGTCTACAAACATATGTAACTGACGCTGATGCCATCTGTTTATATTAGGAAACCCCTTCTAAAATTTAGGGGTCAGTGGAAAACGTGCCCCAATACAATGGTGGGTGGAATACCACCCTTACAGACAGCAAAAAAAGCATTCTTGTCATACCACTGACTCAGCCAAGTGGTATTGGACCAACAAATAATGCAGGTACCCTCAGATGGGAGGTCATCCACAGCTTCAGGAACCCCTAGCAACTTCTGGAGGGCCCTTGGGGGTTTTCTGGAACTTTTGATATAGAGGAAACTCCACAATGAGGGCTTTTTTATGGTAAAGAAGAAAACTGTCAGGACAGATGGTAGATTCTATTCACCTCTATTTTTGAGACTGTTTGACCTTTTTTTGGCTGCCAAGGTAATACATTTGCTTCAATCCTTTGAGTTGCTGACCTGAAATGGGTATAAGGACAATAAATTGTGACCTTTTTTCTGACACATTTACAGTATGCTTATTCCAGGTATTAAGGGTGCATTCAGACTTGCGAATGCACCCTGCTGGCTATTACGTGCGGGATCCCCAGCGGGGCTTCACGCAATTAGATTCAAGTAGGAAGCACAGTCTAAAGCAATGAGATGCTTCTGGCTCCCACATCTAATCGTGCCCACTTGAATACAATTATTCATGCTGTGATCGCATGCTTGTGATTGACGCAGGAACCTGGTCGCATGTGATCGCAGCATGAATGATTACATGTGTGTGATGAGCTGCGAGTGTCGGCAGCCTTCCATTCCTTTCAATGGGGGCTGACTACTCACTAATCGCAGGAACCCCCGCAATGGTGGTAATTGTGTTAATGTTTTATACACAAAACATGTTTAATGGAGGTAGGAGAATGCAGTTGAAGATAATGGGGGGTGGGAAATAGGATACTGTATGTTTGGTTATGTTTGACTTTGCTATGGAAAGTTAAGATTCAACCAGTCAATTGGTACCAGGCACTGTGTTGTGGAATTGCCACTCTCTCCATCCTTTCATGAGACACTGCTTGGTGCCAGAGCAGCCATCAAGGGCTGAACAGTGTCGCATGCTAAAGCAGGAAGATCTTTAGGCCTGCATAATCTATTAATCAGGTTGTTGGAGGGAGGGGCTTTAATATTGTACATATAAGTAGTAGAGATATATATTTTTTCCCCCTTCAGTTGTGTTTCCTGCCAGACAGGAAGCAAGCATGTTAGGAATCTGGGAGCTCCATGTCTCAGGGCTGTCCTGAGTGAGCCCCTGGCATGCCTTCTGCTCTGCCCAAGCGCCCCTCTGTCTAGCTAGGGAAGAGTAGGGCTGCTGGCCCCACTGCTGCCTAAAACTCAGAGATAGTTGAACCCCTGGAAGCATGTGGCGAGACCCCACCGCCATAACGCCACACATCAGTGTTACCTGTATGGCTTCAGTCCTCCTGTCATTGGCTTGGTCAGGGGTCTCGGTCCAATGGTTGGGCGGCATCCATCGGCATGTTTACACGATGTGAACGGCACCTGTTTACCCTGGCGGTTCTGGGTATAAGAAGGAAGGCATGCGTCAGAGGCGGGGCTTCTGCGCTCCAATGAGAGGAAATGACGCGGCTTCCGGTGGAGCTGCATCAAGGTTCCCATCTTTAGGCTTGCATGTGGATGTTTGGCATCTGGAGCCAGTGAAGACCCAGCAAAGGCTGGGGCATACACCGATCTCAGGCGGTTAACTCCAGGTCTTCTGGCATCGGCACCTCCCAGGTTAGCATGGTGATGGATGGCCATGTCTTACTCTGGGGGAGTGGGGTCCTTCCCTGGGTGGGGAACCACAGGTGAAGGGCTAGGCACTTCCTCAGTTTGATCCCAAACACAGTGCTGGTGTAGGTCTGGGGCAGGCACTCATGGGCGTGCGTGTTTTTTTTTTTTTTTTTTTTTTTTTGGCTTTCAGGGTAAAGCCCAGGACAAGTCCAGATGCAGCCCCTAGGAGAAGATGTGGGCCACTTAGGTTCCAACTGGAAGAAGCCACTTTGCCCTGAATGTGTCAGTCTGGTCAAGGACGATTCTGTGATGGCATGTCATAAGATCCTTGTATTCATTCAAGATGAGATTGCATCCACATTCCAATCTTTTAAAGGGGTTATGGATAGGATGCAGGGTCCCTCTAGGCCCCTATCCAGAGCAGCAAATATGCCTGTCTTATCGGAGCCTAGTCGGTGCACAGAAATCAAGGGTTTTCTCTGTGCACAAATCTAGTGGAGTCGATTTTGTTGGAGTTGGAGCACCCTGAAAGACCATTCTTTTCAGGCAGTCCTAAGCGCAGATTTCCCTCTGAGAAGGGCACGGCCCATCCTTGAAACAAAATCTCAAAGTTGGATGCACCACTGGCGAAGGTTTCCAAAAAAACTGATTTGGCCTTTGACTTGGGATTCCTTAAGGACCCCATGGACAAAAAGGGGTGATGTGCTGCTAAGAGCAGCTTGGGATGCTTCTATTGGGCTTAAGCCAGCCCTTGCAGCTACTTGCATTGCCAGAAACGTAGAATGCTGGTTAACGCAGTTGCGATTCTACATTTCTGCAGACACATTCAGATAACTGCTGAAATCTTTTCCCTTACTGTTTAAAGAGGAAGTAAAGGCTATTTAAAAAAAAAAAGCAAACTGCAAGGCAAAGGCATAATGAGCTAGTATGCATTGCATACTAGCTCATGAATAACTTACCTGAGAACGAATCCCCCGTAGCGGTCCTCCTTTATCTTTGCCGCTGCCATGTATCCCGGAGTGACTTCCGGGTCTCGTTGCTCCGGTGCTGTGATTCGCCGGAGCCGTGATAACGTCACTCCCGCGCATGTGAGCCGACACGAGCGGCATATCGCCGTGATCTGTGGCCCGCCCAGTGCACCTGCACGCTGTTGCTGTCTTTTTGTAAATATCGCCTAAACTGTATAGGTTTAGGATATATTTCTTGGACCTACAGGTAAGCCTTAATCTAGGCTTACCTGTAGGTCAAAGTGGTTTGTAAGGGTTTACAACCATTTTAAAGCAGTCGGCTTCCTAGCAGATACCTCTGTTGGAATCGGTGAAGCTGGCAGCCAGGTCATCAGCACTGGTGAATGCCGCAAGAAGGGGCCATATGGTTAAAAGCTTGGTCAGAGGATGCAGCGTCAAAGCTCAAGCTTTGTGGATTGCCTTTCTCAGGTGATAACCTCTCTTGACCTGGGCTTCAGGAGGCACTGGAATGTACCCAAGACAAGAAAAAGTGTTCCCAGAAACGAAAGTCAGAGGTTAAACTTTTTTTTTTTTTTTTTTTTTTTTTGAGGTTACAGGCAGCAGACCCAACAGGATAGAGGGTCGTCTTAAACACTGGACAGGTCAGAAGGGACGTGGAAGAGGAATATTATTCAATCCTCCTCAGACCACCTCAAAGCCTCAGTGACTCCTGTGTCCCGGTGGGATGAAGATTGGGGGGACTTCCTCCCACAATAGACAAACGCAACTTCAAGACCATTTATATTGGAAGTAAAAAAAAAAAAAGCTACAAGTTGGAATTCAATGCCATTCCCCCTCCCGCTTTTCTTATTACTCAGTTACCCTGAGATCGGGATAAATCAGGGGCTCTGAGTTTGCTGTTAGGGGAGCTGGTGGATAAACAAGTCATCAGCCAAGTGCCACATGCAGAACGCTGCCAGGGGGTGTATTCGTAGTCAAAAACTCATCAGGCAAGTTCAATATCCATCCTCTGAACAAGTTTATCAGATTCAAGCATTTCGGAAAGGAGTAGATCTACACAGTAATGAATCGTCCAGTTTCCAGATTTGCTGTATGGCAACAATCGATCTCAGGGACACATTTGCATGTGCCGATACATCAGGATTTTCAGAAATTCCTCAGACTAGCAGTTGTGAATTCAGAAGTTCTTCACTCCCAATTCAGGGCACTGCCATTCGGACTGGTTCACAAACAGAAGATCATCCAATCAGCAGCTGGAAGAGAACTTGCAGGAAGCCCATATTTCCTGCGCTCCCTTGGGTGGCTAATCAAGCGGGACAAGTCCCAGCTAATCCCAACCCAGGAAGTACACTACTTGGTCTATAGCAGGGGTAGGGAACCTCGGCTCTCCAGCTGTTTTGAAACTACAAATCCCATCATGCCTCTGCCTCTAGGAGTCATGCCTGTGATTGTTAGTCTTGCAATATCTCATGGGACTTGTAGTTTCAAAACAACTGGAGAGCCAAGGTTCCCTACCCCTGGTCTATAGGATATCTTCAACAGAGAAGATGGAGAAAGTGGGTCTAGCGGTAGCAGCGCAGCTTCAGAGCAATCAGGATCTCCATATAAGAAATGTCATGAGTGATAGGTTTAATGACATCCTATTTCCCAGCAGTCCCCTGGGCAAGGTTTCACCTGCGCCCATTACAGGCTCTTTTTACACTGCTGGGATGGCAGCAAGCAGAGTTTGAATTGGTCTATGCCCATATTGACCAAAGTCAAAATGGTTTGCCACCACAGCACCCATCACAATCTAGACAAGAGTCTGCTGTGGTTCAGACCAACAGCACTGGGGGTGACGACAGACACCAGTTCTTTTGGCTGGGGAGCCCACCTGGAAAATCTGGCTCAAGGAACTTGGTCTGGGGTGGAAGCCAGGCAGACCTAGAATCAGAAGGAGCTACTGGCAGCGCAGAGGGATTTAGAGTCCTTCCAGCAAAAGATAAGGGGACAGCACCTACAAGTAAGGATGAACAATGCGGCACTAGTCTCGTACATAAACGAGCAGGGGGAACCAGGAGCCCTGCCTTACAGTTGATGGCAGGCAAAATTTTCGGTTGGCCCAAATTAAACCTGGCTTTGACAACAGTCCACTTAAAGGGGTCTAAGAACTCTCTGGCAGACTTTCTCAGCCACCAGCGAGTAAGACGAGACGAGTGGTCGCTCCACCAGGATGTCTTCGAGCAGATTGTGAGGACATGGGGTCTTTTTGCTTCAGAAAGCAACAAGGTCACCTAGTTCTTCTCCCTGCATCCGCTGGATCGAGCCAGGGAGATGGATGCCTTTGCCAATACATGGTACTTCAGCCTTTGTTATCCCTTTCCCCAAGTAAGACTAGTCGTGGCAGTAATCCAGAAATTTTTGAGCGAGAAAACTGATCTCATTCTGATTGCTCCATTTTAGCTGAGTAGGGCTTGTTTTCCCCGCCCTAAAGAGGATGGTCTTCTATTCCTCAATTCCTCTCCTGATGAGGGAGGATCTTGTCACACAGGGACCTATTCGGCACCCTCGGGTAGATAAGCTCAGACTTGCAGTGTGGTATCTGAGGAACAGCTTTCAAGGGTTCTCAGAGTCAAGAGCCTTTTAAGCCAGGTTCACGCCTATGCGAATTAGATGCGAGTTTCTCCGCATCCAATTCGCCTAGCAGGAGAATGTGACTGGCTCCCTATGGAGCCGGTTCACATATCTCCATTGCGGCTGTGGAGTGCACTGCACAAACTCTGTGTCTTTGATTCCGTTTCAGGGCAGAATTCAGGCATAGATTCATCCCTGAAATGATGAACAGGAATGCAACAGCGCTCCTGTGTGGTCCGCAGACGGTTCTAGGTGAACCGAGCCTCAGAATGCTGTAAGCCAGTAACCAGGGCCCTTTACACCAAGATCTGGAGACGGTTCAACTCCTGGTTAGCAGAACAAGTGCTGATAGAATCGGGAATTCCAGTGATACTGGACTTTTTCCAGGCAGAAGTGGAATTGGGCCTCTCCGTTAGCACTCTAAAGGTACAGGCAGCTGCCTTGCGTATGTTTCTTAAGGTCTCCCTCTAGCAAGATCAATTTGTAAATAAATGCTTTAAGGCCTTCTCAAGGTCCTGACCAGTGAAGGTCTGGGCCTGTCCTGCCTGGGATCTATCCTTGGTCCTCAAGGCGCCTACAGGGAGCCCCTTTGATCCACTGGAGAAATCTGGAATTAAGTGGGTGTTTCCAAAGCCAGTTTTTTTTTTTTTTTTTTTTTATTGCAATAGCATCGGCCAGACATTATCCTGCCAGTGTTTTATTCCTCTTCAGAGGTTGATGAGGAAGGAAGGTTTAGTAGATGTCAGGAGAAGCCTTTTAGCTTATCTAGAGGTCAGCAGAGACTTCAGGAAGTCTTTATTTGTGAACTTTGCAGAGGCACGCAACGGATATAAACCATCAAAAGCCACTATTGCCAGATGGATAAAATGACAATTAGAGGCATACAGATTGGTGGGGAAACAAGCTCCCCTAGTTAAGACGCATTCCACCAGGGCGGTGTCAGCTTCATGGGCAGAGAAAGCCAATGCCACTCTGAAGGAGATCTGCAGAGCAGTAACATGGTCCAGCTACTCCACGTTCGCAAAGCATTACCGCTTGGACCTGTTTTCTGCTAAAGAACAGGCGTTTGGGCGAAAGATCCTCCATGCAGTGGTCCCGCCCTAACAGAGTACGTTTCTTGCTTATTTCAGAGGCTGTCCTGGAAGACGATAGGAGAAAATCGGAGTTAGACTTACCAGTAACTGTTTCTAGGATCTTCCAGGACAGCCTGGTTTCCCACCCAGTGTGTTTTTGTACCTGTTGAAAAATGTATATACTGATCTTTTTTGCCAGTGTGTTATGTCTTTCAGGGCCTTCCGGTGGTTCTTGTGGAAACTGAAGGGGAAAGCTTAGAGGAACATCTTAACAATTTTTGGGTGAACCTGTCACGAAGGGAGGAGCCCCATGTCTCAGAGGCTGTCCTGGAGGACTCCTACAAAAAGTTACCAGTAAGTCTAATGCCAATTTATTTTATTTTTTAAGAGACCTTGTTACTATGTTCCTAATTTTCATTATTATACAGGATTTATATAGCACCAACAGTTTGCGCAGTGCTTTACAAAACAGTTTTTTTTTTTTTTTTTTTTTTTTTTTTTTATTGTGCTGGGCATTGAGCAGTAATTATATTTTAGAGTTACTTATGCGAACTTGCATGCACGTTTAACCCTCCATAGACTTTAGGTGGTTCTTGATTATGATCTTGCCAAACACAACTTGTTTAGGGGTGTTCTGAGCAAGTAGCAGGGAGGCCCGGTAAGGTCTTCTCAAGATGGAGTCATTGGAAAAGATTTTGTTGATCGATCTCCATTATTAGTTCCCCCCCCCCCCCCCTCCCGATAGTGTTGGTTCATCCACACAGGAGATCTAGATTGGGTGACCCTCATCAATTTGGGTACACATTTGCATGCTCTTTTAGTTTTTGTATCACTAATAGAAACTTTCTAGTCCATAGAAACTTGAGAATGGCTTGCAACGGTTTTACTTATTTATGATTTATATATTGACATGTATGCTAGATACATGACATATGGTAATATACCAAATGGAAAACTTTTCCTAGTTGTAATATATAAAAAATGTAATTGCTATTAAATGTGTTCCCTATCTTTTCCATTATGTCTACCCTTCCTAAACAAAAATAAGTAAAATATCAAACTGGGAGTCTAGAAGGCCAATAAAAGTATAATGGAATATAGTAGGTAACGTCTTTACCAAATTTTTGTGTTGTCTTTTGGCCTGTAAGTTTCTATAAAGATAAAATTTGCATTTGAAATGATTTAATGGATCAGGTTAACATCTCTGTATCTTATATGCAAAGTGTCTGTGCGTTTTACAAGCCTAACTTATTCCTTTTATGTCACAAATGAAAACTTGAATATTGAAGTGTTGGAGTTCTGTGTATGGGACCTGTACCTTTTTGATTGTGCAGTAAACATTGCAGTATAGCATGGCCTTATTCAATGGATACTTAGTACTACTTTTTGTGTGTTATCTGCACAGGAAGGGAGAGGTGCCAGCTTAAGCTCAGTTATCAGATCGATGGTAGAGCCCTGTTGGATTTCTCCCCCCTCCTCTTCTCTTGTGCCCTGGAGCCTGTGCTGGCGCTCTCTCCCCCCTCCCTCCCACTCTGCTGCAGCAAGGAGCGGTTGGGGGTCAGCGGAAAATATGTGGCAAGGACCTGACAGACAGCAGGCATCAGAGAGTAGGCCGCATCCCAGAGGAGAGGGGGAGGAGAGGGAGAGACAGGACTGATATTCCTGAATAAGGCAGAGAGCTTGAAAAGGAGGGGGGGATGGGGGATAGCAGAAAGTAATATCACAAAAGTGGGGAGTTAGAGGTAGATGGGTGGCATACATGGAGAGAATGTGCTGTAAAAATATTGTATTAAATGCCATTTCTCAACCTTGCATTTGTTTTCTGTAAATAGTATTACACTGGTAGAAAAGATGCATGTGTGATCAACCTTAAATAATCAGGGCCCATTCAGACTAGTGTTGTGATAATGCATAGTAAAATGCACCTTTTTAAATACTGTCAAAGCACGTGGCCTACTCAGGTGTGTTTTGGAAACTTTCATTAGGAATGGCACCCCGACACACTATACGGTAGTAGCTAAAGCACAATATGTAGCAGTGCACTACAAAGCACATACTGTACGTTGTGATTTGCTGCTGTTGAATAGTCAAGCCTTCTCCAATGGATCTGGTCTGTTATGTAACTGTTGCATCTGCATGTGTATGTCCTCAGTAGTATTCTTAATATTAATGTTGTATTTTGTTTCAGTAGCTCAGCAGATACATCTGACAATATCTTGCAGTTGGGGACAGATCGGTGTATAAATATATACTGTATGTTTTATATATAAAATATACTTTATTTTTTTTTCTAATGGGAAATCTGTCAGACTAGCGTTGGGTAGGATGCGCAATCATACAACTTTTAAATTTTTTTGCACTTGAATTGCATGAACAGGGCAGACCAATACAAACGTAGTATTCTACAGGACGTGCCCCACTACCCCTGGCCCCCCCCGAAAATATTTAACACACACTGGCCAGTATCGGCCGGTTCAACAGAAACGAAGCGGCGCATCCCCCTGTCAGAACACAATAGCTCAGCGGGTAGATTGCTGTACTAACATTGGATACTTGGTACAGTGAGTGAGCTCCTCTTGATCTCAAGTGTTGTGTTTTTTTTTTTGCTCCGCTGGGTTGAACAAAAGTGTACCTACCTTACCTATCTCTAAATTATTATTATTTTTATTTACATGAGCCATTATGTGGGGGAGGAAGGGTGACATTGTTGCAGAAACTGCAGGTTCCTTTTTAAAGGTAAACTCTTGTATGTATGCAGTGTGAGTTATTATTGTAAAGTTTACCCTAAAGTAATTTTTATTGCATCTACCGGTATATTTTATTTGCATGCTGTTCAGTATTTTCATGATGGTATATTTTTCACAGGAATGTAAATTCTCCCTCTAGTGGCTATCTGTATGTTAGACAAGTTGCTAGCATTTTTGATGAGTGATTGCTCATATAAGTGGTTTTTGGTAAGAGATGATATGGTTTCAATAATGAGTGCACTTGCGTTAACAAAAACTTGTCATGAGAATATCATGAAGGTTTCCATTATTGAGCTCTTCTTTTGAAAATCCTTGTTGCCTGGCACCTAATGACCTTGCTGCGACTTTCTTGAACTGCTTGTTCCAGGTCAGTGATTCAAAATATTGAAGCTATTGGGTCAGTATGTCTACCAGTCATCTACCATTTTCCGAAGCAGGTCTGCAAAGGCAGCTTCCTTCAGGACAGTATACTTTATGCCTGGCTTTACACTGCTGCTTTGTGATAATACAAGGTAGAATGCTGTTATTGCAACACACATTAAAAGTGTTTGTAAACCCTGCATTTGCGCAGGAGCCGCCTGTAACGGCCAAGTACAACTGAAGCAACGGCACGTACGTGCCGTTGCTTCAGTTTGCTTAAGTGTGCATGTGCTGATGACGTCGGCAAATACAGAGATATCTCTTCAACCGTGCAGGTTTGGGAGATATCCAGTGTAGCTACAGGTAAGCCTAATTATAGGCTTGCTTGTAGTATAAAGTGGTTGTAAAGGTTGTACAACCACTTTAGTGAGTGATATTGTGGTGCCATTTATTCAGTGCACACACACCACAGCTGCCAACTCGCTTACTGTGCATGTGGTGCGTTTTGTTGCTAAAAATGCTACAGGTGCTGTCTTTCATGCTTTGAGCTATACTGGCAGCCTATTCAAAATTAATGGGCTGCCTTAATGTAGTGTGAAGGGGCTGTACAAGAATGTGTTTCTAACTTTAGGGTTCATCGCCCCATTCTGTTGGCAATAGAAGCCCTTATTTTATGACTTCCTAAAATCTACTGTCTAGAACAGGTGTCTCCAAACTGGCCCAAGGGCCGAATGCAGCCCGTTGCTTGCCTTTTTAGCTACCCCTTAAACTGATACCAATGATGAGGTATCGTTTTCTTCCACTGATGCTAAGGCATTTTCTGCTCCCACTGGCCACAGTCTGGCCACCCTAAAGCCTGAAAGGACAGTAAACTGGCTCTTTGCTCAAAAAGTTTGCAGACTCCTGGTCTAGAAGGTTTTAGGTGGTTCATCTCCTGAAGTCCAGATTAATTAAGGCGAGTTTTTTTTTTTTTTTATGTTTTGTAAATATGTTGGAACTAAAACAAAATATATAACTTCAGTTTGTAGGTGTTAAAATTGAAACTATTAAAGTGGTTGTGAACCCTAAGGCTCGGTTCACACAGGGGCGACTTGTCCAGGCGACTTCGCCGCCTGACAAGTCGCGTTCCGTTCTGCACTACGGAACCGTTCTAATAGGAGCGACTCAAGTCGCTCCGACTTAGAAAAAAGGTTCCTGTACTACTTTGGGGCGACTTCAGGCGACTTGCATTGACTTCTATACAGAAGCCGATTTGCAAGTCGTGCCGCCCCTGTGTGAACCGAGCCTTACAACACACTTTGACCTACAGATAAGCCTAGATTAAGGCTTACCTGTAAATCCAAGACATATCTCCTAAACCTTCACGGTTTAGGAGATATTTGCCCGAAGACAGGCACCGTAGACAGACAGGCACTGAGCGCGGTACCGTCAACGGAAATGCCGCGCGTGTCGGCTCCCATGCGCGGGAGTGACGTCATCGTGGCTTCGCCGAATGACAGCGGCGGAGCTGCTAGACCCACCGAGAAGATGGATGCGCCGGACTACAGGGGACAGCGTTGACTTCGCTGGCTCCTGTGTCAGGTAAGTGACACATAAAGGACTACTGCAGGAGCCTGCACCCGCAATTTACTGATCATGGGTGCAATGCTCTGCAGGTTCCTTAATATAAATGCTCATTGTTTACCTTCAATAAAATATGTTCATTGTTTTAGAAAAGGTGAACTTTGCCTTTTATGGAACATTAGCATTAATGCAAAGAGGAAGAACGGCTAAGTGTGATTGGGCCCTGAAACTTGACTGGGTGTATGCAGCATCCAATATATGAAGTTAAACAGTTCCTAAGGTGTGTCTTTGGTCAAAAATGTAAAATGATGTATTCATTTTGTTTTGCGTTAAATTGGTGAACATGTCGCCGTAGACCTGACCCTTTTCAGGTCTTTTTCATGTCTCCACCGTTTCTCTCTCCAGTAAAGCTTGCATGATGGCTCAAATGAGGAATTCCAGTCAAAACCTACTAACGCTCGACCTACTCTCTGCCTCATTCTAAACCTAATCTATATAACCCTGTAAAGCAAAAAACGCTGCACTTGGCAGCTCTGCAGCCATTCCAGTCTTCTTTCCAGTGGCGGATGCTGTGTGCAGAAGAGAACCGTCAGCAGCTTGGAAATGCCTGGAAAGTGATGTCACTCATAGACTTACTATGGGGCTTCTGATGTTGGCTGCGCCTCCTGCACTGGAGCGGCTGCAGAACTGTTAAGTACAGTGATTTTTGCTTTACAGTTTTAGATGGATTAGGCTTAGAATGTGGCAGAGAATAGGTTTAGAGTTAGTTTCTGCCTGCAATTCCACTTTAATGTCAGCAGTGGCACCTTCTGTGTTTGTCACTATAAATTAAGTGGCTTCTGATTAAATGTGTTGGTTAAAAAAAAAAAAAACTAAATCAGTGATTAATGCTGGCCTAACATTGGGTTTTTCTTATGTCTGTTATCTGCCCATCTTGGTAAATATTTTTTCCTGACTTGAAATTCAACCTGCTCAGTCCACAGGAACACTCCTTTTCTCTTAAAGAGATGATTGAATATTTTACTGCTATTTTTCCAGCATACTGGGTGATTTACATGACTTGCACTGCATTTATTCACACTTGTGCTTTCATTCATACGTGTCATTAATCACTTGATAACTACTGCTCGACTAAGCTATCAGCAATTTTTAATGATCTTATGTCTGTGGTAGAAATTCATCCTGCATACAGTCTTCTTTGTTCGGTGTAGACACCTGCAGATAACAAGTGAACACACAGGAGAAGTGTGGGAATATAAAAAAACAAACATGCTCTCCTCTATGGATGCAGATTCGCCTGCCAGCTCTGAGCTCGAGAACTGAGCGATCAGCAGACTACTAATTGCTCAGTTCTTGGTTCCCCTTCCGAGCAGAGAGTGGTGACTGGCAGTCATCGCCATCTGCTCTGCCCCTCTAGCACAGGCAGGAGCAGCTGCCTCAGGTGCTGAACCAGCTGACGTTCTTTCCAGAGCCTGGAGTGGGCTTTAGTCCACTTGCTGCTGGTTTAAAGGTCACAGATGAAAATGTAAGTGCATTCTTGGAACCCAGAAGAAAAGTATGGCTAAAAAAGTTTAACCATACTGCTTTTAACCACCTTAGCCCCGGAAGGGTTTATCACCTTAATGGCCTGGCCATTTTTTTGTGATATGGCACTGCTTTACTTTAACTGACCATTGCGCGGTTGTGCAGTGCTGTACCCTAATAAAAATCTTTTTTTTTTTTTTTTTCCTCAGAGCTATAAACAAAGAACAGTACAGACAAGCTCATAACATGCAATGCAGGACTTTGTGTCCTTAAAGAGTAAATCCATTTTTGTTGAGTAAACCCCTCAGATCAGAGTAGATTGCAGGGATTTTAACAAACTTTGTAGTGTATTCCTACTTGTTTCTGCTCTGAAGAAAAAGCTGTTTGTGTGCAGAGATGTAATCTAAATGGGAGTGAGATCTTCATTGTTAGTCTGTTGATGCACAGTGTTCTAATGTGGAACGTGGCAGTGTCTGCATCCCCTTAGAATCATAGAAGCAGGAAATTACTTTTCTGAGGGTGTTCTGTATACCAACAGTGTACAAAATGCCTCCAGGATGCTATATTGCATTTTGCAGAGAAATTACAACATTGCAGATCTGTGATGGCTTTGAGCAGTGAAGGGTACTCTTTTTTTATATAGATCTCTGATTCTCCAGCCCTCCAAGGCAGCTGATCAAACAGATCTGTTTGGCTGCTTTCCTGGCTGTACTGGCCAGGGAAACAAAACTGGAAGTGACAAAATCCTCATTACTTCCGGTTTCATTAATTCTGGAGGAAATAAAGGAATGGATGTTCCTCCATTTCTGTGAGCAGCTAGCCCAACTGTTTTACAGTGGTCCCGGGCTCCCTGGTGGAACAGGAGAGCCTGGGAACAGTAGGGGGCTTCTTCCAAGCTCCATAAAATGATTGGGTGGCTGTAGGCACGTAAAAGTCTATCACTGGCTGAAGAAAATGAATACAGAATTACGGCTACAGCCATGATCCTGGTATAACCACTTGCTCCCAAGTCCGTATATACATAAAATGGCATAAGGACAAAAAGTGGTTACTTCCAGGTATGGATATTTTGCACAGAGTAACATTGGCCCAGCTTGGACCAATGTAACTAAACTCTGTTACAGTTCAGTGTATCACTGAAGGAGACAACTTCTCCAGTTATTCTGGGTCCCATGCTGAACTACTTTCTCTGCTGTATTCTTAACCCAGGTCAGCCACTCTGCAGTCTGCACAAGCATCATTTCAATGCTTTTCAGCAGTAAGGGGACTGACCTTCCTCTTTTTAACGCAAAAAGGATTCAAAAGAAGGAATGGCCGCACTCTGTACTCTTATCAAATTTATTTTATTCAGAACAACCCAAAGTGTTGACAGAAAGTTGGTAGATGCATTTCACACACACCAAGTGTGCTTAATCATTCCACGTAAAGGTGTAATGATTGAACACACTTGGAGTGTGTGAAATGCATCTACCAGCTTTTTGTCAACACTTTGGGTTGTTCTGAATAAAATAATTTTGATCGGGTACAGAGTGCGGCCATTTCTTCTTTTTGATTATATGGGGAGGCGAGCTAAGGCAGGCACCTGTCCAGATCATCAGGCTTTCAAAACCTCACCTGGAGCAGCAAGTCTTCTTGTTTGAAATGCAAAATGTAAATATTTGCTACTTTTATTGGGGGATAGGGGATTATTTATAAATGCTAATTGTGCCCAGGGAGTACCCTCAAGAATCTACTTCTAGTCTCAAACTGCTCCTGAAAGCTAGTAGTTTGCCTTCTGGTATGTGAGTGCCTTGGCACTCCCTAAACCTGTAGCCTCATAGTTGTGAAGTGTTCTACGGCACTGCTGCTCTCGAGATTTTGGAGTAAGATTTGGTAATGCCACTAGTGTTTGACCACTGAGAAATCATGCAAAAACATTACTTGCCTCTAAGCTGGTTGCCTTCACACAGAGTACAGAACAAGTCTGTAACTGGAAAAGATCAGCTGTGGGGAGACCACAGGCAATACTGGTATTCAGTCCTTTGTTCTTTGCCTGCCTTTATTTTTTTGGACACAGTCCCCAGAATTCAGTTCTTCCTTATTTCTAGTCCTTCCAGCTGCTTATATTTGCCTTCCTTTGCTCTCCTGCCATCTTATTTGATTCGATTAGTTGTCGATTAATCGATTAGTTGTTTCAGGCCTAGTACAGACTTCCCTTAAAAGAAATATTGTACCTGGGAAATAAGGTCGCTGCCACTGCTAATGGTTTGGCTGTCATGCTAATCTAATGGCTGCAATACTTTCTCAGGAACAGACCTAGAACAAGTATGCAAATTGTGAGTTCTGACTTCTCTCCAATCTTCTGATCTGCTTGTACCAGGCCAGAGACAGCCAGGCAGTTAGCACTCTTAAAGTGGGTGTAAAAGGCATGAAGTTTTTTTTTTTTTTTTTTTTTTACCTTCATGCATCCTATGTATGAAGGTAAAACCTTCTGTGTAGCTTCCCCTGCATACCCCCAATACTTCTTGAGCCCCATCTTGATCCTGTGATGTACGTGAGAGCAGTGGACCTCCTGGTCTCTGCTGCCTCGTTGACACCTGCTGCTCTCAATCATAGCCATTGATGATGGGGTGACAAAAGACAAAAATCAGCAGAAAATCTGATGGTGTGTATGGAGCTTAATGGACACAGGCGGCTCAAGAGGGAGAGTGTGCCCCATAGCAAGGGAAGCTTGCTATGGGGGTATTTAGCAAGAGGCAGGGGCTAAGAGCGCCAGCAGGGGACGCAAGACGAGGCAGTTCAGCGCTGCTCTGTGCAAAACCACTGCACAGCAGGTAAGTATGACATGTATGTTAGTAAAGGCTTAGTTTAAGCTAGCCATACACAGATTGAAATTTGGACAGTTTAGCAGTGACTGGACATTTTTTCCATTCATTTATGGCAGTTCCCCCTTGACAGAGTTGACTTTGAATTCTGTTGTATGGGAATGTTGGAAAGTTTTAATTTGATCTGTGCAATCAGCTGTCTCTGATTTGAGCAAATTGCCTGCAAAGGGCTGCAGTGAACAGCTGTGCATTTTGTGCAGGAGAAGATGGCCCCTCGCAGTGGTACAAATTGGTAAACGTGAATGAGGCCCTAAAGTGAATTTTATACCTTGACCCTGAAGTAAACACTTGTTTCACCATTTTTTATTAGCAGCAGATTGCTTTTAGTGTTCTGTAAATAAAATGAATACCAACAAGTGGGTACATGTTGGCTGCAAGAGATGAAAATCGCCAGTTTATTTATTTCAGCCATTTTTATAGTGCTGACAATTTACACTGCACTTTACATATTCTACATTCACAGTGGTCCCTGCCCTCAAAGTGTTTACAATCAAAGATTCTAATCTCGCTCACATACATGCAACCAATTCCAAAAAAGTTGGGATGCTGTGTAAAATCTACATAAAATTAGAAAGCGATGATTTGCAAATGTCAAACGCTCATTGTATGTGCAATAGAAAATATGGAATGGGCAGCTTGCAAATCTGGAAAGGCAAAAATGACACTGAAAGATTATATTTAGGTTTTAGAGCAGCATATGTGTGAAAGGAAACCAGAGTACCTGGAGACACTCATCCAAACTCCATGCAGATAGTGCCCTGACTGCAAGCTACTCAGCCACTGTACACCAAAGCTCTACTTCATAAAGGATGTACTTGCTGGGAATGAATGCCTACAAGTACCGCCAGCCATTGCGGCTGGCGGCTTGTAGTTTTCAATGAGCTTCCAAGTTGGTTGTGAGTATTGTAGTCCTCTGATCTTCCTGCTCTCAGGTAATTGCCTGTACAAGCAGACCGCTATGCTGAGAAGTCTGCAGGAGCTGGACATTGCACCTGCAATCTGCTGATCAGGAGTGCAATGCTCTGCAGGCTCTTTAGAAAAATCATAAATGCACATGTTTTTACAAAATGCGCATTTATTATTTTTTATTTATTACAGGTACTTGTGTAGCTTTGTCAATTTATTGAAACTAGAAATGAGCCTTCAAAGTGAGATGTTGAGGATGGAGAATTAAATCTGCATATTTGTTTTTGCTACAGTCCATACTAAATTTTCAATTAATGCCATTGATTCCTTTTTTTTTTTTTCTCCTTCTCTTGACTTTGGAATGTCCCTCTTAATCAGTGTACCATGTTAGGAAGTCGGTGTACCAGAAACCCATAGACATACTGTGACTAGCGTGAGCATGTGGACACCATAAGGCAGGGCAGGACAAGTTCCAGTCACCATGGAGACTAAAATATGCTATCTGGTGACCTGGTCATTGAAGTCTCTATTTGCAGTCCCATTGATTGCAATTTCATCAGTCACCACTATGTGGCCTCTGGAAGAAAATCAGCTGATTAACACTGCAAGTGCCTCTTGTCTGGATGTGAGAAAGTATAGGTTTGTGCTTGGAGTCCCAGTATGAGGTTTCTAAACGTGGTCAGTGAGGTTCTGGGGGAGGGTGTGAGTGCCTGCTGTCAAAATACAATACCTTAGAGAGATCCCTGCATCACATAAGGTTTGTGGTGATGATTTGTGTTTTTTTTTTTTTTTTTTGTTTTATATATAATTTTTTTTTCCCCTTTTAAATTCCATCCACTGGTTGAATAAAAAAAAAATAGAAAGTATTCTCAGCTACTCGGGGTGTGTGTGTGTGTGTGTGTGTGTGTATCAGTTACATATGTTTGCACAGGGGGGCACCATGCATGAGACGTGTGCGCGCATGCGGGGGTCACTATGCATGAGGCGTGTGTTTCTGTATGTGTGTGTGTGCACTCGGGGTCGCTATCCGTGAGGCGTGTGCGCACTCGGGGGTCGCTATGCGTGAGGCGTGTGCGCACTCGGGGGGAGCATGTGGATCTGTAACATGCGTGTGTCATAGTGTGCATTTTTTTAGTAAAGTGTGTGAATGTCCAAAAAGACAGTGGTAAGCAGAATTTGCCTGGGTCCGCTTTCAAAGTTTATTTATATACAGGCTCTACCAAGTGGTTTTAAATGTGTGTAAATATGTTGGCTAAATAACAGTACTGAAATACGGATCGCCATGGTGACTGCCTGTATTTTTGCAAGCTCCCAACTTTTTTAGTTGGCTCCTAAACCTTGGTGAGACTTGTCAAGGTCTGCCATAAGGGGAGTGTTCTGTCAGACTGAAGAGACTTCCTAAATGCACAGATGAATCATAAGTATGAGGCGGCTATATAGTGCAACCAAAAACAATGCAGCTGAAATTTCCTAGCTTGTGTAGGTAGGAGGGGTCCATCCCTACATCTAGGCTGACCATGGCTGACTGTAAACATATGGTGGACATGAACCCAGTTGTATAGGCTGCTTATGGATGTTTGGGTGGTTGCCAGGAAGTGTAGGATAGAGACAGACCTTTTTTGTTCTGACTTATAATGGGCTCATATTCAATATCTGAAGGCTCTTTACCTCTCTGCCTGCATGGCAGCCTTGCATTTGAAATTGGGTAGGTTTTTATAGCAAGGAGTAGGTGGCCACCTTGTCCAACTTGTTATCCAGTGTAGATGTGTCCAGAAATGTCCATTACCAAGTAAATGTACTGTATAAAGTAAGCGTGTGCTGTGCTGTTACCCAGCAACAGCAATTTCACTTCCAAGGCACCCTCTTCCTATCCTCCTGGAGGGGCTTAGACAACGTTTTCTCCCCTGTGCTGCTTATGCCGCTCATAGTGGGATTCTGCTATAAACGCCACTTGCGTTCAGCACTATCCAGCTGAAAGAGAAGCTTTTCTAGCAGTGTGGTGCCACATTGCCTTGCCCATCTTAAAACAGAAATTACCCTCTTTCAAACAGTATCTAGTTCATGGTATTTTATGCTTTCCCACTAGCCCACCCTGGGCGTTGTTCCAGTCACTTTGACTTTCTCCTAACCAAGATTTGTCCAACCATTACTAGGATCCATTATTCAAGGATCTATTGCTGTCCAGTTGCATACAAACATGGCAGATGTGGGGCTTATTAACCACTTGACCTTCGGAAGATTTACCTACATCATGGCTGGTTTTTGCGATTTAGATTGTAAGCTCCAACGAGCAGGGCCCTCTGATTGCTCTTGTACCAAATTGTAATGTAACTAATGTCTGCCCTCATGTTTTAAAGCGCTGCACAAACTTGACGCTATATAAAACCTGTATAATACCGAACTGCGTTACTTTAACTGACAATTGCACAGTTATACACTGCTGTATCTAAATAAATGAAATTTGTAACCCCCCCCCCCAAAATGTTTTTTTTCTTTTGGTAATATTTGATCAGTACTGGGTTTGGTTGCTTATAGTGCGCAAAACGGTGAATTTTGAAAAAAAAAGTTATTTTATGCTGTAGAACATATCCATTAAAAAAAATTTTTTTTTTCATAAATGTAGGCCAGTATGTATTCTGTTACATACTTTTGGTAAAAAAAAATCCCAATAAGCGTATATTTTTATTTTATATTTTACAAATGTTATAGCGTCTACAAACTATGGGATATGTACTGGAATTTTTATTTATTATACTAGTAATGGCAATCTGCGTATAATGGTGGGATTGCGATATTGCGACGGACATTCTGACACTTCTGACCAGTGACTCTAATACTGTGATCAGTGCTAAAAAATATGCATTGTGACTGTACTGACACTGGCTGGAAGGGGTTTAACAGCAAGGGCGGTCAAAGGGTTAAATGTGTACCTAGCCATTGTTTGTGTACACTTTGTGGGGCTATTACTAAGCAAGAGAGTGATTTTATTCCCTGTTTTGCAGGGAACCGCAATCTATAATTTCCCCTCTGACAGGACAGAGCTCTGCCTTGTTTATGTAGGCAGAGCTCTGTCCTGTCTCTCTCCTTGCCGATCAGTGGGTGCTGGCGGACATCAATTGGCTGGCACTCGCTGATCGGCTTGTGCTTTAGGGCCGGTTCACACTGCGACGCGAGGCGAGGCGACACGGCTCGCCTCGCCTCGCTCCCGCAAGTCGCCCCCATTCAGTGCTATGGAACCGTTCTGAGAGGAGCGACTCGAGTCGCTCCGACTCAGAAAAAAGGTTCCTGTACTACTTCGGGGCGACTTCGGGGGCAACTTGCATTGACTTCTATGCAGAAGTCCTCTGCAAGTCGCCGCTGAGGTCCGTGCAGGTCGCGGCGAGGCAAGTCGGAGACGCCTCGCCGCGCATCGCTGTGTAAACCGGCCCTTAGTGTGCTTTTTTTTTTTTTTTTTTTTTTTTTTTTTTTTAACAGAAATTTTGCATTTCCCAATCCTTTGTAGTAAGGTCAAGTGACATTAAAAAAAAAAATGGAATTACCACTTTTATTCTCTCGGGTGTCTGCTTTCAGAAAATATATAATCGGGGCTTTGTGTAATCTTCAGGAATAATTGTATTTTTTAAACTTGTGCAAAAAATATAAAAACTCTCCTGGCAGGGAAAGGTTAGTCACCACTGTTTTTTTTTTTTTGCAAAATAAAAAAATTGAAAATTTTGAGAAAGGTGTCAGTTTTTGTTATATAATTTTGCAAATCTTCATAAATTTAGGCCAAAATGTAGTCTGTTGCATTTCTGTGGTGAAAATTAAAGTGTTACTAAACCCAGTAAAATCTGTCTGTATATGTAGTAAAGCATGTTTGTTATACTGACTGTAGAACCTAAGAGGTTAATCCTCTGCATTGTTTAAAAAAGGGTGCTTGATCCTGTATGCACAGATCCTGCTTTTCTTCCACTGACTACAGAACAGGGTCGGAGAAGACCGAGCCTTTGGAGTCAGGCTGCACATGCTCAGTTTGATGTGTGGAGAGGTTTTTCTTTTTTTTCTTTTCTTGGGAGGGTGCATGTGATCAGCACAGGGCCAATCGGCTCTGTCCAGAAGGAGGGTCAGTCACATTAAAGCATTAAATGCTCTGAATCAGAGAAAATCGCAAGTACCTAGTATAATAAGAGAAGTAGATTGTGTGAGTTGATATTCTGCTAAATATGTGAATGCTGATGTCACCCATTCCATAAAGAGTCATGCCATGTGGGAACCTCTTTGCCTTGATTTATGAATGGCAACTTTCTCTGCTGATGGAGAAATTGGCACAGTTTGCATTATCATGGGTGCACTACATTTTCTGTGGGGGTTGTGTTTGAAGGGTGGTTGTCTGAGAGTATCAGGTATGTGTGCTCTTATTGGCCTGCATATGAGGTCAGTGTGATCTGACGCATGCATAGTAGAGCTGTCTGACTCGCAGCTTACACACAACAGACTTCATTGCTGAGGTTTCAATGGTGTTCTCTGACGGGTCCTAGCGCTAGTATGGTTTACATTCTTAATGGGCATGGTTCTTCTATATGTTGAATATTTTGCCATGCAAGGATCTGTATATAGCCTACCTTACTAAACCATTATTTAGGATCAAGATCCCCAATCAGTGAATATACTTCAGTACATTTGAGTAAAAGGCTCAATATCCTTTTTGTATCCATTGTGTTAAATAAAAATGTGTGAGTATCTGCTAAGGTTTCCAACTTGGTTGTGGCTCCAGGTTCTGAGGCTATTTATGGGGGCTGTTTAAGAAAAGCACATGTGTTAAGCAGTCAGAGCTTCCTTTCTAGGGGGCTGGCCAGCTGTGTCCTGCCACCTCCCCTCCTCCACCCCCTTACAGCCGCTGGTGTCCTGGCCTCCTCTCCCCTGGTTGTGCATGAAGAGAGAAGTAGCCAGCCGCATTCCTGGAGGCTGAGGGATGTGCAAAAAACCAGTGGAAAATTCCAGCCCTGCAGCCGGGGAGAGAGGGAGCGAGAGAGTGAGGAGAGGAGGGGGGGGAGTAGGATTTGGACGCTGAAAGGAGATTGAACAACATGCTATTCCTCTCTCTCCTCTCTCTCTCCCCCCATCTGTGCTCTGTTACATGCTGAGGGCTGGCAATGCCAGGTCCCCTGCCTGCTGCTGACTGCTGCCTCGCTAACTCTTTTCTCTGTCTCTCTCCTTGCTTTTTTTTTTTTTTTCTCTCTCTCTCCAATTCATCTGTTTGCTTCATTATGCTTCCCCGTCCTTCTGCGTTCTTCTACCTCTTTCACTTACCTCACCTCCCATGCTGTCTCTGCTTCCTTCACTCCTCTGATTTTCCACCCCTTCCTCTCCCCCTTCTGTCCATGTTTCCCACACCTTTCCCTGTCTCATTTTCACTACCCCCCCTCCCCCCTGTGCCTCTTTCTGCTTGGATCACCAAATCTGTGCTTCAGCATATCTCCTGTTCCATTTCTGAAGCTCGCTCTGCTTGAATTCTTTCCCTTTTTTTTTTTTTTTTCCCCAGTTTTTTTTTTTTTTCTTTCCTTTTAGTCCCTCTCTGGTGTCTGCACTTTTTTTTTTTTTTTCTCACTCCTAACCCTTTCGTTCATTTTTCTTTTTTTTTTTTCTCTGCTCTCCCCTGTTCAATATGCTTTTCTTGCTCTTTTCCTCTTTGTGCTCTCTCTGCACTTTTCTCATTTTGATTTCATCGCACTCAGCTTTTCTTTACTGTGCTTACTCTGATGGGTTTCTTCCCCTCACACTTTCTGAAAATCTTACCATCTGTGCTTCTTAATTCTTACATGCTCCTTTAATTCTATGAAGGGTTAAGTCATTTCTTCAGCCGGGTGGGAAAGCTTGCTATTTTCTCTCTTTTACTTAAATCCGATCATTCTGAGTCACACCTATTGGCCCAGTCCTTTTGCCTACCCTTTTTCTCTTCTCTCCTAAATCTATCCCTTTCCTGTTCCACTGCTTTCTATATGACATCTTGTTTTGGCATAGTCTTGGTGCCCTGCATCATCCATATATACAATCATTTTTTTTATACTACAGTTCAAGCTTGTATGGGCTTTTTGTTACATTATGAGTGACTCCATGGGGTCATGCAGATGGTTACCATGTGGCTTTTGGACCTCCTTGGGGCAGTGTACTGGGAGGAAGTGTTTATTTGGAAATCCCACCCTGTAAATAGTGCCAGGAAATGAAGGAATGGTGTATTTTTGTAATTAAGTTCTCTGTCAGATGTTGTTTTCCTATCAGAAGAATAGCTTTTCTACTTGATTGATCTGTCCTTCACACATCTACTACGTTGTGCCTGTTAACAGTAGTACTGCTTATTCTCTTAGTCCTTTCTTTTCCGCGTTCTTTATATTTTAATGGGATGTGGGCAGATTAGCAATTTGCAAAGCATAACTTCTCTTTTTCCTGTGAATCCCTTTTGTATTGTTCATGTACAGATGAGCCCATCATCGTGACAGGTTTATTCAGCACAATGTGGGCTTTTTGCAGTAACTTTGTACCTGGTGTGTATTTACAGATTGGATTGGACACAGGCCTTTCTGTGTCCCCCTTATCCTCTCCCTCTTCCCATGTCCGGTCCCACACAATGCAGCTCCTGTGAGCTAAGAGCTGCATTGTCAGACGAAGCACTTTACTGCCAGGTGTGTGCTGATAGGAGGAGTGAAGAGCCGCCATGTTTGCAGCTGGGAAGGTATTCTGTGCCCCACCAATACACACCCGCCAGTGTCATTTAACTCCTAGCTGGCTCTGTTTTTTATTTCAGTGAATTGCTTATCTACAAGAAAGCTGGCAGTTTTGTTTTGGGAATGCTGCGTGCCCAAGTATGGTTTTTCTTTTTGTATAGATGACTGAAATTATTGAAAAAGTCATGAAGTATGCTCATTAAACACTTACACAAGTACTCTAACATGGACCAGCTACCATAATCTAGAAAATGCACACATGCCAAGATTACAGCAATGTAATATGGTTGCATGATATAAAAAAAGCCTATTGATTTTTGGCTAGGGCAAAGCTGATGTCGCTCGTTGTGCCCCTTTTGAAGTCTAGGGATTACAAGAAGTTGAGCAGGTGGAGGTATACCACATTCCCAGCACAGTAAACAAAGCATTGGACATCATATCCAGCACAGGGACTACAACAGACCCCACGGACTGACGGAACATGCCATGGCCAACACAGGAAACATGGCATCACTAGTAGCATGTGCCCTGAGCATCACACAACAGACGCATACCATGGCTACCCCAGGTGGCACAGCATATCTTGTGATCAACCTAGGTAGCGGAGGGTGCTGCAACATGGTAGAACTATTACTTGTGCCATTAGTGGAGATGTGAGATTGTACTTTTAATGGATTCGTGTGTGCATATGGGAGTTTGCTGTATTCCTTGTCTGCAACGGAGTGTCTGGATATGGCCATTCTCATCTTTAGTTTGTCATCTGGATGAAAGGAACCCAATGCAATGATCTTTAGAGCTCTTAAGAGTACACCATCATACAATTTTTGCATCTTGCATTTAAAGATTCATTTTTGTGAATTTTTTTTTTATCACATTAATGAATTTTAGAATGTAATATAGTCACTTGCTTATTTTGCTATGTTAGAATAATCTTAGAATGTTGAGACTCAGACTTTATGAATACAGTCATCCTAACTACAGATCAAACTATAAACTATATATATATGTAGAGGCAAAACTTTTTTTTTTTTTTTGGTTTAGTTTAAAGTAGGCCAGTGTCATTGTGACTTATTTCCCATCGGGGGAAATTCGAGGGCTTTCACACTGGAGCGGTGCACTTGCAGGACAGTCAAAAAGGTCCTGCAAGCTGCATCTTTGGAGTGCTGTAGGAGCAGTCTATTTACCGCTCCTAAATCGCCCCTTCCCAATAGAAAACAATGGGGCAGCACTGCAAAGCGGCACTTTGTGGGAGGTCTTAACCCTTTTTTGGCCGCTAGCGGGGGTTAAAACTGCCACGCTAGTGGCCGAATAGCACCGCTAAAATATAGCGGCACTTTACCGCCAGTGCCCGCAACGCCCCAGTGTGAAAGTAGCCTTATGCAGTCACTTTCTCACCCCTACACCCCCTACACACCCCTACACATATAGTGTATGTATGTTGCTAGTATGCCAAAATTAAGGTATACACACATGCATTCCGTTCCATGGTAACAGCTGACATATATTTGAGGTCACATTATAGTTAGAAAAGTTTAATCATGGTCATAGATGTTCAGTTACGGAAGGTGCCATGTTTCTGTAGGCTGCATATTGTAATAGTTATGTTTGCAAAGTACAAATATTATCAGCATTTTTGAACTAATCAGCCATATATATGCAAAGGAGTTAGCTCACAATGCAGTGTAAGCTTTGCTTTAATGCATAAGTTTAAGTGACCAACATTTCACTTGGCATTATGGTAATGGGGTATTCAATAGCATGGTCCTTTTGTATGTGCACAATAGTCGCATTACTTTGGTCACCATTTCAGTAGGTTTCTGGCATTTTTCCTGACTGCTAGTGATGCTTTACATATATTAATGATCATAACCTATCCTTGCTGATCTCAACTGCATCATTGGTGCTGTTATTCCATTTTCCCTGATTCCTCTGTCCTTAGCATTGTTACAAAATTTTGCTGTCCTCTACCCTTCCCGAAGTCTGACTTTCTAATTGCACTATTAGCTGCTTGTATTTGAATTACAATTTACCTTTGTTGCTTATCCCCCTTTTGATGACAAACTTGTAGGAAATCAGTTTTGCATTGAAAAATCCTTTTTCTGCATTGGCCCATATATAAACATTGCCTACCTTAATCAATGTTTGTGTGTGCTGTCTGGATTTAAAATTAAATCGACATAAAGATAGTTGTCAATGTGCATAAAGACAGCAGCATGGTAACGCACTGCATTTGTTATGACGTTTAGTTTGGGTTCGTATATTTACCTGTACACATACGATGCTAGTTGGCTGTAATTTTGTTATGCTTTTGGATGTTGTACAAATGATGACAAAAATCAGTTTGGTGCATCTGTAAGAACACGATGGAAATGGCTAAACCTGTTGTCGCCAATTTGGTAAATTTTATAAGGCCTCAAGTGAAGGCCCCAACATGTCTAGAGGACCACAAAATAGTTTAGATTTTTATACATTTGGGTCGCTTTAAAGCATTATAAAACTTGCTGTGCATTATGGCAACGCATGGTAACCTTTGTACCACTCTGCAATCTTACCCCCTCTTACTGTTACAGAAACAGGCAATGCACCTGCATTGTGTGCTCCTAAGAAGTCGCCAGGAGAATCAGTGCTGCTGGACCACAGCAGTCATTGACAGCCAGTGAATCCAGCACTAAAGCCTACTGGTGGTGCTGGCACTCAGCGTGCAGCCAGCTGTGCGCCAAATCTTAGATGTCTGGGGCACATCAAGTGGCATCCAAAGTGCTGGTGGATTGTTTGAGCAATACTTGCATATGGGTGGTTGTAAGCATGTTTCTTCTATGCTATTATGGTGAGGGAGTGGCTTGACCGGGGTTATAAGATGCTCTGTAGATTGCATGCTACTTTCACTCCTATAGAGTGCTCGGAAACAGAAGCCTAAGAGCTGGCTGATTCAGCTTCTAGGCTAGTGCTGGAAGACTGAGGGAAGATGTACTCTGTCTCAGCTGTGACATTGTGGCGCTGGAGGGCTTTGTATGAAGGCAAGTCTCCTAATGGGCTAGTATACGATGCATGCTAGCCTATTATGATATTGCCTTGCATGGAATTAATGTATTTATTTATTTTTTTAATCGCCTGCAATTTACTACTGCTTTAAGGTCTTGACAAAATTTATATATGTCCAGCTTTTTCGGGGAAAACTGAAAATCCACTATTTTTAGGACGTGTGACCCTAAAGTGATACTAAACACATGCTGTTTAATTTAATCAGCTGTCGTTTACCACTGTGTATACACCCACTTGTGTGACTCTATAGTCACATGGGCTGCTCAGATGTGATGGAGGGGAAATGCTCAGTATAGAAACTCAGTGAAAACTGAGCATGTGCAGAGTTGCAAATGCGCAAAGCTGCAAATTCTCTAGCTGAATTGGCGACATGGACTGAAGGGGGGGTAGAGAACAGCAGGATCAGAAAAAGAATCTGAGTGACTGAGTATGAACAGTATGTAATACACCATTTATTTTTATGTAATGAGTTTAGTAAACCTACTCTGCAGGCTTATACCTACAGTTAAGCCCTATAATAAGGTTTTAACTGTAGGTGGTAATATGAATATCTCCTAACCCTTCACGGTTTAGGAGATATTTACACTTCATGTAGCCGGTGCATGCGCTCTGAAGGGACGATATACCTGTACTGTCACTTCAGAACTCCGTGCTGCGAGCCGTGACTCCTGTGCACATGCGTGGTAGTGACGTCATTGCGGTGCGGCCGGAGGGCGTGTACCCTGAAGTAAGAACAGGTAAAGATGGAAGAGTCTGTCAGAGCTAACAGCACAGCGGTGCAGGGCTTCGTTCTAGGGTAAGTATTTCATAATGTGCTAGTATGTGATGCATACTAGCATATTATGCCTTTTTACTTTGCAAATTTTTCTTTTTGTTTTTTATGAGAATTTGGCATCGTTTTTACTTTCTCTTTAAAGGATAAGTTCACTTTAAAAAAGGAAATAAAAAAAGCTACTTTTGCAGATAACATTTTTTTTTTTTTTTTATTGGGAGCCTGAAATCAGCAGATCGTGGGTGCAATGCAGGGCTCTGGCAGAATGTGTGTAAGCTGTTTGGCCCTACATCGTACAGTTAAGCGGTTATACACTAACAAGAAGCATCAATGAACCACCACAGCGCTCAACAGTGCCGAGGTAGTTCATTGATAACTACAAGCCATCAGCAGCAAAGACTGACTGACTGTTCTTGTACCGGTAGTTATTTGTTCCACCGGCCCCTGCACCCCCGAGCTCCATGTGGCCACGTTCTTTGCAGAATGTGGCGTAGAAGATTCCCCACCGCCTGTCACAACGGGGAGCTAGGGGGTGCGGGGGCCGATGGATATGTTACACAAGGTGAACCTATGCTTTAAGGTTCCGGGTCTTCTTGGGACAGATATACAACTGATTTTAATCTGTGGTGCTACCTACTTTTGAAAAATAGTGCCAGGGCAAAACAACAAATGATTTACTAAGGCAAGCATTTATTTTAATTTTTTTGTCAGACTTCTGCAGTTCCTATATTTCTATAATATGTAAACGTTTTTTTCAGACCACTTTAACATGATAGAATAGAATGTAGCTATCCTCCTCCTGTAGACTGCCATAGTCAGAAGTGCAACATGGACAGGAAGTGATCAAGGGCCTTAATGAAAAGGGGATTGCGAGATGACATAAATTTGCCTTTATCATATGTCAGGCGATTTAAAGCAGTATTAAACCCAAAATCTTAGATGTGTTGGCTGCCTTCATTTTCTCGTAGGCTTTTTCTTCTATTTTCATCTGGTGATGTGGCCAGTAAGTTTATTTTATTTTTTTGGTCTTTTTTTCACAAACAAACTCTCCAGCAGAATATATCATTTTTTTAGCGCCACTTTACCGTCGTTTTAGCGGCGGTATTCGGCCGCTATCGGGCGGTTTTAACCCCTGCTAGCAGGCAAAAAAGGGGTTAAAATCGCCTGCAAAGCGCCTATGCCCCATTGATTTCAATGGGTAGGAGCAGTGAATACACCGCTCCAAAGATGCTGCTAGCAGGACTTTTTTCACTGTCCTGCTAGCGTACCGCCCCCCGGGTTTCACACTGGAGTGAAAGGGGACGTTTTTCTTTTTTTCAGGCGCTGTAGCACGTGAAAACCGCCTCAATGTGAAAGGGGCCTTACAGAGAATGAGACAAACCGCGTAAAACTAGCAGGGTTGCCAACGATTTGCTTTTATTTATGCAAAACCTTTATCCCAAAAGGAAAAAAAAAGTTTGCTTATAAAGTATAAGCTGGGGTTTAGCGTTAATATGTTAGATGTAATAGCAGATTGAAATACACAAACACTTCCCTCCTCCCAGGCTTCCAAAGACTCCCTCTACAGTGGGGGGGGGCTCTCTAATATAGGACTTGTTACTGGCCAGGTGAAAACGGAGGGGGGGGAAAAAAGCCTTAGAATCCCGTTCACACCTAGGCGTTTGCAATCATGGGCAGAATCGCTGCGATTCTGCCCGCGATCCCAAATCGCAAAATGCTTGTTCAGATGCCATTCATTTTCAGTGGTGCAATTCTGCCACAATTATCTGATCACGGCGAACCGCATTGCTCGACGATTCTCGCTCAAAAAGGAGCTGCAACTTTTTTTGAGGCTAAAAGGCTTTGCACAACCAACTTTTGCTGCGATTGCAGTGAGATTTATTGTTCCAGAATCGCACCCGCATTTAGGTGCCATTGGAAAAGAATGGTACCTGAAAAAGCATGGTGTGATTTGTCAGTTTTGCAGAGCTTTTTGGAATCTCAGCGATTTCTCCCCACGATTGCAAACCCTCTAGATGTGACTGACCAGAGCCTAAGAAAGGAAAACTGATGTAGTCACCATTTAATGACTTACTGTGTTACTGACAAATAGAAGTGAATTTATTCCCCTTACTATAGTCGCAAATTGACTCTGTGTAATGTCTGATAAGATCTTGTAATTGGCACATATTTATGATTTCTTTTTCAGTTTTGCTATTTTAATTTCAACTGAAATTATGAATGTTTGCTAATAAAGTTTCTTTCAGTATTTTCTTTTTTCTGCGTGCTCTGAAAGATTGAAATAAAAAAAAATATTCTGGCACACATACTGCAAACCCATCAAACTACTGGACATTTTCCAACCTGTCCAATTGCTTTTCTTTTGATCCATTCACACAATATGAGCTGTTCTGTTTAGACATTGGTTTAAAAAAGTAATATTTTAAGAATGTGTTTTGTTTTGTTTTTGTTTTTTCTGTATCACCAGTTCTGTTTTTTCCCCCTTCTCTTTACCTTCATTCTTGATCCTAAACTAGCCATGCACTAGTTGATTTTCAGCTGAACATTTGTGTGAAAAAGTTCTAGTACATTCAATGACTTGATAAATATCGTTCAAAATTTATCAGAGAACAAATGGTAGTGCTCACCAACCCAGTGCATTAATAGATGAATGTGCCAGGTCATTCCAGCCACATCCCCCTGACATGTTTCGCCCTGCTCACTGGGGCTTTGTCAGAGGTGCTCTTGCACCTCTCAATGGTCCACTGGCGCCAAGCTCCCTTCACTGCAACCGGGCAGATCTGTCTCCGCTTAGAGTGGTGCAGCAAGTTTCATTTAGATAACTTCAAAATGTGTTAGATTATCTCTATCTCAAAAGTGAAAATCAATCTCTCTCTAATGTGTATGTATGTGTGTGTATATATAGATATAGATATAGATATAGAACCAAAAGCACATTCACTGTTAGAAATTAGTTCAAGAGAAATTTTCCATCCTGCTCTTTAAATTTTTTTTTTTTTTTTTTTGTCACTGTGGTAGAAAACAAACGTCAATTTGACTAACCATTAGAAAATCAAACATTCTTTAAAAATTTTTTTAACTAAATTCTGCTAGTACCATATACGACCACATAAGTTCTTCATCTTTGTCTCTACTCTTGGACCCCATCTTTCTCTACCTTTTTATACATAGCGCTACACACAGAATCCAACAACCTCTTGGATCCAAATCTTGCAGATGAGAGGGAAGCAGACACCAAAGTAAAGGCAGCATGAATGAGCTGCTGAAATTTGCTTTTCATATCGCTTTAATGGAGTTTCTAGTTTTAATGAAATATGCATTTTAAAGCATGAACTTGTCATTAAAACATATCTGAAACCAAAAACGTGTGGTATTTTGTAGCTTACAGTCCCTTAGATTTATTTATTACAGGAACATATGTAGCGACATCAATCTTTTAAAATATATATATATATAATATAAAATAAATTTGCTCCTGCCTTCAATACGCTTACAATCAAAGGTCTCTAACTCACATTCATACACATACTAGGGCCAATTTAGATGGAAGCCATTTAACCTACCAGCATGTCTTTGGTGTGCCTGGTGCTGCTAGACAGAAGTGCTAACCTCTTAGCCACCGTGCTGCCTATTTTTCAGGCTCTTTCCTCTTTTTCACCTGGTAATCCTGCAAATAACCTACTTCTGTCCTAGGGTGACAACATTCACTCAGTGTGCTTCATCTTTGGAGGTGCAACCTTGTCACTTTCTTTCACTTTGCTCTCCAAATTTTGATTGCAGAACCACCCCCCTCACATTACAATAGGAGTGGTTGTGTGGCTAGCTGAGAACGTTGTTAGCATTGTTTTGAGATTTCAGTTTGGTGCACAGGATGTAACAAAAACACATGATTTCTTGCAGGATCTACAAGTGTTTTTATTTTTATTTTTTCTCTGTACTGCCGAAAATAATAGTTTTGGCCTAAAAAAAAAAAAAAAAAAAAATCTAATGCAGCAATCGCATCCAGGTACTGGTAGGTTGCAATATATGTTTTGTTCTTTAATACTTTTAATTGTAAAGTTAATTTTTTTTTTTTTTTTTTTTGCTTAGTTATAGTTGCTTTTACAACATTTTCATTTTAAGGAGTTGAAGAGTAAAGAGCAAAGTAATGGATATTAAAATGTCAGTGTGTCTGAAAAATAAGCTCAACGCTTTGGCCTTATAGATGTAAACTCTCTCCTAAGCCCAGTGAAGCGAGTAGCTGCAGATGATAGAGATGAAGCCAATCATCCTATATAAGTTTTACATGTATATCTGCAGTCTTCCCCTTTCTACACTCTTTGCAAAGTGCAGATCCTTCAGCAGTGGGTGTGGAGTCTGGGCTTGCACTGTGCGAGAACTGATTGGAGGAAAGGAACACGTGTGCCTCCACATAGGCAGAGGCATGAAGGCACATGCACAGCTGTTGTCTGAATAGACAACCTCTGTGTATCTATCTCTAAGTTCCCTCCCCGACACAAATTTCCAGCTGCGATCTCATGCGTTGAACTTGTCAGAAGTGACTCATGCTGATAAGAGGAAAAAATATCAGAGAGAATCTACACTTAGAGCTTTGGTGATGTATAAGTAAATACTACAGATATATGGGCTTGGGTCAAATTTCATGAATGGGGTTTACAACCACTTTAACCACTAGGGGTCTGCGCTATAGCCAAAAAGATGACTACAGCACGGAGGGCGTCCCTGGATGTCCTGTTCCCCTCTGCGTGCCACCACGGGCACGCATCTGGGAAATTCTGTGTTGGCTCGTGCTAAATGGCCAATCACAGAGGCCATTTATCACTCGCTCTGGGTGTCCAATGAGAGATAGGCCAGAGATGAGATGGGCCACCAGTATATCAGGTGTGATCAATTTTTTCATGATTTGCACTATAGCTTGTAGACTCTCTAACTTTCACGAAGACCAAATAATATCCACTAATTTGGGTTATTTTTACCAAAGATATTTAGCAGTATAAATTGTGGCCAAAATTTATGAAGAAAAATTTGCAAAATTTTATCATAGAAACTAAGAAAAATGCATTTTTAAAATTTTCGGTCTTTTTTCATTTATAGTGCAAAAAATACAAAACCCAGAGGTGATCAAATACCACCAAAAGAAAGCTCTATTTGTATGAAAAAAGACAAAAAATGTATTTGGGTACAATATTACTTGACTGACTAATTGTTGTTCAAAGTGTGAGAGTGCTGAAAATTGGTTTGGTCACAAGGGGGGTTTAAGTGCCCAGCTGTCAAGTGGTTAAGGTACCGTATATTATTATTATTATTATTATACAGAATTTATATCTAAACCTAATCCGCTCACGCTGATGTACGTTGACAGAAGGGCACATACAGATTAACATGCCTGTTCGTTGCCTCTTAAGAAGCTGTTTGCGTGCGCCCGCTGCAACCTCCATGAGTGTGATTGTGGGTCCCTCAGACTCTGTGGGGATACATGTGATCGTCTCACGGAGAGGAAGAATGGGGAAACAAGCATTTCTCCATTCTGCCTAGTGACAGGACACTGATCACAGCTCCCTGTAATCGGGAACGGGGATCAGTGTCGTGTCATAGGCCCCCCCCCCCCCCACAGTTAAAATCACTCCCTAGGACACACTTAACCCCTGCAGCGCCACCTCGTGGTTTACTGCCAGTCACATTTACAACGTAAACAATGCATTTTTAATTGCACTGATCGCTGTATAAATGTGAATGATCCCAAAATAGCACCAGCAGTGTCCGATGTGTCTGACATAATGTGGCAGTTAAAAAACTAATAATAAAAATGCCATAAAACGTTACCCTAATTTGTAGACGCTATAACTTTTGCGCAAACCAAATGCTTATTGCGTTTTTTTTTTTTTTTTGTTTTTTTAAACCAAAAATGTGTAGAATACTATGTATCATCCTAAACTGAGAAGGAAAAACATTTTTTGGGGGATATTATGGCAAAAAGTAAAAAAAATTTATTTATTTTTTAAAATTTATCGCTATTTTTTGTTTATAGTGCAAAAAATAAAAACCAGAGGTGATCAAATACCACCAAAAGAAAGCTCTATTTGTGAGAAAAAAAGATGTCAATTTTGTTTGGGAGCCACGTCGCATGACTGCGCAATTGTCAGTTAAAGAAACTTGATGTGTATCGCAAAAAGTGTTCTGGTCTTTGGGCAGCCAAATGGTCCGGGGCTTAAGTGGTTAACTTGTAAACAAGTTTGAAAAATAGGCCTGGTCTTAATCACAGCCAGTGAGCTAATGAGAATAGAGAGGGCGCGGAGCCATGTCTGAATGGGCATGCAGAGCAGCGGCTCTGGAGCTAGCTTGCTTGGGTGCCCCCACAGCAAGCTGTTTGCTCTGGGGGTACTTGGCAGGAGGGAGGGGCCAAGAACTCCAGCTGGGAACCCTATAAGTAGAGGATGAGTGCTGCTCTGTGCAAAACCAGCATGTTTGTTATTTAAAAAAAAAAAAAACTTGCCTTTAAAATCACAAGAGGCGATTGTAGCTGTAAGTGATATTTCATTCATAGCTAGATTCTGACGAGCTTGGTCTGTAAGCTTCTTATATTTCTCGTTAGTGGTACCAACTTATAAGATGCACAGCTGATCGGAAGCTGGTTGTTCGGCAGAAGTTGGTCTTGAGTCTGGCTTCTGTCGGACAGGGAGCTGTACACACTGCCCAAAGTCTGTCGGTCCCTGCCTAACCATCCGTGTTTGGCTGATTTGCGGCCCATGTGTACCTAGCCTTAGTAGAGTTGTATATAGAATGAGACAACACAAAGATGTTTCAAAAAGTTCACCTTGAAACAGATCTACATTCAGGGCTCATTCACAGCATTACATAATGGTAACACATGGCAACCCATTATATGCTTTTGTGTCTTGCAGTGGCATTTGTTGCAAATATCACCCCTACATAACGCCATAAAACATGCACTTGTGGCTCGCACAATGCATGGTGTCCTTTACATTGTGCTGTGCAATTGTGATTGATAACATACAGCCTGCCCCTAATTTTGCATGTGTCCTTATGTTTCTCAGCCTATTTTATTTTGAATTGGGTTTACCAACTCTTCACATAGAAGAAAGAATAGTTAAATTGGATTTAAAAGCTTTTGTTTGCCATGAAATTAGCTGGCAGAATTCCATCAGTCACACAGACATAAACATGCATGCACTGACAACCGACTTGCTACATTTTTAAATTTTGCCATACACATCACCTTATCGTTAGATCATTACCTTCACATTACTCCATCCCTCCATCCTTCGCAGTCTGTGCGCACCATTTTTATTTTTATTTTTTTATTTAGATGAAAGTGTCTAAATTAAGAATGTTTTATGTTCCAGAGAATTTGTGTAATTGAAACTTTGTAACGGTCTTTCAGTACAGGTATGAATGTGATTAATTCCTTTAGTGCAGCACTTTGATAAATGAAGTCCACTAATATTTAGGGTGACCATATAGATCTGTTGGTACATGTTTAGTTTCCTCGGGGCAGAGATGTTGCCTGGTGAGTGCACAAGCCAAGATGTCGTGCTTGTTTCTATGGAGAGGTGAAGGGGGAGGAGATGACCATGAATGCGTCTTGTCAGTGGTGATTGGGTCGAGTTTTCTAACCTGATTCCCAGCAAGATGTGTTGTGTGCCTGTTGAGAACGATTTCCATAAACTTGGGATCCTCCTCGAATCCGGACACAGTTTACATATGGCCATTAATTAAGATTTTTCAGTTGCTGGTGAAAATGGGCCGTCCTGTCCATAGGCTCAAGAAGACTGCCCTTTTTTCACTCCGCTGGCCTTGGTAACAGTCTTATCACTTCTGCATGTTTACTCGGCTTAACCCTCCCTAGCCCCTAGTAAGATCACCTAGGGCATATGGTGTGGAATGTAAATCTCTACTGGGAGCCCAGCAGTGTAACCCTTTCCTAGCCACCGCTAAAGGAAGCGCTACAGCATAACCCTTAATGTGTAGATGTGAATAGAGTGTGACCGAGGCTTGTTTTCCCCTCCTCCCTGTTTCCCTCCTGTGTGCCTGTGTGGTTATTCCTGGTCTGTCTCAGATGTTGGAAAGAGGTGATAATGTCTTGGCGGATCTGTCTCCCTCCCTCTGCTCTTCCTCTCCCACACTCCCCCCTTCCCCAAACCCCCCCTCCTCCTCGCTCTGTTTATTCTCTCCTGTCTGTCTTGAATTCCACCCCAAGCTCTCCCCGTTTTTTTTTTTTTTTTTTTCATCTTCTCACTGATTTCTTACCCCATTCTCCAGCTTTAATCTCTCCCAAGTTTGTTTCATTCAGTCTCTTTTTTATCTCTCCGATAACCTCTTTTATACTTTTTCTCCTTCACTTCTACAAAGTCTGACGGTCTATTCATGTGTTCCAATTTATTTTGTCCTTTCTGTCAGTGTTTTCTGTGCCTGCACCTCTTGGGTCCCCCCCGTCCCCCCCTCTCTTTCCTCTTTCTGGACATTGCTTCACATTAGCTGGAGAAGACAGTATTCTCTGCTCCCCCCTCTCCCCAGGGCTGGCGGCCTGGAATCCCTGCTCTGCCCTCTTCTGCTCCAGGCCGGATTAGAAGGGGGTGGAGTGATGGCCATGTGGTGTTAGGGCAGAACAAGCAGGGTGTGAGATTACAGAGGCTTGTTTATCCGTTACAGGTCTCTTTTTACATGACCACCGCTTTTTGTCCCAGCTCTCTACACACATCCAGAAAAACTTTACAAACCACATTCAATTCATAACTGCAGTTTATTTACATGTGTACCTTGTATTTGTCATGCAGTTATTTTAATATGAGCTGTTACTTGGGGTCTTTGCACTTTGGTGTATAGTGCCACCCGTTCCCAGAGTGCTTCAAACCGGTAAATATGGGTTAACTAAAGTGGAATGGAAGTACATTCATACAACAAATAGTAGAATGTGTCACAAAAAACAAACAAAACAAACCCAGTGATAAACATACCTATTTAAGCTTGCAATCCAGAGGAATAAGGGGCAGAGGTGCGTGGCATGCATATTAAGCAGGAGCTCTAGACTGTAACAGTAGGAGGTGAATAAGACTGCAGGTGAGGTTGGAATTCTGCAGGGGCAATAATGGTATTTGTGTGTCATTCCAGCTGTAAAATGTGTATGAGGTGTATCTGGTGTAGCAGAATTGCTGAGGGCACACTGTCTCTCCCTCTCTCCTCCTTCTCTCCTTGGCCTTATCTTCCTGCCTCCTAATCTCTCTTTCCCTCTGTCTCTCTCCCTCTTGGCTCTCCATAATTACAGGGTGGAACAGATGTCCCTGGATCAGTTTCAGATCCAACATCCATTAGAATAACCTTCAGCACCATGCCTGGAGGGGAGGACCTTATTCTTCGTGCATTATATACTCGGTACCGAGCACAGTAATCTGCTTTATTCTACTGTCTTTTTTTTAGCCTATACATTTCTCAGCATTCCCATTTTTTTAGATTGGAGTCCTCAGCAAAATTAGATTCGGCATACAGATGACCAGCATAGTATATAACTATGTGCTCACAAATGGTGCGCTGAATTTATTCACACTACAGAATATTAGAAACCTACAGATCTTACTTATTCTTAATTTTATTTTTATAGGGAGAGATGCTTTTTGAGTGTTGCATTTAGTTCAACTTGTTTTTGTAAATTTTTCAGTTGCAGTACATAACGGCTTTTTAAGCTTTCCTTTTGAGACAGAGCTGCTTGTTTTGATTGTACATGTCCTTAGGAAACCTGCACATTTTTATCATAAGGTCCGTGATTAAAGTATCAGTGCAGCTGTGTGTTTTACATGATCCACCCAGAACTGATTTCTTGACTTGATAAATGCTGGACAGACAGACTGCCTTATGGTTTCTTTAAATATCTAGGTAAGTTCTGCAGCCAGATCTAAGTGATTGCCTTCTTGGGGATGCATAGCTGCTGCAGCCATTAACCACTTGCCGACCGCCTCACGCCGATGTACGTCATCAGAATGGCACGGGCAGGCATAAGCACATATATGTACGTCCTTTGCCTCCCGCGGGTCGGGGGCCCGATCGGGCCCCCGCCCGGTGCCTGCGGCGGTCGGTTTTCGTTCGGGAGCGATCCCGGACGAGGGGACGGCCATTCATTCATGGCCACCCCCTCGCGATCGCTCCCGACGAATGGAAATCCCCGGTGACATCACTTCCTCTCCTGTAATGTAAACACAGGAGAGGAAGTGATGTATTCTCTCCTCCGTGTCGGTATTTTTCGTTCCGACACGGAGGAGAGCGGATCAGTGAGTTGCACCAACACATCCCACACACAGTAGAACATGCCAGGCACACTCACACCCCCCCTTTACCCCCCGATCACCCCCCCAATTACCCCTGCCCCCCAGTCACAGTGACACCAATGTCATTTTTTATTTTTTTTTTTTTTTTTTTTTTGCATTGGTGTCATTTGTGACTGTAATAACTGTTAGGGCAGTTAGGGTTAGCCCCCTTTAGTTCTAATGTACCCCCCTAACCCCCCCAATAAAGGTTTAACCCCGTGATCACCCCCCGTCGCCAGTGTCACTAAGGCTGGGTTCACATTGCAGCGGTTTATGAGAACGAATGTGATTCGCACCGCACTGCAGTGCAAATCACATCCGATCTCTGTGCGATTCGAGTTCAGCCATTCGCCGCACCCGCCGCACCCGCCACACCCGCCGCACCCGCCGCAAATTCGCACGGGACCCTTTTTTTGGCCCGCAGCAGAATCGGATCGCATGGGTGTTCACACCATGCGATCCGAGTTTGCAGATCGCACTGCGATATGCGAACTGATCTGGGGGTGTCAGTAACATTTCACTGACACTCCCAGCAGTTCGCATAGGGCAGTGTGAACTGCCGCCGGGAGGCATGCGATGCGGGAACCCGCCGCGGATTCGCGGCGTTTCCGCATCGCTCCAGTGTGAACCCAGCCTAATAAGCGATCATTTTTCTGATCGCCGTATTAGTGTCACAGGTGACGCTAGTTAGGCAGGTAGGTATTTAGGTTCGCCGCAGCTTTTTATAGCGCTAGGGACCCCCATATACTACCGCATAAAGCCCCCTGATTGCCCCCTAGTTAACCCTTTCACCAGTGATCACCATATAACTGTTACAGGTGACGCTGGTTGGTTAGTTATTTTTTTATAGTTTCAGGGCACCCGCCATTTATTACCTAATAAAGGTTTAACCCCCTGATCACCCGGCAGGTGTCATTTGTGACTAATAACTGTTAGGGCAGTTAGGGTTAGCCCCCTTTAGTTCTAAGGTACCCCCCTAACCCCCCCAATAAAGGTTTAACCCCGTGATCACCCCCCGTCGCCAGTGTCACTAAGGCTGGGTTCACATTGCAGCGGTTTATGAGAACGGATGTGATTCGCACCGCACTGCAGTGCAAATCACATCCGATCTCTGTGCGATTCGAGTTCAGCTATACAGATAGTATGGCTGAATTCGTGTCGCACCCGCCGCAAACTCGCACGGGACCCTTTTTTTGGTCCGCAGCAGAATCGGATCGCATGGGTGTTCACACCATGCGATCCAAGTTTGCAGATCGCACTGCGATATGCGAACTGATCTGGGGGTGTCATTAACATTTCACTGACACTCCCAGCAGTTCGCATAGGGCAGTGTGAACTGCCGCCGGGAGGCATGCGATGCGGGAACCCGCCGCGCATTCGTGGCGTTCCCGCATCGCTCCAGTGTGAACCCAGCCTAATAAGCGATCGTTTTTCTGATCGCTGTATTAGTGTCACAGGTGACGCTAGTTAGGCAGGTAGGTATTTAGGTTCGCCGCAGCTTTTTATAGCGCCAGGGACCCCCATATACTACCGCATAAAGCCCCCTGATTGCCCCCTAGTTAACCCTTTCACCAGTGATCACCATATAACTGTTACAGGTGACGCTGGTTGGTTAGTTATTTTTTTATAGTTTCAGGGCACCCGCCATTTATTACCTAGTCTCACTAGTGTACCCCTAAATTTAGGGGTGTCTACTTTCTAAAATGGGGTCATTTGGGGGGGGGGGGTTTGTGCCATCTTGGCATTTTATGGCCTTCAAAACTGTAACGCCCTTAGAAAGCCTGAAGGCGGTGCTTGGTTTTTGGGGCCCCGTACGCGGCTAGGCTCCCAAAAAGTCCCACATATGTGGTATCCCCGTACTCAGGAGAAGCAGCAGAATTTATTTTGGGGTGTCATTTCACATATGCCCATGGCATGCGTGAGCAATATATCATTTAGTGACAACTTTGTGAAAAAAAAAAAAAGTTTGTAATTTTCCCGCAACTTGTGGCAAAATATAAAATATTCCATGGACTCAACATGCCTCTCAGCAAATAGCTTGGGGTGTCTACTTTCTAAAATGGGGTCATTTGTGGGGGTTTTGTGCCATCTTGGCATTTTATGGCCTTCAAAACTGTAATAGGTAGTGAGAAGTGAACTCAAAAAATTACGCCCTTAGAAAGCCTGAAGGCGGTGCTTGGTTTTCGGGGCCCCGTACGCGGCTAGGCTCCCAAAAAGTCCCACATATGTGGTATCCCCGTACTCAGGAGAAGCAGCAGAATTTATTTTGGGGTGTCATTTCACATATGCCCATGGCATGCATGAGCAATATATCATTTAGTGACAACTTTGTGAAAAAAAAAAAAAAAAAAAAAAAGTTTGTAATTTTCCCGCAACTTGTGGCAAAATATAAAATATTCCATGGACTCAACATGCCTCTCAGCAAATAGCTTGGGGTGTCTACTTTCTAAAATGGGGTCATTTGTGGGGGTTTTGTGCCATCTTGGCATTTTATGGCCTTCAAAACTGTAATAGGTAGTGAGGCGTGAAATCAAAAATTGACGCCCTTAGAAAGCCTGAAGGCGGTGCTTGGTTTTCGGGGCCCTGTACGCGGCTAGGCTCCCAAAAAGTCCCACATATGTGGTATCCCCGTACTCAGGAGAAGCAGCAGAATTTATTTTGGGGTGTCATTTCACATACGCCCATAGCATGTGTGAGCAATATATCATTTAGTGACAACTTTGTGTAAAAAAAAAAAAAAAATTTTTTTTTTGTCATTATTCAATCGCTTGAGGCAAAAAAATAAAATATTCAATGGGCTCAACATGCCTCTTATCAATTTCCTTAGGGGGTCTACTTTCCAAAATGGGGTCATTTGGGGGGGTTTTGTACTGCCCTGTCATTTTAGCACCTCAAGAAATGAGATAGGCAGTCGTAAACTAAAAGCTGCGTAAATTCCAGAAAACGTACCTTAGTTTGTAGATGTGACAACTTTTGCGCAAACCAATAAATATACAATTATTGACTTTTTTTTTACCAAAGACATGTGGCTGAATACATTTTGTCCTAAATGTATGACTAAAATTGAGTTTATTGGATTTTTCTAATAACAAAAAGTAGAAAAATATCATTTTTTTTCAAAATTTGCGGTCTTTTTACGTTTATATCGCAAAAAATAAAAATCGCAGAGGCAATCAAATACCATCAAAAGAAAGCTCTATTTGTGGGAAGAAAAGGACGCAAATTTTGTTTGGGTACAACATTGCATGACCGCGCAATTACCAGTTAAAGCAGCGCAGTGCCAAAGTGTAAAAAGACCTCTGGTCATTTACCAGCAAAATGGTCCGGTCTGAAAGTGGTTAAAAAGCGAGTTCTCGTCTGCGCCTCTCTTTATAATGGGAAATGCATATGAAGGAGGAACACCCAAAATGAGATAGAAGTGAGCCAGGATCTCTGAGGAAATCTTAATAAAACAAAAAAGCCAGCTAGTGACTCAGTCCCCGACATTCTATGAAAAGCATGTCACTTTTGGGTGCACTGACCCTTTAACTTTAGGCTCGGTTCACACAGGGGCGACTTGTCCAGGCGACTTTGCCGCCTGACAAGTCGCGCTCCGTTCTGTACTATGGAACCGTTCTAATAGGAGCGACTCAAGTCGCTCCGACTTAGAAAAAAGGTTCCTGTACTACTTTGGGGCGACTTCGGGTGACTTGCATTGACTTCTATACAGAAGTCGTTTTGCAAGTCGCCGCTGATCGTGTGCAGGTCGCGGCGCTCCAAGTCGTGCCGCCCCTGTGTGACCCCAGCCTTAAGATTTTCCTTTCATTCATGTCTGACTGCAGCATTTATGAGTGCGCAGGAATGTCGCTTCATTTGTAGAGTATCATTTTAAGGTGGGTGCATTCAAGTGGTTCTAAAGTAAGTTTTTTATTTTTATGCATCCTATGCCTTAAGGTAAAAAAAAGCACCTGGTTGCAGCCCCCCCGCCCCCCCCCCCCCCCATACTTACCAGAGCCTTATCTCGATCCAGCCATGTTATGAGCAGCGGCTCTTTGGTTCGCACAGCAGCAGGCACCATTGGCTTCTGCTTTTGTCAATCGCAGCCAGTGGGCCAATGAGAGCAAGGGCAGGACTGACACACTTTGTGAATGGACAACACAGCAGGGGGAGGAGCCAAGACTGCCAGGAGAGGATCAGGGTTGCTCTATGCAAAACCATTGCACAGAGTCGGTAAGTATAACTTTATTTTGAAATGATAACCTTTTAGAATCACTTTAAGTGAGATTCTGATGCCTTCTTTTTTTAGCAAGAAAACATTGAAGCGATTTTTAATGGGAAATGAACGAATGAAGGGGCACCCATGTGTGCTCGCTCCTGAGCCCTGCTGCTGTCTGTTGACACAGTGGGACTCTGCCCCGCTCCCTCATCACTGGAGTTGATTGGCGGGAGCCAATGGCTCACGCTGCTATCAATCTGGCTAGTAAGGAGGGAGCCGCTGCTCTCGTGCACACTGCTGGATCGGATCAGGTTAGAATAAGATGGGTCTCGGGGCATCCTGCAGGAGAGAAGGCTTTTTTACCACAATGTATAGAATGCATTAAAGGGGTTGTAAAGTTGTTTGTTTTGTTTTTTAAATAACAAACATGTTATACTTCCACTGTGCAGCTCGTTTTGCACAGACAGGCCCCGAACCTGGTCTTCTGGGGTCCCTCGGCCGCTGTCTCTGCTTCCTCCCGTAAATACTTCTCATGTTCATGCAAGCTCCCTCACATGGTGAGAAGCACTTGCGGGCGCGCTCCCGTGATACAGCCGGTGGCTATAGCCACTCACTGTATCGCTTGGCTTCGCCCCCGGTACGCAACGTCATTGGATGTGATTGACAGCAACGCAAGACAATGGCTGCGCTGCTTTCAATCCATCCGCTCCAGCCAATCAGCGGCCAGGCTGAATGACGAAGAGGACGTCGGGGCGAGCGCGGGACTTTCGAGGGGTCAGGTAAGTAAAACGGGGGCTGGGGGGGCCGGCACTGTCAGATGTTTTTTCACCTTAATGCATAGAATGCATTAAGGTGAAAAAATATTTACCTTTACAACCCCTTTAAGGTAAAAACAACTTTGAGGCTTTCAAACCACTTTAGGGCCGGTTCACACTGCAGGCGCGGCGAGGCGTCTCCGACTTGCCTCGCCGCGACCTGCGGCGACTTGCAGATGACTTCTGTATAGAAGTCAATGCAAGTCGCCCCCGAAGTCGCCCAGAAGTAGTACAGGAACCTTTTTTCTGAGTCGGAGCGACTCGAGTCGCTCCTCTCAGAACGGTTCCATTGTACAGAACGGGGGCGACTTGCGGGAGCGAGGCGAGTCGTGTCGTGTCGCCTCGCATCGCCCGCTGTGTGAACCGGCCCTTAAAGTAGTATTATACCCTTAGGGCCGGTTCACACTGGGGGCGATGCGAGGCGACACGACTTGCCTCGCCGCGACCTCAGCGGCGACTTGCAAATGACTTCTGTATAGAAGTCAATGCAAGTTGCCCCGAGGTCGCCCAAAAGTAGTACAGGAACCTTTTTTCTAAGACGGAGCGACTCGAGTCGCTCCTCTTAGAACGGTTCCATTGTACAGAACGGGGGCGACTTGTCAGGTCGCGGCACGGCAAGTCGTGTCGCCCCCTGTGTGAACCGGCCCTTAGTGTAAGTATTTAAGTATAATAAAATAAGCATTCACCAGTAAGTGATTTGTTAAAATTCTTACCCCGGGACTTGCTTCCCCGAACTTTAGTTCTTCACAGGAAAGGTTTGACAGCAAATAGGACATTCTCTGGTCAGTCTGGAAAAGAGAAGAGCAGAGGAGTACCTTGCCAACCTAGGCCATGGGGCTGTGTGTTTCTATAGATGCACACAGTATAGAAGAGAACTTTAGTCCCCACATGCAAAGGTGGCTTCATAGGATGCTTTGAGAGATGGGAGCCAACTAGAAACAGAAAACATGTGACAGTGATCATGTCACTAGCTTAAACTTTTTAGGGGTTTTACAGTGTACGTGACTCCAAATATTTATTTCAATGTGCGTGTTCACATGGGTATTTTATAAATCAGTCTCTCTCTAATTTTTTCATTTTCCAGCTGTAGTACCTGGTTGATCCTGCCACCTTTCTTGTAAACTGACCACACAAGTACAGAAGCTGATCTGTGGTTGTGGTTCGTTTTCAACCTTTTCAGAGGTACATGACACTGTGCGGAGACACAGCATGCCTGTACTGGGTAGTTTGCTCAGCCACCACACCCCGTGACCAATCACAGCCTGCCTCCTGAGCATAGTCCAGCTCAAGCAAAGCCAGCGTTTTGCCTCAGGCTGAACAGACTATGGAATGTGCCTGTGTGTGTGCACGCACAGTGTCCTGAAACTCCACTCCCCCTACTATCAGGCTAGAGATCCATGGTCACATGACTTGACTATTTAACCTTTTTATAAAAGTAAGACCGCTCATTTCTTAACCACTTCAGCCCTGGAAGGATTTACCCCCTTAATGACCAGGCCATTTTTTCCAATATGGCACTGTCGCTTTTACTGACAATTGCGCAATCGTGCGATGTACCCAAACAAAATTGCAGACTGACAAAAAGACCATCGGTTTTCAAAAAACAATATTTTTTACTTTTTGATGATATATCCCCAAAAAAATGTAAAAATACAAATTTCTTCATCAGTTTAGGCCAATATGCATGTATGCTTCATATTTTTGGTTAAAAAAAAAAATCTTAAGCATGTATTGGTTTGCACAAAAATTATAGCGGCTACAAAATAGGGTAGATTTGTCATATTTTTTTTTTTGGACCAGTGATGTTTATACAGAGATCAGTGCTATAAAAATGTGCTGCTTACTGTATGACACTGACAGGGTAGGGGTTAACGCCAGCGAACAAAGGTTTAAGTGTGTCCTAGGGAGTGGTTTCTAACTGGGGGAGGGGGGTAGGTTGACGGACTGGAAATAGAGATTGTTGTTCCTAATCACTAGGAACAGACAATCTTGCACTACTCCCCTGACAGAGCGGGAATCTGCTTTGTTTTCAAAGGCAGATCCCCATTCTGCCTCTCTGTGCTCTATCACGACTGCCGGACACGCGCATCGGCTCCTGCGCAGCGCCACGTGCGCCTCACTGCTGTATCTATTACACGAAGCGCCATACCAGTACAACGGTGCAATAGAGCCGCCCTCTCTCCTACGCAGCGCCACGTGCCCCCCCCCCCCCCGCTGTATCTATTACGCGAAGCGCTATACCGGTACATCGGTGCAATAGACCCGCCCTACCACGGTCTAACTGTGGCAACTGGTGGGCAAGTGGTTAAACTAAGCAAAAGCTGTTATGGTACCTGCACAGTTTCTTTTTTAGAAGGTGACTATAACATAGTATGTTCACAACTACCATTTTTGGGGAAAATTTCTCTGGCAGCAAATGATTTGATAAAGCCCAATCTAGAATGAGGTTAAAAATGACATAAACCATATCAAGTAGTATCAACATACCCAAAAAGCATTTTTTTTATAAATCCTCTACTGTATTTCTATGAAAACATGGTATCCATTGGGCAGGAGGATGGAGCCATTTTTTTAGTTGATGTGGATCTCTGCCTCTCATGGTCATTTCTGTAAGGGCACTGTTTGAGCAGTATGATGCAGGAGACACAAACTGTGCCGGTGCTTTTGCAGGAGTGATTGAAGTAATTCCCATTCTTTCTTTCCCTCCCCCCCACCCCCCGGTGATGTACGCTAGAATCTGTATTATTTACTGTAACTTGGGAGTGAGTAATGCACAGTGCTGCTGAGGTCCACCTACATTCAGTTTATACAAGGTATTACTGATGCCCAATATCAAACTGAGATAAAATGTTTTTTTTTTTTTTTACAGCTTCACATCTGGGTGCCCACTGCGCATGCGCTTGCTGTGCTGCACATTGTGAATGATCCCACAGTGTTCTTGGGACCTGTGACGTATCCCAGAAGACTGCGAGGTTGAAGAACTGCCGATCGGTTTGCCTAGGCGGTCGGAGCGGGTAGCTGTCAAAATCTGGTACCTGCTCCCTCCCTAAATGTGACATTTCATAAACAGAAGCGGTGAGAGGAGGCCTTAAAGTGGAACGTTCCCTTTTGGGGTGAAGCGCCACTTTAGGAACTTCAGTATTTTGACACACTTCAGCAATATTAACTAACAACGTTTTCTCCACTTAACGCTAGTCCCAAGGCACTTCTGGCTGACTGTGAATTATATTACAACTTGCAATGAAAACTATCTCATAAAGTATATAAATTTGCTTACTTGATCAAGAGATTCTTTTCTTTGTAGAAGCTTGTAAAGTGCTGAGAGTATCGGGGAACTGTGGATGTGCAGAACAGACTATTGTCTTGTGATTGTTGGTGAGGAATCCTTAACCACTTGGGATCCGCGCTATTGCAAAATGACGGCAACAGCGCGGACCCACATTTCCGGGACTACGTCTATTGACGTGGTCCCGGTTACGAGCGGCCTGCGCGCCCCCTGAGGGGCGCGCGCGGCGCGCTCTGTGATCGGCGAGTCCGTGAGACTCGCCTGATCACCGATCCGTGTAAGGGGTCGATCCCGACCCCTTATCACGTGATCAGCTGTCAGCCAATGACAGCTGATCATGTGATAAAACGGAGCCGGTAATCGGCTAGTATTCCTCCTCGCGCTGACAGCGCGAGGAGAAAAAAAAAAGCCGATCGCCGGCGGCCGTGTTCGGGACATCAGTCCCGATCACGGCCAGCAATTCAAACGGACACCTGCCCCCTGCCAGTGCCCACCTGCCACCCGCAGTGCCATCCTGAAATAAAGTAAGTGCCCCCCTGTCAGTGCCACCCAGCAGTGCCCACAGTGCCACCCAGCAGTGCCACCCACAGTGCCACCCAAAATCTGCCTCAAAGGTGCTGCACCCCAGTGCCGCCCATCAGTGCCCAGCAGTGCCGCCCATCAGTGCCCAGCAGTGCCACCTATCAGAGCCACCTATCAGAGCCACCTATCAGTGCCACCTATCAGTGCCCATCAGTCCCATCTATCTGTGGTACCTATCAGTGCCCATCCGTGCCACCCATCCGTGCCACTTATCCGTGCCACCCATCCGTGCCATCTTATCTGTGCCCATCTTTGCCCATCAGTGCCGCCTTATCTGTGCCCATCAGTGCCGCCTTATCTGTGCCCATCGGTGCCGCCTTATCTGTGCCTATTAGTGCCGCCTTAACTATGCCTATCAGTGCCCACCAGTGCAGCCTATCAGTGCCCACCAATGCAGCCCATCAGTGCCGCCTAATCAGCGCACTTCAATGAAGGAGAAAAATGACCCGTTCGCAAAATTTTATAACAAACTATTAAAACATGATTTTTTTTTTTTTTTTTTTTGCATCTTTTTTTGTTTGTTTAGCAAAAAATAAAACTCCGAGCTGTAACTAAATACCACCAAAAGAAAGCTCTATTTGTGGGAAAAAAATGATAAAAATTTCATTTGGGTACAGTGTTGTATGACCGCGCAATTGTCATTCAAAGTGCATCAGCGCTGAAAGCTGAAAATTGGTCTGGGACTGAGGGGGGTTTAAGTGCCCAGTAAGCAAGTGGACTCCGAAGGTTTCAGTAATGCAGATCTTGCAGTTGTCTACCAAATCTGCCTGCATATGACTAACCTTAATCAGGGATCTACAGTGAGGGGGGGAAAAAGTATTTCATCCCCTGACAGAGAAATGATCAGTCTATAATTTTAATGGTAGGTTTATTTGTACAGCGAGAGACCGAATAACAAAATCCAGAAAAACACATTTCATAAAAGTTATAAATTTGCATTTTAATGAGTGACATAAGTATTTGACCCCATGACTTGGTGGCAAAACCCTTGCTGGCAATCACAGAGGTCAGACATTTCTTGTAGTTGGACACCAGGTTTGCACACATCTCAGGAGGGATTTTGTCCCACTCCTCTTTGCAGATCCTCTCCCAAGTCATTAGGGTTTTGAGGCTGATGTAATTCGAACCTTCTGCTCCCACCACACATTTTCTTTGGGACTAAGGTCTGGAGACTGGCTAGGCCACTCCAGGACCTTAATGTACTTCTTGAGCCATTCCTTTGTTGGCTTTGGCCGTGTGTTTTGGGTCATTGCCATGCTGCAATACCCATTCATGACCCATTTTTAATGCCCTGGCTGAGGGAATGAGGTTCTTGGTCAAGATTTGACGGTACAGACCCCATAAATCATCCCTTTGATGCAGTGAAGATGTCCTGTCCTCTTACCACAAAAACACCCCCAAAGCGTAATGTTTCCACCTCCATTTTTGACAGTGGGGATGGTGTTCTTGGGGTAATGGGCAGCATTCCGCATCCTCCAAACACAGCGATTTGATGCCAAAGAGCTAGTTTTTGGGCTTATCAGACCATCCCCATCATTCAGATATTCATTGGCAAACTTCAGATGGGCCTGTACGTGTGCTTTCTTGAGCAGGAGGACCTTGCGGGCACTGCAGGATTTTAGTCCTTCATGGCGTAGTGTTACCAATTGTTTTCTTGGTGACTATGGTCCCAGCTGCCTTGAGATCATTGACAAGATTCTCCTGTGTATTTCTGGGTTTATTCCTTACTCTTCTCATGATCATTGAAACTCCACGACATGAGATCTTGCATGTAGCCCCAGACCGAGGGAGACTGACCGTTATTTTGTGCTCTTCCATTTGTGAATAATTGCACCACCTGTTGTCACCCTCTCACCAGGCTGCTTGCCCCGATGGTGTAGCCCATTCCAGCCTTGGGTAGATCTACAATCTTGTCCCTGACATCCCCAGACAGCTACTTTTATTTTTTTTTATTTTTTTTATTTTATTTTTTCTTGCCCATGGTGGAGAGATTGGAATCGGATTGCTTCTATGGACAGGTGTATTTTATACAGGTAACAAGATGAGATTAGGAGCACTCCCTTTGAGTGCTCCTTATCTCAGCTTGTTACCTGTATAGAAGACATCTGAAATGCAGAAATCTTGCTGTTAGATCAAATACTTATTTCACTCATTAAAATGCAAATCGGTTTCTAAATTTTTTTTGAAATGCGTTTTTCTGGATATTTTTTGTTCTGTCTCTGTTAAAAAAAATAAACTCACCATTAAAATTATGATTTCTTTTGTCAGTGGGCAAACATACAAAATCAGCAGGGGAGCAAATACTTTTTTTTTTTTTTTTTTTCCCCCTCACTGCAAATAATTGTCATTGTGTAATTGAATGGCGTGAGTAGGGGAAAACTTAGTGTGCGCCAGTTTAAGTAAGTTTCAAATATATTTGCTGGATGCCATCTTAAATCAAAAGCAGTTTGTATATAGGAGTGTGCATGTATTGATCACTGATCAGGAAGACTTGTCAACGGTCAGGTGCAGACTGCTGTAATTGTAAGCATTTGTGATCTAGCACAAGAGATAATTTAGCCACACACTGCAATATTTGATGTTTTTAGAATATCTATAGATCTATCTCTATCTATTTTATATAATATATATTTTTTTAGTCAGTGCGTGTCAGTGAGTTCTTTATCGATTTACCTAAAGGCAGAATTTTCGACCATTTGACTCATGCTTGTTGATCTTTCATTTATTACAGGGGAGGTTGTGGCATATTTATCTATTGTGTGCTCCCATAATGGAAGAGCAGTTTTTTTTTTCTTCTGGCCCAGTGTGAATGGAGCGTTACAGCTGATAGTGTGGGTGTGCAAAAGTCTGTTTACTTCCCTCTTAAATGAAAATGCACCAGAAAATTAGATCTACTTTTAGATAAGGCACTAAACGGTCAGTAGTAAGGTGTGAGGAATCGGAGCAAGCTGTCTTGTAAAGGTCAGATGTAACTGTGTATTGCAAAGATCTATGCATTATACTAAATATGCAGTGTTGGCTATGTTGTGTATGTTTGCACTATTTAGGTGTGGGCTCTTACCTGTGCTGTAAGCAAGCGGTGCCTGACAAGATATTTGCTTATGCTCATACATGGATCGAAATTTGTCTGATTCAATGGAAACCGAAATAATTTTGATCCATGTGTGGGCACTGGTTGAACAGAAGTTGAAATGCCAATCAACTTCTGTTCACCCACCCTGTGGAATTTTAGCTGTTTAATCAGTGTTTTAGTCTGCAGCGCTGATCACTATTCTGATGGCAGAGAAAGTCTCCACACTATCAGAATACAATACCACTGCAAAAGAAATCCCCCCCCCCCCCCCCATCCACAAATGTATGGGTGGAAGAATTGGGCCATTGGCTGTGACCGCTAATCGAATGCTGGTTGGCTGCTGGTTTTCCAGCATGCCCGTTGGACAGGCTGTTGTACACACTGGTCAAATGTCGGGCGGTTTCTGTTGAACTGGCCTATATTCAGGCCATGTGTCCAGCCTTTAGCCCCCGTTCACACAATTTCAAAGCTGTAGGTCCATACGATTTCAGGTGCAACTTGTCTGACATCTGTGTTTCATGCACCGATGTCTATGCAAGTCACACCTGAAATCGCAAGAAATAGTGCAGGAACCTGTTGCAAATTGTTGCAGCACCACAAAGTCGTAGTCGTACTGATTTCAACAGTTCTATTGCCGACAATAGGGTACAACTTGTCATGTGATTTAAAACTGTAAAATCGCATGACAAGTTGCACCGATGGGAACAGGGGGCTAGGTGTCATAGATGCACTTCTATTTTATAGTCACTGAATTCTCTGCTCTGCATTTATTTTTTGTAGCGTGTAGCAGGCATAATATCTATGATATTGATGCAGGTGATACCCCAAAAAACGTATTTGTCATATTTCCTTAATAAAGTCATGCTTTGGCTATTTATGAACGTGATTTAGGGATAGCTGTATTTCATTTTGAAACCAAATTTTTAATTTGACTCGTAAGACATACTTTCGTTCACAAAAAACTATATATATAAAGTTGTCCTAAACCATGTTTACCTTAAACAATGTTCCCCACCTGTGGCAGCATCAAGTATATTAATACAATAATATACTATAAAACTCTGTGTGACCCATTCTGGTCTATACTGAAATTTTGACCACCTAATCGAATGCATTTTAACGCACACAGAATTTGGGTTAAACACACTTTTGCACATAGGAAATCTTGGAACTGCTACTTGAAGAAATATGTAGGTAACCATTGCTGACTGGAAAATGCTAGTTGCGCTCTCCGAATTTCAGGCTTTCTAAATTGACCTGGGACAAGTAAAAAGCCAATTAAGTGGAAAATGCTAATCTGCAATAGGTGCATGATAGTCGAGCAATGTGCATTGTCTCCTAGCACAGTATTTCTCTATATATGGGGTGTTATTTATTTATTTAAGAGGTTCATTCACGCTGGCTGTTTACAGCCATTTTTATTATTTTTTGCATTGCTTGGCATGATCATTTGAGATACAGCATATCGGTAACTGATGCAAAGGATCAGTGAACTGTGGTCTGAACAGCTTTTCTGGTAAACCCAAAGTAATGCCATGTGCACAAATCGTGAGAGTAGTTATTAAGGTCTGTTGTTTTTTTTTTTTTTTTTTTTTTTTTTAATAGACCTGTTATATGGCAATGCTTGTGCACAGATCGGAACTGAACCTCTCTTGCTGGGGCCCCCTGGTGGCGCTCCTGGCTCCTCCACTTCTTTTTATGCCCCCATAGCAAGCCTCTTTCTATGGGGGCACGCCTGCGGGCTCGAACCCAAGCCTGACTGCTTGTGTCCATTGACAAAAATAACACAGCTAAGCCATGACCCCATCCACCTCCCAACCCCCTTTCTCTGTTCTCAGGATTTTGAGAGCAGCAGAAGCCAATGGCTCTAAAAGGCAAGCTACTTAGCTGACAGACCCGTTAATGGTTTCTCCAGCTGCCTCTGTGAGCCAAGAGGGGAGAACTGCCGCAGGGGGGCATAGTGCTTGATTGGGCTCAGTTAAATTTACAGTGGGCTAAGGGGGTGATAGAAATGTAGGGACATTTTTTACTTTAAAAAAACATCCATACTCGCCTAGATGGATTCTGCATCTGTCCCTCGCTGCCTCTACATCGAAAACTGAATGATCAAAGACCACTGGTTGCAAAGGCTTAAGGTTTTATACCTTCATGCATTCTATTCATGAAGGTACAAAGCCTTCTCTGTGCAGCAACCCCTCCTATACTTACCTGAGACCCATCTCAATCCAGTGATTTGCACAAGAGCAGCGGCTCTCCTCCCTCAGCAGTGGGGGGGGGAGCTATTGGCTTCCATTACTGTTGATCACAGCCAGTGAGCCATAGAGGAGAGAGAGTGCGTGATTGACACTCAGCTTGCTATGGGGGCATTTGGGAGGAAGGAGGGGCTAGGAATGCCAGCAGACCCAAGAAGTAGAGGATCATGGGTGCTCTGTGCAAAACCACTGTACAGAACATGTTAAGTATGGCAGGTTTGTGTTAATAAAATCTGCGCTTTTTTTTTTTTTAATCAATGCCTCTGTGCAAAAGCTTCCTGAGAGGGGAAAAAAAACCTCTCCTTGTCCATGGTGACTGGTCTTTTGTCTGCTCCTTCCTGTAGTTTTCTGCAATAGCCTGCTGGGTCCCTCAACTCTTCACTTTGCACAGGCTAGATATAGCACTGGTGATGGTGTTGCTACATTACCATGTATTATCATGGTTTTGAAAAGGCATTTGGCGGATTGATATCCTTTGTGGCTATTGAGAAATATTTTTGAATGAAGGTTTTGTTTCCAGAGTTCAGCTTTGACAGCATCTTGGTGAATCCAGCATTGAGTTGGAATGTACAATCTGCAATTGTTTGGTCTGCAGCGCAAAAAAACCTTTGTTTTACTGGTAGGCCTTCCACTATGTTGTAATAAAGCATATCACATGGACGGCTTTTATTGTATGTATCTTCTCAGCCTAATTAAGTTTTTGCTTTGTCCAGTATTCTTTAAAGTGTGATCTTGTGTTTTCAGAGATCCTATTCAGTTTAGATTTGGTTTGCAAAGCTCAGTACAGGTGAGCTCTTGAAGCATTTGCTCTGCCTTGTACTGCATAATGTTCGATTGACCGCAAGCTACTACACCTATGGGCAATGACATTGCAGCCCTTACTCATTTATATTGCTCATCCCAGCAGGCCCACTTATGAAGCAGAGGGTAGGAATATCAGTAGACGCAGCATGTTTGCTACATATGCATCTTCATTCATCTTCACTTCGTATTTAGACCTGCCATATTTTGGTCTTTCAATTTTTTTTATCTTTAGGTTTTTTTGGAATGTAGGTAGAATTGGAGGTAGATTCCAGTAACAGGATATTGAATATTACGAGGAAGGACCATATTCACTAGTCAACTAGTTGCAGTATTGAGCAGATTTGAAGTAATTTGGATGACGCCTAAAAGTAGTAAATTCGTAGAGTGTTTGTCGGTGATCACTCTAAGCTCCTGAATAAAATCATACTTGGTGAGCCCATCCATGGCGTGTGCAGCTGTGTTCTCTTTCACACCTAAGAGAATATCGCACATAGCTGGAAATGTGGTGAGATGCGCAAATGTGTATATCTATCTGTGTCTGTGTGTCTAAATCACTTGCAAAGGAATAGCGATCTCTTAAAAATAGATGGCTATGCTAATTTCCTGTTACACTGAATGTGGCTTCACATGCACCTATACACGTGGAATATTGTGCCCCCTACTGTAATATTTAAGAATAATAGAAGTCAGAGGATTGTTGTATGTCATATCTTAAAGCACAGCTGCAGTACAAGTGTGCTCAAACATCCAAGCTCTGGCATAATTCTTTGCAATTCACCGTTGCATTCAGATTTATTATTATATATTTTTTTTTAGGTAAATTTAAATATTTTCTGTTAAGGTTGTATAGTGTACATCTTTCATGTGTATGGCATGGACAGCTCTTTTCATCACTGCGTTAATGAAACACAAACTGTATGTAACGTAAACGCAACATTAATTTAAAGAAGCTTTTAAGATGAGACAATATACTGTGAGAGCCCTGCCTAAAATCTGAATTTTACATCATTCTAAAAATAGTCAACTGTCCCCCAGACAAACCCTCTTTGATAGGATGACCTTCACTTCAAACTTTGGGCTGCATTATGGAAAAAAAAGCCCTATTCTATAAATGGCGTCACTGACTGTACTGCACTGACAGTTGCTTCTGTATACAGTGTACTATACACAAGAACTATAAAGTACTAAATTAAGAAGTTAATTATAATAAAAATATATAGAGAGAGATTACAAGATTTACCCTCACCACATGCTCAAGGGACAACTGATATTTTGACTTTCACGTTACATTATCTAGTTGACAGTGGTCACCAGGGTAAACAGAAGGCCGAATCTCCCCAGCAGGGACCTAGACAGCAAAAGTAACTTTTAATAGGGTTTTTAATCCTTTCCCCACTGTACTCCTTATGAACGTCTATACATAGACTTTAAAGTTTCTAAATAAGTGTATAGCATGTCATCTTGGTTTCCCGTCCCTTGTAGGGTTGATGATATGCATGTTAATTGATTCTGTTTTGATTCAAACGGGCCCATGGAAAACAGTTGCGGCCCTTTGCTTGCCTTTATCTGGCCCTTGGGCACCGTTCCTCCTGCTGGCACCAGCACAATTTCTACTCCCAATGGCCACAGTCCGCCCCCGTGCCGTCTGAAGGACAGTGAACTGGCCATTTGTGTAGAAAGTTTGGAGACTCCTGTTCGAATATATTTAGGGCCCATTTACACCTGTTAGGTGCAGTGCATTAAAGTCCTGTATCTTTGATGTGCCGACTTGAAAAACCATGCCTTAGGCCCCATTCACATCTGAGCATTTTGGAGCTTGAAGTGGCTTCCCATGGGAGCACAGGACAGAGGATACGGTCCAATGAAGGCAAACCCCGCTGTTAATAAATGCACACAGCCGACTTGGGATAGAACCCGCACAAGTATGGCAATAGCAAGTAGTCTGCTACGAGTGCCTGCAAAGGGCGAGCCCAGAGCACCGGCGGAGGACCCCAGAATAGTAGTATCGGCCCATGCTGCAAAACCAATGCACATAGTAGGCAAGTACAACTTTTTTTTTTTTTTTTTTTTTTTAATAGAAGAACCTTTTACAATCACTTTAAGGAAGTCAGTGAGTGCTGAGCATGCTGTATTTCCGAACACTTCAGGGGTCTAATGCCGTTATCTTTTACAACACATCAACCATGTACAGCCGCAGAGATCTGTTGAGCTGAGTCAAAAATGCAAACTTTGACACCAAACCCACTTGAGAAAATGTGTTTTTATGCAAACACAGTACTGTTGTGTTCAGCAGAGACTTTTGTGTTAAGGCGCTTCAGAAGTACCTGGAATAAATAAAAAAAAGTGATGCTATTTAGTCAGGTGTGATAAGGATTTGAAAGTTTAAAATTACTTCCTACCAACCAAATTGAACACAATAGTCACCGATTCTGTAATGTCATTGTCGTGTCATGCTGCGAAAAATTACTGCAGTAAGGTATCAAGTACGACAACTTATTAAAAATGTTGTGTTTTTCAAGTGTATACTATTTAAAAAAAACAAAATGCATTTAGTAACTGAAGTCTTAATCACATGTACAAAATGTCCAGGTTTCTACTCGTAAAGAGCTAGTATACTAAGTTAATGGTAGCCGATTCCAAAGACCAACCACTGAATTTCATATCTGAACCCAGAAACTCCTCAGGTTTAGAGACTGCTATATTGAATCTAACACATCTATGATTTTGTAGTTGCCATTTTTATAACTTTATAGTTATATAAACTTTATGATATTGTGTCTGGGATTAAAAATACGATTTCAGTGTTTGCAGATGACGTCAAGCTATGCAGTCGCATAACGTCCTTACAGGATGTCTCCAACTTGCAAGCCAACCTCCATGCACTGTTTAATTGGGCACCTGTGTGGCAAATGAGTTTTAATATTGATAAATGTAAAGTTATGCACTTGAGGGCTAAGAATATGCATGCACCATACATACATGGTAAAGGATCTGGGTGTTTTGGTAAGCTTAATAATCGCATGTAATGCCAAGCTGCGGGTTCTAAAGCGAGAAAAGTACTTTTTTGTTTTAAAGAGGATGTAAAGCCACTCTGCAGGCTTGTATCTACAGGTAAGCTTATAATGCTGATCTGTTGGCACTATGAATATCTCCTAAGCCTTCACGGTTTAGTAGATAGTTGCACCTCATGCAGCCAGTGATGTCACTGGTGCATTCACTCTGAAGGGACGGCATACCCGTGGAGGCGACGTTGGCGTGGCCAATCAGATGGCTGGAGGACAAAATCCCAGAAGAAACACCAGGTGAAGATGGAAGCGTCCATCAGATCTGACAGCGTTGAGGTGCAGGGTTTCATTCTAAAGGCGCCCCAAGAGGTCATGTTTTCAGGCTTGTCATTATTTTTCACAGGTCAATTTGATCAGTTTGACTGCCTTAGTAATTACCACAGTTTATTCTGAGGGAAATCCTGAAAATGTGACCTTTTGGCGTGCCTTGAGGACTGGGGTTGAGAAATACTGTTCTAAGGTAAGTATTTCATAATTTTGCAGGGTTTCTTTTAAAAGAAAATTGGGCACAGGTTACTTCCTCTTTAATAGAGGTATGGTCTCCAGAAAGAGATATCATTTTTGCCCCTGTACAAATCATTATAAAGACCTCATCTGGAATATGCAGTTCAGTTTTGGGCACCAGTCAAAAAGCATATCGAGGAGCTGGAGAGAGCAGAGAAGGGCAACCAAACCGATAGGAGGCATGGAGGAGCTGGGCTATGAAGAAAGATTGGGGGAACTGAATTTATTCTCTTGAGAAGGGGAGGTTAAGGGGGATATAATTAACCTGTATAAATACATGCTCTATATAGTGAAGTTGGTATGGAGTTATTCACTTTGGGGGTCATCAGAGGACAAGGTAGCACTCTGTCTGGAGGAATGGAGATTTAATCTCCAAATACAGGTTTTCTTCACTGTAAGAGCTGTGAAAATGTGGAATAGACTCCCTCAAGAGCTAGTGCTAGCCAGCTCCGTAAATTGCTTTCAAAAGGACTGGGTTCTTTCTTAAATGTACATAATATAACTGGATGTTAACATGTATAGGTAAAGTTGATCCAGGGAAAAGTTCTCTGTAAACTCCCCTCCATGTTGGCCTGTGTGTCCGTGAACACTATAGGTGTTTTCAGGAGATTAGTGGCAGAAAAACAAAAATCACTTGTGTTTTCAGGAGAGGAGCCAAGCACGTTTCCACGTTATTGCATTCCAATGGCCAGAATTTTGGCCAATAGAATGTATTAATGCGGGAATGCGCTTTAATGCCCATGCAAGACATGGCTTTTTATGTTTTTGCTGTTGCTAAACTTATAGAGGAGAAAAAAAGCGTTGCGCATACAGCATGTATGAGGCCTAATCCATCTTTGAAGCATAATCAAAGTTTCTTAGGCTTCATGCACACGGCTTTAAAAAAAAGTCTGCTTGAGAGTAAAAAACGCTCAGATAATTTTTTGTACAAAGTCTAGACGAGTTTAGGAAAGTTTTACTTTTTCTTCTGCCAGTGCGCTCCAATCGGAAACATGAGCAAGGTGTTTTTTTTTTTTTCTGCCTCTAAACGTTGAGTTCAAAATATGCCTGTAATCGTCTTAATGTGCGTGGCATGCACATAGGATAACACTGAGCTGCTTCTACAGGCAGAACACACAACACCTGTAGAAACAATGTTTTTTTTATGCCAGTGTGCATGGAAATTAAGAGTGGTTGTGAGGCATGAAGGTTGTTTTTTATCTTCACACATTCTATGCATGACGGTAAAAAAAACATGCGCTGCTTCCCAACAGCCCTCCTAATTACCTGAGCCCCCTCTCGCTCTAGCGTTCTGCACAGGAGCCTTGGCAGTCCTGGGTCTCTCTCTCCTCATTGGCTGAGAAACAGCAGCGGGAGCAGTTGGCTCCACTGCTGTCAATCACAGCTAGTGTGCCAATAGGGAGAAAGTGGGCAGGGTCGAGCTGCAGCTCTTTTGGATGCATAGAACAGGATTGGGAGCAACCACGCAGCAGTGCCCATGCAAGCAGCTTGCTATTGGGGATACTGGTCAAGGGGGAGGAGCAAGGAGCCCCAGCAGTGGGGACCTGAGAAGAGGATCAGGGCTGATCTGTGCAAAACCACTGCACAAAGCGGGTAAGTATAACATGTTTAAAAAAAACTAAAAACTTTAGAATCATGTAATTATTAAAAGGCTTCTTAAATTTGTTGGAAAATCTTAGTGGTCAGGGCCCGATTGCTTCAGGTTGAGAGAGGTTGTAAATGGGTAAATTGCATGTACTGCTAAATCATAGGGGTTATGGTCGGTTTGAGAATGGTGTTTCCTCCATTGTCGATACCGTGCGGGGTTGTATTTAGTGGCAAGAGTGGAACCAGCCATAAATGAGCTTCTGCCTCTGAAAGAAGCAGAGGACCTAGTGATGTCACTGCTGCAGCATGTGTAAGTGCCAGGCCATGAATTTTCCCATTCCCGTGCTCGTTATGTTCGGTTTTGTGATTATTCAGAAAGTGTGCAATATTCCCAACATTTATTATTGCATATCATAATTAAAGGGCTCACCTGTCAGATTTTGGTATATTCCACTTTAAAGTTCTTTGAAAATTCAGAACAAACTGCAGTTTGCACAATAACACGTGGATACCAGTGCCCCCCTTAAAAAAAGAGGAGTTATACCTAATGCAAAAATGGATTGTCCTCTCTATTTGAAAATGTATGCATGCACACATAAGGTGAACCTGGAAGCATTAGTTTCCCAGTACACCTTGTGAGCATAGATAGGTGGATTTATTTATATCCCAGGATTGTTATAGGATACCACAAATAAATACAAATCCTGTATTTCACCTACAGCACAAGACCCTAATGTGGCTCATTATCTGTCCACCTATGTATTTTGAATACTTGCATGGCATAGTTTAAAGATAGTTAGTTAGTATGGACATGTTGGGTGTGCCATGATTAAAATGAGCATTTTAGCCACCAAAATGCTGTAAGTCTTTTTAGAAAAATCTGCTTCTGTGGCTTTGTTCTCTGTATCAGAGCTATGACTGGCCATTCCAGCTATGCTGGGGCCCATCTGCTCTCTATTTAGAAATCTCCAGCAAGCATAGCCATCTCTAGCCGACAGAGTCCGAATCAGTGAACTGATTACACTGAGAGAGGTCAGACTGTGAGAGACCATTCACTGCAGTGTGGCAATGTGTAACCCTTTCCTCTCAGTTCCTTGGCTGCAATCAGTTTCCTGCCACAGAGAGCTCAGTAGAGCTTTGCATCATAAAGCACCCTGCAGAGCATAGCAACGTAACCCTTCCCTTGCCGAGCTCTGAACATCGTAGTTATGTACCTATGGTAACACAATACCTTGTCAGCAACACCCCTCCCCTGTCAAATGATGTCACTGTCAGCTCTGGGGAGAATGTGACCTTGTCACCTTCTAGCCAGAGACAGCTTGGAATAAAAGCTTCCTGCACACATAATGTGTCTATAGATGTACAGCATGAGAGAGAGAGAGAGAGAGAGAGAGAAAAAAAAATCTAGAGCTGAGCAGATATCTGAAAGGAAAATCAATCCTCTTAAATTCTCCACACACCTGGTATATTCATGTCTTTGTGCCATGGTTCCTACAGGAAAACCAAGATGGATTACAGCAAGGGATTCTTGTGTGCAGTACAAAGGCAAACTCAGAAATGTATGGAAGTGACCACTGTGCTCGCTCAGTACATTAAAGCACTTATTGCTTGTGCAATGCCTTGTACTGTAGAAAAGTAGCTGAAAAGCCTTCGTTGATGAAAACTGTTTAACGAGTCTTCGCTTAATTATAAGCAACCCTTAGTATTTGTGTTCTCTGTAAACTGAAGATCTTGATTGAGCCATGACTTTCCGGCATAGTTGACATACACTGCAAAGCAAGCATCTATAAACAGATGACACCTGGTCTTTTGTTGGACTTTTTGGTATTGACCATATGCAACCCATATTCATAAGTATGCCAAATGCACATAGGATTGGTGGGAGGTTGTCTTTTATAGGAATGGTCAGTGTTAATGTGTCTAGTGGCATGCCTCACATCTCTAAAATGTGCCTGGGAGGAGGCAACTCTGTTTTTCAAATATTTTGTTGAGTAGGAACATCTCACCAATAATTTCTGATGTCTGCTAAGAGTTATCTTAACAGAAAGTCTTGCCCATCTAGCATTTTTAGAGGTGCCCGTGACACCTTGCCAAATATTCTGCTAATTGTCTGATTCTTTTTTTTTTTTTTTTCCCCGACAAGTTTTACCTGGATGTCTTAAACTTTGTTTTCCGCCAGTGCGAAAAGACCATAGCAGTCCACGGGTTAATGGTGAGCACTCCCTGTTCGGATGTCACCGTGTCCCCACTGCTGCATGACCCACTTCCACATTCGGTATCCAGGCAACATGCTCCTGCTCCCTCTGCCCTACCTCATGTAACGCCCGGTACAGCGGCATCCTGTTAGAACAGAGAGTGGCACTGAGTATCTGTACAGAAAATGCACACGCTGAGCTGTATAATGATGCTGAGTATCTGCACACCCCCTCTCTGTTTGTAGCTGTGTATTTTATCTGCCTGTCTGACAGATCCCGGATCCAGCGGGGAGCAGCTAATCTGTGCACACAGGAGGAAGCAGATAAATAAAGGATGAGAGAGACAGAGGAGACAGGACAGACAGGAGAAAGGGAGGGAAGGAAGGAGTTAGTGTGCAGGCCTTTGTAGTGGGAAAAGAAGCAAAGAGAGACATCTGGTGGGAAGAATAGATTTTCCTCTGCACTTTTTTTCAACATGGAGGCATGTGATCTTTCATCACTAGCACAGCTATTCTAATGAACATTAGTGTGCATGGTCACTCTCGATCTATAGTACATGGGAACCTGCATCTCAACTTTCTCCCAGTGACTTTTCTAAAGACTGCCGTGTACAAATCTCGAAGGAACGAAGAAGAATCTGCTACCTGCATCTGTCTCGCTGTTCCAATTTTATTTTTATAAAACAAGGTTATATTAGTCTAGCAACTTCAAAAGGCTAACATTTGCTCATATGCCAGAAATCGCCATGTACTTATGCGCAAACTTTCCTATGCAGGTGAAGATACATACCTAACTTTGTCTAGTGTACATTTACTAAACCTCTGTCCTGCATTTGAAGAGGTGCTCTGTAAAGCTAAAAAATATCTGTTCATGACAAATCAGATTCTGACTGCCATCATTCTTTAGACATCTCCTACCTGAATTATATAGTGCTGAAATGTTCCTCAGAGCTTTACTTTTTGGGGAAGTTTAGCAAAAAAAAGCATACCTGGTCTAAGGCCCGACTCGCACCTATGCATTTTTAGTGCATTTTGCAGATTTGCACTACAGTCCATTAAACATGGTTTCCTATGGAACACGTTCTGTAGAGCAAAACACACTAAAAATGCATAGGTGTGAATCAAGCCTAAAGGGAATTCTGGGGGAAAAAAATCATGAAGAACAAACCTTTTTAAAATGAAGGGGAATCTAAGCATTTATAGTATGTACACTGATGACCGTACATATTTTCTCTGTATAGGGAAAATCTGTACGCCATGGGGTTGAAGTGGAGAGTGCAAAATCTAGTGCAGTTTTGTATAGAAACCAATCGGCTTCCTGGTTTCTTTGTCAAAGATTAATTGAACAAGCTGGAGTTAGAAGCTGATTGGCTATCATGCAGATCTGCACCAGATTTTTCACTCCAGTTTTAGTAAATTGACCCTATGTCCCTTAGATTTACGAACTCTAAAAATATGAGGGCTAAACAAAACAGCCCACTCAATTGATGTCATATCATATATATATATATATATATATATATATATATATATATATATATATATATATATATATATATATATATATATATATATATATATATATATATATATATATATAGGCCCTTGCACTGCATAGTTGGTATATTTCTAAAACCTTGTACAATCAAATTGTAATGTGTGCTCAGTTGTAGGCCTGTGTTTATATTCTCCAATTTATGTATCCCCCACGGCTTACACACCATTGCACTACTGGGTAGGCAGAGCATGCTCTGGTGTCAGATTTGGTGGTCCGATTTTTGGGTACAAAGACTGTTAGTCAAGAGGTTAAGTATCACAGTAGAAAATGTTTTTACTTGTATTGACACAGATTTCAGACATCTGTTTTTTTTACATTTTTTTGGTGTAGTTCATTTATGTGGTATCTGGATTAGATGGCAGTGAGCACAGTGCACAGCCTTTGTAAATAGGAGGTCGTCTGTGCACAGCACCTAAAGGGTTACACTGTCACATGCTGCTTTCAGGCAGGAAAGAGGATGGTCAGAATGCCAAGGTCTGCAGGGCTTTCTGGCTGGAAAGGGAATGCTTTGCCAGGATGTGGTTCCCTGGCTGAGTGCTTTCTGCCTCAAAGCATTCTGGGAGGAGGGCAGCTATAATTAGTCCTGTGCCTGGAATCCAATGCCTGCTCCCTCCTCTCATCACTGCACCATCTGTCTGCCCTCTACCCTCCCCCACACATACACTCAGCTGTGACACGAGCAAACTTCCTGATGTCTGACTATATAGGTATATGCTTCAGAACCAATTTCTACACATACACCCACAGTGAACAAATGATTGGCCATATTAAACGTACCTATGCTGCAGTGGCACTGAATAGCATCTGTATTCACTGTATGCTCGCTGTACCTGTGAATAGCTGTTTACACTCATTGCTTCCCTTTAATTCTTTGACACAATTTACTCTTGTGTTCTATTATCTTGCCTCATCTGTACTAATCTGAAAACAGTTGTTTCACTGGGAAATACTGTTTTCGATGTAGTAAAGCTATTGTTACCGAGTTTATTTACATCATATCTTTAGTCTCCTATTCCTAGTCGAATATACTTCTCTTATATTTATATTTATGTTCTTTTCCAACTTCTCAGATCGATAGACTCGTTTCAGCTTTTGGAAAACATGCTCACCGTAATCCTGCAGCATCTCGCTTTTAAGTTATCCATTTAATTCCTGCAGTTCTCACTGAATCAAATAGATCCCCCTTACAGTGATCAATGCTGCCCAGTGTTCTATGTGAGTGATACATGTGTGGTTCATTGTTGATTTTGCCATAAAATGGCATGATCTAGTTGTCATACTTGCATCACTCTGTTCACTGAAGATCAGCGTTGACATATTTAAATATTTTATTTAGGAACACTTCACTGTAATCCATGTGATCACAATTTTGCAACTGATTTATACACAAACGTACGTACACATACTTAGATGCACTTTGGCTTCAAACCCTAAACGAATAAATCATTGTCGGCTTTAATACTTGTATATGCATGGGCAGGTGCAGATAGGCCAGTACTGACTTATGTCCTTGGCTTCAGTGCGCTGATGCGCGCGCACACACAAACAACCCCTGAGCACAGGCGCACAAACTGCACATGAAGAAGAGTGCTACACTGTGCCAGTAGTCAGGAAAAGTACTAATGAGCGGAACAGTGTAGAATACATTTACTCTGTTGGGGGGGGGGGGGGGGGGTGTATTATGAAAAAGTTTGCATGAATGATGGAGAAATGAAAAGGGTATCTACAACACATAGGTTGAGGTGAGTTGGAGAGATGCGAATGCAGAGAGAAGACACAAAGCCTTAAGGAAAGGCGTGAGAAGATCATGGGATTAAGTTCGAGAGGAGGGGGGAGGGCATTACAGCCCCGAGGTGAGGACTTGTGTCAGTGTGTAGGAGAGAGACACATTATATATACACCGCTCCACTGGATACTGAGAAATAGATAACCGAAAAGAGAGACGGCAGGGGACACGGAAGAAGTGCAAAAAAGGGGGAGATACTGAAAAAGAAATGACAAGGTACAAGGAAATAATTGGGTCATAAGGGTAGTAACGAGTCCTAGACATGAGTGCATGGTAAAGACCAGTTCTTGTGTGAAGAGTAACTGTCATATTTGAAGATTAAGAAAATTCTTATTTGCAGAAACCAAACGATTTTTAAATTATCATTTGCTCAAATTCAGATATCTGAATTATTATTATTTTTTATTTATTTTTTTGGCAGATGTCAGTTCTACTGATGTTACTCCGCCTAGCCTGGAAAATGGAGATACTCCTGCTGAGAAGCGTACTTCCCATCCAAAGGAGATAGAGAGGGGCCGCAGAGTGACCCAGGCATGCAGACACCCACGTTCAAGGTGAGGCTATTAGAGTTGTAAAAATGGTTAGAAATGTAGAGTCCGCGAGCCAACTAGTGCAATTGAATATCCAACATACAATTATTTTTTATTTTTTTTAATGTGAACCTATGTTTTTCCTGCAGAACAGTGACTGGTTCAATTAAATGACTGATTCCCAGTCCACTCTCCCTAAAATGTTGGGAAACCTGTTTCTTTCTCTCTCTCTACACTTTCTCACATAATGCAATGATGAGTACTTTATTGCCTAATTGCCAGGCCTCAGTGCTACCACTCGGTATTGGGGAGCGCTGTTGGTCCTCTGTAAGCTCCAACCAGCTACTTTTAAATTACACAAGTTTTTTTTTTTTTTCTTTGCCCTTTGAAGAGAAGGCAAGCCAAAGTAGCTGGGAAGAGGTGGAGTGGGGAGCATTTAAAACGTTTGTAAAGAAAAAAGTCATACTAGTGTGCTCTGGTCTTGCACAGAGCAGCCCCAATCCTCCTCTTTGCAGGTCCCCACGCCAGTGCTCTGGGCCCCTCCTCCTTGCCCTTTACCCCATAGCCTTGCTATGGGGGCTCTGTGTCTATAAGAGACCGAGTACTCAGCTCAGCCCCACCCCCTGCTCCCTTCTCACTGGCTGTGATTGACTGCAGTGGTAACCAATGGCTCCTGCTGCTGCATCTCAACGAATAAGCAGGAGACCCTTGGCTCTTGTTCACTTTGCTAGGTCGAGATCGGGTTTGGGCAAGTATTGAAGGAGAGCTGCATACTGAAGGTTTTTTAATTTCATGCATAGACTGCATGAAGATAAAAAAAAAAACCTTCAGGCTTTACAACCACTTTAAGTGAACCTGTTGCTTGTCCCTTTGTGGGCAAAGCACAGGTTCACTTTAAGGAACCTCACAAGTGAAGTCCCACTCTGTACATAGGGCTTTTTTACAGTCATCTGTATATATTTGAAAAATTCACCTTCTCATTTAAATAACTCTGTATTTTCCTTTTTAAAGAGACACTATCATTTTCCACATGGGCATGCAATCTTTAACCACTTAAAGCGGGAGTCCACCGGGACTCCGCGTTTTTTTTTTTTTTTTTTTTTTTTTTTTTTTTTTAAAGCCAGCAGCTACAAATACTGCAGCTGCTGACTTTTAAAATAGTGACACTTACCTGTCCAGCGCGCCCGTGATGTCGGCACCCGAAGCCGATCTCTAGGTCACCTGTCGGGTCCTGCCGCCGCCATCTTGGGTATGGGAATCAGGAAATGGAGCCTTTCGGCTTCATTTCCCGGTTCCCTACTGCGCATGCGCGAATCGCGCTGCGCAATAAGGACGCTCCCCGCTTCCTCTGGGATCTGTGTTTCCCAGCAGGCAGCGGGGCACTGGCGGGAAGGGGCGGGCACTTGCGGAAAGGGGCGTACGTTACGCCCCTTTCCGCAGAGAGCTATCCCGGAAGTGGGTGCAGTTACCTGGATTATCCAGGTAACTGCACCCCCCTCCCCCCTGAAAGCTGCCGATTCTGGCACCGGAGGGGGGGAGGGTTCCGATGAGCGGAGGTCCACTTTAGGGTGGACCTCCGCTTTAAGGACCGAGCCTCTTTCTGAGATTTGTTTAAAAGTTAAAAACATTAATTTTTTTTTGCTAGAAAATGCTTGGAACCCTCAAACATGTTTTTTTTTTTTTCCCCTAACACCCTAGAGAATAAAATGGCGGTCATTGCAATACTTTGTCACACCGTATTTGGGCAGCGGTCTTGTAAGCACACTTTTTTGGAAAAAAATACACCTTTTTGAATTAAAAAAAATAAGACCGCAGTAAAGTTGGCCCAATTTTTATATTGTGAAAGATAGCATTACGCCGAGTAAATTGATACCCAACATGTAACGCTTCAAAATTGCGCCCACTCATGGGATGGTGTCAAACTTTTACCCTTAAAAATCTCCATAGGCAAAGTTTAAAAAATTCTGCAGGTTGCATGTTTTGAGTTAGAGGCAGTCTAGGGCTAGAATTATTGTTCTAGCGATCGTGGCGATACCTCACGTGTGGTTTGAACAACGTCTTCATATGCGGGCACTACTCGCGTATGCGGTCGCTTCTGCACGCAAGCTCGGCGGAACGGGGAGTGTTTAACATTTGTTTTTTTTATTTAGTTTTACAATGTTCTTTTAAAAAAAAAATTCAATTTTATTCAGATTATTCATACAATGTAAAAATCTCTTGTAATAGAAAAAAAGCATGACGGGACCTCATAAAATGAGATCTGGGGTCAAAAAGACCTCAGATCTCGTATTTACGCTAAAATGTAATAAAAAGAATTGTCATTTACAAAAAAGGGCCCTTTAAGAGCTATAGGCGGAAGTGACGTTTTTACCTCTGAAATGGACGGTGATCACAACGGACGCCAGCCTATCCGGCTGGGGTGGAGTGATGGGAGTTCAGTCGACTCAGGGCCTCTGGTCGACGGAGGAATCCAAGTTGCCAATCAATCTGCTTAAACTGAGAGCGATCAGGCTATGCCTCTCCACATGGTCAATGAGACTGCAAGGACAGCTGCATATGATGGAAGGGAGCCCTCTGACCATAGTGGTCAGGGCTCTGCAGGCCTGATTTTCATGGTCAGTACAGAGAGGGGGATACAGGAAGTGCCAGGTTTGGGGAGGGTTTTTTTTGTTTTGTTTTTTACAGTTTAGAGAGAGGCATAATAAACAGCAAAAGTGCTGCTGTTAAATCTGCTTTAAGATCCCAGCATCTGAATTCTTTTTTTTGGGGGGGGTTTAACAAGCACTTTAACTTACTATATCTGAATGCAGTGACTTTATAAGGAAATTATATTGTATACTAGTTATGCTAGCGGCCAAGGAATTAATGCAGAAAATGGTCAACTTCACCACATGTGTAGGTCACACTGCTATGTACTGTAGTACTGTATAGGATTCAATCTAACTTTCTATGAAACATAGATTTAGCTCCTTGACAAAATGTGGAAAATTCCAAAAAAAGGTACAAAATCTTTTTCATGTTTCTACCAAAAACATAAATGTATTTTATTTGGATTTTATGTGATAGACCAACGCAAAGTAGCACATAATTGTGAAGTGGAAGGTAAATGAAATGATAAATGGTTTTCAACATTTTTTACAAAGAAATTTCTGAAAAGTGTGGTGTGCATTTGTATTCAGCCCCCTTTACTGTTACACCTAACTAAAATCTAATGGCACCAATAGCCTTCAGAAGTTGCCTAATAAATGGTCTACCTGTGTGTAATTTAATCTCAATTTAAATACAGCTGTTCTGTGAAGCCCTCAGGTTTATTAGAGAACCTGGCCATCCACCTAAAGTGACAGGCCGGACAAGGAGAACATTAAAAGGAAGCAGCCAAGAGGCCCATGGAGGAACTGCAGAGATCCACAGCTTAGGTGGTAGAATCTGTCCACCGGACAACTATTAGTCCTGCACGCCACAAATTTGGCCTTTATGTAAGAGTGGCAAGAAGAAAGCTATATGAAGTCCAGTTTGCGAGAAGCCATGTGATGGACTTGTGTTTTTTTTTTTTTTTTCAACCTCACCTACTATGTAACTTTGTGGGGGACAAAGCAAATATGTGGAAGGAGATGGTCTGGTCAGATGAGTCCAAAATGTAACTTTTTTGCCCTAAAAGCAAAACCCTATGTGTGGCGGAAAACTCACCCTGAACACGCCATCCCCAATGGGAAATATAGTGGTGGCAGCATCATGTTGTAGGGATGCTTTTCTTCAGCAGAGACACGGAAGGTCAGAATTAGTCTGCAAAAGAGAATTGAAACTGTGGTGGAGGTTCACCTTCAAGCAGGACAATGGTCCTAAACATACAGCCAGAGCTACAATGGAATGGTTTAGATCAAAGCATATTCATTTGTTAGAAAGTCCACACCTAAATTTAATTGAGAATTTGTGGTAAGACCGTTTCTCTGAAAATTGCTGTTCAGATGCATCCAATCTGACAGAGCTTGAGCTATTTTGCCAAGACAAATGGGCAAAAATGTCACTCTCAAACCTGCTAGACCTATACCCAAAAAGACTTGCAGCTGTAATTGCAGCGAAAGGTGGTTCTACAAAATGTTGACTCTGGGGGGACTGAATACAAATGCACACCACTCTTCATTTATCACTTTCCATCCACTTCACAATTACCGTATGTGCCACTTTGTATGTTGGTCTGTCACAAAATTCCAATAAAATAAATTTCCATTTTTGATTGTAACATGACAATGTGGAAAATGTCAAGGGGTATGAATAATTTTTCAAGTCCCTGTAGGGCTTAAATACAATTATACACATTAGACAGTAGGTAATAGTAAAAATGTTACTAATCTTTGCACTAAATCCAAACTTCTGTAAGGCTTAATGCCTGGCACAATAACCAGTGTAAATTCAGTTATCCATTCCGTTACCTCAAGTACTGGGGTCTAAGACCTTGCAATATTTACATCTGAGTGGGCTGGGAATACAGGCAGAGCTGTACTTTTTCCCTGGCATGTAAAAGAGCAGATTTATCTAACGTAGATTTGAGGCAGTGGAATATATAACTTGATGAACCCTAGTAAGGTTATTGTCCCTGAAGTTGAGCTTTAAATCAAATTTTTATATCTGTTACAACTTGTGCGCTAAAGAAGTTCTCTGCTTTTTAACAAACCATTCAGCGAGGTAAAGTGTATATGTATGCAAACTTATTACTGAAATATTGTTTCATAGTTTTGTTTTTAATGTGTTTTATTATTGGTGTTATCTGCTTTTTAGCAGTTAAAATATAGAACCTAAAGCAATAAAAGCTACAGGATGTTTAGTTGAGGTATCGGCCTACAAAGGAGCATGAACATCGGGACACAATCGGGTGCATGAAGAGACATTATTCATTGAAGATCTGCATTTTAATTAAAGGAAATGTGACAATTTTTCTTTCTTGCTCTATTCCTGACATTTTGGTCCTTCCATAGGTCCATAAGTACAGAGTTGCTGTCCCTTCCCAAAAAGTGCAGGGCTGTGGATCTTCATAACACCTGTTTATGCCATGTAGCACCTTATGTTACAGGGACCATCAATGCATCTGGCACAGCCTACTTCTACCTCCCTTGATAGGAATCCAATAGCATCCCCTTTAACCACTTCCCACCCGGCCAATGCATATATACGGCCGGGTGGGAGCCGTCTACTCCTGATAGGACGTTCAGGAACGTCCTTCAGGAGTAGCGGGATCGCGCGTGCCCGCGCAGCGGCGCGATCCCGATGTGCTCGTGTCACCCGGACACGGCACATCTCAGATCGGCAGGAGGGCTCTGTGATTGGCCCTCCTGATCACATGACGGCCGTGTCCAATCACGGCCGTCATGTGATGTAAACAAACAGCCGGTTGCTAGGCAATCGGCTCTCCTCTCCTCACATGGAAGTCACCGCTGAGGAGAGGAGAACAGAACGCTGCAGCCGGCTGATGATCAGTGAGTATGGGCTGCTTTTTACAGCTTTTTACTCACTGATCATCAGTGTAGTGTAAACACACAACACACCACACAGTACAAACACAGTCCCCACATATGTCCCCAAAACACACATGTCCCCAAAACATACATGTCCCCAAATAATAAAAACACATGTCCCTAATAATAAAAACAAGTCCCCCACATATGTCCCACTAAAATCACATGTCCCAATGATTATCTGCACACATATGTACGTGATCACCTGCACACATATGTACATGATCATTTGCGTACATATGTCCGTGATCACACAAACCAATTATTATACACTTAACTGAATTTTTTTTACCAAAAACATGTAGCAGAATACATTTTGGCTTAAATTTATGACAAAATTTGATTTTATTGGATTTCTTTTCAAATAGAAAAAAGAAAATATAGTTTTTTTCCAAATTTCCGCTATTTTTGCGCTTATATCGCAAAAAAAAAAAAAAAAAACCGGAGTCGTGAATAAATAACACCAAAATAAAGCTCTATTTGTGCGAACAAAATGATAACAATTTCATTTGGGTACAGTGTAGCATGACTGCGCAATTGTCACTGAAAGCGCTAGAGCGCTGAAAGCTGAAAATTGGGCTGGGAAGGAAGGGGGTGAAAGTGCCCTGTATTGTAGTGGTTAACTAACAAACGTTCTGTGGTCAGTTGCCATACTGCCCACAGAGCTGAACACCCATTTACTGGCAATATGAAATGCTTGGGTATAGCATTTTTTTTTCAAAGCGCTCTCCCTTCTTGGCAATATTTGGGAATCCCACATTTACTTTTAGCTAAGATGAACTATTTTGAATTTCTTTTCTTAGAAAGTGCAGCAGGTCATCTGACCTTCCTGTTGTCAAGATGATCTGTAGTTCTGCCCCTTTCTCCAATCTTTGTCCCTGGCTTTGGTACATTTAGTGATTGTAAAGCTTGTATTTTTTTATTTATTTTTTTTAACACAGGTGTATACTTGCCTTCTCTGTGCTGGCACACCTGGCTCCTCTTCTAGGTGGTACACCCATAGGAAAATGCTTCCTATGGGGCCCACCTGCATGCTTCCTTCCAAACCCTGTTGTATGCATCTACAGACATTGACTGCTCCCTTGCTACTGCCATTTATACCGGCTCTTGCTGCTTCAGCAAAGCCTGTAAGAACAGGAAGTGAGGGGAGTGAAGAGCTGCGCTTGTGAACAGCGCTGCCTTGAATGAAGGCTCAGGTACAGTATGTTTGCCCACTGACAAATGTCTATATTTTTAATTGCAGGTCTATTTTAACAGTGAGAGACAGAATAACAAAAAAATACAGAGAAATGCATTTCAAAAAGTTATAAAATTGATTTTCATTTTAATGAGTGGAATAAAGTATTTGACGCCTTTGCCAAAACATTACTTACCGTATATACTCGAGTATAAGCCGAGATTTTCAGCCTCTTTTTTGAGGCTGAAAGTGCCCCCTCGGCTTATACTCGAGTCACCGCTGTCTGACTGCTCGATCAGCGTATCGAGCAGACAGACGGCGGACATTAAAATTCAAAAGCCGCGCCTCCTTCTCCGCCTCCGCCTGTGATAGGCGGAACACTGAATTTCCCAGCAGTCAGTGTTCCGCCTATCACGGACATCCGCTCATTCTCATACTACGGACGAGTATGAGAGGATGTCCGTGATAGGCGGAACACAGGCTGCTGGGAAATTGAGTGTTCCGCCTATCACAGGCGGAGGCGCGGCTTTTGAATTGTAGAATGGCCGCCGAGAAGAGCGGCGATCCTGGAGCGGCGATCCATCGGCACGGCACGGGACGGAGGAGGCTCGGGACGACGGCGGCTCGGGACGGAGGCTTGGGACGGAGGCTTGGGACACAGGTAGGCTGGACACACACACAAGGCTGCACGGACACACACACACACACACACACACACACACACACACACACACACACACACACACACACACACACACACACACACACACACGGATGGATGGATGAATACACACACACACACACACACACACACAGGGATGGATGGATACACACACACACACACACACACACACACACACACACACACACACACACACACACGGATGGATGGATACACACACACACACACACACACACACACAGGGATGGATGGATGAATACACACACACACACACACAGGGATGGATGGATACACACACACACAGGGATGGATGGATGGATGGATGGACACACACACAGGGATGGATGGACGGACACACACACAGGGATGAACGGATACACAGGGATGGACAGCCATGTCTCACCCTCGGCTTATACACGAGTCAATAAGTTTTCCAGTTTTTTGGGGGTAAATTGGGGGCCTCGGCTTATATTCGGGTCGGCCTATACTCGAGTATATACGGTAATACTTGGTGTCAAAACCTTTGTTGGCAATCATAGGTCAGATGTTTCATGTAGTTGGCTACCAGGTTTGCACACATCTCAGGAGGGATTTTCTCTCTCCTCTTTGCTGATCCTCTCCAAGTCATTAAAGTGGAAGTAAACCCCTCGATTTAAACAGTTAAAAAAAAAAAAAAAAAAAAAAAAAAAAAAAGCATGCCGGGAAAGCCAACTGCACATTGGCCATCCAATGGCTGGTGTCCTAACGAATCACATGTGCAGCACCATAGCCGCTGAAGATTAAACAGAGGCAAAGATGGCAGCTTCCTTGGCTGAAAACGATAGGGGAGTTTACTACCACTTTAAGGTTTCAAGGCTGACGTTTGGTAATTCGAACCTTCAGCTCCCTCCACATATTTTCTATGGGATTAAGGTCTGGAGACTGGCTAGGCCACTCCAGCACCTTAATGTTTCTTCTTGAGCCACTCCTTTGTTGCATTGGCTGTGTGTTTTGGGTCATTTTCATGCTGGAATACCCATCCACAACCCATTTTAAAGGCCCTGGCTGAGGGAAGGAGGTTCTCACCCAAGATCTGATGGTATGTGACCCACTCCATCGTCCCTTTGATGTAGTGAAGTTGCCCTGTCTCCTTGGCAGAAAAACACCCCCAAAGCATAATGTTTCCACCTTCTTATTTTATGGTGAGGATGGTATTCTTGGGGTCATGGGCAGCATTCCCCCTCCAAACATGGCTAGTTGAGTTGATGGCAAAGAGCTTGATTTTGGTCTGATCACAACACTTTCACCCAGTTCTCCTCTGAATCATTCAGATGTTCCTCTGAATCATAGCAGATGTTCAGATGGGCCTGTACATGCTTTCTTGAGCAGGGGGACCTTGCGTGTGCTGCAGGATTTGTCCTTCACGGTGTAGTGTTACCAATTTTTCTTGGTGACTTGGTCCCAGCTGACTTGAGATCATTGACAAGATTCTCCCATGTAGTTCTGGGCTGATTCATCACTTTTTCATGATTATTAATACTCCATAAGGTGAGATCTTGCATAGAGCCCCAGTCCGAGGAAGATTGACCGTTATTTTGTGTTCATTCCATTTGTGACTAATCGCACCAACTGTTGTCACCCTCTCACCAAGCTGCTTGGCAATGGTCTTGTAGCCTATTCTAGCCATGCGTAGGTCGACAATCTTGTCCCTGACATCCTTGGACAGCTCTCTGGTCTTGGCAATGGTGGAGAAATTGGAATCTGATTGCTTCTGTGGACAGGTGTCTTTTATACATGTAACAAGCTGAGATTAGGGGCACTTCCTTTGAGTGCTCCTAATCTGTTACCTGTGTAGAAGACACTTGGGAGACAGAAATCTTGCTGATAGGGGATCAAATACTTATTGCACTTATTAAAGGAGAAGTCCAGCCTGAGATCATTTGGTTGGACTTCTATGGGTCATAGGCGTGCAATTTGTTTTGCACTTCTGTGACCTGTTTTGAACAGAGAGCCGTCTGAAGTCTGCTCTCTGCTGAAGTTGCACAAATCGGTCCAGGCACTGTGTCATCCCAACTCTGCAAGCCCTGGATCCGCCAGGTGCCTGGACTGATGGCTGTCTCAGCCTCTCTACGAGCCTCTGAGATGGCCGCTCCCCGCTCCTCCACAGCTCGGCGCTCCATTGAGTGTGGAGGAGCAGAGCAGGAGAGCTGCTGATTGACAGTTGGCAGCTCTCTGCTTGGGGAGCCGAGAGAACCGAGCAATCGGCGGTGTTCAATGGCTCGGTTCTCAGTGTAGACATGCCGGGGGACAGATGCTGCATCCACCCTAGGTAAGTATAATGGGGGGGGATGCAAATAGTTTTAAAACTTTTTTTGAAATGTGTTTTTCTGGATATTTTTGTTCTGTCTCACTGTTAAAATCTACCATTCAAATTTTATAGACTGATCATTTCTGTCAGTGGGCAAACGTACAGATTCAGCAGGAGATCAAATACTTTTTTTCCCTCACTAAGTATAAGGAGTTGAGGGGGCGATACTCATGTTTTAACATTTTTTTTTACCTTGATATATTGAGGTGAAAAAAGTCTCGAACTCAGAACCAGTAAACAACAAATAGTGTCAGAAAAACCGCTATGCGTACTTAATGACTTGCGTCATTAAATAAATAAGTATTGAAGCTACTGGATCTGCCAACACAGGCTTGTATGTGCTAATTGTGGTGCATTTTCTTGTTTTATGTTTTAAAACCCTCAAAGATTTCTAAGTTGATACTATGGTCCTGTAGAACAGCTCCAATTAAAAAACGTAATGCATATACAGGGGCCATTTAGTGTGTGTTATTTACATAGCTATGCCACCCAGCACCACCCCATCTAGCAGTGGAGGGGAATGTAATATTTCCTGCTGCAGTTTATCTTAAGCTTGCATGTCTTATCACCACCCCTCCCCTGTGTCTGGACAATAAAATGAGAATCAGCCCACTGATGAGCTCAACCCTGTCACTCAGTGATCAACTTCACTGCTTACAGAAAAATGTAAAGGCGCATATTCCACAAGCTGACTGTTGGCTTTCTGATCAAATCAATTTGATGGCTATACAGCCACCTGATCGCTTTCACTGTCCCCTGGAAGTCAAAAATATCTCTTGCACTACATGTTGCGTATTTCTGTACACGGAGTGCTGAATTATTCTGGGTTCGCTCTAAACTGATGAACTGCTGTAGGGGCTTTTTTGTTACATATTGCCTCTAGAGAAAAGGGTATCAACGTTTGTGCAGTTTTTAAGCTTGGGATGTTGGGTATCTGTTTACTCTGTGCAAGCGCATCCTTTTTTAATTTTTTTACCAAAAGATTTGGTGTCATATTGCCATTGTGTACCTTAAATTAAATTAACTTTAGTGTGTTTTTTTTTCTTTCTTTTTTTACTGAAAATTTACACTTTTTAAACCATTGCACAAATATGTGACAGAAAAAAATTGGAATTGCCGCTATTTTTATCTTTAGGGTCTTTGATTTCTGAAAATATATACTGTTTTGGGGGTTTTAAAGTTCATCTTTAGCTTTTAGTTTAGTTTGAATCAAGCTGGTCCAAACTAACTACCGGTATTTACTTCACTAAGATATGCAGCAGTTCTCAGTGCTGTATTTACTGTGTTGCCTCCACTATATACAGTATAAAGCGCTCTGTTCCAGCATGGGATAAAAACTTCCTGTCCCACTCCTGCAGCCAAATTTAGTTGGACTGAGCATGCTCAGCTACTCATAGGAAGCATTGCATTCTCTGAATACAAATCTTCATCTTATTGGCTGAAACTGAGATTGTGACTGTATCCTCTCATAAAGACAGTGGCATTGCAAGGGTTAAATGTACTTTCTGTTTTTTCAGTTAACGACTTGAATTGTTTTTTTAAAGACCACCGCTACATTGAGCCCCTTTTCGTTTCGTGTGATAGTTGGTGAATCTGACCTGGTCTTTAAAGTGCCTTGGGTAACAATGTTGAAGGGCAGGTACTTTGTAGTGCCCATGGATAACTACTAGTTTTCACATTGATCCCAAGTCATGACCTAATGAGGCCCCATCTTCAAGGTTTTTAGAAAAGCATCTTTCCCAGTTAGTTTAAGGAAAGGCTTTTTTCCATTTACCTCCCTATAATCAGATTCGACATTAATAGGACAGCTTTGTCATTCGAAATGCAAATGTGTTTTTTTGTTGTTTTTTGTTTTTTCTATCTTATTTGGTTTGAAAATGCCTCTTGTCACATAAATGCAAAGCTCTTGACTTTAGTTTTCCAGGCTGACTGTTGGGTATACACTTCCTGCCAGTATAGTCACTACAGCTCTCCGTTGCTCCTGCAATTGAAAGCTAGGCAAGGAGAAGCTGCAGCACATTGCTGTCGATGGTGCTGATGGTTGGGGAGGCAAAGCTAGATGGGACAGGGTGGGGCTAATCGGGCTGTGCTGAAATTACACATGCCCACAACAGTGTGAGCAAGTGCCTGTGAGCAGCCACATTCTACTGCAAAGGCACACAGTTGTCGGTGATGCTCCAGAAATTGCTAAATGTCTAGCTAATTTTTCTAATCTAGACAATCGGAAATTAAGACCATGCATAAGATAAGTTTAAGTTGTTACACATACTAAGCAAGGGTAAATGTTGTGTTTTTTTTTTTTTTTACTGGAATTCCACTTTAGGCCCGGTTCACACCGCTGCGGGGGGAGATCCGGATGTGATTCGCACAGCAAATCACATCCGATCTCCGTAGCGATGTGAGTTCAGCCATACAGATAGTATGGCTGAATTCGCAGCGCTCCCGCAGCAAACTCGCACGGGACCCTTTTTTGGGTCCGCAACAGAATCGGATCGCATGGGGGTTCACACCATGCGATCCGATTCCTGTGCGAGTCGGCAGATCGCACTGCGATATGCCGACGGATCTGGGGGTGTCATTAACATAACATTGACACTCCCAGCCATCCGCATAGGGCAGTGTGAACTGCCGGCGGGAGGTGTGCGATGCGGGTAAACGCCGCGGATTCGCGGCGTTCCCACATCGCTATAGTGTGAACCCGGCCTAACATTGACACTCCCAGCCGTCCGCATAGGGCAGTGTGAACTGCCGGCGGGAGGTGTGCGATGCGGGTAAACGCCGCGGATTCGCGGCGTTCCCACATCGCTATAGTGTGAACCCGGCCTTAAAGTAGAACTAAAGGCAGAACAATTTTTGGAATGTGGAATGCTTGTCAGTTTTTATTGCGGTCTGTGTCCCCATTATTGAGATTCACCCTCTTTGTCCTGTTAACCATTATATTTGAAAGTAAAGAAAATCCCAAATTTTGAGTTGTCCCCAGAAAAGTAATTGAGGGCAAATATCCCAATGGGGTTGCTAGTTCTGATGACCTAAGGGTCCCAAAGAAATTCCCTTTATTTGTAAGGATTTCCTCTTCCTGTTTTGGCTATGGGGAAGAAGTGAATGTATATCTCCCCATTGGGACAAAAAGGGCACAAATAAAGCTTTCAGGGGTTAAAAAAACTTCCCTTACTGTCAAAAATTGTAAAAAAAAAAAGGTTGCCTATAGTTCAACTTTAATGCTAAGCCTCATACCATGTGATTTATCTGTCAAATTCTAGTGCAATTTATGCTCTGGAATATTAGTTGAATGACATTGGATGTTGTGTCAGAGGGGTCTCTATCTTGCAGTAAGTGAAGGTTCTGTGTACAGCCCTGTATTGGGGTCCAAGTAGCTCCAAGGACCCTTATGTCACAATAAAGAGAACCTGCCATTGGTGTGCCATCATGTAGGGGACCATTGCCCCCCAAGTGATGGGAACAAAATTCAGTGTAAAAATAAATTTAAACACATCTCAAAAAAACAAATCTCAATTTCCTCAATTTCCTCTGCCCTCAGTTTCTGATTAATAGTGGTCTCTGCAGGGGATTCGGCACAAGATCACTTATCAGTGGCCGGAGAGGCCTCAACCCCCCCCTCCCCCCCCGCCATGCGTCGGTGCCCTCCACTGCTTACTGAAGCCGTCGGCAGCTTTGAAGGCAATCGGATCCTCCTTCCTGCTAGGCATGGGGACGAGTGAGAGGAAAATGGCCCCCACCTGTCTTCATACCATTGCAGGTCGGAAGCGACGTCAAAATGTTACTTCCACCCATTGCCCTTTAAAGTGACTTTTTTTTTTTTTTTTTTTTGACCCCAGATCTCATATTTAAGAGGTCCTATCATGATTTATTTATTTTTTTTTTTTCCTATTACAAGGGATGTTTACATTCCTTTGTAATAGGACTAAAATACTTTTTTTTTTTTTTTTTTTTTTTTTTTTTTAAAGAACTGTGTAAAAAATAAAATAAAAAGGTAAAATAAATGAGAAATAAAACTTTAAACGTGCCCCGTCCCCAGCTTGCGTGCAGAAGTTAACGCAATACGTGAGTAGAGGCCGCATATGAAAATGGTTTTCAAACCACAGTGTGAGGTATCGCTGCGATCGGTAGTGCGAGAGCAATAATTCAAGCCCTAGACCTCTAACTCAAAACATGCAACCTGTATTTTTTAAACGTTGCATCTGGAGATTTTTAAGGGTAAAAGTTTGTCGCCATTCCACGAGCGTGCACAATTTTGAAGCGTGACATGTTTGATATCAATGTACTCAGTGTAACATTAGCTTTCACAATATAAAAAAAATTGAGCCAACGTTACTGATTTATTTTAATTCAAAAAAGTGTATGGTGTGACAAAGTGTTGCAACAACCGCTATTTTATTCTCTAGGGTGTTAGGAAAAAAATGTGTAATGTTTGGAGGTTCGAAGTAATTTTCTAGCCAAACACATCTCAGAAAGAGGCTCGGTCCTTAAGTGGTTAAAGGCTAACCTGGTGTCCTGCACGTTGATTGTTGTCACCTTAGGTACATTAAGTCAGACCAGGTTAATTTTAAACTATATATGTAAATCTAGCTTATATCTGTTCCACCATCTTCCCAACCAGTAACATTTCAAGCTACGCTGATTCTCATTTTATTACTAATGTTTGGAGCACCTCAGATGTGTGTTCGGCCAGTGGCAAGGAAATAAAAAAAAAAAATTTGTTCTTAGAGTTAAGCAGCCTTTTGACTTGAGTGATATAGTACATCCAGCTGACAGCAGTGAAAAACTGGATTGGGTTACTATTATCTCATGTCTATAGGTACCTGTAGTTATAAGGTAAAACGAGAAGCGTAGATACTGATTGGATATTGAGTAAAACTTTTGACTTCCTAAGATATTCCATCTGCTTTTCCTGTTATCTTTTCTTCTGGTTATATGGTTGATAGTTTAATCATATTTATTCTTTCCTCAGAGATCACAAGTACAGTGGGCGAAGTGCAAAGCAAGAAAGGCAAGAAAGTAAGTATATATTATATCAATATGAAATACATTGTTTCTAGGGTTTTGTATTACTAGATTCACCTCATGCATTTATATTTTATCAGTATACCTGTAATTTATCATTGGGAGAGCTTGACTTTTTAAAATTCTTCTTCCAATGTTCCCTCTGATCAAAAAAGAAAAGGGAAATAAAAGTGCAGACCTCGGTTTCTTTCTTGTTCCTCACAGCTGCACAATACAAGGAGACCAGAATTGCATTTATTTCTTTGGCATCCTCATGCAGTATTGTATAAAATGCCTTTTCCTGATTTTACAGTACAGGACACAGGTGTCTTCAAGTTCTTCGTTTGGTTATATGCAGCTGCCTTCAGGTGATTGGTTGCTGAGAAATCCCTCATACAGCCCCTCCCAGATTCACATTTTAGAGGGCAAAACCAGGTATGGGGTTAGTCCCCCTTATTTCTGCTAATGCAATTTTTATAGGTCGGAAGCCCTCTAAATATATCTACCAGGGTGTCCCCTTTTCAGTTTCTCTGCTGTGACTGTTTCCTTGCAGGACTACCTTTTTGAGACCAGGATGGAGAAGGTTAATGGTTTTATTTTTAGCCTTATCCATGTGGTATTCTGCTGTTAGTGTCCTAAAACAAGAAAAAAAAATGGTTGTGGGAGCCAACTATTTGGTCCTGGTGCTAACCTCAGTGGAGGTGGGTGTCCCCACTAATAATTACGCCAACAAAGAGAAATGGAAAAGACACTTGCAGTTGTCTTTTTCCACATTTCTTTGTTGGACTTCCAAACATGAACAGCAGGGTGCTGTCGCACCCAATCTCCTAAGTGGGGCACCACTGCACCTGTATGGTGCTACCCTGCTCCCAAGGCTGTCTCTGCACTTGTTAAACATTTCCCTTCTCTTTGGTCTCAAGGCACTGACTGAAAAGCATCATCTGGTCCTTTGCTACCAAGGACACAATTTTATTGGTGACCCTTTCAGTTGTTTGCACCAAGGCATCTCCCTCCTGCTCCACTATTAGGGCATTTGAGTACCCTTTTTTGGGGGACATTTTATTAGCCTCGGGTGGTGGTTACAAGTTCCTGGATAAGAGGTCAGATGCCTCTGTCTAGAGTCAACTGGACCTTTTTACCTATGGCCTTGCATTAAATGTGTGAATGCTTTGGTAAATGCACATCTCCAAAATTCCAGGATCGGTCTTTTCTCTATCCACCTACACAGGACTCTCTGGTTTCAATGCTGGAGAGCTGTGCTCTCATACAAGAAATGTCCTTTTTGGATAAGTTAAGAAGATGACAGGAGCTAAGAGTATACTCCTACTCGAAGGCGCATGTCTATACCAGTAGGTCGTCTTTCTGAGGTTATTACGGTCTTTCCAAGACAGTGAAGGCCTCTTCACAGTAATGAGAAACCCCTGCTTCTTGCAGTTGGGGGGGGGGGGGGGGGGACCGGAGGGGGGGGGGTTATGTCTTTTGGCCTTCTCAGCTTTCTGATCCCAACAGATCTTGTTTGTTGTTTCAGATTGTTTCCCAAGGCTACAATTAAGTGTTTGACTCTTCACTGCTTCGAGCTCTTGAAGATGCCCTGTTTCCAACTGTATGGGTCTCTTGACTACTATGCAGCAGTTCTTGTCCTAAAGGGCAATCACCCCATACCAACAATGGAATGAATTCAAGGTTTCTACTTCAGAAGCCGAATGGAGAAATCGGGCACATTTTGGATCTAAAGATTCTCAGCTTGTTCCTGCAGGTTCCAAAATTTTTTATGGAAAATGTGAGGTCAGCCGTTCTCCTTCCTTCTGGAGGATTGTCTGGCTTCTGTAGACATCAGGGATGCTTATCTGCACATTCCTATCTTTCCACAACACCAATGTTATCTACAGTTACAGTGGGAGACCACGAATACCAGTTTGTCACCCTTCTATTCGGTCTGTGTGGCCCTTTGAGTTTTCAACAAGGTTCTTGAATTCATGATGTGGGGTACAACGACAATCTTCTGTTGAGGTAAAAGGCTTCCCTGTCCCCGACAGTCAAACATCAGTACAACTTCTGCAGAGATTCAGGTGGATTCTCAATCTGAGAATCACAGCTAAACCCCTCCCACAGGTTGTAGTATCTGGGCTTGACTCAGACATGCCCTGTCCAGGATCTTCTTGCCATGGGAAGTTTTTGTCCATTTGCTTGGTGTCCTGGGCTCAGAAGTGGCCCTCAGCTCATGTCTGCATATGAGGGTCTTTAGTCTCATGGCTGCCTACTTTAGGAGTGCCATATGCCCAATTTCATTCCAGTATGTTGCAACTCAACATTCTGGCAGTGAGACAGGCTCGGTCACTGAACTGTTCCATGCACTTGACCCCTGGGGCAAAACTTTTTTTTTTCTTAGTTTGGCGGCATCCCAACCTAGCGCTGGAGTTAAAGCAGCCCTTTTTCTTAATCATGTAAGGCACTCAGGATGGATGACAGCCTGTCAGGCTGGAGTGCAGTCCAGGATACCTTCTTGGTACAGGGGCTGTGGGCATTGAAGGAAACTCGCTTTTTATCAACCTTTTTTTTTTTTTTTTTAACCCTGGGGCAGTTTGAATGGCCTTTCAATGCTGTAAGACTCTACTCCGAGGATCCCAGATGAGAATCCAGTTTGACTGCCACGGCCCTCACCCACATCGATCATCTAAAAGTCACCAGGAGTAGTCGTGCTGCTCTTAAAGACTTGATGCTTCACATTCTGGCCCTGTCCATTTGCATCACAGGCATGGAAAATTGGCAAGTGGACCTTCTTAGTATTCAGGGTATGGATTGGTGAACATACTATTTTATCCATGGGTCTTTCAAGCCCTTTGCCAAAGATTAGTGGCATTGGGTGTGGATCTTCTGGCCTCTAGATTTGACCTAGAACTTGGACAGGTTTGTTGCTGGAGAGTTCTGAGTGGACACTACTTTCAGACTTGCCGTTGCCTTCCTTGCAGGATCAAGATGAGGACATTTAAGTTATTTTCGTGTCCATTAGATGGCACAGAGGATGTGGTACTCGGGCATACTCAAGAATCTTGACAGATGCTCCTTGTACCGCATGGATTGTCCACACCTGCTGTCCCAAGAACTAATGTTCCATCTTGCATCTCATTTCCTTGTCTTAATTGCATGGCCATTAAAGCCATGGTCCTGTAAAACGGAGGCTTGTCAGATCATGCTTGATTAGCTGGATGTCTGGCTTCAGTAGCCAGTAAATGACAGCTTTTAACCTGGGACAAAATGGTTGTTGCACTTGGGCTCATGAGTTCTTGTTCGGGATTGGTGTCCCAACCTCAGTACTTTAAAACTGATCAGGCGTCTAAAGCTGCCTAGATCACTTTTAATGAAAAAACATTCGCTGGCTGAAAAAAAACATGGTACCAAGCTCATGGCTGCAACTGTTAACTTGTTTTAACCACTTGAAGTCCAGGATGTTTATATGGATAAGCCTGTCTTGTTGTACAGGATTTATATAGCGTCAACCGTGTGCGCAGTGCTTTACAATATAAAGGGAGACAATAAAGCAACAATACAATTTAATACAAGAGGGTTAGGGTGGCCCTGCACCTGGGATCTTCCAGTGTAATCAGTTCTGTACTGTTTGATTCTGTTTCTTACCAGTTAAATTCGGTGTCCTTGAGTACAGTATACCAGACACTCACCTCTGTTCCTGTGCTCTTTCTATTGCTTGCTACAAAACTGAGGCAAACTGAAGTGGAAGGGTTATGAGGGATGTCCCGGTAGCTTTTGTTTTTTGTTTGGTCTTCTGAAAGTAGCTGCATATAACCCAGTTGTACCCATTTAAAGAAGCATTGTGTCCTCTTCTGTGCTCAAGGAAACTGATTTTACTTGCATGTCAAAAATCCTATTTTTCAGTAGTGTCTTTAAAAGCTGCCTAGTAGCGGGTAGCTTATGACAGCAAGAACTAGGTGAAACCACTTTTTGAAGTCTTTAGTTATATTTTCTTTCTTACTCAGAAAAAACTTCAACATTGTGGGTCCCTAATAATTTGGGATAAAAGGTTATCCTTTGTTCTTTCTCTTATTGCTGTAAAATATGCTGAGCACTTTCTAGTCCCCTCTTCTAGACCCAACTAGTCTAGATCTAAACTGTAAAGTTAGGTCTATTTAAATCGGGCTGGTCCTAGACTGCTTTCACGCTGAGGCGTTCTTCAGGCGCTACAGTGCTAAAAATAGTGCCTGTAAAGTGCCTGAAAAAAGCCTCAGCTACAAACCCAGTGTGAAAGCACTCGTGCTTTCACACTGGGGCTCTGCGCTGGCAAGGCGTCACAAAAAGTACTGCCAGCAGTTTCTTTGCAGAGGTGGAGGAGCAGTGAAGACACCGCTGCTCCCCATTGAAAACAATGGTGCAGCGCTGCTATACCTCTGGCAAAGCGCTGTGTTTTATGGGTGGATTTAACCCCCTTTCAGCCACTGGGGGGGAGTTTAAACCACCCCAATAGTGGCATAATGGCTAAAAATAATGCCGCTTTACCTACATAACATATGTGTTAGTTACTTTCTCTGTGCCATGGTTTTGTACACATCAGCCCCAATCTCCTTCTTGGGTCACCAGGCAGCCCTCCCTGGCATTTCCCTCCTGCTGAGCGCCCCCCATAGAAAGCCCCTTGCTTTTGGGGTACTCGTGCATGTTTGCGCTTGAGCCCCTGCCCACTGCTCCCTCCTCTCTAGCTGTGATTGACAGTATCAGTATGACAGTATCAGAAGCCAATGGCTCCAGCTGCTGTCTTTGAGCTGATGAGGGAGAGAGCCGCTGCTCTTGTGCACATCTGGTTTGGGATCAAGCTCAGGTAGTAGTATAGAGAGGGACAGGGGTTAACTACATGCAAAAGGTGTGTGTGTGTGTATGTATGTGTATATGTGTGTGTGTGTGTATGTGTGTGTGTGTATATATATATATATATATATATATATATATATATATATATATGTATATGTATATATATATATATATGTATATATATATATATATATATATGTATATATATATATATATATGTATATATATATATATATATATATGTATATATATGTATATATATGTATATATATGTATATATATATATATATATATGTATATATATGTGTGTATATGTATTAGTATAAGTGTGTGTGTGTGTATAAATTTTGTATACATAGGCTTTTAGCAGCGTTTAAGAGCCCCTGTGGTTAGGTCAGGTTCAACCTCTTTGTCCTGAACGAGGAAAAATCGCATTCAGAATAGGAACACTTTGATCGTCGACTAAGGGAAAACTGCATCAAAATCGCAAGTGTTTTTGACTTTTTCCCATGGCCGTGGGAAATGATGTCCAAGTGTACATGAAGTCTTAAAGTGCTTGTAAAGGTTCAACTTTGTTTAAAAAAATAAAATCATGTCGTCATACAATGGTTTTGCACAGCAGTCCCCATCCTCCTCTTCTCAGCTCGCCTGCCGGTGCCCCCCCCCCCCTGAATCCTCCCATAGCAAGCTGTGTGCTCGCTCCCGAGCTGCCTTTGTGTGTCAAACAGTGTGGCTCAGCCCTGCTCCCTCATCACTAGCTGTGATTAACAGCAGCGGGAGCCAATGCCTCCCATCCGCTGTGTCTCAGCCAATGGGGTAGGCAGACCTTATGCTCTTGCACATCGCTGGCTCAGGTGAGTATATAAGGGGGGGATCCATCAAGGTAAGAAACTTTCTGCCTTTTAGAACCACTTTAATATAAAAAAAATTACAACTTCAGTAAGCAAGAATGAGGGACATGAATATATCACATATAACTTGCCTCCCTTACGGTCATCCACTTCCTGGTTGAATGAGGCACTGATAATATAGCCAGGGTAGCACAGCTGTACTATGGGAAAGCTTCATCTGTGCTTTTCTGGGAAATCTATAGATGTAGATCTACTTCTTCTCTACAACCAGCCTGCCTATACATGGGTCAAAATTCAGCTGCATTTTGGTTTGATAAAGCACAACTACTGTGTAGGAAGCAGATCTCGTATATGTAATATACTAGTATGGCTAACCCCAGGAACATATGGGATTATACATTTACAGACCAAGCTGATTGTGCACGTTTACATGAAGTTTAAAAAAAAAAAAAACTACTGTCCCTTTTTAAAAACCGTAACCCTTTTTTCTTTTCTTTCCAGGCACCACCATTGCCAATCAAGAACACCAAGGTGAAGACGCTCGATCCCAGCACTCCTGGGGTCGCTCAAGCAAACCCTTCTGCCGTTCATCAGCAGGAACTCCAAAATTAGGTGTTGATGGAATAATCGCTCTATTAAAAAGCAAATGTGGCAATGGTCGTGTCAACCTTCAGCCAGTTGTGCGTTTGATGGATATCATGAAGGACCTTAGCCAACTATCCAATGACCTGCGATCCAGTGGTGTCCGCCTTAATTACAGCCATGTCACCAGCCCATCATCAGAGCCTGAAGATGCTGAGCCAGGATTACAGTACAGCTTTTTTTCTTCTCAAAGCCTTGCTTGTGGACTGAGAAGCCCTGAAGAAAAGCCTTCAGAAACGGTGGATAAAGAAACAAACCCTGTGTCTCCCAACCCAGACTTTTCTGAGTCTGCCAGTTCAAATGTTCTTCGAGAGCTTGCAGCTCTTGCCTGGATGGAACCACAGCCTACAGACACTGTAGAAGAAAGGGAAGAAGATGATGGTAGTAATAATGTGGGAGAAAGTTCAAGCAATATAAGGACTGTGAATCAAAATGATAAAGACGAGTTATCAGGTGACGAGCAGAGTAAGCATGAAATTGAGGAGACTGGAGAAGAACATGAAGAAGGTAAACATGAAGCTGAATCTGCTGAGCAGGAAGTATTTAAACAGGAATCCTGTTTTGAGGAGGAACAAAAGAATACACAGGGTGAGGAGGAGTCAGGGGAGGAGCATGAAGAGCATAAACAAGATGATGAATCTGGTGAGGAGCAGGAGGAAAGTAAGCAAGAAGAGTCATCAGATGAAGAGCAGGAAGGGGAATCTGCAGTTAAAATTGAAGACCAGGAAGATCTGAAGATTGAAGCAGAGCAGGCTAAAATAAATGAAAGTCAGGAACTAATTATAGATATTAAAAAGCAGGAAAGAACAGGAGGTGGTGATAAAGAGAAATCTTCAGATGACGAAGATGACATTGAGGTAGACAAGTGTAGCCAAATAGAAGACACTTACAAAGAAAAGGAAAGTACTGTAGAGCAACAGATTGATGAAATGCCATGGATGCTACCTCTCTTTTCTCAAACATCAGAAACCCTTAGACGAACTCCATTTTCTAGCCGCGGACATCGGTTTGGTTTCAGAGGCCGCAGAAGTGACAGATCAGGCAGGGGAAGGAGGAGACGACCTGGAAGGCCAAGGGCATCTGAGAGCAGCCTTTCCCGTGCATTTGTAATGCCTCCTTATAGAACACCAGAGGAGCCTAGGGCTTACAGACTTAATGAACAAAATGCACTATTTCCAGTTCCTGCTGTTCATCACAAACCACCCACAGCAGAGGCTAATGTACAGCAGGGTCCACCACCAAAGCCAAAACGTAGGGGCATACGCAAAATGGTAGTTCGGATTGCCAGAATTCCAATGCCAATGGGAAGGAGAAATAAAACAAGCTATAAAGTATCTTCATTCAGTAGCACTCTAAGTGTGGAGGGAGGAGAGTTGATTGGTGGTTCAGGCCCAGGTCCCACCTCCCTTCTAAAGATGAAAAACAATGGACGGAATGTAGTAATGGTGTTTCCACCTGGTGAACTTCCAATCATTCTTAAGAGACGACGTGGTCGGCCTCCCAAGAACTTGGTCTTGGCTAGGGATACACCACCAATCCTTCCTCAACCACCTCCTGTTGAACCCACACTACCACCACAGCCTAGTCCCATGCCCCCTCAACCAGTTCCAGAAGGAGAGTTTGCAAAGAAAAGGAGAAGACGGAAGCAAAAACTACAATCACCGCAGCCTTCTTATGTTGCAGACACTAATGACAGCAAATCTGACTACAGTGATGTACTGGCAAAACTTGCTTTTCTCAACCGACAAAGTCAAGGAGCATCGAGAACTTCACCTCCTCGTTGTTGGACACCAACATTACCAGAGTCTGTGCACCAGGCACCTGGAACTCCTAATATATCTCAATACCTTCATAGAGTTCAGGGCTATAGGAGAAGAGGAGGTCGTGGGGGAGGACCAGGGCGAAGAGGAGCTTGCAATAGCCACAATGCAGAGCTATCTCGCTGTTCTTTCAGTGAGTTTTTTGAAGGCATTGGGAAGAAGAAAACAAAACCAAGAACCGTTGATCCTTTGAAACCACGAAAACGGAGACAGCCAAAGCCTGAACCAGATCCTAATGCTAAACCCAAGCGCAAGAGAAGATCTCGAAAAAATGGTGCTCTGCTGGGTGACATGGGAGAAGAACCTAGCTACCAAGGTGTGTCAGATTGGGGTGGTGAGAGTAAAAGTGGTCCATGGGCATCACAGCTTTCCAACAGTCAGTCAGGTAATCGACCTTGTAGTTACCAAGGACCAGAACGCACAGGTTTTTCTGCCTTGCATGATGGCTCGCCATCTCGTTCAGGTTTTTATGGTGGAACAGGATCTGTTACCCAGAGTGAAAGTGGAGGGCAGGATCGTCATGGACTGTTTACAGGCTACTTCCGATCTCTATTGGACTCTGATGACTCTTCTGACCTTGTGGATTTTTCTTCTGTTGCACAGAGACAAGAAGCAAGAAAATCTGCATCTGCCTTCTCTGGGTCATCAGCCTCACCCAACCCAAGGGCACTTCAGTCATACCCCAATTCTCGGGGAGGGAAATCTAGAAACCCAGAATCATCATACCAAAGTTCAGCAGCCTCCAGGCAGCCGTTCCCCCCCAACCGGGGAAACACAAATTATGTCTCACTTACCCAACAAGAATGCCGTGGATCTGATGCCTTTCAAAAGCTGTTGTCACGTTCTCCCAATTCCCAGCATTCTGGAAACTTTGGCCAGTTTGGAGCCTTTCAAGGATCTACTGGTCAAAACTTACCCGGCCATGGAATTTTTGCACCAAACAAGCAGTACCCTGCTCCACCTGACTGCTTGGGTAATAAGGACTGTAGCTTTTCCTTCACTGGTGGTGGCAATAGTCTCCCGTCATCACCGGGTAGTGCCCATAGTAGCACTAGCTTTAGCCAGCAACAACAGATGTCAGCAGCAGGTTCAGGGTCTAATGTAGCTAAAAGTCCTTTTTTCAGCACATCAGAGCTGCCACCATATCCACCACTTAGGAGTGAAAGCCGTTCAGGCACCTCTTCACCTGCAGGTTATATGTTGCCTAAGGTGTCTGGTCCTATGTTTCCCGGTGAAAACAGTCGCACCTTTCCAGCATCAGTAGGAACAGGGCAATGGGGATTTCGACAAGGTTATGGACAGTCTGATTGGGGCCCTGATAATTTTGGGCAACTTTATGGGCCTGGGTTTGACTGCCACATGACTGAATCTAATGTCATCTTGGACATAAGCAACTATACACCACAGAAGGCTAAACAAAATACTGACAACTTGTCAGAGTCTTCCTCTGACAGTACACAGTACACTCAACCTGGTGCAGGCTATCGCAGGGCCAACAGTGAAGCCTCATCTAGTGAAGGGCAGTCTAGTCTCTCCAGCCTTGAAAAATTGATGATGGACTGGAATGACACATCATCTGCACCAGGTTACAGCTGGAACCAAACTGTCCTCTTCCACCAAACAGCTAAACCTGGCAGAGGCCGAAGAAAGAAAACTGATATATTTGAGCCGTCACCCCACCACCACCTGGGCTTTTCTTCATCTTCCCCTTCATCTTCATCATCATCTGCTACAGCTCCACCATCTGGATTTCCCACTAAAAGAGGAGGCGGGCCCAGGGGCCCAAGAGGTGGGCGAGGTGGAAATTGTACAACCAACAAGAAAGAGAGGGGTTCAAGCAAAGCGAAATTTTCCCCAAAACCACCTGCTCCACCACCATCCTCCTCAGTCAACTCCCTCTTTCAAGACACCTCAGATTTAGGACTGGACTGCTATAGTGGAGATAGCAGCATGTCACCTTTGCCCTCCCACTCGCGGGCGTATGGGGTGGGTGAGAGGGAGCCTCCTTGTGACTTCTCTGGACCCTATTCCATGAATCCATCTACCCCTTCAGATGGCACATTTGGCTTCCAGAGTGACTCTCCTGGGCTGGGCCCTCCCTCCACAGAGCTTGAATCTAGTAAACACTTCTCCCATCTCCCTACAGTTGGCAACACCAACACTGGTGCCCCACATCCTCCACCACCCCCACCTGGACTGGGGTATGATCACCCGCTACAAGACTCTCCCTTTTCCCCTAACTGCTCCCCAACGCTTGAGCTGCGGCCAGGGGAGGGAAGAAAACTTGTACCCCCTCCCCATTCATCCTGTGATCCCCTGAAACACAGCCTGCCCCCCCACTTACCCTCTTGTAGGGAGCAACTTCCTCCACAACCCACAACACACCATCGCTATGACCCTCCCAGCTGCAAGAACGCTGGCTACTGGTATCCACCCCGCAGTCCTCCTTATGATGGTAAGGGTGGATTACTTTCGGACTTCATGGGCAGGCGAGCAGAGGGTGTGTCCTGCCTGAGCCCTCATATCCCAAGCCCTAAAAGAGACAAAGAGACGCTGGACATGGTAAGGGGGCATCACAGAGCCTCATATCCCTGCCCCCTGATCAGTGATATTACCCATTCCCCCGTGCAGAGAGACTCCATGGTGCAGCTCCAGGATACTTATCGCTACCCAGCCTTCCCTCCCCAGGGTCCCCCAGTCCTTTCACCCCCGAACCTGAAGGGTGGTTTCTTGGGACCCGAGAACATACCAGAGGACAACTTCACAGTCACCTCCCTCTAGGGGGAGTGGCATGTCCAGAGTCATCAGGAGCAGCGGAGTCAAAGGGATGAGGTGAGAAATAGGCTACAATATGTTTTGGTATAATTGCACAAAAAAAAATATAATTTTACTATATATACTGCCTTGTAATTGAGTTGTGTACTATGCAACAAGTTCTAAGTTGACATGCACAATGTTAAAAGCTGTGCTTCATTTTGTTTCATTCGTTAATATCAAAATATCTCTATGCATTGGAGAAAGCCATTATACGTGGTCTTTTTTTAAAAATTTTTTATTTTTTATCACGTGAGGGTACATATTTCAAACATGGCTTTGGGTGCAAGTTTGTGAGGCCAAGAAGGTTAGGGAAACTGAAAGCTAAACCCAGAAAAAAGGCAAACAGGGGGAAGCATTGCCTGTGGTTTGTTTCCTTGCAGTTAATCTCTCACTATTACTTATAACTAAGGGCCCTTTCACACAGCTCTGTAGCAAAACCACTGTAAAAACACATGCTGCGTTTCCTGTGTGCTTGTGCATTTTTGGATTGTGTGCACCTGTGAAAATGAGCATGTGACTCAAAATGCACCAAAAATGCAAATTGCTGTTTTTACCACAATGTGCTTTCATTTCAATGGGAAACAGTTTGAGGTTTTCAAAACTGCACCAAAGATGCAGCATTCAGGAATTTAAAAAATTCACTGCACCTGTAACGCAGTGCTGTAAAGAGTCCCATAGGATTTAGGGGAAGCCTTTTTCTTGTCTTTTTTGCAAGGTACAAACGCAGGAAAAAAAACGTATAAGTGGCCCTTATTCTGCTTTGTGTGTGTATGTAGATGTGACCACCTTGGTAGAGGCAGAGTTTTGCTTCCCATATGTCAGAGCTTCTAGCAAGACAAACCAGGAGCAACACAGGAGTGACCTCAATAGTTGCTCTAAGTCTCTTGAGACTAGCAGTCAATGGGCAGCAGAGCCTTAAGCTGGCCATACATTATTCGAATTCCAGACAATTCCTAATGAAGTGTTTGAAAATCACTTTGAATGGCCCAGTCACCAACCTCTTTTGATGTGAAAATTTTGGAAACAGACTGCATTTAATGAGATGCAGTGGCTGTCCGAATACAATGGACACAGTGAGATTGGTCCATCGGAGCTGTATATTTTGATTTTAGCCTTCAGGCTGAAAATTTTTTTTTAAGTATATGGCCATCTTTAAACTTAAACTGCAGATATAAAGTTATGAATCTGTAGGCACAGCAATGCCTAGGGCAGTGATGGCGAACCTTGCACCCCAGATGTTTTGGAACTACATTTCCCATGATGCTCAACTACACTGCAGCATGCATGAGCATCATGGGAAATGTAGTTCCAAAACATCTGGGGTGTCAAAGTTTGCCATCACTGGCTTTTTTTTTTTTTTTCAACATTCTGCTTAGGCACAATTGGCATAATCTTTCATGAAAGAAACAACTGCGCGCTAAGGACCAAATAACTATCTCCATATAAACCTATCCCAATTTTATCAGTGCGCTAAGATTGAAAACAAAATTGTTCCACTGCTGCCACTATTCAATACAAATATACATAAAAATTGTATAATCTCCGTGATTCAGTTTACAAGTAGCGCTGTAATATATAAAATCCAAATGAGAACAGGTTCAAAACAAAGTCCATACAAAAGAATCCACACAGTGTTGCTAGTAGTGATATTACACCAATGTGCTGCTACTCTTTAAAATAAAATAAAATGGTGCAGTCCTCTTTAATACAAATATCTTCCAACTCAAGACACCACCTCGCATACACCAGTGATCCCTCTCCATTTCAGATGAGAACTCACTGACTTCATATGCTTTTTGGTTTTAAACACCAGCTCCAGTATGGATGTTAAACTGTGCCTCCATATAGTTCACAATAAGCAGATGTCATGTAGGAGAAAAAAGGGGAAAAAAACCAATGATGCAGTAACCAAACCACCAAAATGTATTTAAAAATAAAAGCACCGCTCACATTGATTAAAAAAATGTTCACTTTTCTTTTGGATAAAACCACATCAGGTGCTGTATCTCTGTTGGATCTCGCCACCAGACATTGTTTCTGTCCTGGTATCTCTGATCACTGTGTAGCCACGTCCGACGTGTTTCATCACTTTCAGCTTCATGACGAGGACTAAAATTTATTGAAGTGTTTTCATCAGTGTGACCGGCTTTCATTTTTAACATAACTATAGATATTGATTGAACATTTCCAGAATAGACATGGTCTCAAATCCCTGGTAACATTTTTAAAATAAATTTTGGTGGTTTGGTTACTGTACCACTGAAATTTTTTCCTTATTTCTCCTACATGACATTTGCTTAATTGTGAACTATACGGAGGCATGGTTTAACATCCATGCTGGAGTTGGTGTTTTAAACCAAAAAGCTGATTTGCCAACCACGAGAATAGGGGGCATATGAAGTCTGTGAGTTTTCATATGAAAGGGAGAGGGATCACACGCAAGGAGATGTCTTGAGTTGGGAGGATATTTGTATTAAAGAGGACTGTGCTATTTTATTTCAAAGAGCAGCAGCACATTGGTGTAATATCACTACTAGCAACACTTGGTGGATTATGTTGTATGGACGTTTTGCCCTTGTTTTCAATTGCCATATCTTGGTGTTCCCTAAAACATAGCAAATCCTAACTGATTTTAGTTCAGTTCCACTTTAACAAAAAAACTGTAGTCCAGAACAAACTTTAGGTCTGCATGCACATAGACGTAATAAAATTACTGATTATCTAAGGAAAATCTTACTGTCAAATATTGTGCGTTAAAAAAAAAAAAAAAAAAAATGTAAAACAAAATTGGTTCCACTGCTGCCACCATACAATACATATGTAATGTATACATAAAAAATGTTCCATAAACTGCATGCATTTACACACACAGAATCCATCCCCACCATAGATGGACGACGATGGACCAGGAATCTTTTGGATTCGCTCATCTGTTGCTTGCCTTAACCCTTATCCTGATTCCTGGATCTCCTCCTCACCTCTCCTCCATATTCTCTTAGGCAGTTTTTCTCCACACATGCAGTGATCCTGAGGGGTGGAAACTTGGCACTAGCATGCAGAAAAATCCATTCCCACCATAGATGATAGACCGATACTAGACAAAGAATGGTCTATTTTAACCTTGCAAATCTTAACGCAGCTCAAATTTGCAGCAAGACAGAGCCACACAGGCATGCACTGACAGACGCACAGCCTCGCACAGATCTGTACAGCGTTTTAGCCTCAAATTTGACATTCATTGAATTTCATTACATTTAAATGTGTGTTTGTACACGCATTTATGTGTACACACTTAATTTACTGACCCTAGACAAAGAATTGTCTATTTTGACATTGCAAATCTTAACGCAGCTCAAATTTACAGCATTTCATGCACTTTCTGCATGGGACACAGAAAACGATAGATCTGCATTCAGATCCATAATAAAAAGTAAATTTACAATATAAGTGATATTGTATCAAACATGACTGGTATAATTCACTATAACACTGTAAAGAAACATGTTTCTGTTTTTAAGAGTGCATTTGGCTGGGAAATCCCCCTTATTTTACAAAGAGCTTTGAATGAAAATTGGAAAATAGTTTTTGTGATCTTACATCTTACGATCCTAAAACCAGTTATTTGCATGCATCCTTGCTATTTGTCCGATATGTGAAATGCTTGAAGCTGACAGTCCAGTCTTTAGCATTGTAAGAAATGAAGGTCTCGTGGGTAGCAATGGTTGGAGGTCTGACACTGCAAACTTCTGACAGCTGGTTTCTTCTACTCCATGCTTTTTAATGCACCGTAAATCTTTCTGCTTACCTTTGGGGAAAGGAAAAATCCATTGCAGTGGATCCACCTCCACACCACAAGAATGAAATGCTCATTTGGATCTGGAGGCCTCCAGAAGCGGTCCTTCTCTACTCCCCTATGACCCAGCAGTGGACTGTCCCTTAGCATCCTCACTTGATGATGCCAGAGGACCGGTCACCACTGGAGCATAAGGAAGAAGGGGGCTGTGGGGACCAGTCTAGCAGTGCAGAGGGAGGTTACATGAGTGGAGTATCAGGTAAATGCTTAATCATACAGTACAGGTCAGAGGCAACATTCATACGCCATGGTTTATGGGTGTGTACCGGCCCCCCTTATGGAGCCTTCCCTGTAATCCTGTCCCACTCCTATAGTCCTCAGTTTTTTTGCTAGTGTGTTAAGATGGACCTCTTCTGCTTCACTAGTTTGATTTTTATTTGTTTTCTGAACTCTTCAATCAACACCTCAGTTTTTTAATGCTTACACAGCAGCAGTGTATATGGATTGCTACTCAGTAAAACCTTGAGCTGTACACAATGTGGGGACAGTCTGCACTATTTCTTAGGGCACTGGATCCTACATGGATGCTCATCTTGGCAATTTGTGTGTCGAGTAAGCCACAGGGTGCTATACAGGTCAGGTCTAGGGCTGTGGTCCATCCTTATGGAACCAAGTCCCTTAACACCTTCCCGTCCAGCCTATATCAGAATGACGGACAGTGGCTTTATCATTCTGACTGCACGTCATATGACGTCCTTCGCATTGCAGCAATCGATGGTGAGCTGTATTATCACCGATCGGGGTACAGAGCCAATGACATACTCTTTAGTATGTGATCAGCTGTGTCCAATCACTTGTTGATCACTTGTAAACAAATGCTGGTTATAGGCATTTTCTTTCCTCAGCGCTGTCAGTGCCATAGGAAAATAAATCCAATAACTGGCTTTCCAGTTACAGGGGACTTTATTTACACTGATAATCTGGGCACTAATTATCGCTGCAGCTCTATCCGTGCCCAGTGCAACATATCCCTGCAGCCTCATCAGCGCTCATCAGTGAAGAGGAAAAACAACTTACTTGCAAAATGAATGCAGAATTTTTTTTTTGTTCTCAAATTTTCGGTCTTTTTTAGTTTAGCAAAAAATGTAAAAACCCAATGATTAACCTCCTGGCAATTCGCGCTATGGCCCAATGATGGCTACAGCGTGGATATGAATTTCCGGGAGGCCGTCGTATGACTGCCTCCACTGCGCACGCTCCCTGCGTGGGCCCTGCAGGGCATGAGCAGAGTGCGCTGTGATCACCAAGCCAATGAGACTCTGGTGAGCACCGATCCGACTAAGGGGCTGGTCCCGGCCCCTTACCATGTGATCAGCTGTTAGCCACTGACAGCTGATCACATGATGTAAACACAAGCTCAGTGATTTTTTTTATTTTTATTTTTTGCATCCTCAAGCTGACAGCGGAGCCGATCACCGGCTTATCTTAAAGGGACATCGGTCCCGAAAAGGAAGAGGCAATTAAGCCTCATTTATAACAGTAACAGTGCCCACCAGTGCCGCCTATCAATGCCACCTAGAAGTTCTGCCTATCGGTCGATCAGTGCCGCCTCATCAGCGTACATCAATGACGGACAAAAATTACCCGTTAATAAAATTTTCAAACAAAATGAAATAAAACTTTTTTTAAATTTGTTCTTTTTACATTTAAAAAAAGAAAAGTGCAGGTGATCAATTGCCACCAAAAGAAAGCTCTATTTGGGGGGGGGGGGGGGGGATTTATAAAAATTAAATTTGGGTACAGGGTTGTATGACTGCTCAATTATCATTCAAATTGCAACAGCGCTGAAAGCTGAAAATTGGTCTGGATAGGAGGGGCGTTTAAGTACCCTGTAAGCAAGTGGTTAAATGCCACCAAAAGCTCTATTTGTATATAAAAAAAAGTCATATAGGTACAATGTTGCATGACCACACAATTGTCATTTAAATTGCGGTAGCACTGAAAGCTGAAAACTGTCCTGGGCAGGAAGTGGGTGAAAGTGCCTTTTTATTGATATGGTTAAGACCACTTTGGGGGTATGCCCACTGTGATGGGCAGAGCCTGAACATTATATGCAGCTCACCGGTTCACCCTGTATTTCTGACCATTACTGTTAAAACGGGGGCTATGTTTTACGTTTATGTTTGTTTTACCCCTGTACAAGTCATTCATAAGACCTCATCTGGAATATGCAGTTCAGTTTTGGGCACCAGTTCACAAAAAGGGGTATTGGGGGGGAACCAGAGAAAGTGCTGAGAAGAGCAACCAAACTTAGAAGAGGCATGGAGGAGTTCAGCTATGAGGGAATATTAGAGGAACTAAATTTATTCTCTTGAGAAGAGGAGATTAGGGTGGATGTGATCAACCTGTATAAATGCATAAATGATCCGTATAGTGAACTTGGTGATGAGTTATTCACTTTAAGGTCATCAGAGGGCAAGGAGGCACTCTACATTTGGAGGAAAATCTCTTTTCCTCCAAATGTAGAGTGCCTCCTTGCCCTCTGATGACCTTAAAGTGAATAACTCATCACCAAGTTCACTATACGGATCATTTATGCATTTATACAGGTTGATCACATCCACGGTTTCTTCACAGTAAGAGCTGTGAAAATGTGGAATAGACTCCCCCAAGAGCTGGTTCTGGCTAGCTCAGCAGCTTGCTTTAAAAAGGCAATGGAATCTTTCCTAAATGTAAATGATCAACTAGCTACTAACATTTTATAGGTAAAGTTGATTATCTGATTGCCTCTCAGGGGATCAGGAAGCAATTTTTCCATCTGCTGGAGAAAATTGGATCATGCTTTGGGTTTCCCCATCCCCCCCACCCCCCCTCTGGATCAACTTTGGGTATATAGGATTATGGGATTGTATGATTTCCCCTCTCCCCCCCCACCCCCCCCCCCCCTTTATTGGTTGAACTAGATGGACTTGTTTTTTTCTCAACCTGGCTATGTAACATTATAATAGCCATCTTTGTCCTGGGATCTTTTCCTACTCCAGTTTCACAACCAGCGTCAGATCCCCATGTGGCAATCCTAGAGGATGCAGACATGAAAGGATGACAATATTAAAGCGGAGGTCCACCCTAAAGTGGACCTCCGCTCATCGGAACCCTCCCCCCGCTCCGGCGCCACAATTGGCACCTTTCAGGGGGGAGTGGGGTGCAGATACCTGTACAGTACAGGTATTCTGCACCCACTTCCGGGATAGCTCTCTGCGGAAAGGGGCGTAGATTACGCCCCTTTCTGCAAGTGCCCGCCCCTTTCCGCAAGTGCCCCGCTGCCTGCTGGGAAACACACAGATCCCAGAGGCAGCGGGGACCATCCTTATTGCACAGCACGGACTATCCTTATTGCGCAGCGCGATTCGCGCATGCATAGTAGGGAACCGGGAAATGAAGCCGAAAGGCTCCATTTCCTGATTCCCATACCCAAGATGGCGGCGGCAGCACCCGACAAGACGATCTAGAGATCGGCTTCGGGTGCCGACATCGCGGGCGCGCTGGACAGGTAAGTGTCACTATTTTAAAAGTCAGCAGCTGCAGTATTTGTAGCTGCTGGCTTATAAAAAAAAAAAAAAATGCGGAGTCCCGGCGGACTCCCGCTTTAAGGTGCATTATTGAAGGAAGCTGTGGAAGATTGTTCCCCAGATTGTCGCTATTCTAACCAAGGAGCTTTATGCAATATGCTTGTTAATATTCCTATTAATATTTCCTTCCTCAGTCTCGCAATGCCCGTTTGGGCACAAAGAAAGCTGTGAAAACCTACAAAACATTTCTTGTTCGTGAACTGGTAGAATTTGTAGTTTGGGTCAGGATTGGGTAAGGATTTTCAGGGCGTTTCTCAGATCATGCCTCCCTTGCAGCACACTGCTTCCCAGGGACCTTAATTTGATTCTCTGCCTTTGCAGAAACCTTTGAACCCATTAGGGATGTTCCCCTGGAGAGTCTTGCCAGCAAAGTAGCCTTTTTGGTAGCTATCATGTCTGTCAGACATGTCTCTGAATTGGCAGCTCTTTCCCATAAAGAGCCTTTCCTCATACGGCACAATGACAATGGTTGTTTTATGTCCAAGATCATTCTTTCTTCCAAAGGTGTTTTCTGCATTCCATCTCAATGGGGATATTGTTCTGCCCTCCCTGTGCCCTTCTAAGCATCCAAAGGAATGCTCTACATTGCCTGGGTGTAGTGAGAGCTGTTAAAAGTATACCTTAAAGCTACTGCTATCAAATGCATTCCCTCTGTTCTTTCCTCAAGTCTTTGTAAGGAGAACATCCTGCATCAAAATCCACCATTGTATAATGAATAAATAAATAACTTGAATGTAAGAGGTTATGCTCTAAAACCAAAACCACCTCCTGCGCTTTTGCATGCCAACTCCACTCTGTAGTGGGTTCATGGGCATTTTGGCACCAAGCTTTTGTTGCCCAACTCTATAAGGTCGCTTTATGGTCTTCTGTTCATACTTTCTCTAAGTTTTACTAGGTACTATTTCTCTTGTCCTAATTGTCCGGTGTAGGACACAGGCTGAGTATTCATAAACCCTGTGATGTCTCCAAGCAATGAATGAGAAGGGTGGGCAACAACTAGGCAACCAAGACTCTGCCAACAGGGTGAACAGACACAACTTCAGAGTGTGAATGCAAGAACCTTACGACCAAAGTCTATCTGCAGAGGATTGTAAAAAAGTTTTAGATTTTGAAAGGACAAATTTTGCTGCAATGGGAGTAAGTAATTGGCATTATTAAAGCAAGAATAAATGGGGGAAAAAAAACGATATGGTTCACTAAAGAGGTAAGTAGGATAGTAAAGGAAAAGATTCAAGAAAACAGGAGGTGTAGCTGGAAGAGGCGTATAATAGACAAAAATGAGGTCAAACACATTAGCAGTGCTGCCAAAGCACAGAACGAGGAAGAAATTGCCAAGTCTTTTAAAGGAGATAACATTTTTTTAAGGTGCATTAGTTAGAGTGGAAAAAATACAATGGAATCACCAAGATGAAAACTGGGCACAGAACATATGTTGAGGGAGACCAGGCTGTAGCAAACCATTTAAGCAATTACTTCTGTTCAGTCTTCTCAGAAATTGCACCAATGAAAAGTTGTCGTCATATTGGTTCTAGTACGGTTTATTAGGATTCCCGGAGACAGGTAGCAGAGGAACTGGCTTGGTTAAAGCTTAATAAAGCAATAAGTCCTGATGGTATTCATCCCAGAGTTCTAAGAGAACTTTGAGATATAGTTGTTGGACCATTTAAAGTGGTTGTAAACCCTTACAACACACTTTGACTTACAGGTAAGCCTAGATTAAGGCTTACCTGTAGGTCCAAGAAATATCTCCTAAACCTACACGGTTTAGGAGATATTTGCCGAAAGACAGGCACCGCTGTCTACGGCGCAGGCGCACTGAGCGCGGCACCGTCAACAGCGAATATGCCGCGCATGGCGGCTCCCGTGCGCATGCGCGGGAGTGGTGGCTTCGCGAATGACAGCGGCGGAGCAGCGAGACCCACCGAGAAGATGGATGCGCCGGACTAAAGGGGACAGCAGTGACTTCGCTGGCTCCTGTGTCAGGTAAGTGACACATAATGAACTACTATGCTAAGCATTGTAGTCCATTATGCTTTACCTTTGCAGGGAATGAATGCTTTGCAGGGAATGCTCTTTTTAATCAATCTCTTCTAACAGGAGAAGTTCCCTACGACTGGCGGACAGCTAATATTGTATCTATCCACAAGGAGGGCAGCAAGGTAGAAGCTGCCAATTGCAGGCTAGTGAGTTTAGCATTGATTGTCAAGTTAATGGAATCACTCCTGAAAAGGATCATTAATCACCTAAAAATACACAGCTTGCTGGGCCCAAAGCATCATGGCTTTACTGAGGGCCGATCATGTCAAACTAATCCTGATATTTTTGACTATATTACCAGTGTTTTGGACCATGGTGGTGCTGTGGACATGGCATATCTTGATTTCAGCAAGGCATTTGATGTAGTTCCACATAATGATCTAATACAAAAGTTGTACAAGCTAGTGGATATGCAGTTGGCTGAAGGATCAATACCAGTTGTGGTTGTAAATGGGGTTCATTCAGAACAGAAACCAGTTGCTAGTGGGGTACCACAAGGCTCTGTACTGGGTAAGAGACTAGTAACAAAAATGGTGAAAGGTCTGGGAGATGAAACACATCGAGAGCGACTTCAGGAACTTAAAATGTACAGGCTGGAGAAAAGAAGAGAAAGAGGAGGCATGATTGAAACCTTTAAATAGATCAAGGGGTGGTAATGGTTAAGGAAGGCAGTCTTTTCAATATGAAACCAAAATCAAGAACACGGGTCCTCAAACTGACTAGAAGAAAATTCAAAGGAAAGTAGTATTTTACTGAAAGGGTAGTTGATTGGCATACACTACCAACAGAGGTAGTGAGACAGTCAACAGTAAATGGCTTCAAACATGCTTGGGATAAGCCTAGATCTATAGTCAGATAACAAGATTAATAAAATGGGCAGACTCAATGGTAACTGTTAAAACTTAAATGGTATGAACAGAGGACTAGGTGGCAATCTTACCGAGCTGGGCTGCAGAGGCCTGGTGTTGGGAAAACCCAGGAACATCCACTGATCTGGTGGAGTGGGCGCATAAATGTGCAGCAGTTATTTCCATTAGAATGTAAACTCGAATCGACTGTTTGATCCATTAAGCAGTGATTGACTTTTTGCAGCCCCTGTACCTAAACCAACATTTTAACCCTTGCAGTTCAAGGCGAGCCACACTACAAAATAACTATTTTTCTCTGGCGTTCAACTTTAAAAGTCAAGAGACAACAGTTTGACCTGTATTAACGGCCCACCCTTAAGGTGTATGTTTTTAGGCTGCATCTGTAATCATTATGTCTCAGCTGCAGACCTGTAACAAGCATGCAGAAAATAAAGCCAGAATTTCCTGTCTTTCATTTATTTTATACCAGTCATTCATCAAATATTAAAGCAAAAATAATCAGCAGGACAGCCAGGTAGCTTGCATTTTTAGAGACAAAGGTTGACAGTGGCAGCATGAGATAATGTTTAGTATTCAAAGCTTTTCTGCTTATGCTGGGTAACCACTTGAGTACCTGCCTGTAATACTACTTCATTACCGGTCCATTTTTCAGTATACACTGTTCAATAGTTTGACAATTGCTTGCACATGCAACAGTGTACCTAAAAATATTTTTACCGCAGTTGTGTTTTTTTAAATTGGAAAACCTGCTGGTATTGAAGGTGGTTAAAGTGGTTGTAAACCCATTACAACCACTTTAACCTATAGGTAAGCCTAGATTAAGGCTTACTTCTAGGTGCAAGAAATATCTCCCAAACCTAAAAGGTTTAGGAGATATTTGAAGAACTAGCTGCGCCAATGTCTACTGCACACCCAACGTGCCATTTCTAACGGTGATCATGCCATTAGCGGCGGCACCAGCGCGTATGCGCTATCATGCTGGGATAGATGGGGTCGGAGGAGGGGAATGAGGACTGATTTGTGGGCTTCGATTTCAGCTAAGTAATTCATAATGAGCTAGTATTCTATGCATACTAGCTCATTATGCCTTTGCCCTGCAGGGGTTTATTTTTATTCAATTTTCTTATTTTTGAGGCTTTACTTCCTCTTTAAAACATAGACTGCTTATGAGCTAGACATTCTCTAGTGGTAAATGCAAAAAAAAAAGACCTTTTGTTAGATCAATCACAGGCTTGACTCCTAAAGGCAGAGGCATGATGGGATTTGTGGTTTCACCACAGCTGGAGTGGCGAGATTGCCTACCCCTGATGTAATTTTTAGAAGTTGAAAGTAAAAGGAATCGGCAGAGGAGAAGCTGCAAAGCATATGGGAAATGCATGAGGTTGTGGAAAAAGATGACCAGCAGATGGGCAGCAATAGGAGATTTTTCAAGTAAGCTTGTATTGGACTGTCCACCAAATATTGCTTATATTGCAATTAACAATGCTAGTCTTCTAAAATGAAAGTGTATGCTGTGACCATAAAGATTCTTTAGGGTCAGGGTACCTGGGAGATCACAAAAATACTGTTGGCCAGAAAGGAGTTAATAGCTGGCTCGTACTGATGGAATGACGTAAAAGTTTGACTTGTATCATGTTACCACAGGCTGGTAGCCCCCCATTTTTCTCTTTGATTTGTAGTCCAGTGTTAGAGGATGATCATGAGAAAAGCAGTTTCAGTTGAGGCCAAGTATAGACTTTAAATGCTATAATGTGAAGAGTTCTCACTTAGACCCCTTTCACACTGGGGCGTTTTTCAGGCGCTTTAGCGATAAAAAAAAAAGCGACTGAAAGAAGCCCCAACTGCAATCCCAATGTAAAAGCCTGAGTGCTTTCACACTGAGGCGCTGAGCTGGCAGGGTGTCAAAAGTCCTGCAAGCAGCTTCTTTGCAGCGCTTTTGGAGCGGTGAATACACCGCTCCTAAAGCGCCCCTTCCCATTGAAATCAATGGGAAGCGCCTGAAAAGCGTGTTTGGCAGCAGCACTTTGTGGGCGCCTTTAACCCTTTATTTGGGCACTAGCGGGGGTTAAAAGTGTCCCAATAGCGCTTGAAAAATGCTGGTAAAGCGCTGCTAGTTCAAGCGGCGCTTTACCATCGTTTTTCGGGCGCTGACATTGTGAAAGGGCTCTTAAAGTGCTTGGGCTTTCACATTGGGATTGCAGATGAGGCTTCTTTCAAGCGCTTTACAGGCGCTTTTTTTATTTATTTATTTTTTACGCTAAAGTGCCTGAAAAACACCCCAGTGTGAAAGGGGTCTTAACCTGTTAGTAATCAGAAGATTTGGATCCCTTCATCTTGTTCTGGTATCATCATTTTATGGATATCTTTCCTAGCTTGATTTTTTTTTTTTTTTTTTTGCCAGTAACAACTATAACTAACTCCCTGCCACTGGTAAGTGGCATGCAGATATTACCAGTTGGCATAGAGCAACACTGCATGCCCCCCAAGGCATGATATCCATTATTTTAATATTGATCACTATGTTCTGTGTGAGGCACCCAGAGCAAGGGGTGGCTGACAATACATGTGTTTTTCAAACGAGAAGACTTGCTGCTCCAGGTGAGGTTTTGAAAGCCTGATGATCTGGACAGGTGCTCGCCTCCACATATAATCAAAAGAAATGGCCGCACTCTGTACTGGATCAAAATTCTTTTATTCAGAACAACCCAAAGTGTTGACAGAAAGCTGGTAGATGCATTTCACACCCTCCAAGTGCGCTTAATTGTTACCCCTTAATGATTAAGCACACTTGGAGTGTGTGAAATGCATCTACCAGCTTTCTGTCAACACTTTGGGATGTTCTGAATAAAATAATTTTGATCGAGTACAAAGTGCGGCCATTTCTTCTTTTGATACATGCGTTTTTAGTATAAACAGTCCGATTAGTGCTCATTTGTTTTATTTTTTGCAAGTACACACATAACTGCACTTTTTATGGGAGCCCGTTTGTGCTTTAGATACATTCTGCATATGATGCCAGAATCCATGGGAAATTAACTATGCCCAAGACTGTTCACACCATGTCATTTAGTGAGGTGCTTTGTTAAAAAAATAAAATCTTACATAATGTATTATAATTGTAGAGTAAAAGCGGTGCTCAACGTATAATAACAATATGTTTATAGTAAAAAATAGTATAAAAAATTTTATTACATAAAACCATCAGACTGAAAAAGTCAAGGTGCATAAAATGGAGTATACATATGGTCAGTACAAGCCAAAATATCCAGGTAACGGCAATTGCTGGTAGGGATCCCTACATGTTTTGCCAAACAATGGCGGCTTCAGGGGCGTAAGTAATTGCCAGTATGCGATAATGGCTCTAATAGTAATGCATACAAACAGTTAAAATAACAGAAAATTACAAAGCATGCATAACCATATATTAAGTACTCATAAACCCCCTTCCCAGTGGTTCAACACCCCACCTACCTAAAGCATCCTCCGAGCGGAACATGCACCCGGGCCATCCAAAGGTAGCAGATGGGGGTGTAGTGAAGGCCAGTTGCAGGGGGCATATAAGGAACCAGGCTAAAATTGAAAGGACGGAGATAGAAAAAGGGGAACAATGAATATGTAAAAATGGACATAAATAGTCCATTCTAACGGGCTAACATAACCTCAATACACAGTTAACTAAGTATTGAGGCTATGTTAGCCTGTTGGAATGGGTTATTTATATCCTTTTTTTTTTTTTTTTTTAGCCTGGTTCCTTATATGCCCCCTGCAACTGCCCTTCACTACACCCCAACTGCTGCCTTTGGACGACCCGGGTGCATGTTTCGCTCAGTGGGGGATGCTTGAGGTAGGTGGGGCATTGGATCACTGGGAGGATAGTCTATGAGCCATGCCATACAATCAAGAGTACTTACTATAGGTTATGCATACTTTGTCATTTTCTGTTACATTATTTTAACTGTATTCATTACTATTAGAGCCATTATCACATACTGGCAATTACTCCTCTGAAGACTCCATTGTTTAGCGAAACATGTAGATCGCTACCAGTAATTGCTGTTGCCTGGATATATTGGCCAGTATTGACCATATGTATACGCTGTATTTTATGCACCTTGACTTATGTCTCATGGTTTTATGTAATAAAAAGTAGTTTTATACTATAAACATACTGTTTATTATACGTTGATCACCAATATAATCCCTAGCTTCTACCCTCCGTTTATAATTCATTAAATCAGGGATGAGGTGCTGGATCTACTGAGGTCACCAATTTACGCCCTAGTGTTACCTTACATAATCTAGTCTGTGCTAGCACATCTGAGGGAGAAAATGGTGCCTTATGTGAAATCCATAAAATTGCATTTTACGTTGCAAAAATATTGGCTTTCATGTTAAATCAAAAGGTTTTTATTTTAGAGATTTTGTCAAGATCTCTGGACTTGAATTCTCAGGTCTGCAGCCTGCTGTTAAACACTTGCTGACAGCCTTCAGCATATATACTGCAGCAAGGCAGCTCGGCTGTGCAAACCAACGTACCTATGTCTGTCCCTGCATGTGTTATTGTGGCAGCGCATCCGCCGAAGGTCCAGGGGACTCCATGTCCGCCAGGCAACCCACTATCGCGGAATGGGGATCTGCCTATGTAAACCAGGCAGATCCCCGTTCTGATGGGACGATACTGAAATCTACTGTTCCTAATGATCAGAAATGGCAATCTGTGTTGTCCCAGTAACACCCAGGGAACACAGTTAACCCTTTGATCGCCCCCTAGTGTTAACCTCTTCCCTGCCAGTGTCATTTAATCATTGATTGCTGCCAATGGCAGTAAAACCAATAAAAAAAGTCCATAAATCTATGCTATAGTTTATAGACGCTGTTTTGCGCAAACCAATCAATATACGCTTATTGCAAGTTTGTCTTTTTTTTTTTTTTTTTTTTTTTACCAAAAATATGTAGAAGAATACTTTTGGCGGGGGGAGGGGGGGTTGTATGTATTATAGCTGAAAGTAAAAAAATATATTTTCTTCAATATTTCCTTTTTTTTTTTCATAGCGCAAAAAATAAACTGGAGGTGATCAAATACCACCAAAATAAAGCTCTATTTGTGGGAAAAGGGCATTGGTTTTGTTTGGGTATAGTGTCGCAGTTAAAGCGACAGTGCGTATCACAATAAATGGCCTGGTCATTAAGTGGGTAAATCCTTCTGGGGCTAAAGTTGTGAGGTTCTCTTTTGGGTTTGGGTTATAAATGGTTTTCACAATTTTTTACAAATAAGTATCAAAGTGTAGGGTGTATTTGTATTCAGCCCCCTTTACTCTAATACCCCTAACTAAAATCTAGTGGAACCACTTGCCTTCAGAAGTCACCTAATAGTAAATGGAGTCCACCTGTGTGTAATTTAATCTCAGTATAAATACAGCTGTTCTGTGAAGCCCACAGGTTTGTTAGAGAACCTTAGTGAACAGACATCATGAAAGCCAAAGAACATACCGGATGGTTCAGGGATAAAGTTGTGAAGAAGTTTAACCGCTTTAGATTTGGCTGCTTGAATGACTAGGCCATTTTTTGCGACTCGGCACTGCGTTGCTTTAAGGCTGCTTTCACACTGCAGCGGGAGCGGCGTCGGCGGTAAAGTGCCGCTATTTTTAGCGGCGCTTTACCGTCGTTTTAGCGGCGGTTTGCGGGCGCTAGCGGGGTGGTTTTGACCCCCGCTAGCGGCAGAAAAAGGGTTAAAACCGCTTTGCCGGCGGTATTGCCGCGGTGTCCCATTGATTTCAATGGGTAGGAGCGGTATAAGAGCGGTATAAGTATTCACCGCTCCTTCACCGCTCCAAAGATGCGGCTAGCAGGACTTTTTTCACCGTCCTGCCAGCGCATCGCTCCAGTGTGAAAGCCCTCCGGCTTTCACACTGGAGTTAAAGGGGCCGGTTTTTTTCAGGCGCTACACAGGCGCTATTTTTAGCGCTGTAACGCCTGAATACCGCCCCAGTGTGAAAGCAGCCTAACTGACAAGTGCGCACTCGTACGATGCTGCACCCAAACAAAATTGATGTGTTCCCCATAAATAAACGTTTCTTTTGGTCGTATTTGATCATCTCTACGGTTTTCATTTGTTTTGTGCTGTAAACAAAAAAGTGCGTCCATTTTGAAAAAAAACACTATTTTGCTCTATCCCTGTTTAGCTTTAAATAAAAAAAAAATCTCAGTTTAGGCAGATATGTAGTATTCTACATATTTTTGGTAATAAAAATTGCAATAAGTGTATATTGAAGTTATGGCGTCTACAATATAGGGGATAGATTTATAGCTTTTTTTTTTTATATACTAGTAATGATGGCGATCTGTGATTTTTATCGGGAGTGCGTGCCCCTAGTGGCCACATAAAGTTGCATCGCCCAGCCATACCATTCTGCCGCAGTAAAACTGTGGCGGCTGGTCTGCAAGTGGTTAAAGCAGGGTTAGGTTATTAAAAATAAAAAAAATATCCAAAGCTTTGAACATCTCGTGGAGCACTATTCAGTCCATCATCCAAAAATGGAGAGCGTATGGCACAAGTGCAAACCTACCAAGCCCTGGCCATCCACCTAAACTTACAAGAGGGCATTAATCAGAGAAGTAGCCAACAGGCCCATGGTAACTCTGGAGAAGCTGCAGACATCCACAGCTCAGGTGGGAGAATCTGTCCACAGGACAACTATTAGACCCCTTTTACACTAAGACACTTTTCAGGCGCTTTCAGGCAAAAAAAGCTTGAAAAGCTCACGAAAACCTATTTCCATTAAAATCAATGAATGCTTTCACACTGGGGAAGTGCATTGGCAGGGTGCTGAAAAAACGGCCCTCTCCATTAAAATGGAAAGCTCTTCAAAAGTGCCTGGAAAGCTCTTCAAATGCGCTCCAGTGTTTTACTGGCAGTTTAGAAGCGCCTCAGTGTGAAAGGGGCCTTAGTCATGCCCTGGGAGTAGAAGAAGGTGCTCTGGTCATATGAGACCAAAATTTAACTTTTTGGCTTAAAAGCAAACCACTGTGTATGACAGAAAACTAACACTGCACATCACCCTGCACACCACATCCCTGCCTTAAAACATGGTGGTGGCAGCATCATGTTGTGGGGATGCTTTTTTTTCAGCAGGGACAGGGAAGCTGGTCCGAGTTGATGCAAGATGGATGGCGCCAAATACAGGGCAATCTTAGAAGAAAACCTATTAGTTTGTAAAAGACTTGAGAGGGGTGGAGGTTCCCCTTCCAGCAGGACAACAATCCTAAACATACAGCCATAGCTACAATGGAATGGTTTTAGATCAAGCATATTCATGTGTTAGAATGGCCCAGTCAAAGTCCAGACCTAAATCCAATTGAGAATCTGTGGCTAGACTTGAACATTGCTGTTAAGACGCTCTCTATCCAATCTGGCAGAGCTTGAGCTATTTTGCAATGGCCAAAAATTTCACTGTACATGTGCAAAGCTGGTAGAGACATGCCCAAAAAGACTTGCAGCTGTAATTGCAGCGAAAGATGGTTCTACAAAGTACTGACTTGGGGGCTGAATACAAATGCACGCCACGCTTTTCAAATATTTATTTGTAAAGAAATTTGAAAAACGTTTATGGTTTTCCTTCCACTTCACAATTCCACTTCACTTTTTGCTGGTCTATCACATAAAATCCCTGTAAAATACATTTACGTTTTTGGTTGTAACCTGACCAAATGTGGAAAATGTGAAGGGGTATGAATACTTTTTCAAGGCACTGTATATTAAAAAGGCCTGGACAGCCACAGAATACAACAGTGGTGGATGATCACAGGATCCTCTCTATGGTAATGAAAAACCCATTCACAGCATCCAGACAATTGAAGGATGCTCTCCAGGAAGTGGGCGCATCATTGTCTACAATCAAGAGAAGACTTCATGTGAGCAAATACAGAGGGTTCACCACAAGGCGCAAATCATTCATAAGCCTGAAGAATAGAAAAGCCAGATGAGACTTTGCCAAAAAAATCAAAAAAAAAAAAGCCAGACCAGTTCTGGAAAAGCTTTCTTTGGACAGATGAAACTAAGATTAATTTGTACCAGAATGACGGTAAGAAAAAGTTGTGTAGAAGGCTTGAAACGGCTCATGATTCAAAGCACACAACGTCATCTGTAAAACGTGGAGGCAGTGTGATGGCATGGCTTCCAGTGGCACTGGGTTATTTAGAGAGAGATTGTTTAAAGAGATACGGTTAGCTCAGAGTCAGCCAAATGCAGCAAAGTGGATTGTGTGGTGCTTCACAGTACAAATGGACAATGATTCAAAACACACTGCAAAAGCAACCCAAGAGCTTTTGAAGGAAAAGTGGAATATTCTGCAATGGCTGAGTCAATGACCTTTTCTCCACCGAACTGAGCATGCATATCACTTGCTGAAGGAAAAACTAAAGGCGGAAAGACCCACAAAGAGCTGAAGACAGATGCAGTTAGAGCCTGGCAAAGCATCAGAAAAGAGGAAACCCAGTCTTTGGTAATGTCCATGGGTTCCAGACTTCAAGCAGTCATTGCCAGTAAAGGATTCTCAAAAAAATATTAAAAATTAACAGTTGCTTTTGATATTCGTTTGTCCAATACATTTGAGCCCCTGAAAATTGGGGTACTGTATATAAAAAATGGTTGCAGTTCCTTAAATTTGTACTTGAAATTTATGTTCAACTCCTTGAATTTGAAGTGCAGACTTCCAGCTTTAAATTCATTTGGATTGTTTCATTTTATTTTTGGCTCTGTATGCCACAAAAAGTGTGAAAATTGTGCTTGTGTCCAATTATATATGGACCCTGGTCCGATACCTTGGTCCGACTTTCATGCATTTTGAGGGCCATACACTTCAATGTTATCCCTCAAAAGTTGCATGAAAGTACCTGAATGTTTTACATGTAACAGTGATTTTTCAGAGGGACAAGTCGCAACATCCAAAGTTGCAGTCATACAAGTGTGAATGTAGCCTAAGGGCCCTTTCAAACGGTTGACTGGGGTCCGCCTGTCAGTTTTGCATTCGGACCTGACTGGACCCTCCAGTTTAATCTATGGAGCGACGAGTGTCAACGGACATGTCAATATCTGTTCCTGTCAGCTAAAAACGGACCATTGGGGATTCGTTCCCCAACCGTCTATTGGTTTGGATGGCCGTTTAGGCATTCTGTTTACATGCAGCCACCCATAGAGGAGAGTGGTCTGTGTCTGTTCTGCATAAGCGGAGCAGGCGTAGACCTGCCATCTGTCTGCTCAGTGGGGATCAGAGGACATTCCCCACTGAGCAGGTGTACTCCCAACAGAGCATGCCCCATATGTAAGGTGCCTTAACCTCCTCCTATTTTGAGACCTGTTTTTATGTTCTTTTTGAATGAATAATCTTTTATCAACTTCCATATAAGGGGATTTGTATTTTGGATCAGCAGCGTATCTAGCAAACCATCCATTGGTCAGTCGTTTCAAAACTGGAATATTCAGTTGAGCTGATTTGCCTCTCAGTTGATATTTCATATACCACAGTAGTACATTCTCCTCCTGGGGTTCCCAGCACTGCCTTTCAACTGGGGCTTTTATGAAGGCAATTGGGAGGGCCTCATATCTTCCACAGAAAAATAAATGTAATTAAAAAACAGGTAAGAGTATGTGATAGCTGTAGTTTGTGAGCATGGAATTCAAAAGTTTAAATCTAACTCTCTGAAGTGCAATAGAAGCCAATAGAATGTGAAACTTGCAAGCCAGTAAACCTGCGGAACACTTATTGCAGTATCAGTCTTCTAGTTCCAGATGCAAAATTCAAATGGGAACAAAAATCTTTTTCTTTGGCACCAAAAATGTGGCAGTAGGTTCTGCTATGTTATCTGCTAGCATCAATCTGACAGTGAATGTCAATGTCTCTGACAGCTGTTCACAGTACATTTACATATGTAAGAATGATGGTCATCTGCTTTTCATATGCCAAGTTGTGCTAGGAACTGCACAGTAGCATGCAAAGGGGTTGGATGGGGGAGGGTCATCTCCATTTGATGTCACGGTGCGACAGGACTTTTAGAATAGGGACTTGAACAAGGTTAATCCACCACTGCCACTATACATACAGAAATGTGAAGAAGTCCTGGAATCTTAATATATTGCAGCTTATTAGTCTTTAGATGTATTGAAATTTCATGCAGTAACCACGTCGATGTCATGTGTCCAGAACCAATGGTTTGTATCAATGTTTGTCAACTCCAGTCCTCAAGTGCCCCCAATGGATTATGTTTTCAGGACTTCCCTCAGATGAAATGGCTGTGGTAATTACAAAGGCAGTGAATCTGATCAAATCATGTGTGCAAAATAATGGATAGCCTGAAAACATGACATTTTGGGGGTACTTGAGGACTGGAGATGAGAAACATTGTTTTAAGATATAGATCAGTATGTAGAGTCAACTTGCATGAAGCTGTTACAAGATTAAAGTGGCTGTAAAGGTACAAGGTTTTTTCTTTTTTTTTTTTTCTTAATGCTTTCTATGAATTGAGATAAAAAGCCTTTTGTGCGCAGCATCCCCAGCCCCCCAATACTTACCTGAGCCCTTATATCTATCCACAGATGTCCACGAGTGCTTCGGCTGTCCTGGACTCTCCCTCCTGATTGGCTGAGACACAGCAACGGCGCCATTGGCTCCTGCCGCTGTCAAACTCAGCCAGCCAGTCAGGAGAGAGTGGAGCGGGGCCGAGCAGTAGCTCCATATAAGAATGGACACAGTGAGTTGCAGCTCTGCTTGGGTGCCCCCCATAGCAAGCTGCTTGCTGCGGGGGCACTTAACGGGAGGAAGGGGCCAGGAGCTCCAACCAGAGACCCAAGAAGAGGAGGATCTGGGCTGCCCTTTTCAAAACCACTGTGCTGCAGGTAAGTATAATGTTTGTTATTTTAATAGAAAAATAGAACAAGACTTTACAGTCACTTTAAAGTCTCTTGACAAATTCAAAGCCTTTTGCCATCTCAAAAAGTAATGTTCTAAGAAACAGCTACCTGTAGTATTTTCAAGCTTTAATTGGTATAAATAAGGCTGGGTTCACACCGCTGCGGCAGTGAGAACCGTATGTGATTCGCACTGCAGTGCAAATCGCATCCGATCTCTGTGCGATGCGAGTTCAGCCATACAGATAGTATGGCTGAATTCGCATCGCACCCGCTGCAAACTCGCACGGGACCCTTTTTTTGGTCCGCAGCAGAATCGGATCGCATGGATGTTCACACCATGCGATCCGATTCCTGTCCGAGTTTGCAGATCGCACTGCGATATGTGAACTGATCTGGGGGTGTCATTAACATTTCACTGACACTCCCAGCAGTCTGCATAGGGCAGTGTGAACTGCCGGCGGGAGGCATGCGATGCGGGAAAACGCAGCGGATTCGCGGCGTTCCCGCATCGCTCCAGTGTGAACCCAGCCTTAAAAAATAAAATAAAAATTTGTATGACAAGGATTCGTTGATGGTTTATAGTTTCCTCATACCCTCATAAAATGAAGTTAGGAAATCCATTTACATTAACCGATTCTACTTAAAGGGCTGCATAAGTCAGACCTTTCCTTTCAGAAAATCCATGGTGCTTTTTCGGTGAGTTACATGGCCTACACTGTTTCTACAGGACCCAGCCCACATTTGAATACAGTGGGTTTCTAAAGGTAAACTTTGATTCATGAAAAAGAAAAGGAGTGCCGGTATATTCATAAGGGAAAAATAAAATAAAAACTTTAGTTACTGTCATGTGAAGTATCAGGCTGCATTCACACCTGAGCGTAGCTTTTTCAAGCGTTTTTTGCGGCGTATTTTACCGCGATTTGCGGCGTTTTTTACCGCGATTTGCGGCGTTTTTTTACCGCGATTCGCGGCATTTTTTGGCCCGTTTTGTCGCGAATTTGTGCAGGGCAAAAGGTCACCAATGTTAAGCATTGCAGATACAGCGTCAAAACGCCCATAGAAACGCTCGTTGTCGCGCTAAACGCTCGAATCGAGCGTTTCCATTAGTTTCTATGGGAATGAAAACGCCCAAATCAGCCCGATTCGCGCGACAAAAAAGGGTGCGGAACTTGTTTGAGCTTCAGGCGTAGGGCTTCAGGCGACTTGGAGTGGAGATGTGAACCATCTCCATTGAGAATAATGTATTTTTCCCCTCCAGCGTTTTGTAGCTTCAGGCGTAGGGCTACAAAACGCTCAGGTGTGAATGGGGTCTCAGGGCTACTGTTGCTGATCTTGTGCACATTTACGCAGCGGCTTTATAGACACACCCACACATCCGAGTTTGACAAGAACACAAAGATGGATGCATGGCTCCTAATGCAGGCTCTGTGTGTTTAGGGCTGCACACCTGCCCCTGCTATTGTGTGCCTGTACAGTTGATATAGCTCTATTCGCTAATAAAGGCTACCTGCAAACGGCGTCCGACGCATAAACAGATACCTCATTCATGCTGATTTTCTCTGTGTGATCAGACATCTCTAGTTTACGGGGACAGTCTCGTACCGGGGACTGTCCCTAGACACCATTCTCTATTTCATCCCAGGTTCAACAATGGCACCCCTGATCTCGTGCCAGTTTCAGTAATTGCATTCCCAGCCCAGGGTCTGCAATGTAATTACTGCCTGACACTCCCCTACCAGCCCTAATACATATGCCCTTCGTGCAATTTTCTAGCCCAGAGCTTCAAGCTGTAGGTGACTGTCGATAGGTCTGTGATTTGGCTCTGCCTCCCAGCACCACCCACTGTCCCACATGTACCTCTTCTGCTAGAGTTGGAGTTCTGTTAGGGCGAGTTGTAAGCGATTGGATTGAGAGAGCTGCTGGTTGTAAAGGTTTGTAAGTATAAAAAAGGGGGTGTGCAGGCATTAACAGTGCGGGAAGAGACCTGCAGGGAGGAGTGCAGGAGTGAAACTTGCAGGGTGCAGTGCAGGGTTGAACAGTGCAGAAGTGAGCAGTTTTGGAGGAAGGTGTCAAGGGGGATTTTTGAAGGGGATGCGGAGGAAGCTATTAAAGGACAGGTCGTGCTCATGATGGGCTACAGGGGTAGGGGAATTGTTTAACCACTTCAGCTTCAGAAGGTTTTATCTCCTTCCTGAAAAGGCCATTTTTTGCTATACAGCACTGCGTTGCTCTAACTGGCAGCTATGCGACACTACTAGAATAAAAATTGTCCTTTTTTTTCCCCACAAAATGTTTGCGCTATAAACAAAACAAAAAGACTGACCATTTTTGAAAAAAGCTATTTTTTTTTACATCCGGTTATAAAACCTACCCAATAAAAATTGAAAAATCAAATTTCATCATCAATTTAGGTTAATATGTATACTGCTACATAGTTTTGGTAAAACATTCCAATAAGTGTATATTAGTTTACGCAAAAGTTTTATATTTTTACGGTTGTGTGCTGTACCTCACCCCCTGCACTATATATACACTGTGACTGCAGCAATAAAGAGAAGTATGGGGTATTTTAAAAACAAAAAAACACATTTTATACTCTGATGCTGCATCTGTCTCCTGCAGTTTAAACTGAGCGATCAAACTACTGATCACTCAGTTCTCCCCCCTCCACTCTAAGCAGAGAGCTGTGACTGTCAGGCACCCGCTCTCTGCTTTGCCCTGCGCCTCCAGCAGAGCACTCACTGGAGCACTCGCTGAGAGGTTGAACCAGCTGCCCATCCTGGAACAGCTGAGTGAGGTTGGCCAACAGCGGGCTATAGCCTAGCTGAAAATGGGTCACAAGAGTGCAGAACGAACTATACTCCTGTGATCCATAGAAGTATGGCCAAAAAAACCTTGACCTTTTAAGGTATATGCAATGTACAGCACAGCATACATATTGCAGTAGTTAGGGTTATGTAGCATACGTTGCACAGTCCTGATTGCAATACGGTTTGTGTTGTATTGGATGGATGCCCCCTGATGAATTGATTTACTAGCAATGTTTTTTGTTTTTTTTTGGCACACTTGTCAGGTAGCTTTAGTGCTGATTCTGGTCAAGATGGCTGGATGCTTTCATCCATGTCAAGGAAAGTTGAGTCCAAGGTTGAAGCTTAAAGGGTTACCCCAACACTTCATATTCCTGATATGCGCCTGCTGTATCATGTACTTGTATGAAAGTCTTCTGTTCGTATTGCTTCCTTTGTGTGAAATCCCTGGCATTCCTGCCAGTCCCCTTGCTTTCCTATTAAAAACTGACCACACTAAGCAGTAGCGCACATTGTGGTTAGTTCTAACTGTGTTGGGAACTCTGTGTGCTCTCCTTCAATGATCAGACTTGTCCCTGACACACTCCCTCTACACAGCCATTCAGTGGCAAGCTCAGTGTGCTGCTTCTCCTCCCCCCTGGCTCTTAGGCAGCGGAGAACAGAGAATGTGACCATTTTATAAAAAAAAGGAATAAAGGTATTTGTTTTTCATACCAATACAACGTTTCGACTTTTCTATTTTAAACTCAATGGATTGTTTTACAAGGTGATGGTTTTTAATCACTTTAAAGTGCATCTAAACCCAAAAACCAAATGTAATTTTTCCTTCTACCAGTCCTAAGGCCTCATTCACACAGCATTCTATATCGTACTACATCCATGCAGGTCCATGTTTATCTGCACAGGGATGCACAAGTGTTCTGTGAATCTCCATGCAGACGGTTCCATTGATGTCTGTTGGGACACTGACATAGTTTTCCTGTCCCAATATGACGTTGGTGTAAGTGTTTTCCTAAACTCACACTGCTTGCGTTTGGGGAAATGAACCTGCATCCATACAGATGCCATATTGGGATACGGCAGCTTTGGCCATTCAACTGCTGTGCCTCATTTGACAATGCCGCTGCCTGCACAACTTAAACAAAACCCTGGCAGATATTGTGGCTGCATTTTTGTTTTTCCGCCTTATTTCACCTGGTGGTTCAGCCAATTTAATTGTACTTCTGTCTCGGTCTGATTCATGGTTTCTGACAGACTTTAAATGAGGTATGGTTAGCCAATAAAATACCAAAAGTATATGCAAAATGGATTTCTTGCAAGTTGTCATGCGTGTAAAGCACAACGGCATTAGTAGCAGACTGGTAGAGTATACATACAATATAAAAAAACAATCCACACACATAAAATTGCATATAGCATCAGTGTACAAACATCAAAATTGTATACACGCATCGGTGGTACCCGACGCATTTCACGAGACCATGCTAGTTTTTGAGAGGTAGATGCTTAACTGTAGGTGATGTTGAGGTGACACCAGACCTTTCAAAATGTTCTTATCAAATTTGGGTGGAAGACGCCCATTTAGCCAAACCTGGTCTGCTGCCACCCATTAGCCATTATTTATACACACATTGACATATCTTCACTATGTGGCCATATCTAAATATTGGCAGGGGGTGATTTTTAGGTTGGCCCCGCCATCATTCGCTGTTCCTGGATGGTGGAGGTGTCCCACGATCTAGCTAGGGAGCTGCAATATGTGACAGGGAGGTCTTCTGATCACCTGCTGTCCCTTCCCGTCTGGAGCAGTGGTGCTGCATACACATTGTTGGATCAGGAATAAAGTTGGTTAAGTGTTTATGGAAGGGGAGAGGTGATTAAGGGGCACAACGAACAATGAGTTTTTATTTTTATTTTTTTTAATACAGGGAATGCATTAAGCTAAAAAATCGACTTCAGAATCACCTTAAAGTAGTTGTAAAGGCTGACTGTTTTTTACTTTGCATTCTAAGCATGAAGGTAAAAAACCTTCAGTATGCAGCTGCCATAACCCCGGTATTTAAAAAAAAAAAAACGGTGGTCCTCTTACAGATAAGTGGTCTCAGTGGATTCTCAGAGATGGCTTTTAACAGGGAGGGGCACCCCCTCCCGCTTACCGGAGACGTCGGTAGTGGTGGAGACTTCAGTGTCCACTCCCCTCACTGCCTGGATGCAGAGTGAGGGAAAGATGGCCCCCGCTCAGCTCCATAGCATTGGACGGGGGCAGCGATGTTGAACGTCACTTCCGCCCAATGCTCTTAAAGGGATTTTTTTCTTTTTTTTTTAAATTGCATTTTAGTGTAAATATGAGATCTGGGGTCTTTTTGACCCCACATCTCCTGTATTGTTTTTTTCTTTAAAAGTACAGAGTAAAAAAAAAAGCCCTCTCCTGCCAAGCACACACGCTGAAGCGAACGCATAGGTAAGTCGCATCCGCTTATGAAAACGGTGTTGAAACCACACATGTGAGGTATTGCCTTGATCGCAACAGCAATAATTCTAGCACTAGACCTCCTCTATAACTCTAAACATGTAACCTGTAGAAATTTTTAAACGTCGCCTAGGGAGATTTTTTTATCTTTCATAGGGCTAACTTTACAGTTTTATTTTTTAAGTAAAGAAAAGTGTGCTTGTAAGACCGCTGCACAAATACGGTGTGACATAAAGCATTTTATTCTTTAGGGCTTTCTTGTAGGGCTTTTAAACAATGAGTCTGGAAAATAGGCCTGGTCCTTAAAGAGGAAGTAAACCCTGATGGGTTTACTTCCTCTCTCATTCCCTGCAAAGGCAAAGCATAATGGACTACTATGCATCGCATAGTAGTCCATTATGTGTCACTTACCTGACACAGGAGCCAGCGATGTCACCGCTGTCCCCTGTAGTCTGGCACATCCATCTTCTCTGTGGAGTCTCGCAGCTCCGCCGCTGTCATTCGGCGAAGCCGCGATGACGTCACTCCCGCGCATGCGCACGGGAGCCGACACGCGCAGCATCTTTGTCATTGACGATGCTGCGCTCAGTGCGCCTGCGCGCCACTGTCTACAGCACATGCGCCGTAGCCAGCGGTGCCTGTCTTCGGGCAAATATCTCCTAAACCGTATAGGTTTAGGAGATATTTCTTGGACCTACAGGTAAGCCTTAATCTAGGCTTACCTGTAGGTCAAAGTGTGTTGTAAGGGTTTACAACCACTTTAAGTGGTTAAACAAAAAATAAATGTGTTTTAAGTTGGCTCTTTATATACTTGTTCAGGGCTAGTTACTCAAAGTCCTGAAACGATGCAGATTTTTTGCACAATAGAAAGTTAAAGCGGGATTCCACCCTAAAGTGGAACCTCCGCTGATCGGATCCCTCCCCCCCTCCGGTGTCACAATTGACACCTTTCAGGGGGGAGGGGGGTGGAGATACCTGTCAAAGACAGGTATTTACACCCACTTCCGGGCATAGACTCCCATGGGAGTCTACGCCATTTCCTGTCCTGCCGCGCTGTCTGCTGGGACACACACGGGTCCCAGTGACGGCGCGGAGATTTCCTATTGCGCTGCGCGAGTCGCGCATGCGCAGTAGGGAACCGGGAAGTGAAGCCGATTCGCTTCCCTTCCTGATTCCCTCACCTAGAATGGTGGCGGCAGCAGCCGAGGGCCGAGCGATCGATCGACCTCGGCTGCCGGCATCGCTGGACGCCGGGACAGGTGAGTGTCCATTTATTAAAAGTCAGCAGCTGTAGTATTTATAGCTGCTGGCTTTTAATATTTTTTTTTTTTTGGTGGAATCCCTCTTTAATAGCGGCAGCCTCTATGTTCTTGTAAGTGAAAAATGTAGATTACCAGTTCCCAGATGTGGAAGTTACGTTTTGTGTGTTTTTTTAAATTTAGGACTTGTATACCTATAATAGGTATTGCCATTCACTTCTGAGTAAGTCTTTCACTGTTAACTCTAAACTTATGCACTGCAAAGGCTTTTAAACTGTTGCTTGTGGGCAATTTTGGGTACAAAACGATTTGCCATTTCACAGGCGCTTGACATTATTGGTATCTATTCAATGCAACCTTATCTCTTATTTTACCAAAAAAAGGTAATGTATTTGTGTGCACTAAAACTAACTTTAGTGTATTTCTTACAGAAAATGTGGGTTTGATAAGCTTATGTACAAATTTAATTTGTCATAAAATGCAACTACCGTATATACTCGAGTATAGGCCGACCCGAATATAAGCCGAGGCCCCCAATTTACCCCCCAAAAAACTGGCAAACTTATTGACTCGTGTATAAGCCGAGGGTAAGACATGCCTGTCCATCCCTGTGTGTGTGTCCGTCCATCCCTGTGTGTCCGTCCATCCCTGTGTGTCCGTCCATCCCTGTGTGTCCGTCCATCCCTGTGTGTCCGTCCATCCCTGTGTGTCCGTCCATCCCTGTGTGTCCGTCCATCCATCCCTGTGTGTGTCCATCCATCCATCCATCCCTGTGTGTGTGTGTGTCTCCATCCATCCATCCATCCATCCCTGTGTGTGTGTGTGTCTCCATCCATCCATCCATCCATCCCTGTGTGTGTGTGTATCCATCCGTGTGTGTGTGTGTGTGTGTGTCCAGCCTACCTGTGTCCCGAGCCTTTGTCCCGAGCCTCCGTCCCGTGCCGAGCCTCCTTGCCTCGCCGCCGTGCCTTGCCTCCGTCCCGTCCCGTCCCGTCCCGTGCCGTGCCGTGCCTTGCCTTGCCTCCGTCCCGTGCCCTCTTCGTTCGTCGGCGCCTCGGCGGCCATTGTAAAATTCAAAAGCTGCGCCGCCGCCTTCGCCTGTGATAGGCGGAACACTGAATTTCCCAGCAGCCTGTGTTCCGCCTATCACGTACATCGTATCATCCTCGTCCGTAGTACGAGGATGATACGATGTCCGTGATAGGCGGAACACAGGCTGCTGGGAAATTCAGTGTTCCGCCTATCACAGGCGAAGGCGGAGCCGGAGGCGCGGCTTTTGAACTATAGAATGGCCGCTGTCTGTCTGCTCGACACGCTGATCGAGCGGGCAGACAGCGATGACTCGAGTATAAGCCGAGGGGGGCACTTTCAGCCTCAAAAAAGAGGCTGAAAATCTCGGCTTATACTCGAGTATATACGGTACTCTCATTGTATTCCCCAGCATCTCTTTTAAAAATAAATGTTTTGGGGGTTTTCACTAATCTTTAAGCCTAACATGCATTTTAATAGGCAAGAAATGCAAAAAAATGGCCCTAGCAGAAAAAGGGTTAAAAGAAAATCTTAAATTATTGATCTCAGTCATTAAGACTTATCACAGGCTTATAAGATTTCAGAAATTAGTAACTGAAGTTATATAAATGTTAAGGCGAAAGTTAACCCTTCCATAAAACCGTTTCATATACGGCCCATGCTGGAAATTCAACACTCTCTCATTGGTTGTGCTGTCAAACCATCCAATGGCTGGTATCATAACTGATCACATGTGCAGCATCATGGTAGTTGTAAATTAAACAGAGGCAAAGATGGCAGCTTCCTTGGCTGAAAACGATAGGAGGGTTTACTTGGAATTTAAATGATTGGGTCATCTTGCATATAGATGAGTCTACTTTTACTATTTCAAAGCTGCACAAGTTTCCATGGAAATTATTAACACTTGTTATTTCAGTAAACAAGCAATAGGCTGCTGTAGGGTTACACTGTACATATAATGTCAAGATCATTTTATTTGCTTTCCTTTTTGATACTAGAAGAGCAAGAAAAATTCCCTACAATAGTAAGAAGTTTGCATATATTGTAAGCATATGCCAAGCTAGAAAAGCACATATTGAGCTCACCTGGCCTTTAAATATTGATGAGATTAGTTAAGGCCTAAAAGGGTGATTGCAATTGCTGCAATTGCTACAATTGCTACTTGGCTAGAAGTGTAATATTTTTTATTTTTTTTGCCTTATTTAAAATAAGCTATGGTACTAAAAATAAAAATCACCCTAGGCGACGCTTTGAGTTTAAAAGCTTTTAAAGGTTTTGTTAAGAGTTACACAGATGGTCTGGCCCTGGAATTTTGCTATCGCAAGGCATGAACGCTATCCCTTGTTATAGTATGGACCTGTAACAGATAATCTGAGGTCTCAGACCCCATATCTTTCCTTTAAGTGTCCAAAAGGCCTAACTGGTAACTTTTTGCGCTCTGTCTATGCACTGGCAACATTCCTGTCAGAATCCTCAGGTATTTTTGCACTGTAACCAATTGCTTTCAGTAATTCAACAGACCAAAAGCCAGCCAGAAGGGCTAGAAAGATTAGAGAGGTCATGATCACATGAATCTTAGAAGATTCTGTCATGTTGCCTTTTTTCTTTTTCCCTCCCCCTTCTGGGAGTCCACATAGGACTGCATGTTTACTGTTCAGTTGCAAACACACCTTTCCATTTTGGTGGTTTTCCCTAGTGAGTGTTTTTTTTTTTTTTTTAATCAAACTTGTATAAATGCATTGAAATGCCAGCTGATGAACGCATTGAATGTTGACAGACACACATTAAAAAGTGTGTGTGTTTTTTTTTTTTTTTTGGTTCACATGTGGCTCTCTTCTCACAGATCCTCGAGAGGAAAGTCAGTCAACATGTCTCCTCTCTGATCCTCCACGCTCACTGGAGCGCTGAGCTATAGAGGGGCGGGGAGAGGCCGTCTCAGCAGCTCGCTGAGACTGCCATCAATCAAGGCAGCTCGCGGATCCTGACTTGGAAGTCGGGATGATGCGGTACCTGGACTGATTCCAGTGACGTCAGCGGAGAGCAGACTTCAGACCGATCTCCACTGAAAACGGGTTAGAGGTGCAAAATGAATTGCACTCCTGTGACCCGTAGGAGAAGCCCAGGCTAAAAAGCTCAGACTTGACTTCTCCTTTAACATGCATTTTGATGCTTTTCCATTTATTGCATTGAAAGGCAACTGGCAAAAATGCAGAGCTTTTAGGTCCTCTTTAAATAAGGACGATAGGGCAGTGGTGTACTATAATACCTAACACATACTCGGATGTTTGTTTTCTGCCATTTAGGGCTTGTTTGTCTAATGCAAAATAAATGTCTCCAGGGGTTCTTGGTATTTCTGAGTCCTTGCCACAGCCCTCTTCCAACCTGTCCTAGATTGTGGGCACTCCCTTTTTGGAGTTCCTTCACTGCTGCAGCTTGCACATCTCTGACAGACTTAGGCCCCATTCACACCTGAGCGTTTTGTAGCTTGAAGCCTAACACTGGAGGGTAAAAAATCAATTCTCAATTATTCTCTATGGTTCACATCTCTGCTCCAAAACGCCTGAAGCTCAAACAAGTTCTGGAGCTTTTTTTTTTTTTTTTTTAGGCAGATTTGGGCATTTTTCAGCTTTTTACATTGGTAACCCTTTTGACCTGTACAAAACTCATCAAAATGGTGGTAAAATTGCGCCACTTTCTGCCTAAAAACGATACGCCCAGGTGTGAATGGGGCCTTACAGCTTTGTAATATTTGTTACAAATAATCCTGTAACCGTGCTGTCCAAACAGTGAGACTCCATTCACACAGGGGCAACACGACTTGTAGGCGACTTGAGTGAGGCAACTTGTACACGACTTGAGTTAAGATCACAGCGCGACTTGGGACGACTTCAACACGACTTGTGATGACTTCAACCTGACTTGGGACGACTTACAAGTCGCCCCAGGCCAGGCGACTTTTGCCGTGGCCAAGCAGAGAATGAGCTCAAGGGGGAACTCCACGCCAAATTTCTGAAAAAAATTTGGCGTGGGTTCCCCCTCCGAGAGAATACCAGGCCCTTAGGTCTGGTATGGATTCCAAGGGGAACCCCCTACGCCGAAAAAACGGCGTGGGGGTCCCCCCCCAGATCCACACCAGACCCTTATCCGAGCACGCTACCCGGCCGGCCAGGAAAGGGGGTGGGGACGAGCGGGCGCCCCCCCCCCCCCTCCTGAGCCGTACCAGGCCGCGTGCCCTCAACATGGGGGGGTGCCTTGGGGAGGGGGGGCGTGCGGCCCCCCCACCCCAAAGCACCTTGTCCCCATGTCGATGAGGACAAGGGCCTCTTCCCGACAACCCTGGCCGTTGGTTGTCGGGGTCTGCGGGCGGGGGGCTTATCGGAATCCGGGAGCCCCCTTTAATAAGGGGGCCCCCGGATACCGGCCCCCCACCCTATGTGAATGAGTATGGGGTACAATGTACCCCTACCCATTCACCTGTGAAAAAAAGTACAAAAAAAAACACAACACAGGGAAAAAATATTTTATTGCACAGCTCCGGGGGTCTTCCGTCTTCGGGGGTCTTCTCGCCGGACTCCTCCGCTATCTTCTTGTAGCTCTTTTGCTAGCGGAGGAGTCCGGCTTTCTTCCGCGCCGCCGGCCTCTTCTCTCGACTTCGGGGGTCTTGTCCCCCTCTTCGGTTCTTCTGCCGGGCCACCGCGCCTTCTTATAGCTCTTTTACAGGCGGTGGCCCGGTCTTCTGTCGCCGCCGCCGCCTTTCGTTCTTCTCCTTCTTCTTCTCCTGGAGATGTTGACTCGACGAGCTCTCCGGCCGCAATGCCAGGGACGCGCTGAGCTGCCACTTATATAGGGACAATGGGGCGGTGTCACATGGGTTGATGTCACATGGGTTGGTCACATGGGTTGATGTCACATGGTAAGGGGGCGGGGTCACCATGTGACATCAACCCATGTGACACCGCCCCATTGTCCCTATATAAGTGGCAGCGGAGCGCGTCCCTGGCATTGTGGCCGGAGAGCTCGTCGAGTCAACATCTCCAGGAGAAGAAGGAGAAGAACGGAAGGCGACGGCGGCGGCGACAGAAGACCGGGCCACCGCCTGTAAAAGAGCTATAAGAAGGCGCGGTGGCCCGGCAGAAGAACCGAAGAGGGGGACAAGACCCCCGAAGTCGGGAGAAGAGGCCGGCGGCGAGGAAGAAAGCCGGACTCCTCCGCTAGCAAAAGAGCTACAAGAAGATAGCGGAGGAGTCTGGCGAGAAGACCCCCGCAGACGGAAGACCCCCGGAGCTGTGCAATAAAATATTTTAACCCTGTGTTGTGTTTTTTTTTGTATTTTATTTCACAGGTGAATGGGTAGGGGTACATTGTACCCCATACTCATTCACATAGGGTGGGGGGCCGGTATCCGGGGGCCCCCTTATTAAAGGGGGCTCGCGGATTCCGATAAGCCCCCCGCCCGCAGACCCCGACAACCAACGGCCAGGGTTGTCGGGAAGAGGCCCTTGTCCTCATCAACATGGGGACAAGGTGCTTTGGGGTGGTGGGGCGCACGCACCCCCCCCATGTTGAGGGCACGCGGCCTGGTACGGCTCAGGAGGGGGGGGGGCGCCCGCTCGTCCCCACCCCCTTTCCTGGCCGGCCGGGTAGCGTGCTCGGATAAGGGTCTGGTGTGGATCTGGGGGGGACCCCCACGCCGTTTTTTCGGCGTAGGGGGTTCCCCTTGGAATCCATACCAGACCTAAGGGCCTGGTATGCTCTCGGAGGGGGAACCCACGCCAAATTTTTTTCAGAAATTTGGCGTGGAGTTCCCTCTTGAGAGCTGATAATTCTGTCAGAGTCGCCTCCGTATAGACGGAGATCCGACTTGGAGGCGATCTCCATTGAAATCAATGGGTACCGGTCGTCTACAAGTCGGATAGAAGTAGTACAGGAACCTTTTCTGAAGTCGGAGCGACTTCAGTAGTGTGCATTAAGACGGCTCTCATTCACTTACATTGCTTTTTAAATGTTGTCCGACCTGAGGCGACTAGGGGCGACCTGAAGTCGGATCAGGAGTTGCCCCTGTGTGAATGGACTCTCAGTGAAAGAAGTGTCCTGGATGTAACTTCCCCCTTTCAGCGCTTTAATTCTGTTCATGTGAAGTGACATAACACAGCCACAGGGCTAAAGCCCTTTATACATGTACCAAAAGACAGCCAATTCAGCAGGAACCAGACTACTTTCAGTACATGTATACCACTGTCTGTTCGACAGAAGTCGGTCTTGCTGGAAAATCAGCATACCATTAGCGCTTTCAGCAAATGGCTGCAAGCGTTGGTCCGTGTATTTTGGCGGGGAGGGGAATGATAGCGCAGCGGGGGAAGACTCCCCCCCCCCCCCCCCCCCCCCCCCAAATCGCACGTCATTGTGTTGATGTGGGGATGTCTTTGTTTTTTTTTTGTTCAACCAGCCGCTGGTTGCAAATATATACCCAGCTTAATTCAGGATTAAGAGGCTTCCCATCCTGACCACACTGATAGGTGTGGCTAACACTGTATTTAAAGCGGAACTGTTAACTTTGTATAGTAAAACATTTTTGTTTTCTGCCAGCAAATACCTTATACAGCCCACTTCCTGTTTCTTGTCTGGTAATAAGTCTAGGCTTATGACATCCTGCTCAGCGCGCTCTCTAGCTCTCATGAGTTTTCCAGCAAGGGAGGGGGTGAGTCATAAGAGGGCCAGCGGGAGCTGCAGAACTGGAGGCATGCCTCTGTCTAAATCCAGCAACTGAACAGGCAACAGCTTCAGCTGCCCACAGTTAAAATGAATGCAACCAGACTCAGTGGAAGGAGATTTCTACAGCATGTTTTGGCAAGTACAGAATCGTAGTATATATAAAATATGCAAAGTGGTTTGAGGGAACCTTTAGAATGGCAAATTGTGAGAAGACTGCAGTTATTCTTTAATATCTAACATTAATTGGATGCACTCTCTTTAAATACCCACATCCATAACAAAATGCAATTCGATGAATCCAAAATCAATAAATCAACAATGCATGTGCCACAAATGTTATGCAAAAGTCTGATCAAGAATTATATTAAAAAAATGTGCAATAAAGTGACATGCTATAAATAACTACAAATGTGCATCGATTAAGTTCCTCATGGAATATCCAAAATTCATTAATCCAGTGGATCCCCAGCAGGCTCTTGGCAGCCATTTTTGGTGTACCATAACCAGTCATGTGAGCGCATAGCCTGCTAACCAGAGGTTAAAGTGATATTAAAGTTTTTTTTTTTTTTTGCGCAGCCTCATCAGTACCCAAACTTTTTCTAAATTTTCGATTTTTTTTATTTTTTTTATTTTGCAAAAATGAAAACCGCAGAAGTGATCAGATACCACAAAAATAACATTTTGTTTGGGTACAGTGTAGCATGACCACGCAATTGTCATTTAAACAGTGCTGAAAGCGGAAAATTGGCTTGGGCAGGAAGGTGGAGTGGAGGGGGAGTGCCCTATATTAAAGTGGTTAAATAACATGTTATACTTACTGGCTCTGTGTAATGGTTTTGCACAGAGCAGCCTCGATCCTCCTCTTAGGCCCCCTGCTGATGCTCCTGGACCCTCCCTCCTGCCATGTTGCTCAGGGGGCTCCCAAACAGGCTTCACGCACACACAGCCACACCTAGGTCTCGCCCTCTCCCTCTCCTGATTGGCTGCTGTCAGTCGGTCAGTGAGCCAATGAGGAGTGAGTGCCCCTGAAGAGACGAGGCTCTCATGCACATTGCTGGATCGAGATGGGACTTAGTTAAATATCGGGGGCGCTGCTGCACAAGGTTTTTTTTTTTATAATGCACGAAGGTAAAAAAACTTGAGCCTTTAGAACCACTTTAAGGCCACATAGTACATGCCACACATTGCTTGATAAAATTGTATGGGCAACCAGCACACAATCCAGACAGGCTTCACTGAGTTTAATCCATCTTTTGAAGGCTCCATACCATCGTGCACCTGAATTACTGGTCCTGCATTTTCATACAGCAGCCACGCTCGCAGATAGGCACATAGAAAATACAAAGAGCTCTATATTGCGTTACTAAATATACTTACATTTATTTAAAAGATTATGCACTGGCAAAGTACAGTATATAGTCAGCATTTACTTATTCAGTATAGAACTTGCGCGCTACTCCGGACTGTGGTTGTGCACGATGAGGTCACTGCCTATGCTACGCTGATGAATTTCACTCACCTGCATCCTCAGTGGATAGTGGAACACTGTATTTAACATTGTACAAGTTTGGAAATCTAAAACATTTAATAAAGGGTTAACAAATATGAATGTAATCCATTAATTGAATAATGTATCATACTCCCATTGATGCTGGCCATTGAATGTTACATATTGTGACAGTGCCATTTCTCTTGCATCGTAGATGTGATTATTGGTATATTTGGATTTAGTATGTGTGTGCATGGTACAGCTTGCAATGTCTTTATCATTTTATTTTTATTTTTTCTGAGTGCACCATTAGTAGGCCTTGTCCCTGTACAACTGCCAAAATCATGTTCTTCCTTACCACCCTATGATCTGTTCTGCCTCTATCTTTGCAGACACCCATCTTCCTTAGTCTCTAAACTTAAAATTGCAGTCACATACAGGCTTTCTCCTTTTAAACAGCGTTAGGCAGAGAGCAAAGAAATGGAGCAGGTAGTGTCAAATACAATATAACCCACTCTTCCTGACAGCCACTGTAAGGGCTAATTCATACCAGCAACTGCATTACAAAAAGTGACTTGACCCCCTCTGCCATTGCTGCTGCTGTGACTGTGATCCTGCTGGGCTCTGGTTAAAAAAAAAAAATGCTGGGCTCCCTGCACAGCCCAGAACCCCCTGTGACCTCTGGCACCCCTCTCTCCCAGCCGACAGCAGGGGAAAGGGCAGGCTGTGTAGGGGTAGAAGTGACTGGTGCCCAGTGAAAGGATCCAGTGACGGGCAGTGCGAACAGATAACTTCCATCCCCCTGCACAACTTACATTCTCCTCAGCCCGATGATTTCCCCCCAACCCCTCTACCGTGGTTGTGCAAGGGAGAAATATGTAGATGCCCATTAGGTGGATCAGTAGATGACATGTCATATTTACTGATCATCTGCCTGTTTTGAATGAACAGCAGGTGAGTGTTGATCACCTGGTGTTCATTTATAAATGACATAGTAAACATGGTCATTCATGTTTACTATGCCTCTTTGTGAATGAACTTGAAGTGCTCTATGTACAGCACCTCTGTCCAATGTGTGAGCTAGGGCTGCAGTAGAGAAGAGACTGAAGTCTGTAATTCCCTTAGTATTAACCTCAAAACATTGTGCTGTGCCTCCCGAGTATGGGAGTATATATACCACGTTTGTGAGACTTTCATTGGTGGACATTGTATCTTGTGTATCGCACAAATCAACCAGCTGTGTCAAAAACAATGTTCTGTAATGGTCACCCCCATATCGCTCTCACCCCCCCTACCCCCCCCCCAGGGCTTTTTTATTCTCAGAATAGGTGCAGGAACTCCCCCCTTCTGAGTTCCCCCTTGTCTATGCACCCTACTCTCCTCTGAGCACTGTCCCTTGGTCCCACCCACCTCCCAGTACTGCCCCAAGTATAATTTTGTGGTGCTAAATAATTTGTATGGAAATGTGCTCTTATCTAATAACAAGAAAAGCAGTAAATAGATCCTCTGGAGCCAGCAACAATAGATCCCCCAGTAACAGAACCCACTCCAGCAACAAAAGATCCTTCTCACAATAGACTCTCCCTAACAATGGACCCCATCCCAGCAACAATAGGATCCCACCCTAGCAACAATAGATCGCTAATACAACAATAGACTCCCCTAGCAACAATAGACCTCACCACAGCAATAGACACCCCCAGCAGCACTAGACAAAACACACACCAACACTGGACCACCCACAATAAAATACCACCTCCAGCAACATTAGACCCTCCAGCGGCAACAATAGATCTCCCAGCAGTCAGCATCAATAGACCTTCTCCCTCAATAATAGTTTCCTACCAGCAACATAAGACACCCCCCCCCCAGCAACAATAGACCCTCACACAAAAACAGATCACCAGTGACAATAGATTTATTAGCAGCCAGCATCAATAGACCCTCCAGCACACCCCTTACATTTAGTGCTGGAGGTGCATTCCCGCTGAAAATAAAATCAATATCTATAGATATAATATAGATATAAAATAAATATATATATATTGTGAGGTCAGGGAATGTAGTGTAGCGCCACCTATATCAGTCCCAGCTCCTATAAGTCCAGCAAGGCTAGCCTACTGGTACATGACTTACCTGGTGTCTTGCAGGAACGTAGTCAGTGGGCTGGTTTCAATGGGTCTGTTCATGCTACAAGCAGAAACAGGGTCAATAAATAGGCCAGAGTTAGTGCAGGCAGAAGGAAGAGGCAACACTAACTGGTGTGGCGGTGATCAGGGACACTGTAACTGGTGTGGTTGTAATTATGGACACTGCAAGTAAGTGGCAGTGATTAGGGGCACTGTGAGTGGACAGCAGTGATTAGAGACACCAACTGGCAGTCTGATCTGGTTGCATTGTAATGTTGTGGCGGTGACATACAGTGATATCAGAGCAGTCCGCCATTGTACATGATTACTGCCACAGTGGTACATGTGGTACTGCAGGTGCTCTGGTCACAGTATTTACAGAAAAAAAAGTTTCACTTTTTTTTTTTTTTTTTTTTTTTTTTTTTTATATAGTCATCAGAGCAGTGCAATGTCACAATAGTGACACTCAGTGTCTCAGATTTTTTTTTTTTTTTAACATTGATTGTTTATTAGTGTTGATCACTGTATAAGCATGTTTACTACTATGATCAGGGCAGCTGTGATTGGCCTTGGTACCATGTGATTGCTTTGACCAATCAGAAATCACACAGTAGTAGGCAAGGCATCATGACGGACAGCCTTGTTTACTACAGTAACTGGTCACATTGTACTAGTGCCACTCACCGTGACCTTGTACCATGATCTGCTGTATCTGGGGGGCACAGCAGTCAGATTGTGCCACTGCAAGCTTCTGGGAGGATGGTACAAGTATGTCATCCTGGAACCAGAGAGCACCTGCCCGGCCAATGTACATAAATGGAAATGGTCAGGGTCAGGTTTACCGCAGTCAAATAATTAATGAGCAATAAAGGACTAAATACAGGTCCATACACTGTATTAGTTTCTTTAATGAAACCATATTGGAAAATGCATGCATGATCTCCTCTTTTCTAGAGCACCCTGAATCCCTGAAAACCTAACACTTTTGGCTCTCTTCCCTGTGCCTCACTTGTGAATTGTATGGCCACATATCAGTAGTGGGCCAGTAAAGAGGTGCAAAGGGACGTGGGCCAGGGCTTGTTGGCTTATTAGGGGATCTTGGTTCTCTAGAGATGAAAACAAATGATTACACAGTACTTTCCCACTCATTTGTTTCTTTGCCGTCTCAGTTCATCCAAAACTGTTAGATTGATCACTGGCTTGTCTTACAGGGATTCAATGGGTAGACTCCCCTCAAATATATGTATTCCTTCTCCTCTGCAGTATTTATAGTGCAAAGTAAAAGCCATCAGCAAGACCTAGGCCCCTGCAGACATCCGTGTGTCACTGCAGATATGTTATAGAGAAGGTTAAAGAGTGGTATTAACCACTTGCCGACCAGGCTTTTTCTGGTAAAAAGAAAATCACGTATAACCCCCAAACATAATTTTTTTTATTTTTTATTTTTTTTAAGCAGAGACCCTAGGAAATGGCAATTGTTGCAATTTTTTATGTCACATGTATGCTCTCCATAGGCAGTGCTTTAAACACCCTTACAAGATTACCTGTTTAGCGTTACAGAGGAGGTCTAGCGCAAGCACTATTGCTCTCGCTCGAACATTCCTGGCAATACCTCAGGTGTTTGAATATCGTTTACATATGCACGCGTGACTTATGTGATTGCTTCTGTGCACGATCACGGAGGTATGGAGGCACTTTAAAATTTTTTTTTTTTTTTTTTTGATACACTGTACCTTTTTCAATTTTTATTCCTCAATCATTTTTATTTTTATTCCTATTACAAGGAATGTAAACATCACTTGTAATAGAAATGAAGATGACAGGTCCTCTTTATGGAGAGATCTGAGGGTCAAAAAGACCCCAAATCTCTTCTATACCTTTTTATGCTGGGTTTAAATATGCAGCACCTTACAGCAGAAGTCCAGTGCATCCCGGTTCACTGATTTAAGTCTTATTTCAGCCTTGGCTGAATTCGGACCTCAGACCAAAAGACGCACAGGGATCCTGTTGCAAATTGCATTGGAGCCGCTGTGGATATATGTAAATCGGCTCCATAGAGAGCCAGTCACAATCTCCTGCTGTGACGAAATTCACACTTGTGTGAACCCAGCCTTAAAAACAAAAGGAAAAAAAAAAACACACTAAGGTAACAGTTCATGAGACTGCTTACATAGTCTGGTTGAAAAAAGCAACCAGTAAAGGGATATATATATATATATATATATATATATATATATATATATATATATATATGTATATATGTATGTATATATGCGATCCCATGCCCACAAATAAACACCAGCAAAGCATGTTCCAATTTGCCCCAGCAGGGGGAAAAAAAATCACTTCCTGTTCCTCCTCTTCCTGTAGGTAGGGCTTTGTATTTTTAAAATATGAGGTACCCAACAAGTTTACTTTTAAAGCCAAAGTAAAAAAAAAAAAGTATGAGCATTGAAATGCAAGTTGAGAAAAGGTTAGCAACTGTTAAGAATGTTTTAATGTTTAGCTAGGATTGTTCTTGCAAATGGTTGGAAGTTTTAGTACGTATTTAAAGATCAATACAGAAAGATTGGTTACTTTTGTGCAGCCCTAAAAAGTTATCATTGGCAAGGTACCATAAGTCTGTTCTCACATGCTCAGGTAAAATATATCTTGGCCATAAAACTCGGGGTAGTGAAAGCTGGAAACCCCAGTTTTAAATATTATATTATATCATTGCCCTACTCTAAGGAATTAAGAAATTACAGCTTTCATATATTTATGTAGTATTTTATTTTTACAGTAGTTAATGTGAGAACAGCATTGATACGGTGAATCCAAATATTTCCTCCTAAATCAACTTGCTAAATTTGGAATTTCTATCCTAATAAAACATGAAAACAAAGATACAGTAGGAATAAATACCCTGTAGGTGTCACTGTTTCTGCTGCAGCTTATTAGTTTGCCTCATGTTTCCTATAGTCACTGACTGAAGCAGTGACATATTTTGGGTACATGTAGGTAAAGCAGTTCACGAGTTCAAAAAACCTAAATTCCTCATTTTATTTGCATTCGCAAAAGACTTGCATCTCTGCTGAGTATAGTCATCATAGTAACCTGGAGATACCAGCCAGGCTCTAGTATTTTCTCTATTACAGCATAAAACCTGCATGACCACCAGACATGCTATACTTGATGACAAAGGACTGGTGTTGGTGAGAAAACAAACTGTAAATATCCACTCTGGATCATTGGCATCGATGGCAAAAATATTTAGGCTCCTGTGAATCCACCAGGTCATTTTCAGCTCTTTGCTTGGGATTTCCAAACTAAGAACAGGAACTGGCAGAGGGAATGGATTTTTTGTTTGCTTCATCTGCTGATACTGTATGCTGACCAAATTAATTGCAGTCCTCTGTCTGCTAATCCCTTATCCTGCCTTCTTCACTGTAATGTGGTGCACACACCCAGAACTATGAGTCATGTCTGTCTCATCCTTTTAACACCAATCTGTATACAGCCTTTTCTTTCTGCTTTCCTACTAAATTAGTTGACTCTGTGGGGCTGCTTCGTTCGGAAAAAAGTTACAGCGTTGCCCACGACTATCGGATGGCAACTCTATTCCTTCCATGCAGCAAAAAAAAAGTCTGGAATCTGATTGCTATAGACATCACAACTTATCTCACTTTTTTTTTTTGTATTAAGCAGGCCTAATCTTTTAAATTCACATATGCATGATGAGACTTCACTTATTATATTTATTTTTTTCTTCTTCAATCTACAGATCAGGCCCTTCCCTCCACTGAAGCCAGAAGAAATGCCGTGGGATTCCCCTCTGAGCAAGCACCAGCTACACCATGAGTGCGCTCCCTGTCTCTTCTACCTGAGCTCTGGAACCTCATCCCCTCCAGTTCCTCCCCTAAGAAGAAATTTGTGTTTGTTTTTTAACTTTTTTTGTTTTATTTTGTTTTATCTTCACAAAACCAGCAAAAATTGTACATAAGAATTTTTTTTAAATGTATCAAAATGTAAAAAAACTAAAAACAAAAAAAAAAAAATTATGCGGAGATGGGGAGTATGTGAGGGGTGAGGTAGGGACCGTGGGAGGGTGGAAAGTTTGTTGTTCCCATGTGAGCAGAGCAGCCTAAAAAAGGCAAGGGCCGCTTCTGTTAAGGAAAGGGTTAAAGGATCCATTCCCTTTCCCTCACATACCCCTAATCCTGCACAACCACCCTCCCTGCCCCCCCCCCCCCCCCCTAAAAAAAATTACCGGCTGCACTGAACTTGCGTATGTTAAAGCCCTACCACCACCACCCTTGGCGGTTAAAACTATTTATTGTAAATAAGGATTTCTCATAAATTGTGTATTGTCCAAAACTGGCTTTGTGTTTTCAATGTGTGAATGGCTAGATATGGTTTGCTGTATATCGTGTATTATGTGGTGTGTTTGAGCTTAGTTTATTGAATTTGTAGTCCTTTTTTATTTTCTTGTATAGCGTGGTAATCCAAGGTGACAGTGATCATGACATGTTTTTTGCTGGTCTTTGTATCTTTTCTTTTATCAACAGCCATATGTATTTCCTCTCCTCTTCCCTTCCTGTCCTTCCCCTTTTCTGAAATGTGTATTTCAACCCCCCCCCCCCCCACACACACACACGCCCACCTCCGTCTTTTATCTCTCATCATTGCTTGTCCCTTATCTCCCACTAACACGTTCTTGCTTCCTTTTATGATATTGTTTATCATCTTTATTCCATCATTTATGCTGCCATAATGCTCGTGCCTCTCCCTGTCATGTCTTCAGAATTCCTTTCTAAGCTGCATATACAGTAACATTTCTACCTTCAAATTTGCCTCGCTTTTTTTGATATTGAAGTCCTCATTCACTTCCCGTCACATTACATATCGCTTTTTATTGCACAACAGTCCAATATAGTCACATAGGTATACATAGGCTTTTGTAGAGCACCCAAGGCCCTGCCTGCTAGAGCAGCACACCCTCATATGGCCTTGAGAGTTTATTGAATCCTGTGAGCAGTTCTTCCCCAGTGTACACCCACACTTGATTGTTTGTTTAAGAAACGTGTAAAACCTCAGAAAAAGATTGAATGCAATGTACATGATTTCCATTGCAAAAGAGCCAAACAAAGGTGTACACTTTTGCAGTGTAGTTCATAGGGTTCTAAAACTAAAGGCAGAGGATGAGTGGGTGATATACTCCAATTCCGATTCCTGGCTGCTCTTCATGCTGGAAGTGGAAAGTATGGATCACTGACTCAAAGGCTGAACACCTACCTTTAGCAATATCTCTACAGGAGACTATTCAATGATTTACTATGCTATTAGCATAAAATGGCTGTAAAGTCGGAAGTTTTTTTTAATCTTAATGCATTCTATGCATTAAGATAAAAAAAAAATAAAGCCTGAGTGCAACAGCCACCCTCAGCCCCCCTAATACTTATCAGAGCCCCATCTCTGGCGATGTCCACGAGTGTCTCAGCCATCCAGGACTCTCCTCCTGATTGGCTGAGACACAGCAGTGGTGCCATTGGCTCCCGCTGCTCTCAATTAGCCAATCAGGAGAGAGGAAGCAGGCCAAATGTGGGTGGCAGGCTCCCTGTCTGACACGGGCAGCTGTGATTCGGCTCAGGTGTCCCCATAGCAAGCTGCTTGCTGTGGGGGCACTCAACAGAAGGGAGGGGCCAGGAGAGCCAAAGTGGAACCCGTGAAGAGGATCTGTGCTGTGGAAAAGGCCTGTGCAAAACCAGTACACAGAGCAGGTAAGTTTTTGTTATTTTTAGAGGGGGAAAAAGAGGCTTTACAATCCCTTTAAGTTGACCGAAATGTAATCAATAGGTGGCCCTGTAGACACCACTCCACCCTCGAAAAATCGAAGAAGCCAGTCAAACACCATGTGGGTATTCTGATAGCTGGAGGTGCCAGCTGCCAGAGTACAATAGCTGCAGCAGAAGATTTATCCATCCATGCTGTTTAGTTTGAATGTTGAATTGTGTTAAATATTTTTATTTTATTTTTTCAGGGAAATAAAATCTATTGGCATATGGCCAGCCTCATTAAGCCCAGCAAAATTGTGCACATCATGGACCAGTTACACTTCCAAACATGCCTTCGACTGGATTTACTGAAAATTAGAAGTAGAATTAAAGGCAAAACCTTTTTCTTTTTGGATAACGTAAGGGAGGGCTACAATCCCCCTTTTAGTATTTTTTGCCATCTGTGCCCCAGTTGCAAGATTTCCTTTCACTTCCTGCCCCTGGTGAGAAATCAAAATATTTGTCTTTTAACTTTCACTCTCGGGGTATAATAGCAAACAAGACAGAGTGATTGTCCCCAATGGGTCACAGGCAGCAATAAAAACCTGATGGGTGTTTTGATCGTTGCCCCTCCATCAAAAAAAAAAAAAAATATTGGCTCTTATACAGGATTTATCTAGTGCCAACAGTTTGCACAGCGCTTTAGTTATTCTCTAGTTATACTTTAAAGCCGAGCTCCATGTTTACTATAACCACTTGCTTACTGGGCACTTAAACTCCACTCCTGCCCAGACAAATTTTCAGCTTTCAGCACTCATTGTATGACAATTGCGTGGTCATGTAACACTGAAATTTTTATCTCTTTATTTTTTATTTTTTCCCCCACAATTTTTTTTAATTTTTTTTTGTATTTGATCACCTCTGGGTTTTTTGTTGAAAAAAGACCAATAATTTGGAAAACAAAACAGTTTTATGTTTTGTTATAAAGTTTTGCAAACATAATTTTTCTCCTTCATTGATGTACGCTGATGAAGCTGCACTGATGGGCACTAATATGCGGTACTAAGGTGACACTGATAGCAGCAATGGTAGATTACACTAATGAGGCACTGATTGGCATCACTGGTGGGGATCGATAGGTGGCACTGATGACTGGTGGGCACCGATTGGCACTGGCAGGAGGTACTGGTTGGCACAGATGAGGCTATGCCTTTCTCTTCGGGACAGATGTCCCTTCAACAGAAGCCGGTGATCAGCTTTTTTTTTCTGCTCATGCTATCTATTATCAAGCTTCGGTTTACATCACATGATTGGCTGTCATTGGCTGACAACTGATCACATGGTCACATGGTAAGGGGCCAGGATAGGCCCCTTACTCTGATCACCCGAGTCTCATTAACTCGGTGATCGAGTGCACCATGCGTGTGACCTGGGGAAGGGAAGACTTCTATTGACAGCCTCCCGGCAATGTAGGTCTGTGCCGTCATTCGGTTATAGCATGGACGGGAAGAGGTTAAATAGTCTTTTGGACCAAGCTGGCCAAAATTAACTAGTTTGTTAATGAATCCATTTGTTTATCGTATGACCACATATCGGTGATGAACCAGTAAAGAGATGTGCCACAGCCATCCACCTGTGTCCCCACCTCAGCCAGTCACAGGCTTGCATTCATTGATAAAAATACAGGTCTTTTTGTAAATGGCTGAGCAGCACTCGACTCAACTTGATTTTGTTCCAGGAGCAGACAGGAAGTCCCCATGCCACTGCTGGAACACAGTCCCGCATACAGTATGTGGTTCATGCTACATACAGTTTTACAGGTCTGACAGCAACCACAGAGATTAGTAAAGGAAATGGTTCCTTTGGACCAAACTGGCCCAAACGAACTTGAAGGATAAGTTCACTTCTTGCAGGTAAAAAAAAATTGCTTTTTATTTTTATTTTTTGGAGCATGGAAAGCATTCAGCAGATCGCGGGAGCCATGCGGGACTCCCTACAGACTCTTGGTGTAAGCTGTCTGACCGTACATTGGGCACGCAGTTTCACACTGACGGGAAGAATCCATGGAATACCAGAGAGCTCAACAGCACCCTGATAGTTCATTGAGGACTACAAGCCGATAGCTGCAAAATGTAGGCAACTCTGTGAATCAATGATGCTTGCAGTGCCCTGCATGGCGGCAGTTTTTTTTTTAAAATGGAGGCAGTGAGCAGGGGTAGAAGATTCCCGTTCACTGTCACAACTGAGGATTGGAGGGTGTGGGGCTGGTGCTACAGTAACATGTTACATGTCTCACCCTGAATATGGGTAGAATGTTCAGAAAAGGTGAACTTCTCCATTAAAGCAGGGATCTCCAAACTACGGGCCCCTCCAGCTGTTGCAGAACTATACATCCTATGATGTATTGTAAAACCCTGACATTTACAGACATGACTAGGTATGGTGAGAATTGTAGTTCCTGAACAACTGGAGGGCCATGGTTTGAAGACCCCTGCTTCAAAGTGAAAGTAAACAGGCTTTAAACCAAGATAAGATTTGTATATGCAAACCTGATTTACGTATACTCTACTACTCTTGGTTAAATGTGTTGTCTCAAAACAAGCAAAAGTTGAAAATCCTAATAGTACAATTTCACAATCAAAAACTGCCTGTTTATCTTGGGCCTAATGCAAGCCATGTGTTTGATCATAGTGGTAGGTTGCCATCAGCTTTTGATTGAAAACACAATTGCATGGTCCACAGCAACCATTCTCAGATGTTTAGAATAATTTTCCTGTTTTGAGCGAACAGACTATTGAAGTTGAGGTGGCGACTGAAATTTTCAGTGCATTTTCGATGGCAGAAGACTTTGTAAAACTGAAAAAAGCGTGTGGCAAATTGCTATGGATAGGCTTCCAAATCGGACTAGTGCATGTTAGCGTAGTCCAAGACCAGCCATTTTTTTTTCTGAGCTGTTTTTCTACCCTTTTTTTCATTTTAATCTACGCTCATGGTTTCTGGGTTTAAAAAAAAAAAAAAAGTTGTGTGTTTTAAACCCCTCATTTCTGTCCTTGCTTATGATCACTGTCCCCTACTCTTCCCCCTCCCAACCAGTTCACACCAGGCTCTTGATGTCCCACTCGTCAGCTTCTCTCTCCTAGCTGTGCCAGCAGTGTGACAATCTCCTGCTGCTCTATGACCCTTCCTGCTCAGAACAGACTTCCTCCCACAATTCCCCCAGGCCTACATTACTATCGCCCTCCAATACTAATTACTGCAGACACACCTCATTGCTTGTGTGTGGCTGTGTGGTTTAGGGAGTAAATGCATGCATATGTGAGCATGTTTAGATGTATGTACATATACAGTAAGTTGCTCTCTGTATCTTTGAATGAGTTATGCATTCTGCCTCAGAAGCCATCCTTGCCTTGTACCAGAGCTTCTAGAAGGAGTTTTCCTTTTCTGCGCATTAACAATGTTCAGTTTCCTGGCAGAGAAGAGGTTACACTGTCACGCTCGGTAGGGTTTTGTCTCTGGCAGAGAAGGCTATGCATTGCTATGCTCTGTATGTTTGTTATTGGCTGGGAAAGAGTTACATTGCTAAGCTCTGCACTGTTCTCTGGCAGGGTGCTGGTTAATCCTCTGTTCTGGCCTTGCTGTAGATTAGTGGGGGGGTGGAGGTCACTGCTGCTCCTCCAGATTTGCCCGCGGGGGGGTCTGCCTTACTGCCAGGTAAGTGGTGAGTGGGGGGACTGCGTTGCCCAGCAACAGCCCAGATGTCTGACCCTGTACAATGTGCATTGACACAGCTGTGTGCAAAGAGGTGTGCATGCAAGATAGGGAGAGGGTTGTTTGTGAGATATAATGGATGTTTGCCGGAAAATGAAGAATATTTCTAAGACTGCCTTGTGCGATGCTTGATGCACATGGGCATTTTAGAAGAGAACTAAATAATACATAAGTGTATGCACAGGAGGTAATCTAGTACATGTAATGTCACAAAATTCATGTCTACTTATGAACAACTATATAAAGTGTGTGTATGTATGTATGTATATATATATATATGTGTGTATGTATATAGATATATATAGATACACAAACACACACACATCAATGGTGCTTATAGGCTTTCTGAGCATGAACATTTAAATAAGTAAATATGCAGTGTTCATTTTCACATCGTTCCTTAGTGCTGTTTTTACTTAAGCACCAAATTAAATTTACACGTTCTGCCACTTTTACAAAAGAAATGCTGCTTTTTGCAGTTTTAATTGTAAATGACCGTTTGTGCTCTAAAATATGCTGGTAGCTAACATTTTAAAGGATATTTTCAATGTATCTCCCCTGCGTTGGGTTTGCTTTTCAATTTAATTTAAATATAGATTTTACTGGAACTTCGCTTTCTGGAACATGGTTCATGACGGATACACTATACTGTGAAAGGTCAAAGAAACTTTGCAAAATCTGGAAGCTTACAGTAAGTAATTTTGAGCTTCTAGGGATTTTTGTTTTTTAACACACGCCTAGCACAGGGTCCTTTGAGCCGTTCTTTCATTGATTCTGCTGCACAGCAACCAAATTAGTTTTAACCAACATAAAGCCTCAACGTAAATATAATAGTTAAAGGGTAACTCCATTTTCATGAGAAAAAAATGGCTAATAAAAAAAATATAGCGTATACAATTGTGACTCAAGTCATATTGTATTTGAATGTTTTTAAATAGTCCCTTTGCAATCTGCAGCACTGTAATTTTCAGGTGGTGTACAGAACACTCCCTAAAAATGTCATGTTCTGCTTGTGTGATTGGCTTATTGCTTATCCCAGAAGTCCTTTTGGGGGAGATATTCCCAAAATCGTGTCTAAGGCTGGGTTCACACTGCTGCGGCTGGGAGACCCGGATGTGATTCGCACCGCACTGCAGTGCAAATCACATCCGATGGGAGTTCAGCCATATAGATAGTATGGCTGAATTCGTATCGCACCCGCTCCAAACTCGCACAGGACCCTTTTTTTGGTCCGCAGCAGAATCGGATCGCATGGGTGTTCACACCATGCGATCCGATTCCTGTCCGAGTTTGCAGATCGCACTGCGATATGCGAACTGATCTGGGGGTGTCATTAAGGTTTCACTGACACTCCCAGCAGTCCGCATAGGGCAGTGTGAACTGCCGGCGGGAGGCATGCGATGCAGGAACCCGACGCGGGTTTGCGGCGTTCCCGCATCACTTCAGTGTGAACCCAGCCTAAAGGGATACAGACACTGCCAATTTCCTCATTAGAGCCCTGTAGCAGCTGATTGATAATTAAAAAACACATCTCATACAGATTCACTCTGTACACGGACATAGACTAATACACACCTATTTCTTCAGAATAACAAAAGTTAGGAATCTGCTACAAAGTGTTTAAAATTTTTGCAATGTACAGTTCCTTGAAAAAGTGTTCATACCCTGACATTTTCCACCTTTTGTCATGTTACAACCAAAAATGTATTTTATTGGGATTTTATGTGATAGACCAAAGCAAAGTGGCAAATAATTGTTAAGTGGAAGGAAAATGATAAATGGTTTTCCTTTTTTATTTTATTTTTTTATATACACGTAAATGTCTGAAAAATGTAATGTTTTTATTCAGACCCCTTTCACACCGGGATGCTTTGCAGGCGCTACAGTACTAAAAATAGCGCCCTGAAAGAGCCGCTCCATTCACTCCAGTGTGCTGGCAGGACAGTCCTGCTAGCCGCATCTTTGGATGGTGTGTATACCGATCCTGCCCATTGATATCAATGAGGCAGCGTGGCTATACCGCCGGTAAAGCGTTGCTGCAGCAGCACTTTGAGGGTGGTTTTAACCCTTTTTTGACCGCTAGCAGGGGGGTTAAAAGTGCCCTGCTAGCGGCCAAATACCTCTGCAAATGCGGCGATAAAGCGCCGCTAAATATATTGGTGCTTTACCCCTTCCCCAGTGGGAAAGGGGCCTTACTAAAGTCTAGTGGAACCAATTGCTTTCACAAGTCACCTAATTAGTAAATAGTGTGCACCTGTGTGTAATTTAATCTCAGTATAAATACAGCTGTTCTGTGAAACCCTCAGCGGTTTGTTAGAGAATGTTTAGTGAAAAAACAGAATCATGAAGGCCAAGGAAGACACCAGCCAGGTCAAGGATAAAGTTGTGGAGAAGTTTAAACCAGGGTTAGGTAATAAAAAATAAAATACCCCAAGCTTTGAACATCTCATGGAGCATTGTACAAGCCATCAGCTGAAAATGGAAAGAGTGGCACAACTACAAACCTACCAAGACATGGCCATCTACCTAAACTGACAGGCTGGGCAAGAAGCAGCTAAGAGGCCCATGGTACCTCGAGGAGCTGCAGAGATCCACAGCTCAGGTGGGAGAATCTGGCCACAGGACAACTATTATTAGTCGTGCGCTCCACAGATCTGGTCTTTATGGAAGAGTGGCAAGAAGAAAGCCATAAGAAATTGCGTTTGTAGTTTGTGAAAAGCCACGCAGAGGACACAGCAAACATGTGGAAGAAGGTGTTCTGGTCCGATGAGACCAAAATGTAACTTTCCTTTTCGTACATCAGGGGACACAGTCATAGTAGTTACTATGTGGGTTATATGCCACCTTTAGGTGATGGACACTGGCATGCCCTAAGACCAGAAGTGCACTCCCTATATAACCCCTCCCACTACTGGGAGTACCTCAGTTTTTTTCACCAGTGTCTAAGGTGTTGGTCATGGTAAAGATGTGCTGTGCTGAGCTCCACTGGAACAATCCTTGCTGGGGCTAGCCATGCTGACCGAATCCATTCAAAGTGTCCTTTTTTTTGGGCCAAATGGAATGGTATCCGAAGAAACTAGGTTTTGTCTGTGAATGCTTCTCTTTTTAGAGAGCTGAACCCTGGGATCCAGTACTTTTTGGTAGTAAGGCCATAAAGTTTTACTGGCAGGGTGCTGTTGCAGGTCCAGGATTGTGGGTTACCTCTAGGTTCCCCTGCTCCTGAAGGTTTACGGAGCCCACCGTGAAGGGTGAAGATTGGGTTTACCACAGAAAACCTGGCGGTGGGAAGGTTAGTGGATTTTTCTAAGAAATATCAGAATTTTCTTATGAATGTCTGCTTTAAGTAAAATAATGTCATGCCTAAGCAACTGTCCTCTGGTAAGTAAGAGGGGGGACTTGTCTCCCCGCCTGTTGCCCCCTATGCTGTTATTTACCTCCCTCTCCTGGGGGATTTAAGAGCCCGGATTCACTTAAAAAAAAAAAAATGCACCGGCCGCTCTGCTTTTTTTTTTGAATACCCCCCCCCCCCCGCCATGCTAGCTCTGGGTGCCAAGGTACCTGTAATCCCACTTGCACGGGAAAACCCATCCTTTTAAAAACGGGGTAGAGCGGTGGGCAATGCTGAGGGGCGGGGCTAACGCGTTGGAGTTCTCCAATGCCAGGTGCACGTGGAGGAAGCTTATAAAAGCACACTGCTGCTTCTGGCTGTGGAGGGACACAAGCAAAGAGGTGGCATTACGTCAGGTTTGGTGACAAAGGCATTTTCCCTTGACACGTTATTACTGCTTCAGGCTGGGCATTAATAGCAGCATTATATTGCTGGACTATAGCCTAGCAGTGTGCATTCTTCTGGTATTGCGTCTACTTTGTGCATCAGGCTATGAGTGGAAGAGGGACCAGGAAATCCTCAAAGGCTTCTAGAGTTTCGATTGTTTTACAGCAACCTAAATCCATCTCCAAAAGAATGTCCTCCTCCTCTGAGAGGGATGCAGCCGGTCAGAATGAGCCATCAGGGGAGACTGATGTTGCAGCAGCGCTGGACACTTCAGCCCCTATATATATATATATATATATATATATATATATATATATATATATATATATATAATCACAGGAGTTTTTTTTTTCTTCTACCATTTATCATTTGGAAAAGAAGATTGATGCTATGATCACGCTCCATAGTGGGTCCAAACGTAGCAGATCCCCATCCAGTGCTCAGGACCCTCACTCATACATAGTTACATAGTTAGTCAGGTTGAAAAAAGACACAAGTCCATCCAGTTCAACCTTAATTCTGTTAGTTCAATACTGAGGTGCAAGGGACAGGGGATCAGGAAGGTCTTCCAAAAGATCTGGAAGATACTAATATATCCTCTTCCGAGGATCCTAATATGGAGGGAGTAGTCTCACTAGACAGTTTACTTGTACACTCCCTTACTAAATTGGTTTGCTTAACTTTTCTGCTGCCTGTAGTGCAGTCTATTGATGAGCCCACCTCTGGTTTGGGATCACTAAAGCCTCCCCCATCTGGGGATGCTTTTCCTATCCATTCATGGCTAAAAAAGCTGATATATTTGGATTGGGAACACCCAAATAAGCAGTTTTTTCCTCCAAAAAAGTTTTCTACACTGTATCCTATGGAGGAGGATTTCTATAAGAAATGGAACATTCCAGCAATTGATGCTGCAATCGCCTCAGTGAATAAAAATCTCACTTGTCCGCTAGACAATGCGCAGATGTTAAAGGCTCTAACAGATACAAAGTTGGAATTTCTTTTTAAGAACAACATGTCTCTGGCAAGTTCAGTAGGGCAGCCGGTTCTTGAGGCAATTGGTGTATCTGTCCATAAAGGATCAGTTTGTAGAGATTCTTAAAGCGGTCCTCCACCCTGAAGTGGAAGTTCCGCTCATCTGATCCCTCCCCCCCTCCGGTGCCACAATCGGCACCTTTCAGGGGGGTGGGGGGTGCAGTTACCTGGATAATCCAAGTATCTGCACCCACTTCCGGGACAAGACCGCCGCAGATGCCCCCCCCCCCCATTGTGTTCTGGGAAATGCACAGTACCCAGGACACAGTGGGGAACAGCAGAGACACGCAGAGCGACTCGCGCATGCGCAGTAGGGAACCGGGCAGTGAAGCCGCAATGCTTCACTTCCTGATTCCCTGACAGAGGATGGCGGCAGGGGCAGCAGAGAGATGAGCGATCGCTCGTCATCTGCCGCCGACATCGCTGGACCCTGGGACAGGTAAGTGTGAATTTATTAAAAGTCAGCAGCTGCAATATTTGTAGCTGCTGGCTTTTAATATTTTTTTTAAAGGTGCAGAACCACTTTAAGATTCTTCCTGATCAGCAGGGCCAGCAATGGGCTGGCGTATCAGATGCACAATGTTTTACAGTGGATGCAATGAAAGATTCTATCATTCAAGCCCCACGGCTAGGGATGAGCTGAACACCCCCCCGGTTTGGTTCGCATCAGAACGAATGGACCGCAAATTCGTACGAACTTTAGAACCCCATTGAAGTCTATGGGACTCGACCGTTCGAAATAAAAAGTGCTAATTTTAATGGCTAATGTGCAAGATGCTGTCCTAAAAAGGGTTTGGGGACCTGGCTCCTGCCCCAGGGGACATGGGTCAATGGCTAAAATGTTTCTAAAAATTGCAGTTTTGGCGGGAGCAGTGATTTTAGTGATGATTAAAGTGAAAAAAAAGTGAAATATTCCTTTAAATATCATGCCTGGGGGTATCTATAGTATGCCTGTGAAGTGCCACGTGTTTCCCATGTTTAGAACAGTCCCTGCACAAAATTACATTTATCAGAAAAAAAGTAATTTAAAACTGCTTGCGTTTTTAATGTAATATCTGGTTCCGACAATATGGATGAAAATCATTGAGAAAAATGGCATTGGTAGACCCCCCCTGCCCATTACCAGCCCCTTTGGGTCTTGTACGGATATTAAGGGGAACCCCGTACCCATATTAAAAAAAGGAAAGACGTGGGGCCTGGGCAGAACAACAGTATACAGGTGGTGCAAACAAGACAGGGACTGTGTAGGTTTGTTGTGTTAAGTAGAATCTGTTTGTAATTTTGAACCTGGTACATTTTTAAAGTGTAGCTCCAGTCAAAAAATCTATTTTTAAGCTTTTTGGAAAACATAGGGAAGGGTTATCACCCCTGTATAATTTGTTTTGCCGCCCGTCTTTTTTTCATCTCACTTCCTGTTGTCTCCTTCTGTTTGCAAGTAGGAGACGTTTGTAAGTTGAATGTTTGAAAGTAGGGGCCTGCCCTATATGCTCTGCAGAAATGGCGGAACAAGGTGTTGGTTTTGCGACAACATTGTAAGCCCTCAAAGTGACTCTTGGTGGGCGCTGGAGCGCCCTGCTGTGAACGATTATATCAAGAATTGTAATTACATGCCATTGTTGAACAGTGGTAGAAAAATTGGGCCTTTGGTGGTTGTGGTGCTGGTGCTTGTGCCACAACACTATAAGTCCTCACAGTTACTCTCGGTGGGCACAGGAACAGGCCCTGCTGTGAAATATTATATCAAGAATTTTAATTACATGCCCCTATTAAACAGGGGCTGAAAAATTGGGCCTTAGGCACTGGTGCTGGTGCCACGACACTGCAACCTCTCCCATATACTCTAGTTGTAGTGCAGGAATAAGCCCTGCTGCAAAGCATTGCATCAAAAATTGTAATTAAATGCCCCTGTTAAACAGGGGCTGAAAAATTGGGCTGTTGGCACTGGTGCTACGACACTGCAACCTCTCCTATATACTCTGGTTGTAGTGCAGGAATGAGCCCTGCTGCAAAGCATTGCATCAAAAATTGTAATTAAACGCCCCTGTTAAAAAGGGGCTGAAAAATTGGGCCTTAGGCACTGGTACTGGTGCCACGACACTGAAACCTCTCCCATATACTCTAGTTGTGGTGCAGGAATGAGCCCTGCTGCAAAGCATTGCATCAAAAATTGTAATTAAGCACCCCTGTTAAACAGGGGCTGAAAAATTGGGCCTTAGGCACTGGTGCTAGGGCCAAGACACTGCATATATTAATAGTAAAAAGGTCAAGTCTGAGCATGTAGGCCCTTTACAAAATAATCTAGAGTGGGTGACTGGGGACAAAGAGAAGGCTAATTTATTAAATACTTTCTTCAGCTCTATGTACACAAAAGAGCATGGGGGAGTGCATGTCCATAATGGGGGTGATAGTGATACTGCCCATAATGATCCACAATGGCTTAAAAGTGATATGGTCCAGAAATATTTAGACAGTATAAAGGTGGATAAAGCACCTGGCCCTGATGGCATCCACCCACGGATCCTAAAAGAATTGAGCTCTGTAATTTCAGAGCCATTGTATCTAATTTTTAGGGACTCATTAATGACTGGAATAGTCCCACTGGATTGGCGCAGGGCAAACGTGGTGCCTATATTTAAAAAGGGATCAAAGTCTTTACCAAGTAACTATAGACCTGTTAGCTTAACTTCTATAGCTGGGAAGATACTGGAGCGTTTAATAAAAGACCACATAGACGAGTTCTTGCTGAACAAAAACACTTTAAGCAACAGACAACATGGATTCATGAAAGACAGAAGTTGTCAGACAAATCTGATTTCTTTTTATGAGGAGGTAAGTAAAACCTTGGACAGAGGGGTGGCGGTGGACGTGGTATACTTGGATTTTCCAAAAGTGTTCGATACAGTTCCGCACACACGGCTCATGTGTAAGGTAAAGTCTACAGGTTTGGAAATATCAGTTTGTAAATGGATAGAAAATTGGCTAAAAGACAGAATTCAGAGAGTAGTGATTAATGATTCTTACTCTGAATGGTCTAAGGTTATCAGTGGTGTACCCCAAGGTTCAGTGCTGGGACCCTTACTTTTTAACATCTTTATAAATGATATTGGGTCTGGGATCAAAAGTAACCTTTCTTTCTTTGCAGATGACACCAAGATATGCAGTGGAATAACGTCCTTACAGGATGTCTCCAATTTGCAAGCCGACCTCAATACACTGTCTAATTGGGCGACTATGTGGCAGATGAGGTTTAATGTTGATAAATGTAAAGTTATGCACTTGGGGCTAAGAATATGCATGCATCATACATGCTAGGGGGAGTACACCTGGGGGAATCCATAGTGGAGAAGGATCTGGGGGTTTTGGTAGATCATAAGCTCAATAACAACATGCAATGCCAAGCTGCTGTTTCCAAAGCGATATCATATTTCCCCTGTTCAAATCATTAGTAAGACCTCACCTGGAATATGCAGTTCAGTTTTGGGCACCAGTTCTCAAAAAGGATATCGGGGAACTGGAGAAAGTGCAGAGAAGGGCAACCAAACTGATAAGAGGCATGGAGGAGCTCAGCTATGAGGAGAGATTAGAGGAACTAAATTTATTCACTCTTGAGAAGAGGAGAATAAGGGGGGATATGATCAACATGTTCAAATATATTAGGGGTCCATATAGGGAACTTGGTGTTGAGTTATTCTCTGTACGGTCAACCCAGAGGACACGGGGGCACTCTTTACGTATAGAGGAAAAGAGATTTCATCTTCAAGTACGGAAAGGTTTCTTCACTGTTAGAGCTGTGAAAATGTGGAATAGACTCCCGCCAGAGGTCGTTCTGGCCAGCTCAGTAGATTGCTTTAAGAAAGGCCTGGATACTTTCCTGAATGTACATAATATAACTGGGTATTAACATAGGTAAAATTGATCCAGGGAAAATCCGATTGCCTCTTGGGGGATCAGGAAGGAATTTTTTTCCCCTGCTGTAGCAAATTGGAGCATGCTCTGCTGGGGGTTTTTTTTTTTTGCCTTCCTCTGGATCAATTGTGGGCATAAAATTGGGTATTTGGATTGTACGATTATTTTTTATTTTATTTATTTGTTTTTAAGGTTGAACTGGATGGACTTGTGTCTTTTTTCAACCTGACTAACTATGTAACTGCAACCTCTCCCATATACTCTAGTTGTGGTGCAGGAATGAGCCCTGCTGCAAAGTATTGCATCAAAAATTGTAATTAAACGCCCTTGTTAAACAGGGGCGGAAAAATTGGGCTGGTGGCATCATCCAGAACCAAAAATGTTCTTCCAACATATTAAAGGAGGAGGAAGAGGATAGACAATCAACATAACAGGACAGTCACTCAGCATCAGCATAGGCAGTCTTGAAGGGATGTGATATTTAAAAAAAAAATTATTCGGTTACATCAGCTTCAGGTGCTTGGTAGCTGTGGGTGATCCAAGACTGATTCATCTTGATGAAGGTCAGTCGATCAACCGAGTCGTTGAACAGGCGCACCCTGTGATCGGTAACAAAGCCACCAGCAGCACTGAAGGTGCGTTCCGAAAGAACGCTGGATGCAGGACAGGCCAGTAGCTCAATTGCATACTGTGCAAGCTCTGGCTAGTGATCCATCCTCAAGACCCAGTAAGCCAGAGGATTTTCGGTGGGAAAGGAGTCCAAGTCTGACCTTGCCCCTAGGTATTCCTGCACCATGTAAATCAGACGCTGGCGATGGTTGCTGGAACCAATCATACCTTGGGGCTGTGGACTAAAAAACTGTCTGAACGCATCGGTCAGACGGCCACCTTCTCCACCACTCCTTCTGACTGATGCCTCAGCAACACGTTGTCCAGGGCCAGGAGTTTGTAACCTCCCAGTCTCTGGGAACGCATTGCACAGATCTTTCTGCAAGGCCTCCCGGAGATGTCTCATCCTCTGCTCCCTCTGCGATGGCAAGATAAGGTTGGCAACCTTACCCTTTTACCGTGGATCAAGGAGAGTGGCCAGCCAGTAATGGTCCCTCTCCTTGATCTAAAGAATACGAGGATCCTTCTGCAGGCTTTGCAGGATCAGGGAGGCCATGCAGTGTAGGTTCGCTGAGGCATTCGGTCCGGAGTCCTCTGGGTCACTAAGGACAACATGATCCGTAGCTACCTCCTCCCAGCCACGTACAAGTCCACGGGTTTCTTGGGACTGTAAATCATCCCTACAAGACTGCTGCTGATGCTGAGTGTCAGCCTCCAACTACATGCTGACACAATTATCCTCCTCGTCCTCTTCCTGTGTGATGGGTGGGTCAGCAGGAACACTGTCTGGATAAATGGGGCCTTGAGAGGCAAGGAAGTCCTCCTCTTCCTGCCTCTGTTCTGCCTCAAGTGCCCTGTCCATTATTCCATGCAGCGTATGCTCCAACAGGTGGACAAGAGGTACAGTGTCACTGATGCATGCACTGTCACTGCTCACCATCCTTGTGGCCTCCTCAAATGGTGACAGGACAGTGCATGCATCCCTGATCATGCCCCACTGGCGTGGTGAGAAAAAAACGATCTCCCCTGAACCTGTCCTGGTGCTGTAGTCGCACAGGTACTCATTGATGGCCCTCTGTTGCGTGTGCAGCCGCTGCAGCATAGCCAATGTTGAGTTCCACCTGGTGGGCATGTCACATATAAGGCGGTTCTTGGGCAGGTTCAACTCCTTTTGGAGCTCAGCCAGCCGAACACAGACATTAAATGATCGGCGGAAATGCATACAGACTTTCCTTGCCTACTTCAGGACATCCTGTAAGCCGGGTACCTGCACCACCAGGTTAAGGACGTGAGCCACACAGGGCACATGGGTCAGTTGTCCCTGTCGGAGGGCGGAGAGGAGGTTGGTGCCATTGTCACAAACCACCATTCCTGGCTTAAGCTGGCGTGGCGTCAATCACCTCTCGGCCTGCCCCTGCAGAGCTGACAAAATATCTGCCCCAGTTTGGCTCCTGTCCCCCAAACAAACCAGCGCAAGCATGGCATGGCATCGTTTTGCCTGCGTACTTGCCTAGCCCATTGAACGCCAGCAGAGCACCACTGGTTCTGAGGACAGAGCACTGGAAGAGGCCATGGAGGAAGAAAAAGAGGAGGGGGTGGAGGAGAGAGGTGTGTCACAACCAGTAGTAGCATTTTGGAGGCGTGGTGGTGGAACAACCTCCAACACTACTGCACCTTGTCCTGCATCCTTCCCAGCTGCCAGAAGAGTGACCCAATGGGCCATGAAAGACAGGTAACGTCCCTGTCCATGCCTGCTGGACCATGAGTCAGCGGTAATATGCACCTGACCGCCCTGTCCAGCGAGGCAAGGACATTGCCTTCCACATGCCGGTAGAGAGCCGGAATCGCCTTCCGTGAGAAAAAGTGGCGTTTGGGGACCTGCCACTGAGGAACCGCACATTGTACAAATTCACGGAAGGGGGCCGAGTCTACCAACTGAAAAGGCAGCAGTTGAAGTGCTAGCAATTTAGCCAAGCTAGCATTCAACCACTGGGCATGTGGATGGCTGGGAGTGAACTTCTTTAGACGGTCCAGCAGCTGGGGCAGGGAAATTTGCCTGCTATAATCAGACGTGGGTGTACTGCTAGCAGAGTGCCCGGAAGCACTTGGCTGTGACACACCTAATTCTACACCTTCATTCCTCTCAGAGCAGGTTTCAGAGAGGACAAAAGGTCTAGTGGGGTTGGAGATCCCAGCTAATGAGGAGCAAGGAGATGTCCGCTTTGTTCTTTGGTGTGGGTCTTTGAGGTACGCTTGCCAACGAGCTGCATGGCAGGTCAACATATGTCTGGTCAAGCATGTGGTGCCCAAGCGGCTGATGTTTTGACCACGCGAGATATGCTTGAGACATATGTTGCAAATAGCAGCGGTGCGATCTGATGCACTCGTCTCAAAAAAAGCCCACACCAAAGAACTTTTAGAATAACACGCAGAGGCAGCGACCTGCACAGGCGGAGCTCTGCGGTGTGATTCAGTCGGTGTGCTGCCCCTAAGCTGGCCCCCGGAGGGCATCCTGACTCGTTGGACATGTGCCTCCTCCTCCTCCTCCTCTCTCCTACCAGGCACCCACGGGGAGTCAGTGCCCTCATCATCCCCTCCCTCTTCATCGCTGGAGCAAATCTGGCAGTATGCTGCAGCTTGTGGAACATGATTGCCAGATTGCTGTCCTTCTTAAGCATCCCCTCTCTCTGCACTCACGCTACTGCCTTCCTCTAGCTGAGTATCATCATCAGAGCCTACAAAACACTGGGCATCCTCCTGGAGCATGTACCCAATACTGTGCTCAAAGAGTTCAGGGGACTCCTCAGGAGGACGTGGTGGGTCTAGGGAAGGAGTCACTGATGATGACATTGAGACGAGGGAAGACGATGCGTTGGCAGCTGCTTTGCTAGTACCCTGAGCCTGTGTGAGAGAGGATGAGGAGGATGAAGAGGGCTTGGTCATCCACTCTACCAAGTCTTCGGCATGATGCGGCTCAACACATCCAGCTGCCGAAAAGAAGGACAAGCGTGTCCCATGGCCACGTGCTGATGATGACGATGCACCGCGTCCACGACCAACACTGTTGTCTCTAGACACAGAGCCTGCTTGCCCTCTTTTATCGGCTCACGCCTGTCTGCCTCTCCTTTTTGGCCTTGCAGACATGGTAATGGCCTGAAGGGAGATGGGAAAACCAGCAATTGGGTAGTGTATATTGTGCTGGAGGCACACAACACCCACTAACTCCTGCAGATGCCTTTATTATAGAACAGGAATTAAAGGATCGATACTGGTGTATACTGTGCTGTGCTGGAGGCACACAACACCAACTAACTCCTGCAGATGGCTCAATTAGAGAAGAGCTATATAGGTGGATAATGGTGTATACTGCGGTCAGGGCACGCAGACAACACCCACAATCTCCTACAGCTGACTGAAAGCTCTATTACAGAATAGCAATATAGCTAGCTATATAGGTGGATATAATGGTGTATACTGCGGTCAGGGCACGCAGACAACACACACAATCTCCTACAACTGACTGCAAGCTCTATTACAGAAGAGCAATATAGCTAGCTATATAGGTGGATATAATGGTGTATAGTGCGGTCAGGGCACGTTGACAACACGCACAATCTCCTATAACTGACTGCAAGCTCTATTACAGAAGAGCAATATAGCTAGCTATATAGGTGGATATAATGGTGTATACTGCGGTCAGGGCACGCAGACAACACGCACAATCTCCTACAACTGACTGCAAGCTCTATTACAGAAGAGCAATATAGCTAGCTAGATAGGTGGATATAATGGTGTATACTGCGCTCAGGGCACGCAGACAACACCCACAAATTCCTGCAGATTGCCAAAAGCTCAATTACAGAAGAGCAAGAATGCTAAATCGGCCAATAACGAACGGTGTATACTGTGTTGAAGGTACACAGAGAACACCCACTAACTCCTACAGACGCCAGCACACTACACAATGCCGCTGCGCTGGCGGCCTTATATAGTGTGTGGCGTGTACTACACAGCCTGAGCTATGATCGGTCACAGGCATCCTGCCTGTGGCCAATCATGGCTCTCCTCGCTGCTGGCACTGTGATTGGCCAAGCATGCGTGGTCACAGTGCATGCTTGGCCAATCATGAGCCAGCAATGCACTGCGATGGTGCAGTGCATTGTGGGCCGTGAGCGCCACATGAATTTGGCGCGAACGGCCCATAACGTTCGGTATTCGCCAAACGAGCGAACAGCAGATGTTCGAGTCGAACATCAAGCTCATCCCTACTCACGGCTTATGCTAGGACTAGTGCATACACGTCCTGTGGCTGAAGAATTGGTCAGCCAAAGTATTGTGTAAGAAGCTCTTGGCCAGTTTCCCATTTCATGGTGAATGGTTATTTGAAGACGATGTAGATAAATATATCCAAAGGATCTCTAATAGGAAAAGTTCTCTTTTACCAGTAAAGAAGAAGTTTAAAATTTTTCCTTTTAAGCGTGCTTCCTCTCCAGTGCCAGAGGCATCTGCCTCTAGGCAGTCTCAACGGCCTCCACCGTTGGGTTCAAGAGGAAGACCTCAAGGGCAGCCCCAGGGCCAAAAGAGGATTTGGGGCAGAAAGCCTGCAAAACAAAATGCTAAAGCCTCCTTATGAAGGGCGCCCCTGCTTGCTCGGGTTGGGGGAAGGCTTCTGCAATTTTCAAAGATCTGGCAGGAACAAAGACAAGACAGATGGGTGGCTTGCTCAGTTTCCATAGGTTACAAACTAGAGTTACAAAAATTCCCATCTCCTCATTTTCAAAAATCAAATGTTCCCAGAGATCCAGAGAAAAGGAAGTCTCTCTTTCTAGCTCTGGATCATCTCTTATCCCAGGAGGTGATATCAGAGCTTCCCTTAGAGCAGTGATGGCGAACCTTGGCACTCCAGATGTTTTGGAACTACATTTCCCATGATGCTCATGCACACTGTAGTGTAGCTGAGCATCATGGGTAATGTAGTTCCAAAACATCTGGGGTGCCAAGGTTCGCCATCACTGCCTTAGAGGAACAGGGCTCAGAGTTTTATTCAACCCTTTTCACGGTTCCAAAACCAAATGGGGAAGTAAGACCCATTCTAGATCTCAATGATCTGAACTAGCACTTAAATATCCGGTCCTTTCACATGGAGTAAATCCAATTGGTTGTTTCCATTTTGCAAGGAGGGGAGTTTTTGGCATTGATCAATATCAAGGATGCATATCTCCACATGCTGATATTTCCCGCTCATTTGAAATTTCTGCGCTTCAAGGTAGAAAATCATAATTTTCAATTTGTGGCTCTGCCATTCAGTCTAGCCATCGCACTGCGCATGTTCACAAAGATTCTGGCACCTCCTTTAGCCAGGTTAAGGGCTCAGGGCATAACTGTCCTAGCCTATTTAGACGATCTGTTTTTAGTAGATCAATCAGTCTCTGGTCTAAACCAAAGTTTAATCTCAGCTGTAAGCTACCTGGAATTCCTAGGTTGGATACTCAACCTAGAAAAATCCTCCTTAAAACCATCGAGGAGATTACAGTACTTGTGGCTGGTCATACATACCGTACAAAAGAAAGTATTCCTACCCCAGGCAAGAATCAGCTCCATTAAAGAACTGATTCAACTTGTCAAAGTAAAGAGAAATCCTTCCATTCGGCTGTGCATGAAATTGTTAGGGAAGATGGTGACCTCCCTCAAGTCCGTCCCTTATGCACAGTTTCATTCAAGACTGCTACAAAAACACCATTGTGTCGGCCTGGAACAAGAAGGTTCAGGTTTTGGACTTTCCAATGCGCTTATCCCCCAAGGTGTGTCCGAGACTCAATTGGTGGTTGATAATCCAGCAACCTCCAAAAGGGGAAATCCTTTTTACCAGTATCCTGGAAAGTGGCAACAACGGATGCCAGCCTTCTAGGCTGTGTAGCAGTCCTGGAAGAAGCTTCTTTCCAGGGGAAATGGTCCGAATCAGAAAGGACCTTGTCCATCAACATTCTCGAGATTCGGGCAGTACGTCTGGCCCTAGAATCCTGGACGCTCAGGCTACGGAATTGTCCTGTCAGGATTCAATCCGACAATGCCACGACTGTGGCTTACATCAATCACCAGGGGGGCACGAGAAGTTGTGCAGCCCAAAAAGAGGTGAATTATGTTCTAGCTTGGGCAGAAAGCAAAATTCCTTGCCTATCAGTGATTTTCATTCCAGGGGTAGAAAATTGTCAGGTGGACTACTTAAGTCGACAACAATTGTTTCCAGGAGAATGGTCCCTTCACCCCGACATCTTTCTATCAATATGTCAAAGATGGGGTATTCCAGACGTGGATCTGTTCGCGTCCAGATTCAACAAAGTCGACAACTTTGTGTCAAGGACGAGGGATCCACTAGCGTGCAGACACCTTGGTCTTCCCATGGGATCAGTTTTCACTGATCTATGCATTTCCTCCGGTTTGGCTACTTCCGTGCCTTCTCCGCGGGAATTAAAGGAGGTGATTCTGGTGGCACGGAAGATCTTAGTTTGCCGAGATCATAAAGATGGCGCTAGGAATCCCTATTGAAACCCATATTCTAAAGGACTGTCCCCTTCAGTAGTGTCTACTTTGGTTAATGCTAGGAAGCTGGCCTCCAGAGTCATTTAATATAGAGTCTGGAAGGCATATGTTTGCTGGTGTGGATCCAGGGGTTGGCACACCAGGAAGTATGTCAAAGGTAGGATCCTTGAATTCCTGCAAATGGGATTGGAGATGAAGCTGGCCTTGAGTACTATCAAGGGCCGGGTCTTGGCCTTATCAGTATTTTTCCAATGGCCTCTTGCTTCTCACTCTCTGGTGTGTAGTTTTATTCAGGGGGTAACACAAATGAATCCCCTTGCCAGGGCACCTCTAAATCCTTGGCATTTGAATTTAGTCTTATTGGCTTTACAGCCTTCCTTTGGTTCTTTTGACAAGAAAAATAGTCTTTTTGGTTGCCATATCCTCTACCAGAAGAGTATCGGAATTGGCGGCTCTATCTTGTAAAGAGCCATATTTGATCATGGATAAGGTGGTATTGCGGCCTCATCCTAAATTTTAACCGAAGGTGGTGACAGGTTTTCATTTGAACCAGGATATTATTCTGCCTTCTTTCTTCCCAGAGCCTCGATCTAGACTGCTCAGGTTCGCAAAACAGATGTTTTGTTTGTACTGCCAGAAGGTCCTAAAAGAGGACAGGCAGCATCAAAAATCTACTATTCCCAAATGGATTCATCAAGTGATTGTTCAAGCTTATGATCTAAAGAAGAAAATTCCTTCTTTTCATGTTATAGCGCACTCCACCAGGGCTGTTAGTGCCTCTTGGGTGGTGCATCACCAGGCCTCTATGGCTCAGATCTGCAAGGCCGCAACTTGGTCTTCAGTCAATACATTTACCAGATTCTATCAAATCAATGTTAAAGGTCATGAGGATATTGCCTTTGGGTGTAGTGTACTGCAGGCTGCAGTATAAGTCCTCTAGCCTCTTAATGCCCTACCTTTTTTGTTGTCTCCCTCCCTTCAGTTGCCATTGCTATGGGACATCCCACATAGTAACTACTATAGCTTTGTGTCCCCTGATGTATGAAAAGAAAACAGGATTTTTAAAACGGCTTACCTGTAAAATCCTTTTCTTTGAAGTACATCAGGGGACACAAAGGGTACTCCCAGTAGTGGGAGGGGTTATATAGGGAGTGCACTTTTTGTCTTGGGGCCTGCCAGTGTCCATCACCTAAAGGTAGCCTATAACCCACATAGTAACTACTATGGCTCTGTGTCCCCTGATGTACTTCAAAGAAAATTATTTTACTGGTAAGTTGTTTTAAAGTTGTTTTAAAAATCCTGTTTTTTTTTTTTTTGGCCTAAAAGCAAAACACTATGTGTAGCGGAAAGCTAACACTGCACATCACCCTGAACACACCACCCTCACCATAAAACATGGTTGTGGCAGCATCATGTTGTGGGGATGATTTTCTTCAGCAGAGAAAAGGAAGCTGGTCAGAGTGGATGTGAAGATGGATGGAGCCAAATATAGGACAATCTTAGAAGAAAACCTGTTAAAGTCTGCAAAAGACTTGAGACTGGGCCAGAGGTTCACCTTCCAGCAGGATAAGGACCCTAAACATAAAGCCAGAGCTACAATGGACTTTAGATCAAAGCATATTCATATGTTGGAATGGCCGAGTCAAAGTCCAGACCTAAATCCAACTGAGAATCTGTGGCAAGACTTAAATTGCTGTCCACATCCAATCTGACAGAGCTTGAGCTATTTTGCAAAGAATGGGCAAAAATTTCACTCTAGATGTGCAAAGTTGGTAGAGACATGCCCAAAAAGACTTGCAGCTGTAATTGCAGCAAAAGGTGGTTCTACAAAGTATTGACGCGGGTGCTGAATACAAATGCAAGCCACACTTTTCAGATATTTATTTCTAAAAAAATAATAATGTAAAAATAATTTTATAATTTTTCTTCCACTTCACAATCATGTGCCACTTTGTGTTGGTCTGTCACAAATACCAATAAAATGCATTTACATTTATGGTTGTAACATGACAAAATGTGGAAAATTTCAAGGGAGTATGAATACTTTTTAAAAGCACTGTACATTGACCACTCAAAGGGGAATGCTTTTTTTTTCTTAATAAGAGTGGAGTTGCTCTTTAAACCTAGAGTAGTTTCACAGTATAGACCGGAAAAAGAATCTACCTCACAGTGTGATATAAAAACGCTATATCCCCTGCACTTCCTGGTCACAAGATTTATCTTAGATGTAGTGATAAGCAAGCTGAGCAAAAAAAGAATAATCTGCATCCCCAGATCATCACCTGAACCCCATTAAAGTCTATGGGATCTGAATTTTATTTTATATTCACCGACTGACACAGCTCCTCTCTTAGCCATTGGGTTGTTATGCCATTAAAGGCATTAAATTTTATGTAAAACACAGAACTTTTCAGTTCTGCCCAAGGGGCGGTCCCTTAGGTAACAACCCCCCAGCCGGCCATGCAACCAGCAGTTTTATTTTACCTAGTGAAGGAGAAGGACCTAGGAACCCTGACGGGCCCATCGGTCTGTGTTTTTTCTGCAGAAGCTTTGCTTTGTGCCCAAGATGAAAGATCCTGTGATCTGCTATCAACAGCCGGCTGGGTGACAGGCTGGATACTCTTATCCTTGTAGTCTCTCCAGTCCGGCCAGCGAGCGTGTGCAGGTCGCAGCTGCACGCTAGGCCGGCCACGATGTACCTCAGCTCCAGAGGTGGTCAGTGAGCTTTTATGCTCCTGGTCGCATAAATGACCAGGTTACTGATGTCTGCGTCACAGTGTGCCGAGGCCAGCAGCCACCCTGTACTGATCAGAGAGTGGGTCTGTAATGGAATGTCTCCCAGCTCTTCAGGACTGGCAAATACAGCTCTCCCTGCCTCAGTGGGGCTGAGCAGCTGGGCATTCCCTGGGAGGTCGATTTGGGGGTCTCTCACCTCCCTCTCTTTTCTCCCTGTCCCTATCTTCCCTCCCCCCTCCCTGTGGGGGATGCTGTGTGTGGCTGCTTAGCGGTGTGTATGTCATGTGCAGGGGCTCTCACCTGTGTGGGGGCTGCGCTGGCTGGCTGTGTCTTGAGTGGTGTTTTTTCATGTCCCTGGGGGTGCCTGTGATCTCTGCAGCGCTGATCACCGCCATTTTCTAGCTCTGTCCCTCATGGTTTTTCAGTGTCAGCGGCCATCTTAGGTATGGGCAAGGGAACGCATGCTCTCCTGTGTCTCGGCGGCCATTTTCCCTGTGATTTGTCCTTATACTGGATGCCGGCGGCCATTTTATAGAAGCCTGAGCATGTTTTTTCAGCTTCTCTAGAGACGGCATGTGTTCCTGTAATCCGGCGGCCATTTTCTCAGTGCTTTATGTCCTTATGCTGGACGCTGGGCGGCCATCTTCTTTGAGCCTGAGCACATTGCAGAGCAGTTTCAGCGCCATTAGTGGCAGATTTGAATGACACAGTGCAGATTCCTCTGCACCTGGGAGCTGACAGAGAACACAGGCACTACTTGTTGGACAGTGCAGAACCTGTCAGGTTGGTGAGTCCTGCGGGAAAGAACCCATCAGCCAGCAGCGGTAAGGAGGGTGGGACCATCACTGTCCTAAGTCCCCTTCAGGTGGCAGACAGGGTAGGGTCAGCATGGCTTCAGAAACTGGTGTTTCTTCCCCCGAAATCCAGGCAATTGCAACCGGTTCGCTTGCAGAATACATAGTGCCCTTAGATGCTCTGTAGGCGGTCCTCAATTTGTTCGTTGCCAAGATGGAGGCGGTGAGTGGGCGAAAAGATGATAAAAAGCGGCCCCTGCCCCCCCCCCATCCTCTGGAGAGAGCTCTGATACAGACTCAAGCCCTGCTGAGGCTGGTGACCCCTGCTCTGTCGTTTCAGATGACGCTGACCAGGACTGTCCAGACAGTGAGGATGAGTCCCCGTCTGGGTCCGTGCGCGACAAAGTGATTGTTGGAGCACTTATCACAGCTGTGTGTGTGATACCCTGAATATTCAGGAGCCAGCAGATCCCTCTGCTGATGTAGCGGCCCCTTTTGGGTCCCGTAAGCCAGCCCGTTCACCTAAGGTGTTCCCGTATCTGACTTATTTTGACAAGTTAATTTACAAGGAATGGGGTCAACTGCAATGGACCTTTTCGGTCCCCAAATACATGGCAGTGCGTTACCCCTTTGAGGAGAGCCTTCTCAAAAAGTGGTCAGCTCCTCTGGTCATGGACCCCCCAGTATCCAGGTTAAGCAAAGTAACCACAATCCCGGTAGAGGGGACTCCATCTCACGGACAGGAAGGCTGAGGCAGTGGCTTGTTCCTTGTTTACGGTTGTGGGGTCAACCATGCGACCAGTACTGGCATCCGCACTTGTGTCGCAGACACTAACTGAGTGGGCAAAACTGTTGCACCGCGAATTGGGAGAACAGCAGGCTTCTCCTGTCTGAGTGGAACTAACAGACCAACTAGTGCAAGGCCTTAAGTACATTTGTGACGCGGCCCTGGATACCCTCCCCCTGTTATCCAGGGCTTCGGTGTCAACAGTGGTGCTGAGGCGCCTGATTTGGTTGAAATGCTGGTCTGCTGACCAGGCATCCAAAAAAGCCCTGACGGATCTTCCTTCCTTGGGTCTTTGGAGCCTCTTTGGATGACATTATTAAGAATACCACAGGTGGTAAGAGCACACTACTGTCACAGGCCAGGAAGGTGAAGGCGCCACACCGTAGGCAAGGGCCCTCTTTTTCCGCTCACAAATGGCTTTTTCGTCCACCCGGAGCTTCAGCTAAACGTCCCCAGCCCGACAGGACGAACACGAAAGGACAGAAACGTGCCTGGAACCGCAAGCCTAACAAGCCTGCGAACAAAAGTGCTACCGCATGAAGGTTTGCCCCCACCCATGACTCTGGTGGGGGGTCGTCTTTGGGAGTTGGAAGCCCGGTGGTCCCCTCGACTGTCCGACCAATGGGTCTGTGATCTGATTTCCTACGGCTACAAGATAGTTCCTCTCTTGGCCGCAAAACAGATTCTTCCCCTCCAGCATACCCGTTTTCCTGGCTCGCAGGAGGCCCTCCTGGGGGCAGTAAGGGACCTGCTGAATTGCGGGGTGATTGTACCTGTTCCAGAATCGAAACGCTTCCGGGGGTTCTACTCAAACTTGTTTGTAGTTCCCAAGAAGGAAATGTTACGTCCAATCTTGGATCTAAAGGCCCTCAATCACTTTGTGAAAGTGCAGAGGTTCAGAATGGAATCAGTTCGCTCAGTAGTCACTGGACTCCATCAAGAGGACAGCCCGGGCATCCTTAGACATCCAGGATGCGTACCTGCACATACCCATATGCCTCCGGCATCAAAAGTTTCTGCGATTTGCAGTCGGGGAAGCCCACTACCAGTTTGTGGCTCTCCCTTTTGGTTTGGCATCAGCCCCCGAGTCTTTACCAAGGTATTGGCTCCTGTGTTGGTGTTGCTACGGCAACGCGGGATCGCGATCGTGGGTTACCTAGACGATCTCCTCCTGAGAGCTTCTTTCGCCTCAGAGTTAGAAGACGATGTGGCGATCACCATGCAGACCCTGCAAGAATTTGGGTGGCTGTTGAACCTAAAAAAAGTTTGTGATAGTACCGACTCAGCGTTTGGAGTACCTAGGCTTGTTGCTGGACTCCAGGGAGGTGAGAGTGTTTCTCCATTCAGACAAGCTGCAGACTCTTAGTGCCGCAGTAAAACTGCTGATGAACTGCAAGTGGTTGTCACTTTGCTTCTGCATGTGAGTCCTGGGACACATGATGGCCTCTTTCGAGGCAGTACCATATACCTAGTTCCACACCAGAGTCCTGCAGAAGGAGATTTTGACAAAGTGGGACAAATCTCCGTTGTCCCTGGATCGACAGATCCAGGTGAGCCAGTTAGTCAGGGATTCCCTGATCTGGTGGCTGAGGTCCCTGATGCTTCAGTTTGGGAAGTCGTTCCTACCTCTAAATTGGACAGTGATCACAACGGATGCCAGCCTATCCGGCTGGGGTGGAGTAATGGGAGTTCAGTCGACTCAGGGCCTCTGGTCGATGGAGGAATCCAAGTTGCCGATCAATCTGCTCAAACTGAGAGCGATTAGGCTATGCCTCTCCACATGGTCGATAGGACTGCAAGAGCATCCGAACAGGATCCGGTCAGACAATGCCACTGCAGTGGCATACGTCAATCACCAAGGAGGAACAAGAAGCTCGGCTGCCGCACGAGAGGTTGCTCACATACTTCGGTGGGCAGAGCGACATGTACCGGCCCTGTAAGCCATTTACATCCTGGGAGTGGAGAACTGGCAGGCGGACTATCTAAGTTGCCAGATGCTGAACCAAGGGGAATGGGCGTTGCATCTGGAGGTGTTCAGGCTACCGTGCCTGCGGTGGGACACAACAGATGTGGATCTTCTGGCCTCCCATCTCAATTGGAACGTGCCGATATTCGTGTCCAGGACGAGAGATCCGTGGGCAGACGCGTCAGATGAGCTGGTGGCTCTGTGGGATCAGTACCAGCTGATCTATGCCTTTCCTCCACTGAAACTGTTACCAAGTCTGCTTCGCAGAGTGGAGGCCAAGGGGATCCCAGTATTACTGATTGGCCCCAGTGTCCATGGTACGCAGACCTAGTGTGCCTAGTGGCAGGCACTCCCTGGCGACTGCCATTGCGAGAAGACCTTCTGTCTCAAGGTCCGATTCTCCATCCTGCTTTACCATCGCCGGCTTTAACGGCATTGCTATTGAGAGCCAGGTGTTGAGGAACTGGGGTCTGTCAGACTTGGTGATCCCAACTATGTTGAGAACACGGCAATCTTCTCGGAAGATATATCATCGTACCTGGAAGGCCTACATCTCCATGTGTGAGGAGAAAGGATGGCGTCCGCGCTCCTTTTCTATATCCAGGATCCTGCTGTTTCTACAGCAAGGAGTAGACCAGAAATTGGCTTTAAGCACCATTAAAGGACAAATATCAGCTTTGGCTGTCTTTTCAGTGACCCCTGGCATCTCACTCTCTAGTAAGTACTTTTGTCCAAGGGGTCCAGAATGTTGTTCCTCCGGTGTGTCCACCGTTACCTCCGTGGGATCTGAATCTGGTGTTGTCGGCGCTGCAAAAAACGCAATTTGGAAATACCAGAGAGATTCCCCTGTTGACTCTTTCCCAGAAAGTGGTCTTTCTAGTGGCCTTATCTGGTTATCCACAAGGATAAGGTGGTGTTGCGCCCATAACCGTCTTTTCTGCCGAAGGTGGTCTTGCCATTTCACATCAATGAGGACATTGTGTTACCATCTCTGTGTCCTAAACCGACACATCCTAAGGAAGTGGCCCTTCATGCTCTGGATGTGGTTTGGGCTCTGAAGGTGTATTTGTCTGCCACGGCTCCCTTACGGAAGTCAGACTCGCTGTTTGTTTTGGTGGCTGGTCCAAAGAAAGACATGACGGTCTCGTCGGACACCATTTCCAGGTGGATCGGGCAGATTGTAGTACAGGCCTACGCCTTGAAGGGGCAGGTGCCCCCCTTTCTGGTCACGGCCTAATCCACGAGGGCAATCGGAACGTCTTTGGCATTCTGACATCAACCATCTGTCGCTCAAGTGTATAAAGCGGCGACCTGGTCGTCTGTACACACTTTTACAAAATTCTGCAAGGTAGATGTCAGTGCATCAGCTGATGCCTGTTTTGGGTGCAAAGTTTTGCAGGTGGCCGTGTAGTTGCAATTGTATACACAATTTTTGAATTTTCCTGTTTTTTTTGGGTAAAAACACAGCACCTTTTAAGTCAATACCCTGTTGCATTTTTTACCGCAGTTTGGTGCAGTTTAAGGGTAGTGTCTCTCTGTTGAGGAGCACCCTGTTTTTTTGTGGTGGTTATTCCACACACTCGTTTTGTGGGTAAAGTTTATACTAGTTCCCACTTGCCATGGTGGATGAAGTTTTTAGACTGTTTTCCCGCCCCTCGTTTTGGCACTGCTTGGGACTTCCCAATGGCTAAGAGAGGAGCTGTGTCAGTCGGTGAATATAATAGAAAATAGGATTTTTTGTACTCACCGTGAAATCCTTTTCTCTGTAATTCACCAACTGACACAGCATCCGCCCCTCCTATTTTTCTTTGCGTTATACTGCTTGTTGACGTGCTGATGGCTACATGGCAGGCTGGAGGGTTGTTACCTAAGGGACCGCCCCTTGAGCGGAACTAAAAAGTTCTGTGTTTTACATAACATGTAATGCCTAGTCTTCTCCTAAAGGTGGCGTAACAACCCAATGGCTAAGAAATTAGCTGTGTCAGTCGATGAATTACAAAGAAATGGATTTTACGGTGAGTACAAAAAATCCTATTTTCTCACTCGTTCGTTGACAAACACAGCCTTCTTTATTCAGAACCACAGGGTTATATTGCCCCCTACAGGAGTAGGACACTAGGCAGAAAAAAGACTTGGCTATGCCCATGGGCAGTCCTAAGTGATATGAACCCCACTCTACTATAGGCCTTCAGTTTTTTTTCTGCCTAGTCAGGAGTGAGGACTGCTGGGATCTCTTGTCCTGGCAATTATTATTTTTTAATTTGTTGGGTTTTTTTCCTGTATTTTTCCGGTGAGATCTACAATCAACTGCTGGGCTGGGCGAAGGGCTGGACATTCAAACCAGTGGTCACCCCAAGTCTGGCCAGCAAGCGTGTGCAGACCGCAGCTACGCCCTAGGTCGGTTGCGATGTAGCCACACTGGACGGGGGCTGGCCCTGAAAGTTAAGCATCTCACGAGGTCACATACGACTGGGTCTCGGCCCTCTTGGTCGACAACCCCCCCCACTTTGGCGGGGAGGAGGTTGTCTGGAGCGTTGCCCACTTGGTCCTGATATAGTAGGTAAATGTCCCCCTCTCCCCTTAGGCGGTTTTTGTGGCAGATGCGGGTCCCTCCCCAGGTCGGACGGTCCTGCGGGTCCCCTCTGTCCCTGCACCCTCCTTTCCTGGCCCTGGAGGTCCCTTGGTAACCCCCCTTCATATGGGGTAGTGTGTCTGTGGTGGGTCCTGGGGGACAGGGTTGAGTACTGGTGGGCTGGGGGTGTGTGCTGCCTAGGTGCTGTGCTTAGCGGGGGAGGCACTGGGTCTGGTGCCTGGATCCTCTCTCTCGTTCTCATCCTGGGCGGCTACAGGGTTCTCCTGCATCTGTGGTAGTCTCGTGTAGCATGCCGGTTGCCATTTTGCCATAGCCAGCATCCTTTTCCCTAGTGCCTGATGACTTCCTGTTGCTGGCGGCCATGTTTGTGTAGCTCGGCGGCCATGATATGGTGGATTTTTGCTCAGGCAACGGCAGCCATTACTGTGTAGCCCAGGATGACGTTTTTAGCAGGCGGAAGCTCCTCCTTTTAACCCGTCGCTGACTCCTGTGTTTTCTTCTCCCTTGTGTGCAGGTCTACATCTGAGGCAGCAAGGGCTATGCTGGTGGGGTGATGAGTCTGGGGGATCCCTCCTCTCTGCTGCAGGGGGGAGTCTGGGGGATCCCTCCTCTCTGCTGCAGGCTGTGGGGTGTCCTGATGGTCCGGTGCCACTACTGGTGTGGGGGGTGTCCCATTGTAGTAGTCACTTTCGGTGTCGGGCTCTCTTTTTTTCTCTCCAACGGAGTCTCAGGAGCTTGTTTCCCCACCTGACCCCCTGTCAGAGGCTGCAGGTTCCTCTGGGTCCAGTCATCCGTTGACGCACCGACAGAGGCCCTGGAGCCCTTTGTGTCCCAGGTGGAGGTGGCTCTTTGGTGGCAGACTAGCAAGAAGCATCCCCCGCCTTCCCCTGCTTAATCTGTCTCGTCAGATCCTGAATTTGATTCAGCTGCCGTGGACAGGACCCACCCTGTGGGTCTGTGGTCACACTCCTAGATCATTCGGACAGGGAGGATGATTCCTTGGCCCCAGTGGCTGTGCACAAGAAAGCGCTGGGCACCGATTGCTTCTCTGCGGGAAACTTTAAAAATGGAGGATGCAGCCACAGCTGCGGTGGAAGTGCCGGTCCCCTTTGGCACACACAAGCTGCCTGGCACAGCAAAAGTGTTCCCTTTTTGACAAGTTTGTCTATAAAGAATGACACCCCTTTGTGATCCCAAAGTGTTTCACTATGCGTTATCTCTTTGAGGCAAGTCTACGCAAAAAATGGACAACTCCACCACCTGTGGTGGATCCCTCCGGTTTCTCGGTTGAACAAAACCACTATGATTCCGGTTCAGGACTCTCCGGCCTTTAATGACCCGGAAAGCAGAGTCTCTGAGCCGCACTATGTTCTGTATTGCGGTTTTGACTGGTTTTGGCTATTGCTCTGGTGGCAAACGCTGACAGAATGGGCGAAGCTGTTGCACCGTGACCTGGAAGGTGACCAGTTTCCTCCTGCTTTCACAGAATTATCAGACCAACTGGTCCAGGGGATGCAGTTTGTGTGCGGTGCCTCTTTGGACACAGCTCCCTTACTTTCTAAGCTATCTGTTTCAGCTGTAGTGCTTTCACGGGTATTGTGGCCGAAGTGTTGGTCTGTGGACCAGGCCTCTAAAAAGGCCCTAGTTGATTTGTCTTTTCAAGGCGATTGTTTGGGCCACTCTGGATGATATTAAGCGGAAGAAGCCAAGTCACAAGTGTGGCCCTTCCTTCTTGGCACACAATATTTTTTTTGTCCCTCAGGGTCCACTGACAAAGGCTCAAAGTCTTTCAAGCCTCCCTTGGGAGGTTCCAAGCAGCCCTGATCAGGCAAAGCGAGAGCGGGCTTCTCCAGAACCCCAGATAAGGATCCTTCGGCATGAAGAGGCACCCTAACCCGCAGTCCGGGTGGGGGGACGTCTTTGCTGGTTTCCAAGCTCGTGGATTTCTCTGATAAACATCAAGTGGGTCCACAAAGTGGTTCTGTCTGGTTACAAGATCGAGTTCCAGACTTGACCCTCAAGCTGATTTTTTTCTGTCCAAACTGCATCTGTCTCCGGACTGCTTGTTAGCCCTCTGGGGTGCGGTGCGAGGCCTGTTGCTCCAATGGGGTGATTGTCCCTGTTTCAGAACATTTCCAGGGTTGTTATTCAAACCTAGTTACGATCCCCAAAAGAGAGGGTACTGAACGTCCGATTCTTGACCTCAAGGCCCTGAACTGCTATGTGCGGGTGCGGAAATTCAGAATGGAGTCCATTCGCTCCGTGGTGGCGTCTCTTCACCACGGGGACTTTCTTGCCTCCATTGACATCAAGGATGCATACCTGCACATTCTGATTTGTGCACAGCACCACTGGTTTCCCAGTTTTTCTGTTGGAGAGGAGCATTATCAGTTTGCGGCGTTACCCTTTTGGTCTTGCCTCCGCTCCCTCTGGTCTTCACCAAAGTGTTGGCCCCAGTTTAGTGGGGAATTGCTGTTCTGGGCTACCTGGACAACCTTCTGCTGTGAGCAGAGTCCCCAGCGGCCCTCAAGGGTGACGTGGAGATCATTGTTCAGACTCAGACTCGGACTGGCAGGTTTTGGGTGGCTGATAAATGACCAAAAGTCTGCGCTGATTCCAGTTCGGAAATTGGTTTATCTGGGTCTGACTCTGGATTCCGCTCGGGCCAGAGTGGTGCTTCTGCAGGACAAACTCCAGAGATTACAGGAGGCAGCCTGCTTGCTGATGTCCAGCGGGTGGGTCTCCCTGCGGACTTGCATGCGGGTACTGGGCCTAATGGTGTCTACGTTCGGGCGGTCCTGTTTGCTCAGTTCCATACGAGACCCCTGGAGATCTTGTTAAAATGATTCGGCTGACTCAAGAAACCAAAGGGTCCCTGATCTGGTGGCTTTGTTCCCCGTCCCTTCGGCAGGGAAAATCCTTTCTCCCTCTGTCCTGGACAGTGGTCACCACCGATGCCAGTCTCTCCGGGGGGGGGGGGGGGGGGATCCTGGGCCTGAACTCGGCTCATGGTCACTGGACGTTGGAGGAATCCAGGCTACCTATCAAAATCTTGGAACTCTGGGTGATCAGACTCTGGATCATTGGACGGATCAACTTCAGAGGCACCCAATATGGACCCAGTCAGACAATGCCACGGCGGTGACCTATGTCAACCACCAGGGAGGAACAAGGATTGTGTTAGCCAGCCTGGAAGTAGCCGGCATTCTACGGACAGGCAGACCGCTTCGTCCTGGCCAACTCCGCCATTCACATTCTGGGGGTGGACAATTGGCAGGCAGATTACCTCAGTCGTCAAGTATTAGACCAAAGGGAGTGGTCCCTCCATCGTGTATCTCAACAGATCTGTCTATACTTGGGATCCCCAGAGGTAGATCTGATGGCATCCCGAATGAACAGGAAGGTGCGGAGGTTTGTGGCCAGGCCTCAGGACCCTCTGGCAGATGCTCAGATGCTCTGTGGGGCCAATGTCTTCTGATCTATGCCTTTCATCCTCTCAAGCTTCTGCTGTGGCTGCTGCACAGGATTGAGGCCGAAGGAATTCTGGTGATTCTAGTGGCCCTGGATGGGCCTCATCAGTCCTGGTACGCCAACCTGGTATGTCTGCCTCTCAGGGAGGATCTGCTATCCCAAGGGCCGGTCTTCCACCCTGCTTTACCGTTGCTGGCTTTAACGGCCTGGCTATTGAAAGCCAGATGTTAAAGGATAGGGCCTTATCTGCATCAGTGATTCCGACGCTGCTCAAAACTAGAAAGTCTGCTTCCAGGAAGGTATATTATCGGACGTGTAAATCGCACATTTCTTGGTGTGAGTCGTGGGGTTTCACCCACATTCCTTTTCGGTGACTCGGATTTTGACTTTTCTTAGAGGGGCATGGAATAGAATTTGGTTTTGAGTTCTTGAGTACTGTCAAGGGCCAAGTGTCGGCCTTGACAGTTTTCTTTCAACACTTCCTGGCTTCACATTCCCTGGTGCGTACCTTCATCCAGGGAGTGTGACGTGATTCCACCGGTGCGATCTCCCTTGCTGTCGTGGGACTTGAATCTGGTGTTTTCAATTCTACAGAAGCCTCCGTTTGAAAATATTTCAGAAATTCCTCTGCTCACGCTATCACAGAAGATGGCCTTCTTGGTAGCTATTCTGCTCGCAGGGTATCCTGTCACATGCCCTACTTGGTGATTCATAGGAACAAAGTGGTGCTTCGTCCTTGTCCTTCTTTCCTTCCAAAGGTTGTCTCTGATTTCCATTTAAATGAAAACATTGTGTTGCCGTCTCTATGTCCCAGGCTTCAACATCCAAGGGAATTTGCCTTGCACACCTTAGATGTGATACGGGCTGTCAGGGTGTATTTGGCGGCCACTGAGTCTTTTCGAAAGTCAGACTCCCTGTTCGCTTCCTCTGCGACCATTACTAGATGCATCAGGCAGACGGTGACTCAGGCCTATTCTATCAAGGGTCGGGTTCTTCCCTTCCTGGTTAAGGCGCACTTGACTCCTTCCATCATCAGGCGTCAGTAACGCAAGTTTGCAAGGTGGCCACCTGGTCATCGGTGTACACTTTCACAACAGTGAGTTTTTTTCCCTCGTGACGTTTTTTTTTTTTTTGCTGGTCAGATGGGCTCCAGGTTGTTCTTGCTGAGCTTCAGGTTATCTGGTTGGCCTGTTTTTTTTTGTTGGCTTCCCCACCCCTCATGTTTGGCACTGCTTTGGGACATCCGTATGGTTCTGAATATAGAAGGCTGTCTCTGTCAATGAACAAATGAGAAAATTGGATTTTTTACTTACTGTAAACTCCATTTCTCTGAGTTCATTGACAGACAGACAACACCTGCCCCTCTATGGAGTTGTAATACTTCTGATACTGCTTGTTACATAACTAAAGGCCTATAGCAGAGAGGGGGGTGTATAACACCTAGGACTGCCCATGGGCATAGCCAAGTCTTTTTCTTTTTCTGCCTGTCCTACTCCTGGTGGGGGGGGGGGGGGGGTGTATATAACCCTATGGTTCTGAATAAAGGAGGCTGTGCCTGTCAATGAACTCAAAAATCCTGTTTTCTTAATCGTACAGGGCACAGGATGGGTATTCATAGACCTAAGTTTTAGGCTCATGGTTCAAACCCTCTGTTGATTGGACACTGAAAAGCTTCTGATGACTCTCCCCCTAGACGCCTCTCCTATAACTCTACCCCACTCTGAGAGTCCTTAGGTGATGCACCTCTTCTCCCCTACAGAAAAATAGCTTTTAGTTAATTATTTTATCCTCCAGTTCTTCAAGCAATTCCTTTACTGTCTTCTGAAGCTCTGCATTGAAGTCAGTACAGCCTCGAGAGCCATACTTGGACCCCCATGCCAGTTGCAAGGTATACAAGTCCAGGACTTTGGTCCATTCATATGGAACCCAGACCCTGAAGACCCTTTTGAGGGTATGCCCACCTTGATGGGAGAAGCCTGCACTTTAAACGAGTATATGGCATATCATATATGGTCCGGCATCTTTTACAGGATTAACCTGTATCTGACAGTTGCTATAAAAACGGGCTATGTTTGAAATGTATTCGCTTTAGCCCTGGTTCACACTGGTGCGATTTGACATGTCAAATCTGCGGCAATGGCATCGTCCTAATCGGTGCGATGCCGCATTTGTAGCTCTGCACCGATTTCAAAAAGTTAATTTCTGTACTACTTTTTGCAATTTCCATTTACATCCGTGCAGAAACATGCACAGATGCCTGTGAAATCGCCGCTGAAAACGGGACTGACATGCGGGAGTGAAATCATATGAACTCGCACGGCTTCATTCCCGCAGCTCAGTGTGAACCTGGGCTGACAGTGTGAACTTCTCAAACTAGGCACTAAAACTCAGCCACTTTAGTCTTGGGTATATGACCAGGTGTTATATCAGTGAGATCCTGTTATGCCTGGCCTAGACGTGAATGAGGAGGATGCAAAGGAAGTGTTAGAAGAGGCTGCTGAAGGTTTCTCACCCATAAACTGCAGCGTCATTCAACATGTTTGTCAATGTGGATATGCTCACTTCTGCATGCAAAAGCCTTACCATTGTTGCACTTGTTTCTCTATAGTCTCAACATGCCCCTTTTGCATACAAAAAGACCTGCAAAATCTTTAAATACCTTCCCTATTCATTAACAAACAGAATCTGTAATTTATGATGGTTGAATTATTCCAGAAAAGATTTTCACTTCTCCATAAGTCTTTGCCAAACACTATCTAGTGGAAAAAGAGTTCACCAAACAGTGGTCTGTTCTGCTAATTGATCCTGCCTTAAACATCTCACTGTACCAATTGAAGAAGCCCTCCATTCAAAGATTATGCAGAAAGTTTAGGAATTCTCTTAAAGGTTCTCTACTATTGCAGGGCCAGCTCTGCAATCAGCTCAATTCCAGCATGTCAATCTGCAGCTAACTAGACTAGGGCAGTGATCAAACACATGTGCATGAGTGCCCCCATATCAAGCTGTTTGCTGTTGAGGCACTGCGACATGGGGAGGTTTGGGGCCGTTCTGTGCAATACCATTGCACAGAGTGTGTAACCCGGACATTTAAGAAGAAAATACTGTTAGAAATACTGCTCTACCCAAGTTTCAACTCAAAACATAAATTCAGCTCTTCCTTTCAGTGCAAGACTTGGCCCACAAAGCCATCTTCTCAATGCAAGGGCGCCTTCACTCCTATGAGCAAGGTAATATCTGTTTGCAGGGGTCAAGTCCTGGGAAAAAAAGTGTGGGAACTCCCACCCAAGATCCATTCCCCCACCAAAAAAAAAAAAAAAAGGTACGCTCATATGCATATATACTTCACAGAAAATACAGTACAACATTTATTGTAAAGTGCCAGTTTACAAAAACAAAATAACGTGTCAAACAAAACAATCAACACAATGGGTGATGATCTTTCCCTCGCAGGGAATTTCTACCACAAATACACCCTGTTCCAAATTCTGTTACACAGCCCATTAGAAAATATCCCACAAACAGGAATAAGTATTGGCAGAGTATTGAAGAGTATTGGCAGGGTATTGCAGAGTATTGGCAGGGTATGTATTGAAGAGTATTGGCAGAGTATTGCAGAGCATCGGCAGGGTATGTATTGGCAGGGTATTGCAGAGTATTGATAGGGTATTGCAGAGTATTGGCAGGGTATTGCAGAGTATTGATAGGGTATGTATTGTAGAGTATTGCAGAGTATTGGCAGGGTATTGCAGAGTATTGGCAGGGTATTGCAGAGTATTGGCAGGGTATGTATTGGCAGGGTATTGCAGAGTATTGATAGGGTATTGCAGAGTATTGGCAGGGTATTGCAGAGTATTGGCACAGTATTGCAGAGTATTGATAGGTTATTGCAGAGTATTGGCAGGGTATGTATTGTAGAGTATTGGCAGAGTATTGTAGAGTATTGGCAGGGTATGTATTGGCAGGGTATTGCAGAGTATTGGCAGGGTATTGCAGAGTATTGATAGGGTATGTATTGATAGGGTATTGCAGAGTATTGATAGGGTATTGCAGAGTATTGGCAGGGTATTGCAGAGTATTGGCAGGGTATTGCAGAGTATTGGCAGGGTATGTATTGGCAGGGTATTGCAGAGTATTGATAGGGTATTGCAGAGTATTGGCAGGGTATTGCAGAGTATTGGCACAGAATTGCAGAGTATTGATAGGTTATTGCAGAGTATTGGCAGGGTATGTATTGTAGAGTATTGGCAGAGTATTGTAGAGTATTGGCAGGGTATGTATTGGCAGGGTATTGCAGAGTATTGGCAGGGTATGTATTGCAGAGTATTGATAGGGTGTGTATTGTAGAGTATTGATAGGGTATTGCATAGTATTGGCAGGGTATTCCAGACTATTGGCAGGGTATTGCAGAGTATTGGCAGGGTATTGCAGAGTATTGGCAGGGTATGTATTGCAGAGTATTGGCAGGGTATTGCAGAGTATTGATAGGGTATTTATTGCAGAGTATTGGCAGGGTATTGCAGAGTATTGATAGGGTATGTATTGCAGAGTATTGGCAGGGTATTGCAGAGTATTGATAGGGTATGTATTGCAGAGTATTGGCAGGGTATTGCAGAGTATTGATAGGGTATGTATTGCAGAGTATTGGCAGGGTATTGCAGAGTATTGGCGGGGTATGTATTGCAGAGTATTGCAGAGTATTGGCAGGATATTGAAGAGTATTGGAAGAATATTGAAGAGTATTGGAAGAATATTGAAGAGTATTGATAGGGTATTGCAGGGTGTGTATTGGCACAGTATTGGCAGGGTATTGCAGAGTATTGGCAGGGTATGTATTGCAGAGTATTGCAGAGTATTGACAGGGTATTGCAGAGTATTGGCAGGGTATTTATTGGCAGAGTATTGGCAGGGTATTGCAGAGTATTGATAGGGTATTGCAGGGTGTGTATTGGCAGAGTATTGGCAGGGTATTGCAGAGTATTGGCACAGTATTGCAGAGTATTGATGGGGTATTGCAGAGTATTGGCAGGGTATTGCAGAGTATTGGCAGGGTATTGCAGAGTATTGGCAGAGTATTGGCAGAGTATTGAAGAGTATTAGCAGGGTATTGCAGAGTATTGGCAGGGTATGTATTGCAGAGTATTGCAGAGTATTGGCAGGGTATTGCAGAGTATTGGCAGGGTATTGAAGAGTATTGGCAGGGTATTGCAGAGTATTGGCAGGGTATGTATTGCAGAGTATTGGCAGAGTATTGCAGAGTATTGACAGGGTATTGCAGAGTATTGGCAGGGTATGTATTGCAGAGTATTGGCAGAGTATTGCAGAGTATTGACAGGGTATTGCAGATTATTGGCAGGGTATTTATTGGCAGAGTATTGGCAGGGTATTGCAGAGTATTGGCACAGTATTGCAGAGTATTGATAGGGTATTGCAGAGTATTGGCAGGGTGTTGCAGAGTATTGGCAGGGTATGTATTGCAGAGTATTGGCAGGATATTGAAGAGTATTGGCAGAGTATTGAAGAGTATTGGCAGGGTATTGCAGAGTATTGGCAGGGTATGTATTGGCAGGGTATTGCAGAGTATTGATAGGGTATTGCAGGGTGTGTATTGGCAGAGTATTGGCAGGGTATTGCAGAGTATTGGCACAGTATTGCAGAGTATTGATGGGGTATTGCAGAGTATTGGCAGGGTATTGCAGAGTATTGGCAGAGTATTGGCAGAGTATTGGCAGAGTATTGGCAGAGTATTGAAGAGTATTGGCAGGGTATTGCAGAGTATTGGCAGGGTATGTATTGCAGAGTATTGCAGAGTATTGGCAGGGTATTGCAGAGTATTGGCAGGGTATGTATTGCAGAGTATTGGCAGAGTATTGCAGAGTATTGACAGGGTATTGCAGAGTATTGGCAGGGTATGTATTGCAGAGTATTGGCAGAGTATTGCAGAGTATTGACAGGGTATTGCAGATTATTGGCAGGGTATTTATTGGCAGAGTATTGGCAGGGTATTGCAGAGTATTGCAGAGTATTGGCACAGTATTGCAGAGTATTGATAGGGTATTGCAGAGTATTGGCAGGGTGTTGCAGAGTATTGGCAGGGTATGTATTGCAGAGTATTGGCAGGATATTGAAGAGTATTGGCAGAGTATTGAAGAGTATTGGCAGGGTATTGCAGAGTATTGGCAGGGTATGTATTGGCAGGGTATTGCAGAGTATTGATAGGGTACTGCAGAGTATTGGCAGGGTATTGCAGAGTATTGGCAGGGTATGTATTGCAGAGTATTGGCGGGGTATTGCAGAGTATTGGCGGGGTATTGCAGAGTATTGATAGGGTAGTGCAGAGTATTGATAGGGTAGTGCAGAGTATTGATAGGGTAGTGCAGAGTATTGATAGGGTATTGCAGAGTATTGGCAGGGTATTGCAGAGTATTGATACTGATAGGGTATTGCAGAGTATTGATAGGGTATTGCAGAGTATTGGCAGGGTATTGCAGAGTATTGATAGGGTACTGCAGAGTATTGGCAGGGTATTGCAGAGTATTGGCAGAGTATTGGCAGGGTATTTATTGGCAGAGTATTGCAGAGTATTGGCACAGTATTGCAGAGTATTGATAGGGTATAGCAGAGTATTGGCAGGATATTGAAGAGTATTGGCAGAGTATTGAAGAGTATTGGCAGGGTATGTATTGGCAGGGTATTGCAGAGTATTGCAGAGTATTGCAGAGTATTGATAGGGTACTGCAGAGTATTGGCAGGGTATTGCAGAGTATTGGCAGGGTATGTATTGCAGAGTATTGGCGGGGTATTGCAGAGTATTGGCGGGGTATTGCAGAGTATTGATAGGGTAGTGCAGAGTATTGATAGGGTATTGCAGAGTATTGGCAGGGTATTGCAGAGTATTGATACTGATAGGGTATTGCAGAGTATTGATAGGGTATTGCAGAGTATTGGCAGGGTATTGCAGAGTATTGATAGGGTACTGCAGAGTATTGGCAGGGTATTGCAGAGTATTGGCAGGGTATGTATTGCAGAGTATTGGCAGAGTATTGCAGAGTATTGGCAGGGTATTGCAGAGTATTGGCAGGGTATGTATTGCAGAGTATTGGCAGAGTATTGCAGAGTATTGACAGGGTATTGCAGAGTATTGGCAGGGTATGTATTGCAGAGTATTGGCAGAGTATTGCAGAGTATTGACAGGGTATTGCAGAGTATTGGCAGGGTATTTATTGGCAGAGTATTGGCAGGGTATTGCAGAGTATTGGCACAGTATTGCAGAGTATTGATAGGGTATTGCAGAGTATTGGCAGGGTGTTGCAGAGTATTGGCAGGGTATGTATTGCAGAGTATTGGCAGGATATTGAAGAGTATTGGCAGAGTATTGAAGAGTATTGGCAGGGTATTGCAGAGTATTGGCAGGGTATGTATTGGCAGGGTATTGCAGAGTATTGGCAGGGTATTGCAGAGTATTGATAGGGTACTGCAGAGTATTGGCAGGGTATTGCAGAGTATTGGCAGGGTATGTATTGCAGAGTATTGGCGGGGTATTGCAGAGTATTGGCGGGGTATTGCAGAGTATTGGCGGGGTATTGCAGAGTATTGGCGGGGTATTGCAGAGTATTGATAGGGTAGTGCAGAGTATTGATAGGGTATTGCAGAGTATTGGCAGGGTATTGCAGAGTATTGATACTGATAGGGTATTGCAGAGTATTGATAGGGTATTGCAGAGTATTGGCAGGGTATTGCAGAGTATTGATAGGGTACTGCAGAGTATTGGCAGGGTATTGCAGAGTATTGGCAGGGTATGTATTGCAGAGTATTGGCGGGGTATTGCAGAGTATTGGCGGGGTATTACAGAGTATTGGCGGGGTATTACAGAGTATTGGTGGGGTATTACAGAGTATTGGCGGGGTATTACAGAGTATTGGCGGGGTATTACAGAGTATTGGCGGGGTATTGCAGAGTATTGATAGGGTAGTGCAGAGTATTGATAGGGTATTGCAAAGTATTGGCAGGGTATTGCAGAGTATTGATACTGATAGGGTATTGCAGAGTATTGATAGGGTATTGCAGAGTATTGGCAGGGTATTGCAGAGTATTGATAGGGTATTGCAGAGTATTGGCAGGGTATTGCAGAGTATTGATACTGATAGGGTATTGCAGAGTATTGATGAGTATTGGCAGGGTATTGCAGAGTATTGATGAGTATTGGCAGGGTATTGCAGAGTATGGATGAGTATTGGCAGGGTATTGCAGAGTATGGATGAGTATTGGCAATTTGGCAGGGTATTGCAGAATGCAACTTACTTACACACTAGTGACTGACCTCCTGGTATTTATTCTCTTCCCTTCTGTTCTGGGGGGAGAAGAAGTAAACTTGAAAAGTGCAGCGGCTGTGGCAACAGGAGGCACTGGGTAGAGGGGAGCGGGAGGACAGTCTGGCGCGCAGCGTGTGTCACACTGACTGACGGTCTCGCGCCAGTGCGTGCCCACGTGCACGGCCGAAGTCATGTGACCGGTTGCTAGATGCGGAGCGGCCCCTGCCTAGCAACCAGTCACTCGGCGGCTAAGGAGCGGCGCAGACTACGCGCTGCATAGCCTCAGCCCGGCTCAGACAGCTAATGGGAACGGCGTTCCCGCTGTGGAAATAGTATGGGAACGCCGTTCCCATGCGTTCCCGCAGCACTCGAGCCCTGTCTGTTTGTTTTCCTTTCTCTGGGTCACAGATGCCCCAGACCCATGGGTTAAATTGTTGGTCTCAAAGGGGTACAAAGTAGTTAAAAACTCTACCCTCTAATAGTTTTAGTTTCTCCAATAAATCAAAAACTATCCATGTACAATCAAATTTGCAGAACCATCTCTTTTCCCATGGAGTAGTTGTGCAAGTATCCCCACAAAACAGGTTCAAAACTTTCTATTTAAACCTGTACATGGTACCAAAGTCCCACACCGGTACTGTATTTATCCTGTTCTGGACCTAGTGTTACTAAACCTACAACAGTAAAATCCGTGTGTATATGCAGTAAAGTAAAGTTATACTCACTGAAACCTAAGGGGTTAATCCTCATTCTGTAAAAAGGCTGTCTTCTCTGATCCTCCCTTTCTACTGTCCCCAATCCATCTCCTGATAGTACAGAGCCTTGGGGAACTCTGTACATGTTCCATTTGTGTCTTGCTATAGCATTTATTTTTTTCTTGGGAGGGTGCATGTGATCAGCACAGGACGAATGAGCACTATCCAAACAGAGGGTCAGGGGTCCTGCAGTCTCATAGGACAGTCAGAGATTAATGAAAACTCCTACAAGCTTTAACCAGACACTGATGAACTAGAGATACTGTTGTACGAGGAGGATTTGGATTTTGTGGGAATTTCAGAGACCTGGTTCAACAGCTCTCACGATTGGCTGGCAAACATTCAAGGGTATACCCTTTAGCATAGGGATAGAGAGGGTAAAAAAAGGGGAGGAGTATGTGTATATATCAAGAATAATGTATATGAATGTGAGAGATGACATCACTAAGGGAGCTAAGAAGGTGGAATCCTTATGAGTAGAGCTCCAAAGGGATGAAGCTAAGGGGAAAATAATACTGGGAGTGTGATATAGGCCCCCTAACCTGAGGGAGGAAAGGGAGACAGACCTCCTATCACAATTTGGATTAACAGCACGTATGGGAAGTGGTGTTATAATGGGAGATTTTAATTATCCAGACATAGAGTGGGCAGAGGGAATCACGCATTCGTCTAAGGCTTGCCAATTCTTAAGCGTCTTGCGTCATGGGTCAGATGGTAGAGGCACCAACTAGAAACAAAGTGTACTAGATCTACTGACTGGATCACGGATGTGGAAATATGGGGCAATTTAGAAAACGGCGATCACAGGTCAGTTGGCTTCAGTGTAAATCACACAAATAGGAAACATAAGGGAAATACAAAGACACTGAATTTCAAAAGAGCCAACTCTAAATTAGGACCCTTGTTAGAAGGCATAAATTGGGATAAAATCTTAGGAGCAAAGAACACGGAGGAGAAAGGGGTTTGTATTAAGTGCATATTAAATAAGGGCATCAGCCAGTGCATCCCACTGGGTAATAAATTGAAAAGAGCGAATAAAAGTCCTGGATGGCTTAACTCTAATGTAAAAATGCATATAAAAGCAAAAGAGAAGGCCTTCAAAAAATACAAGGTTGAGGGATCATCATCAGCATTCCAACTTTATAAAGAATGCAACAAGAAATGTAAGGGTGCAATTAGAGCGGCTAAGATAGAACACAAAAGACACATAGCAGAAGAGAGCAAAAAAAAAAATCCAAGACTTTTCCACTTCCCACCCGGCCAATGTACATATACGGCCGAGTGGGAGCTCTCTACTTCTGAGAGGACCTTCAGGAACGTCCTTCAGAAGGAGGGAGATCACGCTCGCGCGTGCCCGTGCAGCGGCGCAATCCCGATGTGCTCGTGTCACCCGGACACGGCGCATCTCGGATCGGCAGGAGGGCTCTGTGATTGGCCCTCCTGATCACATGACGGCCGTGTCCAATCACGGCCGTCATGTGATGTAAACAAACAGCCGGTTACTAGGCAATCGGCTCTCCTCTCCTCACACAGAAATCGTCGCTGAGGAGAGGAGAGCAGATCGCTGCAGCGGGCTGGTGATCAGTGAGTATGAGCTGTTTTTACAGCTTTTTACTAACTGAGATCACCAGTCTAGTTTAAACACACATCACCACACAGTGTAAACACACATGTCACCACAATACACATGTCACCACACATGTCCCCAAATAATAAAAAGACATGTCCCCAAATAAAAAAACACATGCCCCCCACATATGTCCCACTAAAATCACATGTTCCAATGATTATCTGCACACATATGTACGTGATCACCTGCACACGTATGTACATGATCATTTGCGTACATATGTCCGTGATCACACAAACCAATTATTATACACTTAACAGAATTTTTTTTTAACAAAAACATGTAGCAGAATACATTTTGGCTTAAATTATGACAAAATTTGATTTTATTGGATTTATTTTATATCGCAAAAAAAAAAAAAACGGAGTCGCGAATAAATACCACCAAAATAAAGCTCTATTTGTGTGAACAAAATGATAAAAATTTCATTTGGGTACAGTGTAGCATGACCGCGCAATTGTCATTGAAAGTGCGAGAACGCTGAAAGCTGAAAATTGGGCTGGGAAGGAAGGGGGCGAAAGTGCCCTGTATTTTAGTGGTTAAGTATGTAAAAAAGGAAGGACAGACCATATTGGCCCCAAAAAGCAAGAGAAAGAGAAGAATGAGAAAGCACATCTGGTTGCAAAGGTTGGGGAGATGGCGAAGGTATTGAACTTATTCTTCTCAGTCTTCAGGAGGGAATCGGGGGGGGGGGGGGGGGGGCTTCAGTAACCAAAATTGCAGTGTTTATCCTTGTGACACATTATAGGAAGCACCCTCATGGCTAACAGAGGACAGAATTAGAATTAGACTTGGGAAGCTTAACATTAATAAATCATGGGGACTGGATGGCTTGCACCGGAGGGTACTTGGGGAACTCAGTAAAGTAATTGCCAGACCATTGTTCCTAATTTTTACTGACAGTCTACTGACTGGAATGGTACCAGCGGATTGGAGAAAAGCCAAGGTAGCACCAATATTTAAAAAGGGCTCAAAATACATCAATAGTATGCAAGCTCTTGGAGGGGATGATAAAAGGACTATATACAAGATTTTAGTAATGAAAAAAGTATCATTAGCAGTAATCAGCATGGATTCATGAAGAATTGTTCTTGCCAAACCAATCTATTAATCTTCTATGAGGAGGTGAGTTGCCATCTTGATAAAGGAAGATCCATAGGCGTGGTGTATCTGGATTTTGCAAAAGCATTTGACACAGTTCCCCAAAATAAAGTCCATTGACATGGACCATAGGGTGAGTACATGGATTGAAAACTGGCTACAAGAGTGAGTTCAGAGGGTGATGATAAATGGGCAATACTCGAACGTTCAGGGGTGGGTAGTGGGGTCCCACAGTGTTCTGTGCTTGGACCAATCCTATTTAATTTGTTCATAAACGACCTGAAGGATGGGGTAAACAGTTCAATCTCTGTATTTGCGGACGATACTAAGCTGAGCAGGGTAATAACCTCTCCACAGGATGTGGAAACCTTGCAAGAAGATCTGAACAAATTAATGGGCAACTACATAGAAAATTAGGTTTAATGTAGAAAAATGTAAAACAATGCATTTGCGTGGAAAAAATATCAATGCAATCTATACACTAGGGGGAGAATCTCTGGGGGAATTTAGGATGGAAAAGGACCTAGGGGTCCTAGTAGATGATAGGCTCAGAAATGGCAATGCCAAGCTGCTGCTAACAAAGCAAACAGAATATTGGCATGCATTAAAAAAGGGATTAACTCCAGGCATAAAGCAATAATTCTCCCGCTCTACAAGACTCTGGTACAGCCGCACCTGAAGTATGCTGTCCAGTTCTGGGCACCAGTCCTCAGAAAGGATGTACAGGAAATGGAGCGAGTACAAAGAAGGGCAAGAAAACTAATAAAGGGCCCGGAGGATATTCGTTATGAAGAAAGGTTGCGCACACTGAACTTTTTCTCTCGCTTGAGGTATATGATTTCAATTTACAAATACCGTACTGGTGACCCCACAATAGGGATAAAACTTTTTTGCGGAAGGGAGTTTAATGACACGTGGCCACTCATTAAAATTTGAAGAAAAGAGGTTTAACCTTAAACTACATAGAGGGTTCTTTACTGTAAGAGTGGCAAGGATGTGGAATTCCCTTTCACATTCGGTGGTCTCAGCGGGGGGCATTGATAGTTTCAAAAAACTATTAAACACCTGAACGACCACAATATACAAGGTAATACTGACATATAATCACACACATAGGTTGGACTTGTGTATTTTTTCAAACTCACCTACTATGTATCTATGTAACTGATGGGGCGTGGCCAGGACGGGCATGTGAGTGGAAGCGTGTCTTACAGCTCCGCTCCAGCACAGACAAACGATCCTCTCCCAGCAGTGATCTGACAGGGAATCACAGCTTTATAGCTGGCTACCGACCCGCTCACCCTCCTGGACCACCCACCGGCCCTCTGCACCCGGGGGATGGCAAAGAAAGAGGAGGATTTCATAACTAACCGAAATCCAAGATCCTGGCACAGCACACGCCGAGGGGAACCAAGCAATTCACAGAGGGGACCGGCAAAATGACACAGAAAAGTCAGGGTAAGGCATACCCAAGTGATATGCTCTTTCATGCCCAAAAGCTGGGGGGAGGGGGGGTTGACTGCAGAGCCATCCCACGTGGCAGCACAAGATACACCAGGACAAACTGCGGTGAACATAGGATAGCAGGGAGAGCAATAAAACCCAGCAGAGCAGCCCCCCTCCTTGCACACTGACACTGATGAATCTGAACAATCAACTTTGGCTGTCCGCATAGTGGGACTGCCGGAGAAAACAGAGGGGAGAGACACCACCTCCTCTGTGGAGGGATGCCTTTTCCCCATTCTTTACAGTTGAGAGGGCACACCACACACCAGGCTGCCCACCACAACCAGGTGTCCACCCCCCCAGACCCATTCTGGCTCATCTCTTACATGACAGAGAAGCAGTACTGTGACATGCAACAGAGAGGGCCAACGTACAGGTGAATGTGGTTAGAGTGTCATTCTACTCAGACTTCTCCGCAGAAGTGCAGAGACGTTGGGCTAAATTTTCAGATGTAAACAGGCAGTCCCTGCAACTACCCTACGCCATGCTGTACCCTGCTAAGCTAATAGTTACTAACCGTCAGGTACATGTCTTTGAAATGGCCCAAGATGCAGCCTTTTGGCTGGACCGCAATGAGCAGGCCCTATGTCACCGTGGAAGGAGATTGATATGATTGATACAACTGTAGCGCCTGGTTTCAGGATCCACGGACATCCATACAAGAGCCATATGGAAAGCTCATTTGATGTTCATTTTTGCTCTTTCTTTCCCTTTTTTGGTTTTACACATATCTGATCCTTGCCTTTTTTTTGATCCTATGACACAAAGATCACACATAAAGGGAAAACCTTTGCTTTGTTCTGCTGGGAGACATATTACCATGTGAACCGTGAGCTTGTGAAGTTGGCAAGAAAAAAACGAACTATCTACGTGAGCTGTAGAGAAAAAAATGCCATGTTTCTATTTCAAGTTAAAATGCAATGGGCTGTGCTGATGGCCTGGATTTATTTTTTCATACTTTCCTTCTACCGCAGGCTACATATGGAGGACACTGGATACCGGAACAGCTGCTCCATGAGCCTTGACACACTCAAGCCGGTGGGCATATGGTTCATGCTTGGTACCCCTAAATGGAGCATGCCCCAGCTGACACTGGTCTCACCCAGCCTCCCTAATAGGGGGATCCCCAAACCTATTCAGCCCTATGTGCCTAGACCCAAAGTAGTGTTTTCCAGATGTTATAACGAGACCATGTTCCCCACTATGTTCATGTATAATTGCTCCAAATGGTAGGTAATATCCTGGAATGTTAGGGGTTTAGTCTCCCCACTTAAATGCATGATGATTTCCACTTGCCTGAAAAAGTATGATCCGATCATTTTGTGTATGCAGGAAACTCATTCAACTACTGAGACCCAGATTTGCCTTAGATATGCATGCGTGGAGCAGGGGTACCATTCCATGCACGCCTCTTATTTCAGGGGAGTGAGTGTGATGATACACAGATCCGTAGACTTTGATGCATATATAGATTCAGAGGAACTGTATATTTTTTTGCATTGCTATGTTGAGAGGTTGCAATGTATCCTTACATGTATATATGTCCCCCCCCCCTTTTCTGCTAGCATATTTGGAGAGCCGTCTGGATCTGCTGTTGCTGGTGGTGGGAGACTTCAACTGCTGGTTGAGTCCCTCCATGAACAGACACCCTGGTTCGGGGGTCTCTGTCCCATCGAGGGACTCTCCATTGCTACAACTGCTTAACGAGGTGGGTTGGGTAGATATATGGAGACATAGGAACCCTTTGGAGAAATAGTTTTCTTGCCTTTCCAAAACACATGGAACGCTATCCAGAATTGACTTGGCAGTAGGAAACCTAGCCATGCTCCCATTCATCTCCGAGGCGGTATACAAACCCCGCAGGGTGTCGGATCACTCACATCTGGTGATTACCCTAATTATATCCCCAGTGTCCAAGCTACCTTGGCACCCTGGAAATTGAACACCTTTTGGCTGAAGCTATTTTTGTCTCTTGCAGGGATGGAGCGGAGCATGAGGGAATTTCTTGATGGCCGGTATTTTGCAGATTCCCCCTTGATGCAATAGGATGCTATTAAGGCTTATCTGAAGGGACTGCTTATCTCAGAAATTGTCAAAGTAAATAAAAATTCATCTGGGCATAGAGAGGAGTTGGAGAAGTAGGTGCAGGAATTGGAGGAGAAATATGTACAAGCCCTTTCTGACTCGGCCAGGGAGGCATGGCAGTCATCTTAATCCGCTTATGAGCGGCTGCTATTCCCCAAGGTGGAGAAAAAGCTATTTTTCTCCAAACTAGCGTTTTTTGAGGAAGGTAAAAGCACAGGGCGCCTTTTGGCTAGGATAGCTAACTTGCAGCAGCGCTCCCCTGCTATCGGAGCTATTAGAACACTTGAGGGGAAACTAGTGAGCTCCCCTGACCAAATTCTGCAGGAATTAGCCAAGTTCTATGAAAACCTGTATCTTCCCACTGGTAAATACACTCCGAAGGTACTAACAGAGTACCTACAAGGCATTACCTTTCCCCAACTCATGAGTGACCAAAGGGGGGCCCTAGACACTCCACTTACTATGGAGTTACAAGTGGTGTTAGCGGCATTCCCTAACTGCAAGGCCCCTGGGGCAGATGGGCTGCCCATGGAAATTTATAAACAATATGTGGGAATACTTTTACCCAAACTACTTAAGGTGTTCAATGTGGCTAGGGAACAGCAGGCCTTACCTCCCTCTATGTCCATAGCCAACATTGTCTTAATACTAAAACCCAGAAAGACCCTGTAGACCCAGGCTCATATAGACCCATATCTTTGCTACAGAACAATATCAAACTCCTAGCAAAAATCATGGCAATTAGGCTAAATGGTGCCATTACGTCTATTGTACACCCAGACCAGGCTGATTTCATGCCCAACAAGTCGATGGAGGTAAACCTAAGGAGACATTATTTGAATATGCAATCCCCAGCAGATAACGTAGGACAGAGGTCCTTACTCTCACTGGATGCTTTGAAGGCCTTCGAGAGCATAGAGTGGGAGTACCTGTGGGGGATTTTTCAGGGGTTCAGATTCGAAGATGCATACATTTCCTGGGTATGCCTGCTCTACTGCAACTCGCAGGCGGCTATCCGGAGGTCGGGTAGTATGTCACATGCCTTCGCCCTGGGTAGGGGCACGAGACAGGGGTGTCCACTGCCACCCTTGCTCTTTGCACTAGTCATAGAGCCCCTGGCGATTAATTTTCAGAGTTATGAATAGGGGCATGGAGGGAGGAGGCACTAATTACAGATCTGAGTCTGTAATGCTATATACAGTGAAAGGTGAGTCTGCCAGTGGCCCTCAAGGTTTCAGCCTTTGAGAAGCCCCATAAAATATACTCGACCAATAACCTTATCCAAAAAATCTGCAATAAAACTATCTCCAGGGAGTGACAGGCTACACAGAGTTTAGCTTGATTCGGTCCAATGAAACGTACCCTGAAATAGCCCAGCTGCAACATGGAGCCCTTTGGAAGAGGTACATGGTGTTATACATTAGACAGATTTTTCATAATGGGATACTGCTATTATTTGAGACTCTGCAAGAGCTAAGCGGCTTGCCGCAGTCCATGCAATTTTATTATATGCAAATAAAACATGCAGTAACGCCTCAGAGCAGATCTTCTGAATTTTCTCCTTTGCCATTACCACTGTTTAATTTGATCACAAGAGCTTCTAAGGGATTTATATTGCAATGTTAAAGTATGCTATTGCAGAACTTCCTAAGTAAACACCCTCTGTGAATGCTGGCTAAATGGGAGGGAGATGTGGGGCAGATGGACAGTTATCAGTGGGAGGAGGCTCTGCAGGGAGTGCCCACCTGTTCACTAGATGTATCGTAGAGACTAACTCAACTGTACATTCTACTAAGAGTGTGTTATACCCCCCACAGAATATACATTATGGATCTGAGACCCACTCCACTATGCACCAGATGTAAAAGAGACCATGGAGACCTGATCTATCTACTGTAGAGGTGCCCAGAACTACATCCCTATTGGAAGGGAGTGGTGGGCACCATAAACAGGGTATTTGAGATCTCTATGCCTACAAACCCAAAACACTGCTTACGCAATGTACTAGAGGAATTCGAATGGGAAGAGTGCATCAGGGTGGCACTTATCAGAACCCTATTTTTGGCACGCAAGCTAATAATGACACACTGGAAACTGTGGGTGGTTCCTTTGACTAAAGAATGGATTAATGCAGTGGAAGCAACACTCCAAAAGGAAAAGGTCATATACCAACATAGAGGATGCTCCCAGCTGTTTGAGAAACTCTGGGGCCCGTGGCTGGATGTGCTGGGACTCATCCCGGTGGATCTGGTCATGGGTAGGCTGCTAGACATGAATGCTGGGTGAAAAAAATCGATATAACATTTCTACTGAACCATACCAAAGATATTGCTATATACTTAGATTGCAAACTAATTAAGTTTACAATTACTTGTAATTGATTTCATGTGAAGCCTCGGTATGTATGTATATGTTAACTTAAAAAAATGTTTTCTTTGGATAAAAAAAAACGATGTAACTGATAGAAGTCACAAGACTGCTATATATCGCTGATGAGAAAAGGTATTTAGCAGTTTGTTTCCTAAAATATTTGCATTTCCATGTTGTGTACTGTGGGAGACCAGATAGTGAGCGCAGGGTCCTGGGCTTAGTAACACTTTAAAGTCCCTCAACAGATATCTTCAAATTCTAAAATGTTGCCTGAAATCTGCAACGTTGGATATTGCATCTCTCAGACAAGGGAGTACCTGGCATCTGTAGACATCCAAGATGCCTATCTACATCTTCCTAGTTATTCACCTTATCAGCATTTTCTGCTCTTTGCAGTGGCAGCGAGTAATTTCCAGTTTGTTGCACTGCCTTTTGGCCTATTCTTTGCTCCCAGGGAATTCACAAAGGTTCTAGCACCTTCTCAGAGTTCAGGATATTCTGGCCATGTTTGGGTGAACAATTTTCAAAGCCTTGCTTTCCAGCCTTTATTTCTCCTAGAATACTTGAGTTCAGTTTTGGACACATTCTAAGCAAAGGTTCTTCAAAAAAACCTTTAAAGGAAGCAAGCCAGATAATCTCATGGAAGGCTACCTTGATCAAGACGAATGGGCCCTTCACCCTGACACCTTCAACACGATGTGTCAGAGATGGGGGACTCTGGATGTGAATAACATGGTCTCCAGATTCAACAGATAGCTATACCTCTGTTAATGGCCAGGGATCCTCTTGCACAAGCATTGGATGCATTGGTCTATGTTCAGTCTAACCTATGCCTTACCTCCAGTGCATATTTTACCTCTACTCCACAAAATTGGGCAAGAGAAGAAGCCAGATTCTCATTGCAACACCCTGGCCTAAAAGAACCTGGTATACAGACTACTAGGAGATGACCCCTAGCCTCTCTCTCTAACAGGCCAGACTGTCTGAGGACCCTCCACTCCACCCTGTTTCGCAGTCACTAACTTTAAAGGCATAGCTGTTGAAGTCAAGGTCTTAAGAGAGAGGGGGGTCTCTGAGTCTGTCATTCTTACAGAACCCTCTGCTTCCTTGGGACCTAAACTTGGTTCTTTCTATCCTGAAGAAACCACCCTTGTAACTCATCAGGGATATCCCCTTAGATCAGTTTTTTCAACCCTGTCCTCAAGTACCCCCAACAGGCCATGTTTGCAGGTTTCCCTTTATCTTGCACAGGTGCATTAAATCAGCCAATGGCTTGGTATTTTGGACAGCTATTTTATCTAAGAGACATTCCTAAAACATGGCCTGTTGGGGGTACTTGAGGACAGACATGAGAACCACTGCCTTAGGTAACCTTTCCTTCAAAGTGGCATTTTTTCTCCCTATTAGACATGTCTGAGTTGGTAGCTCTGATTCTTCACAAAGACAAGGTACTCTTAGCCCTTGTACACACGGTCGGAGAATCTGTCGGAGTGAGTCTTATCGGACCGTGTCGTCAGATAATCCGACTGTGTGTGGTATGCATCGGACTGATTCCGTCCGAATCTCCGTCCGACCCAATTTTCCAACATGTTGGAAAGATTTCCCGACCAACTGGGCCGGACGGACCTAATCCGATCATGTGTAGAGCATTTTCATCGGACCAAGTGCCACGCATGCTCACATTCAAATTCCTACATCAAAGCTATTGGCTACTAGCCTGAATATAGTGCCATCGTAACGAAATTACGTCATCACGTTCTGAAAGATCGGATTTTTCGCCAACTTTGTCCGACCATGTGTATGCAACAGTTTCGGACAAGATCCGACGGACTAAATCCGACGGGCAAAATCCGACGGATTTGGTTGGCAAAATCTCCGACCGTGTGTACGTGGGCTTACACCCAAGACCATCTTCTTTCCAATGTAGTATCAGTCTTCCATATAGTCCTACTATCCTTATGCCCTGCTCCAAAGCATCAAAAGGAAATTCCACTTAATTGCCTGGATTTAGTCAGAGCCACAAGAGTTTACCTCAAAGCATCAGCCAGGTAGACTGATTCCCTTGTTCAGTTCTCAGGACCTTGGAAGGGACACCCTGCTTTCAAATTTGCCATTGCTTGATGGATAAGAAATCTGGTAAAGCTTACACTCTCAAAAAAATCTCTGACTATGCTTTTATGTGCCTGTTCCTTCGGATCAGTGGGAGTTTCCTGGGCATTCCAGCAGCAGGTCTCTGTAGAACAGTTGTTGAAGGCCGCCATGTTTATACGTTTTCAAAATTCTATCAAGTGGATATCCAGTCTTTTGCAGATGCAGCTTTCAACCATAAGGGTCATTGAATCGGCACTTTGAAGTTGGTTCTATTGACCTTTGTTGTTATAGGGCTTGTTGGCACAGTTCTGTTCAGGACTTGGGTCACTCTCTCTTCTGTTCCTTGGTTACTCTGCATTTCTTACTAAAAAATATTGAGTACGCAGAGCTGGGTAGGGTTGTAGGGGAGACACCCAGGATTGTGTCATCAAAAATCATGGCAGTGTCCACCTGAAGTAGGACCTCTCCTGCAAAGTGGCCTTTTTGGTTGCTCCAATGTCACAGATATCAAAAACCTAGTTTACAGTAATGAGCACGTAGGAAAGTAGTTTACAGCAGCGTACCTACAGTTTGCATTCTATAGTACATTCAGTATAGAGTACAGGTTTGTATCTAAACATTATATCTCCTATAGCATTTAGCACCATGAGTATCAAACCAGCAGCAGAATTATGCACTTAAAAATGGCGGGGTCTAACAATGGTTATATGCAGGTGTCAGAGTCATTCAGCCAGCGGTCCCACACTTTATTATATTTGAATGGGCACCCCCTGTTGATGTAAATAAATTTTTTGTACGGCAGAGTCAGATTAATGTCAGCTTTCCACTCCGCTAATGTTGGTCTCATCCACTGCCTGGCGATAAGCTTTCTCGCAACAAACAAAGTTTCCTGCAGGAATAACTTAGTACTCCTGTTGAGTACTCCCGGGTATACACCCAACAAGCATTGTTTGGGGTCCAGACCAACAGGTGTGCCCATATTGTCATGCAGAAAATTCACCACCTGAATCCAGAACCCTTGTAGCAAAGGGCATGCCCATACAAGATGGAAAAAGGTGCCTGCGGCCACTTTACACATTGGACAACTAGGGGGGACCTCAGGTTTATATTTCGCTATTCTAATCGGGGTGAGGTAAGCTCTATGCAGTATAAAAATTTGGGTCATTCTATCTGATAGTTTAGGGGACACCTCCTTGCACGTCTCAAGTGCTTCTTCCCATTCTTCATCTGTCATGTGGTCTAGGTCCCTCTCCCAGCTCACCTTAGGGGCATATGCGACCTTGGAGGCAATTGGAGCAGATAGCATATCATAATATGACGAAATGAGGCCCTTGGGATCTTGGCCACAGAGAGAATGGGGTTGGGGTGGGATGTGGGTATATTCCTCGAGGGAATTGTGCATTAGTCGCATGTCTAACCTGTAGGTATTGAAAATGCATGTTGCATGGTATTGCAAACTCTTCCTGCAATTGAGTAAAGGGTTTGGGAGTGCTGCCAGAAATTAAGTGGTGTAAGTAAAACACCCCACACTTGCTCCATAGTTCCTGCCCTTGTATGGTAGCAAATTCCCTCATATGATTATTATTCCACAGTGGGGTGTAATCAGTGTAAGATGGGATTCCCAATCTACCGGAGGCTATATCCCAAATACGTCTGTATTGGTGTAGAAGGGGTGCGGTATCATCACCTAAGCTCCTACATTTTGTGCCCATAGTAATAGCATATAGTGGATCACCTGTACGTTGAGCCCATTTAGGGCAGATCAAGGTCATGAAGTGATCACCATCAGCTTTGTCAAGATGAAAAAATTGGGAAAGCTGTGCTGCAATGTAGTAGTGGTTAAAGTCTGGTAACGCCATACCTCCCCTATCTGTCGGGTTCTTAAGCTTTTGCCACGCCAGCTTATGTCTATTTTTAGCCCACACAAAGGGGCCTAGAAGGGCTTCTAGTTTCTTAAAGTACTTTAGAGGGAGGTATATTGGGGAATGCCAAAGGGTATACAACACTTTGGGCAATAGAATAATTTTGATGAGATTAATGCGACCCCACACCCCCAGTGGAAGGCGGGACCATGTAAAGAGTTTATTTCTATTAGAGAGAAAAGGGGTTCAATATTCAGGGTTATATAATCTCTCGAATCCCTGGATATATACAAACCCAAATATTTAATTGTTGCGGCTCTTTGCAAGGGATCGCTCTGGGATCTGGTTGGGGGAAAGCTGTCCAGCGGCAAAATCTGGGACTTATTCCAGTTATTTTTAAGGCCAGAAAATATCCCAAACTGCTCTATAACGTTCAAGGCTCTAGTCAAGGAGGAGTCTGAGTCAGAGAGATACAATAGCGTATCGTCCGCATATAGACTGATCTTCTCAATAACATGTCCCAACTGTAGACCCTTAATTACTGGATCAGCACGTATAGTGATAGCTAAAGGTTCCGCCGCCAAGGCATATAGGAGCGGGGATAGAGCTCCAATGTCTTTTAGATGTGTCTCTGAGCTGGCTGTTCTCTTGTAAAGAGCCGTTCCTCATTCTTCACAATCACAAGGTATTACTACACCCAAGATTATCCTTCCTTCCTTCCTTAAGGTGTTATCAGTCTTTCATTTTAACAAAGACATGGTACATCTCTCCTTGGGCGAATTCTTCTCTCTACATATTAGGCTTGTGCAATTAGTTTCATAACGAATCGAAATTCGGCCGAATTTTGCATCTTTCGGACATTCGGATGCATCCGAATGTCCGAATAAAAAAAAATAACGAATAACAACGAATACGAAAGAAATATAACGAATGAATTCGAATGAATTTGTCATGATTCTGTAATTCTTTAAAGATCTAATGAAACAAAAGGTCAGCTCAAAGTAAATCTTATAGTGCAATCAGCTAATTAATTTTGTGCCGGAGGATGGATTACTGGAAAAGTGCATTCCTGAGAGCTAAGTTAGGCCGCGTACACACGGGCGGACTGTTCGCCCAACTTTGTCCGCTGAACAGTGTTTCAGCGGACAGTCCGCTCGTGTGTGGGCTTCAGCGGACAGTTTCAGCGGACTGTTTGACGAACAAAGTCTTACGGAATTTCCGTAAAACTGTTCGCTGAAACTTGGTTTCAGCGGACAGTCTGCCCGTGTGTGGGCCAGTCCGCTGTACTTTCGAAATGAGCGGACTGTTCCCGCCCGGAGAAAAGTCTGCTCATTTCGAGCGCGTCTCCAGGTAGGCGGGGCCCGTGACGGAGACGTCGCGGGCTGCGCCGCCTGGTATGGAATTTAAGGGGAACTCCAACGCCGAAAAAAATCGGCGTGGGGGTCCCCCCAAAGTCCACAACAGACCCTTATCCGAGCACGCTACCCGGCCGGCCAGGAAAGGGGGGCGAGCGAGCGCCCCCCCTCCTGAGCCGTACCAGGCAGCGTGCCCTCAACATGGGGGGTGCCTTGGGGAAGGGGGGGCCGCGCGGCCCCCCCACCCCAAAGCACCTTGTCCCCATGTTGATGAGGACAAGGGCCTCTTCCCGACAACCCTGGCCGTTGGTTGTCGGGGTCTGCAGGCGGGGGGCTTATCGGAATCCGGGAGCCCCCTTTAATAAGGGGGCCCCCCCCGGATACCGGCCCCCCCACCCTATGTGAATGAGTATGGGGTACAATGTACCCCTACCCATTCACCTGTAAAATAAAAGTACCCAAAAAAAAAACACAACACACGAGATAAAATATTTTATTGCACAGCTCCGGGGGTCTTCCGTCTTCGGGGGTCTTCTCGCCGGACTCCTCCGCTATCTTCTTGTAGCTCTTTTGCTAGCGGAGGAGTCCAGCTTTCTTCCTCCCCGCTGCCGGCCTCTTCTCCCGACTTCGGGGGTCTTGTCCCCCTCTTCGGTTCTTCTGCCGGGCCACCGCGCCTTCTTATAGCTCTTTTGCAGGCGGTGGCCCGGTCTTCTGTCGCCGCCATCGCCGTCCGTTCTTTTTCTTCTTCTTCTTCTTCTCCAGGAGATGTTGACACGTCGCTCTCTCCGGCCGGATTGCCAGAGCCGCGCTGCGCGGCCACTTATATAGTGACAATGGGGCGGTGTCACATGGTATATGTCACATGGGTTGGTCACATGGGTTGATGTCACATGGGGACTATGACATCGTAAGGGGGCGGGGTCACCATGTGACCAACCCATGTGACATATACCATGTGACACCGCCCCATTGTCACTATATAAGTGGCCGCGCAGCGCGGCTCTGGCATTCCGGCCGGAGAGAGCGACGTGTCAACATCTCCTGGAGAAGAAGAAGAAGAAGAAGAAGAACGGAAGGCGACGGCGACAGCGGCGACAGAAGACCAGGCCACCGCCTGCAAAAGAGCTATAAGAAGGTGCGGTGGCCCGGCAGAAGAACCGAAGAGGGGGACAAGACCCCCGAAGTCGGGAGAAGAGGCCGGCGGCGGGGAGGAAGAAAGCCGGACTCCTCCGCTAGCAAAAGAGCTACAAGAAGATAGCGAAGGAGTCCGGCGAGAAGACCCCCGAAGACGGAAGACCCCCGGAGCTGTGCAATAAAATATTTTATCTCGTGTGTTGTGTTTTTTTTTGGGTACTTTTATTTTACAGGTGAATGGGTAGGGGTACATTGTACCCCATACTCATTCACATAGGGTGGGGGGCCGGTATCCGGGGGGCCCCCTTATTAAAGGGGGCTCCCGGATTCCGATAAGCCCCCCGCCCGCAGACCCCGACAACCAACGGCCAGGGTTGTCGGGAAGAGGCCCTTGTCCTCATCAACATGGGGACAAGGTGCTTTGGGGTGGGGGGGGCCGCGTGGCCCCCCCTTCCCCAAGGCACCCCCATGTTGAGGGCACGCGGCCTGGTACGGCTCAGGAGGGGGGCGCGCTCGCTCGCCCCCTTTCCTGGCCGGCCGGGTAGCGTGCTCGGACAAGGGTCTGTTGTGGACTTTGGGGGAACCCCCACGCCGATTTTTTTCGGCGTTGGGGTTCCCCTTTAAGTCCATTCCAGGCGGCGGAGCCTACCTTGACACGCGCTCGAAATGAGCGGACTGTCCTCGTGTGTGGGCGAGTCCGTTCATTTCAAAAGTTGCGCGGACTTAGTACGACGAACTTAGTCCGCTCAAAAAGTGCCGTGTGTGGGCAAGTTCGTTCATTCAAAAGTTTGAGCGGACTGTTTGACGAACTTAGTTTCGGCAGACAGTCCGCCCGTGTGTACGCGGCCTTAGAAGGGTGTTGTATTGTATTTGAGCCGAGGAGAAGAGACGTTGTCATTGTGTGTTTGTTTCAATAAACAAACGACTTTCCAAACTACGAATCATTATCACGAATGTCTATACATACATAAATAGCAAATTTCAACTAATACGAACAAATGAATTTGACACTACGAATAATAACGAATTATCCGAAAACTTATTAACGTAACATAACGAATATAACAGAACGAAATTATGTATTTTACGAATGACAATGAACCGAAACTAAACAAATTTTCCATTGTGCGCAAGTCTACTACATATGTCTTTATATGGCTCCTTGACCAGGTTTAGAATTTATTATTAGATATTTGTGAGACCACTAGACAACTTTAAGGAAATATGCAATTTCCTTATACTCAGAGATGAAACAAATCTTCCTTATTTTTATTTGTATATCTGCTGTCTTCAGCTTTCTACACTATTTAGAAAGTGAACATTGTGATAGAACTGGGCTGTGGAGAGGCCGAGTGGCTGTCCCAGGCTCTCAGTGGCTCGCTGAGAGGCTGAGACAGGTGCCTGGACTGAAAGCGGTGACATCAGCAAAGAGCAGACTTCAGCCCGCTCTCTGCTGAAAATGGGTGACAGGAGTGCAAAACAAATTGCACTCATGTGATCCATAGAAGAAGTACAGCCAAACAAGCTTTGGCTGGACTTCTCCTTTAATTATTTACCACTGACTAAGAGAGGCAGTGGAAGGGCACAAAGGAGCCTGTGCTGGTGCCAGGCCTGCCTTTGGAATCCTATGAGATCATTGGTTGGCAGGACGTGCTCTGTATTTGTATTCTGAGCATTGCAGTCACATAGCAGCATGTGACTCCATACACAAATTGCTTAATTCTCCTGTCTGCCTTAAAAGTTGGGTCAACGTTCAAGCATTTTGCAATGTCACCCCTGGGGACCTTAAACAGCACCCCTGTTCAGAAAAGCTGGTCTACTCATTTGGTCACAAAGCTTGACTTCATTTGGCATTTCCTTAGCAGTATTTCTATCCTTGTTGCTTTGTCAGCCTAAGGAATCTGCATGCAACATGACTTCAAGCACTAGACTTTGCTTATGACCCTTTCAAAACTTGGTGTATTGTGCAGCTTCACCTTTGGGAGCATGTTACACATTACACCCATATTTAGGTTGTAATGTATAACATGCTCCAGCAGGCACCAGACACCTACAACGTAGCTCCTGGTACCCCTATTTCTTTAGGATTATCCTCTCGGGGTTATATGAAGCTCTGCAGTATTAAGCTGAGAAATCACATACTTCCACAAGACCTTTTATTATCTGTAGCACCCTGATTGCTATTAAATGTATTTGTCAGGTGATAGTTGCCTTGGCCAATTGTTAGGAGATCAATTGATTCCTCTCCAAATGTGGACTTGTTGCACCCTTTCTCTTCTGTCACTGGGTGACACTATGCTAGTGACATTAGATAACATAACATGAATGGATGGGGTGTCTCAGCCAATGGGCAGGGATTTTCTTTGGTCCCTTGGCCAGCTGGAAGAGCCTATTTATTTGGGTGGAGTCAGGTGATCAGGGTTCTGTGCCACCAGGATGATTGCCCCGGGTGGACGTGTGTTATGCTGCCCCGGGCTGCTAGGCCAGAAGCCTATCCCAGGGACACCTGGCTGCTAGGCTGCCTGAGGCCTATCGAGGAGAAGCATCGTAGGGTTGGGACTACTGGCTTGTAGTCCAACCAGGAGTAGCGGTTCAGCCGGATGGGAAACCAGGTGTGGTTGGAGCTAGAAGGGGAAGCTGTCGCAGCTAAGGGACCATCCACCTTGTTACAAGAGACCACTGTGAGTAAGCTGAAGTCAGTACCTGAGCAGTCTTCTCACCAACCAGGGATGGCGAAGAAGTGGGAAAACTTCAGCGAGTGCCAAGCCAGGGTCCCAGCGGGACAGCAGAGGTGACGCTTGCGGAGCATCAGTGGGTGCCAAGCCTGGCACCTAGCAGGTCAGCAGGGGTGACGCATGAAGAGTATCTGAGTGCCAAGTAAGGGACCCAGCAGGAAAGCGGGGGTAACGCTTGAGGAAGATACTGAGTGCTAAAAGTCGAGTAACTCAGGGGATTCCGTGACTATTGGATCCGAAGTCTAGTGAAAGAGAGTTCATTGAGTAAAGATCCACAGTGAGTGATTGTGGAGTAAGCAGAGAACTGTTTGTGTTGACAATAGTTGAACTACTGTTAGTAGCTGCTACAAGATTGTTGCCATAGGAGACAGCGGTGCTACCTATACAGAAGTGGTGTCTGGCTGGAGGCCTTCACCTGTATAGCTGTCTACTTATAGAAGTCTTGGAGTCTGCCAATTATCATTGCATCTACTTACGGGTGTCCTGGTCCTAACCCTCTCTCCCCCAGTTTTGTTCAAGAGACAATAAATCTCTTTGCAGTCAAAAAGCGTCTGGTGTCCACAATTTCATCTTGCATTACACCCACAATGCCTTGTAACCCACTATACACAGAAGGATGTCAGCTGTCTCTGTCTCTGGAGGTCACCATTTAGGCCTCAGGGGCCCGGGACTCTGCTACATATCCATTTCATATTTATCGGCTTGTGCACTCTACAACAGAACCCACAGCCATTCTGCCACCTTTAAGTGTGCCTGAGGCCTGTATTACCATCTCTATTTCTCATTCAGAGACTCTTCCGGTCTTCCCCTGAAGTGCCTTTGTTTCAGCAAGTGTGACTCTTATGACTCCGTTTTAGAAAAAGTTCTTGATCCTTTTATTTATGCAGTACATAATACCCTGATAATAGGAGATTGGTCTGTTTTAGGAACTGGGTCTTATAGAGCTGTGGCTTTCACGCGGTTTGTAAAACCTTCCTTTATGAAGACTGGAAACAACCTGTGGAGTCGTGGTTCCCTCTTGGCAATGTGGAGGAGCTTTCTCTCTTTGATATGGAACTTATTGAGAAGTGGTCTCTTAATGAGCATGCAACAAAACAGGTTGATGATGTTCTTACCTTTGAGGATTTACGTGATCATCAGTTGGACTTCATTCTAAGGCATCCGTTTGAATTTTCTGATATAAATGTTTGGCCCTCTTTGGCAGTGACTCAAATTTGTGCATCTATGTCTAAGAGTGGGTCACCTTAAACCCTCATACTTGGGAGCAAAGCACTGTTATGCCTCGTACACACGACTGGACTTTTCGACAGCAAAAGTCAGACGGAACGAATCTGTCGGACAAATCGATCGTGTGTGGGCTCCATCGGACATTTGCTGTCCAAAAATCTGAGGGACTTTAGAAATAGAACATGTTTCAAATGTTTCCGCCAGATCCAGTTCCTATGGAGAAATCTGCTCGTCTGTATGCTAGTCCGACGGACCAAAACTGACGACAGGGCAGCTATTGGCTACTGGCTATGAACGTCCTTATTCTAGTCTGGTCGTACGCCATCATTTTTCGAATACCTCAGACTTTGGTGTGATTGTGTGTGGCCAAGTTTTTTTCATTCGGAAAGTCCGCCGAAAGTCCGTCAGGAAGACCGTCTAACCTAGTCTCCCAGAAAGTCCAGTCGTATGTACGTGGCATTACATGTACAATGGCTTTTTGCCAATATCTAAACTTGTGTCTTGCATGGGCTGGTGTGTTCACATGCGTAGGGTGCTTTGACCTTGTGCCTGGAACCCTGAGGATACCCAAAGGGAACATTTAATTTACATACCCTATTACATGTAAACATCTCTCTAGTACTGTCTTTTGACAATATCATTCCTAATACCCATGGTGGTCAGTGTGTACACCTAAAAAAAACCTGTTTTTTCATCTTCTACAGTAGACATTCACCGCCTATTTCCCACTCAAGCAGCCAAAAATCCTGTCTCCCTTGTTCAAAACCTAGAAGGTTAACCCTCACATATATAGGCTTATTTGCTGCATTTTTTTTGCTAGAAAATTACTTTGAACACCCAAACATTATATATTTTAACCAGAGGCCCTGGAGAATAAAATGGTCTTGTTGCAATTTTTTTATGTTGCACATTATTTGTGCAGTGGTTTATCAAACACAGATTTTCAGGAAAATATACACTTTAATGAATTATAGTGCACAAAAACATAATATAATACCCATTTTTTGTAAAATGATAAAAGATAATATTATGTTAAGTAAATAGATACCTATAGGACATGCCACAATTTAAAACTGTGTATGCCCATGAAACAGCGACAAAGTACGGTACCTGAAAATCTCCATAGGCAAAGCTTTAAAAACCTTTACAGGTTACCAGTTTAGAGTTACACAGACGGTCTGGCACTAGAATTATTGCCCTCAGTCTTGACGTTTGTGGCACAGCCTCATGTGTGGTGCAATCACTGTTTACATGTGTGTTTGTGGGATTTGACCTTGTACCTTTATTTAATTTTTTTATTGCTATCACAAGGGATGAACAGCATCCCTTGTGAAAGCATGAGCTGTGACAGGTCCTCTTTATGGAGATTCGTATAGAAGGATAGTATAGTTAGGATAGGATAGGATAGGATAGTATAGAGGAGAGACCCTAGGTCTCTCCTCTGCTTTCCAAAGAATCTGATCAAACCAAGATCCATTTGATCGGATGCTTTTTCCTTGTAACTGGTTTTAACCACTTCAGGACCGCCGTATTGCCATTGTACGTCAGCACAATGGCACAGGCAGGCACAATCACGTACATCTACGTGATTGCCTTCCAGCGGGTGGGGGGTCCGATCGGACCCCCTCCCGCTGTTTACGGCGGTCCGATTCGGTCCAGGAGCGCTCCGTGATGAGGGGATGGCCGTTGGTTTTCGGCCACCCCCTCTGGATCGCTCCTGGCCAATGAGAAGCTTCCTCCCCTGTGTATTGTTTACACAGGAAGGAGGAAGTGATGTCATTCTTCTCGGGGCGGTCTTTTTGACCGGACTACGAGGAGAACACTAAAAGTAAGTGTGCACCAACACTACACTGACATGTAGGTACACACAGGCACACAAACCCCCCCCCGATCCCCCCCCCGATCGCCCCCCGATCCCCCCCCGCCCCCCCCCCCCCCCAGTCACAGTGTCACTGATTGCATTGATCATTTCTTTACTGATCAATGCATTCAGTGTCAGTTGTGACAGTAAAAACTGTCAGGACAGTTAGTGTTAGGTCCAGGGTAGCCCCCTATCACCCCCCAATAAAGATTTAACCCCCTGATTGCCCCTAGAGTTAACCCTTTCACCCCCTTTTGCCAGTGTCACTAAGCGATCATTTTTCTGATCGCTGCATGTGTCGCTAGGTAGCTAGTTATTTTTTTAGGTTCACCGCCAGGTTTTTATATCGCTAGGTACCCCGATATACTACCCAATAATGGTTTTAACCCCCTGATTGCCGCTAGTTAACCCTTTCACCCCCTTTTGCCAGTGTCACTAAGCGATCGTTTTTCTGATCGCTGCATTAGTGTCGCTACAGTCGCTAGGTAGCTAGTTATTTTTTTAGGTTCACCGCCAGGTTTTTATAGCGCTAGGTACCCCGATATACTACCCAATAATGGTTTTAACCCCCTGATTTCCGCTAGTTAACCCTTTCACCCCCTTTTGCCAGTGTCACTAAGCGATAATTTTTCTGAACGCTGCATCAGTGTCGCTAGTGTCGCTAGGTAGCTAGTTATTTTTTTTAGGTTCACCGTCAGGTTTTTATAGCGCTAGGTACCCCGATATACTACCCAATAATGGTTTTAACCCCCTGATTGCCACTAGTTAACCCTTTCACCCCCTTTTGCCAGTGTCACTAAGCGATCGTTTTTCTGATCGCTGCATTAGTGTCGCTACAGTCGCTAGGTAGCTAGTTATTTTTTTAGGTTCACCGCCAGGTTTTTATAGCGCTAGGTACCCCGATATACTACCCAATAATGGTTTTAACCCCCTGATTGCCGCTAGTTAACCCTTTCACCCCCTTTTGCCAGTGTCACTAAGCGATCGTTTTTCTGATCGCTGCATGTGTCGCTAGGTAGCTAGTTATTTTTTTAGGTTCACCGCCAGGTTTTTATATCGCTAGGTACCCCGATATACTACCCAATAATGGTTTTAACCCCCTGATTGCCGCTAGTTAACCCTTTCACCCCCTTTTGCCAGTGTCACTAAGCGATCGTTTTTCTGATCGCTGCATTAGTGTCGCTACAGTCGCTAGGTAGCTAGTTATTTTTTTAGGTTCACCGCCAGGTTTTTATAGCGCTAGGTACCCCGATATACTACCCAATAATGGTTTTAACCCCCTGATTTCCGCTAGTTAACCCTTTCACCCCCTTTTGCCAGTGTCACTAAGCGATAATTTTTCTGAACGCTGCATCAGTGTCGCTAGTGTCGCTAGGTAGCTAGTTATTTTTTTTAGGTTCACCGCCAGGTTTTTATAGCGCTAGGTACCCCGATATACTACCCAATAATGGTTTTAACCCCCTGATTGCTGCTAGTTAACCCTTTCACCCCCTTTCACCAGCGATCACAGTATAAGTGTCACTGGTGACGCTGGTTAGCCAGTTAGTTATTTAGGTTCCCCTGTCAGGTTTTTATATAGCGCCAGGGACCCCCATATACTACCTAATAAAAATTTGAACCCCCTGATTGCCCCTAGTTAACCCTTTCACCACTGATCACCGTATAAGTGTTACGGGTGACTCTGGTTAGTTTGTTTTTTATAGCATTTTATATTCAAATCCGGAAGGCAGTGCTTGGTTTTCGGGGTCCCGTACGTGGCTAGGCTCCCAAAAAGTCCCCCACATGTGGTATCCCCGTACTCGGGAGAAGCAGCAGAATTTATTTTGGGGTGTAATTTGACTTCTGCCCATAGCATGTGTGAGCAATATATCATTTAGTGACAACTTTGTGCAAAAAAAAAAAAAGTTTGTAATATTCCCGCAACTTTTGGCAAAATATAAAATATTCCATGGACTCAACATGCCTCTCAGTAAATAGCTTGGGGTGTCTACTTTCCAAAATGGGGTCATTTGGGGGGGTTTTGTGCTATTTTGGCATTTTATGGCCTTCGAAACTGTGATAGGTAGTGAGGAGTTAAATCAAAAATTTGCACCCTTAGAAATCCTGAAGGTGGTGATTGGTTTTCTGGGGGCCGTGCGCGACTAGACTCCCAAAAAGTCCCACACATGTGGTATCCCCGTACTCGGGAGAAGCAGCAGAATGTATTTTGGGGTGTCATTTCACATATGCCCATAGCATGTGTGAGCAATATATCATTTAGTGACAACTTGGTGCAAAAAAAAAAAAGTTTGTAATATTCCCGCAACTTGTGGCAAAATATAAAATATTCCATGGACTCAACATGCCTCTCAGTAAATAGCTTGGGGTGTCTACTTTCCAAAATGGGGTCATTTTGGGGGGTTTTGTGCTACTTTGGCATTTTATGGCCTTCGAAACTGTGATAGGTAGTGAGGAGTTAAATCAAAAATTTGCACCCTTAGAAATCCTGAAGGTGGTGATTGGTTTTCGGGGTGCCGTGCGCGACTAGACTCCCAAAAAGTCCCACACATGTGGTATCCCCATACTCGGGAGAAGTAGCGGAATATATTTTGGGGTGCAATTCCACATATAACCATGGCATGTGTGAGCAATATATCATTTAGTGACAACTTTTTGTAAAAAAAATTTTTTTTTTTTTTTTGTCATTATTCAATCCCTTAGGACAAAAAAAATAAATATTCAATGGGCTCAACATACCCATCAGCAATTTCCTTGGGGTGTCTACTTTCCAAAATGGGGTCATTTGGGGGGGATTTGTACTGCCCTGCCATTTTAGCACCTCAAGAAATGAGATCGGCAGTCATAAATTAAAAGCTGTGTAAATTCCAGAAAATGTACTCTAGTTTGTAGACGCTATAACTTTTGCGCAAACCAAAAAATATACGCTTATTGACATTTTTTTTACTAAAGACATGTGGCTGAATAAATTTTGCCCTCAATGTATGACTAAAATTTAGTTTATTCGATTTTTCTTATAACAAAAAGAAGAAAATATCTTTTTTTTTCAAAATTTTCGCTCTTTTTCCATTTATATCGCAAAAAATAAAAATCGCAGAGGCAATCAAATACCATCAAAAGAAAGCTCTATTTGTGGGAAGAAAAGGACGCAAATTTCGTTTGGGTGCAATATTGCATGACCGCGCAATTACCAGTTAAAGCAGCGCAGTGCGAAATTGCAAAAAGACCTCTGGTCCTTAAGGTGTTTATTGGTCCGGAGCTGAAGTGGTTAAACAAACTGACACCAAAAGTGACAAAATCCTGGTTTCTTCCAGTTTCTGACGTTGCAGAGTGGAAGGAACAACAGAAGTTCCTCTTATGCCACGTACACACGACTAGATTTTCCAGAAAAGGTCCGACAGTCTTCCCAAGGGACTTTCGACAGAGTTGCGATGGACTTCCAAACGAATGGACTTGCCCACACACGAACGGACTAAAGTCCATTCGAAAGTCCATTCATTTTGAACTGATGGCGTACGACGGGACCAGAAAAGGAAGTTCAATAGCTGGTAGCCAATAGCTGCCCTTGCATCGTATTTGGTCCATCAGACCAGCATACAGACAAATGGTTTTCCCGATAAGAATTGAGTCCGTCAGACAGATTTGAAACATGTTCTATTTCTAGGTCCGTCTGAATTTTTTAAAGAAAATTCCACCACCTCTAAAAGTAATTGGCTGTATGACCGCTCCAATCACATTGACTTTTTTGAGGAATCGCCAGCACTACCAAAAAATACCTCAATCATTACTTTAGCTGCAGTGATGACTGAGATCTCACCGCTCCTGTCTGAAGATGTATAGACACGTACGGCAGATGGAAGGTGGTCAAGGACTGAAGGCATACAGGTGCATCGCAATTAATTAGAATATCATCAAAAAGTTTATTTCAGTAATTCAATTCAAAAACTCCTGTATTTTATTTAGATGTGTTACACATAGCGTGAAATATTTCAGACATTTCTTTCTTTTAATTTTGATGATTATGGTTTACAGCTAGTGTAAAAAAAATAATAAAAAAAACTGAAAATTTGAATATTACATAAGACCAATAAGAAAAAGGATTTTTAATATAGAAATGTTGGCTTACTGAAAAGTATGTCCATGTACAGTATTGTATGCACTCAATACTTGGTCAGGGCTCTTTTGCATGAATTACTGTGTAGCCGGGAGTGGACTATGGCTATCTGACACTGTAGACCTGTCCTCTGCCTTTCTAGACGGTCTTTGTATCTCCCTAGTGTTGGGCTCTGATTACCTGCATCACAGTTGTGAGCCTAGAAGAGAGCATTGTGGGAACTGTAATCTCCTGAACAGACATTTCTGAACTGCAGAACAATCCATGGACTACACCTCCCAGCAAGCCATCTGCTTGAAGGGGAGAATTTATGGGAGAGGCTATAAAGTAATCTACCGAGTAGCCTCACCCTTTTTTGCTTCTCAGGTCCCATTGAGTAAGAACCAGCTCACCGCTGTATAAAAGGAATGCAGCCCACCACGCGGTACACCGCCCTTGCAGCTCCAGCCCATTCAGACATTGCACGCTACATGAGGGGCACCCCAGCAGTATCGCTGAAAGCATCAGAGTTGGACGACTCACTGATTCAGCAGACTAATTGCCCTCTCAGCCCGCCTGCAGTAAGAAGAATCGACTTGGATCACTCTTCAGGAAGTTACTACAAAGTTATCAAGATTGGAGAGAGGGCATCTGCCCAAAAATCCAGTTACCAGTCTCGAACATGTCGTGTTGGCGGCACAGTGGTGTAGGGGTTAGCATTCTCATCTAGCAGTAAAAAGGGTTGCTGGTTCAAATCTCAACCACGACACTACCTGCCTGAAGTTTGCATGTTCTTCCTGTGCCTGTGTGGATTTCCTCTGGGTACTCTGGTTTCCTCCCACACTCCAAAGGCATGCTGGTAGGTTAATTGGCTTCTGTCCAAAATTGGCCCTAGTATATGAATGGGGATCTTGGATTGTGGGCTCCTTGAGGGTAGGGACCAATGTGAGTGTGCAATGTACAGAAATATGGACAATTGTAGACACTCACTAAGGTTGGACTGGTGTCTTTATTCAACCTTACTAACTATGTAACTATGTATGTTGGACACTGTATACAGACACCCTATACGTGGATTGCTGCTACTCAGAACCAGCTAATTTGCCTTGATTACTTATCGCTGTGCCATACTTTCTTATTTCTTTGAGCTCCAATTGCCGATGAAGATAATTGCAATGTCTTGCATTCTGAACACTGCTATTCTATTGGTCTTAAAGGGGACACAACACTAGTACCTATACTGTTTCATCTCTCATTAGGATTAAGACTATAATAGGCCGGCCTGGGCCTAGCAGTAGTAATTTTCCAGCACCTAATAGCCTTCTTGAGAAATCCACTGATTTATTATCTGTTACTGTGTACATTGATATTGTTTGGCTGTTATTTCAGATTGTAATTTAACTGTTTTGAGAACTATTTCAACCAAGTCTTTGCTGTTTATCCAGGGCTTGGCTGACTAATACCTTTTTAAGTCTCTTCTTTTGATTAAGTAAATCTGAGAGAGCTAAAGCAATCTGCATATTGTGAGTGTGTTTTTTAGATGTATACACAACATGTCTGAACCTAGAGTGTCAGGAGGGCTGAAAAGTTCACAGGGTCAAGGCTGCACAGAATAATATGCAATTATTAGCCACCCTCAAGGGGGCAGTGTTAAAACTGCATCAATGCAGCATGGCATGGAGACAATCAGCATGTGGCACTGCTGAGGTGTTATAGAAGCCAAGGTTTCTAATGGCTTTCAGCTCATCTGCATTGTTGGGTCTAGTGTCTCTCATCTTCCTCTTGACAATACCCCATGGATTCTTTATAGGGTTTAGGTCAGATGAATTTGCTGGCCAATCAAGCACAGTGATAGCAAGATCATTAAACCAGGTATTGGTACTTTTGGCAGTGTGTGTAGGTGCAAAGCCCTGCTGGAACACGAAATCAGCATCTCCACAAAGATAGAGGGCTGTGCTGACTTTGGACTTGATAAAACGCAGTGGATCAACACCAGCAGATGACATGGCTCCCCAAATCATCACAGACTGTGGAAAATTGCGCATTTCATTTGGAAATCAAAGTCCCAGAGTCTGGAGGAAGAGTAAAGAGGCACAGGATCCAAGTTGCCTGAGGTCTAGTGCGAAGTGTCTACAGTCAGTGATGACTTGGGCAGCCATGTCATCTGCAAAAGGAGCCCTGACCAATACCACTCTGTACATGGACATACTATTCAGTAAGCCAACATTTCTGTATTAAAAATATTATTTTTTGTATTGGTCAAATATTCAAAATGTAAGCCGTAATCATCAAAATTAAAAGAAAGAAATACTTGAAATGTATCAATCTGTGTGTAATGCATCTATATACAATATGTGTTTCAATTTTTGAATTTAATTACTAAAATAAATTATTAAATAAACTTTTTGATATTCAAATTTTATGAGATGCACCTGTATACAAATAATATAATCTGCTTTGCTATCACGCAAAGCAGAATATTCATCACACAGTATAAGAAAATGAATCTGCCCATAGGGTGCATCTTGACCTGTCTGCAGGAACAGACAGTGAAGGCTAACTCCTCAGGTGTATGAAGTATCTATCAAAAAGTTATATGGTCTCCTTTTAAGGTGAGAGTCTCAGCAGTAAGATGCGTTTTCTGCAAACAGATGGGCAATCACTGATGGGCAATTTTGAGGGCTGAGAGGGTAGGATTATGGTGTATGAGCAAGACCGTTAATAACAGTCCAGGTTAGATATCACCTTTGATCAAGAGGTAGTCCATAGATTATCTGTAGAGAGTCAGTGAGCAGTAATCCAGTTAAGCAAACTATAATCTCAAAAAGCAAGAACGTTGTCTAGTGCAACTCCCAGTGAAAAGTAATAACAAAAAAAAAGTTTCCTCTCAGGAGCATATACTGGGGATTTTAAAGGTAGTGGAATGCAAAGGTAATGGAAAGTAGACAGCAGTATTTGGTGTTTGAAGTCCAGTCTATATAGAGAAGGAGCCCTCCAAGGTTGTCAAGCTTGCTCATTACAGGAGATTAGTTATAGCAATGACATAAACAGGTAACATGATTTGTGGAGATTCATTCACTCATTCTTGTCCAGCCACAGCATGGCAGGGGTATTTAAAATAAAATAAAAAGTTGCCTCGGCCTACCAACTGTAGTTTGACATAGTACATAATCTTGTATGGTATGTCATATTTACAAAAGTGTTTCTTGACATCTGAGTATTTGGTGTAATGGCATTGAACTTCTGAGGAGAAATACGGAAATAGACTTACTTTGGAGTCTGCAACTTCTAGATCTTTATATAATTTAGCTTTTTGCAGATCTCTATCTTTATAATATTAGAAGTTTCAAAAGAAATGGCTGTGGTGGCATGCTTGGAGTAGGTGGTCTGGAGGGGGTGCTATGTGGCCTTTTGAAAGAGAATGGGGTTAAAAAGTCAGGTTGAATGTTTATTTCATGCCGCTCAAGCTTTGTGGGGATGTTGACAGGAAGGTATTGTAAGTGTTGACCACTATCTGTATCACTGAAAATGGGCTCTGGTATGATTGAGGGGTCAGCATAATCCTATCCCTAGTCCTGTCTTTGGCCTGTGAGGAAGCTTGCTGTATGGGATCCTCCATTTGGCACCAGGAGCTCAGTAGAAGTCTCCCTTGGAGGCTGTGGCCTATGTGTGTTTCCTTCTCCGATCTGAGAGGTACGGCTCCAACAATATCTTGGGTGGCATGATCAGCCTATGGTGTGTATTTCCTATTTCTCTTAGTCATGTTTGTAGCTGGCAGTTAAGCTTCCCATGATAGCAGTTTTTGATGTTCAGGTTTTTCCCTGTTTTATTCTACAATTTTAGATCAAACATTATTGTATCCCATCGTGCATTTTTCCGTTAGCCTGGGACCTCTGATTGCTACTTTGGAAGAAATCTGATTATGCATCCCACACACCTGATCACAATTGATTAATTTTCCTTTAAGTACTGCTTATGTTGCTTGATTCTTAACCACTTCAGCCCCGAGCCTCTTTTTTTACTTTTGTGGGGGGTCATTTACTATAGTGCCAGGAAGTACTGGGCACTATTACATATAATAGCACCCATTTTAGTCAATTAAGATTTCAACAGGTGAATGTGCGAATGAAAAAGAGCGCTATTAGTGGCGAACATACATTAGTAAATTCAGAAATCAGCGATTCCGCGTATATGCAAATGCCAATTTCTACTAAGTTATTATATAGCACTGCACAGCAACCATGATCCATGACTAGTGTAGTCTGAATGTTCCCCTTATACTATTCCTTATCTATTAGAAACGAGACCACACCATAGGTTGGAGTAAACTGGCCACAACAGCCTTTATTAAACATAACTCAAAATTACTCCAATAACTTGTAAATATGAAAATATATAAATATATAAATATATATAAATATATAAATATAAATAACTTTATTAACCTTAAACCACATTTTAATTAACATTAACTGCCCATTCTGGTGATCTCTGACGGTGACCACACTTAAACCAATACCCAATCACTGCGGTACACCTGACCAACTTCCCAAAGGCCTCCACCTGTGACCGGTCGGAGACAACTTCCGCCAGTGAACATAACCGTATTCCCTCCAACGTTCAGGAATACCCAGAGGGGCCGATCGTTAGATGAGCCCCCCACACCCTCAGATCCCTTCTGAGTACCTGTCTACCGTCAGAAACCACCAGAAAACACACCGCCAACACGAAAAACTTTCAGCTGCCGTGACAACCGATGAACCTGAAAAAGAAGAAAAAGACCAGCAACAAAACACCACAAAACAAACACATAACAATAGGGCGGGAGGGTGGGAAAAACTGCCTCCTCTGTGTCACACTGGGCTCCGAATGATTCCTTAAAGCCACACCTCTCCCTTTTATGTGACCCCTCCCCTACACTGAACTTGTTTCCTGCAAACCTTTTCCTGAACTCCACCCATAAAGCTTAACCCTCTGTGTCCCTCATCCACACTGTCATGTCCAGCACTCCTTATATCATTGCATTCTTAATCCGTGCTTCTCTTGACTAGTGTAGTCTGAATGTTCCCCTTATACTATTCCTTATCTATTAGAAACGAGACCACACCATAGGTTGGAGTAAACTGGCCACAACAGCCTTTATTAAACATAACTCAAAATTACTCCAATAACTTGTAAATATGAAAATATATAAATATATAAATATATATAAATATATAAATATAAATAACTTTATTAACCTTAAACCACATTTTAATTAACATTAACTGCCCATTCTGGTGATCTCTGACGGTGACCACACTTAAACCAATACCCAATCACTGCGGTACACCTGACCAACTTCCCAAAGGCCTCCACCTGTGACCGGTCGGAGACAACTTCCGCCAGTGAACATAACCGTATTCCCTCCAACGTTCAGGAATACCCAGAGGGGCCGATCGTTAGATGAGCCCCCCACACCCTCAGATCCCTTCTGAGTACCTGTCTACCGTCAGAAACCACCAGAAAACACACCGCCACAGCCCGAAAGGGTGACCCCCTCAACCTTGAGGGCCGCCCCACACCCGAAGAGCTTTTTGTATGCCCTCCTGTAAGCCAAAGGACCAGAGGTCAATCCCCACATCCGATAGATGAACGCCATCCCGCCTAAGATAAAGCCCTACATTCACCTCCAATTCCCTGTGTCTTACCACAATGCCCCCGTTCTGCACTACAAACCGCCCAACAACCTTATTAACCCTAATCCTAGTTTTCTCAAGGCTGGCTAAAGACCTGGCCCCCCGCCACACCGTTCTGGCCACAATGTCCGACCACACCAGAATGGTGCCCGGGAAAAGGACTCGCATGCGCAACACATCAGCCTTGATATCCGCCAAAATGTCCTTCACTTTCCGAACTCCCAGGTCATTGCCCCCCGCATGAACAACCAGCACATCCGGGGGCCTATCCCTCAAAGCGAAGCGCTCCACCTCCCTCATGACACGCTCCCACCTCATGCCCGGGAAACCCAACCACATCACCCTAGCTACCTCCCTGGGGATACCCAATTGCCTGCCTGCTGGTAGAGAATCACCTCTCCTGGCCCCCCAGCAGACGTACGAATGCCCCAGGATCCAAACGAGGCGTTGAGAACCTCCATCTGGAATGAAAACAAGAGAAATAACACAACAACCAAAGGAATGTTACAAGCACAGTCCTCCCCCCCATAAATCCCACAGCAAACAACCCCCAGCCGCACCCTCCTTACCCCAGTAGCAACTGCGGCCGGACATAGGACCGGAACCTCCGGGACTCCCATCTGCCAATCCGGCGCACCACCGCCTCCTCCAGCCCACATCGAGCCGCTTCCGTGGCCGCCCCAATCCGAAAAGAGTGGGACGCGTAGTCCCGCTCATCCAAACCCACCGCCCTCAGGCATTGCCGAAAGACCGACACAAATTGAAAACGGGATAGAAAAGAGCCCTCCTCGTGCACCAAAAAGGGGCCCGCCCCCACAGGCCGTACCGCCCGGAAAGCCCGTACCGCCGCCACCGGGCACACTACCGAGCCCGGCAGGGCGAGCAGCGTAATCGCCACTCCCCTACCCCGTTGATCAGTCTTAGACCTACGCAACCGTATACTCACCCGATCCGCAACCACCTGCACATCCTGATCCAACAAACCCCCAGCCACCCGTTTTGAGCGACACACCAACTCCCCAATCCTAAAAGCCCCATAAAACGCCAACGAAAACGCTGCCGTAAACAGAACGGTCTCGTAGGCAGACGAGCAAACGTCCACCAGCCGAGAACAAATTGCCACCAAATTGTCAAAGGACACCGGCCGGCGCGCATCCCTACCCTTCCAATCCCTCCTGTACCCCTTCAACGTTTGCCTAACCCAAAAATCCTTCGTCCCGTCCGGCTCCCCCCACAGTTTGAACAAAAAGGCCAACCCCGCCAGCTTCCGCTCAATAGACGCGGGAGACAGGCCCGTCTCAATGTTCCGGGCAACCCAGTACAATACCACCCAGCGCCGGTCGGAGCCCCGACCAGCCACTCCCACCTCCCGCAGGAACGCCCACCATTCCGCCCACACTCTAGAATAAGCGGACCATGTAGCCTCACTCAACGACCTTTTTAACCAACCTGCGGCGATTCCAAGGGAAGTTCCCACATCCACCCGGGGCATGGCGCCCCCGACTTCTCCGCTCCCGGCGCCAGCTGCCGGAACTTGTCCCACTGAAAACGAGAGAGCGAGTCAGCCAAAGAATTCTCCACCCCAGGTATGTGCACAGCATAAACGTAAACATTGAGCCGCAAACAGCGAAAGACCAGGTGTCGCAGCAGCCGGATGACCGGGGGGGAGGAAGCAGTCATCCGATTGAGGACCTGGACCACCCCCATGTTATCGCAATTGATGCGCAACTTCAAATTACGAAACTCCGCCCCCCACAGCTCCAATGCCACCACTATCGGGAACAATTCTAGCAAAACCAAATTGCCCAACAACCCCGCAACCTCCCATGAGCGTGGCCAAGGTTCCGCACTCCACCGACCCCGGAAAAATGCCCCATAACCCGTTGAGCCAGCCGCGTCAGTAACCAACTCCACATCGAAGTTGCTCACTGGCCCCGACATCCACATAGCCCGCCCATTATACGACTCCAAAAATTCATGCCAAGCCCGCAGGTCCTCCCGGTGTTCCCTTCGCAAACGCACAAAGTGGGTAGGGGCGGTTACCCCGGCAGTGGCCCCCGACAGCCGTCGGCAGAACACACGGCCCATAGGGATGATCCGGCAAGCGAAATTCAGCTTGCCCAACAGGGACTGCAGGGCCCGAAGCTGAACCTTCGGCCGGCCCTGCATGCCTGCCAATTCCGCCTGCAGATCCCGTAATTTATTCTCTGGCAAGCGACACTCCATTGCCATAGAATCAATCACGATTCCCAAAAAACTCAATTCCGTCACCGGGCCTTCCGTCTTATCCCCCGCCAACGGCACCCCGAACCTGCCCGCAATGTGCTGCAACGTGGACAGAAGAATCGCACACACATTGGAGGCAGGCGGGCCCACGCACAGAAAGTCATCCAAATAGTGGATGACCGACTCCAGGCCCGAAACATCTCTCACCACCCATTCCAAAAATGAACTAAAAGCTTCAAAATAGGCGCATGAAATGGAACAACCCATGGGCAGGCACAAGTCCACATAAAACTTGCCCCGCCAATGGCATCCCAACAGCCGGAAGCTGTCCGGGTGGACCGGCAGAAGGCGAAACGCCGATTCCACATCCGCCTTGGCCATGAGAGCCCCACGACCATACCGCCTGACCCACCGTACCGCCGCGTCAAAAGACGTGTAGGAAACCGTACACGCCTCCGGGTCAATGAAATCATTGACCGACCCCCCTTTCGGAAAAGACAGGTGATGAATCAAGCGAAACTTCCCCGGCTCCTTCTTAGGAACTACACCCAACGGGGAGACCACCAGGTCCCCCCACGGCTGCACTTCGAAAGGACCACCCATCCGGCCCAGCGCCACCTCTTTACCCAATTTGTCATCCACAACCCCCGGGTGATCTAAAGCCGATCGCAAATTCCTGGCCAACGGCGGCACCCCTCCCAAAGAACAGGGAATCCTAAAACCGTCCCGAAAACCCAGAATTAACCCACGCGCCGCCGCACCATCCGGATACCTATTTAGGAAAGGGAGCATCCTTCCCAGGTTCACCGGCGTCATCCCTTTTGTGACTGGCGGCACTGGCACGCTGACCTTTTTTGAAACAGCGAGACAGGGGGTGGGTGCCGCCGCACCCGGAGCACTCATGCTTGAAGCGGCATGCGCCTCCGAATTTACAAGCCCCTTCATTAAAGGGCCAGCACACCCCCCACTTCTTTCCGGCCGGCAGTCCCGAGGAAGACGCACTCCCGGCCCCCCCCTGAAGAAACGGAGTGGGCGCCCGCGGAGCAGACATAAGCCTCATCCAGAGGCTTATGTCCTTGTGATCCCACCGCAGGTCAGCCCGCACTGCCTTACGCTGACGAAACTGCTCATCATAGCGCAGCCAAGCCAGCCCTCCATACACTCGGTGAGCCTCTCCAATCGCGTCCAGGTAACAAAATAACGCCGAGCAATGCTCGGGGTTCTTTTCCCCTATCACGCTAGCCAATATAGCGAACGCCTGAAGCCAATTCGCAAATGTGCGCGGGATCAGCCGATACCTACGTTTTTCCTCGTCGTCCTTCTTGGAACTGTCCGGCTTAACCCTGTCCAAATTAAATTTCTCGAGGGGGAGCAAGGAGAAAATCTCCACATACTCACCCTTACCGATCTTGTCCCGCACCTCCTGCTTCAAATGCGCCCCCAATGGGCCTTCGAAACAAACATAGACTTCGCATCGGGCAGCATCCGCGATCCTAACCAGGTCAGACCGCGCCCCCGGGTCCGCGGGCACCGGGGGGACCCCCGAGCCCACAGCCCCCGCATCCGTGCTCCCCGACACCGCAGCAGGCGGTGCATCCCGCGCAGGAGTGACCTCCGCCCCCCCGGCCCCCCCCACAGTACCCATCCAGGGGGCCACCTGAGGCGACCCGGAGCCCCCAGCAAACTTACCAACCAGGGCCTGCAGCCCCCCCAACAGCTCCTGCAACTGACCTGACGGCCCCCCCGGGGCCACAGGCCCCGCCCCCTGCGCTGAACCTGCCGCAACCCCCCCCAATACGTCCCGGGATCCCGTGGGTACCGCACCCCCCTGCGCCACCCCCATCAGATCCCGCAAGGCATCCGCCAACAATGTAGACTCCCGCAACTTACCCGGGCCCCCAGGGGCCTCGGCGACCGGTACCGGTCCGGGTGTAGAAAAGGACCCCTCTTCCTCCTGGGACAGCTCGCTCTCCGAACCGACCTCTCCAGCGCGCACCGGGGACGCGGCAATCCCCCTGTGCTCCGCACGGTCCATCCGGTCCCTGCGATCCGGGACTGCAGGCAATGTCCTCCTCCCCCCGCCGCCCCCGGCATGCCGGCGTCTAAAACCAGCCCTGCCAGGCACCTTGGCAGCCTTCTGCGACCCTCCCTCCCCCCCCTCCGGCATGCGACCCCCCCGGAGCGCCCCCCTCCCCCCCACCGCGCGGATGCTGGCCCCAGACCCAGCCTGCCGCAGATCCCCCGCCACGTGCACCCCCCCCTCTTGGCCTGCCGACCCAGAGCCATCCACACTCCCCCCCACCTCCACCGGGCCCCGTGCGGTCCCGGCGCCATTTCCATGCGGCCGTGAAGCCCCGCCCCCCTCCGTTCGGCGGCGCAACGACCGCCCGGACCGGGGGGAGCCGATAACCTGCCGTTTTGCCGGGGGGACCGATCGGTCCACCCCCGGGCTCCGGGAGTCACGAGGCGGCCGAGGAGTAGGCCCAGGAGAAAAACGCGCCGGAGGCTGAGACCTCCGCGCGCGCAGTGGAACCTCACCTGTCCCGCCGCCGTCCACATCGCCGTCCGTCAGGTCACCCACACGTTCCCGCAGCCAGTCCGCACCGTGCACCTCCGCCGCCCGTCGCAGCCGCGCGAAGAGTCCCTCGAGGTCCGCCATAGCAGAGGAGCAGCGAAAAACTGCCTCCTCTGTGTCACACTGGGCTCCGAATGATTCCTTAAAGCCACACCTCTCCCTTTTATGTGACCCCTCCCCTACACTGAACTTGTTTCCTGCAAACCTTTTCCTGAACTCCACCCATAAAGCTTAACCCTCTGTGTCCCTCATCCACACTGTCATGTCCAGCACTCCTTATATCATTGCATTCTTAATCCGTGCTTCTCTTGTATGTGAAAGAAACATATTTATGCAAGATGCGCTCTATCTCCTATGCATCTATTGATGTATATTGCAATTAGTATTCCTAGTTTTTTTTTCTACTTTTGCTGATGAAAGCAGTTATGAAGGATTATTACAGAGTAATGTCTGCTATTCTGTAAAGTTACATTTATTGAACATTTAGGTTACCCATTTATTGTATGTTGTTTTTTTTCAAGTTTTTTTGTTTTTTTTATTTAGATGACTATAAAGTGGTAATTTATTTATGTTCATTCTTTAATCATACTACACTATTTGCAGGTCTCAGCGTACTTAGCACAGTGGCTTGGTGGTCTGCTCAGCTATCACTGCAACACTCACGATATGAGTTCAAATCCCAGCCAACCTACCATCCACCAGCTGTGTTTATTTTTTCAGTGCACAAACTAATTAAAATAAACAAAGAAATGTAAACTGCCCGTTAGCTAGTGTGTGGTGTTTGGAATTCCACACCGTAATATTATTGAATACTTACATACCATTGCATGCATTTGAAGAGTTAATATAATAGAATCAGCCAAATTAAAGTGCATTGGCTAATTGGCATTCACCTATTTTCAGCATATGCTGCTTAGGCTAATAGTCATTTGCCTTTTTTCCACCAATTTAATCTTTTAGTATCTCTCTGGGATTTGAACCCATGAGTCCTTCAAAGCCTGAGTTTTTCAAGGTAGAAGAGCTGACCACTAGCCTATTGGGCTTAGCACAATCAGCCACAGAAATTACATTTACTAGTGTTTGATGTTTCTTCTCCCTGTGCTGTCTCTCATGCTGCTACTGTGGTGTTCCGCGCAGCCGGTTACCTGCTAATAAAAAAAAAAGCTGCTCTTCTTCTGTGGTGGTCTTCTGTGGACATCCTATGATGTCAGCCAGAGAGCCCGTCCCATGGCTAAGTAAGAGATGCCACACAGTGGGTGACAACACAGTGGAGGAAGAACGCCACAGAAGAAGAGCGTCTTTTTTTATTATTAGCAGAGAAGACGGCTCAGGGAAGAAGACAGCTAGCAGCTATTTTACAATAAAGGACTTGTCAAAAACCGGCTATTTTTTTTTTACATTTCACTTTTTTTTCCTGAACGGGTAGGGTTAGGATGTACCCCATACCCATTCCCATAGGGGGGCATGATCAGGGGTTAAAGGGTCTTCCAGATTCAGATAAACCCCCTGCCCACAGACCGACAACCACCAGCCATGGTTGTCGGGAAGAGGTCCTTGTCCCTATCAACATGGGGATAAGGTGCTTTAGGAGGACCCCAAAGCACCCTCCCCATGTTGAGGGCATGTGGCCTGGTACGGTTCAGAAGGGGGGGTACTCGCTCGTCACCCCATTCCTGACCTCCAGGCTGCATGCTTGGATAAGGGTCTGGTAAGTATTTTGGGGGCCCAACGTCTTTTGGAATTCCACACCATAATATTATTGAATAAGTGCATAGCATTGCATGCTTTTGAAGAGTTAAAATATGGAATAAACCAAACTGATGTGCATTGGCTAATTATGGTGCTGAGTACAATGCATGTTTTCAGGGGGTGATGAGGTGAACTCATGGCTTGAACCTTTGAAGGTAACAGGGCATACCACTATGCTAAAGACCTGAGCAAATATCTGCATAGGAAATACATACCAATGTAAACTAATGTTTAATTCTATACAATGTTTTGCATTTCAGGCATTTATATTATAGTAACAACCATGCTGATGTGGCATTGGCTAATAGGTATTCCCCTTTTTTCAGCATATGCTGCTGAGTACAATGCAAGCTTCAGTAGGTGATACCATCTGTATGATTCTCAGCCATTTGAGCACAATTATATTGAGAACATACGTTTACTAGTTAAGAAAAAGAGCAACAATATTTGGGACTTTAAATGAGGTAGTAGGGGCTGTTCAGATCCCCTCCTCCACCCCGGGTTCAATATTTACAAAAAAAGGGGGAGCAACGGGCGGGACTTTGTATGAGGCACACGGAAGCAGAAAAATAAATTTAGGTAAAAAACAGGTTTTAATAAATTCGAATAGTCATATATTTACATATTATTGCACATAACCATACATTAAGATTTTCAATTTCATCAAAATATACATTCCAACAAGGACTTAAAGAGGAAGTAAACCCTGATGAGTTTACTTCCTCTTTGATTCCCTGCAAAGGTAAAGCATAATGAACTACTATGCATCGCATAGTAGTCCATTATGTGTCACTTACCTGACACAGGAGCCAGCGATGTCACGGCTGTCCCCTGTAGTCCAGAGCATCCATCTTGGTGGGTCTCGCTGCTCCGCCACTGTCATTCAATAAAGCCACGATGACGTCACTCCTGCGCATGCGCACGGGAGCTGCCACTCGCGGCATATCGCCGTTGAGAGCGATATTCCAACAAGGACTTAATAGTAAATACATGAGAAACTTCACATTCAGTAAGCACCAGTTATATATGGGTATGTGACACACTGAAGTGTCACTTAGGAAAAAATAAAAACAAAAAAAGGAATAAATCAAAACGGAACGTCCATTCTTTCTTAGAAATTGTGTACACAACATGGAAGTTGACAGCTCTACGCGTTTCGTGACCTTTTTGTCACTTGTCAGGAGCAAGACCGTGATGGTAACCTATGAATAGAGAGAACAACCATATTTGGGATGGTCTGGGAAAAAGTGGACAAATATACAATATGAAGAAACCCATATGTACACTTGAGCCATAAACTTACATATATACCTGCGCATAGATGGCGCGGCACATAGTAGTCAGGCCGGCCAAAAATGCCATAGACCGGGGTTGAGGGGGCAAAACCCAAGAGACACCCGAAAAGCACAAATGACACCCCAAGCAGGTCAAACTGTAGAATGTGACACATTCAGTGTTGAAGATGGAGTGGCTCGTAATGAAGGGACATCTAAAAAATAAAACAGTCAAAAAATCTGAGTGTAACAAGTGAATGTGAAAGTGAAGTATAATACTGAGAAAAGGAAAAAGGGAAAAAGGTGAAGAGTGCAGGAAAAAGTTAAAAAGCAAGAAAAATTGTTGAAGGAAGTAAAAAATGGAAAGACTTGAGAAGTAAAGAATCAGAAAACGAAATCAAGTGGTGAAAAACACTGCAAAAAAAAGGGGGGAATTATATCTTAAACAAATGTGAGTACCTAAGAATACGTGGATGGAGGTAAGGAAACCATTGTACATATGATTGCAAAAATGAGTGATTAAAAAAGACAGGGTATGAGAACCTACAGAGGAGGGAAAACTCATGCAGAGGGCGCCGCCATAGACTTACCCCCAACGCCAAGAACCTGACATCCAAAAGGTGCCTGCCATGCCAACCAGGCTAGGCAGCCGCGAGCGTCAGACCGAGCCCTCTAATTGTCGGAGATGGAAAACCCGACAGCCGGTATAAGTGCGCCATGAGGACGTCAAACATCCGGCGCTGGAAACATGGCGTAGACGTGCAGTGGGGGAGACCCCGCCCGCCCTACGTCAGAACAGGGCGGGGGGGGGAAATCCCCAGTGCACGTTGCAACCCCGGGACATAACAAAGAAAAGCGCAGCCATGAGACAGCAACATCCAATGCCACCAATGCGCACGTATAAAACCAAAATGAACGAACTAACAAGAAAAAAAAAGGGGGGGCAGTATAGTATCCAATTGATTATTGGTATACAAAAAACAGTCAAAATTAACAATAGAGTAAATCAAAATTAAAATTAGAAAGGAGAAATAAATTAATTGTTAATGCGACCGTGTGCCTCCATCCCTAATTAAATGAATAAGAAAAAGAGCAACAATATTTGGGACTTTAAATGAGGTAGTAGGGGCTGTTCAGATCCCCTCCTCCATCCCGGGTTCAATATTTAGAAAAAAAGGGGGAGCAACGGGCGGGACTTTTTATGAGGCACTCGGAATAGCCAGAACTCCAGGAATAGACCCATAAAATTGGGTTTTTTGAATGGATCCATCTTCACTTAACAAAGTGTCCACAATAATGTTCTCACCTTGGAACTCGGCCAAAAAACACAATTGTACAACACTTCCAAGCAATGTTTCATATTCCTATTTCTGCCCTCTGTGTGCTAATTATTCTTTTTTTCCATTCCCATAGTGGAGAGAAGACTCGGCAAGTATGAGGACGCCAGGGACCACACCCCTCCAAAAGAAAGCAAAATTCCAAAACCAGAAGCAGAGGAGCAGGAGGAGGTGGAGGAAGGAGAGATCGTTGAAGTTGGACAAATTGTCACCACAACAGGTGAGTGTCGGAGAACACAGCTTCCCATAAGCTCATCAATGTATGTCACCATATTTATAATACATGGTGTGTTTTTTTGCTTTGTTTTGTAGGTGATGTGGAAGAAGAATCCCATTTTACCAGTGAAAGTGCCCAGATCCTGATTGGGGAGATAATGGGATGCAATCAGGATTTAGAAAATATACAGAAAAACATCAATGATGTTAAAAATAAAATGAAGAACATCATTGATGTTTTGGGGAGAGTGTGAAACAGCACAAAATAGCTAGTTTTATTTTTTCGCTTTTAAACCACAACTTTTGTATTTTTTGAAAATCCAAATTTGTAAGATGCACAGAGTGTGTCAACATGCGCCATCATGGGGGATCAATGTACGTGTTTTGTGGAAAGTGGCTGAGATGAAGGGGTTGCAGCCACAAAACATGTACATTGATCCCCCTTTTTTTGGGAGATAGCACATGTTGACACACTGTGTGCATCTTCCAAATTTGGATTTTCCAGGGGTGACACCCCATGTGATGAAGGGAATATCAGCCCAGTTTGTACATACTCATGTCTGATATTGTCTTCACTTTTCAAAGTTTAACTTTGTAAGTTCCTGTGTTCTGTATGTTATGCTTTGATACATGCTTGTTTACACAAAAACACCAAGTAAACAAAAATTACCTTAAATAATGTTTTTGATACACCCAATTTGTTGGTTTGTTGTAAAACCCTTTTCTAAATGCACATGTGAGTGTGCTTTGATTAAAAATTTTAATTATCAACAATGTGTGGCTTCCTTTTTCATTGCGCAAATTATGTATTTGGAGTAAAATTGTTGTTTTCGGTGACAATGGGTGTTATTTACTAAAGGTAACTCCACTTTGCACTCCAAGTGCAGTTTCAGGTGCACTTTTGCAGTGCACTTGTAGTGCATAGTGGATGTGCCTTTAGTAAATAACACCCACAGTGATGTGTTAATTTTGACAATCATGCCATTTTCCTGCCATGGTGCTGAAAATGAGCACGATTTTGGTCAGTAATGCACTACATACATTAGTTACCAAAAACAAGGTGTGTGTGTAGCAGACCCACAACATAATAACATTATCTGAAGAAGAGACTGTCCCCTCATCTCGCTCAGAACTTGGGTTTGCACTGTTGGTGAAAAAGGCACAACAAGAAAAAACATAAATTTACCTAGGAGACACCTAAAACCAAGCCAAGCAGTAAATGTAAACAAATATTGGAGTTTCAAAGAAAAATGTATTCATAAAATGCCGCTCAGACATTGTCTGGCATATCAATGGCCCCCCTACCCACAAAGTAGTCCATGTATTGGGTTCTAACCTCACGGGCGCTTTGGGGGGGCAAGCCAGGATGAGCAGCTTCAAAGCCCGTGAGGTTATCATTTTCCAGCAAGTCTGCTTCTTGGACAACTGAGACCACATAGTTTGCAGAATGTCTTTTTAGGAAATTGTGAAGAACGCAGCAGGCCAGCACAATGTGATTTAGTTTGTATTCCGCCATGTGGATAGGCGTTAAAAAAAGGCGGAACCGGCTGGCCAGTATTCCAAAGGTGTTCTCCACCACTCTTCGGGGCTCTGGACAGGCGGAAATTAAAAATCCTCTGGTCCGGGGTGAGGGAAAGGACGCATCAGATGGTTTGCCAGGGCAAACGCCTCATCCGCGACGAAGACGAATGGGAGTCCTTCCTGATTCTCCTCTGGGGGTGACAAGCCCAGACTGTCACTCTGGAGATGCCAGTAGAACTCCGTCCGTGAGAACACTCCACCATCCGACATCCGTCCATTTTGCCCCACGTCCACATACAAAAACTCATATGTCGCAGACACCACCGCCAACATCACGATACTATGAAACCCTTTGTAGTTAAAATAGTACGACCCCGAGTTGGGTGGTGGGACGATGCGGATGTGCTTCCCATCAATTGCACCTCCACAATTGGGAAAGTCCCAACGACTGGCAAAGTGGGAGGCCAAAGTCTGCCATTCCTGTGGCGTTGAAGGACACTGTGGAGTGAAACAAGACCAAAAATTTGTAATTTTACAAATCCACATTGCAAGCAGATTAGACACAAACATTTTTGGCCAAGATTAGTATAACATTTTGGGAACTGAGTATTTAAAGCCTAAAGTATAAGGTCCCCTTAACAGAGTCTTCACCCCCCCCCCCCCCCCAATCTGATGTGCCCTTGCTAAAAAATGAGGGGGAGTGTTTTGGACAGGTAACCCTCTCCACTTGATTGAGAGCTGAATGCCTAAATAATGTGTGATACTTTGGGAAGCCCCTCCTTACTTACACTATTGGCAGCCCACCGAACAGGTAATAAGTGTCATAATATCAAAAAGAAAACAAAATGGAAGCACATTTTGACATTCTACTATTACATAGCAAGATAATAGGGGAAAAAAAATCAAAAATGATAGCATCTGAAAGTATTGAGGCAGGCCCTTGCACTACATGCTTAGGTGAATTCATCCATAAATGTGACCATCAAAAAGGTAGATATAGTGTGTATTGGGTTTGGTAAAGTCAGCAGATAGAGGATTGCTATCAGCTGAGCTAGCAGTTAAGGGAAGGGGGGTTCCTAATGAGTTTGGCACAACCCAAAAAAAAAATGTCACTCTGCATGAATTGAAGCACACACATAACATTTGTAGACATTTTAGGGGGTGTTTAGGGGAAAGCAATACTATGGAGCTGACAAAAGACATTGGTAAGTGACTAGACTATAGTTTTAGGGCCAAGAAGAGCATGGTGGTGAAGTTAGTGAGGCAAATATGCATGAGGACAAAGGGGCAGAGTATATGAATTAGAGCATATTGCAATGATAGTAATTAGGGAATGAGGAAAGAAATGCAAGACATTAGCAATCATGAAATACATAGAATGTGATGTTAAAGGATAAAACTTACCTTCATATAGTCCTTCTGCAGGACCTGAATGATGGCAGAACAGGTCTCTGGAATAATGATCCCCAGAGCCTGGGGGGAGATGCCTGTAGAGAACTTGAGGTCCTGAAGGCTTCTCCCAGTCGCCAAGTAGCGCAATGTGGCGATGAGCCTCTGCTCCGGAGTGATGGCTTGCCGCATGCAGGTATCCTGCCTGCTGATATAAGGGGTCAGCAAAGCCAGCAGACGGTTAAAAAAACGGGGTCCGTCATCCGGAGATAATTCCTGAAATCATCAGGATTATTCTCCCGGATCTCACGGAGCAAAGGCATGTGCGAGAACTGGTCACGCTGGCGCAACCAATTCTTGGTTCACAAACGCCTCCCCTGCCTGTTCATGGACCGGGCTTGTGTCAAAGTAAGAACCCCAACACAAAGCCCCTGCACAGCACAAACTCTACGACGAGTACGTAGACAAAACATGGTTTGAAAACGGTCGGCTGGTCAGAACGGACAACAGAAAGCACAGATAAACAGCAATGCCTGAAAGAACAAACTGAATAGCAGCAGCAAGCAGACAATAAGCAATGCAAATCAAAGCGTACTATACCAAGATATAGTCCACAATGAGAAACAAATACTTACTGACTACACGCACTGATTATCAGATACGCAAAGACAAGCAGAAACTGAAGAGCAGTAGTGATCTGAATCACTAATCTGAAAAGCGCAAATCGTCTCTCACCAAACTTCTACTCACACGCGATACACACGAGATCAGCAGAAGGAGCCCAAAGGGTGCCGGACGTGGTGCTGAACTTCCCTTTTCTAGTCCCGCCGTATGCGGCTTACGTCACCGTGTTCTTGGCAACTGGAAATTCCGACAACTCAGTCCGACCGTGTGTATGCAACATCACTTCCGGACCTCGCCCGGAATTAATCCATCAGAATAACTCAGGCGGATTTGGTTGTTGGAATGTGTACAAGGGCTTATACCTCACTTTCACATTCACTTGTTACACTCAGATTTTTTGACTGTTTTATTTTTTAGATGTCCCTTCATTACGAGCCACTCCATCTTCAACACTGAATGTGTCACATTCTACAGTTTGACCTGCTTGGGGTGTCATTTGTGCTTTTCGGGTGTCTCTTGGGTTTTGCCCCCTCAACCCTGGTCTATGGCATTTTTGGCCAGCCTGACTACTATGTGCCGCACCATCTATGCGCAGGTATATATGTAAGTTTATGGGTCAAGTGTACATATGGGTTTCTTCATATTGTATATTTGTCCACTTTTTCCCAGACCATCCCAAATATGGTTGTTCTCTCTATTCATAGGTTACCATCACGGTCTTGCTCCTGACAAATGACAAAAAGGTCAGGAACTGCGTAGAGCTGTCAACTTCCATGTTGTGTACACAATTTCTAACAAAGAATGGACGTTTCGTTTTGATTTATCCCTTTTTTTGTTTTTATTTTTTCCTAAGTGACACTTCAGTGTGTCACATACCCATATATAACTGGTGCTTACTGAATGTGAAGTTTCTCATGTATGTACTATTAAGTCCTTGTTGGAATGTATATTTTGATGAAATTGAAAATATTAATGTATGGTTATGTGCAATAATATGTAAATATATGACTATTCGAATTTATTAAAACCTGTTTTTTACCTAAATTTATTTTTCTGCTTCCATGTGCCTCATACAAAGTCCCGCCCGTTGCTCCCCCTTTTTTTCTAAATACGTTTAGTAGTGTTTGATGGTGGGACTACTTTATATTCTAGGTATAATAGTACTCAGCACAGTGACTTAGGCCCCTTTCACACTTGTGCAACCTGAAAGTCGCATGTTTTTGATGTGACTTTAGGTAATGCCTGTGTAATCTTACAGGTCTATGGATGCAGGAGTCGCAGGGAAGTCGTGATGATTTTGCATCTGCAATTTTGCCACGATTTCAGGGAATGCCTGTGTAAGTCGGACCAAAGTAGTACAGGGACTACTTTGAAGTCAGTGTGACTTAAAGTCGCACAGATATGAATGGTACTCATTGAAAATCATGGGGTATGACTTTCCTGCACAGATGTCTAGTGAAATCGCATAGGTCCCAACTGTCCCTGATTTGGAACAAAGTCCCTCGGTCCCTCTTTCCTCCTTATTTGTCCCTCATTTTGTTCTGATCTATATAGTTGTATATAAAATGCACTTTTCATCTTTCAAAAAGGGTTTCCCAGCGCTAAACCTTTCATCTAATGTCTAAATTGCTTTGTTTGTAAATTTCCAAAGCCAATCTAAAGGAATATTATTGGTAAAAAAAAGCCCTTGGGGGGTTTAACTAATAATTTTTAATTTAATTTTGGTATAATTCTCCTTTAACCACTTAAGGACCACCCACCGTCGTTTTATATCGATACTTTGAAAAGGAATATTATTTTTATGGCAGCATCTGCCATCATCCCAGTATCTTCTTCTTCAGCGGGCGGTCCGCTTTCAGTTTAAACTGGTCTCTCCGGCGGATTTGTTGCAAGATCACTTTTATCGGCAGCGGGAGAGGGGCCCCCCTCCCGCTGCGCTCAGCTGCTTACTGGAGCCATAGTAGCAGGGGAGGCGATCGCATCCTGTCTCCTGTGTGGTATGGAGATGAGTGAGGGGAAGATGGTCCCCACCGGTCTCCATATCATTGCAGGGCAGGAGCGACGTCAAAACGTCACTTCCGCTCATAGCTCTTAAAGGGACTTTTTTAATTTTTTTCAATTGACATTAAATTTTTTTTTTCATTGCATTTTTGTGTAAATATGATATCTAAGGTCTTTTTGACCCCAGATCTCATATTTAAGAGGTCCTGTCATGCTTTGTTTCTATTACAAGCGATGTTTACATTCTTTGTAATAGGAATAAAAGTGACACTTTTAAAAAAAAAATTTTAAAGAACAGTGTAAAAATAAAAGGTAGGATAAATAAGAAAATGTGTTTTAAACGCTCCCCGTCCTGCTGAGCTGGCGTGCAGAAGTGAACTAAGCAATTTTCTAGCAAAAAAATAAATATGTTTTTAACCACTTCAGCCCTGGACCATTTTGCTGGTCAAAGACCAGACCACTTTTTTGCGATTCGGCACTGCGTCGATTTAACTCACAATTGCTCGGTCATGTGACATGGCTCCCAAAGAAAATTGATGTCCTTTTTTTCCCCCACAAATAGAGCTTTCTTTTGGTGGTATTTGATCACCCCTGCGGTTTTTATTTTTTGCGCTATAAACAAAAATAGAGCGACAATTTTGAAAAAAACGCATTATTTTTTACTTTTTGCTATAATAAATACCCCCCAAAAATATATAAAAAAAATGTTTTCCCTCAGTTTAGGCCGATACGTATTCTTCTACATATTTTTGGTAAAAAAAAAAATCGCAATAGCGATTATTGATTGGTTTGCGCAAAAGTTATAGCGTTTACAAAATAGGGGATAGTTTTATGGCATTTTTATTAATATATTTTTTTTACTAGTAATGGCGGCGATCAGCGATTTTTATTGTGACTGCGACATTATGGTGGACACATTGGACATTTTTGACACGTTTTTGGGACCATTGTCATTTATACAGCAATCACTGCTATATAAATGCAGTGATTCCTGTGTAAATGACACTGGCAGTGAAGGGGTTAACCAGTGGGTGGCAGTGTAGGGGTTAAGTGTTCCTAGGGGTGTGTTACTAACTGTGGGGGGCTGGGCTTTAATTTAGTGAACACTGAGCGGCGCACTCGCGATGGCAGGACGGCAAATTTAAAGGGTCGTACAGATACGCCCATTTGCCTACCCGTGCCATTCTGCCGACGTACATCGGCGTGCGCTGGTCGGGAACCGGTTAACTTGTAAACACCAAATCTCAGAAAGAGGCTCGGTCCTTAAAGCGGAGGTCCACCCTAAAGTGGAGCTTCCGCTCATTGGAACCCTCCCCCCCTCCGGCGCCACAATTGGCACCTTTCAGGGGGGAGGGGGGTGCAGATACCTGTACAGTACTTCCGGCATAGATATCTGCAGAAGGTACGCCCCTTTCCGCAGAATCTACGCCCCTTTCCGAAGGTCCCCCGCTGTCTGCTGGGAAACACACGGATCCCAGAGACAGCGGGGACCATCCTTATTGCGCAGCGCGACTCGCTCATGCGCAGTAGGGAACCGGGAAATGAAGCCGCAAGGGCGGGTAAGTGTCATTATTTTAAAAGTCAGCAGCTGCAGTATTTGTAGCTGCTGGCTTTTTTTTTTTTTTAAACGGCGGACTCCCGCTTTAAGTGGTTAAGGAGGTATTTTAGGGGATGTGTCCTATGCCTACATAATTTTGCTAATAGGTGTCCATTATACCCATCTGAAAAAGTTAGGAGGTAAGAAATTTCCCCCTGAAGTCACCCAGAATAGTGCAGGAACTACTTTTGGGAATCGGTGCGGCGTTGCACCAATTTGGGCAGTTCCATTGCCATCAACAGACGCTGATTTGGCCTGCAATTTGACATGTCAATTCAGAGGTATGTGAACATGGGTGAAGTTGCATAGATATGAATGGAAATCATGAGGGGCAACTTTTCATGGGACTCTGAGGTCCAAAGCTACATGAAAAGTTACCCAAGTGTGAAAGTAACCTAATGAGATTAATTGATAACACCTTTTGAATTAGGCCCTATTTGCACTTGTGCGACCTTAAAATTGCACAGCCGTGACTTGAAGCAATGCCTGTGTCATCTTGTGGTATATGGACCTCAAATCACATCAAAGTCAAACCAAGGTAGTGCAGGGACAAATTTGCCCTCCTTTCAGGATGCACATGTGACAATAGGGTCAAATTCAAAGGTGTTATCCATGAATCTCATTCACACTGCTGCTACCTGAAAGTCACACTATTTTGATGCAACTTGGCCCCAACTTCTGGGAATACCTGTGTAATAAAGCAACCTATGTACCTCAACTCGCATGAAAGTCACACCAAAGTAGTACAAAGACTACTTTGAAGCCGATGCAACTTTAAGTAGCACAGATATGATTGGTTATCATTGAGAATCAATGGGGAACTTGTCATACAACTCGGAGGTCCAAATTTGCTGGAAAAGTCACCCAAGTGTGAAACAAGAGAAATATATATATATATATATATATATATATATATATATATATATATATATATATTTTTTTTTTTTTAAAGGAGCTCTTGTTTATATTTGCATAGTCCTCACTGATTTACATCAGCAGAACAAATGCAGGAAGTGATTTGTGGTGATGCCCAAAAAAAAAAAAAATCAATAAACCCCACCCACACCAAATCTAACTATCACATCCACCTCCACCTCGAGTAAGCACAAGTACATATCCTACACTCACCAGGCAAATGAGCAGCACCTCCTCTTTGCTAAAGAGGGACCTCGCCATGGCCACCTAGATAGAGATACTGACTAGGGATGAGCTCAGGCGTGTTCGCATGGACCACGTGCAGAACCCTCCAGGAAGTCGGCGCAGCGCTGTGCTAATCACAGACAGTGAGACATTGCCCGATCTCTGCAGCCGCACATCGGGGCAATGTCTCACTGCCTGTGATTAGCGCTGCGCCAACTTCCTGGCAGGCTCTGCACGTGGTCCATGCGAACACACCTGAGCTCATCCTTAATACTGACCAGCACTGGAACTTCCGGGTGATTACAAGGACTCATTTCCAGGTCAGAAGGTGAAACCACGCTCTTTTGATCGCAACCACGATTAGAATTTCTTTTTTTTGTTTGGTTGCAGATATGCAAATCTGTATTTCTACAGATACCGATATTTGAAGGCAAACTTAAGAGAGTTTTATAAGAAATGGTGTCCCTGGAATTGCAGCAGGTGAATTGCAAAGACAAAGGCCCAGTGTGAGCCCTGATTCACAGCGGAAGGAAATCGTGCAAGTTCAGCTAAACTCACACAGTTTCATTCCCATGTGTTTCTGCACAGATTTCAATGGAAATTGCACCCCAAAGTCGCCAAAAGTAGTACCAAAACTTTTGGAAATTGCAGCGCTGCACTGATAAGGATGGTGCAATTTCCATTGATTTGGCATGCGATTTGACATGTCAAATCACACCAATGTGAACCAGGGCTGACGCATACAGCACTGCCTATCCACCAGCTGAATTCATTACCTGCAATTCTCCACAGCTGTTATATACAAAGACTCCACCTAAACACATTTATCTTTTACTTGCATGTGTGCTGAAGAGATTTGTTTTTTTGGTGCACAATTATATCTTAATTTCTATGGGTATAAGTAAGATATTGCACTTCCTTAAACAAACACCCCCAAAACTAATTAAAGAAGAAATAAAAGAGAAATAACAACAAACAAGCTCAATATACTTTTATTTTGCCAGCAGAAACAAAATTATGTAAATTTACTAGCATAAAAAAATAAATATTCTACAGGATATAAGGTGCTACATTTAGCAAAACAGTTAGCAATTGGGTTTTAACCACTTCACGCCCAGGCCAATTCTGACATTTCTCTCCTACATGTAAAATTCATTTTTTTTTTTTTAAAAGACCCTAGAGAATACAATGGCGATTGTTGCAACTTTTTATCTTGCACTGTATTTGCGCAGCAATTTTTCAAACACGTTTTTGTCAGAAAAAAACAGTTTCATGCTTTAAAAAAAAAAAAAAAGTAAAGTTAGCCCAATTTTTTTGCATAATGTGAAAGATGAAGATACGCCGAGTAAATTGATACCCAACATGTCACGCTTCAAAATTACACGCGCTCGTGGAATGGCGCTAAACTTTGGTATTTAAAAATCCCCATAGGCGACGCTTTAAATTTTTTTACTGGTTACATGTTTTGTGTTACAGAGGAGGTCTAGGGCTAGAATTTTTGCTCTCACTCTAACGTTCGCGGCGATACCTCACATGTGTGGTTTGCACACAGTTTTCATATGTGGGCGGGACTTACGTATGCGTTCGCTTCTGCGTACGAGCTCACGGGGACAGGGGCACTTTAAAAATGTTTTATTTATTTTTTATTGTTAATTTTACTTTTTTTTTTAGTTTGACACTTTAAAAAAAAAAAAATTGATTACTTTTATTCCTATTACAAGGAATGTAAACATCCTTTGTAATAGGAATATGGCATGATCGGACCTATTTACAGTGAGATATGGGGTCAATAAGACCCCATATCTCACCTCTAGGCTGGGAAGCCTAAAATCAAAAAACAATCAAAAAAACAAAAACTATCACGGCTTCCCAGCCGAGGTCGCGCCATTATTTGAATGCAGAGGCCGGGCGAGACATCATAACATCGCGCCCGGCCTCCGAACAATCATAGAGACTCCGGCGACCATCTGGTCCACCGGAAATCTCTATGATCATTAGCCGGGGGCCGGCGGATCCTGTGTCTGACTCACCCATGGAAGCAGTGAGTTGGTAGAAGCACTGGAGGGCAGTGGGAGGGGGGGGGGGGACGTCCCCCTCCTGCCGTCCGTAAGAACGATCAAGCGGCGGAACAGCCATTATGATCGTTCTTATGGTGCAGGGAACCCCCGGCTGAAAATGCCGATATCTGAATGATGTCTGTAACCTCAGGCATCATTTAAATATAACCCCGGAAAGTCGAGGCCGTCCCAGGACATCCTCCCAGCGCAAAGTGGTTAAGGGCCCTGCTCGTACAATCTAAAATTTGTCTAAACTTTAGAGTGAACACAGCTTTACTTTCAGTGTATAATGGGCAACACATCACATTTTTATCTGCAAGATTATAGAAACATACTTAACAGTCATTATTCATACAAAGCATTCCAACATGATATTAAAAAAAGGCACATATTCAAACTATAACACCCACCACCACCCTAAAATCCACACGTAAATTGGGGAGTATGTTCTGCTTAAAGCTGCATTTCTGTGTACACATTTAAACAATGAGATCAAAGAGTAGAAGGTCAGGAGATGCTCCCAAACCATGAATGCTTGTTCAGACAGAGACAATACACACACATTGACAGCATGGCCACATAAACCCACTTTTGATGGACAAAATGCACAAGAATTTTAGCAAACAAACAGCCCTAGTTGGGCATTTGTCAATATGCACAATAACATTCCTTCTCCCCCACAAATCACAGCAAAAAACTTGGCGACTTTTCAGGCCAAACTAACCCCTTCTACTGCAGTCCTTTATATAAGGTTGTAGTGCTAGCACACTGACACACGCCCAATAGAACTATGCACCCACCGGTATCTTTCAATCTGTCTTTTCATGCACCTAATGAACAGGAACACATAATACTAATTGCAACTGTGTTACCCCTGGCTATGTGCATCAAATCTTCGACTACAAGCCAAAGATCGAAGTCCATTTACATACACATAAACAAAGCAACAGTTTTCTAAGCATATGTTCCTGTGCAGTGTAAACCCTACAATTTTAAATGTCCAAGTCCCTGGGCATGATTAGTGCCAACAAACATTAACATCAATCCCTGGCTGCAATGAGCTTCCAGTCTAAAGTCCAAAACTAACTTTTGACAGGAGACAAATAAAATGCCAGTATGTCTTTGGATTGTTTTGAGAAACACACACATGGAGAAAATATAAACTTTAACACAAGAATTAGGATGTTGGAGAATTGAACCAGCAACCCCAGTGCTGCTAGATGGAATTGCTACCCACTTAGCCAGCAGGTAGGCTCACACATGTAGTCTGCATCTCTGTGGTGTGAATCAGCCCTTAGGCTAGATTCACACCTGTGCAGTTTTAGTGCATTTTGCAGATTTGCACTACAGATTGTGTTCCATATGAAACGACGTTAAATGGACTCCAGTGCAAATCTGCAAAATGCAAAAAGCACTAAAAATGCATAGGTGTGAATCCAGCCTAAGTCCATAGCCATGCTCAGTGTCAGAAGCAATATACAATATATTGGCCTAAGTATTGGGACACCTGCCTTTATACGCACATGAACTGTAATGGCATCCCGGTCTTAGTCCGTAGAGTTAAAAATTGATTTGGCCCACCCTTTGCAGCTGTAACAGCTTCAACTCTTCTGGGGATACTTTCCACAAGGTTTAGGAGTGTGTCTATGGGAATGTTTGACCATTCTTCCAGAAGTGCATTTGTGAGGTCAGGCACTGATGTAGATGAGAAGGCCTGGTTTACAGTCTCTGCTCTAATCCATTCCCAAGGTGTTCTGTTGTGTTGAGGTCAGGACTCTGTGCAAGCCAGTAAAGTTCCTCCACCCCAAACTCACTCATTCATGTCTTTATTGACCTTGCTTTGTGCAGTGGTCCAAATCATTTGGTGGAGGGGGGATTATGATTTAGGGTTGCAACATGACTGCACACCAGTGCACAAAGCAAGGTCCATATAAGACATGGATGAAGGAGTTTGGGGTGGAGAAACTTGACTGGCCTGCACAGAGTCCTGACTTCAACCCGATAGAACACCTTTTGGCTGAATTAGAGCAGAGACTGCGAACCAGGCCTTCTCATCCAACATCAGTGCCTGGCTTCACAAATGCGCTTCTGAAAGAATGGTCAAACCTTCCCATTGACACACTAAACCATGTGGACAGCCTTCCCAGAAGCTGTTATAGCTGCAAAGGGTGGGCAAAATCAAGTTTTAACCGTACAGACTAAGACTGGGCTGCCATTAAAGTAAGTCGATGTGTGTGTAAAGGTAGGTGTCCCAATACTTTTGGCTAGATAGTATGACAAGATTTACAATGGTGGTGGAACCCTCCTACACATAAATACTATGTTTAGTAATAATTTTAGGACCTGAGTCCAGAGTTATGTTTAACAGTATAGGGAGATGAGACAACTTCTCTACATGAAGCGGCACACTTGACCCAAGGAGATACTAAGCAGAATTTCTAACCTCTAAGCCACAGAGCCACCACATGTGGAAACCTCCTACACATAAATACACATATACTGCATTTCTTTGGGCATATAGTTATTTTTTTTAGTTATTTTTCTTGATTTTTTCTGTGATATTTGGTGGGTGAGTTTAGAATAGTGATGTTACCCTCAAAGTTTTGGGAACTACATTTTGATTTCTGATGTTGGTACACATCACATTTTTGGGATCAAATTATGATTATGTGGAAATAATAAAAAACACACAAAATTGTGACCCATTTTAAATTTGCATCAGCAATGGTATTGTTTGTGGTTTATTTCAGAGAAAGATACATTTCATCTCAACATTAAAAGTATTTATTTGGGGAAGTTACAGTTGTACCATTAGAATCAATGGCTAAAATTTGCATTGGACTATAATAGCGACGATTTTCATTCTCAAAAACGCATTTTAGCCCAGCGCTAATTTTGGTATTTACTATAGCACCTTGTAAAAAAGCCATGGGAGATAAAATTAGAGCTGTTTGCAGGTCTGAGCATGCTCAGCAGTGTTGGAACCTAGTTGTACATAAATAGGGAATTTATCTCTTTTCAGACTTTTAAAGATATTTCAGTGTAGAAATAATTTCTCTTTCGTTCATTGACGGACACAGCACCTTTAATCTTGACCTTAGGTTATATCGTCACCTTCAAACGAGGAAAAGGCAGAACATGTAAAAACAGCAAAACCGCACAGTACCGCCCAGGGGGCAGTCCTACTGGCTATAACCCCTCACTCTGCTTCCAGCAGCTCAGTTTTTTTTTCTGCCTAGTATAGGAGAAGGACTTGGCTCCCTGTGGGGACCAATGGTCCTTGGAATTTTTTCTTTTTTCTGCTTTTTGATTCCTGTGATCTACAGTCAACAGCTGGGCTGGGTGACAGGCTGGATAATATATATCTGTGAGCTTCCGCGCTCTATGAAAAATTGGGAAAGGTAAACCAAAAGCAGCAGCAATCACTGTATGAGTGAACTCTCAATGTATAGACTAAATTAAAAAGGGGGGGTGTGTGCGCTAACTTTTAAAACCAAAAATCAGAAGAAATAACAAACAATGTCCTAAATAGCAACCAAGTGTAAATATATGTAGAATATGTGGACCAACACAGGCAATTAAAAAATAAATAAATAAGTGGACATATACGTAGAATATGTGAACCAACACAGGCAATTCAAAAATAAAAAGTGACTTAGTGCAAAATTTAGATGAAAATTGCTGCATACATGAAAAACGCATAAATCATGTGTATAAAATATTAAAATAAAATCAAATAGGTGAATTATAGCAGCAAACAGTGGAATATAATGTGATACAGACCATATACGTGAAACACAGTGATATCAGTGCATTAGACTAAAGTGTCCCAAATAGGATGCAAACATGCAACTCAAAAAATCGCAGCAGAAAAAATAACAGCAGAAAAAATAAATAAATTTAAAGTGCAATGTGCCAAAAGAGGGACGATCCTGCGGTGGTGATCCGTGCCAGTAGTGCTAGCGCTAGGTAATTACCTCCCCGCTGCAAGATAAGCAGCGAAAAATCACACAGGGCAACCAGGTAACAGAGGATGATCCAGGGGATGGCTGTACAGCAGAGTCTTTGGAATAACACAAATATCTCCAATTTCCTCGTTAGTGATATATGGTCACCAGGCTCAGAAGGATAAACCAAAAAATACCGCCATAGTGTAGTAGTTTAAAACACAATTTTATTATAAGTAAAATATCTACTCAGAAGGAAATGTAAACACTAGCACAGCAGACCGCCGAGCGTCTTGCCCGGATGTAGACGTCACTTCCGGTTCCTACGCGTTACGTCATCAATAGGACTTCAACTGGGATCTCAGTTGAAGTCCTATTGATGACGTAACGCGTAGGAACCGGAAGTGACGTCTACATCCGGGCAAGACGCTCGGCGGTCTGCTGTGCTAGTGTTTACATTTCCTTGTGAGTAGATATTTTACTTATAATAAAATTGTGTTTTAAACTACTACACTATGGCGGTATTTTTTGGTTTATCCTTCTGAGCCTGGTGACCATATACCACTAACGAGGAAATTGGAGACATTTGTGTTATTCCCAAGACTCTGCTGTACAGCCATCCCATGGATCATCCTCTGTTACCTGGTTGCCCTGTGTGATTTTTCGCTGCTTATCTTGCAGCGGGGAGGTAATTACCTAGCGCTAGCACTACTGGCACGGATCACCACCGGAGGATCGTCCCTCTTTTGGCACATTGCACTTTAAATTTATTTATTTTTTCTGCTGTTATTTTTTCTGCTGCGATTTTTTGAGTTGCATGTTTGCATCCTATTTGGGACACTTTAGTCTGATGCACTGATATCACTGTGTTTCACGTATATGGTCCGTATCACATTATATTCCACTGTTTGCTGCTATAATTCACCTATTTGATTTTATTTGAATATTTTATACACATGATTTATGCGTTTTTCATGTATGCAGCAATTTTCATCTAAACTTTGCACTAAGTCACTTTTTATTTTTAATTGCCTGTGTTGGTTCACATATTCTACGTATATGTCCACTTATTTATTTATTTTTTAATTGCCTGTGTTGGTCCACATATTCTACATATATTTACACTTGGTTGCTATTGAGGACATTGTTTGTTATTTCTTCAGATTTTTGGTTTTAAAAGTTAGCGCACACACCCCCCCTTTTTAATTTAGGCTGGATAATATAGATCCCGGTAGTCTCCCCAGCCTGGCCATCGAGCGTGTGCAAACCCTAGCTACGCGCTGGGTTGGCAATGACATGCCCCGTCTGGTCCAGCAGCAGCCGGGGAGCTGTATGCCCCGGGGGAAACACATATGACCGGGCTACTGCTGTCCGTGTCACAGTGTGCCATGACCGACAGCTACCCCGTACTGCTTGGGTGAAGGGTCTGTCCATGGAATGCATCCAGCAGTCCCGGCAGGAGGGGTAAGTATGGTTCCACCTGTTTCGGCAGGATGGAGCAGCTAGACATTCCCTGGGAGGTCGACTAGGGGGTCTCTCCCTCTCCCTTTCTTCTCTCCCTGTCTCTTTCCCTAAGGGGTGCAGTGCACGTACCTGGCTCGGGGGGGTCTCTGGGTCCTGGCAGGGGGCTGCACTGGGCGGTTGGTGGTCCGCTCGTTTTCTCCCTGTTTTTAGACCGTTTTTGGAGTGGCTGTCTGTTGCCATGTGAGGACTGGCCGCCACGCGAACCGCGGCCATTTTCTTTTAGCCGCAGCCAGGTTCTTAACTGTGGCCATTTTCCCGGCACTCTCAGACGTTCTTTGCTGAGGCAGCGGGCGGCCATTTTCTAGTAGCATCAGGTTTATTTTACTCTAGCGCTGGGCAGCTGGTTTAGCCTGGAACAGTGCAAAACTAACACAGAACACCTCGTGGCTGGCACAGAGGAGAGCGGACGGTGGCAGCAGCACAGAACAGTACCTGGGTCAGGGTGGTGAGTTCTGCAGGGGGTCCCTCAGTCTGTGGCAGTTAGGGGGTGGGCATTTTTTGTGGCTTGCCTTACTAGTGACAGGCGAGAGTGGGTCAGCATGGCGTCAGAAGCTGGCGCTTCTTCCCCAGACATCCCTGTTATTGCAACCGGTTCCCCTGCACCTGTGGTGCCTAGGGACACTCTGTCGGCAGTCCTGGAGTCCTTTGTTGCCAGGGTGGAAGCGGCGTGCTTCCAAAGGTTGCTTTGGCATTTCATCTAAATTAGGACATTGGGCTTCCGTGCTTATGTCACATCCCAAAAAGGTTGCTTTGCATTCCTTGGACGTGGGCTCTGCTGGATTATCTGTCTGCTACAGCTCCTTTTCGGAGGTCGGACTCCCTGGTTGTATTGGCGGCTGGTCCGAAGAAGGGCCTGGCGATCTCGTCGGCCACCATTTCTAGGTGGATCAGACGGATTGTGGTTCACCCCCCTTTCCTGTCATGGCACATTTTACCAGGGCGATTGGTGCTTCCTGGGCTTTCCGACATCAAGCGTCCATTTCCCAGGTGTGTAAGGTGGCGACCTGCTCGTCCATTCACTCTTTCACAGAATTTTACAAGGTTGATGTGAGCGCATCTTCAAATGCGTGCTTCGACCGAAAGGTTTTACGCGCCCCCCCGCTCGCTCCCTAAGCCGATGCGAGTGCCCGGCGGGGGACACGCGGAGAACCGGGAGGTGTGTGTGTAAACACACAATTTCCGGTTCTCTGAGCAGTGAACTGACAGATCGTCTGTTCATACAGAGTATGATGGTTAGTTTCCTTGCACAGTCCCATCCCCCTTCAGTTAGAACACTCCCTAGGATACATAGTAACCACTTTTTTTTACAGTAATCAAAGCAATTTTAATCGCACTGATCGCTGTGTTAATGCCAGTGGTCACAAAAATGTGTCAAAATTGTCTGACGTGTCCGCCATAATGTGGCAGTCACGTTAAAAATCGCTGATCGCCACCATTACTAGTAAATATTTAAAAAAATGCCATAAAAGTATCCCCTATTTTGTAGACGCTATAAATTTTTCTCAAACCAATCAATATACGCTTATTGAGATTTTTTTTTACCAAAAATATGTAGAAGAATATGTATCGGCCTAAACTGAGGAAAAAAAATGTTTTTTTATATATTTTTTGGGGATATTTATTACAGCAAAAAGTTATAAAGAATGCGTTTTTTCAAAATTGACGCACTTTTTTGTTTATAGCGCAAAAAATAAAAACCGCAGAGGTGATCAAATACCACCAAAAGAAAGCTATATTTGTAGGGGAAAAATAGAATGTCAATTTTGTTTGGGAGCCATGTTGCACGACCGCACAATTGTCAGTTAAAGCGATGCAGTGCCGAATCGCAAAAAGTGCTCTGGTCTTTGGCCAGCCAAATGGTCCAGGGCTTAAGCGGTTAAAGCGGGGTTCCACCCTAAAGTGGAACCTCCGCTGATCGGATCCCTCCCCCCCTCCGGTGTCACAATTGGCACCTTGCAGGGGGGAGGGGGGTGGAGATACCTGTCAAAGACAGATATTTACACCCACTTCCGGGCATAGACTCCTGTGGGAGTCTACGCCATTTCCTGTCCTGCCGCGCTGTCTGCTGGGACACACACGGGTCCCAGTGACAGCGCAGAGAATTCCTATTGCGCTGCGCGACTCGCACATGCGCAGTAGGGAACCGGGAAGTGAAGCCGATTCGCTTCACTTCCTGATTCCCTCAACTAGAATGGTGGCGGCAGCAGCCGAGGGCCGAGCGATCGATCGGCCTCGGCTGCCGGCATCGCTGGAACCCGGGACAGGTGAGTGTCCATTTATTAAAAGTCAGCAGCTGTAGTATTTATAGCTGCTGGCTTTTAATTTTTTTTTTTTTGGTGGAATCCCTCTTTAAGGTTGCAACTCCTCTGTTGAGGAGTTCTTTTTGTTATCGGTGAAGTTTATTTTCTTTGTGTTCCCACCCCTCGTTTTTGACACTGCTTGGGGACATCCCTAAGGTCAAGATTAAAGGAGCTGTGTCCGTCAATGACCGAAAGAGAAAATAGGATTTTTTTACTCACCGTAAAATCCTTTTCTCTGAAGTTCATTGACGGACACAGCACCTACCCCTTCTATTTATGTTTGTACTGCTTTTTGATGAACTGAGCTGGAAGCAGAGTGAGGGATTATAGTCAGTAGGAACGCCCCCTGGGTGGTACTGTGCAGTTTTGCTGTTTTCACATGTTCTGCCTAGTCCTCTCCTGAAGGTGGCGATATAGTCTAAGGTCAAGATTAAAGGTTCTGTGTCCGTCAATGAACTTCAGAGAAAAGGATTTTACGGTGAGTACACAAATCCTATTTTTTTTCACAGTTTAAAAAGCAGAGTACCAGTTAGGCAATTATATCATGCTCTAAACATTATTTGCATGTGCACTACTCCAAGTTTTAGCAGAGTAAAGCCTGGTACACGCGATCGGATTGTTGGTCAACAAATCGTCAGACTTTTGCCCGAAAGGCGTATGCCAGGAACTTTTCTTGCATACAAACGGTACACAATTGTCGGGCAACAAACACAAATGAAGTGACGTACTACATGGAATTTCAGCTCTTGAGCACCACCTTTTGAGCACCTTCTGCTAATGTTGTGTTTGGTGAGCATTGATTTCGAGCATGCGTGTTTGTACTTTGGACTTTTATGTGACGGATTTGTGTACACACGATACAAAAATATGACAACAGATCGTTGTCCGCCGAAAATTTACTAGCTTGCCATCCAACATTTGTTGGCCGAAAGTTGGACAACAATTGTCTGATGGAACGTACTAACGGTTGGATTTTAGACAAACAGCCTGTCACCACACAATTCCCTGCCGAAAATCCGATTGTATGTACGAGGCTTAAGGGTTTGCGCCGTTTTGTTTTCAGGAAACTATAGTAAATTCAGTTTTGGGAGTATTTTGTTACTAGCGCTATAGTGAATACCGGTTTAGCGCTAATTCAAGGTCTAACTAGCGCTAATTCAAGCTAAATAGCGCCACACAAGTTAAAATCTTTTTTTTTGCTAGAAAATTACTTAGAACCCGCAAACATATTTTATATATATATATATTATATATATATATATATATTATATATATATATATATATATATATATATATATATATACATATATACATGCATACATATATTTATTTTTTCGAACACCCTAGAGAATAAAATGGCAGTCGTGGCAATACTTTCTTTTACACTGTATTTGCGCAGCGGTCTTAGAAGCGCACTTTTTTTGGAAAAAATATACTTTTTTGAATTAAAAAAATAAGACAGCAGTAAAGTTAGCCCATTTTTATTTTTTTTCTATTGTGAAGGATAAGAGTAAATTGATACCCAACATCTCACGCTTCAAAATTGCGCCCGCATGTGGAATGACGACAAACTTTTACCCTTAAAAATTTCCATAGGCGATGTTTAAAATTTTCTACAGGTTACAAGTTTTGAGTTACAGAAGAGGGCTAGGGCTAGAATTATTGCTCTCACTATAACAATCGCAGCGATACCTCACATGTATGGTTTGAACACCATTTTCATATGCAGGCGCTACTCTGTGCATTCGCATCTATGCGCGAGCTCATCGGGATGGGGCACTTTAAAATTTAAAAAAAAATTCTTATTTATTTTACTTTTCATTTTTTATTTTGACACAAGTTTTTTTTTTTTTTTTTTATGTAAACATCCCTTGTAATAGAAAAAAGCATGACAGGACCTCTTAATTAGGAGAGCTGGGGTCAAAAAGACCTCAGATGTCATATTTACACTAAAATGTAATAATTAAAAAAAAAAAATTTGAAAAAAATTAAAAATAAAAATGTCTCCTTTAAGAGCTATGGGTGGAAGTGACGTTTGATGGTGCTTCCACCCTCCCATGCAATGAAACCGAGCAGGGGCCATCTTCCCCTCAGTTGGCAGCCATGCATCCATGGGAGAGGACGCGATCGTCTCCTGCGCTACCGGCGAGTCCAGAGCATGGTGGGAGGGGGAGGCACCTCACCCGCCACCAACAAAAGTGATCTCGTGATGAATCCGCCGCAGAGACCACTTTAATCTTAAAGAGAAACGCAGGCTGTTCCTGAAAATACTGGGGTTATGGCAGCTAGCTGGCATCAAAGTACCGATGTACGGGTACAGCGATTTGCGTGAAGTGGTTAAGCTCTACCCTTCTCTTTAAAGATTTTATGACTTATTAGGATCAGTTTTCCACTAACCCTTTGTTCCTGTGACACCCTATAGCTTTTTTACTCCCTACCAATGGACCAGTGGCACAGACTATTATGTCCTTCCTGGTGCCTTCTGTTTCCTTGGTCATCACAGAACATCTTGGACTCCTTCACCAAAAAGAGTAATTTTCCTTGTTTCTCACAGTCCCTGCAAAAGATGTATCTGTTATCCATTTTCCTTGAGTTTATCAGATGCTTGCCTATTTCCCTCCTATTTACTTTTTTTTATTTATTACAGGTACTTATTTAGCACTGTCAATTTACACAATGCTATATATATATATATATATATATATATATATATATATATATATATATATATATATATATATATATATATATATATATATATATATATATATATATATATATATATATATATATTGTACATTCACATCAATCCCTCCTTCTGCCCTTGTTGTTTTAACTTTGGATAGTAAAACTTCCTGTTTTTTGTCTGGTAAAAAGCCTAGGCTTATGACATAATGCACAGCTCCCTGGAGTGGAGGGAGATTTCTGCAGCATATTTGGCAAGTACAGAATCACAGTATATATAAAATAATATGCAAAGTGGTTGGAGGTAACCAAATTATGTGAGCAGACTGCAGTTCCTCTTTAACCTACCAGCATGTCTTTGGAGTGTGTGAGGAAACGAGTAACTGGCGGAAACCCACACAGGGGGAACATTCTTCAGGGAATCTCAGAGATAACCTGGAAACTCCTCTCCCTGTATTTCCCTTTCTGGTGCTATCTCTCCATCCATTGCAATTCTACTGTGTTGGAGAATCTTCAAGTTGGCCTATGGTACTTTCCTCCTAGATGTCCCACAACGTTTGCTGGATTTTAGTCTAAGTTCATCCTGGAAGCATTCCTGGAAGCATTCTCTCTCTCTTCTCATACACTCCTTGAGTCTGTTTGACAAACAGTTTTCAGGTTCCGGCATCTAAGATTCCTCAGTCATTCAGTGAGGGTTCCTTATGTTCCTTTCTTGTATTTTCCGTCTTCATCTGGAACACCATGGCTCAGTGTTAGTGCCCTAGAGCAGACCATTCCACAGCAGAGTCACTCTTCTCCAGGGCTTTTCCTCAGATGGAATGTGTCAGTACTCAGTACTGGAACCTCTAGCAGTGTTGGGAGCGAGAGGCAGCTTCCCTATACACAAGGTTTTCACGTGGGAAGGGGCACATTCATGGCAACAAGGGGGTTGCTTTTGTGTGCTAAACATGCAGTATGGACTTGAACATAATAGTTCACCACTGACTGCTGTAACTTCAATGTTCACTGTTGTAAACACAGCCAGCAATCACAGAGAAGGCCTTACTCACTTCCGTTGTTGGGTTTTGACAGATGACCTAACCTATACAGATCCCAGCAGTGGAAGCAAGTAGTGAAAGAACTCTTCTGGGACCGACAGCTCTGTTTACAGCACCGAGTAGTGAAGTTACACCAGCAGTGAGCTGCTGCAATATACTGTATGTAGCTCTGACTCCCGAAGGAGCGGTTGAATTTATTGGGCTTACTGTTGCCTTCTTCACCTCGTATGCGCCTAGGGGTTTCCCGAGGTAGATGGCCCAAAAACTGCAGAGACTGATGACAGATCCACTTTTATTTGCAAAAAAAATAGTTAACAACAGTCTCTCAACATAGGATCAGAGGGTTTGGGTGAAAAGTCCAGGTACTCTTAATGGTAAAGTCAGTATAAAAGAGAAATCTCTTACTTTGCATAAATCCAGAGAATAGCCATTCACAGCTGGATTCTCACCCTAGTTGGATAGTCCTTCTCTCACCAGGCCTAGCAGCCAACAGGGTGCTTGAGTGAGAAACAAGTCTCTGCCACAGACTGTTATAGAGCATGTGAGGGAAACTTGAAAAACTTGTAGAACACTTGTGTGGTACCAGTATCTTGCAGCCGGTCTGGCGATACCGCACAAGATTTGATTCACTTTGGTCCTTCAGCTTTTCCAGGCTCTTGTTGAGAAGCCAACCCTTGCGTGGCCTTCTCCTGAAGAGTCCTCCCCTGGATAACTTCACAGTTGCTGGGCCTCTCCCCTAACCGAGACTGCAACGGACCACCTCCGAATCCCTTCCTCAGTTTCCTCACCTCAGGCTAGCCAGCCCCAAGACACAAAGTCGGATGGATCCACACCCCAGGCCATGGAAGTCCTGGGGGCTGGTCAGGGGAACCAGGACCATGCAGTGAGAAGATACTTCTGGACCAGAACCCCGAAACACATGACATCCGCACCTTAAGTACCCTCTCCCAGAAGGCACAGCAAGAGTGACACTCCCACTGGGCTGGTTCCGAGAGAAAGTAACCTTAACGCACCCAACTAGACTGTGTTTCCATGCCTGCCGCAAGTGACAGCGCCACCTATGGCTAGGTAGAACACCCGTTAGTCCAGTCAGACTGATGCTGAGGTCAAAATTTAGAGTAATCAAACCTAAACCAAACTGCGGTTTAAGGGCAACATTAAATTTCAAAAACATATAGCGCGTGCTCTTAAGGAACCGGCGCTACATGTATATCATTACATAGTTGGTAAGGTTGAATAAAGACACCCATAAATCCCATTTAACCTGTGTTAGCGTGTGTGTATGTGTTTATGCCACTACCATTGCCCATATCCCATGTATATTGCATTAGCGAAGATGCCCATATTCATACTCCTTGCTGACACCACCAACTCTCAAAGGGATTTCCACATCCTTATCGCTCTAACAGTAGAGAACCCGTTATGCAGTTTAGGATTAACTGCTTCTTGTCCAACTTCAATGAGTGGCTGCGTGTCTACTGAGACTGAATAGTTTACTCCTTATAGACTCACCATTCAGATATTTGTATATTGCAATCATATCTCCTTTTCTATTTTCTCCAGGGAGAGTACGTTTAATGATTGTAGTCGTTCCTCATAACTAAGGTCCTCCAGTCCCTTTATTAGCTTTGTTGCCCTTCTCTTGAAGACATACTCAAAATGTGGCTGTACCAGAGTTTAACCACTTAACAACCGGCCCATAGCCGAATGACAGCTACGGGGCGGTTGCTTAACTCTGGGAGGCCGTCATATGACGTCCTCCCAGAATTCCGCTCTTGCGCGCTACTCGAGAGCATCCATGACCTCCGGGTACACATCACGGATCATGGTAAATGGCCGCTCATCGCAGCCGTTTACCACTTGATCGCTCCGTCAAATAACGGAGCGATCACTTGTAAACAAACCGGCGTCATGTTATGACGCCGGTTCTTCCCTCCCCTCTCTGTACAGATCGGTACAGTGAGAGGGGAGAGATCGGTGTCAGCAACGCTGTGGGCTGGATCTGCAGTGCCCACAGCGCTGCTTGCCGACAATTAACCCCTCAATTCCCTGCCAATACTCTGCAATACCCAGCAATGCCCTGCCAATACTCTGCAATACCCAGCAATGCCTTGCCAATACTCTGCAATACCTTGCCAATACTCTGCAATGCCCTGCCAATACTCTGCAATACCCAGCAATGCCCTGCCAATACTCTGCAATGCCCTGCCAATACTCTGCAATGCCTTGCCAATACTCTGCAATACCCAGCAATGCCCTGACAATACTCTGCAATACCCAGCAATACTCTGCAATAGCCTGCAATATCCTGCCAATACTCTGCCATAAATTGCCATACCCAGCCATACTCGGTGATGCCCTGTAATACCCAACCATACTCTGCAATACCCAGCCATAGTCGGTGATACCCTGCAATACCCAGCCATAGTTGGTGATACTCTGCAATACCCAGCCATACTCGGCCATGCTCAGCCATATTCGGATACCCTGCAATACCCAGCCATACTCGGTGATACCCTGCATTACTCGGTGATACCCAGCCATGCTCGGCCATGCTTGGCTGTACTCAGCCTCTGTATGTGGCCAGGCTGTGGAAGTCTCACACATGTGGTATTGCCGTACTCAGGAGGAGTAGGAGAATCTATTTTGGGGTGTCATTTTTGGTATGTACATGCTATGTGTTAGAAATATTGTATAAATGGACAACTTTGTGTTAAAAAAAATGCATTTTAACCACTTCCCGCCCGCCGGCCGTCATATGACATCCTTGACTTTGTGCGGGGATCTCTGAATGATGCCTGTAGCTACATGCATCATTCAGATATCAGCTTTTTCAGCCGGCGATTTCCTACACCATAAGAATGATCATAGCGGCTGTTCCGCTGCTTGATCGTTCTTACAGGAGGGGAGAGGGGACGTACCCCCCCTCCCGCTGCCCTCCAGTGCTTCTACCGACTCACCAATACAATCAAAGCCAGAATCTTTTTTGTTTTGTTTTGTTTTTTATTTCAGGCTTCCCAGCCTAGAGGTGAGATGTGGGTTCTTATTGACCCCACATCTCACTGTAAAGAGGACCTGTCATGCCATATTCCTATTACAAGGGATGTTTACATTCCTTGTAATAGGAATAAAAGTGATAAAAAAAATTATTTTAGGGGAAAAAAAGTCATACTAAAATAAATAAAGTAAAATTAACAATAAAAAAACAAATGTAAAGCGCCCCTGTCCCCATGTGCTCGCATGCAGAAGCGAACGCATACGTAAGTCCCGCCCACATATGAAAACGGTGTTCAAACCACACATGTGAGGCATCGCTGCGAACGTTAGAGCAAGAGCAATAATTCTGGCCCTAGACCTCCTCTGTAACTCAAAACATGTAACCAGTAAAAACATTTAAATTGTCGCCTATGGGGATTTTTAAGTAGCGAAGTTTGGCGCCATTCCACAAGTGCGCAATTTTGAAGGGTGACATGTTAGGTATCTATTTACTCAGCGTAACTTCATCTTTCACATTATGCAAAAATATTGAGCTAATTTTACTGTTTTGTTTTTTTAAAGCACAAAACAGCTTTTTTTCCAAAAAAGCGTTAGAAAAATTGCTGCGCAAATACCGTGTGAGATAAAAAGTTGCAACGACCACCATTGTATTCTTTAAGGTCTTTGCTAAAAAAGCATATATAATGTTTTGGGGTTCTATGTAATTTTCTAGCAAATAAATTATGATTTTTACATGTAGGAGAGAAATATCAGAATTGGCCTGGGTGCTCTAGAACGCCTGATGGTGCTCCCTGCATGTTGGGCCTCTATGTGGCCATGCTGTGTAAAAGTCTCACACATGTGGTATTGCCATACTCCGGAGTAATAGCAGAATGTGTTTTGGGGTGTAATTTGTGGTATGCATATGCTGTGTGTGAGAAATAACCTGATAATATGACAATTTTGTGGAAAAAAAATGAAAAAAAAATCTTGATTTTGCATAGAATTGTGGGAAAAAATGACAACTTCAAAAAACTCATCATGCCTCTTACTAAATACCTTGGAATGTCTTCTTTCCAAAAAGGGGTCATTTGGGGGGTATTTGTACTTTTCTGGCATGTTAGAGTCTCTAGAAATGAGATAGGCCGTCAGTACTTCAGGTGTGATCAATTTTCAGATATTGGCACCATAGCTTGTGGACTCTATAACTTTCACAAAGACCAAATAATATCCACCAATTTGTACTTATTTTTTACCAAAGATATGCAGTAGTATAAATTTTGGCCAAAATTTATGAAGAAAAATTACTAATTTGCTAAATTTTATAACAGAATCAAAGAAAAATTAATTTTTTTACAGAATTTTTGGTCTTTTTTCTTTTATAGCACAGAAAAAAAAAAACCCAGCGGTGATTAAATACCACCAAAAGAAAGCTCTATTTGTGTGAAAAAAGGACAGAAATTTCAAATGGGTACAGTGTTGCATGACTGAGTAATTGTCATTCAAAATGTGAGAGCACCAAAAGCTGAAAATTGGTCTGGTTATTAAGGGTGTTTAAGTGCCCAGTGGTCAAGTGGTTAATAAAGTGGTAGAATTATAGTTTTATCTTCTGAGTAAATGCCCTTTTAAATGCATGCTAATAGTTTGCAGCCTTGCTTTCTGCAGCTTGGCATTGCATGCTATCGCTGATCTTGTGATCTACCAGGACCCTCAGATTCTTTTCCGTCCCTGATTCCCTCAGCAGTTTTTTTTAATGTATTACATTTTTCAATATTAATCCTCATTTGCCATGTAGTTACTTGCACCTCTATTTTATCAAGGTCTTGTAAAGTTTTTATATCCTACTGTGAAGTTATTACCCTGTTTAGCTTTATCATCAGCAGCAACTAAGTTTAAACTATTTATACCATCCTCTATATCATTGGAACAAATAAAACAAGATTAGTCCTGGAACTGAGCCTTGGGCTACCCCACTTGCAACTCCAGACCATTGAGAAGATACGCTATCACCACTCTCTAGACACGCTTCTGTAACCATTTTTCTATTCAGATACATACACTATCGTCAATGCCAACAGACCTCAATTTGTAAATTAAGCCTTATCATGTGCAACTTGAGACTACCGGGTAAGCTGCAGAGATGCTAAATAGAACAGTGCTGTCAGTGATGTCAAAAGTCAGCAGCACAGGGTACCTGATGAGGGTCGATGCAGAGTAAATATGTGTTCTCTATATGACTCTGCAGAGCAAATCCTGATTTGAAATGTGACCTTTTGCTCCTGGCCATTTGATAAGGGCCACTGTGCCCATGACAACCCCCAGCATTCTCCCTGCAGCTCACTTTAAAATTACAGGAGATCTACACATATGTATATATGCATATAATATGCCTAGAGTAAAAAAATAAATGGCAGGGAAGCTGTGGGTGGGCTGTACAGTTCATGATGGAAGGTAATGGCTATACTTCTGTAAACGCTGATGCTTCATTCCATCTCTGTTTACCTGCATATAGAGTATTTTCCAAAACGCAGAATTGTCACGTTTAGGAAAATATTTACACATGCATGTGTGGATAAATGCTGATGCAATGAAGTGTCAGCATTTACATAAGTACAGAGGCGTATGAGGGAATACTTTCCATGCTGTTCAGGTTGGCTTTGTAGAGAGCTGATTTGTTGCCCAATATCCACTTATACAATTTTCCTTGAAGATGAGAAAATGTCTTGAGAGCCTCCCAAGCTGCCGAGAGTTCTAATGCCCCGTACACACGAGCGGACTTTTCAACATCCAAAGTCTGACGGACTGATTCCGTCAGACTATTCGATCGTGTGTGGGCTGCAACGGACTTTTGATTCACTAAAGTCTGACGGACTTTAGAATATGGAACATGCTTCAAATTTTTCCGACGGAACTCCGCCGGACCCGGTCCCTTCGAAAAATTCGCTCGTGTGTATGCTATTCCGACGGACTAAAACCGACGCTAGGGCAGCTATTGGCTACTGGCTATGAACTTAGTTATTCGAATCCAGTCGTATGTCATCACGTTCGAATCCGTCGGAGTTTAGTTTGATTGTGTGTGGCCAAGTCCGCTCAGCCGAAAAGTCTGTCAGAACTCTGTCGGAACTCCGGCAGAACTCCTTCGGAAGTCTGTCGGACATAAGTCCTCTCGTGTGTACGGGGCTTTAAACAATCAGAGTGACATGGAACAGTCATCTTCCAATGCCCTGAGCATGTTCTCCCAGGCAGTGGGCCCCCAGCCCCCAGAGACTAGCATTCAAACTAAAAATGATCCAACCTCAGGGCTGAGGGGCCTTCCCAGAGACCAGTTGCCTTGCACTATCCACCTCATCAAAGGCATACACAATAATATCTTCTGGTCCCATTGGAGAAGGAAGTCAGTCTGCAATAATTTAATCACTGAGCCCAAGGGACTACTTGAATGGCTGCTGTCATTAGCCAGAGATGAAGCATGCAATCCTCCACACTCAATGGAGGTTTGATGACTGTGCGCACACATCAATTGTGCCCTCTTATTGTGAGGTAACATTTATATCCTTATTTATATAATATCCTCCTCCTTCTCCAGTCTCATCCCCCCACCCCATGTTGTCCTTCTCCTCCTCCATCCCATGTCCACCCCTGCTCCATCCCATGGCCTTCTACTCCTCCTGTCCCATTCCCCCATCCCATGTCCTCCTCCTCCATCCCATGTCCTCCTCCTCCTCCAGTCCCATTCCATGTTCTCCTCCATCCCACGTCCTCCTCCTTCAGTCAAATCCCATGTCCTCCTCCTCCTCCTCCAGTCCCATCCCACATTCTCCTCCTCCATCCCATGTCTTCCTCCTCATCCAGTCCCATCTCATGTTCTCCTCCTCCATCCCATGTCCTCCTCCTCCAGTCCAATCACATGTTCTCCTCCTTCTCTATCCCATGTCATCCCCCGCCTCCATCCCATGTCCTCCTCCAGTCCCATCCCATGTTCTCCTTCTCCTCCATCCCATGTCCTCCTCCTCCAGTCCCTTTCCATGTCCTCCTCCATCCCATGTCCTCCCTCTCCAGTCCAAACCCATGTCATCCTCCAGTCCTATCCAGTGTTCTCCTCCTCCTCCTCCTCCTCCATCCCATGTCCTCCTCCTCCAGTCACACCCCCCATCTAATGTCCTCCTCCTCCCACATCCTTGGTGATACCAAGACAGGAAGTGAGGGGAGATCTCAGTGGGGACATAGCCAGCAATATACTGAGATTTCCCCTCAATTCTAGTCTATCGAGTATATTAAATATAATGTATAATATGGACATAATTTGGACATTCAAAGGCAACAATCACTCCCTGCATGTGGGTCAGCACTGGAGAAGCTCTGCCCAACACATATCCTGCTGAAAGCCATGCCATAGGATACCATAGGTGAAGGAGTTCAGCCTGCCCTGGGTGCCAGCACTGACCAGAATGATCGGGAAGCACGGCAGCCTTCACTCAAATACATCCTCTACTTAGCCAGCTGCTTCTCCCCCACATGCTTGTTATCCTCCCGCAGGACCCCAGCTCTGCACTCTGCTGACAGGAGCTGAGGGGAGGTCGAGAGCACTTTGCTGGGCTGAGTATGCAGCAGACGTCCCGGAGTGACCAGTACCGACTCCTTCCCCTAACATTGCAGAGCCCGCACACTCCTGTTGCCTGCAGTAACTTTCCTATCTGGAGCTCCGCCGTTATCCTGCAGGGGTCGCCTGTCCAGAGATTAGGGAGGAACAAGAGGGCAGTCTGTCTCCTGCCGGCAGGGCCGGATTAACATGGGGGCTATTGGAGCTGCAGCTCCAGGCCCCTTTCTCAAGATAGGCCCATTTGCCCAAAAAAATAAAAATAAATAAATAAATAAAAAAAGATTGACTTTGAGGATTGTAGCTCGGCGATCAGGAGTCACAGAGACCCCACATTTTGGGGGGTAGGTAGCTAAAGACCCACTCCAGCACTGGTTAAAATTTGGGGCTGCTATCATCTATGGTTCCCGAGATACAGGGCTGCTTGCGCAGCCTGTCAGAAGCTACATACAGAGCGGCCAGTTTAAACACAATCTGGAACACTCTGCAGCAGACTGAGAGGATGAACTCACAGTGCTCATAATAATTATTTGTATATTACTTATGATAATTAACCCCTTGCCACCCAGGCCCATTCTGGGACTTCTCTCCTACATGTAAAAATCATCATTTTTTTATGCTAGAAAATTACTCAGAACCCTCAAGCATTATATATTGTTTTAGCAGACACTCTATGGAATAAAATTGTGGTCTTTGCAACTTTTTATGTTACATGACATTTGCGCAGCAATTTTTCAAACTTTTTTTTTGGAAAGAAACTGTTTCATTCATTAAAAAAACCCACTAAAGTTAGCACTATTTTTTGTTGTGTACTAAGCGATGCTTTAAATTTTTTTACAGGTTACACGTTTAGAGTTACAGAGGAGGTCTAGTGCTAGAATTATTGCTCTCGCTCTAACGATGGTGGCGTATGTAACCTGTGTGTATCTGGCTCTGATACTAACCAGTGCCTACCCAGGGACTGACTAGTATCTCTCCCCAGCCTGTCCCCCCACACCCTCTCACCTGCTGACCTGTGAATGGGGCAATCACTCCCGCAGTGTTATTGTGTTCTGACAGTGAATACAATGATTAGTGTTGCTAACTATAGCTGGCAGCACTGATTGTTTTGGGGAAAACCTGACAGGCTGGTTGTACTCAAGTCGGTTAATAGGTTGACTTGTGTAAAACCAGCTAGCCCATACATAGATCGACTATGGCTGGTCTCTGCTTAATTGGTGTAATTTCAATCCATGTATGGCCCGATTAACCACTACGCAGTCCCTAAACATCCTTCCACAAACCTTTACATTTTTCCTTCCCAGATTACTTCATCCTCCTCTCCCATACATAGTGCCCACTGTCATACTCTCCACACTTCTCTCCTATACATAGTGCCCACTGTCATACCCTCCACACTCCTCTCCTGTACATACTACTCACTGTCATACCCTCCACACTTCTCTCCTATACATAGTGCCCACTGTCACACCCTCCACACTCCTCTCCTGTACATACTACTCACTGTCATTCCCTCCATACTCCTCTCCTATACATAGTGCCCAGCATCATACCCTCCCTCCACACCCCTCTCCTGTAATTACTGCTTACTGTCCTACTCTCCACACTTCTCTCCTGTACATAGTGCCCACTGTCATACCCTCCACACTCCTGTACATATTGCTCACTGTTATACCCTCCACACTGTTCTCTTATACATAGTGCCCAATGTCATACCCTCTACACTCCTCTGCTGTGCATACTGCCCACTGTCATACCCTTCACACTCCTCTCCTGTATATAATGCCTTCTGCCATACCCTCTGCACTCCTCATGTACATAGTGCCCACTGTTAGACCCTCCACATTCCTCTCCCTCACCTGCACATACTTCCCACTTTTATACCATCCATACTCCTCCCCTATGCCTCTTACCCACAAAAACTGTTCTTTAAAATTATACTGAATATCCTCAATGTTACCAGCTCTAGAATGGGCACTTTTGTCAGTTCAACTAAAGGAAATCTCACAGTCCTCATATTTGTTCTGCCCCATTATTAGTATTTATTTAATTTTGTAATTACTATTGTGATGTATAGAGGAACATAGGGGATGTCAGCTACTCTAAATATAGCAATTGTAAAAAAGCGTTCCTGAAAATATTTTTGAAATGTTGACAACTATGCACTTAGGCACTGCCCAAGGGCCACAGGGTCAGTAGGGGGCCCCATGAGAGGCTCGTGATATTAAAGCAGTAGTAAACTTTTCGAACATTACTACTTTTTAGAGGCCCTGGGGTAGGTTATGCCATAATGTACAAGTATGCCCAGCATATTAGCACATTAGGGTACACTTAAATTGTCAGACTGAGCCCTCCAGTGCTGTGCTGTGATCAATCCGGTGGGGCCTGGGCACTAACATCTTCACCCGGACTTCCTTCTGGGTTCTGTGCCTTCGGTCACTTGCCTTGGCCAGGCTGCATTGATGTCATTCCCACACATGCTCATGTGCATCCTCTCTCTCACCCCCCCCCCTTTCTCTCTCATCCTCGATCCCTTACCCCTCACAGCTCTTTCATCCCCTTTCTCTCTCTCTCATCCTCCCTCTCTCTCTTTAATTTAATTTGTTATAACAAAAAAATGTTTGCATTTTTATTTACTTATTGTTTATAAAAGGCCCTACCAAAATCCTCAGCACCAGGCCCATGATGTTCTTAATCTGGCCCTGGCCATACCCTCTGCACTCCTCTCATGTACATAGTGCCCACTGTTAGACCCTCCACATTCCTCTCCCTCACCTGCACATACTTCCCACTTTTATACCATCTATACTCCTCCCCTATGCCTCTTACCCACAAAAACTGTTCTTTAAAATTAAACTGAATATCCTCAATGTTACCAGCTCTAGAATGGGCACTTTTGTCAGTTCAACTAAAGGAAATCTCACAGTCCTCATATTTGTTCTGCCCCATTATTAGTATTTATTTAATTTTGTAATTACTATTGTGATGTATAGAGGAACATAGGGGATGTCAGCTACTCTAAATATAGCACTTGTAAAAAAGCGTTCCTGAAAATATTTTTGAAATGTTGACAACTATGCACTTAGGCACTGCCCAAGGGCCACAGGGTCAGTAGGGGGCCCCATGAGAGGCTCGTGATATTAAAGCGGCAGTAAACTTTTCTAACATTACTACTTTTTAGAGGCCCTGGGGTAGGTTATGCCATAATGTACAAGTATGCCCAGCATATTAGCACATTAGGGTACACTTACCTGTCAGACTGAGCCCTCCAGTGCTGTGCTGTGATCAATCCGGCAGGGCCCGGGCACTTCCATCTTCACCCGGTTTTCCTTCTGGGTTCTGTACCTTCGGTCACTTGCCTTGGCCAGGCTGCGTTGATGTCATTCCCACACATGCTCATGTGCATCCTCTCTCTCCCATCCCCCCCTTTCTCTCTCATCCTCCCTCCCTTACCCCTCACACCTCCTTCATCCCCTTTCTCTCTCTCTCTCTGTCTCTCTCATCCTCCCTCTCTCTCTTTAATTTGTTATAACAAAAAATAGTTTGCATTTTTATTTATTTATTGTTTATAAAAGGCCCCACCAAAATCCTCAGCACCAGGCCCATGATGTTCTTAATCTGACCCTGCCTGCCAGGGATTACAAACTGCTGTCTGCAGACATGGTCCAGGCTCAGGGACGGTGAACACAGGTGAATGGGTATTTGTACCACCCCCTTTTAGAGATGGGCCCCTCGGAACGCCTGCGGCCCCTTACATGTGTATTTGCTGTACCCCCCTGATGGCGGCCCTGCTCTGTTATCTCGAAAGTCTTCTCTGAATTTTCTGTTGTTACAAAAAGACTGGTGGCACTTCTACTTGTCCTAACGGATGAGACCAGATTTTCCACCCATCACCCTTTATATGGCCACGTCAAAGAATTTCCCATATAAATTCTTCCTATTAAAGGAAACTGAAAAAGAGCCTGCTTTAAAAAGGAATCAGTGCCTGAGCCACAAAGCCCACTTGGCTGTATCGGAATGCCCCATAATTTTTCCTGAAAGTAACAAGGTCAATGGTGAACTTGGCTAGGAAGTCTGAGGATAATTTCAGCTCATCCAAAGCTGTGATAATGGCTGCTGGCTTTACTCCAGACTTGATTGCTTGTTCTAAGTTATCAATCTACATCTTTAATGCCTTGGAGACCAAGGTTGGGGCTATAGCTGGATGGCATGTTAGGCCTGCTGATGCTTAGAGCTTATTAAGATCTGCATCAATACAGCAATCCATATGATCTTTTAAATGCCAATGAGTTCTCTATGGGCAGAGTCACATGTCTGGTCAACCACTAGGTGCGTTCCCCACAGACTTGAGTCCATCTGCCTGAGAGGATATCATTTAACAAATCGGTTCTAAAGAGTATTTTTTTCATTTGGATTAACCCATTTCCTATGTATCATAACTCTGATTTCTTCAATGAAGGAAAAGCAAGAAACTTCCTTCTTAGGTCCCTTTCATATGCTAGGCCCGCTCGGATCCGCCTGTCTGTTTTTCAGGTGGATCCGAGCGGGTCATTTTTTATTTTAGGCAAAGTTTTTTTTTTTTTATCTTACCATTGTAGAGCATCTCTGACACCTTCAACAGATGGAGTGACCAATGGAAAAGCACAGCCCGCAGACGAAAGCACAGCGTAGGTGCAGGGCTGGCATGAAGACAGCGGACTTCAGCGATTGGCCGGGGGGCGGAGTCAGCGCACGGACGTGTGCGCGCTCTACGCCCCGGCGGCAGTGTAATTTTTACAGTTCCCGAGGCAGGATGGCGTCTTCGCTCGGAGACCTGGTGCTTCAGCTGCGGGCCGCGGCGGCGGCGAACGGGGAGCGTTGGCTCCATGAACAGGTGGCGGCTGCCCTCGGGGGGGACCAGGACAGTTCCAGAGTGGAGGGGGAAGGCTCGGCCCGGGTGCGGCGGTCCCGCCCGCCGGCCAGGTTCTCCCCAGATTACACAAGGCCTGCACCGCTTCGCCATGCGGGGTCCGCTGGCCCCGCCCCCTGCGAGCCGCCCGCGAAACGGCCAGCCCGGCGGGCAGTGGAGGCCTCGGGCCGCGGATGGGGGGCTGGGCGCAGCTCCGTGGGGTCGGTGGCCGGTCCGGCGCCGGCCTCCATCAGCGCGGCGGTCCGCCGCGAAGAGGATCCGGGCACGTCTCGTGGCGCAGCCGCTGCGGGGGCGGGGCTCCGCCGAAGTAGGCAGTTCCGAGCTGCCGGAGGGCCTGCGCAGGGGTTGGAGGCCGAGAATCCTGTGGGGCGGCGGCCGCCATGCCACAGTGAGCCCACGGCTGCGGAGCAGCGGGTGAAAAGCCGGGGGAAGGCGTTTCTGAAGTCGGCAGTGGGGCGGCGAAGAGGACGGCCCAGGAGCGGTTCGTCGGCTGCCCAGACGGGGCCCCGTGGACGGATGTCGCCAGGGGATGGAGCAGCTGCCCAGGACCGGTCGGAAGGCGAACTGTCGTCGTCTGAAGAGGAGCGACCGGATGGCGTTCCGTCGGCGGTCGGTGGAGGTTCGGCGGCTGGAGGCGATCCTTCCAGGCGGCCCGGTAAGTCAGATCTTCTTCAGGGGTCCTTGGGGCGGGTTGGTTGGGGGGGGTCGGGTAGTGGGGGGGGGGTGACCCGGGGATTGCCCGCGGCGGGGGGGTTTCCGCCCCGCTTGCACCGCATCTGGCACAGCGGGAGAGTGACCGCGTTCCGGCGGATGGGGGCTAGCGGGCCTCCTGGCGGGCCTCAAGGACTTGGTCGGGAGGCTGGAGGGCGGGGGGGCGGGGCCAGGGGCGGCGTGGAACGCTCCGGTGGGTGGTGCTCGGGGGGTAGAGGGGGCTGCGGGCGCGACTCCGCCGGTGGCTGGGGGGGCGACAGATGGGGCGACCGCGCCGGCTGCGGCGGAGACAGTCACGGCTCCGGGCGCAGGGGACCAGGTGGTGGCTGCCGTGCCGGCGGCACCAGCTGGGGCTGCGGGGGAGAAAGCGGGGGAGGCAGCAAAACGACAGGACCTGGTTAGGTTGGCGGACGCGGCGCGGTGCGAAGTTTATGTGTGTTTTGAGGGGCCGTTGGGTGCGCACTTAAAACAGGAGGTCAGGGAGAAAATTTGGAAGGGGGAATACGTGGAGATATTTTCTCTGCTGCCCCTAGATAAGTTCAACCTCGATAGGGTCAAGCCGGAAGACAACAAGAAGGAGGACGAGGAGAAGAGGCGGTACCGGTTGATCCCGCGGACCTTCCCGAATTGGCTGCAGGCGTTCGCGATCCTCGCCAGCGTGATTGGGGAGAAGAATCCAGAGCATTGTTCCGCTCTGTTTTGCTACTTGGATGCGATAGGGGAAGCGCACAGAGTCTACGGGGGATTGGCGTGGCTGCGATATGACGAGCAGTTTCGGCAACGGAGGGCGATTCGACCGGCTCTTCGCTGGGATCATAAGGATATCAGTCTGTGGATGCGCCTTATGTCGTCGTCGAGGACTACGAGTCAGTTTTTTCAGGGGGGGGCCGGTGGATCAGGGGCTTCCGGTCAATCGGCCGTTCGAAAGAAGGGAGTCTGCTGGCAGTACAATGAAGGTAGTTGCCGGTTCGCAGGGAGTTGCAAGTACAAGCACGAGTGCTCCGGTTGTGGGGGTGCCCACCCGGTGTCTCGCTGCTTCAAACAAGGACGGGGCAGGGCCGGGGAGCCTTCGAACAAGAGGGACGACACCGGTGAGACTGGAAAGGATGCGTCCTTTTCTCGATCGATATCCGGATAGGGAGGCAGCGGGGCTTCTGGGTTTGGGGTTTGCGGAGGGTTTCCATATTCCGGCCGTCCTCGGGACGGCCCCCCCGGTGTCCAGGAACTTGCGGTCCGCCATGCTTCATCCTGAAGTGGTTTCGGAGAAACTGCGGAAGGAGGTGGCTTTGGGGAGGATCGCGGGCCCTTTTTCGGAGATGCCTCTGCCGGACCTGGTGGTATCGCCATTGGGGGTGGTTCCGAAGAAGGAACCAGGTAAGTATCGTTTGATCCACCATCTGTCCTATCCGAAGGGGGGTTCGGTGAATGATGCCATCGACCCCCGGCTGAGCACGGTTTCCTACACGTCTTTTGATGCGGCAGTGTTTTGGGTGCGGCGTTATGGCCGGGGGGCGTTGATGGCTAAAACGGACATTGAGGCGGCCTTTCGGTTGCTGCCGGTGCACCCCGAGAGTTTTCGGCTTCTGGGCTGTCGGTGGCGGGAGGAATACTATGTGGATCGGTGCCTGCCCATGGGATGCTCCATCTCGTGTGCGCTGTTTGAGAAGTTCAGTTCATTCGTGGAATGGGTGGTCAGAGACGTCGCGGGAGTGAATTCGGTCATCCATTATCTCGATGATTTCCTGTGCGTGGGTCCGGCCTCATCGGCGCTGTGCGCTGTGCTTTTGACAACGCTGGAAGGGGTGGCACGGAGTTTCGGTATTCCTCTGGCTCCCGAGAAAACGGAGAAGCCGACGACGGTGCTCAGTTTTTGGGGGATTGTGTTGGATTCGGAGGCGATGGAGTGTCGCTTACCGGATGACAAGTTGGCAGCGCTGAAGGCAGAGATCCGGGGGTTAGTAGGCGTGCGTAAAGTGCAGCTCAGGACTCTTCAGTCTGTGCTGGGGAAGTTGAATTTCGCATGCAGGATAATTCCCATGGGTAGGGTTTTCAGTAGGAGACTTGCGGCCAGTACGGGGGGGGTGGATTCCCCGTGACACTTCGTGAGTCTGTCGAAGGATCATAGGGAGGATCTGCGGATTTGGCATGTCTTCCTGGAGCGTTTCAACGGACGGGCGCTGTGGATGGCCGGGCCGGTGAGCAATTTTGATTTGGAGCTCTACACGGATGCGGCGGGGTCCACGGGTTTTGGGGCTTTCTTTCAAGGCAAATGGAGTGCGGGCCCATGGCCCGCTGCATGGTCGGGTGGGGGATTGCTGCGGAACTTGGTGCTGCTCGAGCTCCTTCCGGTGGTGCTGGCAGTGGAGCTTTGGGGGGAATTCTTCCGGGATCGGAAGGTTCGTTTCCATGTGGACAATTTGGGGGTGGTGCAGGTCCTCAACCGGGTGTCGGCGGCGTCGCCGCCGGTGGTTAGGCTGTTGAGACATTTGGTTCTGCGATGCATGCAATTGAACATCTTTATACATGCAGTGCATTTACCTGGGGTGGAGAATGTTGTGGCTGACGCGCTGTCTCGCTTTCAGTGGGACAGGTTTCGGGAGCTGGCGCCGTCTGCGGACGTCCAGGGGGCGCCCTGCCCAGAGGAGTTGTGGAGGATTGCGTTGGACGAACCTCCGACTGGATCAGGCGGTCGGTGAGTGGGGGCACTTGGGCAGCGTACGAGAAGACATGGGCTGAATGGGAGGCTTTGGGGTTACAGGTGGGGGCGGATGTGCGAGACAGGCGGCTGATGGTGATCTATTTTGTGTCCAGGAACTTGGAGCAGGGGGTTTCGGTGTCCCGGATGGGGCAGAAATTGGCCGGTTTGGCCTTTTGGTTTAAGCTGAGGGGGGAACATGACTTCACCAAAGATTTTTGGGTGCGGCAGGCCATGAAGGGCTATCGGAAGGGGAGGCTGAGGAAGGATGACAGGAGGCCGGTGTCCTTCGAGTTGTTGGGTAGACTTTGTGGCCGGTTGGGGGTGGTGTGTTTTTCCGAGTACGAGAGGGTGCTGTTCAGGGCCGCTTTTGTCTTGGCGTTCTTTGGGGCGTTTCGGATAGGGGAATTGGTCAGCCCTTCCAAGACTGGGCCGGGTGGTTTGTTTATGGAGGATGTTTTTTGTGGGGATGACCGTGTGCGCATGCGGATACGGAGATCGAAGACTGATCAGGTGGGGAAAGGGAAGGACGTGGTGGTGTTCGCGATTCGTGACTGCGAGCTTTGCCCGGTGTTCGTTTTGAGGGAATTCTTGAACGCTCGGCCGGATGGTTCGGGCCCGCTGTTGGTACATGGGAATGGGGAGTTTGTTTCGAGGTACCAGTTCATAGGGGTTTTTAGGAAGTGCCTGACGGCCTTAGGTTTGGAAGGGGAAAGGTTTTCCTCCCATTCTTTCAGGATTGGGGCTGCGACGGAGGCTGTCAGGTGGGGCTTGGACGAGGAGGCGGTTAAGAGGATTGGCCGCTGGGAGTCGCGGAGGTTTCGGTCTTACGTGCGGCCGGAATTGGTGGCTGTTTAGGGGGGGGGATGTTTTGGCATGGGTTTGTGTTACACGGGTTCAGTTACTGTGATTTTGGTTCTGTTTTTATTTTCTTTCAGATGCAGTGCCAGGATTGGTCTGGATTCTGGGCCATTCATACGTCTGCTGGGGCGCCCGGAGGGGTGATGTTAGGCCTGGGGGCAGACAGTTGGGGATATCCAGATTGGAGGCGTGTGTGAAGTGGTTTGGGTTTCCCGGCATGCTATGGAGCAGAATGGTGCACGAAGTATGCCGTTTTGCGGGGTTTGACAGGGCCCCGGATGTTTTAGTGTTGCATGTTGGGGGCAATGATTTGGGCCTCCGCACCAAGTTGGATGTCACGCAGGATATTAAATACGATCTCTTGCGACTGCGGGCGGCCTTTCCCCACATGATCATAGTATGGTCTGACATGATAGCCAGGACCCAGTGGCGTTTTGCCAGGTCTGTGGACAAAATTAACAAGGCCCGCAGGAAAATTAATCAGGAGATCAGTCGTTTTGTCGTTCGCAATGGGGGGTTGGCGGTCCGGCATCCAGAGTTGGAGGTTGAGACGTGGCGGTACCTAAAAGGGGATGGCGTACACCTGAATGATGTGGGCACTGATTTGTGGACTTTGGGCATACAGGATGGGGTGGAGCGTGCCTTGAGGGTGTGGCGGTGCTCTCAAGGATAAGGTGTTATCCTTGCTTGCGGTGGCGGGTGTTGGTCGATGCAGGTACAGGAAGATAACCCCTCCCCACAGAAGTTGATGCGGGACCCATTGGAGATATGGGCTCGTTGATGATATGGCCATATAGTGAGGGTTGATATGGCTGATGGTGAATGGGTGCACTGCGGTAAAATAGTTTGGTGTCTTTGAGCCAGCATGTCGGATTGAGGCCTAGTTAAAGGAATATTACCGCAGTGCTTGTTTGGATCGATATGCTAATGGGGTGGAGAGGGGGAGTTTTACTGCAGATGACCAACGCGCTCAGGGTTTGAAGCTAAACTATGTTTTGTTGATATTTGTTATACGTTAAATTATTATATTTTGATTAATAAAGAGGCTGCTACGGCCACTAAATACTCCAAAAGAAGGTGTGGTCTCGTTTAATGGGAAGGGACAATTATGGAGTTGGGTGGTCGGTACAGCAGCTGAAGCATGTCAGTCATCCTGTAGTCAAGCACAGCCCGCAGACGAAAGCACAGCGTAGGTGCAGGGCTGGCATGAAGACAGCGGACTGCAGCGATTGGCCGGGGGGCGGAGTCAGCGCACGGACGTGTGCGCGCTCTACGCCCCGGCGGCAGTGTAATTTTTACAGTTCCCGCCCTCCCTCCCTTACCTTGGATGGAGTGTTTGTGGTAGATTCTACCGGGGGGGGGGGGGGGGAGGACAGGCTAACTTGTTCTTTTCTGTTTCAGGTTTGCGGTGTTGGATGTCGTAGCGGTTGGCGGGTGTTGGTCGATGCAGGTACAGGAAGATAACCCCTCCCCACAGAAGTTGATGCGGGACCCATTGGAGATATGGGCTCGTTGATGATATGGCCATATAGTGAGGGTTGATATGGCTGATGGTGAATGGGTGCACTGCGGTAAAATAGTTTGGTGTCTTTGAGCCAGCATGTCGGCTTGAGGCCTAGTTAAAGGAATATTACCACAGTGCTTGTTTGGATCGATATGCTAATGGGGTGGAGAGGGGGAGTTTTACTGCAGATGACCAACGCGCTCAGGGTTTGAAGCTAAACTATGTTTTGTTGATATTTGTTATACGTTAAATTATTATATTTTAATATATTAATAAAGAGGCTGCTACGGCCACTAAATACTCCAAAAGAAGGTGTGGTCTCGTTTAATGGGAAGGGACAATTATGGAGTTGGGTGGTCGGTACAGCAGCTGAAGCATGTCAGTCATCCTGTAGTCATGCAAAGCAGTGAGAGACAAGCCCCACAAGCCCAGCAAATCCTAGTATTAAGGTGACTGGAGATAGGACTCCTCAGAGGCAAAGTAGATTGTAGGCTCTGTTGCTGAGGACTACAAGCCCTATCATGGCTTCTGTGATTAAGAGAATGCTGAGTGTTTTGGAATGCTTTTGTCACAGATTAGGGAAACTTCTCCCACTAGGGGCAGAGTGGCTGCCCTGGACTTCATGTAGCAGCTTAGTGGACATGGAGTACTCAGCCAGCCACTTTCTAGGTAGAGGTGAGAGCCTTGAAAAGGGGTGAGGTGAAGAATCCAAGACACCGTCAGGTCTTTACCAGAGCTCCTACAGGTGGAAGTGTTATGATGCAGATGGTGCCCAGGTTGTGGTCCAAGCAGGCTGCAACTGAGAGCAGAGCAGGTGAGATTCTTTTGCAGCACTGGGATAGTGGGTACACAGAAAAAAAAGCAGGAGTGTTTGAACACACACAGAAACATAGGCAGGGAATATAGGTGCAGGTAATGACAAACTGACAGACACGCAGAGAAACAGACTAGTGCAGACAGTCAGGGATGTGCAGAAGGGGAAGAGACAAGATGTTGGTAGGAAACAAACAAGGGACACAGGCTCACAAGAAGGGGTACACAACACTGGATGCACAAACACTGGGGATTACAGTGCATCGAGAAAGTATTCACAGCGCCTCACTTTTTCCACATTTTATGTTACAGCCTTATTCCAAAATGGATTAAATTAATTATTTTCCTCCAAATTCTACAACCAATACCCCATAATGACAACATGAAAGCTTTTGCCATGACACTCAAAATTGAGCTCAGGTGCATCCTGTTTCCACTGATTATCCTTGAAATGTCTGTACAACTTGATTGGAATCAACCTGTGGTAAATTCAGTTGATTGGACATGATTTGGAAAGGCATACACCTGTCTACATAAGGTCCCACAGTTAACAGTGCACGTGAGAGCACAAACCTAGCCACTAAGTCCAAGGAATTGTCTGTAGACCTCTGAGACAGGATTGCGCAGATATGGGGAAGGGTACAGAAAATTTTCTGCAGCATTGAAGGTCCCCATGAGCACAGTGGTCTCTATCTGTAAATGGAAGAAGTTTGGAACCACCAGAACTCTTCTTAGAGCGGGTCACCCAGCCAAACTGAGTGATCGGGGGAGAAGGACCTTAGTCAGGGAAGTGACCAAGCACACGATGGTCAGTCTGACAGAGCTCCAACATTTCTCTATGGAGAGAGGAGAACCTTCCAGAAGAACAACAATCTCCAATTAATCAGGCCTGTATGGTAGAGTGGCCAGAGGGAAGTCACTCCTCAGTAAAAAGCACATGACTGCCCACCTGGAGTTTGCCAAAAGGCACCAGAAGGACTCTCAGACCATTAGAACAAAATTCTCTGGTCTGATGAAACAAAGATTGAACTCTTTGGCCTGAATGGCAAGTGTCATGTCTGGAGAAACCAGGCACTGCTCATCAGTAGGCCAATACCATCCCTACAGTGAAGCATGGTGGTGGCAGCATCATTCTATCGAGATGTTTTACAGCGGCAGGAACTGGGAGACTAGTCAGGGTCGAGGGAAAGATGAATGCAGCGATGTACAGAGACATTCTTTATGAAAACCTGCTCCAAAGCATTCTGGACCTCAGACTGGGGTGAAGGTTTATCTTCCAACAGGACAGCAACCCTAAGCAAATAGCCATGATAACAACGGGAAAACTCTGTGAAAGTCCTTGAGTGTCCCAGCCAGAGCCCAGACTTGAATTTGACTGAACATATCTGGAGAGATCTAAAAATGGCTGCATCAACGCTCCCAATTCAACCTGATGGAGCTTGAGAGATTCTGCAAAGAAGAATGGGTAAGAAGAATGGGTAAACCTGCCTGAAAATAGGTGTGCCAAGCTTTTAGCATCATGCTGAAAAAGACATGAAGCTGTAATTGGTGCCAAAGGTGCTTCAACAAAGTATTGAGAAAAGGCTGTGTATACTTAGTGTATGTACATGTGATTTTTTTCAAATTTTTTATAAATTTGCAAATATTTCAAACAAACTTCTTTCACGTTGTCATTATGGGGTATTGTTTGTAGAATTTTGAGGAAAATAAGTAATTTAATCAATTTTGGAATAAGGCTGTATGTAACATAACAAAGTGGAAAAAGTGAAGCGCTGTAAAAACCTGTTGGATGTACTGTACAAGATACAGTGTAGTAACACAAGATTCACAAAGCTGCTAGTGTGTAGACATAACTGAAACACAGCAGTTGAACCAAGGAAAGAGGCAATGCCTCAAAAATGTCATCCTTGAGACCCTACACTTACTGGCATTGAGGACTCTAGTAGAATGGCCACTTCAGAACTTCCTGTTCATTGGCGATGTACTTCTTGATTATTAGTGACACACTTCTGCTCCAACGCTGCACCTCCAGTGTCCCTGCTGGTTTCTTTGTGGCTACTTCCTTCCATCCCATCCATGACTAGTGTAGTCTGAATGTTCCCCTTATACTATTCCTTACCTATTAGAAACGAGACCACACCATAGGTTGGAGTAAACTGGCCACAACAGCCTTTATTAAACATAACTCAAAATTCACTGCAATAACTTGTAAATATGAAAATATATAAATATATATAAATATATAAATATAAATAACTTTATTAACATTAAACCACATTAAATAACATTAACTGCCCATTCTGGTGATCTCTGACGGTGACCCCACTTAAACCAATACCAAATCACTGCGGTACACCTGACCAACTTCCCAAAGGCCTCCACCTGTGACCGGTCGGAGACAACTTCCGCCAGTGAACATAACCGTATTCCCTCCAACGTTCAGGAATACCCAGAGGGGCCGATCGTTAGATGAGCCCCCCACACCCTCAGATCCCTTCTGAGTACCTGTCTACCGTCAGAAACCACCAGAAAACACACCGCCACAGCCCGAAAGGGTGACCCCCTCAACCTTGAGGGCCACCCCACACCCGAAGAGCTTTCTGTATCCCCTCCTGTAAGCCCAAGGACCAGAGGTCAATCCCCACATCCGACAGGTGAACGCCATCCTGTCGAAGATAAAGCCCCACATTCACCTCCAACTCCCGATGTCGAACCACAATGCCCCCGTTCTGCACCACAAACCGCCCAACCACCTTATTTACCCTTATCCTAGTTTTTTCAATGCTGGCTAAAGACCTAGCCCACCGCCACACCGTCCTGGCCACAATGTCCGACCACACCAAAATGGTGCCCGGGAAAAGGACTCGCAGGCGCAACACATCCGCCTTAATATCTGCCAAAATGTCCTTCACCTTCCGAACGCCCAGGTCATTGCCCCCCGCGTGAACAACCAGCACATCCGGGGGCCTGTCTCTCAAAGCGAAGCGCTCCACCTCCCTCATGACACGCTCCCACCTCATGCCCGGGAACCCCAACCACATCACCCTAGCCACCCGCCTGGGGATACCCAATTGCCTGCCTGCTGGTAGAGAATCACCTCTCCTGGCCCCCCAGCACACGTACGAATGCCCCAGGATCCAAACGAGGCGTGGAGAACCTCCATCTGGAATGAAAACGAGAAATAACACAACAACCAACGGAACGTTACAAGTACAGTACTCCCCCCCAGAAATCCCAACAACAAACCACAACACCCCCAGCCGCAACCATCTTACCCCAAGACCAACTGCGGCCGAACATAGTACCGGAACCTCCGGGACTCCCACCTACCAATCCGGCGAACCACCGCCTCCTCCAGCCCACATCGTGCCGCTTCCGTTGCCGCCCCAATCCGGAAAGAGTGGGACGCGTACTCCCGCTCATCCAAACCCACCGCTCTCAGGCATTGCCGGAAAACCGACACAAACTGAAACCGGGATAGAAAAGAGCCCTCCGCATGCACCAAAAAGGGGACTGCCCCCGCAGGCCGCACCGCCCGGAAGGCCCGTACCGCCGCCACCGGGCATACTGCCGAACCCGGAAGGGCGAGCAGTGTAATCACCACTCCCTTGCCCCGCTGATCAGTCTTGGATCTAAGCAACCGTATACTCACCCGATCCGCAACCACCTGCACATCCTGATCCAACAGACCCCCAGTCGAGCGACACACCAACTCCCCTATCCTAAACGCCCCATAAAATGCCAACGAAAAAGCTGCCGTAAACAGAACGGTCTCGTAAGCAGACGAGCAAACGTCCACCAGCCGAGAACAAATTGCCACCAAATTGTCAAACGACACCGGCCGGCGCGCATCCCGACCCTTCCGATCTTTCCGGTACCCCTTCAACGTTTGCCGCACCCAAAAATCCTTCGTCCCGTCCGGCTCCCCCCACAGTTTAAACAAAAAGGCCAACCCAGCCAGCTTCCGCTCAATAGATGCAGGCGACAGACCCGTCTCAATATTCCGGGCCACCCAATACAATACCACCCAGCGCCGGTCGGAGCCCCGACCAGCCACGCCAACCTCCCGCAGGAACGCTCACCATTCCGCCCACACCCTAGAATAAGCGGACCATGTAGCCTCACTCAATGACCTTTTTAACCAACCTGCGGCGATTCCAAGGGCAGCTCCCACATCCACCCGGGGCAGGGCGCCCCCGACTCCTCCGCTCCCGGCGCCAGCTGCCGGAACTTGTCCCACTGAAAACGAGAGAGTGAGTCAGCCAAAGAATTCTCCACCCCAGGTATATGCACTGCATAAACGTAAACATTGAGCCGCAAATTGAAGCGAAAAACCAGCTGTCGCAGCAGCCGGATGACAGGGGGCGAGGAAGCAGTCATCCGATTGAGGACCTGAACCACCCCCATGTTGTCGCAATTGATGCGCAACTTCAAATTACGAAACTCCTCCCCCCACAGCTCCAACGCCAACACTATCGGGAATAATTCTAGCAAAACCAAATTGCCCAACAACCCCGCAACCTCCCAGGAGCGCGGCCAAGGTTCAGCACTCCACCGGCCCCGAAAAAATGCCCCATAACCCGCAGACCCAGCCGCGTCAGTAACCAACTCCACATCGAAGTTGCTCACCGGCCCCGACATCCACATGGCCCGCCCGTTATACGACCCCAAGAATTCATGCCATGCCCGCAGGTCCTCCCTGTGTTCCTTCCGCAAACGCACAAAATGATTAGGGGCGGTCACCCCGGCGGTGGCCCCCGACAGCCATCGGCAGAATACACGGCCCATAGGGATGATCCGGCAAGCGAAATTCAGCTTGCCCAACAGGGACTGCAGGGCCCGAAGCTGAACCTTCGGCCGGCCCTGCATCCCTGCCAACTCTGCCTGCAGATCCCGCAATTTATTCTCTGGCAATCGACACTCCATTGCCAGCGAATCAATCACGATCCCCAAAAAACTCAATTCCGTAACCGGGCCTTCCGTCTTATCCCCCGCCAACGGCACCCCGAACCTGCCCGCAATGTGCTGCAACGTGGACAGAAGAATCGCACACACATTGGAGGCAGGTGGGCCCACGCACAGAAAGTCATCCAAATAGTGGATGACCGACTCCAGGCCCGAAACATCTCTCACCACCCATTCCAAAAATGAGCTAAAAGCTTCAAAATAGGCGCATGAAATGGAACAACCCATGGGCAGGCACAAATCTACATAAAACTTGCCCCGCCAATGGCATCCCAACAGCCGGAAGCTGTCCGGGTGGACCGGCAAAAGTCGAAACGCCGATTCCACATCCGCCTTGGCCATGAGAGCCCCACGACCATACCGCCTGACCCACCGTACCGCCGCGTCAAAAGACGTGTAGGAAACCGTACACGCCTCCGGGTCAATGAAATCATTGACCGACCCCCCTTTCGGAAAAGACAGATGATGAATCAAGCGAAACTTCCCCGGCTCCTTCTTAGGAACCACACCCAACGGGGAAACCACCAGGTCCCCCCACGGCTGCACTTCGAAAGGCCGCCCATCTGGCCCAGCGCCACCTCCTTACCCAATTTGTCATCCACCACCCCCGGGTGATCTAAAGCCGAGCGCAAATTCCTGGCTAACGGCGGCACCCCTTCCAAAGAACAGGGAATCCTAAAACCATCCCGAAAGCCCGCAATCAACCCCCGCGCCGCCTCACCATCCGGATACCTATTTAGGAAAGGAAGCATCCTTCCCAGGTTCACCGGCGTCATCCCTTTTGTTACCGGCGTCACCGGCGCGCTTACCCTTTTTGAAACAGCGGGACAGGGGGTGGGTGCCGCCGCACCCGGAGCACTCATGCTTGAAACGGCACGCGCCCCCGAATTTACAAGCCCCTTCATTAAAGGGCCAGCACACCCCCCACTTCTTACCGGCCGGCAGTCCCGAGGACGACGCACTCCCGGCCCCCCCCTGAAGAAACGGAGTGGGCGTCCGCGGAGCAGACATAAGCCTCATCCAGAGGCTTATGTCCTTGTGATCCCAGCGCAGGTCAGCCCGCACCGCCTTCCGCTGGCGAAACTGCTCATCATAGCGCAGCCACGCCAACCCCCCATACACCCGATGAGCCTCACCAATCGCGTCCAGGTAACAAAACAACGCCGAGCAATGCTCGGGGTTCTTTTCCCCTATCACGCTAGCCAAGATAGCGAACGCCTGAAGCCAATTCGGGATCAGCCGATACCTACGCTTCTCCTCGTCGGCCTTCTTGGAGCTGTCCGGCTTGACCCTATCCAAGTTAAACTTCTCCAGGGGGAGCAAAGAGAAAATCTCCACATACTCACCCTTTCCGATCTTGTCCCTCACCTCCTGCTTCAAATGCGCCCCCAACGGGCCCTCGAAGCAAACATAAACTTCGCACCGGGCAGCATCCGCGAGCCTAACCAGATCAGACCGCGCCCCCGGATCCGCGGGCACCGGGGGGACCCCCGAGCCCCCAGCTCCCGCATCCACGCTCCCCGCTGCCACCGCAGGCGGTGCGTCCCGCGCAGGCAAAGCCTCCGCCCCCCCGGCCCCCCCCCAGTACTCAGCCAGGGGGCCACCTGAGGCGACCCCGAGCCCCCAGCAAACTTACCAACAAGGGCCTGCAGCCCCTCCAACAGCTCCTGCAGCGGACCCGAGGGCCCCCCCGGGGCTACTGGCCCCGCCCCCCCCCAATGAACCAGCCGAAACCCCCCCATGTCAACCCGGGACCCCGTGGGCCCCGCACCCCCCTGTGACCCCCCCATCAGACCACGCAAAGCATCTGCCAGCAAAGTAGACTCGTGCAACTTACCCGGCCCCCCCGGGGCCCCGGCGACCTGAACTGGTCCGGGCGCAGAAAAGGACACCTCCTCCTCCTGGGACAGCTCGCTCTCGGACCCGACCACACCAGCGCGCACCGGGGACGCCGCCATCCCCCTGTGCTCCGAGCGGTCCTTCCGGTCCATACGATCCGGGACTGCAGGCAATGTCCTCCTCCCCCCGCCGCCCCCGGCATGCCGGCGTCTGAAACCGGCCCTGCCAGGCACCTTGGCGGCCTTCTGCGACCCAGCCCTCCCCCCCCACCCGCATGTGTCCCCCCCGGAGCGCCCCCCGCCGCGCGGATCACCGCTCCTGAGCCAGCAGGCCGCAGATCCACCGCCATGTGCACCCCCCCCGGGCACCCAGACCCCGAGCCACCCGCACTCCCCCCCTCCTCCGCCGGGCCCCGTGCAGGCCCGGCGCCATTGCCATGCTGCCGCGAAGCCCCGCCCCCCTCCGGTCGGCGGCGCAACGACCGCCCGGACCGGAGGGGGGCGGGGGGACCGAACGGTCCTCCCCCGGGCTCCGGGAGTCACGAGGCGGCCGAGGTGTAGGCCCAGGGGAAAAACGGGCCGGACCTGTCCCGCCGCCGTCCTCATCGCCGTCCGCCAGGTCACCCACGCGGTCCCGCAGCCAGTCCGCTCCGTGCACCTCCGCCGCCCGTCGCAGCCGCGCGAAGAGTCCCTCAAGGTCAGCCATAGCAGAGGAGCAGCGAAAAACTGCCTCCTCTGTGTCACACTGGGCTCCGAATGATCCCTTAAAGCCACACCCCTCCCTTTTATGTGACCCCTCCCCTACACTGAACTTGTTTCCTGCAAACCTTTTCCTCAACTCCACCCATAAAGCTTAACCCTCTGTGTCCCTCATCCACACTGTCATGTCCAGCACTCCTTATATCATTTCATTCTTAATCCGTGCTTCTCTTTCTCAATTTGAATTGTGGACCTTGCCATACCTGCTGGTCAGGTTATTCACAGGAGTGCCTTCCATTTAGAGTCCCACCATGAGAGAGATGCTGCTCATTTGCTGCACACCATGGAAACTATAGCAAGTGAATTACCATTTGCATTAATATTGTCACTATTGATGGACTTGTTTTATTTTGATCCACTTGTTCTGATTTAATAAAGTGCATTTTTGGACATTTCTTGCAAGTTGACATTATGCCACATTAATATATTCCATTACTACAGTGTACTCGTGGCTCAGGCATGCAGATGAGCACTTATGTGGCATTGGAGCATGTGGCAATGGCTTAAGTTCAATATTGGCCAACTCAGTCAAGCAGTTCAATTCATAAGAACATTGCCACCAACACTCATCATATCTCCACTGTCTTTGCACTGGATTTTATGTGTTGTTAGTGTGTGAACGCGTTGCTCAAACTGAACAATCCAAATGCTAGCCTTTTAAAACTGAACCCCTTCTGGTATTGGCTGGAAGCTGGTGCCTGCAGCCAGAAGGAAAGGCCCAGCAGTGGAGCCTGGAACAGGCAAGTGTGATAGCTTTCCGCCAGGACATTTATCTCCAAAACAAGAAAACAAATTGAGTGTTCTCTTTTGCTAAAGGCAACTCCAACTCTAATGCTGAACAAAAACTGCTTACCTCTGCCATTAATTTACTGCCCAAGATGGTGAATTGGAAGAGCTCATAGTTGCAAGGAGTGACAATAATGTATTTAGAAAAATAACAGAAAATGATAGAGGAGCCTAATGCCACGTACACATGATCGGAAATTCGGCAAAAGTCCAATGTGAGCTTTTGGTCAGAAATGCCGACCGTGTGTATGCTCCATCAGACTTTTGCTGGCGGGATTCCCATCAGCAAAAGATTGAGAGCAGGTTCTCTATTTTTCCGTCGGAAAAAAATAAATAAATTCTGTTCGTCTGTATGCAATTCCGACGCGCAAAAAAAAAATGCATCCTCGGAAACAATTTGACGCATCCTCGGAATCATTGAACTTCATTTTCCTGGCTTGTTGTAGTGTTGTACGTCACTGTGTTCTTGATGGTCGAAAGTTTGGAGAACTTTTGTGTGACCGTGTGTACGCAAGCCAAACTTGAGCGGAATTCTGTCGAAAAAAACATCCAAGATTTTTCAAACGAAAACTCTGATCGCGTGTACGCGCCATTAGATGATACAGATCCACACTCAGCTGCAGAATAGCCACGGGAAAGACACATGGAAAAGGCAACAAAGGAGCAGGGGATATTAGCAAACAGATATTTAAATAGCCTACCCAAAATTTGAGGGCAGAACAGCAAACCACAAGAAGGCACACTGCATGCACGCACAGCACCCGGAAGATGCAGGACTAGAAGAAAGGAGAAAAAAGGGGCATTGTGTGCCTAGAATGCCAACACAATGAGCACAATGCCTGTGTCTAGCAGCAGCCACAGGAAAAAAAAAGTAGTGAGAATCCCAGGAAAGGTTAGATGAGAGAGAGAGGAACAACATATGAGCTATCTGCTATGGAAAAGAAGGGCAGTTTATTAAACCAAATAACCAGACCCTTGGCACCTAAGGGTACACCCAAAAAGTAGGATTTACCATACAACATGGATGTTGCCCACTTTGGAGAGGTTGAACTACGGTGGGATGAGGTAGAGGTAATCCAGACAGATGAACCTGGAGCACAGAAAAAAACAAAGAACATTGGGTAGAGATTCTCCCTTTATATTTGCAAGCTAGGTTGTCCTAATGGGTTCAGGAGGTGGAGTAAACTTGTAGTATGCTGTCATAAGGAGTGCCACAAAAGCACCGTGAAAATTACTTTTTATTTATTTGAAGGGCACATGTCAGATTTACAAAATCAAATTATTTAGAGGAAAACAAAGTACCTCTTGCTTGCCATAAATAATAAGAAAAAACTGCTCTACCCAAGCCCTCCACCTAGGCCGTCTAGATTACCTGACCTCTGGCTACCAATCATTAAAGACTGCAGATTCTATTATTTCCAATTAGACAGACTTTAGTAGACTTGCAGTGATGTAACACGATCAAAAAAGCACAAAAAGTAGCAGCTTACATGTAATGACTGACCAAACACGGCTGCCACATTTGTTGATGATTACAAGCTATACATAGAAACAAGGTTTGTAATATATATTAACACACCTACTGAACTAATTCCTTTTCTGCATATGTGTATATAAACACACTACTATTCCCCCATACTTTTCTATGTTTTCAAATTGTGAAATGTGAGATCATTATACAAATTTTCTGCAGTCTCAAGGCTATGGTTGGGATAGAAGAAAACAAGCATCTGGAACTGACGATATTATGTTTGCTGCAGTAGAGCTGTTAGTCGAGGTCACAGCTGTTGTCACCGTTTCCTCCAGCACAATTTATGGCCATCGTTGTCACTGACTCTTTTCTCTGTAGGTATATTCAGCCCTCAATTTTTGATTTCAAGAGGATTTGTACTGTGTTGGTATGTTCTTTGACATTTACTGTAACTTAATACCATTTATTCTGTATAAATGTGGTTCACAATCTATAAAAAGCTGGAAAATGTGATTAGCATATATTAATATGATTGTTTTTAACAAAGTGTGCAAATGAATAATATTGCACCTTTAACATTTTCTGAATAATTTTCCAAGCACTTGGCCAGCTCTCAATCACGCATGTGCTGCGCAGGTAAGCCTTGTTGACTGGCAGGAACAGGCTTAGCACCATGTCAGAGCAGAAGAAATGTGGCTAATACATCCAGGATCAAATTATCCTGCAGTCTAATAAAAGTTATCTGAAGGCTATAATATTAACTTCCATCCACCTTTTTTTCTTGTCATTAGCATTTGCATACTTTGTTCATGAGATTGGTCACTTTACCCAAAAATATTTATTTTATTTAGATGCTGAAGAGGAAACAATCTAACAGCTGCATCAGTAGTAAGAGCTCTGTACTCCAATTCCTAAAGGCCCATTCACGTGATCAGAAAATCAGAAGTAAAATTTAGTCTGCCGATGAACAATCTGCCGATTTTCTGAACATTCGTATGGTGCATTTGACAGCCGATTGTGAAATTATCAGATGACAAAAACTGGATGTGCAGGCTCTAAAGTTTTTGTCGGATGTGAACACAACGTCCAATTTTCATTTAATAGTACAGTTTTCGGCCGGAAAAAAAAATCGTAAGAGCAAGACTACGCATGCCCAGAAACGAAAGAACACATAAAAAACAATCCAACACATTACATCACTTCTGACATTGAATTCTGTCGTATGAGAATTTTAATATGGTGAGTAATCTCTTCACTTTTGATATGAGACTAGCGTGTCACCAGCCTTCCACAACCACCATATGTAGCATGTCACTAGCCTTCCACAGCCACCATATGAAGTGTGTCACTAGCCTTTCACAGCCACCATATGTAGCGTGTCACTAGCCTTCCACAGCCACCATATGTAGCGTGTCACTAGCCTTCCACAGCCACCATATGTAGCGTGTCACTAGCCTTCCACAGCCACCATATGTAGCGTGTCACTAGCCTTCCACAGCCACCATATGTAGCGTGTCACTAGCCTTCCACAGCCACCATATGTAGTGTGTCACTAGCCTTCCACAGCCACCAGATGCAGTATGTCACTAGCCTTCCACAGCCACCAGATGCAGCATGTCACTAGCTTTCCACAGCCACCAGATTCAGCATGTCACTAGCTTTTCACAGCCACCAGATGCAACATGCTATTAGCCTTCCACAGCCACCAGATGCAACATGCTATTAGCCTTCCACAGCCACCAGATACAGCGTGTTATTAGCCTTCCACAGCCACCAGATTAAAAGTGTCACTAGCCTGCCAAAGCCACCAGATTCAGCATGTCACTAGCCATTCACAGCCATTAGATGGAGTGTGCCACTAGCCTTTCACAGCCACCAGATGCAGAGTGTCACTAGCCTGCCAAAGCCACCAGATTCAGTGTGGCACTAGCCTTCCACAGCCATCAGATGCAGCGTGTCACTAGCCTTCCACAGCCACCAGATGCAGAGTGTCGCTAGCCTTCCAGTTGAAGTCACGGGAAGTGACGTAACGCGTAGGAGACTGGAAGTGACGCCTACACCCAAGCGGTCCGCTTGTAGTCTGTCTAACTGTGTGACTCACCTTTGCTGCTTTGTGAGTAGTTTTAATCTTTAATAAATCGCCAATTTTTTAAAAGTTACTACACTATGGCTGGTTTCATATCTATTCTTTGAGCACCTGTGCTGACCTCATCTATGGAGTAGTTACATGGACGGTGGTGACGCTATAGGAGTTTGAAGTCCTCTTCCCGATTGCCAGTGTTTTCCTTAAAGGGCTACATATATGCTGTATACCTTACAGCAGGGAGGTAATTGCCTGGTGTGCCTAGTCAACACGCGGACATCACTGAAGTGGAGAGAGAGTTTTTTTGCACTGTGAATGCACCATTTCACTTTATTGCTGCATCGTTTAAGATATTTTCACTGCAATATCCACCATTGAATTATTTGATCTTTTTTTTGGATTAATTCTGTTTACATGCACTTTAGCACTTTAATTTGTTTGATCACTGGCTCTAGATCACATCACGAGTGATACTTTGTTGTTTGTATATCAATTGTTTTTTAGTGATTTATTTATATCTATATCATATTGATTTGATTTTAGATACATGCACTCGGGCACCTTATTCTGGGGTTAGTCCCCTTTTTTCTGGTCACACCAGTTGCAATAAGGTCATCATTTTTGTGGGATAGTTCTTGTTTTCCCATTGTTTCACTTTATTTGTGGGAGCGCGGCACACATTTTTTTACGTAATTTATTTCATATGAGAGTGAAACTCATAGTGTTCACAGCACTCAGCCAGTTAGATTAATTTTCTGTTTTTCTATATACAGCGCAGGAGCCCCTACATATAGCTAGCCTTCCACCGCCACCAGATGCAGAGTGTCACTAGCCCTCCACCGCCACCAGATGCCGAGTGTCGCTCGCCTGCCACAGCCACCAGATGCAGAGTGTCCTTAGCCTGCCACAGTCACTAGATGCAGAGTGTCACCAGAATGCCACAGCCACCAGATGCAGAGTGACGCTAGCCTGCCACAGCCACCAGATGCAGCTTGTCACTAGCCTTCCAAAGCCACCAGATGCAGAGTATCAATAGTCTGCCACAGTCACCAGATGCAGAGTGTCGCTAGCCTGCTCCAGCCACCAGATGCAAAGTGTCGCAAGCCTGCCACCGCCACAAGATGCAGAGTGTCGCTAGCCTGCCACAGCCACCAGATGCCGAGTGTCACTAGCCTGCCACAGCCACCATATGCAGGGAGTCGCTAGCCTGCTCCAGCCACCAGATGCAGAGTGTCGCTAGCCTGCTACAGCCACCAGATGCAGAGTGGCGCTAGCCTGCCACAGCCACCAGATGCAAAGTGTCGCTAGCCTGCCACAGCCACCAGATGCAGAGTGTCACCAGCCTGTCACAGCCACCAGATGCTGTGTGTCACTAGCCTTCCACAGCCACCAGATGCAGAGTGACGCTAGCCTGCCACAGCCACCAGATGCAGAGTGTCACTAGCCTGCCACAGCCATCAGATGCAAAGTGTCACTAGCCTGCCACAGCCATCAGATGCAAAGTGTCACTAGTCTGCCACAGCCACCAGATGCAACATGTCACTAGCCTTTCACAGCCACCAGATGCAGAGTGTCGCTAGCTTGCCACATCCACCAGATGCAGCATGTCAGTACCCTTCCACAGCCACCAGATGCAGCATGTCAGTACCCTCTACAGCCACCAGATGTAGTGTGTTAGTACCCTTCCACAGCCGCCAGATGCAGCATGTCAGTACCCTTCCACAGCCACCAGATGCATTGTGTCACTAGCCCTCCACAGCCACCATATGCACCATGTCACTAGCCTTTCAGAGCCACCAGATGCAGAGTGTCACTACCCTGCCAAAGCCACCAGATTCAGCGTGTCACTGGCCTTCCACAGCCACCAGATGCAGAGTGCCAATAGCCTGCTGCAGCCATCAGATGCCGAGTGTCTCTACTCCTCCACAGCCACCAAATGCAGCGTGTCACTAGCCTTCCACAGTCACCAGATTCAGCATGTCAGCAGCCTTCCACAGCCACCAGATGCAGCATGTCACTAGCCTTCCACAGCTACCAGATGCAGAGTGTCGTTAGCCTGCCACAGCCACCAGATGCATAGTGTCACTAGCCTGCCACAGCCACAAGATGCAGTGTGTTGCTAGCCTGCCACAGCCATCAGATGCAGAGTGTCACTACTCCTCCACAGCCACCAGATGCAGCGTGTCACCAGCCTCCCACAGTCACCAGATGCAGAGTATCACTAGCCTGCCACAGACACCAGGTGCAGAGAGTCACTAGCCTGCCACAGCCACCAGATGCAGAGTGTCACTAGCCTGCCACAGCCACCAGATGCAGAGTGTCACTAGCTTGCCACAACCACCAGATGCCGCTTGCACTACCCTTCCACAGCCACCAGATGCAGCATGTCAGTACCCTTCCACAGCCACCAGATGTATTGTGTCTGTACCCTTCCACAGCCACAAGATGCAGAGTGTCACTAGCCTTCCACAGCCACCAGATGCAGAGTGTCACTAGCCTTCCACAGCCACCAGATGCAGAGTTTCACTAGCCTTCCACAGCCACAAGATGCAGAGTGTCACTAGCCTTCCACAGCCACCAGATGCAGAGTGTCACTAGCCTGCCAAAGCCACCAGATGCAGCGTGTCACTAGCCTTCCACAGCCACAAGATGCAGAGTGTCACTAGCCTTCCACAGCCACCAGATGCAGAGTTTCACTAGCCTGCCAAAGCCACCACATTCAGCGTGTCACTGGCCTTCCATAGCCACCAGATGCAGAGTACCACTAGCCTGCTGCAGCCATCAGATGCAGAGTGTCACTATTCCTCCACAGCCACCAGATGCAGCGTGTCACCAGCCTCCCACAGTCACCAGATGCAGCATGTCAGTACCCTTCCACAGCCACCAGATGCAGCATGTCAGTACCCTCTACAGCCACCAGATGTAGTGTGTCAGTACTCTTCCACAGCCGCCAGATGCAGCATGTCAGTACCCTTCCACTGCCACCAGATGCATTGTGTCACTAGCCCTCCACAGCCACCATATGCACCATGTCACTAGCCTTTCAGAGCCAACAGATGCAGAGTGTCACTACCCTGCCAAAGCCACCAGATTCAGCGTGTCACTGGCCTTCCATAGCCACCAGATGCAGAGTGCCACTAGCCTGCTGCAGCCATCAGATGCAGAGTGTCACTACTCCTCCACAGCCACCAGATGCAGCGTGTCACCAGCCTCCCACAGTCATCAGATGCAGCGTGTCACCAGCCTCCCACAGTCACCAGATGCAGAGTATCACTAGCCTGCCACAGCCACCAGATGTAGAGTGTCACTAGCCTTCCACAGCCACCAGATGCAGAGTGTCACTAGCTTGCCACAACCACCAGATGCCACTTGCACTACCCTTCCACAGCCACCAGATGCAGCATGTCAGTACCCTTCCACAGCCACCAGATGTATTGTGTCTGTACCCTTCCACAGCCACCAGATGCAGAGTGTCACTAGACTTCCACAGCCACCAGATGCAGAGTGTCACTAGCCTCCCAAGGCCACCAGATGCAGTGTGTCACTAGCCTTCCACAGCCACAAGATGCAGAGTGTCACTAGCCTTCCACAGCCACCAGATGCAGAGTTTCACTAACCTACCACAACCACCAGATGCCGCTTGCACTACCCTTCCACAGCCACCAGATGCAGCATGTCAGTACCCTTCCACAGCCACCAGATGTAGTGTGTCTGTACCCTTCCACAGCCACCAGATGCAGAGTATCACTAGCCTGCCAAGGCCCCCAGATGCAGCGTATCACTAGCCTTCCACAGCCACAGAATACAGAGTGTCACTAGCCTGCCACAGCCACCAGATGCAGAGTGTCACTAGCTTGCCAAAGCCAATAGATGCAGCGTGTCACTAGCCTTCCATAGCCACAAGATGCAGCATGTCACTAGCCTGCCACAGCCAACAGATGCAGCATGTCACTAGCCTTCCAAAGCCACTAGATGCAGTTTGTCACTAGTCTGCCACAGCCACCAGATGCCCACAGCCACCAGATGCAGAGTGTCATTAGTCTGCCACAGCCACCAGATGCAGCGTGTCACTACCCTTCCACAGCCACCAGATACAGCGTGTCACTAGCCCCCCACAGCCAACAGAGTCAGCGTGCCACTAGCCTTCCACAGCCACCAGATGCCACTTGCACTACCCTTCCACAGCCACCAGATGCAGCATGTCAGTACCCTTCCACAGCCACCAGATGTATTGTGTCTGTACCCTTCCACAGCCACCAGATGCAGAGTGTCACTAGCCTTCCACAGCCACCAGATGCAGAGTGTCACTAGCCTCCCAAGGCCACCAGATGCAGTGTGTCACTAGCCTTCCACAGCCACAAGATGCAGAGTGTCACTAGCCTTCCACAGCCACCAGATGCAGAGTTTCACTAACCTACCACAACCACCAGATGCCGCTTGCACTACCCTTCCACAGCCACCAGATGCAGCATGTCAGTACCCTTCCACAGCCACCAGATGTAGTGTGTCTGTACCCTTCCACAGCCACCAGATGCAGAGTATCACTAGCCTGCCAAGGCCCCCAGATGCAGCGTATCACTAGCCTTCCACAGCCACAGAATACAGAGTGTCACTAGCCTGCCACAGCCACCAGATGCAGAGTGTCACTAGCTTGCCAAAGCCAATAGATGCAGCGTGTCACTAGCCTTCCATAGCCACAAGATGCAGCATGTCACTAGCCTGCCACAGCCACCAGATGCAGAGTGTCACTAGCCTGCCACAGCCACCAGATGCAGAGTCTCACTAGCTTGCCAAAGCCAACAGATGCAGCGTGTCACTAGCCTTCCACAGCCACAAGATGCAGAGAGTCACTAGCCTGCCACAGCCACCAGATGCAGAGTGTCACTAGCCTGCCACAGCCACCAGATGCAGCGTATTACTAGACTTCCACAGCCACCAGATGCAGCGTGTCACTAACCCTCCACAGCCAACAGATGCAGCATGTCACTAGCCTTCCAAAGCCACTAGATGCAGTTTGTCACTAGTCTGCCACAGCCACCAGATGCCCACAGCCACCAGATGCAGAGTGTCATTAGTCTGCCACAGCCACCAGATGCAGCGTGTCACTACCCTTCCACAGCCACCAGATACAGCGTGTCACTAGCCCCCCACAGCCAACAGAGTCAGCGTGCCACTAGCCTTCCACAGCCACCAGATGCAGAGTGTCACTAGCATGCCACAGCCACCAGATGCAGAGTGTCACTTGCCTGCCACAGCCACCAGATGCAGAGTGTCACTTGCCTGCCACAGCCACCAGATGCAGAGTGTCACTTGCCTGCCACAGCCACCAGATGCAGAGTGTACGTATTATAGTATACGTCCGAACACTACCCTAGCGCGTCCATATACTACCCTTGCCCGTCCGTATACTACCTTAGCCTGTCCTTATACTACCCTCGCTCATCTGTATGCTACCCTAGCCCATCTGTATATTAGCCCGCCCATATACTACCCTAGCCTGCCCATATACTACCCTAGCCTGTCCATATACTACCCTAGCCTGTCCATATACTACCCTAGCCTGTCCATATACTACTCTAGCCTGTCTATATACTACTCTAGACTGTCTATATACTACTCTAGCCTGTCTATATACTACTCTAGCCTGTCCATATACTACCCTAGCCTGTCCATATACTACCCTAGCCTGTTCCGTATACTACCCTAGCCTGTTCCGTATACTACCCTAGCCTGTTCCGTATACTATTCTAACCTGTCTGTATACTACCCCTAGCCCATCCGTATACTACCCTAGCCATTCTATATACTACCCTAACCTTTCCATATACTACCCTAGCCTGTCCATATACTACCCTAGCTTGTCTATTTACTACCCTAGCCCATCCATATACTACCCTAGTCTGTCTATATACTATCCTAGCCTATCCATATACTACCCTAGCCTGTTTATATACTACACTAGTCTGTCTATATAACCTAGCTTGTTTATATACTACTCTAGCCTGTCCATTTACCACCCTAACCTGTCCATATAATACCCTAGCCTATCTACAGTTTATACTACCCTAGCCTGTCCATATTATACCTGTAGACCACAGCTGGCGTACCACCACTATTTGTCATTAGGCCGAGTCCAGAGGCATGGGTAAGGGCCTGCAGACCATGGTTGAAGAAATAGGTGGATAGGCACTGCAAAAATCTCCACCCTCCACCATCTCCAAATCTTGCACTGGCCCTGACTCCAATGGCCTCCAAAGTCACCAGATCTCAATTCAATAGAGCACCTTTGGGAAGTGGTGGAACTGGCGACTCGCATCATGGATGTGCAGCCGACAAATCTGCATGTCAATATGGACCAAAATCTCAGAGGAATTTTTCCAACACCTTCTTGACGCTATGCCACAAAGAATTAAGGCAGGTCTGAAGGCAAAAAGGGGTCCAACCCCATACCTCCCAACTTTTTGAGATGGGAAGGAGGGACACCTATTTGCAAGTCGGTAAGAATAGGACACGCCCCCTTGCCACACCCCCTTAAAGGAGAATTGTACAAAAAAATGCTTTTTTTTACCACTAATATTTCTTTATATTGGCTTTAGAAATGTACCAATGCAGCAATTTAGAAATTGGATGAAAGGTTTAGCACTGAAAGATAAAAAGTGCATTTTATATACAATATATAGATCAGACCAAAATGAGGGACAAATGAGGAGGAAAAAGGGACAATGAAAGGGACTCAAAATCAAGGACAGTTGGGAGGTATGCAACCCCAGGTCCTAGCAAGGTGTACCTAATAAAGTGGCCAGTGAGTATTTTCACATAAACATTGATGTTTGCTACATGCAAAATCAGCACGTGTGCATTTTAAGCGGCTGCGGCAGATTTCTGCATTGATGATAAAATAAAAGAGTAGATGTAGGATGAGTACAGGGAGGCATGAAAGCGCTGATCCAAAGATATTTTTCCGCAAGCAAAGGATTAAAGGAGGTGGTTATAAGACATGGCTGTGAGTTTTGCCTGGAAAGGCACTTCCCTCTCCACTGTCACTCAATGTCAGGGGCTGGGGACAGAGCCAGGAGCTGTGTGACATGTCAGGGACAGAAGGTGTGAGGGTGACAAGTTACCATGGATACCAGGAGGAGGGAGAGAGGAGGAAGAGGCCTTCACTGTTTTTGTCTGTCTCATGCTGTCCATTTAAGGTTTTTCCCTGTCTTTAATCTCCTCACCATTCCAGTCTCCCTCCCTTCGTATGCCACCACCCCCTCTTGATTCTGTGCTTCTCTTGTTCCCCCCCCCCCCCCCCATTTTTTTTTTAACAAGTAAATAAATAAAATTAAGGTTCAAGGGTAGATTGAAATTTAGGGTTGCCGCCTGCCAAGAATTTCACTGACCCGAGCCGGAAAACTGCTTTCCACTGAAAGGCCGAAGAACGAGGCAATGACAAAGGGATAGGCTGCAAAATAGTAGTCTCAGGCAGATTGAAAACTGGGGAAAAACAGACTCTGCTGGAGGGGAAGGAGGTAGCAGAGGGGTGTAAGGAGAAGAGAACAGATGGAGAACAGGGTAAGGAGTGGGGGATGTCTGTTCTGGAAGCCCGAGGTGTCAGTAATGAGGTCAGCAGGAACTGGCACCAACAACGCTGCTTTCTCTTCAAAGGCTGAATATATAGAATGAGTTCCTTTAGACTTCCTCTGGGAATATATACCAATATGCAAGGAAAGTTGTCATAGGATGCAGACAATTGGAAAAGGGCGTTTTTTTTTTGTTTGTTTTTTGTAATTCTTTGACAGAAAATTTATTTTGCTGTGATTGTCAATACAGGCAATATTTATTAGATATTAGCAAAAAGAATCATGGACTTGACTAGATCAGTCTTGTCCGCAAATGGGAGCTCCATTAAAATCAACATATTTGGCTTACATCTTTATCCCTCATTCAACCATGTATCACACTCCAAGGATTTGTTTACACCACATCCAGTTGAATGCATATGAACGCATATGCAAGAAAAATTAAAGGGGTTATAAACCCTCACGTTTCTTCACCTTAAGGTATAAAAAAACACCCGGCAGTCACCGGCTGCCGTTTTACTTACCTGAGCGCCTTCACGTGTTCGGCGGGGACGCGCTGTCCCTCTCTCCACAGGGCCCTGGCTCTTGATTGGATAGATTGATAGCAACGCAGCCATTGGCTCCCGCTGCTGTCAATCAAATCCAATGACCCAGGGGGCAGGGCCGAGTCTGGCATTCATGTCTGTGGACGCAAATGCTGGAATCGGGAGTAGGGTTGCCACCTCATCCCTTTAAACCCAAACACATAAGAATTACACAGGTTCTGAGGCAAATTTAATGCAGATAAGGCACCAAGTGAGTTTACTTACCGCTTTAATCAGCCACAGAACCTGTGTAATCAATAGGTGTTCGGTTTTAAAGGGATGAGGTGGCAACCCTAATCGGGAGCGCGCCTGCAAGGTAACCCCCTTGGGATAGCGCTTCTCCTAGGGGGTTATCTGATGCGGGCAGGAGCCGTGGGAGCCGCCGGGGGACCCCAGAAGAGGATGTCCGGGTGTGGACAAAATGACCTGCACAGTGGAGTTAAGTATGACATGTTTGTTATTTAAAAATAAAATAAATGATCCTTTATGCCACATACACACGACTGGACTTTCCGTCGGATTGAACGCTGACGGACTTTGAGGGTTACACTGAAACGGACTTGCCTACACATGATCACACCAAAGCAGGGGCAGACTGATAACTCATGGGGCCCCCAGGCAATAGGAGATTATGGGGCCCCCAGGCAATAGATTATGGGGCCACAGTATACACACACACATACAGTATACAAACACACACACACACACACACACACACACAATATACACACACAGAATACACATACACACACTGAAAAGGTACTAGAGAGACGGGGTAGCTATAATCTTTGGATTTAAAAAAAAACACAGATTTTTACATACTGTCCCTGGTTTTATTGAGGCTGGCAACCCTGATGGGGCCCCTTAGTGGCATGGGGCCCTCGGGCAGTGCCCGAGTGCCCGAATGGTCAGTCCGCCCCTGCACCAAAGTCCGATCCTTTAATGCGATGACGTACGATGGGACTAGAAAAAGGAAGTTCAATAGCCAGTAGCCAATAGCTGCCCTTGCGTCTTTGTTGGTCCGTTGGACCTGCATACAGACAAGCGGTTTTCTCAGTAGGAACTGGTTTCCGGCGGAAAGATTTGAAACATGTTCTATTTCTGAAGTCCGTCAGATTTTGCGACAGAAAAGCCCACACACGATCGAATTGTCTGACGGATTTGTTCCTTCGGAACTTTGCTGTTGAAAAATCCGGTTGTGTGTACACAGCATTAGAATCACTTTAATGTATTTCAATGAGCCTAATTTACACCATTGCAGGTCTTTCAGGTGCTTTAAAAGGAGATTAACCACTTTCAGACCGGACCAATTTGCTGGTCAAAGACCAGACCACTTTTTGCGATTCGGCACTGCGTCGCTTTAACTGACAATTGCGCGGTCGTGCGACGTGGCTCCCAAACAAAATTGACGTCCTTTTTTTCCCACAAATAGAGCTTTCTTTTGGTGGTATTTGATCACCCCTGCGGTTTTTATTTTTTGCGCTATAAACAAAAATAGAGCGGCAATTTTGAAAAAAACGCATTATTTTTTACTTTTTGTTACAATAAATATCCCCCAAAAATATATAAAAAAACATTTTTTCCCTCAATTTAGGCCGATACGTATTCTTCTACATATTTTTGGTAAAAAAATCGCAATAAGCGATTGATTGGTTTGCGCAAAAGTTATAGCGTTTACAAAATAGGGATAGTTTTATAGCATTTTTATTAATAATTTTTTATTATTTTTTTTTACTAGTAATGGCGGCGATCTGCGGTTTTTATTGTGACTGCGACATTGTCGGGGACCCATCGGACATTTTTGACACATTTTTGGGACCATTGTCATTTATACAGTAATTACTGCTATATAAATGCAGTGATTCCTGTGTAAATGACACTGGCAGTGAAAGGGTTAACCAGTGGGTGGCAGTGTAGGGGTTAAGTGTTCCTAGGGGTGTGTTACTAACTGTGGGGGGGTTGGGCTTTCATTTAGTGTACACTGATCTCTGCTCCAATCACATGGAGCAGAGATCAGCGTCACTAGTTGCTAGGCAGAATGGGAAAATGTTGTTTATACAGCATTTCCTCCATTCGGCCGCTCCGTGAGACGATCGCGGGGATGCCTGCGGCGATCGAGTCCGCGGGTCCCGCGACCGGACTCACGGGGGTCCCGACCAGCGCGGGAGCGCGCCGCCGGCGGCGCGCTCCCGATGGCACGGCGGCAACGAATATTGGACGTACATGTACGCCAATATGCCTGCCCGTACCATTCTGTCGACGTACATCGTTGTGCGCTGGTCGGGAAGTGGTTAAAGGAGTATAGCCAAAGCTTGTTTGGCTGTACCTCGTCTATGGATCACAGGGGTGCAGTTCATTTTGGATTGCTGACGTCACAGAGTCGGTCCTCGGGGGTTATCATGGCCATAGAGTTGGGATCAAGATCCTGAGAGGCTGAGCTGGTCGCTCCCATTCCCTCCACAGCTCAGCGCTCCAGTGAGTGTGGGGGGAGGGGGCAGAGCAGAGAGTTTCTGACTAATGCTGGCCATACACTATATGCAAAATCGGCCGAACCCCCCGTAAAACAAACATTGAGAGCAAACGATAGTGCCATCATGTAATGACTGATAAATCGTTCAGTGGACATAAATGTATACATTTTTTGTTAGTTTTTTTTACATATACCTAGTGCAAACAGTTTGGACGGGAAACACATTAACCTTTCAATTTATCGTTCATTCGGCAGAAAATTTTCAAACTTCTCCTTCATTTTTTCAGCTCAAAAACGCCCCAACGATTACCGATTTTGTGCCCATTAACTGGCCGAAAAACGAATGACTGAATTTCAGCCGGTTTTTCATTAAGTGTATGGCCAGCATAACTAACAGTCAGCAGCTCTCTGCTCACGGAGCTGTGACAATTGAGTGATTGGCGGTGTTCGATCGACCGTTTCTCAGTGTTAGAGGTGCCGGGGGGCAGATGCAACATGGGACAGATGCCACATCCACCTAGGTAAGTATGATACAAAAAAAAAACTCATACATCTCTTTAAAGTGGGGTGCCCCCTAAAAAAATAAAAATTAAAAGTCAGCAGCTACAAATATTGCAGCTGCTGACTTTTAATAATTGGACACTTACCTGTCCCAGGGTCCAGAGATGCAGGGGAACAAAGCCCCCCCTCATTCCCCACTCCGCTCGCGGCGCTGTCATTCTTACTGTGGGCACTCGGCTGTGGCTTCACAGCCGGGCACCCACTGCGCATGTGCGAGCGGCGCAGGGTGTCGTGATACGCCGCACAGACATCTGGGACACGTGACAGGTCCCAGGTGAGTGTGCGGCGCAAGGGGAAGTGATGTCACCAGCCTGGGCATTGAAGAAGGCACCCCCTAGCAACAGGCATTTAGGGGTAAGTAAAAAAAAAATATTTTTTTCTAATTATTTTATTTATTTATTTATTTTTAAGAATTTTAAACAATTTTTTATTTTTTGGTGGCAACACCACTTTAAGGCTAGGTTCACACTGCTGCGAATTTTATCGCGAATTTGAGCCATTGCGATTTCTCAAATTTGCAAGTCATTTAAATTATATAGATTAACATTAGTGCCGTTCACGTCAATGCGTTGTGAATATAACCTGCGGGAAAAAGGTCCTGTGCGAGTGTGCGATGCGAATTTAGCCCCATAGATTTCAATTGAATTTGCAATGAAAACGCAATAGGACATTCACATCATTGCGATATTCCTTTTTTTTTGCTTCCCCTCCAACTCCTCCCATTCATTTCCCCTCACAGCCCCACCCTTCCCCTCACTAACTCACTTCCTGTTTTTCTCAATGTGCTGTGATGGTCAGTCATATTTCATACCAAAATGCCCAGGAGGTGCAAAAAGACTGGCATTGTAAATGAGGATCTTATAAGGCTGGTCCAACAAAGGCAGTACCACTGGGACAGCAGGGACCCATGTCATAAAGATACTGGGAAGAAGAACACAGGATGGCAGGAGATTGTCAAGATCCTGTTTCCGGAGTGGGACAGCCTGACACCTAATGTCCAGAAAGACCTGCGTAAGTACAACTGCCCCCATGTACTCTGGGCTTAGCTTGGTTACAAATAGTGTTAGGGTTTGGATTAGGCTTCAGATTAGGGTTCAGATTAGGGTTAGGGTTAGCTTGGTTACAATTAGGGTTAGGGTTAGCTTGGTTACAATTAGTGTTAGGGTTAGGGTTTGGATTAGGATTAGGGTTAGCTTGGTTACAGTTAGGGTTAGGGTTTGGATTAGGATTCAGGTTAGTGTTAGGGTAAGGGTTCAGATTAGAGTTAGGGTTAGCTTGGTTAAAATTTGTGTTAGGGTTAGGGTTACAATTAGTGTTAGGGTTCGGATTAGGGTTCAGATTAGGGTTAGAGTTATCTTGGTTACAATTAGTGTTAGGGTTAGGGTTTGGATTAGGGTTCAGATTAGGGTTAGAGTTCAGATTAGGGTTCCAATTAGGGTTAGGGTTAGCTTGGTTACAGTTAGTGTTAGGGTTAAGATTCAGATTAGGGTTCAGATTAGGGTTACCTTGGTTACAATTAGTGTTAGGGTTCAGATTAAGATTAGGATTAGGGTTAGCTTGGTTACAATTAGGGTTAGGGTTAAGGTTCAGGTTAGGGTTAGAGGTAGCTTGGTTAAAATTAGAGTTAGGGTTAAGGTTAGGGTAAGGGATCAGATTAGGGTTAGGGTTAGCTTGGTTACAATTAGTGTTAGGGTTGGGACTAGGGTTCAGATAGGGTTAAGGTTGGGATTAGGGTTAGGGTAGAGGTTAGGGTTAGGATTCCGGTTAGTGTTATGGTAGAGGTTAGGGTTAAACTAGAGGTTAAGGTTAGGGTTAGGATTCCAGTTAGGGTTGGGATTAGGGTTAGGGTAGAGGTTAGGGTTAGGATTAGGGTTAGGGTAGAGGTTAGGGTTAGGATTCTGGTTAGGGTTAGGATTCCGGTTAGGGTAGGGGTTAGGATTAGGATTCCGGTTAGGGTTAGGATTCCAGTTAGGGTTGGGATTAGGGTTAGGGTAGAGGTTAGGATTCCGGTTAGGGTTGGGATTAGGGTTAGGATTCTGGTTAGGGTTAGGGTTGGGATTAGGGTTAGGGTTAGGGTAGAGGTTAGGGTTAGGATTCCAGTTAGGTTTAGGGTTAGAGTAGAGGTTAGGGTTAGGATTCCGGTTAGGTTTTGGATTCTGGTTAGGGTTGGGGTTAGGGTTAGGATTCCGATTAGGGTTAGGATTAAGGTTGGGATTAGGGTTAGGGTAGAGGTAAGGGTTAGGATTCCGGTTAGGGTTGGGATTAGGGTTAGGGTAGAGGTTAGGGTTAGGATTCCGGTTCGGGTTAGGATTAGGGTAGAGGTTAGGGTTAGGATTCCGGTTAGGGTTGGGTTAGGGTAAAAAGGCAAAGGTTAAGGATCTGCTTAGTATTAGGGTTGAGGTTTGGGTTTGGGTTTGGGTTAGGGATAGTGGGGGGAGTGATTTACTCACCTGTCCACTGACATGAATATAGTTTAAAAAAAATCTCATTATGTGCACATAGATCATTATAGATGAGCCTGAACTGGCCTCTCCCTATTTGCAATTACAGGGTGGACCCAGTATCTTCTACTTGTCAGCATCATCCTCCTCCTAAACCTGGCTTTTTTCTTTTTTATCATGACTGCAGCAGTAGCAGTTACAATTGCTGCCATAACCAAAGGCAATGACTGCTGATACATGCTGACACACAAACACACTCTCTTCTCTACTCTTCTCCACACACTACACTAAAACCAGGAAGAGAACAGGAAGTGATACAGCTCTTTTTTACATCAGCATAAACACTGGACTCTACTGGACAGACATAGAATTGCATTCCCCTCCCAATTTGACAACCAATTCGCAATGTTTGCCATAGAATCGCAGTAGATTTGCAAGAACACATGAAGAATTTGCAAAGAAAAATCACAACGCAATCATATCAAAATTGCTCCGCAGCAGTGTGAACCTAGCCTAAATGCTTTGGTAATTTCTTGATCATATCTGTTGACAATTGTTTCCCACTCTGTAGCCCCTATGTGGGATTGTTGCTTACTGTTACCTAGGTTCACACTTATGTGCTGCTGGAAATGCCACAATTCATGTGCACTTCTCGCACCTTATTCCAATCGCACTGCCCTTGCGATCTGCTGCGGGTGTCAATACAAAATTAATTACACCCCCAAACAGAGGTCACAAATGCAGTGTGTTTGCCTGCACTGGATCGTATGATACAAAACAACCATGCAATTCGGCACGGAGCCAAAAAAAGGTGCAATCGCGTCTTTGTTGCGGTGCAGTGTGATTTGAGCCTATTCAAAAGGAATGGGCCCAAATCGCACTGCATGTGAATTGCACAGGAATTCAATGTGGTTCCTATGCGATTCACATGTGGTTTATAGTTAGGGTTACCACCTTATCATTTCAGGCTGGGTTCACACTATTGCAAAATGGATGCCGCATCCAATTTGCAATATCAGGAGATTTTGACTGACTCTCTATGGAGCTGGTTCTCATATCTCCGATGCGAATTTACACAGGAGCTCTGGGTGTCTTTTGGTCCATTTCAGGTCCGAACTCAGCCCAAAAGGTTGAAATCGGACTTGAAACAGTAAACGGGGACTGTGACTTGAATGCGAAGATAGTGTAAACCCAGCCTTAAATCCGAACACATATTAATCACACGGGTTCTGTGGCTGATTAAGGTTGTAATTAAACTCACTTGATGCCTTATCTGCATTAAACTAGCCTAAGAACCTGTGTAATTCATATGTGTTCGGGTTTAAAGGGATGAGGTGGCAACCCTATTCATAGTGTGAACTGAGGCCTACTTTAAGATCCAATAAAAAAAACTAGAAAGAAAATAATTTTTTTTCATATATGAACACACAGCAAATATATGTGAATGCAAGTAAAATAGAAAAAAAATGCTACAAAATACAGCAAATGCACAACAAGCACACATATGTAACCGCACACTGAACTCGGGGCTTTCAGTATAAAAAATAGCCTTTGGGGGTCATTCACACTAAGCACCTGAAAAATGCCAGAAAAAAAGGCATAAAAAACACTCATAATTGGTCATATTCCACATGCGTTTATGAATGTTTGTGTTTGTAAGTGTTTTTTTATCCAAAGCATTCCCCTCTGATCATTTTTCACTATAATCAAATGTACACTTGAAAACTCCAAATGCGCCTGTGTTTATGTGCATCAAGCGTTTTTTCTGCCCAAAAAATCCTTTTTCAAAAATGCACGTGTGACTTTTTAGCCTGTAAACGCTTGTCTTCAAATATGCCTGTAAACACCAAAATGTGCATGGACACATAGGTTAATACAGAGTTGCTTCTATGGGCTGAAGGTAAAAAACACCAAACACCTGTATAAGCAGCTTTTTTTATGCTCAGTGTGCATGAGGCCTAAGGATTTCATGCAGCTTAGGAAAAAAAATCCCCTCTCTCTGCCCACCCTTCCCCTGCTAATCAATGGAACAGTTGTATGGGATTTGTGTATCACATGTAGGGTTGCCACCCTTTCTTCAAGCCAAACCTGAACACTTTAGCAGCCTGGGACACCTTTGGGTGCCCCAAGGAGAGTAGTAATATGGTGCGCATAGCATGCCATAGCAAACAGTGGCTGTGGCCAAATTGCTATTGCTGACATCTAGGGCTGAAACAACTAATCGATTATGAAATTAATCGATTACTATTTTCATAATCGATTAATCGGCCAGTAACATAATGGGGTTAAAAAAAACTAAAATGAGCCCTTTATAGTACAAAAAGAGCAAATAATCGCTACTGTAAATATTACTTTTACCATTCTACAGTAAAAAAATGAACCCCTTAGGCCGCGTACACACGGGCGGATTGTCTGCCCAACTAAGTTCGTCAGACAATCCGACAGACAGTCCGTTCAACTTTTGAATGAACGGACTTGACCACACACGATGAGCAGACAGTCCGCTGAAAACTTGCGCGATGACGTATACAGCACGTACGACAGGACTAGAAATACGACGTCCAATACACTGCAATGCAACCTTCCGCCGTGTAAATCCTTTCTGAGCATGCGCCATACTTAGTCCGTCCAACTTGCCTACACACGAGCGGACTGTCCGCTGAAACCAAGTTTGGACGGACAAAATTACGGAAATTCCGAAAGACTAAGTCCGTCAGACTGTCCGCTGAAAAAGTCCGCTGAAGCCCACACACGAGCGGATTGTCCGCTGAAACACGGTTCAGCGGACTAAGTTGGGCAGACAATCCGCCTGTGTGAACGCGGCCTTACAGTAGTGATTATCTGATTTTATTATTTTTTTTCTACTATAAAGGGCTTATTTTCGTTTTTTTACCTCATTATGTTACTAAACGTCTTAGACCTGGTTCACATCTATATGTTTTTTGGTGCTTTTTGCAGAAATGCACTACAGTTCATTTACATGGTTTCCTATGGGACACCTTCACATCTGAAAGGGTCGGGGACTTTTAACGCAAAATGGTGCTTTATTGGTTCAATATACTTCAGTGGAGAAGCTGCAGAAAAGCATGTAACGCATCTTTGCAGCAATTTGTGTTTTTTAATCTGCCCAAAAAAAAAATGCAAATTGCAGTAAAATCATGTGCGCAAAAATCAAAACGCACTGCAGAAACAGACCAAAAGCAAACTGCATAGGTGTGCACCGAGCCTTATGCTGGCCACACAGATCAGTATTCAGATGAGAATATTCCGACTAAAAATCTTTGTACATTCGCTGAATGAAAGAATTTTGTTTGAAATTTTCACTTGTTTTTAACATTCTGTTTTTAAAATGAATGTAATTTCTGAACGAAAACCACATATGCTGTCTGAAAATTCCTTTGACTAAGAAGTTTTCTATTATTTCCAAATTTTCCCGTCACTGTGGTTGAAAAAAAAAAAAAAGTCATCAATTTGACCCATTTTTTTTTTTTTACGGTTATTAACCGATTAATCGAAACAATAATCGGCCAACTAATCGATTATGAAAATAATCGTTAGTTGCAGCCCTACTGACATCATTACCCTGCATCACAGTGATGCCAAACCTGCCCCCAGACAGCCACCCGCAGCTCCCTCATGGCAACAGATTTGTGTGTGTCTATCTTGGTTACTTGGGGAGCCACAGCCCAGTCTGAATAATGTGTCCGGTTTCAGTCCACCTGAAACCCGGACACATGATTCAAAACTCAAACTGTCCGGGTGAATCCTGGACAGGTGCCAACCCTAATCACATGACACCTTGCTCCTATAAGGCTGCTTTCACACTGCAGCGGGAGCGGCGTCGGTGGTAAAGTGCCGCTATTTTTAGCGGCGCTTTACCGTCGTTTTAGCGGCGGTGTGCGGGCGCTAGCGGGGTGGTTTTAACCCCCGCTAGCGGCCGAAAAGGGGTTAAACCCGCCCGCAAAGCGCCGCTGCAGCGGCGCTTTGCCGGCGGTATTGCCGCGGTGTCCCATTGATTTCAATGGGTAGGAGCGGTATAGGAGCGGTGAATACACCGCTCCTTCACCGCTGCAAAGATGCGGCTAGCAGGACTTTTTTCACCGTCCTGCCAGCGCATCGCTCCAGTGTGAAAGCCCTCCGGCTTTCACACTGGAGTTAAAGGGGCCGGTTTTTTTCAGGCGTTACACAGGCGCTATTTTTAGCGCTGTAACGCCTGAATACCGCCCCAGTGTGAAAGCAGCCTAAAAGAAAAAAAATCACTACACAGACAGTGCTATTAGAGAAAGGGGGAGAAATAAAGATCAGATGTCAGCTATTCATTGACAGAGAGAGTGCAATGTGAAATTCAGGGACAGAGAGAGAGCAGAATGGGAACAGTATGATATTGATGTAAGAAAGGTGCCAATCAGAGAAATTCTTGTTGCGTATAGTAACCCAACCACTTCCAACTGTCTTTTCTGCACTGCAGAGTTGAAAATTAAACCTAGAATCTCATTTGTTGGACAACAAGAGCTCTTGTTCAAAAACAAAATTGTATGTGCCTACTGCATACATCTATACACTGGCTGAACTTGGAATTATCTGGCTTAACAAACGATACCAAATACCATTTAACCGCTTCCTGACCGCCTCACGGAGATATACTGCGGCAGAAGGGCACGTACAGGCAGAATCACGTACCTGTACATTGCCCTTTAAGAGGCGGCTTGCGGGTGCGCGCACGCTCGCCGGGACCATCGTGAGCACGATCGCAGGTCCCGTGGACTCGATGTCTGCGGGGATACCCACGATCGTCTCACGGAGAGGAAGAACAGGGAAATGCTAATGTAAACAAGCATTTCTCCGTTCTGCCTAGTGACACTGTCACTGATCACCGCTTCCTATAAGCGGGAGCGGTGATCAGTGTTGTGTCACACACAGCCCCTCCCCCCCACAGTTATAATCACTCCCTAGGACACACTTAACCCCTACAGCACCACCCAGTGGTTAAATCCTTCACTGCCAGTCACATTTACACAGTAATCAATGCATTTTTAATTGCACTGATCAATGTATAAATGTGAATGGTCCCAAAATCGCGCCAAAAGTGTCCGATCTGTCTGCCTTAATGTTGCAGTCCCAATAAAAATAACTGATCGCTGCCATTACTATTAAAAAAAATATATTAATAAAAATGCCATAAAACTAGCCCCTATTGTGTAAACGCTATAACTTTTGCACAAACCAATCAATATACGCTTATTGTGATTTTTTTTACCAAAAATGTGTAGAAGATTACGCATCGGCCTAAACTGAGAAAAAAAAAATTTTTTTTATCTATTTTTTGGGGATATTTATTATAGCAAAAAGTAAAAAATAATGTTTTTTTTAAAAAAAATTGCGCTTTTTTTGTTTATAGCGCAAAAAATAAAAACCGCAGAGGTGATCACATACCACCAAAAGAAAGCTCTATTTGTGGAACAAAAAGGACGTCAATTTTGTTTGGGAACCACGTCGCACGGCCGCGCAGTTGTCAGTTAAAGCGACGCAGTGCCGAATCGCAAAATGTGCTCTGGTCTTTGGGCATCCAAATGGTCCGGGGCTTAAGTGATTAAAAGCATTTTTGTTAGTTGTTGAAAGGTTCTTGTGGCTGTTTGAGCACTTTTATTTAATAAAAACAGGCTTCATGTATGACGTGTCTGACTAGAGAACAGTCAGTCTTTCCCTCCTAGCAACAAATCAGTGTCTCTCTTACATGTTCAAACCCACCATAGAAACAGGAAAGAGAGGAGTTGATTAGTTGCTAGGAGGAAATTAGAAGCTGTTATTTAAAAGACTTCATACATGAGATCCAATCATTGGGAATTTCTGTCACTTTTATTGCAGGTATAGTAAATATATTTGGGTTTCATATTCCATCTTATGGCACTCTTGTGCATTTCAAAGCACTTACCGTGGACCTAGAAATAATTTCACAAAAAAATAATTTTAAGAATAAATTCCATACGTCACATGATGCAGTAAAATAAAAATAAAAAATCTGTACCCTCTAGTAATAAAGCACCAGGCAAGTGGTTATCAGTAACTGGTAGGGAGGGGCAGCTGGGTGCATAGTTCTCTGACTACACGCCCTTAGCTCTGGCATGAGTCCATGGCGCAGGAGATGTCTTATTTAAAGTGCATTAGTGTGTGTTTGTGATCATATTTACCTGCTGATCAATTGTGACTGTAATTTTCCCCCCCCCCCATTTGTTCAAGTTACTGACCTCTTGCTACATTTAACAGACACCCTTTCTGTCTGTCTGTCCTGATCTGTGCTAGATTTAATGGATACTTCCCCTGTCTGCTGCCTGTCCTGATCTTACTTTGTACTGTATAATTTATTTAGTTTTGTCTGCTGCCTGCCCTGGTATTTGCTTTGTACTGTATAATTGATTTTTTTGTCTGCTGCCTGCCCTGATCTTTGCTACCTGATTGGATAACTCTGCTGCCTTCCATTTACCTTGGGTTATGCATGCTGCCAGTCCTAAATTCTCTAGAGTGGCTTTCAGCTTGCTTCTCCCATCAATGTACAGTACACCTATTGGCTTTTATCTGGGGTCCACTAATTATTTTATTTATTTACTTATTATGGGTACTTATAGAGCACCATCAATTTACACAGCGCTTTACATTCATATTATACATTCGCATCAGTCCCTGCCCTCAAGAGGCTTACAATCTAACACACACTCATATATATACTAGGACAATTTGGACAGAAGCCAATTAGCCCACCAGCATGTCAAGGACGCCCACTCCTTAACAACCAGCGATTTACACTGTTAAAGCGGGAGTCCACCGGGACTCCGCGTTTTTTTTTTTTTTTTAAAGCCAGCAGCTACAAATACTGCAGCTGCTGACTTTTAAAATAGTGACACTTACCTGTCCAGCGCACCCGCGATGTCGGCACCCAAAACCGATCAATAGATCGTCTCTCGAGTGCTGCCGCCGCCATCTTGGGTATGGGAATCAGGAAATGGAGCCTTTCGGCTTCATTTCCCGGTTCCCTACTGCGCATGCGCGAGTCGCGCTGTGCAATAAGGACGGTCCCCGCTGCCTCTGGGATCTGTGTGTTTACCAGCAGGCAGCGGGGCACTTGCGGAAAGGGGTGTAATCTACGCCCCTTTCCGCAGAGAGCTATCCCGGAAGTGGGTGCAGATACCTGTACTGTACAGGTATCTGCACCCCCCTCCCCCCTGAAAGGTGCCAATTGTGGCGCCGGAGGGTTCCGATGAGCGGAAGGTCCACTTTAGGGTGGACCTCCGCTTTAAGGATTAAAGTGCTGCAGGATTTCACTTCTAAAATACTGCATGACTTCATAAAATAGCGCATGCGGTATTTTAGTAGCGTTTTTTAGTGAATTAAAAAAATAAATTTGAAAAACACTGTGCAGTATCTTCCCACATACTCAGATGCGGTAAGATACCGCTTTGTGAATGAAGCCCTTTGTCTTTCAGACAACATTAAAGCCCATTTGAAAATGATCCCCATTGCAAGGGATAACTGATCATTTAACCTAGGGGAAAGGAGGAACACTTTAACATACCTGACCCTTCGTCCCCTAGCAGATGGACCACACACTCCAGAGGTAGACTATCCCTTGGCATCATCACGTTAATGCAATGCTATGGACCTTAGTTTGCTGAAGTGTATGGGAGAAGATGCTGCAGTGATTGGTCTAGCAGTGCAGAGGGTTAGGTTAGTAAATATACTAGTTAATTATCAATTAACCCTTGAACTGTTGGCTCAGCCCGACTGAAAGTGATCATTTTTAAGTTTCCCTGAGTTGTGCCTTAGAACCCTTTCACGCTGAGGTGCTTTTCAGGTGCTTTCGCGCAAAAAAAAGCACCTGTAAAGCTTACACAAACCTATTTCCATTAAAATCAATGAATGCTTTCACACTGGGGCAGTGCGCTGGCAGGGAGCGGTGAAAAAACACCCCTCTCCATTGAAATGAATGGAAAGCTCTTCCATAGTGCCTGAAAAGTTCTTCAAAAGCGCTCAGTGTTTTACTGGCAGTTCAGAAGCGCCTCAGTGTGAAAGGGGCCTTAAAGCGGAGTTCCACCAATTTAAAAGTCAGCAGCTACAAAAAGTGTAGCTGCTGACTTTTAATAATCAGACACTCACCTGTCCAATGGTCCAGCGATGCGGGCTCACGAAGCCCTGCTCCTCTCCCCCTCCTCTCTGAGGCACTGACATTCTAACTGTGAGCGCCCAGCTGTGGCTTCACAGCCGGCCGTGCACTATGCATACGCCAGCCGGGCACACACTGCGCGAGCCGTGCTGCGTGCTTCGAGTGATTGGGCAATCTTCTGGGACTTGTGACATGTCCCAGAAGATTGCAGGGAGGGAGGGGGGAGAGGTGAAATTCCTTCTGGCACCATGGAGCCCGGTCAAGAAGTGGGAGCTGGGTGCCCATAAAAACTGCGTATCCTCTCTCCCGCCAAAAAAATTACATGCCAAATGTGGCATGTCAGGGGGTCACCATCACTTTAAGCGGAGGTTCCATTTCTGGGTGGAACTCCGCTTTAAGGACTCATTAACCCACTCCTGCCACTATATGTATCAGTCAACATTTACGGTAGAGACACTTGGAACGCAATGTTGCCCTACCGGGGGGGAGAGAGGAGCTGGAGATCTGCACAGTGAGCAGAGAGTAAAAGGGGACACTGATTAAAGAGAAAGGGGGGGGCATGACTGCATGCTGCATTGTGATGGGGGGCTGTGATTTCTAGGAACACTAATGTAAAAGGGACACTGTGATATAAAGGGGACTGCACTGTAAATGGGCACTGTAATCATTGTAGTGCCCCTTTACAGTGCAGTCTCCTATATATCACCGTGTGGAGGGCAGTCTCTGTGAATATCCCATCACCAACTGCCTCTGTGAACGCCTAATTGGTGACCTTTTGCCATGGGTCAAATTCGCTCATAATAGTCACCCTCATTCCTCCTCATTTGAAATTCTGCTAATTTTCCATTCTGTCTTCCAGTGTCCTTGGTGCCAACACTGTGGTTTGAAGCTTTCCCCAGGTTTGGAAAAAGGTTGACAGTAATCTGACATCCTCAAACATAATTGCTCATTTCCAGTGTTCAAGATCACTGACTCGGTGTGGTTCTCAACTAAGAACAACTCTCTCAAATTGGCATCACAAAAATTCACACCCAGGTTCATTATCAAAAGATCAATCCTATTCCTTCAAAATACCTCCTTACTTGAAATATCCCAATACGTTTGATGTCTCTTAGCTGAGGTCCCCAGATCTCTTGTACTTGTGGACAGGCAATGAGTATGAGGTACAAAGACTCCAGAAGGGTCTGAAACTTATTTTAGTACCTCATACATAGTAAGGGCTATGGGCCTGAAAAACTTTCCTGGGCCTCAGCCTCTTTGGCTCATCAAAATGCCTGACAAGAAAGTTCAATTAATCTCATCCCAAGAAACCAGCAACTAAGGGTCTGATAGCCCCTCCTCAAGCTAGTGTAGTTAATGTTAGGTAGCCTACCAACTGCATTAATTTTCCTTTTCAGCTGCGGGGTATAGAATCTGACCAACTCTTGGATTGTTAGGTATCCTTCCAGCACTTACTGGTTGCCGACTTTCCCCTATCCTTCTTTTCAGCTGCAGGGTAATGATTCTGGACACATGCCCCCCCAGCTCTGCGTTTGGTCCATGGGGTAGGAGGCACTTTATTTAAAGTGCACCAGTCTGTACTCTGTGTTTGTGATGGTGTTTACCTGCTGATGAAGTACTTTTCCTGTTACTGACCTTTGCTATGTTTAACAGATTAAAGTGGTTCTAAAGCCTTAAGGTTTTTCACCTTAATGCATTCTATACCTTCTCTGCTGCAAAATCCCCAGCCCCCCTCCCCCCCGTACCGGTACTTGATCCGGTACAGCGATGTGCATGAGAGCAGCGGCTCTTGCCACAGTCTCCCTCCTCCCTGGGCAGAGGAGCCTGGAGCACTGGTGGGGGTCACCAGAAGAAGAGGATTGGGGCTTCTCTGTGCAAAACCATTGCACAGTGCAGGTAAGTATAGCATGTTTGTTATTTTAATTAAAAAACAAAACAAAGCTTTAATGTTGCTTTAACAGATAGTTCTGTCTGCTCCCTTTTCATACCCATGCTTCGTTACCGGCTACATCATCTTTCTGCTACCTTCTTTGAGTTGTCTATGTCCATGAATTATGCCTTCTGACAGCCGACAGTCCTGACGTGTGTAGAATTGCTTTGATCTTGTTTCTCCCATTGCTATATGGTGTCTGCTCACTATTATTGAACAGAAATGGGAGAAACAAATTACTTGATGCAGCCAGAGTATATAGTTTCATTTATTAAGTCATCTGGGCAATCATATACCAGTAAGCCAGCTTTCCTTAAGGCAAAGAATGCCACTGGTGGTGAAGTTACGCTTGCCTGTTATTTACTGATTGGAGTGTCCCTTTTACTCTTGCTCTTGTCAACACTTCTACACCTAAAAACCTTTCTTCATATCCTTCCCTTTGACCTCTGAAATTAAAAAAGGGCTGAAACTCTATTTTATTTATTTATTCATTAATTTTTTTGAAGAGAAGATCTCTCTGCGCTTTGTGTCTCAACTTTTGTTTGTGTTTTTAATGTCTTAGTGCACCCCTCTTGTGTCTGCCTGGGCTTGTTTTGAAAATGTGGTTGTAGGCAGATGCAGTTTACTTTCTCTACTGCAGTTGGCACCCATCCGAATTCGAGAAGAACCTAGTTCCTCTGTGATTTCTCTGGTCACAGGGAGGCAACTATCCCATTGGATACTGGCACCCCATGTGACTCTAGCAGCCATCTTGGGCTACGCAGAGTCTATTTAGGACCCTCAGTCCCGGGTTTGATGTGGCTAGAGGAGAGACAGGCCATCCGTCTGTCAGGGAAAGGTTCCAGAGGAGTAGGGAAAGCATAGGGAACGTCATCCTTTCTGGAAGCCTCCCCGTTTTGGTGCAGACCAGCCAGACACCTTTGGTCCACCATTCTACTGCTGCTTTGCTGTTAGCACTTCTGGTCGTGTTGTTTTCCTGCTGGGCTTGTTTGTTTTTGACTTCCATTATAATATATATATATATTTTTTTTTTTACAGAAAAATAATATATTTCTTTAAATTGCACCTAGACTCTTGTGTTTTCAGCCACTGCATCACGCTGCACCTTCTCAAATGGTGCAAGAGTTCCAATTTGTTCAAGACCTGAGGCTCATAATCTAAGGATCTGGCTGATATTCATTAGTACACCACGTGATGGAAATCCCTGCAGAGCAGCTTTCAGGTTGTAGTCCACAGGTACACGAAGACTAGCATCTTTTCTTGGCATCAAAAATAAATAAATTGTTGGCCCAAAAAAAAAAAAAAAACAGACTTGTGTTCACACATTATGGTCGGTTTAAGCAGCTCATGTTCTGTTTCTGCTTAATATTTTTTCACACCTGTATCTGATATACTACACTGTAATTTTTATTGTAGAAAACAAACCTGCCTTCTGCACAGTTTGTTCTATTATACCTGGATACATTAAACTAACATCTTGCTGCTGGTCAATTTATTCTGAAGTGTCTCTAGGACAGTATACTTATGTATAATGTAACAAGAGAGCTTCCTTGTGTCTAAGCCCTCATTTCTCGTCAGTCCTCCAGCACTGCAATTCACAGAACTCAAGCACAGTTTGTTAAAGTAGATGTAAACTCAGCTACTAAAATCTCATACGGGCTTTAACATGAATTTATTTTTTACTTTTTTAATAAATAGCTTTTATGGAGTTGATACTGACTTAAAGGTCCTTGTTTGGGTACTTTGTTGACAGTATTCTGCCCCTTTCTCCCACAATCTCCTGTCTGTATATCACCCTGTCAAAGACTTTCCCAAAGGAAACCATAAACTGCTGTGTTACATAGTAGGCGAGGTTGAAAAAAGACACAAGTCCATCAAGTCCAACCTATGTGTGTGATTTTATGTCAGTATTACATTGTATATCCCTGTATGTTGTGGTCGTTCAGGTGCCTATCTAATAGTTTTTGGAAATTATCAATGCTCCCCACTAAAACCACTGCCTGTGGAAGAGAATTCCACATCCTAACCGCTCTTACAGTACAGCTTAAGGTTAAAACGCTTTTCTTCTAATTTTAGTGAATGGCCGCGTGTCTTATTAAATTCCCTTTTGCGTAAAAGTTTTAGCCCTATTGTGGAGTCACCAGTACGGTATTTGTACTTTGAAATCATATTCCCTCTCAAGCGTCTCTTCTCCAGAGAGAATAAGTTCAGTACTCGTAACCTTTCCTCATAATAACTAAGGTCCTCAAGTCCCTTTATTCGTTTTGTTGCTCTTCTCTGGACTCTCTCCAGTTCCAGCACATCATTCCTGAGGACTGGTGCCCAGAACTGGACAGCATATTCCAGGTGCGCCAAGACCAGAGTCTTGTAGAATGGGAGAATTATCATTTTATATCAGGAGTGAATCCTCTTTTTAATGCATGCCAATATTCAGTTTGCCTTGCTTGCAGCAGCTTGGCATTGCATGTCATTGCCGAACCTGTCATCTACTAGGACCCCCAGGTCCTTTTCCATCCTAGATTCCCCCTAGAGGTTCTCCCCCTAGTGAGTAGATTGCATTCATATTTTTACCATTTGCCATATAGGATATATTGTAATGCCTCAATCTAGTATAATATAATAAAAATTAAAAAATAAGGGCGGGCACCATCATCCTTGAACTTGGAATGGTGAGTGGGTGTGTCAGGGGCTACTCCAAAAAATGTCCCATGACAACAAAAATTCGGTACCCAGGGATATAGACAAGGAAAATATAAAACTATTAATTTATTGAAAAAGAGAACATAAGTAAAGGACATTGAATACAACAATAAGTAAAGTGGTCATTGCATACAGTTACAGTTGATTCAAAAAGAGAACAGGTAAACCTCACAAGTATATGGGGAGAAAAGATGTAGGTCCAAATGTAATCCTCTACTTATTTTGCGACAGAAGTCACTTCTTCAGGAGAGGTTGACCATAAACATCTATAGAGAAATACAATCTTATAATTCTGTAGTCACAGATGATACACACAATACAAAACAGGATATACAATTTGCATAGCTACAATAAATCAGATAATATTGGAGTGTTATAGTCAGGCATGGCTTACCAATGGGAATCCAAGGAAGGGTACCAGATGGCACAGTTTGAGGCACCATAAATGGGTAATCCCCCCACGACGAACACGGGAAGCACTAAAAGGTGCAATAACTGAAATAAAAAAATATATATAAAAAATATGGTAGTGTGGGTCTATATAGTCTATAAAAGGGACAATAGGAAAAGAAGAAGGGGTGGGGGGAAGGGGGTAAAAGGGGGAGAAAAGGGGGTAGGGGAGGGGGAAGAAGAGAGAAGGGAGTAGAGGGGAGGGGGGAAACATTGATCCAGTTAAGGACTAACCCACCCGATAGCATGTAGATAGTAAAAACACACGTGGATCAGAAACAGGGCTCAACCCAAAGGAAGGCAGGTAAGCTTGTTTGTACAAAATGATATCCAGTGGTCAGACATGGCCAACAAGTAGGTCCCCTACAGCCGTTAGGCTGAACAAAGGTGGAATGAATATATGCAAAAAAATGTACTGCCAGTCCACATCAGCAGCAATGGCCACATAGCATAACAAAAAGCAGCAGCAAGTGTCAGGCACCTCTCCGTTATGGAAGCATAGGCCCCACTGGCAGCAACCAAACAAGTCGGTCTTAACTTCGAATGTCTGTGTTGGAGCCTGTCCCTGGGTGGCAGCCATCTAAATGAGGGCCGCCATAAACATCCTTTTAAAGAGTTTCCAACCCAGCCCACGTCACCACGCCGGCTGACGCCCACTGTGCGTGCAAGGTATGCGCGTGACCCTCATGAAAGGATGGCCACTGCGCGAGCGCACAGTGTGCATGCGAGTGACCCTCACCAAGGGAAGAAGAGGAGGCCAATCCAAAGGTTGGAATCCCACCTCCAAATGGAGAGACGCATGTCTGCCGCTAGGGGGACTATAACTCCTCAGGCCGCTGTAGATCCCATGGCGAAACAGGCCTGACAACAGAGTTTATACATGGAGCATCGGTTAAACAAAGCAGTCAGGGAGGCAATGTGTGTGCCAAGGAAGAGACTACAGCAAGAGTTGTATCCCAGTCCGTGCCTAAGGCACACATATATGCCAAGCAATTACAACATGTTATTGATGATAAAAACTATTTGTTGCAGTCATAATTTCACCACAAAGGATCACACATGATTTCAAACAGATCCTAAAATTGAATAAAAATTATATTTTGGAATAAGTGCTTAAAACCAACTGACACTCAACACTCGTCATGGCTATCATAGGTATAGGTGAGTGAGGTGAAGGGGGGAGGGGGGGAGAAACAGGGGAAATTGGAAATAAAATAAAATAAAGTAAACAATGAGGAAAAAAATAAAAACAAAAAACAGAAGACAGAAAAATCAAAAAACGAAAAGCACAAAAAACGAAAAGCAAGGGCCCAAGCAACAGTAAACAGAGATCAAAAATAAAGGCGGGATCAAGAAATAAGCCATTCACAGGTAGAGTTTCTATGAAAGGGCTTCACTGAGGCCTGGTGTGGTGTGAGGCCGCGTACACACGGGCGGACTGTCCGCCCAACTAGGTTCGTCAAACAGTTTGACAAACAGTCCGTTCAAAATTTGCATGAGCGGACTTGACCACACACGACGAACGAACAGTCCGCTGAAAACTTGCGCGATGACGTGAACGGCACGTACGACGGGACGAGAAATTCGGCGTCCGATACACTGCAATGCAACCTTCGCCGTGTAAATTCTTTCTGAGCATGCGCGAGACTTAGTTTGCCGAACAAGCCTACACACGAGCGGACTGTTCGCTCAAACCAAGTTTCAGCGGACAGTCTTACGGAAATTCCGAAAAACTTTGTTCGTCAGACTGTCCGCTGAAACTGTCCGCTGAAGCCCACACACGAGCGGACTGTCCGCTGAAACACTGTTCAGCGGACAAAGTTGGACGAACAGTCCGCCCGTGTGTACGCGGCCTGAGAGTATTAAGCCACTCGATCCAGATAGTTTTACGCCTCAGGATCGCTCAGTCCCATTCCCCCCGCACAAGGGTCTTTTGGAACAACTTCAACAACCAAAAATTTGAGAACTTCAGATTGGAAACTATGATGTAGGCCTATATGGTGACCCACTGTAGTAAGTTTGCCATTAGATGAATGATATAAGTGGTCTCCCATTCTTTGCCTTAATTCTCTAATGGTCTTGCCTACATAAAATGCATTGCAGGCACAGACCATTAGGTAAACAACTACCCTTGTGCCACAATTGGCATGTTGGGGGGAAGAGAAGGTCCCCATTGGGAAGAATGAAAGTTGTACCTTCCTTGATCCATGGACAACGTGGGCAGTGGCCACACCGGAAGGTGCCCCGGGACCCCATATCTCTCCCGATTATGTTAAAAAAAGATTTATGTCCACCCTATCGTTCCATACGTCCATACGGTTTTCTAGTATTGAGGGTATGGATTTTTAGCATTAATATTTGTAGTGCCATTCACATGTTCCGAGATTATAACTCTCAACAGGCGTATAGAGCACCCAATGTACTGTAGACTGCAGGCACTACACTGAATAACCTGTGCCATCAGACGCAGCCACTGTGCTCATCTATTGCCGCCAATGTGCCAGCAAACACAGCCATTGTGCCCATCAATTGCCGCCACTGTGCCCATCAATTCCTCCCACTGTGTCCCATCAATTGCCGCCACTGTGCCCATCATTTGCTCCCACTGTGTCCCATCAAGCACCGCCACTGTGCCATATCAAATGCTGCCAGTGTGCCCCCCCGCCGTATCCACTTACCTGTCTCGGTGGGACATCTTCTCGATGTCTTCTCCCATCCTCTCTTCCCGTCCCCTGCTATGATTGGATGCCTGGCGTCCAATCACAGCTCCTATCCTTTCAGCCAATCAGGTGATGGGTAAGAGAGGAGGTGTAGTGTTAGGAAAGCGAATACTCATTCGCTTTTCTAACACAGCTGAGTGACCTGCGAACACCCAGTATGGCGTTCGCAGGTCATCTTTTTTTGACACCTCTATGGCTCCAATCAGGTGCTTCAAACCCCCCCCCCCCCCCCCTCAAAACTGTAATTCAGGCACCCTGCGCCCGAAAAGGGGCCAGGCGCCTTTATAGGGGGTAGCAGTGGCGCAGTGGCGGCCATAGATAGATTCATGCAATGCATGAATCTATCCATTGGTGCTAGAGGGGGTGGCAGGAGAGAGGGCTTAGCGCCCGTGCACCCTTATGAATGCACCACTACTGCAAGTCACACTGCATCAAATGGTGAATTCAGGCAAATTGTGCTGATAGTGGGAGAGCTTAAAGGGATATGGTTAAATAAAACCTACTCTGCTCCACTTCAAGAGTGCATAATACACAGAGTGCAGGGATCAGATATGTATAACATGTAGACTATAGGGGCCAGGACTGTGTAACATGCAGAATGCAGGGGTCAAGATTAATTAAAGTGATTGTTAGGGCTCTTTCACACGAGTGGTTTCCACCAGCAGATCTGCCTGCTCACCGGGGGATGTGTCCGTTGATCTCTGCCAAGCAGGTGGATGACAGGTCTGTGTCTGCTCCACTAGAGGGGGTTGCATGTAAATGGACCTCCAGTCTTTATTTTTTTGGAACTTAAATGAAAAATAAAAAAAAGTGTTAGTGTTAAGTTCACTAACACTAAAGCACCGAAAATCACAAGGGTATAATAAAAGCACTTAAAGAAGGGATATAACACTTGGGGAAAATTAAGGACTCCCATCCTCTTTTGTCTCTCTCCTCATCTAGTAACCCCCTGGCCACCTTCCAGTACCATCATATAGTAGCGATGGATATGTATGTAAATGTGGTGATATTGAAGGATTCGTTTATGCTTTGATTTCTTATATTTGTTTGTTATTTGTTTGTCACTTTTGTGTAAGGGAAAAAATAAATAAAAAATAAATGAATACAAAAAAAAATGGACCTCCAGTCTGTTTTCATCCGACTGTCATCTGATCCGCCTGACAGATGGGGAAAGGATCCCCCATCTATTTGTTTTATTGGATAGGATCATATTGGATGTTGGCGGGTGTAAACTGACACATGTCTGTTTGCATCCACCACTCCATAGAGAGCAAAGGATGGTCTGTCTAAAAAACTGAAAGGCAGACCCAATCGGTCCGCCTTTGTGAAAGGGGCGTAAAGGTTAGATTTAAAAATAAAAATAACAAACATGTCATACTTACCTGCTCTGTGCAATGGCTTTGCAAGGGGCAGCCTCTATCCTCCTCTTCTCAGGTCCCAGGCAAGTGGCTTGATATATGGGCACTTGTGCATGCTTGCTCTTGAGTCCCACTCTGTGTGTCTATAAGACACACAGAGTGGGACTCGACCTGAACCCCCGATCCCTTGTCACTGGCTCTGAATGACAGCAGTGGGAGCCAATGGCTCCTACCACTGTATATGAACTCATGAGGACCGAGAGAGCCTTGGCTCTCATGCACAGCACTGGTTCGAGATCGGGCTCAGGTATGTACTTGGGGGGGGGGGGGGGGGGGCAGTAAATAATCTTATGCTTTAACAAACACTTTAATTCACAGAGTTCAATGGTCAAGAATTAAGTAATGCAGAGTTCAGTAGTAAGTAATGAAGAGATCAGAGGATAATAATAAGCCAAGCAGAATTCAGAGATCAGTAGTAACATAGGTGTCAGTAGTAAGTGATACAGATTTCAGGGATCGTAAATAAGTTGGGGCTCTTGAGTCAGTAAAAATTAACCTGGAGTTCAGAGAATAGGAGTAGGGATGAGCTCTATTTTCGGGTTGAAAATAAGTTTGACTCGAACATCGATGTTTGCCCATTCGTCGAACATTATGGGGCATTCCGCGGGGCTCGAATTTTCCGCAAACGCCCCATAATGTTCGCCGTTCAACGAATGGGCAAACACCAGATGGTCGAGTCGAACTTATTTTCGACCTGAAAATCTAGCTCATCCCTACTCCTATTCTCTGAACTCCAGGTTACTTGTTTACTGACTTAGGAGCCCCACCTTATTTATGATCCCTGAAATCCCTGAAATCTGCGAGATCACAGTGCATTGCTGTATGATGATTGGCCAAAGAATGCACCTGACCTGCATGCTTTGGCCAATCACAGCATGCTCTGCTGAGAGAGCCATAATTGGCCAAAGATGGGGCCTTTGGCCAATCATGGCTCAGGAGAACTAAGTCCACGTATAAATGCATAAAGATGGTGCTGCCATAAGACCATACAACAGAACAAAAATATTACAGTGCACACATGAAAAACTAACATTTACCTCCAGCAAGGCTTTTTAAAAACACCTAGACATATTCAAAAAACATTATCAAAAAATATGGGGATTTGGTCACACCATATTGCTATATGGTGCTTAAGCCCACTTAGTGGGTCCTACACTATCCATAAATTGGGAGATCCTGCTTCTCTGAACCATGGGAGCTATACTCCTCTATATGAGAGAACATGAGGTCTCCACCATGACACAGGTGGTCACTAAGGAGAGGTACTTACTGAGGGAGTGGGGTTCTCCACCCAAAAGGATTTGGTCAGAATCCATACAATAGACAAACAAGACATTTGGGGGACACACTCTAAAAAAATGCATAAAGATGGTGCTGCTATAAGACCATACAACAGAACAAAAATATTACAGCGCACACATGCAAAACTAACATTTACCTCCAGCAAGGCTTTTTAAAAACACCTGGACATTTTCAAAAAACATTATCAAAAAATATGGGGATTTGGTCACACCATATTGCTATATGGTGCTTAAGCCCACTTACTGCAACAAAGTACCCCATGATTAGTGGATCCTACACTATCCATAGATTGAGAGATCCTGCTTCTCTGAACCACGGGAGCTATACTCCTCTATATCGGAGAACATGAGGTCTCCACCATGACACAGGTGGTCACTAATGAGAGGTACTTACTGAGAATGCACCTGACCTGCATGCTTTGGCCAATCACAGCACGCTCTGCTGAGAGAGCCATAATTGGTCAAAGACAGGGGGCCTTTGGCCAATCAGGGCTCAGGGGGACTAAGTCCACGCCCTGCACTATATAAGGCTGCTTACACAGTGGGCGTGTGTAGTGTTGTTGGCGTGGACTTGAGTTAGATTAAGCAGGCAGGTTATTCAGTTAGTGGCAGTGTATTTGATATATATATATATATATATATATATATATATATATATATATATATATATATAATATATATATATATACTCTGCATTTAGCATAGACTATATATTCACTGTTTACTTGATATTCAGTCAGTGCAGGCAGTGAATTTATATATATATATATATATATATATATATATATATATACACACACATATACAGTCTTGTGTGTCTATTTATATATATATTTATATATATATATATATATTTATATATATATATATATATATATATATATATATATATATATATATATATATATATATATATATATATATATATATATATACATATATATACACACACACACACACACACGCTGTAGCCTCTACAATGCATTCTGTGGTGTACTGTTTTTAATACACTTCAGGCGATGTATTAATATATATATATATATATATACACTCTGCATCCAGTATAGCCTATATATACAGTGCATTCTGTGGTGTACTGTTTCTAATATACTTCAGGCGGTGTATTAATAAATAAATAAATATATATATATATATATATATATATATATATATATATATATATATATATACATATATGTATGTATGTATATATATTCTGCATCCAGTATATCTACAGTGCATTTGGTGGTGTGCTGTTTCTAATACACTTCAGGCAGTGTACACAGTATCTAATCTAGTGCAGGTGGTGTACACAGTATCTAATACAGTATGTACAGTTTCTACTACTTTTCTGGTGGTGTACACAGTATATAATACAGTGTGTACAGTTTCTACTACACTTCTGGTGGTGTACCCAGTACACAACACAGTGCAGCCATAGTAGTTTCTGATACAGTGCAGGCGGTGTACACAGTATCTAATACAGTGTGTACAGTTTCTAATACACTTCTGGTGGTATACACAGTATACAATACAGTTAAGCCATAGTACTGTTTCTACTACTTTTCTGGTGGTGTACACAGTATCTAATATTATATGTACAGTTTCTACTACACTTCTGTTGGTGTACACAGTACACAATACAGTTCAGCTGTAGTACAGTTTCTATTCCAGTGCAGGCAGTGTACACAGTATCTAATACAGTGTGTACAATTTCAAATACATTTCTGGTTGTGTACACAATACAGTACAGCCGTATTACAGTTTCTACTACTTTTCTGGTGGTGTACAAAGTATCTAATACAGTGTGTACAGTTTCTACTACACTTCTGGTGGTGTACACGGTACACAATACAGTGCAGCTGTGGTACAGTTTCTAATACAGTGCAGGCAGTTTACACAGTATCTAATACTGTGTGTACAGTTTCTACTACACTTCTGGTGGTGTACACAGTATAAAATACAGTGAGGCCGTTGTACAGTTTCTAATACAGTGCAGGTGGTGTAAACAGTATCTAATACAGTGTAGTGTGGTGTTGCAAAACGAAAAAATACATCATGTCTGGAAGGCCTCCAAGGAGAGGCTCACAGGCCACTAAAAAAGGGCAAGCAGGCTCTGTGTCTACAATCAACAGTGGTGGTCATGGACATGATGCATCCTCTACAGGTGGCCATGGGGCATGCTTTTACTTTTTTTTTCTGCTGCTGGCCGTGTAATTAAGCCACAACATGCAGAAGAGTTGGTGGAGTGGATAAAAAAAGCCGTCCTCATCCTCCTCATCTTCTGTCACCCAGGCTCAGAGTATTTTGCCTTCCAACGCAGCTGCTAAAGCAACCTATTCCACTGGCTCCTTGTCCACAGTCACTCCTTCCGTAGCCCACCATCATGCACGGAGGAGTCCCCAAAATTATTCACTCACAGTGTCTGGTACATGCTACTGGAGGATCAGCATCGATTTGAAGGCTCCGATGTTGGTTGCCAGGTTGAGGAAGGGAGTAACGTGAGCCTAGAGAGAGGGGGTGCCACAGAAGGACAAGAAACTGGCAGTCATGTTCCCCCAGCTACAGCATACTGCCAAGTTTGCTCCCGTGACAAGGAGGAAGGGGATGATGAGGTCACTGGCTGTACTTGGGTGCCTGAGAGAAGAGAGAAAGAGGAGGAGGCACAACTCCAACAAGGCAGGATGTCCTCTAGTGGGCAGCTGTCAGGGCTGGCTTAGCTCTTCCTCCTCTGGGCTGGCCACTCAGCTGTCGGCTAATTGCCAGCTCTCTTCTCTTTCCACAGTTACCAGCTGTTCCCGATGATGCTTGTCTGACCTGCCTATTTAAAGCCTTCCTGCTCACTTTTTCATTTGCCTTCGCATTGGTCACATCACAGGGAACCATCTCCTGCTGTTTGTTTCAAGTCTGGCTTGCTGACATCCCACCTGGCTTCTTATCCTGCTTGCGGTTGCTCTCCTTGGATCCCTGACTTCCGGCCTGGCTGATTACCCGATCTGGTTAATGAACTTTGGACTGACTGACTACCCGATCTGGCTACAGGACTCTGGCTATGCTTGACTACGCTTTTTTATATTTACCTTTTTATTTTTAATAATAAACAAGTGTGATTTGATTGTACTTCTGTCTCAGTCTGTTTCATGGTTTCTGACAGTACGCGAAGGCCATTAATTCAGATGATACAGTCAATCCACTTGTTGGTAAGATTTTTTCCAGATTGGATGAGCAAGATCACCGCATGGATCAGTTTGCCTTGGCATTACAAACGTTCCTGAATCGCATGGCTCACCTGGAATCCCCCACGGTGGCTGCTCCGGGACAACCTGAGTCGCAGGCCGTCCATGCTGCTGCGCCAGCCTCTCTGTGCAGGCACCCGCCTCGAGTATTACTTCTATAAGAGATATGTCTGGTTCTGCTTCACTTCCCCACTGATTTGGAGGCGATCCAGTTCACTGCAGAGGGTTTCTCAATCAGGTTGAGATATACTTCGAAATGCTGCCCCAGGCGTTTCCCACTGACAGAAGCAAAGTAGGTTTTGTGATATCTTTGCTTTCTGAGAGAGCCTTGGCCTGGGCTAACCCTCTATGGGAGACGCAAAAACCTGTTGTCTTGAGCTAACCTCAGTTTGCGGCCTCCTTTAAAAGGGTTCTTGATGTTCCCGCACGCTCCGGCTCTTGATGGGAGATCTTTACAGCCTGCTCATGTGACTCCTGAGACGGTTCCGTTGTCCATGGCTGTAGGGGCTCTTCACCATGAGATAATCCAATTCCAAGTTATTTCCTCACCCAGATTTCTGCTGGTTATTGGTTATCCTTGGTTACAGAGGCACAACCCCTCTTTTGATTGGCTCCGTGCTGAGGTTCTCTCCTGGTCACCACAATGCAGTGAGACATGCTTCCTGAAGGTATCCAAGGTCCTGTGCACCGCTTCTCTCCCCTCCTTGCCGGAGGAGTACCGTGATTTTGGTGATGTCTTTGATAAAGGTCAAGCTGGTAGTTTGTCTCCACACTGGCCTTATGATTGCGCAATTGACCTTCAACCTGGTGCCATACCTCCTCGTGGCCGGGTTTACCCTTTGTCAGTCTTGGAGGATAAGGCCACGGAGGAGTATGTTGCTGACGCACTTTCTCAATGTTTCATCCGCAAGTCCTCGTCTCCTGCTGGTGCCGGTTTCTTCTTTGTGAAAAAGAAGAGAAGTGAACTGAGACCTTATAGATAGATTACAGGGGTCTCAATCGTGTCACTATTAAGAATGCCTACCCGATTCCATTGATTACGGAGTTATTTGACCGCCTCAAGGGAGCAATGGTTTTCAAAAAGCTTGACCTCAGAGGGGCATACAATCTTGTGCGCATTAAGGAGGGCGATGAGTGGAAAACTGTGTTTAATACCAGAACAGGCCATTATGAATACCTGGTAATGCCTTTTGGCTTTTGTAACGCCCCAGCAGTTTTCCAGGAATTTATTAACGATGTCCTCCAAGATTTGTTGCAATTGTGTGTGGTGGTTTATCTCGATGATATCCTCATATTTTTCAAGTCCCTGGAGAGCCACCACATAGATGTCTGTCGTGTACTTCAGAAACTAAGAGAGAACAATCTCTATTGTAAACTGGAGAAGTGCGAGTTCCATCGTGAACAGGTTACATTCCTGGGTTATGTCATTTCCACTGCTGGTTTTTCGATGGACCCAGAGAAACTGTCGGCAGTCCTACAGTGGCCTCGACCCGTGGGTTTATGTCCTCTGCAGCGTTTCCTGGGCTTTCCCAACTACTATCGTAAGTTTATTCATAACTTCTCATCTCTGGTCAAGCCTCTGACTAATATGACTAGAAAGGACGGTAACCCACAGAGTTGGTCTCCGAAGTCCATTAAGACCTTTGAGACTCTCAAGGCTGCCTTTGTTTCTGCTCCTGTGTTGGCACATCCTGATCCTACGTTGCCTTTTATCCTAGAAGTTGATGCTTCTGAGATGGGAGTTGGCGCCCTTCTGTCTCAACGTCCTAACTCTGAGAGCGCTATGCATCCGTGGGGCTACTTTTCCAAGAAATTGTCACCTGCTGAGGGCAATTATGAGATTGGTGACAGAGAGCCGTTGGTGATCATTTTAGCCCTGAAAGAATGGAGACATCTCCTTGAAGGTACCACTGTGCCTGTTCTTATTCTTACTGACCGTAAGAATCTTACATTCTTGTCTGAGGCTAAGCGACTCTCTCCCAGAAGGGCGCGATGGGCTCTTTTCTTGTCGAGCTTTAATTTCCTTGTCTCATTCTTACCCGGTACTAAGAATGTAAGGGCTGATGCCTTGTCACGACAATTTTCCTCCTCTTCCAAGTCGGAGTCGGTTCCGGTTCCTATGATTCCTCCTGATCGTATCTTGGCTACGGTTCGCACCAGTTTTAATTCTCCTTTGGGTGACAAAATTCTTGATGCTGAGGTCCATGCTCCTCCTGATAAACCTTGTGACCGCTGTTTTGTCCCAGAGAGCCTCCGTACTGCAGTGCTCCAGACTTATCATTCTTCCAAGGCAGCTGGCCACCCTGGGAAGAATCAACTCATTTGGGCCATCTCCCAACATATCTGGTGGCCTAGTCTATGGGCTGATGTTACTGCCTTCGCAGCTGCCTGTCCCGTGTGTGCTCAGAGTAAGACTCCACGACACCTTCAAGTGTGCCCCCTACAACCCATACCCAATGGAGAGAGGCCCTGGACTCACCTGTCTATGGATTTCATTGTGGAATTGCCCAATTCCCAAGGCAATACTGTTATCCTTATGGTGGTTGACCGGTTCTCAAAGATGTGTCATTGTATTCCACTTAAGAAGTTGCCCACCTCTAAGGAACTGGCTTCCATTTTTGCTCGGGAGATCTTTCTCTTACATGGGCTACCCAAGGTGATTGTCACGGATAGGGGCAGTCAGTTTGTCTTTCGGTTCTGGCGAGCCTTTTGTGCACAGTTGGGAATCCAGCTTGCGTTCTCTTCTGCATATCACCCACAGTCTAATGGAGCCGCAGAACGAGCCAATCAGTCCTTGGAGCAATTTCTACGTTGCTATATTTCTGACCATCATAACAACTGGTCTGACCTATTACCTAGGGCAGAATTTGCTCACAACAGTGCTTTGAATTCTGCCTCCCGATTGTCTCAATTTATGGCGAATTATGGTTTCCAACCTTCCATGTTGCCTGACTCGTTTGTTCCGCAGAGTATTCCTGTGTTAGAAGAGCATCTCCGTGGTCTTCGTTCCACTTGGGTACAAGTCCAGGAGACTTTGCGTCATGCTAATAATAGGTACAGATGCCATGCTGACCGCAAACGCCTGCCTGCACCTTCCTAGGGGACAGGGTCTGGCTGTCATCTCGCAACCTCCGGCCTCGTGTTCCCTCCCTGAAGTTTGCACCTCCGTTTATTGGACCGTTCCGTATCCTTCGCAGGATTAACCCAGTAGCTTACGCGTTGGACCTTCCTCCTAGTATGCATATCTCTAATGTGTTTCATGTCTCCTTATTGAAACCGTTAGTCTGTAACCGATTTACCACCTCAGTGCCACGTCCTCACCCTATTCTGGTTGAGAACCATGAGGAGTATGAGGTACAATCCATTGTTGACTCAAGTAGGTTCCGTGGGCGCATACAGTACCTGGTGCATTGGATGGGGTACAGTCCGGAGGAATGCTCCTGGGTTTCATCCTCTGACGTACATGCCCCTGTTCTCCTCCGCGAGTTCCATAGACGGTTTCCCCTCAAGCCCGGTGGCCCTCCGAGGGAGAGGGGTCATGGGGAGGGGTACTGTCAGGGCTGGCTTAGCTCTTCCTCCTCTGGGCTGGCCGCTCAGCTGTCGGGTAATTGCCAACTCTCTTCTCTTTCCACAGTTACCAGCTGTTCCCGATGATGATGCTTGTCTAACCTGCCTACTTAAAGCCTTCCTGCTCACTTTTTCATTTGCCTTCACGTTGGTCACATCACAGGGAACCATCTCCTGCTGTTTGTTTCAAGTCTGGCTTGCTGACATCCCACCTGGCTTCTTATCCTGCTTGCTGTTGCTCTCCTTGGATCCCTGATTTCCGGCCTGGCTGATTACCCGATCTGGTTAATGAACTTTGAACTGGCTGCCTACCCGATCTGGCTACAGGAATCTGGCTATGCTTGACTACGCTTTAATATTTACCTTTTTATTTTTATTAATAAACAAGTGTGATTTGATTGTACTTCTGTCTCAGTCTGTTTCATGGTTTTTGACAGCAGCTTAAGCGCAGCCACCCTATTACATCACACCGCAGAGCTCCACAGGTGCAGAGCGCTGCTGACTCCCGCGCTGACTTCTAAAAAGTTCCTTGGTGGTGGCGCTTTCTGAATGCACATTCAGTGCTGCTGGAGGGTTTGTAATGAATCAAAGAGTGCGCCTGTTCACAGACTCCGTTCATAGGCTCACATTCATAAAAATGAATCAGTCTTGGATCAGCAGCTATCAAGAACCTGATGCTGATGTAACTGATTGAATTTGATATGGATCTGGGATCCCTTGAAGACTGCCTATGCTGACTATCCTATTCCTCCTCAATCTTGATGATGCTAGCTTCCAACAATATTTTTGGTTTAGGGCACCACCAACCAAGGCCCAATTTTTTTGCCCCTGTTTAACATGGGCATGTAATTACAATTCTTGATATAATATTTCACAACAGGGCTAGTTTCTGAGCCCAACAAGAGTAACTGTGAGGGCTTACAGTGTTCTGGTACCACCAACACCTAAGGCCCAATTTTCTGCAGAGTATATAGGGCAGGTCATATAATATATACTGCTGTTCAGAGTATATAGTGCCTGGGGGCAAGGGAGACCCCCACGCCATTTAAAAAAAAATGTGGGTGCGGCGTTCCCCATAATATCCATACCAGACCTTTTGGGGGTGACATCCACACCATTTGTTTTGGTATCTTTGGTATTTTTATCTATATTGCCGGGATCCGACAATACATTATGGCCGCAAGCAGTTATAAATGACATTTTTTCCTTTAGAAATGCCATTTTGCTGTGGCACTGTTATAAACATGGGAAATATGCGCTACTTTACAGGCATACTAAGGACACGATATTTAAAGGAATATTTCATTTTTATTGTTTCACTTTAAGCATTATTAAAGTCACTGCTTCTGAAAAAACTTCAGTTTTTAAAACTTTTTTAGCATTGATACATGTCCCCTCGGGCAGGACCCAGGTCCCCAAACACTTTTTAGGCAATAACTTGCATACAAGTCCTTAAAATTAGCACTTTTGATTTTTCACTTTCGTGTCCCATCTGTGTCCCATAAACTTTAATGGTGTTAGCGTGTTCAAACTCATTTTTTGCCTGTTCGCGTGTTCTGCTGAAAACCAAACTGGGGGGGGGGGTGTTCGGCTCATCCCTAAATAGGGGTAACACAGGTATCATTAGTCAGCAATGCTGGGTGTAATGCATGTACCCTCCTTCCTCCTACTCAGGCAAAAAATTAAACAAGTTGCTAGACAGGTTTTTGGCCCAGTGCCTCTGTTCTGGGAACACCATATCTGAGACAGAGACAAGATATTTAACCAAATCAGGGACAGAAACTGGAGACATCTGATCACCTTACTTTCATGCCACACTCAGCATGTGTTCACCCACCCTGTGCAGCCTGTGCACAACTTTGGCATAATTTAACTCTGGCATGTTTCCATACCAGCGATTTGCGACTTCAGCTGAATGCACAGAACAGGGCATCCTCTTTTTGCGAAGCCACATTTCTCACTTCTCTTTGCCACCACTCACTACCTCTCATAAGTTAACAGCTTCTCTGTTTCCTCATGCTTTAGCTTTTGAGCCAACATTGTTTAACTACTTAAGCCCCGGACCAATTGTCAGCCTAAGGACCAGAGGTCTTTTTATAATTTCGCACTGCACTGCTTTAACTGGTAATTGCGCGATCATGCAGTGTTGTACCCAAACAAAATTTGCATCCTTTTCTTCCCACAAATAGAGCTTTTTTTTGATGGTATTTGATTGTCTCTGCGATATTCATTTTTTACAATATAAAAGGAAAAAGACTGAAATAAAAAAAAAAATAAAAGATATTTTCTACTTTTTGTTATAAGAAAAATCGAATAAACTAAATTTTAGTCATACATTTAGGCCAAAATGTATTCAGCCACATGTCTTTAGTAAACAAAATGTCAATAAGCGTATATTTATTGGTTTGCGCAAAAGTTATAGCGTCTACAAACTAGAGTACATTTTCTGGAATTTACACAGCTTTTAATTTATGACTGCCTATCTCATTTCTTGAGGTGCTAAAATGGCAGGGCAGTACAAACCCCCCCCCCAAATGACCCCATTTTGGAAAGTAGACACCCCAAGGAAATTGTTGAGGGGCATGTTGAGCCCATTGAATATTTTTTTTTTTTGTCCCAAGTGATTGAATAATGACACACAAAAAAAAAAAGTTTACAAAAAGTTGTCACTAAATGATATAATGCTCACACATACCATAGTTATATGTGGAATTGCACCCCAAAATATATTCTGCTGCTTCTCCTGAGTACGAGGATACCACATATGTGGGACTTTTTGGGAGTCTAGCTGCATACGGCACCCCGAAAACCAATCACTGCCTTCAGGATTTCTAATGCCGCGTACACATGTAGCGGACTACTTGCCCACACACGGCACTTTTTCAGCGGACTAAAACAGCGTACTAAATCCGCCCGACTATCCGCCGTACTTTTGAAATGAACGCCCACACACGAGGAGGAAAGTCTGCTCATTTTGTTTTTTAATCTACAGGAGGTTGTTTAGTGTGGTTAACCCTTGTTATTTATTTCACTTTGTTATTTTGAAATGTACCTGCCTGCTCACAAATAAACTGGCCTAAACTGGCCTTTTGGAAGGAAAACACATACACAAGTATTTCTTCAAACCAAAAAATACCTTTATTTCGGTGTCAGTAACAAATAAAGACAAATAGAGGGAAGCAGCAATGTTGAAACTGGGGAGATTAGCGAAGCCTTTGGCCCCCATCAACTATTTAAACGCAAAACTTGGTGGCCTGAGGAGTACATGTCTGGAAAGAGAAGTCTGGTCCTGAAGTCCATGAAATCTGGAACAGCAGCAGATGACATCTATGTTCCCAGGCTGTGGTACTACAACAGGCTGCATCTTCTGTCAGACCAGACTGAACCCAGGTCATCACTCTCTGGTCTTCCTTCCACGCTTCCTTCCAGGCTGTGGCTGTGGTGCTGGAGGTGTGGCAGAAGGAGGAGGAGGAGCAGGGGCATGGGCCAAACCACACAAGTGTGTTTCTGGTGTCATTTGGCCCAAAAGACCCTGTTGAGGGTGTGGGGAATAACCTCCTCACACAAGATCTGTTGCCCCTGCTCCATTTTATCAAGCTTGCACGCAACCTTGGCGGCAAAGGCCTCTTGGTAGGTGGGTTTTGCTTGGAGTGCCGCAGAAGCCTCACCAATCAGCCTCAGGGCCGACTCCTCAACATTCCCCCCCTTTCTCGCCCTTCTGCGTGGAAGGCGGAGGGGAGGGACCTGGCATTCAGTGAGGCTCCTTTGGCTGCCCACCGCCTGGCTGCCGCTTACGCCCGCCTCCTCCTGGCTGCCACTTTCCACAGCCATCTCCTGGCTGCTGCATTCCACACCCTCCTGGTCCTGGCTGAGTTCTTCCTGTGTATGAAAAAGGGACATCGTTTTAGTTTTTGGTTCATCAAACACACACAATTTTCACATCAACACTGTTGCAAATTGTTAACCAATAGAAAAGACTATCATTCTGAGCCCAGCATTTTTCTTTCTTGTCCCAAAGGTTTTGGCCACTGCTGTCTATTGATATGTGAAACACTTTCTAAACTCAGCAATTAGTGAGCAAAAATCAAGTTAACATCATTCATTTTGACTCCACAAAGATGTACAACAATACTATACCTGGCTCAAGCTGGCCTGCTCCATTTCTTCCTGAGTGGAAGGCCCAGGTTGGGCGTCGGAAGACTCATCAGGTGTGGAATGGAGCATAGAAGGATGCATGGAAAGAAGAGTAGAGAGGGATTCTCTGACATCAGCCTGGTCTGACAGAAAATACATCCTGTCATAATACCACAGGCTGGGGACATAAACGTCCTCTGCTGAAGCTCCAGATTGCAGGGACTTCAGCACCTTGCTCCTCTCCCTCATATATGTACTCCTGAGGTTACCAATTTTCTTTTTTAAATATTTGACGTCTGCCCTGGGGACCACCGACTTCACAAACTCAACCAGTTGCAACATTGCTGCCTGCCTCTTTTGTTTCTTACTATATAGTGGGTGTGTTGCTTGCCACAGGATGGGCATGTCTCTGTATTTATCGATGAACAGAGGGAGGAAGCTATGGTCATTGAAGCCGTCCATAATGTCTGCAAGACACAACACAAGACAAACCCTAATGTCAGTCTAAACTCCACTAATGCAGGCCTCAATCTAGAAGCAGTGTAGCCTAGTGATGTACCAAGTTCAAAATTTTACCTTCGTTTGCACGTCCGTCGCGTCAGCTTCTCCCTCTGTTCACCGATCGTACGGACGACACACGCGTGTTGCGTTTTATATACAGTGCGCATGCGTGAAACTCCGCCCGCCCCTGACGTTCTTTCCAGACTATTCCCCATGGTTTCATTCGTTCGTAGAAAACATCGTTCTTCCGGTAAGTATTCCAGCTGAACACAGTGTCCCCAATAATGTTATGACCTTGAAGCTCGGCCAAAATAAACAATTGGACAACACTTCCAAACAATGTTTCATATTGTTAATTCTGCCCTCTGTGTGCTAATTCTTTATTTTTTTCCATTCTCATAGGTGAGAGAAGACTCGGCAAGTATGAGGACACCAGGGACCACACCCCTCCCAAAGAAGGACAACTTCCAAAAGCAGAAACAGAGGAGCAGGAGGAGGAGGAGGAAGGAGAGATCGTGGAGGTTGGGCAAATTGTCACCACAACAGGTGAGTGTCGGAGAACATAGCTTCCGGTAAGCTCATCAATGTATGTCACCATATTTTTATTACATGGTGTGTTTTTTTTTGCTTTGTTTTGTAGGTGATGTGGAAGAAGATTCCCGTTTTACCAGTGAAAGTGCCCAGATCCAGATTGGGGAGATAATGGGGTGCAATCGGGATTTGGAAAATATCCTGCAAAACATCAATGATGTTAAAAATAAAATGAAGAACATCATTGATGTTTTGGGGAGAGTGTGAAACACCAAAAACTAGATAGGGTTTTATTTTTGCTATTTTAAAAACAAAATGTTGTATTTCTCGAAATTACAAATTTGGAAGATGCACAGAGTGTGTAAACATGCGCTATCTCCCTTCATGGGGGATCAAAGTACGTGTTTTGTGTAAAGTGTCTGAGATGAAGGGGTTGCAGCCCCAAAGCATGTACATTGATCCCCCATGATGGGAGATAGCACATGTTGACACACTGTGTGCATCTTCCAAATTAGTTTTTTTCAGGGGTGACACCCGATGTGATGAAGGCAATATCAGCCCAGTTTGTACATACTCATGTCTGATATTGTCTTCTCGTTTCAAACTTGAACTTTGTAAGTTCCTGTGTTCTGTATTTTACGGTTTGATACATGCCTGTTTACCCAAAAACACCAAGTAAACCAAATTTTGATTAAACTCTGTTTTTGAAACACACAATTTCTTGGTTTGTTGTAAAAACCTTTTTGAAACGCACATGTGAATGTGCTTGGATTAAAAAGTTTAATTATCAGCAATGTGTGGCTTCCTTTTTCATTGCACCAAAAATGTATTTGTAGTCAAATTTAAGTTTGTGCTGAGAAGGAGTGTGATTTACTAAAGGCAACTCCACTTTGCACTCCAAGTGCAGTTTCATATGTACTTTTGCAGTGCACTTGTAGTGCATAGTGGATGTGCCTTTAGTAAAAAACACCCACAGTGAGGTGTAAATTTGGACAATCATGCCATTTTCCTGCCATGGTGCAGAAAATGAGCAGGATTTTGGTCAGTAATGCACTACATACATTAGTTACAAAAACAAGGTGTGTGTGTAGCAGACCCACAACATAATAACATTATCTGAAGAAGAGACTGTCCCCTCATCTCGCTTTGAACTTGGGTTTGCACTGTTGGTGAAAAAGGCACAACTTGAAAAAAAACCTAAATATACCTAGGAGACACCTAAAACCAAGCAAAGCAGTAAATGAAGAAGTTTCAGATAAAAATGTATTCTTAAAATGCCGCTCAGACATTGTCTGGCATATCAATGGCCCCCCTACCCACAAAGTAGTCCATGTATTGTGTTCTACCCTCATGGGCGCTTTGGGGGGGCAAGCCAGGATGAGCATGTTGAAGGCCCGTGAGGTTATCTTAATTTTCCAGCAAGTCTGCTTCTTGTTGGCCAACTGAGGCTGCATAGTTCACAGAAACTTTTTTCATAAAATTGTGCAGAACACAGCACGCCAGCACTATGTGATTCAGTTTGTATTCCGCCATGTGAATAGGCGTAAGAAAAAGGCGGAACTGGCTGGCCAGTATGCCAAAAGTGTTCTCCACCACTCTTCGGGCTCTGGACAGGCGGAAATTAAAAATCTTCTGGTCTGGGGTGAGGGTCCTCATCGGGAAAGGCCACATCAGATGGTTCGCCAGGGCAAACGCCTCATCCGCGACAAAGACGAATGGGAGTCCTTCCTGATTCTCCTCTGGGGGTGGCAAGCCCAGACTGCCACTCTGGAGACGCCAGTAGAACTCCGTCCGTGAGAACACTCCACCATCCGACATCCGGCAATTTTGCCCCACGTCCACATACAAAAAGTCATATGTCGCAGACACCACCACCAACATCATGATACTATGAAACCCCTTATAATTATAATAGTACGACCCCGAGTTGGGTGGTGGGACGATGCGGACGTGCTTCTATTGCTCCTCCACAATTGGGAAAATCCCAACGACTGGCAAAGTGGGAGGCCACAGTCTGCCATTCCTGTGGCGTTGAAGGACACTGTGGCGTGAAACAAGAACAAAAATTAGTAATTTGACAAATCAACATTGCAAGCAGATTAGACACCAACATTTTTGGTCAAAATTAGTCAAACAGTATTTAAAGCCTAAAGTCTAATGTCCCCTTATGAGAGTCATCACCCCCCCATCCCTCCCCCACCCCCCATATCCCCCATCTGATAGGCCCTTGCTAAAAAATGAGGGGGGATGTTTAGGACAGGTAACCCTCTCAACTTGATTGAGAGCTGAATGGCTAAATAATGTGTGCTACTTTGGGAAGCCCCTCCTTAGTTACACTATTGCAGCCCACCAGACAGGTAAGAAGTGTCAGAATACCAAAAAGAAAACAAAATGGAAGCACTTTTCGACATTTTGCTATTACATATCCAGATAATTAATAGGTTAAAAAATCAAATAATAGCATTGGAAAGTATTGAGGCAGGCCCTTGCACTACATGCTTAGGTGAATTCATCCATAAATGTGAGCATCAAAAAGGTAGGTATAGTGTGTATTGGGTTTGGTAAAGTCATCAGATAGAGGATTGCTATCAGCTGAGCTAGCAGTTGGGGGGAGGGGGGTTCCTAATGAGTTTGGCACAACCCCAAAAAAAAAAATGTCACTCTGCATGAATTGAAGCACACACATCACATTTGTAGACATTTTAGGGGGTGTTTAGGGGAAAGCAATACTATGGAGCAGACAAAAGACATTGGTAAGTGACTAGACTATAGTTTTATGGGCCAAGAAGAGCATGGTGGGGAAGTTAGTGAGGCAAATAAGCCTGAGGACAAAGGGGCAGAGCATATGAATTAGAGCATATTGCAATGATGGTAATTAGGGAATGAGGAAAGAAATGCAAGACATTAGCAATCATGAAATACATAGAATGTGATGTTTAAGGATAAAACTTACCTTCATATAGTCCTTCTGCAGGACCTGAATAATGGCAGAACAGGTCTCTGGAATAATGATCCCCAGAGCCTGGGGGGAGATGCCTGTAGAGAACTTGAGGTCCTGAAGGCTTCTCCCAGTCGCCAAGTAGCGCAACGTGTCGATGAGCCTCTTCTCCGGAGTGATGGCTTGCCGCATGCAGATATCCTGCCTGGTGATATAAGGGGTCAGCAAAGCCAGCAGACGGTGAAAAATGGGGTCCGTCATCCGGAGATAATTCCTGAAATCATCAGGATTATTCTCCCGGATCTCACAGAGCAAAGGCATGTGCGAGAACTGGTCACGCTGGCACAACCAATTCTTGGTCCACAAACGCCTCCCCTCCCTGTTCATGGACCGGGCTTGTGTCAAAGTAATAACCCCAACATGAAGCCCCTGCACAGCACAAACTCTACGATGAGTACGTAGAGGAAACATGGTTTGAAAACGGTCGGCTCGTCAGAACGGACACCAGAAAGCACCGATAAACAGCAAGGCCTGAAAGAACGGACCTGAATAGCAGAAGCAAGCAGACAATAAAAAATGCCTTTCAAAGCGTACTATACCAAGATATAGTCCACAATGATCAACAAATACTTACTGACTGCACGCACTGATTATCAGATACGCAAAGACAAGCACAAACCAAAGAGCAGTAGCGATCTGAATCACAAATCTGAAAAGCGCGAATCGTCTCTCACCAAACTTCTACTAACACGCGATAGACACGAGATCAGCAGAAGGAACCCAAAGGGTGCCGGATGTAGTGCTGAACTTCCCTTTTCTAGTCCCGCAGTACACGGCTTACGTCACCGCGTTCTTGGCAACCGCAAAATCCGACAACTGGGTCCGACTGTGTGTATGCAACAGTTTCGGACACAATCCGTCTGACAAAATCCGACGGATTTGGTTGGCAGGATGTCTGACCGTGTGTAAAAGGGCTTCTTCTGGTCCCTTCACCAAATTGGAGAACTTAATCAATCAGGATGACTGCTATATGACAAAATAGCATTCATGCGCCCCATTAAAGTGGTTGTAAACCCTTCCATATACCCAGTGAAGTGACTATCCTCAGGTGGTGAAACAAAGCTTCCTACAAAGTACCTTTTTTATCTGCAGTCCTCCCTTCTCTACAGCCCTTCAAAAGTAAAGAATGTATAAGGCTTGTCTGAGCTGTCAGAAAAAGAGGGCAGAGAGCTCAAGTTACACTCTGCAGGCTCAGTGAGAAGACGACTGAGAGCTAATTGGAGGGAAGTGACACACTTCTCTTCACACAGCAACAGATCCGAGGCTGTCAATCAGCTGGAACTCCCTCCCGTGTCACCTTTTTTTCTCTTGGTGTCAGGAAAAGTTGTCAGAAGTGACTCATCCTCAACAGAGGAATGGAACAGCAGACAGAAATGCCACTTAGTGCACTTAATTGAGACAAGTACACACTATAGAGGGATATGCTTTGTTCGTGTTACATGTCTGAGGTTTACAACCACTTTAAGGGAGTGGGTCCGATACCTGCCCCCCACGCTGCACACAGTGGTTCTTCTCGTCAGATTGTACCTTCTGTAGTGCCCACTTCATTGCACTTGCTGGGCAATCTAAAATTGTACCCATTTCCTGCAAGTGTTTTATAGCATTGTATAGCATTGTAGTTGGTCAGGGTAACAAGGCACATGATGTTATCATATGAACATTTTTAATTAAATCCAGCGATTATTATGCATGCTCACAAAAGATCTTCTCCACCACTGCTCTCACTTTTTACCTAAAGTTATAAAAGTTGAAAAAACACTTTTTGGTCTTGAGGTTGCAGCTCTGTAGAGTAGGCGTTGGATAAGCGATATCTAAGGGAAGTGGACATTTCAGATCGTTGTCTTAGTGTATAAACTGCTTTTTTTGACATTTTATAACATTAGGTCATAGCAGGCTGGCAAGTCTAAAGATTTTAACCACTAGTGGAGAAATTAATTTGCCTGCTAGGGATCACTGCTTTTCTTCTTTGTATTTCAAATAACCATACAGAAATGTTAGCTGCCTAAACAAATAGACTGGAATTATATGCAGGGCTGGCTTTACAGTACATTGTTTTCACCTTAGGTCAGCAACTGACAGCCCCCCAAAACTGAGTTGGATGTCCCCCCACCACACACAAACACAAACTGTTACACATAGTTGACAAAATAATCACTTATACTCTGTGGATTAAACATACACAGATAGCAAGCAATTGTACTGCAAGTTTGAAAATGACTTGGTAACTTGACTTGCCAAGCTTAACAAGTTTGTTGCACAATTGCAGCAAGTCTGCATTGCATGACTCCAGATCTACTTTCTTTGCAAATGTAGCAAGGTCCAAGGCCTCCTTTAGTCTAATGGGAACCTCCAGGGCCAGGGATACCTGACATCCTTCTGTATACGGTGGGTTGTGAGGCATGGTGGGTGCAAGTTAAATTCATTGTGCACCAGACACTTCTTGAATTGAAAGATATTTTATTTCTCTTGAACAGAACTTTGGGAGAGAGGGTTAGGGCCAGGAAACCCTTAGGCAGTTGCAATGTTAACTGGCAGACTCCAAGACTTCTACAGGAGAACAGCCATGCAGGGAAAGGCACCCAGTAAGATGCCACATGTGCATGTGTAAGAATGTTGTCTCCTATGGCAACAGTCTTTAACAGTTTCTAACAGAAAGTGTACCAGTTCCGTCACTTCCACTACAATCACTTCTTGTAGTTCTTCAACCCACTGAGCTCCCAGTCTCTCTCAGTAGACCAGATGATTCCCTGTCACTGAATTCCTTGAGCTCCTCCAATCTTCACTGTAGTATCTTCCTCAAGCATCACCCCCGCTTCTCTGCTGGGTCCCTAGCTTGGCACTCCAGATACTTCTCAACTTCACCCAACTGGCTTGCTCTGTCTCTGGCTTGACACACAAGGCTGCCCTGCAAGCGTCCCCTGGCTGGGTCCCTGGCTTGATAACTGCTGAATTTCCCCCAATTCTTCACCTTCCCCAGTTGGTGAGAATTCTACTCTGGTACTTGATTCAGCTATTCACTGTGGTCTCTGGTAATAAGGTAGTTGTTCACTTAGTGGCGACAGCTTCCCCTCTATCGCCAACCATGACAGGTTCTCCGGCCGGCAGAACCGTCAATTCTGGTTGGATTGCAAGCCGCAATACCAACCCTGTGCTTCTCTCTTGCTTCTGGATAGGTCCTCAGACAGCCTAGCAGCCAAATGTACCTGGAATATGCCAAAACTGCAATCTAGCAGCCCGGGCAGTACAACACATGTCCACCCAGACACAACCAGAAACAGATCTCAAACATTGAGGTGGAAACATTATGCTTTGGGGGTGTTTTTCTGCTAAGGGGACAGGACAATGTCATCAAAGGGATGATGGAGGGGGCCATGTTCCGTCAAATCTTGGATGAGAACCTAATCCCCTCAACAAGGGCATTGAAAATGAGTCGTAGATGAGTATTCCAGAATGACAATGACCCAAAACACACATCCAAGGCAACAAAGGTGTGGCTCAAGAAGAAGCACATTAAGGTCCTGTAGTTGCCTAGTCAGTCTCCAGACCTTAATCCCATAGAAAATATGTGGAGGGAGCTGAAGGTTCGAGTTAATAAATGTCAGCCTTGAAACCTTGATGACTTGGAAAGGATCTACAAAGAGGAGTAGGACAAAATCCCTCCTGAGATGTGTTAAACCTGGTGGCCAACTACATGAAACTTGTGACCTCTGTGATTGCCAATAAGGGTTCGGCCACCAAGTACTATGTCATGTTTTTCAAAGGAGTCAAATACTTTCACTCATTAACCACTTTATCCCCGGAAGAATTTTCCCCCTTAATGACAGGCAATTCTTTGCAATATAGCACTGCATCGCTTTAACTGACAATGGCGTGGTCATGCGACGTTGTACCCAAACAAGATTAATGTCCTTTTTTTCCCACAAATAGAGCTTTCTTTTGGTAGTATTTGATCACCTCTGTGGTTTTTATTTTTGCGCTATAAACAAAGAGCGATCATTTTGAAAAAAAACAAACGTTTTTTTCATTTTTGCTATAAAACATATCCCAAAAAATATTTTAAAAAAAATGTATTCATCAGTTTAGGCTAATATATATTCTTCTACATATTTTTGGTCAAAAAATTCACAATAGGCATATATTGATTGATTGAAAAGTTATTGCGTTTGTGAAATAGGGGACAGATTTAGGGACTTTTTTTATTGTTTTTACTACTAATGGTGGCGATCTGTGATTTTTAGCAGGACTGCGACATTGCGGCAGACAAATATAACCCCAAATTACACTTTTTGGGGACCAGTGGCATTATTACATTGATCAGTGCTAAAAAAAATGCACTGATCAATGTAGAAATGACACTGGCAGGGAAGGGGTTAACACTACGGGGCGATCAAGGAGTTAAGTGTGTTCCCTGGTTGTGTTCTAACTCTAAGGGGATGGGCTACCAGTGACATGACAGAGATCACTGTTCCCAATCACTGGAAACAATAGATCTCCGACATGTAACTAGGCAGAACCGGGAAATGCCTTGTTTAGATAGGCAGTTCCCCTGTCTGCCTGTGTACAAAGCAATCGCGGGTCACCGGCGGAGATCGACTCCGCCCAACCCATGGGCATGCTCCCACAGCGAGCCACTGTACAGCTGTCTCTCATTGTTAAAATAAACTTACCATTGAAATTTTAGACTGATCAATTTTTTGCTATGTACAAAACCAGCATGAGATTGAATACTTTTTTCTGTCACTCTAGTGGTAAGAGTTTTCTTCATTCTTTTCCTTCCCTCTTTCCTTACTAGCCTCTCAAGAGCCCTCTCCCGACTTCTCCTTCAAAAACCCCTTACCGCTCCCCCTTTTTTCCCCCCTCCCAGTCTTCCCAACCCCCCTTTTTTTATTCTTCCCTCTTCTTTCTCCTTCCTTTCCTCTCCCCTTCCTCCTCGCTTGCCTTTCTACAGACCCACAGGCCTCTCTCAACTAATATGTCATTTAGAGTGGTCTCCTGGAATATGAAGGGTTTAAACATCTCCGAAAACTGTACAATGTGTTTAAATGATCTCCACAGACAAAAAGTTCACATCGTATTTTTATAAGAAACACATTTAAGATCTGATAAAATTCCCAAATTGTATAATAACTGTTTCCTCACGGTATACCTTAGTGCAATTCACCTCTCTAAATCAAAAGGTATGAGCATATTATTTTCCTAATCTGTTCCCTAGCAGTTCCTTGCCATGGATTGTGACACAAATGGCAGATTCTTTTTTCTCAAGTGTTGAATTATACAAAACACTTTTACCCTGGCAAATGTATATTTCCTGAAATCTGATCAGATCTTCTTTCTTGACTGCCTCCTATCTAGACGTTAGAAGTTTGCAGAAAGGAACCTTCATCTTGGGTGGGGATTTTAACTTTATGCTAGACCCGCCATTTCATGGACGTATGGCAGATATTACAACCCCAGGCCAGGGCAGGGATTACTTGTTCTATTCTTCTGTACACGATGCCAATACTAGAACTGACTTTTTTTCTGCTGAGGCACGTTTCTTTGCCCATGGTGATTAACACAGAGATTGGTCACATTGCTCTCTTGGACCATGCCCCAAATTCTGTAGACATACAACCATCCTTGTTGCTGCCTAAATTGAGATTCTGCCACCTCAATGAGACTTTACCTAATTTACCTACCCTTACAACTGAGGAACCTAGTTCCTTGGCTGAACCTATTAAACCATATGAACTCTTGACGGCCACCTCATCCTCCCCAAATGGCAAAGCCCCAGGACTGGATGGCCTTCCTGTTATGTACTGTTAAACTTTCTTCCCCAACTGACTCCATGCTTTTTATAAGCCTACAACACTATCTTGGAAGGCCATGCTTTATCACTTGACCTGTCTAGGGCACAAATTTTTGTAATGCCAAAGCCAGATAAGTTCCCCTTTCCTTGTGCCAGTTATATACCTCTTTTGCTGTTGAGTTGCGTTTTAAAGTTGTTAACTAAAATTTTGGTCAATAGACTGAGCCCAATCTTATAACTGACCATCTCATCAGACCAAGTGGATTTTATTCCCTCCAGGGAAGCAAGGGATTATACCCTCTGGAAAATGACCATTATCTCTAAGGCCAAAAATGCCCCTCTTTTCCTACTTCTGCTGTCTGTGGATACAGAGAAAGCCTTTGATAGGGTTGCTTTCATGACTTTCATGCTTTTGACTGTGATCCATGTAGAGATCCCAAACTCTTTTTTGGTTTATGGTCTTATATTCTATGCTTCCGGCAATGGTACACAGCAATAGTGTGGAATCATAGCCATTCCATATTCAAAATGGCGTTACCAGCATGGGCGTTCGCAGAACTTTTTCCAAGGGGGGGCATCATTTTAAGGCCGCTCATGCTCCGCCCCTTTTCGGCAATCTCATGAAAATCTTTCCACTGGTAATACATATGTGTTATATAACAGATAATTCATCTTCACTTTGTATTGGAAGTTACTCTGGTGGCTGCGTACCATGCCCATATAGCCTAGAGAATGTACATCTTTTTACATTGCAATACATCTGTTGTGGCCATATTTTGATCCCATACTGTCACTGTATAGGCTGTTTTTATAAAGATAAAAATATGGCAACAACAGATGTATTGCAATGTAAAAAGATGTACATTCTCTAGGCTATATGGGCATGGTACGCAGCCACCTGAGTAACCTTGCGGACGCCCATGCTTTCAAAAACCAGCCCTGGAAAAAATTTCATACCAGCCTCACAGTATTATTATACCAGCCCAACAGCATAACGTCATTATTTTCTTGTTCATGAAAGGGAAAACCATACATTTTACCAGTTAATAATGGTAAGTGATCAATCATCAAGGGGGACCCCAGGAACTCAGAACATGGGGGGGACCACCTTCTGCAGAAAGAATACTCGAAGGTAAGGGGGGTGGGTTACTAATATAAGGAGGAAACCCCTTATATCAGTGCCCCTTACATTATCATATTCACTCCCCCCCTTACATCAGTGACCCCCCCCCCCCCGACTGGCCTGGCGGCGCTTTCACTGACCTCCTCTCAGGTGCACTGTGCAGGGCTCAGTCAGTCGGCACCAGCTTGGTGGCTCTGGTTTTATCCTATAGTCTCCTGTCCACAGTCCACACAAGTCTGACTTCTCCCATGACCCCCATCCTGGCGGTGCTCCCACTCTTGACTCCTCTCCAGACTCTCTACAGGAGATGGTCAGAGACTGCAAACTTGATGCAAGAGCTCAATGCAGCCTCACCAGTGCCCCTCAAATGCAGCCTCACCAGCGCCCATCAAATGCAGCCTCACTGTGCCCATCAAATGAACCTCACTGTGCCCATCAAATGCAGCCTCACTGTGCCCATCAAATGCAGCCTCACTGTGTCCATCAAATGCAGCCTCACTGTGTCCATCAAATGCAGCCTCACTGTGTCCATCAAATGCAGCCTTACTGTGTCCATCAAATGCAGCCTCACTGTGTCCATCAAATGCAGCTTTACTGTGTCCATCAAATGCAGCCTCACTGTGTCCATCAAATGCAGCTTTACTGTGCCGTGAATGCAGCCTCACTGTGTCCATCATTGCAGCCCCTCCTGTGCCCCATGTCCCAGTCTGCAGTCCCTGTCTGTGGGAAGGTGGGTTGTTGATGCTTGGTACGGTACCTTGCATGCCAGCAGGATATCCATGATGGCCAGCAGCAGGCAGGGTCTGTTCTAGTTTTGGATGGGGATGGTGCTCCTTCCAGAGGATCTGTCTGCTGTGAGATGGCGTGGTCCCTGGCCACCTGGACCTTCAGCTGTCCTCATTTTCCAGCCCCAGTCAGCCTGTCCTCTGGTTTTGGGGAAGTGAAGAGCACTGGGTGGGAGTTGGAGAGAAGGGGGAGCAAAGAGTACTGGCGGGGTTGGAGAACACATGGGTGGGGGCAAAGAGCGAGGGGGATTGGAGATCACAGGGGTGGGGAGCGGAGAGCGCTGGGGGGGAACTTGAGAGCACTGGGGTGACCAATAAGAACAGGGGTAGAGAGCACGGTAGGCTGAGAGCACTGGGGGGGCTAAGAGTGTAGGGTGGTGAAGAGCACTGGGGGGGCAGAAAAACAGGGGTGGAGAGCACGGGGGCTGGAGAGGACTGGGGGGGTACAAAGAGCAGGGGGGAGTGGACAGCAATGGGGGGGAGCTTGAGAGCACCAGTGGGGGCCGGAAAGAACAGGGGTGGAAAGCACGGGGGACTGGAGAGCACTATGTGGGGTGGAGAGCACTGGTAGGGTTGGAGAGCACATGGGTGGGGGCAAAATGCAGGGGGAGTGGAGAGTACAGGGGTGGGGAGTGGAGAGTGCTGGAGGGAGCCAAAAAGAACAGGGGTGGAGAGCACGAAGGGTAGAGAGTACTGGGGGGGGGGCTGGAGAACACCAGGGGGCAGAAAGAACAGGGGTGGGGAGAATGGGGGGCTGGAGAGCACTGGGGTGGGGGCTGGAGAGTGATGGGGAGAGCTGAAGAACAGGGGGGAGAGCACTGGGGGGAGTGGAGAGCACTGGGTGGAGAGCACTGGGGGGGGGGGAAGAACAGGGGGAGAGCACTGGAGGGTAGAGGAGAGCACTGGGGGGGGAGAGCAGTGGGGGAAGTGGAGGGCACTGGGGGGGAACAGGGGGGAGAGCACTGGAGGGGGGGAGAGCACTGGAGGAAGTGGAGAGCCCTGGGGGGGAAAGAACAGGGGGGAGAGCACTGGGGAGGAGAACAGGGGGAGAGCACGGAGGGGAGAGGACAGCACTGTGGGGGGGGATGGGGGGAGCACTGGGCGGAGTGGAGAGCACTGGGGGGAACGGGGGGGGGGAGCACTGGGGGGGACAGGGGGGTGAGCATTGGGGGGGGACAGGGCGGGGGAGCACTGAGGGGGGACAGGAGGGGAGAGCACTGGGATTGTGGCTAGAGAAGGATGGGGAGAGCTGGAGAGCAGCAAGAACAGGGGAGGAGAAAAGTGTGGGGGGGGCAGGAGAGTGTGGTGGAGGAGAGCACTGGGGGGGCAAGGGGGAGAGCACTGGGGGGAGTGGAGAGCACTGTGGGGGGGAGGAGAGTGTGGTGGTGGAAGAGAGCACTGGGGGGGGGGGGCAGGAGAGTGTGGTGGTGGAGATGAGCACTGGGGGGGGCAGGAGAGTGTTGTGGTGGAGGAGAGCACGGGGGGGGGGGCAGGAGAGTGTGGTGGTGGAGGAGAGCACGGGGGGGCAGGAGAGTGTGGTGGTGGAGGAGAGCACTGGGGGGGCAGGAGAGTGTTGTGGTGGAGGAGAGCACTGGGGGGGCAGGAGAGTGTGGTGGTGGAGGAGAGCACTGGGGGGGGCAGGAGAGTGTGGTGGTGGAGGAGAGCACTGGGGGGGCAGGAGAGTGTGGTGGTAGAGGAAAGCACTGAGGGGAGGGCAGGAGAGTGTGGTGGTGGAGGAGAGCACTGGGGGGGGGGCAGGAGAGTGTGGTGGTGGAAATGAGCACTGGGGGGGCAGGAGAGTGTGGTGGTGGAGGAGAGCACTGGGGGGGCAGGAGAGTGTGGTGGTGGAGGAGAGCACTGGAGGGGGCAGGAGAGTGTGGTGGTGGAGGAGAGCACTGGGGGGGGGGGGCAGGAGAGTGTGGTGGTGGAGGAGAGAGCACTGGGGGGGGGGGCAGGAGAGTGTGGTGGTGGAGGAGAGCACTGAGGGGGGGAGGCAGGAGAGTGTGGTGGAGGAGAGCACTGGGGGGGGGGGAGCAGGGAGCACAAGGTGAACTGGGGACAGTAAAATAAGTTGGATAGGAGAATTGGCAGGGGGGCCCCCTGCAGCCCCCCCAATCCTCCTATCCAGGCACTGTGGCACACAGGGCAGGCTGTACCTGCAGCATCTCCTCCTATGGATAAAAGCGCTGGCTGTGTACGGCGGCCGTTCTGTAACATGGCCCCGCCCCCCCGACCGACTCGTGTGATAGGCGGAACGTTGATTCTCTCTACTATCACACAAGCAGGTCTGGGGGGGGGTCATGTTACAGAGCTGCCGCCGAACACAGAGGCAGCCCGCTCTGTGATCCAGAGGAGAGAGCGGAGGATGCAGCCGCCGGCGGACTCAGTAAAAAAAATGCAGCATGGCGGCGGCTGCAACACCTTGGGGATTCCAGGGGGGGGCACTTGACCCCCCTTGCCCCCTGCTGCGGATGCCCATGGTTACCAGCATAATATCATAAACAGCGTTTGCAGATGACCTCCTTTTTTATGTCACAAACCCTGTGTCTTTGCCTAAATTCAAGTTTTTTTTTTATCAAAGTCAAAGGCATTTTATATCTCTCTGAATTCACACACTATGAAGGCTTTGTCCCAGATTCTCATTTAGGCTTCCCAATCTATCAGACACTTAGGCACATATATTCCATTAGACCCAAATATGGTCTTTAAAATGAACTTTCTTCCCTTCCTGTTCTCAATAAAGAAGGATCTGGCTCAGTGGAATACAGTGGCTTTTTCCTGGTTCGGGAATTGCAATGTCCTGAAAATTAATGCAATGCCCCGACTTCTCTACCTGCTCTAGACTTTGCCCGTTCATTTACCCAGTTCTTTCTTCTGAACGATTGGTTAGATCAGAATTTATCCATTTAATTTGGCAAGGCAAAGCCCCAAGTTTCAGCAAGGACATTCTGATCCTAACAAAGGTCAGAGGGGGGGCATAGGACTCCCCAACCCAGCTTACAATTATACTGCTGTACACATGATGTGTTATTGATTGGTTCAGGCATAATGCCATCAAGCTATGGGTATCAATAAAGCAAAGCCATACGCTGTTACCACTGGAGGGTTTACCATGGGATAGTCAATTAATTCCTACCTCTATACTCAGGCACTCACTAATCAGCCCAACTTTTGTAGAAATGGATAGGGGCCTCTCCCTCTTAGGTGTTCAAAGTTTTCCGTCCCTTATGACTCCTATCATAGGACCCCCTTGAGTTCCATCTGGGACAGACTGATCACATTTTCAGACCCTGGTGGGAGGGAGGCCTCAAGAGATTGTTACAACTAATAAATGGAGCTAAATGGAATAACCTCTTTTACTTCACAGCTTTGTATGTAGTTCCAAAATTAAACCTCTGATGCACCTGTCAACGGTTGCATTTCCTTAATTCTTTACCTAAACCCAAGCAGTTTCTTAGAAAAAGGAATTAACTTTCAATACCCCACTGGAACTACTACTAGATTCCTCTACATCTAGATCAGTGATTCTCAACCAGGGTTCCGTGGAACCCTAGGGTTCCTCCAGTGGTTGCTAAGGGTCCCTTCATCACTGGGAAATTCTGCCTTTCAGATAAGTTCCCACTGACACCATTGATCTTTTTAACTATCTGTAAGGAGGTAATTATTCCCAATGACCACAAGTGTAAGGACCATATTTCCCACTGACCATTACACTAATGTATCATGAGTTGTAGATTTCTAATTTTAAGCAGGGGTTCCCTGAGACCAGAGAACTATTTCAAGGGTTCCTCTGTGTTGAAAAGGTTGAGAAAGGCTGATCTAGATCCTCTGTGTCCTTTTCTAAACTGAAGGTACTGAAGCGAGCCTTATACGATTACCATTTGATCAATGTTTGGAGGGTACTGCACCCTAAAACCAGAAACTATACCTATTTTTTTCCTGGTTCACCAATCTTATAGTCAAATTAATGTTTTTTTTCGCTGAATATAGCTGTTTATATATCGGTCACCTGAATGTGACATAGATGCCATGGTTTGGCCAGACCATTCCCCTGTATATTTGACCTTCACGATTCTCTCAGCTCCATTGAAAGAATGTGGCGTTTGAATAACACTCTTCTGGCAAACTCAGAATGTTCCACATGTATTTCGGAGACCGCTTCCAACTTTCTAGCTGCCCACGCATCAGATTCCACTCTGCTACCAACTCAATGGGAAGCTCTGAAGGCATCCCTAAGGGGGAAATTTATCCAACAGGGCACTCGCTTAAAAAAAAAGAATGGTCATACATTGCATCCGTGGTTTACAGGCTTCGAACCCTTGAAAGCGAGCACATTCTCCTATAGACGAGACACTTTCAGAGGTAGTATCCGCTCAGGTGTGTCTCCGTCACTCTGTGAACTATACGACCCTTCTGTCCGTACATTTGTGGATAAACTTGACCTGTGCCAATACAAATTCAGTGATAAGTATGGTAGGTCACTAGCTTGCTCCGTTGTCAGAAACCATGAATCCGAGACAGAAGTACAATTAAATCACACTTGTTTATTAAATAAAAATAAAAAGGTAAATAGAAAAAGCATAGTCAAAGCATAGCCAGAGTCCAGTAACTGGATAAAGTAGTCAGCCAGGGCAGAGTTCAATAACCAGATTGGGTAATCAGCCAGGCCAGAAGTCAGGGATCCAAGTAGAGCAACAGCAAGCAGGATAAGGAGCCAGAAGGTATGTCAGCAAGCCAGTCTTTAAACAGTACCGCAGGAGATGGTTTCTTGTGATGTGACCAAGGCGAAGGCAGAGGTGAAGTAAGCTGGACAGCTTTAAGTAGGCAGGTCAGACGAGCATGATCAGGAACAGCTGGTAACTGTGGAGAGAGATAAGAGCTGGCAATTAGCCGACAGCTGAGCAGCCAGCCCAGAGAAGGAAGGGCTAAGCCAGTCCTGACATCCCTCCACCCAAAACAGACTTCTACTTTTGTCAGATATCCGGGGACTGAATGGAGAAACAATATCTACACCCTCCTTCATAACGAATGCATTCTGCAATTTCTATTGCACCCTTTATGATATACCTTCTCAACCACTGTAAAATCTACTGCTGAGATGGCATCCTAGATCACAGAAACACCAATACTTACATTGGAGAAAGACACTGTTAATGCCCTGAAAACCATCCTCACTAAGGAGGAATTCACTCCAGCTGGGAAAAAGTCCAGGCCCCGATGGCTTCACACCCAAATTTTATAAACTCTTTGTTCCTTCCCTTACTCTATTTCTGACCAGAGCATTGAACTCACTGGCAGATGGCTCTACATTCCCTCCACAACTCTCGAGGGACACATCTCAATTATATCTAAATCAGACAAGGACCATTCCCTCTGCTCAAACTACAGACCCATATCTTTAATTGGGGTTGATCTTAAATTTTTTGCCAAGAAATTAGCAAATAGACTATAATCATTACTACCCCAACTGTTACACCTAGACCAGGTTTTGTAAGCGAATGAGATACCAGGGACAACGCGTTGAAAAACTTCCTGATGATGAACTATGACCACACTCAACATATTGCTCTATGCATCTTAGCGGTAGACGCCAGAAAGGCGCTGACTGAGTTAATTGGACGTTCCTCCGATTTATCTCTTCAGCAGATCCATCTAAGCCCCCACATGATATCGCAGATCATGTCCCTCTACTCTTCACTCTCAGCAAGGATTAGGGTGAATAGTTCCCTGTCTCCTGGTTTTCCTATCGATAATGGTACTCACCAGGGATGCCAACTGTCTCCCCTCCTGTACGTTCTCAAGATGGAACACCTGACAGTAGCTTTGAGACAGAACCCAAACATTACGGGTGTTTTTGTGGGTACTCTTCGTGCAAAATTTGCCTTAATCGCAGAGGATCTGCTCTTATTTGTAAGGCAACCATATATGTCCCTTCCTTCTATCCTCATAGAAATTTCAGAGATTCGATAAAGTCAGCAACTTCAAGGTTAACTATACTAAATATGAACTTCTCAATATATCCTTACCACAAGCAGCTATGAGGCAACTCTCAACAAACTTTTCTTTCCAGACCTGCTCCTCTTTCATCTGCTACATAGGAATCAGAGTTCCAATAGTGGCATCCCAATTATGTTCAGAGAACCTCAATGCTGGGACCAGGGTGATCTTCCCATTCCTTCTTTTAGTAACAGAAGCAAATCCTGGACATTTAGCTAGAGCATCAGCTCCAATGTTCTTTGGGCCAGGTTTACACTTCAGAGTGAATTGATAACTGGATAAGGCAGTTACTCAGTGATGTCCTGTAACATCCAGTCTGGCTGTGGTTAGGATATACATCAATGATTAATATATTTTTTTACTTCAAACTTCACTCCAGACAGATAATAATGTAACTTATCAACATTGACACATTTAAGTGCCAGGAACTCCAACTTGCAAACTCAGTAATCACTAGGAGTGTGGCTTTGACAAAGTCTATTGGTCGTAGCCTATCCGGATACTCTTAATGCAACACTCCACCCAATCCTTCAAAGCTAGCATCCACATGGAGCACATACAGTTTATGGGCATCAGCATATGCTAAAATGGGTGCTTCTGTCAGTTTATTCTTCAACTGAGTGAAGGCCTCTTCACATGCAGAAGTCCAGTGGTCCCCAAAACAATTTTTGGAAGACCTCTTTTGATTCCTTTGACTGCACACATTAGTCTTCAAGAGGTCAGGAAGAACTTTGGCCACTTTTGATCATCCTTCTATAAATTTGCAGTAGTATCCACAAAATTCATCAAAAAACATAACTGTGTAATATTCTGAGGCTGAGGCCAGTTCTCCATTGCTTCACCTTTGGCTGAATCAGTGGCCTCTCCTTCACCAGAGACAATAATGAACCATATATGTCACTTATTACCTGCAGAACTTCCTCTGCTGACACCTTCAGTCCCTCCTCTTTTAAGCAAAGTAATACTCTCATGAGTCGTTCTTCATGCTCTTCTAGTGTAGCCCCAAAGACTATAATAACATCAAGATATACAAAGCAGTCTCTGTGTACTAGATCACCCAAAACTCTGTCCATTAATTTATAATTTTGTAATGTTGCAGGTGACCTCTTATGCCTTATGGCATGCAAGTAAATGGATAGAAGCCCAAAGGATACATAAAGGCTGTTTTCTCTTGGTCTTTGGGGGCCATTGGAACTTGCTAGTATCTGGACTGTAGGTCTAGCATGGTGAACCAGCAGTTTCTTTTATAAAGCCTCCAGAGCTTCTTCAATTCTGGGCAGTGTATACTGATCAGGTATTGTCCTCCAATTCAAAGTTCTGTAATCTACGCACAGGCAGATACATCTGAATTTTTTTCTTGCTACCACAATGGAGGAGGCATTGAGACTCTTACTATACACAAAGATCCCCTGCTCTTTCATCTGATGTAATGTCTGTAGTAACTCATCCATATCCTCTGGGGTCTCTCTTTGAAGAGAGTAGCACAGCCTACATCCATATCATCTGTAGATAACACCTCTGGCAAATTTGACAATTGCTAGGTCAATTTCTTGTTCCAGAACTCTGGCAACTGCAGGTTACTCAATCAATATTGAGGGTAAAAGCTGTACAACTTGGTGATGACAAACTATGACAGGATAGGGGAAACAATTGTTCACAATAACAACTGTAGTTAATTCCACTCTGGCTCTTCAGTTCTTTCTCTCTGGAATAACTATCCACCCTTCTTTGTTCATCATCTATTCAGGAATTTCATTAAGCAGATAACTTCCATGCTCAAGCAGCTCAAGGGCAATATTGGAAGCTACTACCAGCACTCTCTCTCCCCCTGGTGGAATTTCTACTGGCCACTCACCAATGTGATGCACTACTCTATGCTGATAGCTAACAAAGACGACATCGCAGACCTCTTGAAGTTCAGATTGGATATTGACTTGCTCAGAAGAAACAGCCCAACCTCCTTCAACTTCTGGAAGGCACTATATACTGCTATATAATTAGTGTCCAGTATTACTGGAGCTATGTGTGAATCACCTGTGTCAGAACAAACAAACAACATGATCTCCATAGGAAGAATATCCTTTTTTTCAATCTGGAAAAGCCACAATTACTTGCAAGCTTTCATAGACAGGATATGACTCAGGCTCCACAAATCCATTATTTCGGTATACTAATGCCACATACACACGCCCGGACATTTCGACAGCAAAGGTCTGAGAGAGCGAATCTGTCAGACAATTCGATCGCGTGTGGGCTCCATCGGACATTTGCTGTCCAAAAATCTGACGGACTTTAGAAATAGAACATGTTTCAATTTTTTTTGCCAGAACTCCGCCGAACCCAGTTCCTATAGAGAAATCCGCTCGTGTGTATGCTAGTCCGACGGATGAAAACCAACGCTAGGGCAGCTATTGGCTACTGGCTATGAACTTCCTTATTCTAGTCCGGTCGTACGTCATCATGTTTGAATTCGTCTGACTTTGGTGTGATTGTGGGTGGCCAAGTCCGTTCATTCAGAAAAGTCAGTCGGAACTCTGCCGAAAGTCCGTCGGGAAGACCGTCGGACCTAGTCCGTCGAAAAGTCCAGCCGTGTGTACACGGCATAAGGCATGCAGAGAGGGAATCTGTCAGATAACATAATTTTGAGGAGCTGTGTTTGAGAATGATGAGGTAGTAAGACTCTTGCTAACTGACTAGTCCTTATAGAGTCCACTGCAGAAGGAGGTATAGCAGTGTGAGCAGAGTGCTCAGACAGTACCTGTATGTAACCCAATGCACTTACTTCTTCAAGAGTGTCTTGATACAGGTAGATTAATTCTGCAGCTAGAGACGGCAAACTTTCAAGGACATACTGCCTTCTACTGAACAGGATCACTCCCTTAGCTATGCCTGGCACTGTGTAGGTGAAATAATAACAAGGTTAGCAGAGATACTCTGTCTATCACAATCATTCAGATATACACTCAACAGCTTTGGCTAAACTATTATTTACCATATGAATGCTTACATAATTTGCCTTGGCCTTTAGCAGCATGGATAGGACATGTGGCTTAAACCCTGTACACATGGGTGGAATGTCAGGACCCCGTCGGTGTGTATGGCACTCTGTCTGACAGAAGCTGGCCATTTGGCTTCTGTCCGGCGAGCATGCTGGAAAACCAGCAGCCGAAGGTCTGCCGATCAGCACTCTTAGCCAATGACTGAGAGCGTTGATCAGAATGTTCTGGCAGGGGGACGTCCCTCAGTCAGAACACAACAGCTCAGCAGGGAAGATTGCTGTACTAACATCGGATTGCTAGTACAGAGGCTCCTACCAGAGCTGTCAGGTTTTTTTTATTCAACCTGCTGGGTTGAACGAAAAATAACTAGTAGTGTGTACCAGGCATTAGAGTTTCTCTCTCTCCACTTCCTCTTTCCAGGGTTTTAAAGCCAACAGCCCAGGGACAGGAAGTGTATACAGAATATATTTACAGGCATTTACAAAGTCATGCAGTAGAAGGTAGCAGATCCCTAGGTAATAAATCTTTTTTTTTTTTGGAGTGGGTGAGTTGATTAAAAATAATTAAAAAACTTGTTTCTGACTATTCAAAGTTTTTAAGGATTATGAAATGTGGATCCTTCAGTATTTCTAAACAAGATCTAACTAGAAAATAGGGCATTGTATCTGATTGTAGTGACTACATATCCACAGCTTTTGGAGAGCGGTCAGGCTACAACAGTAGTTGGGATATATTTTCTAATTGTTCAATTTAACTTTTTCCCGACATCCAGAAGTATGAAATTGCCTTTTGATCTGGCAGGAAATGGATCAGGTGATTTCTCTGTCTCCCAACTTTTTGCTTCAGCTCCCCTTCCCTGCACAGAAATGGTAACACTGGAGAGATAGAAGCATGAGAAGATGACATTTGTATATAGCACAAGGACATATATAATGCTTTTTTTTAAACACAGGAAGCATGGATAGATTATCTGCTTTTTAAAATACGCACATGAACAAGTCACAAAAAACAACAGGTTCTCTTTTAGGTTATAACTGTAGTTTGTCACCTACGGACAGACAAATCCTGTTTGCCAGGTTGCCATAGCTACTAAAAAGGTGCCCTTGTGTCTCTGTTATGCACTCTGCTTTCATCCAGAATGCTTTGCCATTAACCTGAAACATACGACACTAGTTCATTTGTAGAAACAAGGGGATCAGTTTGCACAATATACCATAAGGGTTTATTCTGCAAACAGTACCCTATCCTTTGTGCACTGCCTAGAGAAATGAATGGAAAACTGCTGGTTTTCAGCCTTACATTATAAGAATCCGTTTTGTTCCAGCGATGAGGGCATGGGACAAAGTTTAGGAAGGTCTTCTGTAGGGACGCAAATCAATATATAGCTGTTGAAAAACACAAAAGTATATTGCAGATTATAGCCTACATATATTTGGAAGCACACAATTATATGATGAAACATTTAAATAACACAGAGATATAGGAATTCAAGCAGCAATGTGAACAGCCAACTGTTCTGTGCATGCATCTGCATTGATATTTGGCAGTGCTTCACTAAAGTACCACAATATACTGTACGTAAATAAAAGAATAAAAACATTTTTACTCGATGTAGTACCCTGATGTTTAGACAGGATTGCTCCTAAATTTACCTGCCAGGTGTAGTTACCTTGGCTCATTGTTATGGATCAATTGAGTTCACCCTAAGTCTGGAATTGCTGCACTTCTCTCTTCTGCCACTAGGTTGCCGGATACCTGGTGACATTAGATAAAACAAGGGCAAAGCAAGGACAGATAAGGAGTATATGGGGTACCTCAGTCAGTGGGCAGGGGTTTTCTTAAATCTCTTTGCCTGCTGGGAACCTATATATTTTGGTGTAGTCAGGTGATCATTGTTCTGTGCCACCTGGATGGCTGTCTGGGTGGACGTATGTTGTACTGCCCGGGCTGCTAGGCTGGAGTTTGGGCCTATCCCGGGCACATCTTGCTTCTAGGCTGTCTGAGGGCCTATCCAGAAGGAGTAGAGCATCGTAGGGTTGGGACTGCGGCCTGTAGTCCAACCAGAAGTGACGGTTCTGCCGGCTGGAGAACCTGTCGTGGTCGGAGGGAGAGGGGAAGCTGTCGCCACTAAGGGACCAACCTCCTTATTACCAGGGACCACATTGCGTAGCTGAAGCAAGTTGGGAATTGGGAAACTTCAGCAGATGTCAAGCCAGGGACCCAGACAGTGGAGTTGACGCTTGCAGGGCAGCCTTGTGTGCCAAGCCAGGGACTGAGCAGGCCAGTGGTGTCAAGTTAAGGACCCAGCAGAGAAGCGTGGTTGACACTTGAGAAATAGTGATGGCCGAACGGTTCGCCCGGCGGTCGTTTTGCGGCGAATTTCGGCTGTTCGCGGTCCGCCCGTTCGGCGGACTATTGGCGCCGTTTGCCCGGCGGACTTCCGTGTTTACTGTGTAAAAGAACTTTGACTTATGATGACACATCCATCATGGGGTACAGGACAGCCAATTGAGACATTACAGCACATGGACACTTTGACATTCCCCCTAACTTATAAATACACCCGATCCGGCGGCCATTTTACATTCTTTCTTCTGTCACTATAGGGAGAGGTTGCTGTGTGGAGCAGGGAGAGATTGCAGTGACCCAAATCGCTAGCTATTTGGTACACAAAAGTTATTTTCAGGACTGGTATAGGTGTTAGGTGTATATAGGTTTGCTGTGCTAGTGATTGTTGCAGCAGCCTGAGTGTCTTTTGTCAGTTTAGAGAAAGGGACAGGACGGTGTGTGCTGCAAGGACAGCCAGTTTAGTCATTAGCTGTTACTATCAGGTCCACAAAAGTGCTATTTCAATTATTGTTCCAGTAGCCTCTGTTTTGTCAGTTTATATAGGGACAGGCAGGAAGCAGTGCGTGAGGCAGTGAGGGTCAGTTTAATCAGTAGCTGTTACTATTAGTTCCACAAAGGTTCTTTTCAGGACTGGTATCAGTGGTATGGTAATAGGCATGTACACGTATAATATTCTTTCTTCCAAATATAGAAAGAATATTATACTTGACTGCTGCCCTTCTGCTGCAGTCTGCTAATCATTCACAACCCACTTGTTCCACAAAGCTCCTTATAAGGACTGGTAACTTGGTCTGTCTAGGGTGCTACAGTACATAGGGTTGAGTGAGGTACAGTCTGCCATTCTATAAGGACTGGTATAGGTCCACAGAACATAGGGTTGAGGTGCACTACTGCTGACCGCTGCCCTATACTGCAGCAGTCCTTCATCGGTATAGGGACTGACGTACAGTCTGCTAATCACTCACACACAACCTACTTGGTCCACAAAGGTCCTTATAAGGACTGGTAAGGTATAGGGTACTACAGTACATAGGGTTGAGGGAGGTACAGTCTGCCATTCTAAAAGGACTGGTATCGGTCCACAATACATAGGGTTGAGGTGCACTACTGCTGACCGCTGCCCTATACTGCAGCAGTCCTTCATCGGTATAGGGACTGAGAGTTTTGTCACAGGGTCATTTAAAAAAATGACAGGCAGAGGAAGAGGCAGGCCCTTCCGCAGGGGTGGTAGGGGTAGGGCAGGAGCAACAGGCTTGAGCCAAAGTGGGAAGTTGCAGAAGGTGCGTTCAAATACTTTAAAGGACGCACCAGACTTGGTTGAGTGGCTTGCTCAGCCTTACTCTTCTGCACCCTCCTCATCCTCTCGATCTGCACCCTCTTCTTCACTCTCTGCTATGTGCACCCCCAAAGACACTACCACCAACACCACCACCACCACATACCTTCCGCTTGAGTCACAGGAATTATTTTCAGATCCATATCAAGACATTTCTGATGCGCAGCCACTCTTGGTATTGGATCAGGAAGAGGAGGCAGCAACAACCGCTACTCAGCAGTCTGACGACAGTACCCAGATCAGCCCAAGGAGGAGGTTGGTCTCCGGTGTTGCTGCCTACTCCGAGATCTCTACTTATAGCGGTGGGGAAGGTGACGTTGATGATGACGTGTCTAGTGATGACACAAGAGAGGAAGAGGAGGGGAGTTCAGAGGGAGATATGGACCAGCAGATAGGGAGGAGAAGCAGGAATAACTTACATTGCACAGGAGGGACAAAGCAGACTGCAAATGTATCAGGAGCGAGTCATCAATCATGTACGGTCACATCTGGCGCTCCCAGGACACCGGCACATGGCTCCCCAGTGTGGGCTTTTTTTAACGTGTCCGCTGCTGACAATAGCGTTGCCATCTGCAATCTTTGCAGTCAACACATTAGTCGCGGTAAGCCCAACACTCACCTAGGGACGACCGCCTTAAGAAGGCACATGAGCAGCCATCACTGAGCCCAGTGGGAGCAACGGAACACACAAAGCCACACTGCAGGCTCTCACCATCCAGCCTCGTCTTCTACTTCTCCTTCTCCTCTCTCCTCACAATTGTCCTCCACTCCACCTTCCATCACGCCAAGCTCACATTTTTCTGCAAAAAGGCAGGCTTCCGTGGGCCTAATGTTCGAGTATAAAAAAATGCCGGATAACCCTCTTGCCCAACGGTTGATGCCTGGCTTGTCAGAACTGATAGCCCGCCAACTACTGCCATATAAACTGGTGGACTCGGAGGCCTTTCGCAAATTTGTGGCCACTGGAACACCACAATGGAAGGTCCCAGGAAGGAAGTATTTCTCAGAGAAGGGCATCCCAGAGCTATATGGCCATGTTCAGCGGCAAGTGAATGTATCTCTGGCACACAGTGTCGGTGCCAAGATACATCTGACCACAGACACGTGGTCTAGCAAACACGGGCAGGGAAGGTATATCACTTTTACTGCCCACTGGGTGAACCTTCTGACGGCCGTCAAACATGTAACCCGTGGCACCCGTGTAGATTTGGTTTTACCGCCACGGATTGCATGCAGGGCTGACTCTTCTTCTCCTCCCCCTACTCCATCCTCCTCCCTCTCCTCCTCAGCTGATTCCTCCTTTTCCGCTGCTAGCGTCTCTTCCGCTGCGCCGCCCAAGCTCCCAGAACCTATTCGACATGCCAGGTGAGACGTTGCCATGCCGTGCTGCGTCTGTTGTGCCTGGAAGCCAAGAGCCACACTGGCCCAGCACTCCTTTCAGCTTTGCGTTCACAGGCAGATCAGTAGCTAACACCGCTCAATTTGACAGTTGGTAAAGTGGTGTTTGACAACGGTGCCAATCTGCTTAGCGCATTGAAACAGGGCAAAATCACGCACGTGCCATGCATGGCACACGTCTTAAACTTGGTCGTGCAGCGATTCCTTGTCAAATACCCTGGGGTCCAGGACATCTTGCGGCAGGCAAGGAAAATCTCGGTCCATTTCAGAAGATCTTACACGGCCATGGCTCGCCTTGCTGACATTCAGCGGCGACACAATCTGCCGGTCAGACGTCTTATTTGCGATTGCCCGACGCGATGGAACTCAACCTTCTATATGCTTGATAGGCTGCTCCAGCAGAAACGTGCAGTTAACGTCTACCTGTATGAACTCTGCGGCAGAACCGGTTCTGGGGAGCTGGGGTTTTTTTCACCGCGCCAGTGGCTGCTCATGCGTGACGCATGCAGACTTCTGCACCCATTTGAGGAGATCACCAAACTGGTCAGTCGCAGCCATGGCGCCATCAGTGACATGGTACCTTATGCCTTCTTTATGGAGCGTGCATTGCGTCGTGTCATTGATCAAGCTGTGGAGGAGCGGGAAGATGAGGAAGTCGCAATGCTGGATGAATTCCCAGGGGGGGCTACTCTATCTGAGACAAGTGAACAACAGGAGTCTGAAGAGGAGTCAGAGGAGGATGCTGCCGGGGCGGATGAGGAGGAGCAAGAAGAGCATGCTTTAAACCTTTCTGGGATCCCTGTTGTGCATGGATGGGGAGAGGAGAATGAAGAGGACGACATTATCCTGGATGATGAGCAGAAGCCAGGCCACCACACCGCTTCCACTTTACTGCAAATGGGGGCCTTCATGCTCCGGTATTTTAATAGGGACCCCCGTATAAAAAGCATAAGGGTCAAGGACCAGTACTGGGTGGCAACGTACTTAGACCCCCGGTACAAACACAAAATGGCAGAAATGTTACCGCCGTCACAGAGGGCTGTCAGAATGCAGCACTTCCAGGCCTTGCTTCGAGAAATGCTGCATTCTGCTTTTGCGTGCGCTGGCAGAGGAGCAATTCCCACTCCCAGAGAAGGAGTTGCGGGTACCAATCCAACAGCGCCTGCAAGAAGAGGCCGGTTTGAAGATGTGTTGGTGACTTCGGATATGAGGTCATTCTTTCAGCTGACCCATCGACAGGTGTCATCCAGATCCAGCATCAGGGAACGCCTAGACCATCAGGTGTCCGACTACATCGGGTTAACGGCCGATGTGGACGCTCTGAGGAGTGATGAACCCCTGGACTACTGGGTGGGCAGGCTTGACCTCTGGCCAGAGCTTGCCCAATTTGCAATCGAACTGTTGGCTTGCCCCTCATCCAGTGTCCTGTCCGAAAGGACGTTCAGCGCAGCAGGGGGGATCGTGACCGATAAGCGTACTCGCCTAGCTCACGACAGTGTTAACTACCTCACATTTCTAAAAATGAATGAGGCATGGATCTCGGAGGAATTCAACACATGTGACCAGTAGACCATGTATATGTCTATAAACAATTTTTTTAATCGAGCACAGAGACCTTCTTTCTTCATTTGGCTCACTTCCTTGTCCACAAAAAGCACACCGTACTATATGCCCGTACCCTCCTCTTTGAAGAGGTTGAGTGGTGTCATTTCTACTGGGGCTGCTTATTACGAGGGGCTCCCACCATCCCTGTGCTGTGCTGACATCCTCCTGGGGCTGTACCTCTGCTGTGCATATTATGAGGGGCTCCCACCATCCCTGTGCTGTGCTGACTTCCTCCTGGGGCTGTACCTCTGCTGTGCATATTTTGAGGTGCTCCCACCATCCCTGTGCTATGCTCATTATGAGGGGCTCCCACCATCCCTGTGCTGACTTACTCCTGGGGCTGCTTATTATGAGGGGCTCCCACCATCTCTGTGCTATGCTGACATCCTCCTGGGGCTGCTTATTATGAGGGGCTCCCACCATCCCTGTGCTATGCTCATTATGAGGGGCTCCCACCATCCCTGTGCTATACTGACTTCCTCCTGGGGCTGCTTGCGGTGCAGGTGTCAGTGCTGTATATCACGGTGCTGATGTCAGTGCTCTCTGTCACAGTGTTGCTGTCAGTGCTGTATATCACGGTGCTGGTGTGAGTGCTTTATGTCACGCTGCTGATGTCAGTGCCGTATATCACGGTGCTGGTGTGAGTGCTTTATGTCACGCTGCTGATGTCAGTGCTCTCTATCACGGTGCTGTTGTCAGATCACTCTATCACGGTGCAGGTGTCATTGCTGTATGTCACGCTGCTGATGTCAGTGCTCTCTATCACGGTGCTGCTGTCAGTGCTGTATATCACGGTGCTGGTGTGAGTGCTTTATGCCACGCTGCTGATGTCAGTGCTCTCTATCACGGTGCTGTTGTCAGATCACTCCATCACGGTGCAGGTGTCATTGCTGTATGTCACGCTGCTGATGTCAGTGCTCTCTATCACGGTGCTGTTGTCAGATCACTCTATCACGGTGCAGGTGTCATTGCTGTATGTCACGCTGCTGATGTCAGTGCTCTCTATCACGGTGCTGCTGTCAGATGACTCTATCACGGTGAAGGTGTCATTGCTGTATGTCACGCTGCTGGTGATCATCTCCTGCACCCTCTTCTTTGCCTACCCTGGTCCCTGACCTTCCCTCTCCTCCATTGCCTTCATGCGCTCCACAGTCCTGAATTGTCACAACAATTTCCCATATAAAAAAAGAATGCTTGTAGTTGTCAATCCCAGATTCACCTCATACATGTGTTATGTCATTGGCCATGTGGTGGGACTATGTTTGCACAGCTATTAATTATTTTGTGGCTGCAAATTTGACCTGTAGGTTTGCGAAGTTCGCCTCCCATTGAAGTCAACGGGGCCTGCCGCGAACGTTCCAGTTCGTGAACTATCAGCCGCGTTCGCGGTCCGCATTCGCGAAACGTCCCGTCGGAAGTTCATCCGTCACTATTGAGGAAGATAGTTAAGTCAAGATTTGAAGAGCTGCAGGGATTTGGTGGCAGTGAATCAGCAAGTCTAGTGAGAAAGACTGGGAGCTCAGTGGGTTGAGAACCTACAAGAAGTGACCGTACAGGAAGTAAAGGAATTTGTTGCAACTTATGTTAAGAACTGTTCTAAAACTGTTGCCATAGGAGACAGCATTCCTACACATGCAGATGTGGTGTGTGCTGGATGCCTTTGCCTGCATGGCTATCTACCTGTAGAAGTCTCTGAGTCTGCTAATTAACATTGCAATTAACCTAAGGGTGTCCTGGCCCTAACCCTCCCAAAGTTCTGTTTAAGAGAAAAAAAATCTCTTTGCATTTAAGAAGTGTCTGGCGCCCATGAATCTATTTTGCATTACACCCACTATGCCTTACAACCCACTCTATAAAGAAGGATGTCAGCAGCTCTTGGCTCTGGAGGTTCTCATTAGACTAAAGGAGGCCTAGGATCTTGCTACACTCCACATAAACTGAATTGTAATAAAGTGGTTAACATAATCAACAAGAAATTTGGGAAAATGAACCTGGACATAGTAAATGTGAAACAGTAACAAAGACAGTTCAATGACAACAATGGTGATAAACGCAGTAAAATAAAGCAAAATGTTAGGTACAGAAAAAGGAAGTTGACTAACGGTGACCGTGAAAAAAGGAAATTGACAAAGAAGTCTTATGCTGGCAATTCACACCTTGTTTTTAAGGTGTTTCCCGCTGAATCGGCTGAAATTTGAGCTGTGACCTTGATGGCAATCTGAAAGAGCCAGACTGAAATTTTTCTGCTAAACATTGATTCCAACTAATCAAATGCATTTACTGTCCAGGTATCCTGAAAGCCGCAAGAACAGCATCTATAAGAATTCAGTAGCCAACAGAGGGGATTCCGCCATCCATACTGCTTAGCATAGATGGTAGAATCTGTTAATTTATATTGATGTGTATGGCTCATAGTCAAAAAACAATGGTAAAAAAAGAGTATTATCACAGTTTAAATCTATATTGTCTGGTCTAAGTAGTCAGAATTTCTATGTACCCACTTGATACACTAAACAACAGTACACACTAAGTCCCGATTCACATTGCTGTGACTTATCATGTCACTTACGACTCAACGTTGCTTGGGATGAAAAAATAAAATTCGCACTCTGAGATGAAGAAAAGCAGCTGGCACTCACTAGACAAATTGTGTAAACAAATAAATAAAATAATAGTGCAGTGCTATATAGTGAAACAGGTGATGATAGTACCATACAATGAACTAGTAATAATGCAATAGATGTGATATGGATGACTGTTAGTATACACACACAATTAGCAAAACATGAAATGCAACAGCAAATTCAAATGTGAATAACGTGCTATGATCAAAAAAGCAAAAATGCTAATAAATGTATAACATTCAATGACTTCAAAGTTAAAGTCCATTAAAAGTGAAAAAAATTGAATAATGGATAATAAAAAAATAGTTCACCAAGATGTTGAAATCCTTAAGTGAAGATAGCATGGGGATGACACATGTAGGAGAGGTATAGGGGCTGCACACCCCAAAACAAATAATGTAATATGGGAAAGTTCCCCCAGGGGGCTTTAACCAGTTCCCGACCAGCGCACGCTGATGTACGTCAGCAGAGTGGCAGGGGCAGGCATATCGGCTTACAGGTACGTCCAATCTTTAATGCCACCCTGCCATCACGAGCGCGCCACCGGTGTGCTGGTCGGGACCCCCGTGAGTCCGGTCACGGGTCCCGCATGACTCGATCGCCGTGGGCATACCCACGATCGTCTCACGAGGCGGCTGAACGGAAAGATGCCGTTGTAAACAGCATATCCCCGTTCTGCCTAGCAACAAGTGATGCTGATCTCTGCTCCATGTGATTGGAGCAGAGATCAGTGTTCACTAAATGAAAGCCGAGTCCCCAACAGTTAGTAACACACCCCTAGGAACGCTTAACCCCTACACTGCCACCCACTGGTTAACCCCTTCACTGCCAGTGTCATTTACACAGGAATCACTGCATTTGTATAGCAGTGATTGCTGCATGAATGACAATGGTCCCAAAAATGTGTCAAAAATGTCCAATGTGTCCGCCATAATGTCGCAGTCACAATAAAAATCGCTGATCGCCGCCATTACTAGTAAAAAAAATTATTAATAAAAATGCCATAAAACTATCCCCTATTTTGTAAACGCTATAACTTTTGCGGAAACCAATCAATAATCGCTTATTGCGATTTTTTTTACCAAAAATATGTAGAAGAATACGTATCGGCCTAAACTGAGGGAAAAAAATGTTTTTTTTTTTATATATTTTTGGGGGATATTTATTATAACAAAAAGTAAAAAATAATGCGTTTTTTTCAAAATTGTTGCTCTATTTTTGTTTATAGCGCAAAAAATAAAAACCGCAGGGGTGATCAAATACCACCAAAAGAAAGCTCTATTTGTGGGAAAAAAAGGACGTCAATTTTGTTTGGGAGCAACGTCGCATGCCCACGCAATTGTCACTTAAATCGACGCAGTGCCGAATCGCAAAAAGTGGTCTGGTCTTTGGCCAGCAAAATGGTCCGGGGCTGAAGTGGTTAAAGCAGTAATACAAGAAAATTCTAAAGGAATTGTATAAAAGTATTTTATTTGGAAACATATGAAGGTCAATGGCATGTTGTCATTAAAAATGTAGACTCTGGTTAGGGGATAACAAAAACATTCCACATTACAGAAATGCAAACACAAAAACAAAATTACAGCATCACATATCATTGGTCTGTAGTGATGATGCCCCGACGCGTTTTGACCATTGTTGTCTTCTTCAGGGGTTTGGCTTGCTATAAAGAGATACATTTAGTATCTCAAATATAAAATATCAAATATCAGAAAGGATATTCCAACATGTATTCAAGTTCATATATACAAGGTATAGTTACCTCTGAAAGGTGAAAGAGATCCCCTGACCAGTATTTTGAAACCGATGGGTGATCCCTGTAGGTCCATAATCATCCACTTACCATTGGTGTAAAAGGCTTGATCCGATACAGCCTACAAGCAGTCACACCAGGGATGCCCTCAGAGGGTAAGGGAGGCCAACACCTGCAGCAAATTCCCAATGATATCATTATATCAAGAGGGGGTTCTAAAAAGGTCCTGACATATTGCAAGGTAAAATGTGGATTCCAAATGTTTGTTATTAATGTATGTCTCCTTTATGAAAATTTTAATGAATGTTTGTCATTAATGCCAATCAGGTTCCAAGTGTTTATTTAGTATTGATATATTATTATAATTATTTATTTTATTAGGTGATGTGTGTGTATATTATTATCACAATAATATAGTATTGTGTAGAGAGAAAAGGCTGGTAAAATGAGTAATTATTGAATGGTTGTTTGTGTGAGGGTGGGAAAATGTAGTGAATAAAAGTGAAATTGACTGTGAAAAATGAAAGTGTGAGGCATGAATGGTGTAAGGGAAGTGAGATGGTGCTGGGACCTACGGGATCTAATTGAGGAGAGTGTGTAACATGCAATATTGATGTAAAAATAACAATCAATTAAATAAATTGATAGAAGTAAAATACTGGTAGGAAAGTGTGTTGAAGGAAAAAATAGGGACCGTCAGACAAAACAGTAAAGGATGTGCTGTAATAGTAATGCCCTGTACACACGGTCGGACATTCCGACTACAAAATCCGTTGGAAATTTTTCCGACTACAAAATCCATTGGAAATTTTTCCGATGGATTTTGGCCCAAGCTTGTCTTGCATACACAACGTCGCACAAAGTTGTCGGAAAATCCGATCGTCCGGAACGCGGTGATGTAGAACACGTACGATGGGACTATAAAGAGGACAGTAGGCAATAGCTTTCATCTAGTAATTTATTCTGAGCATGTATGGCACTTTGTCCGTCAGAATTGTCTACACGCAATCAGAATTTAAACGATCGGATTTTGTTGGAAAAAATTTTAGATCCTGCTCTCAAACTTTGTATGCCGGAAATTCTGACGGAAAAAGTCAGATGGAGCCCACACGTGGTCAGATTTTCCGACAACAAGATCCATGTGTACAGGGCATAATGATGTCTGGTGACAAGCAGTGCAAGCGCACAAACCATATATAGAGTAAGACAACGTGTACCTAAATAAGAAAGTAAGTGCTATAAACCATCAATTGCATATAATAAGATGCCTGGCTACAACTATGCAAGGAGCCAGAGACTCTATAAACAGAGCCAAAGATGTATTCATCTAAATTATGTTCTGACAATGGTAACCTAAAAAGGCCTTGGTTATGCAAAATACTCACATGGAGCCATGCGCGTGGAATGACCATCAATTCAGAGATGCATGGGATCCTGTCTTGATCCTCCTGCAACCTGATATTGGTTATAGGGCTTCCTGAAATTAGGGAAAGATAGCTAATGGGCTGCAGGTGCCAACCCCTCCCCCACCACCAAGGTGTGGCATCCTCTTGATATAATAATATCATTGGGAATTTGATGCAGGTTTTGGCCTCCCTTACCCTCTGAGGGCATCCCTAGTGTGACTGCTTTTAGGCCATATCAACTTCTCCTGAACTCTGCTCTATGTTATCTTATCAGTACATGTGCGCGGGGTCGTTTATAGTAATTTCTAGGCAGTTGAGTTTAGCATGGAGGAGGGGCCCAAGTAGGGGTTGTAAAGGTTCAGGGTTTAAAAAACAAACAAAAAAACAAACATGTTATACTTTCCACCGCTGTGCAGTTGGTTTTGCAAAGAGCGGCACAATCCTCCTCTTCTGGGGTCCCTCAGTGGCACTTCTGGCTCCTAGCGCTCTCCTTCAGGACACCCGCAGGACTCACCCCCGCGTCATTGGATTTGATTAACAGCAGCGGGAGCCAGCTGGTGTGCTTGTGCCCGTCATGGGAAACACAGGGCTCAGGTAAGTATAACAGGGGCTGGGGGGGGGGGGGGGGCTGCTGAGTGATAGAAGGTTTTTCACCTTAATGCATAGAATGCATAAAATGCTTTAAGGTTAAAAAAAACTTGAGGGTTTACAACCCCTTTAAAGATGGCCCTGCCTGGGGTAGGCCTCTCATGTGACCCTTACTTGGTGCCTAATGAGGAGGGAAACATGGGGAATGTGACAAACAACCACCCCTTACATGCTAAATATGAAGCAGTGTATATAAAATTCTTGACAGAGCTTCCATGCAGTTCCACAATCGCATGTGGTAACAAGATCCAAAAAAAGTAACATGCTAATGATGCAGAGAAATGGCTTGACTGTATGTCTATTCCTCAAAAAATACTTTCATACAGAGGTAATTGTATCTTGAATGTCCATGTTCTAGTAGAACTTACTTAAAATGTTGTTGCCAATGCGGACTGCAACAACATTCAGATGTAGTATACCAAATAGTAGACTGCCTACAAACTGATTCTGCTGCATAAAACAGGAAATGAAAAGAAATTATATCCTGTGTGCACAATAATGTATATGCACACTGAATGATGCATTCACCTGTAATTGCTGGTACTTGCATTTATGTAATGGCATGGGGTATATAGGATGGGAAATATCCCCTACAGATCAGTCCTGCTGCATGTGACACAAATGTTGATGGAAAGTAATGCTCAGTCCTGCGTGCATAGCAAAATACAAATTCAGTCTGATATAACTTGAATAATGCCTTGTCTTGGCAGAAATGTATTATGTGACCTCATGGAGATGTCATGAGCCCTAATATGTTTTGCCTGTAAAGGCTTGCTCAGAGGGCAGGGTCAACTATTTCCTCCTGACATCTGTTTTAAAATCCACTGCCTGGGCCAGTACAGCATACTAAGGTATGGCCTAGATCAGTGATGGCGAACCTTGGCACCCCAGATGTTTTGGAACTACGTTTCCCATGATGCTCATGCACTCTTCAGTGTAGTGGAGCATCATGGGAAATGTAGTTTCAAAACACCTTTTTATTTTGATGATTATGGACTTACAGCTAGTGAAAACCCAAAATTCAGTATCTCAGAAAATTTGAATTTTACATAAGACCAAAAAAAAAAAAAAGGATTTTTAATACAGAAATGTGGGCTTACTGAAAAGTATGTGCGGGTACAGTATAGTATGCACTCAATACTTGGTAATTTTGCATGAATTCCCACATCAATGCAGTATGGCATGGATTGTGATCAGCCTGTGGCATTGCTGAGGTGTTATGTAAGACCACGTTGCTTTGATAGTGGCTTTCAGCTCATCTGCATTGTTGGATCTGGTGTCTCTCATCCTCCTCTTGACAATAACCCACAGATTCTCTATGGGGTTTAGGTCAGGTAAGTTTGCTGGTCAATCAAGCACAGTGATATGATAATTAAACCAGGTATTGGCACTTTTTGCAGTGTGGGCAGGTGCCAAGTCCTGCTGGAATATGAAATCAACATCTCCATAAAGCTGGTCAGCAGAGGGAAGAATGATGTGCCTTTGAACTTCCTGGTAGAGGGCTGCACTGACTTTGGACTTGATAAAACACAGTGGACGAACGCCAAAAGATGAAGCTCCCATAAATCATCACTGACTGTGGAAAGTTGCAACTTGGATTCAGTACCTCTCCATTCTTCCTCCAGATTCTTTAACCTTGATTTCCAAATTAAATGCAAAATTTTCCATAGTCTGTGATGATTTAGGGAGCCATCTGCTGGTGTTGGTCCACTGTGTTTTAGCAAGTCCAAAGTCAGCATAGCTCTCTACTAGGAAATTCTAGAGCACTTAAAGTGGAGTTCCACCCAAAAATGGAACTTCCGCTTTAAGCACTCCTTGCCCTTTACATGCCACATTTGACATGTCATTTTTTTGGTGGGGGAGTGGGGGCTTCGTTAGGAGGGGGAGTTCCTGTCCCACTTTCTCCTTCTGCCCAGGGACTGCCAAGGCTACTCCTCCTTTCACCTTAGGTGGCCTCTCCCTCTAGACCAGTGATGGCGAACCTTGGCACCCCAGATGTTTTGGAACTACATTTCCCATGATGCTCCACTACACCGCAGAGTGCATGAGCATCATGGGAAATGTAGTTCCAAAACATCTGGAGTGCCAAGGTTCGCCATCACTGCTCTAGACGTTCTCCTGGGACAAGTGAAAGAAGGATCCACCGCTCCAGGCTGATCCACCAAGAAACTGGCCAAACTTCTCCTGGGACAAGTGACAGGTCCCAGGAGATCACCTGCCAACTTCGGGAGCGCAGCGTGACTCGCACATGAAGCCGAAAGCTGTCACGGCCTGGTGTCCAGAGTGGCTATGGAGGCACCGGCAGAGAGGAGGGGGAGAGGAGAGACGCTCCTTTCGGCCGCATCGCTGGACCATGGAACAGGTAAGTGTCTGTTTATTAAAAGACAGCAACTACACTTTTTGTAGCTGCTGACTTTTAATAAACATAAAAAGCCTGTAACTCTGCTTTAATGCTTCCCTCTGCTGACCAACTTTATGGAGATGCTGATTTCATATTCCAGCAGAACTTGGCACCTGCCCACACTGTCAAAAGTACCAATACCTGGTTTAACCACTTAAATATATAACTCTGTGTGTAACGCATCTATTTAAAATATGAGTTTCACTTTTTGAATTAAATTACTGAAATAAATTAACTTTTAGATGATGTTCTAATTTTATGAGATGCACCTGTATATTGTATTCTGAATATCTAGTAAATAAGGCAAATAAATTATAGGGGGCATACACAAATGAAAAAACTTCACAAAAATGCATAAAGAAATGGAAAAAAAATGTGGAAAAAATCTTGTTTACATAAAACAAGCATTAAAGTAATATTGAAGGCTGACATGTCATACTTACCCGTTCTGTGTAAAGGGAAGCCCGAAAACGCAGGCTGGACAGAGGTGCAGGGCTGGCATGACTGATGCTAGGTAGCCCCTATAGGGTTAAACCTAGTGAGAAGACAGAGGGAGGGGTGGAGCGGCAGGAGGGAAAGAGGAGATGGCGGAGCGGTATAAAAGTAAGGGGAGGAGCTACGGCAGGAAGCGTGGGGTCACAAGCAGGAAGTTGGCCAGGAGTGAGGACGCACAGGACGAGCTCCGGCGGCACGGCGGCATCGCGGGCGGGACGGGTGGGTTTTTGGCACACGGGGGGGCTTTTGCTGGACTGTCATAGCATGGGGGACGTAGCGGAGCTTTTGGAGCGGCTCCGGGCGGCAGCGGGAACACGCGGGACGGACTGGTTGCAAGAGCAGGTGGCAGCCATTACACGTGCGGCGGCGGGGGGGCCTGTAGGAGGGGGGGATGGCACACCACGCGCTCGGCGGTCCAGGCCACCGGAGCTCTTCTCACCTGGCCCCTCCACCAGAGTCCAGCGCCCTACCAGGAGCCCGATAGCGGACCCGCCGCCCCCCCCCCCCCCGCAAAACGGTCTTCAGCGGGGGCTCGGGGGGGGGGGTCCGGGCGGAATCCTATTCGTGGGCGGGACTCGGGGAGTGGGGGATTGGAGGCAGCGGTCACCTCCTCCCCACCCGCGCGGTCAGGGGACGGACGGAGCACGGTTCCCCTTGCGGCCGCGGTGCTGCCGCCGCGGGGGGAGACACGGCGGGGGAGATCCAGCGACACACCTGCGCGTCCGCTACCAGACGCGGCGGGCAGGTCGGAGCGGAGCGGAAGTGGAGCCCGGAGGGTGGACGGGGACAGGCCTACGGGGGCCCGCACGTGGACGCAGTGCGGGCGCCTTGCTCGGCAGGAGGGTCGGTCGGGCCTGCTGCGACGACGGAGCATCTACTAGCACAGCTGCTGCACCCCCGGGCTGCTCCACGGCCGGAGGGTCTGTTACGCCTATGCCGTCCGCGGCGGATGCGCGTTCCGAAGGGGAGCTGTCGGGTTCCGAAGAGGACGTCCTTGGTCGAGTGGAGGCGGCTGGAGTTTCCGGAGGGACGGCTGACGGGAGGGGACCCACGCAGCCAGGTAAGGGGCTTCATTTTCCTTCTCACGTTTTGCCTGATGCTTTGGGGTGTCTGTCGGGGGGAGTAGGTGGGGGCGCGGCGTGGGGCCGCGCGGGGGGGGGGTGCCGCGGGAGGCGGGCGGTTTGCCTGCCTCAGGCAGGACCCAGGGATCGTTGCAGGCGTTGTTGGGGGGTTTACAGGATCTGCTGCAGAGGTTTGCTGACGGGGCGTCCGCGGGCCCCCCGCAGGTTGCGCCTTGGGTAGGTGGTCTTGGGGCTGGGTTGGGCTCGAGTTCCCTTCCGGGGGACGGGGCATCCCGTGGGGGTGGGGCATTACAGGGGCCCGGGGCTGGGGTGTTCGCGTCGCTGGAGGCGGGCTCCCCCTCGGGGGTGCAGGCGCCGGTGTCCGGGAGTGTGGAGGTAAGTTCGCGGCAGGAAGTGCCGGTGGCTGGAGCATCCTCGGTAAGTACGGGGGACGACCTGACGGGAAAAGAGGCCGCGGCTCGGGTGGACTTGGTGCGGCTGGCTGACGCGGCCAGGTGTGAGGTTTATGTCTGTTACGAAGGGCCATTGGGGGCGCATCTCAAGCAGGAGGTACGGGAGAAGATCAAGAAGGGTGAGTATGTGGAGATCTTTTCGTTGCTTCCCTTGGAAAAATTCAATTTGGATAGGGTCAAGCCAGATAGCTCTAAGAAAGATGATGAGGAGAAGAGGCGGTATCGGCTGATACCGCGGACTTTCCCCAATTGGCTGCAGGCGTTTGCCATTCTGGCCAGCGTGATTGGCGAAACGGCGCCGGAGCATTGCTCGGCCCTATTTTGTTACATGGACGCTATCGGGGAGGCGCATAGGGTGTATGGGGGTACGGCTTGGCTGCGTTACGACGAGCAGTTTAGGCAACGGCGGGCGGTGCGGCCTGATATTCGGTGGGATCACAAGGATATCAGCCTTTGGATGCGGTTGATGGCGTCGGCGCGGACGCCGTCGCAGTTTTTTCAGGGGGGGGCCGGGGGAACCCCCGCCTCTGGACTTCCGGCCGGGAAAAAAATGGGTGTTTGCTGGCAGTTTAACGAAGGGGCCTGCAAGTTCGGGGGGTCCTGTCGATTTAAACATGAGTGTTCCGGTTGCGGTGGCTCTCACTCCCTCTCCCGTTGTTTTAAAAAGGGCAAGCGTGCCGGGGAACCTGCGTTCAAGGGGAGCAACCCCGGTGAGGGTGGAAAGGATGCGTCCTTTTCTAAATAGGTACCCGGACAAAAGGGCTGCGCGGGTGCTGGGGGAGGGGTTTGCGGTGGGGTTTCGGATTCCGTGTTCATTAGAAGTTGTTCCTCCGTTGGCTAGGAACTTGAGGTCCGCCTTGCAGCATCCGGGGGTGGTTAGCGACAAATTGGCTAAGGAGGTTGCCTTGGGTAGGATGAGTGGCCCGTTCGTGGAACAGCCGTTGCCGGTTTTGGTGGTGTCGCCGTTAGGGGTGGTGCCTAAGAAGGAGCCTAACAAGTTCCGGCTTATCCATCATCTGTCCTTCCCAAAAGGGGGTTCCGTGAACGATGCCATCGATCCCGAGGCCTGCACGGTGTCTTACACGTCGTTTGACGCGGCGGTGGGCTGGGTGCGGCGTTACGGTAAGGGGGCCCTTATGGCGAAGTCTGACATTGAGGCGGCGTTTCGGCTGTTGCCGGTGCACCCGGAGAGCTTTTGGCTCTTGGGGTGTTATTGGCAGGACCGGTTTTACGTGGACCAGTGCTTGCCCATGGGCTGTTCCGTGTCCTGTGCCTTGTTTGAACTGTTTAGTTCATTCTTGGAATGGGTGGTGCGCGACGTGTCGGGCTGGGCGTCGGTGATTCATTACCTGGACGACTTTCTCGTCGTGGGCCCCCCGTCCTCCAATGTGTGTGCGATCCTTTTGGCCACGTTGCAGCACATTGCGGATCGTTTTGGGGTGCCGTTGGCGGCCGACAAAACAGAGGGGCCGGCCACGGTCTTGAGTTTTTTGGGCATTGAAATAGACACGGAGGTGATGGAGTGCCGCTTACCGGAGGACAAAGTCGAGGGACTGAAGCAGGAGCTGCGGGAGTTGGTCGGCGTGCGGAAAGTGCAGCTGCGGAAGTTGCAGTCGGTCCTGGGTAAGTTAAATTTTGCTTGCCGGATCATTCCGATGGGGCGGATATTTTGCCGACGGCTGTCGGGGGCTACGGCGGGTGTTCTGGTTCCGACCCACTTCATTCGGTTGACAAGGGAACTTAGGGAGGACTTGAGGATTTGGCAGACTTTCTTGGAAGGCTTCAACGGACGGTCGGTGTGGATGAAGGGGCCGGTGAGTAATTTTGACGTGGAGTTGGTGACAGATGCGGCAGGGTCAGCGGGCTATGGGGCCTTTTTTCAGGGGCAATGGAGCGCGGAGGCGTGGCCCCGGTCGTGGGTGGAGGCGGGGTATGCGAAGAACCTGGTGCTGCTGGAATTGTTTCCGGTGGTGCTGGCGATGGAACTGTGGGGGGAGTCGTGCCGGGATCTGAAGATCAGGTTGCACTGTGACAACATGGGAGTGGTGCAGGTGATCAATCGGATGTCGGCGTCTTCGCAGCCGGTGATCCGGCTGCTGCGCCACCTGGTGCTGAGGTGTTTGCAAGCGAACGTATTTTTGTATGCCGTTCACGTACCGGGGGTGGACAATAACGTGGCTGATGCCTTATCTCGATTCCAGTGGGAGAGGTTTCGGGCATTGGCTCCGGAGGCGGCGAGAGAGGGGTGGCTCTGGGAGGTTGCGTTGGAATCGCCACGGACTGGATCAGGAGGTCGGTGAGCGGTGCGACCTGGGCGGCATACAGTAAGGTGTGGAAGGAATGGATGGACTTTTCACGGCTAGCGGACGCTGAGCTGGGTGGGGGTGGCGATAAGGGGCTGTTGGTGTTGTGCTTTGTAGCTAAGATCATGGAACGCTTGGGGTCGGTGTCCTTGCTTGAGCGTAAGCTTGCGGCGCTGGCCTTTTGGTTTAAGTTGCGGGGGGAGGTTGATCACACAAAAGGTTTTTGGGTCAAGCAGGCGGTTAAGGGGTACAAGAAGGGCAATCCACGGAGGGATATGAGGAGGCCGGTGACCTTCCAGGTCTTGCAGGTTATCTGCGAGCGGTTGGGGGAACAGTGCACTTCTGATTATGAGGTGCGGTTGTTCCGAGCGGCTTTTTCATTGGCGTTCTTTGGGGCGTTTCGGGTGGGGGAGTTAGTCAGTCCGGCAAAGACTGTTGGGGGGGGTCTGTTGGGTCAAGATGTGACCTTGGGAGCTGATAGGGTGCGTTTGTGGCTGCGTAGGTCCAAGACGGATCAGACTGGGACTGGGGTGGACGTATGGTTGTTTGCGCTGCCGGGGTCGGGATTATGCCCGGTGAGGGTGGTTTCGGAGTTCCTGGGGGTTCGGCCGCAGGGGGTGGGCCCGTTGCTGGTGCATCAAGACGGCACCTTTTTATCTCGTTTTCAATTTGTGGCTGTGTTTCGGAGGTGTCTGCGGGCCGGGGGTTTGGATTGCTCTCAGTTTGCCTCCCACTCCTTCCGCATTGGGGCAGCCACTGAGGCGGCCAGGTGCGGGTTGGACGAGGCTGTGGTCAAGAGGATTGGGCGCTGGGAATCACGGAGGTTTCGGTCGTACGTGCGGCCACACCTGATGTAGGCGGTGTTCGGGGTTTGGTTCATGTTTTACAGGTGGCGGGGGGGGGGTGTATGTGTTAGGGGGTCGTGGTCGGGTTTTTGCATAGTTGCTTTAGTATTTTGTTTTTCCTTTCAGATGGAGGTCGCGAACGCCTTGTCTGGATATTGGGGCACTCCTATGTTTTTTGGGGTGCCAGGAGAGCAGATGTCAGGCCGGAAGGAAGGCAGCTGGGGATTTCCCGGGGGGAGGCAAGCATACGGTGGTTGGGGATCCCCGGGCTTAAATGGGACAGGGTGGTGCGGGATTTTCATAGGTACGCCAGACTGGATAGGCCCCCGGATGTGTTGGTGTTGCATGTGGGGGGGAACGACTTGGGGGTCCGGTCCACCAGGGACATCGTTTCGGATGTAAAGAGGGATTTTCTCATGCTCCGGAGGGATTTTCCGAGTATGGTGGTGATCTGGTCGGACATTGTTGCGCGGACCGCGTGGCGTATGGCTCGCTCTGTGGTTCGACTCAACAAAGCTAGAATTAAGGTTAATAAGGCCCTGGGGAGGTTTGTGTCCCGGAATGGGGGATTGGTGATACGGCACACGGAGTTGGAGGTGAATGTGGGCATGTACCTTAGGGGGGATGGCGTACATCTCACGGCAGTGGGAACTGACCTTTGGACCCTGGGGGTGCAGGGGGGGATTGAGAGGGCTCTGCGGGTGTGGAGGGGCCCTTAAGGCTAAGGTGGTCATCCTTGCGGGCGGTGGCGGTGTCTTTGGTCTTTGACGGGGTAAAGGAAATTAGGTGATGGAACGGTGTGGGGGGCTCATAGGTGGTATGTCCACCTTTTTGGTGTATCCCAGTGGAAGGGTAGGCTGGGATACGGGTTTGGTGACACTGCGGGAAGGTGGGGTTGTCTCCGGGCTGTTAAACGGCCGGAGGCCTTGTATGGTACAAATTTGGTCCCGCAGCGGGTTTGGAAAAGGGTAACGTTAAATGGAACCGAGGTACCGTCAAAGACCAAACGACTGGGAGTTGTAATTGCTGCTGCAATATATATATAAGTATGTTTCTATTTAACATTAAAGTTATTTATTTTATTTTGGTTAAAAGTTTTGGTTAAATAAAAGGCTGCTATGGCCAATTTATACTCCAAACTCCGGTGTGGTCTATTTATTGGGAATGGGAGAGGGTAAAATGGAATGGTACAGGTATGGGTAGTAAAAGGGAATATTTACGGAAGGGGTAATTACCGAATGCATAGGTCAAGGGAAGCCCGAAAACGCAGGCTGGACGGAGGTGCAGGGCTGGCATGACTGATGCTAGGTAGCCCCTATAGGGTTAAACCTAGTGAGAAGACAGAGGGAGGGGTGGAGCGGCAGGAGGGAAAGAGGAGAGGGCGGAGCGGTATAAAAGTAAGGGGAGGAGCTACGGCAGGAAGCGTGGGGTCACAAGCAGGAAGTTGCCCGCCCACCCGCCCCTTTAGGTTAAGATGCTGTGTTTGTTTTCAGGTTGTTGTCGGTTGTCTCATTTTTCTTGCAGGTTCGGTTGAGGAGGTCGTCATAGCAGTGGAAGGCGGTGTCTTTGGTCTTTGACGGGGTAAAGGAAATTAGGTGATGGAACGGTGTGGGGGGCTCATAGGTGGTATGTCCACCTTTTTGGTGTATCCCAGTGGAAGGGTAGGCTGGGATAGGGGTTTGGTGACACTGCGGGAAGGTGGGGTTGTCTCCGGGCTGTTAAACGGCCGGAGGCCTTGTATGGTACAAATTTGGTCCCGCAGTGGGTTTGGAAAAGGGTAACGTTAAATGGAACCGAGGTACCGTCAAAGACCAAACGACTGGGAGTTGTAATTGCTGCTGCAATATATATATAAGTATGTTTCTATTTAACATTAAAGTTATTTATTTTATTTTGGTTAAAAGTTTTGGTTAAATAAAAGGCTGCTATGGCCAATTTATACTCCAAACTCCGGTGTGGTCTATTTATTGGGAATGGGAGAGGGTAAAATGGAATGGTACAGGTATGGGTAGTAAAAGGGAATATTTACGGAAGGGGTAATTACCGAATGCATAGGTCATGGTTTTATACAGAGCAGCCCCAGGTCTCCTCTTCTTGGCTCCCCCGCCGGGTCTCTTGGCCATTCCCTCCTGCCAAGTGCCTCATAGCAAGGAGCTTGCTATGGGGGCACTCAAGCAGGCTCGCTCCCAGTCTGTCCATTCAGACTCCATTCAGAGTGAGGCTCAGGCCCTGCCCCTGCTCAGTCCTCATTGGCTCACTGGCTGTGATGGACAGTGGGGGGGGCTAATGTCTACCGCTGCTGTCTCAGCCAGTGAGGTGGCAGAGACCCCGGAGAGCTGCTGCTCTCGTACACATCGCTGGATCGAAATGGGGCTCAGGTAAGTTTTGGGGGGGGGGGGGCTGCTGCACATAGAAGGTAGAAAACCTTGAGCACTTACAACCACTTTAGGGGAATTATTTAATCATCATTGAACCCTGTTCTTTTGATATATTGTTGCTATATTATGCAATGTTTTTGCTCAGGGCTGCATGTCTAGTCATGCTATTGCCTGTATTCAGCATATAGAAGGGTCACTGACAAGTAAAAAAATACATTGGGGAAATGAATCAAAACTGGAGCAGAATCTGGTACACCTGTGCATGACAACCAATCAGCTTCTATCTTCAGTTTGTTCAGTTACAGTAAGCTTTGAAAATGAAAGATAGAAGCCAATTTGTTGCCATACAAAGCTGTTCCAGATTCTGGCTGTTCCAGTTGCTATGATAAATTTCTCTCATTGAGACAATATTACAAACAAAATTTCTACTTTCTCAGCTATCTGAGAGTTATTCCCTCACACAAAAATCGAATTTCAGCACAATAATGCTCATTGCCCTACTGTGCAGCAAAGCTGTAAAGATTGTTTTTATTTCACTATATTAAAGTGACAATAAACAATATCCTTATTTTTTTTAATTCTATAAACCATACTTATCTGATACTTAATGGCCTTCTCTTTGTAACATCCTCCATCCTCCATAAGCTCCCATATCTTTTGCCCCTCACTTTCATATTTTTGAAATGAGCAGTCCACATTAGTTGTCAGTGAAGCAAACATACGCAAATAGTTTTTTTTTAAACAAGGGTTTAGTGTCACTTTAATGTTAATGACTGGTAGGGATGAGTCGAACACCTCCCGGTTTGGTTCACATCAGAACCTTCGAACGAACCGAAAATTCATACGAACTTTAGAACCCCATTAAGGTCTATGGGATTACCAGCCCCTTTGGGTCTTGTACAGATATTAAGGGGAATCCTGTACACGAATAAAAAAAAGTAAAGGCGTGGGGCCCCCAGGCCCTATATACTCAGAACAGCAGTATACAGGCGGTGCAAACAAGACAGCAACTGTGTAAGTTTGTTGTATTAAGTAAAATCTGTTTGTAATTTTGAAGTGGTAAATTTTTAAAGTGTAGCTCCAGTCAAACAATCTATTTTTAAGCTTTTTGGAAAATATAGGCAAGGGTTATCACCCCTGTATAATTATTTTGGCCGTCCGTCGTTTTTCATCTCACTTACTGTTGTCTCCTTCTGTTTGCAAGTAGGAGACGTTTGTAAGTTGGGTGTTTGAAAGTAGGGGCCTGCCCTATATGCTTTGCAGAAATTTGGCCCTAAGGTGTTGGTGTTGCCACAAGTTAACACTGTAAGCCCTCAAAGTGACTCTTGGTGAGTGCTGGAGCACCCTGCTGTGAACTATCATATCAAGAATTGCAATTACATGCCATTGTTGAACAGTGGTAGAAAAATTGGGCCTTTGGTGGTTGTGGTGGTGGTGGTGCTGGTGCCACAACACTGTAAGTCCTCACAGTTACTCTCGGTGGGCGCTGGAATGGGTCCTGCTGTGAAATATTATATCAAGAATTGTAATTACATGCCTCTGTTAAACAAGGGCTGAAAAATTAGGCCTTAGGCACTGGTGCCACAACACTGCAACACCTCACAGAAACTCTATTTGGAGAGCAGGAATGAGCCCTGCTGCAAAGTATTGCATCAAAAATTGTAATTACACGCCCCTGTTAAACAGGGACTGAAAAATTGGGCCTTTGGCACTGGTGCTGGTGCCACGACACTGCAACCTCTCCCAGATACTCTAGTTGGAGTGCAGGAATGAGCCCTGCTGCAAAGCATTGTATCAAAAATTGTAATTACACGCCCCTGTTAAACAGGAGCTGAAAAATTGTGCCTTAGGCGTTGGTGCCACGACACTGCAACCACTCCCAGATACTCTATTTGGAGTGCAGGAATGAGCCCTGCAGCAAAGTATTGCAACCAAAAATTTTAATTACATGCCCCTGTTGAACAGGGGCTGAAAAATTGGGCCTTAGCCACTGGTGGAGGCGCCCAGAACCAAAAATGTTCTTCCAAGCTGTCAGCAGGATCATTGAGGAGGAAGAGGATAGTCAGTCAACATAACAGGATAGTCACTCAGCATCAGCATAGGCAGTCTTGAAGTGATGTGACATTTCAAAAAAAATTATTCGGTTACATCAGCTTCAGGTGCTTGGTAGCTGGTGGTGATCCAAGAATGATTCATCTTTATGAAGGTCAGTCAATCAACCGAGTCGGTGGACAGGCTACAAAGCCTCCAGCAGCACTGAACGTGTGTTCCGAAAGAACGCTGGATGCAGGACAGGCCAGTAGCTCAATTGCATACTGTGCAAGCTCTGGCCAGTGATTCATCCTCAAGACCCAGTAACCCAGAGGATTTTCGGTGGGAAAGGTGTCCAAGTCTGACCTTGCCCCTAGGTTTTCCTGCACCATGTAAATCAGACGCTGGCGATTGTTGCTGGAACCAATCATACCTTGGGGCTGTGGACTAAAAAATTGTCTGAACGCTTTGGTCAGATGGCCACCTTCTCCACCGCTCCTTCTGTGACTGACCGAAGCCTCAAAAACACGTTGTCCAGGACCTGAAGCTTGTAACCTCCCAGTCTGTGGGAACGCGTTGCACAAACCTTTCTGCAAGGCCTCCCAGAGATGTCTCATCCTCTGCTCCCTCTGCAACGGCAATATAAGGTCTGCAACCTTACCCCTGTACCGTGGATCAAGGAGTTGACAGCCAGTAATGATCCCTCTCCTTGATCCAAAGAATATGAGGATCCTTCCGCACGCTTTGCAGGATCAGGGAGGCCATGCAGCATAGGTTAGCTGAGGCATTCGGTCCAGAGTCCTCTGGGTCACTAAGGATGACATGATCTGCAGCCACCTCCTCCCAGCCACATACAAGTCCACGGGTTTGTTGGGACTGTAAATCATCCCTAAAAGAGTGCTGATGCTGAGTGCCAGGCTCCACCTCCATGCCACAATCCTCCTCCTCTTCCTGTGTGATCGGACAGCAATTGGACAGCAGGAACACTTTCTGGATAAAGAGGGCCTCTGTTCTGCCTCAAGTGCCCTGTCCATTATTCCACGCAGCGTATGCTCCAACAGGTGGAAAAGTGGTACAGTGTCACTGATGCATGCACTGTCACTGCTCACCATCCTTGTGGCCTCCTCAATTGGTGACAGGACAATGCATGCATCCCTGATCATGCTCCACTGGCGTGGTGAAAAAAAAACCAAGCTCCCCTGACCCTGTCCTGGTGCCGTAGTCACACAGGTACTCATTGATAGCACTCTGCTGCATGTGCAGCTGCTGCAGCATGGCCAACGTTGACTTCCACCTGGTGGGCATGTCACAGATAAGGCGGTTTTTGGGCAGGTTCAACTCCTTTTGGAGCTCAGCCAGCCGAGCACTGGCATTATATGATCAGCGGAAATGCACACAGACTTTCCTGGCCTTCCTCAGGACATCCTGTAAGCCCGGGTACCTGCCCAAGAACTGCTGCACCACCAAGTTAAGGACGTGAGCCACACAGGGCACATGGGTCAGTTATCCCTGTCGGAGGGCGGAGAGGAGGTTGGTGCCATAGTCGCAAACCCCCATTCCTGGCTTAAGCTGGTGTGGTGTCAACCACCTCTCAGCCTGCCCCTGCAGAGCTGAAAAAATATCTGCTCCAGTGTGGCTCCTGTCCCCTAAGCACACCAGCGCAAGCACGGTATGGCATCTTTTTGCCTGTGTACTTGCGTAGCCCCTTAAATGCCTATGGAGCACCGCTGGTTCCCGAGGACGAAACACAGGAAGAAGCCATGGAGGAAGAAGAAGAGGAGGGGGTGGAGGAGAGAGACGTGTCACAACCAGTAGTAGCATTTTGGAGGCGGGGTGGCGAGCCAACCTCCAACACTACTGCACCTTGTCCTGTATCCTTCCCAGCTGCCAGAAGAGTGACCCAATGCGCTGTGGAAGATAGGTAACGTCCCTGTCCATGCCTGCTGGACCATGAGTCAGTGGTAATATGCATCTTACTGCTGACTGCCCTGTCCAGTGAGGCATGGACATTGCCTTTCACATGCCAGTAGAGGGCCATGTCTACCAACTGAAAAGGCTAGCATTCAACCGCTGGGCATGTGGATGGCTGGGAGTGAACTTCTTTCAACTGTCCAGCAGCTGGGGCAAACCTGGCAGTATGCTGCAGCTGGTGGAACATGACTGCCAGATTGCTGTCCTTCTTGAGCATCCTCTCTCTCTGGGCTCACACTACTGTCTTCCTCTAGCTGGGTATCATCAGAGCCTCCAAAATGCTGGGCTTCCTCCTGGAGCATGTACCCAACATTGTGCTCAAACAGTTCGTGGACTCTTCAGAGGACACGTGGGTCTAGGGAAGGAGTAACTGATGACAGTACCCTGAGCCTGGGTGAGAGAGGATGAGGAGGATGAGAAGGGCTTGGTCATCCACTCTACCAAGTCTTTGGCATGTTGCGGCTCAACACGTCCAGCTGGCGAAAATAAGGACAAGCATGTCCTATGGTCACGTGCTAATGAGGATGCACTGCGTCCATGACCAGCACTTTTGCCTCTAGACACAGAGCCTGCTTGCTCTCTTTTATTGGCTCGTGACTGTCTGCCTCTCCTTGTTGGCCTTCCAGACATACTAATGGCCTGCGGGGAGATGAGAATACCAGCAAAAAGCTTTAAGTGCACACTGAGCAGATGACACAGTACACCGACTGTAATTACAGCAGCTGCCTGCCTGTGGTATAGGATCTGAAGAACACAAGCAATTGGGGTAGCTTCAGGTGTATACTGTGCAGGTGGCACAATACACCAACTGTAACTGCTGCAGCTGCCTGTGGTATAGGAACAGAACAACACCAGCAATTGGGGTAGCTTCAGGTGTATACTGTGCAGGAGGCACAATACACCCACTGTAACTACTGCAGATGCCTGTGGTATAGAAACAGAATAACAACAGCAATTGGGGGTGGCTTCAGGTGTATACTGTGCAGGAGGCACAATACACCAACTCTAACTGCTGTAGCTGCCTATGGTATAGGAACAGAACAACACTAGCAATTGGGGGTAGCTTCAGGTGTATACTGTGCAGGAGGCACAATACACCCACTGTAACTGCTGCAGATGCCTGTGGTATAGAAACAGAACAACACCAGCAACTGGGGGTAGCTTCAGGTGTATACTGTGCAGGAGGCACAATACACCAACTCTAACTGCTCTAGGTTCAATCACAAGAAAAGAAGACACTGTCCCTGCCTATCCTATCTCTCTGATAGGCGGCCTTATATAGTGTGGGGCGTGTATTAAACCCCCTGAGCTATAATTGGCCACAGGCAGGATATGGCTCTCCTCGCTGCCAGCACTATGATTGGCCAAGCATACGGGTCACAGTGCATGCATGGCCAATCATCAGCCAGCAATGCACTGCGATGGCAGTCCTCAAATTTTCCACTCTCATTTTACAAGTGGAAAATGGTTTCTGGCACGCGTGGGCTGCCTCTGAGCAGGAGGGGCGAGCACCGCCAGCAGGCGTGGTTGACTGGGAGCTGTTCCCCCAGCGATCGCCCCAGAGGAAGAGAGAGTGGAGGAAGAGGTGAGCTGGCTGGATCACAGAGCGGGAATTGCCCACTGTAACAGCTTACAGTTGAATTGCCATCTGTTCGCAGTCACACACAGTCCTGCCTCCTGACCCGGCGCCTATAACAGACAGAACACATCCCAGCATTTGACTGGAGTTCTGTCTGTCACAGGTGCCGGGTCAGGAGGCGGGGCTGTGTGTGACTGAGAGCGGACTGCAATTCAAAAGTAAGCTGTTACAGCGTGCAATCCCCGCTCTGTGATGATCCGACTGCCCTCTCTCTTCCTCTGCACCGGTCATGCTGCAATGATGGGCAAAGGCGAGACGGCAATGATTGGCATAGGTCATGCTGCAATGATGGTCACACTGCAATGATAGGCACAGGTCACGCTACAATGGGCACAAGTCATGCTGCATTGGTGGGCCCTGGTCACGCTGCAATGATGGGCACAGGCAAGTCTGCATTGGTTACACTGCAATGATGGGCACAGGTGAGGCTGCATTGGTAGGCACTGGTTACACTGCATTGATGGGCACTGGTCACGCTGCATAGATGGGCACTGGTCAGTCTGTATTGATGGGCACATATGAGGCTACATTGATGGGTATAGGTGAGGCTGCATTGATGGGCACAGGTGAGGCTGCATTAATGGGCACTGGTGAGGCTGCATTAATGGGCACTGGTGAGGCTGTATTCATGGGCACTGGTGAGGCTGCAGTGATAAAGTTGTTGTTCATATTTATTTTTGTAACTTAACTCTGCATAAAACATTTAAGTGTAATTTCATGAGATAATTTAGGGGCAGGGTAGGGGTTGGGTGGGGCAACTGGTGGCGAGTAACCCTTAAGGCTTGGCTTGTAGCTCAGGACTTGAAATTTTGAGCCCTGCTGTAGAGTACAGTACATGACACAGGACACCCTGCCAAACTGCCCCTATTACTCTGCTTGCTACAAAACTGAGGACTCAGAGTAGGGTAGGCTTATGGGGACATGTTATGGGGTCCACAAAAGCTTGCCAGTGTCTTGTCACCTGAAAGTTCAAGCCTATAACCTTTGATGTATGAATTGTCTGTGTCCTCTACTGTACTCCAAGATATAACATTTACAGGTAAGTCAAAATTCCTTATTATTTTAAACATAGCCAATCTTTTATAACCCACATGGGTCTTTTTTTCCTGTGGAGAATCAGGTGCTGTTGGGCAAAGACTAATGCGCACCACATCAATTAGTGTGTACCAATTTGGTGGCAAGCCATAGCTTGAACCTGGTAAGCTTCAAGGAAGGTAAAATTCTCAGTTAATGGAAGTCGGAGTCATCATCTTAACTGATTCGACTTGTGGCATGTGAATTGAAAAATGAAAAAAAATGTGGCATGGGGTCCCCCCTCAAGACCATGCTAGACCCTTTGCTTTTGCTATAGATCTAGAGGGGAAATCCCACGCCAAAAAAAATTGTATGGGTCCCCTCCAAAATCCATACCGGACCCTTATCCCAGCATGCAGCCCAGCAGGTCATGAAAGGGGGACAAGCGAGTGCCCACCCTCCCTCCTGGGCCATATAACGCCACATGCCCTCAACATAAGGGTTTTGGGTGCTTTTGGGCCCCAAAGCACCCTGTCCCCATGTTGATGGGGACAAGGGCCTCTTCCCAACGACCCTAGGCAGTGGTTGTAGGGGTTTGCGGGCAGGGGGCTTGTCAGAATCTGGAAGCCCCCTTTAACAAGAGGGCCCCAAGATCCCCCCCCCCCTGTGAATGAGTGTTTTATACTCGGATCAAAATTGCATCCCATTAATTGAATTCGCATGGAAGTAAGACATGAAGTCGCAGGGCAAAGTCGAATCAGAATTCCGTGTCCGATTAGTGTGAGAATAGCCTTAATTATTATATCCTATGGTAGGGACTAGCATGGGAGTCTGGAGGTTTACTGCACATTGGGCAAGTGGACCATTGTCAATAGCATCCAAGGAGAATGAGGGAACAACCTACACAAGAGAAAGTTGAAGCTAAGAGGCTCCAAAAATCCCCAGAATTCGTATTCATCGCTCCAGCAAATGGTTCACTGCTTTTTTCAGTAATTTACACAACGCATGAGATAAACATTCATGCATTCATAGCACTGTCTTTAGATTTGTTGTATTAAAGCTCAACTCCATCTTTTGACATACTTTATATGAGTAAAGAGGAGGGTGAAGAGGACGGTGCAGAGGAGGGTGCAGTCATATAGTCACAACCTCTGACTCAATCAGAGGAAGCTTTGTATTAATTGATAGAATACATTGCTTTCTCTTAACGGCTGAGTGCTGCTGTGATAGACTGTGTTCAAAGTATGAGACTGGAAGTCTCGGCTCAAACCCAGAACAGCTACATACTGTTTATACCACACATCCAGCAGCCTCACTTGTTAGTGAGGGATATAGTTCACTTGGGCCAAGCTGGCCCAAACAAATTATGTAAAGTATGTCAACAAATCGAGTTTAGATTTTTAGCTGTATAGATTTCAATAAAACGACAGTCGCTTCTCCTTCTCCTCCTCCTCCCTCCTGTGGCTTTTAGCTGCTTTATTGAAATTGATACAGGGAGATTGGTGTGCTTGTAACTCCCCCACCTGCTGCACTGATCACCCCTGACTGTCTCCATATCCTCCTCCAGTCCCCCTCTGTGTCCTCCTCCATGCTCCTCCAGGCTCCTCCGGTCCCCCTCCATTCTCCTGTCCCCCTCCGTGCTCTTCTTCGGTCTCCCTCTGTGCTCTGCTCTGGTCCCCCTCCATGCTCTGCTCGGGTCCCCCTCTGTGCTCCTCTGCCCCTTTTGTCCATGATCTGTCAGGATGGAGAGGAAGGAGCCAGCAAATCTGTCATTTTCTGCCTCCTTCCTTTTCTGAATGGACAGAGTCGCTGACTCTGTCCATTCATAGCTGAGCATTGTAAACTGTGCTTCATTTATGAATGGAGAAGAGCATCTGCCTCCTCTCCATTCATCTCCAGTGCAGATCCAGTGCAGTGCAGCTGCCCTCAGCCCCTCTCCGTGTCTCAAAAGGGAGATGTCAGGGGTCTGTTAAGACCCCTGATATCTCACCAAAGTCCCCCAACAGGGCTGATAAAATAATTTAAAGATAAATAATTGTAATAAATAAATATTTAAAAGGTTAAATTGGAAAAATAATAAAAAAATAAAAAACACATGTCCACTGTCCCCCCCCCCCCCCCCAACTAGTCTCTATATGCAATCTCTGCTTCTTCAGCCTCATCTGAATGATGGCAAGGTCTCTGGAACAATGATCCCCAGAGCCTGAGGGGAGATGCCTGTTGAGAACTTGAGATCCTACGGGCTTCTCCCAGTTGCCAAGTACTGCAAGGTGGCAACTAGCCTCTGCTCCAGAGTGATGGCTTGCCTCATGCAGGTATCCTGCCTGCTGATATAAGGGGTGCGCAAAGCCAACAGACGGTGAAATAAGGGGTCCGTCATCCTGAGATAATTATTCTCCTGGATCTCACGAAGCAAAAGCATGTGCGAGAATTGGTCACGCTGTAGTATACAATTCTTGGTCCATGAACTCCTCCTCGCCCTGTTCATGGACTGGGATCGGGTCAAAGTATGAACTCCAACACCAAGCCCCCACACAGCACAAACTCTACAATGAGTATGTATCTGCGCCATGGTTTCAAAACGGTCGGTTGGTCAGAACGAACTTAAGAGAACACACTGAAGAAAAGCAAGGCCTGTGAAGAGCGAGCTGAAAATCAGCAACGAGCAGACCAGAATGTACTGAGAAACAGATACAAACTGACTACACACACTTAAAACCAGATACAAATCCACAAGCACAAACTGAACAGCAGTAAAACGACCGGAAATAAGCACAAAGCGTGAATCGTCTCTCACCAAACTTCTACTAACATGAGATAAACAAAAGATTAGCAGAAGGAGCCCAAACACTGGGTATGGAACTTTCTTTTTTCCAGTCCTTACGTACGTGCTGTACGTCACCGTGTTCTTGACGATCGGACTTTGGTGTGATCGTGTGTACGCAAGACTGTTTAAGTGGAACTCTATTGGAAAAACCTTCAGAGTTGTGTGTACGCGGCATTACTCTTGCTGTGGCCCAGAGCGGAGCTTGGTTTCTCAGGATTCATAGCAGACTAAACACTGTGATGGCACTGTTTGAGCCATACCTTCCTGGGCACCTGGACTTTTTGTTTTGAATTTGGTTGGGTTTTACCTGAGACCCCAGTATACCTTCCCCTCCCCTCCCAAATGCTCTCTATGAGATGTCAGCTGTGGTGTACATGAGGTGACCCCCTTCCTGTCCTTTTCATGTTGGTACAGATTCCCCATATAGGCCACACCCCTAAGGGTATAGATCCCTATTGGATTGGCTCCCTCAGCCTAACCTACAGATATTTCAAATGCTGGTCGGGCTAATCCTGACATGTTATGATGTTTATATTATATGTGATGATTTTTCACGCCTTTTCTTCTTCTCCTTTTTCTTTTCTCTCTTTATTTGTTTCTTTTCTCTCAGGATCTGCCATTCGCCTTGTCACCCATGCTGAGCTCACCCACTCTTCTGGTGGTTTGCCTGTCCTTCTATTCCACCAGGACGACTTTAAAGGTAATATCATAAAATGTTCATTGTCTCTGTTCTCCGTGCAAGCGTAGTAAGCTATGGTGGGAATCTAAGAAATTAGTGGCACGGGTGGTCTTTCTGCAGTGTAGTAAGGCAACATGGTTTTATATCATATTTCTGGAGTTTTACTTCCTGGTTGATACAGCCAGGTGACCTAAGTTGGAAATTGCAAGTTGACCCAGCAGGGTGTTGATTCATGCCTCCTGGCCAGGGAGTAGAGCTTGGCTCCAGACCACCTGGTGTAATAAAGATTGAAGTGTTTGATTAACACGTCTGCAAACAAAGCTTCAAAGAAAGCCACTGCTGCCAATTTGACTGATGGGTTGAGCTACCAAGATCAAAGAACAGATGTCATTGAAGATCTGACTAGGGTCGGATATCTGCAATTCATGGACACACGCCACCCCTGGTGGACACTACAGCATGCTTCCTGGAGGATGGACAGATATTAGACCAGCTCTCAAATGCTTTTTGTGTAAAAGGGGGGATCACTTCACAAAGTATTGTTCATGGCTAATAATAATAATATGCAAAGGAAATCCCACTACCCTAAAACGGCACCAAGGCGTTATTACGTTTATTCTGCAAGATAGGGTAACAATCCAAGGCTAGAGGCCAAAGTAATCAGAATCATATCCCTTTTAAAACCCAAATGCTGAGGCTACAAACTGAAAATAGTCAATTAAGATAGGAAAGGCATCACTATGTAGAACAGCTGCATAAACACAAAATGGAGGTAGCTACATGCTCACTAAGGTATAGCACTGTGGAAAACAAATCCTTTGTTAGCAGCCCTTGATGAGTCGCATAGATGGTAAGAATTTTCTGGTAAACATTTCTTTGTTATGAATAAGGTTTAGATCTGAGTTTCAGAGTTGGCCTTCATGTTTGGAATATTATAGAGGACCTTGATGTATTTTTAGTATTTTCAAGGATAAGCCTCTGGATTTTTTTTTCTATTATTATTATATTTTTTTTCTCATATATGTGTGTATATGTATGTATGTATGTATATATATATATATATATATATATATATATACACACACACTGAGCAAAAAATATAAACACAACAGTTTTGTGTTTGTTCCTATTTATCATGAGCTGAACTAAAAGATCTACGACTTTTTCTATGTACACAAAAGGCCTGTTTCTCTCAATTATTGTTCACAAATCTGTCTAAGGCTACTTTCACACTGTGGCGTGCGGGCGTCAGTGGTAAAGCGGTGCTATTTTTAGCTGCGCTTTACCCTCGTTATATCTGCGCTATCCGGCGGTTAGCTGGACGCTTTTAACTCCTGCTGGCAGCCGAAAAAGCATTAAAACCGCCCACAAAGCGCTGCTGCAGTAGTGCTTTGCTGGCAGTTTGGTGGCACTGCCCCATTGATTTCAGTGTGCAGGGGTGCCACTCCTACAGCACTGTAAAGATGCTGCTTCCAGGACTTTTTTTACAGTCCTGCAAGCGCGCCAGAGTGCTTTCACACTGGAGAGACAGGAGAGGCTCTTTACAGGCGCTATGAGGGCGCTATTTTTTAGCACTGTAGCGCCTGTTAAGTGCCTCCGTTTAAAAGTAGTCTAAATCTGTGTAAGTGAGCACTTCTCCTTTGCCGAGATAATCCATGTGCCTTTTTTTTTGTGGCCAGCCTTTTGTGCCTAAGGCTGGCCACAAAAAACGCCACTCTAAAATTTGCAGTTTTATCACACAGCACAACGGCACAGATGTTGCAAGTTTTGAGGGAGCATTAAATTGGCATGCTGACTGCAGGAATGTCTCCCAGAGCTGATGCCCTTGAATTGAATGTTCATTTCTCTACCATAAGCCATCTCCAAAGGCATTTCAGAGAATTTGGCAGCACATCCAACCGGCCTCACAACCGCAGACCACATGTAACCACACCAGCCCAGGACCTCCACATCCAGCATCTTCACCTTCAAGATCGTCTGAGACAAGCCACCTGGACAGCTGCTGCAACAATTGGTTTGCATAACCAAAGAATTTCTGCACAAACTGTCAGAAACCGTTTAATGGAAGCTCATCTGCATGCTCGTAGTCCTCATCAGGGTCTCGACCTGACTGCAGTTCGTCGTCATAATCGACTTGAGTGCAAAAATGTTCACATTCGATGGCGTCTCGCACTTTGGAGGGGAGTTCTCTTCATGGATGAATCACGGTGTTCACTGTACAGGGCAGATGGCAGACAGTGTGTATGGCATCATGTGAGTGAGCGATATGCTGATGTCAACGTTGTGGATCGAGTGGCCCATGGTGGCGGTGGGGTTAAGGTATAGGCAGGCGTATGCTATGGACTACGAACACGTGAATTTTATTGATGGCATTTTGAATGCACAGAGATACCGTGATGAGATCCTGAGGCCCATTGCTGTGCCATTCATCCATGACCATCACCTCATGTTGCAGCATGATAATGCGTGGCCCCATGTTGCAAGGATCTGTACACAATTTCTGGAAGCTGAAAACATCCCAGTTCTTTCATGGCCAGCATACTCACCGGACATGTCACCAATTGAGCATGTTTGGGATGCTCTAGATCGGCATATACAATAGTGTGTTCCAGTTCCTGCCAAGATCCAGCAACTTTGCACAGCCATTGAAGAGGAATGAACCAACATTCCACAGGCCACAATCAACCTGATCAACTCTATGCGAAGGAGATGTGCTGCGCTGCATGAGGCAAATGGTGGTCACACTAGATACTGACTGATTTTCGGACCCCCTGGACCACCTGTACCCCCCCCCCAATACAATAAAACTGCACATTTTAGAGTGGCCTTTTATTGTTGATAGTCTAAGGCACACCTATGCAATAATCACGTTGTCTAATCATCTGGATATGCCACATCAGGTGGATGGATTATCACGGCAAAGGAGAAATGCTCACTAACACAGATAGATTTAGACAGATTTGTGAAGAATACATACATGTACATAGAAAAAGTCATAGACACGCACAAAAGTGTTGCGTTTGTATTTTCGCTCAGTATATATATATAAATATATATATATATATATATATATATATATATATATATAAAGTTCCAAAATGTGTAGGTTGTTTTCACATGAAAGGGGGTCATTGGCTATGCCCTCAATTATCAGCTGAGTACATGGTCATTTGGCTATGTCTTCAGTTAGCAGCTGAATATATTTTGTTTAAGATAGGAGTTGGTAGAAAGCCATTTTAGCCACTGGAGTTATTGTAGGTTTTTTTTTGTTGTTTTTATTTTCATCCAGGTGGAAAAAGTTCCAAAATGTGTGGGTTTTGTTCACCTGAAAGGGGAGTTAGTGCATAGGTCTTAAGGTACAGATAAATACATTGTTTTTTTTTTTCATTTAACCACTTCAATACAGGGCACTTAAACACCTTCCTGCCCAGACCAATTTTGAGCTTTCAGCGCTGTCGCATTTTGAATGACAATTGCGCGGTCATGCTACACTGTACCCAAATGAAATTTTTATCATTTTTTTCCCACAAATAGAGCTTTCTTTTGGTGGTATTTGATCACCTCTACGGTTTTTATTTTTTGCGCTACAAATAAAAAAATACCGAAAATTTTGAAAAAAAAATGTTTTTTTTTGTTTCAGTTTCAAAACTTTGTAAATAAGTACGTTTTCTCCTTCACTGATGGGCACTGATGGGGCTACACTGATGGGCACTGATAAGGTGGCACTGATGGGCACCAATGAAGTGGCACTGATAGGCGGCACTGATGGGCGACACGGATGGGCGACACGGATGGGCGACACGGACGGACACTGATAGGTGGCACAAATTGGCACTGATAGCTGGCACAGATGGGCGGCACGGATGGGCGGCACGGATGGGCATGGATAGGCGGCATAGGTGGGCATGGATAGGCGGCACAGGTGGGCATGGATAGGCGGCACAGGTGGGCATAGATAGGCGGCACAGGTGGGCATAGATAGGCGGCACAGGTGGGCACTCATAGGCGGCACAGGTGGGCACTCAGGCGGCACAGGTGGGCACTCAGGCGGCACAGGTGGGCACTCATAGGCGGCACAGGTGGGCACTCATAGGCGGCATCGGTGTTATAGTAATGGATGCCAATCAGTGCCAAACAATAATGCATGCCAATCAGTGATGCCCATTGTGGCCACTGATTGGCATCCATTATGGGCACTGATTGGCACCCATTGTGCTGACTGGCACCCTGGTGGTCTAGGGAGGATTATGGGTTTTTATTACCTTTTCCCTGGTGGTCTGGTGGCGTCCCTGGTGGTCCAGTGTGGGCATCCTCGGGGGGGCTGTGCTGATAATCGATCAGCACAGACCCCCCCTGTCAGAGGAGCAGCCGATCGGCTCTCCTCTACTCGCGTCTGACAGACGCGAGTGAGGGAAAGCCGATCTCCGGCTCTTCCCATTTACACTGTGATCAGCCGTGATTGGACATGGCTGATCACATGGTAAAGAGTCTCCGTCGGAGACTCTTTACCGAGATCGTAGTTGCCGGGTGTCAGACTGACACCCCGCAACAACGATCGCCGCGATGCGCGCCCCCGGGGGCGCGCAGCGGCTCATAATCCTAATCACGTCATATGACGTCCGGTTAGGATTATGAAACCACTTTGCCGCCGTCAATTTGTAATAGGGCGGGCGGCAAGTGGTTAAAATGATAATTTTTGGAAAGCAATGTTCACATTCCTTTTTTTCATTTTTTTGCTCCTACCATGGGAATCCATTTTAGAGTGGGTTCATCCTAAAGCCTCATACACACGATGGGACTTTGTACAAACTTTCCCTTGGATTTTTGTACAAAGGGCGTCGGCCCTAAACTTGTATTGCATACACACAGCAGGACTTTTTCAGCCAACTTTCACCAAATCATGTGGTTTTTCTGCTCTTTACTGCCACCTTTGGTCAACTTCTGTATTGTTGTCTGATCTTTTGCATTGGTTCTGAGCATGCCTGTTCGTACTTTGTACAAAAGTCCTATGGTTTTCTGTACACACGATCAGACTTTGCTCCATCTGACTTTTGTTGCCAGAAAGTTTGTCCGTTCGCACAGCCAACAAAAGTCTGATGAAAACCAAAAAAGTTTGTCCGATGCAGCGTACACATGGTTGGATGTTGCTCCAAAACAGCTAATTTGCATGTTTGTTGTCAAAAAGTCTGATCGTGTGTATGGGCCTTCAAGAAATCATGGTTGTTTTGATAATTTGTTCAGAGTTGCAGAAGCCAGGAATACTCAGGTCCTGGGTTCCATGGAAGGAACTATAAAGCCTCATACACACGATCGGACTTTGTACAAACTTTCCCGTGGACTTTTGTACAAAGGGCGTAGTCCACAATTTTGTATTGCATACACACGATCTGACTTTTTGACAACAAACACGAACGTAGTGACGTCACAACGTACTGACGACACTTCAAAAGAGGACATTCAATGACTCCAGCGCCACCTTTGGTCAACTTCTGTATTGTAGTCTGATCTTTTGCATTGGTTCTGAGCATGCGTGTTTGTACCTTGTACAAAAGTCCGATGCTTTTGCGTACACACGATCGGACTTTGCTCCATCGGACTTATGTTGTCAAAAAGTTTGTCCGTTCGCACAGCCAACAAAAGTCCGATGAAAACAGAAAAAGTTTGTCCGATGGAGCGTACACACGGTCGGATGTTGCTCCAAGACAGCTCATTTGCATGTTTGTTGTCAAAAAGTCCAACCGTGTGTACGGGCCTTCAATAAACATAGCAAGCGAGTAGATACAGTATAGTGGATAAGAATTTGATTCTGCTCTTGTTTTTCACTTCCAGAGTGAGAATTTGGAGAGGTCTCTGGAACATGGATGAAAGATATTCATCTTGTTGGCAGTTTGTCTGTGCCATGCCACACCTCAAATTTGTTCTGGCAAACATTTAGGGGAGAAGGGATAAATGAAAAGATTCATATTAATACCTGCAATCTAAGGTTTCTTTTTCTTATGGACAATTTAGCGCTAATGCTGAATCTGAAAGACTGTGCCCATCAACAAGACATGTGAAACATTTTGCCGGAGTCTCTCCTGTCATTTATGAATGCAAATGTACTATGAATATGGGTTGGAGGTTAGGGAAGGAATATAACCCATCCGATCCTTAGGAACAAAAAATTTAAATGATGTTTTGTTGTTTTATGTGCTGAATATACACTGAATCAAGTGCAGTCATTGTACCAGTGACTTACTCCCAGAGATGTGCTGACACGGAATGAGGTTCATTCAGGATGCTTATTTCTCAGGAGTAACCAAAAGAAGAGGGATGTATTCAGCACTATATTGGGGGGAATAAGAGCTGGGATGGGTGTCTCCTAGATTGTAAGCTCTAACGAGCAGAGCCCTCTGATTCCCCCCCTGTATTGAATTGTACTGTCTACCCTAATGTTGTAAAGCACTGCGTAAACTGTCGGCGCTATATAAATCCTGTATAATAATAATAATGAAGTGGACATCGGTATCCTGAGGAACAAACTCTCAGCCATAGCTTCAGACAGTAAGCGGGGCTTTGTTACTCAAAGAGAGATTGATGACATCCTTAATAACATTCAACAAAGTCACATAAATACCCAGGTTAAAGTGGCTCAGGATTTTGTCCACCATGTTGAGGGGTTGGTAGAGAGTGTGGTGGTACAGGACAAAAATATGTATTTTTTTTAATTTAAGTACTTTTTAATTATTTTTGTATAAAAAAAAAAAAAGAATTACAATCCAGGTAGCAAGACAGTGTGTACAACAATAGCCTTGGATTACATCATAAAATATTAACATATTATTTCCTACCCCAACTCTCACCCCAATTCTTTACCCCTATCCACCCACCCACCCCTCCCCCATCACTACACTGCTTAATTTACACCCTTTTGGCATCCGATTATGCCTATATCTATATTGGCTTTGGTACTATAGCATTGGAAAGCGTAAGAAAAGAGAAAAAAAAGAAAGAAGATGAACTAGGGGAATGCCACAAGGTAGAACTGTAGAACCTTACTGGCTTATAACGGCAGCCCCGTTTTATCCAACCAGGGCCTCCACATCCTCTTGAATAGGGATGAGCTTCGTGTTCGAGTCGAACATATGTTCGACTCGAACATCGGCTGTTCGCACGTTTGGCGAATACCAAACGTTATGGGCCGTTTGGGCCAAATTCGTGTGGCGCTCACAGTGCATTGCTGGCTGATGATTGGCCAAGCATGCACTGTGACCCCGCATGCTTGGCCAATCACAGCGCCGGCAGCGAGGAGAGCCATGATTGGCCACAGGTAGGATGCCTGTGGCCAATCATAGCTCAGGCTGTGTAGTACATGCCTCACACTATATAAGGCCGCCAGCGCGGCGGCCTTGTGTAGTGTGTTGGCGTCTGTAGGAGTTAGTGGGTGTTCTCTGTGTACCTTCAACACAGTATACACCGTTCGTTATTGGCCGATTTTGCGTTCTTGCTCTTCTGTAATTGAGCAATCTGCAGAAGTTTGTGGGTGTTGTCTGCGTGCCCTGACCTCAGTATACACCATTATATCCACCTATATAGCTAGCTATATTGCTCTTCTGTAATAGAGCTTGCAGTCAGTTGTAGGAGATTGTGCATGTTGTCTGCGTTCCCTGACCACAGTATACACCATTATATCCACCTATATAGCTAGCTATAGTGCTCTTCTGTAATAGAGCTTGCAGTCAGTTGTAGGAGATTGTGCATGTTGTCTGCGTGCCCAGAGCGCACTATACACCATTATATCCACCTATATAGCTAGCTATATTGCTCTTCTGTAATAGAGCTTGCAGTCAGTTGTAGGAGATTGTGCGTGTTGTCTGCGTACCCTGAGCGCACTATACACCATTATATCCACCTATATAGCTAGCTATAGTGCTCTTCTGTAATAGAGCTTGCAGTCAGTTGTAGGAGATTGTGCATGTTGTCTGCGTGCCCAGAGCGCACTATACACCATTATATCCACCTATATAGCTAGTTTTATTGCTCTTCTGTAATAGAGTTTGCAGTCAGTTGTAGGAGATTGTGCGTGTTGTCTGCGTGCCCTGACCGCACTATACACCATTATATCCACCTATATAGCTAGCTATATTGCTCTTCTGTAATAGAGCTTGCAGTCAGTTGAAGGAGATTGTGCGTGTTGTCTCCGTGCCCTGAGCGCACTATACACCATTATATCTACCTATATAGCTAGTTTTATTGCTCTTCTGTAATAGAGCTTGCAGTCAGTTGTAGGAGATTGTGCGTGTTGTCTGCGTGCCCTGACCGCACTATACACCATTATGTCCACCTATATAGCTAGCTATATTGCTCTTCTGTAATAGAGCTTGCAGTCAGTTGTAGGAGATTGTGTGTGTTGTCTGCGTGCCCTGACCGTACTATACACCATTATATCCACCTATATAGCACTTCTCTAACTGAGCCATCTGCAGGAGTTAGTGGGTGTTGTGTGCCTCCAGCACAATATACAATACCCAATTGCTGGTATCTCCTTTCAGGCCATTACCATGTCTGGAAGGCCAACAAGGAGAGGCAGACAGGCGTGAGCCGATAAAAGAGGGCAAGCAGGCTCTGTGTCTAGAGACAACAGTGCTGGTCGTGGACGCGGTCCATCGTCATCATCAGCACATGGCCATGGGACGCGCTTGTCCTTCTTTTCGGCAGCTGGACGTGTGGAGCCGCATCATGCTGAAGACTTGGTAGAGTGGATGACCAAGCCCTCTTCATCCTCCTCACCCTCTCTCAGCCAGGCTCAGGGTACTAGCAAAGCAGCTGCCAACGCATCGTCTTCCCTCGTCTCAATGTCATCATCAGTGACTCCTTCCCTAGACCCACCACATCCTCCTGAGGAGTCCCCTGAACTCTCTGAGCACAGTGTTGGGTACATGCTCCAGGAGGATGGCCAGTGTTTTGTAGGCTCTGATGATGATACTCAGCTAGAGGAAGGCAGTAGCATGAGCGCAGAGAGAGGGGATGCTTAAGAAGGACAGCAATCTGGCAGTCATTTTCCACAAGCTGCAGCATACTGCCAGGTTTGCTCCAGCGATGAAGAGGGAGGGGATGATGAGGGCACTGACTCCACGTGGGTGCCTGGTAGGAGGAGGAGGCACATGTCCAACGAGGCAGGATGCCCTCCGGGGGCCAGCTTAGGGGAAGCACACCGACTGAATCACACTGCAGACCTCCGCCTGTGCAGGGTGCTGGCTCTGCACGTTATTATAAAAGTTCTTTGGTGTGGGCCTTTTTTGAGATGAATGCATCAGATCGCACTGCTGCTATTAAACATCAGCCGCTTGGGCACCACATGCTTGACCAGACATATGTTGGCAAGCGTACCTCAAAGACCCACACCAAAGAACAAAGCGGACCTCTCCTTGCTCCTCATCAGCTGGGATCTCCAACCCCACTAGACCTTCAGTCCTCTCTGAAACCTGCTCTGAGAGGAATGAAGGTGTAGAATTAGCCAAGTGCTTCCGGCACTCTGCTAGCAGTACACCCACGTGTGATTATAGCAGGCAAATTTCCCTGCCCCAGATGCTGGACTGTCGAAAGAAGTTCACTCCCAGCCATCCACATGCCCAGCGGTTGAATGCTAGCTTGGCTAAATTGCTAGCACTTCAACTGCTGCCTTTTCAGTTGGTAGACTCGGCCCCCTTCCGTGAGTTTGTACAATGTAGGTTCCTCAGTGGCAGGTCCCCAAACGCCTTTTTCTCACGGAAGGTGATTCCGGCTCTCTACCGGCATGTGGAAGGCAATGTCCTTGCCTCGCTGGACAGGGAGGTCAGCGGTAAGGTGCATATTACCGCTGACTCATGGTCCAGCAGGCATGGAAAGGGATGTTAGCTGGGAAGGATGCAGGATAAGGTGCAGTAGTGTTGGAGGTTGTTCCGTCACCACGCCTCCAAAATGCTACTACTGGTTGTGACACACCTCTTTCCTCCACCCCTCCTCTTCTTCTTCCTCCATGGCCTCTTCCAGTGCTCTGTCCTCAGAACCAGCGGTGCTCCGTAGGCGTTCAAGGGGCTACGCAAGTACACAGGCAAAACTATGCCATGCCGTGCTTGCGCTGGTTTGTTTGGGGGACAGGAGCCACACTGGGGCAGATATTTTGTCAGCTCTGCAGGGGCAGGCCGAGAGGTGGTTGACGCCACGCCAGCTTAAGCCAGGAATGGTGGTTTGTGACAATGGCACCAACCTCCTCTTCGCCCTCTGACAGGGACAACTGACCCATGTGCTCTGTGTGGCTCACGTCCTTAACCTGGTGGTGCAGCGGTTTTTGGGCAGGTACCCAGGCTTACAGGATGTCCTGAAGCAGGCCAGGAAAGTCTGTGTGCATTTCCGCCAATCATTTAATGCCTGTGCTCGGCTGGCTGAGCTCCAAAAGGAGTTGAACCTGCCCAAGAACCGCCTTATATGTGACATGCCCAGCAGGTGGAACTCAACGTTGGCCATGCTGCAGCGGCTGCACACGCAGCAGAGGGCCATCAATGAGTACCTGTGCAACTACGGCACCAGGACAGGGTCAGGGGAGCTCGGTTTTTTCTCACCACGCCAGTGGGGCATGATCAGGGATGCATGCACTGTCCTGTCACCGTTTGAGAAGGCCACAAGGATGGTGAGCAGTGACAGTGCATGCATCAGTGACACTGTACCTCTTGTCCACCTCTTGGAGCATACGCTGCGTGGAATAATGGACAGGGCGCTTGAGGCAGAACAGAGGCAGGAAGAGGAGGACTTCCTTGCCTCTCAAGGCCCCCTTTATCCAGACAGTGTTCCTGCTGTCCCACCCATCACACAGGAAGAGGAGGAGGAGGAAGAGGAGGATGATTGTGTCAGCATGGGGGTGGAGGCTGGCACTCAGCATCAGCAGTCTTGTAGGGATGATTTACAGTCCCAAGAAACCCGTGGACTTGTACGCGGCTGGGAGGAGGTAGCTGCGGATCATGTTGTCCTTAGTAACCCAGAGGACTCCGGACCCAATGCCTCAGCTAACCTATGCTGCATGGCCTCCCTGATCCTGCAAAGCCTGCGGAAGGATCCTCGTATTCTTCGGATCAAGGAGAGGGACCATTACTGGCTGGCCACTCTCCTTGATCCACAGTACAAGGGTAAGGTTGCCGACCTTATCTTGCCGTCGCAGAGGGAGCAGAGGATGAGACATCTCCGGGACGCCTTGCAGAAAGGTCTGTGCAACGCGTTCCCAGAGACTGGGAGGTTACAAACTCCTGGTCCTGGACAACATGTTGCTGAAGCATCGGTCAGAAGGAGCGGTGGAGAAGGTGGCCGTCTGACCGATGCGTTCAGACAATTTTTTAGCCCGCAGCCCCAAGGTATGATCGGTTCAAGCAACCATCGCCAGCGTCTGATTTACATGGTGCAGGAATACCTAGGGGCAAGGTCAGACTTGGACACCTTTCCCACCAAAAATCCTCTGGCTTACTGGGTCTTGAGGATGGATCACTGGCCAGAGCTTGCACAGTATGCAATTGAGCTACTGGCCTATCCTGCATCCAGCGTTTTTTCGGAAAGCACCTTCAGTGCTGCTGGTGGCTTTGTTACCAATCACAGGGTGCGCCTGTCCACCGACTCAGTTGATCGACTGACCTTCATAAAGATGAATCAGTCTTGGATCACCCACAGCTACCAAGCACCTGAAGCTGATGTAACCGAATAATTTTTTTGAAATATCACATCCCTTCAAGACTGCCTATGCTGAGTGACTGTCCTGTTATGTTGATTGTCTATCCTCTTCCTCCTCCGCAGAACATTTTTGGTTCTGGGTGATGCCACCAGCTCAATTTTTAAGCCCTTGTCAGGAAAGGTTCCCTCCGCTGGTAATATCAATCATTTGGCATGCAGTACTGCGATCCACCAGCAGGTGTCTCCTGCTGGAATTATGTAATCTTTGGTCCGCAGTACTGGTGTCCACCAGCGGAGGGATCCTGGCAGTGTGGAGCAGGTATTGCCTTCTGCAGTCAGGCGTCACATGACTGACAGCAGCCATTATAAATACCCGGCAGGTGCACACACACCTCGCCTTGGTATTGTCCTTGAGCCCTGACCTGCAGCCTGTTTGATACCTGATACCTGTCCTGTGTTCCTTATCCCATTTGCTGATCTCCCCGTGTATGACCTTGGCCTGGCTTGTGACTCTGATTCGGGACTGCCCTTGTTTATTTGCTGATCCTCTGTGTATGACCCTGGCCTGCCTATCGTTTACGGTCCTAGCATTTCCCATTTATTGTACTTATCTGTCTGTTGTTGTTTGGGGGTCCTTGTTGGTTGGTTTATTGCACTGTGTGGTTGTATTTATATTATTCACTTTACTTAATAAATCATATTTCACTTATACACGTTTGGGGTTCCTCTGTTGCAGTCCACACAGTTCTGGTCTTATCTGATACGTGACAGAATACCAAGGCCATCCCTGACCAGAAGTGGCTACACAGAGGAACCATCTTGGTTCAGGTTGCTTACTGAAATGAATTTAGAAGTGATTCGTTATTATGCTTTGCTGGCGTCTGAGAGTAGTGACTATCTCCTCCAGACATTGAAAGGGTGGACCAGTGATCAGCTGTTGGAAACCATTCGTTTCGCTCACTCCTGGGTTGATCAGGGCTGTAGGTTGTTTGGGGATGTTCAGCCGTTAATTCAAATCTGCACAGAGCTGGTCCTGCCCTGCATCCCAGAGGGCCAGGATGATTTTTCTCCCCCTTTCAGTATTAATCAAGTCACATCACTGGTATGGCTTCTGGAAGATGATTCCCCTTACTTTTTTGAGCATTACACAGCCTGTTCCCAACAGATGATAATAGAATGTGTTGATCCCTTGTTAGACAGGCAGTATGTAACCCACAGTTTGTACAACCACTACTTTTAGCATGGTCTGGTATTTTGCAATCAGCCACAGCCAGCCAGACGCCTTCCAGCCTGATGTCCCGGCCTTCCAGCCAGACGCCTTCCAGCCTTATGTCCCGGCCTTCCAGCCAGACGCCTTCCAGCCTGATGTCCCGGCCTTCCAGCCAGACGCCTTCCAGCCTGATGTCCCGGCCTTCCAGCCAGACGCCTTCCAGCCTGATGTCCCGGCCTTCCAGCCAGACGCCTTCCAGCCTGATGTCCCGGCCTTCCAGCCAGACGCCTTCCAGCCTGATGTCCCGGCCTTCCAGCCAGACGCCTTCCAGCCTGATGTCCCGGCCTTCCAGCCAGACGCCTTCCAGCCTGATGTCCCGGCCTTCCAGCCAGACGCCTTCCAGCCTGATGTCCCGGCCTTCCAGCCAGACGCCTTCCAGCCTGATGTCCCGGCCTTCCAGCCAGACGCCTTCCAGCCTGATGTCCCGGCCTTCCAGCCAGACGCCTTCCAGTCTGATGTCCCGGCCTTCCAGCCAGACGCCTTCCAGTCTGATGTCCCGGCCTTCCAGTCTGATGTCTTGCAGTCTGATGTCTTGCAGTCTGATGTCTTGCAGTCTGATGTCCCGGCCTTCCAGTCTGATGTCTTGCAGTCTGATGTCCCGGCCTTCCAGTCTGATGTCTTGCAGTCTGATGTCCCGGCCTTCCAGTCTGATGTCTTGCAGTCTGATGTCCCGGCCTTCCAGTCTGATGTCTTGCAGTCTGATGTCCCGGCCTTTCAGTCCGATGCCTTCCAGTCTGATGTCCCGGCCTTTCAGTCCGATGCCTTCCAGTCTGATGTCCCGGCCTTCCAGTCTGATGCCCCGGCCTTCCAGTCTGATGCCTTCCAGTCTGATGCCCCGGCCTTCCAGTCTGATGCCTTCCAGTCTGATGCCCCAGCCTTCCAGTCTGATGCCTTCCAGTCTGATGCCCCAGCCTTCCAGTCTGATGCCTTCCAGTCTGATGCCCCGGCCTTCCAGTCTGATGCCTTCCAGTCTGATGTCCCGGCCTTCCAGTCTGATGCCTTCCAGTCTGATGTCCCGGCCTCGCAGTCTGATGTCCCGGCCTCGCAGTCTGATGTCCCGGCCTTGCAGTCCGATTCCTTCCAGTCTGATGTCCCGGCCTTGCAGTCTGATGCCTTCCAGTCTGATGTCCCGGCCTTGCAGTCCGATGCCTTCCAGTCTGATGTCCCGGCCTTGCAGTCCGGTGCCTTCCATTCTGATGTACCTGCTGTCCAGCCTGATGTGCCTGACGTCCCAGTGCCTGCCTTTCAGCCTGACGTCCCAGTGCCTGCCTTTCAGCCTGACGTCCCAGTGCCTGCCTTTCAGCCTGACGTCCCAGTGCCTGCCTTTCAGCCTGACGTCCCAGTGCCTGCCTTTCAGCCTGACGTCCCAGTGCCTGCCTTTCAGCCTGACGTCCCAGTGCCCGCCTTCCAGCCTGACGTGCCGCTGCCCGCCTTCCAGCCTGACGTGCCGCTGCCCGCCTTCCAGCCTGACGTGCCGCTGCCCGCCTTCCAGCCTGACGTGCCAGCTTCCCAGTCCGATGTGCTTCTGTCTGCTGCCCTGCTTGAAGTGCCCGTTACCCAACCTGATGTGACTTTGCTCATAGCCCAGCTTGACGCAATGGACTTTCCCCAGCAACTGCTAGTTGGAGCGTCCGGAGGTCGCTCCTTTGAGGGGGGGTACTGTCAGGAAAGGTTCCCTCCGCTGGTAATATCAATCATTTGGCATGCAGTACTGCGATCCACCAGCAGGTGTCTCCTGCTGGAATGATGTAATCTTTGGTCCGCAGTACTGGTGTCCACCAGCGGAGGGATCCTGGCAGTGTGGAGCAGGTATTGCCTTCTGCAGTCAGGCGTCACATGACTGACAGCAGCCATTATAAATACCCGGCAGGTGCACACACACCTCGCCTTGGTATTGTCCTTGAGCCCTGACCTGCAGCCTGTTTGATACCTGATACCTGTCCTGTGTTCCTTATCCCATTTGCTGATCTCCCCGTGTATGACCTTGGCCTGGCTTGTGACTCTGATTCGGGACTGCCCTTGTTTATTTGCTGATCCTCTGTGTATGACCCTGGCCTGCCTATCGTTTACGGTCCTAGCATTTCCCATTTATTGTACTTATCTGTCTGTTGTTGTTTGGGGGTCCTTGTTGGTTGGTTTATTGCACTGTGTGGTTGTATTTATATTATTCACTTTACTTAATAAATCATATTTCACTTATACACGTTTGGGGTTCCTCTGTTGCAGTCCACACAGTTCTGGTCTTATCTGATACGTGACAGCCCTGTTTAACAGGGGCGTTTAATTACAATTTTTGATGCAATGCTTTGCATCCGGGCTCATTCACGCACTACAACTAGAGTATATGGGAGAGGTTGCAGTGTCGTGGCACCAGCACCAGTGCCAGCAGCCCAATTTTTCTGCCCCTGTTTAACAGGGGCGTTTAATTACAATTTTTGATGCAATGCTTTGCAGCAAGGCTCATTCCTGCACCACAACTAGAGTATATGGGAGAGGTTGCAGTGTTGTGGCACCAGTGCCTAAGGCCCAATTTTTCTGCCCCTGTTTAACAGGGGCGTTTAATTACAATTTTTGATGCAATGCTTTGCAGCAGGGCTCATTCCTGCACAACTAAAGTATATGGGAGAGGTTGCAGTGTCGTGGCACCAGCACCAGCAGCCCAATTTTTCTGCCCCTGTTTAACAGGGGCATGTAATTACAATTCTTGATATATTTCACAGTAGGGCCCGTTCCTGTGCCCACCCAGAGTAACTGTGAGGACTTATAGTGTTGTGGCACCAGCACCACAACCACCAAAGGTCAATTTTTCTACCACTGTTCAATAATGGCATGTAATTACAATTCTTGATATAATCGTTCACAGCAGGGCGCTCCAGCGCCCACCAAGAGTCACTTTGAGGGCTCACAATGTTGTGGCAACACCAACACCTTGTTCCGCCATTTCTGCAGAGCATATAGGGCAGGCCCCTACTTTCAAACATTCAACTTACAAACGTCTCCTACTTGCAAACGGAAGGAGACAACAGGAAATGAGATGAAAAAAGACGGACGGCAAAACAAATTATACAGGGGTGATAACCCTTCCCTATGTTTTCCAAAAAGCTTAAAAATAGACTTTTTGACTGGAGCTACACTTTAAAAATGTACCAGTTGAAAATTACAAACAGATTCTACTTAACACAACAAATCTACACAGTCCCTGTCTTGTTTGCACCGCCTGTATACTGCTGTTCTGAGTATATAGGGCCTGGGGGCCCCACGTCTTTCCTTTTTTTAATATGGGTACGGGATTCCCTTAATATCTGTACAAGACCCAAAGGGGCTGGTAATGGGCAGGGGGGCTACCCATGCCATTTTTCTCAATGATTTTCATCCATAGTGCCATAACCAGATATTACATTAAAACCGCAAGCAGTTTGAAATGACTTTTTTTCCTTTAAATGTCATTTTGTGCAGGGACTGTTCTAAACACGGGAAACACGTGGCACTTCACAGGCATACTATAGACACCCCCCAGGCACGATATTTAAAGGAATATTTCACTTTTTTTTTTCACTTTAATCGTCATTAAAATCAGTGCTCCCGCCAAAACGGCAATTTTTAAAAACATTTTAGGCATATTCCCATGTCCCCTGGGGCAGGAGCCAGGTCCCCAAACCCTTTTTAGGACAGTATCTTTCATATTAGCCATTAAAATTAGCACTTTTTATTTTGAACGTTCGAGTCCCATAGACTTCAATGGGGTTCTAACATTCGTACGAATTTGCGGTCCGTTCGAAAGTTCTGATGCGAACCGAACCGGGGGGGGGGTGTTCAGCTCATCCCTACTCTTGAACTTGCTATGGTTGCCTTGTTTAATAAAGAGCACTCGCTCATTCCCTATTGTTGAATTGACAATCTCGACCCAATTGTCTACAGTTGGGGGCTGATGTGCTTGCCAGTGTTGGGCAATCGGTTTCCTCACCTGGAAAAGGCATCTTAATGCTGATTCCACTATGTCTTTCGAATCGCTGCACCCCTCTATTAGGCCCAATCTTAAAAATGTTATTAATCTCACCTATGACCTCTGTCCAGTATCTAAATAGCTTTGGGCATTTCCAAAACATGTGAATAAAATCTCCCGATGCCGCGCACCTGGGACACTGGTCGTTTTCCCGCCATCCCAGTGTAGTATACTCTATGAAAAAAATAGGTGCGATACCTTCTGTGCGGGGGAGATTGAGACAAGCTTTGCCTGTCTAAGGATCCAATCCCATTCTGCTGTAGACAATGGCCAAACATCTCCCTCCCAACTCTCTCTGCTCTTAAGTCCAGCACGAACTATTGTTTTATCCTCAAGTCTGAAACGCAATCGGGAGATTAACCCTTTAGATGAGTTCAGAGTCATTATTTGTGCCAATATGGAAATCTGGATCCATTTGACTGTTCTGATTCTGAGATCTGAACTGTATCTGGATTGTGTGCCTGACCTGGAGATATTTATAGAACGAGCTATTTGATAAATGAAATTCCTGCTTTAAGTTTGAGAATGATTTCATAGTGTTACCCGCATATAATTGTCTCAAGCGATTAATTAAAAAAAGCAGCAATTTTTCCCCTCTCCAGCCCCTTCTGAGACCTATATAGTGAGATGTAGTATTGTCTAAAAGTATACATTATGTCAGTAGGATCAGAGGAAATTTCTCCCTGCAGGGTCCTAGCCACCAAAACCGATGAGGGGGGAGCGTTTGCTCTAACCAGTAGGGACAACATACGGCCCACTTTATCCCCTTCAAAATATGTCTTAGGCTCTGGTGTGCACATAGGGGCAGGCGGAATTATCAACCAACATCAAGCTGATAGTACAATCTCTGTATGAGGGGCAGTGGCCTTATGAGTTAGCATCATAGCTCAGTAAGATTTTGTCCATATACTTCGCTTACACTAATCCAAAGTGGTGGACAAATGCCTGGATAGCCTGTGCTAGTTTGGAAATGAAAGGTGTTATGTCTCCTCATTGATCCCATATACAGAAGTGCAGACTCTGTATATTTGGTGCATCAATGGGCTTACTGACTGGGGATTCTACCTTGTTGCATCTGACGCTAAATTACCCACGAGATCAGAGAGGATGGAAGCTGGAGGCAGGTTGATATTTCCCTCTGTCGGGGGCATGACCATGATGTCCTTTGTATGCCAGGTTAATACACAGTGGTGAATGAGAAGTGTTGAGAAGATGTTTCACTCTGTGTTCTGGATGGAGAGATCATTGCTGGGAAGGAAGAACCTGTGTATTATTTGGGACATGGAGGAGTTTGTTTCTTTGTCCTAAAGGATACCGATGTAACGTTAGTCATGGAACTAGGGTGTTCCTTAAACCTAACAATAGCTAGAGGTTCATGGTATGCCCTGGGTATGGATGAGCTTCGAGTTCGAGTCGAACTCATGTTCGACTCATACATTGTCTGTTCGGCGAACAGTGAACAATTTGGGGTGTTCGCGGCAAATTCGAAAAGCCGTGGAACACCCTGTACAAGTCTATGGGAGAAATCTAAAGTGCTAATTTTAAAGACTAATATGCAAGTTACTGTCCTAAAAAGTGTTTGGGGACCTGGGTCCTGCCCCAGGGGACATGTAACAATGCAAAAAAAGTTTTAAAAACGACTGTTTTTTCAGGAGCAGTGATTTTAATAATGCTTAAAGTGAAACAATAAAAGTGTAATATTATAAATTATAATACATTTCGTACCGGGGGGTGTCTATAGTATGCCTGTAAAGGGGCGCATGTTTCCCATGCTTAGAACTGTCCCTGCACAAAGTGTAATTTCTACAGGAAAAAAAGTCATTTAAAATCACTCGCGGCTAAAATGAATTGTCGGCTCCCGTAATACAGAGAACACTCATTAAAAGTCATTGATAAAAAAAAAAGCGTGGGGTTCCAATTAATTCAATTACCAGGCCCTTCAGGTCTGGTATGGATATTAAGGGGAACCCTGCGTCAATTTTTTTTAAAAAATGACGTGGGGTTCCCCCTAAAAATCCATACCAGACCCTTTATCTGAGAACGCAACCTGGCAGGCCGCAGAAAAAGAGGGGGGATGAGAGAGCGCCCCCCCTCCTGAACCATACCAGGCCTCACGCCCTCAACATTGGGAGGATGCTTTGGGGTCCCCCCAAAGCACCATGTCCCCATGTTGATGAGGACAAGGGCCTCATCCCCACAACCTTGGCTGGTGGTTGTGGGGGTCTGCGGGCAGGGGGCTTATCAGAATCTGGAAGCCCCCTTTAACAAGGGGACCCTCAGATCCCGCCCCCCCGTTTGAAATGGTAAGGGGGTACAAAAGTAACCTACCTTCACAAAGAAAGGGTAAAAGAATGTTAAAAAAGAAAAGCAAACACACTTTTTAAAAAGTCCTTTATTAAAAAAAAAAAAAAAAAAAAAAAAAAAGATTCCAGCGGTGGTAATCCACTCTTGCTATCCAGCGACGGATGATCATCTCTCCGGGGTCCAGCGATGGCTGATCTGATCCAGCGATGGGTGATCTCTCCGTCCAGCGCAGAGCAGTCCATCCATCCTTCCTCTGTCTCCACTGGCAGAGACACTGCGGGATCCCGGCAGCCTGACATTTCTTATATAAGGAGGGCGGGGCCACCCATCACCTGACCCTGCCCCCCTCTTGGCTTCCCCAATGACGTGTGGGTGACCCCACCCCCTCTGATGTAAAGCAGGTTTCCGTTAAACTGGATGGACTGGTGTCTTTATTCAACCTTACTATGTAACTATGTAACATACCAGACCTGAAGGGTCTGGTATGGATATTTAGGGGGAACCCCACGTAATTTTTTTTAAATTTAACGTGGGGTTCCCCTTAATATCCATACCAGACCTGAAGGGCCTGGTAATTGAATTTGGGGGAACCCCACGCTTTTTTTTTTTTCTTAATCAATTACTTTCAATGAGTGTTCTCTGTATTACGGGAGCCGACAATTCATTATAGCCGCGAGTGATTTTAAATGACTTTTTTCCTGCAGAAATGACACTTTGTGCAGGGACAGTTCTAAGCATGGGAAACATGCGCCCCTTTACAGGCATACTATAGACACCCCCCGGTACGAAATTTATTATAATTTATAATATTACACTTTTATTGTTTCACTTTAAGCATTATTAAAATCACTGCTCCTGAAAAAACAGCCGTTTTTAAAACTTTTTTTGCATTGATACATGTCCCCTGGGGCAGGACCCAGGTCCCCAAACACTTTTTAGGACAGTAACTTGCATATTAGCCTTTAAAATTAGCACTTTAGATTTCTCCCATAGACTTGTACAGGGTGTTCCGCGGCTTTTCGAATTTGCCACGAACACCCCAAATTGTTCACTGTTCGCCGAAACAGACATGAGTTTGACTCGAACTCGAAGCTCATCCATACCCAGGGCATACCATGAACCTCTAGCTATTGTTAGGTTCAAGGAACACCCTAGTTCCATGACTAACGTTACATCGGTATCCTTTAGGACAAAGAAACAAACTCCTCCATGTCCCAAATAATACCCAGGTGCTTCCTTCCCAGCAATGATCTCTCCATCCAGAACACAGAGTGAAACATCTTCTCAACACTTCTCATTCACCACTGTGTATTAACCTGGCATACAAAGGACATCATGGTCATGCCCCCGACAGAGGGAAATATCAACCTGCCTCCAGCTTCCATCCTCTCTGATCTCGTGGGTAATTTAGCGTCAGATGCAACAAGGTAGAATCCCCAGTCAGTAAGCCCATTGATGCACCAAATATACAGAGTCTGCACTTCTGTATATGGGATCAATGAGGAGACATAACACCTTTCATTTCCAAACTAGCACAGGCTATCCAGGCATTTGTCCACCACTTTGGATTAGTGTAAGCGAAGTATATGGGCAACATGTGCCCCTTTACAGGCATACTATACACACCCCCCAGGTATGAAATTTAAAGGAATATTACACTTTTGTTTTACTTTAATAATCATTAAAATCACTGCTCCCAAAAAAACAGTAGCTTTTAAAACTTCTTTTTTGCATTGATACATGTCCCCTGGGGCAGGACCCAGGTCCCCAAACACTTTTTAGGACAGTAACTTGCATATTAGGCTTTAAAATTAGCACTTTAGATTTTGAACGTTCGAGTCCCATAGACTTTAATAGGGTTGTAAAATTCACACGAAGTTTAGGTCTGTTCACAGGTTCGGGTGCGAAACCGAACCAGGGGGTGTTGGGCTCATCCTTAGCCCTGGGCATGGTCTCTGAAATAAAGGCACAGGGATGGAATTTAGTAGTTTTGGCATTAATTCAAGTTGTTATGTGTTGTTGGACTCGACATTTAGAGGGCTTCTCTTGCACCTCCTGTCTATCAACCCTGGTAGAGGTGACAGGGAGTGAAAGACACAGAGTGGCACGAGGGCCTATGTAGCAGGTGGCTCAGGATGGGTCTTGGCAGGAACCCAATAGCTGCAGATCACCGGATGGGCACCGAGGACTGGAACTCTGTGTTGCTGGATCAGCAGGCAGGAGTCATGGTCAGAACAGAAGCCAGGAGGTCATCAACAGCCGAACAGAGCAGATACCGGAATGCGAGACGGAATCAAAGACAGGATACAGGCTGGGTTTGGTACACAGTTGGGCAGCGTAGTGCAGGAGCATGAAGCAGGAACAAGGTCAAACACAAGCCGGGGTCACGGGAAGACAGGAGTCAACGGGAAGGTTCAGGTACAAGCCTGGTCAAACACAGGAACGCTGGGACAGATCAGATACAGGTAACAGGTACTAGCTGAAAGACCACTCAGCAAGGCTCATGTCTCAGTGTTCTGTTTAAATACATCTGTGTGCGCGTATTGGCGCGCATCTCTGTGCAAGCATTGGCGCGTACGTCTGTGCGTGCCTGTGTATGCGCCGATACACACTGGTGTGCCGTGCTTGTGTGCAGGTGCACGCCTGTTAGCCAAACTTCCCTTACATTGCCCCCCCAATGGGCAACCTCCGGATGCCCATTTGTAGTTTCTTTTTGGGGTGAGCCTGCAAAAAAGCCTGTATCAACCTCTTGGCATGCAAATTGGACTCTGGTTCCCAGGAGTTGTCTTCAGGTCCGTAACCTTTCTATTTAATCAAAAACTGGTTTACATTTCTTCTTTTTCTACAGTCCATAATGGCTTCAACCCCATACTCCTCATTACCGTTGATTAAAGTGGAAGTAAACCCATTGATTTAAACAGTTAAAAAAAAAGGCATGCCGGGAATGCTAACTGCACATTGGCTGTGCTCTCAGCCAAACTATCAAACCATCCAATGGCTAGTGTCATAACGAATCACATGTGCAGCACCATAACAGTTGAAGATTAAACAGAGGCAAAGATGGCAGCTTCCTTGGCTGAAAACGATAGGGGAGTTTACTTCCACTATAAGGTAGATGCAGGTGGATCCGACTCAGAACCAGGAAAGGGATCTGACCTTGCATTCTTCAGTAGCGAGACATGGAAGACTGGATGGATTTTGTAATTCTCTGGAAGTGACAGTTCATAGGCTGCAGGATTGATCTGCCTTTTGACAGGGAAGGGACCAATAATTCTTGGTCCGAGTTTCTTAGATGGGCAGGATAATTTTAAGTTGGCAGTGGATAACCAGACCTTGTCTCCAATTTGAAGTTTTAGGTCTCCTCTTCTTTTCCTGTCAAAAACACTTTTTCTTTTCAAATGTTTTTATTGAGATTTTTAGCAGAGTTAGTTAAAACAAGGGTTACAAAACAAAAAAAATAAATAATATATAGTAATAAAAGTAACATAACACAGTATAATGTAGTGACAGGGTTTTCTCAGCATAATATAGCATAGAAACAAATAATCCACAATAAAGAATAAAGTAGTATTCCTAAGTATCTAATATTCATAGTCATAAAGGGACTCGAACAAGAGTAAGTCTCTTAAAATTTGTATAATAAAGTCTGTAATATAATTATTGTAAGATTTATAAATAGCGATATGGATAATGGGCACTTCTGGACCCCAAGACACCCCTCACAGGGATCTATCTGTGTCTTGGAGTACCTAGGCCAACATCCTAAAGGAAATTCAAACACAGTAGTTATCTTTTATGAAGGAAAATAAAGATCTATTCTTACTCCGCAGCTCAATTCAGATAAACAAATATGTGATATATTTGTCACTTTGCTATGAAATTATTTTTAAAGCCATCCAAAAAAAAAATATTAAAACGCACAGGAGTTCTTTCTTCTATATGATTAAAGAATCAGCATTATCTAAATTGTGGAAGTATAATTTTTGTACCATGTACTCCAAGGTTCCCATAGTTGTTGTTCCTTAATATATAGGGATTTGTCATTAGGAAATAACAATTCATAGGAGTGGTGGAGTTGGGTTAATTCTATAACTTCTGTCATAGTAGGAAGAGAGTCAGTTTTCCATTTTCTATTTATCTATAGTCTCGCAGCTAAAAGTATATGTGTTACTACTTTACGATATTGTTTGAGAATCGTATGTAAATTCATATTCAGAATGGCTAGTTCTGGTGAAAGTTGAAGGACAATACCTGTTACGGAAGTGAGTAAATTGGAGATTGCCTGCCAGTAGTTATGTAAGCTTGGGCAGTCCCACATAATATGAAATAGGGTCCCCAATTGGGTACAATTTCTCCAGCAATTAGGTGACGAGTTCCCCTTGAATTTTGCTAGGATATGTGGAGTCAGGTATTGTCTTTGAACAATTTTTTGTGCCAGTTCCCATAGTGTAACACATGCAGTGGCCCTATATATGCTTCGTAGGGAAGCCATCCATTGTTTAATTGAAAAGTCTTGCCCCAAATCTTGTTCCCATTTAAGGAAGGAAGGTAGTTTGCTGGGTATGTTTTTTCCCCCTAGAATTGGGTATATTGTAGCTACTCCTTTCTGTGAGGTGGCATGGTTATTGAGGAAAGACCATATTTTAACCGGGATTGAAGCTCTGAGTTGTGGATTGTGTAGCAGACACTTTTCTATTTGAATATATGTAGATCGCTCAGAATTCGGAAGCTGTAATTCATTACTTAACTGAGAAAAAGACTTTAATGAGCCCTGTTGGAAGAAGGAACCAAGTTTGATATCCCCACCCAAATTCCAGTCGTGTATTTGTACGCCAGGAATTAATGTTGGTATAATTGTTAGAGGAGGGTTTAACACCGTGATTGGAGTTTTATCCCATTTGTATGTGATGATTCTCTGCCAAGAGTGTAGCGTCGCTTTCACCGTTGGTGGGTATTGAGCTGTAATTGTGGACTTAATTTTCCTACTAAGTAACCAGAATTGCATATTAGGCTGTCGTGTGATGTCTTTCTCAATTTGTCCCCATAAAGTTTTAGGAGTAGGCAAGAACCATTCTTGCAATTGGGTCAAAAGAGTTGCGTCATAATAATCCTGTAGATCAGGTACGGTCGCACCACCTATATATCTATGTTTAATTAGTATATGGTATGCGCAACGGGATTTTTTGCCATTCCATAGATATTTTCCCAAACTGCTTTGTAAGGATTTAAAGTAGTATTTAGGGATACATATTGGAAGGGACCTGAGTTGATATAATAATTTTGGTAAGGTCATCATTTTGAAAGCTGCCAGGCGACCAGCCCATGTAAATTCGAATTTACTAAGTGTTGTCAGATCTGTTTCAAAATGTTTCTTAAATGGTAAAAAGTTTGTTTTAAATAACTGTTTTGTTTTGTTAGTGAGAGTGATTCCTAAGTAAGAAATCCCCTCGTCTTTCCAGTGGTAGGGGTATTTATTAGACAATAACTGCCTGGTTGTGTTATCTAATCCTAGGTCTAAAATATTGGACTTAGTTTCATTGATTTTATAATATGATGCTGCTCCAAATGTCGTTAGTATATTTTGCAGATTCGGGAGAGATGAAATAGGATCAGACACTATAAGCACTATGTCATCTGCGAACAGACTTATTTTATTATCTATTTGCCCAATTTTTATACCAGATAGTTTTGTGTCAGATCGTATACGTTCTGCTAGAGGTTCGATGGCTAAATTAAATATTAAAGGAGATAAGGGGCAACCTTGTCGTGTTCCATTCGAGATGCCAAAGGGCCTAGACATCATATCATTTGTGTATACTCTCGATGAGGGGCCCTTATACAGTGCAAAAATTGCCGATAAAATATTTCCACGAAAGCCAAATTTTAAAAGCACTGACTGTAAATAGCCCCAATGGACCCTATCAAACGCCTTCTCTGCATCCAAAGAAAGGAGCAGAGAAGGCGTTTGATGTCTCTCAGTGAAGTGTATAATATCAATCAGACGTCTTGTTGCATCTGAAGATTGTCGACCTTTAGTAAAGCCAGATTGATCTTTGTGAATGAGGCCTGGTATGTAGTTCATCAGTCGATTCGCTATTGCTTTGGCGTATATTTTGATGTCAATGTTCAATAATGAAATCGGTCTGAAATTTTGGGGAGCATTGGGATCTTTGCCTGGTTTCGGCAGTGTTATGATCAAGGCCTGAAGCATCTCAGCCGGAAATTCTGATTTGGATGCCGCTTCGTTAAAAAGTGAGCATAAGTGGGGAGCCAGTATATCTCGAAGTAATTTATAGTATTCTCCTATCATTCCATCTGGGCCCGGAGATTTATTGTTGGGCAGGGAGTCTATAGTTCTAGCAATTTCTTCCACTGAAAATGGGACGTTAAGATCAGAGATTTGATCAGTAGTTAATGATGGGAGACTAATAGTATCTAAGAAATCACTTATTATCTTTGGGGTAGGTGTGGGAGTTTGAGAATCCTCTTTAAGATTGTAAAGGGAGCTATAATAACAGCTAAATGCATTCGCTATGTCTTGGGGGTCTTGCAATTTTTCTCTAGTAATAGGGTGGTATAGATATGGAATCTTTGATTTGGAATATCTGCCTTTGATCCGAAGTGCCATGTTTTTTCCTGCTTTGTTGCTAGTATGGTAATATTTAGCTTTAAGTTTTCTAGTATGTTTTTCAAATGTATCCAATAAAGTCGTTCTGAGTTCCTGTCGTAATATTTGTAGTTTAGTTTTCAGTTGTTGTGATGGGTGAGATTGGTTTTGGGAATCTAATGTTTTAATGTCAGCAGTAAGTTTCTCAATGAGTTTCGTTTTATTTTTCCTGAATTGAGCATTCAGTTGCATTAGGATTCCCCTACTAAATGCTTTATGAGCACCCCATAGGGTGGCGGAGTCTGACACCGATCCCACATTATATTTAAAGAATTCAGTTATCTGGTTTTGTATAGCTGTAGCATAGGTAGGCATTTTGATAAGATATGCATTTGTTCTCCATAGAAAATGGGTCGTTTGAGAGTGTTTAGGTAGAATAGTCATACTAATTGGGGCATGATCAGTCCAAGTGATGGGTGCAATGTCAGACTCCCTCACCCGCTGCAATAACCACTTATCCGTAAAAATATAATCGATACGAGTATAGGTATTATGTACCAGGGAATGATATGTGTATTCACGATCTCCAGGATGATGGCATCTCCATACATCATAGAGATCGCTTTTATTCAAAAAAGTTTTAAGTGCACAGTTGGTTCTGGTTTTGGGATTAGAAGTGTCTAGTTCTTGTTCATGTATTGTGTTGAAGTCTCCACAAATTATTAAGGCACCTTTTCGGCATTTACCTATTTTTCTCATCAGGCCATTCAGAAAATGGGATTGCCTTTTATTAGGCGCATACACATTTACCAATGTAGTAAGTGTATTATCAATGGTACATATTAATATGAGGTATCGTCCATTGGTATCTACAATAGATTCATGCAATTGAAAATTAACTGAATGATGTATGGCAATAAGTACTCCTCTTTTTTTCTGTTGGCCTGATGCTGTAAATATGTGAGGAAAGTTCTTATGGGTGCAAGTGGGAGTAGCGCCTGTTTTGAAATGGGTTTCTTGTATACACAATATTTGACATCGCTGGGTGTTAGCCATTTGCCACATCGACGCTCTTTTTGCTGGATGGTTAAGACCATTAGTATTTAAAGATATTAACTTTATACTCATAAAAGGATATTAATAAGATGGAAAAAGTAAGTACATACTACCCTGATAATAGCTTTAAATTCTACTTCCATGTGAACAATCTGTAGTCTGAAATGACTATGAATGTCCAAAAATTTAGTGACTGAAAAGTTTTGATTCAAATTTTGTAGGTTCACAACATACCTGTCCCTTTGAATGCTATGAGTTGTGTATAGGATACTGTGAAGAAAAAAATAAAAGTAAAAGCACAAACAAAAATATAACCAAACATTAAACTTAACTTGCAGTGGTAAACATTTCAATGTATACTGCAACATTAGAATGGGGAATTAGTTCAAAGGTCAGCTGTTCCAAAGATTTAGTATCGCACAGCACGGCGGGCAAGCTGATAGATCGGTTTCCTATAGATAGGATTGTATTTTGACCGGATCTAGTCAATGAAAGCTAATGCCATTGTGGCGTAAGTTTCTCCAGATTCTTCTTAGCTCCGATAGGTGGAGTTGGTTCGGGGATAATACCCCATGCGTGAAGTAACTTAATGCCTTGTTCCACAGAAGTGATTGTATGGTAGGTGTCGTTCTTCTGTATCAGTAGTTTAGATGGTTGTTTCCAACGGTATTCAATTTTATGATTACGCAGAGCTTTTGTAATCGTGGAAAGTTGTCTTCTCATATCTAGAGTATGTTTAGACAAGTCAGCATAAATCTGGATTGTATTATATGGTTGTGGAAGTTGTCCTAGATGTCGCACTTTATATAGGATTTGTTCTTTAACATGGTAGAAGTGTACTCTAAGTAGTACATCACGTGGTATCTGTGGAGGGAGAAATGACGGTTTCGGAATCCGATGGATACGATCAATTGTGATCTCTAAGGCTGGTATAGCTGGCAGCAAGTTGGAGAATAAGTCAGTGGCATATTTTTTAAGATCAGACTGCTGTATATTTTCAGGGATACCCCTGATTTTAAGATTGTTCTTCCTTGAGCGGTCTTCTAAATCTGCGATTTTAAATTTAAGCCACTCTTTTTCAGCTTTATTTTCTTCATGAGCATCTATTAAATCATTAATAGTATTGGTCATGTCTCCCATAGAGTTCTCAATAGTGTGTACTCTTTCACCTAAGGAGTTCACTGCTTTGGAGAATTGATTTGTGAGTTGTAAAATATCCGTATGAAGCGAAGTATGTAAAGTTAATAGCATTTCTTTTAATTGGGTGTCCAGAATAGGCTGGTTATTAGTGGGGAATGCGGCTATAGGTGAAGCTATAGGAGTTATGACTGTGTTATCTTGACTAATATGAGGTATTTTATAGCTTACCTCCTGGCCTGTGAAATCCAGTTTGATACGAGTTTTAGCCGGGCTGCGACATGTAGGACTGAGGTAATCTTCCTCATGAGGAGATTCCAGATATGTTTTCTGAGGTGATTCCTCTAGAGCAGCATCAGGCCTGTCAGTGTATTGCGCTCTCCCTGAGGAGGCTGTTGCTGGTACAGCAGCTGTGAGAGGATCTGTGCCATCTTTTTTTCTCCCTCCCGCTGACTGAGAGGAGAATGTCGTTAGTTTTTTCATTTTCCGTTCGTCTTTCCGCTTTTTTGACATCACCTTCGGATTCAGGAACTCTTCCGTTGTCTGTTCGTATCTTTTTTACCGATATTCGCTGTGAATTGTCGCTAATATGCCCGTTCGTGTCACAGAGCTCTCTCACAGAGCTTCCATTCAGCTCATGCGCTGGCCACGCCCCCTCAAAAACACTTTTTGATTGTGTAAAAATAGCCCTTCTTGTTCCTGAAAATGATGCCTGAAGGCAAAATGTCCCTTGTGGATGCCTGCTTGAGCTGGGTAATCAGGTCTACTTATAGTAGCAGAAAACTTTGTGCCGGCAAAATTGTGTCTGCCTGGTGGGATTCTCCTTCCTCTGGGTACATTCTCGATAGAGCGTCTGGCTTGCCCTTCTTGGAACCTGAAGAAAGAAAAATATATGTGTAGCGCTATGACAAAGGAAGAAATAGAGTTATACGTGTCACCATATACCGTATATACTCGAGTATAAGCCGAGATTTTCAGACCTTTTTTTTAGGCTGAAAGTGCCCCCCTCGGCTTATACTCGAGTCACCGCCGTCTGCCTACCTGATCAGGAATGTCATGTAGACAGACGGTGGCCAGCGTGTCATAAAAACATACAGCGGCCATTCCAGTATTTAAAAGCCGCGCCTCCTCCTCGTCTGATAGGCAGAACACTCAATTTCCCAGCAGTCAGTTTTCAGCCTATCATTGACATCCCCTCATCCTCATACCTCAGACGAGGATGAGCGGATGTCCGTGATAGGCTGAAAACTGACTGCTGGGAAATTGAGTGTTCTGCCTATCACAGACGAAGAGGAGGCGCAGCTTTTGAATACTGGAATGGCCGCCGTATGTTTTTATGACCCGCTGATCGGTGGCTGCAGATGGGCACACGGAGGCATGCACAGGACACAAAGGATGAAGATTAGCACAGGTAGGCTGCAATGGACACAGGGAGGTATACACAGGACACAGTGAGGTAGGCAGATCTGCACAGGACACAGTGAGGTAGGCAGATCTGCACAGGACACAGTGAGGTAGGCAGATCTGCACAGGACACAGTGAGGTAGGCAGATCTGTACAGGACACAGGGAGGCATACACAGGACACAGTGAGGTAGGCAGATCTGCACAGGACACAGGGAGGCATACACAGGACACAGTGAGGTAGGCAGATCTGCACAGGACACAGGGAGGCATACACAGGACACAGTGAGGTAGGCAGATCTGCACAGGACACAGGGAGGCATACACAGGACACAGTGAGGTAGGCAGATCTGCACAGGACACAGGGAGGCATACACAGGACACAGTGAGGTAGGCAGATCTGCACAGGACACAGGGAGGCATGCAATAGACACAGTGAGACATGCAGCTGCGGATGGGCATTGTTGACCCTCTTTGCCACTTACAGTAGCTGCTGCATTTCCCACCCCCGGCTTATACTCGAGTAAATAAGTTTTCCCAGTTTTTTGTGGTAAATTAGGGGCCTCGGCTTATATTCGGATCGACCTATACTGGAGTATATACGGTAAGTCTCAGATAATGAGAAACAAATTACCTAGTGGTAAATAAACATGACACATAAGAACCACATTTAAGCAGTTAAGTGAACATTTAAAAAGTGAATATAAGTGAAAAAATAAATGAATAGTAATCCTTCATGAACAATTCACAAAGAAATGTGCCAATACTGAATTAGTCCCAAATTGTGAAATCCAAAATTGAATTTGCAGAAGAAGAAACTTTGCAGGAGGAAAAACTTTCAAAGTGTACTCTTCATACATGCATCACCACCAGCACCGTGAAAATGGGGGAGGCTTACCAGAAAACTTGGACTTAGCTAGGCGTATGCCCCCCCCAAGTCATGTAGGCTTATATATGGAATTCAACCCAGTAGATATAGATATTCCACAAAATCAGCTTGCACCGCTACATCTGACAGGCGAAAAATTCATTAATATCCGATGAGAGATGAGGTAATAGTCTCGTGCATAGAACGATAAAAACAAAAACCCAAGATAGCGCAATATTGTCTCGAAAAAATACTTTAATAAATGGGCATAAAAAGAAACTCACATTTTGAAGTTATCAAAACGGCATGTACATGAACAGAAAGATCAGCGTTGTCTGCAAAGGAGTCCACCCAACGCGTTTCGACTATGGAGTCGTCATCTGGGGTGTGGACCCCCTCTCCTAGTATCGCTTATAAAGGAATGGTGACCCGGAAAGTCGTTTGGAACCTCAGAAACACTTCCGTCTGACATCACTTCCGGTTGTAAATGTAGATGGTGTGCTTAAACATTGAATTCCCCTTTTAAATGGTTCCTCCATGCGTCCTAATTCCCTATATTATAGTTTCTTAACTTAAAAAAAGTATAAAAAGTAAAAAAAAAAGGGTATTTAAGTCCAAGCGTCCAATATACTCTGTGGTTATCGGCGCTATCCAAGCCTCGTTCTCGGCGTGTGCCTACGGCCAGTTATCGTTAGTCAAGCCTCGCTTTGAGGCATGGCCCTCCTTACTTCCGGTCTGGCGTTCCAGAATCCAAGCCTCAATGTGAAGCAGAGGCTTGGACTTCACACTTCCGCATTTTTAATAGGAATAGGATGGCCTGTATATATTGCCGCGCAACCTTCGCCCTCATAAAGAGAGGAGGAAAAAGAAGAGAGAAACCAAAAGAAAAAAAAGAAGAAAAGATGAAGGAAACAAAAGAAGAATGAAAAAAAGAAATATAAATGTTGGGCAATTAGATAGTAATAAAAATAAATATAAAGTGAATTTTTTTTTTATGCTAAAAAATTATAATGGTACAAAATAGAGGGTGGGGAGAGAAGATGTATATTAGAAATAGAATAGATAAAATAAAAAAGTGATAATAAAAATAAAAACAAAGAAAATGAAAATAATATAAAGAATGAATAAAAATAATAATGATAATGAACTAAAAATAATAATGGGAATAATAAAAGTAAATATTAATAAAATTGATGTGGGTCTCACGAGGCAGTTTTGGAGAAAATGACCCACTACACCACAGTATATACACAGGCCCATTCTGCGTCTTCGCAGCTTCTCAGTACTGCAGAGTGGAGAACGAAAAAGTTCCAATTGCATAGGTCTGGTTATGGTGCCCATCCTCTATGCTCTTCTTTCCCTGAATTGACGATCAAGCTGGATAGCAAGATTAATGAGGCCTTCAAGGGATTTGGGAGCCTACACTCGGGCAAGCTTGTCCTTGAGTCCTTCGGATAAGCCAAGGCGGAATTGATGCCGTAAGGCCGCATCATTCCATCCGGAGTCTGAGGCCCATAAGCGGCATTCTGCAACATAGTCCTCAGCGGGTCGATGACCCTGTCGCAAAGTATGGAGGATGGATTCTGCAGTGGCAGTGTGCTGGGGATCATCATATAGATGGGCCATTGCTTCAAAGAATGAAGAAAGAGAGTCCAGGACTGAGCTATATTGTTCAAGGAGTTGGTGGGCCCAGGATTGAGACTCTCCGAGGAGTAGGGCAATAACAAATCTCACCTTAGTGATTTCAAGTGAGAAAGTTCTTGGCTGCAAGGCAAAATAAAGTTCACAAGAGTTCTTGAACGCACGGAACTTGTGCCGATTGCCTGAGAATCGCTCTGGTGCAGGAACTCTGGGTTCTGGTGGTGATATGACATGTGAGGAAGTGAAAACAGTTTGTTCAGAAGTCTGGTGCCATAGCAGGTGCAGGAGTAGCTGAGGAAAATGTTTGAATGCAACTTTCCAGCTGTGCATGGCTCGGGGGGGCTTTTCAGGGCCGCCTTAATGAGGTCCAGTGCTGCCTCCTCCATGTTACTCCCCTTCCTGGCCCTTTTTGTTGGAAGGTGGAGGGGAGGCACCTGGGATTGGGTTAGGCTACAGGGCCCTGCCACCTCCTAGCTGACACTTACACCCGCCTCCTCCTGGCTGCCACATTCCACAGCCTCGTCCTGGCTGAGGTCTTCCTGTGTATGAAAAAGGTACATACTTTTAGTTTTTGGTTCATCAATCACATCCAAATTTCAGCTCATGACTGTTACAAATTGAATGTTAAGAAATAGAAAAGACTATCCTTCTGACCCCTGCATTTTTCATTCTTGTCACACTCATTTTTGGCCCCTAATGTCAATTGATATGTCAAATACTTTTTGTTAAATCATTAATTTGTTAGCAAGAATAACATCTAGTTAACAACAATAATTTTCGGACAATAAATATGTTAAAAAAAATACTATACCTGGCTCCAGCTGTGCACCTAAACTTCTTCCAGGATGGAAGGCCCAGGTTGGTCCTCGGGAAGTCTCAGCTGGGGTTGAGGGAAGGGTGGATGGAAGTGTAGAAAGTGATTCCCTGGCTTCAATTTGGTCTTCCAGAAACCGCATCCTGCTGTTGTACCACACACATTCTCTGCTGCAGCTCCTGATCTCATGGATGCCTGGACCTTATTAAGCTCCTTCCTATATGTGCTTCTCAAGCTACTAATTTTCTTCTCGACAAACTCTGTTCTGTTCTCACTACAGGTTTGGCCCTGGCGTGTATGTAGCTCAACATACAGTTTAAACCTTGAATCCTACAATAAGCAGACTGTAACTTTTGGATCTTTATTACCACGAACAGGTGGTGGTCATATAAGAATAGGATGATATGGTGAAACTAGAAATAAACAGATAAATTAACATATATAATAATTACATGAACATAACAAATGTCTACTAGGTGCAGGGCCGGACTGGCCTACCGGGATACTGGGAGATTTCCGGGTAGGCCGCCTGCCCTGAGGCTGCTTTTAGTTGCGGCTGCATTAGTGCTCTCTACTGCTCATCACAGGGCTGGCTGGCTCTGTGTTCAGCGGCCGCTCTGTAACATGGCCCCGCCCCCCCAGACCGGCTTGTGTGATAGTAGATAGAATCAACGTTCCGCCTATCACAGAAGCCGGTCTGGGGGGGCGGGGCCATGTTACAGAGCAGCCGCCGAACACAGAGCCAGACAGTGCTGTGATCCAGAGGATGAGATGTCGCCCGTAAAGCCCGCTCTGTGTGCCTGGATAGGAGGATCAGCAGGGGGGCTGCATATAGAGGAGATGAGCCTTCTATATTCCTCCATTCAGCCGATGAATGCTTGCAGGAGGGAGAGGAGGAGAATCAAACATTCAGTGGCTGCATGGAGGAATATAGAAAGCTCATTTCCTCTATATGCAGCCCCCCTGCTGATCCTCCTATCCAACTTCTTTTACTGCCCCCGTGCTCTTCACCCCCCTGCTCTTCCCCCGCCCCCCCAGTGCTCTTCTCCCCCCTCAGTTCTCTCCACCCCTGTTCTTTCTGCCCCCCAACCTGCTCTCCAGTTCTCCCCATCCTTCACCCCCCAGTGCTATCCACTCCCTCCAGTGCTCTTCACCCCCGCCCCCCAGTGCTCTTCTTCCCCCCAGTGCTCTCTACCCCCCCTCAGTGCTCTCCACTCCCCCCAGTGCTCTCCCCCTGTTCTTTCCCCTCAGTGCTCTCCCCCCCCTGCTCTTCACCCCCCAGTGCTCTTCACCCCGCCCCCCCAGTGCTCTTCTCCCCCTGTTCTCTCCCCCCAGTACTCTCCACTCCAGTGCTCTCCACTCCCCCCAGTGCTCTCCCTCCTGTTCTCCCCCCAGTGCGCTCCACTCCCCCCAAGTGCGCTCTACTCCCCCCAGTGCTCTCCTCCCCCCAGTGCTCTTCACTCCCCCCAGTGCTCCTCCCAGTGCTCTGCTCTCCCCCCTGTTCTTCCCCCCCCCAGTGCTCTCCACTCCCGCAGTGCTCTCCTCCCCCTGTTCTCTCCCCCCAGTGCTCACCACTCCCTCTGTGCTCCCCCCGTTCTCCCCCCAGTGCTCTCCATTCCCACCAGTGCTACCCCCTGTTCTTCCCCCCCCAGTGCTCTCCACACCCCCCAGTGCTCTCCCCCCCTCAGTGCTCTCCACTCCCCCCAGTGCTCTCCGCCCTTGTTCTTCCCCCCAGTGCTCTCCGCCCTTGTTCTTCCCCCCAGTACTCTCCCCTCTGTTCCCCCCCAGTGCTCTCCACTCCCCCAGTGCTCTCCCCCCTATTATCCCCCTAGTGCTCTCCACACCCCCCAGTGCTCTCCCCCCTGTTCTTTTCTCCCCAGTGCTCTCCCCTCTGTTCTTTCTCACCTCCCCCGTGCTCTCCAGCACTCCCCATCACTCTCCAGCCCTCCATTCTCCCCACCCCTGTTCTTTCTGCCCCCCCAGTGCTCTTTGCCACCCCACACTCTTAGCACCCTCAATGCTCTCAGCCTACCATGCTCTCCACCCCTGTTCTTTTTGCCCCCCCAGTACTCTCAAGTTCCCCCCCAGCGCTCTCTGCTCCCCACCCCTGTGATCTCCACTACCCCCAGCTCTTTGCCCCCACCCATGTGTTCTCCAACCCCGCCAGTACTGCTCCCCCAGGACCAGAGGACAGGCTGACTGGGGTCGGAAAATGGGGACAGCTGATGGTGCAGGTGGCCAGGGACCACTTAATTTCACAGCAAACAGATCCTCTGGAAGGAGCACCGTCCCCATCCAAAATGAGAACAGACCCTGCCTGCTGCTGGCCATCATGGATATCCTGCTGGCATGCAAGGTAGCATCAACAACACACCTTCCCACAGACAGGGACTGCAGACTGGGACATGGGGCACAGGAGGGGCTGCATTCATGGGCACAGTAAAGCTGCATTTGATGGGCACAGTGAGGCTGCAATAATGGGCACAGTGAGGCCGCATTTGTGGGCACAGTGAGACTGCATTCACGGGCAGAGTAAAGCTGCATTTGGTGGGCACCCATCCCCCTTACCTTAGTGTATTCTTTCTGTGAAAGGTGTTCCCCCCCCCCCCACGTTCTGAGTTCCTGGGGTCCCCCATGATGATTGTCCACTTACCACTTTTAACTGGAATTTGCATATATATATATATAGCTGACTCCATTGCAGTCTGTCCTCATGGAAAGGATAAAAGAGCTGTAATAGGAAGTGGGCTAGTTCCTAGTGATATGGCAGGAAATATCTATTAACCATTGAACACTACTCATCAATAGTATTTTGTTAAGAGTGGCATCTAGTGGGCAATGCTGATATTGCAAGTCCAGAAGATATTATTTTTTTCTTTATAGGATGAAGGTATGACATTCCCCATCTGGTATCATCAGATGCCACTATTTATTCCTCATATGACAACAACAAGATTAGTTCAGAAACTGGTCTGAGGAACAACTTTGTCTCCTTGTTTCTATTAATCTTGACTTCCACTTTTCTGATCTTTTCATCCTCACTTGGAAAGGTGTTCGTGATGAGACCCAAAGGCCACTCATTCCTTTGGGATTGACAATCCTTAACAAGAACAAATACTCCTCCTTTTAGGTTGGGCTTGTTGTCTTGCCATTTAGTACGTGGCTGTAAAGTGGAGAGGTATTGCTTCCTCCACTTGTCTCAGAAGGTATTTGCCAGACTTTGTACTTGTCTCCACTGGCGTAAGTATAAGTCTTTAGTGGTGAAATTCCCATGGGGAGCACCGATTACTCCAGTTTTCTGTGTAAGGAGTGCTGCTGGTGTGAGTAAAACAGGCTTGTCTGGGTCATTTGAGACTAGAGTTAGAGGTCTGGCATTGATGATGGCTGAGACCTCAGCCATAAAGATTACCAAACTCTCGTGTGTAAGTCTTGTGGTCCCTATCTGCAGAAAAATAGAGTCCAGAATTATGCAGGCTATGCCTATAATTCTTTCCCATACTCCACCCATGTGTAAGGAGTGAGGTGGGTTGAAAGTACATGAACAGCCCTCATCTCTAAGGTATCGCTCTACCCCTTTGGTGGCCATGTTTGAAGGAATATGCAGTTCCTTGGCTTCTCCGACAAAGTTAGTGCCTCTGTCTGAGCGGATGTGTTTTACGGGGCCTCGGATAGCAATGAAGCGTCTGAAGGCATTTATGAAGCTTGAATTGTCTATAGACTCAATAACTTTAATGCGCACTGCTCTGATGACCATACAGGTAAATATGACTGCCCGGCATTTGTTGTTTGCATGACCTCCTCTGTTGTGACGTGTGACAACAGACCAAGGGCCAAAGACATCAAGGCCAACATTGGGGAAAGGAGGGTCTGGATCAAGTCTGTCAGTTGGAAGGTTGGCAATTTTTTGTGTTTGTAGTATGCCACGATGTCTGGGACAAGTAACACATTTAAAGATCACGTTACTCACACATCTCTTAGCTCCAACTATCCATAGGCCGGCAGCTTGTAAAGCTTCCTCGGTGAACAGTCTTCCTTGATGTTTGACGTGGAGGTGATGATGTGATTTGATCAAGTAAGCAATGTGGTGGTAACCAGGAAATATTAGAGGGTTTCTCTCATCTGATTCTAAAGTTGGCTTGTCTTAGAGGACCACCTACCCTCAATAGTCCATTTTGATCAAGAAATGGATCAAGTTTTCTCAGGGCACTGTCACTAGGGATAGGTTTTCTGTTCAAATTACAGTCGATCTCCTTAGCATAGGCTTCCTGCTGCACAGTGCAGATGATAAGATCCTGAGACTGTTGGAGCTCTAATGCTGAACTGATACTTTGACAATGATGTCATCTTTTGGGGTCACAGCTGTTTGAGTCAACTTTGAAAGAGTGAGCTATATGGATAAGACAAGAAATAGCTCAAACAAGTGTCTTCCATTTTGAGAATCTGGTAAATCTGTTAGATTTAAGCTTGCAGTTTGAAGTTGCAGTTTGAAATGTCGAGATCTCAGGACGGATGTAAGTATCTGAATCTACTAGTTCAATAGTGTCACTCTTAGGAACAGTCTGTTCTGCATTGTACAAGAATGCAGGTCCTGCAAACCATGTTGTGTCTTTAAGGTTATATGCGGCAACAGCTCTTGTAGCATGGTCTGCAGGATTATGGTCAGTAGGTACTTAGAGCCATTGTGTTGGATAAGTGGATCGCCTAATCCTCAACACTCTGTTGTTGACAAACATAGAAACGTCTGGTCTCATTGTAGATGTAGCCTAGCACTACCTTGCTGTCAGTGTAGAACTGGATTTCTTTGAGGTCGATGTCCATCTCTGAGGTTATAAGTTCAACAGCTAGTACCGCAACACAAAATTCTAGCCTAAGTACAGTGTGCTCAGGGTGTGGAGCTGGCTTTGCCTTGCCCATGACGAATCCTACGTGACATAGTGCTGTAGTGTCGACAGTTCTTAAGTAGGCCACAGCAGCTATTACCTTAATAGAAGCATCATAGAATAAGCAAAGGTTTTGGCTCTGTGTCTTTGTAGAGGGTATGGGAGCATATGGGTGTGAAACATGGAGAGCAGATAAGACTGATAGAGAGTTCCTCCACTCTACCCAAGAGTTCCTCTTATCAGGGGGTAGTGGGGCATTACACTGACTGCCGTCCTCCTCCCTCCTTCACACTCTGCAGCACCGCGCTGTGTGTGAAACTGACAAGCAATGGAGAGAGGAGGATCTGTCAGCCTGATGTCGGGGTGGGCGGGACCCGGCCGGGGTGGGGGCGGGACCCAGCAAGCTATCAAACACCAGCCAATGGTATCTGGGCGGGCCGCTACGTGTATGTGGCCCGCCCCTTTTCTTAAGCAGCCCAATCGTTGGCTGGTGTTTGATAGCTGCTGAGTCCCGCCCACCCCGGCCGGGTCCCGCCCACCCCGACATCAGGCTGAAATCTGACATATCCACCTCTCTGTTACTTGTCAGTTTCACACCCCGGCAGGATCCCGCCAGCTCCTCTGTTACATTTCAGTAACAAAGTGCTCCGTGTGAAACCTGCCAGTGCCAATCAGTGCCAACCAGTGCCACCTCCAATCAATACCACCTGCAACCAACCAGTGCCACCTGCCAGCGCCAACCAGTGCCACCACCAATCAATACCACCTGCCACCATCAACCAGTGCCACCTGCCACCAACCAGTGCCACCTGCCACCGCCAATCAGTGCCACCTGCCACCGCCAATCAGTGCCAACCAGTGGCCCCTGCCAGTGCCACCACCAATCAGTGCCACCTGCCAGCGGCAACCAGTGCCATCTGCCACCGCCAATCAGTGCCACCTGCCACCACAAATCAGTGCCACCTGCTAGTGCCAACCAGTGCCACCGCCAATCAATACCACCTGCAACCACCACCCAGTGCCACCTGCCACCACCCAGTGCCAATCAGTGCCACCTACCAGTGCCACCTGTCAGTGCCACCTGCCAGTGCCACCTGCCAGTGCCGAGTGCCACCACCAGTCAGTGCCACCGCCAGTCAGTGCCACCTGCCACCGCCAATCAGTGCCACCGCCAACCAGTGCCACCTACCAGTGCCACCTGCCAATGCCAATCAGTGCCACCGCCGATCAGTGCCACCTGCCACCTGCCAACACCAACCAGTGCCACCGCCAATCAGTGCCATCTGCCAGTGACAACTAGTGCCATCGCCAACCAGGGCCACCTGCCATCACCAACCAGGGCCACCTGCCAGTTTCAAACCAGTGTCACCTGCCAGTTTCAAACCAGTGTCACCTGCCAGTTCCAAACCAGTGTCACCTGCCAATGCCAACTAGTGTCACCTGTCGGTGCCATCTGGCAGTTCCACGTGCCTTCCAGTGGCAACCAGTGCCAGCCAGTTCCATCTGTTGCCAGCCTTACTCTTTCTGGTCAGCCCATACCCCTGATGTAACAGCGTTTCAATGGAGTTATTGACTGGGTGCTCCATTGTGAGTTAGGGATACGGGGTGAAAATGAGTGGCCTTACCCCGGGAGCTGAAAAAAAAACTGGCTCCTAACTTTTTTAACTGGCTCCTAAATTCAAAGCAAATTTGTCAACCCCTGCTATAGGCTATTGATTGTGGACAAGACACCTCTGTGAGTGAAGGGCTTTTCTTCTCCATTTATTTGGAAGGTAAAGGAATCAGATTTCAAGTCCCAGAGTAGACTTAGACTGCGCTGTACAGTTAAAGAGTCTGTACCTAGATCTAAGTCTCTTAAATCGTTAGAATGGTCTTGAGCAGGAAAAGCTTCCATTACCTCTTTGCTGTTGGAAGCAATCTTGTAAAGCCTGAGATTAGAACAAGCAAGCATGTCCCGTGCTCTCTTCAGAAGACAGATTGCAGACTCACTGGAAGGTAAGGATTTTAAACGATAATCTACATAAGTCTTTCTCTACGAATTGTTTTGTATCTGAGCCATACTCAAGTTCACCTTCTTGGGCAGAATGTCTGAGTCTGTAGATAGCGTCTGCAGGTGAAGGGCTATTGCCAAAGATGTGCACCCTCATGCGATACTCTGAGATGTCTTTGGGAGGGTCATTGCCTCTGAACCAAAGAAACCTTAGGAAGTTTCTGCCTTCCTCTCTGACCAGGAAACAATGGAACCTCTGTTGGATGTCAGCTATAAAGGCAATAGAATCTTTGCGGAAGCGTAAAAGCACTCGCAGCAGTTTGTTGTTGAGGTCTGGACCTGTCAAGAGGACATCGTTCAAAGAGACACCCTTGAATTTGGCACGAGATTCAAACACTACTCTGATTTGACCTGACTCTTCAGAGTCTTTGAGGCTGGGAGCTATCTCGGCGTGACCGTTCTCAAAGATCTTCCCCATGAAAGAAAAGAAATGTTCTCTCATCAAGAGGTTAGACCTTGGATGGGTCATCATAGGAGATGTCTGTCTAGGAAGAGTGTACAAAGCTAACTCCGTTAGCAGCATGCTCACAAACACCCTAGAGAATGGGTGTCCCTCTCTTTTCCAACCATGCCACAACCACTTCCTTGTTAAGGAATCGCCCTACACCCACTTGTCTACACATTTGCCCCTGGCGTGTATGTAGCTAAACCTTGAATCCTACAATAACCATACTGTCTGTAACTTTGGATCTTTATTACAATGAGCAGGTGGTGGTCATATAAGAATAGGATTATATGGTGAAAGTAGGAATAAACAGATGAATGAACATATATAAGAATTACATGAACATAACAAACGTCTACTAGGTATATAAGCAAACAGTCTTTAGCATACCAGCGATGCTGCCTCTAAGGATTGGGAATTCCTCTGAACATGCAGTGCAGGCTTAGCTGACTCCATTGCAGTCTGTCCTCATGGAAAGGATAAAAGAGCTGTAATAGGAAGTGGGCTAGTTCCTAGTGATATGGCAGGAAATGTCTATTAACCATAGAACACTACCCATCAATAGTATTTTGTTAAGAGTGGCATCTAGTGGGCAATGTTGATATTGCAAGTCCATAAGATATTATTTTTTCTTTATAGGCTGAAGGCATGACAAACCCGATGTCTGTGTCGGGGACCTGCATCTTCACATATTCCAGCAGCTTCTCCAGCGATGCCTTCCTAGCTGGTTTATTTCGACATAAGGGGTTTTTAACCTCCCACAAATTTCACATATCCCTGTATTTGTCTATGAAGTGGCCCATGAATTCAGGGTCTTTGAATTGTTTCATATTTGCTGCAAGACAAAACACAAGACAAAAACACTAATAAATATCAGGCTAAACTGTCCTAATCTTATCCCAATATAGGCCTGAATCTAGATTTAGCATTGGCCACTGATGTACCAAAGTTAAGATGTTACCTTAGTTAAAACGTTTGTCCTCCTTCCTCAGCACACAGAATGTACATACGTGATGAAGTCACGTGACTGTGGCGAACACGCGTCGGGAATACAAGATACCGGAAGTGATGTGGATGAGATCACTGCTTGCTTTTTTGTTACCAGTTTGTTACTGTTCAATGCGAGTACCTGTTTTTAATCTGTTGCTATTAATAAATATTTTGTGAGAATTACTACACTATCGAGCATCCCTCTTGTCCTATTTGCGAGGTTTACCCGCTCCAGTGAGTTAAAAGGGGACGCTGTCTGCTATCAGGATACATACACAGCGGTTCCACAACAAAGATTTATATACATGCTGTTACCTTACAGCAGTAAGGTAAGGGGACACCCATATATTTAGCTTCACAGAAGATAAGAAGCCATCTATCACCAACACTTCACTGCAGAAAGTGATCACCAGCACCAGCAGTTTGTATTTTTATTGTTATTTTTTTTGGATTGATATACAGTCACCATATATGTTGCACTATAGCATATTTTTGGAAAAAGGAACTTTTTGCGGACATATTTACTATATTCACTTATAAATACTTTTTATTTCATTGGATATACTTATTGCCACTGCGATTAAATTCATTATTCACTAAGGAATTTTAATGATCAATTTGTGATGTATGCACTTTATTTTGCTCCTAAGTTTACATGCGTTTTTATTGTCTCTTGTTAGTGTGGTTTTAGTGTTTTCCCCACAGAGCACTTTTGCACTTTATTTCTTACATGTTGACATTAGGTATGGGATCAGAAAGGAAATCCCCATTTTGACTCACAATTTGTGTGCATCTTCTAAATTTGGCTTTTACAGGGGTGACTTCATCCCATCTGATCAAGGCAAGATCAAGACCTTTTTCACACTATAAAATGTCTGATATTGCCTTCTTTTTTGCAATGTTGAACTTTGTAAGTTTCAGAGTTGTGTATGTTATGATTGGAAACATGCCTGTTTCTGTATTTTTTTAAAAATTTCAAGGTAAAACTTTAAAAAAAAAGATGTTTTTTTTTACCGCCAAATGTTTTATAAAACGCATATGTGAATGTGCACAGAGTAAAAGGCTTTCTACTCAACAATGTGTGGCTTCTTCTTTCAATGCTCAGTAACATTTCTTGTATTAAGCTGGTGTTTACAGTGACAATGGGTGTTATTTAAATAATGTGAAAACCACTTGGCACTACAAGTACACTAGGAGAACTTAGGAGACAGATAAAATAAACCCAAGCAGTAAATCCAAATCAAGATTTTATCAGATCAATTTTTTTCTACTTAAAAAATATTTACAAATTAGCTGGCATAGCAATGACCCCCCTACCCATAAAATATTCCACATATTTTACACACACTTCACGGGCGCTGTGGGGGGGCAAGCCAGGACGGACAGCTTCCAGGGCCATCAGTGTTAGTTCCCGAAGTCCAGCCCAACTGAGGCGATATAATTTGGAGCATTTCTTTTCATTTTCAATAATTTTTATTCAAGTTTTCAACAATACAAAGTAAAGATCATGTCATTGGATTTAACAGTCCATAGTTTTTGTATATCAAGTAACATGAGTTACAATCACAGATAGTCCACCACCTCATCTGCTGAGGCCGGATGAAAATTTCTTTGTTATCTTCCTTTATACATTTTAAATCCCGGTTGGGATATTTCTTAAACTGTTATGTGGTGGAACAACCGTGTTGGTCTTCTCACCATAGCCTGTTCCCTTAAAATAATTTTATGATTTGGGCTATAGGGTGCCCCACCATGCCTGGGGATGGAGTTCACCCCATTGAGTATTCTGGGATCCCTCATACCCCTCCACCGCAGAGGGGCAACCCCCTCCCAACAACACCAAAATCTCAGAAGGTGAGAGGAGATAGGAGGAGAGGGGGAGAAGAAACAAAAGGCGAGGGGGTAGGAGGGGGGATGACTCCATGTTCTGCGTTACCTCCCCCTAGTACACCTCCTAATCAGAGAGTGGAATCAATTGTCAAGTATCCAATCCATGGATCCCATATTTTATCAAACTGTTTCATTTTATCCTGCACAATCACTGTTAGTCTTTCGTTCAACATAATCCATGAAAGTTTGTGTTTAAATTGAACAAACGGTATGGTTGCTGACTTCCAGTTCTTAGCAATTGTAATTTTGACCAATATAAAATGATCATCAGGCGCTGTCTTTGGCTTTTGGGGGCTTCCTCAATCTTGCAACCTAATAGCATGTGTTTTGGGGATTTGATCAGGTAAATCTGAGTAAGGGAGTATATGAAGAGACCCTGATCCAGAATTTCCGTACTTTGGGGCATTGCCACCAAATATGGAATGCCGTCCCTTCCTGACCACAGCCCCGAAAGCATTTAGATGATGCCCCAGGTACAAAAGTGGCCAGTCTAGTCGGCACCAAATACCACCTTAATAGAACCTTGTAATTTGCCTCTATTATTGAAGTATTAATCAGTGACCTGGAAGCAGCGAGGCCACCGAATGCCATTTCTCAAGTTCCAGGTTCTCCTGGATATCTTTTTCCCATTGTGTCATATAAGTCAGTTTGTCTGAGACAAATGTTAATATAGTATATATAGCTGATATATGGCCTTGGAGTTTATCGAATTTGCGACACATATTCTCCATAGGTGTCATTGATTTAATGTCCCCTTTACGTGATAGGGTCTACATATAATCATATATTTGAGTATATGTTCTGAGACCGGTAGTTGGTATTTTTCTATTTGTGTTCTTTTGAATAGCATTCCTTGATTATCACAGAGGTCTGTTAGAGGAGTATTGAGGTCGGCTTGTAAACTGGAGACATCCTGTAAGGACGTTATTCCACTGCATAGTGTCATCTGCAAAGACAGAAATGTTACTTTTGATCCAAGACCCAATATCATTTATAAAGATATTAAAAAGTAAGGCCGCGTACACACGCGGGGACTGTTCGCCCAACTTTGTCCGTCAAACAGTTTCGGCAAACAGTCCGCTCAAAATTAGCATGGACGGACATGGCCACACACGACGGACGAACAGTTTGCTGAAACCGTGCGCGATGACGTGAACGGCACGTACGACGGGACGAAAAATACGACGTCCTATACACTGCATTATAACTTTCGGCGTGAAAATCCTTTCTGAGCATGCGCGCAACTTTGTTTGACGAACAAGCCTACACACGAGCGGACTGTTCGCTGAAACAAGGTTTCAGCGGACAGTTTTTCGGAAATTCCGAAAAACCTTGTTCGTCAAACTGTCCGCTGAAACTGTCCGCTGAAAGCCCACACACGAGCGGACTGTCCGCCCAAACACTGTTCAGCGGACAAAATTGGGCGAACAGTCCGCCCGTGTGTACGCGGCCTTAGGTGTCATCTGCAAAGACAGAAATGTTACTTTTGATCCAAGACCTAATATCATTTATAAAGATATTAAAAAGTAAGGGTCCCAGCACTGAACCTTGGGGTACACCACTGATAACCTTAGATCATTCAGAGTAAGAATCATTAACCACTACTCTCTGAATTTGTCTTTTAGCCAGTTTTCTATCCATTTACAAACTGATATTTCCAAACCTGTAGACTTTATCTTGCACATGAGCCGTGTGTGCGGAACTGTATCGAACGCTTTTGCAAAATCCAAGTATACCACATCCACCACCACCCCTCTATCCAAGGTTTTACTTACCACCTCTTAAAAAGAAATCAGGTTTGTCTGACAACTTCTGTCTTTCATGAATCCATGCTGTCTGTTGCTTAAAATATTTTTTTCCTGCAAGAACTCGTCTATGTGATCTTTTATTAATCCCTCTATAGAAGTTAAACTAACAGGTCTATAGTTACTTGGTAAAGACTTTGTTCCCTTTTTAAATATAGGCACCACATTGGCCCTGCGCCAATCCAGTGGTACTATTCCTGTCATTAATGAGTCCCTAAAAATTAGATACAATGGCTTTGAAATGACAGAGCTCAATTCTTTTAGGATCCATGGGTGGATGCCATCAGGTCCAGGTGCTTTATTCTCACCATAGCCTGTTTACTTAAAACAATTTTATGATTTGGGCTACAGGGTGCCCCCACCACGCCCGGGGATGGAGTTCACCTCATCGAGTATTCGGGGATCCCTCATTCCCCTCCACCGCAGAGGGGCAACCCCCACCCGACAACACCAAAATCTCAGAAAGTGAGAGGAGATAGGAGGAGAGGGGGAGAAGAAAGAAAAGGAGAGGAGGGGGAAAAAAAGGAGGGGGGGTGACTCCATGCTCTGCATTACCTCCCCCTGATATACCTATTAATCAGAGAGTGTGCGGGGGTCATTTGTCAAGTATTCAATCCATGGATCCCATATTTTATCTAACTGTTTCATTTTATCCTGCACAATCACTGTTAGTCTTTCGTTCAACATAATCCATGAAAGTTTGTGTTTAAATTGAACAAACGGTATAGCTGCTGACTTCCAGTTCTTAGCAATTGTAATTTTGGCCAATACAAAATGATCATCAGGAGCTGTCTTTGGCTTTTGGGGGCTTACTCAATCTTGCAACCTAATAGCGTGTGTTTTGGGGATTTGGTCAGGTTAATCTGAGTAAGGGAGTATATGAAGTAATAGACCCTGATCCCGAATTTCCGTACTTTGGGCATTGCCACCAAATATGAAATGCCGTCCCTTCCTGACCACAGCCCCGAAAGCATTTAGATCAGGCATGTCCAAAGTCCGGCCCGCAGGCCAATTGCGGCCCACGGTCCGGTTTTGAATGGCCCGCCTGGTCTTTCTCAATTTAGTGTGCTGCGGGATCAGGGCTGTCAGATGAGCCGATCCCCGACACTGTGAGAAGCTCCGTGAGCTTCCAAAGTGAAAGTAAAGTGCAGAGGAGTGTGCTGTGCTCTCTGCTTCCCCCTACAGTGCAGTACCTGGCTGAATGAGGAAGCTGCAAAAGTACTGTACTGTGCTACAAGCTAAATTAGTCTTAAAAAGGGCTTTATTCATGTGTGTGTGTGTGTATGTACGTATGTGTATGCATGTGTCTGTATGTGTGTGCACGTATGTCTGTATGTATGTGTGTGTGTGTGCACATGTGTCTGTATGTGTGTGTGCACATGTGTCTGTATGTGTGCACATGTGTCTGTATGTGTGTGTGTGCACATGTGTCTGTATGTATGTGTGTGTGCATATGTGTCTGTATGTATGTGTGTGTGCACATGTGTCTGTATGTATGTCTGTATGTGTGTGCATGTATGTCTGTATGTGTTTGTGTGCACATGTGTCTGTATGTGTGTGTGTATGTGCACATGTGTCTGTATGTATGTGTGTGTGTGTGCACATGTGTCTGTATGTGTGTGTGCACATGTGTCTGTATGTGTGTGCATTTATGTCTGTATGTATGTGTGTGTGCACATGTGTCTGTATGTATGTCTGTGTGTGTGCATATATGTGTATGCGTGTGTCCGTATGTGTGTGTGTGCACATGTGTCTGTATGTGTGTGCATGTATGTCTGTATCTGTGTGTGTATGTATGTCTGTATGTGTCTGTAAGTATGTGTATGTGTATGCATGTGTCTGTATGTATGTGTACGCATGTGTATGCATGTGTCTGTATGTGTGTGTGTATGTATGTGTGTGTGCACATGTGTCTGTATGTATGTCTGTATGTGTGTGCATGTATGTCTGTATGTATGTGTATGTATGTGTCTGTGTGTATGTTACTTTTAATCTGGAGCCGCCCCCATTCTTATACCATCAAAACTGCTTTTGTAGGGCACATGTGTCTGTATGTATGTGTGTGTGCACATGTGTCGGTATGTATGTCTGTATGTGTGTGCATGTATGTCTGTATGAGTGTGTATGTGCACATGTGTCTGTATGTGTGTGTGTGTGTGTGTGTGCACATGTGTCTGTATCTGTGTGTGTGTGTGTGCACATGTGTCTGTATGTGTGTGTGTGCACATGTGTCTGTATGTGTGTGTGTGTGCGTGCACATGTGTCTGTATTTGTGTGTGTGTACATGTGTCTGTATGTATGTGTGTGTGCACATGTGTCTGTATGTGTGTGCATTTATGTCTGTATGTATGTGTGTTTGCACATGTCTGTATGTATGTCTGTGTGTGTGCATGTATGTGTATGCGTGTGTCTGTATGTATATGTGTGCACATTTGTCTGTATGTGTGTGCATGTATCTCTGTATCTGTGTGTGCATGTGTCTGTATGAATGTCTGTATGCATGTGTCTGTATGTATGTGTGTGCGCGCATGTGTCTGTATGTATGTCTGTATGTGTCTGTAAGCATGTGTATGTGTATGCATGTGTCTGTATGTATGTGTACGCATGTGTATGCATGTGTCTGTATGCATGTCTGTATGTATGTGTGTGTGCACATGTGTCTGTATATATGTCTGTATGTATGTGTGTGCATGTATGTCTGTATGTATGTGTATGCATGTGTCTGTATGTGTGTGCGTCGTGCATTTGTCTGTATGTGTGTCTGCATGTGTGTACATGTGTCTGTGTGTATGTTACTTTTAATCCGGACCCCCCCCCCCCCATTATTATACCATCAAAACTGCTTTTGTAGGGCTTGTGTGTGATATTAGCCAGGACTGCTGCTTCTCTGAAAAGAAATCCATGCACAGATCTCTTTTCGGAGGCATTTGAATGGCGGTAAAGAGGCATTATGTTGCCTCCTCACCACCTGTTTTAAGCCCGTAAATGCAACATCTGTGTGGCTGCTTACTATGTGTAGGGCAGCCCATTAATTTCAATGGACTTCCTTACTCACAAAAATGCAGGGAAAGAAGTTCCTGAGCTTTTTTTTTTTTTAAATTGCACTGCACCAAAAGCACTCTACATTTTCCAATGTGTGGGGTACCATTAAGAATTAACGGTACCCCCTAAAGTGCAGAGCATTTGTCTGTGCGATGGGAATGAGCACGACAAAGGCAAGAGAATTCTTGTTGGGCCGTATATTAGTACTCAGATGGACACACTTAGACCGAATTTTCAATTTTTCAAAGAATGTCAGGCAAAATGGTTGGCCCTCACGCATGTTCACGTCATCAAATCTGGCCCTCTTTGAAAAAAGTTTGGACACCCCTGATTTAGATGATGCCCCGGGTACAAAAGTGGCCAGTCTAGTCGGCACCAAATACTAGACATGTGCAGAGTAAAATATTTTGTTTCGGAATTTAGTTTTCGTCTGAAAACTTAATTTATTTAGTTACTCCCGAAATTCGTTTTTATTTATTTCGTTTTTCGTTCAAAAATTGCATTCGTCCGAAAATCCACATGAATCACGGTCGAATCTGTCTTTGAAGGCTTATGGTGTCTGTCGAATGTATAAAGAAGATTCGACGGAGCTAGTATATAGCATACTTTAGAACCCTATTAAAGTCTATGGGACTCCAACGTTCAAAATCTAAAGTGCTCATTTTAAAGGCTAATTTGCAAGTTACTGTCCTAAAAAGTGTTTGGGGACCTGGGTCCTGCCCCAGGGGACATGGATCAATGCAAAAAAAAGTTTTAAAAACGGCCGTTTTTTCGGGAGCAGTGATTTTAATAATGATTAAAGTGAAACAATAAAAGTGTAATATTCCTTTAAATTTCGTAGGGGGGGGTTGTCTATAGTATGCCTGTGAAGGGGCGCATGTTTCCCGTGCTTAGAACTGTCCCTGCACAAAGTGTCATTTATGCAGGAAAAAAAGTCCTTTAAAATCACTCGCAGCTATTATGAATTGTCGGCTCCCGTAATACAGAGAACACTCATTGAAAGTCATTGATAAAAAAATAAATAAATAAATTTAAAAAAAAGCGTGGGGGTCCCCCAAATTCAATTACCAGGCCCTTCAGGTCTGGTATGGATATTAAGGGGAACCCTGCCTCAAATTTAAGAAAAAATTTGACGTGGGGTTCCCCCTAAATATCCATAACCAGACCCTTCAGGTCTGCTATGGATATTAAGGGGAACCCCGCGTCAAATTTAAAAAAAAATTGACGTGGGGTTCCCCCTAAAAATCCATACCAGACCCTTTATCCGAGCACGCAACCTGGCAGGCCGCAGGAAAAGAGGGGGGGGCGAGAGAGCGGCCCCCCCTCCCTCCTGAACCGTACCAGGCCACATGCCCTCAACATTGGGAGGATGCTTTGGGGGTCTGTGACCCCTCAAAGCACCTTGTCCCCATGTTGATGAGGACAAGGGCCTCATCCCCACAACCCTGGCCGGTGGTTGTGGAGGTCTGCGGGCGGGGGGCTTATCAGAATCTGGAAGCCCCCATTAACAAGGGGACCCCCAGATCCCGGCCCCCCCCTGTTTGAAATGGTAAGGGGGTACAAAAGTACCCCTACCATTTCACAAAGAAAGTGTAAAAAATGGTTAAATAAAACAAACACACTTTTGAAAAATTCCTTTATTAAAAATAAAAAAATAAAAAAAAGATTCCAGCGGCGGTAATCCACTCTTGCTATCCAGCGACGGACGATCATCTCTCCAGCGATGTCTCATCTCATCCAGCGCAGCGATCCATCCTTCTTCTGTCTCCGTGGAGGAGACACTGCAAGGATTCCGGCGGCTGATGTTTCTTATATACGGAGGGCGGGGCCACCCGTCACCTGACCCCGCCCCCTCTGACGCAAGGGGAAACCCGGGGTTCCCTGTGACGTATAGGTGACCCCGCCCCCTCTGATGTAACGGAAACCTGCCTGTGTTACATCAGAGGGGTGCGGGGTCACCCATACGTCACAGGGAACCCCAGGTTTCCCCTTGCGTCAGAGGGGGGCGGGGTCAGGTGACGGGTGGCCCCGCCCTCCGTATATAAGAAACGTCAGCCGCCGGAATGCCTGCAGTGTCTCCTACACGGAGACAGAAGAAGGATGGATTCACTGCGCTGGATGAGATGAGACATCGCTGGAGAGATGACCGTCCGTCGCTGGATAGCAAGAGTGGATTACCGCCGCTGGAATCTTTTTTTTATTTTTTTATAGGGGGCTTCCAGATTCTGATAAGCCCCCCGCCCGCAGACCTCCACAACCACCGGCCAGGGTTGTGGGGATGAGGCCCTTGTCCTCATCAACATGGGGACAAGGTGCTTTGAGGGGTCATAGACCCCCAAAGCATCCTCCCAATGTTGAGGGCATGTGGCCTGGTACGGTTCAGGAGGGAGGGGGGGGCGCTCTCTCGTCCCCCCCTCTTTTCCTGCGGCCTGCCAGGTTGCGTGCTCGGATAAAGGGTCTGGTATGGATTTTTAGGGGGAACCCCACGTCAATTTTTTTTTAAATTTGACGCGGGGTTCCCCTTAATATCCATACCAGACCTGAAGGGTCTGGTTATGGATATTTAGGGGGAACCCCACGTCAAATTTTTTCTTAAATTTGAGGCAGGGTTCCCCTTAATATCCATACCAGACCTGAAGGGCCTGGTAATTGAATTTGGGGGACCCCCACGCTTTTTTTTTTTTTTTTATCAATGACTTTCAATGAGTGTTCTCTGTATTACGGGAGCCGACAATTCATAATAGCTGCGAGTGATTTTAAAGGACTTTTTTTCCTGCATAAATGACACTTTGTGCAGGGACAATTCTAAGCACGGGAAACATGCGCCCCTTCACAGGCATACTATAGACAACCCCCCCCCCTACGAAATTTAAAGGAATATTGCACTTTTATTGTTTCACTTTAATCATTATTAAAATCACTGCTCCCGAAAAAACGGCCGTTTTTAAAACTTTTTTTTGCATTGATCCATGTCCCCTGGGGCAGGACCCGGGTCCCCAAACACTTTTTAGGACAGTATCTTGCAGAATCTTTTCTCTCTGTCAAATCTTTTTTCTCTGTCGAATGTTTTCTCTATATAATCTTGGACTAATAGAGGTAAGGTTAGGCACATTCGAACACAGGTTCTATAGACACAGATTGTTGTCAGAGTCATGTCGAATCTCCTATTCTATATCGAACTGTTGTAACAATGAAAACGAAAATAAAGCATTTATTTATGTCGGATCTTTCGTTTTTTGGATTTTGTGCTTTCGTTATCGTTTGTCAAAACGAAAACGAAAATAGCTGAAATTCGGACGAAAATGCATTCGGACGAAAACGAATGCACATGTCTACCAAATACCACCTTAATAGAACCTTGTAATTTGCCTCTTTTATTGAAGTATTAATCAGCGACCCAGAAGCAGCTAGCGCCAACGAATGCCATTTCTCGAGTTCCAGGTTCTCCTGGATATCTTTTTCCCATTGTGTCATATAAGTCAGTTTGTCTGAGACAAATGTTAATATAGTATATATAGCTGATATATGGCCTCGGAGTTTATCGAATTTGCGACACATATTCTCCATAGGTATCATTGATGTAAGGTCCCCTTTACGTGATAGGGTCTGCATATAATGATATATTTGAGTATACCTAAAATGTTCTGAGACCGATAGTTGGTATTTTTCTATTAGTGTTCTTTTGGATAGCATTCCCTGATTATCACAGAGGTCTGCGATCCTTAACAAGGCCTTATTGGACCACCATTCGAAAGCAGCGGCGTGAGGCCCGGGGTGAAATCTCCATTTCGCAGGAGAAGGGCTAATGGATTGTGGGGCGATTTGAAGTTTTGGGTCCTAGCTAGCTTGTCCCAAATATCTAAGGATAAGGAGAGGGAAGGGCACAAAATTACCGGCCTTTCTTTCATCCACATAATATGCAAGATTGGTTTGGGGTAGCAGGAATGTGATTCTGGAGCATTTCTTTTTAAAAAGTTGTGCAGGATACAGCAGCATAAAACATTGTGGTTCAGTTTCTACTCCGCCAGGTTGATTGCCGTTAGAAATAGGCGGAACCAGCTGGCCATTATCCCAAAGGTATTCTCCATGGCTCTTCAGGCTCTGGCCAGCCGGTAATTAACAACTTTTCTTTGAGGTGAGGGTGCTTCAACGTTCTCTTTTGCAGGTGGCAATCCCAAACCACCACTCTGGAGACGTCCGTAGAACTTGGTCTGGGCAAAGACTCCACCATCCAACATCTGGCCATTCTTCCCCATGTCAACATAGAGAAACTCGTATGTCGCTAACACCACCGCCATCAACACGATACTATGAAACCCCTTATAGTTAAAATAGTATGACCCCGAATGGGGTGGTGGGACGTTGTGGATGTGCTACCCATCTATTGCCCCTCCGCAGTTGGGTAAGTCCCAATGATGGGTAAGGTGGGATGCCACAGTCTGCCATTCCTGTGGCATTGAAGGAAACTGTGGAGTCAAAACAGAAAAAAATTGTAATTTTTCACATAAACATTGCAAGCAGATTAGACACAAACATTATTGGCCAACATCAATATAACATTGATTTTAATGTGTATTTAAAGACAAAAAAATAGGTCCATTTATCAGATTCCTCACCCCCTCTGATGCCCATTGTCCCAATTTTAGGGGGGGGGGGGTGTTCTAAATGAGTTTGGGAGCCCAAAAAAATCCTCTGACACTCTGCATGAATTTAAGGACAACAATAACATTTGTACACATTATAGAGGTGTTTAGGGTAAAGCAGTACAATGGAGCTGATAAAATACATTGTTAAGTAGGCTAGGTGTGTATGGGCCCAGGATAGCATGCTGGGGAGGTTAGTGAAGGCAAATATGCATGTAGGCCAAAAAAGAAGCATTAAAAGATTCAAGCATGCATGAGGACAAAGAGAACATTCACAGCATATTACAATCAGGTTAATTATGGAATGATGAAATAAATACAAAACAGTAGCAAACATTAAATACATATAATGTGATGTTAAAGGATACAACTTACCAGGACCTGAATAATAGCAGAACAGGTCTCTGGAATAATGATCCCCAGAGCCTGGGGGGAGATGCCCGTAGAGAACTTGAGGTCCTGTAGACTTCTCTCCATCACTAAGTACCGCAAGGTGACGTCTAGCCTCTGCTCTGGAATGATGGCTTGCCGCATGCAGGTGTCCTGCCTGCTAATATAAGGAGTGAGCAAAGCCAAAAAACTGTGAAAAATTGGGTCCGTCATCCAGAGAAAATTCCTGAAATCATCAGGGTTATTCTCCTGGATTTCAGGCAGCAGAGGCATATGAGAGAATTGGTCATGCTGGAGTAACCAATTCTTTGTCCATGAACTCCCTCCCATCCTGTTCATGGACTGGGCTTGGGTCAAAGTAAGAACCCCAACACCAAGCCCTCGCACAGCATGAACTCTACGATGAGTACGTAACTGCAACATGGCTTCAAAAAGGTTGGCTGGTCAGAACAAACTAACCAAATGCACTGAAGAACAGTAAGGCCTGTGAAGAGCGAGCTTAAAATCAGAAATGAGCGGACAAGAATGCACTGAAAAACAGATACGAACTGACTACACGCACTGAAAACCAGATACAAATCCACAAGCACAAACTGGACAGCAGTAAAACAATCAGAAATAAGCATGAGTCTGAAAAGCACAAATCGTCTCTCACCAAACTTCTACTAACACGAGATTAGCAGAAGAAGCCCAAAGGGTGGCGCACTGGGTATTGAACTTCCTTTTTCTAGTCCTGTCATACGTGTTGTAAGACACCACATTCTTGACGGTCGGAATTTGGTGTGACCGTGTGTATGCATGACAGCTTGAGCGAAATCCCGTCGGAATAACCATCAGAGCTTTTTCCGACCAAAATTCCGATTGTGTACGCAGCATTACAGAGCAGTAATGTGATGACGTCCTGGAACAATGAGGGGATTTTTCTCTTCACTAAACAAATTCGCCCTTCCAATGCAAACAGCATAACTATCAATTATTGGATTTAATTCGTACAGAGGGCTATTCTTATATAGTTTGAGTCCTTTTGATACGTTAGCAATCTCTTGTGAGTACACTTCATGTTGGACACATTGGATGATAACACTTTCTGCATGAGAGACTTCCTCAATTGCGGGACGGCCTTTACAGATGTGCCACTTGTGACACTCTTTTCCAGTGCTAGAGCCATTTGCAAATTGATGAGTAATGTGAATAAGATGTGCAATAGCTCATATAACAGAGGCAGGCCCGGACTGGGACAAAAAATAGGCCCGGGCATTTTAGATTGAACAGCCATCCTTTCCAGGGACCGGGGGGGGGGGGGGTTCGGTAGACATTAGCGGGGGTGGCTGGTGTTGGTCCTCCACACTGTAATGTGCAGGGACACTGTGATATAAAGGGAACTTAACTAAAAAGGGGCACTGCAATGATTACAGTTCCCTTTTACGGGGCAGTCCCCTTTATATTATAGTGTTCCAGTCCTATTGTGGCCATGCCAGTACTGTCTGTCTCCTATTGTGTCCATGGCCCAGTGACACTGACCTGCTCTCTGGTGGTGTCTCTCTCTCTCTGGTTGTGCAGGTACAGCGTGGCTCTTTCTCTGGTGGTGTGGTACAGCGTGGCTCCCTCTAGTGGCGCGGGTACAGGGTGGCTCCCTCTGGTGCTGCGGGTACAGGGTGGCTCCCTCTGGTGCTGCGGGTACAGGGTGGCTCCCTCTGGGGGTGTGGTGCAGCGTTACTCTCTCTGGGGGTGCGGTGCAGCGTCGCTCTCTCTGGGGGTGCGGTGCAGCGTCGCTCTCTCTGGTGGTGCGGTGCAGCGTCGCTCTCTCTGGTGGTGCGGTGCAGCGTCGCTCTCTCTGGTGGTGCGGTGCAGCGTCGCTCTCTCTGGTGGTGCGGTGCAGCGTCGCTCTCTCTCTCTGGTTGTGCTGGGGCTATTAGTTCCCCCAGCACAGTCCTCTGTTTCATTTGCCATGTCTTCTGTAGTAGCTGGCTGCTACAAGCACTCCTCAGCTTGATTCTGGGTTTTCTCTTTCACCCCAGCAGAGTGCATGCTGGGGACTGTAGTCTGCTCCCTGCTGAGACCAATGGTGCCATGTATCTCTGGGACTACATTTCCCATGATGTCCCTCTAGTTTCTTCTGATTGGCCCTCTGTTTTGGCCAATGGGGAGGGAAAACGACCATACAGGAACGCCTTCTCTTCCCCTGCTGCCGATGTGAGAAGGGGAGAGAGAGCGAGGGGGCAATAGTGACAGCAGCAGCTTTCCCCACCGTGCGGACACCCATGGCTGGAGGAGGAGAGCGGAACTGTCAGCGCGGCGCTGAGGCTGAGCTGTGTGTGAGAGAGACACACAGCTCAGCCCATGCAGCTGCCAGTTCCGCATGACACAGGCACGGCTGTATGGCCTATGTTACCCATGATCAGGCCGCGGCCACCGCTTACCTCCCGCTGTGCGGCCTGATCATCAGCAGGCCACGGGCGGCCCCGGCCCACCGGGCAAATGCCCGGTCTGCCCTATGGCCAATCCAGACCTGAACAGAGGACCACTTAGAAAAGTGTTCAAAGTGGTAAGGCCTTACCCTTGGTTTCACAGAGGTGTTGAGAGTGGTGGTAACAGCTCTGATTTCCTTATCAGATTCTGGATGAACCATTTTAAAGTTAGAATCTGTAGAACTTGAAATGAGTTTATCATTCAAGAGTACTAGTAGAGATAGCCACCATGTGTCCATAAATGCAATAGTAGGTACTGCACGACTGCCGCGATCAGCAGGGTTGAGGTTAGAGGGAACATAGTGCCATTGTTCAGGAGTAGCGAATGTCCTAATGCATTCCACTCTGTTACCGACATACATATAAAATTGTCTTGTTTGATTGTGTATATATCCTAGCACTATTTTGCTGTCTGAATAAAAGTCAAAGGAGTCTATTTCAACATCTGTTTCAAGTACTATAAGCTCAGCAATTTCCACAGCTAAGGCTGTGTTCAAGCCTTAAAATAGTATGTGCTGGTTTTGGTGTGAGCTTGGCCTTGCCCGTGATAAACCCTATGCCCACTTCAACACTGAAATCCGTAGCCCAAAGATAAGCCACGGCAGCGATGGCTTCATTGGATGCATTGGCGAAGACTTGGATCTTTCTTCTTGCATTCTGTAAGGATGCTAGGATGTAAGCCCTTGTACACACGGTCGGAGATTCCGACGGAATGTTTCCGATCGGAGCGTTTTGTCGGATATTCCGACTGTGTGTGGTCTGCATCGGACTGTTTCCGTCGGAGTATCCGACGGACCAAGTTTTCCAACTTGCCGGTAAAATTTTCAGAAAAATGCTCCGATCGGACATACTCTGATCATGTGTAGCCTACTCCGACGGACAAGGTGCCACGCATGCTCACAATCAAATTCGGACACGGAAGCGCTCGCTCAGGTAAAACTACTGCTCGTAATCAATATAGCACATTCGTCACGCTGCAGTGTTAAAAATTCTTTCATGAAGCGCATTCTCTTGTTCTTTACAATGCTGCAAGAATGAACTTATTTTGATGCTCATAGTCACACACACTTCTCCGGAACGTATTTCCTGAGTCTTTTTTACTCATTTCAGCAATACAATTTTTTAAATCGTCACATCTACACCTTTTTTTGTTTTTTGTTTTTTGGGTGAATTTTGTGGGGTTTTTTTTTCATAAACATCTCCATTTTTGACAGTTTGCTCAATGCTCTTTGCATTTTTTGGGGTGTGTTTTGTGTGTCAACTTACCACAACAACATTATTATCTTTTTTATATTTTCTTTTTCTTTTTTAATCTACAGGAGATTGTTTAGTGTTGGTGCCCCTTGTTATTCATTTCACTTTGTATTTTTGAAATGTACCTGCCTGCTCACAAATAAACTGTCCTTTTTGAAGTAAAACACATAGGCAAGCATTTCTTCAACCAAAAAAAACCTTTATTTAGGTGTCAAACAACTAAAAAGAGGAGGGCAGTGCTGGATAAACTTGTCAATTTGGCGAAGCCTTTGGCACCCAGGGCAGACATGAACTAATTAGAAAAAGCAAAATTGGTGGCCTGAGGAGTACATATCTCAGGGAGAGCAGTCTGGTCCAGAAGTCCTAGAGATCAGGAAAAGCAGATGCCATCTATGTCCCCAGGATGTGGTTCTTCAAGAGGCTGCATCTTCTGTCAGACCAGACTGAACCCAGGCCATCACTCTCTCGTCTTCCTTAGGCACTTCCCGCCAGGCATCCTTCCAGGCTGTGGCTGGGCTCCTGTAGTTGTGGCAGGAGGAGGAGAAGGACAGCGTTGGTCGACCTCCTGGCTGCCACTTGCCACAGCCTCCCCCCAGCTGAGGTCTTCCTGTGTATGAAAATGGGACATAGTTTTAGTTTTTTGCTCATCAATCACACCATTTTTAGCTCAGTTGCAAATTGAATGTTACCAAATAGAACAGACTATCATTCTGAGCCCAGCATTTTTCATTCTTGTCCCAATCATTTTTGGTCACTAGTGTCTATTGTCTATCTACTGATCCTGATATTCCGAGGGACGCTTTGAGAGACGTGCATCATGGGCTCATAACTTCTCCAGCCTCCCCAGCACCTATTCGGATTACCCACAATCCATCATTTGGTTCCATGTTTGGACCCCAAGCGCTGTTGACTCAACTGTCGTAAGACTGATGAGTCCATCTCCTCTGGTAAGAGTATTCTACCTATCTTATATATTACTTCAGACAAGTTGACATACTTGATTTCACCTGATCTGTGGATTCCCTGATTTGTTTGTGAGGAATACCTACCACAATATTTGTGCACCACCTAATATATGTGGACTTGTTCACTGGGACTCACTAATTTAATTATTAATGGTTTTCAGTATTCACATTTTTTATGTCACATTTTTGTATATCGATATTCTGTTTTTTCACAATCACATCATTTTTTATGTATGATTTTGCTATATAAATTTAGCGCCACACTATTTGCTACTTTATATTTACTGAACTTTGTTTGTTTGAAGTGTTGGCAGCTTCAAAAAAGTTTTTTTCTGTGTTTGTTTGGTATAGCGCAGTGTTTTCCCTTTTCGAATATTGTATTTCTGTTTTTGACACATTATTCACTGCAGCTTAAATTCACTTCCCTGTAAATGGATGTTTTTGAATATAGGACCTCCAGGTCCTTCAACACTGATGGTGTTTTCACAGCCGATTCCACTAATACTGAAGTCAGTGGTCTCTTTTTGAGACTCAAAAATGTGATGGTCTCTGAGGTACATCTTCAGTGGGACATCGCATTTTTAAAACAATACATCAAAGAGAAAATGGTCCCACGAGGACTACGTTGGGAAGTTCACCCCCAACAAGGTGAACTGGATTTTGATGTATGGTTCAACTACTTCAATGAGGTTGGGATTAAATTATTAGGTTTCCTGGTAGAAAGGAAACAAGCGAGATTACCTTTTATCGATAAAGAAATTAAGGATCTTAAAGAAAAACTAACCCCCTCATTGGGTACATCAGAATACACTACATTGTCTACTAATTTAAAAAACCATCTTGAAAAAGAGGAGAAAGAACAACGTAGTAAGAAACAAAAAAAATATAACCGTGTTACCAATGATTACAAAACCAATTTTGTTTTCAATTGGCAGAAAAAAAAATTGCCACCGAATTAGGTTGCAATCCATCGATAGAAAATATTGAGCTTGAGGTTCCAGATATGGAAAGGAAGCTAACTTACGAACCACCTCTATCCCAACCACTGCCCTCAGGCCCAATTAGAGTTAGTGACCATACACACACGCCACGAAATGAGGCCCAATATTCTAACTACCAAGGCAAAGGTTCCAAATCCCGAAGTAGAGGTAGAGGCAGAGGCAACCATAATCGTGGCCGGGATAGACACTATGGTGACACTAATAGTGGTTACCAACATGAAGTCCCCCGGGAGACAATCCGACCATGGCGAGATGATCGATCCAGCTATAGGAGGGACAATTATTCCCATAGTACCCCTATACGTACATATAACCGTTTCTTACCTCTTAGGGATGAGGGTTCATATGACTCTTATCGTGACCCTTACCCTTATATGACTCACGGGGACGAACCTATTCCTAGGACTCCATACAATCATAATTATAATTATCCTGGACCTTCACAACACCAGGATTTTCACAGGCCACTCCCAACCATGTAGGAAATACAAAACCAAACGAGGCTCTAGAGGGGGGCGGCGCATCCAATGGAAAAAGAAAGCGGACACAATAGGAATGGGTATCTTCAATCTCAGTACGGTGACCCTATCTGAGAGCGAAAAACGCATTCTTGACAAAGGCCTCAAATTTGTTCCACCTAGGAAGCTTAATAAATTTACTACTTTTATAGATGTGCAAAAATTTATTCGCGAACTCAACATTCAGAGACATTTTTTGTCTACACCCACTGGAAATGATACTATCCCTGATCAGAATCCGGATAGACATTCAGGATTGGCTAATCCTTCTTTATTTAACCCTCCGGGTTCTTTAGCTCCTTCTATTAATGTTTTCCGAAATCTTGTGTTGGACGATTTGGATAAGTTGCCCAACAAAAGAGTGCACCAAGATCCAGCTATACAAACTGGTCTCAAATCTCTTTGTGAAAGAAAGGACCTTATTATCCGCCCCGCCGATAAGGGGGGCGGAATAGTAATATTGGATAAGGCACGATATATTCAAGAAATGAATAGGCTATTGGGTGACCGTACCACCTATAGCCCACTATCGGGGGACCCTACTTTCAAATACAAAAAAGCACTCATTCAAATTGTGAATGAAGGTTTCTCTCTCAATATACTTAACCATAAAGAGAAGGAATTTATGATTCCATTAGCACCCCATATTCCTATCATATATCAATTACCTAAAATACACAAAGACTCAGTTAATCCACCTGGTCGCCCGATAGTTAGCAGCATTGACTCTGTCACCTCCCGAATTGGGAAATATATCGATTTTTACCTCCAGCCCCTGGTGAGACATATTCCGTCCTATTTACAAGATACAGGTGATACGATTAGATTACTCGAGAAGGTTCAATACCACGATGATCTTATCTTAGTCACGGCTGACGTATCTGCCCTGTATACTTGCATTCCACAACATCTAGGATTGAATGCCGTGGAGTCATTTCTTTCAAGAGACTCCACGCTTTCTTTAATCCACAGAAATTTTGTTATGGAACTTTTACAGTTTGCCACCACACATAATTATTTCTGGTTCCAGGGTACCTTCTATACACAGATCAAGGGAGTTGCCATGGGTGCCAAATATGCTCCCAGCTTGGCCAATCTTTTCATGGCCCAGTGGGAGGAGGATGTCGTCTATGCCCTAGACAAGCCTGAATTGGTCCTGTGGGCCAGATATATAGACGACATCCTCCTCCTATGGAAAGGGAGCCGGAAATCTTTGGACGCATTCATGGCAACCCTCAATAATAACGATCGTGGCATTTCTCTGACTTTTGAGGCCAGTACTACCAATATACACTTCCTGGATCTCGAGATCACTGTCGTTCAGAAACGCCTCGTGTTCAAAACCTTCTTTAAACCCACCAATAGGAACGGGTATATCCCCTTGGACAGTTGCCATCACCATCAATGGCCCACGGGGTCAGTTCCTTCGGTTACGGCGTAACTGTACCAACGACAGTGACTTTATCTCCCAAGCTTATACCATCAGACAGAGATTTATCGATAAGGGATACAACCCATGTGCTCTAGACGCAGATATAAAATCAGCGCTATGAGCCGATAGGTTATCCCTTGTCGAAAGGAAGCCCAAAACTAGGAAGAATGACAAATTCAAATGGTCATTTTTCACCACTTTTTCAACACAACATAATGAAATAAAGAAAATCATCAACAGACATTGGAAAATATTGTGTAATGATAAAATCCTAGGAGGTGTAATTCCCGAGAGAGCTGGAGTGATTTACAGAGGAGCTCGCTCCATTCAGAGCGATATCTCCTCCAATGCGATTGATATTCCCAAACCTATTCAGTTCTTTCCACAAAGTAAAGGTTTTTTCCTTGTAGGAAATGCAATGTTTGCATGCACAATGCGTTGGGTAAACGGAAGAGTGATACTTTCACATCCACGACCACGCAGCGTGTATACTCCATGAAGCATTTTACTACCTGTACTACTAGATTTATAGTCTATCTCATTACATGTCCATGTAAAAAGCAGTACGTTGGTCGTACCATCAGAAATTTTTCCATCAGAGTAAATGAACATCTTGCAAAAATAAAAAAGGGCTGTGACAAACACACAGTCCCTAGACATTTTCTTGAACAACATAATAGAGACCCAACAGGTATGCATTTCCAGATTATAGATAAATTCATTCCCAGCTGGAGAGGTGATTCATGCCTACGGGGTGTGTCGCGCCTCAAAACGTTCTGGATACACGAATTGAGGTGCTATTCCCCCCACGGCATGAACATGGATTGGGACATTAATTGCTTTATCAATCAAGCATAAATTTGCTATTTTATATGGCCTAGCAGCTCCCAATAGATATTTTTGGACATTACGTGATTATTATCTTTTGATGATTCCCGTGGTTTCTATGAAATATTGATTTATGAGCCTTCTGGTGTACATGTAACAACGGATCATGGCTCCCTGTGAACTTATAGCGACTCTGTAACAGACACATAGTACAATATTTGTTGGCGGATTCTCTGTGATAGCAACCATCCCTGCTGATATTTATTCTGACTCGGATGGTTGCTGTTTTGATCATCTGCGTGCTTGCCCATACACAAAGATCATGCAAATTGTGTGTTTTTTTTCTTATGCACCCTTTTGTTTTGCGTCTAGATTTTTGCACATCTCTACATCACATAACTTGCATATGTGGTGTCATCCAATTTTATATCTAATTTTTCTCAATCTTTTGTGCCCTCAAATTCCTTTCTGACTCTGTTTGATGTGACATCTAAATATGATGTTAAAGGAATTTTAAGTGGTATTTCTGGGGGATTTTTTGAGGTTTTTGAAATTTGTTAGCACTGTATACTATATGTTGAATGCGCTATACCGTGGGCTACATTGGTGCATTTCATTTCTGCACCCATTGGCCCTGTGTACATAAGATGCGCTATATATCTTTTTTCCGTCTTCCTCCTGTCCGGATTTGTATATGGGGACACGAGCTACGGCCACTGTTAGAAGTTTTTGAGGTAATTAATATCTTAATAAAAGATAAAAGTTTCTGAAAATATATGTAAGTTATATGTTTGGTGGTAAGTGATGGTTTCTGAAGGTCACAGAACAACACAGAGTTTAGATAGGAGTGGTTTTGCTGAGTAGGTATTTCTATTTTTGAGTTACTATGTCAGAACAATGGGTGGAGTTATGCTACTTATCTATAGACTGAACCATATTGGGTATATATGCAAATGTGGGTGTTATTAGGATATGCTGACATAACATCTTGAAACAGTATAAGAATGGACTAGGGTTATAGGAAAGAGAGGATCGGTGGGAAGAGAAAGGATTCTACACTTTGGAGAATGTAGATCAGAAGACCCTTTCCTCCTTCTGAGGCCATCACCATGCCATATGTTACCAGATGTCAATCTTGTCTTTGCTTGTCTTTCTGAACAATAAACGAACTATTGGATGCTACTCCTGAAAGTACGTTTGAAATGCCTTGAAGGAAGACAGACTTTACTGATTCACATATTACACAAAGACTTTGCTATTCATTAAGAAACGCCCCTGTGAGTGAGTATGTAGAGTTGTATCTACACTACATTTGCATTTTACTACTCTACAATCACTTTTTACATTGTCGTGCCAGCCACAATGATCAATTTTCCCTACTCCTTGAAAAAGGGGGAATGTGCACACAAATTTCAAGTTTTGGGAACAAATGATCAAAGAACCTAGAAGGAGGCGTTTGCGTCAGATGCGTAAAATGGTCCAGAAGAAAAAGTAGAGGGTGAGTTTTTTTCTCTTTGTTTTCTCACCTCTCTGTACACAGAATTAAAAAAAAAAAAGATACAGCCTACGAAGTTGATTGACAAGGCCAGTTGGACAGTATACTTCAAGTTATTTTTGGAAAATCCAGGACTTTGTGAAGACGTAATTTAGTTACGTACGTGAAGATATCTGCCAAGGTTTGTTCCTAAGAAGGTGAGAGAGTCTCACATAAGAAAAAAAGTGTTGAAATAGGAACAAAAACTTCACGTTATTTGAAAAAGTCACCATTGTAGGTACAAAGGCAAATGTACACTTTGGGTGAGCTAATATGGAAGTCGGATTTTGATGTTTGAAGATGGAAGGTCCAAGCACAAAGGCAAAGAATAGATCAACAGGCAAGACACTACAGCACACTACAGCACATAATTCATATAACAAGGCAAAGAGCTACAAGAAAAGAAGAAAAAGGAAGATAAAGCAATGAACAACAAAGTTAAAGGGACATTATTCATCTCTTGTTTTATTTTAAGTACACACAGGACTATCATACTAACAAGGGGTGAGTGTGTTTGTTAATATAAAAGGGTAATATGGCAATGGTTAACATCTCTAGGCTCAGAAGTAAGTCTCAGTACGATCGGGAAATTTATATATTTCATATGTATGGAGTATAGGAATACATGCAGTAGTAAGGTAATTAATTAATTTATGCCAGAGTGTAAAGAAGTTCATTAAGAAGAAAATTAAGTTTAATGCTGCATGTATATCTTTATGTATTAAGCCCTGAACAAAGTTTTCAGAGAAAAAATAGTGGTTAAAATGTGGAAAGAACTGTATGAAATTGAGATTATGGAAAAAACATGATGTTTAGTGTTTTACAAAAATTCTAAAGATTTGGTTGAAGGATATAATAAGTTAAGGATTGAGCAATTTTTACAAACTTGGATTTAGTTATTAAATTAAAAGTAGTAAATTGTTCTAATTTGCTTAAGGTTACCCAGAGAAAATATTAAAATATGAAAGTTTTTGTTCAATCTAAAATTAAAAAAAAAAAAAACTATTGTTAAAAGTTTTTGTAAATGAGTATTTCTGGTAAAAGTAAGGACTTTGGTTTGCGGGAGAAGTTTTCTCGGGGAAATGGCCAATCGCAGGTCATGGGCAGGATTCAATCTGTGAGTTTCACGAGATTGTCTTCTAAACAATTTTTTGTCATTATTATAATCAGGAAAGTCATATAATATGGTGTACATGATTTCTCGCAGATGTACAAACAAAATATGTTTAAAAAGTGTTAAAAAGGTTAAACATTTTAACAAACGAGAAACGAGATTGTTACCGAATTGTACAGTGTAGGGTGTACAAAGCATGGTAGCCAAGACTGTCAGTAACAGATCATTCTCTGAAGAGTATGTGACATGTGAGGAGTGTATTACCAACAGAGAGATGCAGATCAAGTTACAGACTGGTCAGTCATGCCATGACATTTTTCACTTTTATGGATCAAAGCACAATACATTTTTGTGTTAAATTTTCCAGATAGTTGGAAGAGGGTTCATTGATGAGGAAAATGTATATTTAAAAAGTATCATTACTTACTAAAAGTAATTGTTTTGAAAAATAAGATTTTTTAGGCCTTAATAACTTTTTTGAGAGTTCATTGAGATTTTTGCAGACAAAGTATCTGTCTGAGTAAATTTTATTGAATTATATAGGCTTACTGTAGGGCAAATATATTTTTAATAACAAAAGATAACTTATATACAAACATTTGAAGATCTGAAGAAAGCCCTTATAAATTTAGTATTTTTGGTAAATATAGAAATCTCTCTCAGTCATTTTACATTTAAGTGTATGTGGATGATGAGAAGATTTCATTGGTATTTATAAATAAATGTGTTAGGGGTGCATTGTCCAATGCTACAGATCTGAGACATTGTGGGTTTAGCACCGTTTGTTTTGAAAAACATCTTATGTTACACTAAAGGTGTTATTTCAAGGAAAACAGGAGGTGTCAATACACACAGCTTTGTCTAAAGGCAATTGCATGTTAAAAAGATCAGTTGTAGTGTGAGGGACAGAGCCACAGTTGTGTAAATTAATCACGAGAATGTCACTTTTTCAACTTTTAGTGGACGCATTGAAAGCTGAATTTAAGACTGTCATGTGTTGGTTTAGCAGTCAGTGACAGAGCAGGTGTGGTTCATTCAATCATACTGTATGAGGGGAATGCTGGGTTCTGTAAAGAAATGTCAACATGATCACATTTCTTTCAGAAACAGAATATTTAGGAAAGCCCAACCTAAATTAATGTTCTTTTACAAAATTTAAATAAATTGTCAGTGTAGAGAAAAAAAACAGTAATCTGGCAAGATTATTCTTTTAGAAGATTTGATATTAGTCACAGGATAAAAGAGGGGGACTATGACATGTTGTCTTAGTTAGAATCAGTACAGACTGATAAAGGAGATAACATTTATTGTAAAAATAATTGGATTACAATAATAATGGATAGAGTTATTTTTAAATGAAAATATTTATTTTTGCATATCCAGGTACCTGACTGATTGATTGATTTTTGTTTTAGCTTATGAAAAAAAATCTGAACTACTCATTTTAGAACACTTTGTCATCAAACTTCTGAAAATTGTTTTATTTGTTTATAGAATTATCTAAAGTGAAAAAGGCCTAACCTGATACTACAAAGTATTGAGGGATTTGGCAAATCTATATAGATTTATTATATTAGTTTTTTCACTTGCTACAGGAGGATTACAAGGATATTGTTTTTTTAGTTTATGTTTCTTTTTGATAAATTAATTGAGGTAATTCTAGAAAAAATAATATTTTTTATATAAACGAAGTTGTTGTGAACTTATGTCATATTCCATTGGGGTTGGTTTTCAAACCATGGAATCAGTTAATGATTTAAAATTTTATAGGACAGGTAGTTAAGGACATGTATGCTATTTTAGGTTTAGTAAAGTTTTTGTTTCTTATCATCTTAACCACTTCAGTTCCGGACCAATAAACACCTTAAGGACCAGAGGTCTTTTTGCAATTTCGCACTGCGCTGCTTTAACTGGTAATTGCGCGGTCATGCAATATTGCACCCAAACGAAATTTGCGTCCTTTTCTTCCCACAAATAGAGCTTTCTTTTGATGGTATTTGATTGCCTCTGCGATTTTTTTTTTTTGCGATATAAATGAAAAAAGAGCGAAAATTTTGAAAAAAAAAGATATTTTCTTCTTTTTGTTATAAGAAAAATCGAATAAACTAAATTTTAGTCATACATTGAGGGCAAAATTTATTCAGCCACATGTCTTTAGTAAAAAAAATGTCAATAAGCGTATATTTTTTGGTTTGCGCAAAAGTTATAGCGTCTACAAACTAGAGTACATTTTCTGGAATTTACACAGCTTTTAATTTATGACTGCCGATCTCATTTCTTGAGGTGCTAAAATGGCAGGGCAGTACAAATCCCCCCCAAATGACCCCATTTTGGAAAGTAGACACCCCAAGGAAATTGCTGATGGGTATGTTGAGCCCATTGAATATTTATTTTTTTTGTCCTAAGGGATTGAATAATGACAAAAAAAAAAAAAAAAATTTTTTTTTACAAAAAGTTGTCACTAAATGATATATTGCTCACACATGCCATGGTTATATGTGAAATGACACCCCAAAATACATTCTGCTGCTTCTCCCGAGTACGGGGATACCACATGTGTGGGACTTTTTGGGAGTCTAGTCGCGCACGGCACCCCGAAAACCAATCACCACCTTCAGGATTTCTAAGGGTGCAAATTTTTGATTTAACTCCTCACTACCTATCACAGTTTCGAAGGCCATAAAATGCCAAAATAGCACAAAACCCCCCCAAATGACCCCATTTTGGAAAGTAGACACCCCAAGCTATTTACTGAGAGGCATGTTGAGTCCATGGAATATTTTATATTTTGCCAAAAGTTGCGGGAATATTACAAACTTTTTTTTTTTTGCACAAAGTTGTCACTAAATGATATATTGCTCACACATGCTATGGGCAGAAGTCAAATTACACCCCAAAATAAATTCTGCTGCTTCTCCCGAGTACGGGGATACCACATGTGGGGGACTTTTTGGGAGCCTAGTTAACTAGCTACCTAGCGACACTAGCGACACTGATGCAGCGTTCAGAAAAATTATCGCTTAGTGACACTGGCAAAAGGGGGTGAAAGGGTTAACTAGCGGAAATCAGGGGGTTAAAACCATTATTGGGTAGTATATCGGGGTACCTAGCGCTATAAAAACCTGGCGGTGAACCTAAAAAAATAACTAGCTACCTAGCGACTGTAGCGACACTAATGCAGCGATCAGAAAAACGATCGCTTAGTGACACTGGCAAAAGGGGGTGAAAGGGTTAACTAGCGGCAATCAGGGGGTTAAAAACATTATTGGGTAGTATATCGGGGTACCTAGCGATATAAAAACCTGGCGGTGAACCTAAAAAAATAACTAGCTACCTAGCGACACATGCAGCGATCAGAAAAATGATCGCTTAGTGACACTGGCAAAAGGGGGTGAAAGGGTTAACTAGCGGCAATCAGGGGGTTAAAAACATTATTGGGTAGTATATCGGGGTACCTAGCGCTATAAAAACCTGGCGGTGAACCTAAAAAAATAACTAGCTACCTAGCGACTGTAGCGACACTAATGCAGCGATCAGAAAAACGATCGCTTAGTGACACTGGCAAAAGGGGGTGAAAGGGTTAACTAGCGGCAATCAGGGGGTTAAAAACATTATTGGGTAGTATATCGGGGTACCTAGCGATATAAAAACCTGGCGGTGAACCTAAAAAAATAACTAGCTACCTAGCGACACTAGCGACACATGCAGCGATCAGAAAAATGATCGCTTAGTGACACTGGCAAAAGGGGGTGAAAGGGTTAACTCTAGGGGCAATCAGGGGGTTAAATCTTTATTGGGGGGTGATAGGGGGCTACCCTGGACCTAACACTAACTGTCCTGACAGTTTTTACTGTCACAACTGACACTGAATGCATTGATCAGTAAAGAAATGATCAATGCAATCAGTGACACTGTGACTGGGGGGGGAGGGGGGGCGGGGGGGGGATCGGGGGGCGATCGGGGGGGGATCGGGGGGGGTTTGTGTGCCTGTGTGTACCTACATGTCAGTGTAGTGTTCGTGCACACTTACTTTTACTCTTCTCCTCGTAGTCCGGTCAAAAAGACCGCCCCGAGGAGAATGACATCACTTCCTCCTTCCTGTGTAAACAATACACAGGGGAGGAAGCTTCTCATTGGCCAGGAGCGATCCAGAGGGGGTGGCCGAAAACGAACGGCCATCCCCTCATCACGGATCGCTGCTGGACCGAATCGGACCGCCGTATCCAGCGGGAGGGGGTCCGATGGGACCCCCCACCCGCTGGAAGGCAATCACGTAGATGTACGTGATTCTGCCTGCCTGTGCCATTGTGCTGACGTACAATGGCAATACGGCGGTCCTGAAGTGGTTAAGTACTCAGGTATTGTAGAACGTATGAATAGTATTGGGTAAGATGATTCAAGAATAAGGTGTTAACTTTTTGAGTTAATGACAGTCTTTTGAGATTGGCATACTTAGTTTTTTATATTATTTGTTGTATAGAAAGTAATGTGGATGCAAATTTTGCAAACAACAAGAATAGGTATTTCAGAAGTTTGTTCACAAAATATGGCTAGGCCTTTGCTAAATTTAAATACAAATGATGTCTTGAATGAGATTTCTACTTCTAATGAGTATGTTTAGTAATTTATTCCAGTAGCTAACATTATGGTACCAAGGATGTCAACTGGGATATCAGTTGGGAAGATTATTTTGTTATTTTTAAGGTACATTGGAATTATAGTTTTTTGTTTCAAAAGTATTGGTAAAAAATAAAAATAATTGGTAAAAATAAGAATAAAATGGGTAAACACAGAAAGGATTATCATTCTAAAATGGTTTACATTGATTAATGAAAATTATTTAGGAAAACATAATTTTTAAAATAATTTGATACTTGTTTTCATTTTCTTTTATAGATATGTCTTTTGTTTCTAAATTTAAAGAAAACTATTTTTTTTATTTAGTTTTTTTAAATTCTTCCATGACAATCCAATCAAGCACAACTAAATTTCTATTTGTTAATATTTCTTGTTTTTTCAAAAATTATTATTTTTTGATTATGTTATCAAGGACTATCATTTTTTGGTGAACTTGCATCAAAAGCGACATATTGATCGTTCGATCATTATGTGAGGGGGAGTTAGGATGTGCTTCTCATAAGAATTTTTTTATGAATTATCTGAATAATGATGATAGTAATAAGATAATAGGAAAGACAAAAAGGTATAATTAGAGTATATGAAGAAAAGGATTTCAATGTGTCTAAACAAAGTTATTGTTGAATTTAAATAATTTTGGAATGTTTAAAAAAAAAAAATAGAAAAAGTTGCTTGCTGGTCATGGATCGATGGATAAATAAATTGAAAAATAAATAGAATGATAGATAGAATATATAAAATATGTCAATCAACTAATGGGAAAGTTTTTATGTTTTTTGTTTCAAATCTGTATTATGGTTAGAATGAAACGATTTTATAAATTGATTAAGGAAGAAATGAAAAAAAAAAAAAAAGGTGAAAAATGATGACAAGTATTTTTAGTCGGAAAATTACTTCTGGTTTATCTGATCCAGTGATTAGTTATGGTACATCTGGAGCAATTGATTCAAAATATGTATGAAAGGGCACCATAAATGAAGTGTGAGTGATTTACGTAATATTTAAGTTGTGTGAATGTCATTTTGGTACCAGTTGTCCTCTATGCCCAGAGTTTATGACTAAAGGTCAGTAGGTCAGTGGTTTCACAGATAAGAATACACATAGAGAATGTGTCATATAATGGAACAATATACTTGAAAACAAGATCATTTTTAAAGAAAGATCATAGATTATCCATAAAATATTTATATGATATGGTTAAAGTTATAAGAGTTTCACAAGAAGTTAAATACATTTATAAAGTTGAAAGAAGAAAATATTTAATATTACATGATTTAGATGGAGAATTAATTAAAATTAAATATAATAGTTTATACTTTCTCAATGGAATGAAATATTTAAATATTTTTCATAGAAACATCTCAGAATTTTTGAAAATGTTTATGTACAAATTCTGATTAACTAAAATGTATTAATGAGTATTGTATTAATGTTTATTGTATTGTTTGTATTGGAAAAAAGAGAATCAGAGACATTTATTATTTAAGATGAATGCACTTATTATTTGTTGAATATAGTGCATTGAGGGGGAATGTTAGAAGTTTTTGAGGTAATTAATATCTTAAAAGATAAAAGTTTCTGAAAATATATGTAAGTTATATGTTTGGTGGTAAGTGATGGTTTCTGAAGGTCACAGAACAACACAGAGTTTAGATAGGAGTGGTTTTGCTGAGTAGGTATTTCTATTTTTGAGTTACTATGTCAGAACAATGGGTGGAGTTATGCTACTTATCTATAGACTGAACCATATTGGGTATATATGCAAATGTGGGTGTTATTAGGATATGCTGACATAACATCTTGAAACAGTATAAGAATGGACTAGGGTTATAGGAAAGAGAGGATCGGTGGGAAGAGAAAGGATTCTACACTTTGGAGAATGTAGATCAGAAGACCCTGTCCTCCTTCTGAGGCCATCACCATGCCATATGTTACCAGATGTCAATCTTGTCTTTGCTTGTCTTTCTGAACAATAAACGAACTATTGGATGCTACTCCTGAAAGTACGTTTGAAATGCCTTGAAGGAAGACAGACTTTACTGATTCACATATTACACAAAGACTTTGCTATTCATTAAGAAACGCCCCTGTGAGTGAGTATGTAGAGTTGTATCTACACTATATTTGCATTTTACTACTCTACAATCACTTTTTACAGCCACGCCCCCTGGGTACTGATCACTTCCGGTTAACGTCTGTTTGTTTCCCACACAGCGTCGCCACTGCTATCTTACATTTGGAGGAGGAGATGGGGCGCGTCACGTGACCCGCGGCGTGCACGCCGCGGGCCTCGTGGCGCGAATTATCAAATGCGCACAGTATGCCTCGTCCGGGTACCATGGCAACGTACGGCGTATGCCATGGGATAGGACGAGGGCCTAGTAATGCACCGTTCGCGATGACGTGACTACGTCACGTCATCCCGAACATAGTGCGGAGTCAATACAGCGTCCCAGCGGTTGCCGTGGTAACCGGTAACCGGGATTTTTGAATGTATAGACGCTATTCAATGACCAGGATTACACGTGTGGATTTATTTGTGAAAATGAAAGTTACCCTCATAGTGTGAGTACCTTGCAGTCTTATAAATGGTCAGCTATTGATCAAGCATACAAGCGATCACTGCTTTGCTGCTTGACTAGTTTATTTGAGAAACTGTTTGCCACCTTAGTTATGTGAATACTTCACTTTCATACTAATGATTTCTTAATGAACATACTTTCTGTCACTCTGCAATAGAGCCATCTGGGTGTTGACTTAATTATGTTTATCAGTCCCTTCAGGTGTATTGAATGATTAACATTAGACATATTGATCAATGGTCTATTTGTGATAAGTAAATATACACGGGCAATATTTTATCATATTTTTGGAATGTTTTTATGGATATTTTGACAATATATTTAGTTGATTGATAAATACATAGGCGTGTGTGTGCTGAATCGGCTAAGCTCATTGGCAGTTAAGTTTAGAGTGACCTACCCACTGTTTAATCTCATTGGGCAACCATTCCACACACATTCTGTCTTTGATTACTGACCCCGCCCCTTTTATAGGCGGGCCAGCTATGGGGATTTTATAAATTGGATAGCAATGTGGTGGGTTCCAATATGCCCCTGTTGAAGACACATTTTGTCGAAACGCGTCAGGCTTGCATCTGGCACCCCATATTGCTTTTACTTCAAACTTTTTTGTGATCACATGTCATAATTTGTGTTTATTTTTATGACTTTTTAAATAAAACCCAATGGTAACTCTCTGACCTGCACCATTTGGAGCTTTCTTTTTCCTTTATTATATTTTTTGTGGACCTCCTTCCACATTTGGGGTCGGAACCCCAAATGCGACACATTCGATCCTGATATTCCGAGGGACGTTTTGAGAGACGTGCATCATGGGCTCATAACTTCTCCAGCCTCCCCAGCACCTATTCGGATTACCCACAATCCATCATTTGGTTCCATGTTTGGACCCCAAGCGCTGTTGACTCAACTGTCGTAAGATTGATGAGTCCATCTCCTCTGGTAAGAGTATTCTACCTATCTTATATATTACTTCAGACAAGTTGACATACTTGATTTCACCTGATCTGTGGATTCCCTGATTTGTTTGTGAGGAATACCTACCACAACATTTGTGCACCACCTAATATATGTGGACTTGTTCACTGGGACTCACTAATTTAATTATTAATGGTTTTCAGTATTCACATTTTTTATGTCACATTTTTGTATATCGATATTCTGTTTTTTCACAATCACATCATTTTTTATGTATGATTTTGCTATATAAATTTATCGCCACACTATTTGCTACTTTATATTTACTGAACTTTGTTTGTTTGAAGTGTTGGCAGCTGCAAAAAAGTTTTTTTCGGTGTTTGTTTGGTATAGCGCAGTGTTTTCCCTTTTCGGATATGTAAACCACTTTGTTAAATCACAACTTACTGATCAATAATAACATATAGTTAACATCATTAAATGTACGACAAGAAATATGTTCAACAATGCAATACCTGTCTCAAGCTAGGCCCCACCACATGTTGTTGCCTGGAAGGCCCAGGTTGGACGTTGGAAGCCTCAGCTGGGAGTGAAGGAAGCCTTAAAGGAAGACGGTCGAGTGGTGGCCTGGGTTCCCCCTGGTCTACCAGAAAATGCAGCCTCTCGAAGTAAACCATCCTGGGGTAATAAATGGCATCTGGATCTCCTGATCTCAAGGACTCCAGGTGCTTCTTTCTCTCCCTGAGATATGTAATCTTCATGGCACCAATTTTCAACTTCACATGGGCCATGTCTGCCTTGGGGACCATGATCCGCACCAAAGAAAGAAGTTTCTCCAGCGCTGCCTTCCTCTTTCTTCAGTCATGATAAAACGGGTTGTTGATCTGCCACAGGCAGGGCAGCTCCCTGTACACTTCAAGGAATAGCTCCATAAAATTGGCGTTTTTGAAGGGATCCATCTTGTCTGCAAGACACAACACAAGACAAACCCTAAAATACTAATAATGCCACGATAAACCCTCCTAATCTTGTCCCAACATAGGCCTAGATAGAAGCAGTCTAGTCTAGTGATGTACCAAGTTCAAAATGTTACCTTCATTTGCACGATCGTCGCGTCAGCTCCTCACTCTGTTCACAGATCGTACGGACGACACACGCGTGTTGCGTTTTATATACAGTGCGCATGCGTGAAACTCCACCCGCCCCTGACGTTCTTTCTAGACTATTCCCCGTCCCTTCGCTTTTGGCGCAGTGGGGAGAGCACATGGCGGAGAGAAGGCAGGTGCGCAATCAGAGTTCCACTAACGAGGAGGAGGGTGAGGAAAGCCCGGAGCCTGAAATGTCCCGATCCAGGAAGAGAAGATTTAAGGCCTCAAATCTGTCTTTTGTAGAGATGTTGGAGATGGTGGACATATTGAACAGGACCGACTATGATGGGAAGTATGGACCTTACCCAAACCCAAATATCAGAAAGGCCAAGATCATGACTAAAGTTGTGAAGAGTCTTCAGAAGTATTTTGGGGTACGCCGATCCAAGGATTAACTGAGAAAACGCTGGTCAGACCTGAAACTGAGGGAGCACGATCAGTACAGAAGGATCAAGCGTGTTCTTCAAAAAAGTAAGTAGTTGTCGTGTGTTCATATGATTATTCTTGCTTGCATACTGCTCCATGTGCTTTGATTTCATGTTGTACAGTTTAAAATGGCCACTTTCAAGTTCATGGTTTCATTCGTTTGTAAGAAACATCGTTCTGCAGGTAAGTATTCCAGCTTAACAAAGTGTCCCCAATAATGTTCTCACCTTTGAACTCGGCCAAAAAACACAATTGTACAACACTTCCAAGCAATGTTTCATATTCCTATTTCTGCCCTGTGTGTGCTAATTATTCCTTTTTTACATTCTCATAGGGGAGAGAAGACTCTGGAAGTCTGAGGACACCAGGGACCCCACACCTCCCAAAGAAGGCAAAATTCCAACACCAGAAGCAGAGGAGCAGGAGGAGGAGGAAGGAGAGATCGTTGAAGTTGGTCAAATTGTCACCACAACAGGTGAGTGTCGGAGAACACAGCTTCCGGTAAGCTCATCAATGTATGTCATCATATTTATAATACATGGTGTGTGTTTTTTGTTTTGTTTTGTAGGTGATGTGGAAGAAGAATCACATTTTACCAGTGAAAGTGCCCAGATCCTGATTGGGGAGATAATGGGGTGCAATCGGGATTTAGAAAATATACAGCAAAACATCAATGATGTTAAAAATAAAATGAAGAACATCATTGATGTTTTGGGGAGAGTGTGAAACACCCCAAACTAGCTAGGGTTTTATTTTTTTTGCTTTTAAACAACAACTTTTGTCTTTTACAAAAATCCAAATTTGGAAGATGCACAGAGTGTGTCAACATGCGCTGTCTCCCACAATGGGGGATCAATGTACGTGTTTTGTGGAAAGTGGCTGAGATAAAGGGATTGCAGCCCCAAAACATGTACATTGATCCCCCATGATGGGAGTTAGCACATGTTGACACACTGTGTGCATCTTCCAAATTTGGCTTTTCCAGGGGTGACACCCCATGTGATGAAGGCAATATCAGCCCAGTTTGTACATACTCATGTGTGATATTGTCTTCACTTTTCAAAGTTAAACTTTGTAAGTTCCTGTGTTCTGTATGTTACGCTTTGATACATGCCTGTTTACACAAAAACACCAAGTTACAAAAAAATTACCTTAAATAATGTTTTTGATACACCCAATATGTTGGTTTGTTGTAAAACCCTTTTCTAAACGCACATGTGAATGTGCTTTGATTAAAAAGTTAAATTATCAACAATGTGTGACTTCCTTTTTCAATGCGCAAAAGCAGTATTTGGAGTAAAATTTTTGCTTTCGGTGACAATTGGTGTTATTTACTAAAGGCAATTCCACTTTGCACTCCAAGTGCAGTTTCAGGTGCACTTTTTCAGTGCACTTGTAGTGCATAGTGGATGTGCCTTTAGTAAATAACACCCACAGTGATGTGTTAATTTTCACAATCATTCCATTTTCCTGAGCCCACATATTTCTGTCATGGTGCTGAAAATGAGCAAGATTTTGGTCAGTAATGCACTACATACATTAGTTAACAAAAACAAGGTGTGTGTGTAGCAGACCCACAACATAATAAGCTTATCTGAAGAAGAGACTGTCCCCTCATCTCGCTCAGAATTTGGGTTTCCACTGTTGTAGAAAAAGGCACAACAAGAAAAAACATAAATTTACCTAGGAGACACCTAAAACCAAGCCAAGCAGTAAATGAAAACAAATATTGGAGTTTCAAAGGAAAATTTATTACAAAAAATCAGCTCAGACATTGTCTGGCATATCAATGGCCCCCCTACCCACAAAGTACTCCATGTATTGGGTTTGGACCTCACGGGCGCTTTGGGGGGCAAGCCAAGACGAGCAGCTTCAAGGCCCGTGAGGTTCTCATTTTCCAGCAAGTCTGCATCTTGGACAACTGAGACCGCATAATTTGCAGAATGTCTTTTTAGGAAATTGTGCAGGACACAGCAGGCCAGCACAATGTGATTTATTTTGTATTCCGCCATGTGGATAGGCGTTAAAAAAAGGCGGAACCGGTTGGCCAGTATTCCAAAAGTGTTCTCCACCACTCCTCTGGCTCTGGCCAGCCGGAAATGAAAAATCCTCTGGTCCGGGGTGAGGGTCCTCATCGGGAAAGGCCGCATCAGATGGTTTGCCAGGGCAAACGCCTCATCCGCGACGAAGACGAACGGGAGTCCTTCCTGATTCTCTTCTGGGGGTGGCAAGCCCAGACTGCCACTCTGGAGACGCCAGTAGAACTCCGTCTGTGAAAACACTCCACCATCCGACATTCAGCCATTTTGCCCCATGTCCACATACAAGAAGTCATAGGTCGCAGACACCACTGCCAACATCACGATACTATTAAACCCCTTGTAGTTCAAATAGTACGACCCCGGGTTGGGTGGTGGGATGATGCGGACATGTTTCCCATCAATTGCACCTCCACAATTGGGAAAGTCCCAACGACTGGCAAAGTGGGAGGCCACAGTCTGCCATTCCTGTGGCTTTGAAGTAAACTGTGGAGTGAAACAAGAGAAAAAAATAGTAATTTTGCAAATCAACATTGCAAGCAGATTAGACACCAACATTTTTGGCCAAGATCAGTATAACATTTTGGGAAATTAGTATTTAAAGCCTAAAGTATAAGGTCCCCTTATCAGAGTCATCACCCCCCCCCCCATCCCCCCCATCTGATGGGCCCTTGGTAAAAATGAGGGGGGGGATGTTTTGGACAGGTAACCCTCTCCACTTGATTGAGAGCTGAATGCCTAAATAATGTGTGATACTTTGGGAAGCCACTCCTTACTTACACTATTGGCAGCCCACCGGACAGGTAAGAAGTGTCATAATACCAAAAAGAAAACAAAATGGAAGCACATTTTCACATTCTGCTATTACATATCAAGATAATAATAGGGGAAAAACAAAAAAAATTATAGCATTTGAAAGTATTGAGGCAGGCCCTTGCACTACATGCATCCATAAATGTGACCATCAAAAAGGTAGGTAGAGTGTGTATTGGGTTTGGTAAAGTCAGCAGATAGAGGATTGCTAGCAGCTGACCTAGCAGTTGGGGGGAGGGGGTTCCTAATGAGTTTGTCACAACAAAAAAAAAAAAAGTCACTCTGCATGAATTGAAGCACACACATAACATTTGTAGACATTTTAGGGGGTGTTTAGGGGAAAGCAAAACTATGGAGCTGACAAAAGACATTGCTAAGTGACTAGACTATAGTTTTATGGGCCAAGAAGAGCATGGTGGGGAAGTTAGTGAGGCAAATATGCATGAGGACAAAGGGGCAGAGTATTTGAATTAGAGCATATTGCAATGATGGTAATTAGGGAATGAGGAAAGAAATGCAAGACATTAGCAATCATTAAATACATAGAATGTGATGTTAAAGGATAAAACTTACCTTCATATAGTCCTTCTGCAGGACCTGAATGATGGCAGAACAGGTCTCTGGAATAATGATCCCCAGAGCCTGGGGGGAGATGCCTGTAGAGAACTTGAGGTCCTGAAGGCCTGTCCCTGTCGCCAAGTAGCGCAACATGGCGATGAGCCTCTGCTGCGGAGTAGAGGTCGACCGATATGGGTTTTTCTCTGGCCGATGCCGATGCCGATATTTAGAAATCATGGCGGCCGATAGCCGATATATGATGCCGATTTTTTTTGGGCCGATATGTTAGGCCGATTTTATTTTATTTATTTATTTTTTTCCTTTTTTATTTTTTATTTTTTAATCCCCCTTGATCTAACACACCTTTCCCACTGGGGCGTTTTTCAGGCGCTTTTGGGCTAAAAATAGCGCCTGTAAAATGGCTCCCCTGCAGTCTGTGTGAAAGACAGAGTGCTTTCACACTGAGGCAATGCGCTGGCAGGATCTTAAAAAAAAAAGTCCTGCAAGCAGCACGTTTGGAGTGGTGTATACCGCTCCTCCACCACTCCTGCCCATTGATATGAATGGGCACCACTGCCGAAGCGCATGCAATGCGATTTGGCAGCGGTGCTTCATGGGCGCATTTAACCTCTTCCTTGGCCGCTAGCTGGGTTATATGTGCCCCACTAGCCAAATAGCACCGCTAAAATGATGGTAAAGAGACACTAAAACTTGCGTTTTACCATCAACGCCTGCCCGCTCCAGTGTGAAAGCAGTCTTCATAAGTGATACAGAAAATTTCTTACATTTAAACATTTATTAAACAAAACAAAACCCCCAACCAGTTTACTTGTATGTATGATTTAGATAAAAAAAAAAAAAAAAAAAAACCTATGTATTAAATAAAAACAGGTAGTCAAAACTTTTGGACGAAAAAAAAATGGGCTAACTTTACTGTTTTTATTTTATTTTTATTTTTTAAATAGTGTATTTTTTTCCTAAAAAAATGCATTTAAAAGACCTCTGTGCAAATGCCGTGTGACATAAAATATTGCAACAACCACTATTTTATTCCCTAGGATCTCTGCTAAAAAAATATATATCATTTTTGGGGGGTCTAAGTGATTTTCTGGCAGAAAATACAAGATTTTTACTTGTAAGCAACAAGTGTCAGAAAAGATTTAGTCTTTAAATGGTTAAACTGAGAACTTCTACACACAGAGATGACTTCATTCATTCAAGTGTAAACATTGTATCATTTAGTTCTTTTCTTGGCAGCCTGCCCAGAGAGGAGGAAAGGGTTGCTATGACGACTCAGGCAACTTACACTGACTGAAATGACTTCTGTAATAGAAAAGTCCCGCTGTAGTTCTAAATCGGCTTTTTATCAGCTCAAATCGGCCGATGCCGATTATTTAAAAAACGGCAAATATCGGCCGATATATCGGCCGGCCGATATATCGGTCGACCTCTACTGCGGAGTGATGGCTTGCCGCATGTAGGTATCCTGCCTGGTGCTATAAGGGGACAGCAAAGCCAGCAGACGGTGAAAAACGGAGTCTGTCATCCGGAGATAATTCCTGAAATCATCAGGATTATTCTCCCGGATCTCACGGAGCAAAGGCATGTGCGAGAACTGGTCACGCTGGCGTAACCAATTCTTGGTCCACAAACGCCTCCCCTCCCTGTTCATGGGCCGGGCTTGTGTCAAAGTAAGAACCCCAACACGAAGCCCCTGCACAGCACAAGCTCGACGACGAGTAGGTAGACGAAACATGGTTTGAAAACGGTCGGCTGGTCAGAACGGACAACAGAAAGCACCGATAAACAGCAATGCCTGAAAGAACGACCTGAATAGCAGAAGCAAGCAGACAAGCAATGCAAATCAAAGCGTACTATACCAAGATATAGTCCACAATGAGAAACGAATGCTTACTAACTACACGCACTGATTATCAGATATGCAAAGACAAGCAGAAACTGAAGCGCAGTACCGAACTGAAGCACAAATCTGAAAAGCGTGAATCGTCTCTCACCAAACTTCTACTAACATGCGATACACACGAGATCAGCAGAAGGAGCCCAAAGGGTGCCGGATGTGGTGCTGAACTTCCCTTTTCTAGGCCTGTCGTACGAGGCTTACGTCACCGCGTTCTTGGCAACCGGAAATTCCGACAACTTAGTCCAACCGTGTGTATGCAACATCACTTCCGGACCTCGTCTGGAATTAATCCGTCGGAATAACTCAGACGGATTTGGTTGTCGGAATCTCCGACCGTGTGTACAAGGGCTAAGAGTGTGGTATCTGGAGTTGTTCCAAAGCATTTCGTATTTTGTTTCCAGGATTTCCACCTTTGTTGCTTCTCCTTGGGTAAGGCCCCATGTACACCAGACGCTGAGACAAACTCCTCTGAACAAATTATTTGACACCTTGAAACTGGCATTTCAAATGCCTGTTTAGCCGCGTTTGCATGCCGCATTTAGCTGCGTTTTACTGCGTTTGCGCCTAGAAGCGTTTAGTTAAGATAACATCATAAGACCCTCCTGAAGCTCAAAAAACAGTATTATTTAACTATTTAAGCCATTTTGTGAGACTAGAGTGAGTAGCAGCAGCTGAGAGACCAGGAGTGTACTTGTATTTAGCGTGTCACTTGCCATGACGCCTGCCACAAGTTATGGATTGTCACTTGCCACACATTGCGGATTGTCCACTTGCCATGTCACCTGCCACAAGTTGTGGATTGTACGCTTGCCACGTCAGAAGTTGTGGATTGTCCACTTGCCACGTCATTTGCCACTTCACCTGCCACTTCACCTGCCACAAGTTGCGGATTGTTCACTTGCCACGTCACCTGTCACAAGTTGTGGATTGTCCACTTGCCATGTCACTTGCCATGTCACCTGCCACAAGTTGTGGATTGTCCACTTGCCAAGTCATTTGCCACTTCACCTGTCACAAGTTGTAGATTGTCCACTTGCTACGTCATTTGCCACAAGTTGTGCATTGTCCACTTGCCACGTCACTTGCCACGTCAACCGGCCACAAGTTGTGGATTGTCCACTTGTCACGTCATTTGCCACAATTTGTGGATTGTCCACTTGCCACATCACCTTCCACAAGTTGTGGATTGTCCACTTGCCAAGTCATTTGCCACTTCACCTGTCACAAGTTGTAGATTGTACACTTGCTACGTCATTTGCCACAAGTTGTGCATTGTCCACTTGCCACGTCACTTGCCACGTCAACCTGCAACAAGTTGTGGATTGTCCACTTGCCACGTCACCTGCCACAATTTGTGGATTGTCCACTTGCCACATCACCTTCCACAAGTTGTGGATTGTCCACTTGCCACATCACCTGCCACAATTTGCTTGTTCAAATCTAACAACATATGGGTCAAATTCCAATTATACTAGGGATAACAGCAATGCTAGTGGTGTATTGGATTGGATCAGGGGCTCATTAGGGTATATACATAGTCTATGAATCATTGCAAGCAATTACAATTTTTTTAAATATGCCGGTGCAAACTTTTGGTTTGCACCAACAGAAATTGCACCGGTTAGAAATGCCCGTTTTGCCGCGTTTGCATGCCGTGTTTAGCAATGTTTTACCGCATTTGCATCTAGAAGCGTTTATAAGATAACCTCATAAGATCCTCCCTAAGCTCAAAAAAACAGTATTATTGAACTATTTCAGCCATTTTGTGAGACCAGAGTGAGTAGCAGCAGCTGTGAGAGCAGTAGTGTACTTGTGTTTAGCATGTCACTTGCCATGTCACCTGCCACAAGTTGCGGATTGTCATTTGCTATGTCACCTGCCACAAGTTGTGGATTGTCCACTTGCCACATCACTTGCCACAAGTTGTGGATTGTCCACTTGCCTCGTCACTTGCCACAAGCTGTGGATTGTCCACTTGCCACATCACTTGCCATGTCACCTGCTACATCACTTGCCACGTCACCTGCCACAAGCTGTGGATTGTCCACTTGCCACGTCACTTGCCATGTCACCTGCCACAAGTTGTGTATTGTCCACTTGCCACGTCACTTGCCACATCACCTGCCACATCACTTGCCATGTCACCTGCAACAAGTTGTGGATTGTCCACTTGCCACAAGTTGGGGATTGTCCACTTGCCACGTCACTTGCCACGTCACTTGCCACGTCACCTGCCACAGGCTGGTAACATTGAATGAGTTCAGGGCAGTTGAAAAAAGTGTCCAACTGCCTCTGAACGCGCGTTTAACTTGTGTGCATGGGGCCCGAATGGTGAAAGGTGCTATGAAACTCAACGGATCATAAATGCTGTTCACTGTAGACAAAACTCCTCATTTTGTGAAAGGCTTGTCACAGCCTGATGCTTGAAATGTGAACGTGTCTTGCTTAACATTCCAATGCAATCCAAGACTGCGTTGCGTAATGGAAAGGGCAGATCCTAGTTGAAATTTCTTCACACTGATAGCATAGAAGGAAAGGCTCTCATGATCTTGTCGCTGTTGGAGACAATTTTGTGAAGTCTGAGGTTTGCCGTGGCGAGCATGTTCTGGGCTCTAGTGAGAAGGTCAATGGCTTCTTGTTCCGTAGGCAGAGATTTCAGTCCGTCGTCTACATAGAAATTCCTTTCAACAAACTGTCGAGCATCGGATCCAAATTCTTCCTCACCCACTTGAGCTGTTTTCCTTAGTCCATAAATTGCTACTGCAGGAGAAGGACTGTTACTGAAAACATGTACCTTCATCATGTTGTCCATGACTTCATCATTAACATCATTACTGCGGTACCATCGGAACCTGGGGAAGTTTCTACAGTCTTCACAGATGATGAATCAATGGATAATTTGCTGAATGTCAGCCATAACAGCAGTTGGCTCTTGTGTGAAGCAATGTAATGCCACGTACACACGATCAGACTATCCGGCGTACTTAGTCTGGCAGATAAACCGACGTAAAGTCCGCCGGACTGTCCGAACGAGCGTACCTGCCCACACACGGGACTTTTCCGGTGGACTATCCGCTGTACTTTCGAAATGAACGGACTTGCCCACATGCACGGAGGAAAGTCCGTTCATTTTGAGCGCGGCTCAAGGTAGCCGAGACTAGCGAAGGAAGTCAATGTTGGAACATCGCTGGCCCCGTCACCTGGTATGGACTTAAAGGGGAAGCCCTATGCCGAAAAAACGGCTTGGGGGTCCCCCCAGGTCCATATCAGACCCTTATCCGAGCACGCAACCCAGCCGGTCAGGAGCCCCCTCCTGAGCCATAACAGGCTGTGTGCCCTCAACATGGGGGGGTTCTTTGGGGAAGGGGGGCCGCTCAGCCGCCCCACCCCAAAGCACCTTGTCCCCATGTTGATGAGAACAGGGGCCTTTTCCCGACAACCATGACCGTTGGTTGTCGGGGTCTGCGGGCGGGGGGCTAATCGGAAACCGGGAGCCCCCTTTAATAAGGGGGCCCCTGGATACCGGCCCCCCACCCTATGTGAATGAGTATGGGGTACAATGTACCCCTACCCATTCACCTGTGAAAAAAATGTAAATAAAACACAACACACAAAGGTTAAAAATAGTTTATTGCACAGCTCCGGGGGTCTTCTTCTGTCTTGGGGGGTCTTCTCGTCGGACTCCTCCGCTATCTTCTGCTAGCTGTTTTACTAGCGGAGGAGCCAGGCTTTCTTCTTCGCCGCCGCCCGGGGGTCTTCTTCTGACTTCGGGGGTCTTGTCCCCCCTTCGGTTCTTCTTGCCGGGCCTCCGCTCCTTCTTCCAGCTCTTTTACTGGCGGTGGCCCGGTCTTCTGTTGCCGCTGTCTTTGCCGCCGATGGCCAGTGACGTGGCGGTGTCATTGACTTCCTTCGCTAGTCCCGGCTACCTGGAGCTGCGCTAAAAATTAACGGACTTTTCTGCGGGAAAGTCCGTTCATTTCAAAAGTATGGCGGAATAGCACACACACGGCCATATTGTCCGCCGGACAAATTTTGATGCAAAACTACTTTCTAAGTCCGCCAGACTTTTGGGTAAAAAAAGTCAGTTGGAGCCCACACACGGGGGGATTGTCCGGAGGACTCGGATTGTTTGATCGTGTGTACGCGGCATAAAACTCCTACAAGATTGTTGTTCAGATTAGGCCCAGTGAGGAGATTGTCAATGAGTGAAACACCATCATGATGAGCACTTGAGTCGAAGACCAGCCTAATCTGATCAGGCTTGCGAGGATGGTAGACACCAAAGCATGGTATGTACCCATATTCTTCTCCTTACTTGAGAGGAGGTGCAGGCTCAGCATGATCTCTCTCAAATACCTTCTGTTTAAAGTCCACAAAGTTCTTTTTCATCTTAGGCTTCCGGTTCAAACTGCGTTGTAAAGAAACAAACCGTGATTCTGCATGTTCCCTGTTGTTTGGCAGTCTCTTTCTTGGGGTACGAAATGGTAGAGGTGCTACCCAACTGTTGGAATCATCTTGGTAGAACTTTTTACTCATGGTTTTCAAGAATTCTTTGTCTTCTAGCTTTTAGCTGCCAACTCATTGTCTTTAGTGGTTACCTCGAACACTGTGTTGCCAATGTTGTCATCCCAGAAATGAAGGGCTTTCTTATCGTCTTGTATGATGTGCCGTTGTGCACTTTTTTCAGTCTATCTTTCACATTATATTGATGTGGTCGTTGTGCAGAACAAGTAGTCCGTCCATTTGACTGGACGTGTGTTTTAAAGGAAGAGACTGAGTAAGACCTTCTGCCTTTGATTCGACAGACATTGCCTATGATGACTCAACCTAGATCCAGACACTGAGCATATGGTGCATCATGTGGAGCATTGATTTGTTGATGAACCTTGTGCACCCTGAAGATGTCTCACTGCTCTAACAGCAGGATGTCAGCACTTTCGTCAAGGGCTGGTATTTGGTCGGCTATGTCCTTCAAGTCAGAATGGTGAAGGGCAGCTTTAGGAGTAGGGATCTCCTCTTTGTTGCTTGGGATTTGGTTGCACTCAGTGATAGTGGGTAAGAATATTTCCACATTGTCATTCAGGGGAGCAACTACAAGACTTCTGTAGTGTCAGCATAAGTGCTCAGGGTATAAGATAGAGCATCTCCTGTTATGTTCAACAGTTCAAAAAACAGTGTTCTTGCAAGAGATCTGTTGCTCTGCTCATCCAGAATAGTATAGTCTTATTGTTTTTTCAGCTTGACCTTTGGGTTTTACACGAACCAAGCAAATCTTTGCACAGGATTTGTCACAGAGCTTCTCCACAGACTTCTGTATATGTAGAGAACACTGAGATGGAAGGTGCTGTTTGATCTGTGCGCGCCCCGCCTTGCTTTGCCTTAGAAAGATTGTTTTTGAGTGTAGTAGAGTTGTGCGGATATTGATGAAGAGCTTGCACATGGTCATCACTGTCACACTCTATACATTTGATGATAGCTTTACAGTCCTTTGCAAAGTGTTCTGTGGAGGCACAGGCACACATTTGTAGAAAATTCCAAATTTCTTTAAAAGTTCCTTAGGTTCTTGTAGAGTTTTCTTTCTGAAGCCGATACATTTCTTAAGTGGATGTGGTTTGTTATCTTTCGGACATTGGCGATTTGGGTTTTCAATTTTCTTGTTTTGATTGGTCTTTTCGAGAACTGTAGCAGGTGCAGGTAGAACATTAGTCCTTTTCACTAACATTTGACCTTTATGGTCTCTGTGTGTCATACGTGAGTTCATAAGTCTTGGAGAGGGTGAACTGAGAAGGTTACAGTCACCATAGGAGAAACTTGGGTCATTCTAAAGCCCCATACACACTATCAGATTTTCTGCTGATTTTTTCCTTCAGATTTACCAAAACCATGCAGTGCAAGGGCCTGCCTTATTTTATACAAATTGAAACTCCTAAGGTTTGACCTCATTTTATATGGTTTTGGTAAATCCGAAGGACAAAATCAGCAGAAAATCTGATAGTGTGTATGGGGCTTTAGTGTCTGCAATTCTTTTGATGAACTTGCAGAAGTAGCAAAATGGAGGAAAGGCAACTTGATTATTTTCCTTACACTTTGATCCACGCGCTGCCCATTTTTCTTGAATACCTTATGGTAGCTTGAGAATAATAAGGTTGATGCCACGAGCGGTGTCAAGATAACTGAGACCGGGTAAGTTAATGTCCGTCTTAGCAAGCTGAAGCTCTAATAGAACAGTCCTTGAAACTTTTAAATTGTCTCTAGAATAAATCTTTGGGAAGCTTTGCAACCGTTTGAATAAGGCATATTCAATGGCCCCTGGGCTGCCAAAGGTACGTTCAAGTCTGTCCCAAGCAGCATTAAGGCCTGCAGGGGTTGTCGATGTGAACTGCTTTGAGCCTCTTGATGCGTTCAGTTGATTGGGGACCTAGCCATCTGATGAGCAGATCTAATTCCTCTGTGGCATTGATGTCTAGGTCACTCATAGTGGCCTTAAAGGTGGATTTCCAGCCTCTGTAATTTTCAGGCTTGTCATCAAACTTGTTGAGGCCTGTTTTTAGTGAGCTCTCTGTATTTAGCAAACTGTGACATGTCCGTGTTCTCAGACTTTAGATGTATGACTGCAGGAGAAACAGAGTTAGTTGTGATGGCTGGTGCATTGACATTAAGTGACTTTGGAACATATGTTAGTGCGAAGGCATTCAATGCTGGAACTGGCTTAAAGTTCACTGACATGTTGGTTTGTAGCTGCAGATTAGTGTGCTTGCCAGGAGGTACTTGGTTAGTGCCAAATTAAGATGGACAGTCTGTTATATGCATACCAGTGTCTGCTGCTTGCTGAGATGCTGCAGTCTGGTGTACTGGAAGATATAAAGGCAAATTGTCTTAGAGTACAGTAGGTGCAGATAAGAGACTCTGAGTGCCTTGGTTGCTGTGACAGGGAGTTGATGTTCTGAAGAGGTATGTGAAGAATCTAAGGCTTAAGATACAACTGAGTGTCTGCAACTGTTGTCTCTTTCACTAGCGGCTTGTTCTAAGACCTTTAACCTTGCCATGGCTGCGGCATGCTCACATTGTTTTTCCAAAACATCCATTTTTGCTTTCTGGCATGCAGCTTCAGCTTCATTCTCTGCATTCTGGCACGCGGCTTCAGCTTCGTTCTCTGCTTTCTGACGTGCGGCTTCAGCTTTGTTCATTGCTTTCTGGTGTGTGGCTTCAGCTTCTTTCTCTGCTTTCTGGTGTGCAAATTCAGTTTCTTTCTCTGCTTTCTTTCTTTCTTTTGAGTGAAAGCTGCCTGAATTCTAGAAGCTTCAGCATCTTCACGGGCCTTTATGAGTTGTTGACTGAGTGCAGAAGATCTTGATTGTAGGGATTTGGAAGATCTTGTGGAGCATCTAGTAGATGCAGAGCGATAAGATCTGCCTTTATCTTTGTTTGCACCAGTAAATTATCTCTTTCAAGATTGAACCCCTCAAATCCCTTTAATTCTTACAATGACCCTTGAGTGTTGTACAACTTTAAGAGATCAGTATATTTAACACACAGTCTTTGATAACTCTCATAAGCAACATTCAATTGCTTGATAGCGCCCTCTAGTTGTAATGGCTCATGAGATTGTTGAGAGAGAGCAGACATGCATTTAACAGTATTAGACCATAAGTCAGGGGTGCCCAACCAGTGGCCCGGGGGCCACATGTGGCTCACGGAGCCCTCTGATGTGGCCCGTGACCTCCTGCCCTGGGATAGAATTGAAAAAACTGAAAGAATACTGTTATTAAAGGTCAGTTTATTGCTAAAATCACAATACATATATGGGCATATCTTTTCTGCAGTGGTTACTGGGTTGCTTTCAAACTGATCCGCAGGTACACTGAACCATAGACTTCTATTATTACCTTTGAGTTTGGTGAGCTTTCTGAAAGTGCACCAAACCCGCAGAATATAATAGAAGTCTATTGCAAACTGCAGGAAAGCCAAAGGTACACTGTGTTGCACGAGTGTAAACCGCAGCGCATCAGTGTGAAAGCAGCCTTGGACCCCTTTCACACAGTCAGTCCGACCAACTGGACCCTCCACTCACCTCTAAGTAGTGGCAGACATAAACCGACTTGTGTTCTACCTCCAATACAATCTGCTAAAAAAGTATCGCGGGCTGCGTCCGTGTCCGCTCTGCAAATGCAGAGCGGATGCGGACATGCCATCCACCCGCTCCGCTCATTGTGGCCCGCGACCATTTACCAAGTCGCTGAAGTGGCCCTTGAGCTTCAAAAGGTTGGGCACCCCTGCCATAAATCATTGATATTAAACAGCAGTTCTTCTTTGTCAGCTTTGAGATTCTGCACTTTCCAGGTTGGTTTTGTTAAGCGTTATTCCCTTTGGTTTGATTCAGGGTTTAATTCCTCATCTGGAAGGAGACTGAACCTGGCTGTGCATCCCCAGATTGCATATTGTCTTGCTGAAACATCTTGTTAAAAAGGAGGGGGTTTATAGTAAAGTTTTCCAGCAGCAGTTTTCCATATATCAATTTGCTGTGTCTGAGATCAGGTTTCTTAGGCTGCAGTTTAAGAAAAAGGTTTACTCTGACTTTCTTTTAAGATTACACAGACAAAAGCCATGTGCTGATGCATACAGAGGCAGTATATAAGCTGTTTGTATGAACATGACTAGGGTAGCCAGATAACTTACTTCCCCAACAATACATGTAAACTTTAACTGTTACCTTAAAATAAATACCCGGACACCTGTTTGGATGAAAATGGCCTCAACGGCCTTTATTTAAATAACAATAAAAAACTAAACTTTATTTTAAATATTTTAATAATACAAAACTTGTAACAACTTCCAGTTACCCAAAAGACCCTAAGTGCTTTTTGGCTGGTCCCTGACGACCCCTTATTATTTTTGAGCCTGTGATCCCCTCTTCGTCAGCATCTGTCCCCAGCCGCCAAACTTGCCTCGAGGACTCACTAACTGACCACAGACCCCCAACATATGTTAGCCATTAATCTGGACTGACACCAGCCCAAACACAATGACTCCATCTCTGGCATGGGTCCCAACCTTTTTCAAATGACCCATGCATTTCTACATATATATTTTCATATATATATATATAGCAATCGCCAAGGACCCAACGCCACCGCGGAACAAGTGTGAAACCTTACACTTGTGACCGCCGCCACGCCAACAAAGCCCGGTGTACTCCATCTTCCAGCCCTAAGGCCCACAGATCAATGCCCACAGGGTTCAAATGAACCCCGTCGCCCCTCAAATACCTCCAGGTGTCCACCTCCAGCTCCCAATGACGAATGACCACCCCTCCATTCCGGGCCACAAACCTTCCCACCTCTTTGTTGACCTTAATCCTGGTTTTGTTCAGTTTTTCCCAGGATCGAGCCCCTCTCCACGACATGCGGGCCACTATATCCGACCACACCACCGTCATGTCCGGGAAAGCGGTACGGAGCCTCAAGAAATCCCACTGGATATCTTTGATCACTTGTCGCATAGGTCGGACCCCCAGATCATTGCCCCCAACATGGAGCACCAAAATATCCGGGGACCGATCCAAAGCAGCAAAACGATGTACCTCGGGGACCACTTTATGCCACATCATCCCCGGGATCCCAATCCACCTGACCGTGCCTTCCTCCCTGGCCACCCTGAGTTGTCTACCTTCAGGCCTGACATCCGCCCTCCTGGCCCCCCAAAAAACAAAAGAATGTCCCATTATCCAAACGAGACATCTTGGGGGATCTGAAAAGAAAGGAAAACATTCAAACCCATCAACAACAGTAATATACAAATTAAAAAAAAAAAAAATCAGCACAACAGTTGCGGCCTAACATATAACCGGTACCTATCCGATTCCCATCGACCAATCCTCTTAATGACTTCCGACGGAAGTCCCCATCTAGCTGCTTCAGTAGCCGCCCCTATCCTAAACGAGTGGGAAGCATACTCATCCGAAGGAAGACCAGCCGCCTCCAGACACTTCCGAAAAACCGCAGAAAATTGGAACCTGGACAGGCAGGATCCATCCTGATGTACCAGCAATGCTCCCTCCCCCGGCGGGCGGAGTGCCAAAAACCGCTGCAGAGCCATAACTGGACAAAGCTGTTCCTCCACCCCTGGAAACAACTCCTTCCCAATCCAGATCCTCACCTTGCCTCCCGAACATTGGACATCACTCCACCGCAGTCCACCGGCCACCCTCCTGGACGGCGAGACTAGCTCCCCAATCCGAAAAGCCCCAAAGAACGCCAGCACAAACGCCGCCCTAAACAGCACTACCTCGTAACCCGTGGAACATACCTCCCCCAACACTGACAGAACTGACCCCAGCACCGCAAAAGAAACAGGGCGCCTGGAGTCGCGTTTGTGGGAACCCCTTCTGTAACCCCGCAGAGCCCTGCGGACCAAAAATGTCTTTGTGACATCTACCCTACCTTCCATCTGAAACCAGAAGGCCAACGCAGCCATCTTCCATCCGATGGCTGCCCCGGACACACCCCTGGCGTGATTAGCACATACAAAGATCAACACCAGCATCTCCATCCCTTCCGGGTCCCCCATACCTCCTACCTCATTCACCAGGACCAACCATTCCTGCCAAACTGTATGATAAGCCTTCCACGTTCCCGCGCTGAGAGACTGTCTGATCAATCCTGCGGCGACTCCAATGCAACCGTCCACAGCTCCTGCGGGCACAGTTTCCCTTCCTGATGTGCCTCCGGTGCCAATTTGCGAAACGTGTCCCACTGGAAACGAGACAAAGCATCCGCTAAACCATTGTCGACCCCAGGGATATGCACAGCATATATAAACGCATTTATGCGCAAACAGCAAAGCACCAAGCGTCGCAACAACCTTATCACCGGGGGAGAAGAGGCCGAGATGTTATTAATGGCCATAACCACCCCCATGTTGTCGCAATTGAATCGCACCTTCCTGTTCTCAAAGACCTCCCCCCACAACTCCACAGCTAAAATGATGGGGAACAACTCCAGCAAGACTAAGTTTTTGAGAAAACCCGCTTCCCTCCAACTCTCCGGCCACGGGCCCGCACTCCATCTACCCTGACAGTAAGCGCCATAGCCCCCCGAACCGGCCGCATCCGTGAACAGGACCAGATCAGCATTGCCGACCAGCCCAACCTGCCAAATGGCCCGCCCATTGAATTCTGCCAGAAAGGAATCCCAAATCTTCAAGTCCTCCTGTAACTCCCTCGTCAACCGCACAAAATGATTCGGCATGCGCACCCCCGCAGTAGCAGCCGCCAATCGTCTACAGAAAATACGCCCCATAGGGATAATCCTGCAAGCAAAATTCAATTTGCCTAGCAAGGACTGCACTTCCTTCAAGCGAAGCTTACGCTTGCCGCTGGCCCCACACACCTCCTGCCGCAACGCCACCAATTTGTCCTCTGGCAATCTACACTCCATGGCCATCGAATCAATCGTGATGCCCAGGAAAACCAAGTCCGATTTTGGGCCCTCGGTCTTATCCGCCGCCAGGGGTATCCCAAATCTGTTCGCTAAATGTTGAACCGTCCCGAGTAAAATGCCGCAACGACGAGAATCCGGGGGGCCTATGCATAAAAAATCATCCAAATAGTGGATAATCGAACTCACCCCCGCAACCTCCCTAACTGCCCATTCAAAAAATGAGCTGAACTGTTCAAAATATGCGCAAGATATGGAACACCCCATCGGGAGACACCTGTCCACGAAGTACTCCCCCTGCCAGCAACAACCCAACAAACCCATGCTCTCGGGGTGTACCGGCAACAACCGAAAAGCCGATTCCACATCGGTTTTCGCCATAAGAGATCCCTTACCATATCTTCTAACCCACGCTACTGCCGCATCAAATGATGTATAGGTAACCGCACATGCCTGCGGGTCAATACCATCATTAACCGAGCCGCCCTTAGGGTAGGACAGATGATGAATCATCCTGTACTGACCCGATTCCTTTTTTGGAACAACACCCAATGGGGAAACAACTAAACCTGGCAGCGGAGGATCCACGAACGGGCCCGCCATCCTCCCCAACGCCACCTCCTTGGCCAATTTGGCCGACACCACCTCCTGATGGAGACGGGCCGACCTCAAGTTATCCGAGATCGGTGGCACTTCCCGCACCCTACTCGAAATCCTAAACCCCTCCCTAAAGCCAACCTCCAAAAACTGCGCCACCGCCCTGTCCGGATACCTACTTAGAAAAGGAAGCATCCTTACCAGACTCACCGGCGTCATCCCTTTTTCCAGCGTTGTCCCCTGGCCGACCCTTGCCCTGCTTAAAGCAACGCAGGAAGGGGTGGCTCCCGCTGCAGCCTGAGCACTCGTGCTTGTATCTGCACGCTGAGCCGAAACGGCAAGTTCCTTCATTGAACTGCCAGCAGACCCCTTTCTTTTTAGGGGCCGGCGATCCCGCGGAGGAAGCGCCGCCGGCCCCCCCTGGAAAAAACTGCCCCGACCCCCTCGAAGATGTCATCAGCTTCATCCAAAGACTAATGTCTTTGTGATCCCATCTGATGGAGGGGCGAACAGCCTTCCGCTGACGAAACTGTTCGTCATACCGAAGCCATGCCAAACCCTCATAAACCCTATGAGCCTCACTGATCGCCTCCAGATAGCAAAACAGTGCGGAGCAATGTTCCGGGGCCTTTTCCCTGATCACACTTGCAAAAATCGCAAACGCCTGCAACCAGTTTGCAAATGTGCGCGGAATTAACCTATACCTCCTCTTCTCCTCCTCATCCTTTTTACTCTCATCCGGCTTCACCCGATCTAAATTAAATTTTTCCAAGGGGAGCAGGGAAAAAATCTCCACAAACTCGTCCTTCCAAATCTTTTCCCGCACCTCCTTCTTCAAGTGGGCCCCTAACGGGCCCTCAAAACACACGTATACCTCACAGCGCGCTGCATCCGCTAAACGCACCTTGTCCAAATCCTTGTCCCCCGCCTCAGATCCAGGCTTAGTACCCCCGGCGTCCTTGTCCGTCTGCGTCTCCGTCGTCACCGACACCTTCTGCGCTGTCCCCCCCCCACCAGACGGCCCCCCCACCACCGCAGGCGGAATAACCCACGGCGTCACCGGAGTCGGGGGCCTCACCTCCCCCCCGTCCAATCGCCGTAGCAGCTCCCTGAGGGACTCCCACAACCCCTGCGACCCCTCCCCCACCCCCTGCCCGGCCTGAGCACTGCCCTCCCCCACCCCCCTCCCCCCCACCACTGCCACGCTCCCCCCCCCTGAGGCCCCCCCGCCCCCACTCCCCCCCCGACAACCCTCCCCCACCCCACAAGACAATGCAGAATGTGAGCACTCACCAGGCTGTCCCAGGCGATTAGAACCTCCAGCCGCCCCACCGGATACTCCTGCAGCCTCCTGGGGATCTTCAGACAGCTCTCCCTCCTCACTGCTGCTGCCAGCCCGGTCCACCGATGGCTGATACTGCTGATGTCCTTCAGGTCCTCCTCCTCCCCTGGGCACTGCAGCGCTGGGCAGAGGAGAAAAGCTGGAATTCCTCAGAGTGCTCTGTTCAGGATTTAAATTTGGCGCCGAACCGGTGACGTCATCAAGCCGCGCCGCACTCCCGTCCACCGCACAGGCATTCCCCTGGCCAGCCCTCCCAGGACCCACACTGAGCCTGGAGGCAGGGCCTCCCGACCGACGTGATGCACTGGCGCGATCCTGCACACTGCCAGCAGCCAAGATGGCGACTCCACGAGGTAAGCCCCCAGCTGCCTCAACTCCCGCACTGGTGCCCGCTCGTCTGTGTCTCCCATGGCGGACTGCCCCCCCGACCGGAACATCGCCGGAGGCAGCAGCCGAACGAATCCGAGCCACGGAGGTGGCAGGAGGGGGTGGGGGCCCGCCGGCCCCCCGAACTTCCCCCCCCTGGGACTTTGCCGTGGACGGGGATTCCTTCCAGGCCCCCCGCTGGCTAGCCGGAGTGTCCGCTCGGCGGGGGGGCCTGAAGGGTCCCAGCTGGGGCTCCCATAACGGCGTCGAGTCCTGGGGGTATTGTCTGGGCTCAGGCGCTCCGGGGGTCTAGACCTCCGAGCACGCAGCTGGACAGGCCCGGCTGTGGAAGGACCCTGTCCTACCCCCTGCAGCGTGGCAGCAATCTGGCCCTGAAGCCACTCCGTGCCATGCACCACCGCTGCTTCCCTAAGCTGCGCCCAAAGCTCTTGCAACCCACTCATCCTAACTAACCTCTCTATATCTGCTTGCAGGACACAACGTCTCTCCTCGCTTGCTGACCCCCAACTGCTGACTTGCTCCACCCTGGCACATGGACGAGGGACCCACACTCCTCCCCCCCTTGTGACCATCCACCAATGGGGTAAGTACGCCTGCATCCTAAACCACCCCCACGCTGCTCTTTCTTTAGCCCAGTAATTCCCTTGCACCCTGTCATGTATGTCCTGCGCTTCCTTTTTAATACAGCTCCGTACATGTCTTTCACAGTAATAATATTGTCCTGTGGCTGATGAGTGAGTGCTATGCTGAGATTTGCTTGCAGACACACACACCAGCTTGTGAATTAATGGCTGCACTGTCTGATAGCTGCTAAATCCAGTGTCCATATAAGATCTCACAGTGGTTCCAGAGTTAGCAAGGATTAGATCTTTGATTGATCTTTTTAAGGATGTATTGACTGATCTTTCGACCGATCTTTTGACTGTTCTGCCTCTCCAATCTAAGCATTGAAAGTGTGATCTTCGTAACTTACAGTTAGTTGTTTTGAGATGTCGCTAACCCCAATCTTATTTGGATAAACAGACAGTGACTCGACTCAGACGACTTGTTGATCTTGTGAAGTTTAATCCATAAACTGTGAGGATATTACAACAATGAACATCGGATAGGTCAAAAGATCATAATGTGATCCAGTCCACATGTGTACTGAAATGCATTACTGGGAGACTGAACAAAGGGTGGGGCTAACTATACAGAATAAGCTGAGATACAGGAAAGGGAGAGATCAGGGACAGAATAATACATATAATACTTAAAGGCCTATCACAAGCATGTGAAACATGACACCGCCCCTAGTGGACACTATAGCATGCTTTCTGGAGGATGGACAGATATTAGAAGGACTGCCTCTTATCTCTTTTCCATTGGATAGAAGGCTAGATGGGAGTCGTGTATAGGTGGGGTCAGGATGCAGTTTTAAAGTGCTCATTGAATGGAAAGTCTCTCTCTTGTCTCATGGCTCTCTTTCCTGATTGCTCTCTTGCCATTGAGCACTGCTGGAGGATACTGACCACCGAGGACGACCTTACGTAAAGTATCATCATGTTCTTTTGTTTTATATGCTCTGTAATATTTTCCTTTAGTGTTTATATGTTAGCTTTCCTATTTTATTGGGAAATAAATAAGACCCTTGTTTTATTAAGCAATGTGTTTATTTAATAGCTAACCTTATTATTGTACCATCACCATTAACATTATCAGAGCTTTGCCAGACTAGCTAACTATAGGAATAGACAAGTTAATACATATATACTGGCTTCCCCAATGAAGTATGGGTATGGGTGACCTGCGTTACATCAGAGGGGGCAGGTCACCCACACGTCATTGGGGAAGCCAGGCTTCCCCACTAGCGTCAGAGGGGGGCGGGGTCAGTTGACGGGTGACCAGTGAAGACAGAGGAAGGATGGATGGACTGCGCTGCGCTGGACTGGAGGGAGAGATCACCCGTCGCTGGATCAGATCAGCCATTGCTGGACCCTGGAGAGATGATCATCCGTCGCTGGATAGCAAGAGTGGATTACCACCGCTGGAATCTTTTTTATTTTTTTTTATTTTTAATAAAGGACTTTTTCAAAAGTGTGTTTGTCTTATTTAACAATTTTTTATGCTTTCTTTGTGAAATGGTAGGGGTACTTTTATACCCCCTTACCATTTCAAACAGAGGGGGCTGGGATCTGGGGGCCCCCTTGTTGAAGGGGGCTTCCAGATTCTAATAAGCCCCCTGCCCGCAGACCCCTACAACCACCGGCCAGGGTTGTGGGGATGAGGCCCTTGTCCTCATCAACACGGGGACGTGATACTTTGGGGGGGACCCCAAAGCATCTTCCCAATGTTGAGGGCATGTGGCCTGGTACAGTTCAGGAGGGGGGGGGCGCTCTCTTGTCCCCCCTATTTTCCTGCGGCCTGCCAGGTTGCATGCTCGAATAAAGGGTCTGGTATGGATTTTTAGGGAGGGCCCCACGTCATTTTTTTTTAAATTTGACGCAGGGTTTTCCTTAACCACTTCCCACCCGGCCAATGCATATATACGGCCGGGTGGGAGCCGTCTACTCCTGATAGGACGTTCAGGAACGTCATTCAGGAGTAGCGGGATCGCGCGCGCGCGCGCCCGCGCAGCGGCGCGATCCCGATGTGCTCGTGTCACCCGGACACGGCACATCTCAGATCGGCAGGAGGGCTCTGTGATTGGCCCTCCTGATCACATGACGGCCGTGTCCAATCACGGCCGTCATGTGATGTAAACAAACAGCCGGTTGCTAGGCAATCGGCTCTCCTCTCCTCACACGGAAGTCACCGCTGAGGAGAGGAGAGCAGAACGCTGCAGCCGGCTGATGATCAGTGAGTATGGGCTGCTTTTTACAGCTTTTTACTCACTGATCATCAGTCTAGTGTAAACACACAACACACCACACAGTACAAACACAGTCCCCACATATGTCCCCAAAACACACATGTCCCCAAAACATACATGTCCCCAAATAATAAAAACACATGTCCCTAATAATAAAAACATGTCCCCCACATATGTCCCACTAAAATCACATGTCCCAATGATTATCTGCACACATATGTACGTGATCACCTGCACACATATGTACATGATCATTTGCGTACATATGTCCGTGATCACACAAACCAATTATTATACACTTAACGGAATTTTTTTTACCAAAAACATGTAGCAGAATACATTTTGGCTTAAATTTATGACAAAATTTGATTTTATTGGATTTCTTTTCAAATAGAAAAAAGAAAATATTGTTTTTTTTCCAAATTTCCTCTATTTTTGCGCTTATATCGCAAAAAAAAAAAACGGAGTCGTGAATAAATAACACCAAAATAAAGCTCTATTTGTGCGAACAAAATGATAACAATTTCATTTGGGTACAGTGTAGCATGACCGCGCAATTGTCACTGAAAGCGCTAGAGCGCTGAAAGCTGAAAATTGGGCTGGGAAGGAAGGGGGTGAAAGTGCCCTGTATTGTAGTGGTTAATATTCATACTAGACCTGAAGGGTCAATGACTTTCAATAAGTGTTCTCTGTATTAAGGGAGCCGACAATTCATTATAGCCGGGAGTGATTTTAAATGACTTTTTTTCCTGCAGAAATGACACTTTGTGCAGGGACACTTCTAAGCATGGGAAACATGCGTCCCTTTACAGGCATACTATAGACACCCCCAGGTACGAAATTTAAAGGAATATTACACTTTTATTGTTTCACTTTAAGCATTATTAAAATCACTGCTCCCGAAAAAACTGCAATTTTTAAAACTTTTTTTTGCATTGATACATGTCCCCCGGGGCAGGACCCAGGTCCCCAAACACTTTTTAGGACAGTAACTTGCATATTAGCCTTTACAATTAGCACTTTAGATTTCTCCCATAGACTTGTACATGGTGTTCCAAGGCTTTTTGAATTTGCTGCGAACACCCCAAATTGTTCACTGTTCGCCGAACAGGCAAACAGGCAATGTTCGAGTCGAAGCTCATCCCTACTCTTGAGGCACGTGGGGGAGGAAATATTATCATTTCGGTTTTGGACAAGTTGCGTTTGAGGAAGTGTGACATCCATACAGATATATCTCTTAGTAAGTTAGTGTTGTGTGAGGAGACTGATGGAGTGAGTTAAGGGGTGGAGAGATAGATTTGTGTGGCATCAGCGTAGAAATTATATTGAAAGCCGCGAGTCAGCTGACTCAGGGAAGAGGTGTAGATTTAAAATAAAAGAGGTCCAAGAACAGAACTTTATGGGACTCGGACAGAGAAGGGAAGAGAAGTGGAGGAAGTAGAATTGTAAGTGACACCGATGGTGCGTTGGGATAGGTAGAATGAGAGCCAGTCGCTGAGACCAAGGGAGTAAAGTTTTTTGAGGAGGAGGGGGTGGTCAAATGTGTCAAAAGCAGCTGAAAAGTCCAGAAGTAGGAGTACAGAATAGTGTCCGTTAGTTTATGGAGTTAGTAGGTGATTTGTGAGTTTTAAAAGAGCAGTTTCTGTGTGTTGAGGGCAAAATCCAAATTGAAGGGGATCAAGAATGTTATTTTTAATGAGGTAGTCACTCAGTTGGTTGTAAACCAGGTGTTCAAGGAGTTTAGAGGAAAAGGGGAGCAAGGAGATAGGGCGTAGGTTGTTAAGATTGGTAGAGTGCAGGGACGGCTTTTAAGTATGAGGGTGACCAGTGCATGTTTTAGAGCATAGGGGAAAATGCCAGAGGTAAGGGAGAGATTGAAGATGTGAGTTAGAGAGTGTAGGATAGAGTCAGATGGTGACCGTAGTGTTTGAGAAGGAATAGGATCCAGGGGGCAGGTGGTTAGGTGGGCGTTAGAAAGGAGTTTAGCAACTTCGTCTGTAGTAGCAGTTTTGAATAAAGTGTTAAGAGTACCTGTTGTAATGGGGTCTTAACTGGGGGAGATACCTGATGCCCAAACATATGTGCATAAGCTTTTCTTTTCTTCTGGAGAGGTGGTTCTTCAGTCATCTATAATTGCCTTGGGGTTCCGCGATTATTATGCAGAAATATATAATTTGGATGCAAAGCAATTACCTGATGCCCAGGTTGCCAAGCTGACTAGTGTAGCTCCCTAGAGTCAGGGAGCTCCTCACAAATGTACTAGTTATCTAGTAGTTATCTTGGTCCATTGATAGGGATTTATTGATTTCTCCCTATGTTTGGTCTTGTTGCACTTTTCTCTTCTACCACTTGGTGGCCTGGTACTTGGTGGAACTAGATACGAGAAGGGCAACCCAAGGTCAGGTTATGGGTATGTGGGTATCCCAGCCAATGGGCAAGGGTTTTCTTGAATCCCTTGGCCTGCTGGAAAAGCCTGAATATTCGGATGAGGTCAGGTGATCGGTGTTCTGTGCCATCTGGATGTCTGTCTGGCTGTCTGGATTGACGTGTGTCGTACGCCCCGGGCCGCTAGGCCGGAGATTTTGCATCTGGGGCATCTGGCTGCTAGGCTGTGTAAGGGCCTATCCAGAAGTGAGAGAACAGCGCAGGGTTGGGATTCTGGCTTGCAGTCCAACCAGAAGTGATGGTTCTGCCAGCCAGAGAACCTGTCAGTGGCCGGGGGTAGAAGGGAAGCTGTCACCTTTACCAGGGACCACAGTGAGTAACTGAAGCAAGCAGGTGGTCCTCATTAGACCAAAAGAGGTAAAAGACCTTGCTACACTAGTATTCGAGACTACCTATTTATGACTGACCTCCTGACTCTGATGAACGACCAAAGTTTTGACCTGGAATCCCCAATCACTGCCACTGAGATAGAATCTACTTGCCTAATGGGAAAAGCCTGGGCCCTGATGGGTTCACTAAAGCTTATTATAGCTCATTTGCTCCTCTATTGCTAGACTCCTTGTGTAGGTATTTGAATTCCCTGGCGAAGGGTAACCTGATTTCCCCGGAGTCACTGTTGGCCCATATCTCGGTGATACTGCCTCCTAAATTTGCCATCCCATATCCTTACTAAATACAGATATTAAAATCTTGGCAAAAATTTTAGCGAACCAAATTAAGTATCTCATGCCCCATATCATTCACCCTGACCAAACAGGATTCATTACAGGTGAGGGCAGGGACAAGTAGATAAGGGCGATCCAACTTATACACTGGGCTCAAAACTGTCAGGTACCCTCTCCATATTTAATTTCATCAACAGAAGCATAAAAAGCATTTGATCACGTCAACTGTCTCTATCTTAGAACAGTGAAGGAGACCCTGGGATTGGGACTGCACATGCTAACCTGGATTATGGCCCTTTATTCCGCCCTAATGCACAGGTTAATGTTAACAGGCTCTTCTCCTCCAGGTTCTCGATCAGGAATGGCACGAAACAGGGTTGCCCCCTCTCGCCTCTCCTTTTCGCACTGGTCCTTAAACCCTTATTGCGAAAGGTGTGAGTGAACATGGATATCAAGGGCTTGAAGGTGGGCAATACTGAACATAAACTTTCAGCCTATGCTGACAACATACTTTTCCACCTCACAGACCCCCTGATCTCACTGCCAGTCCTGATGCGAGAACTTAAACATTTTGGGTTGCTTTCAAACTTCAAAATCAACCTTACAAAATATGAAATTTTACCCATCTGGCTACCCCCTGCTTCAGAAGTCTTCAGGCTACATTTCCCTTCACGTGGACCAAATCCTTCCTGAGGTATTTAGGCATACAGTTTACAGACCGCTTTGACACTTTATACACAGCTAACTACCCTTTGTAGTTATGAGTTAGCTATGAGAGAACTGAGGACGCCCTAAACATGCAGGTGGTCTTGGTATCCCCGATCTACAGAGATACTATAGGGCTATAGCCCTCTAACGGATCCTAAACTGGCGTTTCCATAGCCATTCCAAGGTGTGGGTCTCTATGGATAAGTATATGGCAGGCAGGAACTTGTCCTATGCCCTGTGGCTCCCTAGGGAACACAGGGGGTTGTCAGATGGCGTCTCTTTTGGCAAACCATGCACTTAAAGCGGAGTTCCACCCAAAAATAGAACTTCCTCTTTAAGGGTAGGTGACCCTCTGACATGTCATTTCTGGCATGTAATTTTTTTGGGAGGGGGAGCGGAAACCCTCTGTTTAGAGTGTTTCAGCTTCCACTTCCTCCCGGGGCATCGCAGCACTGGAAGTAAGTTCACCTCCCCTCCCTCCCTCTCAGCAATCATCTGGGACATGTCACAATTCCCAGATGATTGTCCGGCCAGTCACAGCACGCAGCATGGCTTGCACAGTGCGTGCCCGGCTGTGAAGCCACAACCAGGCGCCCACAGTGACAATGCTCTTGCTGCAGAGAGGAGGGAGAGATGAGCAGGGCTTCGTTCTCCCACATCGCTGGACTCTGGGACAGGTAAGTGTCTGATTATTAAAAGTTAGCAGCTGCAGTATTTGTAGCTGCTGACTTTTAATTTTTTTCTTTGTTGGAACTCCACTTTAAAGTATGGGATCGGATTAACCAAATGCTAGGCCTGGCTCCCTCTGTGTCCCCATTGGCCCCACTGTGGGGTTTTCGTTTGGTTCCCTCCTGGAGAGCAGATGGTATTCTTTGGGCTCTGGGTGGATGATGGTAACTCCAGTTGTGGTAAACTTATGAGGAATGGTAAAATGTTGCCCTTGAAAGCCCGACCTGGGGCTTCTCAAATTAATTTCTGAAAATACAGACAATTGCACAACTTCTTTGAAGTTCTTGGTAGTTCTTTAAGAGATATTACTTTTTCTTATGCCACGTGAAAGCCTTTTTATAGCTGAGGAGCCTATATCGCATACGGTCTCTGAACTTTACCTATTTTTGGGGTCTGCCGCTTTGGCTGCCAAGCCCACATATATCCGGGTCTGGGAAAAGGACCTAGGGTCCCAATTCACCACTGCTCAGCTGACACATCTATACCAGCTCACCCACTAGGGTTCTATTGACTCTAAAATGCAGGAAACTGATTATAAGATTTTGTCACGCTGGTATTGAGTGCCTGCTGACCTGGCCCGGATATACCCTTCTACCTCTGAGCTATTCTGGAGGAGTTGCGGAGGCCATGGTACACTCTTGCATTTGTGGTAGGAGTGCCCTATGATATTACCCTTTTGGACCGACATTAGATCAGTTTAAAGAAATCCTGAGCCTTAATATTCCCTATTCCCTGATACATTTTCTTATGCACATCCCTCCCGTACCGGTTAGTCAATATAAGAAGAGCGTGCTGCCCCACTTGTTGAACACACCCAAAGGGTGGCTACCAATCTATTGGAAAAGGGCACAAGTTCCTGGACGTGAGAATTGGGTGCATAGGGTAGATGAGATCAAGGAAGCTGAGGACTGGATTGCGACTTGTAAAGGTACCAGAGATCATTTCACCAGCATTTGGGCACCATGGTTGGACTATACTCATAATTCAGTCCAAGTATCCTCAAGTTTAGATTTGGCATTGTTGGAACTGGCGGAACCATCTCTTCCACCCCAAGAGTAGTAAGCCGGGATTTATTCATAGTGGTAGATGTGGTATGATCAATGTCTCCTCTTATTATGAAAGCTCCCAACTGTAATTGGTGGTGGGCTTGGCGCAGATGGCGACATCATCTGGGAGACTTAAGGTATGATCCCAACTTTTCTTCCTCTTTTTCTTCCACCTAATTATTTTCTTTCACTACCTTTTCTTACATTTTGAACGCTGTTTTATATGTTTCCTTATGTATGTTTTAAACTAAAAAATAGTCCTACTGTTTTGCCACTATAGAGGAGACTACCTATGGTGAGGATGACACTGTTTTCTCTCCCCTTGGTGTCTCAGGTGTGCTTTGCTGTGGTTCCAACCTAGGGGTAGTGTCGGCGGGAGGTTAGCTGGAGGTGATTATAGCCCCCCTCCTCTGATATGTGACCTGGGGGAGCCATGTTGCAGTTATGCAGCTTTCTCATCGGATATGTTCTTTCGTTGACAACTTATAATAATGCTAGTTGGTTTTAATATTGCAGAAGTTGCCCCAAGTTCTCAAAGAGGTGAACTTCAGAGCGTTTAACTGCTCAATTTCTATGTTCTATTTGTGTTCTACCTCTTTTTGCTGAATAACTTAAACGTATATGTGGTTCTTAAGCTTATGTTCTTGAACTCGGAAAATGTTTGTTATGACGTGAGTTTGTTGTAAGTAAAGATTATATTAAAAAAAAGAAAAATAATTTAAAAAGATGACTTTCTGATCAAAGACAAGTGTTCATGGAAAGGCCTACCAAGTAAAGGACTGTGTTTAATACATTAAAAATTAGAAAGAAATCAGAAAAAAAAATGAAAAATTTTTTTTTTTTTAACTTACCAGAAATGCCTGTTGCTAGGCACATCATCCTAATCTGCCTCTTCCTCCTCCGCGGAGATCTTCTATCTTCTCTCCTCCGTGCAGCATTTTCTGGGTAATGGATCGTGCTGTGTTCTGGGAACTGTGTGTCCCAAAACACAGCGCGCCCCATTCACAAAGCGCTGCGCGACTCGTGCATGTGCAGTAGGAAACGGGCAGTGAAGCCACAAGGCTCCACTGCCTGTTTCCCTTAGCCAAAATGGCGGCGCCGGGACCCGAGAGCCGTGGGATTGGTCAGCCTCGGGCGGCCGACATCGCGGGCGCCCTGGACAGGTAAGTGTGCTTATTAAGTCAGCAGCTACAGTGTTTGCAGCTGCTGACTTTTAATATTTTTTTATTTATTTTTAAACTGGCCCTCCTCTTTAAGTTAAACATGTACTGCCTGGGCTACACCAACAAAAGTCTGAATCCAGCCACTATTCCAGGTTTGGCAGGATTAAATTAGGGACACTGTCCTCCCATCTATGGAATACAAGAGTTTCTCCCAGCTTCTTTGATAACAGAGTTAGCAATTTCTCAAATAAAACTGAGCCCACCGTGCTACTGCAATAGAAACTGTCAGAACTCCCAAAAGAAACACAATGTTCTTCATTACCAAGGAACTGCTCTGTAGACACAATACTGTACAGTCTCCTGAATCTTCAAGGAAGATGGATTGTGGCACTGAATCAATGAAGTACTGTATCCAGAAAAGATTTGTTGAGTGAGAATCTGCTTGGATTTTTTTTTGAGGTAAAAAAAAAAAGGACAATTAATCTAAAAGTTCAGAAATACTGTGGCTTCCCACCATACTTTTGCAAGTATTAACCACTTGCTTACTGGGCACTTAAACCCCCCTCAGTCCCAGACCAATTTTCAGCTTTCAGCGCTGATGCACTTTGAATGACAATTGCGCAGGCATACAACACTGTACCCAAATGAAATTTTTATCATTTTTTTCCCACAAATAGAGCTTTCTTTTGGTGGTATTTAGTTACAGCTCGGAGTTTTATTTTTTGCTAAACAAACAAAAAAAGATGCAAAAAAAAAAAAAAAAAAAAATCATGTTTTAATAGTTTGTTATAAAATTTTGCAAACGGGTCATTTTTCTCCTTCATTGAAGTGCGCTGATTAGGCGGCACTGATAGGCTGCATTGGTGGGCACTGATGGGCTGCATTGGTGGGCACTGATGGGCTGCATTGGTGGGCACTGATAGGCTGCACTGGTGGGCACTGATAGGCATAGTTAAGGCGGCACTAATAGGCACAGATAAGGCGGCACCGATGGGCACAGATAAGGCGGCACTGATGGGCAAAGATGGGCACAGATAAGATGGCACGGATGGGTGGCACGGATAAGTGGCATGGATGGGTGGCACGGATGGGCACTGATAGGTACCACAGATAGATGGGACTGATGGGCACTGATAGGTGGCACTGATAGGTGGCTCTGATAGGTGGCACTGCTGGGCACTGATGGGCGGCACTGCTGGGCACTGATGGGCGGCACTGCTGGGCACTGATGGGCGGCACTGGGGTGCAGCACCTTTGAGGCAGATTTTGGGTGGCACTGTGGGTGGCACTGCTGGGTGGCACTGTGGGTGGCACTGTGGGCACTGCTGGGTGGCACTGTGGGCACTGCTGGGTGGCACTGTGGGCACTATGGGCACTGCTGGGTGGCACTGACAGGGGGGCACTTACTTTATTTCAGGATGGCACTGCGGGTGGCAGGTGGGCACTGGCAGGGGGCAGGTGTCCGTTTAAATTGCTGGCCGTGATCGGGACTGATGTCCCGAACACGGCCGCCGGCGATCGGCTTTTTTTTTTTCTCCTCGCGCTGTCAGCGCGAGGAGGAATACTAGCCGATTACCGGATCCGTTTTATCACATGATCAGCTGTCATTGGCTGACAGCTGATCACGTGATAAGGGGTCGGGATCGACCCCTTACACGGATCGGTGATCAGGCGAGTCTCACGGACTCGCCGATCACAGAGCGCGCCGCGCGCGCCCCTCAGGGGGCGCGCAGGCCGCTCGTAACCGGGACTACGTCAATAGACGTAGTCCCGAAAATGTGGGTCCGCGCTATTGCCGTCATTTTGCAATAGCGCGGTACCCAAGTGGTTAATGAAGAAAAAGACAAGCCAAACAAGGAATCATTATTTCTTCTTTAAGAATTATGTTAAACGAAGTGTAGCACCCTGATGTTTAGGCAGGGTTGCTATTAAATTTATTTGCCAAGTGATAAGTGCCTTGGCCAATTGTTAGGAGGTCAATTGATTTCGCCCTAATTCTGGAATTCTGCACTTCTCTCTTCACTAGATGGCCGGGTGTCTGGTGACATTAGATAAGACAATGGCATTGCAAGAACAGATTAGGAATAATTGGGGTGTCTCAGCCAATGGGCTGGGAGAACCTATTTATTTGGGTAGAGTCAGGTGATTGGGGTTCTGTGCCACCTGGATGGCTGTCTGGGTGGACGTGTGTCGTATTGCCCCAGGCTGCTAGGCCAGAAACCTAAGGCCTATCCCTGGGACATCTGGCTGCTAGGTTATCTAAGAGCCTATCCAGAAGTAGTGCAGGGTTGAGACTGCGGGCTTGTAGTCCAACCAGAAGTAACAGTTCCGCCGGCCTGGGAACCAGTCATGGTCAGAGGTAGAGGGGAAGCTGTCGCCACAAAGAGACCATCCACCTTGCTACCAGAAACCACACTGAGTGAGCTGAGGCCAGTACCAGAGCAGACTTCTCGCCAGCCGAGGAAAGGTGAAGAAGTGAGAAAGCATCAGCAAGTGCCAAGTCAGGGACCCAGCAGGACAGCAGTGGTAATGCTTGTGGAGTGCCAAGACAGGGACCTAACATGTCAGCAGGGGCGAAGCTTGAGGAGTATCTGTGAGTGCCAAGCCAGGGACCCAGCAGTGAAGCAGGGGTGACGCTTGAGGAAGATAATGAGTGCTACAGTGAAAGAGCTCAGGAGATCCAGTGGCTAGTAGATCTAAAGTCTAGTGAGAGAGACTGGGAGCTCATTGAGTGAAGACCCACAGTGATTGGTGCGGGGTAAAGAGAACTGTTTGTGTTGCAGATAGTTGAATACCTTTACCGTTAGTAACAGCTACAAGATTGTTGCCATAGGAGACAGCGGTCCTACCTATACAGCCTTCTCCTGTTAATTAACATTGCATCTACCTAAGGGTATCCTTGCCGTAATCTTTTCTCCCACAGTTCTGTTTAAGAGACAACAAATCTCTTTGTATTCAAAAAGTGCCCGGCACCCACCTGTTCCTCTTGCATTACACCCACCATGCCTTGTAACCCACTCTACACTGAATGATGTCAACTGTCCTTATCTCTGGAGGTCACCATTGGGCTTCAGGGGCCCCAGGACTTTGCTACAGAAGTAAAAAAAAATGTTTAATATTTTCAGATTGTGAATTAGGCAAACATTTTCTGAGGGCTAGAGGAATGGGAACACATGAGACTAGAACAGCTACTATGAGGGAACAGTAGAAAATATATTGTTTTTAAACAGGTAATCGAGATCACTGTAGCTCAAACCTTTGCAGGGGCCTTCAGAAGAGGTGCAGCAAAGGAGGAGTGGAAAATTCTAGTGGATAATCTTGAATATAAAAATGTGGAAAAATAGTTTTCCAAATTTGACCTCACTGGAAGTCGAAAATCATCAGCCGCACAACATGGGTTTGTTGAGACACCAGAAGATGGGGCACAGAAGATGTGGCCTGAAACATGTCATCCTGATTACCAGCTATGGGTCTTCTGGTGTGTCTCAACAAACCCATGCTGTGCAGCTGATGATTTTCGACTTCCAGTAGCATCACCTTCGGTCACAATTCTCATTTACTAATCTCTTGGGGTGATTCCCTTGTACAGTGCATAGTCTATATTTGCCTTTAGTAAACCAAGCCTTACAGAGGCGGCTCTAGGCTTTGTGAGGCCCTAGGCAAAAGCTAGACATGAGGTCCCACTCACGCCCATAATAGGATAAATAATTCAAAACTAACTTTATGAATTACATATATTAAGAGCTTTAAATTGCTGGTGTCAGTGCTCTCTAACTCGGTGTTGGTGTCAGTGCTCGATATCTTGATGCTGGTGTCAGTGCTCGATATCTCGGTGTTGGTGTCAGTGCTCTCTATCTCGGTGTTGGTGTCAGTGCTCTCTATCTCGGTGTTGTTGTCAGTGCTCTCTATCTCGGTGCTGGTGTCAGTGCTCTCTATCTCGGTGCTGGTGTCAGTGTTCTCTATCTCGGTGCTGGTATCAGTGTTCTCTATCTCGATGCTGGTGTCAGTGCTCTCTATCTTGGTGCTGGTGTCAGTGAGGGAGATAGCAGCGGAGAAGCCAATCAGCAGGCAGTGCCAGCACAGGACGTAGAGCACCTGGCCCACCATGGTTGAGGATCAGCACTGGACTGGGATCTCCCTCTCCCCCAGTGGAGCCCTGCATAGGCGGGGATAAGGGCAGGACGGAGGGAGGAGTCAGGGGCTGCCAATCACAAGTAGGCACACTGGGACAATGGCACAGGACTGAGCTGTCCTAACTGTTAGTGACACATGATCAGGAGGAAGGGAGTGGAGAGGATGGGACAGGGAGTGGATATAAAGGCCAGTCTCTGGCTGTGGCTGAGGGATGCTGCAAAAACATGGATGGGGGTGGGGGGTGGGGGGGCAGCTGGCTCTCTCTCAAGTTGGTGGTCACTGGCTGCAGAAAGGGGTTGTGGCATGGTAGCTGTGCCTTTCCCTGCAGCTGGAGCTCCACCCCCTGCACTGATTGACAGCCCCAGAGAGGGACGGACACCTCTTCTCTCCTACCTTCCCTTCCATCAGCTCCATGTAGTGCTTTTAAGGCCTCCTCCGTGGGACCTTCCTCTTCCCCTCCTCGCCACTGCATGCCAGATGCCTCCTCCGGTGTGAGCACTCCAGTGGTGGGTGGTGATGACTGGGGGGAAGGCGCGATCTGCATTTCATGAGCATCGGGAATTGTGCAAACAATTTGGTACAGCTGCTGGAATCTCCTCTCCCAGACAACACGGTGCTGGCCCTGCCTCCTCCCCAAGACACAGCCACGCTCCGTACCCTCTCTCCACTGCCTGGCTGTGGAGCTCACAGGCAGTGTTACACCTCTGCTGGGCAGAGCTTAACGCCATACCGACATTGTTGTCAGCAGAGGCGGCTCTTGAATTGGGCAGTCGCAAGGCCCCTGTGAGAGTGAGGCCTTAGGTGACCGCCCTATTTGCCTAATTAGAGAGCCGCCTCTGAAGCACTATTACTTGTTCCTACAGGACCATAGGTCTGGGTGGCTGCTCTCAAAGGAGCAATTAGCAAGAGTCTGCTCTAAGGGCCTACTACTACAACTACTTAAAACTACCTGTCATATTTTTGGTTATCCTGCACCCCAATGCCTTCTCTCTTATAGATAATTTCAGCAATAAATATTAAAAACACAAAAGTGACTGCACCCAGCTTTTTTTTCACCCCACTGTACACTGAAAACCAGATCCTGAGATTAAAATTTTAGCTTGCCACACTACTTAGGGCTCATAAGTTTAAGATTTGTTTGACTGGCACTTTAGAAAATAGAATTAACAGTGATGACAGTAATAAAAGTATCAGGAGTATATGGCCAAGGGACTCCAAAACACTTTCGATGTTGTTAAGTTTATTCACTGCAGATTTAAAAAGTGGGATGCAACTGTGCATGCCAAATGCAGAAAAGTTGCTGCTTCTTTTTTTAGATCCTTTAGAACAGTGATGGTGAACCTTGGCACCCCAGATGTTTTGGAACTACATTTCCCATGATGTTCATGCACTCTGCAATGTAATCGAGCATCATGGGAAATGTAGTTCCAAAACATCTAGAGTACCAAGGTTCGTCATCACTGCTTTAGAACCACTTTAAGTGTTTTGCAAGTACAGAAAAATACCTGTTGATGTTGCCTGAATTCCAGTGTCCTTGTATCTTCTTGGACATCAAACTGATATCTCAAACAATGTTTAACTATGAGCTTTCCCAGCTATCTTCTGTGAATTACAGAATCTCTCCTCTCTATGTAATGGAAATAGAAGAGGAGCTGCTTGTAGTTCGTATAAGGAGAGCAGCCTGATAAGATAAAATATATAATATTTTTGTTTTGTGGTTTAAATACACTTTAAGGCTTCATGCACACTGGACGTTAAAATAATGTTATTAAAACGGCAGTAGCTTTGCAATGAGCCTTTGCAATAGCACTTATTAGCATTGTTTAGCGTTTTTCCATGTTGGCATTTTAGCGTTTGTTTGTTTTTTTGTGATTTTTTTTTGTTTCTTCTTCAATGGATCAAAAATGTTGAAAAATGCTGGTGAGCCATGCTTTTGAGTGTTTATCAACATTCATCAGCGTAAATGAGCTTTTGGTGTTTTTTGTGGTTAGAAAAACGACTCCTGAACGCGATTTTATGGCGTTCAGAAAACAGCCCATAAACTCCACTGCTTATAAAAGTTCCAAAACCTTCATGTGTGCAGGGACACATAGGATAACATAGAGTGCAGTTTATGGGCTGTTAAAAAAACGCCCAAACTCCAAAAAATGGCCGTTTATGAGCTCCGGTGTGCATAGAGTCTTAATCAACAGTCTACAACAATAAAATCATTGATTGTTTATTTTATTGTATTAGGCTCATATCTTTCTACCGGTCTAAGCCAGTATATGTAACCCTAACATTCCTAGAAATTGGCATTTCTGTAGGTATCTGAACATAAACAATGTTACATATCCTAAATTCCAACTTCCATCAAATTACTTAGACCAACCTTCAGGTATGGGAGTGTTGGACACAGAGCTTTACTGCATGGCTGGCTGTAGCTTTAGGGCCTGTTCACACTATGTGCGGTGGGGCTGGACAATCTTGCCTGATAAAATGTACATTTCACATGGCATTTAAAGCTGAACTACAGTCCCATGGCAAGACAAGGCAAATACCTTGTTTCCTCCCAGGCCAGTTCACACCACTGTGTTTCGGTGGTGTGTTTGAAAAAAGTATGGGATGCAATACTTTTTCTTTTTTCATAGCAGTGAAGGGCAACACAAACTATGACATTGTACCACAGCCAATAGAATTTAATCAAATTTCACTTCATAGCTGTAGCACTGTCACGTACCTTAAAGAGGAGGGCCGGTTATACAAAAAAAAAAAAAAAGTCAGCAGCTGCAAACACTGCAGCTGCTGACTTAATCAACACACTCACCTGTCCAGGGTGCCCGCGATATCGGCCGCCCGAGGCCGACCCGTCCCTCAGCTCTCGGGTCCCGGTGCTGCCATTCCTTGTAAGGGAAACAGGCAGTGGAGTCTTACGGCTTCACTGCCCGTTTCCTACTGCGCATGCGCGAGTCCCGCAGCTACTGCGCATGCGCGAGTCCCGCAGCTACTGCGCATGCGCGAGTCCCGCAGCGCTTTCTGAATGGGACGCGCTGTGTTCTGGAACACACAGTTCCCAGAACACAGCGCGACTCATTACCCAGAAGACGTCGCGGCGAAGACAGAAGACAGAAGATCTCCGCGGAGGAGGAAGAGGAAGATTAGGAGAAAGTGCCTAGCAACAGGCATTTCTGGTAAGTAAAAAAAAATTTTTTTTCATTTTTTTTTTTTATATTTTTTTGTAATTTTTAATATTTTTTTTGTTTTCAGGGTGGCCCTCCACTTTAAGGCAGAGCCCGGAATGCAGGGAGCGGCCTCTCATAGACTTCTGACTCGGGAGGCCCTGGTAGTGATGACAGGGACTTGAGAGCACAGAGGAGCACAAGTGCCTGACTGGATGGTTGATGTAGGAAGCAGCAGACAGTTGATGGTGGGAGGTGTCCTGTAGTCCAGCAGCGGAGTGCAGGTGATGGCAAGGTACAGCAGACAGCGGGAGGATTCCTGTAGTCCGACAGCAGAGTGCAAGTGGCCGCAGGATACAACGGACAACGGGAGGAGTTCTGTAGTCCAACAGCGGGTGCAGGTGCAAACAGGATATAGCGGGTAGTGGAAGAAGTCCTGTAGTCCGCAGCAAGAGATAAGAGGCAACAGGGCACAGAGGAGACAACAGCCGGGTACGGTGGTGGACTGGGAGGTGTCCTGTAGTCCAGCAGCGGTAAACAGGAAACTGGCAGGTAACGGAGTAGTACAACGGTCCAGGTCAGGCACAGGCGAGCAGATCAGGTACAGAAACGAAATCCAGAAGAGTAGTCGGGTACAAAGCCAAAAGTCGGGGGCAGGCAGCAAACAGCGAAGTCAGGAACAAGCCGGGTTCAATATGGATCAGGATACGGATCAGGTAAATGCAGATACAGGATACCAGAGTACACGGGGAACACTGTTGATCGGGCAGCAAGGCAGTGAAGCAAGGATCCACTTTAAATAGCGCTATTGGCGCCAATTGCGTCAAACGGCCGCACACGCGCGCACCGCCGGCCGCTATAACGCTCTTCTTACCGCACAGAAGATCTTCTGCGTCTTACGCCGCTCGGATGCCGGTGAGAAGGATCTTCCTGACAAGCACCCTCTAGTGTGCTACTAATGTTAGAGTAGGCAAAACATGGCTGGCTCAGGGTTAAGTCTGAGTCATGAAATCTGGGGCAGGATTTACTTGAGTTCAGGGCTGGATGACTCATGCAGGCAGGTCTCTGGTGCCTTCTCCTGGTTCTGGAAAGTTGGAGAACATTCTGGGAAATGGAGGACGGAGGCTAGAAGGGATGATCTGCATACTCAGGGGAGCTTGGCCAATCCCCAGGCAGTGGGCAGGGAGTTATACCAGTAAGTATGGATGAGTAAGGGCTGTCGGGTGGAAGATGGAGATAGAATGATGAGGCAAACCCCCTAATCTGGTTGTGCTCTCTGCCTCAGTTTGGGGCAGAGTTGGTAATTTTGTATTTCTCCCACTAGATGGCAGTGTTCTGTGTTCCATACGTGGCTCTCCTGCTTCTCTGTTTTTTGTTTTCCCTCGACTAAATGAGCAGCCAGCAGTTGTAATGGCGGCACCGCCCTCTAGTTAGTGTTGTCTATTGTCCAGCGGCCAGCAGTTAAGATGGCGCCATGGGCTATATAACTGATATACGTGATGACACGATCACCTGGCTAATCCCCAGGCGATGTCCTTTTAGTGACAAAGAGCGTAGGGTGGGGCCTACGACAGTGACATCATCACGTTACACCTCCCAGGAGGTTGACGAACAAGCAAAGCAGGAAGTCGAGTGAGGTAGGGACGCTGCAGTCCTAGTACAGAGACATGCTGTTTTGATGATTCCATCTTGTAAGTGCAACTTTTTTATACCATTACATTTGGAATATTAAAGTACTGCAATATGGGAGCATTTAATTATATTTTCATCTCTGAGTTCCACCTGCAAAGAGGCCATTACTAAAGGTTCCTGGGGAGACCTATTTCCCTGTGTTTGGTGAGACTAAGGATGAGCTGAACACCCCCCTGTTCGGTTCGCACCAGAACCTGCGAACAGACCTAAACTTCGTGTGAACTTTAGAACCCTATTAAAGTCTATGGGACTCGAACGTTCAACGTCAGAGACCCGCAAAGCATGTTGAGGGCATGTGGCCTGGTACGGTTCAGGAGGGGGGGCGCTCTCTCGCCCCCCCCCTTTTCCTGCGGCCTGCCAGGTTGCATGCTCAGATAAAGGGTCTGGTATGGATTTTTAGAGGGACCCCCACGTCAATTTTTTTTTTTTACATTTGACGCGGGGTTCCCCTTAATATCCATACCAGACCTGAAGGGCCTGGTAATTGAATTTAGGGGAACCCCACGCTTTTTTTTATTTTTTATCAATGAATGAATTGTCGGCTCCGTAATACAGAGCACACTCATTGAGATATACTATAGACACCCCCCGGTATGAAATTTAAAGGAATATTACACTTTTATTGTTTCACTTTAATAATTATTAAAATCACTGCTCCTGAAAAAACTGCCGTTTTTAAAACTTTTTTTTGCATTGATCCATGTCCCCTGGGGCAGAACCCAGGTCCCCAAACACTTTTTAGGACAGTAACTTGCATATTAGCCTTTAAAATTCTCCCATAGACTTGTACAGGGTGTTCCGGCTTTTCGAATTTGCCGCTAACAGCCCAAATTGTTCACTGTTCGCTGAACAGGCGAACAGGCAATGTTCAAGTCGAACATGAGTTTGACTGGAACTCGAAGCTCATCCCTAGGTGAGACCCTTTTATAGTGGTCAGGGGAAGGTGGTAAGCAGGATTCCTTACTCTCACCTGGGTGTGGAGCAGGATTTATGTGATGTATGTTTATGTTATGTGAATGATCGTCACTTTTCCCCTTACCAGTGGCTTTTTTCCTTTTTTTTTTACTTTCAGTCTTTTTTTACCTATATAATTTTAACTGCATTAGCGCTGCACTTTATTTTGCATTTTATATCCCATAATTCCTATTTATTACCCCTAATAAAACATAAAAAAGAACAAAGCTGAAAGACTGTTCCTTGTGTCTGGATGAAAGCTGTAAATGCTACTTGCCTGGCTGTATAGGAGTGGGTAATCATCTGCAACCCCTGCAGGGATAGTCCTACCTAACATTTTAATAAAGTAAAAAAATAATAATAAAAAAGTAAACAATGTGATGTGACGGCGTATTGGCACCTCTAGCATCCAACCATACACCAACTAGTGTAACAGAGGCCCTTAAATTAATATGACAGGTTCTCCTGACTCCCCCTCACTATTCACCACTGTAAGCTCTTTGTCAGTCTTTTATTTGGAGCTTCTTACCTTCACCCCATGACAGTGTCAGGGCTGGTGTTCGAATATTCAGGTCCATGCACTGCATCCTGGAAGGAAAGGGGGATAGTTAGATGCTTTGTCATACACAGAAGTATCAGGTATTTTCAGGGGCGCCTACAGACGAATGGAGTAGTGGGGTAGACCAGCAAAGGTGAATATTAGAAAGGGGGTTATATTAAAGTATATCTAATGTTAAAGTTTTATATTCATTTCCACACTGAATGTCAATTATTTCTAAATAATTTTGAAGTCTGAAAACGTATTTTAAAGACTCCCTTCACTTTGCCAATCATATGCAGATTAAATAAGTAACCAGGAATTTGCGTTTTAAATGATTGGCTAATTTAAGTGAATAAGTTATCCTCACTGTGTAGTATGTGTGCACTTATGAAAGAGCATGTCTGATGCTAGATGTACTGAATTCCAGGAAGATTAAAAAAAAAAAATAATAATTAATAACGTATTTTTAACCGTTAAATGTATTATACATACAACTAAGACTAATAATCAAGAGAAATTAAACTGCTCTTAGGCCTTGGACTGCAGCTGGCATAAATTATAGGGGACAATCTTTAATACATTAAAACAGAAATGCAGCTTTTAAAGTCCATAAATAAGAAGTCCACAGATCCTATGCAACTTCACTGACACCACACCTGTCCTCTTACCCTCAGATGTGGACCACTAGATTATAGGTGGTCTTCAACGCTCTCACACTCTTCAAGGCACTGGCAAGGTGATCTTCCAGTCCTCCTACTGTCTCCAGAATTGTCTCAAGGCCTTTCACCATGTGGTTCCAGTCATCGGCTGCTTGAAATCTGTATCTGAATCTCAAAAACTCATCCCATCTGTATACCATGACTTCCTGGACGTATTTGACAAACTGAAGGCAGATACTCTTCCCCCTCACTGGGTTTACTGCTCAATCGAACTTTTACCAGGGGCATAAATCGGGCACAGGTGCACTGAGTGTGCCGTTTCTAACGGCGATCATGCTGTTAGTGGCGGTGCCAGCGCGCATGTGCAGGAGTGACGTCATTGTGGCTCCGGCCAGTCACAGCGCCGGAGCCACGATACCCGGAAGCCCCTTCCGGGATAGATCAGAGGGGGCAAACGAGGGCCGATGCCAGGGCTTCGATCTCAGGTAAGTAATTCATAATGAGCTAGTATGCTATGCATACTAGCTCATTATGCCTTTGCCTTGCAGAGTGTATTTTTATTTTATTTTAAGAGCCTTTACTTCCTCTTTAAGACTGCTGTCCATCCCTGAAAGACCATGGGATAAGATCGCAATGGACTTCATTGTTGAGCTTCCTCCTTCTGAAGGGTTTTCGTCCATCTTTGTGGTGGTGGAGGATCGCCTTTCTAGGCTGCCACATTTTCTCCCTATGAAAGGGACTCCATCAGCAACAGAGACTGCCAGGGTGTTCATTAAAGAAATTGTTAGGCTCCACGGAATTCCCAGTAAAATTGTTTCTGATTGTGGAGTACAATTCACATCAAAGTTTTGGAAAGCACTGTGTGAAGCCCTGGGCATCAAACTTAGTTTCTTCTCGGCCTACCACCCTCAGACCAACAGGCAGACTGAACGTACTAATCAAATGTTGGAGCAGTACTTACGTTGTTTTTCCTCTTTCACCCTGGAGGATTAGGCCTCACTGCTGCCCCTGGCTGAATTTTCATTTAATAATTCCACCCACTGTACCACGGACCAGTCACCCTTCTTCTCCAATTATGGTTTCCATCCCTCTGTCTTGCCAATGCTAGTGCCAGACTCTCCTTTGCCAGCTGTCCAGGATAGGCTAAACGTCTTTGTTACCAACAATCAGGTGCTGAGAGAAACCATCTCCACGGCACAGGAAGATAATAAAAAATTATTCGATAAGAGAAGAAGGGGGGAACTGGACTTAAAGACTGGTGACCATGTGTGGCTTTCGACAAAAAACTGGCATGCCCTTCCAGAAAACTGGGGCCTAGATACTTGGGCCCCTTTCCAGTCAAGAGGAAGATTAATTCGGTAGTTTATGAACTCAAACTTCCCAACTTATTTAGGATTCACCCTGTGTTTCATGCCTTGCTACTTAAGCCTGATGTAGCGAATCCCTTTCCAGACCGTGAAGTGGGTCCTCCAGAAGCTATAATGGTGGATGGGAAGAAGAGTTTGAGACTGAAATTATCTTGGATTGTAGGAAATGACAAGGGCAGAACCAGAACATGATCAAATGGAGAGGTTTTGGCCCAGAGGAAAATTCCTGGGAACCTGAGACCAGTCTCCTTGCTCAGAGACTGATATGGGCCTTTTATCGTTTCCATCCAGAGAAGATGGCTCAAATGGGCATCCGGAGCCTGCCCCTAAGGAGGGGGCAATGTCAGAGAACTCACACAGCAAGCACTCATCTCTGTGCAGCAGCTGCCAACCCCTGTTCCGCTAATGCCAATGTGCAGAGACGAGTGAGATCCAGAGTGGGCATGCGCAATGGCGCATCCATATGAACTCATTTGCGTTGGCACGCACTCACACACACGCTCTCACAAATCCCGGGGCACAGCGTCCTATATAAACAAAGAGTCTGCCTAGTGTCAATGCTGGATCGTCTTCAGATTGTACCTGTGTTGCTGTCTGCTGTTTCTTCCTGCTGACCTTGCTCCTGAAAACCCGGCTTCCTTGACTACTCTCCTGGATCTTCCCTGCCTATTCATCTGCCTCTACTTACAATACAGACCTTGGCTTGGATTTATGACTACAGATCTGCCTTCTGATTGTGTACCTCGCTACCAGCCCGTTGCCAACCTCTGCCTGTCCCTGACTACGGTTCCGCTTGCTGATTGTGTACCTCGCTGCCAGCTCGTTACCAAACTGTCACCCGTGGCCATCACATTGGATTGATACACATTTTAACTTGGATGCCTAGCACTCAGCTTGGAGTGCGATAATTTGTAAGTGCAATTCCGTTTGTTTTAAACTATTAAAGATGCAACGCAGAGAGCATTAGATCGTATGTTCTTTTTTACATATGGTTTTTTGAAACTTCGGATCCCGATATTACTATGATACGAGGACCTGTTTGCTCACTGCATAGTGATTTGCACTAGACAGAAGGTTGCAAGAATTGTGGGATTTACCGTTTGTTTACTGCATAGTGACCTTTAATAGGTCGAAGGTTGGAGATGAGAGGCCATCCATTTATGTGGTGAAGGGATCACTGAATATCAGACCTATTAATCTACATCTATCCACTTGCACCTTTTCGGATTGTCTCCCATAGATTATGGACATTTAATATTTTTTGCGCAGCACTGTTTATATGTTTTTAGTTATTTGAGGGATTGATTGAATTGACCTTGAGTGTCTGCTTGCATTAGCATTTATTGTATATATATATATATATATATATATATATATATATATATATATATATATATATATATATATATATATATTAGCGCTGAATATTTTATTTATATTTTGGCGTTGCCAAACTGTGCCTGTTACTGACGCTGCAGTTGATCCTGAGTCTGTAGTCTGTACTTACCTGGCTCCCGCTGAACAAGTCTGGTGATCAGTCTTCACATCTGTTTTCACATCTGTTCCAGAGAAGTTCCTGTGTCTCAAAGGTTCAGCCTTCTGCCTGCAGGCGCCTGCACCCTTTCGCTGCCCTAGCACCCCCTGTCTCCACCACCAGAGGTGCTTGGACCAGAACCGTGCAAGAGGCCATCCTCATCATTTCGGGCTCCACTGTAAGATACGTGACAACTTCAGTGGTTCCCAACCAGCAAAATGCCCGTGGTCCGAGTGTGAAACAGCGTGGAATGCCCAGATTCCACCTACCGTGTTTCATCCAATCAGACGTCGTCGGGGGGGAGTGGCTACTGGTCATTCATGCTCAAACTCCTGCAGATGAGTGGGCGGGCAGCCAGGTCACAAAACGATGTAATCTCTGATAGGAGGTTGTGATCTCCACAGAGTCTAATATTTGTATTTGATTTGAATTAACATTCACATCTGAAGACAAAGACATGCTAAAAGGAAGAGAGAGCAGATAAATTAGAGCAGTCTGTTGCTGCATCTTTTATAGTCCAGTCACAGGCTAGGGGCAGGGGAAAGCCAGGTCACCATGCAGGTTGTGCTGTCTATCGTTCACGCAGGGTGGTGTTTCATGCATCCCCGTGCAGACAGTCACATTGTTGTCAGAAAAATAATGCAGCCACCTCAACTAAGGACTGCTAAGCTGCAAAATATATCATATTTTTGTTTTTGGGATACGGTTAAAAGCAACCCTGTCAGATTACAGACAAAACGTGTTTTTAACCACTTCAATACAGGGAACTTTCAACCCCTTTTTGCCCAAACCAATTTTCAGCTTTCAATTCTCTCCAATTTTTATAATTTTTTTCACACAAATAGAATTTTCTTTTGGTGGTATTTAATCACCACTGGGTTTTTTATTTTTTGCGATATAAGTGAAAAAAGATTGAAAATTTCTATTATAACATTTTGCAAATAAGTAATTTTTGTTCATAAATTTGCGCCAAAATGTATACTATACTTTTGGTAAAAAATAACCCAAATTAGTGGATATTATTTAGTCTGTGTGAAAGTTCTAGAGTCTACAAGCTATGGTGCCAATCATTAAAAATTGATCATACCTGTTCACACTTGATATACTTATGGTCTTATTCTCATCTAGTACAAGTACCCCCTAAATTACCCCATTTCGGAAAGTAGACAGGCCAACGTATTTAGTAATAGGCATGGTGAGTTTCTTGAAGTTGTAATTTTTTCAAACAATTCTTGGGAAAATTAAGAAATGAATAATTGTTTTTACACAAAAGGAGCATAAATTACACATCTAATTTCCTGACAACCTATCAAATTTTTGAAGGCCCTAGAGCACCAGGACAGTGGAATGACCCCATTTTGGAAAGCAAACACCCCAACGTATATTCTATGAGGCATAATGAGTCTTTTGAACATGTCATTTTTGTCCACAAGTTATTGGAAAATATGGAAAGAAAATTAAAACTTATTATTTTTTTACACAAAGTTGTCAATTTATAAGATAACTAACACATAGCATGTACATAGCAAAAATTACACCCCAAAATACATTCTGCTACTCCTGCTGAGTATGTCAATACCACGTGTGAAGAAAGAAATGTTGGGACTTTATATGAGACCGTGACCATCCAGTAAACAGGGCTCCATCCCTATTTATATGAAAAATAAAAGGGAAAAATTGGGGACAATTGGGGCAATTGGGACTTTATATGGAACACATCACTGGGCAGAATAAGTCATCAAATGTAATTAAAGTATTATGTTTATTTGCTGGTACCACATGAGAGCACAATGCAATAAATGATACAGGCATAGAATCAATAAATATGGTACAGAGTAGATAAAACATGATAATTTATACACATTATAGTAAAATAATAATATGTTAAACACTGTAACACATGATACATGATAGTAACATTCAGCACTCCACCCAACATGTATATACACAAACAAAATTATATTGGTATAACATTGATGGCTTAGACATTGAGACCCCTTGATAGATACATAATTGCCGTGACATAACATCAATTGTGAATGCTCAACGCGTTCCGTGGAAGTTTGTCCACTCATCAGGAGCAGCTAAATGGGGATCCCTATAATATAATATGATATAGATGATTGTTAGTCATATCAAACAACAATAGGAAGAGAGGGAGCAAAATAACTGGTCCTAACACTCTTAAGCCCTTGTACACACGGTCGGAGAATCCGTCGGAATGTGTCCTATCGGACCGTGTCGTCGGATAATCCGACTGTGTGTGGTATGCATCGGACTGATTCCCCGTCTGAATATCCGTCGGACTCAATTTTCCAACATGTTGGAAATATTTCCCGACCAACTGGGCCGGTCGGACCTAATCCGATCATGTGTAGAGCATTTTGATCGGACCAAGTGCCACGCATGCTCACATTCAATTTCCGACACGGAAGCACTCGTTCAGGTAAAACTACTGCTCGTAAGCGATAGAGCACATTCGTCACGCTGCAATGTTAAAAATTCTTTCATCAAGCGCATTCTCTTGTTCTTTACAATGCTGCAAGAACGAACTTCTTTTGATGCTCATAGTCACACACTTCTCCCGAACGGATTTCATTACTCTTTTTTAACCATTTCAGCAATACAATTTTAGCTTGCGTCACATCTACACAATTTTTTGTTTTTTTATTTTTTGGATGTTTTTGGAGGGGGGATTCCCTAAAAATCTCCTTTAAAGACACTTTGCTCATTTCTCCTTATTTATTTAAAAAAAATTTGTGTGTAAACTTACAACAACATTATTGTATTTTTTATATTTTCTTTTTCTTTTTTATTCTACAGGAGGTTGTTTAGTGTTGTTACCCCTTGTTATTTAGTTCACTTTGTATTTTTGAAATGTACCTGCCTGCTCACAAATAAACTGTACTTTTTGAAGGAAAACACATTACACAAGTATTTCATCAAACAAAAAAAATGTATTTTGTTTGCTAGAAACTAAAAATAGGAACGCAGCACTGGAGAAACTTCTTAACTTTGGTGCAGCCTTTGGCACCCAGGGCAGACATGACTAAATTAGATATTAAAAAATTGGTGGCTTGAGGAGTATATATCTCAGGGAGAGAAGTCTGGTCCCGAAGTCCTAGAGAGCAGGAAATTCAGATGCCATTTCTGTCCCCAGGATGTGGATCTTCAAGAGGCTGCATCTTCTGGCACACCAGACTCAACCCAGGCCATCACTCTCTGGTCTTCCTTTGGGACTTCCCACCAGGCATCCTTCCAGGCTGTGGCTGGGCTCCTGTAGCTGGGGCAGGAGGAGGAGGGCGTTGGTCAACCTCCTGGCTGCCACTTGCCACAGCCTCCCCCCGACTGAGGTCATCCTGTGTATGAAAAGGGGACATAGTTTTAGTTTTTTGATCATCAATCACACCATTTTGTGCTCCTGGCTTTTGCTAATTGAATGTTACCAAATAGAACAGACAATCATTCTGACACCAGCATTTTTCTTTCCCGCCCCTAACATTTTTGGTCACTACTGTCTCTTGAGATGTAAACCACTTGGAGAAATCTCAACTTACTGATCAATAAGAACATCTAGTTAACATCATTAAATGTAACACAAGAAGTATGTTCAACAATGCAATACCTGTCTCAAGCTGGGCCCCACCACATGGTGCTGCCTGGAAGGCCCAGGTTGGACATCAGAAGCCTCAGCTGGGGGTGAAGGATGCCTTGGAGGAAGCCTGGAGAGTGGTGGCCTGAGTGGTGGCCTGGGTACCCCATAGTTCTATGAATAGCCCCATAAAGTTGGCATTGGTGAATGGATCCATATTGTCTGCAAGACACAACACAAGACAAACCCTCAAATACTAATAATGCAATTAAAATCCCTCCTAATCTTGTCCCAACATCGGCCTAGATAGAAGCAGTCTAGTCTAGTGAAGCACCAAGTTAAAAATGTTACCTTCGTTTCCACGTTTGTCGCGTCCGTGTCTCACACTCTCCTCCCAGATCGTACGGACGATACACACGTGTTGCGTTTTATATACAGTGCGCATGAGTGAAACTCCGCCCGCCCCTGATGTTCTTTCCAGACTATTCCCCGCCCTTTCGCTTCCCACGCAGTGGGGAGAGCACATGGCGGAGAGAACGCAGGTGCGCACTAATAGTTCCACTAACGAGGAGGAGGGTGAGGAAAGCCCGGAGCCTGAAACGTCCCGATCCAGGAAGACAAGATTTAAGGCCCTTAAATATGTCTTTTGGAGAGATGTTGGAGATGGTCGACATATTGAACAGGACCGACTATGATGGGAAGTATGGACCTTACCCAAACCCAAATATCAGAAAGGCCAAGATCATGAATAAAGTTGTGAAGAGTCTTCTGAAGAATTTTGGGGTACGCCGATCCAAGGATCAACTGAGAAAACGCTGGTCAGACCTGAAACTGAGGGAGCACGAGCAGTACCTAAGGATCAAGCGTGTTCTTAAAAAAAGTAAGTAGTTGTCGTGTGTTCATATGATTATTCTTGATTGCATACATGCTCCATGTGCTTTGATTTCATGTTGTGCATTTTAAAATGGCCACTTTCAAGGTCATGGTTTCATTCATTCATATGAAACATCGTTCTGCAGGGAAGTATTCCAGCTTAACAAAGTGTCCCCAATAATGTTCTCACCTTGTAACTCGGCCCAAAAACACAATTGTACAACACTTCCAAGCAATGTTTCATATTCCTATTTCTGCCCTCTGTGTGCTAATTAATCTTTGTTTACATTCTCATAGGGGAGAGAAGACTCCGCAAGTATGAGGACACCAGGGACCATGAGGACACCAGGGACCACACCCCTCCCAAAGAAGGGCAACTTCCAAAAGCAGAAACAGAGGAGCAGGAGCAGGAGCAGGAGGAGGAGGAAGGAGAGATTGTGGAGGTTGGACAAATTGTCACCACAACAGGTGTCGGAGAACACAGCTTCCGGTAAGCTCATCAATGTATATCACCATATTTGGATTACATGGTGTGTTTGTTTGCTTTGTTTTCTAGGCGATGTGGAAGAAGATTCCCGTTTTACCAGTGAAAGTGCCCAGATCTTGATCGGGGAGATAATGGGGTGCAATCGGGATTTGGAAATTGTACAACAAAACATCAATGATGTTAAAAATAAAATGAAGAACATCATTGATGTTTTGGGGAGAGTGTGAAAACTAAAAAACTAGATAGGGTTTTATTTTTGCTTTTTAACATAAAAATGTTGTATTTTGCAAAATTAAAAATTTGGAAGATGCACAGAGTGTGTAAACATGTGCTATTTCCCATCATGGGGGATCAGTGTACGTGTTTTGTGTAAAGTGTCTGAGATGAAGGGGTTGCAGCCCCAAAGCATGTACATTGATCCCCCATGATGGGAGATAGCACATGTTGACACATTGTGTGCATCTTCCAAATTTGGATTTTTCAGGGGTCACACCCCATGTGATGAAGGCAATATCAGCCCAGTTTGTACATACTCATGTCTGATATTGTCTTGACTTTTCAAAGTTGAACTTTGTAAGTTCCTGTGTTCTGTATTTTACAGTTAGATACATGCCTGTTTACACAAAAAAAACAAGTAAAAAAAAGTATGATTAAACTCTGTTTTGGATACACAAAATCTCTTGGTTTGTTGTAAAAACCTTTACTAAACGCACATATGAATGTGCTTGTATTAAAAAGTTGAATTGTCAACAATGTGTGGCTTCCTTTTTCATTGGTCCTAAAATGTATTTGTAGTTAAATTTGAGTTTGTGCTGAGAAGGAGTGCGATTTACTAAAGGTAACTCCACTTTGCACTCCAAGTGCAGTTTCAGGTGTACTTTTGCAGTGCACTTGTAGCGCATAGTGGATGTGCCTTTAGTAAAAAGCACCCACAGTGAGGTGTAAATTTGTACAATCATGCCATTTTCCTGCCATGGTGCTGAAAATGAGCATGATTTTGATCAGTAATGCACTACATACATTAGTTAACAAAAAGAAGGTGTGTGTGTAGCAGACCCACAACATAATAAGATTATCTGAAGAAGAGACTGTCCCCTCATCTCGCTCTGAACTTGGGTTTGCACTGTTGGTGAAAAAGGCACAACTTGACGAAAAATGGCAAAGTGGGAGGCCACAGTCTGCCATTCCTGTGGCGTTGAAGGACACTGTGTAGTGACACAAGAACAAAAACTAGTAATTTGACAAATCAACATTGCATGCAGATTAGACACTCACATTTTTTGACAAAATTAGTATAACATTTTTTTAACTGAGTATTTAAAGCCTAAAGTATAAGGTCGCCTTATGAGAGTCATAACCCCCCCCCCCATCTCCCCCCCCCCATCTGATGGGCCCTTGCTAAAAAATGAGGGGGGATGTTTAGGACAGGTAACCCTCTCCACTTGATTGAGAGCTGAATGCCTAAATAATGTGTGATACTTTGGGAAGCCCCTCCTTAGTTACACTATTGGCAGCCCACCGGACAGGTAAGAAGTGTCATAATAACAAAATGGAAGCACATTTTGACATTCTGCTATTACATAGCAAGAAAATTAATGTGTTAAAAAAATAAAAATAGCATTTGAAAGTATTGAGGCAGGCCCTTACACTACATGCTTTGGTGAATTTGTCCATAAATGTGATCATGAAAAAGGTATTTAGAGTGTGTATTGGGTTGGGTCAAGTCATCAGATAGAAGATTGCTATCAGCTGAGCTAGCAGTTGGGGAGAGGGGGTTACTAATGAGTTTGGCACAACTCCAAAAATCCAAAAAAGGTCACTTTGCATGAATTGAAGCACACACATCACATTTGTAGAGATTTTAGGGGGTGTTTAGGGGAAAGCAATACTATGGAGCTGCCAAAAGACATTGTTAAGTGACTAGACTATAGTTTTAGGGGCCAAGAATGGTGCATGGTGGGGAAGTTAGTGAGGCAAATATGCATGAGGACAAAGGGGCAGAGCATATTGCAATGATGGTAATTAGGGAATGAGGAAAGAAATGCAAGACATTAGCAATCATGAAATACATAGAATGTGATGTTTAAGGATAAAACTTAGCATAATATAGTCCTTCTGCAGGAGCTGAATGATGGCAGAACAGGTCTCTGGAATAATGATCCCCAGAGCCTGGGGGGAGATGCCTGTAGAGAACTTGAGGTCCTGAAGGCTTCTCCCTGTCGCCAAGTAGCGCAACGTGGCGATGAGCCTCTGCTCCGGAGTGATGGCTTGCCACATGCAGGTATCCTGCCTGGTGATATAAGGGGTCAGCAAAGCCAGCAGATGGTGAAAAACGGGGTCCGTCATCCTGAGAAAAATCCAGAAATGATCAGGATTATTCTCGCGGATCTCACGGAGCAAAGGCATGTGGGAGAACTGGTGATGCTGGCGCAACCAATTCTTGGTCCACAAATGCCTCCCCTCCCTGTTCATGGACCGGGCTTGTGTCAAAGTCAAAGTAAAAACCCCAACACGAAGCCCATGCACAGCACAAACTGTACGATGAGTACGTAGACAAAACATGTTTGGAAAACGGTCGGCTGGTCAGAACAGACACCAGAAAGCACCGATAAACAGTAAGGCCTGAAAGGACGACCTGAATAGCAGAAGCAGGCAGACAATAAAAAATGCCTTTCAAAGCGTACTATACCAAGATATAGTGCACAATGAGAAGCAAATACTTAATGACTGCACGCACTGATTATCAGATACGCAAAGACAAGCACAAACTGAAGAGCGGTAGCGATCTGAATCACTAATCTGAAAAGCACGAATCATCTCTCACCAAACTTCTACTAAAACACGAGATCAGCAGAAGGAGCCCAAAGGGTGCCGGACGTGGTGCTGAACTTCCTTTTTCTAGTCCCACCGTACACGGCTTACGTCGCCGCGTTCTTGGCAACCGCTAAATCAGAGAACTTGGCCCGACCGTGTGTATGCAACAGTTCCGGACACAATCCGTCAGACTAAATCCGACTGACAAAATCCGACGGATTTGGTTGGCAGAATGTACAAGGGCTTACCTATGGGTATATTGTATAAAAATATCAAAGCATATGTGATAGTATTCATGATGATGGAGGGCATCAGGGGATGAGTAAAGCATCCCCTCTGGGAGCTGAGGAGGTAGCCAAACGGCAGCAAGGCACGGCAAGCCAGGAAATATGTATGAAAGTGAACGACAGAAAAGTTCCCCTTCCAATATTGTAGTGTAGCGTATGAACCCAAAAGGGTAACTGTAATAGATAATTATTATATAATGGTGAGCGGAGTTAAGTAGTAAACTAACAAAACCACAAGATGGAGGGTAAGCGTGAAAAAAAAGTAGTGAGAGACCAAATAGAGGGGCATATCGAAAATACGCCAAATGTGCAAATGGCCACAGTGCAAGAAAGTTAGAAAATGTGGACAAGGGACGAACCCACCAAAAACACCAGATGACATATGCTTTACTCATCCCCTGATACCCTCCATCATCATGAATACTATCACATATGCTTTAATATTTTTATACAATATACCCATAGGTAAGAGTGTTAGGACCAGTTATTTTGCTTCCTCTCTTCCTATTGTTGTTTGATATGACTAACAATCATCTATATCATATTATATTATAGGGATCCCCATTTAGCTGCTCCTGATGAGTGGAAAAACTTCCACGAAATGCGTTGAGCATTCCCAATTGATGTTATGTCACGGCAATCATGTATCTATCAAGGGGTCTCAATGTCTAAGCCATCAATGTTATACCAATATAATTTTGTTTGTGTATATACATGTTAGGTGGAGTGCTGAATGTTACTATCATGTATCATGTGTTACAGTGTTTAACATATTATTATTTTACTATAATGTGACTAAATTATCATGTTTTATCTACTCTGTGCCATATTTATTGATTCTATGCCTGTATCATTTATTGCATTGTGCTCTCATGTGGTACCAGCAAATAAACATATTACTTTAATTACATTTGCCCCAATTGTCCCCAATTTTTCCCTTTTATTTTTCAATACCACGTGTGAGACTTTTACACAGCCACATAGAGAGGCGTAACATGCAGGGAGCACCGTCAGGTCTGCTAGGAGCATAAATTACATATCTAATTTCCTGACTACCTATCACACTTTTGAAGGCCCTGGAGCACCAGGACAATGGAAGCGCCCACAAAATGACCCCATTTTGGAAAGCAAACACCCAAACTTATATTCTATATGAGGCATGGGCTGCAGATAGGTATTCAGGTACTCTGATGAGCTGGAGACAGGTACTTGGATATGATGATGGGCTGCAGATAGGTACTCTGATGGGCTGGAGTTAGTTACTCTGGTACTCTGGGCTGGAGACAGGTACTCAGGTTCTCTGGGCTGGAGACAGGTATTCGGGTACTGTAGGCAGAAGACAGGTACTCTGATGGGCTGTAGACAGGTACTCGTGTACTCTGATGGGATACAGATAGGTAGTTGGGTACTCTGATGGGCTGGAGAAAGGTACTTAACTACTCTGGAGACAGGTACTTGGGTACTCTGATGGTCTGCAGATAGGTACTCAGGTACTCTGGGCTGGAGACAAGTACTCTGATGGGCTAGTGACAGAGACTCAGATGGGCTGGTGACAGTTACTCAGATGGGCTGGAGACAGGTACTCTGGTACTCCAATGGGCTGGAGACAGGTACTCCAATACTCTGATAGGCTACAGATAGAAGTCAGGTACTCTAATATCCTGGAGATAGGTACTCAGGTACTCGGGACTGGACACAGGTACCTGGGTACTCTGATGGGCCGGAGATAGGTACTCAGGTACTCTGATGGGCTGCAGATAGGTATTCGGGTACTCTGGGCTGGAGGCAGGTACTTGGGTACTCTGATGGTCTGCAGATAGGCACTCAGGTACTCTGGGCTGAAGACAGGTACTCGGGTACTCTGATGGGCTGGTGACATGTACTCTGATGGGCTGGAGACAGGTACTCTGATGGGCTGGAGACAGGTACTCGGGTACTCTGATGGGCTGGTGACAGGTACTCAGATGGGCTGGTTACAGGTACTCGGGTACTCTGATGGGCTGGAGACAGGTACTCTGATGGGCTGGAGACAGGTACTTTGGTACTCTGATGGGCTGGTGACAGGTACTCAGATGGGCTGGTTACAGGTACTCTTTATTACTGGGCAATTTGTGGACTGTGCTGTACACTGTAAGTGGTAACTAGCTGTTAACGCAATCTACTCCTCACACAGTATCAGTGTGTGAGAAGAAGAACCCAGTAACAGCTAGTTACCACTGTTTGTTGACATTTGTGACCGTCCATGACCAGACACAGCCGGTCATGTGGTAAAGAGCCAATTTCCTTGGCTCTTTACCCTAATCAGGTATCTCCGATTGCTATGAATTCTTTCCACTAACCAGAGGTGGGCTGGGCTAAGGGGGAGGGGTGGAAATTTCCCCCTAGGCTGCCTAACTTATATTCAAAATAGCTGCTGTCACTGCCGCTGTCTGCTGATATTTTTTTGTGAAGGAAATAGATCGAGGTGGCCGCTGATTGGCTGTGTTGCTCCCACACTGCATTCCGGACCACGCTCAAGTTCCTGGTGGCGGTGGGTGAACTGAGCAGCGGCACGCAGCTGCCGGAAACTGCAACTCCCAGAGAGGGAGTCTTCAGAGGCAGGCAGAGGTGGGGCGTGGGGTGCATCACAGGAGTTACGCACATCACGTGACTGGCTCGGGCTGGGTGGTGGATGGCTACAAGCCTGCAACAGTGGAACCTGAAGTTTTTAGAGAGACAGTCAGAGAGAGAAGAACTGACTGAGAGCAGCTTACTTTCAGTGAGTGCAGCTTACTTTTCCATTAAAACTCCCAGAGTCTTTGGACTGGAGGCAGGCAGAGGCTCAGGCTGGGCGCTGGTTACAACTTGAAGTTATCACCACCCCCCAGAAGGCCGTGCAAGGACCTAATGAGCTGACCCCCACCCCCCACTGACAAAAAAAACCCTGAGTATCACCTTTGATAAAAAGCCTGAAACATCTGAGGGAGATGGGTTTACTGACTTGAGAGACTATAAAGTGTTCTGCATTTGTGTGACCACTGCATAGCAGTATTGCCAACCTACCAGATTTAAATTTACTAACATGACATCCAAAATTTACTGACACTGCCAAATTTTTACTGGCAGTTACAAAATTAAAGTTTTAAGTGAAAATTTCAGTATTTAGGCTACAAACAAGTACAATATGCAATTAGAAATGTGATTTAAGGTACATATTAAGGCAGAAAACATATTTCTTATTTTATATTCGATATAGTAAGTAGCTCAGGGACAGGACTCAGGAGGGCAAGAAATTAGAATGGGCAGGCACACACACATGAAATTGACTCTCACAGTGACACTGACAGCGGTGTGCAGCAGCACAGACGATGATGATGACAACTCACCGACCCAACATGTCCCCTCCTGAGTTGAGTCACAGTGACAGTCTCTCTCCACACCAGGTGGTCCCTTTAGTCCAACTTCCAGCTTGCCTTGCTCTTGTCCCACAGACCCACACATGAGGCTCCAGCTTCTCCGCACAGCTCCCTTGTACCATGACATCACACGACACACTCAGGCACTGAGTCCGCCAGACCCACCCCCCGAACACACTGTAGCAGGCACTCGGATGGTCTCAGCCAGCTTGGACCATAACTGTGCATGCACAGTTCCAAATTGAGCGAACAGACATATTTTGTACTGCCAACCTTTTCCTGCAACTGGCATTTACTGGCAGGAGAAAAGTGCCCATTTTTTAATGGCTGCCAGTAAAAATACTGACGCTTGGCAACATTGCTGCACAGCAAGTCACGAGAAAGAGGAGAGTGCTCTGCACTGTGAACTGTTATCAGTTGAGTCTGAACTGTCAATGTGCTGCAATGCTCATGTAACTGAAGAATTGGTCCGGAGTAACGTTTATGCAGCAAAGCAGTGAAAAAGCAACATGTCTGGAAATTTGTTTATTCTAGGTAACAAGCCTAAGGGGGAATATGCATGTGAGCGGACTTCTGGCCAGAAGAAATGACACAAAATTGCAGAGTTTCACTAAAACAACAGGAGAGTGACTGTCCTATGCAAGATGAAAGAGAGGTGGGTCCATGGTCCACATGGCATCCATAGTCAACCAATGTAGGCCCATTTACATGTAAATTTACATTGGGCCAAGTGCGACCAATGTGACTATGCAAAAAAAAAAAAATATATATATATATATATATATATATATGTGGAATTCGACTTAAAGCGGAGTTCCACCCACTTTTGAGTGGTAGTCTTAAATGAAAGACCACCTCTCCACCCCTCGTTTTTGGCTAGTTACATTTTTTTTTTCTTTTAACTTACCTTTTCATGAAGTACAGCCTGTACTTCCGATCCATCCGATCCACGGCACAGGATGTCATATCCTCTTCTTCGAAGAGCCCGACGATTGTCTGCTGCAATATCGCAGTCCCACTATAAGTCACTGATCATCACCAATACTAGTAAAAAAATTAATAAACAAATAAAACTTCCATAAATATATACCATAGTTTGTAGATGCTATAGCGTTCGCATAAACCAATCAATACACGCTTATTGGGATTTTTTTTTACCAAAGACATGTAGCAGAATACATATTGGCCTAAATTTATGAAGAAATTTGATTTTTTTTCAATGTCTTTATTGGATATGTTTTATAGCAGAAAGTTTTTTTTAAATTGTAAAATAAAAAACGCAGAGGTGATCAAATACCACCAACATAAAGCTGTATTTGTAGGAAAAAAAATTACATAAATTTTATTTGGGTACACCGTTGCATGACCGCGCATTTGTCAGTTAAAGTAACGCAGTGCCGTATTGCAAAAAATGGCCTGGTCATGAAGGGGGTAAATCTTCCAGAGGGCAAATGGTTAGAGCTTAGAAAAATATAATAATATTGACATTTACCCACTAAAGCTAGGCCTGAAGTGGTCAACCGCGCACAGTATATATATATATATATATATATATATATATATATATATATATATATATATATATATATATATATATATATATATAGGTCATTACTTTAATGTTTAATACCGGGGTTATGGCAGCAGCTAGCTACCATAACCCCAGTATAATTTTTTTCTGTGGGCGATTCTGCATCTGCTAAAAGTGACCTTCAATGTCACTTCTGGGTCTCGGTAGATAGGCAGGATTTTTTTTTCTTAAAGTCAAAATGTATTTTTTTTACTTTTTTTTTTTTTTTTGCCTTTAAAGGTAAAATGAGAGATCTGGAGTGTTTTTGACCCCAGATCTCTCAATAAAGAGGACGTGTCATGCGTATTTCTATTACAAAGGATGGTTACATTCCCTGTAATAGCAATAAGTGATCAAAAAAATAAATAAATAATGGGACAGTGTAAAAATATAATAAATAAGAAAAAAATAGTTTAAAGCGCCCCATTCCTCCGTGCTTGTGTGCAGAAGTGAACGAATACGTAAGTTATGCCCAGCATATGTATACAATGTTCAAGCATATATAAATGATGTGAGGTGTCGCTACGACTGTTAGAGCGAGAGCAATAATTCTGGCGCTAGACCTCTTCTGTAACTCTAAACAGGTATACAAAAGAAAAAAAGATACTGCTCTGATACCCTAACCTTTTTTGAAGCAGCAAGCACAGCAAGGGACAAAGTTTGATTGCAAAATTAAAAAAAGGTACAAAATTAAAAAGTGAAAAATGTCTGTATGTCTACAGACTAATCATGTGTGTAAATCAACCCGTGAAAATAAGTGTAACTTGAAGGGTCATAGATCAACAAAAAGGCATAAAAACATGTAAACATGAACATAAATGTGTAAATCTCATGCTGATATTTAAATAATCAGTGATCTGAAATTCATATCTTGTGACAAAAAATGAATAACAGCAAAGGGAAAAAGAAACAAAAGTCTATATGAGTCCACATAAGTGAAAAACAGGTGTTCAAATAGAATCCAAATAAGGAGGGTAAGTCCCAATGGCTTCAGCAAGAATCACACAGGAATAACGTGTGTAGAGGGGACGACCACCACCAACTATGAAAAGGCTTACCGGAACATGTGTACTCAATAAGGTTTATGCCCAATGAGTCAAAAAGGCTTGTGGTGTATGTACACCAATAAGATGGACTTCCACGCCACTTATTCCTGGCCATGATAGGAGATGATCCTCCTGTCCCTTACATGCAGGGCTGCCATCAGAGGGGCACAGCCCATACACTTGTAAGAGGCCCGAGCATCTTGATGGGCTCGGCCACCTGGCAGGGATGGGGGAAGGCAGGTGTGAGTGCAGGGGAGCTCTGTGTCAGCGCTGGCTTTCTGAATGAGTGCGAGTCGACAGCTGCTGCTCTGTGTCATTGAGCTCACACTGGGCTCTTTACTGCCACCTCTGGCAATTTCCTGCATGTGCACTCCTTGTGTGTGCTGCACAAGAGCTGGGACTAGAAACACCACCTAACAAGTAAGGGCTGTTGTACAAGTAAAGGGGGGTGTTGGTCTGTGTTTATACGTGTGTAAGTGTGTTTGTGTACATGTGTGTGAGTACATGTCTGTGTGTGTACATGTCTGTGTGTGGCTTCTCCAAGCCACACAATATCTTCAACATTACAGAACAGGTTTAGTTTGTGAACAAATACTACTAGCTGCACCATGACCTGTGCACGTGTACATGTCTGTGTGTGTGTGTCACATATACACATGTGAGGGGGGGTCTGTGAGTGTACAGGTGTCAGGGGGGCTGCGAGCATAAAGGTGTCGGGAGGGGCTGTGAGCGTACATGTGTCAGGGGGGCTGCGAACATACAGGTGTCAGGGGGGGCTGCAAGCATACAGGTGTCAGGGGGGGCAGCGAGCGTTCATGTGTGAGGGGGGCTACGAGCGTACAGGTGTGAGGGGGGCTACGAGCGTACAGGTGTCAGGTGGCTGAAAGCGTATAGGTGTCAGGGGTCTGTGAGCATACAGGTGCCAGGGGGGGCTGCGAGCCTACATGTGTAAGGGGGGCTACTACGAGCATATAGGTGTCGGGGGGCTGCAAGTGTACAGGTGCGAGGGGGGTTAAGAGCGTAAAGCTGCTGGATTAGGAAGTCTTATTTCGGCAAAATATAATGTGCAAATTCTAGCAAAAGATACTAATTTAAGCTTGTAAACAAAAAGTTTCAGAAAAGGCCCAGTCAGCAAGTAGTTGAGGCTTCATTCACACCAAGACCCCTTTCACACTGAGGCAGGTTTTGTTTCAGGCATTTTTAACCCTAGAAATAGCTGAAAACTACCTTCCATTCATTACAATGGATGCCTTCACACCCGGGCGATGCGCTTGCGGAACGTTCAGAAAAGTCCTGCAGGCAGTATCTTTGGGGGAGTTTGTATACAGCGCCTGTATAATAGCCAAAGATTAACGCCTGTAAATGAAACGTGGCTAAATGCGAGTTACCACGTTTGGAGCATGAAATGCCTCTAAACTCAGCATCTGAACTCATTTTTTTGCTTTCTAAAAAAGGCCTCTAAACTCAACTGCCTACAAAACGACATTTAAAAAAAAACAGTGTGTATGTACACATAAGTAACATTGGATGAGTTCAGGGGCAGCTGAAAAAAGCAGCGGTGTACATGTGGCCTAAGGAGGAGTTTGCCGGTTTTTTCAGCTGCCCCTGAACTCTCCTCTGTTATCCTATCAGTACATGTACACAGGGTCGTTTATAGCGGTTTCTAGGCAGTTGAGTTCAGAAGAATTTTTTGGAAAGCAAAAAATGCGTTTAGGACAGATGTTCAGAGGCATGTAAAACGCCAAATGCCTGTAACAGCTTGTAAATGCGGTAACTCGTGATCCCTCATGCTCAGCGTTGTGTTGGCGATGTGGGTTAGATATAGATTCATTGTTTGATATCTTCTGACTATGCCCTCTGATTAAACCCTTTTGGCACAAGGCAATGTTACTATTTCAGAAATTGGTGGATAAGACTCTTCCACTTGACCCAATACACTACCTATTGTGTCTCCCTTTTCCTGGTATTGCTAAAAATATTAAGCGTCTAATATCCTATTAGCTGCCAAGAGAACTATCCCACTATATTGGCTATCCAATGCTCCCACTACTTGGTCTAGATTCCTACAACTCATAGCCGACATTAGAAGAATGGAATACTTCAGGGCTACAGTACACAATACCATCCCACAATTTAATAAAATATGGGAACCATGGGATCATTCGGAGTTTGGGTCTCCCCTCCCAGACTCTTTATATTAAAATAGATATCTGATAAACCTTTGAATCTCTCTACAGACCTCACCCTTCTGACTAAGGATGAGCTCAGGCATGTTCGCATGGTCCACGTGCAGAGCCCGCCAGGAAGTCTGCATTGAACTGCGCTAATCACAGGCAGTGAGACATTTCCCGATCTCTGCAGCCGCACATTGGGACATTCCGACTTCCGACTGTAGTAACCTGTTATCTTACATATGATGTTAGCTTTCAATTTATGATGTTTATGCTTTAATATAACCTGCAGCTTTCTTATACCTTGATACCTTGGACATTTTATATGTGCACTATTATTTTGATTACATTTGTCATCCTTTTACTGTGATGTAATTGCTTCTTTTTGTTGTTAAAAAAAAAATGAATAAAAATACAATAAAAAAAAAAAAAGTGGTAACTCGCGTTTCGTTTACAGGCGTTTTTAATGGAGAAACATTTCTTGACTATTTTCAATGTAAAAAACGCTTCTAAATGCAAACGCAGCACAAAAGATGTTTTTAAATATCGGTTACTATCTGTCAAGTTAAGTCGTTCGGGGGATGTTTTAAAATGTCCCGTGTACACAAAGCCTTAGCGTAGCGGGAACCCCCATATCCATGGACATCTTTTTTTGTACTTTTTTTTTTTTTAGTTTTGCACAATGTGCACAATGTGCATAGACCAACCCATTATGAGCAACAAACACACCATATGAGCTCCAGAACTTGTTATGGTATGGAGTATCGCGTACTGTTTTAACCACTATGCCGCCCTATAACAAAAGCACGGCGGCATAGTGGTTTCAAAATCCTGACCAGACATCATATGACGTGATCAGGATTTTGAGCCCGGGGGCGCGCATTGCGGCGATCGTTGTTTTGCGGGGTGTCAATCTGATGGAGACTCTTTACCACATGTTCGGCCGTGTCCAATCACGGCTGATCACAGTGTAAATAGGAAGAGCCGGTGGTCGGCTTTTCCTCACTCGCGTCTGTCAGGGGGTATCTGTGCTGATCAATTATTAGCGTAGCCCCCTTGAGGATGCCCACACTGGACCACCAGGGATGCCACCAGACCACCAGGGATGCCCAGCACAAGGTATGCCACCCCAGACCACCAGGGATTCCAGTCAGTGCCCACAATGGATGCCAATCAGTGCCCACAATGGGCATCACTGATTGGCATGCATTATTGTTTGGCACTGATTGGCATCCATTAGGACAGTATAAAACAATACAATGCCGCCTATCAGTGCCCATCCGTGCCGCCTATCAGTGCCCATCTGTGCCGCCTATCCATGCCCATCTGTGCCGCCTATCCATGCCCATCTGTACCGCCTATCCATGCCAGCTATCAGTGCCAATTTGTGCTACCTATCAGTGCCCATCCGTGTCGCCCATCAGTGCCCAATCCGTGCCACCTATCAGTGCCCATCCGTGCCGCCTATCAGTGCTATCAATGCCACCTCATCAGTGCCACTTCATTGGTGCCAACTCATCGGTGCCCATCAGTGCCGCCTTATCAGTGCCCATCAGTGTAGCCCCATCAGTGCCCATCAGTGAAGGAGAAAACGTACTTATTTACAAAGTTTTGAAACTGAAACAAAAAAAAATATTTTTTTTCAAAATTTTCTGTATTTTTTTTATTTGTTTAGCAAAAAATAAAAACCGTAGAGGTGATCAAATACCACCAAAAGAAAGCTCTATTTGTGGAAAAAAAATAATAAAAATGTAATTTGGGTACAGTGTAGCATGACCGCGTAATTGTAATTCAATCAGCCATACCGGGCACTTAAACACCTTCCTGCCCAGACCAATTTTCAGCTTTCAGCGCTGTTGCACTTTGAATGAAGTGGTTAATGTGTTTGTCGCATTGTGCTTATGAAACACACGGATAAATGTGCATTTCTACATGCGATCCAGAAACACGTCGGTGTGAACACAGTTTAAAATAACTAAAACAGTTCCTCTAAATAATACATTTGCTCTCTAAAAATAAGAGCAAGAACGGAAAGTGGAATTCCACACATTTTCAAGGAAGTCTCAGCACGTCAGCGGAATTTCTTTTTTGCACAATTTTGCTGTAGCAGACGCCTCACAATGAGACAACGCGAACCCTATAAGATTTTCCAAGAGTTGAACTACGGCTCGTTCATGTCTCCAGTTCAGCCGTCATTTTATCGGTGCCTTTCTCTTAGTTGCCTATCACGCTTCGGCTACGAAGACATGGTCGCTCATACTACACGCCTCGCTGAGGAAAGGCCACAGTCATATTTTCATAAGCGTCCTCTATTAAGACGTGCTGTACGCTGTGCCCAGGAAGGAAGCAGAGCGCTAGCCTATCAAAAACATGACGGAAGTGTTCAGAGCCAATCCGAAGCAGCGCATACGTAGACGTAGCCAATCGGCGGTGGGGATGGAACGATCCTGACCAACCAGTATGCGCTTGGGGAGGGTTCTGGTGGGGCGCTGTCCAAGTGGTCTGTGTTGCTTTTTTCGCCGGTGAAAGGTGCTAAGACCCCGGGGATAAGGTGAGGGGGGTAACTTTAAGTTATTTGTATGAATACACAGGGTTGTAACTGGGGGAGCGCTTGTATCAGTAATTAGGTTACTATGTTCACTAACGCCTGTACACCAGACTTTACATGGGGGTCTTCCTTTATAACTTTGTATTACTTGTACTGTATTCAGGTGGAAAGTCACCAGTCATTGCTATATGTGTAATTACAAATGCTGTGAGGAGTTCAATCTAGTTTATTTGGATAGCTTGGCAAGTGGCAGTGATGTGGGCAAAGTAAGGGTACACAGCGCCTGGCACTTCTGCTAACAATTACAATAAAGTTATATCTCATAGTACATTGATGTAAACAAATAAAGATTGAGGTATACTTAATCACCTATCGGGCCTATTTCTGACATTTGTTGTTTACAACTTAAAATCTGTATTTTTTTGCTACAAAATCACTTGGAACCTACAAACATATATTTAAAAAAATTAAATATATATATTTATTTTTTAGAAGAGACCATGGAGAATAAAATGGCATTTGTTGCAATACTTTATGTCACTGTTTTTGTGCAGCGGTCTTACAAACACAATTTATTTTTGATTTTTTTGGAAGAACTTCTTTTTTTAAATGAAAAAATAAGAAAACAATCCAAAAAAAATTGGGCTAACTTTACTATGTGAAAGACGATGTTATGCTGAATAAATTGATACCTAACATGACATGCTTTAAAATTGCACATGCTCGTGGAATGGCGACACACTACAGTACATTTCTATAGGTGACGCTTTTTTTTTACAGGCTAGCCCTCACTCAACTTCCTGCCCATCGCTCTAGGGGGGATCAGATCGTTTCCCCCTTTACCGATGGAATCATGAAAGCGTCCGGAAAACAGCGGGAGGCACCTCTCCATTGCCGATGCCTATAAAAGTGATCCCCTGGTAAATCCGCCGCTCAGACCAATTTTGTCAGCTGACGGATCGCCCACTGTTTAAAAAAATGCCAGGGTTATGTTAGCTTGCTGCTGCCATAACCCCAGTATTTAATGTCAAATTAATGATGTGTATATATACAGTGGGCGGTCCGGAAGTGGTTAAAGTAGAACTTTAGGCAAAATGTTTTTTGTAGTTTTGGATAGAGTGGAGAGGAATCAAACCCCTGCCAGGTTTTTATTGCTGTCTGTGTCCCTGTTAAAGTGGAGTTCCACCCCAAAACAAAATTCATTAATGTACATAAAAAAAAAATATTGAAAAAAAGTTTTTTTTATTTTTTATTTTTTTTTACTCAACCCTAAACACCTGTTGCTAGGGGGTCCCTCGTAGTCTGCCTCCTTCAGCGCCTGGGCTCTTGATGTCACTTCCCTCGGCGCAGGAAGGGAGATCAGCTCCCCCCCTCTAAGCAATCATCTGGGACACGTCACAGATCCCAGATGACTGCGTGGCCAATCGCGGCTCGCATTATTAAATGATAGAGCTCTCTGCAGCCTATAGTTGCTTCAAGGTGGTTGACTTGCTACAGATACATACCTGTGAGTTAGTAGGGTTTACAGCTAGATTGTTTTTGCAATATGAATAACCTTTCCAGATTCCTTGGGCTTCAGTATTGGTAAAGAAAGGGATCTGTTAGAAATGTGCCAATTGTTTACCTTGGTCATTGCAGTGTAAAGAACAGCAGTCCCATATATTTTTTTTTTTTACCAATACAATATGTTCATCTGTTTAGCATTTTTGCAACAAGAGAATAAAATTTTTGTCGAGTCAGTTTGTTTCTTGCCATCTGACTGCAACTGAAAATCCTATGGATCTACTGTATGTACTCCTGCTATGATATAGTTCATATAATACACTATATTACCAAAAGTATAAACGTATTGGAATGCCTGCCTTTACACGCACATGAACTTTAATGGAATCCCAGTCTTAGTCCATAGGGTTCAATATTGAGTTGGCCAACCCTTTGCCGCTATAACAGCTGCAACTGTTCTGGGAAGGCTGTCCACAAGGTTTAGAAGTGTGTCCATGGAAATGCTTGACCATTCTTCCAGCGATAGTAAATTAGAACACTTGTAGAATTGAGCGACAATGAATCGTGGGGAAATACATTTTATTATTAATATATAATTATATTTATTATATTATAATTTATGATTTTGTGTTTCAAACTTTATCATACCTGGGATATCTACTAGACTGTTGTTTGAACCGATTTAAGTGTGTTATTGCTAAGAATTACAGGCCTACAATATAAAACGCCAAATTTCTATGCAAAATAATTGTACCGATTTGAGACGCAAAAATCGGACATAATCATACCGCCAGAGAGGCTACAGTTCATGTGCGTGTAAAGGCAGACGTACCAATACTGTTGGTAATCTAGTGTATATGATTAGTAAATGTTAACATTGGCACTAGATAGTCTTTTTGTTGTTTGCAACAGAATAACTGTGGAACTAAAGAAAAGAAAGATGCATGATATAAGAGTAGGCACTGTACATGTCACAGTATCGAGAGAACATTACAAATTGTACTTTAAATGTTCTATATATATGTTTCTGTGCTTGTATGAAAGAGGAAGAGAAGCGCTGCTGCAGACGGGCACGTCGCTGGATTGAAAGAGGAGCCAGATAAGTATTTAACCACTTACCCACTGGGCAATTAAACCCCCTTCCCAACCTGACCAATTTTCAGCTTTCGGTGCTCTCACATTTTGAATGACAATTACAGAGTCGTGCAACATTGGACCTATATGAATTTTTTTTTCACACAAATTGAGCTTTCTTTTGGTGATATTTAATCACCACTAAGTTTTTTTTATTTTTTGCGTTTATAAAATAATTTTTTTTTTTTTAATTAATTTTTCTTTGTTTCTGTTATAAAATTTTGCAATTTTTCTTCATAAATTTTGGCCAAAATGTATACTGCTACATATCTTTGGTAAAAAATAACCCAACTTGGTGTATATTATTTGGTCTTTGTGAAAGTTATAGAGTCTAAAAGCTATGGTGCCAATATCTGAAAATAGATCACACCTGAAGTACTGACGGTCTATCTCATTTCTTGAGATCCTAAAAAGCCAGGAAAGTACAAATACCCCCCCAAATGACCCCTTTTTGGAAAGTAGACATTCCAAGTTATTTAGTAAGAGGCATGGTGAGCTTTTTGAGGTTGTCATTTTTTTCCCACAATTCTTTGCAAAATCAAGATTTTATTTATTTTGAATTTTTTTACAATATTAGGTTATTTCTCACACACAGCATATGCATACCACAAATTACACCCCAAAACACATTCTGCTACTCCTCCTGAGTATGTCGATATCACATGTGTGAGACTTTTACACAGCCTAGCCACATACAGAGGCCCAACATTGAGGGAGCACCATCAGGCGTTCTAGGAGCATAAATTACACATGCAATTTCTTGACTACCTCTTACACTTTAAACTGATGTGGCATGGATGAGCATGAATGAGGATGGATGAGCCGTGGATTGGGATGGCTGAGTATGGATGGGGATGGATGGCTGAGCATGGATTGTTGGATGAGTATGGATGGATGGCTGGATGAGTATGACAGAGGGATTGATAGATGGCTGGATGAGTATAACAGGGATGGCTGCGCATGGATGGCTGGATGAGGCTGCAATGGGCACAGATCAGCGCTGTGGGCATTATAGATGCAGCCCACATCGCTGCTGCATCCGATCTCTCTGCTCACTGTATCGAGCAGTACAGAGAGGGGAGAGAGGAACCGGACATGATGCCCGTATGTTTACAAGTGATCGCTCTGTCATTTGATGGAGCGATCACATGGGAAACGGCCGCTGTCAGCGGGCATTTAACATGACCCATGATGGACCCAGCGGTCATGGATACTCCCGTGTGCATGCCCCAGGTATCGCGATTCTGGGAGGACGTCAGTGTATGTCCTCCCAGAGTTATCGAGCCATGCTGCAGCCGTCATTCGGTTATGGTGCGGTTGTTAAGTGGTTAAGGGGCACTGATCCTGGAATGTTTTATTTACTTTAATGAAGAGAATGCATTAAGGAAAAAACCTCATGGCCTTGGAACCACTTTACCAATTCAGGGAAATAATTTTGGAATTTTTTTTTTCAGAATTTCTTTCATAGAATGCGTCAACAGCAAAAGTCATTTAAATAAATTCATATCTAACAGACTGACAGCTCCAATCTATTGTTGAACATTGAATATGAATCTAAACAAATGCCCAAGAAATGAAATGCCATGCACAAGGGTGTCTGTAAATGCTTTCAAGTGGATAGAATGGGGAAGGGTTAGACCAGGGCTTGACACATTTGCTTTGAATCTAGGAGCCAGCTAAAAAAAGTTAGGAGCCAGTATTTATTTTATTTTTTTATAACTAACAAAACTTTTTTTTCTGTTTAGAGTATAAAATGGCAGAATAAACCAAAAGCTATAAATTACTATATACTTACCTTGCCGGTCCCATGAGGTGGGCAATTATAATTTATGTCTTTACTGTATTTAAAAATCAGACAGCTGTCTCATTCAGTTATAATGCTACTGAATGAGATGGCATTCTCACTAGGTAATTTCAAGGGATGTCACGCAATATTACCACATCCGTGTCTGGGAAATGCAAAATTTCAGTAAAAAACACACTAAAGTTTGAGAGCACACAAATGCAATAAATTAGCCATTTTTTTGGTAAAATATAAAAGAGGTTGCATCAAATAAATACTCAACGTGTCAAACCTTAAATTTACGTGCACCGTGAAATGGCGACAAACTTCATTACCCATTATTTTCGATAGGCAACTCTTTAAAAGCCCCCTATAGGTCATCAATTAGCGTTACAGAGGAGGTCTATTGTTCTAAAATGATTGCTGTCATTCCAGCATGCGGGTCAATATGTATTCATTTTTTCCAATAAAAAAAAACTGAACTGAAATTTTTGGAAAAATTAAAAAAAAAATGCTACATTAGCACTTTTTTGTCTTTTTATGATTGAAAGTCATTTATTATTAAGCCTTATTATAGGCTTACCTGTAGGTAAAAGTGATAAAATTGACTATACAACCGCTTTAAAGCAGTATCAAATCCAAACCTAAACCTTTTTATTATTATGCAGCTTACCAATTCTTGTGATGGCTGTATTCGTTTTTTTTTTGGCTATCTTTTATTTTCACTTGGTGATCCGGCTAGAAAGGCTGTTGTTTTTTCAAAAGAACAAGCTCTCCTGCAGATTTTCCAGTTACAGAGATGAGACAAACCATCTAACACTAGCTTGCAATGATCAGCTTTTATTTATACATGTAAAATCGTTATTTCAAAGGGGAAAAAAACTGTTGCTGTAATAGCTCATAAAATGTGAGCTGGAGTTTGGCTTCAATTGTTATACTTTATCTAAATCTAGTACATCTAACACTCCTATCCCCTGTTCTTCTTCATCCAGAGTGGGGGCACTTTAATACGGGAGTTTTGTTACTGGCTGGATCGCCAGGTGAAACAAAGGCAGCCACCACATCTAAGGATTGGAAAGCTGCAATATATAACATTTTTGGCTTTGGGTTTAATACCGCTTTTAAAGTGGTTGTCCACTTGTCCACTTTGTGGCAGCCCCCCTAATACTTACCTGAACACTCTTGCAACATCTAGATCCAGTGAGGTTGCAGGAGTGTCTTGGCTGCCCGGGACACCCCTTCTCATTGGCTGAGACAGCAGGGGGGCGCCGTTGGCTCCCGCTGCTGTCAATCATTCAAAATCAGTCAGCCAATGAGGAAAGGGGGTAGGCCATGGCTCCCTGTCTGAATGGACACAAGGCGCTGTGGCTAGGCTCTGGTGCCCCCATAGCAAGCTGCTTGCTGTGGGTCACTCAACAGGAGGGAGGGACACAGAGCAGGTAAGTATAACATGTCGTCCTGCCGAAAATCTAAGATGCTGGTTGTACCCAAGTCGATCGATGGATTGGCTTGGGTACTCTCAGCCTTTCCATAGATGTTTTATTTGAACCATCTATGGCCAGCTTTAGTCAGCCGTCAACCACCCCCTCCAAACCTGTAAGCTAAAATGCAAATCATGACATCCTACCACCACCATCTCCACAAGTGCAGAAGATTACAGTAGCCTAATACTAACATAATAGGATAAGTATAATTTTAGTGAATCCCCCCACAAAAAACACATTCCCTCTGGCAGCCTACATATTTTACTCAGTAACGGTTTCCTTTAAACAACCCCAAACACCTTTCCTCCTGACCCAGGAACAAGAGGCCCGTCAAACCCAATATCCTAATTTTTGTACACATTTTTTTTTTATGGGGTATAACACTATTTTTTTGTGGCAATACTGTGTTCTCGCCTCAGTGTGTGCACCTAACTGCAAAATTAGAATTTGAAGCAGTGGACAGCTTGTGCAGCAAAAAGCAAGCTTGTACATAAATGGAGTTTAGAGGTGTTATGGAGCTGGCATTTTGGGGGTGCTGAAAGGAAAATCTGTAAGCTGCCATTGCTGACCTCCCTTAACCACTTCAGCCCCGGAATAATTTACCCCCTTCCTGACCAGAGCACATTTTGCGATTCGGCACTGCATCACGTTAACTGACAATTGCGCGGTCATGCGACGTGGCTCCCAAACAAAATTGACCTCCTTTTTTTTTCCCACAAACAGAGATTTCTTTTGGTGGTATTTGATCACCTTTGCATTTTTCATTTTTTGCGCTATAAACAAAAAAAAAAATAGCGACGATTTTGAAAAAAACCCATTATTTTTTACTTTTTGCTATAATATCCCCAAAATATATATAAAAAAAACGTTTTCTTTCCCTGTTTAGGGCGATACATATTCTTCTTCATATTTTTGGTAAAAAAAAAATCCCAATAAGCGTTTATTGATTGGTTTGCGCAAAAGTTATAGCGTCTACAAAATAGGGGATAGTTTTATGGCAGTTTTATTGATAATTTTATTTTTATTTTCTACTCGTAATGGCGGTGATCAGCAATTTTTATCGTGACTGCGACATTATGGCGGACACAATGGACAATTTTGACACATTTTCTGGGACCATTGGGATTTATACAGCAATCAATGCTAAAAAAATTACATTGATTAATGTAAAAATTTCACTGGAAGTGAGGGGGTTAATCACTAAGTGGCACTGTAGAGGTTAACTGTGTCCTAGGGAGTGATTCTAACTGTGGGGAGAAGGGGCTGTGTGTGACACGTCACTGATCAGCGCTCCCGATTACAGGGAGCTGTGATCAGTGACGCTGTCTCTAGGCAGAACGGGGAGATACTTGTTTACATTAGCATCTCCCCGTTCTTCCTAACTGTGAGACGATCGCGGGTATCCCCGCAGACATCAGGTCTTAAAGGGCAACGTACAGGTACATAAATCTGCCTGTACGTTCCCTTCTACCGCAGTATATCTGCGTGAGGCGGTCGGGAAGCGGTTAAAATCGCTGACCTTCTGTAGGAAGTATTTAAAAACTAAAGTCAGAACTTCTGATTAGCATCCTTGTTTCAGGTCAGTGACTTAATGCACTGAAGCCATTGGAACATCAGCATGGCAAGCAACTAGTATTTTCAGGAGAGGTCAGCAATGATGGCTTACATATTTCTCTCACTTTTATTTATTTATAGTGTTGTTCTACAAATACTACAATTATGTTTTTCTGGCTGTGTATAGTATGACTAGTGCCCACAACTGGTTAATAGAGGGCATTTAAAGTGTTAGTAAACTGGCTGAAAAAAAAAATTGAGTCCCCTGCAAGTTTATACCATAATCTGTTAGCCCTTACCTTCCAAACAAAGTTCTCCAGCGGAGCGTTGTCACCGTTTCTATCGGCTTCTATCTTCACCCGGTCTTCATTCCAGGTTCGTAGGCTCCAGCCATTTGATTGGCCTGGAGGCTGAGATGACATCACTCTATGCGTGCGGGAGCCACGGCATGGCGCTCTGCATTTTACGGCATACTGTGTGCCCTGATTGCAGAGCGTCACTGTGCCTGCAACATCATTGGCTACTGCTAATGTGAATATCTCCCAAACAGTGCATGTTTAGGAGATATTTATTGTACCTACAGGTAAGTCTGATTGTAAGCTTACTTGTAGGTGCAAGTAAAAAAAAAAAAAGTTTACTACCGCTCTAATATAAAATCGGCAAACATTTTTATTTTAAAGTGGTTCTAAAGCCTTAAAGTGTTACTAAACCAACAACAGTGAAATCAGTCTGTATATGCAGTAAAGCATGCTTGTTATACTCATTGGGGAGCCTAAGGGGTTAATACTCTGCATTGTGTAAAAAGGCTGTTGGATCTTCTTATCTGATCCTCCCCTTCTTCCCCAGTCCATCAGCATTCTCCTGTGAGCATGTGCCTTGGGGGCACTCTGCATATGCTCAGTTTGGGTCGTATTGCTAGAGTTTATTTATTTATTTATTTTTTCGGGAGGGTGCATGTGATCAGCACAGGGCCAATCAGCACTGTCTAGAAAGGGGGTCAGGGTCCTGCAGGCTCATAAGACAATTTAACCAGACACTGACAGAAGTCACAAGACTGCTATATACTGCTGATGAGAAAAGGTATTAAGCAGTTTATATTTACTAAAACAATTGCATATTTATGTTCTGTTTATTGTGGGAAACCAGATATAGTGAATACAGGATCCTGGGCTTACACTTTAAAGTGGAGCTCCACCCAGAAGGGGAAGCTCCACTTGTTCGCACCCTGGTTTTGACAGGTAGCCACACCCACTTCCAGGTAAGAACGCCGCACAGTGATCTATGACATATTCAACCCCCTCCAGGTAAGTGTCCTTATATTAAACGTCAGCAGCTACAGTAGTTGTAGCTGCCAACTTTAATTATTTTTTTTTCTTTTTTCAAACGGAGTGCCGCATTAAAGCGGTTCTCCACCCTGAAGTGGAAGTTCCGCTGATCTGAACCCTCCCCCCCCCCCTCCGGTGCCACAATCGGCACCTTTCAGGGGGGAGGGGGGTGCAGTTACCTGGATAATCCAGGTATCTGCACCCACTTCCGGGACAAGACTGCTGCAGATGCCCCCCCCGTTGTGTTCTGGGAAACACACAGTTCAGCATAGACGCGCAGTGCGACTCGCCCATGCGCAGTAGGGAACCGGGCAGTGAAGCCGCAACGCTTCACTTCCCGATTCCCTGACAGAGGATGGCGGCGGGGGCAGCAGAGAGACGAGCGATCGCTCGTCATCTGCCGCCGACATCGCTGGACCCTGGGACAGGTAAGTGTCCATTTATTAAAAGTCAGCAGCTGCAATATTTGTAGCTGCTGGCTTTTAATATTTTTTTTTAAAGGTGCAGAACCACTTTAAGTGATATGTGCAGTTATTCTTTAAACTATGGATACATTGGCAGTATAGTCAGGATAATACATGTCCTTGTGGAAAAAAGGCATTAAACTATGTGGCTTTGTTGTGTGAATCCTAACACTTAAATTACTTTAAATCTATATCTGTACACCTTGATTCTTTGTGTGAATAAATGTATGTAAAGCACTTTTCTTAGTTACTCGTGACAGCGCGACATGCAGATTCCCACTTCTCAGATCTCAGTACAGTGTAGCTTAAAATTCTAAACTCTTGGTGATTTTTTTATTTATTTTTTGTTCTGAAATGTGGCATGAAGATCCTGCTCCAGGATAGGAATTAATACATTTTAAAGCGCTATCATACCCAAAAAACAAAAATGTATTAAAGTGGAGTTCCGCCCAAAAAAAAATACAAAATTAAAAGTCAGCAGCTACAATTACTGCAGATGCTGACTTTTAAAATAAGGACACATACATGTCCTCACCCGAAGCCGACCCGTCCTTCGGCTCCCAGGTGCAGGCGCCGGCATCTTGCGCAAGGAAATCAGGAAGTGAAGCCTTGCGGCTTCACAGCCTGGTTCCCTACTGCGCATGCGTAGTTAAAGGGGTTGTAAGGGTAAATATTTTTTCACCTTAATGCATTCTATGCATTAAGGTGAAAAAACATCTATACACTACTGCAACAGAGTGGATTCCAGCACTCTAAACTAGGGCTTATTTTTGGGGTAGGGCTTATATTGCAGCGTTTCCCAGAAACACGGTAGCAGCTTTACATGTTGTTATGATGTGAACTATACCTAGGATTACCTTGATTTTGGGCTGTCTATGCAGTTGGAGTGTAGTTCAAAATGCATGCAACTGCATCTGGTGAGAAAGGGCCCTTACAGAGATAATGTCATCATCGGATACATTTATTATTATTATTATTATATAGGATTTATATAGTGCCAACAGCTTGGGCAGCGCTTTACAATATAGAAGGTAGATTCATTGACATTAGGGAAAAAATGTAGAAATGCTGATCAAGCTAAAGAAAGAGGTAAGTATGCAGTGGATAATCTGTCACAGCTCTAGCAATAGACCTAAGTTCCAAATACTTGAGGAAGTTTTAAAAAAGCTTATACTTACTTTCGAGAATCATTGGTGAGGATTTTTGTGTCACATTGTAATGAGGAAGAAAACAGAGGAAGTTAAAGATCTCTTTTGGTTATTTTCATTTTTTTTTGTAGTTGCTAAGAATAAATTATGCATAGTTCACAGAAACCAGAAAGGGAGTATCCACCTCATGCTGCAAGTCTTCCACCAAATTCTCCTTGTACCACTCATACCACTCAGAAAGTAGCAGTGTGTGTTTTAAGACTATTATGCCTTAGTTAAGCATGAGATAGCACGAGAATACCCCTTTTTTTTTTTTTTTTTTTTTTTTTTTTTTTTAAGTTTGCATAAAATTGATTTAAATCTATTGCAAAGGAGGTATATATCTAGAAGTGTACCTGGACTTTAAACCTGCCATCTTTGTTATAACAGATAAAGCCGAACTCGGGGTAGGTGCACTGCAGGATTTAAATGTTCGTTAAAGAGGATCTTCACCCTGTAAATATAAATTTTAAGTCAGCAGCTATAAGTACTGTAGCTGCTGACTTTTCAAAAATATACACTTGGCTGTCTGAGGATCTAGCAATGTCCTCTCCCCACCCAGCTCTTTCATAGTGTTTTTGGCCAGACGCCGGCATTTTAACTGGGAAGCCGGCTGTGACTTCTTGTGGCTTCCCAGCTGGCTGCCCACTGTGCATGCTCGAACCATGCTACACCCCGTTAATGGTGCTGCAGTCTCCTGGGACCTATGATGTGTCCCAAGAGGCTATGGTGAAAGGTGGGGGGGGGGGAGGCGAACTTCTGTTTTGATCACCCAGGCGGTCTTGCTGACCTGGAAGCAATGTGTAAAATTCCACTTCCGTGTCCCCCCTTTCACTTTCTCCAAACTATATGGCTGGGGAAGAATCTAATCCTGTGCAATCTGCACTGCATTAGATTGAGTGGAGGACAGGTGAGAGTCTAAAAGAACACCGGATGTTTAATTAAAGAGAAGTGGTCACCAAAAGTCATCACACAGGGGACTTCTTGTTGCCTAAGTGATTTAAAAATTGTAAAAAAATTTTTAGTTACACCCCCAAAAAAGTTGTTTTATTATTTTTTTTTTTTTTTTGAGGCTCCCCCACCCCCACATATACAAACGTAAATACATGTGTCATATTATGATACACATATTGCCATGCACGCAGAAGTGAGAACAATAAATCTAGCACTGGAGATCATTGGTAACTCTAAACTGATGACCTGTAGGGGCTTTTAAGGCTTTGCCTATGGATAATATAGGGTATTGCAGTTTGCCACCATTGCACGGGTGCAAGCTATTTTAAGGTTTCGCATGTTCGTTATCTTTTTGCTTGGTGTAACGTCCTCTTTTACTTTTTACTTATTTAAAAAAAAAAAAATTTATTGCTTATGTGTGCCCTAAAATTAACTTTAGTATTTTTTTTACTGAAATTTCCTAGACCTTTGTGCTAAATATTGTGTAATGTAAAAAAATTAGAACTATCATTATTTTATTTACAAGGGTTTCTGCTTTCAGGAAATAATGTTTTGGGGGATATATGCAATCTTCAGGACTTATTTTTTTGATGATTTTTTTAAACATATGCAAAAAACAGCTCTGACAGCAAGAGGGTAAATCGCCACTGGATTTATTTTTTGCTATGTAAACATTCGCTAACCACTTAAGCCCCAGAATTTTCGGCTGCCTAAAGACCAGAGGATTTTTTACAATTTGGCACTGCACTGCTTTAACTGGTAATTGCGCGGTCATGCAATGTTGTACCCAAACAAAATTTGCATCCCTTTTTCTCACAAATAGCGCTTTCTTTTGATGGCATTTGATTGCCTCTGTGATTTTGCTTTTTTGTGATCTAAATAGGAAAAAGATATTTTCTACTTTTTGTTGTAAGAAAAATCCAATAAACTCAATTTTAGTCATACATTTAGGCCAAAATGTATTCAGCCACATGTCTTTGGTAAAAAAAATGTCAATAAGCGTATATTTATTGGTTTGCGTTCTAGCGTCTACAAACTAGGATACATTTTCTGGAATTTACACAGAAACATAATAACAATAAAACATTGCAGAATAAAATACAGTAAAAAAAGAGCAGAACAATAAAATGACAACTATTTTTGTACCAGCGCCTAGCCTTACGGGCAACTAGGTACGGTGCCAACAACTGGTCGTTGAGGTCCACCCCTCCCCATATTCTGGTTATATTCGTGGAGACAGAGGGTTTTCTCCACAACACCAGTCACTGTAGAAATTTGGACCATCGTGTCTGCATGAAGGTAGGTTAGAAGGAAAACATTCTTATTATCCCACCACTTCACATTGAGCAAATTATTACACTTGATGCAGGCTCTCTCCCGCAGCCTAAGACGGCAATCTACAAGCCGCAGGGGAAAGCCCTAGCGATTGGATCAATCTGATGATCAAACAAGTGATCTAAAAAGTGGCACACTCATGTAATAATTGTCCACATACAAATGGTACCCCTTTCGGAATAAGGGTGACACCAAGTCCTACACATTCTTGCCAGCACTCCCTATGTAATCTGAGCAGTTCTCCGGCTCTACGTGGCTATCTTTTTCCTCGTAAACCATAAAAACTACATGTATAGCCTGTGGCCCTGTCACAGAGCTTACACATCTTGACCCCGTATCTGGCACGCTTGCTGGGAAGATACAGTTTGAAAGACAAACGGCCAGAAAACCTAATCAGGCACTCGTCAACGCAGACAACTTGATGGGGAGTAAACAAGTCTGCAAAACGTTGAAGTGGTTTATGAGGGGCCGAACTTTGTAGAGCCGCTCGTATCCAGGGTCTCCACGTGGAAGACAGAGTGCATTGTTGTTGAAATGCATGAACCACAAGATCTGCTCGCATCGTGCCCTGATCATGGAGGCAGAAAACAAGGGCATATGGTAAATAGGGTCAGTGGACCAATATGACTGCAACATACTCATTTTAACTATGCCCATGTCGAGGGATAGGCCCAGAAAGATATTAAATTCGGAGACCGTAATTGGTTTCCAATCCGATTGGCAAGAGAGGACTGGGGATTAGCGGCTATGTATTGACCAGCATACAAATTACTTTGGTCCACAATAGATCTATAGAGAGCTTTGGTGAAAAACAACGAATAAAAATCAAGTGGCATAAAATCAACTGTTTCCACCTGAATGCCGGGTTGGTCAGTGAATGGGGGAAGTACGGGTGCTGCTGAAGTGGTGGGTTCCCAATTAGGATTGGCAAATGCAGCAGGAAGGGCACTATGGGCTCGACAGGCATGTCTTTGTCTTCTTGGTGGCAGCAAGACACTACTTGTGCTTGCCACCTCACCAGCTTGAACTGCACTTATGGGACTCGCCACGTCACCACGTGTTACTGCAGTGCTGGTTTGACTACGACCAGGGTGTAGTAGGCCGCTGGTGCTTGCCTGTTCACCAGAAGGATGAGCGGCACGAGTACTTCTCTGCGCCATACGAGAGCCCTGCAGTTCTTGCACCTCAACAGCAGAAGAAGAACGGGGTCTGGTACGCCTGACCTTGGCAAGGACCACAATTCCGTCGTCAGAACTATCTGTCATGGAGCCACTGTCGTCTACAGGATCGTATTCTGAGCCTGAATCTAACAGATGAGTGACTTCCTCTTCACTTCACATCTGTCATGCTCAGAAATGTGTAGGCCTCTTCACTAGTGTACCTTCGATTTGCCATTTTGGGCTCTAAATTTACTGGTACACTAGTGAGACTCACAGGTAAAAAAGCTCCTAGACTGTTAGCGACTGATTCAAACGCTACCAAAAAAAACTGTTAGCGATCGCAGGGTTCAGGTCTGACTCTGCGCTGCAGTTATGTGTGTTTTTGTAAGTGACAGTGATCGATTGATAGTGCACTTGGGTGGGCTGGGCGGGAAGGCAAAATGCAGGTGCTAGCAGGTTTCTGGGCTGATCCCGCTAGCGTTTTTGGGAACCGGATATTGATCCATTCCCACACTATACCACTAAGGGAGGTGTATGCTGCGTGTGTGGGTGTTAGCAGTACTGGCACTAACCTGGCACTGCCTGGGGTGATGCAGGGGTACCTGACGCTATAAAAAACTGACGGTGAACCTAAATACCTGGCTACGTAGCGTCACCTGTGACACTAATATGGGTTTTAGAAAAAAGATTGCTTGGTGACAGTGGTTAACTGGGGGGTGATCAAGGGGTTAAACCTTGGTTAGGGGGGTACCCTAGACCTAAAGGGGCCTACCACTAAATGCCTTACTACTTATAACAGTCACAAACGACACCAATGCGCTAATCAGTAAAAAAAAAAAAAAATCGGGTTAGGGTTTATGTGCCTATGTGTGCTAGTGTCAGTGTAGTGTTGGTGTTACTCACAGTAGATGTCTTCTTTCCTTGGAAGCCTGAACGAAAAGGCTTCACAAGGAGAGATGACATCACTTCCTCTGCTTCTGTTTACATTACAGAAGCAGAGGAAGCTCCTCATTTGCCAGGAGCGATCACGAGGGGGTGGCCATGAATCGGTGCCTCCCCCTCAGTACGGGAGCAGCTTGGATGTCCTACCAGAACCACGCCCCTGTGCGTGTCTGGTGTTCTTCGGACACAGCTAATCCCAGATCGTGGTAAAGGCCCAATCACAGCAGCCCTTTACAATGTGATCAGCTGTGTCCAATCACAGCTAATCACATGTAAACAAACTTGCTAGTTATCAACATTTCTTTCCTCACGTACTATCACAGCGTGCGGAAAGAAAGTAGAGCTGGTAACTGGCAATTCTGACAGGGCACATGTGCACTGATAATCCAGGTACTGATTATTAGGGGAGCCCCATCAGTGCAGCCTCATCAGCCCACATCAGTGAAAGAGAAAAACTACTTACCGTATATACTCGAGTATAGGCCGACCCGAATATAAGCCGAGGCCCCCAATTTACCCCCAAAAAACTGGAAAACTTATTGACTCGTGTATAAGCCGAGGGTGAGACATGGCTGTCCATCCCTGTGTGTGTGTCCGTCCATCCCTGTGTGTCCATCCATCCCTGTGTGTGTGTCCGTCCATCCATCCCTGTGTGTGTATCCATCCATCCATCCATCCATCCCTGTGTGTGTGTGTGTGTGTGTATTCATCCATCCATCCATCCCTGTGTGTGTGTGTGTGTGTGTATCCATCCATCCATCCATCCCTGTGTGTGTGTGTGTGTATCCATCCATCCATCCCTGTGTGTGTGTGTGTGTGTGTGTGTGTGTGTGTGTGTGTGTGTGTGTGTGTGTCCGTGCAGCCTTGTGTGTGTGTGTGTGTGTGTGTCCGTGCAGCCTTGTGTGTGTGTGTGTGTGTGTGTCCGTGCAGCCTTGTGTGTGTGTGTGTGTGTGTGTGTGTGTGTGTGTGTGTGTCCGTGCAGCCTTGTGTGTGTGTCCAGCCTACCTGTGTCCCAAGCCTCCGTCCCGAGCCGCCGTCGTCCCGAGCCTCCTCCGACCCGTGCTGTGCCTCCTCCGTCCCGTGCCTCCTCCGTCCCGTGCCGTGCCTCCTCCTTCCCGTGCCTCCTCCGTCCCGTGCCGTGCCTCCTCAGTCCCGTGCCGTGCCGATGGATCGCCGCTCTTCTCGGCGGCCATTCTACAATTCAAAATTCCGCCTCCGCCTGTGATAGGCGGAACACTCAATTTCCCAGCAGCCTGTGTTCCGCCTATCACGGACATCCTCTCATACTCGTCCGTAGTATGAGAATGAGCGGATGTCCGTGATAGGTGGAACACTGACTGCTGGGAAATTCAGTGTTCCGCCTATCACAGGCGGAGGCGGAGAAGGAGGCGCGGCTTTTAAATTTTAATGTCCGCCGTCTGTCTGCTCGATACGCTGATCGAGCAGTCAGACAGCGGTGACTCGAGTATAAGCCGAGGGGGCACTTTCAGCCTCAAAAAAGAGGCTGAAAATCTCGGCTTATACTCGAGTATATACGGTATTTGCAAAATTTTACAACAGAAAATAAGACATTTTTGTTGTTCAGTCTTTTTTTCATTTGTTTCCGAAAAAAAGTGGTAATTAGATAGCACTAAAAGAAAGCTCTATCTGTCTTGTATGACCACGCAATTCTCATTCAAAATGTGACAACACCACTGAAAGCTGAAAATTGACCTGGGCAGGAAAGAGGGGAAAGTGCCCAGTATTAAAGTGGTTAATCCCTTTCTGCTAGTAAGGTCACCGTGTCCAGGCCTGAGAACTGCATCTTATGAGGAGGTCACACGCTCCCTCATCTCCGACAACACTGGATATTTACCAAGGGTTCATAATTTAGGTTTATATGTAAAGTTCAAACCAAGTTAATATGTCCTTTCCACTGTTTTGGCCCAGTTTCACCAGCACCAACTACCTTGACCATAGGTTACAGTGTATTCATCAGGATGCTTCAGAGAACTGGAGCTAGACAACCTTTGTTTCCGAATGAAAAGCAAGTGTGTGTCTACATGAGCATTTAATTGTAAAATGTGACTGGCTGAAAATGTTAGCTAAAGTACACTGCAATCCGACAGAATGTTCGGACACTGTCCAACCTTGCTAATTGAGCTTTTTCAAATCAGGCCATTTAGTCTGAGTGCTGACTGACCAGCTGTCTCAGACTTTTTTTGCTTGTTTCTTTGCCCTCACGCAGATCATGTGGGCACATCATAAAATCCTAATGTGTAAACTGTGCTGTACTATGATGTAGTAAGGGACAACTACTTCTAACCTAACCACTATGTCACGAGCATGTATGAATGGTGCGGTTTTCTTTTTAGGTGAATATGCTGGATTAATGCCAATTTGGGAAGATGTGAAAATATGTATTTTGAAAGAACAGCATGTAATAGGATAAGTATCATGATTGCATCACATTTTTAAAGCGAAGCACAGCGGGATACTTTCCTACATGTTAGCAGTAACTAAGCACTGTAGGTGGCAGAGTGAAATAGAAGTGTTTTGTGTGTGTTGTCGTTTGCGGCATTGCCTTGACAGTGGCGTTGAAGGGGTTACAGCTGCAGTATCTGGCTGCAGGCTCTGAGCTGTAACCAATGAGATGTGGAGAAGGGGTGTGCCAGCCTTTCACACCTGGATCTCTTGGCAGCTTTCTGTCTCTCTGCTAATCCCTCTAGGGCCTGAAGCCTCCGCCTGCATGGTCAGGCCAGCACTAGCCTCAGAAGATGTGGGAAGAGGGGGTAGAGAGAATAGTCTTACTCCCCCACAGATAGGAGCTGGATAACATAGCAAGCATAATAATCTAGAACGGGCTATATTTTTTAACATAGCATTATCTTTCATTCCTTTTCTAGACTAGTAATATTTCAGTGTGGTGTATTAGAAAGCATTTCCTCTTTCTTCTATAAACTATAAATCAAGATGAGGGAATGACACAGCAGAGGCTTACATAACCACCAGTATTTTTTTATATTTTGCTTAGTCTGTCACCGCTGAATTTGATCATATACTGTAGCTAGATGACGTGATTGGACTTATGGTAACAATCAGAACATCCTAAAGCGTTTAAACATTTTTGTATTGCATTTTACCAATTTTTAAATGCAGTGGTTGCATTTGTTTTCTTTTTTAGGCTTTCTTTTATTTTCACCTAGTAAACCTGCCAGTAAGTCTGTTTTCTGACAATGGAAGCTGCCCTGCAAATTTAGAAGTTGAGGGTTGAGATAAACCATTAAAACATTGACAGGGGGTGCTTGCAATGGTCCACTTTTTTTTTTTTTGCTGTAACTGTTTATAATATGTTAGTTGGTGTTTTTGGTTTCTATTTGTTAGTGAATTTAAATCTGCTAGTGCATCTAACACTCCCCTCCCACCACACTGACAATGCTGCTGTCCAAAGGTGTCTTTGTTGCTTCTTCCTCCATAGTGTAGGCATTTTAATACAGGTGGTGTGTTACTGGCGAGATTACCAGGTGAAAACGGAGGGAAGAAAGCCTTAAAAAAAGAAAACAAATGCAGTCACCACATCTAATGATTGGTAAGCTGCCATTTCTTACATTTTTGGTTTTGAGTTTAAAGGGGTTGTAAACCCTCAAGGTTTTTCACCTTTTTATGCATTCAGGTAAAAAACCTTTTGTAGTGCAGCTTTTACTTGAACCCGATTGTTCCAGCAACGGGGACGAGCAGAGCAGCTCCAGCCGATGTCTAGGGTCCTCATTGGCTGAATTAAGGGCAGCAGAAGCATTGGCTCCCACTACTGTTAAAGCCAGTGACATGGGAGCCGGGGCTGAGTCCTGCTGTCTGTGTCAATGGACGCAGCAGCAGGACTCGGGAGCACACCCGGACGAGTGCCCTCAGGGAATGTGAGCCTCTGTGGGGGCACGCGACAAAGACGAGGAGGCAGGAGAGTGGCGCTAGGGGACCCCAGAAGAGGAGGATGGGGGCCACCCTGTGCAAAACCCTTGCACAGAGGAGGTAAGTATGTTTGTTATTTAAAAAACAAAAACCTTTACATCGCCTTTAAGCCCACCTACAGATCTTTTCCTCTGACACTACCCTGCTCCTGCATATTCGTATCCTTGAAGTGTACATGGGCTGTGAACTGGAGCACCATTATTTATGAATGGACAATTAAAGTAATACTAAACACACACTGTTTAATTTACATTGTCCCTTCTATTTCTGTATATGGATGAGCCACTGTAATTATTTTAATTTAAAAAAGTACCTTTTCTTTTCCTAATTGATATACAGTTGTCACATGACCCAGCTCTTTTCCAGCCTGTCTGCAGGGAAACATAAGCGGGGGAGCTTCTAGCCCTCTGCTGCTGGTCATATGTTTAAAAAAAAAAAATCTAATAATAAAGTAAAAATAATTATTTTATATCAAACATTTTTAAATTTGTCATACAAACATATATTTGAAATCAAATCTTTATTTTTTGACAATACCATGGTGTGGGTGGATTTCTGCCTTTGACAGACTGTGTGATGCCCCTCCAGCCTGTGTTTTAGAATAAGAGTGAAGTGAAGCCTCCATCAATCTACATGTTATATGCCGCCCCATTGTGTTTAGCTGGTTAGTGGGCATGGAAGAGGGAGGGAGTGGCCTGTCAATTACCACTGTGTATACACCCACATGTGTGACTCTATAGTCACATGGGCTGCTCAGATGAAATGGTGAGGAAATGCTCAGCATAGAAACTCGCTGAAAACTGAGCATGTGCAGAGCTGCCAACACTGTTCTGCAAAATCTGTTGCTGAATTGGAGACATGAACAAAAGGAGAAGGTAGAGAACAACAGGATCAAACCTGTACAGAATGTTGTGATCATAAGCATACCAACTTCTTTATTAGCACCACATCCCCAGATTAGAGTAAAAACACTTGGAAAACAGGACTTTATAGGTGCGGAGTCTGATGAAAAGTAATCAGTGTATAAAAAAATATTCCATACAAAAATAGAATACAAATACATATATTCCATAAAACTGAATAGACAAAGGAGGTACAAATTATGGCTAAATGCCTAATGTTTTACAGCTCAGACAACACAGCAGTAGATAACAAGCTTCCCAACATGTTTCGCCCTCAAATCAGGCTTCCTCAGGGGATATTGGTCGTATGCAATATGTACTGCCTTCTAATAAGAAAATACATAACAAATCCACAAATTAATTGACATCAGAGTTATAACAATTACATCAACGATATACAATGATTATCATGTGACTGCGTCTTCACTATGGAAATGTCAATGCCTACCTGTATTTTTCTAAAAACGAAGAGACCAGAAACTTCCGGGACATATAGATGAGCCGCCTCGTCAAACCAGCCATATGCCAAAGGTGGTCATAGATGGCATAAAAAAGACCAGCTAAAAAAGAGGGGGAAGGAGAAAATGTCTATGGATGTATGTATATATAAGAAAAATATATATCAATATCCTAATAAACCAAACCCTAAGCCAAGGGAATGATGTCTTGCCCCTTAGGCACAGGGAAGGGAAAAAGAGGGGTACAGCACAAAAACACAATAACAAAGTAACTTGCAACACAATTTGGGCGGCGAGATGACACATCAACCGGGATCAGAAATGCTCAGAGTATCTAGGAACGCAATAAAAGTGCAATGTTGTAGCTAACCAAGCAAAATCAATGCTAGGAATAAAGTCAATCAAATAAGAAGGTCATGATAGAAGGGCTAATCGCTCACAGAGTATAAAGTTCAATAGAAATACCTGAATGGTAACAAGCAGCATAAGTCTGTATCCTGACTCCCGGGATAGCAGGATCAACCTGTTTTTTTGCGGCATACAGAAAACAAACTCGCAGCCAGGGATGGTTCACACTATTGTGATGCGAGAACCCTGCGAATCAACTGCCGGTTCCCGCATCGCACCCGGAACGCACGGCAGTTCACACTGCCATATGTGAACTGCTGGGGAGTGTCATTATATGTTTACGACACCCCCATTTCAGCTCGCATATTGCACTGCAAACTGACAGATCGGACATGAATCGGATCACATATGTGTGAACACACATGCGATCCGATTCTGAAAAAAAGAGTCGTGTGCGTGTTTGCACCGAATGCGATATCTGTATGGCTGACATCGCACCCACACAGACATCGCATGTAATGTGAACAGCAGTGTGCTGCGAATTGCATGCGATGTCTGGCATCGCAATAGTGTGAACCGGGGCTCACTGAATGAGTATGAACCACATGTAATACACCATTTATTGACAGTTTTTTATGATGTGGGTTTAGTGACACTTTAAAAACAATGCAGTTTTTCAAAGAGGTTATTTTTGAACCAGTACCCTGTACATTGCCATACTATCATCCTTATCTTCCAAAATGGCATATGTCAGAAAACAATGCATGGGCGCACAACAATTGGACCTGTCGTGCAATAAAGAATCTGTCATTTCTGAATTGCTAGCACTCAAGGATTTAAAAAAAAAAAATCTTTGAAATTGCCTTCCGTTACCTCCTCCTTTCTCTTGTGGGGTTGAACAGTAGGGATCTCTCTTATAAAACTTTCACAGATTTCACCATTCCACTTCCATGTGAGTAGAATGTTAATACGATTGTCAGCTTGTATTACATGTCAGAAATACTGAATCTCTATTGGAGTTTAGAGGTTTCCAGTACAGTAGGTCTATACAGTATGTGAATCAATGGTGTGTTAGAGAAGTTATTCCCACCACTCAGAAACCACCCTCACAAACAGGGTAAGATTTTTTCCTTTTTTTATATATTCACCAAATTCAGCGATGGATCTGGTTGCCTGTGTGGCCTTTTATTTCGATTTTGCTTCCCATAACAACGTGTAAAATTGATTTGGCTTCTATATACAAACAGACACATGTAGCTGTTTAAAGGCTAAAGCTGCAGTTTGGTCATTTTGCATGAGCTCAATATGTGTTTTGTTTCAGCTTCTCCAAAAGGCAGGTGTAGCTGCACATACAACTGATGGGTGTGTGAGTGAATGGGAGTAGTATCTATCTAAAACTTTTTCAGCAAGTACAGAAAATACCTGCTGATTTTGCCAGAAATTCAACAACCGTGTCACTTCCTGTAAGCTGACCTGGCAGCATAAAAGAGTGTTATCTTTCTTCTGTAATTTACTTGATGTGATTGTAGCTGTATTAGTGCAATTGTGACAGAGAAAATTGAGTACTGTCCGTGATACTTTTTTTTTTTTTTTGCACGAACATACAATTTTTCAGGACAAGCTTTCAGGGTAAGTACTGCTTGGACCTTGAAGAAGGGGACATACCCCCGAAAGCTTGTCCTGAAAAATTGTATGTTAGTGCAAATAAGAAAAGTATCACGGACAGTACTCAATTTTTTCTGTCATTTACTAATTCCTGCCCCCATGTAATTGAGATGAAGAGAAGACATGTTTGAAGTCTAGCCTGGATTACAACCTTAGCTCTCTACTTAGATACAGTGTAGGAGTGAGCAAAGCCATACTAGCACAGGAAGTGTGTTATTTGCAAGATTGCCAAGTCGAAAATGAGCCAGAAAAAAAAGAAAACGAATGCAGCTACTACAGCTAAGGTGACTAGTAAGTTTTCTTTATATTCTTAATACATTTATATGTCAATGTTCGCATAACTCTAAGGATCCCCCCACTAAAAACGCCAATGTTTGTTTTCAGTAAAAAATGTACTGTCACACAGTCTTTGGCCTGGTTCACACTGGTATGACAAACGCTCCGACATTGAGAGCACGTCTCTTGGTGTGTATAAATCAATGGTTCACTATGAGAGCCATCTTAACTGGTCCGATACAAATCGGTCTGACTTTGAAAAAGGTTCCTGCACTACTTTTGTCCGACTTTGATTCTACTTTAGCTCGTTGAAGTTGGATCATCGCCTTAACTGATCCGACTTTGTCATGCCACTTGTGCTCTGAGGATCTTGAAGGTGAACTCCATACCAAATTTAAAAAAAAATCTCATAGGGTTCCCCCCTCCAAGAGGTATGGATTTTAAGGGGAACCAACATGCCAAAAAAACAACGTGGGGTCCCCGCCAAAATCCATACCAGACCCTTATCCGAGCATGCAGCCCGGCATGTCAGGAAAGGGTGTGGGGACGAGCAAGCACCCCGGCCCCTCTCCTGAACCATACCAGGCCACATGCCCTCAACATGGGGGGTGGGTGCTTTTGGGACGGGGCCCAAAGAATCTTGTCCCCATATTGAGGGAATGTGGCCTGGTATGGTTCAGGGGGGCCCAGATCCCGGCCCCTCACCCTATGTTAATGAGTATAAGGTACATTGAACCCCTACCCATTCACCTGAAGGGAAAAAAAAAAGTGTCAAAAATAAAAACAGCAAACAGGTTTTTGACAAACAAATTTATTTTATAAGGCAGCTCTGGCGTCTCTTCTACTTCTGATTTCTTCTCCCTCCTGCGATGTCTTCGTCCTCCCAATTCTTCTCTCATAGCCAAGGGGGCGTGGCCACCCGGTGATGTCACCCAAAGCCTGGCCCCCTTGTGACGTCACTACCCCATCAAGCCCATGGCTATTTAAGTAATGGCACACGGCGGCCCTAGCATATTACAGTGGGAGAGAGCGTCGAGAGAAAATCGGAGAAGACAGCAGAGAGAGGAGACCTGGCAGAGGGAGAAGTCAGCAGAGAGAGGAGGACCCCATGCTCGTCCCCAACTACTTTCCTGACCTGCGGGGATGGGTGCTCAGATAAGGGTCTCGTATGGATTTTGGGGGGGGGGGGACCCCACCCTGTTTTTTGTTTTTTCCTGGTGTGGGGGTTCCCCTTAAAATCCATACCAGACTGGAGGGTCTGGTATGGTCTTTAAGGGGGAACCCTATGCCGTTTTTGTTTTTTTGGAGTGGGATTCATACCAGACTCAAAAGGCCAGGTGTTGTTGGGATCAAAGTTGGATCCCGTTCATTGAAGTCAGACTTTAAGGCTGCTTTCACACTGGGGCGTTATTCAGGCGTTACAGCGCTAAAAATAGCGCCTGTGTAACGCCTGAAAAAAAACGGCCCCTTTAACTCCAGTGTGAAAAAGCCGGAGGGCTTTCACACTGGAGCGATGCGCTGGCAGGACGGTGAAAAAAGTCCTGCTAGCCGCATCTTTGCAGCGGTGAAGGAGCGGTGTATTCACCGCTCCTATACCGCTCCTACCCATTGAAATCAATGGGACACCGCGGCAATACTGCCGCAAAGCGCCGCCACTAAAACGACGGTAAAGCGCCGCTAAAAATAGTGGCGCTTTACCGCCGACGCTGCTCCCGCCCCAGTGTGAAAGCAGCCTAAGTCGCATGGCAAAGTCAGAGCCACAGTCGTACGACTGTCGTGTCATACCAGTGTAATCCAGCCTTACTCTTTTTAGTGGGACTTTGCATCTATTTGTTCATATGTCCCCCGGAAGAAGCGATTAAACGCTCTCCTTGTCCTTAGCAAAATACACACAGACTACATTGTAAGGCAAGTGGAGACGCTCCTTTCTATCTCTATCTTCTCTTTAGCGTGCCTCCACCATACATTTACATTCCAAGCTTCCTTTTCAACCGATGATGTCATTAATTGTTAGGATGCCACTGGGTAAAAGGTTGTAATGGTGCACAGCGAAAACCTGTGTAACTAAAAGGCAGGCTCGCTCCAGCTGCTGGCTTGCATACAGTTTTTGGGCAACTTTTTTAAGCATTTTGCCAAGGCACCCCTGAAGAAACTTAAAGGCACTCTGGTAGAAAAAGGCTGCTCTAGTGCCTAGTTCTCCAGCCACTTTAATGCCCCTCTTTTGGCCAACCTGTGTACACAGCTCTCTCCAGTGGTTCCACCTTCAATAATGGCCTGTCACCATCTGTAACAAGACACACTAAAGTGCTTCTCCTTGTATAATAAAAAAAGCAAGACACTTATTCAATTTTAAATTCCGTACTCACAGACCTGATATTTTAAGGTACAGATAAAAGGGCAAAAAGTGGTTATGCTTCCTTAACTGAACATAGTCTGCCTCATACCATCAACCCAACACTTTTTGAAGATGCTTAACTCCTTTATAAGGTGGGTGAGCTCAAATACTCCTTTTATAAAATACTCTTCAATTGGTTCCCCACATTTCCTCAAGGCTGATAAAAAGGCTAAGTCCACCTTTAAAAAAAAAAATACATACCGTATTTTTCGGACGATAAGGCGCACCGGATTATAAGGCGCACTAGCAACGACCGGCTAATATAATGGATATTTCCATATATAAGGCGCATCGGACTATAAGGCGCACTGGATTATAAGGCGCATTTAATGAAACACAACTCGGATGCGGTACTGTAAGTCAAATTTTATTCAACTCTTTAGCAATAACCATAAAATGGTCTATAACAATAACTCTTAACACTGTTCAATTAAATACAAAACCAGACACTCACTTTTTCACTTTATTCTTCAATAACTCTTAACACTGTTCAGTTACCGGTGAATACCGTACAAAACCAGACACTCACTTTTTCACTTTATTCTTCTCCCGCAAATCCATCAAATTCTTCATCTTCAGTGTCTGAGTTTAACAATTGGGCGATTTTGGCATCAAGCACGCCCGTATCCCTCTCATCATTCTCATCAGTATCCGAGTCAGGCTCGTTGCTGTCATCGGTACCGGTACTTAGCTGTTCAGTGATAATTCCGGACTTCTTGAAAGCTCGGATTACACTGGTGACTGATACCTTCGCCCAGGCATCCACGATCCACTGGCAGATAGTGGCGTAACTCGCCCGGCGTTGCCTCCCTGTGTTGGTGAATGTGTGTTCGCCTTCTGTCATCCAATGCTCCCACGCAGCTCGCAGTTTAACTTTAAACGACCTGTTGACACCTATATCTAGTGGCTGCAGTTCTTTGGTTAATCCACCCGGAATGATGGCAAGCACCGAATTAGTTTTCTTCACTTGGGCTTTGACAGTATCTGTCAGATGGGCGCGCATGGAGTCACAGACCAATAGGGATGGAGATTCGTGGAAAAAGCCACCCGGTCTCTTGACGTAAACCTCTCTCAGCCACTCACTCATCTTCTCCTCGTCCATCCAGCCCTTCGGGTTAGCCTTGATGATGATGCCAACCGGAAACTTTTCTTTTGGCAGAGTCTTCCTCTTGAAAATTACCATGGGTGGTAGTTTCTGGCCATTAGCCTGGCAACCGAGAACTACAGTGAAGGATGACTTTTCGTTTCCTGTAGTGCGTATAGATACCGTACTGGTCCCTGTTCTCTCGACAGTACGGTTTACAGGGATATCAAAGGTAAGGGGGACCTCGTCCATGTTGGTGATGTGCTCTGGTCGGATTTTCTGTTCATTGATCTTGTTCTTGCAGTAGGTATGGAAAATGGCCAGCTTTTCTTCGTAATCCTTTGGCAGTTGCTGTGACATAGTGGTTCTTGTGCGGATAGAGAGATTCCGCCTTTTCATGAAACGGAAGCACCAAGAGGGACCTCCTCGAAAGTCGTTGATCTCCATGTCGCGTGCGATCGCTGTTGCTTTGAGTCGAATAGAGACAGTAGAGACGCTTCTACCTGCGGTTCTCTGTTCAATAACCCACTGTTCAATTTTGTCCTCCAACCGTGGCCATCTTGCTTTGTTTCCTCGGAAACTCAGTTTGGTCTTCTTTACCTGGCGCAGGGCATCTTCTTGCTTCCTCCACTTTCGTACCATTGATTCATTAATGTTGAATTCTCTCGCAGCTACTCTATTTCCATGCTCTACTGCATGACTGATAGCCTTCAGTTTGAAATCCGCTTCGTAAGCATGTCTCTTAACAGGAGCCATTTTTGGGGCAGCGGGTATACCGTAGAAAATGAACGAATGAATGCGCACACCTCCTGACTAAGATGGCCGTAATGCCCAATCCAAGCAGTGCAGCTTCGTGAGCATTACGGCCATCTTAGTCAGGAGGTGTGCGCATTCATTCGTTCATTTTCTACGGTATACCCGCTGCCCCAAACATGGCTCCTGTTAAGAGACATGCTTACGAAGCGGATTTCAAACTCATCGCTATCAGTCACGCAGTAGAACAACCTGAGAGGTTTACGGTACGTCAGTTTACGGTAAGAGACCAGGTGGCTTTTTCCACGAATCTCCATCCCTATTGATCTGTGACTCCATGCGCGCCCATCTGACAGATACTGTTAAAGCCCAAGTGAAGAAAACGAATTCGGTGCTTGCCATCATGTCAACAGGTCATATATAAGGCGCACCGGATTATAAGGCGCACAGTCGATTTTGTGAGAAAATTTAGGCTTTTACGTGCGCCTTATAGTCCGAAAAATACGGTAAGTGCACATATTAAATGAAGTGGATTGCAGGTGCAATGCCAGGCTTCCACAGACTCTTCCTCCAGCTCCCTTCCAATACCTCGATGCAGGCTTTTGGTAACTAAGCTGGAGGAAGTGTCGGTGAACTGCAAGGGTGGTGATCACCACAGTTGTGTTCCGTTGACAACTACAAGTCCATCTTCTGCAGTGGTAAAGTTGAATTGTAGTTCATTAATTTGTGTATCTCTGTGAATGAATAACATGGCTGTGCAGGCGGCAATTTAAAGAATGACAGTTGGTGCAAGGGAGAAGAAAAGTTATTGGGGGGCTCATTTGTGCCATGTTACATTCTAAATACAGGTGTGACCTCTAACATGGTGCATAGGATGAAGTTGGCCTTACTTGATGATCTTGCTAGAACTTCCTGTGAGCTGACCTGGCAGCATAAAACAAACATATCTATCTTCTGTAAACTACGAATTGCGCCTTGTAATGGAGATTAAGAGAGGAAGGCATGTTTTATGTCCAGTCTGGATTACAACCTTGGCTCCATAGATACAGTGGAGGAGTGAGCATAGCCACCCTAGGTCAGGAAGTGTGTTTGTTTTTCTCAAGATTACCAGGTGAAAAAAAAAGAAATCGAATGCAGCAGCTACATTTTAGGACTGGTACATCGCCGTTTTTTTGTTGTTTGGGTTTACTGTTTAGCTTTAATCTCCTCCCTGCCCTGCAGCTCATTACCTTCACTCAGCTGCCTGGTCAAATGAGAAACATGCCTGTCTAAAGCTGGCCATAAATGGATTGAAATTTGTCTGGTTCAGCAGGGACTGACTGAATTTCGATCCATCTATGGCCATTCTCACTAGAGAGATGTTCTGTTGGCTTCTCTCGAACAGGAACATTTTTTGAAATTTTTCATTAGATCAGTGGAAACTGAATGTTTGGATAAGGAAATCCATTAGTTCTTTTTGATTGGCTGGCTGATCAAAAAAAAACTTTAAGCAGGCCATACATGGACTGAAATTCAGCCAGGTCAGAAGGAAAAGCCGAATTTCGATCCATGTACGGGCAGGCTGGTTGTACAGAAGTCAATCTACCAAGTCGCCACGCCAGAACACAATAGTTTTGCATCCTAGCAACCCATCACACGCTTGTTAATTAAAAAAAAAAAAAAGTTGGTCAGCTCCCACTCCCCGTGTAGACCTGCTGCATTTCCTGTCCTCATCCCTGCAGTGAGGTTGACGGCAGCGGCTGCAGCAGGTAGTTGAGTATACATTGGAGTATTTTTTATTTTTTTTGTACTGTCACCAGTCTCTGATCACCAGTTATATTATAATGCTGTACTGCAATAGTGACAGTATATAAGAAAAATTTAAATTACATTATTTTTTTTCCCCAAAAACTGATGACAAAAAATTACGTCATGAAACCCACAATGCCTCTTACTAAATACTGTCTACCTTCCAAAAAGGAGTCATTTGTGGAATATTTGTATTGTCCTGGCATTTTAGGGCCTCGAGAAATGAGATGCACTGATTTGGGTTACTTTCTCCAAAGAAATGTAGCAGAATACATTTTGGGCTAAATTGATGAAGAACAATTATTTATTTTCAAAATTGTAGAACAAACAAAAGCTTTTTTATTTATTTTTTCCATTTCAAAATTTCCATATTTTTTTCCTTTTATTCACCAAAAGATAAACACAGCGGTGATTAAATTACCACCAACAGCTCTAGTGTGAACACAATGATAAACATTTTGTTTGGGTATGGTGTTGCATTACTGCGCAATTTTCATTCAATGTGCGACAGCGCTGAAAACTGAAAATTGTCCTGGGCAGGAAGGGGGTAAAAGTGCCTGGTATTGAAGTGGTTAAAGTGGTTGTAAACCCTTACAAACCACTTTGACCTACTGGTAAGCCTAGATTAAGGCTTACCTGTAGGTCCAAGAAATATCTCCTAAACCTATACGGTTTAAGAGATATTTACAAAAAGACAGGCACCGCTGTCTACGGCGCATGTGCCGTAGACAGCGGCGTACTGAGCACGCCGCAGATCACTGCGATATGCCGCTCCTGTCGGCTTCCGTGCGCGGGAGGGACGTCATCGCGGCTCTGGCGAATCACATACTAGCTCATTATGCCTTTTGCCTTGCAGGTTGCATTAAAAAAAAAAATAGCCTTTACTTCCTCTTTAAATGTCTATAAGCTACTTGCAGATGCCAGTAGATGAGGCTCAGCTGAGGGAAAACCCATCGGACTAGTTAAGCTGGGTACACACTGTTGTGTGTGTTTTGTTCTTTTTTTTTTTTCATTCTTCAATCTGGCTGAACAGAAAAAAACTTGTGGATGCAGGAATCCTCCCCACTGGGGCATTGTATTCTGACAGCGGGGGCTCCCCACTCTCGGACTACACTGATTAGTGCTGCAACTGATTGGCTGCAAGCTACTGATCCATTCAAGGTTTTCCATATGACAGAAGCTGTTCTAACGATCAGTTTCTGTTGAACCAGGAGGGCTAACTACAGATTAAATTCAGCCAGTCGCTGCTGAACTAGACAACTTTTGAGTGTACCCAACTTCAGAATGAATCTACTTGCTGTTGTTTACCACTGATGTCTGCAGCACGTCTCCCACTCTGCTTCAAAGGCCTAAAACAGATCCGGTCATGCCTGCAGATCCAATAACCTTCTTTAGTCTATTGCCAGCTTTAGTCATATGCACATGATCTGACCATTGCTTGGCAGTAGTGCTTTCAGTATTCAGGCACCATGGAAAGATCATTTCTGAGATGCTTTACAGTGTTCTGGGAAATCCTATCCACGTATGCTTGTGGGTTGTGAGAGAAAATCCATGCAAACAAAGGAGAACATACAAGATATATTCAGATATTATCCCTGGTGGGATTTGAACCCTGGGCCATGGTGCAGTAAGACAAGTGTGCCAGCTTCATCCATTGGTTCCAAATTTAGCAACTTGTAATCAGCAATGTATCAGCGAATGACTTTATTAAAATAAAAGCTGAATTCCATTCCAGTTGTGAGGAGGATCTATCTTTCGTGTAGTACAGCCACATGAAAGTGGTTCATGTTGTGTTTGTGTAAGTAGATATAAGCTTTACAGTGCACATTTATAAAGCACAGGCTGTTGTGTATACAGCCGATTAGTAAGTCTTGTGGCTAACAGTGCATGCTGGGAATTGCTAATTAAGGATGTCCGGCAGAGACTCAACTCTCCTCCCTCCTCTCTGGCAAAGCATTACATCCTGTCTATCCGCAGAGCTATCCAGAACATTCTGCTTCTGCTCAACTCCCCTTCTCTCTCTCTCTCCCTTTTATACCTCTGAACGGCACAGAATCGCACAACATCAATGCATAGTCTAGAAAAGGCATTATCAGCAACGTTTCTGTAAAATAATTATGCTATATTTACAGCAATTTTAACTGACCTGGTCATTCCCTATTGTGAAAAGAATTCTCTTTATAGCTATGTGTGCGTTTATAATAATCTTGTCGTTATGATGAATACTTTATACCTAAATAGTTCCCACTGCAAATGTATCAACATAAATTCCTGTATGCTAATATATATATATATATATATATATATATATATATATATATATATATATATATATATATATATATATATATATATATATATATATATATTCAGCTTCATGAGCGAGTGTGGCCTTGTAGACTTTGATATTCAATTCAGTACAGTATACTTCATAACAACCTGTTACCATCGTGCATCATTCTTTTAGAGCAGGGGTATTCAATGAATTCACAGGGATCTGGTCAGTAAAAAAAATTTTTAGTGAAGAAAATCCAGATAGCCGCACTCCAATGCAATTACCTTTTATTGGTATAAAAGACAGTCCATACAGCACAAGAAGTACAAGGAACAGCTGTAACTAACGCGTTTTTACACTCTCACCGGTGCTTAGTCATAGCTAAAATGACACACTAGCACATGGGCTATATATAGGGTAAATGACTAAAAATGTCAACCTAAACCTAGCCGTGTGTAGCTTAATGGAACACACATGGAAGTGATTTATGGCAATTTAACCACTTGCCGACCAGCGCACGCCGATGTACGTCGACAGAATGGCACGGGCAGGCAAATGGGCGTACATGTACGTCCCTTTAAATTTGCCGCCCTGCCATCTGGACCCCCGTGAGTCCGGTCGCGGGACCCGCGGACTCGATCGCCACGGGCATACCCGCGATCGTCTCACGGGGCGGCCAAATAAAGAAATGCCGTTGTAAACAGCATTTCTCCATTCTGCCTAGCAACTAGTGACGCTGATCTCTGCTCCATGTGATTGGAGCAGAGATCAGTGTTCACTAAATGAAAGCCCAACCCCCCCACAGTTAGTAACACACCCCTAGGAACACTTAACCCCTACACTGCCACCCACTGGTTAACCCCTTCACTGCCAGTGTCATTTACACAGGAATCGCTGCATTTATATAGCAGTGATTACTGTATAAATGACAATGGTCCCAAAAATGTGTCAAAAATGTCCGATGGGTCCCCCACAATGTCGCAGTCACAATAAAAATCGCTGATCGCCGCCATTACTAGTAAAAAAAAAAATAATAAAAAATTATTAATAAAAATGCTATAAAACTATCCCTATTTTATAAACGCTATAAATTTTGCGCAAACCAATCAATAATTGCTTATTGCGATTTTTTTTTTTTTTTTTTTTTTTTTACCAAAAATATGTAGAAGAATACGTATCTGCCTAAACTGAGGGAAAAAAATTTTTTTTATATATTTTTGGGGGATATTTATTATAACAAAAAGTAAAAAATAATGCGTTTTTTTTTTCAAAATTGTCGCTCTATTTTTGTTTATAGCGCAAAAAATATTGGTTGGGAGCCACGTCGCACAACCGCGCAATTGTCAGTTAAAGCGGCGCAGTGCCGAATCGCAAAAAGTGGTCTGGTCTTTGACCAGCAAATTGGTCCGGTCTGAAAGTGGTTAAGATGGCTAGAATGGTGAAATTAACCAATGTGATGCCATAACTCAATGATGCCTTGTTATAATGAAGACACCCTTGAACAAATGCAAAATGAAAAATAATGAAAATATAAAAAATAAAAAAAGAGACAAAAACAGAAAATAGAAATGTATATACAGTTAAAACATTTGATGAACTAAAAAAAATGCATAATAACAAAATCACTATCATTATCCATATGCATGAAATATGATTATATTGTTGCAAAATTATTGGAGTTTGATAATCCTAAATCAGTTCACAATAACCAGATAGATCTGTCCTTCAATATATACACACATACAGTATCTCACAAAAGTGTGTACACCCCTCACGTTTTGTAAATATTTTATTAAATCTTTTCATGTGACAACACTGAAGAAATGACACTTTGCTACAATGTAAAGCAGTGAGTGTACAGCTTGTATAACAGTGTCAATTTGCTGTCCCCTCGAAATAGCTCAACACACAGACATTAACCAGTTGCCGACCGCCGCACGCCGATGTACGTCGGTACAATGGCACGGGCAGGCATAAGGACATACATGTACGTCCCTTGCCTCCCGCGGGTCGGGGGCCCGATCGGGCCCCCGCCCGGTGCCTGCGGCGGTCGGAATTCGTACGGGAGCGATCCCGGACGAGGGGACGGCCATTCATTCATGGCCACCCCCTCGCGATCGCTCCCGACGAATAGAAATCCCCGGTGACATCACTTCCTCTCCTGTAATGTAAACACAGGAGAGGAAGTGATGTATTCTCTCCTCCGTGTCGGTATTTTTCGTTCCGACACGGAGGAGAACGGATCAGTAAGTTGCACCAACACTCACACACACAGTAGAACATGCCAGGCACACTCACACCCCCCCTTTACCCCCCGATCACCCCCCCAATTACCCCTGCCCCCCAGTCACAGTGACACCAATGTCATTTTTTTTTTTTTTTTTTTTTTTTTTTTTTTGCATTGGTGTCATTTGTGACTGTAATAACTGTTAGGGCAGTTAGAGTTAGCCCCCTTTAGTTCTAATGTACCCCCCTAACCCCCCCAATAAAGGTTTAACCCCGTGATCACCCCCCGTCGCCAGTGTCACTAAGGCTGGGTTCACATTGCAGCGGTTTATGAGAACGAATGTGATTCGCACCGCACTGCAGTGCAAATCACATCCGATCTCTGTGCGATTCGAGTTCAGCCATTCGCCGCACCCGCCGCACCCGCCACACCCGCCGCAAATTCGCACGGGACCCTTTTTTTGGCCCGCAGCAGAATCGGATCGCATGGGTGTTCACACCATGCGATCCGAGTTTGCAGATCGCACTGCGATATGCGAACTGATCTGGGGGTGTCAGTAACATTTCACTGACACTCCCAGCAGTTCGCATAGGGCAGTGTGAACTGCCGCCGGGAGGCATGCGATGCGGGAACCCGCCGCGGATTCGCGGCGTTTCCGCATCGCTCCAGTGTGAACCCAGCCTAATAAGCGATCATTTTTCTGATCGCCGTATTAGTGTCACAGGTGACGCTAGTTAGGCAGGTAGGTATTTAGGTTCGCCGCAGCTTTTTATAGCGCCAGGGACCCCCATATACTACCGCATAAAGCCCCCTGATTGCCCCCTAGTTAACCCTTTCACCAGTGATCACCATATAACTTACAGGTGACGCTGGTTGGTTAGTTATTTTTTTATAGTTTCAGGGCACCCGCCATTTATTACCTAATAAAGGTTTAACCCCCTGATCACCCGGCGGGTGTCATTTGTGACTAATAACTGTTAGGGCAGTTAGGGTTAGCCCCCTTTAGTTATAAGGTACCCCCCTAACCCCCCCAATAAAGGTTTAACCCCGTGATCACCCCCCGTCGCCAGTGTCACTAAGGCTGGGTTCACATTGCAGCGGTTTATGAGAACGGATGTGATTCGCACCGCACTGCAGTGCAAATCACATCCGATCTCTGTGCGATTCGAGTTCAGCCATTCGCCGCACCCGCCGCACCCGCCGCAAATTCGCACGGGACCCTTTTTTTGGCCCGCAGCAGAATCGGATCGCATGGGTGTTCACACCATGCGATCCGAGTTTGCAGATCGCACTGCGATATGCGAACTGATCTGGGGGTGTCAGTAACATTTCACTGACACTCCCAGCAGTTCGCATAGGGCAGTGTGAACTGCCGCCGGGAGGCATGCGATGCGGGAACCCGCCGCACATTCGTGGCGTTCCCGCATCGCTCCAGTGTGAACCCAGCCTAATAAGCGATCGTTTTTCTGATCGCTGTATTAGTGTCACAGGTGACGCTAGTTAGGCAGGTAGGTATTTAGGTTCGCTGCAGCTTTTTATAGCGCCAGGGACCCCCATATACTACCGCATAAAGCCCCCTGATTGCCCCCTAGTTAACCCTTTCACCAGTGATCACCATATAACTGTTACAGGTGACGCTGGTTGGTTAGTTATTTTTTTATAGTTTCAGGGCACCCGCCATTTATTACCTAGTCTCACTAGTGTACCCCTAAATTTAGGGGTGTCTACTTTCCAAAATGGGGTCATTTGGGGGGGGTTTGTGCCATCTTGGCATTTTATGGCCTTCAAAACTGTAACGCCCTTAGAAAGCCTGAAGGCGGTGCTTGGTTTTCGGGGCCCCGTACGCGGCTAGGCTCCCAAAAAGTCCCACATATGTGGTATCCCCATACTCAGGAGAAGCAGCAGAATTTATTTTGGGGTGTCATTTCACATATGCCCATGGCATGCGTGAGCAATATATCATTTAGTGACAACTTTGTGAAAAAAAAAAAAAAAAAAAAAAAGTTTGTAATTTTCCCGCAACTTGTGGCAAAATATAAAATATTCCATGGACTCAACATGCCTCTCAGCAAATAGCTTGGGGTGTCTACTTTCTAAAATGGGGTCATTTGTGGGGGTTTTGTGCCATCTTGGCATTTTATGGCCTTCAAAACTGTAATAGGTAGTGAGGAGTGAAATCAAAAAATTACGCCCTTAGAAAGCCTGAAGGCGGTGCTTGGTTTTCGGGGCCCCGTACGCGGCTAGGCTCCCAAAAAGTCCCACATATGTGGTATCCCCGTACTCAGGAGAAGCAGCAGAATTTATTTTGGGGTGTCATTTCACATATGCCCATGGCATGCATGAGCAATATATCATTTAGTGACAACTTTGTTAAAAAAAAAAAAAAAAAAAAAAAGTTTGTAATTTTCCCGCAACTTGTGGCAAAATATAAAATATTCCATGAACTCAACATGCCTCTCAGCAAATAGCTTGGGGTGTCTACTTTCTAAAATGGGGTCATTTGTGGGGGTTTTGTGCCATCTTGGCATTTTATGGCCTTCAAAACTGTAATAGGTAGTGAGAAGTGAACTCAAAAATTTACGCCCTTAGAAAGCCTGAAGGCGGTGCTTGGTTTTCGGGGCCCCGTACGCGGCTAGGCTCCCAAAAAGTCCCACATATGTGGTATCCCCATACTCAGGAGAAGCAGCAGAATTTATTTTGGGGTGTCATTTCACATACGCCCATAGCATGTGTGAGCAATATATCATTTAGTGACAACTTTGTGTAAAAAAAAAAAAAAATTTTTTTTTTTGTCATTATTCAATCGCTTGAGGCAAAAAAATAAAATATTCAATGGGCTCAACATGCCTCTTATCAATTTCCTTAGGGGGTCTACTTTCCAAAATGGGGTCATTTGGGGGGGTTTTGTACTGCCCTGCCATTTTAGCACCTCAAGAAATGAGATAGGCAGTCGTAAACTAAAAGCTGCGTAAATTCCAGAAAACGTACCTTAGTTTGTAGATGTGACAACTTTTGCGCAAACCAATAAATATACAATTATTGACTTTTTTTTTACCAAAGACATGTGGCTGAATACATTTTGGCCTAAATGTATGACTAAAATTGAGTTTATTGGATTTTTCTAATAACAAAAAGTAGAAAATATCATTTTTTTTCAAAATTTGCGGTCTTTTTACGTTTATATCGCAAAAAATAAAAATCGCAGAGGCAATCAAATACCATCAAAAGAAAGCTCTATTTGTGGGAAGAAAAGGACGCAAATTTTGTTTGGGTACAACATTGCATGACCGCGCAATTACCAGTTAAAGCAGCGCAGTGCCAAAGTGTAAAAAGACCTCTGGTCATTTACCAGCAAAATGGTCCGGTCTGAAAGTGGTTAATGTGAGTACACCCCAAGTGAAAATTTCCAAATTGGGGCCAATTAGCCATTTTCCCTCCCCGGTGTAATGCGACTCATTCGAGTTACAAGAGGGCAGGTGTGTTAAATTTGGTGGTATCGCTCTCACTCTCTCATACTGGTCACTGAAAGTTCAACATGGCACCTCATGGCAAAGAACTCTCTGAGGATCTGAAAAAAAGAACTGTTGCTCTACATAAAGATGGCCTAGGCTATGAAAAAATTGGCAAGACCCTGAAACTGAGCTGCAGCATGGTGCCAAGACCATACAGCGGTTTAACATGAGAGGTTCTGCTCAGAACAGGCCTTGCCATGATCGACCAAAGAAGTTGAGTGCACATGCTCAGGGCCATATCCAGAGGTTGTCTTTGGGAAATAGACGTATGAGTGCCTGTCAGTGCTCAGACCATACGCCACACACTGCATCAAATTGGGCTGCATGGCTGTCATCCCAGAAGGAATCCTCTTCTAAAGATGATGCTCAAGAAAGCCCGCAAATAGTTTGCTGAAGACAAGCAGATTAAGCACACGGATTACTGAAACCATGTCCTGTGGTCTGATGAGACCAAGATAAACTTATTTGGTTCAGATGGTGTCAATCGTGTGTGGCGGCAACCAGGTGAGGAGTACAAAGACAAGTGCATCTTGCCTACAGTCAAGCAGGTGGTGGGAGTATCATGGTCTGGGATTGCATGAGTGCCACCGGCGATGGAGAGCTACAGTTCATTGAGGGAACCATGAATGCCAACATATACTGCGACATGCTGAAGGAAGCAAAGCATGATCCCCCCCCCCCCTTCGGAGACTGGGCCACAGGGCAGTGTTCCAACATAACGACCCCAAACGCACCTCCAAGATAACCACTGCCTTGCTAAAGAAGCTGAGGGTAATAGTGATGGACTAGCCAAGCATGTCTTCAGACCTAAAACCCTATTGAGCATCTGTGGGGCATCTTCAAATGGAAGGTGGGGGAGCACAAGGTCTCTAACATCCACCAGCTCCGTGATGTCATCATGGAGGAGGGGAAGAGGACTCCAGTGGTAACCTGTGAAGTTCTGGTGACCTCCATGCTCAAGAGGGTTAAGGCAGTGCTGGAAAATAATGATGGCCACCCAAAATATTGACAATTTGGACATTTTCACACTAGGGGTACTCCCTTTTGCTGCCAGCGGTTTAGACATTAATGGCTGTGTGTTGAGTTATTTTGAGGGGACAGCAAATTTACACTGTTATACAAGCTGTACACTCACTACTTTACATTGTAGCAAAGTGTCATTTCTTCAGTGTTGTCACATGAAAAGGTATTATAAAATATTCACAAAAATGTGAGGGGTGTGCTAACTTTTGTGAGTTACTGTATATACACTTACCGGACACTTTATTAGGTACACCTTTCTAGTTACGGGTTGGACCTTCTTATGCCTTCAAAACTGCCTTAATTATTTGTGGCATGGATAAAACAAGTGTTGGAAACATTCCTCAGACTTTTTGGTTCATTTTGACATGACATGATGGCATCACGCAGTTGCCGCAGAATTGTCAGCTGCACATCCATTATGCAAATCTCCAATTCCACCACATCCCAAAGGTGCTCTATTGGGATGAGATCCGGTGACTGTGGAGGCCATTGGAGTACAGTGAGCTCATTGTCATGTTCAAGAAACCAGTGGTGAGATGATTTGAGCTTTGTGCCATGGTGCATTATCCTGCTAGAAGTATCCATCAGAAGATGGGTACACTGTAGTCATAAAGTGATGGACATGATCATGAGCACATGAGACATGAGTCCGAGACTCCTCAGACCAAGCAACATTCTTCCAATCTTCTGTTGTCCAACTTTGCTGAGCCTTTGCAAATTGTAGCTGCGGTTTCATGTTCTTAGCTAACAGGAGTGGTACCCGGTGTGGTATTTTGCTTCTGTAGCCCATCTGCTTCAAGTTTCGTTGCGTTGTGCATTCAAAGATGGTATTCTGCATGCCTTGGTTTTATCGAGTAGTTATCTGAGTTACTGTTGCCTTTCTATCATCTCAAACAAGTCTGCCCATTCTCCTTTGACATCAACAGGCATTTTTGTCCACACAACTGCCGCTCGCTGGATATTTTCTCCTTTTTTTTTCGACCATTCTCTAAACCCCAGGGATGATTCTGCGTAAAAAAATCCCAGTATAGCAGCAATTTTTTAAATACTCAGACAAACAACCATGCAACTGTCAAAGTCAATTAAATCCCCTTTCTGCCCCATTCTGATGCTTCAGCAAGTTGTCTTCTCTACGTCTAGATGCCTAAATGCATTGAGTTGCTGCCATGTGATTGACTGATTAACAATTTGTGTTACCATGCAACTGAAGAGGTATACCTAATAAAGTGGCTGGTGAGTGTATATAATCAGCGTATTGCATTTGTTATCTTAAGTAACAACACAGTTATTGCTGAATAAATGCACCCATGACTGAAATTTGCTCTGGTGTACAGGTGTGAGAGCTGAATGGGGCAAAAAGACGAATTTTGTATGTTTGTCCTCGTTTAGTGGATCATTGTATTCATTAATTTGTTTGTACCCCTTTAACGTTTCTCTCTTTCCCTTCAGAATGCCTCTCGTAGCACGTTGCATTGAGCCGCGCTATTTGTGTCGAGAGAAGATTCCCACTGTCCGCAGTGAACTGGAATGTATGACCAACATCACGCTGTCCAATGTCATCAGGCAGCTGGGAAGTTTGAGTAAGTGACAACTCGGGGAAAGAAGGGGCAAAATCATTTTTCAAGGAGCAGTGCTTAACTGGTACACTTAAAGCTGTGTAGAGTTGATGGTTATTAGAAATGCACTACTATACAGTTAAATACAATGCTGTGAAACATTGATGAATAATGGAAGTTGTCTGTCTCAAATGCTTGAAATACTAACTGTGGCATGTTGACCACCACAGAAAACAGTACCCGTCTTGACTGCAGCAATCAATCAAAAATTGGTCGATACCCAGTAATGTAGCGTTGTAAACTTCCTTGAACCTCTTTTTAAGAATTTGCCAACAAAGAGTTCTTATATTGGGAAACTTAAAGCTCAGCTCCAGACTTAGGAACCCCAACCTCCCCTTACATCACCACCAAAACAAAAAAAAAAAACACTGCACTTTTCTAGGTGTTTTTGGTTGTGTTGTATCACAGGTCCACTTCGGCCTCATTTGCTCTGTCAGTGGGTGAATCTTAAATGCTGTAGAGTGCAGCACTTGCATAATAACGCTCTGTGCAGCATTCTCCTGTGAATCCAGGGTATGGGGGGGTGGCACGTCGCAGAACCTTGATGCCCGGGGCTCACAGGAAATGGGTTGAATGATGCTTTACATGAGGGGTGCTAAACGTTTTGAAGAGCAAGAGCATGGGCCACTTAAGTGATTTGGGGACTGGTCACGGACCACAATGAAACGAAATGTGTTACGAATTTCAAATTTTTTATATTTTAAATGGCATAATGAAGACTTTTAACAACATTCAGTATCATTATTTTGCATGGTAACAATGCCAATTGGATGTTTATCCACTTGGACGCCTCTCCCCGTGTCTCTGTGTTAGGAAAGAAAACAAAAAGATTGGGGGAGCTAACCGCAATATCGGCTTGTGTTTGACAGTTGCTGGGATTATGGAGGACTAGCAATCATTCAGTAGAGCGGCATGCACTCGAAGGCTGCTGTGCAGGTCACTGGCCACATCAGATGGCTGTAAGTGCATTACAGATGGATGAATGTGTATAAATATGTAAGACATACCTAGTAGTGATCATATCACAACACAGCCTAAAGAATGCAAATAATCAGGGTTTTTTTTTTTTTTTGTAATGTGCCCATTTTCAGTTACTTTCAGAGCCCACAAGGACCACCAGTGGTCAATATGGCCATTAAAGTAGTACTGAAGGCAAAATCAAAAAGGGCATATACAGTGCCTTGAAAAAGTATTCATACCCCTTGAAATTTTCCTCATTTTGTCATGTTACAACTAGGGATGCGCATCTTCACTGGTCTCGCAATTCGATTTGATTACGATTATCCTGTTAACAATTCAATTCGATTCCACGATGCATCACAATTAATGCCCATGGTTTTTATCCACAAATCCAAGCAGTCAGAAGAACTACATTTTTTTTCTATTCATATGCTCTTAGCGCAATATCATTTGGGGAGGGTAATTCTCACAACCATCTCAAAAGAGGGCTACAAGTTTATTCACTTTCAGTTCATTACAGAGAACTAACAGAAAGGCTTCTTCGCTGTAAGAGCTGTGAAAATGTGGATGGAATGGGATGAGTGACAAAGGGATGGTGGTGTGGGGGAATGGGATCAGTGTCAGAGGGATGGTGGTATTAGGGGGGATTGATTGAATCGGTGACAGAGGTATGGTTGTGAGGAGGGGATGGGATCAGTGGCGGGGGTGGATAAGTTGGAGAGAGATGATGGTAAGGGGGGGGGGGGGGAAATCGGTGGCAGAAGGATGGCAGTGGGGGTATGGAATCGGTTACAGAGGGATGGGGGGGGGGTGGAATCAGTGGCAGAGGGATGGGATCAGTGGCAGAGGAATGGTGGTGAAGGGATAGGATCAGTGACACTGGCACTCGCCAGCTTTCGGGTGAAGTCATTGGCGATCGATTTGGCCGACTCTCAGCATCAATGCAGAATCACGAATGTCTGAATCCTGATGTATCGATGCTGTGATTATATTCAACACCCCTAGTTAAAACCAAAAACATAAATGCATTTTATTGGGATTGTATGTGATAGACCAACACAAAGTGGCACACAATTGTGAAGTGGAAATAAAATGATTAATGGTTTCCAAAATTTCTTGCAAAAAAATATCTGAAAAGCATGGTGTGCATTTGTATTCAGCCCCCATCCCTCTTATACCCTTAGCTAAAATTATGGTGGAACCAAGTGCCTTCAGAAGTGACCTAGTTTGTAATCTAATCTCAGTATCAATACAGCTGTTCTGTGAAGCCCTCAGGTTTCTTAGAGAGCCTTAGTGAACAATTGGCAGCATGAAGGACGAGGAACGCATCAAGACAGGTCAGGGATAAAGCTGTTTAAAGCAGGGTTAGGTTATAAAAAAAAAAATCCCAATCTTTGAGCATCTCACAGAGTACTGTTCAATCCATCATCCAAAAATGGCAAGAGTATGGCACAACTGCAAATCTACCAAGACATGGCCGTCCACCTAAACTGACAGGCCAGGCAAGGAAAGCATTAATCACAGAAGCATCCAAGGGGACCATGGTAACTTTGGAGGAGCTGCAGAGATCCACATCTCAGGTGGGAGAATCTGTCCACAGGACAACTGTTAGTGGTGCATTCCACAAATCTGGCCTTTTATGGAAGAGTGGCAATAAAAAAAGCCATTATTTAAAGAAAGCCATAAGAAGTCCTCTTTGCAGTTTGCAAGAAGCCATTTGGGGGACACGACAAACATGTGGAAGAAGGTACACTGGTCAGGTAAAATCATAAGTGAACTTTTTGGCCTAAAAACAAAGCGCTATGTGTTGCGGAAACTAACACTGAACGTCACCCTAAACACCATCCCCATTGTTAAACATGGTGGTGGCTGCATCATGTTCTGGGGATGCTTTTCTTCATCAGGGATAGGGAAGCTGGTTAGAGTTGATGGGCAGATGGATGGAGCCAAATACAGAGCAATCTTAGAAGAAAACCTATTGGAGTCTGTAAAAGACTTGAGACTGGGGCGGAGGTTCACCTTCCAGCGGGACAAGCATCCTAAACATACAGCCAAAGCTACAATGGAATGGTTTAGATCAGGGCGGCCCTCCAGCTTTTGCAAGCTGGTAGAGACATACCCAAAAAGACTTGCAGCTGTAATTGCAGCGAAAGGTGGTTCTACAAAGTATTGACTCAGGGAGGCTGAATACAAATGCACACCACACTTTTCAGATATTTATTTGTAAAAAAAAAAAAAAAAAAATTAAAACAATTTATAATTTTCCTTCCACTTCACAATTGTGTGCCACTTTGTGTTGGTCTATCACAAAAAATCCCAATGAAATACATTTTACATTTTTGGTAGTAACATGGAAAAATGTGAAAAATTTCAAGGGGTGTGAATACTTCTTCAAGGCATTGTATGATATAGCCTGCCACTATCATTAACCACTTAAGACCCGGACCAATTGTCAGCCTAAGGACCAGAGGTCTTTTTACAATTTCACACTGCACTGCTTTAACTGGTAATTGCGTGATCATGCAATGTTGTACCCAAATGAAATTTGCGTCCTTTTCTTCCCACAAATAGAGCTTTCTTTTGATGGTATTTGATTGCCTCTGCGATTTTTATTTTTTAAGATATAAATGGAAAAACTACTTTTTGTTATAAGAAAAATCAAACTCAATTTTAGTCATACATTTAGGCCAAAATGTATTCAGCCACATGTCTTTAGTAAAAAAAAAATGTCAATAAGCTGAGTTGCTGAGAGGCATGTTGAGCCCATTGAATATTTTGTTGTTTTGTCAGAAGTGATTGAATAATGACAAATGAAAAATGTTTACACAAAGTTGTCACTAAATGATATATTGCTCACACATGCCATAATTATATGTGGAATTGCACCCCAAAATATATTCTGCTGCTTCTGAGTACGGGGATACCACATGTGTGGGACTTTTTGGGAGCCTAGCCGCGTACAGCACCCCGAAAACCAGTCACCGCCTTCAGGATATCTAAGGGTGCAAATTTTTGATTTCACTCCACACTACCTATCATAGTTTCAAAGGCCATAAAATGCCAAAATAGCACAAAACCCCCCCAAATGACCCCATTTTGGAAAGTAGACACCCCAAGCTATTTGCTGAGAGGCATGTTGAGTCCATGGAATATTCTATATTTTGCCACAAGTAGCGGAAATATTACAAACTTTTTTTTTTTTTTTTGCACAAAGTTGTCACTAAATTATATATTGGTCACACATGCTATAGGCATATGTGAAATTATACCCCAAAATACATTCTGCTGCTTCTCCTGAGTACGGGGATACCACATGTGTGGGACTTTTTGGGAGCCTAGCCGCGTATGGGACCCCAAAAACCAAACACCGCCTTCAGGATTTCGAAGGGCATTCATTTTTTATTTCACTGAGCCTGAATCTGACAGATGAGTGACTTCCTCTTCACTATCTGTCATGCTCAGAAACGTGTAGGCCTCTTCACTAGGGTACCTTCGCTTTGCCATTTTGGGCTCTAAATTTAGTGGTACACTAGTGAGATTCACAGGTAAAAAAGCACCTAGACAAAAAAACTGTTAGTGATCGCAGGGATCAGGCCTGACTCTGTGAACGCTGCAGTTATGTGTTTAGTGTTTTGTAAGTGACAGTGATCGATCGATACTGCACTTGGCTGGGCTGGGCTGGGCGGAGGGGCAAAACGCAGGTGCTAGCAGGTATCTGGACTGATCCCGCTAACAATGCGTTTTTTGGAACCCTAAACTGCTGGGGACGCTAGTATAGATCTGATCAGATATTGATCTGTTCAGATACTATACCACTACGGGAGGTGTATGCTTTGCGCTTGGGTGTTAGCGGTACTGTCACTAACTTAGCACTGCCTGGGGCGACACAGACCCTATCTAACCCTAAAACCTAATTGATATCACCCGCCGGGTGATCAGGGGGTTAAACCTTTATTGGGTAATAAATGGCGGGTGCCCTGATGCTATAAAAAGCAAACTAACTAACTAACCAGCATCACCCGTAACACTTATACTGGGATCACTGGTGAACGGGTTATCTAGGGGCAATCGGGGGGTTAAAAACTTTATTAGGCAGTATATGGGGGTACCTGACGCTATATAAAAACCTGACGGGGAACCTAAATAACCAAATAACTAACTGGCTAACCAGTGTCACCCGTGACACTTATACGGTGATCACTGGTGAAAGGGTTAACTCTAGGGGCAATCAGGGGGTTAAAACCTTTATTAGGTTGTATATGGGGTTACCTAACACTATAAAAACCTGGCGGTGAACCTAAAAAATAACTAGCTACCTAGCGGCAACAGTGACACTAATGAAGCGATCAGAAAAACGATCGCTTAGTGACACTAGCAAAAGGGGGTGAAAGGGTTACCTGGGGGGCAATCAAGGGGTTAAACCTTTATTAGGAGGGGACATAGGGCTACCCTGGACCTAACACTAACTGCCCTGACACTTTTTACAGTCACAACTGACACTAAATGCAGTGATCAGTAAATCGGTAAATAAATGATCACTGCAATCAGTGACACTTTGACTGGGGGGGGGGGGGGGCAGGGGGTGACTGGGGTGAAAAGTGTGCTTATGTGTACCTACGTGTCAGTGTAGTGTTGGTGCACTTACTATGATGACATCACTTCCTCCTGCCTGTGTTTACACTACACGTGCAGGGGAAGCTTCTCATTCGCCAGGAGCGATCGCAAGGGAATGACCAGAAACCAACGGCCATCCCCTCATCCCGGATCGATCCTGAATCGAAACGGACCGCCGCAGCCAGCAGGAGGGTGTCCGATTGGAAGGCAGGCACGTACGGGTACGTGCTTGTGCCTGTCGTGCCATTGTGCCGACGTATTATTACATGCAGCGCTCCTTAACTGGTTAAAAAAGTTGTTTTCTGTGCCCTCTTTTTTTTTTTTTACTTTTTTTTTTTTTTTTAATCTGTTGATCCTGCTGTTATTTTTCAACTTTGTTTTAACAGACCAAGCTGTGTAGTAAAAGTTGAAGTTAAAGGTTGAGGCTAGCCAAATATCACTGACTGGGTAATCGCAATGGTCAGCTTTTAGTTATTAGAACCATTAAACCTTTATTTGGAAAAGAAAAGTGTTTCTAATGGCAGTGTTGCTGTCCAGGGGTGTTTGTTGCTCCTCCATAGACAGAGGAGCTACCATAAGCATGTTATCTTGTTAGGGATGCTAAAACCACGGCTAAACAATCCACTCCTTGCCACCCATGTAAATAAGGTCTAAGACCATAAGTGTGTTATTGGCTATATCACCAGGTGAAAATTAAGGAACGTAAAAACTAAAACCTGTTGCCGCCTCAACATTGAAGGATTGGCAAGCAGCGGTAATTTACAGTTTGTTTTTGGGTTTAGATACACTTTAAGTCAATAAATCTGTAGTAGTAGTATTTTCCCATTTTTTAGTTGTATAGCCATATAGCGTGTTTAATTTTTTGTATGTGCACTTTAAAATTAACTTAGGCCCCTTTCACACATGCAGATGAAATACGGACATACATGCATCCCTATGGGATAGCAGGTGTCTGCGGATGAACATCCGCAGACACCCGCTATTGTCCACCTCCACTATTTGTCCGATTCTGCAGACGGAGGAAAATCCTATTTTTCTATATGTCTGCAGAGCGGATCGGATGAACACGGACAGACGGTCCGTGCTCATCCGATCCCCATAGAGGAGAGTGGAGAGCTGACAGGGCGGTCATTGCACAGTGTGCGGAGACCGCCCTGTCCACCGCCGGCTCAGCGAGGACAACGGAGCGATCCCCGCTGAGCGAGCGGATCATCACGGGGCGGATCATTACTGACCCGCCATGTGTGAAAGGGGCCTTAAGGGCTAAATCCACCTTTTGCAAGAAATTAATAAACATCCATATATTTTCAGTTGCAATGCTTTTTTATTGTAGTTTTATCAATAAAAATAAAAGAAGTACAAAAGTACAATTGACCGTCAACTAGTCGCAAGTTCAGGCAAATATTTTGTAACAGAAAGAGATCAGAGTTCTATTTAGGGAACTAAAGTTGAAGTCCATCAAAACTTGAGCTAGCAGACCCAGAGAGTCCACCTCTAATACCCATTAGGACTCCAAGAAATTGTCCGTATACAGTAAAGAACCTTAAAACAACCATTTGTGGATCGTGGAGTTTCTCCAAATATGCAAGGAACAAGGGAAAATAAAGGAAAGTGGGGAGAAAAGAAAGGCAAAGGTAAAGCACCCTCACCAAACCCAGTAGAGATGTTTCTAATTCAGCCTGTAGCACCTGTCAAATTTTGGATCCAAGGGTGCCGCATTTTTTTTCAAACAAATGCATCTTATGTAAGCACTGAAAAATATTCCTTGATCCATGATCCAAGATACCTTGATCTTTAATAATTCAAGCTGGACCATGGATGATTTCCACAGCTATAAAAACAAATGTTAACACTCTTCTTGTGGGTTTCGGGGGTCCCCCCCACTGGACGGCCGAGTAATGGCTGTTGCAGGGATTTAATAAGGTTGACTCTAGTAAGAGTTTTGTCCATATAGGGCAGCTTGATGTCCAGAGAAGAGAGCATATCGTAAACCTTAGATATGCGAACCAAGTGTTTGTCAATGCATTTGCATAAATACTTCATAAGAGTGGTAGAAGAGAGATCGGCTATCCATTTTAGAGAGGTAAGGAAATGAGCAATTTTTCATATCTTGAAAAAATTGCATTGACAATACACCTTGGTGATCATAGAAGTCTACACTATGCGTAAGAGACCTTTACTTGCCAACCATAAAAAAATCTAGGGAGCTAGGCCCGGGTGAAGTCAGGGTTATTAAGTAATTTAGCCATCCCATAAGTCAAGGGAGAAAGAAAGGGTGTCGCAGAGTATCATAGATCTGTCTTTGACCTGTTGCCACAGTAAATGGCTGACTGGTCTCATAGGGAGGACTGAGGATTCCAGCTGCATCCATTTGGGTCATTGTGCCTGGAATCTAATTAGTTGAGCTAATTGTGTGACTTGGAGGTACTTGACCAAATCTGGAACCCCCCCCTCTTATTTTGGGGGTATAAAGTGTATGTCTGTTCACATTAGGCCTTTCTTCCCTCCGGACAATGGTTCTTTTGAAACCTATTGAGATCCAACATGTTTATGGCTACTGACAGGGGTCTAAATACAGTCATGCTCAAAAGTTTGCATACCCTGGTAGAAATGGTGATATGCCTGACTGATCGTGCCAAAAAAATGTCTTTTAATTAAGGATACTGATCATATGAAGCAATTTATCGCATAGTTGTTTAGCTCCCTTTTAAATCATGATGATAACGGAAATCACCCAAATGGTTCTCAACAAAAGTTTACATACCCTGGAATGTTTGGTCTTGGTCAGACACACAGTGGTGACACACACGGGTTAAAATGACAATTAAAGGGTAAGTTGCCACATCTGTGGCTCTTTAAATTGCAATTAGTGTCTGTGTATAAATAGTCAATGAGTTTGTTAGCTCTCACATGGATGCACTGAGCAGGTTAGAACTGCATAATAAAGTAATGGAACCTTATAAAGATGGAAAAGGACATAAAAAGATATCCAAAACCTTGACTATGCCAGACAGTAATGTTCAATCATTTATTAAGAAGTGGAAAACTCGGGGATCTCTGCATTCCATACCAAGGTCAGGTAGACCAATAAAGATCGCAGCCACAACTGCCAGAAGAATTGTTTGAGATGCAAAGAAAACCCCACAGGTAACCTCAGGAAAAATACAGGCTGCTCTGAAAAAAGACAGTGTGGTTGTTTCAAGGAGCACGATAAAATGATACTTGAACAAAAATTAGCTGCATGGTCGAGCTGACAGAAAGAAGCCTTTACTGCGCCAGTGCCACATAAAAGTCCAGTTACAATATGCCGGACAGAACATTACAGTGTACCAGAAGCTTTGAGACATGTCAATCTGGAATAGGGTCTCAACTATAAGCGTTATGCTTGGAGAGGGGTCAACAAGGCCTATAGCAACAACAATACCATCCCCACTGTGAAGTATGTTGGTGGCTCAATGATGTTTTGGGGGTATGTGAGCTCTAAAGGCATGGGGAATCGATGATGAATGCAGCATGTTATCACAAAATCCTGGCAGACAATTTGCATTCTTCTGTGTGAAAGCCACACATGGGACGCTCTTGGACTTTCCAGCACGACAATGACCCTAAGCACAAGGCCCAGTTGACCCTACAGTGGTCACAGCAGAAAAAGGCAAAGGTTCTGAAGTGACCATTGCTGTCTCCTGACCATCATATCATCAAGCCACTCTGGGGAGATCTCAAATGTCCAGTTCATGCAAGACAACCAAAGACTTTGATTAACCATGGCATTTTGGCAAGACCAATGGGCAGCTGTATCACTTGCAAGAATTCGGGATCTCATAGACCACTGTTACAAAAGACTGCACGCTTTCATTGATGCTAAAGGGGACAATACACAGTATTAAGAACTAAGAGTATGCAGACTTTGAACAGGGGTCATTTAATTTGTTTACTTGTTGCCATGTTTTTTGTTTTATGATTGTGCCATTCTGTTATGACCTACAGTTCAATACGAATCCCATAAGAAATAAAATAAATGTGTTTTGCCTGTTGACTTGTGTTTTCTTTAAAAATAGTACATACTGTATATTACCAATTCTCCAAGAGTATGCAAACTTTTGAGCACAACAGTAAGTACAATATCCGTGGCAAGATTTTTCCTTTTAGGTGAGTGTAATCAACAATGGAGGATTCGTTGCCCACCTCTTAAGATCTTCTGCAAGTTTTTTGTAAAGTAGGGAATAATTGTTGTGATACAGAGTTTGACGAGAGGGAGTAAGATTTAAGCAAAGATATGGCAGGACGTCAATTTGCCATTTGAATTGGAACGAGTTTTGAAGGGCCTGAACAGTATGATCTTCCAGGGAAATACTCAGTGCTTGTGATTTTATTGACCATGAAACCAGAAATGGATAAGAAAAAGGTTGCAGGTCGGTATAAAGATTAGGGATGGATATAATCGGAGAGGAGAATAGCATTAGTATATCGCCTGCGAACAGGGCGCATTTATGTTCTCAGTGCCCACATGGGATGCCTGGTATATCAATGTTATACCAGAGTCTGATAGCTATAGGCTTGAATGCTAAAATTAGTAATATATGGGGATAAAAGGCAGCCCCGATGAGTGCCTTTGAATATAGTGATACGTTGAGAGCTGTAGACCTTCACCAAAAGGTTAGCTGTGGAAGCAATATAGAGCATATGTAATAAAGTCAGAAATTTAGGCCCAAACCCATCCTTTTTCAAAGTGTTAAAGATATTCCCAGGACAGGGAATTAAAGACCTTATGTAGATCAAGGGATAAGAGCATGCCTCATCTTTGTCCCTGTTTGTTCCAGTCAGAATGGCTCACAGAGATAATGTAGATCAGGCAGAAAGTCTGGTCAGAGGCATGTACATATATATTTTCATTAAAAAAAACTGCATTTATAATTTTTTTTGCAAATGAGCCTGTGAAGCATTGCAACTGCAATCAGTCAGTCACAGGTGCAATGCCAGCCTTTTGCAGGCTCTTTCTCCAGCTCTAAGGCTGGCCATACATACATGGTCGAATTTGGAAAGAATTTTCTTTTGAAAATCTGAAAATTTTGTGCATTTTGTGATCCGATGGTGCCACCATTGCTTTTGAAATTCGGCCAACCAAGCCTTTAATTTCACCTCATGTTGCTACAGAAAAGAATTTTGTGGCTGGGAATTTTCTTTTCTTGCACATGTGCATTTCTATTTCAATTACATTTCATTCTCCCATAATTGATTAGAAAATCATTGTTTTTCAACAAAAATTTCCACATGTCCAATTACTCACATTTGATTGCCACACGAAAATTGCCTGTTGCTGCAGCCCAATAACGGTACAAAATACGAACTAAAATTCTTTGATAAGATTTTCAAAATAATTTTTTTTTTTTCAAAAATCAACCCATGTATGGCCTGCCTAAGTCTATACCGAGGTAGACTTTCAGCTGGTGAGCTAGAGGAAGTGTCAATAGTCTTGCAATGTGGTGATCCCTGCACTTATATTCCATTCCATCTGCCGTGGTGACAGACTTGGCTTGGCTAGTTTATTCATTTATAGATCTTGGAAATGAATGGCATGGCAGTGCAAGCTGAGCCCTGTCAAGTATAAATCTAACAGCTGCTGTAGGAGGAAGAACCCCTGCACGCTGTCAGAGGGGTGGCTGTTTTGGGGTGGGGGTTCCACTTTGTAACATGGTAAATGTTACACCCCCTGACTATGGATATGACATGGTCTTAAAGCTGTATTAGACCCAAAACCAAAAATGTAATGTATTGCAGTTTACCAACAATTAGCTATGGTGGCATCTGGCCAGTACCCTATCTCCTGTATTAGAGTGCTCCCACTGTGGATGAAGGAGCACAGGGGCACCTTTTTGGACTGCAGCATTATCAGTCTTGGAAGAAGTGCAGGGAGCAGTCTGCCGATTGCAGGCTCCTGGGGCAGATGGAATACCCACTGAATTTTATTATCCTCCTTGTCTCAGGTCCCCCGTCAGTGCCCCTGGGTCCCTCCTCCCTGTGGAGTGCCCCCATAGCAAGCCACTTGCTATGGGGGCACTTGTGTGTAATCGCTCCCGAGCTGGCCCTATGTGTCCATAAGGCACACAAAGCATGGCTCAACCCCACCCCCACTCCCTCTCCACTGGCTGTGATTGATAGCAATGGCTCCCGCTGCTGTCTCTAAGCCATTGAGGAGTGAGAGAACTGAGAGAGCCTCTGCTCTTGTGCACATCACTGGATCGAGATCGGGCTCAAGTAAGGATAAAGGGGGGGGGGGGGCGGGATTACCTTCTTGTATAGAATGCACAAAGGTAAAAAAAAAGCCTGTCTTTACAACTACTCAAAGTTGCGATAAAGAATTCCAATATCCTACATTTTCCATAAGCAATGCTTTGAAAGCCCCTACATGCTTCTACTTTACAGCTAACCATGATTATTGGCTCTAGAATTATTTCTCTCACTCATGCGTATGTGGCAGGATGTAATGTGTAATGCAAGCAATGTTTTCATATTTGGGCACCATTGCCCTGAGATCTTTGCGTCTAGGCTAGACCAGTTAACAGATATTTACTGGCCTCCCTTCCCTCCACCTAGCGGCGCCTGCCATGGGGGTCCCAGGCTTGCAGGTGGGACAGCGGAGCCCAGAATGTAATGCAGGGGGCGGAGGGAAGAGCAGATAACGTGATTGGGTGGTTGTACAGCTGGCGGATCCCTTCCATAAGGAAGATGACAGTCTGCTTGTGGAGTGTACATACACTTCAGTAGATGTTGCTGTAAAGTTGAACTAACCCAACAACTTGACTGTTTCTGAAAGCGGTTACATTTAGGACATGCCATGAATGAGAACTGTCACAAGAGTTTGTGCTCTTAACTGAACTGTAAATGGTGGGATTCGTAACAGATCACATGTGTAGCACCATAGCAACTGCAGATCAAACAGAGGCCAAGATGGCAGTTTCCTTGGCTCCAAAGGATAGGGGGGTTTAGTTCCGCTTTAACATTAGTAAGCAATTACTGCATAGTTGCGTCAGTTATTTATCTTTTTTTAGTTTTAATGTATTTCTTTTTGTGTTCTAATCTGCAATGCTGAAGTCATGGTGACAGTGAGAGTTTTGTGTGAGCTGTGGAGTTATAGGATTGTGTAACTGACCTGAGTGAGTTAGTAAGCTAGCCAGTCTTTCTGTGTAGTGAAGTGAGTTGCTGCAAATTTCATTAGGTCACTCAATCCCTCATTGCTTTTTAATTGCTTGAAATGGTTCTTTCTGCAGACCAGATGCTGAGGAAGGATCTGAGGGTTGCAAGAGCCTTCCAAGACATCCAATAGTTTTTTTTTTAAATTTTAAAATATCCCCTTAGCCATAGTTTGTCTCAGTAACTATTACTAGAATATTGCAGTTTTTATATTTATTGCACAGTATAATATGTTTACATAATGTGATCTCACATAAATGTAGTCTTCCAATGGAAGCCCTGCAATATATGCTAGCCTTTTGATGCTCATAACATACAGTTTTGTATGGAGCTCCAGGGAAAATATTTTCCTGGCTTTGGATAAAGTACAGAAGAGCCTCCTTCTTGCTGGTTCTCTTAAGAAGAGTCTTTTTTTTTTTTTTTTTTTTTTTTGTCCTAATTGTCATCTTAAGGACTGAGTGGGGGGAATTTATTTGTATTTTTTTTTTTTTTTTTACATATTTTATGTTTCCAAATCATTTATGTCATGTTATTCTGTTTATTTATCATTATTTCCAGGCCGTTATGCAGAAGACATCTTTGGAGAGCTGTTTACGGAAGCAAGCCTGTTTGCTCAGCGTGTGGGAACACTGGGTGAGAGAGTGGAAAAGCTACAGGTCAAAGTGACCCAGCTTGATCCTAAAGAGGAGGAGGGTAAGTTGTTTGGAAAGATACCCATTTTACGAAAAAAATGCTTGTTCGCTTTTATTATTTGATAGTAACATTATAATGCCATATGTGATTTGTGGTATGATACAGAAACATTTATTGACAGTGCTTAGAAATCTACTTGTTATGTTTTCATCAGTCACTTAATTGTATTTTTTGCTTTATTTCTAGTTTCTCTACAGGGCATAAACATGAGAAAAGCATTTCACAGTAACACCCTGCAAGATCAACAACTGTTTGTACGTGATTCTCTTTCGGTTCCTGTCTGTGAAACATATGCTACCTGTAACATGCCACCACCACTCAACATCCTTTCCCCATACAGGTAATAATGCTTTTTGCTATATGTGTACTTTATGGCTGTGCAAGTCTTATGACCTTGTTTAAAAAAAATCTTGTTTCCTGCCTCTTACAGGGACGATGGCAGGGAAGCCTTGAAGTTTTACACAGACCCATCCTACTTCTTTGACCTGTGGAAAGAAAAGATGTTGCAGGACACAAAGGATATCATGAAAGAAAAGCGCAAACATAGGGTAAGAAGCAGAATGCTGCAAGAGATAAGACTGCTTAGATTTATCATCTTATTTCTTATCCAGCTGAAATACTTTTAAAGGATAACTTTACCCAAGAGTAAATAGGAGAAGGAGGGGGTTACTGGGGAAGGTATGACAGTAGCATTTATCGCTGCACCTTTATCCCCTGTTCACATCGGTGAAACTTCAAATCAGTGCAACGAAGTTGTTCCTGCACTATTTCTGCCGATTTCAGGTACAACTTGCATAGACATCTGTGCATGAATTGGCACAGATGTCAACCAAGTCGCACCGGAAGTTGCACTAACATGCGGCTTTGAAATCGTGCGATTACAAATAAAGTAACACTTGAAAGTCTGATTCGGTGTGAACAGGGGCTTAGGCTCTGTTGCAGAGATCTTTGATGTAGCTTGCTAAGTAAAGTGATTGTTTCCCCAACTCGGTGGACAGGCTGGTGGGAAACACCTGTGGTGAATACTTTCCTCTATGAAAAGGAGACATTGCCATCCATTCACATAGATTTTTCAATTTGCTTGAAAATCTTTGAGACAGTGAGCACGTTTGCTATTTATAGTGCTGCTTATGACCCACTAGAGAAACGCTACATGATTATATTTTTCTTTGTCCTGAAAGTGGAGGGCCACCCTGAAAAAAAAATACATTCAAAATTTGAAAAAAATCAGAAAAAAAAAATTAAAAAAAATATATATTTTTTTTAACTTACCAGAAATGCCTGTTGCTAGGCACATCATCCTAATCTGCCTCTTCCTCCTCCGCGGAGATCTTCTTTCTTCTCTCCTCCGTGCGGCGTCTTCTGGGTAATGGGTCGCACTGTGTTCTGGGAACTGTGTGTCCCAGAACACAGCGCGCCCCATTCACAAAGCACTGTGCAACTCGCGCATGCACAGTAGGAAACGGGCAGTGAAGCCGCAATGCTCCACTGCCTGTTTCCCTTAGATAGAATGGTGGCGCCGGGACCCGAGAGCCGAGGGACAGGTTGGCCTCGGGCGGCCGACATCGCAGGCGCCCTGGACAGGTAAGTGTGCTTATTAAGTCAGCAGCAACAGTGTTTGCAGCTGCTGACTTTTAATTATTTTATTTTTTTAAACCGGCCGTCCTCTTTAACATAGTTATAGATGTTTTCAATTTTACATTTCTTTAATTAGCAAACCCTGTACCTTTTTAAAAGTTTGATGTTTCATAAAACATTTCTTAATTGTACATTGAGGGGCACAGGATGCATCCACGTACATAAGGTTATGCAGCTGTCTTTATAAAGATTGGAAACTAGAAAACAATGCTTTAAAAACATCCCAGTATAACCCCTTCCACTCCTATCAGGCCTAGTTTGTTTGTGTCTTTAGTAAAACCGACATCTTCTCTACTCTGAGAGAAGCAAATAGTTTCTTAAATTTTTCTGCCTCTTTATCAAGACATTTTTTCTTTTTAAAAGATTGCTGCAGAACCACTGGGGATCATTTTGCAGCTTCCAGATGGGCTGTTTCTCAGCATAGCCTTGCAGCCTCTATCTAGACCCCACTGTGTGGAAGATGTTGAGCCAGTCTTTAATGTGTTTTCTGACCACTGGACTCTGCGTTAGATGCTTTCCTAGAGGACCTTGATGTAAAGTGGGAGTTGGCCACAATGTGCTTTAAAGATTCAGGGCTACAGTGCACCTGTCTTGTGAAGCCCTGTCCCTGAAACTCCTTAGGGAGTATGCTCAACTGGAGAGTGAAGTCTCTTTGGATGAGGCATGTCCCCTAAATCCTGCCTAAATTTTTCCATGTGCTTGGTGGCCCACTGCTGCAGTAAATTAGGGCTCTGCTCTTTTTGGAGCCTAGGTGTGGTTGGAGTGCTCCTCACGTCCCCTAAAGGGGGTAACTTGAAAGTACTGGTTGTGTCTCTTTTGGTTGTACGCCGGCAATGGGAGGAGGCCCGGCACCATTTTGAATTTGGCACCATTTTCCAGGCTCCACTGAGTCTTAGTCTCATTCACATTCGGAATATTGCACAAACGTTCATTATTTTCTGGAGCATACTGTCTTCTCAGCTAGTCTCTGGACCCTGCCTTCTCTTCTGCCTTATCCTCAGAATGTGTATTGGGCTCCCTGCTGCTGCCAGTGACAAGGTAACAAACAACATTAACATTTCTTTTTCATACATCCCAGGACACAGAACAGGCTATAAATCATGACCTGTAAATTAAGCCCACTCTCCACTAGGGAAATGTACATAACACTTTATTGCAAACCAGGGTAAAACATCACAAGTGCAGTCCACTTCCGCATTTCTGCATGCAAAGAAACGCAGAAGCTTATAGCTAATTGCATAACACCTCCACCCTCATTCTTTACATACTATTAAAGCAATACCAGTGTGTAAATTTTTAAGAGCTAGATGAGTCTTGTTTTGCAAGAAAACAATATTTTCAGAGCCGGACTTTAAAGCGGTAGTAAACCACAGAGTAAAGTCAAAATGTGCTAGCATGTACCACATATAAGCACATTATGACAGACTTACCTGTGAAACAAATCCCTCCAGCAGTGCCCTGTCACCGCTAACAGAGAATCCATCTTCATATGGTCTTCCTTTCAGATTTGCAGGCTCTGTCCATTTGAATGGCCAAGTCGCAATGACGTCACTCCTGCGCATTGAGGTTTTCATTTTTCACTTGCAGCTTTCAGAGTTTGTAAAAGACCCCCTCAAACCATATTTCTCTTTCCTTCATTGACAGACACAGCTCCTTTAAATCTTGACCGTAGGGTTATCACGCCACCTTCGTCAGAGGACTAGGCAGAACATGTAAAAACAGCAGAACTGCATAGCTCCGCCCAGGGGTTGGTCTCTGGCTATACCCCCTTAGCCTGCTTCCTGGAGCTCAGTTTTTTTTCTGCCCACACCAGATGTGGATCTCTTGGCTTCTTGGCTCAATCAAAAGGTGCAGAGGTTTGTGTCCAGGACAAGAGACCCCTGGGCAGACGCGTCAGGTGTGTTAGTGGCTCCATGGGAGCAGTGCCAGCTGATTTATGCCTTTCCTCCACTCAAACTGTTACCACGTCTGCTATGCAGAGTTGTGGCCGAGGGGATTTCAGTCATACTGATTGCCCCAGATTGGCCTCAACGTCCTTGTTACGCCGACCTAGTACGCCTGGTGGCGGTTGCTCCTTGGTGGTTGCCGATGCGAGCAGACCTCCTATCGCAAGGTCCGATACTCCATCCTGCTTTACCATTGCTGATTTTAATGACGTGGCTGTTCAAAGCCAGTTGCTAAAGGACTGAGGTCTGTTGGACTTGGTAATTTCCACTATGCCGAGGGTGCGGAAATCTTCTTCTCTGAAGACTTATCATCGTACGTGGAAGGCCTACATCTCCATGTGTGAGGAGATGGGGTGGCGTCCGCGCACTTATTCGGTTTCCAGGATCCTATTGTTTTTACAGTGAGGTGGGGATCAGAAACTTGCCTTAAGCACCATCAAGGGACAGATATCAGCCTTGGCTGTCTTTCCAATGCCCCTTAGCATCTCACGCATTGGTAAGCACCTTTGTGCAAGGGGTTTGGCATGTAGTCCCTCCAGTTCGACCACCCTGGTGCTCTCAGCCCTTCAGAAATCGCAGTTCGAGAAAATCAGGGAAATACCCTTGTTTCCCAGAAAGTTGTCTTTTTTTAGTGGCTATTACATATGCCAGGTGGGTTTCTAAGTTGGCGGCCTTGTCTTCAAGTCGTCCTATCTGGTTATCCACAAAAATAAAGCGATGCTATGTCCGTGACCCTCTTTTCTTCCAAAGGTGGTTTTGGCTTTTCATCTTAATGAGGACATTGTATTACCATCTCTTTGTTCTAAGCTGGCACATCCTAAAGAAGTTGCCTTACATTCCCTGGACATGGTCCAGGCTCTGAGGGTATATCTGTCTGCTACGGCTCCCTTCCGGAAGTGGGACTCTGTTTGTTTGTTTCGGTGACCGGTCTGAAAAAAGGTTTAGCGGTCTTGTCGACCACCATTTCCCAGTGGATCCGACAGATTGTGGTCCAGGCTTACGCCTTGAAGGGGCAGGTGCCCCCCTTTCCTGTCACGACCCATTCCACCAGAATTGGGACCTCCTGGGCTTTCCGACATAAAGCGTCTGTTTCCCAGGTGTGTAAGGTGGCAACTTGGTCGCCTGTTCACACTTTTACAAAATTCTACAAAGTTGATGTAAGCGCATGTTCGGATGCTTGCTTTGGCTGCAAAGTTTTGCAGGCGGCTGTGTAAAGGTTGCAATTTACACCTTATTTATTTTTTAAGAAAAGTTAAAATTTTGTTGTAAACACATTTTTGATGCATATGTTGGCCGCAAGTTCTGGTGCGGCCTTTTCAGATGGCAACTCCTCCGTTGGTTGTGGGTGATGTTATGTTTTGCTGTTTCCACCCCTCGTTTTGACACTGCTTGGGGACATCCCCACGGTCAATATTTAAAGGAGCTGAGCTGCAGAAGGCCTCATTTACATGGGGTGTACTAAAGCATACACACAGGTAGGGCCGTGTTTACCTGCATGGGGGATGCACAGGTGTTCTGTGCATCCATGTGCAGGAAGTCCTATTTGTGTCAGTTGGGACATAGCGGCTGCAAGAATCTGACATCTGTGTAGGTGCATGACCCCAAACACAGACCGAGTGAATTCAGGGACAAGTACCCACATGGATGTCAAGTTGGGAACAGTGGCTGTGTCCAAGCAGCTGCTGCAACACAATTGATATGGATGGGACTGCCTGCACAGGAATACATGGAACACCTATGCATTCCCGTGCAGCTGCTATGTGGGCACTAGTTGTGGGGGGGACATTTTGGCAACTAGAGACAGGTAAGTGTGGGGGGGGGGGAGAGCAGAGAAGGAGTGGCAGATGGTGGGAGGATGGGTCACATTTTATATTAAGTGTGCGAAAATATTCCTCACAGATGGGACTTTACCGGACCATGAACAAAAATGATTTTTGTAAAAATGTATTTAAATGTTGATGTTGAACAATACATTGTAAATGATACATTGTATACATGATAAAAAATAGGCACATGGTGAAATAGGACAAGATGCAACCAAATGGAATGACCCAATTCCACTGTCAGAGTGACAGAGAAAATCCAAAGCATTTCAATTGATAGAGTCAAAGTCTTCTTCAGGACCAACGGGTTGAAGAATTCCGGATATGTGTAATTAATGTGTTGTATATTTCAACCAAGAGAGATCCAAGCTCAAAAAGAAAAAGGAGATCAAAGCATCAGAGCAAGTTGGGCGATGGAAAGACTACAGAAGTGACCCCGTTCGGGGATGTGTCCCCCCAAAAGGAGGCTGGAGTGGTTTGGGAAATCACGCCACAGACAAGTTCTATGTCACAAGCTTTTTAAGACTGGTCATTGAGTACAAGAGTTTCATATTGACAAAGTTTGTCCAGAGATCCAAGCCGGTCACAGGTGGTCATAGGAATTAGTCAGAGATTGCATCAATAGAATAAAATAGTCCAGGTACCAAACTGCTAAACCGGTCTGTAAACCTGGCTGCAGATAGCCGGTTAAGCCTTATTGCTGTAATCTGGAGGTCATCTCCCTATATCTCCTCAACTGAGAGATACAGGGAGATGACCTCCAGATTACAGCAATAAGGCTTGGGTGGCTATCTGCAGCCAGATTTACAGACCGGTTTAGCAGTTTGGTACCTGGACTATTTCAAGGCGGCTCGGTTGGGCAAACCGACGTCCATGTACGTCGGTCCGTGCATGCAATGGTGTGGACACGCACGATCGCAGTAAACAAGGAGAACCCCCATTTTTACAGGTGACAAAATTGAGATCTGCTGTTCCTGGGGATTTCTGTGTTGTCTCAGTGAGCCCAGCCCCCACACAGAAAACACCCAGGGAACACAGTTCACCCCTTTGATCACCCCCTAGTTACATAGTTACATAGTTCGTAAGGTTGAATAAAGACACCAGTCCATCTAGTTCAACCTGAGTGTCTACAATTGTCCCTACAATTGTCCCTTGTGCACACTCAAGGAGCCCATAATCCAAGGTCCCCATACATATACTAGAGCCAATTTTGGACAGAAGCCAATTAACCTACCTGCATGTCTTTGGAGTGTGGGAGGAAACCGGAGAACCCGGAGGAAACCCACGCAGGCACAGGGAGAACATGCAAACTCCAGGCAGGTGGTGTTGTGGTTGGGATTCGAACCAGCAACCTTTTTTACTGCTAGGCGAGAGTACTAACCACTACACCACTGTGCCGCTAGTGTTAACCCCTTCCATTTTTTTGGGGCTATTTATTTTAGCAAAAAGTAAAAAATATAGCTTTTTTTTCAAAATTGTCAAATACCACCAAAAGAAAGCTCTATTTGTGGGGAAAATTTAGTTTGGGTACAACGTCGCACAACCGAGCAGTCGTTTTTAACCGTCAGTTAAAGCGACGCAGTGCCGTATCGCAAAAAAGGGCTTGGTCAGGAAGGGGGTAAATACTTCCGGGGCTGGAGTGGTTAATGCTTTCCTGGCCTAGCTTGTCAGTTTAGCTGGACAACCATGTCTGGGTATGTTTGTGCCATCCTTTTTTTTTTTTTTTTTTTTTTCCCCATATTCAAATGATGAATTGAACAGTGCTCCATGAGATGTTCAAAGCTTGAGATATTTTTTTTGTATATCCTAACCCTGTCTGGTGTGTTCATTGGACTTTATGATGTTTATTCACTAAGGTTCTCTAACAAACCTGAGGGCTTCATAGAACAGCTGTATTTATACTGAGATTAAATTACACACAGGTGTACACTTTTTACTAATTGGGTGACTTCTGAAGGCAATTGCTTCCACTAGATTTTAGTTAGGGGTATCAGAGTAAAGTGGGCCACATACAAATACATGCCACACTTTTCACATATTTATTTGTAAAAAGTTTTGAAAACCATTACTCATTTTCCTTCCACTTCACAATTATGTGCCACTTTTTGTTTGTCTATCACATACAATCCCAATAAAATGTATTTACATTTTTGGTTGTAACATGACAAAACAGGGCTATTTCAGGGGACCTGGACAGACTAAAGTGATTGTAAAGTCTTGTTAAAAAAATAAAAATACTTGCCTTCTCTGTGCAGTTGGTTTTTCACAGAGCATCTCGGAGCCTCCTCTTCTTGGGTCCCTCTTCGCTGCTCCTGGCCCCTCCCTCCTGACGAGTGCCCCCATAGACCAGCAGCTTGCTATGGGGGCACCCAAGCCGAGTCAGAGCTCTGTGTATCTATTCCGGCATGGAGCCCCGAGCCGGCTCTGCCACCTCTCTCCCCTGATTGGCTAACTGACTTTGCTGCGGGAGCCAATGGTGCTGCGGCTGTGCTCCAGCCAATCAGGAGGAGAGTCACGGTTGACCAAGGGAATCATGGACATCGCTGGATAGAGAAAGGGCTTTAGGGTAAGTATTAGGGGGTGCTGGGGGGCCTGCAACACACATAGAATGCATTCAGATAAAAAAACCTTTTGCCTTTACAACTCCTTTTAACATATGTTACCGTGTGTATTAATGTGAAGGTTCAGATCAAAAACCTCACGAGTTTGGAACATTTCTACCACATATTGAACATAGTTCCCGATTGGCCACAGGGCCTAAAGCACAGAGGAGAGGCCTGGATATATCTTGGCTACCGGAACATATACCACCGCAATATAGAGCTGCGTGATTTTGGCTGAAATGAGAAACGCTATTTTTTTTCCTTAGAATAAAGATCACGATTCTCGCGGTGTAACTTTCACATTATACAAAAAAATTTGGCTAACTTTACTGTTTAGTTTTTTAAATTCATTAAAGTCTAGTTTTCTCTGCTAAAAAAAAAAAAATTATGTATTATATCATGTTTGGGTGTTCCAAGTAATTTTCTAGCAGAAAAAGATTTTTACTTGTAAGCAACAAATGTCAGAAGAGGTTTGCTCTTTAAATGGTTAAATTTCCTTCATTTACACTCTGGGTTCTTTCCTTTTGATAAAAGAACGAAAAGATACTCTTGTTTCTACTTATTTGCTGTGTTGTGATAAAACTTGGCAGGTTGCCTGGATTTATTTATTTTTTCCAGCTGTGAGAACTCTCTGCACTTGTTAAAAAGAAGAATCGCGCCATGCTGTTTTGAAGATCGGGAAGGGAAAAGGATTGCGATTTTGATTCTTAAGGATTAATTGTGCAGCTCAACCGCGATAGCATTTTATAATTCAACTCCACTAGAGCAGTGTTAAGAGATACTTGTGCTATTGTCTGCCATTCCTCCATGTCAAATCTAGAGCCCAGGTCCCGTTCCCATTGGGTCATATAAGGAAGTTTGCATACCGGGATCATCGGAACTCATACAGGATAGATATATGACCTTTTTTTTTTTTTCCAAGTGTGGAAGCTCTACAAGAATACTCAAATGTTTTGGGAGTAGCCAGACCCTTCATTTTTTTCGGTTTGGTCTTTATCAAAGACATATTTGATGGTAACTAAAAATGTCGTGCGGGGCATATGTAGGCTATTTTGGAAACAATCAAGAGAATAGGGTTCAGTGCCTTGAAGGAAGTCTCCTATCTGCAGTAACTCCTTAGTTTCCTACTGCTAAAATTACCACAGTTGCAGGCCCGGGGGAAGTTCCTAGGTTATTAAATAGAGGAACAAGTGGTATATGGAGAGAATGTAGACCCATGTTATACCTACATTTGTCCCAGACCACAAGAGATAGCTTAATTTTATTTCTAAGTGTTGTCTTTGTGCACGAAGATATATTTGCCTGGTATTATCATTTTGCCAGTGCTGGTTTCTGTTTCTTGGAGGTAGTGCTTTTAAATTCAGCAGTATTATTTTGTCTTATTAGCTATGATTAAGGCCCTTTGTGTGCAGAAACGTGTAAGTAGACTAAACTTGTGATGTTTTTCACTGGTTTGCAGTAAAGTGTAATGTAATGTACAGTTCCACTGCTTAATTTACAAGATTTATGTATTGAGCGTATGGAAATGCCAGCCACAGCACCTATTCTCCCCACATATCCTGTACACACCTGGGTAGAGTGTGGTGAGTTTAGTCTGCTGTATAAATCTTTGACTACCTGGGTACCTATAGATGAATGGACACTAGCAGAAACCAACAGACAAGAAGTCCTCCCCTATAAAACCCCTTCCATACAGAAAGTACTTTTTTCACCAGTGTCTGAAGGTGATGGTCACTGATATGCAACTCTCTGAATGATAATACTAGATTCTGACTGCTGTGTCTCTGGCTGGTGGGATCGCTCATTAAGATGTCCATCAAGCCCATGTCCAGCTCCTCCAGCAGCCATTATGACACCTCCAGCAGCAGGTACTCCCTGGGCAGCGCCCTCCACTCTGGCAACAGCGGTTGTGGCAGTGGTGGTCTGTCCAGCAACAGGGTGGTCTTCACCTCCCCAGCTGTCTAAAAGTCCTCCTTGGAACAAAAGAGTGGGAATCTCTGTAACCGCACGTCTGTGTAATCCCTAGAATTTTAGTGTGCATGGTATGACTAAGCTCTGAGGGGTGGAGTGAAACAGGTTGGGGGCATGGCCTGGTTGGAGTGCAGGCTGAGGTTGGCACTCATACACCGATTGTAGGGACTACATGGATGTGCGGTTACAGGAATCCACCTCTTTTTGCTCTGAGTCACAACAGGAGCTGGGACAAGCTTCATCCCGCACCAGCACTCCCAGTGGTGGATGTTTGAGGATTTATACACCCGACTCAAACAGAGCCTGAGTGGCACACGAAGTTGCATTGGGTCGTTACAAGTCCTCCTCGGTCAGGCTAAGAAGCAGCTTCCCCCCAGTCCAGCCCTAGGTCACTGTGGACTTCACCCTGTCAGATGCCGTCAACCTTGAGTACAAAGCCAACAGGACCACCAAGAAGGCTGAGATGCAGGAGCTCAACAACAGGTTCGCCAACTTCATAGACAAGGTCTGCTTCTTGGAGCAGCAGAGCAAGATCTTGTTGCTTGAGCTGGAGCAGCTGAAGGGCAAGGGTACCTCCAGGGTGGGGGATCTGTATGAAGAGGAGATGATGGACCTTATCAGGCAGGTGGACCTCCTCGCCAAGGAGAAAACCAGGGTGGGATGGAAAGGGACAACATGACCGGTTACCTGAGAGAAAAGCTGCAAGATGTAATGATTCAGAGGGAAGAGGCTGAAAGCAACCTGCAGTCAGAATGTTGATAATGTATACCTGGCATGTATCGATTTGGAACGCAAACTGAAATCCCTCCAAGAGGGGATCATCTTCCTGAAGAAGTTACATGAGGAGGAAATCTGTGAACTTCAAGCTCAAATCCATGAACACATACATATAGACCTCATAGCCACATTGCAAAGTGTCCGTCAACAGTATGAGAACATTGCTTGCTGCTAAGAACTTGTAAGGTGCCAAGGAATGGTACAAGTCTAAATTTGCTGATCTGTCTGAAGCTGCTAAACGCAACAATGAAGCATTGCACCAGGCTTGGCAAGAGGCCAATGAAAACCATCGGCAGATCCAGGCTTTGTGAGGTGGACGCAATGAAAGGAGGAGATGGCCCACCACTTGCGCGAGTACCAGGATCTGCTCAATGTAAAGACTGATCTTGGTATCAAGATTGCCAGGAGGGAGAAGAGAGCAGAATTAGCAATCCAGTTGCTTCCTTTTTCCACCCCAAGCTTGAGAGAACCAAACCTTGACTCTCACCCAGTAGAGAGACATTTTAAAAGAACGCTTCTGATTAAGACCATGGAGACCAGAGATGGACAGGTCTTTAATGAGCACCATGATTACTATGGGGAGTGAAGACGTCCTTTGGAGACTGAGCAAATCTTGGCCAGCAACATTTTCTTGTCCCTTGTGTTTTGAACCTTGATGAAAACAAGCATTCAAGTGCAGGAAATAAACCTCCTATAGAGATGCGGTTGGTGGGTTGCATAATCTCCAGCTTTGGAGGAACTTAATGTCCCAGCGTGCCTCTTGCTGGATGTGCATTCTGGAACTCGTGTTTCACCACAGCTTGAGAGCTGCAGGTCTGGTTGGCCTGCTACATAGACAAATTAGCCACTGGATTTACAAAGCGTGAAGTCCATATTGAATGATAGTGGTCTAGTTTACAGACAATATAAGAGCAATGTTGTGTCACAAAACTGTTTTATAAAAGTCCCAAGAAAGCTTTTTTTTATTATTTTTTTTTTTCTTCCAAGCAACCTTTTCAAAGCTTTAATAAAACTAAAAAAATAAATAAAAATAAACTAGACATAAATAAAAAAAAACATGACTGAATGGTCAACATCTACCATTTTAGCATTTAAAAAGTACTTTACCAATATTTCCAGCCAGTATAATATGGTGGTAGTAACTGAAGGTGTTAACCCATGGTACCACTTTTCCATTTCATAGAGAGAAAAGAAAGATAATCCTAATCGTGGGAATGTGAATCCTCGTAAAATCCGCACGCGAAAAGATGAATGGGAGAAGATGAAAATGGGCAAGGAATTTGAGGAACAGAAAGACACTCTTTCAAATGCAGGGTAAGGGTTTTGACCTTTTTATTAAATATAACTAAAGGCTAAACTTTTAAAAAGCCCAGTTTTTTTCCTAGCTGTACCCCATTCAGCAGATTTTCCTTCACTTTTAGGAGATATAACAGGAGTAGAAAATCTCTGCAAAATGAACAAGTGCCCCCCAAAGATTTTCCCACTATTCCTATTCTGCTGCCAACTCAAATTGTTATATTTCAGCAACACCTTATGTTTCAGTGACAATGGTCACCAGGACAAACAAAGGGGGTGAATTTTGCTAATGGAGACACAGACCGCAATAATAGCATCAAAGGGCTTCTATCTCCTCACTACGTCATTTGTCTTCAAGTGGTTGTACCGGGATGATGTCTGCAGCTGCAGACATCAGCCCAGTATCATATTTTTTAGCGCAGACGGTCAACTCCGGTCATCCCCACCCACTGCCTTCCGTGGCTTGCTCAGGATCTCCCATCCCACCAGGAGCTACTAACTGGCACATCTGCCGGCTAGTCTGAGACCCAAAGAAAGCCAGAATCGACTTTGATTCTGGGTTACCATAGCGGAGACCCAATGACATGACATCACTTGCGGTTTACAAGCATGTTAACGGCGCCATTATTTGAAAATCTGAATCATTCAAAAATGGCAATCTTGCCACTTTGAATGCTTTTAAGTGCATCCTCCTTTAGAAGATCCCCAGATCCCTCCATAAAGAGTTTTGTGCCTTTTGCTGTCCCGTATGTTAACATTCCTTGTGACAGCAATAAAAGTGATAAAAAAATAATAATTTAAAAGCCAGCCGTATAAAAATCTAAAATTAATAATTAGAAAAAAAATTAAAGTGCCCCTGCCCCTCCATGCTAGAGCGCAAAGGTGAACGTGTGCGTTGGTCCTACAAGCACCCAAACAGTGATTGTCCCCCACATGAGGTATCGCCGTGAACGTCAGATCATGGACAGTAATTCTAGCACTAGACTTTCTCTGTACATCAGTGGTAACCTGTAAAGGCTTTTAAAGTGTCACCTATGGATAGTAAAATTTAGGTAGATTGACGTCTGTGTGCGGGTGTGCGCAATTTTAAAGTGTGACATTTTTGGTATCTCTTTACTCTGCATGACATCATCTTTTATATGTCTAGAGAAAAGTGCTGATATCTCTGGTCTCCTATCAGAGATGTCAACGGGGAAAATGTGAGCAAGGGGACTATCACAGGGCACAAATAATATTTAAAAATGGTTAAGACAAAAGCATTAATTAATATAAAAACAATTTATTCAAAATACAAGAATATATTATCTCAAGATATGAGTCACATATTTGTAGAAACGGGTGGGGTAATTCTCGACTAGTTTCGCTTCACAGCTTCTTCAGGATATTACCTACATCTCTCCAGCCTTGTCCCAGCACCAGGCCAGATCCAACGGTGAGAGAAAGAGGAGAAAGTCTTACCCGGCGACTGGGAGGGGAAATTTCCCCAAACGCCGACCCGGATCAAGATATGAATGCCCTTGTTTGGTTATTGAGGGGACATGGGTCCCGGAGGTACATAGGTGGTCTGAATAGACCAATGATGGTAAATACAGGGAGTATAGGTGGGTAGCGAATGGAAAATAATTTCCCATTAAGATCGGTTGGTTAACATACACAGTCTATGTTCAGATAGAACAGCCAATACCGCACGACACTGTAAAAGCCCTGTATGCCCTCTGGGTCTGGTCGACACATGGACCCGGAGGGGATACAGGGCTTTTATAGTGCATTAATATCTGGATCCGGGTCAGTGTTTCCCCTCCCAGTCGCCGGGTAAGACTTTCTCCTCTTTCTCTCACCGTTGGATCTGGCCTGGTGCTGGGACAAGGCTGGAGAGATGTAGGTAATATCCTGAAGAAGCTGTGAAGCGAAACTAGTCGAGAATTACCTCACCCGTTTCTACAAATCTGTGACTCATATCTTGAGATAATATATTCTTGTATTTTGAATAAATTGTTTTTATATTAATTAATGCTTTTGTCTTAACCATTTTTAAATATTATTTGTGCCCCGTGATAGTCCCCTTGCTCACATTTTCCCCGTTGATCTCTCTGATAGGAGACCAGAGATATCGGCACTTTTCTCTAGACTTCCTCACTGGGATGAGGGTGCACACTATTAAGTTACAGTCTATTACACCCTGAAGCCATTTATTATTCTATCATCTTTTATATATTACAAAAAAAAATTGGGTTATGTATTTTTTTTTTTTTGGGATAATATTTTAAAAATTAAATTGTTTTCCCACAAATTGCATTTAAAAGACTGCTGTGCAAGTACCACGTGACATAAAAACAAATTGCAAAACCCACCAACTTATTCTCTAGGGTCTCTGCTTTAAAAAAAAAGAAATTCTAGCAAAAAAAAAGATGATTTTCACATGTTTTTAAAATATATTTTTCTGTTTTGTACATTTTTAGATTTCAATTAAATCAGAATGGAACCATAAGTCCTATAGATGGGGTTGATATATCTCTCTATCCCCCACCGCCTCCAAATGATGATATTATTCCAAGCCCACCACCAGTTTCTGATGATTCTCTGCCGCCTCCACCTATGGATTTTAGGTAAACATTATTTATTGGCAGTCATTTCATTTAGGTTCCAGCCTGAGTAGTATTAAACCCAAAAGCAAACATATTTTATATTGCAGCTTACCAGGTCTTAGATGTGATGGCTACATTTGTTTTCTTATTCAGCCTGCCTTCCTTGCAGATGTATCGGTTTACAGAGATGAGACAAAGCATTTAACACTAGCAGGGGTGCTTACAATATTCATCTTTTATAGACCGACAATGCTGATGTCTAAAGGTGCGCATTCATGCAGAGTGGGGGTGCTTTTATACAGGGTGTGTGTTACTGGTCAGATCACCAGAGGTTAAAAAAAAAAAAAAAAAAAAAAAAACTAATGGTGCCACCACATCTAAGGATCTCTCCAGAAACTTTTACTTTGTGAGTCTTTTTCAAACTTTATTGCAGCTTTTTACCTTTCTCTGTTCTAACCAGACAGATTCTTGTTTTACCATGCTCTATTTAAAACAGACTGGGAAATTGTTAGAATCCAACTTTATTATTATCACCTGAGCAATTTCAGTGTTATAAGACCCAGGAGCACCATCTGTATTTCTCTAGCTTTTAAATCTAGCCATATATTTTACAATTTTCTTGCACGATTTTGCTTTAGATTCATCAAAACCATATAATATCAGGTCAAACCTTGAAGGTAAATGTAAAGGAAATTTAAAATAAATTTGTATAATGTATGGCCAAAATGAAACTCCTGTTGTAATAGGTGAGCCTAGAGCTTGATTTCCAGCTCTCTACAGATATCTGGGAAAAATCTGTGAGCTAGTCGCAGGGAATTAGAGCACTGTGTACAGGGAATTAGAGCGCTGTGTACAGGGAATTAGAGCACTGTATACAGCACTCCCAAATGCCCTGCCCATTGAAATGAATGGACAGCGCATCCAAAGCGCCTGAAAAGTGCTTTGGAAGCGACGCAACACAGGCGTTTGTAACCCCTTTTTTGGGGTTAAAAGCGCCCCGCTAGCGGCCGAAAAGTGGTGTAAAAGCACCGCTTACACAGTGCTAAAGCTCCACTAAAATGAACGGTGCTTTAGCGCTAACAATCGGCGCTCACAGTCTGAAAAAGGGGTCTAAGTACGTCCCCAGATTCCCTTGTCTTCCATGAAAAGCCTTTCTAATCCTGTCAGGTTGCTGATTGAACATTTCACTGAAGTTGATGTAGTTGGTGGTGTTCATGCATAGGACACAATGGCAGGACTGTAAAGAGTTTGAAGAGCGATCATACAGTGACAGACAGGCTTTCAGACAATTTCTGTTGAGGAAATGAAGGAAAGTATAAGTACATTAATAAGTTCACAATGGCTAAAATAACTATATTTTGTTAAACTGTACAGTGTATATAATGGATCAAGTAATATAAGTGGGTAAAGTAGAAGTTTTGTTGAATGCAGCTCCAAGTTGTCTGCTGACCTTGCTACTGATAGCACAGCCACACAACTGAATGTTTTTAGCTTATGTGGAACAATACTTAAGGCAGTGATTGTCAGCTTATGAGCTCAATGGGGTCTCAAATGCAGCCTCTGACATCGCCAAAGGGCTGCACATAACGTTCAGTATACTGTATGTGTTGTTTAAGAGGACTGTCGGAAACTGCAGCCCTAATAGAGGAAATAAGGGTCAGAGAGTGTGAACATGCTACATTTTTGGCTGGGAATATGCTACAGAAGACAGTACAAAACTGGGAACATGTTAAATGAGGCTAGTAGAAATCCATGCTTTTACCCTAATCAGTGTTCTCACTACAGCCTGCTGAGGTCTGAGGGTCGCATATCATATAACAAAGGGTCGCAGGTTGAAAGCCAGGGACTTTAAGTGCTTAATTTATAGTGAGGTATTTTTTCTCCAATAATAATTGCTTTCTACATTTTTGTAGGGCAATTTCTATGCCTTTTGTTTAGAGGGATGCATAGTGACCAGAACTGTTTTGGAAACCCATGTTCTGTTATTTTCAGTAGGTGCCATATTTTGCGTATACATTCATGCAGTTATACGTGGTACCAAGTTATGCTTTCCCTATTACCCCTTCACTAAATAGACATTTTATAGTCACTGGAGACAGATGTACTCAATACTAACCAATCGGTGTACTCTATATATAGGAAGCAAGGTATATCATTGGCATGTGTTTATTGAGAACTAGTTAGGTTATACTTGATAAAGTGTATTAGCCCCGTTCACATCAGGCCGATTTGGCATGTCAAATCGCCGCCTATTGCCAGTAATGGCATCGCCCGAATCAGTACAATGCTGACTTTTCGGGGATGCGCTGATTCCCAAAAGTAGTTCCTGCACTACTTTTAGCAACTTTGGGGGCGTTTTCAATAGACATCTGTGCAGGAACCTGCACAGATGTCTCTGAAATCGCTCCCGAAGTTGGACTAAAATACGGTTTTGAAATTGTGCGACCTTCTACAGTGCTGTTACAGCTGTTTTGCATTTGGAACAATTTAGCCTTGAGTAGCTATGTAGTAGCGAATTTCTAATAGTGCATGTGGTTTTCATTCAGTAAAGTCCATTGATTCCAAAATCAAATGTTAAAAGTAAAGGAAAACTTGAACTACTTTCAAATGACATTCAAATATTCCAAGAATTTTCAAAATTTTTGAAATTCAAAAAATATTTGAAATTCTACTAGTTTACCCAGCTTTAGATTTTGACTGAAGTGAGTAAAATCAATAATTGCAGCGTAAAAATAACTAAAGTTTTATTTACACCATCAGCTTACCTGGAACTACTAATCGAGCAAGCTTAGTCAGCCCAGCCCACCCACCTCCAGCACCTCCCATAAGTTCTCCAATCGGAAGACCCAGTTTTTCCCCTCCTCTGGCTCCTCCACCACCACCTCCAGCTGGAATATTCCCAGACCCTTCCTACCTTCCTCCCCCAAGTCCACCAGCATGCCCTCCTATGCCTGGTTTTCCTGCTCCCCCTCCACCTCCTGTGCCTTCAGTGATGGATTATGCTCCTGCATCCCCTCTTCCTCCTCCAGCTCCTCCTACTGGAGGGCCACCTCCACCTCCTCCACCACCACCACCACCTGGTCCACCACCTCCTGGTCCTCCTCCTCCCCCAGCTTTTCCCAAAATAGAAGGAGAATCTTTGACGCCAAAAGCAAAAACCAGCCTGCCACCAGAGAGCGATCCGAGGAGCGACCTTTTGTCTGCAATCCGTCAAGGTAAGTGTTTCAAGTGTTTCTGTAAATGTTTGCTATTGTATGACAAAGATATTAAAGTATAAATATTCTTTAATGCAAAATAAATAAATCTGCAGTGGATCTTGCATGATCCTAGGATAATGATTTTAATATGATTGTATGTGAATAATATTAAATTTCATATACCGTAAATACAATCCCAGAACTGTACAACTCTCTATTCCAGATATTCATTCTTTTCTCATAAAGTTCACTTTAGTAGAACTGGAGATGTCAAATGCCTAGAGAGTGCTTAGTTTTGTGATTTCTTTCTTTGCTTCTTCTCATTCTTGCTTGATTTGAGAAATGCATAGCTAGTACAGTATAGTGAAACTTGGCTAATAGGTGAGGAACTGCTATTACACATCCAGTACACCAGAATTTTGATTGTTGGCACAAGCTTTGCAGACAGCAATGTGCAGCTGGTGAGGCCAGACTACATCCCAAAATATAAAATTAATAGTTAAAAAGTTTCACTTTCTTTTATACAACTGATCTGATGGAAGACTCCCAGATAGCATGTCCTGCCATTGTCCTGACATTTGGACAGAATTACCAGATACAGAGCACTGTATCCTGGAATGTAGACTAAGGGCAGACTATATTCCACTTTCCAAGAAACCGAATATACATGCAAGTTTCAAGGGCTGGGGTTCTGGAGAGTTCATAAGGGTTTTATTAAGGATATATGTTATGTACTGACAACCTTATGGTGCCATCTGTTTTTTTTTTCCAACAATTGTTTACTTGAAGATAACGCAGCAAAAGTAATAAATAAAAGAAGTAATATTTTGTATGTATTTTGAAGACATGGGCATTACCAAATTTTTCACAACAAAGTTTACAAAATTGTATGAAAAGAAGCCTAGAGTCTGTGAGTAAGGCAAATTGGGAGATTCTACTTGGTCAATGAGGAAAGAGACAGCCTGGGAATCTTAGAAGAATAGGAAGATACAGTAGATAAAGGAATAGTGAAAGACAAAAAAGAAGGGGTAGTGGGTGACAGTGCTAGGAATAAATGGAGGTCTTTTGGCGAGAGGTTGTTCTGGGGTAGTATGAGGGGCACAATGTTAAAATTAGCTGAGGCATGAGTGATTTGCTAAAAGCAGGGCAAATTAAATTCTAGGTCCCCAGATTGTTTGAAATTTAGACTATTTGAGATCTTTTCATGCACTAGCAAAAGATTCACCCAGCTTATACATATTAACAAATATTAAAGTGTTACTAAACCCACAACCGTAAAATCAGTCTGTATATGCAGTAAAGTATGCCTGTTATACTTACTGCGGAACCTAAAAGGGTTAATCCTCCACATTGTGTATAAAGGCTGTTTGATCCTGTCTTCTCTGATCCTCCCCTACTTCCACTGTCCCCAAATAATTTAACACAGTCTATGGAGTTAGGCTGCACAATGCTCAGTTTGATGTGTATTGCTAGAGAGGTTTTTTTTTTCTTGGGAGGATGCATGTGATCAGCACAGGACCAATCAAACCTGTCCAGACAGAGGGTCAGGGGTCTTGCAATCTCATAGGAGAGTCAGAAAACGCCTCCTACAAGCTTTAACCAGTTCTTGGCGGGACACTGATACAAGTCGCAAGTCTGCTATATACTGCTGATGAGAAAAGGTATTTAGCAGTTTATATTTACTAAACTAATTGCATTTCCATGTTCTGTGTACTATGGTAGACCAGACATAGTGAATGTAGGGTCCTGGGTTTAGTAACACTTTAATCCTGTCTTTTTTACAGGCCGTCACCAGGATTAGTTTGCCATTTTTTGTTGGTTCAGAGTTAAACTATGGACAGTATAGTTGGGGAGGGCAATGAATGGATTTTTGGGAGTTTCTGCATGGAAGAGTATAAGTCCAAACCTCTTGAATCAGAAGGAGGTTGATTTAGGACAAGACCACCATACAAAAGTTTTTTTTTTTCATACATAATTTTGTGTACAGTCTCACCCACCAGTACATGTCATATAGCACATTTTAAGCCAGGATACAGGCAACAAAAGACATTTTACAAAACAAATCCGCCAGGTGTAGTATAAACGTTATGGATTTCATGCACGTCTATTCATGTAAATGTAATTAATAATATACTTTACCTTTTTTAGATTTACTTTAAATTTTTATACCTTTTTTATTTATGAAGGAAAGCCTAATCACATGTCTTCCTTCCAACCCCAGTAATATGCAAGTCTTCTCATTTATAAGATCACAAGTTCTTTAACAGTGACGTTGAGCAGTTCCAAAGCTACCTCCACTTTGAAGTCAAACTTTTAAAAACAAACAATGAGATTAGCACTAATCATGGAAGGAGGGGGAGGAAACCTTTTCAAACTTTGTTCTGACGTGATGTGTTTCCATATATATTCAAAATATTTTTTCAGTGTAGACTGTAAGTGTTTAGTAGGGTCTGTTGCCATCAATAGATAAACTGTGTTACATGATGTGTTTTTGAGTTTTATCAAGGGTTTTACCTTGCATTTTTACACTGAGGTTAATTTTTTTTTTAAAAAGCATAGAAATGCACTTAAACACATTCTCAATGCCATCCGTGCCCAAAATGTCATATGGATGAAGCTCAGTAGAGACTGTAGATTGTTTTTCTATTTTGGATTCCCAACAGCAAACTTGTAACTTCACTTAAAGCAAAAGAAGATGCCTGATTACATTTTTCAAATACCTTCGAAACCTGTAATGGCTAAGCTTTATATTTCTGGCTGCTGTACCAAGCTTTTAAATCCGTGTATGCTATTTAGGCTTGGTGTATAAAATTCTGTATTTTAGAGAAAGCCCGATAAGGTTTGCTTACTAAAGACCTCAGACAATTTACAAGATAACTCGGACAGACCAGACAACAGGGAGGTGTTTGTAAAACACACTAAAGGAATCGAGCTCTTGTTAAGAAATAGCTGTAGAAAAAAAGGCATCTCATGCTCAAATGCATGAATTCCAGTTTGACTGACAAGAGGATCCAATGTAGCCGTTGGACTTGGCAGTAAATGGCAGTAGTGCATATGGAAAGAGGTTTGGTAGTTGGTATTTCATGAAATGTATATGAGCACAGCAGGAATGACAGCTAAAATATATATGATACTTCTTTACCAGTGACTAGACACTAAAAAGTCTGGATGCTGTGGAATCTGTTTAACGCCACAGTCCAAAAAGCTTTAGTTTAAAATGAACGAATGTCACATTGGGGTTCTCTTCCCACTGACCTAGGTAGTGGAGTTTCCCTACTTTCCTTTACAGTGAGTAAGAAAGTGTCCTTTACTTGGCACAGGAAAGGCAAAGATTTGGACAATTAAATTGACCAAATATGGCCATGTGACCATATTAGCTCAATGATGTCACCAGCATCGCTGCCTCTTTGTTAGGTGCTGCTGCAAGGTGGGGAATTCTCCAGCTGCAGCTGATTGGGGCTGCTATAGTGGGATGGCTTCCCACAAACCTTAGCTCATCACTAGTTGATAGGAACATAGACATATCTTCAAAATCTCATATTATTTTCATAGCCATGAAGTCCAGACAAGAGCCTTGCCATACAGCAGTTAGGTGATGCACTGGGTAGTTCATTGATTCTTCCTTTCATTGTGTAACTTTTCTCTGGGATTTTTTTTCTGCGGAGACCTTCAAACAACAGTTTGGTTGGGAGACAGGCTGGATAAACTAGATCCAGTGGTCACCCCAGTCCGGCCAACGAGCACATGCAAACATTTAGCTAAGCACTAGTTTGGCTGTGACAAATCCCATCCTGGACCAGGATAGCTGGCGAGTTGAAACATCTTGAAGGGGCACATATGACCAGATGCTTGAAGTCTGTGTCAGTGTTACCCTGGCCGGCAGCACCCCCACTTCGGTGGAGAAGAGGACCTGTCTTACTGTGCTACTTGCTATCTCTCCTTAACTGGTAAGTAGATGGGGCCCCCCCTTTCCCTTTGGCACGGTGTGCTCTCCTTGGGGTGATCCATCCTCCCCTTCAGGCCTGAGCTTGTGGTCTCCTTGCCCCTTTCTCCCAACAGTCAAGAATCAGAAGAACTGTGTCTGTCCATAAATTTAGAGAAAGCGATTTTACGATCATTAACAAAAATCAAGTTTTTCTAGTCCATGAGCAGGTGGAGCCTGTCTTTTATACAGGGACTGGCCCCATCCGAAAAATATTTTACTCCTAAATGCCTTGCTCAACCATATCCCGTTGAGAAGAATTTCCTGCAAAAGTGGCCAGTTCCTGTGGTAGATTCTGAATTTTTTTTTGTCTTAACAAGACATTCGTGGGGCTGTAGAACATAATCCGGTGTTTAAGGATCCTGTGGACAAGAGGCTAAAGGCCCTTAAGGCTTTTTTTTCCTTAGCAGGCCCCACCATGGGATCTGTGATTTTTCTCCATAGCAGTCTGCCATTCTTCTGTGGCAGTCTACCATTGCTGTCTGGATTAAATACCAGTTCCATCCTACAGGAAAGCCTATTGCATGAACAACTTGTTGGACATATTTCATCAGATATCCAGGATGAGTCTTCCTTCCATCCATTTGTGCAGGATCCTTTGGTGTAAATGCTGGTCAGCTAGGCTCCCATGCAGCAAGCGTCTTGGGCAATTACCCTTTAAAGGCAAACACTTGTTTGGTACTTCCTTGGATGTGTACATTAAAAGGTTACAGGGGGTAAGGGTACTCTCCTTCCCCAGAGAAAGAAGGTTTACACCATGTAGAACTTCTACATCATAGGTTAGTAATGGTTTATTTTGCCCCTTTTAGTTTTCAAGTTCCAAAACTAAGGCAGAAACATTTTTTTTTTTTTTTAACAAGACATGGCCCTCCAAACTGGCCAAGGCCCTTTCCAAGGTTTGTTAACAGTGATGGGGTTGTGTCACTTCTCTGAGTGGAGGAATGTCTGAGATTTTCTGCCCCCCTAGAAGGCTGACAGGTGCCTGGGTCAGAGTACCATTTTGAGGGTATACAAATTGGAGTTTCACAATTTGCCTCTTGTCTCAAGGGGTAATTACCTCTGAACTGACAGAAGAATGTTTTCAAAGCTTCTACTCAAACCTCTTTTCTGGTTTTATTGGAATGCTTTCTTGGAAATCAGCAGTACCAATTTGTCTCCCTCCCCATTGGCCTTCTCTTGAGCTCTCGGGTTTTCACCAAGGTGTTTGTCTTGGTCTTTGCTCTGCTACATGATCAGGGGATTCATATTTTGGGTTACTTGTCCCATTTACTTTTAAAATATAAGGCCGCATTGTCTCCTGCATGGAGGGTTTTCAACACAGCTAGGGTGCCCCATATTTATGCGAACGTGGAAAGTTCTCACAATGGGTGCAAGCCTGTTGGGCTGGGATGCAGTTCTCCATGCCCTTTCTACAGGGGACTTGGTCACTGGAGGAAGCTAGCCCTTCTATTCTAGAGCTCAGAACAATTTAGTTGTCCATTCAAAGCTGGACCCCTCAATTGTGAGGCATTCAACCAGAATCCTTTTGGACAATACAACTACCATGGCCTACATCAACCCTCAAGGAGGCACACCACACAAAAGGAATTGGACTTGATACTGTCTTGGGTAGAATTGCAACCTCTGGCCCTGTCCATTGTCTAGACCCCAGGTGTGGAAATTTGGCAGATTATCATCTGGATCTGGGGGGGTGGATGCTCTGTTTACAGGTGTTTCAACCCCTTTGATGCAGTTGAGAGACACTGGATGTGAGTCTTCTGGCATCCAGATTTAATAGCTGGATAGGTTTGTTACAAGGTCCAGGAACTCTCAGCTATTTTCAGTGGACATCTGATCCTTTGTGCCCCTCCAGTCTGCTCTTCAGGATTGAGATGGAGGGCAATTCCGGTGATTCTCACTTTATAGAAGCACCCTTTGAATCCTGTCTGACCTCACCCACTAAGGTGGCTTTTCTTTTGTATTTTATCACAGAGGCATTGAGGGTCTCTGAATTAACCGCTTTATCCTTTAACCACTTGTCAACCGGCGCATGCTGATGTACGTCGGCAGAATGGCACGGACAGGCAAACGGGCATACAGGTATGTCCCTTTAAATTTGCCGCCATGCCATCACGTGTGTGGCGGTCGGAATCTCCGTGAGTCCGATTGCGGGGCCTGTGGACTCGATCGTTACGGGGATACCTGCGATCGCCTCATGGGGCGGAAGAACGGGGAGATGCTTGTTTATATTAGCCTCTCCCCGTTCTGCCTAGTGACAGTGTCACTGATCTCTGTTCCGTGTGATCGGAGCAGAGATCAGTGAGGTGTCATACACAGCCACACCCCTAGGACACACTTAACCCCTACAATGCCACCTAGTGGCTAACCCCTTCACTGCCAGTGTCATTTACACAGGAGTCAGTGCATTTCTATAGCACTGATTGCTGTATAAATGACAGTGGTCCCAAAAATGTGTAAAAAAATGTCCGATGTGTCCACCGTAATGTTGCAGTCATAATAAAAATTGCTGATTGCCGCCATTACTAGTAAAAAAAAATTATTAATAAAAATGCTATAAAACTATCCCCTATTTTGTAAACGCTGTAACTTTTACGCAAGCCAATCAATAATCGCTTATTGCGATTTATTTATTTTTGTTACCAAAAATATGTAGAAGAATACGTATTGGCCTAAACCGGGGGAAAAATATTTTTTTATATATTTTTGGGGATATTTATTATAGCAAAATGTAAAAAATAATGCTTTTTTTTTTTCAAAATTGTCACTTGTTTTTGTTTATAGAGCAAAAAATAAAAACTGCAGGGGTGATCAAATACCACCAAATTCTTTCCCATTTGTGGGAAAAAAAGGATGTCAATTTTGTTTGGCACGTTGCACGACCATGCAATTGTCAGTTAAAGCGACGCAGTGCCGAATCGCAATGTGCTCTGGTCTTTGGCCTGCAAAATGGTCCGGGGTTTAAGTGGTTAAGGAGCCATTGTTAGTGTTCCACCAAGGACAAGTTAGTCTTGAGACCAAAAGCCTTCCTCTTGAAGGTGGTCTCTTCCTTTCACCTTTACCAGAACATTGTTCTTTGTTCCTTATATCCAGATCTGAAACATCCAAAGGAAATTTTTCTCCAGTCTTGACATGGTTAGCACTGTGAGAATTTACGTCTCCGCTTACTGCCTCTTTTAAGCAATCAGATCCCCTCTTTATACTTTCTGAGAGTTCTCACTGAGGTCACCCTACTTCTCGCTAAACAATTGCCAGATGGATCAGAAAAGATGTCATTCGAGCCTTTAGTCTGGAGCCCCGATAGCAGCTCTTTGGCACTTTTAATGCAGCCCTTGGGGACCCTGCAGGCCATAATCTTTGTTTCCCTATTGCCCTGGTATAGTAGTGATTTTAAGCACCATTGTGTAATATGTCTCCAGTCTGACTTGTCTCGTGAAGCATGTTCCCAGTGTCCATCATCTCCTGTAGCATGTTCATAGTCTCTGACAGCATCTGACCATCTCTTGTACCGTGTCTGCAAGCTCTGGCCATCTCCTGTATTATGTCCACAGTCTCTGACCATCTCTGGTATTATGTCTGCATTCTCTGACATTCTCCTGTAATATGTTTTTTTTTTTTCATGCCCAGACTTTTTGACTATATCCTTTTGTGTGCCTGCTGTCTCTGGTAATGAATATCCACTGCATTTTATGAGCAGCCCCTTGGTGTTGTCAGGGTCTGCACTTTAGTTCCCCCGTGAAAAAATTTGACTCATGCAGGTTGACATGTAAATTGCCATCATCCCTGTTATATAGGAAATACGAAATACCTCACACATTTTTTAAAGGCAATAATAAACAATCGGGGTTGTATTTTCATAAAAAAAAAAAAAAGAAATGTTATTAGTACAATTTGAACATAATAAAAACATTTTCCCAAAAGCGACCCCCAAACATAAAAACATGTACATGTATCATATTATAAAATAGATCACAAATTGCCTTACCCCACTATACATAGAATACCATCCATAAAATGAATGAATAATGATGGGTAGTGGGAGCATCCGACTCATTTCAATTTATGTATGAAAATATAATCTTCAGGGACTGAAGATTATATGGCCACTTATATATTGGAAGAAAAAGGGAAAGTGTATTTTTCCCTTTTTTTTCCAATTGGAAATTTTTGGGTCTCCCTACTTTTCCATGGTTTTCTGGCGCCTCTTTGGGAATTGCTCAGTGACCCCCATATGTGATGAAAGACGCATTTTATGCTGACTTAAAGGATGATCATGAGTGTTGAAGGAATGCCCCTTCCAATATTGCATTGATATGTAAGTTTTGTCATTTTGAAAATATTTATAATGTTTCCAAATGTCTCATACCTGTGTATGAGGTGTTTATTTTGCACTTATATTGTACTCTGTATTTTCAAAAGTGGCATCAGTCCCTGAAGATTATATATTTTTTACATAAATCTAAATGTGTTGGGTACTCCTACTATCCATCATTATTCATTCATTTTATGGATGGTATTCTATGTATAGTGGGGGGTTGCCATTTTGTGATCTATTTTGTAATATGATACATGTACATGTTTGTAACTTTTTTTGTTTGGGTCCCTTTTGGGAATTTAAAAAAATGAAAATACAACCAAATTTTGTGGGCTGCTTGAGGGTAAGGACCAATGAGAGTGTGCAATGTACAAGGATAGGGACAATTGTAGACATTCACTCAGGTTGGACTGGTGTCTTTATTCAACCTTACTAACTATGTAACAACCCTGATTGTTTATAATTGCCTTTAAAATCCCATTTGTGAGGTATTTTGTATTTCCTTTAGGTCCTCCATATCAAGAGTTGACCACCTCTGGTTTAGAAAGGGGAGATCCTCCCATTCCTGTTAAGGCAAACTCTACCTATTAGTGCTTCATTGGCTTTTCAGCATCAGGAATCTGTTTCTTAGGTTTTCATGGATGCTGTCTGGGCCTCTTTTCACACGTTTTATAATGGCAGAACTAAACCCATTGATTTAAGTTTCAAAAAAAATTTACATTCTGCATTTGCTGGGAATGTAACTGTCCCAGTTGCTTGTGATCTCAAACTTCCAAATCATCAAATGGCTGGTGTCATAACTGATCTTATGTGCAGCATCAAGGCAGTTGAAAATCCCTATTGTTTGCTACAAAACAGAGGCCAGCTTGGAGTGGGTTTATATATCACTCATAATGATTAAAGAGCCTGTGTCCCATACTGTACGCTAAGAAACTGATTATACTGTAAGTCAAAAACTCAATTTTTTGCTCGGATAATAGCAGGTACATCAGGCAGAATTTAAATTTAGCACCAATTATACTGCGGCATGCTTACATCTTACCAGCAATAATTTCTGTATATGGCCAGCAGATGGCACAGACTGACACCTTGGAGGAAGGAGTGTGGATGAATGGAGTATCACTGGTCTAGCACAGTAGATCGGTGGAAGCTGCCGATTCCTTGCAGCACACAAGGCTTCATGACAGTACCCCAGTATTCCTCTTGTATAGTTTTAATTAGTTCTTGCTTATGCATTTTTTATAATGGTTCGTGTTAGGTTATTTGGAATACACAAAAGGGTAAGGGTAATGAGGGATGTTTTTTTAACAATTCCTATCTGTTTCTGTTAATTAGGCAGGAATAGATGATCCCACTGTGGAGTTGTCATGAAAACAGTGTTAAAGGATAATCCATATTTTCCTTCTTAAATGCCTTGGGGTTGTCTGCAATTATCATTTGTACATTGTACACTAGAGGCTGGCAGCAGTTTCCAAAATAAACCAAGGGTATATTCTAATTCTGATACAAAACAAATACTGATGATCTTCAGATTTTGCTTTTCATGGTTAATCACTTGTAGCTTTGTGTATGTTTTTAGGCTTCAGGCCATACTTTTTACTGCATATAAACAGGTACTTGTAGCTGCTTTTGACTAGGGCCAGTATTGCAAACAAGGCTTGCGCAACTCTTTACTGTTCAATTCCTAGTTGTTCATAATCACCCTTGTATATCAGTGATTTTTACCCACTGTTTTTATTTATAAGTAATGTACATTTCTTGATACCTTTTATGATCCTCCAGTTATATCTTGTTGTACTTATCTTTTCCCAGGTTTCCAACTGCGCAAAGTGGAGCAGGAGCAGTTGGAGCATGAGAAACGAGATGTTGGAGGTAATGATGTGGCCACTATCCTGTCTCGTCGTATAGCTGTGGAATACAGCGACTCTGAGGATGACTCTTCAGAATTTGATGAGGATGACTGGTCTGATTAAGCTCATGAAGATTTGGAATGGAGGGGAGACCCAAGGGTTGCAGAGTCTTTATGAGCCACACACAAGACGCTGCAACTGTTTAGTTATGTATTCCAGCGGTGTGAGCTTGCCACTGGTGGAGTAACATGTTGAACTCTGCTCTCCTCCTTTTATAGTATAGCTTTGATACAAAAACATTTTGCTTGGGATAAAGTGATTCTCGTTTTTTTTTTTTATTCAGTAAGAATTCCAGAAACAATACATATGTATGAAACAAAAACACCTTCTGACCAAACAGGGCATTACCCTTAATGATAAGACTCCAGGTGGAAGGGATTTGTACTTTGTAACACAGTTTACAGTGTATAAGTAGTAAAATGCCATTTACACATCAAGTAGACACAACTGACTTGCGTATGCTGTGAAATAATTGATTTTCCAGCTCATAAATGAATGTAGAAATTGCTTTTGTACATGCTTTACAATGCTATGCAAATGATTCAGTTTGTTTGGAACATTTAAAGTAATCCTTTCCAAACTTGAGCTGTCTACATGGGACCTTACTGTGCCTCTTAACAGAACAAACCTAATCAATTTACATTAAAGTGAAATTCTAGGTATATATTGAATACAGCCCCAAACCGGTCTCCCGCTCCAAAAAGCATGACCTGCCAGCAATATTTAACTTGCCTTTTTAATGTAGAGTGATATTCCTCTTCTTATGTCCTGTTATGTCTTTAGAGGGCTCCAAAAATCTTTGCAGTTTCATTAGCCAGGAGAAGAGATCTGCTGGGCACCCTTTATCCTTTCCAAGTACCTTAGGGTGTTCAGGAGCTGTCGGAAGTCCAAAAGCTGGGACTACCCCCCAGAATTTTAAAGCTCAGTCATCAAAATCAGAATTTACCTCTATGCTGCAGACAGAAACTACTCTAGTCACTTCAGTCAGATACAGATTGCCAAAATTCTGGATGAAGTGGCTGGAGGAAGCACAGAGGTAACTTCCCAATGATAGGGAGTGTAGAAGCCAAACAATAAACTGTATGTAGCCCCTGCACAGAAGGCAGACTAATTTTGGCTTTTAGTTTATTTTAAATAAAAGTGAGCAGTTCAGAGTTCTGTTACTCAGCCAGAAGAAAATATGAGCAAATCTGCTCAAGATTGCATGCTGCCACTATAGTTTTAAATTTTCCCTGTTTTCCATTGGGTCCACACCTACTCTGCCTGTGTTTCATTTCCAGGAATTCCAATTCAATATTTTTTCACTGGTGCCAGGCAGAGAGAGACACAGGAATTGGGTGGGAATAGTCTGCCAGAGCTCAGAAGGCAGAGGTAGAGTGCAGGCACGTGCTGCATTATGTCAGCACTGCCCAGCTGCAAGGGGTGACCATTCACCCAGCGTACAGAGAGCTGCTTTTATGACCGGTCACCTGAACAAGAATTTCAGATGCAGGGACTCTTCAGAGATAGCTTTCAAAAAGGTACCTGAAGTAAATGGGACAGATAAGATTTTGGATAATGCAAGCTTTTTGCAGCCTTTATGCATAATTTTCTATATACCCAGAGTTCAGCTTTTATAAAATAATGGTGCCTTCAATAAAATTAGACCGTCACTAAATTATGCATTCCAGTTTTACTTTATGTGCTCACAGTTACCCAAACAAGACATTCATCTTTACGTTTGATGCACAACTCCACTCTCCCCTAGCCTAACCTATAATGCAAAGCCCACTGAGAAGACAAAGACCTGCATGTTTCTATTATTGAAACTAAGCAGGAAACAGCTTAGTGATCTGTGAAGAGGCATCCTGCCAGAGAGGCGTTAATAGTCAGACAAATACACTTTCTCTCTCAAATTATGGTGAGCATTATGGGGGGAAGGGGAGAGATGACAAATGTTGGCGATAAACCTGAAAAGCATGCTCAAAGGATTGGATTCCTTAGGATTCAGGGTAACACTTTCACACCCATATAGGGGCATCGTACATTTCAAACACTAGTAAAATTGGATGCAATTTTTTTTAATTACAGGTTTGATTTAAATCACTACTTGCAGATGGTGTGAATGGCCAAAGAACAACACCTGGGGTGGGAATCACTTACTTTTTTTAAAGCTGGTGCCTCCCCCCCTCCCCTGGACAGTTTCCTGGGCAATTTTTCAGTGAATGACTGTAATGTCATGAATGAATGTAATGCAGTGAGATTAGAATATTGAAATAATACTGAAATAACATGGGAAAAAAAGTATGTTTCTGATTGGCAGGTATGAGACTATGCTATACAGTTATTATTGATTACATTAAGGTGTGTATCCCTCTGTCTTTTAACATACACACACCTATATGTCTATAATAGATCTATAGTATACTCTTGATTCTTGCTTCTCAGAAATTGTAACTATGTAGAAATATATTTTGTTATTATTCTGCTGCCCCTGTGGCCGTAGGGAATATATGCCTTTATGACAAATAGTCTAATGGGATAAACTGCCTGTGCCAAAAGGGAGCAACATAATATCAGTTAACATTTAATGGGGAACAAACCTAATTATTATGTTTAATTTGTTGGTATTATGTATCTTGCAAGGGACCTAATCTATTTCAACCTTCTAAATGCTAGTCTATGCAAAGATCTTCAGCTAATTTTACAAATTGTATGTGTATTTCTATATATGCACATGCCATTTCTTATGTATACAAAATGGCCTCGTCAAGAAGTTCTCAAGAAATGCACACTTTGGAAATGATGGAAGAGAGATAAGTGCCTTAATACAAGTGAATTGGGGACTTGGTGCCATAAAAAAGTTATTATGCTTTGCCTTATGTATCCCCATTCTTTGTATAATTTGCTTTTTAGATTGCTAATGGTATTCAATTGGAACAAATGTATAATATATATATATCCATACTGTTTAATATTTGCTTTATAAAATGTTTCATTTGCTTATATTGTCTTGTTTGAGTCATTGGGGATTAATCAGTTTCTGTGTCTTAGTTGAATGAAAACTTCTAGTAATGCATATTCACCCAGAGATTTTATCTTACGGGAACAATAAAACTTGTCTTGCATGCACCACTCTACAGAGTGTGAAAGTTAATAGAAAGGCGGGCACATCAGTATATTGGCTTTGTGTACAAATCAATCATATGCAGTGGCTTGAAAAAGGATTCATACCCCTTGAAGTTTTCCACATTTTGTCATGTTGCAACCAAAAAGGTAAATATTTTTATTTTTTTTATTTTAATCTAAACTTTTTTTATTGACAAGAATAAAAAAGTGACTACAAATTTTAGAAAAAAAGGGTATACATGACAACCAATAGCAAAATAAAGACTGACATATTTGTAAAGGAAATAAAAATAATAAAAGAAAATGAAAAACAAAACAACCATAGCTTTTTGAGGGACAATTTCTCAGAATGGCATCTTTTTTCTATACTCGAATATAAAATTCAGAAATAACACAGCTCAGGCCAAAACCATTATAACTCTTGGTGGGTTCAAAGTTGTAACATCCTATCCATCACTAGCTGTGGTGAGGCAAGACTTGGGTTATCAAGTCAACTCTGCCAAATGAGATTAAATTTGTTAACCGCTTTTCAATGGCGATAAGCTAACTGTTCTCTAGGTAGAAGGGAGTTCACATAGGTGATCCACTGCACCTTAGTAGGCATGGCGGCTTCCAGCCAGAATCTGGCACGTAAATGTATTGTATAAGGCTGCTTTCACACTGCAGCGGGAGCGGCGTCGGCGGTAAAGTGCCGCTATTTTTAGCGGCGCTTTACCGTCGTTTTAGCGGCGGGTGCGGGCGCTAGTGGGGTGGTTTTAACCCCCGCTAGCGGCCGAAAAGGGGTTAAACCCGCCCGCAAAGCGCCGCTTTGCCGGCGGTATTGCCGCGGTGTCCCATTGATTTCAATGGGTAGGAGCGGTTTAGGAGCGGTGAATACACCGCTCCTTCACCGCTGCAAAGATGCGGCTGGCAGGACTTTTTTCACCGTCCTGCCAGCACATCACTCAAGTGTGAAAGCCCTCCGGCTTTCACACTGGAGTTAAAGGGGCCGGTTTTTTTCAGGCGTTACACAGGCGCTATTTTTAGCGCTGTAACGCCTGAATACCGCCCCAGTGTGAAAGCAGCCTTAGGATTTTATGTGATAGACCAAGTGGCACATAATTGTGAAGCTGCAAGGAAAATGATAAATGGTCTTCAATTTTTTTTTACAAATTAATGTAAATTAATGCATTTGGGTGCCAAAAATGTGAATGCAATTTACTCGCTAGGGGAGAACCTCTGGGGGGAATCTAGGATGGAAAATGACCTGGGGGTCCTAGTAGATGACAGGCTCAGCAATGGCATGCAATGCCAAGCTGCTGCAAGCAAATATAACACAGTGTTGGCATGCATTAAAAAGGAGATTCACTCCAGAGATAAAACAATCATTCTCCCACTCTACAAGACTCTGGTTTGGCTACACCTGGAGTAAGCAGTCCAGTTCTGGGCACCATACAAGACTCTGGCCTGGCCGTACCTGGAGTAAGCAGTCCATTTCTGGGCACCAGTCCTCAGGAGGGATGTGCTGGAACTGGAGGGAGTCCAGAGAAGGGCAACAAAGCTAATTAAGGAACTGGAGGATCTCAGCTATGGGGAAAGGCTGCAAGCATTGCATTTATTCTCTCTGGAGAGGAGAAGCTTGAGAGGGAATATAATTTTGATGTACAAATATTGTACTGGTGACCCTAGCATAAGGAACAAACTTTTCAGTGAAAGAGAATTTAAAAAGACATGCGGCCATTCACTAAAATTAGAAGAGAAGCAGTTTAACCTTAAACTGCGCAGAGGATTCTTTACTGTCAGAGTGGTATGAATGTGGAATTCTCTTCCACAAGCAGTGGTATCAGCAGGGAGCATTGATAATTTAAAAAAACTATTAGATGGGTACCTTTAATGACTACAACATACAGGGGTATACAATGTACTATTAACATAAATGCGCACACACATGTGGAATTTGATGGACTTGTGTCTTTTTTTCAACCTCACCTATTATGTAACTCTATGTATGTAACTAACTGAGAAGTGGGGCGTGCATTTGTATTCAGCCCCCTTTACTCTAATGATACCCCTAACTAAAATCTAGTGGAACCAATTGCCTTCAGAAATCACCTAATTAGTAAATATAATTCATCTGTGTGTAATTTAATCTCAGTATAAATACGGCTGTTCTGTGAAGCCCTCAGAGGCTTATTAGAGAACCTTAGTGAGCATCCTGAAGGCCAAGGAACACACCATACAGGTCAGGGATAAAGTTGTGGAGAAGTTTAAAGCAGGGTTAGGTTATAAAAAAAAAAAGATCCCAAGCTTTGAACATTTCACGAAGCACTGTTCAATCCATCATCCGAAAATAGAGTCTGCAAAAGACTTGAGACTGGGGCAGAGGTTAACCTTCCAGCAGGACAACAACCCTAAACTTTCAGCCAGAGCTACAATGGAATGGTTTGGATCAAAGCATATTCATGTGTTAGAATGCCTAGTCAAAGTCCAGATCTACATCCAATTTAGAATCTGTGGCAAGACTTGAAAATTGTTGTTCAGACGCTCTCCATCCAATCTGGCAGAGCTTGAGCTATTTTGCAAAGAATGGGCAAAAATTTCATGCTAGATGTGCAAAGCTGCTAAAGACATCCCCAAAAAGACCTGCAACTGTAATTGCAATGAAAGGTGGTTCTATAAAGTATTGACTCAGGGGGGCTGAATAGCAATGCATGCCACACTTTCCACATATTTTTTGTAAATAAAATGTTGAAAACCATTTATCATTTTCCTTCCACTTCACAATTAAGTATCGCTTTGTGTTGGCCTATCACATAAAATCCCAATAAAATACATTTACGTTTTTGGCTATAATTTGACAAAATGTGGAAAATTTTAAGGGGTATGAATACTTTTTCAGGGGACTGTAATGGCAGGATGATCCGCTAAATGACTAAGGCCTTATAGGCTGAAACGCGTCAACCTTTCTTTGTGTTTGGTCACTGTGGCTTGTTAATAAATACTAAATTTTGTAAGAGCAATCACCGGAGTGCGGATCATCTTTTCCTCATGATCCTTTGAAAGGTGGACAGGGAGTGCACATACAACTACTGTCAACTCCTCAGCAAGGGTCTGGGAAACCTCATAGGCATGCAAGGTAATGGAAAAGGGCATCAGATCAGTATGTGTTAAAAACAACACTGGTTTATTGCGGACTCACTTGCATGTAAAACTCCTGGGTGCTGTTCACATGGCTGGCGTGGTGTGCAATGCAGTCTGATGGACTAGTGGATAGCTGTGGGGCACAGGCAGGGACCTGCTGTGAGAAGTAATGTTGGTGGCGTCTCGAGCCCTCACTAGCGAGGAACCCAGTACAAGCAGAGGGGGCGGGCTGCTACATGTTTCCGAGGCCCTGCCTCCTTCATCAGGCAAGCCCACCCCAAGGAAAAAGAATGGCATTTAAGCTGTCCGCGTGGCTCGCTACTAACCAATCAAAGGCAGGGGTGTGGTTGGAGCCAGACGCACAGGGGTCACCTGCACATCAGCATGGTAAAGACAGCATGAACTGAGAACTTGTAAAGGGGCAATATAAAAAGGAGAAATGAAAAGGATTAGCCAAGGAGTAGAAACAATCCTCCCTATCAGCATGTATAGAGAGAATATAGCAAATTAAAAAGAAAAAGGAAATTTATATAACGAAATTAATATATGAACATGTACACACGCATATGATATTGAATTTACAGACAGATCATTGAGACAAATGGAAATTATTTTTAGATATTGTAGCTGTGTGGGAGATTTTTACCCAGCAAACCAACACTTAATAACCGTAAACTATCACACAAATAACACTATTTCAAATAGTTTTTGCGCATATATAAAAAATAAATATGCTCACAGTATATCATTTTTTTCAATATAATGCAAGAGAGCCAGTTACAGTGCATTACTGTAAATCATACAGCCAGACTAGAATTGCTCTGTACACTGTGTAGTGTACCTTAACTGGTATTGCTAGAGGTAAACCATGCACGAGACAGGGACATCCAGGAAAAGTAGGTTTGTCATGTGCATTATTCAACATGGTAGCAAAGGAACCTGCTTTTTCGTGCAGGAGTACAGCAAGTCCAGAGATTAAAACAAAGCATCTGCTTGTCTGAGCTCCTCAATAAACTAAACGTCAGTTCCTGACAAACTGCCATCTCATGTACCTGGTAGTGGATCCGGAAATGAGGAAGGCCTCTCTTACACTTCTGAATTAGGGCCCCTGGTAATGTGAACAGAAAGTGCAGATTGGCACAAGTGCCTTGCTAGCAGCAGAGCAGGTGTCCACGCCAGGCAGACGATGTCGTCATTCTGTGAAGCAAGTGGGCTGGTAGACAGCTGGAAGGCAACAGACTGAGATAGGCTGGTACTAGCAACAGCGGACAGGCGAAGCATATACTAGTAGCAGGCTGTAGATCAGCAGGTACAACCCGGATCTGGAGCCAATCAGTGGAACAGAAGCAAATAAAACTCAGTTCAGCCTAGTTAGGACAAACCGGGTCAGCAACTGGAGTTCGGATACAGGAGTGCAGGGTCTCAGAATACACAGGAGTCTGAAGACAAAACAGTACTGATTCTGAGCACTGGCACAGTTTAAATAACCCATTTGGCGCTAACATCTGAGTGCGCGTAAGCATGCCGATGCACACAGATAGGAGTACCATTGTGCATGAGCATGTGCCTAATTTCTACATGCAAAAAGAGGAGCATGGATTAGCCTTTGAAGATGCACATAAGACCGGCCATAGGAGCCATCTTGTCTACTGGCATGCCCTTCCTGACAGAGTAGCTCTTGTACCATTTTTAGTGTTCTGTCAGCACTGAATCTTTCCACACAGCAGCAGACTCCGACATCAGAGCCCTGAGCATCAGTCAGTTCACATTTATAAAGGTCTTTGCACTGCTGGGAATAATTATTGAGGTGTTGCTAACAAGTAGGATGTGAACCTAGAAATAGAAGCTGTATCCCACCTAAAGCTCTACAATCTCTCTGTACTCCAGGAGCCCAACCCAGATTTATAATTCTCAGAATGCAAGTTTGTTTTCTCCTGTGGTGCAGGCTGTCGGTGATCCTTTTAAACCACCCAAAGTTTATTCATCCCAAGTCACACTGCTTATTTCTCCCCTCCCTGGCATTGGACTTACAGCACAGGGGGGGCTCCAGTTGGCTTGTGCCAATGAGACCAAGGCATTTTTTAACTGACCACTTTGGCCAGGGAATGAAGAACCCAACCCACTAAACTCTGGGCTCTCTCCCAGGGAGAAGGGACTGGAGATAGTGGGGAACCTGCACAGATGAACAGGGGTGTGTGCACAGAGAGATGCTTAGGAGTTTGAAAGAAAGAAGACCCAGTCCTTCCTGCAGGAGCCTGAAGAAAAGGACCCAGGGCTGCTGCTGAATAAGAGGCTGATTGCTGTGGCAACCTCACTACTGTACGGGGCGGCTGCTGCGGGAGAAGCTACTGCTGTGGCAACCTTGTTGCTGTACAAAGCTGGTGTTGCCGTGCGGCTGCTGAGGGTGAGGCTAACTTCTGTTGGAACCTACCTTGCTACTGTACAGGACTGCTGTTGCCATGTTCCTGGAGAGCCAGGTGCAGCTGGTGCAAAGACAGAATATACTGTGTGCTAAAGAACTGCAGGAAGAGGGCTGCTGTATTATGTGCTGCTGCAGGAGAGACTGGGCTGAAAGACCAAGGCTGCTGGATCATGCGCTGTATGCAGGGCTGGTTCAAGGATTTTTGACACCCTTGGCGAAACCTCATTTTGCCTCACACACCCCTTGGCTCCACCCCCTTTGTCTTGCCCATGTATACCCCACCTTTTTAATGAAGCGCCCATCAAATGCAGCCTCAGCGCCCATCAATGTAGCCTACCAGTGCCCATCAATGAATGTTTGCTTGCTACCATTCATTCGAAAGCCGAGATACAGACACAGTCCTCTGCTGCCACGGCGCCTCTGACACTTTGTGCGAACAGACCGGCGGATGGTGCTGAAACTTAGTTGCTTGCTGCAGAGAGAAGAGTGTAAGAACACTAGTGGCCGGGTGCCCCTAAGCAGCAGTGCGCTAGGCGGCTGCCTAGTTTGCCTAATGGTAGCCCGGGCCCTGGCTGTATGTACTATGCTGTACCAGTTTTCCTACTGTTTCAAGTTCCAGATGCCGTGTGGTGCGAAAAAAAATTTTTTCCCCCTTTTTCTCTCCTTGTCCTGTGCACATCCTGTGGACTTTGTTTAAAACTTACTATGAACGTAGGCTCTGTCCATCAATGGTTGTGCATTACAGTTCCACTACAATGACTATGGCAGAATGTACTAAAGCACATTGGCTACCATAGTCTAACTTGTGCACACACAGGAAAGGGCAGTAAAGGAAGATGTACAACATTTTTAGTGTAAATGTTTGGGCTAATAAACCCTGCAAGGCATTAAAAAAAAAAATATATATATATATATATATACCGTCCCAAATGTGCAAACAACATTACTGTTGATAATAAAACAAGTTTTTTTTTTTTTTCTCCATTGTTTCAGATTATTCAGAGAAAAACTTGCAAATTGTCCATTAAGGCTATGATATTCTTCTTTTAGTTCTGTTACATCAAACCATATTCGACAAGCTGGTTGCTGCTGTTTAATATTATTTGTAAACTAAACAAAATAAAAAGGTCTTGGTGGGATATCATTACATTTCCTTTGGTTAGAACCAAAAATGAATTACACAAAACACTTTACACAAACCACATTATACAAAACATGTGGTCATTATTTTGTTTACTTATGAGTACACTTTTTGCTACCAATATTGAATGAGCTCATATTACCACCACATGGGTTTTCATTGAAGGACACCCTATTTAAAAGTTGCCAGTAATTCATCATGGTTTTCTTGACTGCACAAAAGATTTTACATTACCATGGCCAAATTTATATATCCAACTCAGCCTCTTGTGCAAACCAACCCCCCCCCCCCCCCCCATGCCCACAGCAGCTTATAAACCTTTTTACAGTAAAATACTGGCCACTATATACCTTTTTGGCTGATCTATATACTATGGTCACGTGATAAACTGCAGGGTTTGCCTGAGTGCTGCGTGTTCAGGTAGGAGGAGAGTTCCACTACAGCCTGTGTCCTCATGCTCTTTTGTTACGGGAGGCTGATCATCAATCAAGATGTGACATCCCACCCACTGTTCTTTTTTTTAGTTACTGGGCATGGAGGAGGAGGGACTGGGCTGTCATTTAGGATCTGTATACACGCCCTCATTTGTGATTTAAATACCATGTGACCTGGAAAGCTCAGCAAGGAAATGTTCTCTCCAGCAATAGAGACCAAACTGAGCATGTGCAGTTTTACTACTCTGTCTTATCTGGCCTTGCCAAGAGAGGGAGGAGTAAGAGGGGGAGGATCTGTCCATACAGGATCAAAGAACATTTTTACACAATACAGAAGATTAACCCCTTAAGTTTCACAGTGCATATAGAGGCAGATGTTACTGTTGTTGGTTTAGTAACACTTTAACTTCCAAGAACAGGTCTGGTCCTCCCTCTGTTAATCAAGAACTTTAAAACCCATTTAGAGGGTGCCAATTCCAATCTGGCATTTCCCTTTCTTTCCTTTGTCTCAAATTGTCTGAAGAGTTGCATTATAAAAACTAACTTTAGCCAAGATTTTATTTTGGAACATATTTAAACATTTCTTTTTGCCTTATAAAATTACACAGAACACATCAGGGAGGGGTCATCTTCACACAGTCTAAACTGCATTTTGTCTCACAAATGATTTTTCATTTAATTAAACTAGAACCCACAAAGGCTCACTTTTCTCATATACCACTTTACAGAACTTCTGCCTCAGTTTCAATACTGATAACGCTTATAATGTTAAACTTATACAGACCCAAAAACATAAGTAGCAAAACTTATCTTTACAAATCCTCCATACTTGGTGTCACCTTTCTGTCTTGATTCAGGCAACAATGTCACATTTATCACAGACAAAACAACATGCATGCAGCATGTCATACAAGTAACATTTCCTTGTCAGCTAGCTAAAAACAAGATAACTTGCCAATTTGAAGTCCCTTACCAAAATTAATAAATTCTGCTATTTTTTTCAATCAGAACAAAATATGAACAGAATTTACACACTATACACAAATTAAAACTTTTTTTTTTTTTTTAGAACACTATTCTCTAACCATTCAGTCCCCCTATTCCCAATTCAAACAAATTTGCATTTCATCCCCAAGAGATAAAGGACTGATCTCTAGTATATATTGTTACATAAACAAACTTCCTCTCTCTGAAAAATCGAAACCCATGATTCAGCGGGAGGCAGGCCTTGAATGCTCCTTTTCCATTTAGGACTGGGTCACCATGATTGACAACCTATGTAAGCTCAATATCTATCAAAGAAACACCTATAAAATTACACATAAGATGGCCTCTTCTAAGATACAGTCCTTCTACCCATCTGTCTCCCCCTACTGTTTTGGGAGATGCCCTGATCAAAGTACTTTGGTACAATTTTCTTTGCGTTGCAGATTTTTGCAACCTCTGGGGCAACTAACTGCAACAAAGATTTTACAATTAACGAGGAAAACTATTCCCCTAACCCCACATTTATGCCTTTTATTTGCCTCTATACCTACCCCCTGTATCAGATTATTACACACCCTCTAGCTCTATCCAATGGTAATAGCTTATAATTGGTGCTCTTCATCCCTCCCATGGCCACAGGTGTTAGCAAGAATGGAAATGATTAAACTATCTGAACACATCTATCACACGCTTAATAATACAATGCATTTATTTAATAAAAAATGTGTCCAAAGGGACAGGTCTGTGTCTCCAACATCATAATACATTATTATATTCATCCCCATCTTTTTACTCTCTGATACAACTCTTATGCAAATATTCTTCCTTACATATTTACTTTGCAGTAGATCACTAATATTTCCTGGTGTTTCTTACATTTTCCATGTCTAATACTTTTGGATTTTTTTTTATATGTGCAGTATTGTCCTATTTTGACATTTCAAGGCTTTGGCCTTATCTTATGTGCACTGTAATATTACTGTACAATCTTTTTTTATATGATTGTACCAGATTTTGACCTTCCTAATAAAATTGTTTGTAAACAAAAGACAACAGAAAGAGCTCAACATTTGGAATCAAACATGCGCATAGCCTATGTTACTACAGTAATCACAATCTGAGCACCAGTACAGGTCAAATTTTCTGTTTCCTACCTGTTGCTCATTGTTTCCAAACCTCAAAAAAGTTAATTGCTCTGAAACTGCCTGCAGTCTAGAGTCCAATGCCTTTTACCTATTACAGATTGAAGCTTTCTGATTGTACAGTGGTCTCCAAACTGCAGCCCTTTGCCTTCATCTGGCCCTTGGGGCACTTTTCCTCCCACTGACACCAACAATTGGGCATAATTCCTGTTACTGGTACCAAGGATTGGGGCACTATTCTTCCACTGACACTAGTGATGGGGCACTATTTCCCCCAATGCCGAAGATGTATTGTTTACTCCTACTGACGTCAGGACAATTTTTACTCCCAATGGCCACAGTCCGGCCCCCTAATGTCTGAAGGACTGTAAACTGGCCCTTTGTTTAGAATGTTTGGAGACCTGTTATTGCACATCGGTCTTTTGATCCATTTTATCAAACCAAATGTATTCCTTCACCGATTGGTAAGGATCATGAACAATGGGATCCACCTAACACAAGAATGGGTTCGCACTTTGATCATCTGACACCTTTCTGTTAACTCCGCTAAGAAACTGATGTATTTTTAAATTTTCTGAATGTACTGCAAAAAAAACAGTATTAAACCCAGCACAAACAATGTAGCGCAATCCTGCCACTACATATTCTATTATTCGTATCTCTAGCTCACACAAGTCAAATATCTCACTTCTGCCACCAAATGGTTGGGATAGTTTACAGTTTCGGGGGGGTTTAGAGACACTTGTAGGTAAAATCTATTTGTATATAACATTTAATTGAGAAATGACAGATAAAGATAACAAATTTATTAATATTGGAAACTGTAAGAAGAATACTTAACTGTAGATATTTTTTTCCACAGAGTCTCCAGTCTTTGCTTCATGACATGATCATGCCCTGATACAAGACTACCTATTCCAGTTTTTGGCTGTGGTATATACAGGGCTAGTGGGTAGCATTTGACCAATGGTACACTGAATAGCAGTATTGCTTTTTAAGAAAGACAGCATACATTCCTGAAAAAGCTTGACATTCCTATAGTGTGAGGTCATCTAAGGTAACCAGGCTTAAAAATTAATTCTTCGATAATTTGAGCAAATAATAATAAATATGAAATTTCCCCAATCCGAGGGACTACAATTGCCAGCCAGAAAAAACCTGCTGGCATACTCAATTACTCTCTCTTTTTTGGTACTGTGCCAAAAAGGTAGAGGCCGATCTGCTCACAGCCTAAAGATTTACTGCTGCTCAAGGACTCTGACCTTCAGAAAAATGGCACCCTCCAAGATGAAGAATCAGGAACAAAGCTGGGGGCAATTTACAGCACACACTAATTTGGGGAGCATCATTTTTAGTGTGGAATGTATGTTCCATACTAAAGAACATTATTTTTTTTTTATCAAGTTGTTTTAGCTTTAAAGATAAATTCCAGGCATGGTATATATTTACATACAGTAAAACCTTGGATTGCAAGCATAATTTGTTCCAGAAACCTGCTTGTAATCCAAAGCACTTGTATATCAAAGCAAGTTTCCCCATAAGAAATATTGGAAATTTGGTCCAAAACCATTTATTCGTAAGTCCTTCAGTTTATAGTCCATATAAAAAGAGTATAGCAATTTGACCAGGTTGTGTAACCATAAAATGTCCATCCACAAATGGAAGCCTCCACAAGGGTATTAGAAGCAAAATCCAGCAGGAGCTACAGAGTATAAAAGAAAAGAGAGGCGCCTCTAAGTGTAGAAATATGTTGCTAAATGTTGTACCTTATGCAACCATATTGATACTTAGAGGTGCCTCTCTTTTATACTTAGTTGTGGCATGACATTGCTTGTATATCAAGTCAAAATGTATTAAAAAAAAATTAGCTTGTATTGCAAAATGGTCTCAAACCAAGGTTTTACTGTAGTTACGTTGGTCCTATGTATATACAATACCTGGCCAATCCCCCTGTAAGCTGGAAGTCATTAAAGTAGACACCTCTACTTCTCTAACAGCTTCCATGCTGAGCAGTAAGCCTGATGCATTGTGAACTCAGGAGTTTGGCTACATCTTTCTAAATGTATGCAAAGCTTTCCCTGATTGGACAAATTGGAGAGGCAGGGCAGTGACATCACGCTCTCCAACTTATTCAGGAAACACTTTGCATTCATTTAGAGCATGCAATACATTCTCCGACCTCTTTTATTCAGAATGCATCTGGCCAACCATCAGGCCAGCATGGGTCCCAGATACAAATTGAGATCACTGATGTAGCTGTATCGACTTCAATGATTTTCAGCTTCCAGAGGGATCAGCCAAGTATGTTATATACAGTTCCACAGGTTTAAGCAGGAGCAGCGTAATTATGTAAAAATATAACATGCTTGGAATTCTCCCATACCAGAACCTGGTATTAATGTGTGCAACAGACTTTGGTGTTTAGTATATCCAAATGTGAATGCATTTCCGGTGTTTGCCATCAGGTGGCATCAGCATCTTGGTGAACAGCTTTGAAATGTAAATCATGTGTAATTGTTCTCATACTGCAGTCAATTTACAAAGTGTCAGATATTGCATGCATTTTTGTGTATAATGTGTGTTGCATGTATTATCAGACAAACAAAGATTTGGGGGGCACACCCTAAAAGATGCATTAAAGATGGTGCAGCCATAAGACCATAAAACACCAAAATATTAGTGCACACAAATAATGGCATTTAACTCCTGCACGGGTATTTAAAACACCTGAACATTTTCAAAAAATACAGGGATTTTGTCACATCATATGGCTATATGGTACTTAAAGTGTGAGTAAACCCGCTGAAATTTTTATTTTTTTTCATAACTGCATAGCTTCATAGCTCATTATGAACTACCTTAGAACGAGGCCCTGACATCTCGCCCGATACACGCCGAGGGAGCTGACCTGTTCCCTCGGCGTGTGTTCTGGATATCGCAGCTCCGGCGCTGTGAGTGGCCGGAGCGGCGATATCGACACTTCTTTCCAGCAGGGTCTGGCGTCTGCCGGGCTTCCAGCCGAGAATCCCCTATGGGCGTGCACCACTGCAATCAGCGGCTCATTGACAGGGGACTATCTCCTAAACCATACAGGTTTAGGCAATATTTTTTTTACCTACAGGTAAGCCTTATCATAGGCTTACCTGTAAGTAAAAGGGAAAAAAAAAAAGAGTATACAACCTCTTTAAGCATGTATTATCAGTTCACTAAAAAAACATGCCTTAGTTGATAGCTGTGTTATTGTATTCTATTTTGCAATACTTAGCAATTCATTTAGGCTAGGTCTGCGATTTACACAACCTTATCACACAGCCAGCTGATGACACCACTTTCTCTGTTAGGTTTCATACTTACGGATGTTAAAAAAAAGAGCTTGTTGAAGTAGAATAAAAAACTGCAGCAGGGAGCTCAAAAATGATTTCATAGACGCAATGCAATGCAGGCACTATTGTAAGTATGTAGGCTGCATTCACACCTGAGCAATGCATCATGTTTTTTTGGCCTGCAACAGCATAGGGCAGCTCATTCATTTGAATAGTTTGCCCTACGCACAACAAATACACCAAAGTAGCTCAAGTACCTTTTTTTTAGACACTGAACCAAGTGCATTTTGCCTTGTGACTGTTACTTGCTTTTGGATGTGCCATTAAGAAATAATGTCATTGCAAGCGCGGTGTGTGTTTTGCCAGGTTTTTAGTGCGTTTCTGCCTGTGTTCAGGGAATGCATAGGTGTGAATGCAGCCTGAAGGTTACAGTTGATAGTGGTATCCTCTCCAGCCCAGGACTTCTGGTCGGACAGAGCAGTTAAACTGATGAGTTCATCCCACTGTGCTGTCTTTTCCTATCAGCATGTTACTTCTCAGCATATTTGCATGCCACATACCTAATTGACTCCCAATCCTGGCTCTAGGTATTCTTGCGTGACTGCTGCTGTATACAAGATTGCAGGAGACTAATGAGAACTAGCAATTCAGGTACTTTTACTTTTTTTTTCTACTTTTACTAAAGGATCAGACTTCTCACTGTGAAATCAGGTATGACTTATTAACCAATGTTCACTGAATAGCATTCTGCACGCATTGAAAATCACACCTGCACTGGGAACCACACTGCACTTGCAGTTCGTGTGCGGGCTGTGATTTCTAAAATGCTACAGGGACCTTTTCCCTGCTTTGAGGAGGCACAACAACCCATTCAAAGGAATGGGCTGCCGTGCCCATGCAACACGTGGCTCGCAGCGCTGCATATGTGTGAACCTAGCCAAGTCAACTATCACAAATGACATAGTAAATTAATCCCAATGTCTTCACTATCAGGAGATGTAAAAAATAATTTTTGACTTGCCTATAAAATCATTTTCTCTCACGTTAATTGATGGACATAGCTCTTCCATATTAAAGTGATTTTAAAGTCTTGTTTTTTTTTCAATAAAAATAAAAATGTCATACTTGCCTCCTCTGTGCAGTGGTTTTGCACAGAGAAGCCCAGATCCTCCTCTTCTCTGGTCCCTCTTCTGCTTTCCTGGCCCCTCCCTCCTGTTGAGTGCCCCCACAGCAAGCAGTTTGCTAGGGGGTCACTCAAGCTGAGTTGCACAGAGCAGCGGCCCGGCCCTGCCCCCTCTCTCTCCTGATTGGCTGACAGCAGCGGGTGCCAATGGCCCAACTGCTGTGTCTCAGTCAATCAGGAGGGAGAGTCTCAGATGGCCGGGACATCCCTGGACAGAGATGGGGCTCAGGAAAGTATTAGGGGCTGCTGCATACAGAAGGCTTTTTATCTTAATGTATACTATTCATTAACCACTTAAGGACCGCCGTATTGCCATTATACGTCATCAGAATGGCACAGGCAGGCACAAGCACGTAGATGTACGTGCCTGCCTTCCAGCGGGTGGGGGGTCCGATCGGACCCCCTCCCGCTGGATACGGCGGTCCGTTTCCCTCCAGCAGCGATCCGTGATGAGGGAATGGCCGTTGGTTTCTGGCCACCCCCTCTGGATCGCTCCTGGCCAATGACGAACTTCCTCCCACTGTGTATTGTTTACACAGGAAGGAGGAAGTGATGTCATTCTCCTCGGGGCGGTCTTTTTAACCGGACTACGAGGAGAAGACTAATAGTAAGTGTGCACCAACACTACACTGACATGTAGGTACACACAGGTACACAAACCCCCCCCCCGATCGCCCCCTGATCCCCCCCGCCCCCCCCCCCCAGTCACAGTGTCACTGATTGCATTGATCATTTCTTTACTGATCAATGCATTCAGTGTCAGTTGTAAAAGTAAAAACTGTCAGGGCAGTTAGTGTTAGGTCCAGGGTAGCCCCCTATCACCCCCCAATAAAGATTTAACCCCCTGATTGCCCCTAGAGTTAACCCTTTCACCCCCTTTTGCCAGTGTCACTAAGCGATAATTTTTCTGATCGCTGCATCAGTGTCGCTAGGTAGCTAGTTATTTTTTTAGGTTCACCGCCAGGTTTTTATATCGCTAGGTACCCCGATATACTACCCAATAATGGTTTTAACCCCCTGATTGCCCCTAGTTAACCCTTTCACCAGCGATCACAGTATAAGTGTCACTGGTGACGCTGGTTAGCCAGTTAGTTATTTAGGTTCCCCGTCAGGTTTTTATATAGCGCCAGGGACCCCCATATACTACCTAATAAAAATTTGAACCCCCTGATTGCCCCTAGTTAACCCTTTCACCACTGATCACCGTATAAGTGTTAGGTCCAGGGTAGCCCCCTATCACCCCCAATAAAGATTTAACCCCCTGATTGCCCCTAGAGTTAACCCTTTCACCCCCTTTTGCCAGTGTCACTAAGCGATAATTTTTCTGATCGCTGCATCAGTGTCGCTAGGTAGCTAGTTATTTTTTTAGGTTCACCGCCAGGTTTTTATATCGCTAGGTACCCCGATATACTACCCAATAATGGTTTTAACCCCCTGATTGCCCCTAGTTAACCCTTTCACCAGCGATCACAGTATAAGTGTCACTGGTGACGCTGGTTAGCCAGTTAGTTATTTAGGTTCCCCGTCAGGTTTTTATATAGCGCCAGGGACCCCCATATACTACCTAATAAAAATTTGAACCCCCTGATTGCCCCTAGTTAACCCTTTCACCACTGATCACCGTATAAGTGTTAGGTCCAGGGTAGCCCCCTATCACCCCCAATAAAGATTTAACCCCCTGATTGCCCCTAGAGTTAACCCTTTCACCCCCTTTTGCCAGTGTCACTAAGCGATAATTTTTCTGATCGCTGCATCAGTGTCGCTAGGTAGCTAGTTATTTTTTTCGGTTCACCGCCAGGTTTTTATATCGCTAGGTACCCCGATATACTACCCAATAATGGTTTTAACATCCTGATTGCCCCTAGTTAACCCTTTCACCCTCTTTTGCCACTGTCACTAAGCGATCATTTTTCTGATCGCTGCATCAGTGTCGCTACTGTCGCTAGGTAGCTAGTTATTTTTTTAGGTTCACCACCAGGTTTTTATATCGCTAGGTACCCCGATATACTACCCAATAATGGTTTTAACATCCTGATTGCCCCTAGTTAACCCTTTCACCCCCTTTTGCCACTGTCACTAAGCGATCATTTTTCTGATCGCTGCATCAGTGTCGCTACTGTCGCTAGGTAGCTAGTTATTTTTTTAGGTTCACCGCCAGGTTTTTATAGCGCTAGGTACCCCGATATACTACCCAATAATGGTTTTAACATCCTGATTGCCCCTAGTTAACCCTTTCACCCCCTTTTGCCAGTGTCACTAAGCGATCATTTTTCTGATCGCTGCATCAGTGTTGCTACTGTCACTAGGTAGCTAGTTATTTTTTAGGTTCACCGCCAGGTTTTTATAGCGCTAGGTACCCCGATATACTACCCAATAATGGTTTTAACATCCTGATTGCCCCTAGTTAACCCTTTCACCCCCTTTTGCCAGTGTCACTAAGCGATCATTTTTCTGATCGCTGCATCAGTGTCGCTACTGTCACTAGGTAGCTAGTTATTTTTTTAGGTTCACCGCCAGGTTTTTATAGCGCTAGGTACCCCGATATACTACCCAATAATGGTTTTAACCCCCTGATTGCCCCTAGTTAACCCTTTCACCAGCGATCACAGTATAAGTGTCACTGGTGACGCTGGTTAGCCAGTTAGTTATTTAGGTTCCCCGTCAGGTTTTTATATAGCACCAGGGACCCCCATATACTACCTAATAAAAATTTGAACCCCCTGATTGCCCCTAGTTAACCCTTTCACCACTGATCACCGTATAAGTGTTACGAGTGACTCTGGTTAGTTTGCTTTTTATAGCATCAGGGCACCCACCATTTATTACCCAATAAAGGTTTAACCCCCTGATCACCCGGCGGGTGATATCAATTAGGTTTTAGGGTCAGGGTCTGCGTCGCCCCAGGCAGCGCTAGGTTAGTGCCAGTACCGCTAACACCCACGCGCAAAGCATACACCTCCCGTAGTGGTATAGAATCTGAACAGATCAATATCTGATCTGATCAGATCTATACTAGCGTCCCCAGCAGTTCAGGGTTCCAAAAAAACGCATTGTTAGCGGGATCAGCCCAGATACCTGCTAGCACCTGCGTTTTGCCCCTCTGCCCAGCCCACCCAAGTGCAGTATCGATCGATCACTGTCACTTACAAAACACTAAACACATAACTGCAGCGATCACAGAGTCAGGCCTGATCCCTGCGATCGCTAACAGTTTTTTTGGTAGCATTTTATATTTAAATCCGGAAGGCAGTGCTTGGTTTTCGGGGTCCCGTACGTGGCTAGGCTCCCAAAAAGTCCCCCACATGTGGTATCCCCGTACTCGGGAGAAGCAGCAGAATTTATTTTGGGGTGTAATTTTACTTCTGCCCATAGCATGTGTGAGCAATATATCATTTAGTGACAACTTTGTGCAAAAAAAAAAAAAGTTTGTAATATTCCCGCAACTTTTGGCAAAATATAAAATATTCCATGGACTCAACATGCCTCTCAGTAAATAGCTTGGGGTGTCTACTTTCCAAAATGGGGTCATTTTGGGGGGTTTTGTGCTATTTTGGCATTTTATGGCCTTCGAAACTGTGATAGGTAGTGAGGAGTTAAATCAAAAATTTGCACCCTTAGAAATCCTAAAGGTGGTGATTGGTTGCAATTCCACATATAACCATGGCATGTGTGAGCAATATATCATTTAGTGACAACTTTTTGTAAAAAAAAAAAATTTTATTTTATTTTTTGTCATTATTCAATCCCTTGGGACAAAAAAAAAATATTCAATGGTCTCAACATGGCCCTCAGCAAATAGCTTGGGGTGTCTACTTTCCAAAATGGGGTCATTTGGGGGGGTTTTGTGCCATCTTGGCATTTTATGGCCTTCAAAACTGTGATAGATAGTGATAGGTAGTGAGGAGTAAAATAAAAAATGTATGCCCTTAGAAATCCTGAAGGCGGTGCTTGGATTTTGGGGTCCCGTACGCGGCTAGGCTCCCAAAAAGTCCCACACATGTGGTATCCCCGTACTCAGGAGAAGCAGCAGAATGTATTTTGGGGTGTCATTTCACATATGCCCATAGCATGTGTGAGCAATATATCATTTAGTGACAACTTTGTGCAAAAAAAAAAAAGTTTGTAATATTCCCGCAACTTGTGGCAAAATATAAAATATTCCATGGACTCAACATGCCTCTCAGTAAATAACTTTGGGTGTCTTCTTTCCAAAATGGGGTCATTTTGGGGGGTTTTGTGCTATTTTGGCATTTTATGGCCTTCGAAACTGTGATAGGTAGTGAGGAGTTAAATCAAAAATTTGCACCCTTAGAAATCCTGAAGGTGGTGATTGCTTTTCGGGGTGCCGTGCGCGACTAGGCTCCCAAAAAGTCCCACACATGTGGTATCCCCATACTCGGGAGAAGTAGCGGAATATATTTTGGGGTGCAATTCCACATATAACCATGGCATGTGTGAGCAATATATCATTTAGTGACAACTTTTTGTAAAATTTTTTTTTTTTTTTGTCATTATTCAATCCCTTAGGACAAAAAAAAAAATATTCAATGGGCTCAACATACCCATCAGCAATTTCCTTGGGGTGTCTACTTTCCAAAATGGGGTCATTTGGGGGGGGTTTGTACTGCCCTGCCATTTTAGCACCTCAAGAAATGAGATAGGCAGTCATAAATTAAAAGCTGTGTAAATTCCAGAAAATGTACTCTAGTTTGTAGACGCTATAACTTTTGCACAAACCAAAAAATATACGCTTATTGACATTTTTTTTACTAAAGACATGTGGCTGAATAAATTTTGCCCTCAATGTATGACTAAAATTTAGTTTATTCGATTTTTCTTATAACAAAAAGAAGAAAATATCTTTTTTTTTCTAAATTTTCGCTCTTTTTCCATTTATATCGCAAAAAAAAAAAAATCGCAGAGGCAATCAAATACCATCAAAAGAAAGCTCTATTTGTGGGAAGAAAAGGACGCAAATTTCGTTTGGGTGCAATATTGCATGACCGCGCAATTACCAGTTAAAGCAGCGCAGTGCGAAATTGGAAAAAGACCTCTGGTCCTTAAGGTGTTTATTGGTCCGGAGCTGAAGTGGTTAAGATAAAAAAACCTTCTGACTGTACAACTCCTTTAACTTTAAGGTTATAGCGCTACCTTCAGGAGTAGGACACTAGGCAGAAAAAAAAGAACACAGCATTGCCTATGGGTAGTCCTTGCAGGTAATAAACCCCATCTCTTCTATAGGAAACTCAGGCCGCGTACACACGGGCGGACTGTCTGACGGACTTGGTCCGCTGAAACGTGTTTCAGCGGACAATCCGCTCGTGTGTGGGCTTCAGCGGACTTTTTCAGCGGACAGTCTGGCGGACTAAGTCTTTCGGAATTTCAGTAATATTGTCCGTCCAACTTTGGTTTCAGCGGACAGTCCGCTCGTGAGTAGGCAAGTTGGACGGACTAAGTATGGCGCATGCTCAGAAAGGATTTACACGGCCGAAGGTTGCATTGCAGTGTATTGGACGTCGTATTTCTAGTCCCGTCGTACGTGCTGTACACGTCATCACGCAAGCTTTCAGCGGACTGTCTGTTCATCGTGTGTGGTCAAGTCCGTTCATTCAAAAGTAGGACGGACTGTCTGTCGGATTGTCTGACGGACTTAGTTGGACGGACAGTCCGCCCGTGTGTACGCGGCCTTAGTTCTTTCAACTTAATATATGGAGTATGGACCTAGCTCCCTACTGGGACTTGTGGATCCATAGCTTTTTTTCCTGTGGAGATATTAAATTAACAGCTGGACAGGGTGACAGACTGGATAATTTAGATTCAGTAGTCATCCTGGTCAGTGAGTGCACGCAACCCTTTAGCTAAGTGCTGGGTTGGCTGCTATCGCCCCATCCTAGAATGGAGCGGCCAGTGAATTAAACATTTTGCGGGGTCATATATGACCATGTTTCCTTGGTCAACAGCCCCTTCATCTTGGTAGGAGGCAGATCTGGAAAGTCAAAACTCCCTCTTTTCATTTTGGGTGCGGTGGCAGGCTGCAGGTACTCCCTGGGTTGGTGGGCTCTGTGGGTTCTCCTCCACCCTCCAGGCAATGGTTGTCTGTGTTTATTCCCACTTTCCTACACCTGCCTTTTTCTCTCCTCCTGTGGTTTGCGTGGACCTGGTGTTCCCTGTGTGTCCTCCCTGAGTGGTAGTGGGGTTGGGGCTGGTCATTCTCTACTGGGACACCTTCACCCCTTTGTACAATTGGCACTGTCCCTATTGATACTGCTGAGTGTCTGCCTAGTCAGTGGCCATGCAGTTACAACCCCTACCGCCTCTCCTGGGTCCCTGTATGGCCATGTGGTGACAACCTTGCTGGTGGTAGGAATTTTTCATGGGCACCCCTCCCTTCTTCCTGGGTTATGTGTGTCCTGCGGTTGGGGAGTGCATGGTGGCATCTCCAGCTTCTTTGGGTTGCCTGTTTCTTTTACATTTGCAGGTGGGGGCTGCTCTCTGCCCCCCTCCTTCATGGCCAGCGTATTAGGTTGGGCCACCCACGGGTGAGTACTCCAGGTGGCTGAGCTGTTCAGAAATTTAGACCGTGCCTTGCAGCCTACTTGGGCAGGTGGAGGCTGCCATTTTAGCTTGGGGTTATTGCCTTACATTGTGTCACTTCTGCCACATTTTACTGTGGTGCTGGGGCAAAATAAGTGAGGCAGGCACTTCTCTTGCTCAGCGCCCTCCCCTTAATACTTGGATGGTGGTGCGGCTGTGACACCATTTTTTTTAAAGAGCTTTTCTCCCCCTCGTGCTCTGAACTGGGGCGGAGGTGTGGTTGCCCAGTGCTCTACCACTGTATTGCAGAGCTACAAGAGTAGATGCTGTTTGATTATGTCACACCTCCTACACCATAACATAGACCTCGACTGGTGTTAGGAATCTGTATCAGCCAGATTGGCACCGCCAAGATACGGTGAGTAGTGGCCCAACCTGTCTGTGGCTACTTCTGAGGATTCCTTGCTGGGTTCCCATGTATGATTTCTCAGATCGGAGGGGAGGAATTGACGGAAATTCCTTCTGGGGAGCTGTAGGTATGTTTTTCCCCTCCTGTACTCTTGCAAACCCTAAGTTCTTGGCTTGGTTGTTTGTGGCCCCCTTTTTGCAAGTAATTTTCTAGCAAAAAAAGTTGATTTTTACATGTAGAGAGGAGTGCCAGAATAGGCCCGGTATGGACGTGGTTAAGGAGTGCCACAATGGAAATCCAACAGGCTTACAAGTGTTTGGCATGGAAGCCATCAAAAAATATGATGATACAGGAAGAAGATTCTAGATACTCTGTAAATGAGAATCTTTCTGAATCTTCCAATTTGGTTCCTTGGCTCCTGTTGGGATGAATGAAGACCTTGAAGTTCATGGGATAGTCTAAATGTGCCATTACAAACAGTGCGCATACAGATTGTCTCCAGACCCCCCCAACTCAGCTTACCATTGGTCTAGCTATGTATGTTTTACCTACATTTACATCTATATGTATTACTGGATCATTGATCACCATACATCTCTGCTCATCTTTTTATCTTTGTTCCTTGCAATTTTTATTTAAATAATATTATTATTCAGGATTTATATAGCGCCAACAGTTTACGCAGCGCTTTATATATTACTTTATACTTTATTATATGCTCATGCAGCTCGACAGACTATATACATCATTTTTATTTCAGTAACCATCATCATTCAATCACATCAGAGGTGGTGTGGATTATATCAATACCACTAAGACTAAAGTATACACATTAGAATTGTCCAGTATCAGACACCATATGTTTGGTGTCCGTTTACCACTTCTACATTCATTTGAGGCTAGATCCAAAATTCACCCTCTCTCCTTCATTTTTTTCTCCCTTCCTTATTAACAATTTCCCCACAGCTTTCAGCTGCTTTGGCACCCTGTGGGCCATCACTACAGCAGGGGAATCCCAGAGCAGTGTACCACAGACTAGACTCTTCGCTTCACAAGGCCAAGCCTACATCAATGACGGTGTGCGTTTCAGGGAGCGACTGGGTCGCTTCCTGGTTCTCTCACATACCAATCACATGATCGCTACTTGGAGCCACCCATTCCCTCTACTCGCACAGTCACAATAGCCATCAGAGATTTGATTCCATGTAGGCCGCCGCCCAACCAGGCCAGCCCCTATAGAACAGGCTGACCATTGGACGGGAGAACGGCCCCTGGAACGCACGGCCACGCCCACATGAACGATGGCGTGCATTCCAGTGAGCGACCCACCTACTTGCTAGGTCTGACCTCCATTCTACATACACCTGCAATGAAATTTAAATGCTGCTGAGGTCCGACACAGCTGCAGACTGCTACAACTTTTCTTACAGCACTCTGCTAGGACGATCGTAGAACCTCCAAAAAATACTGCCTCCAGCCTGCAGCTGACGTGTATGGGCTGCAGCTCTTCAATAAGCTCAAACGCAGGTCAGCAATATGGATAATTCAATTCATTCCATTCCTTTTTTACCTATTGATATTGTTGAGTATGCATTTTATCAGTATACTGGGTCGTTCCTTCCAGGTCCATTCCTCTGTCTCATTGATATCTCTGTAGGTACAAATGACAGACAGCAAATTGTAAACCATCCCCCTTATTTTCACCAATGAGCAGTCTGTCATCTCACTCCATTTGCAGTAGGCACTCTCAAAGGTTCAATCGTCATGCACACCTCTGCACATATGCTTTTGTGTATTTACACAAGAACCTTTCTAATTCTGTCACCATTGAATATACACTAGTAACCTCCATCTATCCATCCACATTGTGGAATATATGCATTCTCTATATCTATGTGTATGCGTATGTGTTTGTATATGCATGTGTATATGTATGTGTGTGTATATATGCATTTGCGTTCAAACTACAACTGGGTCTAGTGAACTCACTATAGTAAGTAGAGCTCTTTGTGTTTTCGGTGTGCTAATGGCTTAATGTTTTTTTCTGGTCAAAAAGATTTTATTGAACATACAATAGAGTATTTGACAATTGGTTAAGTACATAATATACAACAGAAGTAATGAAGCTCAGAGTTATATATTCAATACAATGTAAATGATATATTCAACTATAATTACTACTATAACAATAAAGCATATTAATGGTATGGTTTATTAGAGGAATTAGCTTCTTAAGTAGGAAAGAGCTTCAAAATCATAATAGGAATAGATAGAGTAGAAAGAAAAGATAGGAAGAGAAGAAACTAGGAAGGGAAGAAGAGAGGTCCGCAGGGTCGAGTCGAGGGCCACCGTATCAGAATCCATATACTGTAATCACTTACCCATCAGGTCAGCTACCATGGTAATAGAACTTCTTTGTTAAAATTTGATGGTAAATAATTTTTTATCCAAGGATGCCATACTTTTTTCAAATTTGATAAGCGTGTCAGCTTCAAGAGCTGCCATTTTGGCTTGCGTCATAGTGTTGTTCATCCTATTCACTACCTCATCCACAATGAAGGGGATTTCCAGGCTCTTGCAAGTGTTTGTTTTGCTGCGGTGAATAAATTAACAATTAATTTAAATTGGTGTGTGTTAGAAAGTCTGGCTTTCGATTGATGAGTGCCATTGAGGGATCTGGGGTAATGGATATTCCTAACATTTTAGATGCTATAGTAAAGATCTCATTCCAATAAATTTGGGCTTTGGGACATGACCACCAAATGTGGAAATGTGTTCCTAACTCAGCGCATCGACGGTAACAATCTGATGAGTAGTTATGCATATATTTCGCTATACTAGCTGGTACAAGGTACCATGTTATTAGTACTTTATAATTCGCCTCTACCGCTAATATATTGGGATAGGCTGTTTTGGTTGTTAACCAGACTTGATTCCATTCTGTGGTTTCCAGTGTTTGTTCTAAGTCCACCTCCCATTTCTGGACATAAGCTGGTTTTTCTGTTTCAGGTTTAGCTAACAATTGAACATATATGGTCGAGATTATGCCCCTAGCATGAGGGTCGTTTTTACAATATTTTTCTAAGTTAGTTAAATTAGTTAGTGAACTGTCTGTAGTTAAAAGAGGCATAAAGAAATTTTTAATCTGGAGGTACCTAAATAGTTCTGATTGCGGTATTCCATAATTATCACAGAGGGTTGGGAAAGGGATAAAGGACGAGGAATTCACAAATTTGTGCATCTGCAGAATATCACTTCTAGTCCATGCTCTGAAAGATCTAGGAGATACCCATGCTGGGTAAAATGCAGGGTTTTTGTAAAAAGATAGTAGAGGATTATGTAATGATTGCAACTGATTTCTGAATTTGTATCTGTCCCATAGGGAAACAAAATGTTTTGATTACGCAACCCTCTACGAACTCTCGGTGAGAGCCAAATCAGGTTTGCCATTGACAAGGGATCACATTCAGCAGGTTCGATCGATACCCAGAGGGTATTCTTGTAGTGCATGATATTTAGTTAATGATGCTATATGTGCTGCTCTATAATAAGATGCGAACTTAGGACAACCTAGACCTCCATTTAATTTAGGGAGGTAAAGTGCGTGTTGCTGTGTACATGGTCAAGAACCCCATATAAATGCATTTGCCCTTTTCTGTATAATTCTCAGGTAATAGGCAGGAATTAGAATTGGTAAGACTCTGAAAAGGTACAATAATTTGGCTAAGACTGTCATTTTTATTGTGCTGATTCTTCCGAACCATTATAAAGGAAGGTGGTTCCAAGATTTCAACATATTTGTTATATGTTTTAACATTGGAGGGTAATTAGCTGAAAAAAGATCCAAGAGTGATGCAGTGAGGTGTATTCCTAGGCTTAATGTTGTTTTTTTAATGCTTTTAATGGTTCACTGTTTTAATACCTTTTAAAGTATTTTTTTATAGCTTATATGTGTAAGGCTAATCAGGGAGACACTGCTCTTCTCCTCACTGCTTCATTTTCAACAAACCAACCCAACAAAACGCACAACATATCATATTCAAATCAATGCTGGGAAGGGACCTAGAGTATAACGGTCAAAGATTTCATAGCTTTAACTGCATATGGGGAATAAAAATAATCCTCTTGGTTGGTGCCACATTTGCCTGCTGCTGTTTTTCCTCCAATGCTGGAGGGATGTTTTTCAATGTTCAGTCATCTGTTTGCAGCTGATTGGTTTCTTTTTTTCTTTGATGGTATCTCCTATATAGCAATTTATTGTGTTAACCAGTTTTGTGATGCAGTTGTGTGACTTCTGACAATTATTTGCTATTATTACGGTATATTCCTTTCCCCTTTTTCCCTTTCTCTTTTTTTTCTTCCCCCCCCCTTTTTATTTAGTTTTTATTTTATTTCTTTTTCCCCCTGTTTACCGCAGTAATTTGGCCCAAATGCCATAGATGCCCGTATGGACGCCCGGGGGCTAATGGGGGATAGCCTGCTCTTGCCCATGTATTTTGGGGCTGATTTGGTGTGCCTCCGTATTTGTCCATCTATGAAGGTTCCTGTTGTTGTGCAATCCCCTGGAGCTTTTGTGCATATTCCCCTGTTAAAATCTTGGTTCTATTGGACCTTCCCTGGTTAGTGTCAGCAGTGGGGTACTTTCATGTGTGTGGATTGGAGGTATGCACTGGAAGTGATGTCTCACTTCCGGTGGTCAGCTTGCGCTCTGGGAACTTCCGCTATAGCGTCCGCGTGACGCCACAGCGGCGTGACGCCACACGCCGTCGTTTAGCGCCACGGAGAGGGACTATTTAAGCCCGGCTGCCTCATTGGCAGCCGTGGAGTGCCGTGGAGCTCAGGACGTCCGTTTAACTGCTGTGTAAAGGTATAATAATAGCCCCTCCTTTTTGGTCGTTTGTGAAAATGTTAGTTTGGTTTCTTTTGGATTTTGTGAGGTTTATGTATTTTGCGTTTATTCAATATATGCATAACAAATGAATATATAAAATAAATTTCTGCTAAAACCATGTCAACCATTGGGAGCTTTTGACCTCTTGTAGAGGAAGCTCATCTCGGTGTGGGGACGTGGGGGGCTGGTGGGACCATGCCTTATCCCCCTTTTGGGGATCCCGTGTGATGCCACATATAAGGGTCACCATAGAGAGAAAGTCAGGAAGGTGAGAGCTTTTACATATATTGCTAGATTTGATTAATTAATTTAAGTCTCTGATATCCTGATCTATGATCAGTGGAGTCCGCAGTGTGGTGGGATTATATATATATATATATATATATATATATATATATATATATATAATTATTAAGGTGGGCCCTCCCTATGTCTAGTCCCATAAAATATAATATTTTATTGTACCACCTCTTTGATATTTTACATAGATCCTGTTGATGTAAATATCTACCCACCAGGCAATTGCCCAATGTGCGGTTTACCCGAGCTCCCGGAGTTATTTTAATATATCTTTATCCATTTTCTGGTGAGAGGTAGGTGCAGTTCAGCCTCAATGGCCTGTTCTGGACTGTTTTCCTGCTTCCCTTGACTTTAATTTGTTCATTCCCCTTTCTTATTATTTCAAATTTTACAGGTATTATATTTTGTATGGCAACAGGCAACAAGGAAATGCTATAGCAAATCTATCCATCTCTATGGGTTTTCTGGCTGTTTATGGACCAATTTCTGGCTTATGTGTATAATGGGATCTTTTGGGAATCTTCTTTGTACTGGATTTGACCTACATGCCCCCCCCCCCTTGTTGGAGGTAGGGGGAACATGCAACATCATGCTTTGTAGTGGGACTACATACATTGAGTACTTTCTTTTTTTGGGGATTTGGTGTTAGAAGCCACAAATCTGCAAAAAAAGTATTATTGTATCTTGTTTATGTTAATATAGTTTTGGCTTGCTCTTTCATGCATTCATTTTTCTTTTTCTTTTTAGTTATATACATCTAAAATGGATCATATTTTCTCATGCATTTAGTAAAAGTAGTCTGTATCTCTTTCCTGATGAAACTACATAGGCGAAACATGTTGAAAAAATGGGAACAGAATGGTTTATGTATTAGAATTCTGTAATTTTTTATCTATTTGCAATAGGTTATATGTATAGGCCTATTTTAGTAGACATGATTGCAGGCATTTTTTTGTCTTTCTCTGCTTTTTAATTTTTTGTAAATAAAAAATCTTTTTGATATCTTAATTGACTATTATGTGACATTTAAACTATTCCGGTACCTTTAAAGTCCTGTATCTCCAAGCTTTTCTATTTATCTTAAACTTTTTGGGATGTACCACATTTTTCAGTTAGGGAGCTAATTTCTATCCAACATTTTCAAATATAGGAATATTAATAGCCCAGTCATGTGAGGAATGAAGCCTAGTTTCAGAAATACCGATTACATCATAGTTCTCCTCATGCACCAGAGCTTCCAACTATTTTGCTTGGCAGACTTCTGGCATTGGCGAACAAACACTTTAATGCATTATTACGTTTTGCTCTGGTGTTTTTCATATCTTGTTTAGTAGTACAAATGGCACTATCATTTCCAATGGTTGATTGAAACGCGGGAAATTTCTTGTCACCTGTCATAACCGCCTGTCATAACCGCCCCCCCATCTATCCCCATTCCACCTTCCATTAATGTCTGACCCTTAATTGACCTGTCTGCCTGATGGAATTCTAGTTCACCCTCGCCCCCTTAATCCTAGTTTAAATACTCCTCCAGCCTTCCCATAAGCTTCTCCCCCAGCACAGCAGACCCCCTTCCATTCAGGTGCAAACCATCTTTAGCAAATAGGTTGCACCCTATTGAAAAGTCAGCCCAGTGCTCTAGAAACCCAAATCCCTCCTCCCTACACCAGGTCTTTAGTCATGCATTCAGCTCTCTAATCTTCCCCTGCCTTTCCTGAGTTGCGCATGGCACATGCAATATCTCAGAGAATATCACCTTGGAGATCCTTCCCTTCAACTTGCAGCCTAGTTTATTAAATTGATTCATAAGGAGCCTCCACCTTCCATGTATTCGGTCATCGGTTCCAGCGTGAGCCAAGACAGCTGGGTCACGCCCAGGCCTTCCCAGTAATTTTTCAACCTGGTCCATCATAGGCCGAACCCTAGCACCAGGGAGAACATAGCAGCGCTTTAGTTTTTTCACACAATACTACCAGTTAGGACTGCCCATAGGTGGTGTTGATTTTTTTTGTATGCCTAGTGTTCTACTCCTAAAGGTGGTACTATAACCATACGGTCAAGAATATGGAAGAGCTGTGTCTGCCAATGAACTCAGAGAAAGGAATTTTATGATGAGTAACAAATCAATTTCCCTGAAATACAGTACAAGACAAGGTCATAGTCATAGACAACTGAGTTATATGCTGCTACCGCTAAGTGATTGAACACTGGCAAACAGTCGGACATTCTGACCACAAAATCCGTCCAGATTTTTTCCAGCAGAAACTTGCACATACACACGGTCGCACAAAGTTGTCGGAAAATCCGAACGTTCGGAACAAGGTGACGTACAAAACGTACCACAGGACTATGTAGATGCCAGTAGCCAATAGCTTTCGTCTCCAAATTTTTTCTGAGCATGTGTGGCATTTTGTGCGTCGGAATTCTTTACACACGATCAGAAAAAATCAGATTGGATTTTGTTGTCGGAAAATTTTAGATCCAGCGGTCAAACTTTTTCTGTCGAAAATTCCGACAGAAAAAGTCAGATAGAGCCCACACACGATCGGATTTTCCGACAACATAATCCGATTGGACTTTTTCCATCGGAATTTCCGACCATGTGTAAAGGGCATAAGGACCCTCATCTTACCCTAACCATTCACATCAATCCTCTTAGCAACCAATAAAGGATTTATGGAAGTAGAGGGGAACATCCTGTACTGTACTACAAGAGGGCTGAATGAAAAAAACTGACAGCTGTACTAAAAATCCAATGTTAGTACAGCGATCTCCCCTGCTGTGCTATTGTGTTCTAACAGGGGGACACCCCCCGCTAGAACTCTCCGGTCAGTGATCTTGGCCATTGGCTGAGAGCGCTAATCGGGAGCAGATCAGCAGACCTTTTTCAGTCATGACCATTCGACTGAAGCCAGCTGAATGGCTGCAGTACACACGGGCCGGATGTCGGATGGTTTTTATTGAACTGGCCGATGCTGCCTGACACTCGGCCTGAGTGTACTAGGCTTAAAGGAGGCTGTAGCTGATAGCTAAACAAATACAGTGTGTACCACATCCAAACAGTGAAGAGATCATTTCTGGCCCAGGTTAAAGGTGAAAGGAGGAGATCCCTTTGGGCAAAAAATAAGCCATATGCCACGTACACATGAACCAGACTTTCCAGCAGACTAGGTCCGACGGTCTTCCCGACTGACTTTCGGCAGACTTTTCGAGCTAACGGACTTGGCCACACATGAACAGACTAAGTACATTCGAAAAGTCTGTTCGTTTTGAACATGATGGCGTAAGATGGGACTAAAAAAGGAAGTTCAGTAGCCAATAGCTTCCCTTGTGTCGTATTTAGTCCTTCGGACCAGCGTACAAACGGTTTTCCCAATAGGAGTTGAGTCTGTCGGACAGATTTGAAACATGTTCTATTGCTAGGTGTGTCTGATTTTTTTTAATGAAAAATGATCGGATTAGCCCACACACGATCGGATTGTCCAACGGACTGATTCCATCTGACCTAGTCTGCTGGAAAGTCCGGTCGTGTGTACGTGGCATTAGGTTTCAGGACACTCTTATCCTTATGCAAAACCAGGAAGGGCTCCTTACAAGATTAGGCCACCATCTCTGATAACTGCCTAGTGGAAGTGATAGCAACAGAAAACCACTGAAGTTACGAGTAACTTCAGGCAAGGAAGGATCCCAGATAGGCTCGAAGGAAAGTTTTCGAAGAGCTGTCAGCACCAGACTGAGATCCCATGGTGTCACAGAAGAGCATATGGTCATGTGAGCAACCCTCTAAACAAAGGCCTTCAAAAGGGAGTAAGAAGCCGCAGGATGTTGGAAGAGGATAACCACAGTCAAAATTTGCACCTTGATGGTACTCGGGGCCAGATGCTGATCTAGAACCGGCTAGAGGAAAATCGGGATACGTCACGCAAATTACCGTCTAGAATAAGTTTATCTGATCACACCGCACATCCCAGGTGCAATTCTATATTTTCATTTCCAATACCTTTTATTCTTTTTCAAAGAAGTGTAACACAATTACCAACACTCATTTAAACATAGCCATGGATATTACCATAGCAGAGTAAAAGTATGTTTGCCAATCTAAAACTGATGTATAACATTATAGAGTACACATTACATACATCCAAAGCACAATAAAAAGAACAGATCTGGTAAACAAAATATTGAGTATGGCATCTCATACAGATGCCTGGCCAAAAGGCCCTTTAAATTTTAATGCAAACAAAAACATTTATCTCCGGATAGGAAAAAGAACAAAATGGGAAAAGAGAAAAGTAAATGTGCCTGTGCAACCACACCTTGCCACCAAAAATATGAAAAAGCCAAATTGTTGCAATATTTCCTAGCTTTAAGAAGAGTTGGTATAATTAACCTCCTTGTGCCCACTGGCTTGTGCAAATAGGACATCGGTCCTGCACATGGAGCCACCTCATCAGTACCAGCTACCAGTGCCCTACCAGTACTGTTTAGCAGTGCCACCTATCCGTGCCCTTCAGTGCTGCCTATCAGTGCAGTCTGTTCAGTTGACATCAATGAAGGAGAAAAATGTATCTGCAAAATTTTATAACATACCATGAAAACTTTTTTTGTTTAGCAAAAAATAAAAACCCCAGTAGTGATTAAATACCACCAAAAGAATGCTATTTTTGTACGAAAAAAAGAGTGACAGAGCTGAAAGGTGAAAATTGGCCTGGGCAGGAAGGGGGTGCAATCTGGAAGAGGCCCAGGGGAGTCTGCTACAAGCTGGAGTATGTACAAGTACCAAGCTCTTTGGGGCCAGTTTAGTGCAACAAGAGTCACCAGAATACCCTCCGATTCAGTTCTGCAGAGCAGCTTTAAAAAATCTTTCATGGAGGAAGGCATAGATCAGGCAAAAATGATTCCACGGTGTCAACAGAGCATCTACTGTGAAGGCCCAAAGATCTCTCGACCTGGCAATGAACTTGTCTAGTTTGTTGAACCGGATGCCAGTAGATCCACGTCTGGCATTCTACACCTACAACAAAGGTCCAGAACACATCTGTGGTTGAGGAGATCACTCCCCTTGATCCAGATGTTTTTTACTCCCAACTTCTTTTATTGATAGAGGAAAAAAAATACTCTTCTTTTTGCTAGGCAAAAGCTTGCTCTTTCCACTGGTGACTTCCTTGATAAAGGAGTCCACATGTTTTCCAAAGAGATGTCAACTTGCAAAGGGCATACATTCCAACTGCTTTTTTCGTGCTGGTTCAGCGGACCAGCATTTGAGCTAAAGAATCTGAATGGACAGAAGGCTTAACCTGGGCTTGTGCTAATGCTGTGTACACACGACCGGACTTTAACGGACTAGGTCCGACGGAACGAATTCGCTGGACAATTCGATCGTGTGTGGGCTTCATCAGACCTTTGCTGTCTAAAAATCAGACGAACTTTAGATTTAAAACATGTTTCAAATCTTTCTGACGGACTCTGTTCGTCTGTATGCTAGTCTGACGGACGAAAACCGACTGCTAGGGCAGCTATTGGCTACTGGCTATGAACTTCCTTATTCTAGTCCGGTCGTACGTCATCGCGTTCAAATCCGTCAGACTTTGGTGTGCTTGTGTGTGGCCAAGTCCATTAGTTGGGAAAGTCAGTCGGGAAGACCATCGGACCTAGTCCGTCAAAGTCCGTGTGTACGCAGCATAAAAGGAATCCCAAAAAGCTGCAATAGTTCAAGGCAGTTTGAAGAAGTTCCAAGCACTGGAGGACAGAAGGGTCTGTAAGAATAGAACCAGGGTCATGGGCTATCCGCTTAGATCAGACCACCATTGTCTGACAGATTTCTAAGGAAGCAATAGGCTGCATGGCAGGTCCTAATGGGGCAAAAGAAGGTTTAAAACGAGATTCAGAATTCTTGTTTAGTGTGTCCCTATAAACAAGAACATTCTCAACTGGAATTGTTAATGACCTTTGGGACAGGCAATAGCAGAATCCACAGAAAGAATCATCCATTTTTTACAATATTCCTCCTCCATCGGCTATTGCTGGGAAAATCCCTTTGAAGGAACAAAAATCTTCTCAGGATGTGACCAGTCACTGTATAAAGCTTCAACCATATAGTGCATATGAAAGTTCTTAGGTGGGTTATGAGCCTTTTTTTTGGAACTCATACTAATAACTTTAGGTTGGATGGACTTCTGAGACTCCAACTTTAGAGCGGATTGCATCCCAACTACAAGGACAGATATGGGGTCTCTGAGTTTAGAAAAAAGAATGACTGAAGTGGAGTCTATAGAAAGCAGACCCTCAGCCTCTTCATTCTTTAATACCACATACTCCTCCCTATACCGTAATAAGGCAGCCGTAAAAGCAGAATCCAAGATAGAAAGAGAAGGAGAAACCAAAGTGTGGCATTTACAGTCCCTGCGGTCTGACATCTCCCATATGACAGTGATCTTTCCCATAAAATCCTCCATAAAAGTGGAAACTGCCTCTCTGATCAAGCAGGAGGAATGGAAAGCACCAGAGGGAACTGAAGAGGAAAGTGAAGCAGAAGGAAGACAGACACCTCTGCCGACTGAAATAGGGTCCTTTGTAACAGGAAAAGGACAATAAAAAACCCACATTGGACCTGCTGGCAGAAGGTGTACCTGAAAGCCTCTACTCCCTCCGCTCTGAATGCTTCATAGCAGTACTCGCCAAAATTCCAGCAGAAGAGGTTAGTAGCTGTTTGGAGAGAAACTCCACAGTCCGCTGCAGACCTCAGGGCAGATATCCACTCCGGCTAAAATGGCACCCAAGCTATTGCTTAGAAGTAGGCACACCGCTAGTTAGACCGCTAGTTAGACAGAAGCACAGGAATCAGAGAGCCCAGGCAGGAACAGTCTTAATAAGCCTTGATGCAAGCCAGCACAGGCTACAATAGCTCTGCATCAAAGGAGGGGAGATGAAACTGCTGCAATTTCTGACAGTGCTGCTAAACAGATACAGTAGCACTGCACTCTGCCCACTCTTGTTCTTATCTTCCATCTTCTCTCTTTCTCCCTGCATGAGTTTATTTAAGCCTTGCTTATCCCTGTTTAATGTGGTTCCAGACAGGCAGAAGTGGAAAGCGGCATTTAAGACATGTACAGTCAGTATGATGGCAGTTATTAAAAAACGATAAAAGAAAGGGTGGTGTTATCAAATTATTTTTGCAAAATGTTTTGGTATTACAAAGTTGTGTTTTATCTGTATAGTTGTCTTTTAAATTCTAGGCTAGCATCAAGCAGTGAATGCCATAGAGTAAAGTGTGCTTTCCCTTCCTATAAAACAGGATGGCGAGACAATAAAATTAGGTGAGAAGACTTGTAAGATCAATGTCTCTTTAAATTTAATAATTCTGTACCCTGAACACATAAAGTAGTGGGAGTACATCGTGTCAGGTGGCAATATAATTTTCTAGTCATACTTCTAACAACTTCATTTTCTTAACAAGGAACTTTTCAGGCACATTTTTCACCACCCACCTAGCCTAAAATACTTTTATTCTCATATCTTCTGATAACAAATATTAATCAGAAGCAAACAATATTTTAGAAGAAAAAAACCTTACAACAAATTTGCATGAAAAACTATTTACAAAACTTTGTATTGTTCTTAAGCTTGGCATCTTTGGATTTTTATTGCTTTGAATTTTGTTAACTACATATTTGTTTCATGGAGTTTAGCTTAAATGCATTATCAACCTTCCTACCTGCACCTTTTGTTTTCACCTGCATAAGATGTGCACTGATTGTGTCATTTTATGGAAGTCTTTCTCAACCTTTTTTTAACACAGAGGAACCCTTGAAATAGTTCTCTGGACTCTGGGAACCCCTGCTAAAAATTAGAGATCTACAACTCATGATACATTAGTGTGATGGTGAGTGGGAGGAATGGTCCTTACACTTATGGTCATTGGGAAGAATTACCCCCTTACAGATAGCTAAAAAGATCAATGGTGTCAGTGAGAGACAGAAATTGCCCAATGCTGAAGGAACCCCTAGCAACCTTTTTGGAGGAACCCTGGTTGAGAATCACTTTATGGTGTAATTTGTTGCCCTATATACACAGCCTATAGTAGAGTAAATCTTAAAATTTTGTCAGCGTTTGTGTTCAAACACAAGCCATACCACGTGGCACTGTACAATTTAATGTATTACCTTTGTCTCCAGTGTGATAACTGCACAAACTATATATACCACAATCCCTGGGTCTCTCTCGTGTTGGTGAAGGGAGCGCCAGCTACACAGTAATTAGATCTGACACCGGCATAAGCAGTCAGAGCATTCACAGATACACAGATAGCCTACTAATGCAGCTGGAAGATATTTTCTTTTATATTATGTGGTAGTACGGAATCTCCAATCCTGGGACCGGGTTTTGGGAACAGCCAGAAGTCTGGCTGCATGATTGCACAGGTGGGTCTTGGGCTTAAAACAAAGCCAACACCATGGTTCTGGGCTCCACCCTCCCGAGGAGTCCAGGCGTGTAAGGGAGAAGAAGTGTGCATGTCTGCACAGGTCGGTCTGTCAGAGTAGACAGAGGGTCCAAGCTTGTGGGCTGAAAGAGAAGCTGTTAAAGAGTGCTGAGGTACTGGGTGTACAGGAACTCTGTTAAAGAGCCAAGAGGGCTGCAGCAGAAGTCTGAGCAGCAGTGCTGCTAAAGAGAGCCAGGTGGCTTGGTATTTTTGGTTCTACATACATTACTGCTGTGGAAAGCTGAAACCCCTGTGTGGGCAACTATTTTTTGTTATCTGACTTTTCTTTCTTTAATAAAAGTGGGCCTACGAGCCCTTAAACGACATCTGGTGTGGATCCAGCTCACTGGTAAGCTCTACCTTTAAGCTAAAATAACCCCCAAATATTACAAGTGGTGTTCGAATGCGGGCAGAAGACGGTGGAATCCGGGTCCTTGCTCTACACTAAGTTCAAGTCAGGAACTATTGGCTGTGTGTGAAAGTGCAGCCAGGCAAAAGGCATTGCGTGTTGCAGGCGGTGTACCTGTGAATGAAAAGTCAAATTTTTTTTTTCCTCTTGCTATGAACTGTGTTTGTGTGCATGAGACAGCACAATCAGTGTGTGCAATGTGCAGGTGAGGAAAGCTTGCATTAAGAGAAAAGCAACTTGCTTTAAAAGAGACCCTTTCATTTTCCTGGACTGTTTAAAGTTGTTCTGGAGTCTCTAAGTATGGGGCGGTCAAAGCTCTTAAAAGAAGCCAGGTTTGCTGAAATGAGAGACAGAGCTCTGTGGTTGGAGGGGTTGTTACCGCCTGAACGAGCCCCATACATACCTGATCAGAGTTTATCAAGGAGAAAAATGGCTGGGGTTGTCCCTAGCAACACTGGTGCAATGAGTGCACAGGTGACTGCTGTTATGGAGAGTCCACCAGCATTTGAATCTGCAGTGGATTGGTGCAAGCGGCATTTAGCAGCACTGAACCAAGCTACAGAGGAAAGGAAGCCAACCCTCAGTGCAAGGGAAAAGCCGCTGGATGTCCATAACTGGAAGAGGGCTGTTGTTGCCTCTGGCAAAGCTGCTGCAGTTAAAACCACAGCTATTGTGAAAGATGTGAATGTGTCACAGCATGAGATGGGATCCAGCAGAGAGAAGCCCATGCGATATGCAAGGAGAGAGGCTGATCAAAGGCTGAGGATGAGAGTGGTTGCCCATAGCAACGCAGAGGAAGCCAGTCGGGCTGTCGCTGTACCATGGGCTATGTCTAATAAGGATCGTGGAAAGCAGCTTAAGGAGGAGCCAATTTTTCATGTTGGAGAGAGCCAGCAAAGTTCTGCTGGGAGAGTGCGGTCTCCCATGGCAACCGGAGTGAAATTTATGCCTGAAAGGAGCTGCAGTAGAGGTTTGGTTCAGCGTCCCCACAAAGAGGCCTGTGCATTCCGGCCTGCTGGGAATCACCAGGAGAGAATCGCTTTGGGAAAAAATCGTCCAGTACCATGCCTGGAATGTGGCCAGCTGGGGCATGGCATGTTTTCTTGCCCTAGGTTGTGGAATACGGCTGGAGATAATGTTGCTGAGAAGGTTTTGTCTGTAGGCCCAGATTCCGGTGAAAATATGTTTGCAGTCACCCCTAGCAACAAGAAGTTTCCTGTGGTGCCTGCAGGGGGTGCTAAACGGTGGGAGATGCCTGCTATAGTTTCATCCCATGGCCACCAGGAGGAGTTGGCCAGTAAAAGTGCAGCAGAGGACTGGTGCATAAGACGACGTACTCAAATGAAGATGGTGACACCAACTACTGCGGTGGGTAAGACTGTCTTTAATGAAATGATGGCTGGAACTGCTGATTTCATGTATAAAAGGACTGGTTACGAGACTGTCCATGATGATGTGAGAGTGACCCCAGTTAGTGGGGCCACTGAATGTGCACTTGAGAATGACTTTTCCCTATATAGTGGGAATGCAAGGGTTAAAATCCAAATGGAACCTGTGTTAATGACTAAAAGTGTTGTGTCTAATGACTATCAGGCTCAAGTTGACCATGGGCTAGGACAGCCTACAAATGCGAAAAATGCTATAAGTGTTACTGTTAATGAAAAGTTTAATGCTGTTGGGAAAACTTTTGCTCTGAAAGAACCTGGGGTTATCAAAAATGGGCCGTTGCCTGTAGCAACTGGTGGTAAGACAGCACAGTTGTCCACAGGAATCTCCAGGGAACTTCATGTGTTGGAGTCAGAGGTTGCCCTGGACAACTGCGATGTCACTCTGGTGGGACAGAGTGGAACTGTACTGTGTAATGGTAATGTGTTAGTGCAAACTGCTAGTACTAAAAATGTGCAGGTAAATGGTGGATTAACACAACCTGTGAAAAATGCAAAGGTGTGTGAGGCTTATGAAATGCAAGCAGAGAAAGGTGGTGAATATGGTGTATTGCAACCTGTGCTACCACAGTCTGATGTGATTTACAATGGCTGGTGTAATGAGTCTGCAGCTAAGCCAGTCTGTTCTTATGTGTCTCCTTGGGCAGATGGATCGGTGCTGAGGAGTACCGCAGAAGGGAGCGCACATACAACAGATTGGGATAGTTGGAGTGAAAATCTTATCTCCCTGATAGATAAGGCTTTTATGCACAAAGATAAGGTGGACACGGTTTCTGCTGGGCCAGCAGGAGGGGCTGCAGAACAGCTTGTACCTGAGGGTGCGGTGGCTGCTGCAGGGGTTAACCCTGGTGAGCAGGATGAACCAAATAAGGGCACAGCAGAGACATTGTCCGTGACCCACAAAACTGAGGTTGACATGGAGTGTCAACGTGACGTCACTGGTAATGTGCTGGAGCAGTTCACTGATGCTGAGCCTGAGAAGTTGGGTATGAGTCCAGCACCTGGCAGCGCTCTGGTGGAGCACCAGGCTGTGTTTACCTCCAGCCGGGGGGAGGTTCCGTTAACCATTGCAACTTTTCAAGTCTCAGCAAGTGAGTCTCTCTGCATCCCCAGTGTCATGAAAGTCCCCAGGAAGGACTTAGGTCTGGAGTCAAGGGCCTGGTTTATAACTGAAGCATTAAAAGAGATGCTTGAACTTTGGGATGTACAGCCAATCTATACTAGTGTCTCCTCCACAGTCTGATGGGCTGGTACTGCGCAGTACCACTAGGTGGAGCACTGTATGGCAGGCTGTACAGAGCAAAGTAAAACGGGACAGGAATGGTTTATTCCTAAATTTGCTAATTTTGTTAAAAGTTGCTGCTATGTATGCTGCTGGACTACGTGCAGAAGAAATATTTGAGACAGACTTTGGAGAAGTTGTAAATAAGCCTAAAATGTCTGTGGATTCACCTCCTAACAGCCAGATGGGAAGCATTTCTGCTGCTATGGTTCAGGGTGGTGCTGGTCAGTTATCGATTAAGGGCGCGTTTACTGCACCGGTAGAAAAACCACATGAGGTGGAAGGGCCATGTGTGAACCTGAAAGCAGCAGAGATCCTGACCAGTGCTCAAACAAAGGTGGTTAAAGAGACTGGGGTCCCCAGTCCAGTGGTTGGTTTAGGTGACAACCCTATTAAGGTCCCCAGGACAGGGGAATGGACAAGGAGCGTGGTAAAAATTGTATGTGGATCAGACCAGAGCTTGCCTGTTCCGGTGGATAAAAATACAGATGGCATCAGAACGGGTCAAGTGATAGGACAGCTGCCTGCAGAGTGGGTGAACCCAGGGGAGGTGGCGTCCTGTGAGGTTCCTGTGGGTGATGGCGGCCCTCCAGTATGTGTGCCCTCTGCAGACTCTGCCCTAGCAAATTTTGAAAAAAAAGGCATTGGTGACATGTGCAACATTGAGAGGTCTAATGTTGGTTTGAATATGTCTGTCAATGATGAACCAAATAATGTGTTAATGGTACATGATAATGTGGTGTCCAAAGGTACAGGTAAACCTGGTAATCAGTTAGTGACTGCTGCGTCAGGTACCAGAAATAAGAGGTGGGTTTCCGTTCTAAACACTATAGAAATGGGCCCCCTACAGTCTCAGAACAGTACTGCTGAGAGAGTTTTGGGGAAACCTGGGAAACTGAAGCGTGGAGGCAGAAGGGTTGGTAGAAAGACCAACGGAAACCCATTTAGATTTCAGGAGAGGAAGTGCTTATGGAAATTCACTCGGAAGAAAAGTTGGGAAGGTCGCATCAAAGCTCATAGCAGAGTGACAGTAAGGCTTAGAGGGAGACCCCAAAGGAGGCATTGGGTGGAGTTCCCCGTTAGGAGAAGCGAGGTTGGACAGGAGGGTACTTCTGTAAATGGTATCTGGCACAGAGGTGCCAAAAGTAACTTGGGTGTTCCGCCCTCGGGGTCGAAACAAAGGGGGGGGATATGTGGTAGTACGGAATCTCCAATCCTGGGACCGGGTTTTGGGAACAGCCAGAAGTCTGGCTGCATGATTGCACAGGTGGGTCTTGGGCTTAAAACAAAGCCAACACCATGGTTCTGGGCTCCACCCTCCCGAGGAGTCCAGGCGTGTAAGGGAGAAGAAGTGTGCATGTCTGCACAGGTCGGTCTGTCAGAGTAGACAGAGGGTCCAAGCTTGTGGGCTGAAAGAGAAGCTGTTAAAGAGTGCTGAGGTACTGGGTGTACAGGAACTCTGTTAAAGAGCCAAGAGGGCTGCAGCAGAAGTCTGAGCAGCAGTGCTGCTAAAGAGAGCCAGGTGGCTTGGTATTTTTGGTTCTACATACATTACTGCTGTGGAAAGCTGAAACCCCTGTGTGGGCAACTATTTTTTGTTATCTGACTTTTCTTTCTTTAATAAAAGTGGGCCTACGAGCCCTTAAACGACATCTGGTGTGGATCCAGCTCACTGGTAAGCTCTACCTTTAAGCTAAAATAACCCCCAAATATTACAATTAGCATTCCCACATTTGTGATGTAACACAGAACAGATATATTGGAAGTTTCACTGGACGTTGTGTGACCTGAAACAGAAAGTTATCTCATCCCTTTAGCAATAGGGACAAGCTATTTGAATAAGAACAGGGGCATGAGGGAATTGAACAGCCATGTCACTACAAATTGCAACCACAATATGTGAGCTCTCAGACTCCACCAAGGTCTGTGTGCACTTCGCTCAAGAGTCCCCATAACATAGTCCTGGCCCACCATCCTGAAGCTGAGCCTGGTCTCACCTTAGATGCTCATGGGGAGATTGAAACAAGCCCTTTTTGAGACTTGCCACATGTGAATCATCTTAGCCTTTACTCCCTCTTTTCCACCCACAGTGCTAAAGCTCTGCTGCACTCAGGGCTGGCGCTCCCACTAGGCAAACTAGATGGCCATCTAGGGCACACTGCCGCCAAGGGAGGGTATTGAAAAATCAAAAGCACACCAGTGCATAACAAGTAATTGATTTGCAGTTAATGGTAGGAAATGTTATAGTCCTTGATATAGGTATGTGTTGTCCATGACAACTGGGACTGATAGTTCAGGTGACAGCCATCCCCGGAGTGTATCCTGAAACTCTGTGAAAGAAAGGGGGAGGAGAGAGGCACACCTAAGTGTAGTATTTAAAAGCACAATTTATTGCACAAAGTATTGCACTTACAGGATAGAAGAATATGTAAGCATGTCTGTTGTCGGAAATGTTATCATCAAGGGGTGTCTGCTATCTGCCTGGTATTCACTCCAGGGTCCAGGTGGCTGTGGTAGGCTAAGCTGGGGTTTCTGAAAACGTACAGAAAGTCCAGGGAGTCTAAGCTGCCTGGCGTGGATCCCACAGGATGAAATTATGCCACTGGAGGGTGGGCCTTGATCGTGGGGAGGACAGAAAGCCTATGAGTACACGCTTGGGAAAAAAACGCTTCTTCTGCTAGCCTGCTCCACCAAAGGAGGTTGCAGCTTAAATACATGCTGAACCCCTGGACCCAGGATAAAAGAATTAATTCTCACAAATGAGTAGAATATTGTTAAAATTAAAACATGATATAAAATATATGAATGGTTAAAAACAATATAAAATACATTCATTTTAGAATATTCGGACAGAAGCCAGGACATGACCGTAAATGGAAGGCATTGGGGGGAGGGGGGAAAGGGGACACAGAAAAGAGAGTGTGGGTAAGGGAGAACAAAATTGAGACCATTATATTACTAGTATCAGCTATGGTATTACAAAAAATGAACATGGAAAATTACACATAAAATACACCATACAGTAAAACCTTGGTTTGAGAGCGTTTTGCAAGACGAGCAAAATTTTTAAATCCATTTTGACTTCATATACAAGCAATGTCTTGATATACAAGTAGCGTCACGTCACAACAGAGTATAAAAGAGAAGAGAGGTACCTCTTAGTGTAGCAATATGGTTACATTTAATGACAACAATTAGACACTCACATGGTTGATGATTAAAACAGGCACATCGAAGTACTACCCTGCTCTACTGCAGGGTAGTCTTCCCAGTCACGATTGCAGACTGACAGTGGTGAGAGATGCCTGCATACTTAGATGTACCTCTTTTAATCATTAACCATGTGAGTTGATAAAAAAAATTCTGACACTGTCCATTGCTCTACTGACACCGTTGTCCACTGCCCTAGTAACAACATCCACTGGCCGCCAAAAAGCATTTTGAAAAAATGAAGAAAAAAAAATACTAAAAAATAACATTATAAAAAAATAATTAAAAAAAGAAAATAAAGAACTACCGACTATGTCCACTGCCCTACTGACACAATCCTGAACATAATACCCACTACTATACACTCTGCACTCCTCACCTGCACATACTACCCACCTCCATACACTCCGCACTCCTCTTCTGCACATATTCACCATCATACACTCCTCTCCCTGCACATACTACCCACTGCTGCATTCTGCAGGTAATTAATCTCAGACTCTGTTGGAAGTGAATAAGAAGTAACGTTATATATCTAAGGTTCTACACATTCGTTGGTACAGCCGAACTCAGCCATGTTGATGTTTGCATGACACATGTTTAGAATGTGTAGAGGAATGTGGCAGAAACTGCATATCAAAGGAGTTACCTTCAGCCCAACTGGTGCACACAAGCTTCAAAGAGATTGATGACAAAGACGGCCCAGGGCACATCAGATGGGACTGGCCACAAAGCCAAGTATGGCAGGACAGTCAGTAATATTAGGAGGGCTGTCATGTGAACACTGATTGGTCCAAACCAAATGGGACTGGCAGTAGGGTGTGGTATGGCTGAAGTATGTTTGACAAAAAGGTTTGCAACCATGAGGTCCTCCTCTGTCTCTGTATTCCATCAGGAGACCCAATCATGAGGATCGATAAGTATAAGGCTTATATTGCACTGTGATTGTATGCTATGTATTATTGTAACTTCTATTGATACCTTATGCACGCTGTATTATTTCCTTGGGAAATAAATAAGATTTAATTGACCTTAGACCGTGTATTGATTTCATAGCCAAGGGTGGTAGCATTGTGGTATTAACAATAACATGTGCTTGGCGTAATAGATTGATAGATTAGCTGAACTATAGGGACTAGACAAAGGAATACAGAACTGATAATAGCACTAGACGGAATTGATCAGTTACTTCATTTGGCACCCCAGAAGGCGTGTAAAACATATTTTTACACAGAATCCACAAAAATCTAAGGTATTTTTGTTTGAGTCCCTGTAAGCACAGATGCTCAAAGCCACCCAGAACTGGAAGTCATCTTTAGTGTGGACAAGATTAGCGCTGGCTCGCGAATTCTGAAACCACGCTTGGATGAGCAGGAAAATTTTGTGAGATATTTCACTGGTATAAACGCACGCGTAAAACCTGGTGAGAATTGTGACTGATATATATATATATATGTATGTATTGTTGTGTTTGCAAACTGTAACCAGAGGGCTAATTGGCGCACTGGCGAGATAAGGGACTGATCATCCCTGGTTATGTGATATAACCGCAGATTGACAGGATAAATCATACAATTTTGAGGGAAAAGTGGAAATATCCACGTGATTGTGGAAAAAAAACTTTCTGTCCCAATAGAAATTCCCTATGACCTGCTATCGTATAGGAGAGCATTGAATAAGAGTGTGTTCTCCTACAGAAATTCGTGGGTAAACGGATTTGTATTTGTTGTTTGTTGTTGTTGTTTTTTGTATTTGGAGGGGGACTACAGGTCAAAGCTAGCTTCTAAACAGCTTCCTCTATGTCTTTGTGTGCTTGGTATCTGATTGTTTAGTGTATTGCTAATGCACAGTGTTGGTTAGAGAGTGGCAGGAATTACCATACATCTTTGAGGAAAAAGTGGGGGAAGTATAGGTTTTTATTTCTACACACGTGAGAGTGAAATAGCTCTGGTCCAATAGAAGACCAAGGCATTGATTAAGAGTGTGCCTTGTGTCTTGTATGCTGTAGAACCACAAGTCACTGGAAATTTAAACGGTTCGTATTTTTTTTTTTTTTTTTGTTGTCCATTTGTTATCTGTTTTCTTTTGTCTAAGCAACTGGTTGAGCAATCTAGTGTGGATAGGCTAATTAGCATATCAATGGAAGCCATTGAAGGTTTCATTAGCAAGCATGGTGGGATTAGATTTCAAGTTACTCACGAAGGTAAATTAACATATCAGTTTAATGAACTTTTAAAACAATGTAATACACATAACAGTATATATAATACATCAAAAAAAGGCAGGAAACAGAGAATGGCCAATGCCTTATGCATGTTAATGAGAATGAAAGAAATTGCGGAACAAAAAGAATTAGAATGGTTTGCTGATAGAGAAAAAGTGATGGAACAGGTAAGTGATATATCAATCAGGATTGAAAAGGCTGATGCGGATGCTTGTAGTCGGATTAAACAATTAGTGGCTGAGAAATGTGTATTGCAACAGAGATTAGATGAATTAGAACAAACGTGTAAATTGAGAGAAAGTTGCATTGCCTCTTTGAATCAAAGGGAGGCTGAGAATTTGCAGGTTATCACAAGGCTTAAGGCACAAGCAGCCATAATGGAATTATCCTCCAAGTGTGCAATAGTGGAGGTACCCTCCACACATGCTCAGTGTATAGAAAAGCCAGAAGTGAAATATGAAGAAAACCCGTATGCTATTATCACTGCAAATGATAGTAATGTGATGGGAATCGATGTGGAAGAAGCAAATAAAGGTGGGATAACTGCACTTGAAATTGACTCAGGAGTTGACACTTCGGATGATTCCTCAGACAACGAAAGTGTAAAGTCTGTGCATTCCAATCGCAGTAATATTATCCAGCAATGTGGATTTCCAGCGCCATATGCTAAAAAAATGGCCTATGCAGGGAAACCAGAACTAAAATGTTTTTTGTGTAAAAGGGGGGGTCACACCTCAAAATATTGTCGGGCGGCGAATAATGATATCGAAAGGAAATTATACCCGAAAACGACCCCAAGGCATCATGTGTGTTATTCAGCCAGGTGGGGTAGCCATCCACAGCACGGAACCAATAGTAATCAAACCCATTTCCCGTGTAAAACGCAAATGCGGGGTCTAGGAACTAAAAAGCAATATGTAGGACAGTTGCTTAGAGTCAAAATGGAGATAGACGCATGGTTACTCAAATATAGCACTGGGGGAAACAATGTTAGCAGAACTTAGTGAGCTGCAAGCATGGTAAGAATATTCTGGTCAATGTTTCCCGGCTATGAAAAAGGTTTGATGTAAGTTTCAAGTTCAGAATATGATAGAGGACCTGGATATAGATATACATTTTTTTTGTTTTGTACTTTTAGGGATAAACCCCTGAATTGGTATTGTGGTTTTTCTTTTGTGTGGTTAAAAGATGTTTCTGTTATGAGTTTTTTTTAATCTTGTGTTTCTTTACTCTTCTCTTATTGTCAGTCTTTGTAAACTTTTCCTGAGTATCCAATACTGCTGATTAACATAAGAATTGTGTGTAATCACTTGTGTGTTCCTTTTTCCAGAGACCAGGAAGAAGTTAAACTGATTCGTATACGGACATTTGCATTTGTTTGCAGGTCTCTCAAAGTAACAACAGTGGTAAAATATAACAGAACAGGGGTTAGGTTACTGTAAATGCATAATCGATTATCACATGGTACCATGAGCTCATTAGTTAGTAATTGTTTGCAAACAATGAAAAATAATAGTACTAAAAAGAGTTACAAATGAAGCTAAAATGTTGTGATGATACATATGCTTTGTTTTGTTTTTCGTTTTCCCCATTAACTAATTGTATTTCAGATTGGAATAAGCACTCTTTGCAGGAGAAAAGTCCATGGATGTTGTTAACTAAAAGTTGAGTGTTTGTCATTGTTTTATGATGGTTGTCTTGTCATGTTGTTTGTGTGATCATGGCCAGATTTTTAATTTTTTTTAAAAAAATTTTATTTTTTATTTTCATTTTTATTTTTAGTTTTATTTTATTTTATTTTATTTATTTTTTTTTAATTTTTATTTATTTTTTCTTCTAAATTTTTTATTCTGATATTGGTTTAGTCCTCTATGGTAGTTATATTTTTATTCAGGTGGAAAAGTAGTAGGTCTAATCCACCTGAAAGGGGGGGAATTGACAATGCCCTCAGTTAGAACCAGTCACCTGAAAAGGGGTAGTGCATACATCGTAAAGATACAGATGGATGCATTGTTTTTTTTTTAGTTTGTAAAATGTGAAGTTGTTGAGAAGCAACACTGACGTTCAGTTTTAAAAGTTTTTGATCATACCATGGGGATCCATTTTACAGTGGGTGTAGCCTAAAGAGGTCATGGTTGTTTGGATAGTTTGGTCAGAGTTGCAGAAGCCAGGAATACTGAGGTCCTGGGCTCCAAGGAGGGAACTATAAGTAAACATGGTAAGCGATCAGATATTGTGGATAAGAATTTGATACTGCTCTTGTTTTTCATTTCCAGAATCCAAGTGGAGCGAGAATTGGAGAGGCTTCTGGAACATGGATGACAGATGATCATCTGGTTGGCAGTTTGTCTGTGCCACACCATACCACAAATTAGTTCCGATAAACATCAGGAGAGAAGGAAAACTGAAAGATTCAGATTAATACCTGTTTTTTTTCGTATGGACAATTGGGTGCTAATGCTGAATCTGAAAGACTGTGCCTAGCAAGAGAACTTGTGAAATATTTTTGCTGAAGTCTCTCCTGATGAATGCAAACATGTTATTTATACATGTGCAATGGGTTGGAGGTTGGGGAAGAGTTATGACACATCCAATCCGTCAAAACATGAAAATGTAAAATATGTGGTTTTTTGTTGGAAGGAGGAATTGAAAGAAGAAAGGTTTTAATGTATTACATGTATTGGTGTAACGGAGTTAATATGGTGCAGGAACTAGACATGAGGAAGTTACGCCCGGTTGGTGTCTCACCTGAGAGGTTGAAACCCTGCACAGATAATGCCAGTAAATACACACAGGAGCATGCTCCGTTAAAATAAAGGGAACAAACGCTGGCTACCAGGATACCGTAGGACTTCACCACATGGTGCTGCAACATCTCATGGTGGTTGACAAAAACCTATCACCCTATATGTGCTGAGTATACACTGAATCAGGTGCGGTTATTGTACCAGTGACTTACTCCCAGAGATGAGAATGAGGTCCATGCAGGATGCTTATTTCTGAGGAGTAACCCGAAAGAGGAGGGATGTATTCAGCACTATATTGGGGGGGAACAATAGCTGGGATGGGTGTTGTTAATGGAGGGGACATCAGCCTCCTGAGGAACAAACTCACAGCCATAGCTTCAGAGAAGGAGCGTGACTTTATTACCCCGGGAGATTGGTGGTATCCTTGATAACATTCAATGAAGTCACAGAAACACTCAGGTTAGAGTGGCTCCGGATTCTGTCAACCATGTTGAGAGGTTGGTAGGGAGGACAGAAACCTGTCATTGGCTCTGGCGCGCACTCTGTGGCAGGTGGAAATATCAGCCAACATCAAGCTGATTGTACCGTCTCTGTATAAGGGGCAGTGGCCTGATGAGTTAGCATCACCGCTCAGTAAGATTTTGCCAAAACACGTTGCTTACACTAATCCAAAATAGTGGTCGAATGCCTGTATGGGTGGTACTAAGTTGGATTGTGAAAGGTGTTATGCTGTATGTTCTCATATACAGAAGTGCAGACTTGGTCTGTATATTGGTGGCATCAATGGGCTTACTGACTGGGGACTCTATCTTGTTGCATTTGAGGCTATATCACACATGTGATCAGAGAAGATGAACGCTGGAGGCAGGTTGATATTTCCCTTTGTCGGAAGCATGACCATGATGTCCTTTGTAGGCTAGATCAATACATGGGGATGAACGAGTAATGTTGGGAAGTTATTTCTCTCTGTATTCTGGATGGAGAGGTCATTGCTGGGAAGAAGGCACCCAGGTATTATTTAGGACATAGGCGAGTTTTTGTTTCTTTGTCCTAAAGAATACCGGTGTAGTGTTAGTCATGGGACTCGAGGGTTCCCTGAACCTAACCGTAGGTAGAGGTGCATGGTACACAATGGGCATGATCTCTGAAATCCAGGTACAGGGGTGGAATTGTGTGGGTTTGGTAATTGTTGTAAACTTATATGTGTAGTTAAGCGATATTTATCTAGAAGGGTCTCCCAGTTGTCTATGCAAGTTGAGGGACGATTTGACGGTGAGCGCTCTGTGTACAAATTGGAGACGTTGCTGCCAAGTCAGAGCCCTGCAACGCCGCTGCGAGCAAGCCTGCCTAATCCCGACCCGTATTTACAGTAAAAGGTTATAGGAGGTTGGGAGCGGGGTGCGTAATACATATATAAGTATATATTATGGTAATAAGTTGATTTATGTTTGTGGTAGAGTATGACCTATGGGTATTGTAGGCTAGTAATATGGGCAAGAAAGGCCCTCCTCAAGACTCTGGGTCTGAAAGCTGGGTGATATGTCGCTCTGAATGGGTGCTGGTGAATGGTGAATGAATGGGCACCCCTTGCCTGTACTGCCATCCTGAAGATACCCAAGATGCAGAATGGTGACATGGAAGCTGTCGCTGAAGAATGGTGGAGATGTGTCACTCAGTGGCAAAGCGGCACGTGTTGGGAAACATCACGTGGTAAAACAATTATGGACTGCTCCATAGGACCTGTTTCTGCACACGTTGAAAACACAACGTGGTAAGACACTTGTGTACTGTTCCATAAGAGATATCTCTGGAGCGCTCGTTGGAAACAACCACGCGTTACACAAGCTAAGGACTGTGCCACAGGTACTGGTTCGGAAGCACATGTTGGGGAACCACACACGTTAAGACAGTTATGGACTGTTCAAAAGGAGCCGTGTCTGAAGAAGGGTGGTATGCGCCTTTTAGGCGCAAAGCGGGATATGTTGGAATCAGACAGGAATTATTATTATACATCTACACAGCTGTTTGTACAGCCGAACTCAGCCATAGTGATGCCAGGCAGTTTCATATGTGTGAAAGCAAGGAATGTGACACAATTTGAATAGCAGAATGAGTTTCTATTCAGCCCACCTGGAATGTACTGAACTTCAAAGATGATATGGTGCCGGCTTGTCTGCAAGAACAGGGGACAGCTGGTGGGGCGTCCGAGATCAAGCCACGAGATAGCAATCCAGTCGGAGCAGTTGCAATTCATGGGCAAACACTGCCCCCAGAGGCCAAGTATGGCAGGACTGTTAGCCTGGGGGAGGAGACGCCCCAGAGACGCTGATTGGTCTACGGGAAAGAGTAGGATGGGCTATGGGGTGTGGTATGGCTGAGGTATGTTTAACAAAAAGGTTTTTGCAACCATGAGGTCTCCCTCTGTCTCTGTATTACATCCGGAGACCCAGTCATGAGGATCGATAAGTATAAGGCTTATATTGCACTGTGATTGTATGCTATGTATTATTGTAACTTCTATTGATACCTTATGCACGCTGTATTATTTCCTTGGGAAATAAACGAGATTTAATTGACCTTAGACCGTGTATTGTTTTCATAGCTAAGGGTGGTAGCATTGTGGTATTAATAATAACATGTGCTCGGCGTAATAGATTGATAGACTAGCTAAACTATAGGGACTAGACAAAGGAATACATAACTGATAATAGTAGTACTAGACTGAATTGATCAGTTACTTCAGACTCTATTAAACCAAATCCCATTTAGCCACATCCAACATTTTAGCTCAATTTAAGCTACTCCCATCTTTCGCCACGTCCATTTTTTTCTGTGCCTAGGGCCCACTTTTTAGCTTGCACATGGGCCCACTCATTTAATGATATGCCCCTGAACCCAGCCCATGCAATTTACCATCCAGTTTCAGGACAAATACAAAAATATGGGGAGCGTCCAAACACTGGTCCATATTACTAGAGGACCCTTTTTTACAGGATACCATTAATCAGGGCTTGGCTTACACCAGCAGCGCCGGGAGTCCAGGACAGGTGCCAGCCAGGCAGTGCTTCCAGCCAGTGAGGTGCTGCGCGCGGCGCACCTCACGTCATTTCCTCACACAACAATGCGGGCCGCAGTCAGTCCCTGTCCCTCCCTACATGAAGCTGAGAAGAGAAGAGATGGGGCGAGGACCAGTGTGATCCCCAATATTATATCAGCAGCAGACTAGTAATATAATATATAAATATATTTATGATCGGTGCTCTCTGAGATAGATGTGAAACCACATAAAGACGCCACAAGACTCATAACATAGATCTGAGGTGTGTCCTGGTCAGCTAGTTGGTATGGTTGGTATTTGCCCGAAGACGGGCACCACTGTCTACGGTGTATGCGCCGTAGACAGCGGCGCGCAGGCGCACTGAGCGTGGCATCATCAATGACGAAGATGCCGCATGTCTCGGCTCCCGTGCGCATGCGAGTGACGTCATCGCGGCTTCGCCGAATGACAGCGGCAGAGCTGCGAGACCCCACCGAGAAAATGGATGCGCCGGACTACAGGGGACAGCGGTGACTTTGCTGGCTCCTGTGTCAGGTAAGTGACACATAATGGGCTACTATGCGATGCATAGTAGTCCATTATGCTTTGCCTTTGCAGGGAATGAAAGAGGAAGTAAACTCATCAGGGTTTACTTCCTCTTTAAATAACCCCCCGGGCTCCTCCCACAAATTCAGGCCACCATACCACCTTACTGGCCTTCTAATTTATGGTCGTGAAACCACATAAAGACGCCACAAGACTCACAACATAGCATAGACCTGAGGTGTGCCCTGGTCAGCTGGTGGGTATGCCAAAAAGGGGGCACAAATACCAGGATAGGGAAAGCTGTTTTATTGGTATACATGACATTTATTAGGCAAGCTTCGTGAAGGCTTGCGAAATCTCAACCTGGGGATTCGGAATGTACCAAGTAAAGCAGGCAGATCTCCATCTGCCTAATCTTCTGATGACATGACCTGGTATGATGTAGGGAGGCAGCTGAGGCCGCTCCAATCTGCTCCAATCCAGAAGGATTGCCTTTAAAACTGGTTAGGGTTGAGGCCTAGATTAGCCAGGAGGATACGAATATTTCTGATGAACTGGATAGCTTTTAGTGGGCTGGAAGTAAATGACAACAATGGACTGGAGCTAGACTGGCTGGGCAGGTGTGATAACAACTGATCCAGAACCGCTACTGGACAGCATTAGTTGTGGGTCTGGAAGAATTTGATGCTGACCCTGTTGCCAGACTGATCAGCTTAGGACACTGACAGATGTAGGACAAAATGGTCTTAGAGGTGGGCCAGACGGCACCTACATTGTATCTGCCAACTGGGGCCACTGTAAGTGAACTCACCGGGCTGTAGGAAGCTGTAGAATTGCAGGTAGATGGCTGCTTGGATGACCAGGCTGGCAACAACCCAAAAAGGGACGTGACAGGTTGGCTGACATATCCCAGAACGTGGAACTTGATGTGGGCAAGTGTTTTCTACTGGCTACGGGGTGATGTTTCTGGATGCCACACAGCAAGGCTTTATCTGCATGGGTCGTGAACATCGAGGGTTTCCCAGGGGCTTGTAGGGAGAGGAAATGTTGGATGCCAGCTAGGTACACTCTGACAGTGTTGTGGGACAGGCTCAGATAAATGTGTCAGTAAGACACGAAGGCCAGGACGTGCTTGATGTGACCTGTGCCTGTCCTGGGGCATGTGGCTAGGAATTTGCCATAGGCATTCCAGGCAGTGTGGTAGGCCTTCAGCGTGACAGTGACCGGTTTATGAGCAATGTAGCATTGTGAAGGTGGTCTCTTAGCCCATTGTTAGCTGCGACCAAGGTGGGATAGGAAACGAGGTCGGGTTTTCTCCAGGTCTCTGCAGGAAGTACAAAGCAAAATTGAGGCAGGACAGTGCATCTGCTGCGAGATTGCACTTGCCAGGTATGTAAATACACATTGCAATTGTAGTGAAGAGATATCTGGGGGGGGCGTGGCTTGGTGCTCGGAGCGGATGGCAGCAGACTAGAGGAGCTCCGCTATACCCTCAGCCCCGACAGCACGATTATCGCCGTAGCCGCCGGTGAACATGAGCAGGCTCACCCGCCACAACTCAGGCAGCCGCTCGCGTCGTTCCGCACCGATTTCTGGAGCCAGAAGCATCCCGGACATCTTTAAATCGCAGCCCCGCCGCCCCAAGGCCCTATCCAAGATGGCGCAGCCTCGTGGGAAGACGAGTTCAGTGAAGACTCGCAATCCGCGTATGAGGAGGAGGTAAGGGAAGCGCCGGCTGAACACCCCCTCACCCTAACTGACATGATGAAAATAGCAGCGGACATCAAGGGCACATTTTCATCCGCCATCACAGAACTGAAGGCAGATATCCTATCTATATCAGAGAAGCTGGAGGGGGTGGAGAAAGCTGGTTCAAAACGGGACAAGGCTATTACACGTCTGGAAAGAATCACAGATTCCCACACAGCCCATCTAATTGAGATGAATAGGCAATTAGAGGATTTGGACAACAGGGGGAGAAGGAATAACATTAGGGTACGAGGCATTCCGGAGTCGGTTGAACCTGGCAATATTCCTTCTGCCTTACAATATGTGTTTAACGAACTGTTAGAACGCCAAACTGACACGCAAATTGACTTTGTACGGGCTCACAGAGCCCTGAGAGCAAGACCTGCAGATACAGCTCCACCGCGAGATGTGATATGTTGCCTCCCTGACTTTAAGTTAAAAGAGGAAATTATGGCTAAAGCAAGATGTAATGCTCACATCACATTCAATGACACAGAAATTTCAATCTTTCAGGACCTCTCGCCCATAACCTTAAGCAATAGGCGTGCGCTGTGCCCCCTGCTGGAAGCCTTACGCAGACAAAATATTCCTTATAAGTGGAAGTTTCCTTTTGCTTTGAATGTGACTTTTATGGGCAGACAGCTGTACTTGCGCACACCTGATGACTTACAGGGCTTCTGCCAGGACGTCCAAATCCCGCTGATTGATCTTCCTGACTGGTACAGGGATTTTCATTATGTCCCTGCATCTCAGCCCTCCCGGGTGTCCCCTCATTCCACTCCTACTAAGCCCCCGCACAAAAGGGGGAAGTTTCAGAAGCAACCAACGCCGGGCACAAGCGCTACACCCAAACGCTCTTCCACCCCCAGGGCCTTGCAGCTGAACCCGGACCAAGAATAATGACCGGTCGGTCAGGGTAGCTTCACCCAAGGTTCAGGCACTCATTGGCGGACAGGATCAGGCACGGGACGTGGGACGCAAATACTGATGCAAGTTTGTTTACCTTTTGCCATCCGTTGGCGCTCTTTTTGTTCGGTTTATTTGCCTGCTATGTACTGGTTTCTCCCTACCAATGTTGGGTTTACTCGGGCACGTCCTCACTGCTGACATGGCGGGTCACCCTTTATTATTTTATTTTTTCATCTCTTTTGCACACAGTTTGTTTCATCTGAGCGTGGCAGACAGCCTCATGGACACCTATCTCCTTGGTGCTCAGGATGAACCGGGGTGGTTCTTACCATGAATGGTCAGCAACATAGAGCAGTCCAAGTCTGCTAGGACCCTAAGGTATGCTCCTCCCATGTACACTAGGGAAGGGACTGGAGGGACTGGAGGGAGCACTGCCTACAGTTTGATACTACCTGGTCACTACGATTGGGAACAGGAACCTCAACGCGCTCCTATGGCTGGGCATGTTGGGTCACACTGCACATTTGGACGATAGTTGGCCTGTAGTTGTGGCCGAATTAATTAATATACGTATTAAAATACGGGTGTAATGTGGTTCACACCCCTTTTTAGGGGTTATGGTTGCGGTTGATATACTTGTTATGCACAGGTTAAGTTAAGCTTGTTGAAATTTGGGGCTTGGGGTGTGCGGAGGACAGCTGGTAATTGTAGACAGATCACTTGTCCCGGGTTGACTGGGATTTTGGCTGTTGACATTGCTCTGGGTGTTTCTCCCACTTCCCCCACAGGGGGTATTGTGGATTGGCTCCTTGATCGACTTCCCTGGTTTTGTTGGGGATTGTCGTTGGGGGGATAATCCACGACCCCATTTCTCAATACTCGCCCCTAGGGGTCACTTCCTAGGGGTTAATTACCAAACATTTCTGACCCACTTTCTTAGTGTCAGTTAGTGGGCTCTCCTACCCCTCTTCCTTTTCCCCCTCTTTCTATTCTTCTTCTCTGTTCCCCCTGCCTCTTCTGGCTCTTTCCCTACCCCTCTCCTCCCCCTCCTTTCTCTGATTTCCTCTCTCTTTTCCTCTCCCCCCTCCCTCTCGCACAATGATTTATTCTGCTCTAGGCAAGAACCCTACAGTGATATCGCACAATGTGCGCGGTCTCAACATTCTGCAAAAGAGGTCGCAACTATTACGCCACTTGAGGAAGGGGAGGCCGTCCTTTGTGTTTTTACAGGAAACCCATTTTAGGGCTAATTCTATTCCCAAAATGACAGATAATTATTTTTCCAAAGCGTTCCATGCGGCTAGTCCAGATTAGAAGACTAAAGGGGTCACGATACTGTTGGGGAGAGACTCTGGATTCGAGCTCACTCAGCAGTTGGCAGACCCTGAGGGACGGTACCTCTTCCTCAAGGGAAAGGTTGGGGGGCTCCCCATCACACTGGCGAGCGTTTACTTTCCAAATGTGGCACATGTGAGCTTTTGTCAAAAATTGATAGATGAACTTTCTGGGTTCGCAACAGGGTGTATACTCCTAGGAGGGGATTTCAATGTTTCGTTGGATCCCCTCCAGGATACTTCTGATGGTAAGTCAACGATCACTTACCGTAAACTCAAGAAAATTAGAAATATGCTGAACTCGCTGACGTTGACGGACTTGTGGCGGGTCATGCACCCCCAGGATAGAGACTACACTTACTTTTCCGCTATACACAACAAATATACACGTATTGACTTCCTGTTTTTGACACAAAGGGACCTGAATAACATGAAAGAGGCACATATAGGGACGAGATCGGTATCTGACCATGCACCGATCTCCTTGACGCTCAAACTGCCGATGACACGTCAGCAGTCGAGTGGCTGGAGACTTAATCCCGCACTACTGACGGACCCCACGACTGGACCAGATTAGGGAAACTATACAGCACTACTTCAGAGAGAACACCACTGATGATGTTTCCCATATAACCATATGGGAGGCACACAAGTGTGTCCTTAGAGGCAGACTGATGGGCCTGGCAGCGCAAAAGAAGAGAGCGGCAGAGCAGGACTTGAAAGACGCGTTCATAAAAGTGAGGGACTTAGAGGCACAACACAAAAGGTCAACGGCGGTTGCTCTGGCTGGTGACTTATTGATAGCGCGCAAGGCCCTTCAGGATAAGCTGGATTTACAAGCCAAACGGATTTTGTTTTTCCGACGTGGTTTTTTTTATGAACATGGGAACAAAAATAGCAAATTTTTGGCACGAGCATTGAGAGGCGTAAGGGCTTCCAACACTATCACTCAGATTAGGAACAATGAGAATAAGCTAATACATAACACGGACGGCATTGCGGCGGAATTCCATAGGTTTTACTCCAAACTATATAACATCCCACCCCCGTATAAACCAGCAACAGTAGAAGGGTCGAGACGTAAGATTATAGAACAGTACCTACAACAAAGTGGCATGCTAGGTCTGTCAGTTGACGATGCCAGGGAACTGGACAAACCCATTGAGGCTCCGGAACTCATCCAAGCTATTAAAACCTTAAAAACAGGGAAGAGCCCTGGCCCGGATGGCTTTTCAGCCATTTACTATAAGACCTTCACGCCTTTGTTGACGACGCCCTTGCTAAAAGCTTTAAACTCTCTCTCTGCACCTCAGGAGCTCCCACCCACCTTTAATTTAGCACACAATACGGTGCTTCCCAAACCTGGGAAGGACCCTAACTCTTGCTCCAGTTACCGGCCGATCTCGCTGCTCAATTTGGATATAAAGCTTCTGTCAAAAATTATTGCAACCAGACTGAGCGCACTTTTACCCGAGCTAATTGGGCCGGAACAAGTGGGCTTTATGCCGGGGAGAGAGGCTCGGGACAATGTCATCAAGGTGGTGAATCTTTTACATTGCATTAGGGGAGGTGCTGTCGAGGGCCTTCTCCTGTCCACGGACGCGGAGAAGGCCTTCGACAGAGTGGCGTGGGACTTCATGTTTGCAGTGTGCAGGCAGGTGGGATTCCAGCCAAAGTTGATGGCCTGGATCTCGGCACTATACCAACACCCAACAGCTCGTCTAAAAATAAACGGGACCCTTTCAGAACCTGTGCACATACATAACGGCACACGCCAAGGGTGCCCACTATCCCCAATATTATTTATTCTTGCGTTAGAACCATGTATTCGCACGATCAATACCAACTCATCGATCAAGGGCTTCGCACTGGGACAAACACACTTTAAAATAGCCGCCTACGCGGACGATCTTCTATTCATCCTAACTCAACCCCACATTTCGATTCCCAACCTATTGAAAGAATTTGAGATATTTGGATACCTTTCCAATTTCAAAATTAATTACGAGAAATCCGAGGCACTGAATATTTCTCTGGGTCCTACACGCCTGCTGACTGCCAAATCTAATTGCCCCTTTAAGTGGGTAGACCGCAGACTTAAGTACCTGGGGATTTGGCTCACACCCAATTCAGACAGTCTTTATGCACAAAATTTCCAGCCCCTTTTAAATGATTTACGTAGAGATCTCCAAGTATGGCATCTTCACCCACTGTCGTGGTTCGGGAGGGCGGCGGCTGTTAAGATGACGATACTACCAAGGGTGCTGTATCTTTTTCACACTCTACCCATTAAATTACCCAGGCAGTTCTTCGCTCACTTGACAGCAATAACGAGAGATTTTATATGGGCCAGGAAGAAGCCCCGAATTAGCTTATCGACTTTGACCCTACCAAAAGCTAAGGGGGGGATTAACTTACCGAACTTGATGTTTTACTATTACGCGTCGCACCTGGTACGCATTCTAGATTGGAACTGTCATGCCACGTCCAAGGACTGGGTGGGGATAGAAAGCCGATTGACAGAAACCCCATTGAGGTTTCTGCCATGGGTTACCAAGGCTGACATCTCACCCCCTGATAGGGCCAACGCTGGAAGTCTTTAGAATGGTCTCACAACAATGCGGACTAGCTTCCACACCGGGTCCCCTAACACCCTTGGTTCACAATTCCGCGTTTGCGACAGGACACACTACGGTATCATTCCCACATAGAGCCGATAAGACACCTGTGACTGTAGCCCATTGCGTGGAAAAAGGTAAACTCAGGACCTTTCAGGATTTAACGAAGGACTTAAAGGCAAAACACTTTACACACTGGCAATATAGACAACTACATGATTATGTATACTGCCTGACTAACAGACCACATGTTCTGAGGGAACAGATGTGATTTGAGCAATTGTGCATCACGGGAGAACCAGTGAGAAAGGCGACCTCCTTGGTTTACAATTGGTTACAAGCTACCAGGACAGATCGCTCAACCAGACATAAACAGGACTGGGAGAGGTTTTTCTCCAAGACCTTCACCGACGAGCAGTGGAGTAATGCCTGCATATTAGCACACAAATGCTCCATAAGCACTAGTGCCCAAGAGACGGCATACAAAGTATTGACGAACTGGTACTTCACACCAGGCAGACTCAACAAATGGTACCCGGGAACATCAGAGTCCTGCTGGAGATGTGGTGGAGCTAAGGGTGATATGATGCACATATGGTGGGACTGTCCGAACCTGCGGGAGTTTTGGGGCGGGATCTGTACGCAGATCCGTGCCATCACTGAGACAGGTCTTGCCCTTACGCCTGAGTGTTGCCTGCTTCACATCTCCAGCTACTCGTTAGGCAAGTACAAAAAATCAGTAGTGTGCGCCACATGCTGAATGCGGCCAAGGCGATCATTCCTAGACACTGGAAATCGCCACATCCACCTTCCATAAGAGAATGGCTATCAGAGGTAGATTCCTTATACAAGATGGAGGAAACGGTAGCAATGGCTTCAGAAAGGGCCGGCAAATTTCACAGATTGTGGAGACCATGGTTTATTTTCAAATACTCAGATGCTTTTGCAAAACTCCAAAATGGTTGATCATATAGGATGTGAATACTTACTCGGTTCACTGTAAGCCGATATCATGTAACACGACAAATGTTAGAAATTATGGTTTAGTGCCATGTAAATTGGTATATTGCTGCATAAAGGATTGTACTGTTATATTTCTACTTCCACACCTGATTCAGCCTACATTTAAGGTACTATCGGCCCACGTTTTTTGCTACACGCATCCTGTACCCCCCTCTGTCCGTGTTCTGTTGACTTGCCTCCCAAATCACTGTTCCCCCTTCCCCCCCTCCCCCCACCACTTTTCTTCCTTATCCCTCGCCCCCTTCCTCTATCTTTCTAGACACTTAAAAATTCTCCCCCGACAATCGAATGTGTCAAGGTGCACTGGTTAAAGGGGGTTATTGGCAATTTTTCTTTAGGCTCCGCACCTACAGAGGCCTTTCTCTTATTTTCGTTTTCTTTTTATGCCAACTTACATTATTGAACTGTGAGGTACTCTGTAGCGGATTTTGTGACAGAACAATATGTTATTTTGTGCCTTATGGGCTTATGTCCGTGGATATATTTGTATTGTATTGTGATGTCAATTGTTTCAATAAACTTTTATTGGAAAAAAAAAAGAGATATCTGCACCAGCCTGCGTAGGAAGGACATGATGGCCAGGGACTTGGACCTGCCTTTGTTGACACTAAGCTGTGGCTAAGTTGTCAGTGGAGACAACTACGGTCTGCCCTGCCCAGGTGTGTCCCCAGACCTGAGCTGCCACAACAATAGGGTAAAGCTTGAACAATGAGCATGCCTGGCTGAACCCGGGGACCAGGAGGATTTCCTGCGGCCATGGACCTGCAAACCAATGGGTGCCAAAAATGGCAGCAAAGCCCATGGAGGCTGCTGCATCTGTTACTATATGAGGTGAAGAGGCTGAAGCTGCTTGGATAAACATGGATACGCCATTCCAATTCTCAAGGAAGATGTCCCACATTACTATATCTGCAGCAGCTGCCTGGTTTAGCCTGATGGTTTGATCGGGGTCCTGTGTGTGGGAAAGGAAGACTGGGGGGTGAGTGAAGGCACACCCTTGAGGGACAATCCTCATAGCAAAATTCAACATGCCTAACAGGGACTGCAGCCATCTCCTGGTGTGACTTCAGGAGGTGGTGAATGCGTGAACGTCCCCCCTAATCCGCGATAGCTTGTCAGGGGGTAGGCTGGCCTGCATAGAGCACAGGTGTCAAGGGTGATGTGAATTGGAAAAAAGACGTCAGATTGGAGAAAATATGCTCCAGGTGTTGGTTTAGTTTGTGAAACCAGTCCTGACTGACACCGTAGTGCGGTATACACCGAAGGGCAAGCGCGCCCTGTATACGCCTGGAAGTTACAAGGCTATGGGACTGATCTGTGGAAAATGTTCCGGCCTGACCACGCAGTTGAGGCCTTGGATTGTCTGTGGAAGCTGCGATTGTTTGAGGCTGCCTCCCCAACTCAACCTCCACGGATCCTACAGGGGGATTGGGACTGGAACATCGCCATCCTGGCTTGGAGTGATATACAGAGCCCACCTGCTGTGACCAGAATTGTTCAGGAAGCTGCTGCCCCTGTTCCGGTGATTACCCCAAGACCCAGGGCACCAGTTACTCCTCGAGGCCAAGGTTGTGCTTGGTTGCTAGCCTTGATGTCTGAGCCACCCGGGAGGAAAGTACCAGAGTCATGTAAGCCAACAAGAGGTAAGAGTGGTGTGCCTGTGGGAGAGGTGATGCCTGTGGCCATCAAAGGGGATGCCAAGGTTGTGCCAGCCATGGCACGTGCCAATCGCAACTACCTGGAGAGGAGTGCTCTACCATTTCAGATTCAGACATTCCGTCTGACGGTCTACCTGAACTTTTCTCTGATATATTGTCTTGCACTGGGATGTTGGGGGATAGCGATGAGGAAGAGCAAATGAGTGATGTGCAGGAAGGTGAAATCCCCCGTTTCTGCTGCCAGCGTAGCGATTAAGTTGTCTGTTACTACAACCCCGCTGGTCAGCATCTCCGAATCTTTTGAGGAAGATCACTGGGCTCAATGGGTTCCCAAAGTTTGCTCTATTATGCCCATGCCTAAGGCTAAAGCTGATTATAAGCCGGATGTGTTCGCTGGGTGCTTGGTTCTGCATGCTCCTGACACTCAGGTGCTACCCGGATATGGAGACTCTAAGACCCTGCCTCGGCTGTCCAAGATACAGAGAATTAAAATCAATTATAATCAAGAGAGTGGCAGAAGACTACAGGTATTTATACCCCTATATTTCCCGCATTTGGAAGAAGAGATCTTAGAAAACGGGTGGATGAAGCAGTGTGCAGGTTCCTTCAGACTCCTCTTAAGACAGACTTTCTAAAGTTATCACCCAAAATGTCAGGAAAGTATCTGTCAGTGTTGAACACTTGGGGTTATGGCAGGAAGATCAATATGGATGGTGTAGTCATCCGCCAGGCAGATGTAAGAGACATTAAACACTTTGTCACTACGGTGAACACCAAGGGAGAAATATTGATCCTGCCAGATTCCCGGGTATTACTGCTGACTGTCCCGATAATACTTATGTCACCTCTCGTGTGGATTACAAATGTGCACTTGTGAAGTTAAAGGAGGCTTTGCTGAAGCCACTTACTCCATTCCTATGCACAGTTCTTCATTAACGGGGAACATTTCAGAAAGCTGTACTGCCAGGACTGTGCTGGACTGAATGCCGCTGGCAGATACACAGAGTGTCCATCTGATCCATGTTGGCTAAAAGTAGGCGCCGGGGTGTCCACCCTGTAGAGTGATCTGTGACTTTCAGCAAAATGTTGTTCGTATGTGATCAAGAAAGTTTTGTCATGTGGACAGACTGAAGATATCTTTGCAAGGGGACCTGTGTCCTGAAGTGTGGTCCCTTGCACCTTTGCATGACTGCTGGTTGCCTGAAATTGCAGTCATGCCTTTTTGTTCCTGAAGTTGCCCTTAAAGAAGAAAGGGATCTGCTGGGAAATGTTGTCCACCACAAGTAAAATTAATGAAGGGCTAGAGAAGGCGACTAATCACATCACAGCCGACTTGAAAGGTGAATTTCAAGAGCTGGGCACCCGCATAGGGACTATAGAGGCCAAGCCGGACGAGACCATCTCTAGGACCAATCAGAATACCAACTGCATTGAGGAGGTACCACAGCTAGAAGAAGCCCTAAATAAAATTGACGATTTGGAAAATCGCTCACGCCGCTACAACTTTAGGGTACGGGGGATCCTCAAATCTTTTGCGGATGCAATGGCAGAGAGTAAAGAGCTGATCTCTCATCTCCTACCAGACCTCCCCTCTTATAAATTAGAGCTGAACAGGGCCCACAGGGCTTTGGCTGAACTTCGCACCGATGGCTTACCACGGGACATCATCGTGAAACCACACTACTACTTGGTTAAGGAGCAGGTGATGTCCAAAGCCAGAGAAATAACTGACCTACACCTTCGGGAACACCCTATCCAGATTTTTGCGGACATTTCTCCTGCTACCGTCCAAAAACGCAGGGCTCTTAAACCACTATTACAGCCTTTGGCTTTTCCGTTCCGCCTGGTGTTCACCCACCAGCACAAAAAATATTCTTTTGCAACCTTCCAAGAGGGCGAAGCATTACTGAAGAAGTTGGGCCTAATTTACGTGGAGAATGTGGAATCTCCGCGCCCATCACAACCACGTACCCCTCCGGCCAAGTCACCTCAGTGCCCTCTTTCGCCAATCTGGCGCTCAACCAGAAGCAAGGCCAAGCTGAAACCCAAAAACTCTTGAAGAGATGGATGCTCTTCCGTTTTCTTATTCTACCATTGTGACGGCTGTCACCCCCCCTAAACTCTTTGTTGACCCGTGGGCGGGATCAAGAACTGGATCTTTTTAGTGGTCTTCACCATAATGCCTGGGACTTTACAGATACGGTTTCCCTTAGTTTGATGGGAGGCTAACTTTCCGGGAATACCCCAAGAATGTACTTTTACTCTACTTATGCAAGTAATAAGTTGAACTTCTTTATACAGCACTGATAGTTTACTAATTTGATATTTGGGACTCCCTTCCCTTACTGTTACCACATGTTATGATCATTTGTGTGACTGTTTTGCAGGGGCCGGCGGAGGCCAGTAGTGGCGGTCATTCGCCTAGTTTGCTTTCGGCCCTCCCACGGTGTGACAGGACCGAAATCAGACGGGGTACAGTGTCTTCCGACACTGTACCATTTCCAAAAGGAATTGGGGAAATTATTCCCTTTGGTTTATAATGTTTCTACAGTTAAAACTGGTACATTTCCTACGCAAATTTTTTGATTTTGCTGGGTGACTCTCTCTTGGGCCACTCATTCTTTACTATTTCTCTTTCTAACTCCTTTACTGATCCTTCTGTGTTTATTCCCTACTATGTTGCGACTCCATGGCTCCGGATTCTGGCCCCCCCACGGATTCCTCCTCACGGGAAATGCTGCCCCCTGATCCTCGGAGACCAAGTAAGTGACAGTTTTTTTTCCCTTGTGCACCATGGTGACCACTAATAGAAGCCAGCCTTTTGGATTCATTTCCCACAATGTCCAGGGTACAATTGCCCCGGTTAAGCGCAGAATGGCCTTCCAATACTAAAAATCGTTAAAGGCTCGTGTGTTGTTTCTTCAAGAGACGCACTTCTCACCAACCTATAATCCTACCTTTTTGCATCAATATTACTCTCAATTTTATTTAGCAAATGGCCTGGGAAAGATGGGTGGGGTGGCCATTTGTTTTTCCAAGTGGGTGACCTTTTCATTGGAAAAGCTTGTGGCTGATCCGGAAGGTCGCTACCTGATGGTGGTAGGCAAATTGGAAGGTAGCACAGTTTCATTACTCTCATACTATGCCCTGAACACAGGTCAATTGCCCTTTTTTCGGAAACTCTTACATAAGGTGACCCCAGACCTACAGGGTACTGACCTGTTTGGAGGGGACTCTAACGTAGCCCTAGACTCCATACTAGATAGAACGGGGCGACCCTCGACCCCTCGGAGACACTTTCCAAAAATCGGCTGTAAATTGGCTAAAATGTTACATTATCATAACCTAATTGACCTATGGCGGGAGCTTAACCCATCCAGGAAAGACGACACATTTTATTCCCACGTCCACAATACCTATTCCAGAATAGATAATTTTTTTACGGTCCCAGCGACGGTTTCCTTGTTCCAAGCAAGCAAGATTATAGACGTGACATGGTCTGATCACTCAGCCGTTTGGACAGCCAGTGACTCTTTACAACGCTATTCAGGCCCGGCCCCTTGGAGACTGAATGACTCGTTACTTAGCAACCCCTCGATCTGCTTTGATATTGAACAAAAGCTCAAGGAGTATTTTGCTCAGAAGGATCCTGCAGATACTTCTGTGGCAAATACTTGGGCGGCACATAAAGCGACCATTCGGGGGTATTTCATTCAGATCGCGTCGAGGTTGAAAAAAACCTCTGATTCATTGATTAACCAAAAGGATCGCAAACTGTCCAACCTGCTAGCCCAACACAAGGACAATCCTGACTTGGACCTGAGGGCCCAGATTGATTCGGTTAGATTGGAACTAAATCTTTGTCTTACAACCAGGGCAGAAAAAAACGTCAGATGGACACAGGCAAAATTGTACACCCAGGTGGACAGACCGGGAACACTGTTAGCACGCAAGCTGACCCCCAGACCCTGCTGCAGGATGGTCCAGAGGATTAAGCAGCCTGATGGGTCCCATACACAAAACCCACAAAAGATATTAAAACTCTTTCATTCCTATTTTGCCTCCTTATATAGAGAGCCGGAGACTTTATCACCAGGTGCCATAAATGACTTTATCAGAGACCTGCCTCTACCGTCCCTCTCTGACCTCCACAAAGAAATACTGGACGGTGCTATCACCATAGAAGAGGTATTGTCTGCAATAAAGCAGGCTCACGCCTCTAAAACACCTGGTCCAGACGATTTCTCCGCCTCTTACCATAAGAAGTTTGCCCAAACCCTAGCGCCCCACCTATTGGAATTTTTCATTGCCTTAAGAGAAGGAGATCACCTGGGGGGAGATCTAAATAGAGCTAATATTTGTTTAATACCAAAGCCTGCAAAGGACCATAGTGACATAACAAAGTATCGCCCTATATCGCTTATTACGTAGATTTGAAATTATTAACCCAAATTTATGCTAATAGACTTAATACCTTCCTAGCACAATACATCCATGTGGATCAGGCGGGCTTTGTCCCGGGACGTCAAGCAGCGGATCAAATCCGCAGGGCAGTAGACATTATATCTTTGCTTCACTCTAATTGGGATGGCCTAGGAACTAGAAGAGGAATGCTGTTATCATTGGACCTCCACAAGGCCTTTCATTCCCTTTCTTGGCCCTTTTTGTTCCACATTCTGAGACAATGGAATTTTGGACCTAAATTCCTCTCTTTACTATCCAAATTATTTTCTACCCCTTCGGCTAACATCGTTGCCTTTGGGCACAAATCGGATTTAATACAAATAAGAACAGGAACCAGACAAGGCTGTCCCCTGTCGCCACTTTTATTTATAATTGCAATAGAGACATTGGCAATTACCATCAGAGCCAATCCCAACATACATGGGGTAACTAGCGGAGGCAGAGATCATAAGTGCGCATTATTTGCGGATGATCTCCTGCTATTCGTTACAGACCCCAATACGACATTACCTAATTTGGCATCGCTCCTCTCAGAGTTTGGAACAGTATCGGGCCTGAAGGTCAATCAGTCTAAATCGGAGGCAATGAACATCAATTTAGCTGCTTCAACCCAGACCACTGTACAAGCCTCTTTCCCATTTCGATGGAGCAAACAGGCCCTCCCTTACCTTGGCATCAAACTCACTACAAATGTATCCACCTTATACAAGGCTAATTACGCCCCCCTTCTCTCCTCCACGTCAGAGAATCTAAAGAATTGGCAGAACTATAGTCTTTCCTGGATGGGTAGGATAGGCACTGTTAAAATGATGACCCTCCCTGGATTCTCTACTATTTTAGGTCCCTTCTGATCCCGATTCCCGCAACATTTTTAAACAACTCCAATCATTAGTCTTTAAATTTATTTGGAGCCGGGAGGGGTTGTAGGGTGGCCCGGTCTTCCCTGTATGCTGCAAAGGGGCAGGGAGGACTAGGGGTACCACACTTCTTGCGCTACTATAGAGCGGCCCAACTGACACAGCTTTACCAAATTTACTCTACAACCTACCGCCCCGACTGGGTTAATTTGCAGGCTCAGGCGTGTTCCCCCCTCCCCATAGATCTTCTAATGTGGCTACCTTCTAAAGAGCGTAGGGCGATTCTGAGCCCTTCCCTCTCCCACTCTTTGGACCTCTGGGATAGGATGTGCAAAGTATACCCTCTGAGGTCACCACATATCCCAGTGGCCCCCATCTTTGGAAACCCGCACTTTCCTCCAGGACAGCACCCGCAACAGTTTGCTTGGTGGACCAATAAAGGCCTGCTTAGGATAGCACATTTCATAGATCATAGAGGCATCAGAAAACTTTCTTACTTTCGGGACACATTTGAAATGCCTTTGACGGAGACATTTCGATTCTCTCAAATTATCCACTATATTCAATCACTTGGTCAAGGCCAGGGAGATATTAACGCTAGAACACTTTATGAAAATAAGTGCCTCAAAGCACCTGGGACGCGGGGAAGCATTTCAGAGTTGTACGCCTTGCTATCAGACCGGAACTCTAAGCTTTCTTACCAAATAGCTTGGGAAGCGCACTTGAGGGAGACAATTAATGAGGATGTTTGGTCCAGGTGGTCGGCCGCGGTGCACAGGGGAATTTTGAACACCTCCCTCGTGGAGGCCAATTACAAAGTACTGTCGCGGTGGTACCTGGTTCTGGCACAGATAGCTAAAATGCACCCAGAGGCTTCGCCCCTCTGCTTTAGAGGGTGCGGTCAAGTGGGAACAATGTTCCACACCTGGTGGACATGTCCAAAAGTCAACAGATTCTGGATAAGAATTTTTAACTTGGTGTATTCGTTGACCGGAGTGAATATATCTAAAAATGTTAAAACAGCTCTATTCTCTGACCTCTCGAATGACCTGCCTAAACATCTCAGATCCCTAATTTCTTTCATTTTTTTGGCAGCTAAAATTGCCATAGCGCGTGCGTGGAAAACCTCTCAGATAAACCTGGCGCTAGTTAAAAACAAAATTTCCTGGATCATGATAAATTAAAAACTAACTAGTATTCTCCGAGACCAACAAAACCGATTTGAAAAGATCTGGAATCCCTGGGTTAGATATCTTCAGTTGCCATGGGGGGGGGGGGGGGGGGGGGGGTTAGTAGGATGGAGCGTGGAGATCGTCTATACACTCTCTCTTTTCTCCCTTTTTTCCCTTTTCTTTCTCTTTCTTCTCATGCCCTATCTTCTTCCTTTTCATTTTTGTCTCTTTTCTTCCTTCACCCCTTCTTTTACGCAAAGGGTTATTTTGTTCCCATGGTTCGGTTCCCATATGTGTGATAGTGGGCTCTATGGAACATCCAAACCAGCATACGTTTACTATTAAAGAACTGCTATGACTCCAAGCTGGGTTATCGGATTCTACCTCATGACAGTTTTCTATAGTAAACTACAAAGGCTATTGATAGTATTGTCAGATATATAATGAACAGTCTTGGAAAGAGAAGGTTGGTTATTCTATGATTTACCAGTTTGTTGATATGTGTTTTAATATAAGTACTTATGGTTTCTTTCGTACTAATCTGAGACCCACAACTGTAACATGATTGTGAACGAAATATGTATCAAAGTGAACCCTTGTTACTGATAAAAAAAAAAGTAATTTCAATAAAAATCATTGAAACAAAAATTAATGGCGTGTGCTATGCCAGAGACTCTAAGTATTTAGTTAGTCTGAGTAGGCTGCGATAAAGAAAATATTCTAACCTACCAGCATGTCTTTGGAGTGTGGGAAGAAACCAGAGTAAACCCACACAGTCACAGGGAGAACATGCAAACTCCAGGCAGGTAGTGCCATGGTTGGGATTCAACCCAGCGACCTTTCTTACTGCTAGGTGAAAGTGCTATCCACTACACCACTGTGCTGCTCCAACATTTGCTCTCAGGCTTGGGAGCTTAAATTATTATTTTTTCTGCAAACTCTGAGATGTAGTTTTGTGGGCAGGGGGAAGATGTAGCAACCTGGAGTTTAGGCAGGGATGCTCCTCACAAATTTACTTGCCAGGAGTAGTCCACCTGGTTGATTGCTATAGATTCATTGAATTCTCCCCAAGTTTGGCCTTGCTGCACTTTTCACTTCTACAACTAGGTGGCTGGGTACTAGGTATGAGAAGAGCAACCCAAGGTCAGGTTATGGGTATATGGGGTATCTCAGCCAATGGGCAGGGGTTTTCTTGAATCCCTTGGCCTGCTGGGAGAACCTATATATTCGGATGGAGTCAGGTGATCTATGTTCTGTGTCACCTGGACGGCTGTCTGGGTGGACATGTGTCACGTTGCCCCGGGCTGCTAGGCTGGAGATTGGGCATCTGGCTGCTAGACTGTCTGAGGCGTATCCAGAAGCAAGAGAGCATCGCAGGGTTGGGATTGCAGATTGCAGTCCAACCAGAAGTGATGGTTCTGCCGGCTGGAGAACCTGTCAGTGGTCGAAGGCAGGGCCAGACTACTGGGAATAAAAACCAGTCCTGGAAAAAATTTCATACCAGCCCCATAGCTTTATTATACTAGCCCAACACAATTATGTCATTTTCTTATTCATAAAAGGGAAAACCGTGCATTTTAAAGCACATTTGAAGAGTGTCTTATATATAGATAAGACAGATATAAAAGCACATAGGGCATGCATATATATATATATATATATATATATATATATATATATATATATATATATATAATATAATATATAATATATATATATATATATATATATATATATATATATAATGAGCAAATTACAGTTAAAAGTGTAGCAATCATCAAGGGGGACCCAAGGGACTCTGGGAATGTGTGTGTGTGTGTGGGGGGGGGGGGAGGGGGGCCTCTGGTGACCAGATACCACTTTCCACAGGAAGAGTACACTAAGTTAAGGGGTGGCTGATTAAAGGGGGAACCTTTATATCAGTGCCTCCTTACATTATTGTATTCACTCCCCCCTTACATCACTGACCCCCCTCAGACTGGCTTGGCGGCGCTGATGCTGACCTCTTAAGTGCAAGAGAGCAGTGCATCAATGCAGCCCCACCAATGCCCACCTGTGCAATGCCCACTGGATGCAGCCCAACAAATGCATCCCACCAGTGCAACGCCCAGCAGATGCAGCCCAACTGTGCAATGCCCACCGGATGCAGCCCACCAGTGCAATGCCCACCAGATGCAGAAAGCCTGTGAAATGCCCCCCAAATGCAGCACACCAGTGCAATACCCACCAGATGCAGACTGCCAGTGCAATGCCCAAAAGATGCAGCCCTCCAAATGCAGCCCACCAGTGCAATGCCCACCAAATGCAGCCCACCTGTGCAATGCCCACCAGATGCAGCCCACCTGTGCAATGCCCACCAGATGCAGCCCTCCAAATGCAGCCCACCAGTACAATACCCAGCAGATGCAGCCCTCCAAAGGCAGCCCACCAGATGCAGAAAACCTGTGCAATGCCCACCAGATGTAGCCCTCCAAATGCAGCCCACCAGTGCAATACCCAGCAGATGCAGCCCTCCAAATGCAGCCCACCAGATGCAGAAAACCTGTGCAATGCCCACTAGATGCAGCCCTCCAAATGCAGCCCACCAATGCAATACCCACCAGTGCAATACCCACCAAATGCAGCCCGCCAGTGCAGTGGCCACCAGATGCAGCCCAACAGTGTGATGTCCATCAGATGTAGCCCGCCAAATGCAGTCCACCTGTGCAATGCTCTCCAGATGCAGCCCTCCAGTGCAGTACCCACCAGATGCAGCCCACCAGTGCAATACCCACCAGATGCAGCCCAAATTTGCAGTACCCACCAAATGCTGCCTATCAGTGTAGTGCTCTTATCCCCAGCTCCATGACACAGCGCAGTTGGGAAATTTCTGCTGCCCGCTGTGTGCCACACATGGGGAGAAGAGAGGGGAGGACAGCATGGAAGCTTCAGTTCCCAGGCGCAGTGCAGCCGCGCATGAGCGGCCCTGCTTGAGCCATAGCTCAAAGTGGCCCCAGGGCAGGCGGCCTACGGGGAAATTTCCCGGTATCCCAGTAGGCCAGTCCAGCCCTGGTCAGAGGTAGAGGGGAAGCTATCGCCACAAAGGGACCATCCACCTTATTACCAGGGACCACAGTGAGTAACTGAAGCAAGTACCAGAGTCACATTCTCACCGAATGGGCACGGTGGAGAATCGGGAAACTTTAGAAGGTGATCAAGTCAGGGACCCAGCCAGTGGAGGTGACGCTTGCAGAGCAGCCTTGTGTGCCAAGTCAGGGACCGAGCAGGCCAGCAGGGTGAAGCTTGAGAAGTATCGGGAGTGCCAAGCTAGGGACCCAGCAGAGAAGCTCTTTTACTAGCGTTGGCTGGTCTTGTCGCTGTCGCTGTCTTCTTCCTCTTCCTTCTGATGTTGACACGACGCTCTCTCCGGCCGTAATGGCAGGGATGCAGCGACATATATAGGCATAAGGGGCGGGGTTAGCGGGTGATGTCACATGGTACCCCACCCCTTATGATGTCACAGTCCCAGCATCTCCCAGGACTGTGACATAAGGTGTTGTGTCAACATTGTAAGGAAGAAAAAGGCCGCAGCAACGACAGCTACAAGACCAGGCCAACTCTAGTAAAAGAGCTGTAAGAAGATAGCGGAGGCCCGGCAGAAGAAGCAAAGAGTGGGGCAAGACTCCCGGAGTTGGAAGAAGACCCCCAAAGTCGGAAGAAGACCCCCGGATGGCGGCAGCGACGAAGGCAAAAGCCGGGCTCCTCCACTAGTAAAAGAGCTAGCGGTAAAAGAGCAGAAGATAGCAGAGGAGCCTGGCGAGAAGACCCCCGAAGTCAGAAGAAGACCCCCGGAGCTGTCTAATAAAGTACTTTAACCACTTGCTTACTGGGCACTTAAACCCCCCTCAGTCCCAGACCAATTTTAAGCTTTCAGCGCTGATGCACTTTGAATGACAATTGCGCGGTCATACAACACTGTACCCAAATGAAATTTTTATCATTTTTTTCCCACAAATAGAGCTTTCTTTTGGTGGTATTTAGTTACAGCTCGGAGTTTTATTTTTTGCTAAACAAACAAAAAAAGATGCAAAAAAAAATAAAAAAAAAAAAAAAATCATGTTTTAATAGTTTGTTATACAATTTTGCAAACGGGTCATTTTTCTCCTTCATTGAAGTGCGCTGATTAGGCGGCACTGATGGCTGCATTGGTGGGCACTGATGGGCTGCATTGGTGGGCACTGATAGGCTGCATTGGTGGGCACTGATAGGCTGCACTGGTGTGCACTGATAGGCATAGTTAAGGCGGCACTAATAGGCACAGATAAGGCGGCACCGATCGGCACAGATAAGGCGGCACTGATGGGCAAAGATGGGCACAGATAAGATGGCATGGATGGGTGGCACGGATAAGTGGCACGGATGGGTGGCACGGATGGGCACTGATAGGTACCACTGATAGATGGGACTGATGGGCACTGATAGGTGGCTCTGATAGGTGGCACTGCTGGGCACTGATGGGCGGCACTGCTGGGCACTGATGGGCGGCACTGCTGGGCACTGATGGGCGGCACTGGGGTGCAGCACCTTTAAGGAAGATTGTGGGCACTGTGGGTGGCACTGTTGGTGGCACTGCTGGATGGCACTGTGGGTGGCACTGTGGGTGGCACTGTGGGTGGCGCTGTGGGCACTATGGGCACTGCTGGGTGGCACTGATGGGGGGCACTTACTTTCATTCAGGATGGCACTGCGGTGGGCAGGTGGGCACTGGCAGGAGGCAGGTGGTCAGCTGTATTGCTGGCCGTGATCGGGACTGATGTCCCGATCACGGCCGCCGGTGATCGGCTTTTTTTTTCTCTCCTCGCACTGTCAGCGCGAGGAGGAATAATAGCCGATTACCGGATCCGTTCTGTCACATGATCAGCTGTCATTGGCTGACAGCTGATCACGTGATAAGGGGTCGGGATCGACCCCTTGCACGGATCGGTGATCAGGCGAGTCTCGTGGACTCGCCGATCACAGAGCGCGCCGCGCGCGCCCCTCAGGGGGCGCGCAGGCCGCTCGTAACCGGGACGACGTCAATAGACGTAGTCCCGGAAAAGTAGATCCGCGCTAATGCCGTCATTTGGCAATAGCGCAGATCTCAAGTGGTTAAAAACCTGTGTTGTGTTTTTTTTTATTAACACTTTTTTCCCCAGGTGAATGGGTTATTCACATAGGGTAGGGGGCTGGAATCTTATTAAAGGGGGCTCCTGGATTCTGATAAGCCCCCCACACGCAGACCCCTGACAACCAACGGCCAGGGTTGTCGGGAAGAGGCCCTTGTCCTCATCAACATGGTGACAAGGTGCTTTGTTGAGGGCAGGCGGCCTGGTACGGTTCAGGGGGGGGCGCTCATCCCCACCCCCTTTCCTGACCGGCTGGGCTACGTGCTTGGATAAGGGTCTGCTATGGACTTTGGGGGGACCCAAACGCTGTTTTTTCGGCATAGAGGTTCCCCTTTAAATCCATGCCAGGCAATGGGGCTCGAGAGGTGTCAATCTCGCCCATGGAAGCGGCGACATTCACTTCTTTCGCTAGTCCCATCTACCAGGAGTCACGTTCAAAATGAACCTGGTTAGCTGACTTAATTTTTCAGTGTCCGTCCCGCCTCCCTACATTCTCTCTCTCTGGATAGGCGGGGCGGTCCAGGCAGGATGTAATTGCGGTAACACCGCCCAAGTAATGGGAATGGTGTTACCATGAGGGGAAGAGTAATCAGTTATATTACTCGTTACCCTCTAAAGTAACTGCGTTAAATAACTTCATTAATTTTACCTGAGTAACTTACATCACTGCTCACAACCCACCACATACTAAAGCATGTCAGCTATCTCTGTCCCGGGAGGTTCTCATTAGACTAAAGGAGGCTGGAGACCTTGCTACAAGTAGAATGCCACTTGAACATAACCTCAAAGGTTAAAAAGGTTAAGCAGCAATACGGACAGTCCTTCTAGAAAGAGAAACCCAGGCCGGCCTGTTTAACCTCTGATCCTAATGAGAGATGCAGCTAAACATGGATTGTGTAAATGGCTCATTAATTTTATCCAATAGGGAATAGGGTGTAGTAACAAAGTGGTAGTATATCTTGTGATGACTGTAGCTAAAGAGAATTATGTACAGTGTTCAAATGAAGGTGCAGTGAAGTCTTCCCAAGATAAAGCTGTCTGTGCACAGTGTCCCAATGATACAAAGGAAAGGTTTACAAAGATGGGCAAGGGCCCTCTCATCAATGACCAGGCCGATTCAATCCCTTCCAGCTAGTGACTTCCGAATGAACGTTCTGGCTGCAGATTTTGTGATGGTTGTGAGGATCCCCTGTCACAGAGCACGAAGTGTGAGCAGCTGCACTGTGGAGGTGGTGCTGATCAGATGTCCGATAAACAGCAGGAAGCGCTGGATCCCTTCTGGGTCAGATAGGAATGCTGTGGACCGTGTGATAGGCCGCAACCTCACTCTCCATGCGTGGAGAGGTCCTTCACACATGATGCCCTGGAGGGAGAGAGCGCGAGGCGGTTTTCTTGTTTCTTTTATAGTTCTTCCCAGCAAAGGTTCCTGTGATATGTAATCACATAGTCACACAGGAGAACAGCCGTCTGTTGGAACTACCAATCCCACAGTCCTTTGGTTGGGCTCACAAATATGATGTCTGTTTGATAACGCTGGGCACTAGAGGGATAATATAGTACACAGATAGGGCAGGGAATAGCTGTTCATTGCAATTATAGTCCATATTGCTACAGACATTATTCAAGGTTACCTCTAAACTAATGACCTGTAAGGGCTTTAAACTAATGGAAAATATAGTCTGCACACAATTTTAAGGCTTGATATGTTTGGTATTTACTCAGTCCAACCTCATTTATAACACTCATAAGCAGCTAAGACATTCCTTGCGCCACAGCCGCACGTATGCACACATATATGTGTAGCTGCAGAGCTAGGGAACGGGACACTTATGATTCGCAGGACACTGGGAATGGAAGAGGGGGGGGCCCTGTCAGACATACAGCCGATCAGCAGCCCTGTTTGTGATTCATGAAATTTAAATCAATAAGACACATATTAATTAAGGTAAAAGTGTATCTCATTCTACCCATGACTTAAAGAATACTGAGCTCTCACTGCATAAAATAGGGAGGAGGTGTTCTATACTTCAAATGGGCAGGACTAATACCACTGTTTGGGATTCAAATAACCAAAAGGTAACACTGCAGAGTACAAAGGACACCATTGGATTTAATTTATGGCAGGCTTGACAGTTTTTTTTAATATTTATTGAGTAGATTTAACAAAACACTTTCAATAGTATATTTAAAGAATATGTAAACCCAACATTTACATTTTCCCAATATGTATCATGTATTTTTATGAAAAAGTATTCTGTTCTCTTTGTATTGTCCCTTTGTGTGAATTCCCAGGATCCATGCCAGTCCTGCTTTCCTATTAAAAAGTAACCATGGTAGGCATAAGATCACAGCATGGTCAGTTTTCTAGCTGTGCTAACAACTTACTCTGTCCTCCTCCAATGAGTAGACTTCTGTTGACACGCCCCCCCCTGCACAGCCATTCACTGGGAAGATATGTGTGCTGCTTCCCCCCTCCCCGTCTGTACCTTGTGCACCCGAGTACAGAGGATATATGAGGGGGAAAAGGGTATTAATAATGTTTTTTATATCTATACACAAATGTTTGCCTTTCATTTCTATTTTAAACCAAATGGGTTGTTTTACACAGTGAGGGTTTACATTTACTTCAACAGACCAAAGAGGGATCAAATAAGAGCTTATTAGGGTTTCCATACACTTTAACTGTATGTTACTGCAACAGATGATACAATAGGATGCGATGCTGTGCCACTTATTTAGAAGATAGTGCATGCGCATTTTTTCATGCAGTAAGATGTGCTGCCAGATCATATAAAATTAGGCCCCATTCACACGGCAGCTGAGAAATGTACACCACAAATTGGCAGCTGAAGCCGCATAGTGAAAAAAAGAGGGATAAGATGGCGCAAGAACCAACACGGCAAAGTCTCTTGTAAATAAATAAGTCCAATATAATATACAGGGTGGGGGGGATGATCGATGTAAATACTTTAATAGTCAATATGGATCCACCATCGGTAGCAAGACTGTGGAAGATACAATAGGGAAAAACAAGGTGGCCCAGACTAAAGCCGCGTACACACAGGCGGACTGTCTGGCCTACTTAGTCCGCCGAAACACATTTCAGCGGACAGTCCGCTCGTGTGTGGGCTTCAGCGGACTTTTTCAGCGTGCAGTCTGGCGGACTAAGTATTTCGGAATTTCCATAATACTGTCCGTCGGACTCGCATTTCGGCGGACAATCCGCCCGTGTGTGTGCCAGTCCGCCGTACTTTTGAAATGAGCGGACTTTTTCCGCCCGGAGCGGATATCCAGGTAGGCGGGGCCCGCGAAGGAGACGTCGCTGGCCCCGCCGCCTGGTATGGACTTAAAGGGGAACCCCAACGCCGAAAAAAATCGGCGTGGGGGTCCCCCCCAAGTCCACAACAGACCCTTGTCCGAGCACGCTACCCGGCCGGCCAGGAAAGGGGGGCGAGCGAGCGCCCCCCCCTCCTGAGCCGTACCAAGCCGCGTGCCCTCAACATGGGGGGGTGCCTTGGGAAGGGGGGCCACCCCAAAGCACCTTGTCCCCATGTTAATGAGGACAAGGGCCTCTTCCCGACAACCCTGGCCGTTGGTTGTCGGGGTCTGCGGGCGGGGGGCTTATCGGAATCCGGGAGCCCCCTTTAATAAGGGGGCCCCCGGATACCGGCCCCCCACCCTATGTGAATGAGTATGGGGTACAATGTACCCCTACCCATTCACCTGTAAAATAAAAGTACAAAAAAAAACACAACACACGAGATAAAATACTTTATTGCACAGCTCCGGGGGTCTTCCGTCTTCGAGGGGCCTTCTCGCCGGACTCCTCCGCTATCTTCTTGTAGCTCTTTTGCTAGCGGAGGAGTCCGGCTTTCTTCCTCGCCGCCGGCCTCTTCTCCCGACTTCGGGGGTCTTGTCCCCCTCTTCGGTTCTTCTGCCGGGCCACCGCGCCTTCTTATAGCTCTTTTACAGGCAGTGGCCCGGTCTTCTGTCGCCGCCGCCGCCGCCGCCTTCCGTTCTTCTTCTTCTTCTTCTTCTTCTCCAGGAGATGTTGCCTCGACGATCTCTCCGGCCGGAATGCCAGGGACGCACTGCGCGGCCACTTATATAGGGACAATGGGGCGGTGTCACATGGCTTTATGTCACATGGGTTGGTCACATGGGTTGATGTCACATGGGGACTATGACATCGTAAGGGGGCGGGGTCACCATGTGACCAACCCATGTGACATAAAGCCATGTGACACCGCCCCATTGTCCCTATATAAGTGGCCGCGCAGTGCATCCCTGGCATTCCGGCCGGAGAGATCGTCGAGGCAACATCTCCTGGAGAAGAAGAAGAAGTAGAAGAACGGAAGGCGGCGGCGGCGATGGCGGCGACAGAAGACCGGGCCACCGCCTGTAAAAGAGCTATAAGAAGGCGCGGTGGCCCGGCAGAAGAACCGAAGAGGGGGACAAGACCCCCGAAGTCGGGAGAAGAGGCCGGCGGCGAGGAAGAAAGCCGGACTCCTCCGCTAGCAAAAGAGCTACAAGAAGATAGCGGAGGAATCCGGCGTGAAGACCCCCGAAGACGGAAGACCCCCGGAGCTGTGCAATAAAGTATTTTATCTCGTGTGTTGTGTTTTTTTTTGTACTTTTATTTTACAGGTGAATGGGTAGGGGTACATTGACCCCCATACTCATTCACATAGGGTGGGGGGCCGGTATCCGGGGGCCCCCTTATTAAAGGGGGCTCCCGGATTCCGATAAGCCCCCCGCCCGCAGACCCCGACAACTAACGGCCAGGGTTGTCGGGAAGAGGCCCTTGTCCTCATCAACATGGGGACAAGGTGCTTTGGGGTGGCGGGGCCGCGTGGCCCCCCCTTCCCAAGGCACCCCCCATGTTGAGGGCACGCGGCCTGGTACGGCTCAGGAGGGGGGGCGCTCGCTCGCCCCCCTTTCCTGGCCGGCCGGGTAGCGTGCTCGGACAAGGGTCTGTTGTGGACTTGGGGGGAACCCCCACGCCGATTTTCTTCGGCGTTGGGGTTCCCCTTTAAGTCCATACCAGGTGGCGGGGCCAGCGACGTTTCCTTCGCGGGCCCCGCCTACCTGGAGACGCGCTCGAAATGAGCGGACTTTCCTCTGCGTGTGTGGGCGAGTCCGTTCATTTCAAAAGTAGGGCGGATAGTATGGCGGACTTAGTACGCCGTATTAGTCCGCTCAAAAAGTGGTGTGTGTGGTCAAGTCCGTTCATTCGAAAGTATGATGGACTGTCCGTCGGATTGTCTGACGGACTAAGTTGGCCAGACAGTCCGCCCCGTGTGTACGCGGCTTAAGTGTAGTATTTTAAAAATCCATTTAATAGAGTATAAAAAACAGCCAAATGGCTACTCACAAAAGGATGAGGTAAACAGGCATGTAAATATAATGGGGTCCGGGGTCATTGGAGGGTGCATGGGGAGATGAGCTGTGTCCCAATGGAGATAATAAATCGCTGGTTTGCCACTGGAAAAGGGCAGTGATAGTCTCTGTAGATGATCCTCAGGCTAGCACCCCTGTAAATGGTGTAGAATCAGCAGCGTGTAGTGTCAGCAATGTCCGGAAAGCCGAGAGCCAGAACCGGAAGTGTACCTTAGCATGGAACGCAAGCTCCATAGACCGGAAGTGACCTGGTGACCAATCAGAAGACGCGTTTCACAGCTTCCACTGTTTCTTCAATTCTTCAGAAGCCACATAGTGCTCTGTAAGTCAATAGCCATTTATCCTTATTTGACATGTACAAGGTTGTGGGTAAGTGGCTTTGATCTGTCTGCATTAAGGCTGGATTCACACCCATGACCGATACGGCTTCCCAGCAAGGGTCCTGTGCATCCCCGTTCACCATTTCAGGTCCGATTTCAGACGTAATTTTTGTCTGAATTCGGACCTGGAATGGGCCAAAAGAGAGAGCCAGCCAAAGTCTCCTGCTATTGTAAATTGGATGCGGAGAAACCACATCCAATTTGCAATGGTGTGAACCCAGCCTCAGGGTTGCTCACCTGCAAACCTGGCAAATAAAGACAATGCACCTCCATACAGCAACCTTCTCCTCATAGACTCACATGCTCCAGCTGAATAAAGAAATGACCGATTCACTGTGCAAGGACCTTAGTGCCTGTGTGAATGTAACAATAATGGACTGCCTTAATGCATAAAAGAGTGCATAGTGTTAATGGGTCCTCAGGAAAGCATCTGTGTCAGTGCACACAACATCACATTCATCTTTTTCCAGCTTGCATACCCATGTGGATGCATTACTAGTGCTGCTAAGTGCTGTCCTTGATTCAAATGTGTGAGAATTAGGGCTCATGTGGACGGATGTTGTTTTCCTGTATTTGATGTGTGTTTAGAACACACGTTAAACACGTCAGTAAAATTCCATTTACGACATGGCAGTTCAGAGACTGCGTTTAACCTGCTTTGCAATGCATTGTACTTGTGTTTCTTTCGATGCAGCATACCCCTTTGAGGGACATTAGGAATGCAGGAAAGGAGGTCAAATGTAGCCTTTCTTGTAAGATGCCGTATTTGCCATTTGAAATTGTGCATTTGCATTTGAATAGCAAACACAACATTTGAAAGAAATGTTTTAAAGTTCACTTTTTCCAGAAAATATCCTGTGCAATTAAGAGGCCCAGGGAACAGTGTTCCTGATCAACCACCACATAAATCCCGGTGTCACTAGACCAGAGTAAGCCAGGAACAGTGTTCCTTATCACCACCACACAAGTACAGTGTAACCATACCCACGCAGCCAGCCACAGTGTCCCTGATCATTATCACATCAGACCAGTGCAGCCAGCAATAGGGTTCCTGATCAACACCACACCAGTCCGTGTTACCCAGACTAGTGTAGCTGACAACAGTGTTCCTGATCACTGTCACTTGAATTCCAATGTCACCTGACCAGTGTAAGCTAGTACTAGTGTTTCTATATACCACCACACCAGTTTCAGTGTCCCCAGTCCAGTGTAAGCAAGTAATAGTATTCCTAATCGCCACCAACACCAGTACAGTGTCACCATAACAATGAAGCCAGCCAGTGTCCCTGATCACCATCACATCAGACCAGTGCAGCCAGCCACAGTGTTTCTGATCACTGTCACATCTGAGCCAGTGTCACCAGACCAATATAAACCAGCAAGTGTCCCTAATCAGTGCCAGAAAAGTGTAAGGCCGCGTACACACGCGGGGACTGTTCGCTGAAACTGTCCGCTGAAACCAAGTTTCAGCGGACAGTCCGCTCGTGTGTGGGCTTTCAGCGGACAGTTTCAGCGAACAGTCCGCTGAACAAGGTTTTTCGGAAATTCCGAAAAACTGTCCGCTGAAACCTTGTTTCAGCGGACAGTCCCCGCGTGTGTAGGCTTGTTCGTCAAACAAAGTTGCGCGCATGCTCAGAAAGGATTTTCACGCCGAAAGTTATAATGCAGTGTATAGGACGTCGTATTTTTCGTCCCGTCGTACGTGCCGTTCACGTCATCGCGCACGGTTTCAGCAAACTGTTCGTCCGTCGTGTGTGGCCATGTCCGTCCATGCTAATTTTGAGCGGACTGTTTGCCGAAACTGTTTGACGGACAAAGTTGGGCGAACAGTCCCCGCGTGTGTACGCGGCCTGAGTCAACAACAGTGTTCCTAATTCCCTGGACCCAGACTAGTGCAGCCAGCAACTGTATTCCTGATTGAAAGTGATCTTCAGAACTCACCATGCCTCAAATTAAATAAGTTGGAGGGTCCACTTTGCAAAAGGTGGTAATTTTGATCGTGGTTCTCCTATCCTGGCACTTCAGGGCCTCAAGGAATGTGATTTATGCCCCCTGAAAGCCTGAATGTGCTCCTTGGATTCTTGCCCCGCCATACTAGGAAGAAATAGAAGAATGTGTTTTGAGATGTAATTGTAATTATGCGGTGAGAAATAACTTGTAAAAATGACAACGTTGTGACATAAAATCAAAATTTGTTTATTTTCTTAATTTTTCAAAAAATTGAGGCAAAACTTGTGGTGAATAAATATCACCAAAAGAAAGTATCTGTCTAAAACAAAACTTCTATAAAATTTATTTGGGTAAAGGGTTTCATGATTGAGTAAATGTCAAAGTATTACATTGACCTAGATAGGAGGGGCGTTTAACATTCTGGTCTTCAAGTGGTGCAAGTAATACATAAAGTGGAATTTTAGTCAGCAAATTAAGTCCTATAAGATTACGTCATGCCGGCCCATTTTGCAGGTATAATTCTGAAAAACATAAAAAATAAGTGCCTATACTGTTTAAAATCCAGAAAGGCACTGTCTCACCCTGCTCTGCACAGCCTCAGTTGCTCTCTTTTCTGGGCACTGTGCGGAGAATAGAGAGCAGTGAGTGAGGCACTGCAGGCTGATCTGCTGACAGCCTTGAGAGTTACTGCTGCTGAGGGGGGTGGGGGGATGAAGGAACAGGAATGTCGCAGATTGTCACAGGGAACACAGATTAGGAAAGAGAAAAGAAAAACAGGAGAGGTGACAGGACAAACCCTGCTGCCAAGGAGACACAAAAGAGTTGAACTTACAAGGATAGTATCTTATCTCCCTGATTCACTCTCCTTTCTCCTTCCTCCTTCAGCAGCAGCACTGTAATGTGAACCTGAGCACTGTGCAGCTGCCGTTAACCTGCAATGAAGGCTGCATATGCAAATTTTTTAATTACAGAAAAGCACAAATAGTTTTTGAGACTAAGGAGAGGGGTAACGTTTTCAACAAAAGGCGACTGCTCTAGGCTTCAGCAAAATGGTAGCCTTGGGTAAGAGGAAACCGGAGCAATGCTGGAGGCAATTTACGGCACACATTCATTTTGGCAATCATAAATTTATTAAAGAACAATAATTGTTTTCAAATTGTTACGGTAAAGTTTGGCTTTAAAGAGTAAGTTATGTAGAATACAGTGGTCATGAGTACATCATATATTGTATGAGTACCCCAGTATGTATACATCCTACAGAGGAGTATAGAGCTCAGGAGTGCATTTCGCACAGTGCAGGGGTGTGTTATGCAGAGAGTTCAGTGGTCAGCATGCGAATAGGCGCAGCGTGGTGCAGCGACAGAAAACACTCCAGGTGCAGAGTAACATGAATATATTGTAATTGAAGTTCGGCCAACCACAACAAGCCTGACGAGAAGTCAACCTGACCAGCAGTACTCAGAGGATGTAGCAGTGATATGTCGGTAGCAGAAAGCCATAGGTGAGCCGACACCATCTGTCTCAAGGAGCAGAATGCATCTTGGCTACTTTCCCTACTCCCCTGGAACCTTTTACTGATGCCAAGCACTGACCCTGACAGACAGGACTACTCTAGCCACACTCAAAATGCGAGCCCAGAAGCCAGAGTCTCTGCCTGACCCAAGATGGCTGCCAAAGCCACATAGGGTGCCAGCATCTAATTTGATAGCTGCCCCCTGTGACCCAGGAAACCATAGAGGAACTGGCTTCCTCTTGTCTTCATCTCCCTCTGTAATGCCACTGTGGTTAAGTGCCACTCACAGTGGAGAATACAGACTGCACCTGCCTACAAGCAGTTTGTTATATGCAGCCCAGCATATGAGCTAATGCAGCTCTCAGAAGTTGGTGTTTGTGGCAGCTAGCAAAATACAGCAGGCTGGCTTAATTCACTGAGAATTAAATACCACATGATTATTTGAGTATTTGATTCACGAACAAGCAATTCACAAAAAATGCATGTTAACCTTTTTTATTTTGCATACTTAATGTGTTTTTTTGCACTTTTTTACTGCAGATGGACTGCAGCAGGAACTAAAACATTTAGCAGTGGTTGTCCTACCACTGCTAAATGTAACAGTTCAGCTCAGAGCTTCTGGTTGTTATGGGGTTTGTGTCCGCCAGGGTCCTAACACCCACTAATCATCCTTGCTATCGGCGGTATTACCTGCTGACAGCAGAATATACACAAAAAAGCAGACAGTAACAAAAAATATAAAAAAAACTGTGTCCAGTCTATACCAGGCCCCTCACTCAGGTCTGGTATGGATTTGGGGGGGAACCTTATGCTAAGAAAAAAAAAATTCATAAAATCCATACCAGACCCTTACCAAGCATGCAGCCTGGCAGGCCAGAAAAGGGGGATGAGCATGCGCCTCTCCACCCTCCCCAATTATTCCAGGCCACATGCCCTAAACATGGGGGGTGCTTTGGGGGCACCATGTTGATGAGGACAATGGCCCCACAGAGCCTGATGTTTGTAGGTGTGTGTGAGTAACTCCTCATAATTTAGAAGCCCTCTTCAATAAGGAGGCCCCCTGAACCCAGCCCCCCCCCCAATGTGAATGAGTATGGGGAACATAGTATTCCTACTAAATTACCAAAATTACGACTGTATAAAAAGAACAGTATTTGACAAGTCCTTTATTAAAAAAAATGTTTTTAACATGTTTACCCAATGTAGATCCATCGTCAATCACGATGGACGCTGTTCGCACGCAAATAAACCCTGCTGTTCCTGCTGACTGACATACCACTTCCCCATCTGTTAAGTAAACAAGGGGACAGGGTCAATGATGTCACAAGTGGGCGGGAAAACTCAATGGCATCATTGACCAGGTGTTCTCACCCTCTTGTGATGTTATTGACCCCGTCGGGTTGACTTAAGTGACAAGGGAATTGGAGTATCAGTCATGGGTGCCAAGAGTCAGGAACGTATGAGGCTTTTTTTGCATGTGAGCAGTAGGGGGCTTCCATTGGTATTAACGATGGATCTACTCTTGTCCCTTATCCCTTTACTGGCCTGCCATACTGCATGCTCAGATAAGGCTCTGATATGGGTTTTGGGGGGACCTTGCAGCATTTTTTTTTGGTGTAAGGTCACCCCCAAAATCCAGGCCTGAAGGGACCTGTATGGGCCATATTGGGCCTGAATTATTGCCAGAGGACTTCCGACAGCATCCCTAGCCATTAGCCTTTAGATTCAAAATAAAGAAATGTCTTCACAGATATTATAGTTTCTGCACTTTGCTGATGTTCTTAAAAGATGTAATTTGACAGACCACATCACATCACACAAGACATACTATCAGGGGTCACATGGGATTCTTTGCCAATCACATATAATGAAAGTACCGTAGTAGTCATTATGTGAAGGCAGCATATCACACATCACTGTTAAGCCATCTTCCCTTTGCACGGTCATTCTCTCTCTTCCCAGAGTCATTAGTACTCACAGAAAGTATCTTACTGCCTGAATCATCAGTAGAGATGAGCTTGGGCATCATCCAAACTCATCACTAAACCAAACTTTGAACTTCTGTTTTTTGTACTCCAGTGAGCTGCGGGTTGGGTCATTTTTGGCCATAGCTTATTGGAGTACAAAAAAGTGGGAGTTTGAAGTTTGGGCTAAAGATATGTTTAGAGGACCGTTAAGCTGGTCTCAAATCGCCAGATGAAAATAAAGGGAAGAAAAGCCTAAAAGAAAATAAAACTAATACAGCCATCACATTTAAAGAGGAGCTCCAGTCTCCCCCCAAAAAATGCTGTAGCTGCTGACTTTTAATATAATGACACTTATCTGTCCCAGGATCCAGCTATGTCTTCACCTGAGCCAATTGTTCAATCGACTTCAGGTCCCAGCACCAACATCTTAACTATAGGAAACCAGCAGTAGATGCTTTTCCAGTGTGCATGCATGAGCCGCATTGTGCTTTGTGAATAATCCCACAGTCTTCTGAAACCTGTAATGTGTCCCAGAAGACTGCGGGGGAAGGGGGACAAACTTCAGCTCGGATCGCTGCAGCGATTCAACCTGAAATGGGGGTGGGTGCCTGTCAAAACCAGGTACCTACTCCCCCCAACACCCCAAAAATGTGCACATTCAGCTACATGTCTTTGGTAAAAACAAATATGAATAAGCGTATATTTATTGGTTTGCGCAAAAGTTATAGCATCTACAAACTAGGGTACATTCTGTGGAATTTACGCAGCTTTTAGTTGATCACTACCTATCTCATTTCTTGAGGTGCTAAAATGACAGGACAGTACAACCCCCCCCCCCCCACCCCAAAACCCCATTTTGGAAAATAGACATCCCAATGAATTTTCTGAGAGGCATGTTGAGCCCACTGAATATTTTAAGTGATTGAAAAATGGCAAAAAATAAAAAATTACACAAAGTTGTGTAGACATGTCACTGGAGAAGTGATCGAGGGGGTGTACATCTCACCTAGGTTGCTACACAGTGTGAGATGGTAAATCCAGGATGGATCAGTTTCTCAGCAGCGATATGCTGCTGAGTTGTTATTTAATTTTGCCGGGCCTGGGTTTATATGGAATGGCAGGTAGGTTTGGTAGAGGGACCTGTCATTCCACATCCCCCGATCCAGTTCTGGGTTTGGGATCAGGTGAGCTTTGATCCTAATTAGCCTGGGAAGCTAAAGGCCCTGCAGGGTCTGCAGGTGATTGCTCTCAGCCAGGGAATGAACAATCTGTGTGTTGAAGGAAGCTGCAAGCACAGCCACTGCTGGAGCTAAAACTCACCCTGCGATATCCAGGCGAAAGACGCTGTGTTTGTAAGTGTCAGATAGGTGAGCAGAACCTGTTAGTAAGCGCCCAGCCGGGCTAGGACTTTTATTTTTGTTGTACTTAGAAAGCACAGTGTTGCTGTATATTTTGTTTGCTGGACTGTTTGTACCACGAATAAACGCCAAGATCTGCTTTATAAATTCCAAGTCTGCTGTGAACTGTGTCCAAACACACCCTACCCCGGGAAGATCCCTTACAATTGGTGGAGGTAGCGGGCAACACGGTTGCTAGGGGCAACGGTGTGGACAGACTTGGCTACAGCTGCTGATGTCCTGGGTGAAAGCTGCAACTACACTCCAAGAACAGTCCAGCAACATGGAGGAGATGCTGAAGCAGTTTATGCAAGTGAGTTTGCAACAACAGCAGGCGCAGACAGAGGCCAATAGACGACATGAACAGTCCATGGCGGCACAACAGCAGATGCATAAGGAAGAGTTGCAAGCTTTGCGCCAAAGCCAACAACAACTTATCGAGCACCTGATAGTAAATCGTGAGGCGCCTGTGGTTACTAATCCACCCATAGTGATGGGAGCCGCTCCAGAGATTTTTTTTGGGAGAAGGACTGTGCAGAAAGCGCTGCAAAAGATGACTGCTGAGGACGATGTTGAGGCCTTTCTAACAGTATTTGAGCGCGTGGCTGAGCGAGAGAGCAGGTTGCTGTTATGAACGGGGTACCTCAGGAACCAGATGCTGAAAAAAGATTTCCACATTTTTCGGTGACTAATGATCTTTTCTATAGAGTTAATAAGGTTAAGGATGAGATTGTGGAACAGCTTCTGGTACCTAAGCCGTACCGGCGTCAGGTGCTTGACATGGCACATAACCATGTTCTTGGGGGACACTTGGGGACTGACAAAACGCGAGAGAGGGTTCTCCAGAGGTTTTTTTGGCCGGCCATATATGATGACATTAAAAAATACTGTGAGTCGTGCCCCACATGTCAGGTTAGTGCCCCAGTGTCACATTTTCGCAGTCCTTTGGTTTCGCTCCCTATTATAGAGGTGCCTTTTGAGCGTATTGCCATGGATTTAGTGGGTCCCATTGTAAAGTCAGCTAGAGGACACCAGTATATTTTGGTAGTCCTGGATTATGCGACCCGCTATCCTGAGGCTGTACCCTTAAGAAACACTGCATCTAAAACAATTGCACGTGAGTTGTTTTATATGTTCTCTAGGACTGGGATCCCCAAAGAAATCCTAACTGACCAAGGTACGCCATTTATGTCGAAAGTAATGAAGGAATTATGCAGACTATTTAAAATCTCACACATCCGTACCTCTGTGTACCACCCCCAGACGGACGGATTGGTGGAGAGATTTAATAAAACTTTGAAACATATGTTGAAGAAAGTGGTGGCAAAAGATGGTCGTGACTGGGATCATTTATTACCCTACCTCATGTTTGCTATTAGGGAGGTGCCCCAAGCGTCCACAGGGTTCTCACCATTCGAGTTGGTCTATGGTCGTCACCCTAGGGGTCTACTAGACATTGCAAAAGAGACATGGGAGAATGAGTCCACCCCATACAAGAGTGTTATTGAGCATGTAGCACAAATGCAGGACCGTATAGCCACTGTAATGCCCCTGGTAAGGGAACACCTCCAGAGGGCTCAAGAGGCCCAAAGTAGAATTTACAACCGGTCCGCAAGAATCAGGACATTCAACCCAGGCGATAGGGTCCTTATACTAGTCCCCACTGTTGAGAGTAAATTCTTGGCGAAGTGGCAAGGTCCCTATGAAATTGTTGAAAAGGTCAGTGAGGTGAACTACAAGGTGCACCAACCAGGTAGAAGGAAGCCTTTCCAAGTTTATCACATAAACTTGATCAAGCCCTGGAAAGACAGGGAATCCTTGGTGGCGACAAATACTGTTAATAATTTGTCACCACCAATCCCTCCAGTCAAGGTAGGTGATACTCTATCAGTGTCACAGAAACAGGAGGCTCAGGAATTTTTACAGAAAAACAAAAACAAGTTCTCTGACCTCCCAGGGCGTACACACCTCATCCATCATCACATTGAAACTGAGCCTAGAAGCAGAGTAAACCTTAAGCCCTATAGGATACCCGAGGCACGTAGGGAAGCCGTATCTGCCGAGGTAAAACGTATGCTTGCTCTGGGGGTAATTGAGGTGTCACAGAGTGAATGGTCCAGCCCAATTGTGCTAATCCCAAAGCCCAATGGAACTTGGAGGTTCTGTAACGATTTCAGAAAGTTGAATGAGATCTCCAAGTTCGATGCGTATCCTATGCCCAGGGTAGATGAGTTGATTGAGAAGTTGGGTAACGCCAGGTACATAACCACCCTCGATCTCACAAAGGGCTACTGGCAGATTCCACTTTCTGGTGAGGCTAAAGAGAAAACTGCATTCTCCACCCCTGATGGGCTATTCCAGTATGTAGTGATGCCATTCGGGTTACATGGAGCGCCTGCAACTTTCCAGAGGTTGATGGACTTGATTCTGCGACCACATCGTGATTACTCAGCTGCCTACCTCGATGATGTGGTCATTTTTAGCCCTGATTGGGAAAGTCACCTCTGTAAGGTACAGGCCGTGTTGGATGCCATAAGTGATGCGGGGTTGACCATAAATGCCGAGAAGTGTGCTCTAGCCCTAGAAGAGGCCAAATATCTAGGCTACATTATTGGGAGAGGGTTGATTAAGCCACAGCTAAATAAAATTGAGGCAATACAGAATTGGCCTAGACCCCTGACAAGGAAACAGGTTAGAGCTTTCCTGGGTATTACGGGGTATTACCGTAGATTTGTGCCGAACTTTGCCTCAGTTGCTGCTCCACTAACTGACTTGACAAAGGGCGGAAAGACAGCAATGGTCACGTGGACCCCAGAGGCCGAGAAGGCTTTCCAAAGCCTTAAGTCTGCCTTGTGCCAACCACCTGTCTTAGTTACCCCCGATTTCAGGCGAGAATTTCTGGTCCAGACAGATGCCTCTAACACAGGCTTAGGTGCAGTACTCTCACAAGTAGTGAATGGTGAGGAGCATCCAGTGACGTACTTGAGTAGAAAACTAACCCCGGCCGAGAAAAATTATGCCATTGTGGAGCGAGAATGTTTGGCAGTAAAGTGGGCCCTAGAATCGTTAAAGTATTACTTGCTAGGCAGGAAATTCAAGTTGGTGACAGACCATGCCCCCCTAACATGGATGAAGTTAAACAAGGAGAGAAATGCAAGAGTGACTAGATGGTTTCTCTCCCTACAAAACTTTAATTTCACTGTGGAACACAGGCCAGGGAAATTACAGGCAAATGCTGACGCATTGTCAAGGGTAAGTTGTCTGTGGGGACAAAAGGCTCAGCCCTCCGGTCTGAAAAAGAGGGGGGGGATATGTAGACATGTCACTGGAGAAGTGATCGAGGGGGTGTACATCTCACCTAGGTTGCTACACAGTGTGAGATGGTAAATCCAGGATGGATCAGTTTCTCAGCAGCGATATGCTGCTGAGTTGTTATTTAATTTTGCCGGGCCTGGGTTTATATGGAATGGCAGGTAGGTTTGGTAGAGGGACCTGTCATTCCACATCCCCCGATCCAGTTCTGGGTTTGGGATCAGGTGAGCTTTGATCCTAATTAGCCTGGGAAGCTAAAGGCCCTGCAGGGTCTGCAGGTGATTGCTCTCAGCCAGGGAATGAACAATCTGTGTGTTGAAGGAAGCTGCAAGCACAGCCACTGCTGGAGCTAAAACTCACCCTGCGATATCCAGGCGAAAGACGCTGTGTTTGTAAGTGTCAGATAGGTGAGCAGAACCTGTTAGTAAGCGCCCAGCCGGGCTAGGACTTTTATTTTTGTTGTACTTAGAAAGCACGGTGTTGCTGTATATTTTGTTTGCTGGACTGTTTGTACCACGAATAAACGCCAAGATCTGCTTTATAAATTCCAAGTCTGCTGTGAACTGTGTCCAAACACACCCTACCCCGGGAAGATCCCTTACAGTTGTCAATAATTGATATAATGCTCACACATGCCATGGTTATATGTGTAGCAGAATGTATTTTGGGGTGTAATTCCACATATAACCATGCCATGTTTGAACAATATATCATTTAGTGACAATGTTGTGTAAAAAAAAATATATATATATTGTAATTTTCCTTAAACTTATGGCAAAATATAAAATGGGCTCAACATGCCTATTAGCAAATAGCTTGGGGTGTCTACTTTCCAAAAACGGGTCATTTAAGGGGGTTTGAACTGTCCTGACATTTTATGCACAACATTTAGAATCTTATGTCACACATCACCCACTTTTCTAACCACTTGAAGACAAAGCCATTTCTGATACTTTTTGTTTACATGAAAAAATATAATTTTTTTTGCAAGGAAATTAATTTGAACCCCCAAACATTATATATTTTTTCAAAGCAAAGGCCCTACAGAATAAAATGGTGGGTGTTGCCATTTTTTTTTTCACACAGTATTTGTGCAGTGATTTTTCAAACGAAATGTTTTAGGGAAAAAAAAACACACTTTTTCATTTTAATGCACTAAAACACACTATATTGGCCAAATGTTTGATGAAATAAAAAATATGATCTTATGCTGGGTACATGGATACCCAACATGACACAATACGTGCTTTAAAATTGCTCACAAACATGCAGCTGTGACAAACTACATACATTTTTAAAAGCCTTTACAGGTTACCATTTTAGATTTACAGAGGAGATCTACTGCTAAAATGACTGCCCTCAATCTGACCTTCATGGTGATACCTCACATGCATGGTGCAATTGCTGTTTACATATGGCACCAGACCGATTTTGTTCGCCTTTGTGCATGAGCACGGGGGGACAGGGGTTCTTTTTCTTTTATTATTTATTTTTCTTTTTTATTATATTTTTAAACTGTTCCTTTTTTTTTTTTTTATTGTTATCTCAGGGAATGTAAATATCCATATGCCATAATAGCAATAGGTAGTGGCAGGTACTCTTTTTTTTGAGAAATGCTTTGCCAATTTCCCAATGGCACTGTTTATACCCGGCAAAGTCATGAAATGCTCGTAGCTTCCGGTTTCTTAGGCCATAGAGATGATTGGGGCCATTCTGGTCTCTGATCAGCTCTATGGTCAGCTGGCAGAACAACCGGCTGCATTCCCAGGTTCCCTGTTGGAACAGGAGAGCCAGAGAAAACCATGGAAGATGGGGGGGGGGGGGGCATTCCCTCCCACTGCTTATAAAAGCAGTCAGAGGCTAATTAATTGCTAGGATTGCTTCTACATGAAAGCCGACCGCTGGCCGAAAAGAATGATACCAAGATACCTAAGATGATACCTAAACCTGCAGGCATCATGGTATAACCACTCAATGTTCAGCAACATACCAGTACATTGCTGGTCCTTGTTGGGCATACATTGTAATGTTCTTTTTTTCATGCAACCTGTGGGCTGAACAAAAAAAGAGATTAATCAGTGGGTATGCCCACCATTTAGAATACCTCCCTTCATCCACCCTCTTCTAATGATTGGCATACATGCACCATTTTTTTGGAACTCTTAACGGTTCGGTTCCAGATTCGGGTCTCCCAAAATGAAATGGCATCTGTGGAGACCCTGTGAATGTGTGTCCTAGTCTGTGCAGTACTGTACCCTACGCTAATACTCCACTAGTGAATGGTAGAGTTCAAAACATTCACCAATGCAAAGTCCAGGATGGTCAGGACAAGAGGGACAATAATTGCGGGTGTCACACCTATATCCACGCTTTCTACAGACAAAACATTTTCTTTGGGGGGCTCGTTGGGTAGGGGTACCAGGGAGGACATAAGGAAAATGGCTCTCATACAGCCTGCTTACTGCATTTGGATTGGGAAGTTGGGCCACAACACTGTCTGGAAACAGAAGAGCTGTGATGATCTCTTCCTGGAATTTAAGGAAGAATCCAGTTCGCCCTGAAGCTTTGTATAGCACATAAGCATTCAGCAGAGCCAATTGAAATAAATATACAGACACTTTTTTATACCAGCGTCTCGCTTTATGGGCAATTAGGTACGGCGCCAACAACTGGTCGTTGAGGTCCACCCCTCCCATATTAAGGTTATATTTGCGGACACAGGGGTTTCTCCACAACACCAGTCACCATAGGAATTTGGACCGTTGTGTCTGCGTGAAGGGAGGACAGAACGAATACATTCCGATTATCCTGTCTTAGGCTCTCTCCCCAGCCTAAGACGGGAATCTACAAGTTGCTGGGGTATGCCCCGGCAATTAGATCGCACGGTGCCACATGCGCCAATTCCATGATCAAACAAGTGACTAAAAAGTGGCATGCTCGTGTAATAATTGTCCACATATAAGTGGTACCGCTTTCCGAATAAGGATGACACCAAGTCCCACACAATCTTATCAGTGCTCCCTATGTAATCTGGCCAGTTCTCTGGCTCTACATGACATTTCCTTCGTAAACCAAAAAACTATAACTTAATCAGGGACTCATCAATGCAAACAACTTGATGGGGAGTAAACAAACCTGCAAACTGTTGGTTGAAGTGGTTTACGAGGGGCCGAATTTTGTAGAGCCGATTGTATCTAGGGTCAACTCAAGGACGACAGTTCATTGTCATTGAATTGCATGAACTGCAAGATCTGCTCGTATTGTGCCCTGGCCATGGAGGCAGAGAACACGGGCATATGGTGAATTGGGTCAGTGGACTAATATGACCGCAACTCACTCTTTTTAGTAATGCCCATCAGGAGGGATAGGCCCAGAAAGGTCTAAAAATCAGAAACCGTGATTGGTTTCCAGTCTCTGGCAAGGGTCAAATGGTGATTAGCAGCAATAAATTAACCAGTGCGGTAGCAATCTGGCTGTATGCTATGCACACAGCCACTTCTACTGTGCTCATAATAATAACATTTCCGTCTTAATGATAAAATACTTCTTACCTTACATTTTAACCCACTCATCCAAATGAACAGACATTACCATCCTTCTTACGTTCTCAGTTCCATCAGCTTGACTCCCCCTGCGGATCGTCTGCCTGGCTCTTTTATTTACCTATCAACAGGAAACCATGCCATGGAGAGTTTGCCTCCAACCAGCTAAACACCTCCTACAAAGCTTATGACCTCACAGCAGCAACACAGGATGTGAATGAACATATAAGGACAATACAATGCAGTACAATACAGAAGAAGGTGGTGTCTTCACAGACAGCCAATCAGACAATTGTTTACCTTCAAAAGAACCAATCACCGACATGTATACATTCAAATAGTCGATGATGCAAACCATACAAAACCAATGAACGATGACTACAATTCTGCTGATAATAATCCTTAATACACATTGTTCCAGAGAACAATGTATACCTGGATTATTTTACACTTCCCTGTGGATGGAAGGTTATCCACAGATGTGCGCCGCCTATTTCCACATGTGGTGATCAGACACAGCAGAGACAATGAGCGCACATCCGCCCACAACCAATTCTTGCAGAGAAAGCATATGCCCCCGAGACGATCGTCTGTACAATGTACAGGGGCCCTTTCGCTGGCAGACATACCCCCACTCCGCAAACACCTCTTTCCAATCCCAGGAAGTTATCTACTACCTAACGGATCTCAACCAGTGTCAGTCTGCCCCAGTCAGCTCTTTTACAGCGGGCTAGGGGAGAATGAACACAGGGGGACTCTTATGACAATACATATAAAAATACATCTAAAATTTTCCACAACACCAGCATACAAATTACTTTGATCCACAATAGATCTATAGAGATCTTCGGTGAAAAACAGCGAATAAAAATCAAGTGACATAAAATCAACTGTTTCCACCTGAATTCCGGGTTGGCCAGTTAATGGGGGAAGTATGGGTGCTGCAGAAGTGGTTAGGATTTTAGGATTGGCAAATGCAACAAGAAGGGCACTATGGGCTTGGCAGGCCTGTGTTTGTTTACTTCTTGGTGGCTGCGGAACACCAGCTTGAACTGCACTTATGGGACTCGCCACATCACCATGTGGGCGGCACAGTGTTGCAGTGGTTAGCACTCTCACCTAGCAGTCAAAAGGGTCGATGGTTCAAATGCCAACCACGACACTACCTGCCTGGAGTATGTTCTACCTGTGGCTGTGTGGGTTTCCTCTGGGTACTCCGGTTTCCTCCCACACTCCAAAGACATGCTGGTAGGTTAATTGGCTTCTGTCCAAAATTGGCCCTAGTATATGAATGGGGACCTTGGATTTTGGGCTCCTTGAGGGTAGGGACTGATGTGAGTGTGCAATGTACAGGGATAGGGACAATTGTAGACACTCAGGTTGAACTGGATGGACTGGTGTCTTTATTCAAACTTACTAACTATGTAACTATGTAACCATGTGTTACTGCAGTGCTGGTTTGACTACAACCAGGGTCTACTTGCCAGTTTACCAGGAGGATGAGCGACACTAGTATTGGCTCTCTGCTCCACACGAGAGCCCTGCGCTTCTTGCACCTCAAAGACAGCAGAAGAACGTGGTCGGTACGCCTGACCTTGGCAGGGACCACAACTCCATCATCAAAGCTATCTGTCTACAGGATTGTATTCTGAGCCTGAATCTGACAGATGAGTGACTTCCTCTTCACTATCTGTCATTCTCAGAAATGTGTAGGCCTCTTCACTAGCGTACCTTCGATTTGACATTTTAGTCTCTAAATTTACTGGTACACTAGTGAGTCTCACAGGTAAAAAAGCTCCTGACTGTCAGCAACTGATTTAAATGCTAGCAAAAAAACTGTTAGTGTTCGCTGGGATCAGGCCTGACTCTGCAAATGCTGCAGTTATGTGTGTTGTGTTTTGTAAGTCACAGTGATTGATTCATACTGCACTTGGGTGCGCTGGGCGGGGGGGGGGGGGCTAAAACGCAGGAGCTGGCAGGTATCTGGGCTTATCCCACTAACACTGCATTTTTGGGAACCCTAAACTGCTGGGGACACTAGTATATACTGATCAGATCAGATATTGATCTGTTCAGACACTATACCACTAAGGGAGGCGTATGCTGCATGCGTGGGTGTTAGCGCTACTGACACTAATCTGATGCTGCCTGGGGCAACTCAGACCCTGACTGATGATAAAACCTAACTTATATCACCCGCCGGGGGATCGGGGGTTAAACCTTTATTTAGGTAAAATACGGCGGGTTCCCTGGCGCTAAAAAAATAAACTAGCTAACCTGCGTTACCCATGACACTTATACAGTGATCACTGGTGATAGGAGGTGAAAGGGTGAACTAGTGGGCATTCAGGGGGTTAAAACCTTTATTAGGTAATATATGGGGGTACCTGAGGCTATAAAAACCTAATGGTGAAACTGGCTAACTAGCATCACCAGTTTTTTCTTTCTCCTCAAAATTTGCTTTTGACACCACTCTGCCGGTAAGTCACCCACCCCTCTTGCACCCAGTAATGTAGGCCATGCCTGTGTACCTTGTACTGCCAGTGTTACTGAGTTTTCTAGTACAAGAGTATCTGGAACTGTTGTCTCATGTGTATGCTGAGGTTACTATAAACATTATACTAGTGCTAATGATTGAAGATTGCCATGTGTCTTCTTAACTGTTTTACTCATAACTTTACAATACAGTTCAATCCTTCTCCTGGACTCTGTGTGTTGTTCCCCCAACTTGGCTACCAACCTCCTGGCCCCACCACCAAGTATATATCTGTAGACAGAAAATAATAATTAGCAGGGGCGGCCCATCCATTAAGGGTCCATAGGTGCTGTCCCCTCTATCCATGCATCCGGCCCCTTGCAGGACTCCGGATGCATGGATTCCATTTTTTTTTAAGCACCTGATTAGAGTGAGAGGCTCTAATAGGCTTCAAAATAGGGTGGGCTTCGCGGCGCAGAGAATGCGAACCGAGCCCACCCAGGTGTGTCAGAATAACAAAGGAATATTCGCTATTTTAACACTGATCCTTCTCCTGGCCAATTAGGAAGCGGGTCTTGAGACCCCTCACCCAATTGGCTGAAAGGATAGGCGATCCTATTGGACAACTTCGAGGAGGGGTGGAGACGCACGGTGGAAGCCTCTGTGATTAAGGAGAGGACACAGGAGCCGCTGCCCGATGCCTGCCACCTAGATGGGGTAAGTGCCGACCCGACCGGCAGACAACGAGGAGGTGGGGCCATTAGCCCCTACTGGTGATAATTGGAAAGATATGACATAGCTGCTTCTTTGTAATGAATCAATTAGTCAGACCACTAGATGGTATACTATAAAGCTTCCAGTCATGAAGTAGTTACCTTTTATTTATTTTTATCAAAATGAATGTGTCAGTTCTAAAATTCTTTGTTAACCTGATATGGAAAGTGTACAAGTATTTCAGACATTACAAGCTAGTGTCATTGTGAAACCTGTATAGAAGTGGCTTGTACGATCTTTTATTTGCTGATTCATAGGTTTTCTTTTCTTTGGCCTCCACTACAGGAATTTTTTATTTATTTTTTTTATTCTGAAATTGCCCTTTCCGGCTTTTATGTGACAGACTATACTTGTTTTGCTGCATTTCCTAATCAATGTGCACTAAAGCAGGTCCTTTTTGTTTCTTTGTGAACGTGTGCAGTTTTGTCATGGGTCCGTGTGTCCTTTCCTTCTGTAGCTTGCTCAAGGATACGGTTGCCACGGAAACTGGTCTCGCAGACCAGTTTCTGCAGTATAAACTCACTCTATCTATCTGTCTATCTATCGTTTTCTAATCATTTTTTTTTTATTTTTTTTAGTAAATTGTAAAATTCAAAAGTTAACAATGTACTTTTGTGCCAGGTGTGCAGTAGTCCAATTTCATTTCTGAGATAAGTCACTTAAAGTTATTATAAACCTTCACCTTTTAAAAACAACCCATTCGGTTTAACCTCTTCACTCCAGCGCTTTAAGAGGTTTAGAATGCTGGGAGGTGGGGCAGGGTTTAAGATCATGTGATCGCCGCGCTTTGCTGTCATGGCAGTCACCCCCGATCGCACGAGATTTTGGGTAGGCGCCGGTAACTGTCTCGGCACAGCGGTATTGATCACAGTACACGCAAATATGCTTGGTGCAGAGAGGCTGCATATTTGCGTACAACGTTAAAATAGAAACGAAAGAGAAAACATTTATGTAAACAAAACAAAAAAAATAAAAAAATAATATATATATATATATATATATATATATATATATATATATATATATATATATATATATATATATATATATATATATATATATAAAGATTAATTATTACATATCAAAAAAACATTGTAAATACCTTTTTCCCTTTTTTATACAGTAAGTGATCACATGCCCTCTGTTTTCATCTACATAAGAGCTGGAGGAGGAGAAGCAACAGTACACTGAGCTTTCCAGTGAATGGCTCTGCAGGGGGAGGGAGTGTCAGGACAAGTCTAATCATTGGTGAACACAGCTAGAGAACTGAACACACTCTTCTGCCCAGTGTTGTCAGTTTTAAATAGTAAAGCAAAGGAACTGGCAGGAACACCAGGGATTTCACATAAAGGAAGCAAAAGCATATGGTACAGCATGCACATATCAGGAATATGAAATGGGTTTACATATTTAATTTAACTACTTGCCGACCAGCTGCTGCAATTGTACTGTGGCAGGTTGGCATGGGTGCATGAATCAACGTCATTGTACATCAGCCGCTTTAAGAAGCTATTGGGGGCGCGACACCGGAGCCGATGTGCGTGGCCAGTGGCCGCGATGTCCAGCGGCCACCAGCAATCGCACCTCAGAGAGCTAGAACGGGGATCTGTTAATGTAAACCCCCATTCTCAGGGCCGCTGCTACCACTAGCGGAGTAGGTAGCCACCTAGGGCGCAGCCACAGCCTCTGTCCCGGTGAATCTCCAGTAAATCTATCTCCTGTGTGTCTGTGTGAGTGCAGTGGAGGGGCAGGGCTCAGTGGAGATGGGAGCATTGAGAGTGCAGCGTGTGTTAGTTGACCTCCCTGCCAAAAGAGACATAATTTCAGCAGCTGGCAGCCCTGGTGGTGACACCATAGCAATACTGCCCACCCAGTGCTGAAGAGAGCTCGAATGTAATGGCCAAAGAAGTGCAGAGGTAAGGAGGAGGGTGGATCCTCCCCATCTACATCGAACTGTGTGTGGGGGGTGAGTAGTGCAGGAAATAGGAGTCAGGTAGGTCAGTGTATGTGTCAGGTAGGTGGGTCAGTGTAGTGTATGTGTCAGGTAGGTAGGTCAGTGTATGTGTCAGGTAGGTGGGTCAGTGTATGTGTCAGGTAGGTGGGACAGTGTATGTGTCAGGTAGGTGGGTCAGGGTGTGTGTAATGGTCAGGTAGGTCACATTTTACACAGGGGTGGAGTCAGGGGCGGAGCCAATGGGGGCGACAAAGTGAGGCTTTGCCTAGGGTGTCAAAATTCTCGCACCAGCCCTGCCTGTCCTGACAGGGGAGTAGAGAGAGATCTGCTGTTCCTAGTGATCAGGAACATTGATCTCTCTTCTCCTCCTCTAGTCAGTACACTTCCCCCACAGTTAAAAACACCTCCCTATGGAACACTTAACCTCTTGATCACCCCTTAGTGTTAGCCCCTTCCCTTCCAGTGACATTTATACAGTAATCAGTGGCTATTTTTAGCTCTGATCGGTGTATAAATGTCACTGGTCCCAAAAAAGCGCCCACCGCCGTCCATTAAATCGACGCAGTGGTGTATCGCAAAAAATGGCCTGGTCATGAAGAGGGTGAAACCTTACAGGGCTGAAGTGGATAGTACTTATATCTGTAAGGATCATTAACTGTATGAAAATCTAAAATGATATCTCTGATTTTGCCACTATTATCTTATGTCATAGGCATCTATCTCACAGATTCACCACCTTTATGGTAAAGAACTCCTTCCTAAATTAACCTCCTCCCGCCCACGCTATACCAAAAGACAGCTACAGCAGGGGCTTACAGTTCTGGGAGGGTATCCATGGACGTCCTCAGAGCATCCTGCCTCCCGCACATTCAACGCGTCACTCATCCAGCATGCTCTGTGACCTCTGTGTCCTTTAGTCACAGCTGATCATGGTAAAGGGCCAATCACAGTGGCCCTTTACCATGTGATTAGCTGTGCCCAAACATAGCTGATCACATGTAAACAGACTTGCCGGTTATAGGCAGTCCTTTCTCCTACGCTGTGTCTGTTAGAAGAAAGGAGAGCCGTAAACCAGCAAGACTGTCAGTACATTGTTTATACTGATAATCAGGGCACTAATCATCAATGCCCTGATTTTACAGTGCAGCCCCATCAGTACCAATCAGTGCAGCTTATCGGTGCTCATGCGTGTCACCCCATCAGTGTAATCAGTGTCCATTAGTGCAGCCTATCAGTGCCCATCAGTGCAACCTCATCAGTGTCCTGAAAATAGGGAGAAAATTGCGGGTGTGTGTTATATGCCGACAGCGTACCTTGGAGGGGAAGGAGGGGGATAAGTGCCGCCGGAATTCACCAAGCTGTCATCTCCTCTCCACTCGGTTCTCTGCTCGGCTCTCATGTCACGCGCACAGTCCCACCTCCGCCACCGGCATTGAACAAGTGTTCTGTCTATCACAGGAGCTGGTCCAATGCTGATGGCGGAAGCGGGACTGTGTATGTGACAGCTGACTGAGAGCCGAGTAAACAGGAGATGACGGCTTGGTGATTTCCTACTAGAGATGAGAGATGAGGTGAGCTGCATTGTTAGGGGAGATGGGAGCAGATCAGGCTGCAGAAGGGCGCAGAACAGGCTGCAGATGGGCACAGATCAGGTTGCAGGTGGGCACAGATCAGGTCGCAGATGGGCACAGATCAGGCTGCAGATGGGCACAGATCTGTGCCCATCTGCAGCTTCAGTGCAGTCTGATCTGTGCCCATCTGCAGCCTGATGTGTGCCCACCTGCGACCTGATCTGTACCCATCTGCAGCCTCAACGCAGGTTAATCTGTGCCCATCTGCAGCTTCAGTGCAGCCTGATTAACCAGCGTTGAGGCTGCAGATGGGCACTAATCAGGCTGCATTGATGCTCACTGATCATTATTGTGCTTCAAAGTGGTTTATTTAAAAAAAGTTTTTTTACCTGAAACTTCCCTCTTAAATTGGGGTGCATGTTATACGCTTGTGCGTGTTATACACCGATAAATACGGTATATATAAAATGTAATCCTATTATTTGCTACCCAATAATCAGATTCTCTATCCTTACCTATTTTTGAAATGACCCTAACCCTTTTGACGCTCAATGTTCAAGGTCTCAATTCTCCTCCAAAACGTACCAAAGCTTTCCGATTCTTTTCTAAACTCTCAGCTCATGTGTACGAAAAAAAACATTTCATAACACAGTCCTCATCTAAATATTTTGGTCGAAAATACCCACAGGTTTTCACTGCTTCGGTGAACACTAAACAAAGGGGAGTATTGATTGCTTTCCATCATACTACTCCATTTACCCTACGGAAAGAACTCAAAGATCCTGAAGGTCGATACCTTATATTCTCCTGTCTCTTGTTAGATGATGAAGTCACTATAGTTTCTTACTATGCTCCCAATTAGAATCCTTTATATTTCCTCTCATATTTGTTAGCAGTAGTAGAAACACATAAACTCGGCACACTCATTCTTAGTGGTGATTCAAATCTAATATTATACCCATTTCTGGACAAATCCCCAACCCCAAATACGACTCCTTGACTTTCTTATCAAAGACTCCTTAACCAATACTCTCCATTATACACATGGAGGGAACATAATCCAGCCAGAAGACAATATACGCATTATTCCCATCCCCACAAACAGTTTTCCAGAATAGACCACCTTTTGGTGAATATTAGTACCTCAGCGCTAGGGATGAGCTTCGAGTATATATGCATCCCGGTTTTGTATATATATATATATATATATATATATATATATATATATATATATATATATACACATACACTGTATATAGTTTAGCTATATCTCACTGCAGACTGTTCCTTGTGTGTACTGTTGCTAATATACTTCAGGCAGGCAGGCCAGTTAGATAGCTGCAGTGTATTGTATATATATATATATATATATATATATATGTGTGCATCCCGGTTTTTATATATATATATAGTCTAACCAAGCCTATACCTGACTAGGCCATTGCCTGAGTGCGTGTTCAAAGACACTTTTAGCCAGGCAGGTGACTCACTGAGTTGCCAAGCCCATACCTTACTGTAGGGCATTCCTGGTGTACTGTTTTTAGTCTTCAGGCGTTGTTTTGCTAATATAATTGTACAGTATGTCTGGAATGCCACCAAGGAGAGGCAGACGCTCACAGGCCACTAAAAGAGGGCAAGCAGGCTCTGTGTTTACAGCAAACAGTGCTGGTCATGGACATGGTGCATCCTCAGCACGTTACCGCGGGGCACGCTTGTCCTTTTTTTCAGGAGCAGGCCGTGTTGAGCCACAACATGCAGAAGAGTTGGTAGAGTGGATGACCAAGCCGTCCTCATCCTCCTCATCCTCACATACCCAGGCTCAGGGTACTTTGTCTGCCAAAGCTGCCTCTTCCCTCGGCTCAGTGGCATCAGTCACTCCTTCCCTAGCCCCACCATGTCCTGAAGAGTCCCCCGAACGGTTTGACCACAGTGTTGGGTACATGCTGCAGGAGGATTCGCAGCATTTTGAGGGCTCCGATGATGGTACCCAGCTTGAAGAAGGCAGTTACATGAGCCCAGAAAGAGGGGGTGCCCAAGAAGGACAGCAAACTGGCAGTCATGTTCCCCCAGCTGCAGCATACTGTCAGGTTTGCTCCAGTGACAAGGAGGGAGGGGATAATGAGGTCACTGACTCTACATGGGTGCCTGATAGGAGAGAGGAGGAGGAGGAGGCACATCAACAACGAGGCAGTATGCCCTCCAGGGGCCAGCTTAAGGGCAGGCAACCGACTGTATCACACCGCAGAGCTCCGCATGTGCAGGGTGCTGCTGTCTCTGTGTGTTATTCCAAAGGTTCTTTGATGTGGACCTTTTTTGAGACGTGTGCCGCACATCGCACCGTTGCTATTTGAAACATATGATATAAGTAGGTAAATATCCGTGCTCAGTTAAACTCAGTTAAACTGCAGCGTTTGTTCAATAAATAATGATTAAATAATCGCACAAGCGTGCAAAAAATGGTGACAATCCAAAACCAAAATAAAGTGGCATTCAAACGAAATCAATATTAACATGTAAATGTGCTATAAAAAATTAATAAAAATTAATTCATATGTGAGTCCATAAATCATAAATAAATGTCCATAGAAATATCAAAAAATCCAACAGATAGTGTGACTTGATTGAATAAAAATAATATACTTGACCACATGGGATCCGCCACCTTTAATCGCCACTAATAAGATGGGGGCTTACCAGATCATCAGCGACCCCCTGTTTAAGGGAAGTCAGTTAGCACGTATAATGTCACAAATTCTGGCTCCAGATGATCAGATGTGAAAAAACGGGTGACTCCTATCTGCAGACTCTGCAGCTCAGGTAATCAGTCACTGCAAACTTCCCAAATATTTGCCAGCGTGAAGTCTCATTCAAAATAAAAAGTGCTCTGAATCGTGTAATATGTTTTAACACCCAAAAATTTTTTTCTTTATTGCATAAAGTCAGATGCTGTAAAAACGACTCCAACAAGTCTCCAATGTACATATAGCGTTTAAAATACAAACAGCGTTAAAAATAAAAAATAAAATTGCTAGCAGATAAAAAAAAACCTGTATGTGGTTTTAAATTGCGATCGCACATGCGCAGGACGTGTGGACGTGGCTACCCAACATATGTCTGAAGCTTATCTCACGTGGCCAAAACAACAGCTTCTTGGCCACATGCTTGACTAGACATCACAAAGAAGCATACAAAGATGAAGCGATCAAAGACTAGTTAGCAGGGGGGGTACCACATCCCAATATTGTGTATAGCAAAAAATGAGGAAAGAAAAGGGGAAAAGACGGAAAGGGGCTGGAGGGTAACCAACCCCCGGGACTTTTAAACGGTACCCAAATAGAAGCATTATCATATGTGTCGGATTGGTAACATTTCGTGGTTTTATGATTTGTACCCTTCCTGGATGCATTCAATGAATTTATCTTTAAAAGACTGTATGTTTATTTGTGTAATTTATTTTTATCCGTATCGAATATTTAATAAAAATCGTGTCTATTTTTATGTGGGTATTATCTTTGATTAATTCTATTTGGGTACCGTTTAAAAGTCCCGGGGGTTGGTTACCCTCTAGCCCCTTTCCGTCTTTTCCCCTTTTCCTTCCTCATTTTTTGCTTGACTAGATATGTCGACCTGCCATGCAGTCCGTTGGCAAGCATACATAAAAGAACCACACCAAAGAACAAAGCTGACCTCTCCTTGCTCCTCATGAGCTGGAATCGCCAACCCCACTATACCTCAGTCCTCTCAGGAACCTGCACTGAGAGGAATGAAGGTGTACAATTAGGTGAGTCACTGCCAAGTACTTGCGGGCAATCTGCTATCGGTACACCAACGTCCGATTGTACCAGGCAAATTTCCCTGCCCCAGCTGCTGCACCACCGAAAGAAGTTCACTCCCAGCCATCCACATGCCCAGCAGTTGAATGCTAGCTTGGCTAAATTGCTAGCACTTCAACATCTGCCTTTTCAGTTGGTAGACTCTGCCCCCTTCCGTGAGTTTGTGGAATGTGCAGTTACTCAGTGGCAGGTTCCTAAACGCCACTTTTTTTTCACGGAAGGCGATTCTGTCACTCTACCGGCATGTGGAAGGCAATGTCTTGGTCTCGCTGGACAGGGCGGTCAGTGGTAAGGTGCATATTACCGCTGACTCATGGTCCTGCAGGCATAGACAGGGATGTTACCTATCTTTCACGGCCCACTGGGTGACTCTGCTGGCAGCTGGGAAGGATGCAGAACAGGGTACAGTAGTGTTGGAGGTTGTTCCGCCACCACACCTCCAAAATGCTACTAGTGGTGATTCTGACACACCTCTCTCCTCCACCCCCTCCTCTTCTTCTTTCTCCATGACCTCTTCCTGTGCTGATTTGTCTTCGGAACCAGTGGTGGTGCAGCGGTTCTTGGGCAGGTACCCGGGCTTACAGGATGTCCTGAGGCAGGGCAGGAAAGTCTGTGTGCATTTCCACCAGTCATATAATGCCAGTGCTTGGCTGGCTTACCTCCAAAAGGAATTTAACCTGCCCAAGAACTGCCTAATCTGTGACATGCCCACCAGGTGGTACTCAACGTTGGCTATGCTGCAGCAGCTGCACATGCAGCAGAGGGCCATCAATGAGTACCTGTGCGAATATGGCACTAGGACAGGGTCAGGGGAGCTTGTTTTTTTTCCCCACGCCAGTGGGCTATGATCAGGGATGCAGGCACTGTCCTGTCAACATTTGAGGAGGCCACAAGGATGATGAGCAGTCACAGTACATGCATCAGTGACACTGTCCCTCTTTTCCACCTGTTGGAGCACACACTGCGTGGAATAATGGACAGGGCACTTGAGGCAGAACAGAGGGAGGAAGAGGAGGACTTCCTTACCTCTCAAGGCCCCCTGTATCCAGACAGTGTTAGTGCTGACCCGCCAATCACACAGGAGGAGGAGGATTGTGTCAGCATGGAGGTGGAGCCTAGCACTCAGCATCAGCAGCAGTCTTCATGGGATAATTTACATTCCCAAGAAAGCCATGGACTTGTACGTGGCTGGGAGGAGGTGGCTGCGGATCATGTCATCCTTAGTGACCCAGAGGACTCCGAACCGAATGCCTCAGCAAACCTATGCTGCATGGCCTCTCTGATCCTGCAAAGCCTGCGGAAGGATCCTCGTATTCGTGGTATCAAGGAGAGGGATCATTACTGGCTGGCAACCCTCCTTGATCCACGTTACAAGGGTAAGGTTGTGGACCTTATTTTGATGTCGCAGAGGGAGCAGGGGATGAAACATCTTCGGGAGGCCTTGCAGAAAGGTTTGTGCAATGCGTTTCCAGAGCCTGTGAGGTTACAAATTCCTGGTCCTTCTGGATAACGTGTTGCTGAGGCTTCAGTCAGTCACAGAAGGAGTGGGAGAGAAGATGGCCGTCTGACCGATGCGTTCAATTTTTTAGTTCGCAGCCCCAAGGTATGATTGCTTCCAGCAACCATCGCCAGTGTCTGATTTACATGGTGCAGGGCCCGTTCCTGCGCCCACCAATAGTAAATGTGAGGGTTTACAGTGTTGTGGCAACACTAACACCTAAGGCCAAAATTTCTTCAGAGTATATAGGGCATCCCCTACTTTCAAACATCCAAATTACAAACAACTCCTACTTTCAAACAGAAGGAGGCAACAGGAAGTGAGAGGAAATCTACCTCTAGGAAGGGAAATTCTCTCCTGTAAAAGTTCCTTGTTTCACTACAAACCCCAAATTTTCAAAATCCAATTGTCATTGGGAAAGGAAGTGAGATGAAATCTTCTGAACAGGTGCGCACAGACAGCAAAACAAAGGTTACAGGGGTGATAACCCTTCCCTATGTTTTCCAAAAAGCTTAAAAATATATTTTTTTGGGCTGGAGCTACACTTTAAAAATTTACCAGTTTAAAATTACAAACAGATTCTACTTAGGAACAAACCTACAGACCCTGTCTTGTTTGGACTGCCTGTATACTGCTGTTCGGAGTATATAGGGCCTGGGGACCCCACGCCTTTCTTTTTATTTTTGGGGGGGAGGGGGTACCCATGCCTTTTTTCTCAATGATTTTAATCCATATTGCTGGGACCAGACATTACATTAAAGCCGCAAGCAGTTTTAAATGACTTTTTTGCATTAATACTTGTACCCTGGGGCAGGACCTGGGTCCCCCAACCCTTTTTAGGACAATAACTTGCTTATTAGCCTTTAAAATTCCCACTTTTGATTTCTCACGTTCGAGTCCCATAGACTTTAACAGGGTTCAAAAGTTTGCGCGAACTATCGGTCCGATTGCAAGTTCTGGTGCGAACCGAACCGGGGGGTGTTCAGCTCATCCCTACTCAGCACTTATTCTTAAGTCAAATATTATGCCTTGTACCTAGTCAGATCATAATTCTGTTATAACAACTCTTTCTTCTTTTGTTCCCTGATCCAACCTCCACACTTGGTACATAAACGATGATTACAAATAGAAACACCCATACAAGATTATCTTACGAATAACAGAACTATTGATACAGACCCTCTAACTCACTGAGAAGCCCTCAAACCATATATTAGAGGGGTCTGCATTAGCCAAGCCTCTCCCCACCGTAAGATAAAATGTCAACTCCATAAACAATTAAAAGAGGCTTTCTATAAAGCTTCTGAGAATTTCCAAACAACACCCTCTCCATCAAACAAATTAAACTATGACAAAGCACGTTTAGAACTAGATCTTTTATTGAGAGAATCAGCAGAAAATATTCTTTGTAAATCCAAACATTCCTTTTATATGAAGGCAAACAGACACATTTTTAGCCCAAGCACTCAGAAAACGTGATCATACTCTAAAATCTATTCGATTAAAACTAACAAAAGATGACTATACCAGCAATCCATTCAAAATTTTGAATGAATTTGGTAGAAAACTTATCACGTTTTACAAAGGTACAAATACTTTTTACCCCATTCTTTTTATAACAAACTGTAGCAAAAGCGTGGAGATCGAACTCACTCTGCATAGAGTCAAATAGTTACACAATCTATGATACATGCAAAACTGAAGCTACCCTGCTAGGTAAAGTTTCTAATTTTTAATCCTTATGGAGACCTTGGATTAAACATTATTTTCCCCCTGGTTTGGACTGTTCACTAATTTTTCCCTGAGAGTTTATAATATACCCACCCAGCTACTATGATTACCTTCACCCGATTCTCTAAACCAATGGCCCCCCTGGACATTTCCTTCCCTCTCCCTTCTGTGCCCTATCCCCTCCACTTGGTTTATTCCTGTTAATTATCTGATATACTAACTGTAATAGAAGATGCTTTGAATGGTTGGGATTTTTGACCTTCGCACCAGATAAAGGTAAGCCAAAAGAAAGAACTTGGCCCTGGTTTAGCCTAATTTATTCCCCCAGCTATTCTACAACACATTAACTTTTTATTCTCTTCATTGATGACATGATTATATTATTTCAATCAATTTAATTTCTCAATTATTTGTCGTCAATTAGCTGCCATGAAGCTATGATTATGACACTTCATGTTACATACTCTTATCCTACAACCCACTATGTTATCTATTTTAATTTACCTTTATAAGAGTTACTTTTCTGAATGATTACGGCTTTTTCTACTATACTATTGTACACGCTCTGTTAATGGGATATCTATTCCTATTATATTATTGTACATGCTCTGTTAATGGAATTTTGTTGATAATTATAAAATTAAATAAAATATTTGAAACAGAAAATTGATAAATAGAACCAAAAGATGTATTGCACTTACATTGGTGCTTGAAAAGGAAAACAGCAACATTCACTACTCTGGTTCATTAAACAGTCTTGGGGTTGCCTTTTTACAAGTTTATTGCTGAGTAAATTGGATGGGTTTAGGGAAGCTTTGGAATACTCCAGACCACTAACAGGAATCTGAGGACATTCTCCCCTTTTCAGCTGATTCTCGGAACAGTCACTTAAGCAGTGGGACATAAAGTGGATATCACTGGGACACCATAATCAATATTCCAGGTCAGGCAAGCCTTAATACCAGTACACCAGGGGTTAACAGCAAGTCACAAGAATTCCCCTATGTCAGGCTTGTACTCACAGACTCCATGGGGCTTGGATGTCTCCCTCCAGACTCAGGCAGACAGTATCTTCAGTGAACCTCCAGACTCAATCCTAGGTGATAACCCTCTTTTAGCTCTCTCTGAACTTGCAGCAGAATACCCCCCCCCCCCCCAATTATGCACAGCTGGAACCTCAATGAAACAGCCAGAAACTTTAGCTGGACTGCAATAAAAGGGCTGGCTGTGAACCTCTCCTCCTGGGGAAGAAGGCTTCCTCCGAGGCTTCAAATTATTTATGCACCCCCCAACCACCATCTGGGCACACCTCCCAGGGATTGGCTGGAGCTGCATAAATATTCATGCTGCTCATTTGACTCTCCTACCCACTCCATTCTGGAAATATCCAGAAGACAGGGAGAAGCAATCAGACTTGCAACCTGCAAAGCCCAGAACAGCCTAAAGCAATCACGTTGCTCTGCTTATTTCAAGAGAGCCACAGAACTAAATTTTCTTAACCAAACCTAGCAGCTTATCTGGAAAGGTGTTACACAAGCATAACGCCAGCCATAAACAGGGCAAATTTATTTTCTCTTTTGTTCATTGACAGGCACAGCACTTCCTTATTCAGAACCATAGGATTATACCGCCTCCTACAGGAGTAGGACATTAAGCAGAAAAAAGACTTGGCTACACCTATGGGCAGTACTAGGTGGTATACATCTCCCTCTCTGCTATAGGCATTCAGTTTTTTTCTGCCTAGTCAGGAGTAAGGACCTAGTTCCCTGTTGGGATCTCTGGTCCTGGCCATTTTTTGTTTTTTCTTTTTAAACTAATCTTTTTTCTGGATTTTTTTTTCCTGGATGGGGGAAGGCCAGGGAGTTAAATGCTTTGCAATGTTGCATATGGCCAGGTCTTGGCCTGCGTTGCTGACAGCCCCACCATTTCAATGGTGAGAGGCTTCCGTTTAGAGTTGCGCCTGCCAAGTTTCTGGTATGGTGAGTACATGTGCCCCATTGGATGTGGCGGTCGGACCTGCAGGTTCCCCTCCTTTCCTCAGACTCCCTCTCCCTGGAGTTGGTGTCCTTGTGGATCCTCCTGGTGACCTTGCCTCCCACCCTGCGCCCCCTCTATCCCCCCCTTCATATGGGGTAGTGTAGTGCAGTGGTTGGTGTTAAGGGCTGGTGTCGTGCATGGTACTGGTGCGGGAGGTGCTGCCCGATGGCTGTGCTTACCGGCTGGGGGGGGGCACTGGATGTCTCTGGGAGTCAGTTGCCCAGATCCACTCTCCTCATGTAGCTTTTGTCTGAGTTCCAGAGATTCCTCCTGGGTCTTTGGGAGCCTCATGAGTGCAGCTGGCAGCCATTTTGCCATAGCAGGCACTATTTTATTGGTGTCTGCATGCTTTCTTATGGCCGGTGGCCATGTTTGTGTAGTCCAGCGCACATGATATGGTGGCCTGGTGTGCTCATGGAGCAGCAGCCATTACTGTGAAGTCCTTGACAGTGTTTTAGCTGTGGGAGCTCCTCCTGTTACCCTGGTGCTGACTCGTGGGTTTTTCCTCTTCCTCGGACACCACATGTGGGCAGTGCTGTATCTGATGCAGCAGGTGCTACACTGGTTAGGTGGTGATTCGGTGGGGTCCCTTTCTCTCTCTGCTGCAGGCTGTGGGATGTCCTGGTGATCCATTGGTGCTACCAGCATGGGGGTTGTCTCTTGGTGGGGGATTGCACTTGGTGTAGTGGGTCCCCCTTTATCCCATATGGAGTCTCAGGAGCAGGTTTCCCCACTTGACCCCCTCTCAGAGGCTGCAGGTTCCTTGGGGTCCCAGTCATCCTTTGATGCACTGACGGCAGTCCTAGAGTCCTTTGTTTCCCGATGGAGGCGACTTTTGGGCATGGGACTAGCCAGAAGCATCCCCCGCCTTCCCCTGCTTCATCTGTCCCATCAGATCCTGAATCTGACTCTTTCCTTGCAGACGTGACCCACCCTGTGGGGTTTGTTGCTGCGCTCCCTGACTTCTCAGATAGTGAGGATGATTCCTCCAAACCTGTGGCTGTGCATGAGAAGGCGATGGTAGATGCACTGATTGCATATGTGTGGGAAAATTAAGGATACAGCCATGGCTGCGGCTAAGGTGTCAGCTCCTTTGGCACCCAAAAGCTGTCTCACATGGCGAAAGTGTTTCCTTACCCCTCCCATTTTGACAAATTTGTCTATAAAGATTGGGAACGTCCAAAACGTCCCTTTGTGCTCCAAAAACGCTTTGCTGTGAGGTACCCCTTGCAGGAGAGCCTCCTCAAGAATTGGATGATGCCACCAGTGGTGAATCCCCCTGCCTCTACGTTAAACAAAGCAACCTAGAGATTAAAGATCCAGTTGACAGAAAAGCGGAGTCTTTGGCCCACACTATGTTCGCTATTGCGGGTTCGTTGCTTAGGCCAGTCTTGGCCATTGCCCTGGTGTTGCTAATGCTAACGGAGTGGGCAAACCTGCTACATCATGATCTGTTGGGTGAACGGATTTCTCCTGCGTTTGCTGAATTGGCGGTTCAGTTGGTCCAGGGGCTGCAGTGTGTCTGCGATGCCTCCTTGGGCACAGCTTCCTTAATCTCTAAGCTGTCTGTTTCAGCAGTGGTGCGTAGGTGTGTATTGTGTCTTAAGTGTTGGCCTGCGGACCAGATTTGTAAAAAAGCTCTGACTGATTTACCCTTTCAAGGCGATTGTCTGTTTGTGGCTACCCTGGAAGACATCATTCAGAGTGTCATGGGGGAAGAGTACCTTTCTTCCACAGTCTAAAAAGGGGAAGGAGCCACATCGCAGACGTGGCCCTTCCTTCTCAGCACACAAAACTTATTTCCCCCCTCATGGTCCAGTGAGAAGTGTTCAAAGTCTTTCAAGTCCTCCTTGGGAGGTATCAAGTGACCCTGGTCTGGCGAGCCGAGATCGGGTTTCTCTAGACCTGCTGACAAGGCCCCTTTGGTATGAAGGTGCACCCTCACCCGTGTCTGGGTGGGGGGACGTCTTTGCTGGTTTCCGGGCCCATGGACCTCTTTAATAAACGACAAGTGGGTCCACAAAGTGATTCTGTCCTGTTCCAAGATTGAGTTTCAGGTTTGTCCCCCAAAAAGATTTTTCTCTTTCAATGTGCGTCGATCCCCGGACCGCTTGCAAGCCTTTGTGGCACCGTGCAAAACCTGTTGCTTCAGGGGATGATTGTCCCGGTTCCAGTGTCAGAATGTTTTCAGGAGTTTTGATCAAATTTGTTCACGATCCCAAAGTAAGAGGGCACAGTACACCCAATTCTGGACCTCAAGGCCCTGAACTGCTTTGTGCTGGTTCGGAAGTTCAGAATGGAGTCCATTCACACTGTGGTTCCCTCTTTTTTGACTTTAAAGGCCCAGGTGGTGATAAATCACCAATAAACAATATGCGTATTATATACAAAAATATACATTTTTTATACTATATGTAATTCAAAGATAAATGACAAACAAATTATTGCTGAGAAAAAAATGTGGCTAATACAGTTACACATCAACATGGCACAATGGCTGAATGCTGTAAGGGGTCCTAATACACCACGTAGTAGAGATGGAGCATAGTTTCCCCACTCAACGCGTTTCAGAAATCGCTTCCTTCTTCAGGGATGTATCAATGGATGGAAGCATTCATACTAAAAATGCAAATGAATAAAGTTTTAAACAAATACAGCATATCAACACAAAAACATTATGGTCTTTGTCTATTATGGAAACCAAGCCCAATAACAAACTTACATGTTGACGATTGAAGACCACATATTAGTCACATAGTGGTGTACCAATTAAAAACAGCCAAGTCCAGCCAGGGGTAACCCATGCGCCAAAAACAACTCACCATCACAGGGCTCAACAGAAGGATGCCCAGCGAGGTCAGAACGCAGAACAGGCTCAGCAGGGCTGATGTGCAGCAGAGAAGTCCTTAGTTTCTGAATGGTATGCCTGCTGGGCAAAGAAGCAGGTGTAAAGATTATATGGGACAACAACTTGGGCTGTAAAATACAGTCAAAAATGCTACTTGCACAGATATTGAATCATCAGACAAAAGAAGAATTTTCCACTGGCCTAAGTATGCATTTTAATGGACAAATAACCAAGATTCAAATAAATATATATAGCATGTATATACCATGATTGCTACAGTAAGCAGAACATGGATGTATATATGTGACCATGGAAATCATATTGAAAGTCTGAGCTCAGTGAACAAAGATGAAGATCAATGTAGTCATTATGTGTCCTTATATATATGGCCCCATAAAAAACAGATATCTTAGCCATCCAAAGTAAATCATCAAAAGGGGGACATCATAGTGTTACTTACCAGAAGGAAAAATGAGTTAGAACTTCCCCTGGAAAATGATAGAGACCCCCCTATAGAAAACATATGGAGGTGACAAGGCAGACTTAGCTCAGCACCTTAAATACCCCTTGGGGGTATCAGCCGTGGCACCATGTTGGGCAGGTGTGCACTTCACCACTGGCCCCTGGGATCACAGCATGCGGCTACGTCTAAAAGGGCCAGGACGGCATGGCCAAACAACACCAAGGATAGCTAAGCAGCCCAGGGGAGGAGACCATTGTCCGGCAAGCAACTCGCCCAAGAAAATATGCCCATGGTGGTGGTGGGGTTATATATCCCTCCACCTGCATCTCTGGTGGTGTTAAATAAGGTTGCTCAACATCTTGCCAACATGTCGGTTAATAATGTGGTGCTGGTGGGGGATTTCAATATGCCTCCCTGCTCTGCTATGGACAGATTGACACCGGGGGGCCCTTGGACTCCCCACTCTTACGATGGGCGTCTACCTTTGGCCTCACCGATGTCTGGCGTTGGAAGTACCCCATCAGAGGAAATACACGTGTCAGTCTGCCACTTATACAGCCTTGTCCAGGATAGAATCTCTATTTTACCACAGGGGATATCTGACCATACCCCTCTTTTACTGCGCTTGAAGGTCTGTCAGGCCCCCACTGACTGTCTGTGGCGCTTATCCCGTTTCTGGATATCTGATGATAGAGTTGCCCCCCGAGGCTGAGGAAGCCATCGCTGGGTTTTGGAACTAGAATCCCCCCGCAACAGACCCACCATCTGGCTGGGACGCATTCAAAACCCATGTACGTAGCTATTATCAGCAGAAGATAGGGCAGGTTAGGCGACAAACAGGTAGTACCTTAACGGAGGCAGAGAGAAAGGCTGACTCACTGGAAAGACAGTATGTAAGCACCAGAGATGAGCTGATGCATAGAGATTTACAGTGCCCTATACGCGAGGTGAAGTTGTTGAGGACAGGGGCCGCAAAAAAGATGTTGTTACACCAAACGCAAAGGGTATGCGAGCAGGGTGAGAGGACCGGTCGTCTCTTGGCGTGGTTTTCCAGAGATCAATCCCCCATGTCTGGGATTGCTAATATTCGAGGGTCGGCTGATATCTGACCCTGGAGGTATCAATTCTTGCTTTGCCTCTTTTTATAGAGACCTCTACTCCTCCAGAGCCAGATACTCCCATAATAAGCTTCGGGCTTTCCTGGAGGCGATCCAACTACCAACTTTGATAGAGAAGACCCATTGTGGGCTAGATGCTCCACTCATCCACAGGGAATTACAACTGGCCATTAGTTCCATGTAAGCGGGGAAATCGCTGGGTGATGATGGTCTGCCAGCGGAGTTCTACAAGGCACATGTGGAAACACTGGCCTGTAGACTGCTGGAGGTGTTGTTAGCCTCTTTTGAGGTGTCTCACCTCCCTCCTTCAATGCAGAATGCAGTTATAGTGGTTATACACAAACTGGGTAAGGACCCTGAATTATGCTCCTCATACAGATCCATATCGCTGCTTAATGTGGATGCCAAGATTCTAGCGAAAGTGCTGGCTAATCTCCTTAACAAAGTTATACTGTCTCTAATCCATAGGGACCAGTCGGGATTTATGCCTGGGGAAGGGCACTGACAAACTTACGTAGGCTCTACACGGTAATGGCAGGTATCTCCACCAGAGGGGGAACGGGGGCAGTGGCTTCCCTGGACGCGGAAAAGGCCTTTGACTCGGTGGAGTGGGAATACCTATGGCTGGTCCTCCAAAAATTTGGGCTCGGCCCCAGGTTTGTTGTCTGGCTAAAAATGCTCTATTCATCTCCAACGGCAAGAGTACGAACAAATAGAATGTTTTCACCATCCTTCCCACTTCACCGGGGGAATAGGCAAGGCTGTCCTTTGTCCCTGGCTCTCTTCGCGTTAGCAATTGAGCCGCTGGCGGAGCTCCTTCGGTCTGCTAACCAGGTTCATGGCATCTCTTTTCCCCCTCTGGTTGAGAAGGTGTCTCTGTATGTAGACGACATGCTGCTATACCTACAGGATATACGTCAGTCTTTGCAAACGGCTCTGGCCATTATAGCCAGATTCGGATACTTCTCGGGGATAAGGGTAAATTGGGACAAGTCACTGCTGTTCCCTTTGGCTGCTGGAAGTCAAACACCAGACCCGCAAGTTCCCTTACAACACACCTCCAAATTTAAGTACTTGGGCATCTATGTCCAGAGAGATCTAAAGAAATACCTAGAGGATAATTTGTATCTGGTTCTCCAGCAACTTTCACTCAAATGCGGGGTCTGGAAGAACCTCCCTCTTACTCCGGTTGGCAGAGCAAACCTCATTAAAATGTCCTTCCTTCCCAAGTTCCTCTATGTGTTTCGTCATACTCTGGTTTCTATACCCTCGGCTTTCTTTGCCAAACTAGACAAAGTAGTTTCCTCATTTATATGGGCAGGCGCTGTTCCCCGTGTGGCAAAGTCAAAGCTGCAAATGTCCCTTGCTGAGGGGGGGCTTTCACTCCCGATTTTCCAGAAATATTATTGGGCAGTTAGTCACAGTCAGATTGTGGTTCATGCAAGATAGGACGAGCCCGGCGGTAAACTTAGAGGCAGCTATCTTGGGGTCCTACTCGGAGCTCAGAAACCTGGTGCACCGTGGACCTTGATATAGTCCACAGGTGACGGTTCCCATGAAAACAACTTTGTTGGCATGGAAACAGGCTGCCAGGCTCCTGGCAGAGAAAGATATCATTTCTCCCCACAATCTGCTTTGGGGAAATCCCCTATTGCCACATCTTAGATCTGTCCCAGACCCCCAAGTCTGCGCTAGGTTTCAGATTACCAAAGTAAAGCATGTCATGCCTGGGGGGAGACTCCTGTCCTTGGTGGAACTGAAGAGACAATATCAATTACCACCGTGGATGTATTTCAGATACATGCAGCTTAGGCATGCTATAAGAGCTCAATTTCCAACCAGAATCCTCCTTGCTGTGCACTCGGTCGAGTCCCTTCTCACAATGGCTGAGCTGGACCGTACCCTCCATATACCTGAGGCTTACATGCAGAGATGCCTTGAATACAGCAAAACTCTTAGGTTTGGAAGGGCGATATACCTGCTCTGACAGAGGAGGAGTGGACCGAAGGCCTATAGCAATGCATCCCCCTTATGATATTGGCCAGAGATCAATTTGTTCAGCTTAAATTACACCCCTGTTAAACTATCCAGAATATACCAGGGGGTGTCCGATACTTGCCCTAAATACAGACGGTCGGTGGATACATTTATCCATATGGTGTGGCAGTGTCCCCATACTCAGACGTTCTGGTGAGTGGTGGTTGCTGACATAAATAGAGTTGCGGGTCTTTCACTGGACAGAGACCCCCTGATATTTCTACTAGGTATAACTGACAACCTAAATACCTCCAAGTATAATGCGCTCTTTGTATTTTATGCGGCCTACTATGCCAGGGAAACGATTCTCACCAACTGGAAACTCCCACACCCCCCCCAACCTTCAACATGGAAAGCACTCATAAACGCGGTCTTGCCTCTCTAAAAAAATCACATATATGGGATGGAATTGTCCTCAAAATTTTGAGAAAATCTGGGCGCCCTGGGTGCAGGCTGAACACCTTACGGTATAGTTGGCAAGAGAGGTGATCATGGGCCAAAAGGCTGGGAAACACGGTGCCTTATATCACCACCGGGTTGACTGAGCGACGTATGTTCAAAGGATGGGGATGATGGTTTGAGATGCTCACAAACGAATAAGGGGGTGTGATTTGTCCTCTCCCCCTGGTGCCCCCTCCCCCCATCTCCCCCTCTCTCTTTGGCTACCCTTCTTTCTTCTTCCCTGTGAGTAGGTAATTTCCTTCATCTATATGCCTTCACCCCCCCCCCCCCTCCTTAATCTCCTTCTTGTCAGCGCTACAAACCACACAATGGGGAACATCCCCTATTGCTATTGGTATCTCCGATATGAGTGCTGCCCATGACAGGGCCAAATACGAATGAGAGAGGAGTTGGTATGGAGTAGGGTCCTTGGGATACGAGAGATGCCTATGATACGATGACCACTCTTAGAGACATGTTAAAGAGGAAGTAAACCCTGATAAGTTTACTTCCTCTTTTCATTCCCTGCAAAGGTAAAGCATAATGGACTACTATGCATTGTATAGTAGTCCATTTTGTGTCACTTACCTGATACAGGAGCCAGCGATGTCACCACTGTCCCCTGTAGTCCGGCGCATCCATCTTCTCGGTGGGTCTCGCCGCTCCGCCGCTGTCATTCGGCGAAGCCGCGATGACATCACTCCCGCACATGCACGCGGGAGCCGCCACGCGCAGAATATCGGCGTTGACGGCGGTGCACTCAGTGCGCCTGCGCGCCGCTGTCTACGCCACCTGTCTTTCGGTAAATATCTCCTAAACCGTGTAGGTTTAGGAGATATTTCTTGGACCTACAGGTAAGCCTTAATCTAGGCTTACCTGTAGGTCAAAATGTGTTGTAAGGGTTTACAACCACTTTAATGACAATGTAACTGATGTTATGATGATCTGGTATGATGTGTAAAAACTGTTCTCATGTATAATGTGCAATAACTTCAATAAACATTCCTTCTGTTAAAAAAAAAAAAAAAAAAAAACATACTATAGAGTACAGCCTGACCATGGTCTGTTACTGATCTGTTACTCAGCTTTACTTAACCTGCATTAGCATAGAATACAATGTATAGAGCAGAGTATAGTCTGACATCTCAGCATGCATAGCAATCTGATATGCCTTGTACACACGGTTGGACATTCTGACAACAAAATACGTCAGATTTTTTCAGACGGATTTTGTCCGAAACTGGTGTTGCATACACACGGTCGGACAAAATTATTGGTAAAAAAAAATCGTTCGGAACGTGGTGACATTCGTTGTGTACGACCAGACTACATAGAGGCTAGTAGCCAATAGCTTTGGTCTCATAATTTGATCTGAGCATGCGTGGCACTTTGTTCGTCGGAATTCTCCACAAACGATCGGAAAATGTCTGATTAGATTTTTTTGTTGGAAAATTTTAGATCCTGCTCTCAAATTTTTTCCATTGGAATTTCTGACAGAGCCCACATGCGATCAGATTTTCCGACAATATAATTCGATCGGACCTATTCCGTCAGAATTTCGACCGTGTGTACAGGGCATTGGTCAGCCCTCCAAAGCTGGATTCCTACATCGTTCAGAATGTGCATGTGCTTCTGCAGGTTCCTGCATGTTGCCATATAACGGTTTGCATTGTAATGGGCTGGAACTAATCCCTGAGCCAGAAGCAGACTCCAGTGTCCACATTATCAAGTGCAGCTGAGGGGAAAGGAGGGGGTAGTAAAATTAAAACTGTAATAATTGCCCTTTTATAGTCCAAAGCAAATATCACATATATATCCTTACTACTTTAACACAGCAAACCATAACCTAGTATAAGTCTGCTGCTTACTCACAATAGTGAGTTGCAGGGAAAGGGACCTTAGGTAGGTAGGTTCTAGAGTAATGTTTTGTGTATACTGCCAGTGCAGGTAAATTTAGGCAGGCCTGGCTGTGAGCTAGGCTTGTTTGTTTTTGATCTGGGGACTGGGAAGGGGTTTAGTGTAGCAGCATGTGACTGGCATGTGCTTCAGCTCTCTGGCGCCTCCTTTGTTTCCAGTGAGAAGGTTCTGGAAGAGAGGCAGGGCAGTGTGCTGGAGTGACATGGGGTGTATTTGGGAGCCCTGACCAATCCCCAATTAGGATTGGCAGGGGGCAGGCCTCTTATATATCCCCATGGTCAGCCTGTTGTGGGAGGAGTTGTTGGGTGGAAGAACTGAGATGATGGAGTGTTGGGCTGTGGTGGCCCTTGAGGGAATCCCTTTCTGGGGGGGTGTCCTCAGGCCTGGCTCGGGAGCTGGGAGGGAACCTCTCTTTACCCAGTCATTAAAAGGTTTTCTGGAACAGGAGCAGGAGGAAGACAGCGGGGGAACATGGCCAAGAAAATCATTCAGCAGGGATCCATGCCGGGGTTGGTGAGTGAGAAGCACAGTGAGAATCTCTGGGAGAGACATGCCAGGACTGGATGTGCAGCCAGAGGGAGAGACTGTGGTGTTGTTGAAGTCAAGTTGTTGCAGCCAGGAGGGTTGGCAGGATTTGTACCGGACATGCTGGGATCAGTAGTCCACCAAGGATCAGTTAGCACAATTATCTTCTTCATCTAAAATGGGTGCTACTAGAGAGGGGATTGCAGACCCCGCCTGCAAATGGCTACTAGGAAAATGTTAGGACTTATTCAGAGTGAAGCTTAGCCATGTGCTAATGATGACAGGAATCTATAATTGGACAGTGTGGGGAAAGCAATGGATCTCAAGTAGTTTGCTGGAGGAGATGTAAAGTAACAGAAACTGTCAGTAAAGATTAAACTACCTTTATTTTCATTTAAGAAATATTCATCAGTGGGTATCCCTTGTCCCTTTTCCCCATCCAAGTTGAATCCCCTAATACAACCAACAAAAGCAAGCAAGAGACTGCTCATTGACTGGAGAAAGTGTGCCTATGGATGTCTGACCAAGCAGGGTGATGGGTAGATGCTGAAACATGCAGCGACCCCACGGGGGCATTGCTACACAAGTAATCTCAAGGAAACCCATAAGGAATCCTCAGTGCTACAGATAATGCAGGCTAAATGCAGGCTAACCTAAGGTGCAGAATCTAAGTGACACCTTGATCTTCACAGAAGCACCTCACAATAGGCTGGTACCTTAGTGGATCCAGGGTTACTTTGCAGTAGGGTGACCACATTTCCAAACTGCCATTCAAGGACACCTTCCCCAAAAAAAGATGATTTTAAAACCCTCGCTGACGAGGGTTTTAGAGCAGTGATCCCCAACCTTTTTGGTATGGGGGAGGGGGTGGTTGGGGGATGGGAGAATGAAGTCTTGGAGTTGACGGGAAATTTGGCTGGCGTTAGCACTTAAATCCTCAGTCCTACAGATAATGCAGGCTAAATGCAGGCTAACCTAAGGTGCAGAATCTAAGTGACACCTTGATCTTCACAGAAGCACCTCACAATAGGCTGGTACCTTAGTGGATCCAGGGTTACTTTGCAGTAGGGTGACCACATTTCCAAACTGCCATTCAAGGACACCTTCCCCAAAAAAAGATGATTTTAAAACCCTCGCTGACGAGGGTTTTAGAGCAGTGGTCCCCAACCTTTTTGGTATGGGGGAGGGGGTGGTTGGGGGATGGGAGAATGTAGTCTTGGAGTTGTCAAGCGAATGGCTGGTGTTAGCACTTAAATCATCCCGACACCATCCTTGATATGGCCACCAGATGCGTGTCTTTTGCCACCAGGTGCAGCTTGTCACATGCCATCATCACTTGCCACCAAATGCAGTGTGTCACTTGCTACCATCGCTTGCCACCAGATGTAGCGGGTCACTTGCCACTTTATTGCCCCAGAACTGGGCTGCCCTGGACATGAGACAGACCTGCTAATTGTGGGAATGTCCCGAGCAGTCCTGGACATGTGGTCACCCTACTTTGCAGAGAGGTTAAAGTAGTAGTAAATAGTGATGGACGAACTTCCGCCGGGACGTTTCGCGAACGCGGCCGATAGTTCGCGAACCGTAACGTTCGCGGCGGGCCCCATTGACTTCAATGGGAGGCGAACTTTGCAAACCTACAGGTCAAATTTGCAGCCACAAAATAATTACTAGCTGTGCAAACATAGTCCCACCACATGGCCAATGACATAACACATGTATGAGGTGAATCTGGGATCGACAACTACAAGCATTCTTTTTTTATATGTGAAATTGTGACAATTCAGGACTGTGGAGCGCATGAAGGCAATGGAGGAGAGGGAAGGTCAGGGTAGGCAAAGAAGAGGGTGCAGGAGATGATCACCAGCAGCGTGACATACAGCAATGACACCTGCACCGTGATAGAGTGATCTGACATCAGCACCGTGATAGAGAGCACTGACATCAGCAGCGTGACATACAGCAATGACACCTGCACCGTGATAGAGTGATCTGACACCAGCACCGTGATAGAGAGCACTGACATCAGCAACGTGACATAAAGCACTGACACCAGCACCGTGATATACAGCACTGACACCAGCACCGTTATATACAGCGCTGACACCTGCACCGTAAGCAGCCCCAGTAGTAAGTCAGCATAGCACAGGGATGGTGGGAGCCCCTCATAATGAGCATAGCACAGGGATGGTGGGAGCCCGTCATAATGAGCATAGCACAGGGATGGTGGGAGCCCCTCATAATGAGCACAGCACAGGGATGGTGGGAGCCCCTCATAATATGCACAGCAGAGGTACAGCCCCAGGAGTAAGTCAGCATAGCACAGGGATGGTGGGAGCCCCTCATAATAAGCAGCCCCAGGAGGAAGTCAGCACAGCACAGGGATGGTGGGAGCCCCTCATAATAAGCAGCCCCAGGAGGAAGTCAGCATAGCACAGGGATGGTGGGAGCCCCTCATAATATGCACAGCAGAGGTACAGCCCCAGGAGGAAGTCCGAGCAGCACAGGGATGGTGGGAGCCCCTCATAATAAGCAGCCGCAGGAGGAAGTCAGCATAGCACAGGGATGGTGGGAGCCCCTCATAATAAACAGCCCCAGGAGAAATATGACACCGCTCAACCTCTTCAAACAGGAGGGTACGGGCATATAGTACGGTGTCCTTTTTTTGTACAAGGAAGTGAGCCAAATGAAGAAAGAAGGTCTGTGTGCTCGATTAAAAAAATTGTTTATAGACATATACATGGTCTACTGATCACATGTGTTGAATTCCTCCGAGATCCATGCCTCATTAATTTTTAGAAATGTGAGGTAGTTAACACTGTCGTGAGCTAGGCGAGTACGCTTATTAGTCATGATCCCCCCCTGCTGCGCTGAACGTCCTTTCAGACAGGACACTGGACGAGGGGCAAGACAACAGTTCGATTGCAAATTGGGCAAGCTCTGGCCAGAGGTCAAGCCTGCCCACCCAGTAGTCCAGGGGTTCATCACTCCTCAGAGCGTCCACATCGGCTGTTAACCCGATGTAATTGGACACCTGACGGTCTAGGCGTTCCCTGATGCTGGATCCGGATGACACCTGACGATGGGTCAGCTAAAAGAATGACCTCATATCAGAAGTCACCAACACATCTTCAAACCGGCCTCTTCTTGCAGGCGCTGTTGGATTGGTACCCGCAACTCCTTCTCTGGGAGTGGGAATTGCTCCTCTGAAAGCGCACGCAAAAGCAGAATGCAGCATTTCTCGAAACAAGGCCTGGAAGTGCTCCATTCTGACAGCCCTCTGTGACGGCGGTAACATTTCCGCCATTTTGTGTTTGTACCGGGGGTCTAAGTACGTTGTCACCCAGTACTGGTCCTTGACCCTTATGCTTTTTATACGGGGGTCCCTATTAAAACACTGGAGCATGAAGGCCCCCATTTGCACTAAACTGGAAGCGGTGTGGTGGCTTGGCTCCTGCTCATCATCCAGGATAATGTCGTCCTCTTCATTCTCCTCTCCCCATCCACGCACAACAGGGATCCCAGAAAGGTTTAAAGCATGCTCTTCTTGCTCCTCCTCATCCGCCCCGGCACCATCCTCCTCTGACTCCTCTTCAGACTCCTGTTGTTGACTTGTCTCAGATAGAGTAGCCCCCCCTGGGAATTCATCCAGCATTGCGACTTCCTCATCTTCCTGCTCCTGCTCCTCCACAGCTTGATCAATGACACAACGCAATGCACGCTCCATAAAGAAGGCATAAGGTACCATGTCACCGATGGCGCCATGGCTGCGACTGACTAGTTTGTTGATCTCCTCAAATGGCCGCAGAAGTCTGCATGCGTCGCGCATGAGCAGCCACTGGCGTGGTGAAAAAAAAACAGCTCCCCAGAACCTGTTCTGCCGCAGAGTTCATACAGGTAGACGTTAACTGCACGTTTCTGCTGGAGCAGCCTATCAAGCATATAGAAGGTTGAGTTCCATTGCGTCGGGCAATCGCAAATAAGATGTCTGACCGGCAGATTGTGTCGCCGCTGAATGTCAGCAAGGCGAGCCATGGCCGTGTAAGATCTTCTGAAATGGGACGAGATTTTCCTTGTCTGCCGCAAGATGTCCTGGACCCCAGGGTATTTAACAAAGAAACGCTGCACGACCAAGTTTAAGACGTGTGCCATGCATGGCACGTGCATAATTTTGCCCTGTTTCAATGCGCTAAGCAGATTGGCACCGTTGTCACACACCACTTTACCAACTGTCAAATTGAGCGGTGTTAGCCACTGATCTGCCTGTGAACGCATAGCTGAAAGGAGTGCCGGGCCAGTGTGGCTCTTGGCTTCCGGGCGCAACAGACGCAGCACGGCATGGCAACGTCGGGCGGCGCAGCGGAAGAGACGCTAGCAGCGGAAAAGGAGGAGTCAGCCGTGGAGGAGAGGGAGGAGGATGGAGTAGGAGGAGGAGGAGAAGAAGAGCCAGGCCTGCATGCAATCCGTAGTGGTAAAACCAAATCTACACGGGTGCCACGAGTTACATGCTTGACGGCCGTCAGAAGGTTCACCCAGTGGGCAGTAAAAGTGATATACCTTCCCTGCCCGTGTTTGCTAGACCACGTGTCTGTGGTCAGATGTATCTTGGCACCGACACTGTGTGCCAGAGATACATTCACTTGCTGCTAGGGATGAGCTTCGTGTTCGAGTCAAACATACGTTCGACTCGAACATCGGCTGTTCGCCCAAGTCCGAACGTTTTGGTCCGTTCGCGCCAAATTCGTGTGGCGCTCACGGCCCACAATGCACTGCGATGGCGCAGTGCACTGCTGGCTCATGATTGGCCAAGCATGCACTGTGACCCCGCATGCTTGGCCAATCGCAGCGCTAGCAGCGAGGAGAGCCATGATTGGCCACAGGCAGGATGCCTGTGGCCAATCATAGCTCAGGCTGTGTAGTGCACGCCCCACACTATATAAGGCCGCCAGCGCGGCGGCCTTGTGTAGTGTGTTGGCGTCTGAAGCAGTGGGTGTTCTGTGTACCTTCAACACAGTACACACCGATCGTTTTCGGACGATTTTCCATCTTGCTGTTGTGTAGTGGTTGTTGTCTGCGTGCCCTGACCGCAGTATACACCACTATATTCACCTCACCTATATAGCTAGTGATCTATCTTTTATAATAGAGCTTGCAGTCAGTAGTGTTAGGAGCTTGTGCGTGCTGTCTGCGTGCTCTGTACCCAGTACATACCGCTATATCCACCTACATAGCTCTTCTCTATTTGAGCCCACTTGCTATCTGCAGGAGTTATTGGAAGTTGTGTGTGCCTCCAGCACAGCACAGTATAAATCTGTATATACCCCTTTATCTCTGGTGTTCTATAATAAAGGCATCTGCAGGAGTTAGTGGGTGTTCTGTGTACCTTCAACACAGTACACACCGATCATTTTCGGACGATTTTCGATCTTGCTGTTGTGTAGTGGTTGTTGTCTGCGTGCCCTGACCGCAGTATACACCGCTTTTATATCTTTTATAATAGAGCTTGCAGTCAGTAGTGTTAGGAGCTTGTGCGTGCTGTCTGCGTGCTCTGTACCCAGTACATACCGCTATATCCACCTACATAGCTCTTCTCTATTTGAGCCCACTTGCCATCTGCAGGAGTTATTGGAAGTTGTGTGTGCCTCCAGCACAGCACAGTATACATCTGTATATACCCCTTTATCTCTGGTGTTCTATAATAAAGGCATCTGCAGGAGTTAGTGGGTGTTGTGTGCCTCTAGCACAATATACACTACCCAACTGCTTTTTTACCCAACTCCCTTCAGGCCATTACCATGTCTGGAAGGCCAGCAAGGAGAGGCAGACAGGCGCGAGCCGATAAAAGAGGGCAAGCAGGCTCTGTGTCTAGAGACAACAGTGCTGGTCGTGGACGCGGTGCATTGTCATCAGCACGTGGCCATGGGACACGCTTGTCCTTCTTTTCGGCAGCTGGACATGTTGAGCGGCAACATGCCAATGACTTGGTAGAGTGGATGACCAAGCCCTCTTCATCCTCCTCATCCTCTCTCACCCAGTATCAGGGTACTAGCAAAGCAGCTGCCAACGCATCGTCTTCCCTCCTCTCAATGTCATCATCAGTGACTCCTTCCCTAGACCCACCACATCCTCCTGAGGAGTCTCCTGAACTCTTTGAGCACAGTGTTGGGTACATGCTCCAGGAGGATGCCCCGTGTTTTGTAGCCTCTGATGATGACACTCAGCTAGAGGAAGGCAGTAGCGTGAATGCAGAGAGAGGGGATGCTCAAGAAGGACAGCAATCTGGCAGTCATGTTCCACAAGCTGCAGCATACTGCCAGGTTTGCTACAGCGATGAAGAGGGAGGGGATGATGAGGGCACTGACTCCACGTGGGTGCCTGGTAGGAGAGAGGAGGAGGAGGAGGAGGCACATGTCCAACGAGGCAGGATGCCCTCCGGGGGCCAGCTTAGGGGCAGCACACCGACTGAATCACACCGCAGAGCTCCGCCTGTGCAGGGCGCTGCCTCTGCACGTTATTCTAAAAGTTCTTTGGTGTGGGCCTTTTTTGAGACGAGTGCATCAGATCGCACCGCTGCTATTTGCAACATATGTCTCAAGCGTATCTCGCGTGACCAAAACATCAGCCGCTTGGGCACCACATGCTTGACCAGACATATATTGACCTGCCATGCAGCTCGTTGGCAAGCGTACCTCAAAGACCCACACCAAAGAACAAAGCGGACCTCTCCTTGCTCCTCATCAGCTGGCATCTCCAACCCCACTAGACCTTCAGTCCTCTCTGAAACCTGCTCTGAGAGGAATGAAGGTGTAGAATTAGGTGTGTCACAGCCAAGTCCTTCCGGGCACTCTGCTAGCAGTACACCCACGTCCGATTATAGCAGGCAAATGTCCCTGCCCCAGCTGCTGGACCGGCGAAAGAAGTTCACTCCCAGCCATCCACATGCCCAGCGGTTGAATGCTAGCTTGGCTAAATTGCTAGCACTTCAACTGCTGCCTTTTCAGTTGGTAGACTCGGCCCCCTTCCGTGAGTTTGTACAATGTGCGGTTCCTCAGTGGCAGGTCCCCAAACGCCACTTTTTCTCATGGAAGGTGATTCCGGCTCTCTACCGGCATGTGGAAGGCAATGTCCTTGCCTCGCTGGACAGGGCGGTCAGCGGTAAGGTGCATATTACCGCTGACTCATGGTCCAGCAGGCATGGACAGGGACGTTACCTGTCTTTCACGGCCCATTGGGTCACTCTTCTGGCAGCTGGGAAGGATGCAGGACAAGGTGCAGTAGTGTTGGAGGTTGTTCCGCCACCACGCCTCCAAAATGCTACTATTGGTTGTGACACACCTCTCTCCTCCACCCCCTCCTCTTCTTCTTCCTCCATGGCCTCTTCCAGTGCTCTGTCCTCAGAACCAGCAGTGCTCTGTAGGCCGTTCCAGGGGCTACGCAAGTACGCAGGCAAAACGATGCCATGCCGTGCTTGCGCTGGTTTGTTTGGGAGACAGGAGCCACACTGGGGCGGATGTTTTGTCAGCTCTGCAGGGGCAGGCCGAGAGGTGGTTGACTCCACGCCAGCTTAAGCCAGGAATGGTGGTTTGCGACAATGGCACCAACCTCCTCTCCGCCCTCCGACAGGGACAACTGACCCATGTGCCCTGTGTAGCTCACGTCCTTAACCTAGTGGTGCAGAGGTTCTTGGGCAGGTACCCCGGCTTACAGGATGTCCTGAAGCAGGCCAGGAAAGTCTGTGTGCATTTCCGCCGATCATTTAATGCCTGTGCTCGGCTGGCTGAGCTCCAAAAGGAGTTGAACCTGCCCAAGAACCGCCTTATATGTGACATGCCCACCAGGTGGAACTCAACGTTGGCCATGCTGCAGCGGCTGCACATGCAGCAGAGGGCCATCAATGAGTACCTGTGCGACTACGGCACCAGGACAGGGTCAGGGGAGCTCGGTTTTTTCTCACCACGCCAGTGGGGCATGATCAGGGATGCATGCACTGTCCTGTCACTGTTTGAGGAGGCCACAAGGATGGTGAGCAGTGACAGTGCATGCATCAGTGACACTGTACCTCTTGTCCACCTCTTGGAGCATACGCTGCGTGGAATAATGGACAGGGCACTTGAGGCAGAACAGAGGCAGGAAGAGGAGGACTTCCTTGCCTCTCAAGGCCCCCTTTATCCAGACAGTATTCCTGCTGTGCCACCCATCACACAGGAAGAGGATGAGGAGGAGGAAGAGGAGGAGGAGGATGATTGTGTCAGCATGGAGGTGGAGGCTGGCACTCAGCATCAGCAGCAGCAGCAGCAGTCTTGTAGGGATGATTTACAGTCCCAAGAAACACGTGGACTTGTACGTGGCTGGGAGGAGGTAGCTGCGGATCATGTTGTCCTTAGTGACCCAGAGGACTCCGGACCGAATGCCTCAGCTAACCTACGCTGCATGGCCTCCCTGATCCTGCCAAGCCTGCGGAAGGATTCTCGTATTCTTCGGATCAAGGAGAGGGACCATTACTGGCTGGCCACTCTCCTTGATCCACGGTACAAGGGTAAGGTTGCCGACCTTATCTTGCCATCGCAGAGGGAGCAGAGGATGAGACATCTCCGGGAGGCCTTGCAGAAAGGTCTGTGCAACGCGTTCCCAGAGACTGGGAGGTTACAAAATCCTGGTCCTGGACAACGTGTTGCTGAGGCATCGGTGGAGAAGGTGGCCGTCTGACTGATGCTTTCAGACAATTTTTTAGTCCGCAGCCCCAAGGTATGATCGGTTCCAGCAACCATCGCCAGCGTCTGATTTACATGGTGCAGGAATACCTAGGGGCAAGGTCAGACTTGGACACCTTTCCCACCGAAAATCCTCTGGCTTACTGGGTCTTGAGGATGGATCACTGGCCAGAGCTTGCACAGTATGCAATTGAGCTACTGGCCTGTCCTGCATCCAGCGTTCTTTCGGAACACACCTTCAGTGCTGCTGGTGGCTTTGTTACCGATCACAGGGTGCGGCTGTCTACCGAATCAGTTGATCGACTGACCTTCATCAAGATGAATCAGTCTTGGATCACCCACAGCTACCAAGCACCTGAAGCTGATGTAACCGAATAATTTTTTTTGAAATATCACATCCCTTCAAGACTGCCTATGCTGATGCTGAGTGACTGTCCTGTTATGTTGATTGTCTATCCTCTTCCTCCTCCGATGATATGTTGGAAGAACATTTCTGTTTCTGGGTGATGCCATCAGCCCAATTTTTCTGCCCCTGTTTAACAGGGCCTTTAAGTACAATTTTTGATGCAATGCTTTGCAGCAGGGCTAATTCCTGCAATAAAACAAGAATATATGGGAGAGGTTGCAATGTCGTGGCACCAGCACCAGTGCCTAAGGCCCAATTTTTCTGCCCCTGTTTAACAGGGGCATTTAAGTACAATTTTCGATGCAATGCTTTGCAGCAGGGCTAATTCCTGCAATAAAACAAGAGTATACAGTGGTGTGAAAAAGTGTTTGCCCCCTTCCTCATTTCCTGTTCCTTTGCATGTTTGTCACACTTAAGTGTTTCGGAACATCAAACCAATTTAAACAATAGTCAAGGACAACACAAGTAATCACAAAATGCAATTTGTAAATGAAGGTGTTTATTATTAAAGGTGAAAAAAAATCCAAACCATCATGGCCCTGTGTGAAAAAGTGATTGCCACCTAAACCTAATAACTGGTTGGGCCACCCTTAGCAGCAACAACTGCAACCAAGCGTTTGCGATAACGTGCAATGAGGCTTTTACAGCGTCCTGGAGGAATTTTGGCCCACTCATCTTTGCAGAATTGTCCTAATTCAGTTACATTAGAGGGTTTTCGAGCATGAACGGCCTTTTTAAGGTCATACCACAACATCTCAATAGGATTCAGGTCAGGACTTTGGCTAGGCCACTCCAAAGTCTTCATTTTGTTTTTCTTCAGCCATTCGGTGGTGGACTTGCTGGTGTGTTTAGGATCATTGTCCTGCTGCAGAACCCAAGTTCATTTCAGCTTGAGTACACGAACAGATGGTCGGACATTCTCCTTCAGGATCTCTTGGTAGACAGCAGAATTCATAGTTCCTTTTATCACGGCAAGTCTTCCAGGTCCTGAAGCAGCAAAACAGCCCCAGACCATCACACTACCACCACCATATTTTACTGTTGGTATAATGTTCTTTTTCTGAAATGCAGTGTTCCTTCTACGCCAGATATACTTGGACACACACCTTCCAAAGAGTTCCACTTTTGTCTCATCGGTCCACAGAATGTTGTCCCAAAAGTCTTGGGGATCATCAAGATGTGTTGTGGAGAAATTGAGACGAGCTTTGATGTTCTTTTTGCTCAGCAGTAGTTTTCTCCTTGGAACTCTGCCATGCAGGCCATTTTTGCCCAGTCTTTTCCTGATGGTGGAGGCATGAACGCTGACCTTAACTGAGGCAAGTGAGGCCTGCAGTTCCTTGGACGTTGTTGTGGGGTCTTTTGTGACCTCTTGGATGAGTCGTCGCTGCGCTCTTGGGGTAATTTTGGGCGGCCGGCCACTCCTGGGAAGGTTCACCACTGTTCCATGTCTTCGCCATTTGTGGATAATGGCTCTCACTGTGGTTCGCTGGATTCCCAAAGCTTTGGAAATGGCTTTATAACCCTTTCCAGACTGATAGATCTCAATTACTTTCTTTCTCAATTGTTCCTGAATTTCTTTGGGTCTCGGCATGACGTGTAGCTTTTAAGGATCTTCTGGTGGACCTTACTGTGTCAAGCAGCTCCTATTTAAGTGATGCCTTGATTGTGAACAGGTGTGGCAATAATCAGGCCTGGGTGTGGCTAGAGAAATTGAACTCAGGTGTGGACAACCACAGTTATAGTATGTTTTAACAAGGGGGGCAATCACTTTTTCACACAGGGCCATGATGGTTTGGATTTTTTTTCACCTTTAATAATAAACACCTTCATTTCCAAATTGCATTTTGTGTTTACTTGTGTTGTCCTTGACTATTGTTTAAATTGGTTTGATGTTCCGAAACACTTAAGTGTGACAAACATGCAAAGGAACAGGAAATGAGGAAGGGGGCAAACAGTTTTTCACACCACTGTATGGGAGAGGTTGCAGTGTCGTGGCACCAGCACCAGTGCCTAAGGCCCAATTTTTCTGCCCCTGTTTAACAGGGGCGTTTAAGTACAATTTTTGATGCAATGCTTTGCAGCAGGGCTAATTCCTGCAATAAAACAAGAGTATATGGGAGAGGTTGCAGTGTCGTGGCACCAGCACCAGTGCCTAAGGCCCAATTTTTCTGCCCCTGTTTAACAGGGGCGTTTAAGTACAATTTTTGATGCAATGCTTTGCAGCAGGGCTAATTACTGCAATAAAACAAGAGTATATGGGAGAGGTTGCAGTGTCGTGGCACCAGCACCAGTGCCTAAGGCCCAATTTTTCTGCCCCTGTTTAACAGGGACATGTAATTACAATTCTTGATATAATATTTCACAGGAGGGCCCGTTCCTGTGCCCACCCAGAGTAACTGTGAGGACTTATAGTGTTGTGGCACCAGCACCACAACCACCAAAGGTCAATTTTTCTACCACTGTTCAACAATGGCATGCAATTACAATTCTTGATATAATCGTTCACAGCAGGGCGCTCCAGCGCCCAGCAAGAGTCACTTTGAGGGCTTACAATGTTGTGGCAAAACCAACACCTTGTTCCGCCATTTCTGCAGAGCATATAGGGCAGGCCCCTACTTTCAAACATCCAACTTACAAACATCTCCTACTTGCAAACGGAAGGAGACAACAGCAAGTGAGATGAAAAAAGATGGACGACAAAACAAATTATACAGGGGTGATAACCCTTCCCTATGTTTTCCAAAAAGCTTAAAAATAGTTTTTTTGACTGGAGCTACACTTTAAAAATGTACCAGTTGAAAATTACAAACAGATTGAACTTAACACAACAAACCTACACAGTCCCTGTCTTGTATACTGCTGTTCTGAGTATATAGGGCCTGGGGGCCACACGCATTTCCTTTTTTTAATATGGGTACGGGGTTCCCCTTAATATGCGTACAAGACCCCAAGGGGCTGGTAATGGGCAGGGAGGGCTACCCATGCCATTTTTCTCAATGATTTTCAACCATATTGCAGGAACCAGATATAACATTAAAACCGCAAGCAGCTTTAAATGACGTTATTTCCGTTAAATGTCATTTTGTGCAGGGACTGTTCTAAACACGGGAAACACGTGGCACTTCACAGGCATACTACAGACACCCCCCAGGCACCATATTTAAAGGAATATTTCACTTTTTTTTTCCACTTTAATCGTCATTAACCACTTCCCACCCGGCCAATGCATATATACGGCCGGGTGGGAGCCGTCTACTCCTAATAGGACGTTCAGGAACGTCATTCAGGAGTAGCGGGATCGCGCGCGCGCCCGCGCAGCGGCGCGATCCCGATGTGCTCGTGTCACCCGGACACGGCACATCTCAGATCGGCAGGAGGGCTCTGTGATTGGCCCTCCTGATCACATGACGGCCGTGTCCAATCACGGCCGTCATGTGATGTAAACAAACAGCCGGTTGCTAGGCAATCGGCTCTCCTCTCCTCACACGGAAGTCACCGCTGAGGAGAGGAGAGCAGAACGCTGCAGCCGGCTGATGATCAGTGAGTATGGGCTGCTTTTTACAGCTTTTTACTCACTGATCATCAGTGTAGTGTAAACACACAACACACCACACAGTACAAACACAGTCCCCACACATGTCCCCAAAACACACATGTCCCCAAAACATACATGTCCCCAAATAATAAAAACACATGTCCCTAATAATAAAAACATGTCCCCCACATATGTCCCACTAAAATCACATGTCCCAATGATTATCTGCACACATATGTACGTGATCACCTGCACACATATGTACATGATCATTTGCGTACATATGTCCGTGATCACACAAACCAATTATTATACACTTATACTTAACGGAATTTTTTTTACCAAAAACATGTAGCAGAATACATTTTGGCTTAAATTTATGACAAAATTTGATTTTATTGGATTTCTTTTCAAATAGAAAAAAGAAAATATTGTTTTTTTTCCAAATTTCCGCTATTTTTGCGCTTATATCGCAAAAAAAAAAAACGGAGTCGTGAATAAATAACACCAAAATAAAGCTCTATTTGTGCGAACAAAATGATAACAATTTCATTTGGGTACAGTGTAGCATGATCGCGCAATTGTCACTGAAAGCGCTAGAGCGCTGAAAGCTGAAAATTGGGCTGGGAAGGAAGGGGGCGAAAGTGCCCTGTATTGTAGTGGTTAAAATCAGTGCTCCCGCCAAAACGTCCGTTTTTAAAACTTTTTTTTGCATTGACCCATGTCCCCTGGGGCAGGAGCCAGGTCCCCCAACCCTTTTTAGGACAGTATCTTGCATATTAGCTATTAAAATTAGCACTTTTAATTTCGAACGTTCGAGTCCCATAGACTTCAATGGAGTTCTAACGTTCGTACGAATTTGGGGTCCGTTTGAAAGTTCTGGTGCGAACCGAACCGGGGGGTGTTCGGCTCATCCCTACTTGCCGCTGAACATGGCCATATAGCTCTGGGATGCCCTTCTCTGAGAAATACTTCCTTCCTGGGACCTTCCATTGTGGTGTTCCAATGGCCACAAATTTTCGAAAGGCCTCCGAGTCCACCAGTTTATATGGCAGTAGTTGGCAGGCTATCAGTTCTGACAAGCCAGCCATCAACCGTTGGGCAAGAGGGTTATCCGGCGTCATCATTTTTTACGCTCAAACATTAGGCCCACCAAAGCCTGCCCTTTTGCAGAAAAACATGAGCTTGGCGTGATGGAAGGTGGACAATTGTGAGGAGAGAGGAGAAGGAGAAGTAGAAGACGAGGCTGGATGGTGAGAGCCTGGAGTGTGGCTTTGTGTGTTCCGTTGCTCCCACTGAGTTCGGTGATGGCAGCTCATGTGCCTTCTTAAGGCGGTCGTCCCTAGGTGAGTATTGGGCTTACCGCGACTAATGCGTTGACTGCAAAGATTGCAGATGGCAACACTATTGTCAGCAGCGGACACGTTAAAAAAAGCCCACACTGCGGAGCCATGTGCCGGCATCCTGGGAACGCCAGATGTGACCGTACATGGTCGATGACTCGCTCCTGATACATTAGCAGTCTGCTTTGTCCCTCCTGTGCAATGTAAGTTATTCCTGCTTCTCCTCCCTATCTGCTGGTCCATATCTCCCTCTGAACTCCCCTCCTCTTCCTCTCTTGTGGGCACCCACGTGACATCACTAGACACATCATCATCGACGTCACCTTCCCCACCGATATAAGTAGAGATCTCGGAGTAGGCAGCAACACCGGGGACCAACCTCCTCCTTGGGCTGATCTGGGTACTGTCAGACTGCTGAGTGGCGGTTGTTGCTACCTCCTCTTCCTGATCCAATGCCAAGAGTGGCTGCGCATCAGAAATGTCTTGATATGGATCAGAAAATAATTCCTGTGACTCAAGCGGAAGGTATGTGGTGGTGGTGGTGGTGGTGTTGTTGGTGGTAGTGTCTTTGGGGGTGCACATAGCAGAGAGTGAAGAAGAGGGTGCAGATCGAGAAGATGAGGAGGGTGCAGAAGAGTAAGGCTGAGTGAGCCACTCAACCAATTCTGGTGCTTCCTTTGACGTAATCACACGCACCTTCTGCAATTTCTCACTTTGGCTCAAGCCTGTTGCTCCTGCCCTACCCCTACCACCCCTGCGGAAGGGCCTGCCTCTTCCTCTGCCTGTCATTTTTTAAATGACCCTGTGACAAAACTCTCAGTCCCTATACTGATAAAGGCCTGCTTCAGAATTGGGCAGCAGTCAGCAGTAGTGCACCTCAGCCCTATATATTGTGGACCTATACCAGTCCTTAAGGATTAGCAGACTGTACCTCACTCAACCCTATATACTCTAGTACGCTATACCTTACCAGTCCTTAGAAGGACCTTTGTGCAACTAGTAGGTTGTGATTAGCAGACTGTATGTCAGTCCCTATACTGATAAAGGACTGCTGCAGAATAGGGCAGCAGTCAGCAGTAGTGCACCTCAACCCTATATATTGTGGACCTATACCAGTCCTTAAGGATTAGCAGACTGTACCTCACTCAACCCTATATACTGTAGTACGCTATACCTTACCAGTCCTTAGAAGGACCTTTGTGCAACTAGTAGGTTGTGATTAGCAGACTGTACCTCAGTCCCTTTACTGATAAAGGACTGCTGCAGAATTGGGCAGCAGTCAGCAGTAGTGCACCTCAACCCTATATATTGTGGACCTATACCAGTCCTTAAGGATTAGCAGACTGTACCTCACTCAACCCTATATACTCTAGTACGTTATACCTTACCAGTCCTTAGAAGGACCTTTGTGGAACTAGTAGGTTGCGATTAGCAGACTGTACCTCAGTCTCTATACTGATAAAGGACTACTGCAGCAGAAGGGCAGCAGTCAAGTATAATATTCTTTCTATATTTGGAAGAAAGAATATTATACGTGTACAACCCTATTACCATACCAGTCCTGAAAAGAAACTGTCTGTCCCTATTTAAACTGACAAAACACAGGCTGCTGCAACAATAACTTGAATAGCACTCAAAACTATATCCTGTACTACTTTACCTGTACTACTTTACCATACCAGTCCTGAAAAGGACTTTTGTGGACCTAATAATAACAGCTAATGATTAAACTGACTGTCCCTGCTGCACACAGCGTCCTGTCCCTCTCTACACTGATGAAAGACAGGCTGCTGCAACAATGACTTGAATAGCAGTGCCTCAAACCTATATCCTGAACTACACCTAACACCTATACCATACCAGTCCTTAAAATGACTTTTGTAGACCTAATAGCTAGCGATTTGGGTCACTGCAGTCTCTCCCTGCTCCACACAGCAACCTCTCCCTATAGTGACATACGAAAGAATGTAAAATGGCCGCTGGATTGGGTCTATTTATAAGTTAGGGGGAATGTCCAAGTGTCAATTGGCTGTCCTGTACCACATGATGGATGTGTCATCATAGGTCAAAGTTCTTTTACACAGTAAACACGGAAGTCCACCGGGCGAACAGTGGCAATAGTCCGCCGATCGGGCGGACCGTGAACAGCTGAAATTCGCCGTGAACCGACCACCTGCAAGTTAAGGGCACAATGTAATAGTATGGATTGCCTACTGAAACAAAGCCCTCGAGTGGTGTCATTGCTGACAGGGCCTCCATCTTCACCCGGTATTCCTCAGGGTTCGTGGGCACTGGTTGAATGGCCGAGCTGCAACGACATTACTCCCATGTATGCGCACGGGAGTCACGGCTACAGCACAGCTCTCTGAAGGAAGGGCACGAGGAAGGGAACAGCTCCTTCAAAGCACATGCACTGGTAATGTCATTGGCTGCCAAAATGGAGGAGATATTCATTTTACCTACAGGTAAGCTAGCTGGAGAGCTGTTCATGATTTCAATAATCTATCTGAATGTAGCAGTTGCTGTAGATGACTTGAGAAACTTTCACAAATTCTTGGCTGCCACAGAGAGAGCCCTGTATAAACTGGAAAAACCTGTGCTTGTTGGCTGACTGGAGAGCCAGTAAGCGGCAATCCCCACGGGGGATATCTACACTGATCATCAGTGTCCTGAAAATCAGTGCTGCCGATCAGTGCCCATCAGTGCTGCCAATCAGTGCCCATCAGTACTGCCTGCCAGTGCCCATCAGTGATGCCTCATCAGCGCACATCAGTAAAGGAGAAAAATTACTTATTTGCAATGTTTTATAGCAAAAAATAAAAAAAACTCAGTGGTGATTAAATACCACCAAAAGAAAGCTTTATCTGTTTTAAAAAAAATTATAGAAATTTAATTTGGGTACAGTGTTCCATTACCACGCAATTGTCACTCAAAGTGTGACAGTACTGAAAGCTGAAAATTGGTCTGGGCAGGAAGGGGTGAAAGTGCCCAGAAGGCAAGTGGTAAAGCAACATACTGTTCAGTGATTTTCTGATACAGGATTTTGCATATTAACCACCATACTGTCCAGTGGTATACTAGGATATCAACACCCCCCCCCACCCATGACAAATATACAACAACCAAGTGGAACTGTGGAGTCTTGTGAAAACACAGAATATAGGAGCTTTGCCGTGAATTCCTAGAAGCCTAGAAGCCCCCTATAGCCCAGCCATCCCCCCATATAGGAATTTGATGGCCTTGGGGAAGCTCTCCTTTTATGCTGTCTTCTAACCATCTGACCGGAGAGACCCTCAAATTGATGCAGGAGATGTATGTGCTATGATTGAGAGGCAGGGCTATCGGCTGGGTGAATTTACTTCTGAAAAAGGATAGCAGCTGGCTATGATAGAGAAAGGCAGCAAGGAGTGGAGGTGACCATGTCATGAGAAGTTCCTATTCAAACCCTAGCTCCATTTTTATGCTGGATATGAATATTGTAACTGATGTTACTGATGTAATACATTTAAAGTAGTATTAAACCCAAAAGCAAACATTTGCTATATTGCAGCTTGCCACTTTTTAGATGTGAGGGCTGCATTCGTTTTCTGTTTTAGGCCGGGTATAACCTGCTGCGGATCGCGCATGGAGCGCTGTGCGTCCCTGTTCCCCATTTCAGGAACGAATCAGGGCTGATTCTATGCCTGAATTTGGCCCTGAAACAGAGCCAAAGAGGCATTGCATCTCTGCAGCCGCAATGCAAATATGTGAACCGGCTCCATAGGGAGCCAGTCACATTCTCCTGCTATGCGAATGGGATGCGGGGAAACATAGGTGTGAACGGGGCCTTTTTTTTCTTTCTATTTTTATTTGGTGATCCAGCCAGTAAGATCATTGTTTTTCAAAAGAACATGTTCTCTTGCAAATTCATCAGTTACAGGGATGAGACAAACCATTGAACACTGACAAGGGTACTTACAATGGTCAGCTTTTATTTATTTATGTAAAACTTTGATCCCAAAAGAAAAAAAAAATACTTTAACTGCTTATAAAGTATAAGCTGGAGTTCAGTTTAAATTTGTTAGTGTAAAAATATGCTAGCACATCTAACACTACCCTCCATCCAGTCTGACAATGCTGCTGTACAAATGTGTCCTCTATACTCCTTCATCCAGACTGAAGACACTGTAGTACAGGATGTGTGTAACTAGCCAGATCACCAGGTGAAAACAGATGAAGTAAAAGAACTAAGACCCCTTTCACACCGAGGCGCTTTTCAGGTGTTTTAACGCTAAATATAGCACCTGTAAAGCACCTGAAAAGCGCCTCTCATATCCATGGCTTTCACACTGTGGCTGTGCACTTGCAAGATGTTCTGAAAAGTCCTGCAATCAGCATCTTTTGGGGCGGTTTGCAAAAATGCCCTGCCCATTGAAATGAATGGGCAGTGTTGCGGAAGCCCCGGCAAAGCGCTTCAGCAGTGCTGCAACACAAGCGCTTTTAACCCTTTCTTCAGCTTCTAGCTGGAATTAAAAGCGCCCCGCGAGCGGTCGAAAAGCACAGATAAAATGACTGTAAAGCACTGCTAAAACTACCGGCGCTTTACCTCTAACGGACCCCAGCCCCAGTGTGAAAGTACCCTAAAAAAGGAAAGACAAATGCAGCCACCACATCTTATGATTGATAGTTGGTAATATATTACATTTTTTGTTTTGGGTTTAATACTGTTTTAAAACACAAATTCAGCATTTCCTTGTATTACATTTAGGGACCTCATCCTAGAACATGTGGCAATGCTTTTTTATATTCCTCCACTTTTTAAGTTGTACACCTAAAAAAATAAAGAGTAGCTGTTTATTCTCCACAACGTCTGGCTGAGGTTTATTAATCAATAATGGCTCACAATCTGAGTTGCAAACATTTAGAAAGGCTTACTCATTTTCTTTTTTTTTAATTTTCTTTTTTTTTTATGTGATTGACAAAATGTACCAAACAATCTAGAAAAATAACAAACAGAAAAAAAAAAAAAAAAAACATAGATGCCGCTCCAACGCGGTTTAACATACGTTAGATTACATTAGGTCAAACATATGAATGAAAAGTAATTGACAAAACATAATAAATTACGACACAAAAGGGGGTAATACATAGAACAGACAGCAAGTTGGTATGAAGCAAGAAAGGGATATGTGAATTCACCATCTATGGGCTGACCCACGTCATTATAATCACAAGGTAAGTGAGGACAGGTGGATACTAGAACAATTATCGCAGGCAGGATAGGGATTCCCAGGTCCCGCCAAAAGGGGTTTTATTTGTATATGTCAGAGAAGCTAAGAATGAAAAGAAAGAGAAAGCAATGGAGGGGAAAGAGAGTGCTGAAATGTGGGAAGAGAAAAAATAAATAAATAAATAAATACACCTATTATGTGTATTTCATCAATTAACAATTATAGTTTAGTAACAAAATGTTACAACTTCCATATAAAATGTGTACTGTTTAGAAGGTTTATACATTGAATGATGTCAGTATAAATTCAAAAATATTAGAATTGTATGTGCTCATTTTGAGTTTGTGAAGAATTCTTTCAGTGCTAACCTTATGGTGGCAACATTGCTGTTTGCTATAATTAGCTGAAGCAGGGAAGAATTATCTTTACTAAATAAAATCTTTTGAAAATATCTAATTTGCACACATGCGACTACCTTAAATAATTGTTGAAGAAAAAAAAATTGAATTAAGAATTTTAGAGAACAACTATTGAATTACCTGTAAGTTCCATATCTTGGAGGGCACAGGGAACAGACTGGATATTAATAGACCCTGGGTTATAGACGGATAACCTCAGGTTTGGACACTGCCAAAGGCTTTGTAGGATATGCACCCTGCACCTATCTCCATAACCCTACCTCACTCTGTGAGACCTCAGCCTTTCACCAAGCAATTAAGCATAACATTGGAACAGAGGGGAGGGTTGCCTCTGTCCTATACTGTGCTCCAGGATACAGTCAAAATTCTCTTATCTTAATTGTACAGCCTCGGGCACAGGCTGGATATTCATAGACCCTGGGATGTCCCCAAGCAAAGAATAAGAAGGTGCAACGACAAAGAAAAGAACTTTGCCAACAGGCCCAACAATAACAAGGGTCAATGGAGCCAACCCAGAGTACTGCAATAAGATCTTTGTGGCTCAAAGCTGCAACCACAGAAGATTAAATGTTTGCCTGGAAGAACTTGGAGAAGGTATAAACTGAAGACCAGGTGTCGGCTGTGCAAAGCTAGGCAACAGAGACTTGGTGTTGGAATGCTCAGAAAATAAACTGATCTGGTGGAGTGAGCACCTAGGAGTGCTGGATGTGGTTTATCTTTTATAGATCAAGATATCCTTCACAAGATCCTGATGAGAAGACAAAACGTAAGCCTGTCTTTCTTATGGAACCTGTGGCTTTTAGATAAACTCAGATAGCTCTGAAAACATCCAATGAAGAGTAATCTCTTTGGGGTGCTTAGGAGCAGGACACAAGGAAGGAAGGCCTACGACTTTACTGCAGGTCTTGAGCGCAAGAATACTTTGTCTTTGTGAAGGATCAGGAATAGCCTCTTACAAGAGAGAGCTGCTAGTTCAAACCACGTTGAAGGATAGGTCATGCAAAAAGAGTTCCTTGATGGGTTCAAAGGATGATTTCTGCAGGACAGAGAGAACCAAGTTAAGATTCCAAGAAAGCAAAGAGTGCTGTAAGGGTGGTCTAATCTGATAAACACCTGTGGCAATGACAGCATTAAAGACACCCAATCTCTCAGGACCTGGGTTTCAACAGCCATACCATTAAAGTCAGTGACTGAGAAGCAGGAAAGAACAGAAACAAAAGGTCTGGCCTGTTTGGAAGAGGCTTGAGTGCATTTGTGTACACAGTTTTCTTAGGCCAGTTTTTGGTACAATCACTGGTTTCTACTCTTTCTCTATTTTGCAGAGCAGTATGGGAGGTATGGTCAGAGAGCTGTACTGAGAGTCTGCAGGAGCCCGACATTGCACCCATAATCTGCTGATTGCGGGTGCAATGCCTTGCAGGCTCATGAAAAAAAAAAATACATGCACATATTTTTACCTACACAAATATGTGCATTTATGTTATTTTTTTTAAAGGTGAGCTTATTCTTTAAATATCCCTAGACTAAATGTTCAATCATTTATGCATCTAATAATGAACAATGAGCATAGAGGAGAGGCAAGGGTAGAACTTGGGAAAAAGGGAGGGTGAAACAAATGAGAAGGGGGATAAGGAAAGAGAGAAGAAGAGAAGGGAAGAGGGAAAAGGGGGCAAAGATGCATTAATGATTGGACATTTAGTCTAGGGATAGTTAAGTTAAGCGTCTGGGATCCCTAAGGCTGAGGACTCTGTGGAATTTGGGATATTACAGTCATACAACTTTTGAATCCTGCTACAGGAGAGTGGTACCAGAATCTGACAGCTTTGAAGTTTAGGAGCGTGGTAAGATGAAGCAGTATGCTTCAGTTATCTCCACCTCCCTTTTACCCCCAAGCTCTGTTCTTGGCAGCTGCTTGATGACTTGTGCTGTTTTGTTATCACTAACCTGCAGCCTTACCAATCATATTTGGCAGCCTTGATACTAATAAGGTGCTGCTTTGCTAACCTTGCTTCATTTATACTGCCCGCTACCACATTTACTCTGGCTTACTAACTGTATAGGTTGTGTGCATCCAACAGTGGATGCACACAACCCACAAGTGTAATAACATCTGTCTAAAAATAGAACCTTACACATTGTCTATAGGGAAGGTGTTACTCCAAGAGTGCTATATAGAAGCTACCTTCTGGATCCTAATATCACTAATTATTATCACTAATTATCCTATAACATTATACTTTCCTCTAGTTGGTTTTCCTCTAGTTTTCCTCTATACTTTCCTTTAGTTGATTAACTGTTGGTTTTACGCCAAGTTATTTAGGATGTCCCCTCTAGTTTGATAATTATTTTACAAAATCTAAGGAATATTAAGACTATTGTAATAGGTTGTGGGGTGAGTGGTCCATTTTAATTTGGTGGAGGGTTATTGAACTTATGAAGTATTTATTGTAATTCTTTTTTTCCCAGTTGTAATTTTATTTTTTTATGTGAGAATGCAGTTGACAACATTGATGGTCACAACATTTGGCCAACAGAACAATATAATAATAACAGTGTTCATTTTAATAGTATAGTTTGGAGGGAGTTTTTAGCTAATAAAATATAAAATATAGTTTAGGTGGGTGGTAGAGGATCATTTGGATGGTAATCAGTTAATAGTCTGGTTTAATACTATTGAATGTATTGGAAACACTGTACTATGGATTGTTCGGTATTAGTAGGTGTTTTAATTAAAGAACCCCAAAACATTTGTGGACCTGTGTTTCCTTATGTAAGGAGGCTTCCACCCATTCCATACAGAAAACATAACACAGCTTATTTAAAAACAAGGAGATGGTGGGGGGGATCACGGGATTACTTTTATATAAGCTATCCTCCCTTCAGTCCATCATGAATGCTGCTGCCAGGCTCATCCACTTTACCAACCATTCAATATTTGCTACTCCTCTCTGTCAACCCCCTCCACTGTCTTCCACTCACCCAATGAAATAAATTCAAAATACTAACAACTTACAAAGCCATCCACAATTCAGCCCCTAGCTACATCACTAACCTAGTCACAAAATACCCACCTACTCATTCTGTTCGTTCCTCCCAAGACCTCCTACTCTCCAGCTCCCTCATCACCTCCTCCCATGCCCATCTCCAGGACTTTTCCCAAGCCTCTCTAACTCTATGGAACTCCCTACCCCAATCTGCCTATCTACTACCTTCCTCTTCAAAGATGCCTATTTTCCTCCTACCTAACAACTGCACTTTATTTTCTCCATCAGATCATCCTCCACAGTTATTACCTTTTGTATCACTTGACCCTTACCTCCTAGGTTGTAAGCTCTAATGAGCAGGGCCCCCTGATTCCCACCTATATTGAATTGTATTGTAACTGTATTGTCTGCCCTTGTTGTAAAGTGCTGCACAAACTGTTGGCACTATATAATATAATAATAATATAATAATATATAATATTACCTGTACAATAATAATATTACTAATAATATTAGTATAATTGTTTGCAAACTAAGGTAGTATACACTACTGTGCAAATCTTTTAGGCAGGGTTGAAGAAATGCTGTATAGTAAAAATGCTTTAAAAAATATATTTAAATCCGAGCGAACCCATGTCATCTTTAGGGGTGCTCCTAACACGAGGATGCTCCAAATGTTCCTAATCCCCCTACCAGACCTGCTTTTTTTGTGACCTAAAAGGGTATTGCCTGTGTGACAAGTGTCATGCTTGCAAGATTAACACTTGCTGGGGTAGGAAGATCACTAAATTTACCTCAGCTGGCACAGGGGTCACCTACCCCATAAAAACATTCATCACATGCACAAGAAATGTGTGGTTTACCTCCTTAGGTGCCCCTGAATATGTAGGGGGTACCATACCAATGTTGCATGTTAGACTGGGGGTGCACATAACAAACATTCGTAAAGGCTTTGATAAACATAATGTTTCAAAACATTATAATCTAAAGCATAACTGGGACCCTAGGGGTACCACTTTCGTTGCCCTTGAAAAATGTGTCTCACTGGCGTGGGAGCAATAGGAAGCGAAACATCTCCAGGGCCAAAACCAATTGGATCTTTAAATTGGGGTCTCATGTACCTGGTGGCTTGAATGTGGAGTGGGACATTAACTTTTTTTTTAATAATAGTTGATGCCCCCTCATCCCTTCCACCCCAGGTTCAGACCCATTCGCTTGAGATGACTAACGTTTTATTGCTCTGACAGATTGTTTGCACATATTTTGTCTATATGTTTTAAAGTAAATTTTATAAAGGACAATCTATTGTTTTAATTAGCACTAATCTGCATATTATATAGGGAATGTTGAGTTGATCAATTTTAATCCTTTGGTAACACATGGGAGCATGCCTTCTTAAAAATTATATTGCATGCGTTGCTTTTTTATTTTTTGGCCACATGATGGCAGCACATGCATTCACAGTGGGAGCAGACCTTCTTGCAATTATACTGCATGTGCTGTTCTTTCATCTTTTGGCCACATAATGGCAGCACATGCGGTTCACAGTGGGGTTGGATGCCTTAAGCTGTCCTGTGTTTTATAACAAACTCTCCTGTCTAATGGTTTAACCAATAAACGCAGGGCATGCTCTCTCACTTCTCCTATTATATTCATCCAATGAGTGCCCTCGGATCGTTTGTTCTAACCAATGGCAGCGCTCCTTTGTTTTGCTAGGGAACCCATTATAATGTTGGCGCAGGTGTGTGGGCGTACCCCTGATGACATCATATCTGATGAAACGATTGTTGGGACACTGCGCACACATGCTCTGCGCATTTGCGATCGCTTTCACATGTTGATGTGATTTTATTTTCGTTTGGAATTCAATTTTTCATCAATTTTTAACGGTTGACTCTTTTTTGGGTTGCTTAGTTTATATGCATCATTGCATTACTCCCCATTAAAGCAATTTTAAAAGATATTATTGCAATATTGGAGTTTTTTTTCTTTTTTGCATATTTGCACTTTTGCACTCTAGCTTTGACGTTATAGTATTGGATCTGAATATTGCTCTGTATGTGTGAGGATCTCTGGTGGGGGACGCACCAGGAGATCAGGATATCTTTCCATGGGATTCCAATTCCAACAAGAGCCTTTTGACCCCCCTGAAGTAGGGTGGTCGCTGGCTCCTCCGGTAAGCCTCTTGTCTCTCTGTGGAGACTGGTTTCACGTGGTCAAGTTTATACTTCACATTTCACATGACTTCACTTATTGGATCCATGTCTTATGAGGATCTCTCCTTATGAACTCTCATCACCAATGAACTTTTGCATATGTATTTTGCACTATAGTTACGGTTTACATGTGCACATTTGCACTTTATTTCCAGTTTACACATATTTATATTATCTATATCTGATTCATTTTTTATAGCCCTGCACTTTTCATTACATACATATTTATATTGTTTATTTCTATCAATTTACAAAATGTAAAGTAAGGGAACAGAAGAAGAATCTAAATCAAATCAATATTTGGTATGACTATCCTTTGGCTTCAAACTGCCATTAATTCTTCTAGATACGCTTGCCCACAGTTTTAGAAGGAACTCAGCAGGTAGGTTGTTACAAACATCTTCAAGAACTAACCACAGATCTTCGGTGGATGTAAGGTGCCTCAAATCCATCTGTCTCTTTATGTAATCCCAGACAGACTCAATGATCTTGAGATCAGGGCTCTGTGGAGGCCAAACCATCACTTCCGGAATTTCTTGTTCTTCTTTACACTGAAGATAGTGACATTGGCTGTAAGTTTGGGGCCAAGCACATGCCTCTCCGATGGTATAGCATGATGGATAACTATCTGCCTGTAATTCTGAGCGCTGAGGACACCACTGATCGAGCAATATTGGGGACCATAGACTCAGTGCTCGGCCAAGGAAACTTAATGCAGCAGATGAGACATGTCATGCTTACTTCCCTTCGACATCGAAAGATGTCCAACAGTGCCATCAGCACAGAAATGGCAGAAACTAGTGGGACCCAGGTACACTTATTTACAACATACTGTTTGGAGAAGTCTGGCCAGAAGTAGTCTTCATGGAAGAATTTCAGCCAAAAAGCCATACCTCTGATGTGGAAACAAGGCTAAGTGACTCAACTACGCATGCAAACATAGGAAACGGGGTGCAGAAAAATGACAGCAGGTGTTCTGGACTGGTGAGTCAAATTTAAAATATTTGCCTGAAGCAGGAGGCGGTTTGTTTGCTGACGGGCTGGACAGCAGTACAATAATGAGAGTCTGCAGGCAACAGTGAAGCCTGGTGGAGGTTCCTTGCAATTTTGGGGCTGCATTTCTGCAAATGGATTTGGAGATGGTCAGTATCAATGGTGTCCTCAATGCTGAGAAATACAGGCAGATACTTCTCCTTCATACCAAACCATCAGGGAGGTACATGATTGGCCCCAAATGTATTCTGCAGTAGGACAACAAACACAAACATACAGCCAATATCATTAAGAACTATCTTCAGCTTAAAGAAGAACAAGAAGTCCTGGAAGTGATGATTTGGTCCCCAGAGATCCCTGGTCTCAACATCAGTGAATCTGTCTGTGATTTTATGAAGAGCCAGAAGGATTTGAGGCAGCCTACTACTACAGAAGTTCTGTGATTAGTTCTCCAAGATGTTTGGAACAACCTAACTGCCCAGTTCCTTTGAAAAATTACAGTATGTACAAGCATACCTAGAAGAATTGATTCTCTTTTGAAGGCAATGAGTTGTCACACCAAGTATTGTTTTGATTTGGATTTCTCTTCTGTTCATTTACTTTACAATTTGTTAATTGATAAAAATTCATTATTAACACTTCTTTTCCTTAAAGCTTTTCTAATTTACAGCATTTTTTCATACCTGCCTAAAACTTTTGCACAGCACTGTATGTACAAAAACATATACATTTCACAGCACTGAAAGCACATGCTTGGTATTCAAGTCCAAGATGATCCAGAGATGAATGAGATGAAGTGGCCACAAATGGGTTTATGGAGATTTTCAACTCCTGGGAAGGATCCAGTCCATCACGTGAAAAGACAAAATTGCAGGTTTAGTTAAAAAGTAGCAATATTTATTGTAAAAAATAATACACACTAAGGGTGCATTCACACGGGCTTGTCCGTAATACGGATTCTGCTCTGCTGATCCCCACTGAGCAGTCGGATGACAGGTCTGTCTCCACTGACTGTGCGGAGACGGACCTGTCAGAGCCCCACTGTCCTCTATGGGAGATCAGATGAAAAAGGACTGTCTGTTTTCATCTGATCTCATCTGATTCGATCCTCCGGACGGATAGAAAATAGGGTTTCCATCCGTCTGGATTTCACAGACAGGATTGGATCGAATATATATGGCAGATGTCAGTGGACATGTCAACATGACAGGCAAACCTGATAGGAGCACCCATGTGAAAGAGGCCTTACATCAAAGGAAAGAGAAGTGCAGCTCCAAGTGCAAAGGGGGGCAGTAAGCACCATAGATGGAACACAGGACTGCTGGATCAATAGGCCTGTAAAAAGGGAGACAGGAGATTAACAGCAGTGTGTAACAGTCTTCCTTCCATAGTTCAGACAGCACCTGTTGTCGGGATGTGGGTGAGCAACTATGTAGTTCAAGGGCCCTGCCCCTGTTATCAAGTTTAAAAATGTAAAACTTGACAAAGGAAGCAGGGCTTCTGAAACGCATAGTTTCCGCTTACATCCCGGCACACCGGGTGCTGTCTTTGAGATGTGGATGGAAAGCTGTTAGAAGCTGCCATTAGTCTCCTATTTAGCAGGTACGGCTCCCTGTTTACAGGCTTACTTATCCAGTGGCCCTGTGTTCCATCTATGGTGCACATCTATTTCCTTCCTTCGATGTAAGTGCATATTAATGTTTACCAGGGGTGTTACTAGGTCTGCAAAAGAACTGGGGCTAGAGCCCATAGCAGCGGTCACCAGCCTTTTTGGAGGCCCTCGGGGGGGTTGGGGGCACACTGGTGGTAAGCAAGTGGTTCAACTCACCATGACACAGAATCAGTGCGAGCCCTGGGCGTGTCACTTGCCACATCTCCTGCCACCAGATGCAGTGTGTCACTTGCCACTGTCGCCTGTCACCAGATGCAGCTTGTTGCTTGCCACCGTCACCTGCCACTAGATGTGGATTGTCACTTGCCATGTCACCTGCCACCGTTTGAAAATTATCACTTGCCATGTCACTTTCCACATCACCTGCCACCATTTTCAGATTGCCACGTCACCTGCAACCACTTGCAGATTGTCACTTGCCACGTCACCTGCCACCATTTGCAGATTGTCACTTTCCATGTGACCTGCCACAAGATGTGGATTGTCACTTGCCACATCACCTGCCACCAGATGTGGATTGTCACTTGCCACGGTAACCTGGCATCAGATGTGGATTGTCACTTGCCACGTCACCTGCCACTAGATGTGGGTTTCACTTGCCATGTCACCTGGCACCAAATGTGGATTGTCACTTGCCAACTGATGTGGATTGTAACTTGCCATTCCAGCCAGTGTCACCTAATGTGCATTGTCGCTGCATTGGTGGCAAGCTGGCAGCACCGGTCCATTTAGTGAGGGCAGGAGAGCATTGATGTTTGGCAGGTAGTGAAATCTCTCTGCACCTCACTCCCACATTGAAGAGGCCTGGCTGTGAAGAGCACTGATGTGGAGTGGTCAGAGAGAGATGATGTCCTCTCTGCTCATCTGTCCGTTCGCTTCTTTCCTCCGCCTCTCTCATGCAGCCAGCCTACCCACCGCAGCCGTGGCCCTCTGGATAGGCAGGGACCATGCGGCAAGAGACTCACGGCTATGGGCCCCAGATTCGGGCTATAGCCCCATTAGCCACCCCCTAGCAACGCCTCTGATATTTACAATAAATATTTCAACTTTTTAACTAATCCTGCACACCAGGCAACTTTATCTTTTCCCCTGTAATTGTTTGCAGCCTCTGGAAATGTTATTACCTAAAACGTCTATCTGGCAAAAAAAGTGCCCATTAAGGAATTAAGGGCAAATAATTTACTTATTGTGTGGTAGTATGGCATACTACTGCAACCCAGAGTTGTTTAATTTTGGGGCATGTCCAAAAGGAATTAAAGAAGTCAGTGTCCCCATTTCAGGCAGCAAGAGCCTGAAACCGCTTTTTTCCCAATAGCTTAGAAGTGTATCCATTTCCCAATCCTTCCAGGAGAATTTCTTAGTAATAGAGGCAATATAAGGTTTTGCTTTTAGTAAAAGGAATAAGTTATACTTACAAGATAAGTATGGAAATATTTCCAAAGCTACATTGCAGAATACCAACTAAAAAATGTATGTAGTGAAGACCTTAGTGCAGTTGCCTAAGAGTAGGAAGTCCTGAGGACTTTGGGAGGTTCGAGTTGTTCCGAAAGAGATAGAAATATGATGTAAGACTATTTAATATGCAACAAGTGTGTATTTTGTGCCAAGCCAGCCACTTAGTGTGTAGGAAGAGATTTGCTCAGTAGGCAGGAGTCCTTTGTGAATGTGAAGAACATTGTTATGAAGTTGCTAGCTGCAGCCAAGGGTGACGCTTGATTCCCCAGACCCTGCGCCTTTCATTGGTACTTCGTTGGAAGTGCGTCTTCTTAAGTGCTGAATCTCTAACGCTCGCCCATATTTTTACAATTATTCAATTCATTTATTTTGGGCTGGTTTTTTAGCCCCCTGCGAATCAGCATGGCTGTGGTTAACCCTTGAGGTGGACAATTTATCTACTTTATCATCTACGTAGTGGTCGAAGATTTCGTTGTAATATTCACACATCCCCTGAAGAAGCAACCTATTGCGAAACATGTCGGGATTATGTGTGTCTAATAAGAACAACCACTGCACGGCATTGTCCTGTATTTTTTAAGCACAATCTGCCATTGATTTTAATTTGAAATTTAATAAATATTTGTATTAGAAATTTTGTATTCTATTCAATTATGTTTATTATTTATTGTCAATTGCACCGTTAAAATCCCTATTCCCTCTCCTGTCTTTTGATTGTTATGAAGTGTCATGTTTTGATCTAGTTCAGGGCCCATGTACATTATTGATCTCCTGCTGCTGCCCCAAATGAACTTTTGGGACATCCTCTAAACACATTTTTAGATCATAATGTTTAAAAAGTAGAGGGAGAACCTGTATAGTATAAAAAAAGTTTGAGAAAAGCCAACATTTTAATTACATTTATTTTATCCATTTAGGAGATATTAAAGTGTGTTCACATTCAAAATAAATAAATAAATAGTTTGGCACTCCAAGTGGTGGAGATCCAGTGCAAGATTAAAGAGGATAGGGGAGAGAGGACATCCTTGAGTGGTGCCTGTGGAGATTGGTATGGGAGACAATAGTAGGCTGTTAATAATCAGTTTTGTGTGGGGGTTTGTAAAAAATGTATTGTTTACAAGAAGAAAAATGTGTCCAAAAGCCCTAGTAGAGACGTAGACAGCTGCATTTAGCTTGCTTGCCAGCAGGTTCTGTTCCCAATATAGTATAGTTAAGAGAAAGTAGTAATTGGGTGTTAGGCCCCATTTTAGAGAAAACCTTCCTATAGTGATGTAGTGGGTGGAGTTAGAGCCCATATAAAAGCCAGTGTGTGAGGGGCCTAATATGAGATGGGGCATGGGAGCCAATCACCACAGTGCCATCTGCATGTAGTTGCCCGCTGTTCAAGGTCCTTAACAGGGCGGAAACCCCAGATGAGGTGGTACAGAACTCAGTAGGAACAGCTAGGGCAGTAGGGCAATGAGTGGGGCGAAAAAGGCCTTTTATGTCAGCCTGGAGTCCTCTGATGTGAGTACCCAAGGGAATGAGCTTGCATCTGGGAGCATGCGTGGCTGGGCAGAGATATTGAAAGGGACATTGGCAGAAAGACCGGTATATTAATGAGGGCACCTTCATTATATTTGGTGAAGGAAGCTTGATTCTGTATAAATGAGGGAAGTGGTCCCAACTCTGTGGTGCCCCCAAGGAGATAAGGTGTTAAGGTAACACAGTTTACAGATTTTGTGCTGGTGTTCTGCTCCTAAATGGGAACCACAGAATGTCTACTCTTGTGTATGGCATTCTATGCTCAAGAATTCTGTTAATATGTCAAATGTGAGGCCAGAAGTCACACAAATCTTGCAATGCAACAGTAAAGCACAAAAATGTGCTCCATGTGTGGACATTCTTTTATTCTTGAATATTAAAGGTCTATGGGCGAGGATGTTGTGAGCGGGCCTAAGGCCTAATCACAACAGGTGGGTAGTTGTCATGGCCAAGAAAAACAGGATGAGGAACAGTTTGGCCCCAACACCCAGCCAATCATAAGCCCCCTTACAGGGACCACTTTATTTTGACAGCCTTCTTAGCATCGAGGCTTGGAAGCAGAAGTATCAATGGAGAAGGAGAAGAAGGATGTTGCTTGGACTGTAGCTGCAACTGTAGTTAGGATGCCTATAGTAGAGTATTTATTACAAAGGAATCCCAAGTGAATACTGTAAATGGGGGTAATTTTGGTGTGTGGGTTTGAAGGAAGCCTCTTCTAAAGATGTTGTACAAGAAAGCCCGCAAACAGTTGGATTACTGGAACCATGTCCTATGGTCTCATGAGACCACAATAAACTTATTTGGTTCAGATAGTTTCGGCAACCAGGTGAGGAGTACAAACACAAGTGTGTCTTGCCTACAGTCAAGAATGGTGGTGGGAGTTTCATAGTCTGGAGCTGCATGAGTGCTGCCAGCACTGGGGAGCTACAGTTCATTGAGGAAATCATGAATGCCAACGTGTACTCTGACATATTGAAGCCGAGCATGAGTCCCTCCCCTTGAGCACTGGGCCGCAGGGCAGTATTCCAACAACATAACGGTCCCAAACACACCTCCAAGACAACCACTGCCTTGCTAAAGAAGCTGAGGGGAAAGATGATGGACTGGCCAAGCATGTCTCCAGACCTAAAACCTATTGAGCATCTGCAGGGCATCCTCAAAACGGAAGGTGGAGGGGCGCAAGGTCTCTAACATCCACCAGCTCTGTGATGTTGTCATGGAGGAGTGGAAGCAACCTGTGAAGTGGCAACCTATGAAGCTCTGGTGAGCTCCATGCCCAAGAAGATTAAGGGAGTGCTGGAAAATAATGATGGCCACACAAAATATTGACACTTTGGGCCCAATTTGGACATTTTCACTTAGGGGTGTACTCACTTTTGTTGCCAGTGGTTTAGACAATAATGGCTGTGTGTTGAGTTATTTTGAGAGGACAGCAAATTTGCACTGTTATACAAGCTGTACACTCACTACTTTACATTGTAGCAAGGTGTAATTTCTTCAGTGTTGTCACATGAAATAGAGATATAATAAAATATTTACAAAAATGTGAGGGGTGCACTCACTTTTGTGAGATACTGTAGATATTAGACTAGGCCTGGCCAAATTCTAAGGAATAGACATTATTCTAATATTACAGTATATATTGGGACAATATATGATGTGAAATGGGAAATATTTGTGTAGTTATTATGAACGATCCATTCATTGTACACATTCCTCATGTCTTTTTTTTTTATAGATTAAACAAAGGTTTTATTGAATAGAAAAACATATTACACTGCATACATGTTAAATTGGTTTCATACATAGACATAAAATGACCATTGCATTGCGGAACTCAAACACTATAGACAAGCAGCAGGTACACATTACCCTAAGGGCCAGCTCTATGACTGCATATATTGCAAATAAAAGGACATCGTATTAAGAGATACTCATCCTAATAAGTATTGTAGGTTTCCATGTTAACACCACACTATCCACAGGTATCGGATTCCTGTAGCCATCGATCCCATATCTTGTTGTATTTATCGGGACAGCCTCTATTAATATATATAATTTTTTTATACAGTAGAGTATTATTCACTTCGAGCTTCCAGTCCACCATCTTGGGGGGTGATTGTCTCATCCAGTTTTTGGCTATGATTTTCCTAGCTGAGAATAGCGTCTCATGTACGAATATTTTGGTGTACTTATCCATGGTATCCGGTAGGACACCAAGGAGGCACTGTTTTGGGTCCAACGCCAGAGGTGACCCCATGGTATCATGTAAGAATGCCACAATTTGTTTCCAGAACCCCTGTATTCTAGGACAGGCCCAAATTAAATGAAAAAAGGTGCCCGTTTCCACTCCACATAGTAAACATAGTGTGGACTGAGAACGTTTGTACCTTGACACCCTGAGAGGTGTAAGATATGCCCTGTGTAAAATATAGAGCTGTGAAAGGCGGTCTGACAATTTAGGGGATACTGCCTTTCATGTTTCCAACGCCTCCTCCCATTCCTCATCTGCCAGTGGGCCCACCTCCCTCTCCCACCTAGGTTTTAAATCATACGCTAGTTTGGTAGAAATTGGGGTGGAGAGCATGTTATAAAATGCTGAGATCAATTTGTGTGGATCAGTGCCCTTGATTATTGCCATAAGGGCGTTGGGGGTAGGATCTGGAATAGAGTCCTGAAACTGAGACTGTGTGGCGTGACGGACCAGCAGATATCTATAGAACAATTGATTTTGAATGAGGAATTCATTTTTGAGCGTATCAAAGGTTTTAAGGCTTCCAGCTCCTAGTATGTGGTGTAGATAGAACACTCCATGTCTGATCCATACACTTGCGTCTTGTATTTTAGTGAATTCCTGTAGGTGTTTGTTATGCCATAATGGCGTATAATCATTATACCGTGGGATGTCCAGCTTCCAGGAAGCCAGGTCCCATATCCTCCTATAGTGGTATAGCATGGTGTGCCTATGTCCCCCTTGTGCCAGCCCCTGCGTTCCCGCCCCTATCACACATAGCGGGTCTTTGGTAAGTTGCGCCCATCTGGGACATAGTAGAATTAAAAATCTCTCACCATCTGACTTATCTATGTGAAATAATTGCGATAGTTGGGATGCGACATAATATAAATTGAAATCGGGTAAGGCCGTGCCTCCCAGATCTGTGGGATTCTTGAGGGCTTGCCATGCTAATTTATGTCTGTTAGCGTCCCACACAAAGGGCTTTAAAAGGGCCTCTAAAGATTTAAAGTGTTTCAAGGGGAGATATACCGGGGTATGCCATAAAACGTAAAGTATTTTAGGAAGAAGGACCATTTTAATTAAATTTATGCGGCCCCAGATCCCGAGTGGAAGTCGAGACCACACCCTCACTTTATTTTTGACCAAGGAGATCAGAGGTTCTATATTAAGGGGGATATAATCAGCTGGGGATCTAGATATGTGTATCCCTAGGTATTTAATGACACTGACTCTTTTTAACGGAAGACTAGCCTGGGACTCAGAGGATGGGAAGCTGTCAAGTGGTAGAACCTGAGACTTATCCCAGTTGATCTTTAACCCTGAGAAAATTCCAAATTGTTCAATCGTGTGGAGTGCAGTCTGCAGGGACAGGCCCGAATCGGCCAAGTACAATAATGTGTCATCTGCATACATGCTAATTTTCTCAATCAAGGAGCCCATTGTCAGACCTCTAATCTCCGGGTTTGCTCGGATAGATATCGCCAGTGGTTCCGCCACAAGGGCATAGAGCAGTGGGGACAAGGGGCAGCCCTGTCTCGTGCCTCTGCTGAGGTCAAACATACGAGACTGCCACCCATTGGCCACCACTTTGGCAGTGGGTGCTTGATACAACAGTTGTACCCACTGAATGTATTTGGGACCAAAACCATATCCCTCCAAGCATCTCCAAAGGTATTTCCACTCTACCGAATCAAACGCTTTTGCCGTATCTAGAGTCACCACCACCCGTGTTCCAACCTCCTCATGTGTGGCCTGCATATTTATAAATAGTTTCCTAAGGTTCAATGAGGTGTTCCAACAGACATAAAGCCCGCCTGGTCAGTGTGGATTAATGATAGGATGACTTGATTAAGCCTAATGGCCAAGATTTTGGCTAGTATTTTAACATCAACCTGTAACAAGGATATGGGGCGGTAAGACTCTGGGTATGCTCGGTCCTTCCCTGGTTTAGGGATTAGAACGATTGTTGCTTCAGTCATGGAAGGGGGTAGAGCTCTAGATTCAAAAAGATGATTGTATAAGGTCAATAATTTGGGGACAAGAGTGTCGCTGAATTGGGAATAAAACTCAATTGGGAGGCCATCTGAACTTGGGGATTTAGACCTGGCAAAACTAGCTATGGCCATCCGTATTTCGTCCGCAGTGAGGGGTGCCTCCAAGAGGCCAGTTTGTTCACGTGTAAGCTGCAGAAGAGCAACTCCTTCAAAGAAAAGGGACATTGAGTCAGTCTCAGCGGGGGCTGTCGTTCGGTATAGCTCTGTAAAGAATTCTCTGAACATGGAAGTTACCGTAGGTGGGTCTGTGATTTGTCGTCCTCCGGGGTCATTTAATGTAATTACCACTGGGGGTCTATCCTCACTGTGCACCAGATACGCCAGTAATTTCCCCGCCTTTTCCCCGTGCTCAAACATCTTCTGCCTGGAGAAGAAGACTTTCTGTCTTGCCTTTTGGAATTGTAATTGGGTAGCTACTCTGGTTTGTAGTTTAAGTGTGGTGGCTTTTACAGGAGTTGGGTCAGTGGCAAAATCTCGCTCAGCGGTGGACAGGTCCGCCATCGCCTTACCGAGGGCGACAGCAGCGTCCGCCTTAATCTTATTAATATCTGCAATTAACACTGAGCAAGCAAATAGCTTAAATGAGTCCCAAACCACAGAGGGCGATGCCGAATCATCATTCTCCATAAAGTATTGTTGAAATTTGATCTCAAGCTCATCGCCTTCCGGCAGGAGTGAGGGCCAGAACGGGTTCAGGCGCCAGGTCCCCGGTGGTTTGTCAATGGGAACGCTCAATGTGATCCAATCGGGACTATGGTCCGATAGTGTCCTGGGGGAGAATGCAGCCTCCAGCAATCTAGGTAATAGGCTATGGGAGACTAGTATGAGATCTATACGAGACATTGAGTTGTGCGTGGACGAGAAACACGAGTAGGAGCTTACGTGTGGGAATTTGTGGCGCCATGTGTCTATTAAATGAAAGGCGGAAATAAGCCTGGATAGCTTGGTTTCGGTAGGTACGTTCCGGGCGGGCGGAGTCACTTGTAGCCTGTCTAGGGTTGGGTTAAGTGTAGTATTGAAGTCTCCCATCCAGACTGCGGGTATAGAAGAATGACGGGCCATGAAGGATAGTCCTTCCTTAATTACCGTGAGGTTAAATGGAGGTGGCACATAAAAAGCCAGTATAAGTAAAGGTTCACTATAGATTTTAGTTGAGAGAAACACATATTGACCCTGTATGTCTGTGGACAGTTCACACAGCTCAAAATGCACTGATTTAGCAATCAAAACAGAAACACCTCTAGCATGGGATGTATGGGTAGAGTGAAATGTCCAGCCAACCCATGGACGCAGAAGTGCCATCTGGACGCTTCCCTCGATATGTGTCTTAGTCAAGGCTTATCACATCTGCACATTGTTTTTTGAGGAAAGCTAGGACCGCCGCACGCTTAATTTTCTCGCGTACACCCCTCACATTCCACATGCCGAAATTTTAAGGACGTCATGGTGGGAATTTTTGGGGGTCAATTAGCATAAGCACAGTGAGCCTCATTTCCCCCGCGTACACAATGTGTGAGTGCGTGAAGCCCAACCTGAACTTCAGTATAAATACCTCACCTGCTGGCCGGGTACAGTATGCATAACATCAAAAAAACAGAACAAACCTATAACTAGAATAACTCTCCACCCCCCCCCCCCCCCCCTGCCCTGCACCCCACCCAACTGGTGCGGGCTTGATCCCTGAACTGTTGTGTCCAAACCAGGAAGTGCGCTATCACCAAACATATGCCTAGGAGGTAATACAAAAACCTGGGTATCTGGATTGCAAGTCGAACAGGGGATGTCAACCACATAAACATATTAGAATGGATCGGGGTTTCCCAGCCCACCCGCCCTCCATAGATAGGCATGAAACATCTCCTAAAAAAGTTCCATCCAGCACCGTAGCGACTCCCAGAGGTTCATGGGGTAAAGTCTCGCTGAACACTGTATGCAAATGGTAGGACTCTGCATCCCGGCATCTCCTAAGGCAGTAAGATCTGGAATGGTATGTCCATTCAAGTAGTGTAGTAGATAGGAGAAATAGGGCTCTCAAGTCTCTGAAGTGCATACTCTGTACTCACATTGAAGTATTCCTGGGTTTCCAATGTCGAGAGGAGCTCATCATGAGCGGTGTAAATCGCCCCTTTTTTGGAAGCAATCATAACACAGTAAGTTTCCCATGTGTTTGAATGAGTCACCTGGTAAGTGGTTTTAGGGGGAGAAAAAATAAAAATAAAAGAAGGGGAAGTTGTACCAGGTGCTGTCGTGAGTACAGAGCAAACAAAATTAAAAATTTAAAAATAGGATAACGTATAAAGGTAAATGGGTCCAAATGAAGTACCTGGGTCACGGTCACCCGGCTCTTTCAGGTGGGGCTCGTTGTTCCAACCAGGATATGACATCCTCTGGATCTTCAAAGAATAGCGGTCGGCCATCATGTTCCACCCTGAGGCGGGCAGGGAAAAGCATGGAGTATTTGTAGTGCTTATCTCTCAGCCTGTGTTTGGCCTCCAGAAAGGTTTGGCGGCGGCGTTGTATATCTGCCGAAAAGTCTGGGAAAATGGCAACTTTAACATTACCCACAGGAATGTTGCCCTTCTCTCTTGCCATTTGCAGCGCCGCCTCTCAGTCTTTGTAGTTTAGTAGTTTGGCTATGAAGGTGCGGGGGGGAGCTCCCTGCGGGGGGGTCTGGCCGGCATACAGTGCGCTCGCTCCACTGCGAACATGGGAGAGAATGCTTCCCTTCCGTATGTGGTAATGAGGAGTTGTTCAAGAAACATAATAGTGTCCCTTCCCTCAGTCCCCTCCGGCAAACCAATAAAGCGTAAATTACACCTTCTCAACCAGTTCTCCATGTCATCCTGTTTGGACTGGAGTTGATGTATCTGCTGTTGCATGCGGTCTGAGGAGGACTGCAGGGGCGAAATGGCGTCTTCCACTATGCTCATTCTGGTCTCTGCTTCTGTCACCTGGTCCCTGAGCTTTTGAAAGTCTTGCCTAATGAGGGAAATATCAATTTTCACCTCCTCAATTTGCGCTGGGAGTGAGGTTCTGCACAATGTGATCGCTTCAAGCAGTCTATCAGTGTCGCTGGTTTGTAGCTCACTCCCCCCACCTTCCCGGATGCCCCACCAACCTCCATGCCCCCCTTTTCCAGTCTGCGAAACTGATCCAATTTAGCAGCAGCCGCTTTCTGCGATTTGGTTGGGGACATACCTCAGGGGCCTGGGGTGACCATGCAGCAGGTTTCAGGCTCGGGTAGGGTGGTCCTGTGGGTCTCAGGGTCCGATTGCAGCGCTGGCCGGAGTTTCGGGTGTACCAAGATGGCCGTTGGCTCGGGGAGTAGGCCGAAGCCGGGGACTTTCCTGAAGCTGTCGGCCGCCGATCGGGAGATCACCGTTCCGCTTGGACTGCCACTAATCCGAGGGTCGTCGGGGGTCTGCTGGAGTGTAGAGGATATGCCCAGGTACCTGTACAGGTATTTGCAGTCAGTATTGTATGAGCCTGAGGATTTTAAAAGGATTATTTGCCGGAGCTCAGGGCCAGCACGTCCTACTCCATACAGTGTCAAGCCACGCCCCCCTCATGTCTTTTTAATGTATATATCTCCTTCCTTTTTTGATATCTAGGTGTTATGGGTTGAAGAGAGGCGATGGTTTCTCTTTTTGCCTTGCTGGTAAATGTCCTTTCTTCCCTTTGTCAAGCCTTTTTTTATATTCCATTCCACTTGCGATATATTGACATGCATGTTTTTAGACATATATTGTTGTGCTTTGACATCTATGGCTACTTTATCTTTGTAGCGATTGCTTCTTTACTGGCTGGTATATTAGTGTCTGGGAGTTCCAATTTGTACAGCTAGATGGAGCAGTAGGAATGTTTACTTTCTTTTTTTTTTTTTTTCAAATAGCAATTTTTATTGCATTTTTTTACCAGAAAGAACAAGGAAAAAGGACATCCAAAAATAGGAGTACATCGTTCCTATAATACACTCATTGTAAATGAAAGGCATATTGAAATAACCATGGCTATAATAGCCCTAAATGGCATATTATCAATCAAAACTATAGCACTACTAGAACATTGCAGTACAGAGTATCTTTGCTGGAAAGAAAAATAAAATAACATAGGGGAAAACATGAAGAGCTAAGATCAGAAAGACAAGAGAGAAGAGAATGAAAAATTGTCATTTTGGCTCAGCTACTAGTCCAGGGTAGATCCTCCAGGAGATGCCATAATTCCCAAGCTCGATTGTGGGCCTCCAATCTATCCTGCATTCTAGCGGTAGTTTTCTCCATCCACTCCACATCTTTAATTCTGTCATATAAGGCTTCCTGGGAAGGAAGAGAACACTGTTTCCAGCTAAGAGCCAAGACAGTATGCAGCTGTAAGGATATGACAGAGCAGATTTTTAGTGGAGAAAGGCCCAGTAAGAAAAGTTTTGATGTCACAAGGATAGTCACCCCAAAAAGATGAGCCAGTAACTGTTGGACTGAGTGCCAAAATGGGACAATCAATGTGCAGCTCTAATATACAGTGCCTTGCGAAAGTATTCGGCCCCCTTGAACTTTTCAAACTTTTGTCACATTTCAGGCTTCAAACATAAAGATATCAAATTTTTTTTTTTTGTGTGAAGAATCACCAACAAGTGGAACACAATTGTGAAGTGGAACGAAATCTATTGGATATTTTAAACTTTTTTAGCAAATAAAAAACTGAAAAGTGGTGCATGCAAAATTATTCGGCCCCTTTACTTTCAGTGCAGCAAACTCACTCCAGAAGTTCAGCGAGGATCTCTGAATGATTCAATGTTGTCCTAAATGACTGATGGTGATAAATAGAATCCACCTGTGTGTAATCAAGTCTCTGTATAAATGCACCTGCTCTGTGATAGTCTCAGGGTTCTGTTGAAAGCGCAGAGAGCATCATGAAGACCAAGGAACACACCAGGCAGGTTCGTAATACTGTTGTGGAGAAGTTTAAAGCCGGATTTGGATACAAAAAGATTTCCCAAGCTTTAAACATCCCAAGGAGCACTGTGCAAGCGATCATTTTGAAATGGAAGGAGTATCAGACCACTGCAAATCTACCAAGACCTGGCTGTCCCTCTAAACTTTCAGCTCAGACAAGGAGAAGACTGATCAGAGATGCAGCCAAGAGGCCCATGATCACTCTGGATGAACTGCAGAGAACTACAGCTGAGGTGGGAGAGTCTGTCCATAGGACAACAATCAGTCGTACACTGCACAAATCTGGAAGAGTGGCAAGAAGAAAGCCATTTCTCAAAGATATCCAGAAAAAGTCTCATCTAAAGTTTGCCACAAGCCACCTGGGAGACACACCAAACATGTGAAAGAAGGTGATCTGGTCAGATGAAACCAAAATCAAACTTTTTGCCCACAATGCAAAACGATATGTTTGGCGTAAAAGCAACACAGCTCATCACCCTCAACACACCATCCCCGCTGTCAAACATGGTGATGGCAGCATCATGGTTTGGGCCTGCTTTTCTTCAGCAGGGCAAGGAAGATGGTTAAAATTGAGGGGAAGATGGATGCAGCCAAATACAGGACCATTCTGGATGAAAACCTGTTGGAGTCTGCAAAAGACCTGAAACTGGGACGGAGAGTTATCTTCCAACAAGGCAATGATCCCAAACATACAGCAAAATCTACAAAGGAATGGTTCACAAATAAACGTATCTAGGTGTTAGAATGGCCAAGTCAAAGTCCAGACCTGAATCCAATTGAGAATCTGTGGAAAGAGCTGAAAACTGCTGTTCACAAACGCTCTCCATCCAACCTCACTGAGCTCGAGCTGTTTTGCAAGGAAGAATGGGCAAGAAATCCAGTTTCTCGATGTGCAAAACTGATAGAGACATACCCCAAGTGACTTGCAGCTGTAATCGCAGCAAAAGGTGGCTCTACAAAGTATTAACGCAAGGGGGCCGAATATATTTGCACGCACCACTTTTCATTTTTTTATTAGTTAAAAAAGTTTCAAAAATCCAATAGATTTCGTTCCACTTCACAATTGTGTCCCACTTGTTGGTGATTCTTCACAAAAAATAAAAATGTTATATCTTTATGTTTGATGCCTGAAATGTGGCAAAAGGTTGAAAAGTTCAAGGGGGCTGAATACTTTCGCAAGGCACTGTATATGGAGAAAGGTGCCCCTATCTCTGCGGCAATGCCAACAACGGTCAGAGCTAGTAGGATAAATGGCATGGAGCACATCTGGAGTCAGATACCAAAAGTAGAGAATTTTGTACGCATTTTCTTTATAAAGAGAAGATAGAGAACTTTTAGCCACCTGAGACCAGATTACTTGCCATGCCTCCAGAGGAGTTTCCTCAGCTAGTGCCTTCTCCCATCGGAGCATGTAGGAGTGTTTACCTTGGTCTTGAATAGTCAAAACATTCAATATCTGGTAAATGTTAGAAATCAGTCCCTTCCGTGTAGAGCCTTCCAATATTATACGTTCAAAAGAGGAGGGAGAGGAGAACTGCAAATTAGGGGTTATGGTTTGGGCATAATGGTGAGTCTGCAACTATCCAAAAAACACTTGGCATGGAAAACCAAATTGATCCTGAAGTTCAGTGAATGGCAATAAATTTGCGAGACCTAGGTTCTACTAAATGGCCAAAATGAAACAAATTCCTTAATGCCCACGGAGAGGACATTAAGTATGTGAGGCTATGGTGCACTCTGGGATTGTAGCCAAAGGATGTCATCAATGATTTTTCAGATTTAAGAGCATAGTGGCGGGATAATGTACAGTGAATCATCCTGAGCTGGCCCCCAGCAATCCACCAGGGTCTACTTTGCATTCGCATTCGAAAGTAGAGTGTTAGGGTGAAATTAGAAGAGATGGCTGCACACCACTGTAGAGCAAAATCCTCTTTATTTGGACATCCCAAAAACTACAGTCATCAGAATGCTGGGTAGATGCATTTCGTACACTTCACGTGCACTTACTCATTATCTAGAGTGTTAGGGTGTATAGGTGCTAACCATAATTTTTTATTTCTGTCCATTTGTTATAGGAATGCTGAGTGAACCAAGAGGCAAATTATGCATAGCTGGCCCGCTTGGTAGTATTTTAGAAGGTTAGGGAACGCTAAGCCCCCGGTCGGAGCACGATACCATAAGCACCTGAGGGAGGTATCCTGTGCCGTTTGTAGTTTCAAACATACTGCAGGAGATCTGTTTGTAGTTTTTTCAGATGCGCAGAGGGGACAGGAATAGGCAACGTTTGGAACAGATATAAAAGCTTGGGGAGAATGGACATCCTAACAGAGGAAACACGCCCTAACAGAGAGATGTGATGTTTCTTTCATTGTTGCACCGTTGATCTAACTAACAGATAAAGAGGGGGAACGTTTTCTTGGTACAGGGTAGTAAAAGACGGGGTAATATAGACCCCCAGATATTTTATGGTGGTGGATTTCCATGCATAAGGGAAACAAGACATTGCGTGTTTAATTACCGTCTCAGGGAGGTTAACCGGGAGGGCCTTTCGACTTGGACACATTTATTTTATACCCAGAGAGGGCACCATATTGATCAAGTTCAGCACGCAGATTCGGCAGGGCAATCCTAGGGTGGGTCAGAGTGAGGATGATGTCCACGGTGACATTTTAAATTCTCTCACCCTAACCGATATGCCCCGAATGTCCGAGCTTCTACGAATAGATGCTGCTAAGGGTTCAACGCATAGTACAAATAGTAAAGGGGAAAGTGGACAACCCTGTTGGGTACCATTGTATACTTGGAAGGAAGAGGAAAGCGCATACAGTATTTTGGGTTGCAATAAAGATGTTGAATTGCTTGTAGAGATGCCCCCTAAACCCTATATGGTGCAACGTGGCAAACATGAAAGGCAAGCCAAGGCGTACAAAAGCCTTTTCCGCATCCAGGCTAAGTACCAGGGACGCTGAGCCTTCCCTGTTCGCCACATCAATGAGGTCTCTGACCATGGGCGTCTGCAGAACTTTTTTCAGGGAGGGGCATCATTTTAAGGTCACCCATTCTCTGATCCTTTTTCGACAATGGCATTATCACCATCAGAGACCACAGACATAGTACAGGTGATGGTCAGAGACTGCAGACATGGCCCAAGAGACTGTCAGAGACTGCGGACATGGCCCAAGAGACTGTCAGAGACTGCGGACATGGACCAAGAGACTTCAGTGACTGCATACATGGCTTAAGAGACTGCAGACATGGCACAAGAGACTGCAGACATGGCACAAGAGATGACCAGAGTCTGCGGACATGGCACAAGAGACTGTCAGAAACTGCATACATGTGGGGGGTGACAGAGAGAGACAGGGGGGTGACAGAGAGAAGTGTGACAGAGAGAGAATGGGGGTGACAGAGAGAGGGGGGGTGAAAAAGACAGAGGGGTGAGAGAGAGGGGGGGTGACATAGAGGGGTGATGGGGTCATCTCTCCTGATCCAATCCCTGATTCCAGGGGGGGCACTTGCCCCCCCTTGACCCTACCTGCGGATGCCCATGTCTCTGACCTTTCTAGTATTGTCCCCGGCCTGGCATAAGGGGACAAAGCTTACCTGGTCCTTATGGATCAGGGAAGGAAGGACAGTATTCAGACGGACAGAAAGAAGTTTAGTAATGATTTTTAAGTTTGAGTTCAAGAGAGATATAGGCCTAAAGCTAGCACACAGGGAGGGGTTTTTATCTGGTTTTGGAATCAGAGTAATAAATGATCTCTGCATATCTGGTGGGATAGGAGTATCTTGAAGAAAAGTGTTAAAGACTCTGCACATATGAGGAAGCAACAGGGGAAGAAAGGTCTTGTAGTACTCATATGGGAAGCCATCAGGGCCAGGAGCTTTGTGAGTGGGTAAAGATTTGACAGTTAGCTTGATTTCTTCTTCAGTGATAGATGCAGGGCCGCTGATGGAAATCATGGGCCCCTGTACAGCCTACCGGGCGGAACCCCCTTCACAGCCCCATCCTGTGCCCCTCCCTCAGCCCCGCCTTGAAACAAAGTGTAGGAACAGGCTGGATGAAGTACATATATGTGATCCAGCCTGCCCGTGCCACCCTGCTGCAGTAAATGTACTCAGGGTGGGCAGCAAGCAGTTAAAGGGAAAAGGTTGGGGGTGGGTTCACATTACAGGTCTGATCAGGTACGCCTGTCTATTTTTCAGGTGGACCTGATCTGATCCTCCCATCACTACTATAGTGCGATGGAGCTAAATGGACCTGTGTCCATTTACACCCGCCTACCACCAATCCGATCCGTTAAACAAGACGGAAAGGGACCCATTCCCCTCCATCTAGCGTATCAGATTGGAGGGCAGTCGGGTGTAAATGGACAGCTGGTTTGTTTACACCAGCCTCCCTTAGAGCAGAGTGGGCTGTGTCTGTTCTGCATAAGCTGAGTGGACATGGACCTCTCATCGGCCCACTCCACTCAGTGGGGGATCAGTGGACAGATTCCCCACTGAACAAGCAGATTCTACTCTGTGTGAAAGCCTTGATCACAAACAGCAACACAGGGAGTTAGGATCATCAGCATTATAACACACAGGCATACTCTGTCATGGCTGGCACCGTCACAGTGTATTACATGACATGGCTGTTGGGTGCTGACCTTGTTAACTTATGACCAATAAGTTAGCAAAATCAGCACCCAACAGCCATGCCATGTAACACACTGTGAGAGAGAACCTGTTGTAGCTGCCTGTATATAATACATAGTGACAGAGGCATAGCTTGAAGCTTGTGGGCCCCGATGCAAAAGTTGACCTGGCCCCCCCCCCCCCCCCCACTACTTCCAACGTGCGTGCAGATACATCCACCACAGGCCAAGATACTCAAAGTGGCTTAAGAGTTTTGAGTTCCCAGAGTTCCTCTTTACATCAGAGGACAGGGATCACCTCTGGAGAATCAGAGGACAGGGATCACCCCTGGCAGGTAACTTGGCAGAGCTCTTTTCCCATCTCAGCATTGTATAAGCTCCTCCCCCCCACCCCCCAATATTACACAGGGTTGAAATCACATTTTTTTACACACAGTCTGTTAGCCTTCACATGCTGTATCTGGCATTTATGTTGCCATTTTGACCAGTGAAATTTTCTGGTCGGAACGGCAGTGTTGTTGCAGTAGGCAGATACACCCTGTGCAGATCGTGGCTGACTGGCTGTGTTGTAAAGGAAGGTGATTTCAGCCCTACGGAGGAAGAACAGTATGCTGTAATGGGAAAGGAGCTTAGCCACCGGGCATAGCATCCAGGGTGGAAGGGGTGGTCAGGGGGCTTTGGGGGGCTTCATAACTTAGATCTGGGAGGGCAAAGTCATGTGACACAAAATCTGGAGCCTGCAGCCCCTCAGGAGGTGTTAAGGGATTTGTTTTAGAAATTTCTGATGGTTTGTCTGTCAGTGTTGGCAGGTGTTGGGGAAGGTCACCTCCTGGAGGTGTATGTCTTTTCTCCATTGTCAGGGAATGTGGGGTAACCGGACATCCCCAGGTGCTGACTAGGAGAAAGAATCCCAGGTGGTGACTAGGAGACACTGAGCGGTGTCTTACCTCACCAGTGACATTGGTCCCATCGTGGCTACAGGTTGGCACTCTCCTCCTCTTGCCTCACTGGGCTTGGTTACCATTCTATGTTGTCAGCACAGAGCACAGACACTTCCCCATCCTGGGCTGTTCTCCCCCTGTGCTCCTCTCCATTCAGGAAATGGCTCACAGCTTCTCCCCAGCCAATGGGAACAGTGGGGTGGGGACTGTGGAAGGCAAAGTAGAAGCCCAGTACTGGAGCATGGTTGTGGGGCCCTACGGCAGATCAGAGCTGGATTTTGTGGAGGATATGATAATGACAGGGAGGCTGCAGGGGCCCCCTGGAGCTAGGGTCGGGGGTTGCGATAGTGACCCCTGCAACCACTTATGCTTATTATGTCAGCAATAGTGATGGACGAACGTTTCGCCCGGCGGTCGTTTCGCGGCGAATTTCCGACTTTCGCCGTCCGCGGGTTCGAACGCCTTTTTCCGTCGTTCGCCCCGGCGGACTTACGTGTTTAATGTATACAAGAACTTTAACCTTTCGTGACACGTTTATCATGTGTTACAGGACAACCAATTGAGACATGACAGCTCATGGACACTTGGACATTCCCCCTAACCTATAAATACACCCGATCCGGTGGCCATTTTACATTCTTTCTTCTGTCACTGTAGGGAAAGGATCCTGTGTGGAGTAGGGACAGAGAAAACGCTAGCTATTTGGTACACAAAAGTTCTTTTCAGGACTGGTATAGGTGTTAGGTCAGCAGCCTGAGTTTCTTTTGTCAGTTTAGATAAAGGGACAGAGCGCTGTATGCTGCTATTTTAGGGACAGCTCAGCCAGATTAGTCTTTCTTCATCATCATCATCATCATCATCATTAGCTGTTACTATCAGGTCCACAAAAGAGCTGTTCCAGCTAATCGTTCCAGCCTACTCTTTTTTGCCAATTTGTATAGGGACAGGCAGGAAGCAGTGTGTCAGGCAGTGAGGATAATTTTAAAGACTTGCTGTTACTATTAGTTCCACAAAGGTTCTTTTCAGGACTGGTATCAGTGGTACGGTAATAGGCTTGTACACGTATAATATTCTTTCTTCCAAATATAGAAAGAATATTATACTTGACTGCTGCCCTTCTGCTGCAGTCTGCTAATCATTCACAACTCACTTGTTCCACAAAGCTCTTTATCAGGACTGGTAACTTGGTCTGTCTAGGGTGCTACGGTACATAGGCTTGGGTGCGGTACAGTCTGCTGTTCTGTAAGGACCGCTATCGGTCCACAATACATAGGGTTGCCGTGCACTACTGCTGACCGCTGCCCTATACTGCAGCAGTCCTTCAGCGGTATAGGGACTGACGCACAGTCTGCTAAACACTAATACACAACCTGCTTGGTCCACAAAAGTTCTTATAAGGACTGGTAACTTGGTATAGGGTGCTACGGTACATAGGCCTGAGTGCGTTACAGTCTGCTGTTCTGTAAGGACCGCTATCGGTCCACAATACATAGGGTTGCCGTGCACTACTGCTGACCGCTGCCCTATACTGCAGCAGTCCTTCAGCGGTATAGGGACTGACGCACAGTCTGCTAAACACTAACACACAACCTGCTTGGTCCACAAAAGTTTTTATAAGGACTGGTAACTTGGTATAGGGTGCTACGGTACATAGGCCTGAGTGCAGTACAGTCTGCTGTTCTGTAAGGACCGCTATCGGTCCACAATACATAGGGTTGCCGTGCACTACTGCTGACCGCTGCCCTATACTGCAGCAGTCCTTCATTGGTATAGGGACTGACGCACAGTCTGCTAAACACTAATACACAACCTGCTTGGTCCACAAAAGTTCTTATAAGGACTGGTAACTTGGTATAGGGTGCTACGGTACATAGGCCTGAGTGCGTTACAGTCTGCTGTTCTGTAAGGACCGCTATCGGTCCACAATACATAGGGTTGACGTGCACTACTGCTGACCGCTGCCCTATACTGCAGCAGTCCTTCAGCGGTATAGGGACTGACGCACAGTCTGCTAAACACTAACACACAACCTGCTTGGTCCACAAAAGTTTTTATAAGGACTGGTAACTTGGTATAGGGTGCTACGGTACATAGGCCTGAGTGCAGTACAGTCTGCTGTTCTGTAAGGACCGCTATCGGTCCACAATACATAGGGTTGCCGTGCACTACTGCTGACCGCTGCCCTATACTGCAGCAGTCCTTCATTGGTATAGGGACTGACGTACAGTCTGCTAATCACTAACACACAACCTGCTTGGTCCACAAAAGTTCTTATAAGGACTGGTAACTTGGTATAGGGTGCTACGGTACATAGGCCTGAGTGCGTTACAGTCTGCTGTTCTGTAAGGACCGCTATCGGTCCACAATACATAGGGTTGCCGTGCACTACTGCTGACCGCTGCCCTATACTGCAGCAGTCCTTCAGCGGTATAGGGACTGACGCACAGTCTGCTAAACACTAACACACAACCTGCTTGGTCCACAAAAGTTTTTATAAGGACTGGTAACTTGGTATAGGGTGCTACGGTACATAGGCCTGAGTGCAGTACAGTCTGCTGTTCTGTAAGGACCGCTATCGGTCCACAATACATAGGGTTGACGTGCACTACTGCTGACCGCTGCCCTATACTGCAGCAGTCCTTCAGCGGTATAGGGACTAAGAGTTTTGTCACAGGGTGATTTAAAAAATGACAGGCAGAGGAAGAGGCAGGCCCTTCCGCAGGGGTGGTAGGGGTAGGGCAGGAGCAACAGCCTTGAGCCAAAGTGGGAAGTTGCAGAAGGTGCGTTCAATTACTTTAAAGGACGCACCAGACTTGGTTGAGTGGCTCACTCAGCCTTATTCTTCTGCACCCTCCTCATCCTCTCGATCTGCACCCTCTTCTTCACTCTCTGCTATGTGCACCCCCAAAGACACTACCACCAACAACACCACCACCACCACATACCTTCCGCTTGAGTGCAAATGGGGGCCTTCATGCTCCAGTGTTTTAATAGGGACCCCCGTATAAAAAGCATGAGGGTCAAGGACCAGTACTGGGTGGCAACGTACTTAGATCCCCGGTACAAACACAAAATGGCGGAAATGTTACCGCCGTCGCAGAGGGCTGTCAGAATGCAGCACTTCCAGGCCTTGCTTCGAGAAATGCTGCATTCTGCTTTTGCGTGCGCTGGCAGAGGAGCAATTCCCACTCCCAGAGAAGGATTTGCGGGTACCAATCCAACAGCGCCTGCAAGAAGAGGCCGGTTTGAAGATGTGTTGGTGACTTCGGATATGAGGTCATTCTTTCAGCCGACCCATCGACAGGTGTCATCCGGATCCAGCATCAGGGAACGCCTAGACCGTCAGGTGTCCGACTACATTGGGTTAACGGCCGATGTGGACGCTCTGAGGAGTGATGAACCCCTAGACTACTGGGTGGGCAGGCTTGACCTCTGGCCAGAGCTTGCCCAATTTGCAATCGAACTGTTGGCTTGCCCCTCATCCAGTGTCCTGTCCGAAAGGACGTTCAGCGCAGCAGGGGGGATTGTGACCGATAAGCGTACTCGCCTAGCTCACGACAGTGTTAACTACCTCACATTTCTAAAAATGAATGAGGCATGGATCTCGGAGGAATTCAACACATGTGATCAGTAGACCATGTATATGTCTATAAACAATTTTTGGAATCAAGCACACAGACCTTCTTAATTCATTTGGCTCACTTCCCTGACCCAAAAAAGCACACCGTACTATATGCCCCTACCCTCCTCTTTGAAGAGGTTGAGCGGTGTCATATTTCTACTGGGGCTGCTTATTATGAGGGGTTCCCACCATCCCTGTGCTGTGCTGACTTCCTCCTGGGTGTTCTTATTATGAGGGGCTCCCACCATCCCTGTGCTGTGCTGACTTCCTCCTGGGGGTTCTTATTATGAGGGGATCACACCATCCCTGTGCTGTGCTGACTTCCTCCTGGGGCTGCTTACGGTGCTGCTGTCAGCGCTGTATGTCACGGAGCTGCTGTCAGCGCTGTATGTCACGGAGCTGCTGTCAGCGCTGTATGTCACGGAGCTGCTGTCAGCGCTGTATGTCACGGAGCTGCTGTCAGCGCTGTATGTCACGGAGCTGCTGTCAGCGCTGTATGTCACGGAGCTGCTGTCAGCGCTGTATGTCACGGTGCTGCTGTCAGCGCTGTATGTCACGGAGCTGCTGTCAGCGCTGTATGTCACGGAGCTGCTGTCAGCGCTGTATGTCACGGAGCTGCTGTCAGCGCTGTATGTCACGGAGCTGCTGTCAGCGCTGTATGTCACGGAGCTGCTGTCAGCGCTGTATGTCACGGTGCTGATGTCAGTGCTCTGTATTACGGTGCTGCTGTCAGTGCTCTGTATCTCCTGCACCCTCTTGTTTGCCTACCCTGGTCCCTGACCTTCCCTCTCCTCCATTGCCTTCATTAGCTCCATAGTCCTGAATTGTCAGAACAATTTCCCAAATAAAAAAAAAATGCTTGTAGTTATCGATCCCAAATTCACCTCATACATGTATTATGCTATTGTCCAGGTGGTGGGACTACGTGCTACCCCCTAATAATTACCCCGTGGCCGCAAATTCGACCTAAAGGTTTGCGAAATTCGCCTCCCATTGAAGTCAATGGAGCCCGCGGCGAACGGTCGTTTTCGCGAACGTTTGTGTCCGTTCGCGTTTCGCGTTCGCGAAACGTCCCGTCGGAAGTTCGTCCATCACTAGTCAGCAACCTAAACTGTGACACATAATTTTTGATCATTCAAAAACTTTAAACACCCGTGTAGCAACATTAATACAGACAAAACAACATAAATTTCATTGATCCCACAAAACAAACAAATATACTCTCACAGTTAACTAGCTTAACCACTTTCAGACCGGACCATTTTGCTGGTAAATGACCAGAGGTCTTTTTACAATTTGGCACTGCGCTGTTTTAACTGGTAATTGCGCGGTCATGCAATGTTGTACCCAAACAAAATTTGCGTCCTTTTCTTCCCACAAATAGAGCTTTCTTTTGATGGTATTTGATTGCCTCTGCGATTTTTATTTTTTGCGATATAAACGTAAAAAGACCGCAAATTTTGAAAAAAAATGATATTTTCTACTTTTTGTTATTAGAAAAATCCAATAAACTCAATTTTAGTCATACATTTAGGCCAAAATGTATTCAGCCACATGTCTTTGGTAAAAAAAAAGTCAATAATTGTATATTTATTGGTTTGCGCAAAAGTTGTCACATCTACAAACTAAGGTACGTTTTCTGGAATTTACGCAGCTTTTAGTTTACGACTGCCTATCTCATTTCTTGAGGTGCTAAAATGGCAGGGCAGTACAAAACCCCCCCAAATGACCCCATTTTGGAAAGTAGACACCCTAAGGAAATTGATAAGTGGCATGTTGAGCCCATTGAATATTTTATTTTTTTGCCTCAAGCGATTGAATAATGACAAAAAATAATTTTTTTTTTTTTTTTTACACAAAGTTGTCACTAAATGATATATTGCTCACACATGCTATGGGCATATGTGAAATGACACCCCAAAATAAATTCTGCTGCTTCTCCTGAGTACGGGGATACCACATATGTGGGACTTTTTGGGAGCCTAGCCGCGTACGGGGCCCCGAAAACCAAGCACCGCCTTCAGGCTTTCTAAGGGCGTAAATTTTTGATTTCACTTCTCACTACCTATTACAGTTTTGAAGGCCATAAAATGCCAAGATGGCACAAAACCCCCACAAATGACCCCATTTTAGAAAGTAGACACCCCAAGCTATTTGCTGAGAGGCATGTTGAGTTCATGGAATATTTTATATTTTGCCACAAGTTGCGGGAAAATTACAAACTTTTTTTTTTTTTTTTTTTCACAAAGTTGTCACTAAATGATATATTGCTCACACATGCCATGGGCATATGTGAAATGACACCCCAAAATAAATTCTGCTGCTTCTCCTGAGTACGGGGATACCACATATGTTGGACTTTTTGGGAGCCTAGCCACGTACGGGGCCCCGAAAACCAAGAACCGCCTTCAGGTTTTCTAAGGGCGTAAATATTTGACTTCACTCCTCACTACCTATTACAGTTTTGAAGGCCATAAAATGCCAAGATGGCACAAAACCCCCACAAATGACCCCATTTTAGAAAGTAGACACCCCAAGCTATTTGCTGAGAGGCATGTTGAGTCCATGGAATATTTTATATTTTGCCACAAGTTGCGGGAAAATTACAAACTTTTTTTTTTTTTTTTTTTTCACAAAGTTGTCACTAAATGATATATTGCTCACGCATGCCATGGGCATATGTGAAATGACACCCCAAAATAAATTCTGTTGCTTCTCCTGAGTACGGGGATACCACATACGTGGGACTTTTTGGGAGCCTAAGCCGCGTACGGGGCCCCGAAAACCAAGCACCGCCTTCAGGCTTTCTAAGGGCGTTACAGTTTTGAAGGCCATAAAATGCCAAGATGGCACAAACCCCCCCCAAATGACCCCATTTTGGAAAGTAGACACCCCTAAATTTAGGGGTACACTAGTGAGACTAGGTAATAAATGGCGGGTGCCCTGAAACTATAAAAAAAATAACTAACCAACCAGCGTCACCTGTAACAGTTATATGGTGATCACTGGTGAAAGGGTTAACTAGGGGGCAATCAGGGGGCTTTATGCGGTAGTATATGGGGGTCCCTGGCGCTATAAAAACCTGCGGCGAACCTAAATACCTACCTGCCTAACTAGCGTCACCTGTGACACTAATACAGTGATCAGAAAAACAATCGCTTATTAGGCTGGGTTCACACTGGAGCGATGTGGGAACGCCACGAATGCGCGGCGGGTTCCCGCATCACATGCCTCCCGGCGGCAGTTCACACTGCCCTATGCGAACTGCTGGGAGTGTCAGTGAAATGTTAATGACACCCCCAGATCAGTTCGCATATCGCAGTGCGATCTGCAAACTCGGATCGCATGGTGTGAACACCCATGCGATCCGATTCTGCTGCGGACCAAAAAAAGGGTCCCGTGCGAGTTTGCGGTGGGTGCGACGCGAATTCAGCCATACTATCTGTATGGCTGAACTCGAATCGCACAGAGATCGGATGTGATTTGCACTGCAGTGCGGTGCGAATCACATCCGTTCTCATAAACCGCTGCAATGTGAACCCAGCCTTAGTGACACTGGCGACGGGGGTGATCACGGGGTTACACCTTTATTGGGGGGGTTAGGGGGGTACCTTAGAACTAAAGGGGGCTAACCCTAACTGCCCTAACAGTTATTACAGTCACAAATGACACCCGCCGGGTGATCAGGGGGTTAAACCTTTATTAGGTAATAAATGGCGGTGCCCTGAAACTATAAAAAGATAACTAACCAACCAGCGTCACCTGTAACAGTTATATGGTGATCACTGGTGAAAGGGTTAACTAGGGGGAAATCAGGGGGCTTTATGCGGTAGTATATGGGGGTCCCTGGCGCTATAAAAAGCTGCGGCGAACCTAAATACCTACCTGCCTAACTAGCGTCACCTGTGACACTAATACAGCGATCAGAAAAATGATCGCTTATTAGGCTGGGTTCACACTGGAGCGATGCGGGAACGCCATGAATCCGCGGCGGGTTCCCGCATCGCATGCCTCCCGGCGGCAGTTCACACTGCCCTATGCGAACTGCTGGGAGTGTCAGTGAAATGTTAATGACACCCCCAGATCAGTTCGCATATCGCAGTGCGATCTTGCGGCGGGTGCGGCGGGTGCGACACGAATTCAGCCATACTATCTGTATGGCTGAACTCGAATCGCACAGAGATCGGATGTGATTTGCACTGCAGTGCGGTGCGAATCACATTCGTTCTCATAAACCGCTGCAATGTGAACCCAGCCTTAGTGACACTGGCGAGGGGGGGTGATCACAGGGTTAAACCTTTATTGGGGGGGGTTAGGGGGGCACATTAGAACTAAAGGGGGCTAACCCTAACTGCCCTAACAGTTATTACAGTCACAAATGACACCAATGCAAAAAAAAAAAAAAAAAACAATTGGTGTCACTGTGACTGGGGGGGCAGGGGTAATTGGGGGGTGATCGGGGGGTAAAGGGGGGGTGTGAGTGTGCCTGGCTGTGTAGTGTAGTGCTTGTGCAACTCACCGATGCTCTCTCCTCGGTGCCGGAACGGAAAATACCGACACGGAGGAGAGAATACATCACTTCCTCTCCTGTGTTTACATTACAGGAGAGGAAGTGATGTCACCGGACATTTTCATTCGTCGGGAGCGATCGCGAGGGGGTGGCCATGAATGAATGGCCGTCCCCTCGTCCGGGATCGCTCCCGAACGAATACCGACTGCCGCAGGCACCGGGCGGGGGCCCGATCGGGCCCCCGACCCGCGGGCAGGCAAGGACGTACATGTAAGCCCTTATGTCTGCCCGTGCCATTCTGTCGACGTACATCGTCGTGCGGCGGTCGGCAAGTGGTTAAAGACAAACTCTAAAACGTGTCTTATCCTCATGTTTACTGTATTTTTTTCACTAAGCTTTCATTTCACATACTCTTCTGTCACAGGGGCAGAAAGTATTCCTTCTGTGCGGATACGATCATTGGTACTTTGATACTTTTCACCCTTAACATGGCCTTCCTGACAAGTTGTGACTTTCCCTTTATTCAGCTGCTGAAAAATAACAATTCATATAACCACTTTAGTATTTTGCTAACAAAGACCAGTTGATTTCATAAGGCTTCAATCCTGACAACTCACCCCTGTTCATCAGTGTCACCACTCTTGTGGCTGTTCCAGCTTGTCTCTACATCTAAAGCCGCGTACACACGTAGCCGTCTGTCCGACGTACTTAGTCTGGCGGACGTCCGCCAAACTGTCCGTCGGAATTTTCGAACGGGCTACTTGCCCACACACGGCACTTTTTCAGCGGACTAATACGGCGTACTAAGTCCGCCGTACTAAGTCCGCCGTACTTTCTAAATGAACGGACTCGCCCACACACGCGGAGGAAAGTCCGCTCATTTCGAGCGGGTCTCCAGGTAGGCGGGAGAAGAAGAAGAAGAAGAATGGAAGGTGGCAGCGGCGACAGAAGACCGGGCCACCGCCTGTAAAAGAGCTATAAGAAGGCGCGGTGGCCCGGCAGAAGAACCGAAGAGGGGGACAAGACCCCCGAAGATGGGAGAAGAGGCCGGCGGCGAGGAAGAAAGCCGGACTCCTCCGCTAGCAAAAGAGCTACAAGAAGATAGCGGAGGAGTCCGGTGAGAAGACCCCCGAAGACGGAAGACCCCCGGAGCTGTGCAATAAAGTATTTTATCTCGTGTGTTGTGTTTTTTTTTGTACTTTTATTTTACAGGTGAATGGGTAGGGGTACATTGTACCCCATACTCATTCACATAGGGTGGGGGGCCGGTATCCGGGGGCCCCCTTATTAAAGGGGGCTCCCGGATTCCGATAAGCCCCCCGCCCGCAGACCCCGACAACCAATGGCCAGGGTTGTCGGAAAGAGGCCCTTGTCCTCATCAACATGGGGACAAGGTGCTTTGGGGTGGGGGGGCTGCGCCCCCCCCCCTTCCCCAAGGCACCCCCCATGTTGAGGGCATGCGGCCTGGTACAGCTAAGGGGGGGGGCGCTCGCTCGCCCCCCTTTCCTGGCCGGCCGGGTAGCGTGCTCGGACAAGGGTCTGTTGTGGACTTGGGGGGGACCCCCACGCCGATTTTTTTCGGCGTTGGGGTTCCCCTTTAAGTCCATACCAGGCGGCGGGGCCAGCGACGTCTCCTTCGCGGGCCCCGCCTACCTGGAGACCCGCTCAAAATGAGCGGACTTTTCTCCGGGCGGGAAAAGTCCGCTCATTTCAAAAGTACGGCGGACTGGCATACACACGGCCGGATTGTCCGCCGAAATGCGAGTACGGCGGGCAGATTGTTGTGCAAACTGAAATTCTAAGTCCGCCGTACTGTCGGGTCAAAAAAGTATGCCGGAGGCTACACACGGGGGGATTGTTTGGTGGACTTGAGTTTGCCGGACTTTTCCACCGGATTGTTTGATCGTGTGTACGCGGCATAATTGTCATTTGGTGTGTTTTCTCCTTAAATCTCACAGTAAAAATGTTAACATCCTCAGCCCTACTAATGGATTCTATCATCCATAAACTCTAGGCATCACTTTCATTTGGGCGTGGCATCTTTTTTATGATGATCATACAACAAGCTCCTCCCAAGCCTTGAGTTAAAAGTACCTCTTTTAGGATACTTCTTCTCAGTCCAGGAATCCCAGTCCCGAATACAATATTTCACCACCCTAGGTCCATATTTATCTATCATTTCTTTCTTTGGGGTCAGGTTAACCATGCTTAGATGCCCCCCTTGAAGTGATACTGTTACCAATCCTTACGGATACCAGACCCTGAAATTATTCCCCAACCATAAGCGGTTGTCCCCAGAGGTAGGTAATCTCTGACCAGTGATTGGGTTGACAGGTACCGCCCCCACTGTTGCTTTTCACTACTGATTAGAACTTTAATCCTGTAGTTTTCTGGCTATAGTCCTTCAACCCACCTGGGGATTTTCTAAACTTGTGGGCAGTACACACCACTATTTTGACTTTGTGCTGCAGCTTTTAGATTATATCTTGCAATTTAATGCATTTGTGTTCAATGGCTCCCACTTCCTCCAGGTACAAGGTGTAGTGATGGGAACATGTTGTGCCCCATCCTATGCCAATTTTAGCCTGGGGGAGTGGGTGTGTTCCTTTGTTCTTTTTTGCGTTCTGAAAACATGTCTAAATACTCTGACTGTATGACTTGGTTGAGATACATTGATGACATTTTCTTATATGGGATGGCCCCATACAGTTGTTACACAAATGTCTTGATGTTATTAATTCTAATTCCTTTCACTTTTACAGTGACTTTTGACTGTCAGAAAATTACCTTTTTGGATTTGTAAATTGAAGTCAGTAATGATGGGATTTTAACCGCTTCAGCCCCGGAACAGATTTACCCCCTTAATGACCAGGCTGTTTTTTGTGATATGGCACTATGTCGCTTTAACTGACAATTATGTGGTCATGCGACGTTGTACACAAACAAAATGTATATCCTTTTTTTCCCCACAAATAGAGATTTCTTTTGGTGGTATTGGATTATCTCTGTGGTTTTTATTTTTTGTGCTATAAACAAGCAAAAAAACCTGACAATTTTGAAAAAAAATAAATAAATTTATTTTTGCTATAATAAATATCCAAAAAATAAAATACAAAATAAATGATTTTTTCATCAGTTTAGGCCAATATGTATTCTTCATATTTTTGGTAAAAAACAAACAAAAAATTAAAAAAATCACAATAAGTGTGTATTGATTGGTTTGCACAAAAGTTATAGCATCTAAAAAATAGGGGATATATTTATAACATTTTTATTATTTTTTTTTACTAGTATGGCGGTGATCAGCTATTTTTAGCGGGACTGTGACATTGCAGCAGACATAGACACTTTTGACATTCTTTTGGGACCAAAAGAAAAAAGATAAAAATATCCACTGATTACTGTATAAATGACACTGGCAGGGAAGGGGTTAAAACTAGGGGCGATCAAGGGGTTAAGTGTTCCCTAGGAAGGTGGTTCTAATTGTGGAGGGAGTGTGCTGACTGGGAGTAGAGAGATCGCTGATCATTAGGAACAGTAGATCTCTCTCTACCCTGTCAGAGCAGGGATCTGTTTGTTTACTTTGACAGATCCCCGTGAAGGCTCTCTGTAGAGCAATCGCAGGTGGCCGGCAGACATCACAGCCGCTGGCCACGCACGTCAACTCTGGCATCGCGCTGCTGGCATCTGCTATTGCTCTTAAAGCGGCCAATGTACACCTAAGGCGATTTGCACAGCCGAGCCAACCTGCCGCAGATAACGGTGGCTGTTTGGCAAGCGGTTAAGAAGTCATACATATAGGAAACCCACCGCTGGGAAAATTATCCTTCAACAAACAGTTTTTATGCAAAACCTCTGGTACAGTTCATCAGTACTAAGTTAATTTCAAGAATGCGGCTAATAAATTAAAACTCTACCTTCTTGAGGGGGGGTTAATCAAAATCTTGCCTTCGCAAAGCTTTCAACAGAACCATGCCACAATCATGGTCGCATTTGCTTTTTGGACCACACCCCCAAATCGTTGCACGTTATTACATCTTATAGCACACAAAATGATACTATCAGGAGGTACATTCAGAAGTACTGGCATCTCCTGACTTCAGCCCCCAACATAGCTAGACTCATTCCCTCACAACCTCAGATAACTTTTAGAAGGGCCTTATCCCTCTGTGACAGATTGGTGTTCAGCAATTTTTCATCTAAGGGTGAATCCACAAATGTACCCAGACGTTTAGGTACATTCCCTTGTGGAACATGTAATTATTGCAAATACATCTGCCCCAAACGCACTCCTCTCCTCCTTAATGGATGAATATTTAATCCTAAATAATTTGTGGATTGTCAATCTTTTGCAATTATTTACATTATAATATGCCCATGTGGCTCCTACTACATTGACAAATCTCTATGTATCGCTACCCCTGGTGGAGCCGCTTAATGTATATTTGGTTCTGTACTCTGCCTCTCAACTCCAAGAACAGCCCCAACCCCTCTGGCACACCTACTCAGCAATATTAGTGTGGAACACAGCTATCATGTACCTGGTGGAGACTGGAATGTGATGGAGGCCTCCCTTGCATCTACACTCCTGAAGGTGGGAACAGAAAGTGTAAAGGCAAGGAGTGGCAAAAGTGCTGGGTAGCTGGCTGGTGATGTCCCCTCTGTAGGTGGGTAGAGCTGGCAGTCACGGTCCTTGGAGCAGGAAGTAGCAGCAGCCCGGCACCAGAGCATGGACAGGAGCGGAACCAGGAGAAGAGCAGTGGTCAGCAACAACCAGGCAGCAGGGTACCAAATCAGCAGGCGAAGCAAGTCCAGAAGGAAGGCCAAGGTTGGGTAACAGCCGGGCAATGAGGTACCAAGTCAGTATGCAGATTAGGTCCAATAAACAAGCCAAAGTCAGGACACCAGGTAACAGAGTAAAGGAGTAAGCAGAGGTGAAGTCCAAAGGCAAGCCGGGTCATACACGAACAAACAGGAACAGCGGATCAGGTCTTGGTGGGTCAGAAAGGAGCTGGAGATCATCCAGCACCGTTTACCGCGACAGAGCAGTCTAAATAGGCCACTGAGCGCCAAGTGCTAATTCGCACTCGCACATATCCGTGCGCGATGAACTGCCCTTGCAGGCATTATGTTTGTCCTTTGCTTATGAATATTAGCATGAGTGCAATGTGTACGAGCATGAGCAGGCATCCGCATTGGCCTTTTAGTGGTGGAGAGGAAACACAACTGTGATAAACCAGAAGGTATGTTTACTGAGACAAATGTGACACAAAAAGATATATATTCAGTATAAAACATGTACGTCAGATGAAAATCTTAGTTTAAATTATGGATTACTATTAGGCCCCTTTCACACTGGGGTGGGAGGAGCGTCGGCAGTAAAGCGCTGCTATTTTTAGCGGCGCTTTACAGTCGGATTTGTAGCGCTATTTTACCCCTGATAGCGGCTGGGAAAGGGTTAAAAAACACTGCAAAGAACCTCTGCAGAGGCGCTTTGCTGGCGGTATATCCGCATGACCCATTGCTTTCAATGGGCAAGAGCGGTAAAAGACCCGTGTATACACCGCTCCAAAGATGCTATTAGCAGGACTTTTTTTATCGTTCTGCTAGCGCACTGCTTTAGTGTGAAAGTCCTGGGGGCTTTCACATTGTAGAGACAGCAGCGACTGTTTCAGGTCGGTTTGCAGGCCTTATTTATAGCGCTGTAGTGCCTGCAAGACAACCCAGTGTGAAAGGGGTCTTAATGATTCAGGGAAACATAGTGTAGTTAACACAACAGAACCTCAGCTCAGACTATTGATACCTATGTGAACAGGTAGTAGAGAGGCAAAATACTGACCCTTTTAAGCTGCGTCAAACCTCTCCTCCCTGTACCTCAACCCACATCCCCACAACAAGGAAAATAACAAACATTTAGTAAGATCGATTCTAACCCTGGCTTGATTGGCTCCTTCTAAACAGAGGCCAGCTACCTGAAGGATCATCTTTATCAGGCAACAAAAGTCTGTTGAGAAAAAAGGGGGTTAACAGTAACTCTGAGGAAAAAGATGGATCTTGTGGTCTTCAGCTAGCACTTTAAGAAAACTGTAATCCTGAATGGTAGAGCAAAGCAGCTGAGCTGATGTGAACTTAGCCAGAAGAGAATGTTGGATCTTCCTGTGTAAGCTATATTATCGTTGTGCCATAGATCTATGGAAAAGGAGTTGCTGCCCACATCCCTAAATCAGATATAAAATAGAACAATTTCCTCTATGGGACTTTAAAAGGTAGAAACTACTTGACAATCAAGATGCATTTGAAAATATATTCATATTTTTATTACAAAAGTTAGAATTGAGGATATAACTTTAAAAGTCAAAATTGGATATATATAATATTACAGGTGAAATGTCAAAAAGAAACATATGTATATACAAACAAAATAACCACCTGACTCTGTCCAGTGTGAAGAACTAGGACCGAGGCTGCCCGACGTGTTTCAATGTTCAAGAAGCAGTAAGCATTCATTCTATAACATATATAGGTAAGCTTTACAGTAAACATGTTAGAATAATAGAATAATCAGGGTCGGCGCTCCCACTAGGCGAACTAGGCAGCTGCCTAGGGCGCACTGCCGCCTAGGGGCGCAGCCACAGCCGCTGGGTCCCCTCAAGAGGACTGGCGGGTGTTGGCTGGTGCGGTGCCGAGTATAGTGGGAGCTGGCTCCCGCAGCTCCATCTGGCTGGCTGCAGAGTCACTCGGCGGCGAGTAGGAAGAGGCAGTTTCCCCCCTCCCCCAGAGCCAACCATACCAATGTCCAGCAGCCATAGGTGTAAGCTCTCTGCCCTCCCCGCCCCGCCTCCCTCCCTGGGTGATGTGCAGCCATTGGAGGAGCAGGGCGAGCGGCATTGTGCACAGAGACAGCCGGATGGACTGGCCATAGGACACACGCTGGTCCTGCAGCACGCCCTGCTTACCCAACCTCTCCGCGGTCGTCAGCCGGAGCCCGGGGGTGGAACCAAACGATCAGCTGATCGGATGGGGGACGAGCTGGAGGAGGTCTCCCGTGCATGAGCTATGACTCGCAGCCTGTAGGAAACCCCATCTCCTAATACTGGGACTTGTGACAAATCGACTGCTGCATGCTGCCATGTGGACGGAGCTGAAAAGAAGTGCCCCAAGGTAAGAACTTGTCAGGTGGTGGGGGAAGTGCTGCTGGGGATGAAGGCTTCCAGTCAGACATTTTTCACTGGTGTGTGACTGAATCCACCTGGCTTCATCCCTCCTCCTGCTTACACCCCCCCCCCTCCTGTCCACCTGGCTCCACACCCCCCTCTTATCCACCTGGCTCCATCCCTCCTCCTGCCTACACCCCCCCCTCCTGTCCACCTGGCTCCACCCCCCCTCTTATCCACCTGGCTCCATCCCTCCTCCTGCCTACACCCCCCCCCCCTCCTGTCCACCTGGCTCCACACCCCCCTCTTATCCACCTGGCTCCATCCCTCCTCCTGCCTACACCCCCCCCCCTCTTGTCCACCTGGCTCCACCCCCCCTCTTATCCACCTGGCTCCATCCCTCCTCCTGCCTACACCCCCCCTCCTGTCCACCTGGCTCCACCCTCCTCTTATCCACCTGGCTCCATCCCTCCTCCTGCCTACACCCCCTCCTGTCCACCTGGCTCCACCCCCCCTCTTATCCACCTGGCTCCATCCCTTCTCCTGCCTACACCCCCCCTCCTGTCCACCTGGCTCCACCCCCCTCTTATCCACCTGGCTCCATCCCTCCACCTGGCTACACCCCCCTCCTATCCACCTGGCTCCATCCCTCTACCTGGCTACACCCCCTCCACCTGGCTACAGCCCCCCTCTTATCTACCTGGCTCATCCCTCCACCTGGCTAAACCCCCCCCCTCCTATCCACCTGGTTCATCCCTCCACCTGCCTACACCCCCCTCCTGTCTACCTGGCTCCAACCTTTCACCTGGCTCCATTCCTCCACCTGCCTACACCCCCCCCCCCCCAGTCAACCTGGCTCCATACCTCCACGTGGCTACACCCCCCCTCCCATCCACCTGGCTCCATCCCTCTACCTGGCTACACCCCCTCCACGTGGCTACACCCCCTCCTCTCTACCTGGCTCCATCCCTCCACCTGCCTACACCCCACTCCTTTCCACCTGGCTCCAACCCTTCACCTGGCTCCATCCCTCCACCTGGCTAAACCCCCCTCCTGTCCACCTGGCTCATCCCTCCACCTGGCTACACCCCCCTCCGGTCCACCTGGCTCATTCCTCCACCTGCCTACACCCCCGCCCCCCCTCCTGTCCACTTGGCTCATCCCTCCACCTGCCTACACCCCCTCCTGTCCACCTGGCTCCATCCCTCTACCTGGCTACACCCCCCTCCTGTCCACCTAGCTCCATCCTTCCACCTGGCTATACCCCCCTCATGTCCACCTGGCTCCAACCCTCCACCTGGCTCCAACCCTCCACCTGCCTACACCCCCCTCCGTCCACCTGGCTCCATCCCTCTACCTGCCTACACCCCCCCTCCTGTCCACCTCGCTCTATCCCTCTACCTGGCTACACCCCCCTCCTGTCCACCTGGCTCCATCCCTCCACCTGTCTACACACCCCCTCCTGTCAACCTGGCTCCATCCCTCCACCTGTCTACACACCCCCTCCACCTGGCTCCATCCTTCCACCTGGCTACATCCCCTCCTATCCACCTGGCTCCACCCCTCTACCTGGCTACACCCTCTACACTTGGCTACACCCCCCTCTTATCCACCTGGCTCCATCTACCTGGCTACACCCCCTCCACCTGGCTAAACCCCCCCTATCTACCTGGCTCCATCCCTCCATCTGGCTACACCCCCTCCTGTCCACCTGGCTCCATCCCTTCACCTGGATACACCCCCCACTCCTGTCCACCTGGCTCCATCCTCCCTCCACCTGGCTGCCCACTCTCCTGTCCACCTGGCTATAGCCTTCCTCCACCTGGCTGCACCTCCTCTCCTGTCCACCTGGCTCCATTCCTTCACCTGTCTGCACACCCCCTCCTATCCACCTGGCTCCACCCCTCTACCTGTGTGCGTGTCCTCCTGTGTGCATGTCCTCCTGTGTGCATGTCCCCCTGTGCTGTGTGTGTGTCCTCCTGTGTGCGTGTCCGTCTGTGCTGTGTGAGTGTCCCCCTGTGTGCATGTCCCCCTGTGTGCATGTCCCCCTGTGTGCATGTCCTCCTGTGTGCATGTCCTGTGCTGTGTGCGATTCCCCCTGTGTGCTGTGTAAGTGTCCTGTGTGCATGTCCTGTGCTGTGTAAGTGTATGTCCTGTGTGCATGTCCCCCTGTGCTGTATGCATGTCCCCCTGTGCTGTGTGCAAGTCCTCCTGTGTGCGTGACCTCCTGTGCTGTGTGCATGTCCCCCTGTGTGCTGTGTAAGTGTCCTGTGTGCATGTCCTGTGCTGTGTAAGTGTGTGTCCTGTGTGCATGTCCCCCTGTGTGCATGTCCCCCTGTGTGCGTGTCCCTCCTGTGTGCGTGTCCGTCTGTGCTGTGTGAGTGTCCCCCTGTGTGCATGTCCCCCTGTGCTGTGTGCATGTGTCCCCCTGTGTGCATGTCCCCCTGTGCTGTGTGCAAGTCCTCCTGTGTACATGTCCCCCTGTGCTGTGTAAGTGTCCTGTGTGCATGTCCTCCTGTGCTGTGTGCATGTCCTCCCGTGTGCATGTCCTGTGCTGTGTGCGATTCCCCCTGTGTGCTGTGTAAGTGTCCTGTGTGCATGTCCTGTGCTGTGTGCATGTCCCCCTGTGCTGTGTGCATGTCCTCCTGTGTGCGTGTCCTCCTGTGCTGTGTGCATGTCCCCCTGTGTGCTGTGTAAGTGTCCTGTGTGCATGTTCTGTGCTGTGTAAGTGTGTGTCCTGTGTGCATGTCCCCCTGTGTGCGTGTCCCCCTGTGTGCGTGTCCTCCTGTGTGCATGTCCCCCTGTGCTGTGTGAGTGTCCCCCTGTGTGCATGTCCCCCTGTGTGCATGTCCCCCTGTGTGCATGTCCTGTGCTGTGTGCGATTCCCCCTGTGTGCTGTGTAAGTGTCCTGTGTGCATGTCCTGTGCTGTGTAAGTGTATGTCCTGTGTGCATGTCCCCCTGTGCTGTATGCATGTCCCCCTGTGCTGTGTGCAAGTCCTCCTGTGTGCGTGACCTCCTGTGCTGTGTGCATGTCCCCCTGTGTGCTGTGTAAGTGTCCTGTGTGCATGTCCTGTGCTGTGTAAGTGTGTGTCCTGTGTGCATGTCCCCCTGTGTGCGTGTCCCTCCTGTGTGCGTGTCCGTCTGTGCTGTGTGAGTGTCCCCCTGTGTGCATGTCCCCCTGTGCTGTGTGCATGTGTCCCCCTGTGTGCATGTCCCCCTGTGCTGTGTGCAAGTCCTCCTGTGTACATGTCCCCCTGTGCTGTGTAAGTGTCCTGTGTGCATGTCCTCCTGTGCTGTGTGCATGTCCTCCCGTGTGTGTGTCCTCCCGTGTGCATGTCCTGTGCTGTGTGCGATTCCCCCTGTGTGCTGTGTAAGTGTCCTGTGTGCATGTCCCCCTGTGCTGTGTGCATGTCCCCCTGTGCTGTGTGCATGTCCTCCTGTGTGCGTGTCCTCCTGTGCTGTGTGCATGTCCCCCTGTGTGCTGTGTAAGTGTCCTGTGTGCATGTTCTGTGCTGTGTAAGTGTGTGTCCTGTGTGCATGTCCCCCTGTGTGCGTGTCCCCCTGTGTGCGTGTCCTCCTGTGTGCGTGTCCTCCTGTGTGCATGTCCTCCTGTGTGCATGTCCCCCTGTGCTGTGTGTGTGTCCTCCTGTGTGCGTGTCCGTCTGTGCTGTGTGAGTGTCCCCCTGTGTGCATGTCCCCCTGTGCTGTGTGCGTGTCCCCGTGTGCATGTCCCCCTGTGCTGTGTGCATGTGTCCCCCTGTGTGCATGTCCCTCCTGTGTGCATGTCCCCCTGTGCTGTGTGCATGTCCTCCTGTGTACATGTCCCCCTGTGCTGTGTAAGTGTCCTGTGTGCATGTCCCCCTGTGCTGTGTAAGTGTCCTGTGTGCATGTCCCCCTGTGCTGTGTAAGTGTCCTGTGTGCATGTCCTCCTGTGCTGTGTGAATGTCCCCCTGTGCTGTGTGCATGTCCCCCTGTGCTGTGTGCATGTCCCCCTGTGCTGTGTGCATGTCCCCCTGTGCTGTGTGCATGTCCCCCTGTGTGCATGTCCCCCTGTGTGCATGTCCTGTGTGCATGTCCCTCTGTGTGCATGTCCTCCTGTGCTGTGTAAGTGTGTGTCCTGTGTGCGTGTCCCCCTGTGTGCGTGTCCCCCTGTGTGCGTGTCCCCCTGTGTGCATGTCCTCCTGTCTGCATGTCCTCCTGTGTGCATGTCCTCCTGTGCTGTGTGCGTGTCCTCCTGTGTGCGTGTCCCTCCTGTGTGCGTGTCCGCCTGTGCTGTGTGAGTGTCCCTGTGTGCGTGTCCCCGTGTGCATGTCCCCCAGGGCTGGACTGGGACAGAAATTTGGCCCTGGAGTTCACCCAGACTGGCCCACTTTATTTTTGCAAGCATGCACCAAAACATTATATAAAACTATATGCAATTGCTGAATATGGATACTTAATGAGTTTGGGATGGATCTGAGGGAAGCGGTGCGGCCTTTGTATGGGGAATCAGAGCGGCCGGGGGGAAATTGCCCCCTTGCCCCTGGTAGGGTGATCACATTCCCAGACTGCCATTCAGGGACAATTTTGCCAAGGACCAGGGGGGATGTAGTCTCAGGGTTCACAGGGAATTTAGTGATGGGGGTGATTTGTCGGATGAATGGCTGGTTCTAGCACTGGAAACATCTGGACAACATTCTTAATATGGTGTCAGGATGATCAAATCTAATTATTTCTATTACTACATTGTACTATATAATTGCAGTGTGTCATTTGCCACCGTTGCTTGCCACCAGATGCAGCGTGTCACATGCGACTGTCAAAGAGAGAGGGGGAGAGAGGGAAAGAGAGGGGGAGAGATGAAGAGAGAAAGAGAGGGTGGAGAAAGAGAAGGGGCAGAGAGAGAGAGAAGGGGGAGATAGAGAGAGGGGCAGAGAGAAGGGGACAAAGAAAGAATGGGGCAGAGAGAGAAGGGGCAGAGAGAGAAGGGGCAGAGAGAGAAGGGGCAAAGAGAGAAGGGGTAGAGAGAGAGAGGGGGCAAAGGGAGAAGGGGCAGGGAGAGAAAGAGAGGCAGAGAGAGAAGGGGGCAGAGAGAGAGGGGCAAAGATAGAAGGGGGCAGAGAGAGATAAGGGGCAGAGAGGCAGAGAGAGAGGGGGAGAGAGAAGGGGGCAGAGAGAGCGAGAAGGGGCAGAGAGAGAGGGGGGGAGAGAGAAGGGGGCAGAGAGAGAGCAAGAAGGAGGCAGAGAGAGAGGGGGGGGAAGAGAGAAGGTGGCAGAGAGAGAGCGAGAAGGGGACAGAGAGAAGGGGGCAGAGAGAAAGAGAGAGGGGGGCAGAGAGAGAGGTAGAGAGAAGGGGGCAGAGAGGCAGAGAGAGAGAGAACATGGCAGAGAGATAATGGGGCAGAGAGAGGCAGAAAGAGAAGGGGCAAAGAGAGAAGGGGGTAGAGAGAGGGACAGAGAGAGAACGGGGCGCAGAGAGAGAGGCAGAGAGAGAAGGGTCAAAGAGAGAAGGGGCAGAGAGAGAGAGAGGCAGAGAGAGAAGGGGCAGAGAGAGAGGGGCAGAGAGAATAGGGGGTAGAGAGAAGGGGGCAGAGAGGCAGAGAGAGAGCGAGAAGGGGGCAGAGAGAGAAAGGGGGGAGAGAGAAAGGGGCAGAGATAGAGAGAGAAGGGGCAGAGAGAGAGAGAGGGGGAGAGAGAAGAGGGCAGAGATGCAGAGAGAGAGAAGGGGCAGAGAGAGGCAGAGCGAGAGAAGGGGCAGAGAGAGAGAAGGGGGCAGAGAGGCAGAGAGAGAGAAGGGGGCAGAGAGAGAAGGGGCAGAGAGAGAGGTTGGAGCAGAGCGAGAGAAGCAGAGAGAGAAGGGGCAGAGAGAGAGGTTGGAGCAGAGCGAGAGAAGCAGAGAGAGAAGGGGGCAAAGAGGCAGAGAGAGAATGGGCAGAGAGAGAGAGGGGGGTAGAGAGAGAGAGAGAGGGGGACAGAGAGTGAGAAGGTGGCAGAGAGAGAACGGGGCAGAGAGAGGAGGGAGAGAGGGGTCTGGTTCTGGTCAATGCTCAGCTCACTCACTTGAATGGTGGCTGTCGGCTGCTTGTTTAATCTTCCTGCCCCTTTTGCTCTTCATAGATGCAACGCATGGGAAGGTAGAGAGGGGCGGGAGAAGTAGTGTGTGTCACAAGCTGGCTGAGGAGCAGTATGCAAATCCCCTCCTCTAGGGCTTCTGCACCAAGCCGTCTGTCACCCGCTGCCCACACACTGACATCAGGGATGATCCGGAGGATGGAGCAGCAGTGGTCGTCGGAGGACTTCCCCGCCCACCAACGTGACCTTTCAATAACCTATCGCAGCAAAGGAAGTGCTCTGTGCTACAGGTGGTGGGCGAGCCCGCAGTGAAACACTAAAGCACTCAGCAAGCTCCCACCATCCCGGCCCAGTCCACCCCTGAATTGCTGCCTCGGCCGCATAGTAGAGCCCGCAGTACAGCAGTGCTCAAATTAATGGCTGCACAGGCAGTGCATACATTATTTTGACAGGCTGTCTGTCACTGAAACAGGCCCACTGAGCCATCGGCCCACCGGGAAACTCCCGGTAGTCCCGATGGCCAGTACATGCCTGATGTCCCCCTGTGCTGTGTGCATGTGTCCCCCTGTGTGCATGCCCCTCCTGTGTGCATGTCCCCCTGTGCTGTGTGCATGTCCCCCTGTGTGCGTGTCCTCCCGTGTGCATGTCCTCCTGTGTGCGATTCCCCCTGTGTGCTGTGTAAGTGTCCTGTGTGCATGTCCTGTGCTGTGTAAGTGTGTGTCCTGTGTGTGTGTCCTCCTGTGTGCGTGTCCCCCTGTGCTGTGTGCATGTCCCCCTGTGTGCTGTGTAAGTGTGCTGTGTAAGTGTCCTGTGCTGTGTAAGTGTGTGTCCTGTGTGCATGTCCCCCTGTGTGCGTGTCCTGTGTGCATGTCCTCCTGTGCTGTGTGCATGTCCTCCTGTATGCGTGTCCCTCCTGTGTGCGTGTCCGTCTGTGCTGTGTGAGTGTCCCCCTGTGTGCATGTCCCCCTGTGCTGTGTGCGTGTCCCCCTGTGCTATGTGCATGTGTCCCCCTGTGTGCATGTCCCTCCTGTGTGCATATCCCCCTGTGCTGTGTGCACGTCCTCCTGTGTACATGTCCCCCTGTGCTGTGTAAGTGTCCTGTGTGCGTGTCCCCCTGTGTGCATGTCCCCCTGTGCTGTGTAAGTGTCCTGTGTGCATGTCCTCCTGTGCTGTGTGTGTCCCCCTGTGTGCATGTCCCCCTGTGCTGTGTGCATGTCCCCCTGTGCTGTGTGCATGTCCTGTGTGCATGTCCCCCTGTGCTGTGTGCATGTCCTGTTTGCATGTCCCCCTGTGCTGTGTGCATGTCCCCCTGTGCTGTGTGCATGTGTCCCCCTGTGTGCATGTCCCCCTGTGCTGTGTGCATGTGTCCCCCTGTGTGCATGTCCCTCCTGTGTGCATGTCCCCCTGTGCTGTGTGCACGTCCTCCTGTGTACATGTCCCCCTGTGCTGTGTAAGTGTCCTGTGTGTATGTCCTCCTGTGCTGTGTGTGTCCCCCTGTGTGCATGTCCCCCTGTGCTGTGTGCATGTCCCCCTGTGCTGTATGCATGCCCCCCTGTGCTGTATGCATGCCCCCCTGTGCTGTGTGCATGTCCTGTGTGCATGTCCCCCTGTGCTGTGTGCATGTCCCCCTGTGCTGTGTGCATGTCCCCCTGTGTGCATGTCCCCCTGTGTGCTGTGTGCATGTCCTGTGTGCATGTCCCCCTGTGTGCTGTGTAAGTGTCCTGTGTGCATTCTCCCTCCAGTGTCCCCCCCTGTGTGTGTGCGTTCTCCCTCTGGTGTCCCCCTGTGTGTATGTTCTCTCTCTAGTGTCTCCCTGTGCAGGTTTGGCTTGAGTGTGGAGACCAAGGGGGCCCCATGATCTTCTGTTGCCCGGGGGCCCCATGAGTTGTCAGTCCGCCCCTGCGGCTCACTGTATATCAGGCGGAGTTCAGGAAATAAAAAGGAGAAGTATCTATATACTGAACTACGTGTCAGTGTCTGACTTCAAGAGTGTGCACACTTTTATATTAAGACCCCATTCACACCTGAGCGTTTTGTAGCTTGAAGCCTAAAGCTACAAAACGCTGGAGGGGAAAAAATGTATTATTCTCAATGGAGATGGTTCACATCTCCACTCCTTGTCTGAAGCCGAACGCCTGAAGCTCAAACAAGTTCCGGACCCTTTTTTGCTGCTCGAATTGAGCAGATTTGGGCGTTTTTCTTCTTTTAACATTGGTGACCTTTTGCCCTGCCGTGAATCGCGGTAAAAAACGCAGCGAATCGCGGTAAAAAAATGTCACGAATCGCGGTAAATACAGCCGCAAAATCACACGATTTGCTGCTTGAAAACGCTATGCTCAGGTGTGAATGCAACCTAAGGATTAATTTGGCCAGGGGGTCAGAAACAATACCGAGCTTTTCTAGTTCGGGTCCAAAACAGGTCAACCCCGTAGAGGGGAGCCAATAAAGGGGGACTGGGGGAGGAAATTTTCCAGGCCTAGAAACGAGGTCATATACAGAGGGCGCCCTAATCAAAAAAAACAGCCCAGAGCTATCATCATTGAGACAAAGGACCCCTCAAAATTCTCAGGTCTAAGAAAGAGAGAGGGGAAAAAGAAAGATGGTAGTAAGCCTGTTTGTTACAAAGCGTGCGCAACAGTTATAGTAAAACTATTTATATTAATATCAAGAGAGAGAGTAACATATAGAAAGCAGGTGTGGATCAAAGAATGCTTGGTCTGCACGGTGCTGTGAGCAGCGTAGGACTGAACATCCACGTGTCCGCCTTATAATCAGCTGTATCTCTCACAGCTGTGAATAGGAGGGAAAAAGGGTGGTGGTGCCCTTCCAGTCCCCAGCGTGCAGACCTTCCCCCCCAGAGCATCATCTTGTCAAGACTTGATGAGCTGTGGAGCACTGCTCAGACACAGTGTCATGATGTCACCCGCCAGAGTATGTAATGCCCAGGTGAATGGTGTCCACGTCGGCTGCCCACGGCACATAACAGGTGCCATGGCAACGAGAAAAAACACTTGGCCAGGTATACCCAGAAAGACAGAGGCCAACCAAAACAAGGGGGGGAGACGCAAGTGGCCCCCATGCGCCGAGTGACCAAGAGATGGGACTAGTACATCCTACCCCCAGTGGCTGGATTTACATTGACAGGCAGCAGAGATTAACTCTGAAGATCACAGAAAAGAGCCAGAGAACAAGCATACAGATAGATAAATTATATATGTCAGAGAAACTATAGAGGGGAATCAAAAAGGAGGAAAACAGAGCCGATGAATTATGATCCAAACATATGCAGTATTTAAACAAACCTACATTAGACGATTGCAAAGAAATAAATATCATAAATATGTATCATTCATACTTAAAGCTTAGTATAATGACAAATAGTATACCAAAACATAGAGGACCGTTAGAAGGCCAGACTCGTGTCATTGGGATCCCATATGGATTCCCCTGACATGAAAAAAGGCCTGAATGAAATAGATTCATTCAGGCCTGGGGGTCTAGTTGTGTTTAGGCGAAAGATACATCTTTGTTCGTATTGCAAGAGGATCTTATTCCAGTTGCCTCCACGCATACCCAAATGTACACGATCTGGAATCAAAAAAGATATCTTTTGAAAATTACCATTATGTATGGCCGAAACAACATGTCTAGCAAGGGGTAGTCTTGGGTTACAGGATTTCATGGATGCTATGTGTCGGTACGCTTGCTTCCAAAATTCAAGGCTTGTCTTGCGAACATAGAAACACGCATAATCACATGACAAGAGATATACAACTGCAGAAGTTCGACAATTTGCATAGTGGTTTGGTAGATACTTTTTACCATTAGGCAATCTTATATTTTTAGCAGTGTTCATAAACTGGCAGTAGCTACAACCCCCACACCTTAAAGGCCATGGATGTTTTCAGGGATCTCTCTTTCCTCCTCCTCCTAAGTATTCACTTGTGACTAGTTGATCTTTTAGCAATTTATCCCGTTTGATTGTGAATGAGGTATTATCTGATACGAATGGGCCAATAGTTGGATCAAGTTTCAGCACATGCCAGTATTTTTCAATGATGTTCTTAAAGGTCTTGTGTTGATTTTAAAATTTGGTAATGATCCATATCTGATTGGTCTTATTTTTCGCAGACATGGGATTATAAATAAGCTCATGTCTCGTTCTTAAACAGGCTAAAAATATTTCAAACAGAAGGAACCAAGGGATACTGAGTTATCATCCATATTTTTCAATCTTAAAAAATGTTAGAGAAGAAATCTTCCTATCATTGGCACATATATTCTTTCCAACAATATATTAAAAACTATATGAACCCCTTCAGTTTACATATTCAAATCTTTCCTACTTTGGAAAATATGAGTATGACCTTCAAAAATGATTGGGAGGAAAATCTCTCTGCTGGTATGATGTCTCTACTCAAAGATAAGTATCAGAGAAAACTCAGGGAAGTCGATAAGAAATTAGAGTCCATATTTAAACAATTGCCAGTTTTCAAAAAACATGCATAATTCGAACAGTATGATAAAGATCTTAATCAACATCTAGAACAGTTCAATAGGGTAATCTTGATTAAAAAATAAAATACATTTTATAGAGGTAAAAATGCATTTCAGGAAAGCAAAGCATATATCTGGAAGAATACTCCAAAAAATAAAATTAAAACACAACCAAATATTAAAACTAATTTGGGGCTATCCGATGCCTCATCCATGTCCTCTTGCTCTTCCAAAGGGTCACCGAAACACAAGCAATCACAAAAATCCAAAAGGAATTCACAAGGAAACAGATCACACGAGAAGTCAACAAAAAAACGCATCACTGAATCACTCACCGGGTTGGGATCGCACAGCCCTTACTTGGTGTCAGGTAACATAGCTGGGGTTGGTTCTTCTTTTTCTCACTTAGACACTAACACTCTTCTTCCTAGACTAATGGTATCAGGCAACATGGCACAGCCACTCAATATAACACAGGACAATTTTTTGTCAAACCGATCGACAGTTGAGACATGACCAATCAAGGATCACATCAACACGAGTTACCTACCCAACCACAATCAACAATTCCAACAACCTTAATGTGATTAATCTTTCCCCCATAACCTTAGTGAATCAGAAACATGAGTACTGGCACGTGGTTTGAGTTTTTGTCAGGACATGGAGAAAGTTTGAGGTGACCAAAGATATTCAACTCTTTGCACAAAAACTCATCCTTAAACAAATGTATTCTAAAGATGTACCAAAACAACCTAGATTTAAATCCCAAGAACTCACTGCTCTAGACAATCTAATTTAATTACTGAAGGAAAATGATCCCACGGATATGATAGATCGGATCGACTTTGAGCATTTGCTCAGACGCTTCAATCAATTAGAATTACCCACTACGTCCTTACAGACATTTAAAAAGAAATCAGACAAATTTCCCAGCCTTAATACCAACTCAAATGTGTTAGCCTTTGTCAAGTTGACATGTAATGAAATTTGTAAAATCAATACCTTTAATGATAGGCAGCACAATCTAGGTGTCGGGTAACGAGAGGCGCTTAAATCATTAGCCTCCAATTCCTCAAATCGCTATCAAACCTTCTGACAAGGGGAAACTATCATAATTATGAACTATGAGCATTAGGAAGAGATCTGTAATAGAATTATATCCAACAAGCTATGGTAGGGTAAAATCTCTTCAGCAAAAATTGACAAATTATATCAGGAATTGCTGCCTACATACACTTCAAATCAGAATGAGATTATATAAGAATTGCATTACCCTGTACCCCAACTTTTTACGCTTTACCTAAACTACATAAGAGTATACACTGGCCTTCAGGCAGGCCCATCATATCTGATAACGGCTCGCTGACAGACATTCATAGACGGTCACTTACGCCCACATGTGTTAAATTGACCAAGCTATGTAAAAGATACCATGCATCTATTACAAATTATTGATGGCCTATGCGTCCCACAAGCATCAATCCTTGTGGCGCTGGACTTTAAGGCGCTATACAGCTCAATGCCACATGACAAAGGGCTGACATGCATCAAGCATGTCATCTCACAAAATAGTCATTTTCAGAAAAAAAATAAAAAATTGATAGATGCTTTGGATTACATACTCCATCATAATCACTTCACTTTCAATGGTGCACATTTCTTCCAGGTACAGGGGGTAGCGATAAGGACAGCTTGTGCTAACCTGTACCTGGGGGAATGGGAGCTGATGCTCACTCAATCTGAACACATGCGCACATATATTGAAAATTTAATCATATTGTATTTTTACATTGATATTCTATTTGTGTGGGCTGGACCCTCTGATGAGCTACAAAGTTTTCTCTGTGAATTGAATATCAATATATTCAATTTGACCTTTACCATGGCCTACAGCCATAGCTCCATCGTCTTTTGGATGTAACAATCCACAAGGATCAAGATGGTTTGCTAACCAGCTCCCTTTACCAGAAATCCACAGCCAGGAACTCTATACTGCATGCAAGTAGCTTCCACCCCAAACCTTTAATCTCCTCGATTCCCTACAGTCGATACCTATGGGTCAGAAGAAACAACATTTTCAAAAAAGAAGCTGACTCATTAAAAGAAAGGCTACTGGCACGAGGATACTCCGTCGCGTGCCTAAAATAATCCTTCCAAAGTGCCTGTTTAAGAATGAGACATGAGCTTATTTATAATCCCATGTCTGCGAAAAATAAGAACAATCCGATACGGATCATTACCAAATTTTCAAATCAACACAAGACCTTTAAGAATATCATTGAAAATTACTGGCATGTGCTGAAACTTGATCCAACTATTGGACCATTCGTATCAAATAATTCCTCAATCACATTCAAACGGGCTAAATCTCTAAGGGTCTTTTCACACGGGGCAGATCAGTGCTGATCCGCCCGTGGATATCCGCTTGCTCAGCAGGGATCGCCAGAGCAATCTGTCACGTACCTAGTGGTGAGCCCGGAATGCAGGAGACCTCTCTTGCGTCCCCGACTCACGGCCCCTGATGATAGTGACAGGAGGCACGGGAGTCAAAGGTAGCACGAGTGCCTGGCAGGATCAACAGCCAGTGGATGGATCAGGCTGACTTCAGGAACTGTAGCTGGACAAGCAGGCCCCAGTGGCAGCGGACAGGAACCAGTAGACAGCAGGAGACTAACAGGAACAGGTGGGTCACTCAGGGGCAGGCAAGCAGAAGAGTCAGGCAAGCCGGGTCAAACCAAACAGTCAGTAAAGGAACAGATGCAGCAGGCAGAGGCAGGAACGTGGAACAGGCCGGGTCGGTAACGGATGAGCACGGATGGACCAGAGGATGAGAGAGGTGCAGAGTCGTGGACAAGCCGGAGGTCAGAGGCAGACAGAAGGCAGGGAAGGTCACAGGTCAGGCCGGGTCAATACACAACAGATCAGATTCAGGTAGTAGTCTCAGGAACGCTGTAGATCAAGCAGCAAGATCTGAAGGGAGAACTGGGTTTAAATAGCCCGCCTGGCGCCGGTAACCGTGTGCGCGCACCCGCGCACCAGGCATCCGCAGGCGCGCACAGACAGGTGACGGACCACTGTCCCCAGCCAGCCTTTCCTGACACAATCTCCACTGAGCAGGAAGATGACAGGTCTGTCTCTGCACACTGCGCAGGTATGGACCTGTCACAGCGCCACTCTCCCCTACGGGAGATCGGGTGATGACGGGCCGCAGTGTCCGTCGTCACCCGATCTGATGACGGATGGAAAAATAGCTTTTTCCTCCGTCACACTTTTTCAGAACGGATGTCAGCGGACATGTCACCACTGACATCCGACGCTCCATAGAGCTCTATGGAGCATCCGTTCAGGTCCGCCTGAAAAACTGACAGGCGGACCTGAACGGATCGTAAATGTGAAAGGGGCCTAAGAGATTAGCTAGTCACGAGTGAATACTTGGGAGGAGGAGGAAAGAGAGATCTTTGCAAACGTCCAGGGACTTTCATGTGTGGGGGTTCTAGCTACTGCCAGTTTATGAACACTGCTAAAAATATAGATTGCAAATAATGGAATGCAGCGCTAGGTTTTACACAAAATGACCCTGTGCATGAACAACATATATAAAAAATACAAATGCAAATTATTAATATAGATGTGCAGTGTAACCAAAGACATAAATGGCATATGTTCAATAAAGTGCAACTGTGCAGTGCTATGTACACCCAGAAACAGTGCACAAAATATTACAAAAATATTGGTGCAATTCTATACGACTAAGTACAATAAAGCCAAAGTCACACACAAACATGCTAAAAAACAATATGAATGAAAGCGATTGATTAATAACAAAAGTTAATATAATGCTGGAATTCTATAAAGTGACTTCAAGTGCAACGTGAAACGTAGATCGGGTGCTCAACACTGTGATTCTCATCACCTCATTAAGATAAAAGGGTTACCAGAAAGCCTGCGACCTCCCTTATTCAGGGGGGGTTAAACAGCGCTTTTAGTGGAGTCAAAGGTTTGCTGATGGAAAGCTCTGGCGTTTCCCTCTGGTTGTGTATCAGCCTTTTCAATAGATTCAATCGAGCCTTTTTTGGAAGGTTTCACGTCTGGGGCATCCAGATGGGATCCCAATGACGCAAGTCTGACCTTCTAACAGGCTGGTACGCTATGTTCCTTTTGAAGAATAAAAACTATTTGTCATTATACTAAGCTTTAAGTAGGAATGATACATATTAATGATATTTATTTCTTTACAATGTGTTATCTGATGCAATTGTCTAATGTGGGTTTGTTTAAATACTGCATGTGTTTGGATCATAATTCATCAGCTCAGTGTTTTCCTCCTTTTTGATTCCCCTCTATAGTTTCTCTGACCTATACAATTTATCTAACTTTATTCTTGATCTCTGGCTCTTTTCTGTGATCTTCAGGATTAATCTCCGCTGCCTGTCATTGTAAATCCAGCCCCTGGAGGTAGGACATACTAGGCCCATCTCTTGATCACTCACTCGGCGCATGGGTGCCACCTGAGTCTTCTCCCCTTGATGTGGTTGGCCTCTGTCTTTCTGGGCATACCTGACCGAGTGTTTTTTTCTCATTGCCATGGCGCCCTATATGCACCGCGGGCTGCCGACACGGACACCAGTCACCTGGGCATTACGTCCCAGCCCCTCTCCAATGGGCAGGTGACATCAGGACAGGTGATGTCATGACGCTGTCTCCGAGCAGTGCTCCACACCTTGTCAAGTCTTGATGAGATGACGCTCTGGGGGGAGGGTCTGCATGCCGGGGACTCCAGCCCTTTCTCCTTCCTATTCCCAGCTGTAGCAGGATATGCCTTATATATAGGCGGACACCTGGATATTCAGTCCTACGCTGCTCACAGCAATGAGCAGACCAAGCATTCTTTGATCCAGACCACCGGCTTTCTATATGTTAAATTTGCAAGTGATTTTGTTTTTTCAATTAACAATTTTTTATTGATCTTAAAAACAGATATAAGGACAAAGAGTTGGCATTGGGATATACAGACTTTAGTGTAGTCGTTGAAGAGCTAATGTGAGATAACAGTAAACAAAAGTGCAAACAACAGGGAGTCATTCCTGACTGCACAATTATTAGCTATCAAATAGTGTCCTTTATACTCTTCGGTAAGATCTAGACAAAAGAAGAGAGAGAGAGAAAGTGGTAGACAGAGGACGGGGGGGGGAGAGATGGTAAGGCTCATCCATCAGCCCAGGGCGGATCCTCTTGCCTGTGCCAGTCCTCCCAGACTCGATCGTGTACCAGTTTGTCCTGCAATCTAGCTGTAATTTTTTACATCAGCTCTATGTCTTTTATTCTAGTTTACAGGTCTGTTTGGGAGGGTGGAGAAGTTCTTTTTCAATGTAGGGCAACCAGACACCTCGCAGCTGTCAAGACATGTCTAAGAAGTTTTTTTGAGTGTTTGGGGATCTGTAGGCGTGATACTCCTAGGAAGAATAATTTCGGGGTCCTGGGCACCTGCACCCCCAGGAGACGGGACAGTAGGGACTGTACCTCTGTCCAGAAAGCTACTATCTTAGTGCATGTCCCGAAGATATGATATAGGGTTCCCCTGTCTCCCCGACAACGCCAACATCTGTTTGAGCTGGAGGGATAAATAGCATGGAGAACATCTGGAGTCAGGTACCAAAGGTAGAGGATTTTATAGGCGTTTTCTTTATAGAGCGTGCAAAAAGAGCTCTTTGCTGCCTGAGACCAGATCATCTGCCATGTCGCCACTGGAATCTCCTCTCCCAGTATCTTTTCCCAGCGAAGCATGTACTTGTGTTTACCCTGGGTAGGGAAGGCGTAAGAGTTCAGCAACCGATATATATCTGATATTAAACCGCAATGTGTGGATAGCTCCAGCATTAGACTCTCAAATGGCGTTGGTTTGGAGAATTGGAGGTTCGGGGAAAATGACTGGGCATAGTGTCTTATTTACAAGTAGCCGTAGAACTCCTGACGAGGTATATCAATTTTTTTTTGGAGTTCAGTGAGGGAGAGCATCCTGTGCGTGCAAGGATGTACTAAATGGCCAAAGCTGAACAGGTTCCGTGTCGCCCAGCGCAAAGACATCTGGTGGGTGAGACCTGCAGGCATCCTGGGGTTGTAGAGAAAAGAGGCTAAAAGGGATCTCTCTGAGCTTAGAGAAGGGGTTCAGAATAATTTGCGCCAGAGTGACTTAAGATCAAGCATGGGACCCAAAAGCTGGGCCGAGTTCACCTCCACGTTTGGGTTCCAGAGCAGGCTGTTTGGGTGTGTGGGTGCTAGCCATATCTTTTCAATTTCTGTCCATCTATTGTATGATCATTGGGGAAACCAGGAGGTCAAGGCGTGCAGCTGGCCTGCTTGATAGTATTTAATTAGATCGGGAAACGCCAGCCCGCCGTCAGAGCGGGACGCTGTCAAGACTGAGCGAAGTATTCTGTGTCTTTTATAGTTCCAGATAAAGCGTATTAAGTCCGCCTGGAGTTTACGCAAATCTGCATATGGAATTGGAATTGGTAATGTTTGGAAGAGTTAAAGGAGTTTGGGAAGGATGGTCATCTTAATAGAGGCCACCCTCCCCAATAGGGAGATGTGGTGAACCTTCCATTTCTGCAGGAGGTCCCTTATGGACCGGAACAGAGGAGGAAAGTTGGCTCGGAATAGGGTGGCGTAGGTCGGGGTGATCTGGACCCCAAGTATTTTAGGGCTGTCATCTTCCAGTGGTAAGGGAAACACTGCTGCAGGTGTTGTACCTCTGCAGCTGGGATGTTAATAGGGAGGGCTTCTGATTTAGTCGCCTTTATTTTGCAACCGGAGATTTGGGATTTGTACAGATCAAGCTCAGCGTGTAGATTGGGGAGTGAGGTTCTGGGTTGGGTCAGGGTGAGTATGATGTCGTCAGCGAAAAGTGTTAATTTAAACTCCCTTCCCCGCACTGGAACTCCATGAATATCTGGGTTGCTACGAATGTACACTGCCATGGGCTCGACACACAGCGCAAACAGTAGTGGCGAAAGCGGTCACCCCTGGCGCGCTCCATTCGCTATTGAGAAAGCGGCCGTAAGGCAAAGGGGGTCTTCACCTGAGATGTGGGGTTAGTGTATAGGTGCCGGATGGTTTGTAGGAAGGGACCCTGGAACCCCATGTGTTTCAGTGTGGCAAACAGGAAAGGCCAGCCTAGGCGATCAAACGCCTTTTCTGCGTCCAGCCCGAGGGCAAGGGTTTCTAGTCTGTCTCTGTTCGCCACATCCACTAGGTCGATAATTCGTCTCGTGTTGTCCCCCGCTAAACGCAGGGGAACAAAGTCCACCTGGTCTTTGTGTATCAGGGAGGGTAATATCAGGTTAAGATGCATTGAAAGGAGCTTAGTGAAAATTTTTAGGTTAGAGTTTAGGAGCGCGATCGGTCTGTAACTAGCACAAAGAGAGGGATCTTTGTCAGGTTTGGGGATCAGCATAAGGAATGATCTTTGCATGTCAGAGGGGATCAGGGTTAGCTTAAGAAAGGCATTAAATAGTTTTCACATATGTGGTAGGAGAATAGGGAGGAATGACTTGTAGTATTCATAGGGTAGGCTATCTGGACCGGGGAATTTACGCGTGGGCAGGGTCTTGATGGTGGCTATTAGCTCTTCTGATGTGATAGGAGCATTAAGGGAAAGAAGATCCGAGGCCTGAATTTAGGAATGTCACTCCGTTCCAAATATTGATGGAAGCGGGCATTCAGGTCAGGGGGGAGGGGGTCATGCGGGATCTCAGGGTCATTATATAGGGCTGTGTAGAATTCCTCAAAGGCGTACACTATATCATGAGGGTGAGAGAGGAGCGTGCCCATTCTGTCTTTTATTTGGTGGGTGGTGGTTGTATGGGCGCGTTCTGACAATTTGCGTGCCAACAGAGAGTGAGCTTTATTTCCTTTGTCATAGTAGATTTGTTTTAGTCTGAGGAGTGCTTTCTCCACCTGGCCCAAAGCGAGATCACGGAGTGTTGTTCGTAAGCATACTATTTTCTTTAGAAGGGAAAGGGACGGAGAGGATTGCAGTTGAAGCTCTAGGGCCCTGAGGTCTCTTTCAGCTTGCGGTTTGGCAGCTTTCGCATCCCTTTTCATAGCTGAGGAAACCACTATACAGCTCCCTCCGAGAACCGCTTTGTGGGCCTGCCATAAATCGGAAGGTGAGATGTCAGGGGTATCATTTTCAGAGAAGTAGTGTTGTAGCATGGATTCCAATTCAGTTTTGGAGGGGCCGTGTTGGAGGAAGAAATTATTCAGCTGCCAATGGAAAGGTTTGTGGGTGGGGATGCCTAAGTCCAGGGGCATAACCGCAGGAGCATGGTCAGACCAGGATATCGGTAGAATCCCGGCGTCCCTGGTAGTGCAGAGGGCAGCGTTGTTGCCGAAAAATAGTCAATGCGGGAGTGCATGCAGTGAGGGGCAGAGAAGAATGTGTACTGTCTGTCCCCAGGATGCAGGGCCCGCTATGAATCAAATAGGGAATAGCGTCTGGTAATATGGCAAAATAATTTTTAGTCCCTAGCGGCTCTGGTTTGTGGGGCCATTGAATTGAGTACATGAGGGTCCAGCACCACTGAGTGAGACAGGTTAAAGTCTCCACCAACTATCAGATATTCATTAGACGTTCTGAACAGTCGCGCAAAGACTTTGGTCAGAAAGTGATTTGGCAAGTTTTGGGGGCATATAAAGTACAGAATGTGACCGCTTGTGTATGCCATAGACCTTGTAGAATAATGTAGTGTCCCCGCGGATCTATAAATGATTCAGAGCACGTAAAGGGGGAGCCCTTCTTAAAGAGAATGGCCACTTCTGCCTGCTTACGAGGGTTGAATGCCTGGTAAACCTGAGGGTACTGCCTAGAAGCAAACGTGAAGGAGTCTCCTTTATTAAAATGCATTTCCTGAAGCAGGACAATGTCCGCCCCAGAATGCCTGAGTTCCCTTAATGTAAGATGTCTTTTTCTGTTCGAGTTTAGGCCATGGACATTCAGTGTCATAATCTTAGCCATGGTCATGGACGTGGGTAAACATAAATATATTCATCTGATCCAGCTGCGAGGATGTTCTGTCATCCCAAAGAGGAGGATGCCCATTCCCGAGGTGGCATCGGGAGTCCGCCGGGAGCGAGTGGAGAGCCAGGGAAGTGGGGGAGAGAGGGATGAGGGGGGACAGAAACAAAGAAAAAAGAGAGAAGCATATAGGTTAAATGCATACCATTCAAAAACAAGCAATGTAACAGCACCCCGAGCAGTTCACACCACCCGGGGCTCATTAAGTTCCAGTAGGTCCTCCCAACCAGAGCCCAAAAGGAGGGCCCAGACCGGGGTGACATAGAGAACTGCATCAATCAACAAATAGATACTACAGTAAAACAACTAGGGAACTTTAGTAGGGTAATCCTATAGGGGGGCCAATAAGCAGGGGAGCTACCACGCTCAAGTCTCCAGTGATAAATGCCCGACGAACAGAACCAACTATGGGCAGGAGGCCTAGGGGAGATTGTAAATAGAGCTGGTGGGTGGGTCGGGGGGGGGTTAAGGACATAAGTGGACTAGTCATAGCCATGGCTATTAGAGAAGAAGGGGCCTACGGCTGTCCGCCATGCTTAGCAGGTCCATGGGGAGAGTCCTGCTCCCTAAAGCGTTTGGTCGGGGGAACCCTCTGCCAGACTGATGGGAGTGGAGGTGGCGTGGCCACTAGATCCCATTCTGGAAAGGCAGGGAACAGGAATCTCCATGGCATCACAGAAATTGTCCAAGTGCTCGGGGTAGCGCATCACCGCCGATTTGCCTTGCTGGTGGGCTGTGAGGCTGAAAGGAAAACCCCATCGGTAGATTATGTCTTTTTCCTGTAGCGATTGGAGTAATGGCTGGAGGAGTCTCCGATTCTGTAGGGTGATCCAGGAGAGGTATGGATAGAGCTGAATCTGGGTGTTGTGAAAGACCACTTTCCTGGCCGTGCATGCCTTTCGCATGATATCCTCTTTCAGGGGAAAAGACTGGACCCTGCATATAACATCCCGGGGTCTGGAAGCAGGTCCTTTGGGGCGTAGAGCACAATGCGCTCGATCCATCTCAATGGGTTTATCAGGGGTTCACCCAGATCATTGAATAGGGTTTGCAGGCTATTGTGCAGATCTTCCGGTCCCTCTGACTCGGGGAGGCCTCTAATTTGGATGTTGTTTCTGGGTCCCCTGTTATCAAGGTCCTCGATATGGCGTTGCATGTCTCTGAGCATCAGGCTGTGGTCAGCTTCCTGTATTTGGATGTGGTGTACTGCCAATTAGTCTCTTGTATTAACTCCTCTGCCATATCCATTCTGTCTGAGAGATGTTTAAAATTAGCGTTGAGTACTTGAATTTCAGTTCGTCAGGCAGATTTGACCTTCTCAATAAGGAGCTTAAAATCCTCCTTAGTTGGCATATCTTGAAAGTAGGCCTGCCAAAGGGGGCTCTGCAGGCATCGGGGACCTGTCCCCACTAGTTATGGCAGAGGTGAGGTGGGGAGTTCTTGCGGTGGGCAAGATATGGCTGCGCCCTGTGCTGGCAACCAGGTTTGCAGCTGCGGGTCACACTGGTCACTCCACCCATGGTGTTGTGGAAGGGAGCAGTGCCTGCTTACCTGTCCCTCCGCGTGGGCCAGGGCCGGGGAGCTGGCTGCTTGGGCATATGAAACTGTCTGAGCTGCCCTTCTATCCTTAGGATGGGAGGCGCTGGGGTGAGACTGCCTCTGTGGCTGGGGGGGGCAGGGGCTGGGCAGCTTCTCTGCTGGGGTGTGTGTCCCCCATAGTGTTCCATTTGCGGGGGTCCCAGGGCTGGTACATACCCCAGATCAGGCAGGGGGGGAAAGTCTTCCGATTGCAGGAAAGGAGTAGTGGAGACAGGGCTCCCTGCTGTCAGTCCGGGATCTGAGGCCGTGCGCAGCAGTCGTGGGAAAGCCTCCGAGCACTGCGTGTATGGCGCTGGGTTTGGGACTAGTAAGGCGTGCTGGGGTTCCCGCGGTGACGCAGCCTGGGGAGTGTGTAGCGGGGGTAGACTGGGTGGCCTGGTTCGGATGCTCCCCACGCAAAGTCCAGTGAGCTCCTTGGGTGTGCTGCAATGTGCAGGTCCGGTGACTGCGGAGGCCGCGTGAGTGATGCGGGGGAGGGCGGCGCCATCTTGTCTCCTTCAGCTGTGTGCATGGCGGGCGGCTTAAAGTACCCACAGAGGGTCAAGGAGGAGCTGGGGAGGTGTCTGGGGTGACCCTCTGTGTCTGGAGGATCCGGTCCTCCTGGTTCCACCCATAAAAGAACGCTGTGGGTCCCCTAAAAGGGCCGTGGAGCTGCGGGCTGATGGAGAGCTAAGAGCGCAGGCTTCCATGCAGGGCATCTTCCTGTCATGACCCCCTGGAATGTGATTTTTTTTTTTTTCTGTCTGATACTCAATATTTTTGAAGATTCAAATCTGCTCTCGCACTGTACTCTGTGCGTGACATTTTATATGGCACTTTTCTTATAGATGTCAGGTGCTGTCATCCCCTGGTATTATATATATGCTTGTTCTTCGGACTGCACGCTATCAATCCAACAGCCTATTTAAAGGTGTGTGCTTAACCATTTCCTGACCGGCGCACGACGATGTACGTTGGCAGAATGGCACGGACGGGCATATTGGCGTACAGGTACGTCCATTTCTATATGCCGCCCTGCCATCACGTGCGTGCCACTGGCGGGCATGCTCGCATGCTGGTCGGGACCCCCCTGAGTCCAGTCGCGGGTCTTGCGGACTCGATCGCCGCAGGGATACCCGTGATCGTCTTATGGGGAGGCTGAACGGGGAGATGCCATTGTAAACAGCATCTCCCCATTCTGCCTAGCAACAAGTGACACTGATCTCTGCTCCATGTGATTGGAGCAGAGATCAGTGTTCACTAACACAAAGCCCAGCCCCCCACAGTTAGTAACACGCCCCTAGGAACACTTAAACCCTACACTGCCACCCCCTGGTTAACCCCTTCAAGAGTCATTTACACAGGAATCAGTGCATTTCTATAGCACTGATTGCTGTATAAATGACAATGGTCCCAAAAATGTGTCAAAAATGTCCGATGTATCCGCCATAATGTCACAGTCACAATAAAAATCACTGATCGCCGCCAATACTAGTAAAAAAAATATATTAATAAAAATGCCATAAAACTATCCCCTATTTTGTAAACGCTATAACTTTTGCGCAAACCAATCAATAATCGCTTATTGCGTTTTTTTTTACCAAAAATATGTAGAAGAATAGGTATCGGCCTAAACTGAGGGAAAAAATGTTTTTTTATATATTTTTGGATGATATTTATCATAACAAAAAGTAAAAAATAATGAGTTTTTTTCAAAATTGTCGCTTTATTACCACCTTTCTTTTTCCATCTCTCTTTCTTAGATCTGAGAATTTTGAGGGGTCTTTTGCCTCAAATGCTGATAGCTCTGGGCTGTTTTTTGGATGAGGGCGCCCTCTGTGTTTGACCTCGTTTTTAGGTCTGGAAAATTTCCTCCCCCAGTCCCCCTTCATCGGCTCCCCTCTATTGGGTTGACCTCTGGCAGTGGATTTTTTTCCTTTCTTCTTTTTAAATGAACTTTACTGTAAAGTTTACCTATATATGTTATATGATAAATGTTTACTGCTTCTTTGTTTTCTATTTAATTGTAGACAACCAATTATCAAACCACTAGACCCTGAAGAAGAGGTTCTATTGCTACTAACCTTGAAACACGTCGGGCATCCTCGGTCCTATTTCTGCACACTGGAGAGAGTCAAGTAGTTATTTTGTTTGTATATACATGTGTTTCTTTTTGACATTTCACCTGTAAAATATATATGTATCCAATTTTGACTTTTAAAGTTATATCCTCAATTTTAACTTTTCTAATAAAAATATGAATATATTTTCAAATACATCTTGATTGTCAATGAGTTTCTGCCTTCTAAAGTCCCATAATGGAAATTGTTCTATTTTATTCCTGTGTAAGTTAAAACACAAGTGGCGCTGTGACAGCTTGCTGGAAAGGTAGTGTGTATCTAGAGGAACTGTAAATACCAGCATTATGGAATACAGATGTTTGTATACAGCGTTTGTTATAGTATAAGAACTGACTTCCAGTGGGACTACAAGTACCACTAAGCTGAACTGTTATCCTGGTTGTATGGTAACTTCCTTCTTTTATGATCCTAATGATGTTATCCAATATAGCTGCTACAATCAATGTGAACAGGGCATAGATGTCTACTTTCAGTGTTTGTTATAGTACAAAACCTAACTTCTGTGGGACTAAAAGTACCACCAGTTGAACTGTTGTGAATGATGTCTGAAAGCAGTAACACAGCCAACAAGTGTACACATCTGGAGTTGCTGAAAGGAGACCTAACACGTTCCTACTTTCAGAGGTAAAAGTGATTGGATCTTTCCCCAGCCTCCCCAAATATTTGTGTCCGTCTCAGCCTGTTTGGCAACAATGTTTGATATGATCTTTGTTGCAGGATTCCTGTTTTATAGCAGTGTTGCCAACTTACCAGACTGAAATTTACTGGCACAACACTCAAAATTTACTGGCAAAGCCAATTTTTTACTGGCATTTTACAAAAGTTACAAAATTACAGTTTTAAGTGAAAATTTCAGTATTTAGGCTACAAACAAGTTCACTATCTGAATAGCAATGCAATTTAAGGTAGATACAGTATTAAAGGTAAAAAAAAAAACATTTCAGTTATTTTCAATATAAAAATGGTCCATCAGATTTTGTTCACCATCACCTCCCGCCCCCTCACCTTCTACCACCATCACCACTTCCTGCCACCACCAGCTCCTCCTGTCACCTCCTGCCCCAACCAGCTCCTGCCACCACCGTCACCTCCTGCCACCACCAGCTCCTCCTACCATCAGCAGCTCCTCCTGCCACCGTCACCTCCTGGCGCAACCACCTCCTACCACCACCAGCCCCCTCCAGCTTCTACCACCATAACCAGCTCCTGCCACAAGCTCCTCCTGCTACCACCACCTCTGGCCACAAGCTCCTCCTGCTCCCACCAGTTCCTGCCACAAGCTCCTCCTGCCCACACCAGCTCCTGCCACAAGCTCCTGCGCACTTCAAAGCCGACCCGATTACAGCTATTTTTTATGGGCACATTTGTCCTATCACAGACATTTTCGGACAGGGAGAAAGTGCCTTGTTTTTTACGGGCTGCCTGTAAAAATACAGGCAGCTGGCAACACTGTTTTATAGGCCCCAGGACATGTGATTTGCTCCAACCCAGGACTAAGCCCCCCTCCGTTTTTCGATTTAGGGGAATGGGCCATATATATATATTTTCCTCTGGTTCCAAAATCTGGGTTTGAGATACCCTGTTTTAGAGCTCCATTCCAAGCAGGGACAATGTGGATGAGATGGCGGAAGGACTCCATGTGATAGGGTCTTTTTGAAGTTTTTTTTTAAAATGGATTTGGACGTTTTTATTATTGTGCAATTGAACAAAATATTACATATTTCCTGTTAAACCCTGATGAAGGAGACTACACTCATCTCCGAAACACGATAGGTATAGGATTGCTGTATCATCAATCTGCACAATTTTGATGTTTCTAAGTCCAAATTTTGTCTGTATTGTTCTATATAGTTACTAAATAAAATTATTATTTTTTCTATACTGTTCGTTGGTATTGTCTAAAAAAATCCCACCGCCAGGGGTTCCTCTCTATTCAAAAGCTGTGTCTTTTATTATAATATGAGCCATCAGGTGTATCTCACTTGTTGTGACAGGTTTCACCACCAGGCTCCACCTCAGGAGGTGGAGGTGGAGCCTGTCGGTGGAACCAGGGCCGGATTAACATAGGGGCTATTGGAGCTGCAGCTCCAGGCCCCTTTCTCAAGATAGGCCCATTTGTCCAAAAAAAAAAAAGTAAAAAAAAAAAAAAAAAAAGAAGATCGACTTTGAGGATTGTAACTTGGCGATCAGGAGTCACAGAGACCCCACATTTGGGGAATACGTAGCTAAATACCCACTCCAGCACTGGTTAAAATATGGGGCTGTTATCATCTATGGTTCCGGAGATACGGGGCTCCTTGCACAGCCTGTCAGAAGCTACATACAGAGCAGCCAGTTTAAATACAAGCTGGAACATTGCAGCAGACGGAGAGAATGACCTCACAGTGCTTACAATAATTATTTGTATATTACTTATGATAATTAACCCCTTGCCACCCAGGCCCATTCTGAGACTTCTCTCCTACATGTAAAAATCATCATTGTTTTTATGCTAGAAAATTACTCAGAACCCTCAAGCATTATATATTGTTTTAGCAGACACCCTATGGAATAAAATTGTGGTCTTTGCAACTTTTTATGTTACACTATATTTGCGCAGCAATTTTTTAAACTTTTTTTTGGAAAGAAACTGTTTCATTCATAAAAAAAAACACTAAAGTTAGCACGATTTTTTGTTGTGTACTAAGCGATGCTTTAAATTTTTTTACAGGTTACACGTTTAGAGTTACAGAGGAGGTCTAGTGCTAGAATTATTGCTCTCGCTCTAACGATCGTGGGTTATGTAACCTGTGTGTATCTGGCTCTGATACTAACCAGTGCTTACCCAGGGACTGACTAGTATCTCTCCCCAGCCTGTCCCCACACACCCTCTCAACTGCTGCCTGTGAATGGGGGAATCACTCCCGCAGTGTTATTGTGTTCTGCCAGTGAATACAATGATTAGTGTTGCTAACTATAGCTGGCAGTAATAAATGTTTTGGGGAAAACCTGACAGGCTGGTTGTACTCAAGTCGGTTAATAGGTTGACTTGTGTAAAACCAGCTAGCCCATACATAGATCGACTATGGCTGGTCTCTGCTTAATTGGTGTATTTTCAATCCATGTATGGCCCGCTTTACCACTACGCAGTCCCTAAACATCCTTCCACAAACCTTTACATTTTTCCTTCCCAGATGACTTCATCCTCCTCTCCTATAAATAGTGCCCACTGTCATACTCTCCGAACTTCTCTCCTATACATAGTGCCCACTGTCATACTCTCCACACTTCTCTCCTGTACATACTGCTCACTGTCATACCCTCCAAACTCCTCTGCTGTGCATACTGCCCACTGTTATACCCTTCACACTCCTCCTCTCTTGTACATAGTGCCCGCTGTCATACACTTCTCTCCTGTACATAGTGCCCACCGTCATACCCTCCACACTCCTCTCCTGTACATACTACTCACTGTCATACCCTCCATACTCCTCTCCTATTCATAGTGCCCACCGTCATACCCTCCCTCCACACTCCTCTCCTGAAATTGCTACTTACTGTCCTACTCTCCACACTTCTCTCCTGTACATAGTGCCCACTGTCATACCCTCCACACTCCTGTACATATTGCTCACTGTCATACCCTCCACACTCTTCTCTTATACATAGTGCCCAATGTCATACCCTCTACACTCCTCTGCTGTACATAATGCCTTCTGCTATACCCTCTGCACTCCTCTCATGTACATAGTGCCCACTGTTAGACCCTCCACATTCCTCTCCCTCACCTGCACATATTTCCCACTTTTATACCATCCATACTCCTCCCCTATGCCTCTTACCCACAAAAACTGTTCTTTAAAATTATACTGAATATCCTCAATGTTACCAGCTCTAGAATGGGCACACTTTTGTTAGTTCAACTAAAGGAAATCTCACAGTCCTCATATTTGTTCTGCCCCATTATTAGTACTTATTTAATTTTGTAATTACTATTGTGATGTATAGAGGAACATAAGGGATGCCAGCTACTCTAAATATAGCACTTGTAAAAAAAAAAAGTCCCTGAAAATATTTTTGAAATGTTGACAACTATGCACTTAGGCACTGCCCAAGGGCCACAGGGTCAGTAGGGGGCCCCATGAGAGGCTCCTGTGATATTAAAGCGGTAGTAAACTTTTCTAACGTTACTCATTTTTAGAGGCTAGGTTATGCCATAATGTATTAGCACATGCCCTGCTTCTCCTCTCAAGACTGTTGCTGCCGACGGTGCTCCCCCTGTATTATTACAAATGCTATTGTTGACATTTTAAAATACTCATACTCAAATAGAGACTATACAGTGACTGATTTTTTGGGCCATCTGAGCCCAAATATTTCTCTATCAGCACATTAGGGCACACTTAAATTGTCAGACTGAGCCCTCCAGTGCTGTGCTGTGATCAATCCGGCGGGACCCGGGCACTTCCATCTTCATCCGGTCTTCCTTCTGGGTTCTGTGCCTTCAGTCACTTGCCTTGGCCAGGCTGCATTGATGTCATTCCCACACATGCTCATGTGCATCCTCTTTCTCTCATCCCCCCCTTTCTCTCTCATCCTCCCTCCCTTACCCCTCACACCTCTTTCATCCCCTCTCTCTCTCTCTCTCATCCTCCCTCTCTCTCTTTAATTTAATTTGTTATGACAAAAAATTGTTTGCATTTTTATTTATTTATTGTTTATAAAAGGCCCCACCAAAATCCTCAGCACCAGGCCCATGATGTTCTTAATCTGGCCCTGGGTGGAACCTGTCGCAACAAGTGAGATACACCTGATGGATTTTATATCAATGTTTTTATATTCTTACATAAATGTGAGTTGAATATTAGCTGGGGTGGTGCGGTTTTGTTTTAATCCCCTTGGTACTGCACTATCGGAAGCATTTTATTTTTATATGTCGCTGTGGAACTACCGGCAAAAACTGAGGAGCCTAAGTTGAACCAGCTTACAGGGAGGTCATTCTTTTTGCTATGGAGCTTTTTTTATCTAGAGGGACAATAAGGAACTACCCAGGAACACTGTGGAGCATTACCCATAGGACAGGTGCACTGCGTGCAATTGTGTGTGTAGCACCGACCCCCGAAGGAGCTGCTGGTATTTGATTGGGCTTACCGTTCCTTCACTGTTCCACCATATCTGCCATAGGGGTCGCATTAAAGACTTCTTTCCACAGATTTTACCTCCGACATATAGTCTCTTTTTCCAGTGCTTTATTTAAGAAAGACACACGCAATAAAGGGATGAAGGGTTTAGGGGAACTCAGGTACCTTTGAATTGCAGATCAGGAATACTTTCTTTGATCCAGAGAGCAACAGCTCCACAACTGTATTCAGCAACCACCGGATAGGCCTCTCTCGCTGACCGAGCAGCCGATGCGATGCTCAGACATATAGTCTCTGCCACAGACTTTAAGATTTGGTGTAACTGTTACACAGTCCTCTGCCACAGGATTGAGTTAATTGGCGACTTTTTGCAATGTCAAGGCTTGATCACATAGTACCAGTCCCCTTCTTCCAAACCTATGGTACTGTGTGGTAGGTGACCCGGGATACATCCTCCAACTGAGTCTCCAGGCTTTTCTAGAGGCACCGCCCTTGTTGCGCGGTCCTTTCCTGAAAAGTTCTACCCTGGATCCTCCAGTTGCTCGGCTTCTCCCTGCAGGCAAGACAGCACAGAACCATCCCTGGATTGGAAGGCCCCAAGACTTTTGGGCCTACCTTCAGTAACGACACCTCGTGCCAGTCGGCCCTGAGACAATTTAGCGGCAGCAACACACCTGAGGCCAGGAGGGCCATCAGGTCAGAACTCCCGTCACACAACCAGCCAAGCTGAAACAGATCCAGAATTTACAATAATGGCAGTCTGAGCTAAACTACAGCTTCAGACAAACGAAATTTTTATTTATAGCGTCTGTATTGAAAATACCAGCGCTACATGTGTTTGATCCCCTGCTGGGTCTTGCAGTGAGGTGAGCGAGCATTGCATGCGGTGGTGGGAACACTGTTGTTGGTAGAGCAGTGAAGCACGTAGAAACAGCCTTTCTTTCTTGTATTTCGTTTTACTTGCTTTTTAGCAGAATTGTCACACATATTTGGACATTTTTCATTGAGCACTATGCACCTGTATTCATATATGGACATAGTCATAATGTTTCCCGAAACATTAACTCTATTTTCAGGGCTTTCAAATGGCTAGACAAGCCTCCACAGATAAAACAAGAACAATTACAGAAGTCCAGGGATGCGGGGGTCTTGCACTCCCTAACCCCTGGATTTATTACTTAGCGGCTCAGTTGCAGCATATTGCCCGGACCATGCCAGAGGACGGGTGTCCACACTTTGACTCCATTAGAGCCTTTATGTGCTATGCTACTGGAACTGCCGATGTACCCACAGGCCTTGGCATATGCTAAATCTAAACGATTCCCGACATACGTCCTTGTGCAAAAAGTGCGGAACAAGTTTAGACAGCTACAGATAGTCGAGGGCTTTACCATCTACAGCCTGATATAGGTCAACGGATATTCGGAGGAGTTGCAATCATTGGAGTGCAGGGCTCGGTGGAGGAGACATGGGGTTAAGCACGTGCGACATATTTTTACCGCAGGAAGACTCATTCCCTTTCCTACGTTAAGGGAGAAATTTTGCCTCCCGCAATCAGTGTTTTTCTACTATATACAGCTGCAACGTGCGGTTGCGTGGCAAACTAGAGGGGCCAGTGTCTTCTCTCTCTCCGACCCCAATATTCCATTATATGGCTGAGGTGTGCCAGTTTAAAGGCTTTATCTACAGATGCTACTCCATGATTCTTCATATATACCTAGAAAGGTTCCCCCTAGGAGCATTGAGCAAGTGGGAGAGGGATGTGGGAACATTCGAGGAACAGTGGGAGGAGGCAGTGCAGGCGGTAAAAAAAATCTGCTCCCTGAATGTAGCTCAACGCCTGTCCCAGCTGTACATAGCCCTAATGCCCCGTACTCACGGTCAGATTGTCAGACGGAAAATGTTTGATGGGAGATTTTTGTCAAAAATTCCGACTGTGTGTAAGCTCCATCGGACATTTTGCATTGGAATTTCCATCGCACAGAATTTGAGATCTGGTTCTCAAATTTTCCAACAACAAAATCCATTGTTGGAAATTCCGATCTTGTGTACACAATTCCGATGCACAAAGTTCCACGCATGCTCGGAATCAAGCAGAAGAGCGGCACTGGCTATCGAACTTAATTTTTCACGGTTCGACATACGTGTTGTACGTAACCACGTTCTTGACGTTCGCTAATTCCAACCAAGTTTTTGTGACCATGTGTATGCAAGGCAAGTTTGAGCCAACATCCGTCAGAAAAAATCCATGGATTTTGTTGTCGGAATGTCCGATCAATGTCTGATCGTGAGTACGGGGCATTAGAGTACATAATACACCCGCTAGATTGTTTAGGATGGGAGTGAGACCAGACTCTAATTGCCCTAGATGCCTGAGGGACCATGGAGATCTAATACATCTGTTATGGCAGTGCCCCAAGCTCCATTTGTTCTGGACAGGTGTCCTATCCACCATTAGTAGAGTCTTCCAGATTACTATACCAATAGACCCGAAAACATGTATTTTGGGGATAGTGGATGATATACCTATGGATGACAATTCAAAGCAGGCCATAGCTAGGGCCCTGTTGCAAGCCCGCAAGTTGATCCTTAGACATTGGAAGGTAGTTGAACCTCCAACGGGGAAGGAAAGGATTGCTCAGATGGGAGCATAAGGTCAGAGAAATGCATCTTCGAACATAGGAGTTCTTCCAACAAAGTTCGACAAACTGTGGTCACCATGGCTGGATACCCCAGGCCTCTCCCCTATAGATCTCATACTGGATAGACTGTTGAAGTACACAAGAATATCGGGTTAACTGGGAGTGTTTTTGGAGGGGGGTCAACACCTCTGCATAGTAGGGTCCAGGATTTTAAGATGCAATGCATTTAATTGGTAAGTGGGGGGGAGGGGGGAATTACCTGAATCACGCAATGATGGGGGGTGATTGCTGTAGAGTTTACAGTGCTAATATACTCTCTGTAATTGGACTGTATGACAGACACTGATGTTCATTTGTAAGCTGTAAGGTTTTTCTTTGTTTTATTTTCTAATAAACTTCTTTGAGAAAAAATAAAAGATGATGGCTTATCATATCTGTGTTAACATGTAAATATTTTTCTGCACACAGCTGACTTCCTGACAATTATTTTTTCTTTTCTTTTTTTTGCAGGATGTCATAGCCAAGGTCTCCTCTTGTTGCTCATGTCCTCTTGTACCATATTGTCAATGCACACATTCTGCACTACTAAGAAAACAAAACCCTTAGTTGTTCAAGTACACACAATCCCAATTACCTCCCTGCAGGGATTAAATCAGTCATATCTGCTGTCTGCCTGTCAGCAGATGTGACAGATGAAGAGCAAACTGACTCTTGCACCACAGCAGCAACTAGTGAAGAGAAAGAGGAAATGCAGATAAGAGTTTGTTAACCACTTCAATACAGGGCACTTAAACACCTTCCCGCCCAGACCAATTTTCAGCTTTCAGTACTCTCACACTTTGAATGACAATTACTCTGGCAAGCTACACTGTATCCAAACAAAATTTTTATCATTTTTTTCTTACAATTAGAGCTTTCTTTTGGTACTATTTAATCACCGCTGGGTTTTTTCTTTTTTGCGATATAAGCGGAAAATAAACAAAAATTGTGAAAAAAACCCACTTTTTTTTCGTTTCTATTGTAAAATTTTGCAATTAAGTAATTTTTATTCATAAATTTGGGCCAAAATTTATACTGCTACATATCTTTGGTAAAAATAACCCAAATTAGTGGATATTATTTAGTCTGTGTGAAAGTTATAGAGTCTACAATTTAGGGTGCAAATCACTGAAAATTGATCACATCTGATCACACCTGATGTACTGAAGGCCTATCTCATTTCTTGAGACACTAAAAATCAAGGAAAGTACAAATACCCCCCAAATGACCCCTTTTTGGAAAGTAGACAGTCCAAGGTATTTAGTAAGAGGCATGGTGAGTTTTCTGAAGTTGTAATTTTTTCCCACATCATTTTTTCCCACAATTCTTCTTTTATTTTTTTTTTATTTTTTTACACAAACTTATTGTATTGACAGGTTATTTCTTGAACACAGCATGTGCATACTTGCAACAACACCCAAAAATACATTCTACTACTCCTCCTGAGTATGGCGATACCACGTGTGAGACTTTTACACAGCCTGGCCACATACAGAGGCCTAACATCCAAGTAGCACCTCCAGGCATTCTAGGAGTAAAATTACACATATAATTTCATGATGACCTAGCTCACTTTTGAAGGCCCTGGAGCACCAGGACAATGAAAATGCCCACAAAATGACCCCATTTGGAAAGGAAACACCCCAACATATAATCTACGAGGCATAATGAGTCTTTTGCATGGTTAATTTTTTTCCAGAAGTTTTCGGAAAATGTGGGAAAAAAATGAAAATGCATTTTTTTTTACACAAAGTTGTCCATTTATAAGATATTTCCAACACATAGCATGTACATAGCAAAAATGACACCCTAAAATACATTCTGCTACTCCTCCTGAGTATGGCAATACCACATGTCTGAGACTTTTACACATCCTGGCCACATACAGAGGCCTAACATCCAAATAGCACCTCCAGTCGTCCTAGGAGCATAAATTACACATATAATTTCCTGACTACCAATCCAATTTTTGAAGGCCCTTCATATTTCTAACACATAACATGTACATACCAAATAACAAAAGATTACCTGTGGTTTTAGTAGTGTAGTGGTCCACAGAAGAGAGCATCGGTCCAGGCAGCAGGCAGGGATGTGGTCAGCGACAGCAAAAGCAATTGTTCAGGCAGCAGGCAGGAATACTGTCCATAGTTAGTTCAGGCAGGGATACTGTCAGCACAGCAAAAGCATTGGTCCAGGTAGCAGGCAGAGATGTCCAGGCAGAAATACTCTCTATAGTCAGTAGAGGCAGCAGGCCGAGATATGGTTAACACAGCCAAATTATTGGTCCAGGCAGCAGAAAGAAACACAGTCCATAAAGTCCTGGGTCATTACAGGCAGCGATATGGTCAATACAGCCAAAGTATTGGTCCAGGCAGCAGGGAGGGCCATCAAGCTTAGGGCCAGGGGGACAGGGGTAGAGGCTTCTCCCACCCAAATCTCTTTGAAGCCTCCGGGCAACCAGACCCTGTTCTGGGAGCACAGAAAACCAAAAACTGATTTTCTCTACTCAGAACACTATTCTGAAGCCCCTCACATATGTGAGACCCCTGTGTACTGAAGTAGAAGGGCAAAAGATCAGTCCAAGTGGCAGGCAAAAACATGGTTGATTTAACAGGCCGAGGTCGGTGCACGTGGAAATCAGAAACGTGGTTAAAACGGCAGGCAAAGGCATTGCCGGTAAACAGGCCGAGATCAGTGCACGTGGCAGTCAGAAACATGGTTAAAACGGCAGGCAAAGGCATTCATGGTAAACAGGCTGAGGTTGGTGCACGTGGCAGTCAGAAACATGGTTAAAACAGCAGGCAGAGGCATCGTTGGCAAACAGGCTGAGGTTGGTGCACGTGGAAGTCCAGAAACGTGGTTTTAAAACGACAGGCAAAGACATTGTCGGTAAACAGGCCAGGGTCAGTTAACATGGAAGGTAGAAACATGGTGGCAGGCAAATGATGCACACAGTTAATTGAAATGGGGAAATGGCAGTCTGTTACTAATAAGGCAAACTAATATCTGATGGATGTGTGATCATTTTTGAAACAATCACCGATACACAGGCCAGGTTGGGAGGGACAATCGGGACAATAATAACTTTTATCTCTTCTAGCTCCTCCACTTGAGCATACACGACATCTCTTTTGGCGTCTTCTTCCGGATTCTGCGGGGGGAATGTTATAGGGAAAATGTTGCTCATGAAGTCGACTCACACTGTCAGAGTGAATGCTTCCTGGGGTGGGTCCTTGCTGATAAATAAGGGCAGTGATGTTTTCAATATATTTGAGGTAGCTGATGGGTTGGTTTTGGGGTGATTTTTGATAGCAGACAAATTAATTGAACATGGCCATATGAAACAGATGAAATGCAACTTTTTTATACCAATAATTGGACTTGAGGGTTAACAAATATGGTTGCAGCATCTGATCATTTAAATCCACCCCCCATATAAAGATTGTAGTCATTGACACATTCAGGCTTTACTATGGGGCCACATATTCTCTGAACTTCCAGCAAGGTGTCATTGTGAATGGTAGTCATGATGTGAACATCCTTCTTGTCCCGCCACTTCATGGCCAACACCTCCTCATTCCTCATGAATGCGACTTCCCCCTTTTGTAGCCGTTTTGATAATAAATTCTGTGGGAAGCCCTTCCTATTTTTTCGGAAGGTAGCACAGCCCAGGGTTTTTTCATGACACAGGTGACGTAAAAGGGGCAAGCTGCTGTAGTAATTATCTACATATAAGAGGTAACTTTTTTTGAACAGGGGGTATGCAAGGTCCCACACAATTTTACCACTGGTTCCTATATATGTGGGGCACTCACGGGGCTGGAGCTGGGAGTCTTTTCCCTCATAAATACGAAATGGGTACACGCATCCAGTGGCTCGGTCACATAATTTATTCAATTTTACACCGTACCTGGCTCTCTTACTTGGGATATACTGCTTCATATGCAGCCAGCCAGTAAAGTGGATAAGGGATTCGTCTACACAAATATTTTGGTCGGGGATAAAGACTTCAGAAAATCGTTTGGTAAAACAATTTATTAGGGGGCAAAGCTTATATAATTTGTCATGGTTGGGATGATCTTGGGGAGGGCACTGCTAATTGTCATTGAAATGTAGGAAGCGCATAATCATATCGTACCGTGACCTGGACATAACAGAAGAATATATGGGCATGTGGTGGATGGGGTGGGTGGACCAGTAGGCATGCAGTTTGTTTTTCTTTGTAAGCCCCATATTAAAAGTAAGGCCCAAAAACAATTTGAATTCGTCTAGTGTTAGAGGTTGCCATTGGAACATACGGGCGTAGGACGAACTGGGGTTGGCAGCAATAAATTGCTCTGCATAGAGATTTGTTTGGTCCAACATGTACTGCAACAAATCTTCGGGGAAAAACAAATAGAAATAGTCCAAATGTGCAAAGTGTTGGGCTGCACACCTGGCTGTGCAGTGAAAGGGGGGAATGTAGCGGATCCTGAATTGGCAGGCAACCATAAGGGGTTTGCCAGGGCATCTGGAAGGTAGGACTGGGCCTGGATTCTTTGGGCTCGATGTGCAATTCCAGTACTTGTACTGGGTTCCTCTTCTTGGGGTCTGGCGCTGCTGGTGGTAGGTAGGTGTTCTGACCTTGTTCCTGATCTAGGTCCTGATCACCTTACTCTTTTAGGAGGGGCGGTTTCCTCCGCTGACTCAGACTCCGATCCACTACCCTCCACTGGCTCGTATTCTGAACCAGAATTGGATAATGAGAGCTCCCCGCTGCTCTTATCATCCGACATGGTGAGGATGTTATATGCCTCCTCAGCTGTGTAAACTCTTTAGGACATGATGGTGGTACTTTTGGCAGGCTTGTGTGACAGAACTGGTGGTGGTACTGACAGCTCACTGATGGCGAGCCTGTGTGATGGTACTGACAGGTTACTGATGGCCTGTGTGATGGTACTTATGGCGGGACTGTGAAGCGGTAGTGATGTCGGGCCTGTGTGACAGATAGGCTGTCAGATCCAGATGGTTCTGATGGCGGCACTGATAGCGGTACTGTTAGTGGTACTGATGGTAGTCTGTATGACAGATGGGCTGTCAGATCCAGATGGTACTGATGGCGGTACCGATGGCAGGCTTTGTGACAGATGGGCTGTCAGATTCAGATGGTACTGATGGCGGTGCTGATGGTGGTGGCTGTGCTGATGGCAGTACTGATGGCGGTGCTGATGGTGGTGGCTGTGCTGATGGCAGTACCCATTGCAGTACTGATGGCGGGGCTGATGGCGGTGGCTGTGCTGATGGCAGTACCGATGGCGGTGCTGATGGTGGTGGCTGTGCTGATGGTGGTACCAATGGCGGTGGCTGTGCAGATGGCGGTGGTTGTGCTGATGGCAGTACTGATTGCGGTGCTAATGGCGGTGTCTGTGCTGATGGCAGTACTGATGGCGGTGGCTGTGCTGATGGCGGTGGCTGTGCAGATGGCTGTGCTGATGGCAGTACTGATGGCGGTGCTAATGGCGGTGGCTGTGCTGATGGCAGTACTGATGGCGGTGGCTGTGCTGATGGCGGTGGCTGTGCTGATGGCAGTACTGATGGCAGTGGCTGTGCTGATGGCGGTACCGGTGGCGGTGCTGATGGCGGTACCGATGGGGGTGCTGACAGTGGGCTGTGACAGATCCAGATTGGCTGTGACAGGCCCTGCAGGGCTGTGACAGGTCCTGATGGGCTGTGACAGGTTCTCTTTATTGGCAAGGGGGGGATTTGTGTTGTGCACAGTAAATTTATCACAAAAAGGTGTTTGACTCACTGATCAGGTCTCTCCTTCTCTCTCCTCACGATCGGTGTGAGGAGAGAGGAGAGATCCCTGGATACCGCTACAGTGTTTATACTTGTGACCGGCTGTGATTGGACACAGCCGATCACGTGGGTAAACAGCCATTTCGTTGGCTGTTTACCCTGATCGGGATGGGGCAAAAATGTCCAAAAAAAAAATATTTTTGGAACTCATAAGGAGAGATTTTCTGATGAAACGGAGATGAATTTTACCTAGGATTGTAAATCTAGCAATATTGTAAAAAAGTTTACGAATCTTTATTGTCACACCAAAGCTCATATTTTAATCTTATCATGCTTATCCACTGTGACAGGTGTCATTTAGTGTTTTATAAGCAATAAAATATTTTGGAAAAAATGAATTTGATGTCTCTCAATTTGCTGCCTTAAAATCCCACGGGGAACATTTTTCACATTTTCTTTCGTATAGATTTCCGGGATGTGCAGCTTCTTTTGAAACCCAGTAAAAATGTTCAAATTTTGTCTTATGTCCAAGGGACATATGCCATCTCCGATCGGTGCACTGCGTGTCCCAGGCGGCGTGCATTGCGCGTGAGCCCGATTTGTTTTGACATCTGGCCGGCTGTGATCGGATACAGCCGATCACATGGTAAACAGCCAATTTCATTGGCTGTTTACCCTGATCGGGGATGCGCTGTGTCCGAGGGACAAGCGTCATCCCTGATCGCCGTGGTGCGTGCCCCCGGGGGGCGCACAATGACATTGCATCCTGCAGGACGTCATATGAGGTGATGTCAGGATTATCAAACCACTTTGCCGCCATCTTTTTGTAATAGGGCGGGCGGCAAGTGGTTAAAGTGGAAATTTAATAAGAAAATTAGATCCCGATAGATTACTTAAAAAAAGAGTAGTATGGGATGTTTTTTATTTATTTATCCCATAATCATACTTAGCTAGGTGGATGCAGCATTGGTCCAATGATAAATCTGTTCCCCACTGCCTCTTCACTGAGAACCGAATGATTGAACACCGCTGATGGCTCAGCTCTCTCACCTCCCCAAGCACCGTCTGTCAATCAGCAGCTCTCCTGCTCTGCTCCTCCATGCTCATTGGAGCGCTGAGCTGTGGAGGGGTGGGAAACGGCTGTCTTAGGCTCTTTTCGGCTTGCTGAGAGGCCAAGACGGGTATCAATCCCAGCACCTAGCGGATCCAGACTTCCAGAGTTGGGATGATGCGTGCCTGGACTGATCTTGGTGACGTCAGTAGAAAGGGGACTTTAGCCCGCTCTCTGCAAAACGCATTGCACTCCTGTGGCCCATAGGAGAAGCCCAGCCGAAGGAGCTCAGGCTGGACTTAACTGCCTATACTGTTTAAAATCCAGTAAGGCACAGTCTAATCCTGCTCTGCACAGCCTACAGAAGTTACATGCAGTTTAAACAGCACATTCAGTGGCTGTACATTCGTGAAAGAAATACTTAATTTGGGCCAGCTCAGCGAACAAAATGCTACAGCCAGATATTTCCATCCAGAGCACCTGCTGCCATTTTTTCTGCAGCCCAGTCCCTATGTTTTTGTGCATAGTCGAGTTGCTTAGCTTTGTTTCCACATTGGGGGTATGGCTTTTTGACTGCAATTCTTCCATGAAGATCCACTTCTGGTAAAAAGCGGGTAAAAAAAAAAAGGGGGGGGTAAAAGCGCCCCGCTAGCGGCTGAGAAAGGGTTAAAACCGCCGGCAATACACCGCAATAGCGGTGTTTTGCTGGCGGTATTACAGCGCTGGCCCATTGATTTCAATGGGGAGCAGCGGTGGAGGAGCGGTAAACACACCACTCCAAAGAAGCTGCTGGCATTTCTTTTCCCTGACGTTCTGCCAGCGCACCGCTGTAGTGTGAAAGCCCTCGGGCTTTCACACTACAAACAATGGTGCAGCTTTTTTAGGGCGGATTGCAGGCGCTATTTCTAACACTATAGCGCCTGCAAAACGCCTTGGTGTGAAAGGGGTCTTAATGACTGTATCAACCTGCATATGAAATTGATGATCATTAACACCTGCTTGGTACAATTGGTTAATCATACACCTGACTCTAATCCTGCAAATTCACTTTGTGCAAGAATAAGAATTGACGCTGGTTTGAAGCAAAAAAGGTAGTCACACCAAATATTGGTTTCATTCGCTTTTTTCTTTAGTTCGCTCACTTTGTATTTTGTAAAGTAATACAAAATAAACAATTAAAATATATATTTTTAAAGGCATTCTTACAATACAGCATTTCTTCACCTGCCTAAAACTTTTGTACAGTACTCTATATGCAGAACATCTCCTGTTATTATTATAAGTTGTAAACCCACTTTGAAAACAAATAAAAAACTAACACCTGCAAGACAAAGGCATAATGAGCTAGTATGCATAGCATACTAGCTCATTATGTAATACTCACCTGACTTCGAAGCCCTCGCCGTGGTACTCATACACAGCACCGGCTGGCGACATCACTCCTGGGTACCGCGGCTCCGGCGCTGTGAATGGCTGAAGTCACGATGATGTCACTCCCACGCATGCGTGCGGTAATGGCACACTCATGCAGGTTTAGGAGATATCCAGGGTAGCTAAAGGTAAGCCTTATTACAATCACTTTAAGGAGTTCTTTAGTCCACACAGATAGCTGGGAACAGTGCTGAAATGCTGGGAATAAACTGAAGGAGTGATTCCACAGAAACAAACAAGCACCTCTTAGGCCCCTTTCACACTGAGGCCCTTTACAGGCGCTATAGCGCCTGTAAAGCACCTCTCCTGTCACTCCAATGTGAAAGCCTGAGGGCTTTCCCACTGGAGCGGTGGGCTGGCAGGACGCTAAAAAAAGTCCTGCAAACAGCATCTTTGAGGAACTTTAGGAGTGGTGTAGCCCATTGAAATCGCTGCAGCAACGTTTTTAACCCTTTTTTGGCTGCTGGTGGGGGTTAAAAGCGCTTGGACACTGTGAGTGAGAAAGGGCTCTAAGTGATCCTTCCACCAGAGATTTCAGCAAATTGTCAGCAGCAGGAGCACTAGTGTAAGAGTCAGGCCGCGTACACACGCGGGGACTGTCTGCCGAAACCAAGTTCGTCAAACAGTCCGCTCAAACTTTTGAATGAACGAACACGCCCACACACGGCACTTTTTGAGCGGACAAATACGGCAAACTTTGTTCGTCGTACTAAGTCCGCGCAACTTTTGAAATGAACGGACTCGCCCACACACGAGGCAACAGTCCGCTCATTTCGAGCGCGTGTGCAGGTAGGCGGGGCCCGCGACGGAGACGTCGCGGGCTCCGCCGCCTGGAATGTACTTAAAGGGGAACCCCAACGCCGAAAAAAAACGGCGTGGGGGTCCCCCCAAAGTCCACAACAGACCCTTGTCCGAGCACGCTACCCGGCCGGCCAGGAAAGGGGGGCGAGCGAGCGCGCCCCCTCCTCCTGAGCCGTACCAGGCCGCGTGCCCTCAACATGGGGGGTGCCTTGGGGAAGGGGGGGCCGCGCGGCCCCCCCCACCCCAAAGCACCTTGTCCCCATGTTGATGAGGACAAGGGCCTCTTCCCGACAACCCTGGCCGTTGGTTGTCGGGGTCTGCGGGCGGGGGGCTTATCGGAATCCGGGAGCCCCCTTTAATAAGGGGGCCCCCGGATACCGGCCCCCCATCCTATGTGAATGAGTATGGGGTACAATGTACCCCTACCCATTCACCTGTAAAATAAAAGTACCCAAAAAAAAACCACAACACACGAGATAAAATATTTTATTGCACAGCTCCGGGGGTCTTCCGTCTTCGGGGGTCTTCTCGCCGGACTCCTCCGCTATCTTCTTGTAGCTCTTTTGCTAGCGGAGGAGTCCGGCTTTCTTCCTCCCCGCCGCCGGCCTCTTCTCCCGACTTCGGGGGTCTTGTCCCCCTCTTCGGTTCTTCTGCCGGGCCACCGCGCCTTCTTATAGCTCTTTTGCAGGCGGTGGCCCGGTCTTCTGTCGCCGCCGCCTTCCGTTCTTCTGCCGGGCCACCGCGCCTTCTTATAGCTCTTTTAGAGGCGGTGGCCCGGTCTTCTGTCGCCGCTGTCGCCTTCCGGTCGCCTTCCATTCTTCTTCTTGTTGTTGTTGTTCTTCTTCTTCTTCTCCAGGAGATGTTGACACGTCGCTCTCTCCGGCCGGAATGCCAGAGCCGCGCTGTGCGGCCACTTATATAGTGACAATGGGGCGGTGTCACATGGTATATGTCACATGGGTTGGTCACATGGGTTGATGTCACATGGGGACACGATGTCATAGTCCCCATGTGACATCAACCCATGTGACCAACCCATGTGACATATACCATGTGACACCGCCCCATTGTCACTATATAAGTGGCCGCACAGCGCGGCTCTGGCATTCCGGCCGGAGAGAGCGACGTGTCAACATCTCCTGGAGAAGAAGAAGAAGAACAACAACAACAACAAGAAGAACGGAAGGCGACCGGAAGGCGACAGCGGCAACAGAAGCCCGGGCCACCGCCTCTAAAAGAGCTATAAGAAGGCGCGGTGGCCCGGCAGAAGAACCGAAGAGGGGGACAAGACCCCCGAAGTCGGGAGAAGAGGCCGGCGGCAGGGAGGAAGAAAGCCAGACTCCTCCGCTAGCAAAAGAGCTACAAGAAGATAGCGGAGGAGTCCGGCGAGAAGACCCCCGAAGACGGAAGACCCCCGGAGCTGTGCAATAAAATATTTTATCTCGTGTGTTGTGTTTTTTTTTTGGGTACTTTTATTTTACAGGTGAATGGGTAGGGGTACATTGTACCCCATACTCATTCACATAGGGTGGGGGGCCGGTATCCGGGGGCCCCCTTATTAAAGGGGGCTCCCGGATTCCGATAAGCCCCCCGCCCGCAGACCCCGACAACCAACGGCCAGGGTTGTCGGGAAGAGGCCCTTGTCCTCATCAACATGGGGACAAGGTGCTTTAGGGTGGGGGGGCCGCGCGGCCCCCCCTTCCCCAAGGCACCCCCCATGTTGAGGGCACGCGGCCTGGTACGGCTCGGGAGGGGGGCGCGCTCGCTCGCCCCCCTTTCCTGGCCGGCCGGGTAGCGTGCTCGGACAAGGGTCTGTTGTGGACTTTGGGGGGACCCCCACGCCGATTTTTTTCGGCGTTGGGGTTCCCCTTTAAGTCCATACCAGGCGGCGGGGCCCGCTACGTCTCCCTCGCGGGCCCCGCCTACCTGGAGACGCGCTCGAAATGACCAGACTTTCCTCCGAGCGGGAACAGTTTGCTCATTTCGAAAGTGGCCTACACACGGGCGGACTGTCCGCTCAAACCAAGTTTCAGCGGACAGTTTTTCGGAATTTCCGAAAAACTTTGTTCGTCAAACTGTCCGCTGAAACTGTCCGCTGAAGCCCCACACACGAGCGGACTGTCCGCTGAAACACTGTTCAGCGGACAAAGTTGAGCGAACAGTCCGCCCGTGTGTACGCGGCCTCACTTGTCCTGTCTTCAGCCTTACCTAATCCTGTTCCCTTTTATTCTATACTTGCATAGACAGTAGATGGTGGCTGACTAAGCATGCAAGATCTGGCCACCAGTCTTCCTTATGTAAGAGTCTTTAATAAATATACACATTTATATGGATATTATTATTATTCTGGTAAAAAGCGGATAAAAAAAAAAAAGGGGGGTAAAAGCGCCCCGCTAGCGGCAGAGAAAGGGTTAAAACCGCCGGCAATACACCGCAATAGCGGCGTTTTGCCGGCGGTATTACAGCGCTGCCCCATTGATTTCAATGGGGAGCAGCGGTGGAGGAGCGGTAAACACACCGCTCCAAAGAAGCTGCTGCCATTTTGAAATTGGCTGTTTACCATGTGATCGGCTGTATCCAATCACAGCCGGTCACATGTCAAAACAAATCGGGCTTGCGCGCAATGCACGCCGCCGGGGGCACGCAGCGCACCGATCGGAGATGGCATATGTCCCTTGGACATAAGACAAAATTTTAACATTTTTACTGTTTTTTTTTTTATTTATTTCTAGTAGAACACTTTGCAGACCTTCTAAACATTGGCCTAGGCTATGGGAAAACAAAAGCAATGGAAAGAGAAATATCACAAATCCAATGACATGGATGGTATGCCACCAGGGCCTTTTTTCAGACAGAACATGGTAAAACTCCGTTCTGCCACCTCTGGCCGCCCAGTCCTGAGTCCCAACGCCACAACTGCTGGTTTTTAAATATTTGTTTGATGCTTCGGGATATCTGTGCTCCTGTACCTGCCTGCCGCCGTATTGAATAGAAAAATGCTGCATCCACCTAATAAAACGGTGATGACTACACTGCTGTAAAGTTTTTATAAAGAGGTGAGAGCTGTTTGTGTGGCTGGAGAAATGCATTTTTTTTTCTTTTTATCCACTTTCCGACTGGCTCATTCTGATAAACGTTAGCAGAATAGCACTGCTGGGTGAACTGCTGTACCCATACGGCGGCACGTTTAAGAGCCATAGCAGGTGCACAGGGGACCCGCTGCACGTGGCCGACAGGCGTGATAGCCCCTGGCCGCCCGCGGTCGCGGGCATGAGAGCCAGAATGGCGATTTGTGTATGCGTGTGTAACAGGGGAGGACAGACAGATCATCTGTTCCTACTGAGTAGAAACAACGATCTGGCTCATCCTCTAGTCAGTCCCATCCCCTCACAGCTAGAAACACACCTAGGGAACACATTTAACCCCTTGATCGTCCCCTAGTGTTAACCCCTTCCCTGCCAGTGACATTTATATAGTAATCAGTTAATTTTTATAGTACAAATCGCTGTATAAATGGCAATGGTCCCAAAAAAAAAAAAAAAATGTCTGATCGCCGCCATTCCTAGTAAATTAAATATAAACCGCAGAGGTGATCAAATACCACCAAATGAAAACTCTGTGGGAAAAAAGGATGTCAGTTTTATTTGTTGTCAGTTTAAGTGACGCAGTGCCGTATCGCAAAAAATGGCCTGGTCAGGAAGGGGGTAAATTCTTCCGGGGGGGGGGGGGGGGGGCTGATCCAAAAAATAAATAAATAAATAAAAAATAAAAAGGAAAAACAACTATGGCCACCTTTACATATTCCTGACCATGCACTCTGTACACAGGGCTAAATGTTGCATAATCCTGACCGCTCTGTATTCTGGGAGAGCAGCAGTCAGCATGCAAACAAGATTACAGCATATAGAGTTCAGCACTGAAGAGTATATAATGTACAACACAACTGACAAACTGTCAGTAAATTTACTGGCGGTTGGCAACCCTGTACCTAACATGTTAATGACCACTGCAGTCCCTGCATGCTATGCTATATTGCAAATACATAGCTGACCAAACAGTTTTTGCCTCTACAGTTTACAGTTGCTAACTAGTCTTTGACTATTTTAATAAAGTTCTTCTTTAAGGTAGCTTAAAGCCGCATACACACTATCAGATTGTCTGCTGATTTTTTCCATCAGATTTACCAAAACCATATAATATGAGGTCAAACCTTAGGGTTTTCAATGTGTATGCAATCAGGCAGGCCCTTGTACTACATGGTTTTGGTAAACCTGAAGGAAAAAAATCAGCAGACAATCTGATAGTGTGTATGGGGCTTTAGACAAAGTGTTAGCTCTCTGCCTATATTCTGTGTGCAGTAAAGTATTTGTAAAGGAAGTTACATTTTTTAGAAATTATTGTGCTGAGGTTTATATGTGTCTGAGACTCTCATCTGTGGAACACACTTAACTTACATTAAATATGAAGTGTGTCCCTTGTGCTGCTGTTTAGTTGAAATACCAAGTCATCTGCCAGCTTACCCAACACATGCCTCCTCAGCTGTGATCTTCCAAAAGCTGCAGGGGACTTGTCACAGGTGGCAGAAGACTTCAGATTTAATCTAAAACAGCAGCTAGCTGCACAAGGGACAATTTGCATTAAATTAAGGTACTGTCCCTTGTGCTGATATCTTTTTGCACCCTGTTGACATGCACACCTCAGCACAATATGCACTCTTGAGCGCCATACCCTATGTGTGCTATGCTCTCCTGAATCCTGTGCTCTTATGCCGCGTACACACGATCGGCATTCCAGCCAGAAAATTACCGATGAGAGCTTTTCATCCGAAAATGTGACCGTGTGTATACTCCATCAGAATTTAGCTGTCCGAATTTCCGCCAGACAAAAATTGATAGAACATTTTTCTGTTGGGAAATTTGAGAACATGCTATCAGAAATTCCGATCGTGTGTATGCAATTCCGACACGCCAAAACTCACATATGCTCATATTCAACTATGAGACGAAGCTATTAGCTACTGGCTATTGAACTTCCTTTTTCTAGTCCCGTCATACGTATTGTACGTCACCGAGTTCTAAATGATCAGAATTTGGTGTGACCATGTGTAGGCAAGACAGCTTCAGCGGAATTCCGTCGGGAAAACATCAGAGCTTTTTCCGACAAGAATTCCGATCGTGTGTACGTGTGCATTACACATTCTTAACATTTGCAAATTGTGTGATACACAAAAGTGAAGAAATGTCATCAGCACTCCAAGGTTTCCTCAAAAGGGCCAAAGCTTTATTTTTGTGGTCACATAATAAACATACAGCAAAGTTTCAAGGCTACGCAGGGCCCTTTGTCAGGCAAGTGACCCTTGAACACCTGTGCATCCTGTGAGGGCAAAGTCGGCCCTTCAAAATAGATGTACATATACAGTGGGGAAAAATTATTATTTGATCCCCTGCAGATTTTGTAAGTTTGCCCATTTACAAATAAATGAATTGTCTATAATATTTATCATAGGTGTGTTTTAAACACTAGAGACAGAATATCAACCAAAAATCCAGAAAAAACAAACACATCATACAAATGTTATAAATTGATTTTCTGTTCAGTCAATAAAATAAGTATTTGATCCCCAAGCAAAGCATGACTTAATACTTGGTGGAGAAACCCTTATTGGCAAGCACAGAGGTAAGACGTTTCTTGTAGTTGTGTACCAGGTTTGCACACATCTCAAGAGGGATTTTGGTCCACTCTTTTTTTTTTTTTTTACAGATCTGCTCTAAATTTTTAAAGTGGATATAAACCCTCACATATACCCAGTGAAGTGAACAGCCCCAGATGATACACAGAGATGAAACAAATCTCCCTATATATAAGTTTTACATGTATATCTGCAATCTTCATCTATATATATACACAGTTGTGCTCATAAGTTTACATACCCTGGCAGAATTTATGATTTCTTAGCCATTTTTCAGAGAATGTGAATAACACAAAAACTTTTCTTTCACTCATGGTTAGTGTTTGGCTGAAGCCATTTATTATCAAGCAACTGTGTTTACTCTTCTTAAATCATAATGACAACCGGAACTACCCAAATGACTTTGATCAAAAGTTTACATACCTGGTGATTTTGGCCTATCATGCACGCAAGTTGACACAAAGGGCATTGAATGGCTATTAAAAAGGTAACCATCCTCACCTGTGATCTGTTTGCTTTTAATTAGTGTGTGTGTGTGTATAAAAGATCAATCAGTTTCCGGACTCCTGACATACCCTTGCATCTTATTTCATCCAGTGCTGCACTGATGTTTCTGGATTCTGAGTCATGGGGAAAGAATTGTCAAAGGATCTGCGGATAAAGGTAGTTGAACTGTATAAAACAGGAAAGGGATATGAAATGATATCCAAAGAATTGGGATTAATTTATATTCTCTGAAAAATGGCCAAGAAATCATAAATTCTGCCAGGGTATGTAAACTAAACAACTGTACTTTAGAAAGTGCTCTTCCTGTTGAAGTTTTTCTCTTCCTGGTTAGCACTGAGAGTGGATTATTGGCATATAGCCAAAACAGCTGATTGGAGAAAAGGCACCCCCCCCCCCCCCATAGACAAAGAAAGAATGGAATGTGTACAGCTCTGCTCTTAGATGGCAAGTTGACTGCTAATCTATTTATAGCAACCTCCCCGACACACACTTCTATCTCCAGTCTCTGAGAATGTGCGAGAAGTTATCAGTCTGATAATAGAGCTATGAAGCAAGAGACAGCTATGGGACACAGTGCTTTGGAGAGAGATAAGAAAACACTACAGATATATGTGCCCAGCTCAAATTTCATGAATCGGGTTTACATCCACTTTATTTCTTGGCTTGCCAACTTGAAAACTTCAGATGGGCCTGTACATGTGCCTTCATGAGGAGATTGACCTTGCGAGCGCTGCAGGATTTAAATCCATGGTGGGATATTGTGCTACCAATGGTTTGTTTGGCGACTGTGGTCTCAAATGCCTTGAGATCATTCACAATCTCCTCCTGTGTAGTTCTGGGCTGATCCCTCACTTTTCTCATGATCCTCCTTACCCAACGAGGCAAAATCATGCATGGAGCTCCAGACCGGGGGCGATTGATGGTTATTTTGTATTTCTTCTATTTGCAAACAGTCACTAAAAACAGTTGTCTCCTTCTCCCCAAGTTTCTTGCTGATTGTCTTGTAGCCCATTCCAGCCATATGTAGGTCTATAATTATACAGAACAACAGTTTGCGCAGCGCTTTACAACATGAGGGCAGACAGTACAGTTACAATACAATTCAACACAGGAGGAATCAGAGGGCCCTGCTTGTTAGGGCTTACAATCTAGAAGGGAGGGTCAAGTGAAACAAAAAGGTAATAACTGAAGGAGAATGAGCTGATGGTGGGTAAATAGATATACAGTTGTTAGGTGTGGATAGGATAAGCTTCTCTGAAGAGGAGGGTTTTCAGGGATCATCTAAAGTCTAAGGCTGCATTCACACCTGAGCGTAGCGTTTTGAAGCGTTTTTTGTGGTGTGTTTACCGCGATTTGCAGCGTTTTTTTACCGCGATTCGTGGCGTTTTTTACCATGTTTTGCCGCGAATTTGTGCAGGGCAAAAGGTCACCAATGTTAAAAGAAGAAAAACGCCCAAATCAGCCCGATTTGCGCGACAAAAAAGGGTCCGGAACTTGTTTGAGCTTCAGGCGACTTGGAGTGGAGATGTGAACCATCTCCATTGAGAATAATGGATTTTTTCCCCTCCAGCGTTTTGTAGCTTCAGGCGTCAAGCTACAAAACACTCAGGTGTGAATGGGGTCTAAGAGTAGGAGATAATATGACAGATTGGGGTAACGAATTCCATAGGATTGGAGAGGCTCTGAAAAAGTCCTGGAGGCGAGCATGGGAGGAGGTGATGAGGGAGCTAGAGAGCAGGTCTTGAGGGAAATGAAGAGAACAATTAGGTTGGCATTTTGAGACTATAGGTTAGTGATGTAGCTGAGGGGCAGAGCTGTGAATGGCTTTTTAAGTAGTTGTCAGTATTCTGGAATTTAATTTGTTGGGTGAGTGGAAGCCAGTGGAGGGGTTGAGAGAGAGGAGTAGCAGTTGGCAAGGTGGATGAGTCTGGCAGCAGCATTCATGATGGATTGAAGGGGGGATAGACTATGTAGAGGTAAGCCAATGAGAATGGAGTTGCAGTAGTTGAGGCAAGAAATGACCAGGGAGTGAATTAAAAGCGTTGTTGTGTCATTGGTTAATGAGGTGATGGTGAGGTTTGAAAGGAAGAAAGATTCCATGGACAGATGTCTTTTATACACTGTGAGGGGTTAGCTCGGTAGCGGGTGTGTGTGACCCCCTGGATGGGTTCACAACACGAAGTCAGGCACAGCAGACAGCGGTGTAGGTTCAAAAAACAAAAGATCCGGTTTATTTTTGCTACATGCAGTGATACAAATAACAGCCAAACAAAATAAAACAAGAAAATAAATCCTGGTCAGCTTGACCTCTAACTACACACGTAGACTCCCTGTCTAACAACTGGGTGCAGCCTTGTGCTGCCCCAGTCCCTGTCTCTATTGTAGGGGTTTGCCACACAGGCGTTAACTCACCGCACAGAACAGATCTCAGACTCCCCAGTCTATACACACAAAACTGGTTCCAGGATGGAGCATCTCCCTATGCATGCTGGGGTTTTTTGTAGAGGCCTTAATGAGCCCACTTACTACAGCTGGGCTCATTAACTCTTCCCCTCTAATTGTAAAAGTCTGCATAAAGCCTGAATCTAGGACACACATATTTCCCATCCTGAATACAACCAGGTGATTTTACCTGCGTGCTGCCACATACCCCCCCCTCTTGTTTCAACCTTGGGGTTGTAACACAAGCAGCCAGACACGCATGTATCCGAGACAAAGCATCCACATTCCCCATTTTAACACCAGGGCGATGCTTAACTGTAAAGTTAAATTCCTGTAGGGCCAGGAACCACCTATTTACCCTTCTATTGGTCTCCTTGTTTTGAGCCATCCACTTTTAAGGAGCGTGATCAGTCACCAGGTCAAAGTGCCTACCTAGCAGATAGTACCGAAGGGAATCTAGAGCCCACTTCACTGCTAAACATTCCTTCTCAATCGTGGAGTAATTTACCTCATTGGACTTCAACTTCCTGCTGAGGTAAATGACTGGGTGCTCTTCCCCGTTCCAGACCTGGGATAACACTGCTCCTAACCCAACGTCTGATGCATCAGTTTGTACAACAAAGTCCTTAGAGAAGTCTGGTGAGTACAACACTGGCTGGCTACATAAGGCTGTTTTTAAGGACTGAAATGCTTCCTCAGCCTCTGGGGACCATTTAACCATAACCGACTCTTTCCCTTTTGTCAGGTTGGTGAGGGGCACAGCCTGAGAAGCAAAATGGGGAATGAATCGTCGATAATAGCCAGCGATTCCCAGAAAGGCTCGTACCTGTTTCTTGCTGTTGGGACGTGGCCAACTCTGTATGGCCTCGACTTTATTGACTTGGGGTTTTATCACCCCCCTCCCAATAGTGTACCCAAGATATTTGGCCTCCTCCTGTCCAATGGTACACTTCTTTGGATTGGCCGTAAACCCAGCTTCCCGGATAGAGTCTAGGACTGCTTGTACTTTTGGCAAATGTGAGACCCAGTCTGTGCTATGGATAATCACATCATCCAGGTAAGCTGCAGCATATTTCTGATGGGGCCTCAGAATCTTATCCATTTTCCGCTGGAATGTTGCAGGTGCATTCTGTAACCCAAACGGCATTCTCTTATATTGGAATGCCCCATCTGGGGTTACAAAAGCAGTTTTCTCCTTGGCCGACTCGGCCAGGGGAATTTGCCAATACCCTTTGGTGAGATCAAGAGTTGTCATATATCGGGCTGTTCCCAGCCGGTCAATCAACTCATCTATACGCGGCATGGGGTAGGTGTCAAATTTTGTAACTTTATTTAATTGTCGAAAATCGTTACAAAACCGCCAGCTCCCATCAGGTTTGGGCACTAGTACGATAGGACTGGACCAGTCACTCTGGGACTCCTCTATCACACCCAATTCCAGCATCCTTTGAACCTCCCCACGTATTGCCTCCCGTCGGGCCTCTGGTATTCTATAAGGTTTTAGTTTTACCCTTTCTCCTGGCGGGGTGATAATGTCATGCTCTACGCCAGATGTTTGTCCCGGAAGCTCAGAGAAAATCTCTTTGTTACGAAGTACAAACTCTTTAACCTCCTGTTGTTGGGCTTTCGATAAGGTGTCTGCTATTCCAACCTCAGGAACTAAGCAATCAGGCTGTACTTGTGACAAAGTCTCTGCGACTAGGGATTCCCTATCCCTCCAGGCTTTCAGCAGATTGACGTGATAGATCTGCTCCGGCTTTCGCCTTCCTGGCTGTCTAACCATGTAGTTCACCTCACTAATTTTTTCAATTACTTCATATGGACCTTGCCATTTGGCCAGAAATTTGCTTTCAACCGTAGGGACTAGCACCAAGACCCTATCCCCCGGGGAAAAAGTACGTGTCTTGGCCCCACGGTTGTACACTCTCTGCTGTGCTAACTGCGCTTGGGTTAAATGTTCTTTACAATTGGCATTACCTGTGCAATTCTATCTTGCATCAGGGCAACATGCTCAATCACACTCCTGTGAGGAGAACTCTCATTTTCCCAAGTTTCCTTGGCGATATCCAGCAGCCCTCTTGGGTGTCTCCCATAGAGCAACTCGAAGGGTGAGAAACCCGTAGAGGATTGGGGTACCTCCCTAATGGCAAACATCAGATAGGGTATTAGACAATCCCAATTCTTTCCATCTCTATCCACCACCTTCTTTAACATTTGTTTTAGGGTTTTGTTGAATCTTTCAACCAACCCATCTGTTTGGGGGTGATACACAGATGTACGCAATTGCTTCACTTTGTACAACTTGCATAATTCTTTCATAACCCGGGACATAAAGGGTGTACCTTGGTCCGTAAGCAGATCCTTACAAATACCCACGCGGCTAAAAACAAGAGATAGCTCTTTGGCTATGGTTTTGGCCGAGGTATTTCGGAGAGGAATTGCTTCCGGATAACGGGTGGCATAGTTGTAAGGGCTTACCTAGATTGGAGTCCATGTTGCAGAGATGTAGGCTCACCCTTGCAAATAAACACAGCCCACAGTAACAAACAGATAAGCTACCTGGGCTGTGAATCTGTGCACGGGGGCTTGACAGGAATTTGCCAAAGGATTGTCCAGGTAAAGCCGTAGTCAGGGATTCCAGAAGACAGAATAAACGATATACAAGCCAGGGTCGGTAGCCGGGGTCAGTCTTGGAACTCAGGAACTCAGGAACCTTTGGCAACAAGAGACAATGAACTGACAAAGCCCTCAGAGTGAGGCAGTGTTTTATACCCAGCTGATTAGGTAACCTGCCACAGCTGATCCAAGAGTGACAGGTACAAACAGAATTGCCCACAGTACTTATGCAAAACTAGACATGGCTGGAAAGCAGGCAGAATAGAACTGAGGTGTGGCTCAGAGGTAAGGTAACGGGAACAACTACTGGCAGTCATGAGTTCAATACCACCCAGAGCCACTTGAGGCGTGACTACACCTGGCTGTCCAAAATACACGGTAGGGACCGTGACAATAGTCCAATATAACCAAAATGTACTGATGCCCCCTGGTGGACTTCATTATCGGACCTACCAAATCCATTGCGATCCTTTCAAAGGGGACCTCAATGATAGGAAGAGGTACCAGTGGGTTACGGAAATGTGGCATAGGCGCCGACTTCTGACACACAGGGCAGGAGGAACAATAATTTTCTATTTCCTTCATGACCCCAGGCCAATAGAATCTCTGCAATACCCTCTCTCTGGTTTTCTCTGTCCCCAGATGACCTCCCAGAATGTGCCCATGGGCCAATTCTAACACCAACTTCCTGTAAGCTTTGGGCACTACAAGTTGCTCAATGGTTTCTTCTGCCCTTTGAGCCACTCGATATAGCAGGTCCCTTTCCATAGTGAAGTAAGGATAAGGGCAAGTCTTATCTGGGTTCACTAACTCGCCATCTATTTTCACCACATTTTCCCGTGCCTTTATTAGGGTGGGGTCTTTTAACTGTTCTGTGGCAAAATTTTCCCTGTGAACCTCAAGATCCGAAAACTCCACAGACGGCATGTTTTCATCTGAGGATGTTGGCTCCTCCCCAGTTTCTCGAGTTTCCCCTGCCAATACCGACAAGGGAAATTCAGGAGAGTCCTCACCACTCCCAGAGGAATTCTGGTCATCTTCCTGGTTTATAGGGGCACCAATGGGGGCCTCAGGACAATCCCAGAGTTCCCAGAATTTTGGAAAATCCCTTCCCACAATAGCATCATGTGGTAAGTGAGACACCAACCCCACCTGATGAGAGAGGTTACCTTTGGGGGTCTCAAAAAACACTGAAGTTACAGGATACTCTCGGGTGTCCCCATGCACACAAATAACAGCCAAACAAAATAAAACAAGAAAATAAATCCTGGTCAGCTTGACCTCTAACTACACACGTAGACTCCCTGTCTAACAACTGGGTGCAGCCTTGTGCTGCCCCAGTCCCTGTCTCTATTGTAGGGGTTTGCCACACAGGCGTTAACTCACCGCACAGAACAGATCTCAGACTCCCCAGTCTATACACACAAAACTGGTTCCAGGATGGAGCATCTCCCTATGCATGCTGGGATTTTTTGTAGAGGCCTTAATGAGCCCACTTACTACAGCTGGGCTCATTAACTCTTCCCCTCTAATTGTAAAAGTCTGCATAAAGCCTGAATCTAGGACACACATATTTCCCATCCTGAATACAACCAGGTGATTTTACCTGCGTGCTGCCACAACACATAATCAGTCGTCGTTAGGAGAAACTTCTTAAATTGACAGGCCTTATCTGTGTACCACATGAGCACATACCGTAGCCAGTCTGTGGGAGCCAGAATTATTGTTTGGTTGGTATGGCGATCAAATACTTATTTTTTGCACTGAACTGCAACTCGATTTATAACATTTATATCATGTGTTTTTTTTCTGGATTTTTAGTTTATATTCTGTCTCTATCATTTAAAATACACCTAGGTTAAAAATAATAGACCCTTCATTTCTATGTAAGTGGGCAAACTTACCAAATCTGCAGGGGATCAAATAATTATTTTCCCCACTGTGTGTACTCCCAAGTGAATGAGACTTTAACAGACATATGAACATTCCCTGAGCCAAATGCATATGGCCAGGTTAATTGTATGTTCTCTTTTGTCATGATCTTAGACCTTTTGTCATGATGTTAGACCTTGGTTCACAAGTTTTGCAAGATTACAATTTTAGGGAAAAGTAACTAAATATACAGAAGAGGATTTAACACAAACAAAAGCAGTTTCTGAAAGAAAGTTTTTTTTTTTTTTTTTTTTTTTATACTTCATCTGAGAGATGAAACAGGCCGTTTGCCATTTCTGTTTGCATACAAAAGCAAACCAAAAATTCTAAATGGTGTGTTATTTAACCACTTCGCGCCCAGGCCAATTCTGACATTTCTCTAATACATGTAAAATTCCTAATTTTTTTTTGCTAGAAAATTACATAGAACCCCCAAACATTATATATGTTTTTTTAGCAAAGACCCTGGAGAATACAATGGCGGTCGTTGCAACTTTTTATCTCGCACGGTATTTGCGCAGCAATTTTTCTAACACGTTTTTTGCAGAAAAAAAACAGTTTCATGCTTAAAAAATAAAATAAAAAAAAAAACAGTAAAGTTAGACCAATTTTTTTGTATAATGTGAAAGAGGAGGATACGCCGAGTAAATAGATACCCAACATGTCATGCTTCAAAATTGCACAAGCTCGTGGAATGGCGCCAAACTTTGGTATTTAAAAATCCCCATAGGCGACGCTTGAATTTTTTTTACTGGTTACATGTTTTGGGTTACAGAGGAGGTCTAGAGCTAGAATTATTGCTCTCGCTTTAACGTTCGCGGCGATACCTTGCATGTGTGGTTTGAACACCGTTTTCATATGTGGGCGGGACTTACGTATGCGTTCGCTTCTGTGTGCGAGCTCACGGGGACAGGGGCGCTTTACATATTTTATTTTATTTTATTTTTATTTTTTTAGTTTGACACTTAAAAAAAAAATTGATGAATTTTATTCCTATTACAAGGAATGTAAACATCCCTTGTAATAGGAATATGGCACTATCGGACATATTAACAGTGAGATATGGGGTCAATAAGACCCCATATCTCACCTCTAGGCTGGGAAGAATAAAAAAAAAAAAAAAGATCCTGGCTTCCCTGCCAAATCGGCGTCGTTAATTTGAATACCGAGGCCGGGCGTGACGTCATAACATCGCGCCCGGCCTCCGAACGATCATAGAGACTCCAGGGACAATCTGGTCTGCTGGAAATCGGTGATCCTGTCACCGACTCACCGCTATGATCATTCTTATGGTGCAGGGAATCGCCGGCTGAAAACGCTGATATCTGAATGATGTCTCTGGCCTCAGGCATCATTCAGATATAACCACCGAAAGCCCATGATGTCAATAGACGTAGAATGGGCGCCAAGGGGTTAATTCCAAGAAATTTAATTTTTTTAATTTTTCTATCTTGTTAGGTATACAGTTTCTGTATAAACAACCTTGCTTGCAAAATTATCTGAGCTAGTTATTAACATGTTTTACAGGTTACTTACACTACACATCACTATATATGAATCTCCATGAGAAAAACACTGACTTGGAAACGGTATTGCAGCCATTGCTGGAATTTGTCCTTGGGAGTTATGATCCTATCCAATGGTAGTCACAAAGGGAATTGTAGTCTTTAACCACTTCCCACCCGGCCAATGTATATATACGGCGGGTGGGAGCCGCCTGCTCCTGATAGGACGTTCAGGAACGTCATTCAGGAGCAGCGGGATCGCGCGCGCGCGCGCCCGCGCAGCGGCGCGATCCCGATGTGCTCGTGTCACCCGGACACGGCACATCTCAGATCGGCAGGAGGGCTCTGTGATTGGCCCTCCTGATCACATGACGGCCGTGTCCAATCACGGCCGTCATGTGATGTAAACAAACAGCCGGTTGCTAGGCAATCGGCTCTCCTCTCCTCACACGGAAGTCACCGCTGAGAAGAGGAGAGCAGAACGCTGCAGCCGGCTGATGATCAGTGAGTATGGGCTGCTTTTCACAGCTTTTTACTCACTGATCATCAGTGTAGTGTAAACACACAACACACCACACAGTGAAAACACAGTCCCCACATATGTCCCCAAAACACACATGTCCCCAAATAATAAAAACACATGTCCCTAATAATAAAAACATGTCCCCCACATATGTCCCACTAAAATCACATGTCCCAATGATTATCTGCACACATATGTACGTGATCACCTGCACACATATGTACATGATCATTTGCGTACATATGTCCGTGATCACACAAACCAATTATTATACACTTAACGGAATTTTTTTTACCAAAAACATGTAGCAGAATACATTTTGGCTTAAATTTATGACAAAATTTGATTTTATTGGATTTCTTTTCAAATAGAAAAAAGAAAATATTGTTTTTTTCCCAAATTTCCGCTTTTTTTGCGCTTATATCGCAAAAAAAAAAAAACGGAGTCGTGAATAAATAACACCAAAATAAAGCTCTATTTGTGCGAACAAAATGATAACAATTTCATTTGGGTACAGTGTAGCATGACCGCGCAATTGTCACTGAAAGCGCTAGAGCGCTGAAAGCTGAAAATTGGGCTGGGAAGGAAGGGGGTGAAAGTGCCCTGTATTGTAGTGGTTAAAAACGCATAAAGCAATTTGAAGGTATTGCTGGTATCCTTTGGATGTGTACAGTTTAGACTCCTTGACTCCCTCCCTGTTTGCTAAGGGCTTGTTTACACTTGTGGCTTAGGGGGGGGGGGGGGGGTGATAAAAACAGGCAGTAGAGCTGCATTTTTACTGCTCCCTTAAAGTGGACGTAAAGTCTTGGACCTACAGCTAGAGTTGGGTGAACAATTTAGCCTGAGAATGAGTTCGGTCCAAACACTTTGGCAAACACCCGAATTGTAGGGCGTTCGACAGGCCAGCCAAGCACCCCACAATGCACTGCGAGCCGCACAGTGCATTGGAAGCCCCGATTGGCTGAAGCAATAATTTGTCCAATCAGGGCACAGAACACGGTCAGGGCCATGATTGGAGAAAGTAATGATGACTGTGACCAATCATGGCTCATTGCTTATAGACCCATCCCACACTATAAAAGGTATAGAAGAACACAGAGGACACATAGGCCTAGCACATTATCCTCTATACATATTTTTATTTACTAAAATAGAGGTGGTGAATATACTCACAAACCAGTACTTGTGTCCTAGCATTATCATAAAATCATCCGCATAAATCCATATGTGAAAATCCACAACACTTTTAGTCACACCAGCTAACACGTTTCGAGGTTTCCCCTCTTCTTCTGAGCTTTGTTTAGATTTCTCTAATGCCACGTACACACGACGGGACTTTCTGGCAGAAAAGGTCCGATGGAATTCCGGATATTGTGATCGTGTGTGGGATATTCCAATCGTTTTTCTTCAAAAAATTCCGACAGACCTAGAAGTAGAACATGCTTTAAATCTTTCCGATGGAATCAATTTCTATCGGGAAAACCGGTCATCTGTATGCTGGTCCGACAGACCAAAACGACGCAAGGGCAGCTATTGGCTACTGAACTACCTTTTCTAGTCCTGTCATACGTTATCACATTCAAAATGTGTGGGCAAGTCCGTTCAGTCAGAACTCCACCCGGAACTCTGTCTGGAAGACCGTCTGACCTTTTCTTCCGGAAAGTCCAGTCGTGTGTACGTGGCATTAGTGTTGACAATGAACTTTTCAGTCAGGATCAGTGCTTCTCCATTTAATGCTGCTGTATCTAGCTTCCTTGTTGAGGAACAAGGAACGAACAAGGAAGCTCCTCACCTTTTAGGTTTACCCCCCGCTATATCTCATGACCTCTCAACAGCCTCCACTGACAGGGATGATGGTATAGCAAAGGGTGTCACAGGTCCTTGTAGCACATCTGCCAGCAGCACATGACCAGCTGTAGACTATAGCAGGCAAACTTCTCTGCCCCAGCTGCTGCAGCAAAAATAAAAATAAAAATACAATCACTGTCATCCACATGCCCAGCATCTAAATTCAAGCTTGTCAAAGCTGCTGACTTTACGACTCCTGCCTTTCCATCTGGTAAATTATGCCTCCCTCCCGCAATTTTGCCGAATGTGCTGTACCACACAGTTGCTATTTATTTGCACGTAAGGCCATTCCAGCTCTGTACCATCATGTGGAAGGCAATGTTGCGGCATAGTTGGGCAAGGCAGTCAGCCTGCAAAGTCCACGTTACTGCTGAAAAGTGTGGCGTGCATTTGTATTCAGCCCCCTAAATCAATACTTTGTATAACCACCTTTCGCTGCAATTACAGCTGCAAATATTTTTAAGTAGGTCGTAGAGACTTTGCACATCTAGGAGAATGAAATGTTTGCCCATTCAAGCTTTTCATTGTATATTCCGATCGTATGTATGCCTCATCTGACTTTATTTATTTATTTATTTTTTTCCCAAAAATTCTGATGGACCTAGAAATAGAATATGTTTTAAATATTTCCGACGGAACCAATTAATATCAGGAAAATCGCTCGTCTGTATGCTGTTCCGATGGACCAAAAACGACGCATGCTCTGAAGTACCAGACAGAAGCTATTGAACTTCCTTTTTCTAGTCCCGTCATACGTGTTGTAAGTCATCACCTTTCTTGGCGATCAGACTTTGGTGTGATCGTGTGTATGCAAGACAGTTTCAGTGGAATTCTGTTGGGAACACCTTCAGAGTTTATTCCGACGAGAAATCTGGTTGTGTGTACGTGGCATTACACATGAATATTCTTTAATCAAAACGATTCAATTGTAGCTCTGGCAGTATGTTTAGGGTCAATGCCATGCTAGAAAGTGAACCTCCGCCCCAGTCTCAAGTCTTTTGCAGACTCTAATGCCACGTACACACGACCAGGCTTTCTGGCAGACTAGCCCTGAAGGGATTAGTCCGTTGGACAATCCAATCGCGTGTGGGCTAGTCCGATCGTTTTTCGAAAAAAAAAAAATCAGACGGACCTAGAAATAGAACATGTTTCAAACCTATCCGACTCAATTCCGATGGACTCAAATCAGGAAAAACTTTATTCTGTGAGCTAGTCCAATGGACCAAATACGACGCAAGGGAAGCTATTGGCTACTAGCTATTGAACTTCCTTGTTCAGTCCCATTTACCTCATCACGTTCAAAATGAACAGACTTTCTAAAGGACTTAGTCCGTTCGTTCGGAAAGTCCGTTTGTGAAGACCGTCGGACCTAGTCTGCCGGAAAGTACGGTCATGTGTACACGGTGTGACATTGGGGTGTTTAGCTCAAGTGGTTAGATGCATTTTTTTTGTGCAGCGAGTCCACATCAGACAGGCATTTATAGTTAAGGGCCTTGTAGCCCACGTTTATTAAAGGGAAAACAAAACAACAGTCCATCCAGGAATCCCACACAGGGGTTTAACTTCATTCAGCACACCTAAATGAAAACATACCAAGCCACCTGGCTCTCTCGTCTGCAGTTCCTCTGCTTGCTCCCAACAGACTTATCGATTCTTTCCAGCCCCCTGGACTCACTGGCTTCCGTAGTCTTCCCGAATCTCAAGGCTGGCCGGCCTTTCCCAGTTCCTGGGCAAAGAATCCCCCTAAGGCTGGATTCACACCTATGCATTTTTTGTGCTTTTTGCATTTTGCAGATTTGCACTACAATCCATTTACCATGGTTTCCTATGGAACAAGTTCTGTAGTGCAAATCTACAAAATGCAAAAAGCACTAAAAATGCATAGGTGTGAATCCAGCCTTACACAGGCCACAATCTCTAACAGAGATGACCACTCTACATACACAAGTCTGTCTTCACACAGTAGCAGCAGCAAGCTGCTCACACTCCACCATCCTCCACACTCTACTCTCACCAGCCCCTCATTATATGGGCTGTGTGCAGCTGGGCACACACCCTGCTTGCTATCCTCAAGATCCGGACACAGGGTTGGAGATCCCGTCCCCACCCATGACTCTCAGGGTTCTCCAAACTACAGAATCCCATCCGGAACTAGCAAAACCTGGAGAAAACTGACAGAGCAGTTTTCTCCATTTAAACTCTACACTCTGTAGTCTTGCAGTCTGCAGATATACAAACTCTGTGTCTCTTTTACCTCCAATTTCATAGGGACAGAACCTCGCTCTGCCACAGCGGCTTAACAGGTTTTATTCTAAGATTGCCCTGTATTTCGCTCTATCCATCTTCCTATCAACTCTGACCAGTTTCCCTGTCCCTGCTGAAGAAAAGCATCTCCACAACATGATGCTGCCACTTTCATGTTTCATGGTGGTGATGGTGTGTTCAGGGTGATGTGCAGTGTTAGATTTCCACCACACATAGCTTTTTTCTTTTAAGTCAAAAGTTTAATTTTGGTCTCATCTGACCAGAGCACCTTCTTCCACATGTTTGTTGTGTTCCCCTATATGGCTTCTCCCAAACTGCAAACGGAACTTCATATGGCCTTCTTTCAACAATGGCTTTCTTCTTGCCGCTCTTCCATACAGGCCAGATTTGTGGAGTGCACGACTAATAGTTGAATTGTGGACAGATTCTCCTACCTGAGCTGTGAATCTCTGCAGCTCCTTCAGCGTTACTATGGGCCTCTTGGCTGCTTGTCTGATTAATGCTCTCCTTGCCCGGCCTGTCAGTTTGGTGGACGGCAATGTCTTGGTAGGTTTGCAATTGTGCCATACTCTTTTCATTTTTAGGATGGATTGAACAGTGCTTCATGAGATGATCAAAGCTTGGGATATTTTATTGTAACCTAACCCTGCTTTAAACTTCTCCACAACTTTAACCCTTTAAAAAAGAAAAAAAAAAAAAATTAACTAGCAAGCCCCCAATGAAAAGTAAAGACGGTATAAAGAAAACTTCGAAAAATATTATAAAACTAATGTCACAGTAGAAATATAAGCGTAGCCCACCTTAGAATTTAGCTTCAGTGAGAAACTCAGCATTCACTTTCAGTGAGTAATATGTAGGGCACGTAGGGCAGTGTACTGAGGCCAGAAACGCGCAGGGCAGTGTACCGAGGTCAGCAACGTGCAGGGCAGTGTACCGAGGTCAGCAACGCGCAGGGCAGTGTACCGAGGTCAGCAACGCGCAGGGCAGTGTACCGAGGTCAGCAACGCGCAGGGCAGTGTACCGAGGTCAGCAACGCGCAGGGCAGTGTACAGAGGTCAGCAACACGCAGGGCAGTGTACAGAGGTCAGCAACACGCAGGGCAGTGTACAGAGGTCAGCAACAGGCAGGGCAGTGTACAGAGGTCAGCAACACGCAGGGCAGTGTACAGAGGTTAGTAGTATGTAGGGCAGTGTACAGAGGGCAGTAGTATGTAGGGTAGTGTACAGAGGTTAGTAGTATGTAGGGCAGTGTACAGAGGGCAGTAGTATGTAGGGCAGTGTACAGAGGTCAGTAATACATAGGGTAGTGTACAGAGGTCAGTAATACATAGGGTAGTGTACAGAGGTCAGTAGTAGGTAGAGCGGTACAAAGGTCAGTAGGATGGTGCAGAGGGGGGTCAGGAGGGCACAGTACTGGGAGCATGGTGCAGGGACGTTAGGTGGGTATAGTATGGGGGGGGGTCAGAAAGGCAGAAAATGGCAAAGAGAAAACTTATACAGAGTGGTGCAGGGAAGCTGTCATGGCAGAGCTGCATGTTCCCCACCTCCCCTCCTTTCACATGTCATCCGCAAGCATTTGTGGTGCAAGTAGATGGATCGCAGGGGGAGGGCCAGTGCTGAGGCACACACTACAGTCTGTGAAAGAGCTCGGGCATGTTAGGTCCCAAGCCCTCCTGAGCTATTTCCGAGGCTTGCCCCGTGCTGCGTGTATCAAGGGATGGCTCTGTCTCTGCAGGCTGGAATTGCACGCTGTGAAGCTGTCAGGGGAAAAAATAAAAAATAAGTCTGCAACCTGGGGCTCTGTTCGCGAGCCACCTGTCACCTACTCGTGGTCCACAGGTGGATTGCGATCGACAGGTTGCCAACCCCATTTTAGATCAAAGGAATTAACTCCCGTCTGCAAATGAGGTCAGTTTCACGAAACAGTGAAGTTAGGCAATTTTTTTGTATAATGTGAAAGATGAAGTTACGCTGGGAGAATCAGGAGAGAATTGTGATCTTTATTCTAAGCAAAAATAAAATTGTGATTCTCATTTTAGCCAGAATCGTGCAGCTCTAATGTGTACTTGCTTAAAGTATAACTAAAAGGCAAAACTTTTTTTGTTTTGGATAGAGTGAAGAGAGATTAGAACATCTGTCAGTTTTTATTGCTGTCTCTGTCCCAGTTAGGGAGATTCTCCCTCTCTATTTGTCCTTTTTACCATTGTCATTGGAAGTGAAAGTAAAAGAAAATCCAAAATTTTGGGTTGTCCCCAGTAAAATAAGAGAGGGGAAATCTTCCAACGGGGACACTAGTTCTGGTGACCTGGTTGTCCCCAAGGAATTCCCTTAATTTGCAGAGATTCCCTCTCACTTCAAGTTTGGCTATGGGACAGGAAGTGAAGGGAAATATCCACAATGGGATAAGATATCAGAAAAAAAAAAATCTGACAGAGGTCATATAAATCTAATTAAACTAACATGTACTCAAGTAACAACCAAAACAGAAATAGAATAAAGTGTGAAACTGTATGTTTAAATAAGCTCAGACAATGTGCATAAATACTAAAGTGCAATACACCAGGTCAAATTGTGCACTTGACATAAAAAACTTGATATAAGAAATCTTCTATAAATGACAGTGAAATAATATTGAGTGCACCCAAATGTATAGATGATATGGCATGAAAAAAAAAAAAAAAAAAAAAAAAACTGAGTGTCGTTATAAAAGTGCAATACAAATCAAAAAATGCACAAAATGCTAATAGTCCATGTGCAGTGTGTCACGTGTATGAACAAAATGCTAATAGTCCATAGACAGTGAGATATGTGTTTACTGTCTATGGACTATTAGCATTTTGTTCATACACGTGACACACTGCCCCTGGACTATTAGCATTTTGTGCATTTTTTGATTTGTATTGCACTTTTATAACGACACTCAGTTTTTTTTTTTTTTTTTTTTCGTGCCATATCATCTATACATTTGGGTGCACTCAATATTATTTCACTGTCATTTATAGAAGATTTCTTATATCAAGTTTTTTATGTCAAGTGCACAATTTGACCTGGTGTATTGCACTTTAGTATTTATGCACATTGTCTGAGCTTATTTAAACATACAGTTTCACACTTTATTCTATTTCTGTTTTGGTTGTTACTTGAGTACATGTTAGTTTAATTAGATTTATTTAGCCGGAGCGCAACACCATTTCTTAATTACTATCACTTAATCTGGGGAGGGTTTACACCCCTGCCGGTGTTTTGCTGCAACCACACTAGTTCTAGGACACATTGATAGGCGCGAGAATACTTTTACTCCCATTCCTGACAGAGGTCATAACCCTCCCTAAAGTCTGGTACACGTGGTTCGATGTTGTATGAACGAGTGTCTGATTTTTGTCAAAAACGTGTGTGCAGGATTTTGTCTCGCATACTAACTATCTGCAAATTATTGTTCCACAAACATGAACTTAGTGATGTACTACAAGAGTATAAAGAGGAAGTTCATTTCCCAAGCGCCACCCTTTGGGTCCCTTCTGCTAATTTCATGTTGGTAGAAGTTTGGTGAGCATTGATTCACACTTTTTTGTTACGTTATTTTTATTTGGATGGCGGATAGCATCTCCAATTTAAATTTGTGTATAATATAATAATAATAATATTATTTATAGCATTACAAAACAAAATGCATTTTAAAATACGTTTGTCATAACTACATCAGTATCACCAGCAAAGCAGCTTCATTATTATCCCATTAAGGCTGGGTTCACACCGCTGCGGGGGGAGAACCGGATGTGATTCGCACAGCAAATCACATCCGATCTCCGTAGCGCTGCGAGTTCAGCCATACAGATAGTATGGCTGAACTCGCAGCGGTCCCGCAGCAAACTCGTACGGGACCCTTTTTTGGGTCCGCAACGGAATCGGATCGCATGGGGGTTCACACCATGCGATCCGATTCCTGTGCGAGTCGGCAGATCGCACTGCGATATGCCGACGGATCTGGGGGTGTCATTAACATAACATTGACACCCCCAGCCGTCCGCATAGGGCAGTGTGAACTGCCGGCGGGAGGTATGCGATGCGGGAAAACGCCGCGGATTCGCGGCGTTCCCGCATCGCAGCAATGTGAACCTAGCCTTAAGAAGAAGAGAATATGCGCTGCATTTCAACATTTAATTAGTTGCCGTGTCACGAATGTTAATTCTCCATTACGAACGCTGGTTTACAAGACCAAACTCTTCCGGCTGGTTCCGATCATGCGTGTTTGTACTTTCGACTTTTGTGTGAAGGATTTCTGTACTGACCACCTGAAAATCAGACGTTGAGCTGTCGTTCATCGAAAATTTACTAGTCCGCTTATCCAGCTTTTGTCTGACGAAAAAGTCAAACCTTTTTTCGGTCATGCCCTTCGACAGAACCCGGCCAAACGAACCACTTCTGTCGGAACATCTAACGCACACACGGACCACGCGAATGTGTGTACGGCCCTTAAAGTGGATGGAAACCCGATTCATGAAATCTGACCGAGGCACATCTAACTGTAGTGTTTACTTATCTGTCTCCACAGTGCTGAGTCCAATGTCTTTCTGTCGTTTCGTTACTCTGTTATCAGCATGATAACTTCTGAGAAGTTCTCCAAGATGGGAGATAAAAGCAGAATGAAATTTGTGTCAGGGTGGATGTGATAAATAAACTTGCTGAGAGCTTGTCTTGTCACAGCACAGCTCTGAAAGGATCTTCATTCTTCTGCCTATGTAGAGGGGGTGTGTGCCCTTCCTCCAATCAACTCTTACACAGTGTAGGCCCAGACTCCACACCCACTGCTGAATGAGGAAGTAAAAATTCCAACACGATGTGAGCGGGTAAATGGAATCGCCATATCAAAAACATGTATTCTGATTAAGCAGAGGTATTTGTTGCAAATGTCTAGGATGTATGTAACAGCTGTCTTGGTTGTGTCCAAGTGCCATTAACACCTCTAGCTGTGAAAAGGCATTTTCCCAGAGAGTTCTGGAAGTGGTGTCTAGGTGCTAAGTGACCATCTATTTATCAATGTAAATAACCAACAAATTGATTAGGCCTACAAAGAGACTCACAATGTACCCCCACTCCCTTTAGAATGTAGTTAGGCTCCCAGCTTCAGTTAGAACAATATATTTGAATGTATACCATGTACTGTACAAAGTTGTTCTCCATGCTTGTGGATAGATACATGCCTGTATATTAAAACACATCTTTGATTCGGCTTCAGCAGTCAACGTTCCTGAAAGCCCTTACGTTCTGGGCTTTCCCCGTCAGATATAAGAAGGCTAAAGAATATAGAAAGCTGAAGACAGCAGATCTACATGTAAAACTTATATAGGGAGACTTGTTTCATCTCTGTATATGATCTGGGGCTGTTCACGTCACTGGGTATATGTGAGGGTTTACATCTACTTTAACCACTTTAATACTGGGCACTTTCGCCCCTTACTGCCCAGGACATTTTCAGCTTTCAGCGCTGTCACACGTATGACAATTGCACAGTCATACAACACGTACCCAAACTAAATTTTTATCAGTTTCTTCCCACAAATAGAGCTAACTTTTAGTGGTATTTGATCACCTCTGGGGTTTTTATTTTTTGCTAAACAAACTAAAAAAGGCCGAAATTTTTGAAAAGAAAAACTTTTTTTGTTTGTTTTGGTTATAAAATTTTGTTTTCTCCTTCACTAACAGGCACTGATGAGGCGGCACCAATATGTAGAATTGATGGGCACCGATAGGTGGCACTGATGGGTATTGACAGGCGGCTGTAATGGGCAGCACTGATGATGAAGTAATGATAGGGGTTACTGTTGGGCACTGATATCCGTTTCTGATAGGCACTTACTGACAGCTGTGGTAGCACATCTGATGGGGCTGTACTTATTATCAGCACAGACCCCCCGCTCTAACAGGGAGAGCTGCTGATCGGCTTTCCCTGTCAGTGTGAACCGAGGAATGCCGAAACAAGATGATCAGCTCTGACTGGTCACAGCTGATCACATGGTTAGGAGCCTCAGTCAGAGGCTCCATACCGTGATCGGAGATGCAGTGTGTCAAATTGACACACATCACCCCCGTTTGCTGCGTTGCGCCCTCCCTCCACATGCGCGCGCACACACACACACACACACAACCACCGCCCAGCCATCATTCTGCCATAGGCTGGGCGGGAAATGGTGAAGACCCCTTTCACACTAAGCTGCCACCGGCGCCAGTGGTAAAGCGGTGCTATTCTTGGTGCCGCTTTACTGTCGTTTTAGCAACGCTATTCGGCTGCTAGCGGGGGAGGTTTTAACCCCCCCCCCGCTAGCGGACAAAAATGGGTTAAATCCGCCTGCAAAATGCCACCGGAGAGGAGTTTTGCCGGCGGTATCGCAGAGCTCACCCATTTATTTCAATGGGGAGCAGCGGTGGAGGGGTGGTGAGTTCACTGCTCCAAAGAAGCTGCTGGCAGGACTTTTTCTGACGCGCTGCCATCGCACAGCTCCCGTATGAAAGGCATCGGGCTTTCACACTGGAGTGAACGGAGCAGCTATTTTAGGGCGTTTTGCAGGCGCTATTTTTAATGCTATAGCGCCTGCAAAACGCTACAGTGTGAAAGGGGTCTAAGTGTCATTTCTGTCTGCTGCTTCATTCCTCTGCTATCAACATCAACCACTTCTGTCAAGTTGGTGGGAGGTGGGAGCTCCAGAAGACTGAAGCCTCAGCTATGTTCCTGTGTGAAGGGGGTGTGTCCCTTCCCTCCAATCAGCTCTCGGAGCTCTTCTCACTGAGCTCTGCAGAGTGTAGTTTCAGCTTTCCGCCCCTTTTTCCCCGACATCTCAGACAAGCTTTATCCATTATGGACTGAATAGTCCATAATTGATCACTATGATAGCACTGTTCAATTATGGACTGAATAGATATAGAACTGGTCCAAATCATTTGGTAGATCCCCGATTATGGTGTGGGGTTGTGTTTCGGGGGTTGGGCTTGGCCCCTTATTTAAAGTAAAGGGAACTCTCAAGGCATCAGCATATCAAGACATTTTGGACAATTTCATGCTCCCAGCTTTGTGGGAACAGTTTGGGGATGGTCCCTTCCTGTTCCAACATGAATACGCACCAGTGTACAAAGCAAGGTCCATAAACACATGGATAAGCTTGAGATGGAGGAACTTGACTGGCCTGCACAGAGTCCTACCTCCACCCGATAGAACACCTTTGGGATGAATTAGAGCAGAGACTGCGAGCCAGGCCTTCTCATCCAACATCAGTGCCTGACCTCACAAACTTGCTTCTGGAAGAATGGTCAAACACTCCCGTAGACTAAGGATGAGCTCAGGCGCTGTTTGCACAGCCCACATGTAGAGCCTGCCAGGAAGTCAGCACTGCGCTAATCAAAGGCAGTGAGACATTTCCCGATCTCTGCAGCCGCACATCGGGACAATGTCTCACTGCCTGTTATTAGCGCAGTGCAGTGCCGACTTCCTGGCGGGCTTTGCGAAAACACGCCGGAAGCTCATCCTTCCATAGACACATTCTTAAACCTTGTGGACAGCCTACCCAGAAGAGTTGAAGCTGTTATAGCTGCAAAGGGTGGGCCAACTCACTATTGACTAAGGTAGGCCAAAATAATTTTCTTTTGAAAATTTTATCCAATAATTTACGTATTTCGCACCATTAGTGGGCTGCAGCAACAGTCGATTTTCGTACGGTAATCGAATTTGTGGAATCGGACATGTTGGAAATTTTTTTAAAAACGAACGATTCTCTAATCAATGATGGGAGAATCGTGCAAGAAATGTAATTGAAAAAGAAATGCGCATGTGCAAGAAAATGAAAATTCCCGGAAAGAATAGAACATTTCCGGAAAGAAAAGAAGATTCCCGGCCACGAAAATTATTTTCTGTAGCAACATGAGGTGAAATCGAAGGCTTGGTTGGCCGATTTCGAAATCAATGTTGATCACAAAACGTACAAATTTTCTGATTTTCAAAAGAAAATTCTTTTGAAATTCGACCATGTATGGCCAGCCTGGGAAGCCGTTAAAGTTCATGTACGTGTAGGTGTCCCAATACTTTTGACAATAGAGTGTATATATAAGTTGGCGGTGTTGTACAAGTACCTGTAATAAAATAATAACGGAGGTTTCCAGGTATTCAGGCGACGATGCTGCCACCTTCCGATGCCGAATGGCAATTTTGCATTGCAGGACTGTGCCAAAATGCGAGTGTTTGGCTAGTGCTTGTGGCCGCGACTCCATTCGCTTACACGGTAGTTTGACTGGCCGTGCTGCCTGTCAAATTTGGCACAATGCGTTAATATTGACGCAAAAGTGCATACTCATCCAGGCGGCACCACATCTGCTTGTAGGTGGGTCAGTAAAACTGCATATGGACCACCTGTTTTGAGCACCCCCTGGTGGCGCGTGTGTACAGTCTTAGCCTGCGACAAGGCTAATAAGTGTCCCCATTGGAAGATCTCCCTTCTATTCCTGTTCTAGTGACACCTCTAAATGTGTTCTTTCCTCTCAGATTCAGCTTTGGTGACAATAGCCATGACTGAATGGTGGCTCATGAATGACTCCCTTTTGATGACAGTTACATTTTACCAACGTATGCCCAGAACGTGCCGAATTCTTACAAATATGCCAACGTATGCTTCCAGCCATCTCCTTCCAATCAGCCTGGCGAAACTTCAATTACGTAAAAGCCACGTACTACAATTCCCGCGATGCTTTGCTCTAGGCGTATCATTAACTGCGCCACTGCTTGCTCTTCTCTGCAACCGAACTTAACAGCTGATCCGGCCACTCTCTCCTATTGGCTCCAGCAGCGATCGCTCTGCCAAAGGAGCGCCGCTCATTGGTCCATAACTTCTTTCCTCTCCCAGAGTGCGTTGCCAGGGAGCAGCCAGTATGAAGTTAGTACGTCCAGCTGTATTCTACAACCTACAGATGCGCATTTTGCGTGGCGCAAACCGTCCATTAGTTGATACGTTTACGGCAATTGCGTAGTGGGAGAGTGCCCGTTCTGAGAGACAGCCAGGGAGGTAAACACGGGTAACTGGACTGTCAGGGGGCCTGGCCGTTGGGGAAGGGGGGAACCGATAGAAAAACAATGCGCTGGTCGTAGGTATGGCTCATGTTCTATATACGTAATCGTTTAGAGTGCTGGTATGGTGCAGAGGCTGGGGTCTTTGTAGCACATAAGAGTGCTTGTTGTCCCTGAGGTATATGAGTGGGTTGTTACTATGAACATGCATGTGCTGTGTTGGTATGTAGTGATGAATGTGTGTATTTAGACATATCTGTAATGATAAGACTATCAGGAGTTGGGTAATGGAGAGCAGCTAGTCAGAAGTTAATTTACAGCAGCCAGGCTTCCTCATACCTCTGCATTGCTATATTGTGCATTATAAATAAAGCTGATTGATACGTCAGTTGTGTTCCTCTGTTCTAGCATGTCTATTGTAACAAGTATGCCTCTCATGGGCCGATCTATAAAACCTGGAGCAGAAATGGAGTCGTTGCCTGTAGTAACCGGGCTTTTAAATGCATGACGGAGTCTATGGGCAACAGCGTCTTACATTTTTCCCCAGATAGCACACCAATGTGTTTTTAAGCTTTTTAAATCACGTTAATGCTTAAAATATTTTAGAAATCGTTTATAGGTATGCGCAGAGGCGTTTGGTTTACCTAATGATGGTTTCCATTTTACAGATGTCTGGGAAACAAGAGGCATGGCAATAGTACAGCTTCGGTCCATGGCACTGTGAATGCCCATGTCTTACGTCCAGCATGGAAGGAATCAACATCACTCAGGATATCATCCACAGGCAGATCAGGGTATGAAGGACGATACTAAAACATGCAACGTTTCCTATGTATATGTGTTATGTACGCTCATGTAGGGCCAAATCACACCTTTGATCACAGGTTGGCCAATAGCCACTGTTGTAAAAGGAGCTAGTTCACGTCTGTCCAATCATAGAACCATAGAGCTTATTGGTGACTAGAGAGTAGAGATGAGCTCAGGCGTGTTCACATGGAACACGTGCAGAGCCCGACAGGAAGTTGGCGCTGCGCTAATCACAGGCAGTGAGACATTGCCCGATCTCTGCAGCCGCGCATCGGGGCAATGTCTCACTGCCTGTGATTAGCGCAGCGCCGACTTCCTGGCGGGCTCTGCACGTGTTCCATGCGAACACGCCTGAGCTCATCCCTACTAGAGAGTAAGGATGGGCTCAGGCATGTTTGCAGCTCCACGTGCCCACCCTCGGCAGGAAGCTGACACTCCGCATCACTAATCACAGGTAGTAAGGCACTTCCCGATAGCCGCAGATTGGGATATGTCTCACTGTCTGTGATTAGCTCTGTGTAAGCTTCCCGGTGGCCTCGGGCATGTGGAGCTGTGAACACGCCTGAGCCCATCTTTACTAGAGATGGTCTCAGGCGTGTTCAGCATGCTAGTCCCAACCCACCTGCCCGATCCCATCAGGAAGCCGACACTGCTAATCACTGCCTGTGATTAGCGGGTGTGCTGTGCCGGTTTCCTGGCAGGATCAGGCAGGTGGGTTGGGACTAGGATGCCAAACACACCTAGGCCCATCTCTATTGGTGACAATGGCAGAACATGAAAAGCACATGATTATTGAAAATTACACAGAAAGGTGTATATCCAGCTCTAGGGATATTGTACACAAGCATTACATTTAGGCCTTATTCACAGGGGGAAGATACATCCTCTGCACGTGTTTATAGCCTGGTACATGCCACTAGTTCTTTTTTTGTTCAACCCAGCATTAGTGTGGCGATCTCCCCTACTGTTCTTTTGTGTTCTGACAGGGGGACTGCCCCTCCACTAGAACACTTCATTCAGCGCTGGTTGGGTGCTGGTTTTCCAGCATTCTCATTTGACAGAACCCAGCCAAACTGCCCACTTCTGTCAGACCGGATGCCATATACAATGTCGGCCATTTCTTATTGAACCTGCTGATGTCGGTGACATTCGGCTTGTGTGTACTAGACTTAAGGCCTCTTTACACAGGCCGGATCCATTTTTCTCAGCAGGGGATGTGTTAGTTGATTCCCTGCTGAGCTGAGAGGAGCACCGCTTTTGCAGAGCAGACACAGCCCGCTCTGCTCTTTTGATCAGTGGGATGTAAACAGACTGGCAGTCTGTTTATATATCCGACTGCCTTCTGACCTGCCCAGACCGAGGGGAATGAATCCCCTTCTGTTTGTTTTTTGCCGGATTGGTTTGGAGGTAGGCAGGTGTAAATGGACAGAAGTCCGTTTTACATTCCGCCACTCCATAGAGGTTAATGGAGGGTTTGATTGGGTCCACCTGAAAAGCGGACCTGATTGGACCACTCATGTGAAAGGGGCCTAAGGCCCCATTCACACCTGAGCGTAGCGTTTTCAGGCAGAAAGTCACGCAATTTTGTACAGGAGAAAAGATCACCCATGTAAAAAGCAGAAAAACGCCTAAATCTGACAAAAAAAAAGTTCCAGAACTTGATTGAGCTTCAGGCGTTTTGGAGTAGAGATGTGAACCATCTCCATAAAAATTAATTGATTTTTTTTTTTCCCCTCCAGGAATTTGTAGCTTCAAGCTACAAAACGCTCAGGTGTGAATGGGGCCGATCAGTAATGATCCGCCCCGTGATGATCCGCTCACTCAGCGGGGATCGCTCCGTTGTCCCTGCTGAGCCGGCGGTGGACAGGGCGGTCTCCGCACACTGTGCGGGGACCGCCCTGTCAGATCTCCGCTCTCCTCTATGGGGATCGGATGAACACGGACCGTCTGTCCGTGTTCATCCGATCCACTCTGCAGACGGATAGAAAAATAGGATTTTCCTCCGTCTGCAGAATCGGACAGTAGCGGAGGCGGACAATATCGGGTGTCTGCGGATGTTCATCCGCAGACACCCGCTATCCCATAGGGATGCATGTATGTCCGTATTTCATCCGCAAATGGATGGATGAAATACGGACATACTGTCCGCATGTGTGAAAGGGGCCTTAGTGTGATAGGTGATCAGTGCATACAGCCTGCAAAAATTAGGGGTGAGCTCAGGTGTGTTCGGATCCTTGTGTGAAATCACATGAGCAAGCCAGCCAAGAACCTGTCCATTTACTAGGCCAATCTGCAACTAGGGATTCCCATCCCCACATCCACGTGTCTACAAAGGACTGGGAATGGTTTGGTGGATTGGTCCAGTACAGTGAGATCTTCCTGATGGACTCGTCCAGGTAGGTTCAGACCAGGATTCAAACACGCCTGAGTTCATCTCTAGCAAAAATCAATGACAAACTGTGAAATGCGGTGGTTGTACGGATCTTCCTGCACATTCCAGTTCATAGACCCATACAGGGACAGATGCATAGCTCTGAACACTGTCTATGTGTTTCCAATTTCCAGGGCTGTACATTTGTCCTTGTATGGATGCACATGTTTGGATGTGTGAGGGGATCCATACAGCCTCTTTTGTCTTTCAAGCTGTCATTGATTTTTACAGTAACACCTGTGCACACAACACATGTCACCAGCTGTCATTGCTTTTTACAGGAACACCTTTGCACAGAACACCTGTTATCCCTGGGCATAAACATGATCCTCTGCGTGGTTGTAGGGGTCTATATGCCTGTGAATGAGGCCTTAAATAAAAGGTGTCAGGAAATATATTTTTATAATGTGCATTGGTATATATTTTTTGACGTTTTCACACATTATTATCACTTTTTTATGTGATAACATGTATGAACTTTAATCTCTGGCAACAGTGTAACCTCAGAGTGCACATGTGTTGAGTTGTTTATCATTAAAGTTGAACTAAACCCTTTAAATATTTAATTTAAATCTTTTTTAATATTTAAATTTAAGATTTAAATATTTCCCAAAACAGTCATAATAAAGGCATGTCTTGAATGATAACTGTGATAACAATAATGATAACGAACTGTTAAGCCATCAAACAGCTGGTGTCATAACTATCACATGCAGCATCATGGCAACTGCAGATCAGAGGCTAAAATGGCAGCTTCCTTGGCTTTAAAGGATTGGAGTGTTTATTTCTGCTTTTAGTAAATTATTAAAGCGAAACTTCACCCAAAATGGGGAGTCCCGCTTGTTTGTCCCCCCCCCCCCCACCAACTGGCACTTTTTTGGGGGCTTTGACAGGTACCCACTTTCACTTCCAGTCGGATCACTGCGGCAATCCGAGCTGAAGTTTAGTGCATGCCCCCCCCCCCCCCCCCCCCCCCCCAGCTTTCTGGGCACATCACAGGTTCCAGAAGGTTGCGGGACTATTCACCAAGCCAAAGCGTAGCGTGGCTCTCGCATGCGCAGTGGGAAGCTGGCTGTGAAATCTTAGGCCAGTTTCCCTTAGGATGCTGGTGTCCAGACCCCGGACCTAAAGCCCATTTAAGAATCACTCAGGTAAGGACAGTGCTGGATCCCTGAAAGGTAAGTGTCCTTATATTAAAAGTCAGAAGCAACAGTATTTATAGTTGTTAATTTTTTGAGGGAGACTGGCATGAGTTCATAGAAATCTGAATTCCTGTAAATGTACAATTCGTTTTCTGGGGAAAAAGCACAAACGTGCATTTTTATTACTTTGTCATTTTTATATACATAGGTGTTTTTAGGGTCCTGAAAGATCTGGGGCACCTAAACTGAAATTCAAAACAATCTGTGATACAGTCTGGACTTTTTCCTTTATCCAAGTCATAGAGACTGATTTACTAAATTTTAAGAATATGAGCTTCAGCTATCCAATCATGTGAAAAGAAAGTTCCTGTTTACCTATATGATTGGATAATTGAAGTTAATATTTACACAATTTATTGTGTGAAGACTCTCACTTTAGTAAATAATTTTGATACTCATTCAAGTACCCAACTCGTTGTTTTGAGTTGTGACAGCTACTTAGATAAGTCTAGAAACATCCTGACCTGGTGAGACTATATCTTTACATCTCCTTTCTCAGGTACTTATAAATGCATTTTGCTTGTATTAAAATAAATCCTCTTAATCAGATTTTTAATATCATAAATATGATTTGATAACTCCAATTAAAAATCAAATGTGTAATTGTTGTAATGTGCATAGTACATCTTATTGTTTATGGGCACAATCTGGCCAAATTAAATATGGAGTGTGAATTATAGGTAGTCAGAAAATTAAGTCCTGCAGTGCTAGATCACTTCAGGCTGGCACCCTTTGCTCAGTTGCTCTCTATTCTAAAAATAGGCACTGCCAAGTTTGTAGAGGACGGTCTGCTGACAGCCTTAAGGCCGGGTTCACACTGCTGCGGGGGGGGATATTCGGATGTGATTCGCACCGCACTGCAGTGCAAATCACATCCGATCTCCGTAGCGATGCGAGTTCAGCCATACAGATAGTATGGCTGAATTCGCATCGCTCCCGCAGCAAACTCGCACAGGACCCTTTTTTTTGGTCCGCAACAGAATCGGATCGCATGGGTGTTCACACCATGCGATCCGATTCCTGTGCGAGTCTGCAGATCGCACTGCGATATGCGGACAGATCTGGGGGTGTCATTAACATTTCATTGACACTCCCAGCCGTTCGCATAGGGCAGTGTGAACTGCCGGCGGGAGTCATGCGATGCGGGAAAACTCTGCGGATTTGCGGCGTTCCCGCATCGCTGTGGTGTGAACCCAGCCTAAAGCAGAATTAAACCCTCCTATCCTTTACAGCCAAGGAACCTGCTTCTGTTTGATCTGCAACTGTCATGGCGCTACACACGTTGTCAGTTATGACACCAGCCATTTAATAGCTTGACAGTTTGGTTAAAGACACAAGCAGACGTGACAGTTAGCAATCCTGACATTTAAGGAATGTAACTATTTTTTTTTTTAAGCCATTAAATCGATGGATTTAGTTCCACTTTATGATTTAGGGGGCTCTGGGCTTCAGTAAAATGTCAGCTTCCAGCAAGAAGAAACCAGAACAATGCTGGAGACAATTTACAGCACACACTCATTTTGGTACCATAACTATTAACGTGGAATGTATGCTCCTTTAATAAAGAACATTATAAGTTCCGCTTTAATTAAAAATGTCAGATTCTGTAATTGACTAAATTAGTCATCTTTTTATTTTTCTATAATTTAATGCGGAATTATACTAGGACTGAAACAAATAATCAATTATGAAAATAGCTGTCAACTAATTTCATAATAAATTAGTTGGTCAGCCAATTTGTTGCTCTGCATACAGAATACATTATTTGTTTTCATATCAGAAAATACAGTGCAGCACACATACAGCTTCATACACCATTCATACATGTCAGTAAGTGCCTGAAAACTTGTGAAGGTGAGAAGCAATGCCTCATGGGACATGTAGTCCTGGGCAGGAGAAGAAACTGTGATTCTAAAGGCAGAAGTACCTTACTATAGGAGCACTCTATACTATAATAAATATTTTATTAATTTCACTTGCTCACGGTATAAATTAACGCCTTTATGGTAGTGATTATTTGCTGTTTTTGTACTGTAAAGAGATCATTTTAGTTTTTTAACCCCATCCTGAAAGGTGATTAAAAACACATGCTACTGCTTCTAAATGTTTTATGCTGGCCATACATGTATCAATTTACATTCAATGAATGAACGATTGTTGTTAGAAAATTTCACTTTCATTGAACATTCAGTTTTAAAACGAATGTCATTTCTAAACAAAAATCACATACACTGTCTGAAAATTTGTTAGACAAAGAAAAGTTTTCTATTCTGCTCCGTCAAATTTTCTCATCATTGTGGTCAACAACAAATGTCAGTTTGACCCCACTAATGATTAGAAAGTCAAAATGGAAATTTTCTGAGGCATAATTTTTTTGTGTATTGTCAGCATAAGTGACAGCAGGCGCAGGGTGCTTGTATCAAGCTACCTGCTTATGACGATGCAGTCTATCATGCATGATATTATATTACAATCCTGTCTGAAAAACTGTGTTTTTAAGTTTTATAAAAAAAAATAAAAAATATATGGCACAGCTGGGCAATGTAGCGTACCCATTACTTTGAATTTCCCGCTGTGCGCACGAGCTCCATGACCATGCCCGCGGGACCCGCGGACTCTACGTCTGCCAGGTGCCCATGATCGTGTCACGGAGCTGAAGAATGGGGAAATGCCAATGTAAACACAGTATCTCCCCGTTCTGCCTAGTGACTGGACACGGATTGTCTGCTCCATGTCATCGGGAGCAGTGATCAGTGTCGTGTCACTGCTAGCCCTCCCCACAGTTAGAACCCCTCCCCTGCCCCCGAGTAGTTAACCCCTTCACTGCCAGTGACATTTTTTACAGTAATCAATGCAATTTTATAGCGTTGATCTCTGTATTAATGCCAGTGGCCCCAAAAATGTGTCAAAATTGTCCGATGTGTGGGCCATAATGTCGCAGTCACAATAAAAATCGCCGCCATTACTAGTAAAAAATAAAAATGTCATAAATCTATCCCCTATTTTGTAGACATTATAACTTTGCAATTGTCGTTGAAAGCGACGCAGTGCCAAATCGCAAAAAGTGCTCTGGTCTTTGGCCAGCAAAATGGTCCGGGGCTTAAGTGGTTAAATAAAAATTTCGATTTCTGAATCTGATGATCTGTACTAGGTTCAACCTCTAATAGTATATACTGTATATCTCTCAGTGGGGATTAACTGTTTCAGCCCCAGAAGATTTTACCCCCTTCCTGACCAGATCACTTTTTCCGATTCGGCACGGTGTCGCTTTAACTGACAATTGCGCAGTCGTGCGAGCTTGCAGCCAAACAAAATTGACGTCCGTTTTATGGCATTTTTATTATAATTTTTTTTTTTTTGGGATTGCGACATTATGGCGGACAAGGACACGTCAGACAATTTTGACACATTTTTGGGACCATTGGCATTTTTACGTCAATCAGTGCTCTAAAAATGCATTGATTACTGTAAAAATGTCACTGGCAGGGAAGGGGTTAACGCTATCAAGGGGTCAATGTGTTCCCTAGTATGTTTTCTAACTGAAGGGGGGGAGTGGAATGTGTAGGGTAAGAGAGATCGCTGTTCATACTCTGTATTACACACACAGATCCCAGTTCTCCATGTGCCCTGAGCGATCGTGAGAGCCCGACGGTGATTGCAACCACCGGGCACTCGCATCAGCTCCGTGGGCGAGCAGGGGCTGCGCGCCCGCCCCTAGTGGCCACAGGGCGAAGCGACGTTGCATAACGTTTCGCCCAGCCGTGCCATTCTGCCGCAGTAAAACTGCGGCAGCTGGTCGGCAAGTGGTTAAATATTTTGTTCCCTAACCATAAAACTGGTTATTTATATTTACCACTGTATATAGATATTCAATTATTTATTTTATTTTTTTTTAACTTTACATATTAACTAAATTATACACCACACTTGTTTGAGGTTTTTATCTAATTCATCGATTAATCAAAACAACAATTGGCCAACTAATTGATTCTGGAAATAATAGTTACAGCCCTAAATTATACCCACCAATTTAACTGTCTCCTAAAATGGTTCCAATCAAGATATGCCTTGGTGATGACTGTCACAGCTGCTAGTGTGCCTTTGTTGACTCTCAGCTGAACTTTCGCTACTGGTGCCATAGGTGATCACATGTGCAACACAATGGCAACTGCAGGTCTAAACAGGCTAAAATGGCACCTTTCTTGGGTGTACAGATTGAAAGGGTTTAGTTACAAAATCGTAGAATGTCACAAGGGCAAATAAAAATCTAGGAGGAGAACCTGGTCACATGACCATTTTTCCTACAATCACGAAACTCTCTGTACTTAGCTAACTAGATGCTGTGACCTGCATTTTTTGAATTGGTGTCAGAAACCATGAAATTAGAGCGAAACAGAAGTACAGTTAAATCACACTTGTTTAATAATAAAAGTAAATATAACAAACGTATTCAAAATATAGCCAGATTTCAGGAACCGGAACGGATAGTCAGACAAGCCAAATGTCAGGGAGCCGGATATGCCCGTAGTAAAACAGCAAGCAGGATCTGGAGCCAGAAGGGATGCCAGCCAAGCAAGTCTTTTAACAGGAATGCAGGCGAGCGTCTCTGTGATATTGGCGAAGGCTGAGAATCTCTGGGCTGGGTGGCTTAAGTAGACAGGACTGACGAGCAGGATATCCTCAACAGATGAATAACTGTGGAGAGATAGGAGCTGGCAATTAACCGACAGCTGAGTGGCCAGCTCAGAGAAGTAAGGGCTGAGCCCAACCCTGACAGTTGGTCACTAAATGCAGGTTGTGATGTGCATAATTCAGCATTAGGGATGGGCTCCGGCGTGTTCACACAGCCCAGGTGCAGAGTCCGCCAGGAAGTCGGCACTGCGCTAATCGCAGGCAGTGAGACATTTCCTGATCTCAGCAGCTGTGCATTGGGACAATGTCTCGCTGCCTGTTATTAGCGCAGTGCTGACTTCCTGGCGGGCTGTGTGAACACGCCGGAGCCCATCCCTATTCAGCATGTAACCACCGAGGATAACAGAGAGCTGATAGTGATATTCAATCTCCATTATGAATCATCCCCTAATTTTGGACAAAATGTCTGTTATAAGTGTATAGCTTGCCTCCACTGTGCAGCTCATTTTGCACAGAGTGGCCCCGATCCTGGTCTTCTGGGGTCCCTCAGGGGCTGTCTCCGCTCCTCCCTGCATCAGATAACCCCAATTTGAGAAGCGATCTCCGGGGGGGGTTACCTTGCGGGCATGCTCCCGAGTCCAGCATTCGGCGTCCATGGACACCAAATGCAGGACTCGGCAATGTCGAGCAATGCATACTAGCACATTATGCCTTTGCCTTGCAGGTAAGAAAAAAAGCACTTTACAACCGCTTTAACCCCTTGATAACCGTAGATGGTTACCGTTTTCCTGCCAATGTCATTAGTGCAGTGACAGTGCATATTTTTAGCACTCATCACTGTATCTGTGTCACTGATTCCCCAAAAAGCTTCAGTTAGGTGTCTGATATTGCGGCAGACAACTCGGAGTCCTGCTATATGTCGCTGGTCACCGCCATTACTAGTAAAAAAAAAAAAATTACACAAATATATATGCCATGATTTGTAGACTAGGAGACTCCTGCTTCCTGCTCTTCACATCGCATCACTGGTATTCAAGCCTATGTGTGGGTGCACTTAGCATGTAAAAGATATAAATGTTACAATAGTGTAAGACCTTAGGTTTATTTAACCTCCCTGGCGGTATGATTCGTTCTGGTTTTAGGTGCTGAAAGCGGTACAATTATTTTGCATTTAAATATGACATTTTATTTTGTAGTCCTGTAATTTTTAGGAATAACTCACTTAAATCTGTTCAAACCAGAGTCTAGCAGACATCCCGGGTATGATAAAGTTTATAATATATTGAATAATTTTTATTATTATTTATTAATGTAATCAAATCCTAAAACACTGAAAAAGGGACACTTTCTGGTTGCTATGGACAGTCTCCAAATTCCAGGCAGAAAAAACAGTATTTATAATATAAAAGTGCATGCAGGGCACTGCACAGACCACTAGGGACAAAGGGGGTGTGTATTTTTTTATACAGTACTGTAATCTGTAAGATTACAATACTGTGTGTGTTTTGTGTACTTTTTTGAATTTGGCGCAGATCTCCTCTCCCGTGCGCCGTAACATCGCAGGGAACGGAGCTCGGCGGCATTCGGCACTGTGTGAATCGAGCGGAGGACAGCTCGATCACACAGCGCGGAGGACATCGCTGGATCCAGGGGACAAGGTAAGTAACTTCTCCGTGTCCTCCCTGCATCCAGCGATGCGATCTCGAGTCTGGCTCGGGGTTACCGCTTGTGATAGTAAAATCCCAACCCGAGCCAGACTCGTGATTACCGCTAGGGAGGTTAAATAGATTAAAACAAAGTAACGCACTTGCAAACATTGCAATAATAAAAGCCTGAAGTCAAATGTGCCAGCCGGTGCACGGTCAGACAAACCAGTCCTTCTGGAAATACAAACAGCAACACAAGGTGACATCAGCGCCTCGCTCCGCCCTACGCATTTCGTAGAAGGATTACATCACCCAACACTGTGTAACACTGTACCCAAATAAAAATGTATGCTCTTTTTTTTCCCACAAATAGAGCTTTCTTTTGATAGTATTTAATAACTTTTTTTGTTTGTTTTGTTTTGTTTTTTTGCACTCAAAAAGAGGTTATCAAATACTACCAAAAGAAAGCTCTATTTGTGGTGAAAAAGGACGTACATTTTTATTTGGGTACAGTGTCGCACAGTGTTGAGCGGCATGATTTTACGAAATGCGTAGGGCGGAACGTTGCGTTGACCTCACCTCATGTTGCTGTTTGTATTTCCAGAAGGACTGGTTTGTCTGATCGTGCGCCGGCTGGCACATCTGACTTCAGGCGTTTATCGTTGCAATGTTTGTAAGTGCGATACTTTTGTTTTAATCTATTTAAATAAACCTAAGATTTTACACTATTCGAACATTTATATCTTTTACATTCTATGTGCACCCAGTCGTGGGCTTGAATGCCAGTGATGCGATGTGAAGCGCAGGAAGCAGGAGTGCTTTGGAGATAGGCTGTGTCTACACTACAGGCCTACAGGCTTTCCCTGATCCTCTGTAACGGGGGGTCACGGACATTTGGTAAGAAGTGATTCTTTCTATTGTGCTGGTGGATTCAACACAGGTCTAATTTTTTTTCAAGCACCTGAAGATTCGGTTCATTTGTGGATGGACTCCATCTATCTATTTTGGGTGGATGTTATATTTATGCAAGTGAAACACTATAGACTTTTATTTTTTGTTTGGACATTGAAGGATTTTATTATTAATTATGTTTCACGGGTTTTTTCACCTAAATCCTCTTTGGGATATGCTTTAAGATAGTGTGCATATATTTACTTGTTAAAGTGGTTGTAAACCCTTACAATCCACTTTGACCTACAGGTAAGCCTAGATTAAGGCTTACCCGTAGGTCCAAGAAATATTTCCTAAACCTATACAGTTTAGGAGATATTTACCCGAAGACAGCCACGCTGTCTATGGCGCATGTGCCATAGACAGCGGCGCGCAGGCGCACTGGGCAGGCCGCAGATCGCGGCGATATGCCGCGAGTGTCGGCTCCCGTGTGCATGCGCGGGAGTGATGTCATCGCGGCTCCGGCGAATCACAGTGCCTGGAGCCACGAGACCCGGAAGTCGCTCTGGGATCCTTGGCAGCGGCGAAGAGGAAGACAGAGGACCGCTTCGGGGGCTTCGTTCTTAGGTAAGTTATTCATAATGAGCTAGTATGCCATGCATACTAGCTCATTATGCCTTTGCCTTGCAGGGTGTGTTTTTTTTATTTTAATTTTTTTTTCCCTTTTACTTCCTCTTTAAGTTTACATTATTTACACTGAAACTTGGACACTCCCACAATTGATGTGTTTTATTCATCAATGTATGGTTCACAGCCGTTTACTTTACAGGTTTAGCACGATTCTACAAGAGAAATGCTGCTTCCAACACACAACCTTGAGATAATTTTATTGGTCTACAGGTTTATTTTATCTCTTGGCGCAGTTTCTTTTTTCTTTTTACAATTGTCAGTTAAAGTAACCGTACCATGGGGGCGTGGCCAAGATGGCAACCAGCTAGGACGTGTTTGCAGAGAGCTCCGCACCTGGCAGGCTAATTATCCGGCATTTAGGGACATACATCTCTCCCCGTGGGCCGGTGAAGCGGTGGTGAGGCTCGGGGATGCGCAGGGGTAGCTCCGGTTCCCATAGGAAGAAGCATACGGTCCCGGGAACCCCGCCGGGAACTCCACTACAGACCCGCGCGGCACGCGGGCAGGCCTACACCAACATGGCGTCTCAAACGGACCACGCTGACACGCCACCGATGGGTGATGATCAATTTCAAGCTCTTATGCAAGCGATCACTGGTTGTCAGACTACCCTAACCACTAAGATAGAGCAGATACAGCTCGACATGGGGCTTATCAGGCGAGATATGGATAAACACCGGGAGCGGCTTGCCGAGGTGGAACGGAGGGTTGGAGACGTGGAAGATGTTACCCGCGACCATGATGCCTCCCTCCGTACCCTGCAGGTGCGGGTGAAGGCGCTGGAATCCAGGGCAGAGGACCACGAGAACAGGAATAGGAGGAACAACCTGAGGTTGGTGGGCCTCCCGGAGGGGTCGGAGGGCCGTGACACCGAAGCCTTTACCGAGCGTTTGCTACGTACACTTCTCCCGCTCGCTGAGTTCTCCCCCCATTTTGTCGTGGAACGAGCGCACAGAATGCCGTCGGTTCGTGGCCCACCGGGCGCCCCGCCACGCACGTTTATTTTCCGCCTTTTGAACTTTAGAGACAGAGACCTGGTTCTTCGGGAGGCGAGGAAGGTGGGGGACCTGCGCTTTGAAAATGCTAAATTAATGCTTTTTCCTGATTATTCTGTGGAGACGCAGAGGCAACGCAGGACATTCGACCAAGTCAAGGCCCAGCTGCGCACCAAAGGTCTCAAGTACAACATGATGTTCCCCGCGAAACTCAGAGTGATTGACGGAGAATCCGTTCGTTTCTTTACCGCCCCGAGTGAGGCCTCCAGATGGATTGATTCCCTTCCCCAGCAGAGATAATTTTTTGATGATGATTACCTGACTGGGGTCCACAAGCATCACAAGTTTTGCCCAGTGTCACGCGGATCGGATTTCCCCCCCCCCCCCTTGCTCTGTCCCTCCATTTTGGAACTTGGAGGGCAGGTCGGAGTGCCCCTCTCCTTTTCAATACTGGTTTTGGGCAGGGGGCGAGGAGCCGACCTGATATTCTGATGCTCCTTAGGGGGGGTCTACAGGTTCATGTCTTCATATTCTGTCTACCGGGCCTTAGGGCCCTACCCCCTCCCTAGTTTATACCCGGGGGGGTTTGCAAGATTACTTCTGGATGTGAATACTCTGTACTGATGATGCTGGACCCCGCTACTCCGATGTTGTCGTCCTGTTGGATGAGTTGTTACTAAGAATGGGCCCTTGGAACATTCCAAGAGAATTTTGCACTTCAATCTGAGGCGCCACATACACTACGATTTGTTCCCTTTTGTCTTGTTTTTTCTTTTCCTTTGCCTCCAGGAAGCGGCTGCGCTGGAGTTTGTCTACTCTGCGCAGGAGACTCTGTCCTAGGTGTGCTGGTTGATACGCACCGCCCCCGCGGGAGATTTCTCCTTTAAATGGGTTTGATTATGTTTGGTTTGGGTTCTCAAACACCCTGGGGCTGTTTTTCTGGGGTGTGGGGTGGGAAGGGAGGGGAGTTCTGGTTTTTTTTCTGTTTATTTTGTTGTTTTTTTGTTACATGCTTTCATGTTTTCTGGTATAGACAGCGCTACTATAATGAATGTATAAGGTATATCATTGCATTACTTAAGATGAGATATTTGTGCCCCGACCCTGGCCGGGTGGTCGTATCCGTTGGTCCCCCCTGCCCTTCCAGATTATGGCTCCGTTGAAGATCCTCTCCTGGAATGTTAGGGGGCTTAACCAGAAGATTAAACGCTCTCTTGTTTTTGACTACATGAAAAAATATGCTCCGCATATCTGTATTCTTCAGGAGACGCACCTAGTGGGGGGAAGGATTATGGGATTGAAGAGGCCCTGGGTGGGATACCACTATCATACCACATACTCCGGCTATGCCCGGGGGGTTAGCGTCCTTATCCATAGGTCCCTTAATTTTGAGCCTCTTGATATAGTCACAGATAAGGACGGGAGATACGTATTGGTCCATGCCACAATTGACATGATAGAAATGGTGCTGGTGGGTCTTTATATGCCTCCTCCTGCGGATCTGTCTCTACTACATAAACTGACTGCCCTGATAGCCCAATTCCAGACTGACAATGTGGTTATAGCAGGGGACTTTAATATTCCTCCTAATCCTTCCCTGGATAGGTTGACGCCTGACCGGGCCACAGACTCTCCAGTTTCTCGCTGGGCACAGGTGTTTGGGCTGGAGGATGTCTGGAGGTGGAAACACCCATCAGATCGCCAGTTTACGTGCCACTCCTCCTCCCACAACACACTCTCCCGTATTGACCTAGTCTATGCTGGTGCCCCCATGCTTCCCAGGGTCCTTGGAATAGAGTTACTTCCTCGGGGCATCTCTGACCACTCCCCACTGCTGTGTACATTGCAAACCTCTACCCCTCAGAGGGATAGACTATGGCGCTTGTCTAGGTACTGGATTGAGCATCCCACCATTGCCTTTGAGATGGGCGGTGAAATCCGGGGATTTTGGGCCTCAAATGTTGGCACGGCTTCTGGGGGGATGGTCTGGGATGCCTTCAAGGCCTATATGAGGGGGTGCTACCTCTCTTCCATTGGTCGGGAGCGCAGGAATGATAAGATCACGGTAGAGGAGGCAGAAGCCAGGGCCCAGGAACTGGAGACCCGGTTCACCCTCACGGGGAACCCGCTCACGGCTAAGGATATGAAAGTAGCGTATAGAGAGGTGGTGCTCCTTAGGGTGGCTAAAACAAGCAAACGTCAACTGGCTCAGACGCAGAGGATTTTTGAACAGGGTGAAAAGACGGGGAGATTGTTGGCCTGGATCTCGAGGGAGCAGGCCCCAATCTCCACTATCCCTCGAATACAGAATAGTGCTGGGACAATAGTGACGGATCCCCTTGCCATCAACGCTTGCTTTGCAGAGTTCTACTCCGCCCTTTATTCATCTAGGGTGCAGTACTCAGCGCAGGAGTTAAGTGCTTTTCTAGAGGGGGTGACACTCCCTGCCCTTACTTCTGAGGCCAGGGACGGTCTGGACTCCCCGATTACTCTGGCGGAAGTCCGGGTGGCGCTGGGGTCCATGCAGCCGGGGAAGACCCCTGGGGAGGATGGGATACCCCCGGAATTTTACAAGTATTACCTAGAGGAGATGTCAGTTAGAATACATGATATGCTCACCGCGTCCCTTCGTGAGGGGGAACTTCCTCCATCTATGGCACAAGCCATCATAGTGGTGATCCCTAAACCTGGGAAAGACCCCCAGTTGTGCTCGTCATACCGACCCATTTCCCTACTCAACTCGGACGCGAAAGTGCTGACCAAAATCCTTGCCAGGCGACTGAACGAGGTTATACTTACCTTGATCCATGAGGATCAGTCCGGCTTTATGCCAGGGAAGGGGACAGATATTAATATTCGCAGGCTCTTTACTGTTTTGGCCTCGGGGGATGCAGAAGGTGGGGAGGAGGTTGTGGTCTCTCTAGACGCGGAGAAGGCCTTTGATTCAGTGGAGTGGGACTATTTGTGGGCAGTCCTCCGTAGATTTGGATTCGGTCCAGCCTTTATCTCGTGGGTCAGGGCGGTGTACAGAGCTCCCACGGCCAGGGTGCGTACGGGTGCGGTCCTCTCCCCGCTCTTTCCCCTCCATAGGGGAACCAGGCAGGGGTGTCCACTGTCCCCGGGGCTTTTTGCACTGGCAATTGAACCTATGGCGGCTATTCTCCGCTCCTCTCCTGAGGTTCGGGGTGTTGTCCGGGGTCCTTTGCAGGAAAAAGTCTCGTTATACGCTGATGATACTTTGTTGTATCTCAAGGACGACGGAGCCTCCCTACAGGCGGCACTGTCGCATATAGACCGGTTCGGACAATTCTCGGGTATATGTATAAATTGGGCGAAATCAATTCTATTCCCACTACATGATGGTGAGGGCGGTCCCCGAGTAGATGGGCAACTGCAGAGGGTTTCTCAATTTAAATATCTAGGGGTGGAAATACACAGAGACTTGAAACAATTTATTTCCCTTAACCTGAGTCCGGTGGTTACCCAGTTGACCCGGAGGTGTACTGGGTGGAGGTCTTTGCCGCTTTCGCCAGTGGGACGGGTCAATCTAATTAAAATGTCGGTCCTTCCTCGGTTTACCTATCTCTTCCGTCAGACCCCAGTCCACATCCCGCTTAGATTTTTTAAGAAATTAGATGGCATTGTTTCGTCCTTCGTCTGGAATGGTAGGCCCCCTAGAATAGCAAAAACAACCCTCCAACGGCCCCTTGTGAGGGGCGGTCTGGCACTGCCCTGTTTTCTGAAATACTACTGGGCGGCAGTCCTAGTGACTGTCAGGTGGTGGCTCTCCGAGGGCCCGGTCAACCCTGCGTCCTCGTTGGAGGCGGCGTTGTTGGGCTCTCATGCGGAGCTCAGGAACCTGATCTATAGGGGACCACGATCTAACCCTGGGATAACCCTTCCGATGCGTACGACGCTTAAAATATGGGATCTGGTGAACAAAAGGTTGGTGGGCGCAGGGGTGTGGGCCCCGGGGACTCCCCTTTGGGGGAACCCCCGCTTGCCCCACTTTCAATCCATCCCGGATCCGATTGTTTGGGCCAGGCATGGAGTTATAACACTGGGGGACATAGTGTCCCAGGGGCAGCTACTCTCCTTCGATGCTATTAAACAGGCCAGGGACCTCCCGAACCATATGTTTTTCAGATTCCTGCAGTTGCGACACGCCTTCCGTTCTCAATTCCCATCTAGAGCGACTCTTGGGGTGTCGGCGGTGGAGGAGGCGCTTGGTCCCGAGGGGGGAGGGACGCGCACACTGTCCATGGTGTATGCCGCGTTGACCGTATCGGAGGAGACTAGGATCTCCCATTTGTTTGCGCTCTGGCAAGGCGACATTCCGGAACTTACTGAGGAGGACTGGGAGGAGGGTATACAGCAATACCTGACCCTTGCGATTTCGGCAAGGGACAGGTTTATACAATTGAAGTTCCTCCACCGGGTATATTTTTCACCGGCACGCCTGGCAAGGATTTACCCTGACCGATTGACTACCTGCCCCAGATGCAAAGAAGATGATGCTGACTTTTTCCACATGGTCTGGTCCTGCCCTGGGGTAGTGGGATTTTGGAGAGGGGTCCTGGCCGATATTAATGCAGTGGGGGAGCTTACGATTCCACTTAGCCCGATACCTCTCTTGCTGGGTATCTGTGATTTTATGGATATCTCCTAGGGGAAGAAACTGTTTATTTTTTACACTACACTCTATGCGAGGAAAGCCATACTACTGCAATGGAATCAACCTCTCCCTCCTACTAAACAACTGTGGCAGTCCCTGGTGAACGCGGCTTTGCCGCTTTATAAACTTACATATCTGGGCAGGAACTGCCCTGGGAAATTTGGGAAGATTTGGGCGGCTTGGGTTGAGGCGAAGCATTTGACTATTGGTTAGGCTGGGGGGTGTGGAGGGTGGGGGGAGGGAGGGGGGTTTCCCCCTTTTTTTTGTAATTTATGTGGTTTTTTGTGGGGTGGGGGGAGGTCTCGGGGAGGTTTTATATTCCATGTTGCAATGATTAGTGACTCTATATATTGCTAAGAACTATCTGTGCTTATATGTGATACATTTGATTATCTGTCTACTCAAAATATGTATGTACCTTGCTGACGCATGTCTGTTTTCTGTTTTTTTTTTGTTTGTTTGAAACATAAATAAAAATTCTTTGTTAAAAAAAAAAAAAAAAAAGTAACCGTACCATATCGCAAAAAAATAAATGGCCTGGCCATGAATGGGGATAAATCTTCTGGAGCTGAAGTGGTTAAAACAACCCCTTAGTCAGGGGTCAATTTGTTTTTTGTTGCAGGCTAGCTGGTAAGTGAGCTGAGAATGTTTTTAGTTTTTGACATGCGTTGCCCTTCCATGTTCACCTTGTTGAAAAGGCTGGTTGTAAGTTGGGGTGGTTGCCATTTGTTTGTAAAGTACAGAAAAATACCTGTTGATCTGCCAGAAATGCACTCGGCTCCCAAGTCCTGTTGTGTGCTGAAAAACGCACAACACACAACACCCGAGTGGTGTCAGCCTGTCCAGTTTTCTTTTGCTAAACTACTTAGATTGAACCATCTTCTATTCTGCACTACATATAGGCTAATCGTTCTATAGTCCTAGGATAACAATTAGAAAGCCTAATTAGACTCATTGAGATAACACAGTAAGTATAAACTAGACACAGGAGAGCTCTGAATTTATGACAAGACAGCTTTAATTACATTACTTGACTTTAATAAAGTATGTCCCACAATGTGCTTACTACTGGATTCTGTAAAAATTGTCACCGCAAGGCTGCCCTGTCATCTTCCCGCTCCTGAACATCTGGCAGCAGGATTCTCTTCCCCATTCACAGAGCTTGTCACAGGCAGTGCAATCGGTGAAAGAACTTTTCTTAGTGGAGGGGACGTGCCCCCGTTGGATCATCTTTAGTGCAGCTGAGCCCAGAAATGTGAACAAGTTAACCCCAAAAGCGCCAGGTGTTCAGCAGGAGGAAGAGTACAGGACAACCTTGCGGTGAAGATTTCTACAGAATCCAGCAGCCTGCACAGTGGGGCATACTATACCACATGTAAGTAATGTAACTAAAGCGGTAGAGAAGAAAATGTTTTAGCTAAACTTCAACTTTAAAGTGGTTGTAAAGTCAGAAGGTTTGTTTTATCTTACTGCATTCTATGCAGTAAGATAAAAAAAAAACCTGTGTACAGCAGCCCCCCCCTAATACTTACCTGAGCCCATCTCTATCATAGCGTTGTTGCAGAAGAGACTCGACTGCCTGGGATTCTCCCTCCTCATTGACTGAGACAGCAGCGGACTGTCATTTGGCTCCCCCTGCTGTCAATCAAAGTCAGTGAGCCAATGAAAAGTGAGAGGAGGTGGGGCCCAGCCAAATGGACACTCGGCTCAGGTGCCCCCATAGCAAGCTGCGTGCTGAGGGGGCACTCAGCAGGGAGGAGGGGCCAGACGAGCCAATGAGATGCCAGAACAAGAGGATCGGGCCTTCTCTGTGCAAAATCACTGCACAGAGCAGGTAAGTATAACGGATTTGTTATTTTTAACAAAAAAAAGTAGTGTCATTTTTTAGCATCACTTTAAATATCTGTTTTTGTAGCTGAACCTCAGAAATTCTATGAGCGGTGATAAAGCCTGTTAATTTTGCTTCCATAAATTTTGTACGAGTATTGAAAATTAAATAAACTGCATAAGAAACTTTATTTATTTATTTTTTCTGACAGCGTCAATAAAATGGATGGTATTAGAAAAACATACACCTGCTACCCTACCCTCATCAATCACATCTTGAATCTAATTTGTTTACCTTCTTGGATTCAGAAGCTGACAGCAGCCCATGACTAGATCAATTATCAGCAGGAACAGCCTAAAGTGACTTTCCTTTGCAGATAAAACTAGCCCTGCATTTTGTTACTAGTGTGGATGATTCCATGACTCCTAGTGATGATCGAGCAGTTTGAGGTTTATGAAGAAAAGATGAAAATTCTGTGAGTGATGAATGTCTCTTGCATGGGTTATAGAAGTTTTCTAAAACTTCTAGCTGCTATGGATTATTATCCCAATGTGGCTTTCATGGCAGACTGATCATTGAAGTGTTGAACAGATCTGTCAGCTTTATGCTTCCGCGAGTCAGTTTTCTAGCAATTTCAACTCATTTTTGAAATTATGATCAAACAGACCAACGCAACCTACCGCTAACCCTGCCATGTCTGTTTAAATATAATTGTTGGTGGTAGGTGTTCCTGATGCACTTAATTATGTGCTATAGTCTTTGAAAATGCATTCAAATGATAAAAACACTCTGTATGAATGGCCATTCTTAGTGAAAAATCTGCCCTTCCTTGCTTAGGTCACCAAAATAGCCACAATCTCCTACCCAAGTCAACTAATTAACAAATGCAGGTCACTGACAGAGGTTTGGTGATCAGTAATACTATTTTTATCATACTGGAAAACTTCTATGTACAGCAAACCACTTCCCAGATGCTCACAAATGCTTCTCAACTTCCTTTTATTAACAATTACACAGCCCAGTTATTGCAGATGATACTCAGTTGCATCACGTGTTCCTTCAACCCATGCTAAAATTCTTGCACTGATTAAATGTAACAGTAAATGATCATATTTAAATTGGTATTAAACCCAAAAGGAATTATTTATTATATTGCAGCCTTCCAGTTTTTAGATGTGGTGGCTGCATTCATTTTTCTTTTTTTAGGCTTTCTTTCTTTTATTTTCATCTGGTGATCCAGCCAGTAGGACTGCTGTTTTTCAAAAGAACAAACACTCCTTGAAATGTAGTGACTACAGGAATTAGACAAACCATTTGCCACTGACAAGGGTGCTTTCAATGGTCAGCTTTTATTTATTTATGTAAGATCTTTATTCCAAAAGGGGGAAAAAACAGTTTGCTGTAACTGCATATAAAGTGTTATCTGGAGTTTGACTTTGATTTGCTAGTTAGTGTATTTAAATGTCCAAAGGTGCACCTGTTCTCCTTCATTCCAAGTGGGGACACTCCAGTACAGGACGTGTGTTACTGGACAGATCACCAGGTGAAAACAGAAGGAAAAAAAGCCTAAAAAAACAAATGCAGCTGCAATATATTAAATTTTTTGGGTGTGAAAACTATTTCAAACCAGCCAAGGAACCAGCCAATATGGACAGATGCATGCATGAGAGCTATTATCCTTATTCTTCCTTCACTACTTAACCTTCCTGGCAGTATGATTATTTCCGATTTTTGGTGCTGAAAGCGGTACTATTATTTTGCATGGAAATTTGGCGTTTTATATTGTAATCCTGTAATTCTTAGGTATAGCTCACTTAAATCTGTCCAAACCAGTCTAGTAGACATCCCGGGTATGATAAAGTTTGAAAAATGAAATCATAAATTATATTAAATAACTATAAATAATTATACCAAATAATAATATAATAATAATAAAAATTATTCACTAATGTAATCAAATCAAAAACACTGAAATTTGCTCAGTTGCAGAATTGTCGCTGTCATTACTTTTAGTGATTGATGATGGATCTCCCCACAAATCACTATCTCTCAATTCTGCAAGTGAGTCTAATTTATTATCGCTGTTTTCTAGCTGCTCTAAAACCACTTTTGAGGTAAAGGGACATATTTGGTTGCTATAGACAATCCCCAGTTTCCAGGCAGAAAGAACAGTATTTATAATATAAAACTACATGCAGGACATGGGACAAACCACTAGGGACAAAGGGGATGTTTCATAGTTAGTAAGGTTGAATAAAGACACCAGTCCATCCAGTTCAACCTGAGTGAGGTGTCTACAATTGTCCCTATCCCTGTACATTGCACACTCACATCAGTCCCTACCCTCAAGGAGCCCACAATCCTAGGTCCCCATTCATATACTAGGGCCAATTTTAGACAGAAGCCAATTAACCTACCTGCATGTCTTTGGGTTGTGGGAGGAAACCGACGCAGGCACAGGGAGAACATGCAAACTCCAGGCAGGTAGTGTCATGGTTGGGATTTGAACCAGTGACCCTTCTTACTGCTAGGTGAGAGTGCTAACCACTACACCACTGTGCTGCCCATGTGAAATAATTTCATACAGCAATGTCATCTGTAAGATTGCAGTGTACTGTATGTATTGTGTGCGTGTTTCACTTTTTGAATTTGGCGCTGTTCTCCATCCCCTTGCGTCGCAACACTCACAGGGAATGGAGCTGGCTCCATGATGAATCGAGCGGAGGAGACATCGCAGGATCCAGGGGACAAGGTAAGTAAGCTGTTCCTGGATCCTGCGATGTGATCCCGAGTCTTGCTCGGGGTTACCGCTTTTTGGTTCTGAAATTCCACCCCGAGCCAGACTCGGGAATACCGCCAGGGAGGTTAATAGGTCATTGACCTGAGAAGCATGTGCATATCTGTTGTTGGAAAAATTCAGGTGAACATGTTCACTTGGGTCAGTAAGTTTTATAAAGCAGTGAAGCCATAATTAGGATGGACCTGCAGCTATTCAGTAATGGCAGGTCACATATTCCTACCTTGACATATTCACTTTAAAGTGGTTGTAAACCCTATTTATCAAATCTGACCTGGGCACATGTATCTGTAGTGTTTACTGATTTGCTTTCCAAAGCCCTAAGTGCCGTGTCTTTCTGCTGCTCTGTTCCTCTGTTATCAGCATGATAACTTTTGACAAGCTCTCCAACACAGGAAATCAAAGCATCTGGAAATTTGTGTCTGGGAGGGAGCCTAGAGATAGATAAGCAGAGAGCTTGTCTATCCACAGTACAGCAAGTTTCTTCATTCCGCTGCCTATGTGGAGGGGTGTGTGTTCCTTTGTTCCAATCAGCTCACATAGTGTATGCCTAGAATCTCCTCTTCCTTCTGAAACAGGAGGAAAGATTTGTAACACAATCTGCACTTTCTAAAGAATATAGAAAGGAAAAAAACAGCAGATATACACATAAAACGTATGTAGGAGGATTTGTTTAATCTCTGAATCATCTGAGTCTAGACACTTCACTGGGTTTAGGAGAGGGTTTACATCCACTTTAAGCTTGTTTATCAGATTGTTTGTTTGTTTTTGTATTATGATAACATTTTGTATTATGCTAAAATATAAATTAACCATATACATAAATGTATTGTTTCTGCCCTAGGAAAGGAAAGCTAGAAGCTTTCAGAGAAATCATCATGTATCAGATCCTTTAATTCGTCGGCTGGGACTAGAGGCAGAACTACAGGTAATCTTTCTGGGAATTTGACTTTGTGGATGTGGAATGAGACTGGCAAGAAGACCTTTTTAATTATTTTACAAGCCCTTACCCATTGAATAATCTGTATTCTAAATGAATTTCAAACCATGTCAGTGATGGACCTATTCAAAAAGTTGCAGACTTAAAGTTGCAACGACTTCAAAGTATTTCATGCATTACTTTGGTCCAACTTTAATGCAACTTGAGGTTCATAGACCTCAATGTTAACCCTCAAAGATTGCATGAAAGTCGTACCTGAATGTTATACAATGCAACAGTTGTCCATTATCACTGGTCAAAGCCAAAGTAATTTTCAAGTTGCAATCTAAAGTCGGCACAACTTTGGAATCGTACAAGTGTGAATGGAGCCTAACCCAAACAGTGGATTGCACAGCTGGAAATAAAAATTGTCAACCAGTGGATGCGTCAAAATATCCTACTTATTGAGTCAGAGTATTAAAACGAGAAGATCAGTACAATAACATAAAAGCCAGCGTTTTTAGAAGAGGTCTGCAATATCAACCTCCCACATTTCTCTCCTGACAGATTTGAGGAAATTCTAATGGGGTGAGATACATATGCTGCCAATTGCCCCTATAAGGTACATTAAAAAATGTAAATTAGTAGGGTGCCCATATACAGTATCTATACAACGTGTGCAAAGTTCTTGTAGTCCTATTTTTTCATCACAAGACACTGATGGGCAAATACACTGATAGTTTTAAAATAAAGCTGAGATTGTAAACAAAGAAAAAAGCCGGGTTTGGGTGATTCTTTATTCACAATGTAAAGAACAAAGTAAGTCATAAGAATTTAATGTTATATGTGGTTTATAACAATAGTGGGCCAAATATTTTACCTCACCATTTCATATTCCTGATTTACCATGTACTTGTATGAAAAAGTATCCTGTTCTCTGTATTGAGTCCTTTGTGTAAGATCCCTGGTGTTCCTGCCAGTCCTTCTGTTTTCCTAATATAAACTGACCACGATAGGCATGCAAGCACAGTTTTCTGTCTGTGCTGAGGACTAAGCCTGCTCTCCTCCAATAATTAGAATTGTGCTGACATGCCCCCCTGCACAGTCATTCAGCCAAGATCAGCGTACTGCTGTTTCTCCTGCCCCAGCTCTCTAAGCTCCTTATGCAGCTGAGAACAGAGGTTATGTGATCACTTATTTTATCATTTTTATTTATATGTATACACAAATGTTTTTTGCCTTTTTATTTCTATTTTAAACTGAGTTGTTTTACAATAGCAACCAGTCCAGTTTCACCTTGTCTTGGTCTAGACAGCATGGTACATTATGATTGTTTCAATGGATTACTGCATTTGAGAATTAGTACTGTTCATTGAGTAAGGGCGATTAACAAATATGAATGGTGGGCACACAGTTATCTGAGTAGAGTTATGTCTGCATAATTTTATAATACAATTAACATGGGGCTGTACTAGGTGCAGTCGTTTTTAAGATGACTACATTTATTCAATTCTGATTTTACAATCTCCTTTAGGTTTTCCAACAAATGTGTAGTTCAGGAATCTTAACTGTATAAAAAAAAAAATTTGAATGAATTGTGTAGGTAGTATTTTTCGGTCTGAATGTAATGTGCATGGACAACCTAATGGGGATTTTGCAGATACTGTGTAATCCGGTTATTAATGTGTAAGGTAGCTTACTAGATCTCTAGCTACAAATGATATAGAGAAGGATTGTCAGGAGCTACTCCGGTTCTTGCCTCATGACAAAAATATTGGGAATGGACTATCTCGGTACCCAGGGATGAAACAAATAAATAAAGAAGTCCGAATTTTATTGTACAAAAGCAGTTATTACACATGAATACAAGAAGTGATATAAAAAACATAATTGCATACAGAAGCAAAAAGATATACTGCCTTTACAAGGCAAGAACCCCACAGTGTAGTGGAGCTTCTGAAGATGTAGGCCCAATTTGATTTCCTCTACATGTTTTGCAAATAAATTTGCTTCATTAGGAATTGGCCTAATACATCTGAAGGAAAATACAAATCTTTAATAGTTTTGCCACAATATAAAAATGATAAAGGGAAGGTAAACATTTATACAGTAAGTACAAATTATTTGGAGAAAATTGATAAGGCTGAGTCTGGCTTACCGATCAAGACCCAGACGGGGCCACAGGCGGCACAATGTGAGGCACCCAAAAATTTGAGTATTGCCCCCACGGCGGACACGACAGGAGAGACACTATATGGAATGCAATTGCTGAAAGATATATATATATATATATATATATATATATTTTTTTTTTAAATCCTGACTCAATTTGCAAGCATTGTCTCCCAAGATGAGCAGGATACAAGCCTCTGGGGTGTGCAGTACTGCATTTGGCCAGAGGTGCGGAGGCGCCGGTGACGCTCAGAAACGCTCCGTACCTGAGTGTCTCTGCATGGTCTTCGAGTGTTACTGAGTGTCTCCAGCGGTACAATATATAATCCAAGGTACTACTGTTCTATATTTTTATGTTGCTGCACTGTTCTCCATCCGAATTAAAGTCTGTTTGCTGATGTTTCTGTAATCTTATGTAGGGTCATACTGGTTGTGTCAACTGCCTGGAATGGAACGAGAAGGGGGAGTAAGTATTTTGTGCAAAAGAATGTGCTCCTCTTTGTTTTATCTTTTTATTTGTCTTGTGAAAGATCTTGCATGCCCATTAAAAAACAATATTACCTCCTTTGTCACAAAAACATTGGTTTCTGTATTTTAGAGTGTGAAATGGACAATATGAGCATTTTCACATTGCTCCAACTGTTAATTATGGGCACTACATTCTTTCCAAGAGAACGTCAGCATGCATGAAGCTGCTCCCAGAATACCTTCCCCCTTACAAAGCCTTTTAAAACTCACCTAAAACACATGCAAAATGTGTGACAATGCAGTTAAAGTGAAGCATCACCTGCCCATTATAAACCGGAGTAAAAGTGCTTCCCGATGGCCCACCCCCCAGCAAGGTGTACTTGTCCATCTGTGCTTACACTCACCCCCTTCCTGCTACAGGAATACACCCTGAGTAAATATTGATGTTGGAGATTACCTGGATGGATATCATCACTGCTCCTCCCAAGACAGTGTCTGGAATGGTGATTGGCTGCTCAGGTCTGAGCACTGTCACAAGGAGTAGGTCACATGCGCCCCATACTCAGAAGCCCCAGTCCATTGGAGCAACAGAACAAGGGCTCTGATGGAGCAGATATGTGATGACAGAGTGCTGAAGGGTGAGTTTACCTTGCTATCGGGTGGCCTAAGATGAGGCACTTTAAGACTAAGTGATTTAAAAGAAAAAAAACATGCATTTTAAAGTGGAACAAAACCTATCAATGTAACTGTTTCAAAAAACAGTTGCATTCCCAACATGAGCTGGGAATGGAACTGTCACATTGATTGTACTCTCAACCAAACTGTCAAACCATCAAATGGCTGGTGTCCTAACTGATCACATAGTACAGCATCATGGCAGTTGAAGATAAAACAGAGGCCAAGATGGCAGCTTCCTTGCCTACAAATGATAGGATGATTTAGTTCTGCTTTAAAGTAAACAGAGAAATATGAACATGCTAGTTCCCTGGCAACAAGTATGCTTATGACAGTACGGAACATTTTTAATTATGTGTATGTTAAGGTCTTTTACCAAAACTTGCCTGTAATAAAGTTTTTCTTAATATTTTCTATTTGGGAAGTTTATGGGGTACGGGAAGTGTTTTTACTTTTACTGTTTGAACTAACCTGTATGATCTGATTGGGGAGATTTTACTTTCAATGATTCTATTATGAGCCCTTGATTATTTGTTTTAAGTACCTCTTTTCTCCTTCAGACATGGTTATTTAAACCCATATATGTATTCTATTCTCTTTTGTGCAGCTTGCTGGCCTCTGGCTCAGATGACCAGCATATGATGCTTTGGGATCCATTTCATCATAAGAAACTTATGTCTATGCATACAGGGCACACTGCAAACATCTTCTCTGTCAAGGTGAGCAGTGTCACATTGGTGGATACTTGCAAAGTCATATACAATATAGTGGCTGACATAGCTTTCCTTTTGTTTGTGGGGCCCGACGTTGCTTGATCACATGAATGAACTCCACCAACTATCATTTTTCTTTCCATTGACAGGGCTACCTGGCCACCAATGCAGCCTCGTCAGACAGCATAATGGCAGTTGGCAGAGCTTAGCAATAATTTTAAAGTGACATTAAGCAATATTCTTGTAATATAAAGTATGAAAAAAAAGTGAAAGCTTCCACACTACTTTTTTAATAAAATGTGTGAATATATAATATTATATGCTAAAAGTTAAATATTCTGCTTACACCTACATGCGTTCCCACACAGCCGTGTAAACAAATAGCAATAATTATGTGGTGTTCCCTAGGGGTATAATACTAAATAATGCTCTCTACGTGACACAATGCTCCTATACATACATGTAAAACGTGCTTAAGAACAATATTATATCCAAACTATTAATCTAATCAATAACCCATATTCAAACTTAGTCTTAAGGTGAACAATAATATTATAAAAGTCGGAATATAGCTGCTATAGTCCTGATGCCACTTTTTTAAGACCAAGTACAAGTACCGATACTTTTTTTTTCTTTTTTTTTTTTTTTTATATCGTGACCGTGGCACTAATGTGCAGCACTGATGAGGCGTGGACTGTTAGTTGCTTTTTTTTTTCTAATGTATAAATATATATTATTTCTAATGCTTTCTTTGGGGGGGGGGCGGCAACAGTCAGTGTTTATTCTGTTTTATTTTTTACAATTTTTACTTCAGAATATGTATTTATTACAATGTTTTCCTATATTTTTTTTTTTTTAAACAGACCCCTAACATCTCCCCTTTGAGACATGGAAAGGGATGGAGGATAGAGATTCCCCAGTCTTTCTCTGCAGCCTCAGCTGCACTGAAGATGAATAGAGAGGAGACGGGCTCCTCTCCATTCATAAACTGAAGTATCGTAAATACAGTTTACGATGCTCAGTTATAAATGGACAGAGTCAGTAATCACTTGGAAAACTTTCCATCCTGAAAGATCTGGGACGGGGGGGGGGGGGTGTAGGAGGACTGGGTGGGGGGGACCAGAGGAGCACATGGAGGGGGGGGGGACAAGGACCAGAGAAGGACACAGAAGGGGACCGGAGGAGAAGGGGGGGGACCGGAGGAGCCCATGAAGGAACACAGAAGGGAGCCGGAGGCATATACAACGAACACTCAGGAACAATCAGACTGGGGGAAGTGCTTCTGCTTCTCTCCCTTCCATGGCTTTAAGCTGCTTTATTGAGAGAGAGACCGGTGATTATAACTTCCCCCGCCACACCAATTGTTCAGGTATTGGACTAGGCATCAGGAGCATTTGCAAGAGTACAAGTACACCTGCAAATACTCGTATTGGGACCGATACTAATATCGGTATCGGGACAACCCTAGTCCCAATACAAACTGTCTTGTTCCAGAGTATGAATATCTGTGTCCATACAATATCTTCCTCTACTTTGTGTTCAATAGTGTCACAAAGCTATAACAACATGCAAGTGGATCCTGCCACCTTTACTCCAATGGGCTCACCTCAGGATATAGACCTAAAAATACGTAGGTTATTAGGTCTGATGAGATATTTTCCCCACATGGGATAGAAGTATGATCACCTCCATCTTCCTAGATGTCCTTAGGGATGATGTCTTCCTTTATGGTAAACTTGAGTGTGTCTCTAAGAGACCGCCAGTCTGTCTCCCCTGCTGCCAATAAATGCAAGAAAGCACAGGATGGTGTCTTATAGTGTAGTAAATTAAGTAACTAGTATTTATTAAAGGTATTGCACCATCACTGAAATATCAAATATCATGAAATATCAGAGAGGACTTTAAAATCCTCTATGTGCAGCTGCGATCCAGCGGTGTCGGCATCACCTGACTCCTCCCACACATTACGTCACAGGCCACATGACGTCTTCATTGAAGGTGAGCGGGCTGAAACTAATTCTTTATATACCAAACAATCGCAGCAGCCATTTTGTTGTGGCTCGACTAATAAACAAGGCGGCCATTTTATTTTGTTATACCTAATAGGAAACTATATAAAGATGATTCTTTTCTCCTCTGCTATTAATGATCTACATTATAATGGGTGCCGCTAGGGTTGGCGGCACCAGGGCAGATAGCGGAGGCCGGCACTTTCCGTTTTTGGGTGTCCTCCCTCCGTTCAGCAGCTCGAATCAGTCCAGTCCCCCTGTGGGCCGCGCATTCTCCCGAAAATGTAGGCCATCGCTTTGCAGCCTACGGACCAGGTTCTGGGTGGCCGGCCCCAGGGCAGGCGGCCGAGGCCTCTGCTTTCCGTTTTTGGGTGTCCGCCCTCCATTCAATCGGTCCAGTCACCTCATGGGCCGCGATCTCACAGCAGGTGGCCGAAAATTTAGGCTGCAGCTTTTGCGGCCTACTAGGCTGCGGCTTTTGTGGCCTGCTAGGCCTCATGGCTGCCTCCTACCAGAGGGTTGGTGCTGTGGGGGCTATGAGGGGGATCTCCTTTTTGGGGGTCTGTTAGGTTGGCCCGGTGTGGGTGCTCCTGGCCGCTCCCTGTGAGGGGCCTCGTGTGGGCGGCATCCGTCAGCGCCCCCTGTGCAGGGCCTCGTTCAGCGCCCCCCTGTGAGTGCCCTCGTGGGCTCCCCTTGTGTGGGGCCTCGGTCGACATCTCCTGTGCGGGCTTCGGGCAGCGGGGGTCTCAGTTGGTGGCCCCCTCCTACGTTTTTTGTGGCATCGCTTAGGCATATAGCCTAGTAAATAGCACCCCCGCCCTCCCCTACCTGTCGTGTCTCAAATGATCCTATATCTGTCTCTGCTGCCACGGACTTGGCCCACCTTGCGGGGTTGGTGACCACGCTCCCTGTCCTGTCGGGGGTGAGGATGATTCCTCCACAACTGCAGTGGTGCCCGAAAAGGTGCTGGTTGTCACACTTACTACATCTGTGCAGGAACCTTTCAAGATGGGGGAGGCAACGGTGGCTGCGGTGGAGGGCCAGTTCCCCTTGGGCACCCATAAGCCATCTTGCATGGCGAAAACATTCCCTTCTCCCTCTTTTGAAAAATTTGTCCATGAAGCCTGGGAGTGTCCAAAATGGCCCCTTTGTGCTTCTGAAAATGCTTGCTGTGAGGTATCCCTTTGAGGAGTCCCTCCAGCAGATTGGACTGTTCCATCAGCAGTGGACCCCCCATCTCTAGGCTGCATAAGGCAACCATGATTCCAATAGAGGAATCTCTGGCTTCTAAAGATCCAACTGACATCCTGGAGGGGGAGCAGAATGCCTCTGCATTGGCAAACCTGTTGGTATAGGCGCTGCAGTTTGTCTGCTATGCCTCTTGACCGCAGTTCCCCTGGTTGCTGAGCTCTCTGTTTCCGCAGTTTTGCTTGGACATATATTGTGGGGGCTACCCTGGATGACATTAAGCGTTTTTGATTTTGTCCAGTTACATGATAGTTTTCCAGCCTTGTTCCTCAAAAATAGTTTTTGTGCTTCCAATGTGTGTCTGCCATCGGACCGTTTGTTGTACTCCTCGTGGGGCTGTGCAAGCCCTGTTGCTTCAGAGTGTGATTGTCCCGGTTCCAATGTCAGGAACAGTTTCAGGGGTTTTATTCAAACCTGTTCACAGTCCAAAAGATGGAGGACATGGTACGTCCAATTCTGGACCTCAAGGCCCTGGCCTGCCTTGTATGGGTACAGAAGTTCAGGATGGAGTCCGTCCACACGGCGGTGGCACCTCTTCATCATGGGGACTTTCTGGCTTCTATCAACATCACGAATACTTACTTACGCATTCCACTATGTGTCCGACCCCAGCACATCCTCCGTTTTGCCGCGGGTGCTGAGCATTATCAGCGCGTTGTGTAGCCCTTCGATTTTGCCACCACTCCTCTGCTGTTCACGAGGTGTTGGCCCCGGATCTGGTGTGGTTAAGTCAGTGGGGGTTTGCGGTTCTGGGCTGCCTGGACGATCTTCTTCTGCAAGTACTCTACTACTTTGAGGGGCAACAGGGTATTGTTCAGGTTGGGCTCTAGTTTGTTCTGTGTTGAGCTCCTGTTACCTGTTTGGCTCTTATGTTTTAGCCTTGGGAATTTTCGTTGTCCCACCCCTCATGTTTGGCACTGCTTTGGGACGTCCCTATGGTTCTGAATAATGGAGCACTGTGTCTGTCAATGAACAAAAGAAAATGGGATTTTTGACTTAACGTAAAATCATTTCATTGACAGACACAGCACCTACACCTCTAAGGAGATGTAATACTTCTGACACTGCTTGTCACTAAACTGAAGGCCTATAGCAAAGAGGGAGGTGTGTAACACCTAGGGCTGCCCATAGGCATAGCCAAGTCCTTTTTTTTCTGCCTAGTGAGTCAAGAATACATACTTTTATAGAATTTTTTATTTTTTTTTTCAAAAGCTTGGGGTCCATTTAAATCATTAGCATTGTTTTTTCATCACAGTAGACTTTTAAATAGCATGTCACATCACATGTCTGTGTCAGAGATCATATTTTTACTGGCTTTAATAACCTACTTACCCTGCCTATTAAACTTTTTTGTTTTGTTTCTTTTTTCTCTTCATGATCAGTTTCTCCCACACACTGGCGATCGCATCTTGATAACTGGCGCAGCAGATGCCAAGGTTCATGTTCATGATGTGAACTCAAAAGAAACCCTCCATGTTTTTTCAGAACATACCAACCGAGTAAAGCGCGTTGCCACTGCTCCTATGTGGCCTAATACTTTCTGGAGTGCAGCAGAGGATGGCTTAATCCGGTAAGGGGAGAACTAAATGTCCAGGCAAACCGCTAATTACACAGAAGAAATATATAGAAAGCAGCTTTCTGTTGTAGACTGTAGAATTATTACAGTGGTATCCTCTTTCCACCCCGCTTTCTGATGACTATACAGTGAAATACCAGGAGACTGAAGAGGTCATTCCTATGCTTGCTCATCCTGTGAGCATGTTCGTTGTCGTTACATTTGCAGTTCTGCTGTATAGGGGATTGCAAGAAGCTGATGCCAATTAAAATTCACAAGATGCTTTAAAAACTAAATACATTTTAGGCAGACCTAAAATATCTTATCTATGCCTAAAACATTGCAAATTAAAGATTCATGCATACAGTGCCTTGAAAAAGTATTCATACCCATTGAAATTTTCCATACTTTGTCATGTAACGACCAAAAATTTAAATGTATTTTATTGGGATTTTATGTGATAGACCAAACAAAGTGGCACATAATTGTGAAGTGGAAGGAAAATGATAAATGGTTTTCAAAAATGTTTACAAATAAATATGTGAAAAATGTAGCGTGCGTTTGTATTCAGCCCCCCTAAGTCAATACTTTTGTAGAACCACCTTTCACTGCAATTACAGCTGCAAGTCTCTTTGGGGATGTCTCTACCAGTTTTGCACATCTAGAGAGTGACATTTTTGCCCATTGTTCTTTGCAAAATAGCTCAAGCTCTGTCAAATTGGATGGAGAGAGTCTGTGAACAGCAGTTGTCAAGTCTAGCCATAGATTCTCAATTGGATTCAGGTCTGCACTTTGACTGAGCCATTCTAACACATGCATATGCTTTGATCTAATCCATTCCATTGTAGCTCTGGCTGTATGTTTAGGGTCATTGTCCTGCTGAAAGGTGAACCCCGCCCCATTCTCAAGTCTTTTACAGACTCCAACAGGTTTTCTTCTAAGATTGTCCTATGTTTGGCTCCATCCATCTTCCCATCAACTCTGACCAGCTTCCCTGTCTGTGCTGAAGAAAAGCATCCCCACAGCATGATTCACGGTGGAGATGGTGTGTTCAGGTTGATGTGCGGTGCTAGTTTTCCGCCATACATAGCGTTCTGCTTTTAGGCCAAAAAGTTAAATTTTGGTCTCATCTGACCAGGGCACCTTCTTTCACGTTTGCTGTGTCTTCCACATGGCTTCTTGCAAACTGCAAATGGGACTTCCTATGGCTTTCTTTCAACAATGGCTTTCTTCTTGCCACTCTTCCATAAAGGCCAGATTTGTGTAGTGCACGACTAAGGCCGCGTACACACGCGGGGACTGTTCGCCCAACTTTGTCCGTCAAACAGTTTCGGCAAACAGTCCGCTCAAACTTAGCATGGACGGACATGGCCACACACGACGGACGAACAGTTTGCTGAAACCGTGCGCGATGACGTGAACGGCACGTACGACGGGACGAAAAATACGACGTCCTATACACTGCATTATAGCTTTCGGCGTGAAAATCCTTTCTGAGCATGCGCGCAACTTTGTTTGACGAACAAGCCTACACACGAGCGGACTGTTCGCTGAAACAAGGTTTCAGCGGACAGTTTTTCGGAAATTCCGAAAAACCTTGTCCGTCAAACTGTCCGCTGAAACTGTCCGCTGAAAGCCCACACACGAGCGGACTGTCCGCCCAAACACTGTTCAGCGGACAAAGTTGGGCGAACAGTCCGCCCGTGTGTACGCGGCCTAATAGTTGCCTTGTGGACAGATTATGCCAACTGAGCTGTGGATCTCTGCAGCTCCTCCAGAGTTACCACGGGCCTCTTGGCTGCTTCTCTGATTTAATGCTCTCCTTGCCCAGCCTGTCAGTTTAGGTGGACGGCCATATCTTGGTAGGTTTGCAGTTGTGCAATACTCTTTTTCCATTTTCAAATGATGGATTGAACAGTGCTCCGTGAGATGTTCAAAGCTTGAGATATTTTTTTATGACCTATCCCTGCTTTAAACTTCACAATTTTATCACTGACCTGTGTTCCTTGGCCTTTGTGATGCTGTTTGCTCACTAAGGTTCTCTAACAAACCTCTGAGGGCTTCACAGAACAGCTGTTTTTATATAGAGATTAAATTACACATAGGTGAGTTCTGAAGGCAATTGGTTCCACTAGATTTTAGTTAGGGGTATCAGAGTAAAGGGGGCTGAATACAAATGCACGCCACACTTTTCAGATATTTATTTGTAAAAAAAATTGAAAACCATTTATCATTTTCCTTACGCTTCACAATTATGTGCCACTTTGTGTTGGTCTATCACACAAAATCCCAATAAAATACATTTATGTTTTTGGTTGAAACATGACAAAATGTGAAAAAATTTCAAGGGGTATGAATACTTTGTCAAGGCACTGTACATCTCAAAATCCTGGCATTTTTACAGGGGTGTGTAGACTTTTTTTTATATCCACTGTTCTCATCAAAAGACCAGACAAGTCTTTTTGAAATGCTTGCTAAAGGACTTTTGGTAATACAACACTCCAATTTTTATACTTTATTTTTTATTTTTTTATGTTTGTTAAACACATATATAATGGTCTTTTAATTGATTTCTCCCTTTACCAAATGTAGGCAATATGACCTAAGAGAGAGCAGTACTCATTCAGATGTCTTGATTGATTTGACGGAGTATTGTGGCCAATTAGTAGAAGCAAAATGTGTAAGCATCAGTCCTCAGGATAATAACTGCTTGGCTGTTGGAGCCAGTGGGCCCTTTGTGAGGCTGTATGATATTCGAATGATTCACGGCCACAGGTGAGTAATTTCTGGTCTTTGGAGTAGATAACAAAGAGAATATTACTATGTTCAGATTTTTCTATCTTTTACTGTTTGCACTGTAGGAAGAATCTTCAGCAGACGCAATCTGGACTACATACATTTTGCTCGAGGCAAAAGCCTATCCCAGATGGAGCAGCACAGTATTATGTAGCAGGTGGGACCATAGTCTGTTCTTAAAATGTATTGTAACCCAAGAACAAAAAATATATTTTGCAACTTACCAGTGCTTGGATGTGGTGGCTGCAATGATTTTCTTTTTATTTCTCAGGATTTTTTTTCTTTCTTTTCTCCGTGTGATGTTACAAAATAGATGATAAAAAAAACAATTACCTCAGTCCTAGCTTCAGATGCTTCCAGGAGGCACAGGTGTCATCAACCATGCCTTAGAGCTGCCTGTTAGGATAGCTGAGTACTTGGAATCCTGTGAGAATCCCATTTCAGGAGTACATACTGTACTTGTGGGATTTTGAGTGTCCAGGGGGCATCAGCTCAGTAAAGCTCTGTGATGTCACTGGTATCTCCTGAAATTGGCAGAATCCAGAACTGAGGAGATATTTATTATTATTATTTTTTTTTATATATATATATTTTTTTGCAGCTAATTTTGTTTGTGTGAAGAGGCTGGTAGGAAAGTGTACCTACCATTTGGATAAAGGGGCCACTTTAACAGACCTAAAGGGAGCAAATAAGAGGAGTTCATTGATGGGGTTTATAAAGCCTTTAAATTTCCTCATTTCATCAATTTTGGTTTGCAGTTGGACAACCGCCCTTTAACTTTTTACATATTCTTCAATATACTATTTCTCTAGGGTTTCCAAAACTATAGGCAATATAATTTGTGTTTTTTATTTTCTACAGACTGTTTTTTAGGGAATGATTAGGGTTGACTTGGGCCCCTCTGTTAAGGGGGTTTCCAGATTCCGATGAGTCACCCCCCCACAACCACCAGGCCAAGGTTGTGGAGAAGAGACCCTTGTTTTCACAAGCATAGAGACGAGGTGTTTTGCCCCCCACCCCCCTTTCCTACATGCTCAGTCTGGTATGTATTTAGGAGGAATATATATATATATATATATATATATATATATATATATATATATATATATATATATATATATATATATATATATATATATATATATATATATATATATTAGGGCTGTTACTGATTAAAATTTTGTGTTTGATTAATCGTGTTTTTTTTTTTTTTTTTTTTTTTAATCGACTAATTTCGATTAGTCATAACGCACATACAGATCTAACTACTTTTAGCTGATCTCCTCTCTGCATTTGTCAGTGGTAAATGTGGTATACACTGTATACAATCACCTGACACTAGATAATTTCCACAATCCATGACTTAACTTTACAGTTCACACAAATATGTTTTAACTTCAAACTGTAGCGCTGACGTAAGTAATTTTTTATTTTTTCCCACAGTAGCGTGACAATCCCTCCACCTTCGGTCTAACTAATCACTCTCACCTTATGGCATGGACCCCTGTGCAAACAGGTGGTCATGCAAGCGCGTATCAAAAGTGTTAACACGGACCATACACTTCTCTCACGTCTCTTTAGATCTCAGCAAGGACGCCAGGTCATGGGTAGAAAGAAAAGATCGAACTGCTCACCGCTTAAGTATAAGATTTCATTTTTGTGATCAAACACAAACTACTCACATAAAGTTGATAAAAACACAGCATCTAAAGCCAACAATCATGTTAGTTCCGTAGGGCAGCAGCAGCGGGTGACGTCATGCGTAGCTCCTCCCCCGTACGCATTATGTTCAATCAGAACTTCGACGTCACTGGACTCCTCCCCCTTCCCTTCGGTAGCAGACGGAGGCACTTGGGGAAGGGGGAGGAGGCCAGTGACGTTGATGTCCGTGACATCACCGGATCTCTGGCGGAGAGGTGAGTACCGATCAAAAGAATTTTGATTGATCAAAAAAATGAATCGATTAGTCGAGGAATTAATCTTTAATTTCCACAGCCCTAATATATATAAATGCAAAAATGGATTTTGTCAGTTTACATTTGTTTACCTTCATTCGGGTCTCCTTAAACAGAACAGGACAGAGACTTGTTCCATTTAAAAAAAAAATGGACATGAACAGATGAGGTTGAAAAATTGAGTCCATTTACATCAGCTTGCCCATAGAAATGCATTGCTTTACATTTTTTATTAGTCAACTGAATGATGGTTTGCCCGTGTGAAAGGGGCTTAATGCTGCTGCAAGTAAACCTGTGGCTTATGTGATGTACCATCCATTTTATTGTTTTGCTTGTTTACTCTCCAACTACCCCCCATTTCTTTAATGAAATTTCCCTGATCGCTGAACACTATTTTTCTTTAGGCCACCTTCCAGTCAAGCTACCAGATTACAACAACCGGTTACGTGTTTTAGTGGCCACATATGTAACCTTCAGTCCAGATGGAACTGAGCTATTGGTCAACATGGGAGGGGAGCAGGTAAGGTTGTTTTGGAAATAGATTATTTTTATTTCTCTGTCAACTTTTCCTGATGTGTGAAATTACATTGTTCCCTAGGTCTATCTGTTTGATTTAACGTTCAAGCAAAGACCTTGCACGTTTTTACTGCCTAAATCCCACCATGGCTCTGGAGGTAAGGATTTACTTTTTTACACACACACACACACACACACACACACACACACACACACACACACACACATATATATATATATATATATATATATATATATATATATATATATATATATATATAATAACTAAATATACAGTATCTCACAAAAGTGAGTACACCCCTCACGTTTTTGTAAATTATTATATTATATCTTTTCATGTGACAACACTGAAGAAATTACACTTTGCTACAATGTAAAGTAGTGAGTGTACAGCTTAAGTGTAAATTTGCTGTCCCCCTCAAAATAGCTCCACACACGGCCATTAACGTCTAAACCTCTGGCAACAAAACTGAGTACACCCCTAAGTGAAAATGTCCAAATTGGGCCCAATTAGCCATTTTGCCTCCCTGATGTCATGTGACTCATTAGTGTTGCAAGGTCTTGGGTAGGAATGGGGAGCAGGTGTGTTAAATTTGATGTTATCACTCTCACTCTCCCATACTGGTCACTGAAAGTTCAACATGGCAATGAACTCTCTGCGGAGCTGAAAAAATAATTGTTGCTCTACATAAAGATGGCCTAGGCTATAAGAAGATTGCCAAGACTGTGAAACTGAGCTGCAGCATGGTGGCCAAGACCATACAGCAGTTTAACTGGACAAGTTCCACTCAGAACAGGCCTCCCCATGGCCAACCAAAGAAGTTGAGTGCATGTGCTCAGCAGCATCATATCCAGAGGTTGCCTTTGGAAAATAGACGTATGAGTGCTGCCAGCATTGCTACAGAGGTTGAAGGGGTGGAGGGTCAGCCTGTCAAGTCCTCAGACCATACGCCGCACACAGCATCAAATTGGTCTGCATGGCTGTCATCCTAGAAGGAAGCCTTTTCTAAAGATTATGTACCAGAAAGCCTGCAAACAGTTTGCTGAAGACAAGCATACTAATGACATGTATTACTGGAACCATGTCTTGTAGTCTGATGAGACCAAGATGAACTTATTTGTTTTTTTAGATGGTGTCAAGCATGTGTGTAGCGGCAACCAGGTTAGGAGTACAAAGACAAGTGTGTCTTGCCTACAGTCAAGCATGGTGGTGGTGGAAGTGTCTTGGTCTGGGGCTGCATGAGTGCTGATGGCACTGGGGAGCTACAGTTCATTGAGGAAACCATGAATGCCAACATGTACTGTGACATATTGAAGCAGAGCATTATCTCCTCCCTTTGGAGACTGGGCCTCAGGGCAGTGTTCCAACATAACAACCCCAAACACACCTCCAAGACGACCATTGCTTTGCTAAAGAAGCTGAGGGTAAAGGTGATGGACTGGCCAAGCATGTCTCCAAACCTAAACCCTATTGAGCATCTGTGGGCATCCTCAAATGGAAGGTGGAGGAGCGCAAGGTCTCTAACATCCACCAGCTCCGTCATCATGTAAGAGTGGAAGAGGACTCCGGTGGCAACCTGTGAAGCTCTGGTGAAGTCCATGTCCAAGAGGGTTAAAGCAGCGCTTGAAAATAATGGTGGCCACACAATATATTGACACTTTGGGCCCAATTGGACAATTTCACTTAGGGATGTGCTCACTTTTGTTGCCAGCAGCCTAGACATTAATGGCTGTATGTTGAGTTATTTTGAGGGGACAGCAAATTGACACTGTTATACAAGCTGTACACTCACATGCTACATTGTAGCAAAGTGTAATTTCTTCAGTGTCACATGAAAAGATATAATACAATATCTACAAAAATGTGAGGGGTGTACTCACTTTTGTGAGATTCTGTATATAGTTTTCCCCTTACATGTGATGTAAATTGGAGCTTAATGTATTCATTTTAATACAAACACTGCCTTCATCAACCACTTTGTTACCAGCCCCGTAATACCCAGGCCATTTTTAGTTTGACAGTTATTCTGCCATGTAATGCTTTACCTAAATGAGTTTATATAATTTTTTTTTTAGGCAGATAGAGGTATCTTTATTGTAACTCATTAACTAACCACTTTTTTATATATTAACATAAAAAAAAAAAAATACCCAAAAAAATGACTTTCTGTTCAAATAAAAATCCAAAAATAGTATAAAAAACCCAGAAAGGACACTTTTTTGAAAGGCAGAAACCCAAAGTTGATCTCATTGTTTGCCTTAAAGGATATGTTCACCTTTGGGAACATGTTACATTTTAGTGTGGAACATATAACATATATGTTCCCAGTGCTGCAGCCGCTGCCCGTCCCCCCGCCCCACCCTTTCCCTGTGGCAGCAGTACGGGGAGAAGTTCCCCATGCTAGTTGTCAGTTTTTATAGCAGCGTGGCTGTACAGGGCTCCGCCCACACAGCTGCGTCATTCATACACAGAGCTTTGTGTATGAATGAAGTACAAGTCCCAACAGCCATTGCGGCTTGTAGTTCTCAATGAACTATAACAGCGCTGTGGAGCACTGTGGTAGGTTGAGTCTGTCAGCAAGTATCAGGATACTTGTATGGGATGTACAGGTAAACAGATACAATGACAGTGTGTGGGAGATCTGCATGGCATCAGCGATCTCCTGTTCGCTGGTTCAATGCTTTACAGGCTCCCAATACAAAAAATAACTGCACATTTTTTTTTTTTAACTGCATTTTTTATATAAAGGTGAACTTATCCTTTTTATTTTTTTGGAACTGAACAAACATGTCAATACTGAGGGTGTTAAACATGGAGCTTGAGAATGCTGCAATAGATACATTAATGTACATGTCATACATAGAGGAAGTGAAGGGGTTAACGTACTGGTAACACAGTTACAGGATGAAGGTGAAAGGGTAAAATTCAGATGGGCAGAATAAGGGAGGTTAATTTTACTGGTCGTAGGGACAATATTAGATATGTAGCATGTCCAAGGGGGATGGGGGGCAGGATAGGGTTTAAAAAATAAATAAAAAATATGCAACAGAATGTAGCTGCTGGTCCGTTCATTCTGTCTTATGATAGCTGGGTACACAGCGATCACCTGGCGAATCGGCTACCCAACGGCTATTTATCCAGTGTGTTCCTAAATGGCATTGGATAAATAAAAGGCCGCCGATCTGCCATTGAAAAACATATTGCGGTACAGAAGGAGTTACAATATAACAATCAATTAGGTTAAAAAAATGTATTTATTTAAATTAATGATCTGGTTCCAAAATAATGTTTAATGCTTTACAGAGTACACTTGAAGCATTAATGCCTACTAATAAGGTGCTTACCATAGCCATGCAGATATTCACATACATAATAGTGCAAGTCCAGCTAAAATATTTTTTTTTACTGCTAGCTGGGTCTCTGTTAGGGATATTTGACTCTCATGGGAGGAGGAGACCTTATCGCGCATGAGGTTTGCATTGTCTGCCTCCATTCTTCATGGTTTCCTTTCATGGTTTGAAAAATTTTAAAAAATATCCACAGAAACACAGACAAAAATAAAAAGGATTTTCTTTGGTCAAGTAGGGGAAGGTTAGCTTTTTATTGCCATCTGTGTCCTTGTTTCAGATTTTCCCTTACTTCCTATCTGGTTAAACCTTTTGTCACCGAGGACAGTAAGTGAGGGTAAATCACTCTCTCTAATGGCGCGCCAAACAGCTTTAAACTCGTTAGTGGTTCTAACCTGTTTTCTTACTATGTAAACTAACCACTTGCTGATCGCCTAACTGGGGAAAATACGTCATTACTTTCATGTTTAATACTTGGTTTATGCCTGCAGCTAGATGCCATAACCCTGGTATAATTTTTTCCACTCAGGCATCGGTCTTTTTGATAAAAGTGGTCAGAGCGGCCACACTTTGCAGTGGTTTCCGAGCTTACCTCGATGACCGGTAACTGTAGAAACTGATCCGGTGCTGGCGGTGGCCGAGTACAGAGTTGAGTGGCCTAGGAGGACCAAAGCTGCTATTTTATTTTTTGTCTTTTAAGGGTAGATGAGAGACTTGGGGTCTTTTAGTCCCCAGATGGTGCCTTTAAAAGGGATCTGTCATGCTGTAATGTAAAACATTTGTCTCTCATATTCACCAACCGACAAACCTCCTCTCGGTAACTAAATGGGTTGTATAGCCTGCCATTAGGAGAACTAGGCAAAATTGTTACACAATACACAGAATTTTTAATCCCGCCCCAGGGGGGCGGACCCTGTGCTATCAACCCTCCTCACTGCTCCTAGCGGCTTCAGTTTTTATTTTGCCTACGGGCCCTCTCGGTCCAAGTTTTTGCTGCAGATTTGCTGCTTTTTGCGCAAGATGAAAGATCCTGAGATCTTCTATCAACTGCCGGCTGGGTGACAGGCTGGTTAATGACATCCTTGTAGTCTCCCCAGTCCGGCCATTGAGCGTAAGCAGGCCGCAGCTAAGGCTCGGCAGGCCACGACATGCCTCAGCTCCAGAGGTGGTCGGTGAGCTTCAATGCTCCGGGGTATACATATGACCGGGCTACTGCTGTCTGGATCACAGTATACTGGGCCAACAGCTACCCTGTAACTGCGCAGGAGTAGGTCTGTGATGGAATATGCATGGGTGTGCTCGCTGTTTTCTCACCTGTGGGGGATCTGTGCGGATGGCGTTGGTCCTGGTCCAGGTCTGGGGGGGTTCCTAAAAGGTGTTTGTGGGGGGTTGTCCTGGCTGTAAGCAGGCAGCACGTTTTTATTATTTGTTCTGTCACTGTCCGGCGACTATCTTGGATGTGGGAAAGCTGATATTCCGCTGGTGAGCTTCATCAGCCATTTTCCTTAGGATTTCCTATTAGTTACATTGGCGGCCATTTTCTTGAAGCCTGAGCGCTTTTTTCACCACTGTTCTCTTGTGGCAGCATTACATGTGCTCTCACTTGCTGTTTCCTGTGTCCACTGTGTGTACAGGACGCTGGATGGCTCTTTGCTGAGCGCTGAAGCTAGCTCTGCAGAACGTTGCACCGCTGTTTATAGCTGCTGCTGATGACACAGTTTTCTCCTCTCTGCAACTGGGAACCTCCTAGGGACTTCAGGCACTGCTTGTGACTTTTCACAGAACGCCCCAGGGTGGTGAGTCTAGCGCTAAGTACTGCCCCACACCCCGCCCACGCAGCGGCAGCAGGAGGGTGGGACCTTCACTGTCCTAAGTCCCCTTGCAGGTGGCAGACAGGCTAGGGTCAGCATGGCTTCAGAAACTGGTGTTTCTCAAATCGCCTTTCAGGACAACCCCGGAGAGAGGGTAGCTCCACCTTGTCATTAGGAAACACATGCCCACTTTAAAAACACCTCCTCTTCCTCCATGGCTTCAGTTATTGTGTTTCCTCCATGGAGGAAGCATGTGCCTGAACCAGGGGAGAGCTACACTCTCTGCAGGGGAGTAAGGCTTACCTTAGGTACTGGTTGTTTTTTCTTTTGACCCCCAGCAGCATCTCCAGTGGGAGAGGACTCCTGGAGCTCCTGGTCCCGCCATCTCAGGGGAGTAAGGACCCTCGGAGTGCCGGCGTCGGGTGTCCGCTGGACTAGCGCAGGGAGGGCTCTGTCGCTGGCAGAGGTCGCTGCAGGTCAGCGGCATGGCTCCGTTTTCGGCGTCGGGTCCTGGGCGGCGACAGCGTCGTTTACGGTGACGTGCGGGCGCTCTGAGGGGGCGTGGCGCCGTGGTTCAAGCGCCTGGAACGCAGGGATCATGGGGCGGGTCAGGTGACCACGTGCTTCCGCTTCCGGTCGGCACTGATCATGCGGCGGCCGGGAAAATTTTAAAAAATGACGGAGCTGTTTGTGAATGCTGCCTTACTCAGCGATGGAGGAATGTAAGCCAGCTATGGCGGAGACAGGCGCCCCAAGCACCGGTCCAGCCCAGGTATGTAAGGTGCAGTGGCACCCTCTGCTTCACTATTGGGCTATGTCTTTGTCTGTCCCCCCCCCTCTTGGGGGCCTGTTGCTGCAGGTCAGAGGTGACTTCGCTCTGACCTTTTGCAGCCTAGTTCTGGGGTCTCACTAGTGGTCTGTTTGGTGGTGGGTCTCTGCACTGGCTTGGTGTTAAGCAACTGGTTGTTGAGAGCTTTTAGTGGGTTAAGCCTGCATGTCGTTTCAGGAAAAATCACTAGGAAAAGCTAGACCAGGTCAGAAAAAATGTCCTTCTTGCAAGACCCCCCTCAGAGATTCGTGGCAGAGGGCAATGTGCAGAAATTGTATCAGAGAATTGGTGGAAGAGGAAACATCCCAGCAGTATAAGGATTTGTTTTCTTCGGTTAAAGAGCTGACAAACTCCTTGAGTTCAGTCAGGTCCATCCTGATACAAAACCTTCCCGCACAGACCGAGCCTCAGAACTTGCCGCCCAGCCCCAGGGCGTCGTCGTCCAGACAGGTGGAGACCGAGGATTCTGGAGACGAAGGGGGTAGTACTCTCATCTCCTTCAGGGACTCTGAGGAGGAGGAAGAGGAAGAAGATAGCAGGGGCTCTAAGTACAAGCTATCACTAGAGGAAGTAGATGACATTCTTAAAGCAATCTACACTACTCTAGAAATTCAAGAAGAAAAAGTACAGCTGTCAATTCATGACAAAATGTACCAGGGGTTGGACGAAACAAAACGGAGAGTTTTTCCAGTCCACAGGGTCCTCTCAGATTCGTTGAGAAAGGAGTGGAAGGACCCAGAAAAAGCCCCTTTCTTCGCTAAAGCTCTCAAGAGAAGGTTTCCCTTCGAAGATAAAGACTCAGAGGTTTGAAACAAAAAACCCAGAGTCGATGCAGCTTTCTCGTAGGTATCCAGACGAACGGATCTAGCCTTTGAGGATATGGGGATCCTTAAAGACCCAATGGACAAAAAAGCTGACTCCATCCTTAAAAAGGCTTGGGATGCTGCGTCAGTCAGTCTAAAGCCAGCTATGGCAGCTACGGTAGTGGCCAGGAACCTGGAATGTTGGGTAGAGAAACTGAAGAGCCATATTGAAGCGGGGACACCCCGCAAGGATCTCTTAGAGTCCTTTCCACTGATCCTGAATGCTGTCAAATATATGGCAGATGCATCAGCAGAATCAGTCAAACTGGCCGCCAGGTCCTCGGCTCTTGTAAATTCAGCCAGGAGAGCAGTTTGGCTGAAAACATGGTCTGGGGACACGGCCTCTAAGGTCAAACTGTGTGGTCTGCCCTTCTCGGGTGACTTGCTCTTTGGACCTGATTTAGAGTCTGTGCTGGATAGGACGGCTGATAAAAAGAAGGCTTTTCCAGCTAAGAAAAAGCAGGTTGCCAAAAAGAATTTTCGTGCTTTTCAGCAGTCCCATAAAAAAGACCAGGATCGCAAGAGCAGATGGGGTTCGCAGAAGGGCAAAGGCGAGGGTGGAGTCCTCTTTAGATCTCCCCCAGAGCAGACCCCTAAGAGCAAATGACATTCTCTCCCCAGTGGGGGGGAGGCTGTCAGCTTTTCGCGAACAATGGGACAGGCTGTCTCCAAATCTGTTTGTGAAGAGCATTGTCGATCAGGGGTACAGGTTGGAATTTTCAGAACCACCCCGAGCAGGTTTTATGTGACAACATTGCCAAGGGATCAGGAGAAGGCCTCTGCAATGAAGCTTTTATTACAGGAGCTGATACAGCAAGAGGTTCTAATTCAAGTCCCAATAAACCAGCAGGGCAGGGGTTTTTACTCACATATTTTTCTGGTGAAAAAACCCTCGGGGAAGTACCGTTTAATCCTGAATCTGAAAGTTCTGAACAGGTTCATTCGGTACAAACATTTCAGGATGGATACAATTTTTTCCATCACAAAGTTGTTGACCCCAGAATGCTTCATGGCATCCCTGGATCTAAGGGATGCCTACCTTCATATACCCATTCATCAGGCATCACAGAAGTTCCTGCGCCTGGCATTGAAGGTGGGGAGTTCGGTATGGCACCTCCAATTCAGGGCTCTGCCATTCGGACTCTCGTCCTCTCCCAGGGTCTTTACAAAGATTATGGCAGAGGCTCTGGAGCCCCTGAAGTTGAAGGGGATTTCAGTCGTCCCTTATCTGGACAACCTTTTGTTTTTTGCAGACTCCAGGGAGCAGGTCTTAGTCAATCTCCAGAGGGCCCAGTCTCACATCGAGGGCCTGGGGTGGCTTTTAAATCTAGAGAAGTCGAACCTGATCCCCTCACAGGAAATGAAATTTCTGGGGTATACGTTAAACTCGATTCTCCAGAAAGTTTTCCTGCCGCTGGAAAAACAGGAAAAGTTGCAGCTAGCTGTACAGCGGATACAGAGCAACCAGGCAGTCTCGGTCAGGACGGCTATGGCAGTTCTGGGCCTGCTTACGGCAGCAATCCCGTTCAGTGGGCCAGGTTCCATTCCAGACCCCTTCAGAGGGAGGTTCTGTCAAGCTGGTCCTATCAGGATCCTTTGGAAAAGCTGTTAAGAATTTCGGCAAGAACGAAAAGGGCTCTTTGGTGGTGGAGAGACCAGGTAAACCTCTCAAAGGGTCTGGAGTGGACTTTTCCCTTGGACAAGCGTCTAACAACAGACTCAAGTGCCTGGGGCTGGGGGGCCCACCTGGATGGTCAAACATCTCAGGGGGTTTGGTCCAAGCAGGAAGCTCAAAGATCATCCAACTGGAGGGTGTTGAAGGCGATCTTTCTGGGTTTGGTGGCCTTTCAGCAGAATTTGAGAGGTCACCATGTCCAGGTGTTGTCAGACAACACAACAGCGGTTACCTACATAATGAAACGAGGGGGAACCAGGAGCAGGAGCTTGATGGAGTTGGCCAATCCGTTGTTAGCCTGGGCAGAGCAGAACACAGCCTCACTATCGGCAGTGCATCTGAAGGGCTCTCAGAATTTGTTTGCGGACCTCCTAAGCAGGCGGAAATTGCTAGAGGCAGAATGGAGCCTGAATCGGGAGGTGTTCCTGATGATCTCCGAGGCTTGGGGGGTTCCACAGGTAGACCTTTTTGCCAGCCAGCAGAACTCAAAGGTGGACAGATTATTTTCTCTTCACCGAGGAGATGCAGCAATAGGGCTGGATGCATTTGCTCACCCCTGGCACTACCAGCTGTGCTACGCCTTTCCCCCCTTTCCTCTAATTCCACTAGTGCTGAGGAAATTCAGGGAAGAAGGGATGGACTTAATACTAGTCACTCCTTTTTGGCCAAAAAGGCCTTGGTTTGCGTGTCTTCGAAACCTAGCCTCGAAGCCCCCATGGAGGTTACCACTCAGAAAAGATTTGTTATCCCAGGGGACAGTAAATCATCCAGAGGTGGAACTTCTACAGCTAACCGCCTGGTTTCTGAGGAGGACCTCTTAAAAGCCAAAGGTCTCTCAGATAAAGTAGTAGAGATCCTGCTGTCTAGCAGGAAGGCAGTTACACAGGCAATTTACATGAAGGTCTGGAAGAAGTTCAACTCCTGGTGTAGTTCTAGAGAGCTCAAGGTCAAGAGCACGGTGTCCGTCTTGGAGTTTCTCCATGAAGGAATGGAGAAGGGTCTAGCAGCCAGTACCCTGAAGACTCAGGTGGCTGCCTTATCAGTTTTCTTTGAAAAGACTTTATCTAAAGAGACTTTAATTTCTAGATTTTTTTAGGGCTCTTGCTCGAAGTAGACCAGTAGGGCTCTTGCTCGAAGTAGACCAGTAGCCCTTAAAGACTTTCCCAGTTGGGATTTGTCTACAGTTTTGCAGGGTCTCTCGGGAGCACCGTTTGAACCCTTACAAGAAGCTTCTTTACAGAAGGTGGTTTTAAAAACAATCTTTTTGGTGGCCATCACCTCGGCCAGGAGGGTCAGCGAGCTCCAAGCTCTAGCTATTACAGAACCCTTCCTTAGAGTTTATCCGGACAGAGTAGTACTGAGGACGGATCCAGCATTCCTACCGAAAGTATCCTCAGCTTTTCATTGATCGCAGGAAATAGTGTTACCTACATTCTCTGCAACCCCAGCTAATGCAGGAGAGGAAGTTTTCCACACATTGGATGTGAGAAGATGCTCATTGCACTTTCTGAAGATGACTAAAGACTTTAGAAGATCAAACGCCCTTTTTGTGTTATTTTCTGGGTCACGCAAGGGGGAGAAAGCTTCTAAGAGTATGCTGGGTAGGTGGTTTAAGCTGGCTATAACAGAAGCCTATAAAGCAAAAGGAGAAATACCTCCCTCAGGTATTGCTGCTCACTCTACTAGATCCACGGCAGTTTCCTGGGCTGAAAGGGCCGGTGCAACGCCTGAACAAATCTGCAAGGCTGCCACTTGGTCCAGTTATTCGACATTTCTCCGGCACTACCGGTTAGATCTACTGTCTGCGGCAGATCAGGCCTTCGGCAGGAAGGTACTGCAGGCAGTAGTCCCCGCCCTAGGGTAAGTTTCTCGGCTATCCTCTCCGGGGTTGTCCTGAAAGGCGATTTGAGAAAGACTAAGTTAGACTTACCGGTGACGGTATTTCTAAGAGCCTTTCAGGACAACCGTTACTTCCCTCCCTAGGTTATGCTTAGTAAATGTATTAAGTTCTACCATGGTGTTGTGCCTTCTGTGCTTTGTTTTCCAGTGTCGGAAGGCCACAATAACTGAAGCCATGGAGGAAGAGGAGGTGTTTTTAAAGTGGGCATGTGTTTCCTAATGACAAGGTGGAGCTACACTCTCTCCGGGGTTGTCCTGAAAGGTTCTTAGAAATACTGTCACCGGTAAGTCTAACTTAGTCTTTCTTCCCCTGAAATCCAGGCTATAGCAACCGGGTTACATATAGTTAGCACGGTACGCATGGACACCCTGACGGCGGTCCTTGACTCCTATGTTGCTAAGATAGAGGTGGCACGTGGCAGGAAAGGTTCACGTAAGAGGCCCCTGCCCCCCCCCCCCCACGTCCTCTGGGGAGAGCTCTGCTCTGATGCAGACTCGGGCCCTACTGCGGCTGGAGACCCCTGCTCTGACTGTTGCTCTCAAACATGGCTGACCAGGACCGTTCGGACAGTGAGGATGATTCCCCGTCCGGGTCCAGGCGCGACAAGACGCTTGTTGGAGCACTTATCACAGCTGTGCGTGATACCCTGAAGATTCAGGATCCAGCGGATTCCTTTGCTGATGTTCCGGTCCCTTTTGGGTCCCGCAAGCCAGCACGTTCACCTAAGGTGTTCCCGTATTTGACTTATTTTAACAAATTCATCTACAGGGAATGGGGTCGCCCACAACGGCCCTTTTCGGTCCCCAAAAATTTGGCGGTGCTTTACCCCTTTGAGGAAAGCCTTCTCAAAAAGTGGTCGGCTCCTCCGGTCGTGGACCCCCTAGTATATAGGTTAAATAAAGTAACCATTATCCCAGTATAGGGGACTCCTGCATTCAAGGATCCCACGGACAGGAAGGCCGAGGCAGTGGCTCGTTCCTTGTTTGCGGTTGTGGGGTCAGCCGTGTGATCTTTACTGGCATCCGCACTGGTGTCACAGACACTGACTGAGTGGGCAAAACGTTTGCACCGCGAATTGGGAGAGCAGAACGCCTCCCCTGTCTGCGTGGAACTAGTAGAACAGATTCTTCCCCTCCAGCATACCCTTGTCCCCGGTTCGCCGGGAGGCCCTGTTAGGGGCGGTGAGGGACTTGCTGAATCAGGAGGTGATTGTACCGGTTCCAAAATCGGAACGCTTCCAGGGGTTCTACTCAAATCTTTTTGTGGTTCCTAAGAAGGAAGGGGTACGTCCAATCTTGGACTTGAAGGCCCTCAATCACTTTGTAAAAGTGCAGAGGTTCAGAATGGGATCGGTTCGCTCAGTTGTCGCTGCACTCCATCAAGGGGACTTGCTGGCGTCCTTGGACATCCAGGATGCTTACCTGCACATACCCATTTGCCTTCGGCATCAAAAATTTCTGCGTTTGGCAGTAGGGGAAGCCTACTACCAGTTCGTGGCTCTTCCTTTTGGCCTGGCACCAGCCACCCCGAGTGTTTACCAAAGTACTGGCTCCAGTATTGGCCTTGCTGAGGCAGCGCGGGATCGCGATCATGGGTTACCTAGACTATCTCCTGAGAGCATCTTCCGCCTCAGAATTAGAGGAGGATGTGGCGATCACCATGCAGACCCTGCAAGAATTTTGGTGGCTGTTGAACCTAAAGAAGTCGGTGGTTGTACCGACTCAGCGTCTGGTGTACCTGGGGTTGCTGTTGGACTCCAGGGAAGCGAGGGTTTTTCTCCCCTCAGACAAATTTCTGAGTTTCAGATCTGCGGTCAAACTACTGATGAACCGCAAGTGGTCATCGCACCGCTTTTGCATGTGGGTGCTGGGGCTCATGGTAGCCTCCTTCGAGGCAGTACCTTATGCCCAGTTCCACACCAGAGTCCTGCCGAAGGAGATCTTGACAAAATGGGGCAAATCGCCGTTGTCCCTGGATCGGCAGATCCAGGTGAGCCAGCCAGTCAGGGTCTCCGTGATCTGGTGGTTGAGCTCCCCGGTGATTCAGTACGGAAAATCGTTCCTTCCTCTGAAATGGACGGTGGTCACTACGGACGCCAGTCTATCCAGCTGGGGTGGAGTGATGGGTTTTCAGTCGGCTCAGGGCCTCTGGTCGATGGAAGAATCCAAGTTGCCGATCAATCTGCTCAAATTGAGAGCGATCAGGCTGTGTCTCCACACATGGTCGATGTGTCTTCAGGGGCGTCCGACAAGGATACAGTCGGACAATGCCACAGCTGTGGCGTACATAAATCACCAAGGGGGAACAAGAAGCTCTGCTTCTGCTCGGGAGGTCGCTCACATACTTCGGTGGGCAAAGCGACACGTTCTGGCCCTGTCGGCCATTTACATCCTGGGGGTGGAAAATTGGCAGGCAGACTGTCTGAGTCGACAGATGCTAGACCCAGGAGAGTGGACATTGCATCCGGAGATATTCAGGCTGCTGTGCCTGAAGTGGGGCACACCAGATGTGGATCTATTGGCCTCCCGTCTCAATCGGAAGGTGCCCAGATTCGTGTCTAGGACGAGAGATCCGTGGGCAGACGCGCTGGTGGCTCCGTGGGATCAGTATCAGCTCATCTACGCCTTTCCTCCACTGAAACTATTGCCACGTCTGCTTCGCAGAGTGGAAGCCGAGGGGATTCCAGTAATCCTGGTTGCCCCAGATTCGCCTCAGTGGCCCTGGTACGCAGACCTGGTGCGTCTGGTGGCAGACGCTCCCTGGCGATTGCCACTGCGAGAGGACCTCCTATCTCAAGCTCCAATCTTTCACCCTGCTTTACCATCGCTGGCTTTAATGGCATGGCTGTTGAAAGCCAGGTATTGAGGAACCGGGGGTCTGTCGGACTCGGTGATTCCAACTATGTTGAGGGCGTGGAAATCTTCTTCCAGGAAGATATGCCATCGTACTTGGAAGGCCTATATCTCCATGTGTGAGGAGAAAGGGTGGCATCCGCGCTCCTTTTCTATATCCAGGATCTTGCTGTTTCTTCAGCAAGGTGTAGACCAGAAGTTGGCGTTGAGCACCATCAAGGGGCAAATTTCAGCTTTGGCTGTTTTTTTCCAGCGACCCCTGGCATCTCACTCAATAGTGAGTACCTTTGTTTAGGGGGTGCAACATGTAGTCCCTCCGGTGCGTCCACCGTTACCTCCGTGGGATTTGAACCTGGTGTTGGCGCTTCAAAAGCCGCTGTTTGAGAATATCAGGATAGACCATCAAGATTCCCTTGTTGACCCTTTCACAGAAGGTGGTTTTCCTAGTGGCCATAACATCGGCCAGGAGGGTTTCGAAATTGGCGGCCTTGTCCTGCAAGTCGCCTTATCTGGTCATACAAAGGAATAAGGCGGTGTTGAGTCCGCAACCGTCCTTTCTACCTAAGGTGATCTCGGCATTTCATATCAATGAGGACATTGTATTGCTATCGTTGTGTCCTAAGCTGAAGCACCCCAAAGAGGTGGCCCTTCACGCTCTCGATGTGGTTAGGGCTCTAAAGGTGTACTTGTCTGCCACAGCTCCCTTTCGGAAGTCAGACTCACTGTTTGTTTCGGTGGCTGGTCCTAAGAAAGGCATGGTGGTCTCGTCGCCCACCATTTACAGGTGGATCAGACAGATTGTAGTCCAAGCCTACGCCTTGAAGGGGCATGTGCCCCCCTTTCCAGTCACGGCCCACTCTACAAGAGCAATCTGAACATCTTGGGCCTTCGGACACCGAGCGTCTGTCGCTCAGGTGTGTAAGGCGGCGACCTGGTCGTCTGTCCATACATTTACCAAGTTCTACAAGGTAGATGTCCGTGCATGGGCTGATGCTGGTTTTGGCCGCAAAGTTTTGCAGGTGGCCGTGTAGTTGCAATTGAGTTTTTCCTGGTTTTTCGGTAAAAACGCAGTACTGTTTTGTTAATGCTCTGTTGCATTACCTCCGCGATGTTGCGGTCTTGGGAATCACTCCTTTTGAGGATGCCCGGTTATATGGTGGAGTTTTTCCACACTCTGCTGTTTTTTTGTGGGTTTAGTTTCACTAGTTCCCACTTGCCTTGGAGGATGACGTTTTTATGTTGTTTTTTCCCACCCCTCGTTTGGCACTGCTTGGGGACATCCCATTTAGTTACAGAGAGGAGCTGTGTCGGTGGGTGAATATGAGAGAAAATAGGATTTTTGTACTCACCGTAAAATCCTTTTCTCTCTAATTCACCGACCGACACAGCACCCACCCCTCCTTTTTTCTACGTTATACTGCCTGTTGATGTACTGAGGCTGCTAGGGGCAGTGAGGGGAGGGTTGATAGCACAGGGTCCGCCCCCCTGGGGCGGGATTAAAAGTTCTGTGCATTGTGTAACAATTTTGCCTAGTTCTCCTAATGGCAGGCTATACAACCCATTTAGTTACCGAGAGGAGCTGTGTTGGTCGGTGAATTACAGAGAAAAGGATTTCACGGCGAGTACAAAAATCCTATTTTTTGATGGGACAGTGTGAAAATAATAAAAAATTTCATAAGAAAAAATAAAAAATGTAAAGCACCCCTGTCCCTGGATACTCGCGCGCAGTGGTGAGCGCATACGTAGGTCACACCCACATATGTAAACGGTGTTCACACAACACGTGATGCATCGCCACAAGTGTCAGAGCGAGAGCAATAATTCTAGCACTAGACCTCCTGTGGTTACCTATAGAAATTTTTAAAGCATCAGCTAAGTCGATTTTTAAAAAACAGTAGTTTAGCGCCATTCCACGAGCAAGCACAATTTTAAAGCATGACATGTTTTCTTGGCGTAACATCTTTCACTTTTTACAAAAAAAAATTGAGTCTGTTTTATTTTTAAATTCATTAAAGTATATTTTTCCCCCAAAAATTGTGTTTGTAACACCACGTGACATAAAAATTGTAATGACCGCCATTTTATTCTCTAGGGTCACTGAGATATAGATCTATATATGTGTTTGGGTATTCTAAGTAATTTTCTAGCAAAAAAATACAGATTTTTACTTGTAAACAAGTGTCAGAAAAAGGCCTGGTCAGCAAGTGGCTAAAAAGGTTTCGGCTGAACATACACTATAAAGCAGAACTAAACCCAACTGATTTAATTGTTTCCCAAAACCATTGCATTCAAGGCATGCCATAAATTATAGCTCTTACAAGGTGATTATGCTTTCAACCAAACTGTAAAGCCATCAAATGGCTGGTGCCATAACTGATCATGTGTTCTGCACCATGGCAACTGCAAATCAAACAGAGGTTAAGATGACAGCTTCCTTGGCTTTAAAGGAGAGGAGGGTTTTGTTCCGCTTTAAGCTTCTTTGGATTGTACTTGATAACCTATCGGTATATTTTTGTAGCAGAAAACTAAACTACTTGAATGAATCCATGACAAATGGTGGAAGAACTTACAGACTTTATGCAAATAGTGTCTCTCATCCTCCTATGATAACTGGAGCTCTACAATGAGCTTCTTGGTTCTCAGGTGTCAGAGCTGGGCTCAGCCCTTCTTTATCTGAGCTGGCCGCTCAGCAGTTGGCTAATTGCCAGCTCCTATCTCTCCACAGTTACTCAGCTTATATCCTGCTCATCAGTCCTGCCTACTTAAGCCATCCAGTCCAGAGGTTCTCTGCCTTCGTTTTGGTCAACATTAGGGATGAGCTCAGGCGTGTTCGCATGGACCACGTGCAGAGCCTGCCAGGAAGTCGCTAATCACAGGCAGTGAGACATTGTGCTGATGTGCGGCTGCAGAGATCGGGCAATGTCTCACTGCCTGTGATTAGCGCAGCTTTGCACCGACTTCCTGGTGGGCTCTGCACGTGGTCCATGCGAACATGCCTGAACTCATCCCTAGTCAACATCACAGAATCTCCTGCTATCCTGTTCAAGACTTGCTTTGCTGACATTCCTTCTGGCTCCAGATCTTGCTTGCTGTTCCACTACATTGATCCCTGACTTCTGGCTTGGCTGACTATCCATTCCGGTTACTGACGTTTGGCTATGTTTTGATTTGTTTAATAATAAAAGTAGTAGTCAAAATTCAGTAACCGGAACACTTAAAGACTAAACCTTTTTCTGACACTTGTTGCTTTCAAGTTAAAATCAGTATTTTCTGATTGAAAATTATTTAGAACCCCCAAACATAATCCATATATATATATTAGCAGAGACCCTAGAGAATAAAATGGCGGTTGTTGCAATATTTTATGCTGTATTTGCGCAGTGTTCTTTCAATCACAATTTTTTTTTTTTTCAAAGACACTTTAATGAATTAAAAAAAAAAAAACTAAACCGTAAAGTTAACCCAATTTTTTTGCATAATGTGAAAGATGATGTTGCGCCACGAGAATCGTGATCTTTGTTCTAAGCAAAAAAATCATGATTCTCATTTTAGCCAGAGTTGTGCAGCTCTAATCCAAAACAAAAAATAGTATAGTTTCACATGAATGTGATAAAAGATTGTGTAAGGTAGTAGGTTTAGTAGATTTATTTGTACTATTGATTTTATCAGTGAATTTTGTACTTTCAGAAGTTCAGAATGGGAAAACCACAAGCAATGGACTTAGTTTGTACAGTAATGGTTTGCGTGTCAGTGATGCCAAGACCGTGGTGGGGTAGGAGCATCTCTTATGAAATTTTTTTTTGTATTCAGTCTCTTTTGTCTAAAGTGAAAGTCAAGGCACCACAAAAAATGCATTGCACAGTAGCGAAATCACCACCACATGCATTAAAAACCTTCATAAAAATAGGTAGAACCAAAAAACACTTTTAATATCTATTTTGAAGATGCAGTTTAAGAGGAAGGATCACTGCAAAAGTTGGGTTTAATAACGTGACATAATCTGGAGAGATTTTTCTGTTATTCCAGTGGCACGGCACTCAGAGGAACTAGCATATCAATCAGCTTCTGCAGGCTGAGGGAAAGGGGTAGAAATGCTAATGTCATTGGAAGTCTCTTCCTCTAGTGCACACTACAAGCTGTTGTGGCATTGGACATGATTGGACTGCTGCTTTTTAACTGTGATTCCCCCACTACAGCACATAGGAAGTGTTACAAGTAATGCTTGCAAAGGTGACAGATGCCAAAATACCATCCAGCAACATAAAAAAATGTATTATCTGGGCAAAAAAAATTATTAAAAATGTCCAGAGATATATACAATGGGGACAGAAAGTATTCAGACCCCCTTACATTTTTCACTTTGTTATATTGCAGCCATTTGCTAAAATCATTTAAGTACATTTTCCTCATTAATGTACACACAGCACCCCATATTGACAGAAAAACACAGAAATGTTGACATTTTTGCCCACTGTATGTGTGTGTGTGTGTGTGTGTGTGTGTGTGTGTGTGTGTGTATAATATAATGGAAAGGATATAGGGAAATCTTCCTGGTGCATATATTTTTCTTTTACTGCCAGTAATTGATTCACCAGAAGTAAACATAAACATCAGGCCAGGGTTAATTTAAAATTTAGTGAAGCAGCGCTAAATAACTCTAAAGCAATACTTAAATATAAAGTGCTAATAATATGCAAATATCTCACTTCTCAATGTGCAATACAATGCCATCAAAGAAATTGAGCCAACAGATCAGTAAATAAATAAATATATACAATAAAGTGTATCCAAAGTATCAAAAAATTGTCTCTTTTGAGTATATAAATAAAAATATGTGCAAAAAAAGTGTGTAAAAGGGAGAGGGAAAGTAAACCGAGTCCAATTGCTGATAAAATTTGATAGCTTGTAGATATCCTTTTCCAATCCACACCTTGTGTGTGCTAGCTTCTCACCTTAAAGATAGACCCCTAAATGGGTCTTGTAGTGCATCAACAGATGTATAACAACCATATGTTCTTTTCCTCCTGCGTGGGTATATCCTGGACAAATGATCGCTGCAATATCAAGGCTGTTCCAAGTTCCACGACCAGCTTCTTTAAAACATTGTCTCCAAGCTAGTAGATGAGTCCAGTCTTGGAATCAGTGGAATGTTAAGATCACCCCCAAGAATTAGGTTGGTGGTACCGAAAGACTTTAAGTGGGCTGTCACACATGAGAGGAAGTGCAGCTGCTCCTAGTCCATGGCAGCTTTGAATCTTCACCTCAGTTAAAAATTAAAGCAAATGCTTTGTGAGCCCTGACATCTTGTATCATCATGTAGCCTTCCAGGAAACGTCATATTCCATCATGCATCTGCTTCCTCTCGTGTGTGACAGCCCACTTAAAGTCTTTCGGTACCACCAACATAATTCTTGGGAGTAATCTTAACGTTCCGCTGATTCCAAGACTGGACTCGTCTACTGTCTTGGAGGCAATGTTTTAAAGGAGCTGGCCATGGGACTTGGATTCTATGGAGAAACAGCCTTGATTTTGCAGTGATCATTTGTCCAGGATATACCCACGGAGGAGGAAAAGTGCATATAATTGTTATACATCTGTTGATCCACGACTAGACCCATTTGGGGTCTATCTTTAAGGTGGGAGGCTGGCACACACAGGGTGTGGATTGGAGAAGGATATCTACAAGTTATCATATTTTATCTGCAATTGGACTGTTCCCTTTCCCTCTCCCTTTTTCACTTTTTTTGTAGTGATCTGTTGGCTCAGTTTCTTTGATGTCATTGTATTGCACTGTGTTGCACATTGAGAAGTGAGATATTTGCATATTATTAGCACTTTTATTATTAACACTTTATATTTATGTATTGTTTTAGAGTTATTTAGCGCCGCTTTACTATATTTTATATTTAGTCATTGGTGCTGGCAAAACTATAGAAGCAGCTTTATATTTACCTCTTGCATTAAGCACTTTATTACTTGTATCGTTTACACTTCTAGTAGCGCATTAGTACTTCACTTATACATCAGGTCAGGGTAGTTTAGCCTGGTTTAATAGATCATATATTTTCTGTGTTCATCGAGGGACACAGCTTGGCGATAATGAGCAGCCTAGCGTTATATTGCCGCCCAAAGTAGAAACGGACACTGGGCACATAGCTGACAAACGGCCCCCTTATAGCTATAACACTTGCCACCTCCCCTGTTCAGCTTAACTTGGTGAGTGGGTGTTTCATTCTCGTAAGCTATATTTGTTTGCTTGAATTGTTAGATTTTTTTCATACTATCAACAGCTACTGATAGATTCAGGCAGCCTTTAGAAGTCCTGAAAGTCTCTTCACTTCGCCATCAAACACAGCTTTTACCAGTTCATTAGGTATACTGATGTTCTCTGCAACTGTTCTGCAGTCAGCAGGAGAAATTCCTGTTTTAGTTCACACAGAACTCCACAATTCGCAGCAAGCCAGTATTTGTGGGAATTCATTGCAGAGTTAGGGTGACCAGAACTGTAATAGTTCTTGCTAGCCCTTCTTGGACTTTTTTCCCTATAGGATTTTAGTCAATATTCCCTGTTACGTTGCTGCTTGGGCTACATCTACATAGCAGCTATACAGGCCAGCATTTCATCAGAAATAAAGGCTGTACATTGACACTGCTGGACTGGACGTACAATGTGACTTCAGGCACTGGCTCTAAATTGGGGTGCTCTCGCTGCACTTTACTGTACTGTGTTGGCTTCAAAGTGTTTGTCCTTGAGTATTGCTAAATTCCAGATGATATCTGTTACCCCTCAGCTTCCCTTCTCTCCAGAGAAACTCTTGCTATTCCCCACCCTTACCAGTGGTTGGGGCTGTTCATCTAAAACCCTCACCAAAAAAATGTACACCAATAATGTCTTAATGTATTTGCACTTTCGGTATCTGTAAGGGAATTTTCCCCTTTTCCCCATCAGGAGTATGTAGGGCATTGAGAGGACATTAAGTCCTTTTTCAGAGCCCCAACCCTCCTATTGAATTGCTGGGAGCCTGGGATTAGGGCAAAGACATCCAGGTGGTCTCTGTGGACTAGAAAGTCTACAGTTTGCCCAATCAGCTTCTTCGGGTGCAAGAGATGGTCACTTTTTCAAAGCTCTGGGGGTAATTCACTTGCTGGGGTGTCCCATACCTGGTGCCTCAGTCTGATTCTCCACAACAGGTAGTCCTCGCTTCATTGGAAGGATCCCTTTGTAAGTCAGCTTTCTGAGTTGGGCTTAGCTAGGACATCATCTAGGGTGCAGGCCCTTTACCTCTGGAAAAGTTTTGGAGTCCTCCCTGTGTCAGGACAAGTGGCCTAGACCCTACTTTAGGGACAATGTATTGGTGTCTGGACCTCCTCAATTAGTATTTTCTGCAGTAATGGGAAAAGCTTGTGCACCTTCACTTCTGCACGGCAGGGAGACATCACTGGAGGGCTCCAATGCCCTCCATGATTCCCTGCAGGATTGTAAGTGGTCAGAACACTCTGGGTTCCTGCTGAAGGTATCCTCTGTGATCGAGTATTTCCTGTAGTACTGTAGTTTCCTGTCCTGTACTGTAGTAGCCTTTCTTGCTTCTTGGACTTTTTTTCCTGTAGGATTTTAGTCAAGATTCCCTGTTACATTGCTGCTTGGTCTACATCTACATAGCAGCTTTACAGGCCAGCATTTCCTCAGAAATGTGGGACCTGATCACCTGCAGTAGACTCCCTCTGCTATGGCTGATTCTTAGAACCATGTGCTGTGCTCCTGGTTAGGCAGGTCCTACAGATTTTCTCTTTCAGGCACCAGAGACACCTCAAAGTGGTAATGTAGATGAGTTTTGCTCCTTTTGTTCTTCTGCGCCAGTCTGTGGTTGCAGTACCCATGTACCTTTTTTGTGCATCCTCCTTTTTTAGTCAGGATTACGGCAGGGTCTGTACTCGAGAGCCAGTTAGCTGAGATTTTATGCTTAAATATTTTTAGCTTCCTTGATATTTTGTTTGTCCCGTAAGGTGGAGCGTTCCGCTTTAGCAGTGATCTCTTCTGTCCTTGGCCTGAACAACAGATTGATTCTCTTTGGCCTTCGGTGGATCATTAGCAGCTTGGGGGCTTCTTTTCACCTGCTTCAGATTTGGACGTTGGTCCCTCAGGTAGTTCTGAGTTACAGACAATTCCCTGTCCCTTTTATGGGCCTGTCATTGGCTGTTATCCACCCGCAGCTGTATTAGTTTTGGATATCACAACTGTTTCTGAATTCCTGTGCCCCTCAATGGATGATAAAGGAAATGCCATTTTTTTTTACTTACCGTAAATCCTATTTTTTGGAGTTCATTGAGGTGTATTTGTCTCGCCTGTGTGTTTTTGCTCTTGCCTGTAATCTGCTTTTCCACAAAGCCGAGGCATGGGGGAAAAAATTATACTGGGGGGTTGGCTTACAATTTTTCTGTTTTCCAGTGTCTCAACCACCTGTAGGTGGCAGTATAGCTTGATTGATTCTGAATTTCAGGGGCCTTCAATGGCCGCAAGTCAGTTTTACAGTAAATACAAAAATTGTATTGCCATTTTATCTTGCTCTATTTATGTGTCATTCTGGCAGCAGGGCACTGTTACCGTTTTGCGTTTTAGGGCTAGCTAGTATGCACACATTTGTATCTTTCCAGTCCAGTATATATTTTCACTTCACTTCTGCCAGGGTCAATGGAGTGGCACTTGGCCTTGAATTCAGGATCCAAGCCTGCAGTTAAGCCTACCACAACATGAAGGTCTGCCCCGCCAGTTGCATTTGGCCGATGGCTTTGACAGAGGTTTAGGAAAATGTGTGCAGAGACCTCTTGGCACCTATTGAAATAAGGGATGCGTATTTACATATTCCTATATTACCAGATCATCTGAATTTTTGTTTTGTTTTAACCTTACATTTGCTCAGAGAATGTTCACAAAGGTCCTCGCATTACTTGTGAGTCGCCTTCATCTTCAGATACTTAGACGATGTGTTGTTGTGCATTCAGACCTCTCTAGCCTTGGAACTCCAATGTGTCAATCACACTGCAGACCCTGGAGGACCTTTTTAATGTATCCTGAATATTGTGAAGTCATCTCTTACTCATCATAAAACTTAGATTACTTGGGGCTTCCTTCCCCTGGATACCCATCAGGTCAAATGGTTTTTGCTCGAGAAAAAGTTGATGAAACTGAAGTGTCAGGTTCTGCAACTTGAGTCCCAATGTGTTTTTTCCCTGTAGAGTTGTTGCATGCAAGTGCTAGCACTAATGGTATCCGCCTTTTGAAGTGGTTCCATTTGATCGGTAGAGATAGTCTATACCGTCCTTGGCAGAATTTAAAGTTCCAGCAAAATCCATGATGCACATTGCAGATGGAGAACTAGCAGATAGATTTTGTTAGCAGACTAAGTCTGGACCTGGGAGAGTGGGTCAGTTCATCAGGGGGTGTTCACGGACACATGGCCGCATTGTGGAGTGTCGGATGTGAATTTGCTAGCTGCTTTGTTCAACGAGAAACTGGACAGATTTGCCTCTGTCTTCTCTGTGGAAGCTGACGGTGGATGCAGCAAATACCCTGGTGGCATTGTAGAATCTATATGCCCTGAGCTACATCTTTACTTTGTCTACTTAGAAGAATCATGGCCAAAGGTATTCCAGATATTCTCATAGCTCCAGCTTGGCCTTGGGGAGTGCAGTACGCCAACCTCGTTTATCTGTTAGCCAGCATTTTGTGGCCTCTGCTAGATTGGCCAGACTGGTTATCCTGAGGACCAATATTTCATCCTGATTCTTGTTCTTTATCAGACAACTTGGCTTTTGAAACCCTGGTTCTCACTAGTGCCACTAAAAATTCCGTTATCTGACCATGCTTATAGTTGTGAATCTTGCAGAGTGTGATATGCCAACCTTGTTGGTGTGCTAGCTATCACTCCGTGGCCTATACCAGATGGGCCAAATTAGTTATGTCGATGACCGATTTCACAATCCCTTCATTTTGTTGTTTTCTTGGACAGTCTGGCTGTTGAAATCTTGGTTCTCAATGATGGCACTTTGGATTTAGCTGACAATACTTTAAAGTTTATAAATTTACTTTTATCAAGGTGTACCACTGCACATGGAAGTATTATTTTCACTGGTGTGAGTTTCAGGAGGTTTCCCCATGTGCCTTTTTAATAGGCCGAGTTCTTTCTTTTCATCCCGTTGGGGTAGAACAACATTATAATCAAAGGTTAGATGTCTGCCCTGTCTGTCCTTTTTAAACATCCTCTGGCTAAAAATTAGCTGGTTCGTACTCTCAATAAAGGAGATACATATGTTTTCTTCCCCTGTCAGAACTCCCTTACAACCTTGGTATTTGTAGCACTAACAATGCTAAATTCAAAGATCATCATTCAAACCCTTTTCAGGGCATCTCTTTGGCAATTCTATCTCTTAAGGTAGACTCTATTGTGACCATTTACTTATGCCACAAGGGTTTCTGAGTTGTAAGCCTAGTTCTTTATGGAACTCCATGTGATCTTAGTCAAAGTTTGTGTTACCTATCCTGTGTCCAGCATAAGTTCACCTCTCCATTGTCTGGATGTAGTAAGAGCGATCAGGGTTTTCCTTTTGGCCACTACTTCTTTGAGACCAAAAAGAGTGTCTTCAATGTCGACATCCCGTGTGTGTGTGTATGTGTATATATATCACACAGCGGGTAAAAAGTATTAAACACGTCACCATTTTTCTAGATAAATATATTTCTAAAGGTGGTATTGACATGACAATTTCACCACATGTTGGTAACAACCCATGCAATCCATACGTACAAAGAAACTAGGGCTGCAACTAACGATTATTTTCATAATCGATTAGTTGGCCGATTATTGTTTCAATTAATATTTGGTTAATAACCTTAAAACAAAAAGTGAGGCAAATTGACGTTCATTTTCAACCACAGTAACGGGAAAATTTTGAAATAATAGAAAACTTCTTGGTCAAAGAAATTTCCAGACAGTGTATGTGGTTTTTGTTCAGAAATGAAGTGAAAACTTCAAAAGAATTCTCTCATTCAGCGAATGTACAAAGATTTTTCATCTGAATATTCTCACCTGAAAATTGATCCGTGTGGCCAGCATAAGGCTCGGTACACACCTATGCAGTTTTTGCTTTTGATCTGTTTCTGCAGTACTTTTTGCTGTGCATTTTTTGATTTTTGCGCATGTGATTTTTAACCACTTAAGGACCGCCTCCTGTATATATATGTCGTTACTTTGAAGAGGGATATCTCAGTAACGGCAGCAGCTGCTGCCACATCCGAGATATCCCTCTTTACGGGAGTCCTGTGTATGATAACGGTGGTCTCCGCAGCGGGTTCGCCACGAGATCACCGTTATCGGTGGCGGGAGAGGTGCCACCCTCCTCCCGCCGCTCTCCCATGCCCTCCGCTGCTTACCGGAGCCGTCGGTAGCGGCGGAGGCGATCTGGTCCTTTCCTCGGCTGAGTATGGAGGCGAGTGAGGCTAAGATGGCCCCCACTCGTCTCTATACCTTAGGAGGGCGGAAGCGACGTCAAAACGTCACTTCCGCCCATACCTCTTAAAGGTATATTTTTTTAAATGTCATTTTTTCAAATGACTTTTTTTTTTTATTGCATTCAAGTACAAATATGAGATCTGAGGGCTTTTTGACCCCCAGATCTCATATTTAAGAGGACCTGTCATGCTTTTTTCTATTGCAAGGGATGTTTACATTCCTTGTAATAGGAATAAAAGTGATCCATTTTATTTTATTTTTTTAAAGTGTAAAAATAAAATCACGTAAAATAAATAAGAAAAAAAACATTTTTTAAAACACTCCGTCCCGACGAGCTCGCGCACAGAAGCGAACGCATATGTGAGTAGCGCCCGCATATGAAAACGGCAGTCAAACCACACATGTGAGGTTTTGCTGTGATCGGTAGAGCGAGAGCAATAATTCTAGCCCTAGACCTCCTCTGTAACACAAAACATGCAACCTGTAGAATTTTTTTAATGTTGCTTATGGAGATTTTTGATGGTAAAAGTTTGACGCCATTCCACGAGTGGGCGCAATTTTGAAGCATGACATGTTGGGTATCAATTTACGTTATCTTTCACAATATAAAAAAAAAAAAAATTGGGCTAATTTTACCGTTGTCTTATTTTTTTATTCAAAAAAGTGAATTTTTTCCAAAAAAAGTGCGCTTGTAAGACCGCTGCGCAAATACGGTGTGAAAAAAAGTATTACAATGACCGCCATTTTATTCTCTAGGGTGTTAGAAAAAAAATATATAATGTTTGGGGATTCTAAGTAAATTTCTAGCAAAAAAAAAAAAATTTTTAAACATGTCAACGCCAAATCTGAAAAAGAGGCCTGGTCCTTAACCACTACAATACAGGGCACTTTCACCCCCTTCCTTCCCAGCCCAATTTTCAGCTTTCATCACTCTCGCACTTTCAATGACAATTGTGCGGTCATGCTACACTGTACCCAAATGAAATTTTTATCATTTTGTTCACACAAATGGAGCTTTATTTTGGTGGTATTTATTCACGACTCCGTTTTTTATTTTTTGCGATATAAGCGCAAAAAAAGCAGAAATTTGTGAAAAAAAACTATATTTTCTTCTTTCTATTTTAAAAGAAATCCAATGAAATCAAATTTTGTTGTAAATTTAAGCCAAAATGTATTCTGACATATGTACGCAAATGATCATGTACATATGTGTGCAGATAATCATTGGGACATGTGATTTTAGTGGGACATATGTGGGGGACATGTCTTTTTATTATTTGGGGACATGTGTGTATTACACTAGACTAGTGATCAGTGAGTAAAAAGCTGTAAAAACAGCTCATACTCACTGATCACCAGCTGGCTGCAGCGATCTGCTCTCCCATCCTCAGCGACGACTTCCGTGTGAGGAGAGGAAAGCCGATTGCCTAGCAACCGGCTGTTTGTTTACATCACATGAGGGCTGTGATTAGACACGGCCGTCATGTGATCAGGAGGGCAAGTCACAGAGCCCTCCTGCCAATCCGAGATGCGCCATGTCCGGGTGACACGAGCGCATCGGGATCGCGCCGCTGCGCGGGTTCGCGTGCACGCAATCCCCCTCCTTCTGATGGACGCGGCTCCCACCCGGCCGTATATGTACATTGGCCAGGTGGTTAAGTGGTTAATGCAATTTGCATTTTTTGCATTTCTTTTTGGGCAGATGAAAACACAAAAATTGCTGCAAAAACGAATTACATTCTTTTCTGCAGCTTCTCCATTGAAGTATATTGAACCAAAAAAGCACAGATATGAACGTGTCCCATAGGAAACCATGTAAATGAACTGTAGTGCGTTTCTGCAAAAAGCACCAATAAACGTATAGATGTGAACCAGGTCTAAGATGTTTAGTAACATAATGGGGTTAAAAAGACTAAAATGAGCCCTTTATAGTACAAAAAGCAGATAATCACTACTGGAAGGGGTTAATTTTTTTTTACTGTAGAACAGTGAAAGTACTATTTCCAGTAGTGATTATATTTTTGTACTATAAATGGCTAATTTTTTTTTATTTTAACCCCATTATGTTACTGGCCGATTAATCGATTATGAAAATAGTAATCGATTAATTTCATAATCGATTAGTTGTTTCAGCCCTAAAAGAAACCAAAACAAATATGTTCATAAAATAAGTTATGTGTAATAAAATGGAATGACACAGGGAAAAAGTATTGAACACATGAAGAAAGGGAGGCGCAAAAAGGCTTGGAATGCTAGAACACCAGTTGAAATCTATCAGTTATTAGAAAGCAATCCTGCCCCTTGTCATTACAAATTAATATCAGCTGGTTCAGTCTCAAGTGATGGCCTATAAAAAGGGTTCTCATTACCAAGATGTCACACAAGAAACATCTCACAATGGATAAAAGGAAAGGGCTCTCTCAAGACCTTCGCAACCTTAATGTTGCAAAACATACTGATGGCATTGATTACAGAAGGATTTCCAAATTTCTGAATGTTTCAGCGAGTGCTGTTGGGGCCATAATCTGGAAGTGGAAATAACATTTCACCATAAACCAGCCACGAGCAGGTCCTCTTCTCAAGATTTGACAGAGGGGAGAAAAGAATCAGAAGAGTTCTCCAAGAGCCAAGGACCCATTTGCAGAGAGCTTCAGAAAGACCTGGAATTAGCAGGTACAGTTGTTTCAAAGAAAACAATAAGTAACACACTCAACCACCATGGCCTGTATGCATGTTCACCTTGCAAAACTCCATTGCTGAAAAAAAAGCATATTGAAGCTTGTTTAAAGTTTGCTGCACAACATTTAGACAAGCCTGTGAAATACTGGGAGAATATAGTCTGGTCAGATGAGATCAAAATTTAACTCTTGAACTGGATGCCATAATAGACACCATGTTTTTTAGGTCAAATGGCACTGTACATCACCCCAAAAACATCATACCAATAGTGAAGTTTGGAGGTGGGAACATCATGGTGTGGGGCTGTTTTTCAGCAGACAGTACTGGCAAACTTCATATCGCTGAAGGAAGAATGAATGGAAAAACATATCAAGACATTCTTGATAACAATCTGCCATCTACCAGAATTATGATGATGAAACCAGGGTGGACATTTCAGCAAGACCATGATCCCAAACACAATGCAAAGGAAACTCAATTGGTTTCAAAGAAAGAAACTATACCTGCTAGAATGGCCCAGCCAACCACCAGACTTAAATCCAATAGAAAATCTATGGAAAGAATTAAAGATTAGAGTTTCTCCATATGGGAGCTGTTTTGAAGCTGTCATTACCAACAAAGGATTTTGATTGAAGTATTAAATAAATTTCAGTTAGCGTGTTCAATACTTTTTCATTTTAGTACACATAACTTAATTTCTGAACTTATATGTTTTGGTTTCTTTGTATGGATTGCATGTGTTACCAAGATGTGAAAATTTTATGTCAATAGCACCTTTAGAAACATATTTACCTGAATAATAATAATAATAATAATTTTCTATGGCATTTCCTAAACTAAGAAGGGCAACTCTCGAGCAACCAAATTGGCTAAATCCAGAGGGGAAATAGCCTGTTACTTCACACAACCCCAGGCGGCTCCCCCTACATGCTCAAAATGGCAGAGCCATGTGGCCGAACGAGGGAGGACCGGCAATCACTCGACCATTCTGACACCTCTGTGGAACCTAAATTGTTCTCCGACACTCCAGCGGCCCTGTACTCGGGAGCAGGTCCCTCTCCCCACCCTTCCACCTTGAGTGTGGATGCATAGCTGCGGGCGCTCCTCCATGCCCTCCCGACCAAGACGGACATTGATTCTCTTATTGGTCATTTGGAAGCACAGCACCATAGAGACTTCTTGGCGGTCAAGAGGAATGTACAGTCCCTCTCTTCCCGGCTCACCTCTGGGGAATCATCGCTGGAGTCGCTGCAGCGAATGACCACCCTGGAACCCCTCTAGTATACCCATGTCAGTGTGGCAGTGAACCTGCAGCTTCACATGGAGGACATAGAATATAGGAGCTGGTGTAATAACCTTTGGCTACAGGGTCGACCGGAGGCAACGGGGTCTGCAGACCTGGCGTTGACAGCGGTGGCCATTTTCTGCAGATTACATGATGCCCTCCCCGCGGACATGGAGCTTGACCGGATCCACAGAGCCCTGGGTCCCAAACCCGCCGATCCTGACCAACCGCGGGATGTGATCTGTAGAATCCACCACTACAGGCATAAAGAGACCATCACCTGCAAAGTGTGGGAGGCTGGAGACATCGAGTTTGATGGGGCGGTGTAACAATCCTGCCTGATCTTTCAAAAGCTACCCTGCACATCACATATACATAGTCTTCAGGTGATGCCACTCTGTGATGCCTTAAGACGATATGCCCCTTGTTTCATCCCTAATGCTATGACACTTGTGTACCTTTTATATGCATTACATTGTACTCACTAGCTGTTGAGACAGTGATGGCTCACAGAGAGTTTTCTGTCTTGTCTTTTGCGTTTTGTGAGGTTAGATGCCAGCTAGGAGTTGTGCAGTGTCTGTGCCTCGCCCCTAGGAGATCGCAATCCTCCTCTCTCCTCGAGGGGGTGGTCTGTGGGGGGGGGGGGGTGTGGACGTTGTATACCCCTGCTCTGTTGGGTTCCTTGCTATTACCTCCTCCTTAAATACTGTTTTACTGTTTAATGCTGAATGCATGCATGTTTTATGTTACCTCATCTTGGTTGGGGTGGGCCGGAGATGCTTTCCCAAAGACTGGTCTGACTGCTCCTCCACATAGGCCATAGCACCCTTACTCGACGATAGTTGGGGAGTGTGTTTCTCCTTTTTTGTTTTGCAATTGGCGGCTGCCAATTTTAGTATTAAGGAACTGTGAGCGACGGGTTTTACCTCCATCCTTCACTCCTCTTCCCATTGGCAATGGATCAACTAAAGATAATCTCCCTATATGCAAAGGGTCTCAATATACCCGAAAAGAGAAGAATGCTGTTGCATGATCTGAAGAGCTGTAATGCTGATATAGTATTTATACAAGAGACCCACTTCAGGGATGGCAAACTACCAATACGGTAAAATAGATACTACCCCCTGACCTATCACTCTACTAACAGATCTGCTAAATCTAAGGGGGTTTCTATCCTACTATCTAGTACACTCCCATGGACCTTCCGTGAGACTATGTTGGATACAGAGGGACGCTTTGCTGTTGTCAAGGGTCTCATCGGCGGGGCTGCAACTGACACTGGCAAGTATCTATGCACATAATGATCACCAGATATCTTCGTCTGTAATATCTTAACCAAATTGGAGTTTAAAGAGGAGCAGTTGATCCTCGGCAGAGACTTTAATGTCCAACCGACCCCTGTAGTTGATACCTCTTCGAGCTCCTCTATCACCACTGGCTCCCACAGATGAATCACGCAAGCCCTACATAGAGCCCAACTGATTGACATTTGGCGGTTACAACACTTGGAGGAAAGTGACTACATGTTCTACTCATCCCCTCATAAAGTCTACACGAGAATTAATTTCTTTCTGATCCCACACAATCCACTACATGCTGTATGAGAAACCTCCATTGTGTCAATAACATGGTCGGACCATGCTCCTATGTCATTGACCTATGCCCTGTCAGAAATCGCTTCCCGGGTGACACACGTATGGAGACTCAATGAAAGCCTCCTACAAGTGCCAGAAATACTGGTGAAGATCACTAGAGAATTGACATTATACTTTCAGATGAATGTCACACCAGACCATTGACCCGGGGATAGTGTGGGAAGCTCACAAAGCTGTGATCAGGGGTATATTCATTAAGCACGGAGCCCGAAGCAAATGGGAAAGAGGGAAACGGTTGACCATGTTACTTGCCAAACTTCATGTTCTGGAATCCCAACACAAACATGCCCCCTCCCAGGCCCATGACAACGAACTTCTCTCTTAAGAGGTCAGATTAATGACTCATTACGTTATAATGCCAAGGCGGCATTGCAGACATGTCGCAAGATAAGCTATGAATACGGTGACAAATGTGGGAAAACCTTAGCCAGGTGGATTAGGGAACATATACTGCATACATATATACCCCATATTATATCCTCTGGCTCAATAAAACACCTTGAACACGCAGATTTCACAGGTTTTTAGAGACTTTTACGCCTCCCTTTACAACTTGCCTACTGCAGTTCCCAAACTCAAATAGACAAATATATTCAATCATGTCATCAAAGAGCTTGATGCACCACCTGAAGCTAGAGAAGTTGGAACAAGCCATTGGTTCAACTAAATTGGGAAAGGCTCCAGGCCCAGACAGTTTTACTCTTCAATATTACCGTACCATGCTTCCGATCCTGGGGCCTCACATATTGAACCTGTTCAACTACCTTGCAACATCAACAGTCCTACCCAGAGACACTTTGAGGGCACATGTCATCCATAAAGAAGAAAAAGACTCGTCCTCATGCGCCAGTTATAGGCCCATTTCTCTCCTGAACATTGACCTTAAACTGTTCGCTAAGATCATCTCTGCCTGTTTAGCACGACACTCATGCCCTGTACACACGACCATACTTTCCGGCAGAAAAGGTCTGACGGAATCATTCTTTCGGACATTCCGATCCTGTGCGGGCTTCATCTGACTTATTCTTTCTAAAATTCTGACAGACCTAGAAATAGAACATGTTTCAAATCTTTCTGCCGGAACCAGTTCCGATTTGAGAAAACCGCTCATCTGTATGCTGTTCCAACAGGCCAAAAACTAAGCAAGGGCAGCTATTGGCTACTGGCTATTGAACTTCCTTTTTCTAGTCTCATCGTACGTCGTCGCCTTCTAAACGATCAGGCTTTGGTGTGATTGTGTGTAGGTAAGTCAGTTTCGGCAGAACTCTGACGAAAAGTCCTTCGGAGTTCAGTCCAACAAGAAGTCCGCTTGTGTGTACGCGGCATTACAAGACTTAGTCCACTTGGACCAAGCAGGTTTTGTCCCCACCAGGGAGGCAAAGGATAACATGACTAAAGTTCTCAACCTTCTCCATGTTGTCGGTTAAACCCGCATGCCATGTGTCTTTCTTAGTACGGACGCGGAGAAATCGGGTGAATTGGCAATATAGGTTCTCGGTCCTTCGACACCTTGGCCTAGGGGACACTATCATTAATTGGATCACAAGACTTTACTTCAACCCTACAGCTCAAGTTAAGACCAAAGGAGTCCTGTCCAAACCTTTCCCCATTAAGAATGGGACCAGATGGGGGTGCCCACTTTCCCCCGTTTTTTGCCCTGTCACTTGAACCATTCAACCTAAAAATAAACTTTAATAAATCAGAGGCAATGGGAATCGGTATACCCCCTGCCCTTCTATCAAAGTTGAAGTAGAGTTTTCAGTTTTAAATGGACCGACACAGCTTTAAATAATTTGGGTAATTATATTCCTGCAAATATTGAATGCACATTTGCACTCAACTTCCCCCCCTACTGGCATAAGGGTATACACTCTTGGTTTGGCAGATGCAGCCTACTAAAGATATGCATCCTACCAAAATTCCTCTACTTATGCCAAGCCTTGCCAGTTAAAATACTTTAAAATACCTCTTGCCTATTTTAAACCGGTCCATTTCCATTAAGTTTGTATGGGCACATAAAAAACCACGCCTCCCTTGCCATTTTGCTGTCCTTACCCAAACAATATGGTGGCCTAGCTGCCTGATATAAGGCTTTACTATCAAGCGGTTCATTTTGGTAGGATTATTGATTGGTGCCATCACCACTGCTCTAAGTTACAGATAGAGCAGGCTCAAACTAACATTCCGCTGAAGGGAGCTCTATGGTGTTTTGGCCATATAAACCCCTCTTTGAAATCTCACTCTTTACTGGGTATGACACTCCAGATAAGCTCACAGGTTAGCATACAGAATTCCCTCTCTTCTCCAGACTCCCCATTGCTCCCTATTATGGGAAACCCACGGTTCCCCCTTGGTCTTGACCCCCGTACACTTCAAACTATGCAACAATTAGGTAGAGTTCAGGCATCCCATTTTTTAACGGGGGGACAATGACCTTCCATAGAAGTTTTGGGGAATGCTACAGGCCCCTTTCAATTGCCCTTCTGGACAGCACTCTAACAATTCCTCCATACCTTGCCTAACCTGCAAGGCTTTGACCATCCATACTCCTCTGTGAGGAGTATTGCTCCGAGGAAGGTACCCTCACATAGGTCTTATGCGAAACATACTGAATTGTCCAACCACAGAATCACTTGGGCTCTGTTTCCACTACTGAAAGTTGTTGTCAAGTCGCACGTGTGAAGTCACATGACAAGTCAAAACCCATGTATTTCAATGGTTCTCGTTCAAATTGGTGCGACTCAAAAAAAAGATTTTATTTTCTTACATCAGGGGACACAGAGCCGTAGTACTTAGTACATGGGTTATATATTATTTTTTTTTTTGGGAGGCAAATCGCAGCCGTTTTAGCCCCCTGCCGTGGGCCGCCATGTTTCCAGCGCTCACACACTTCCCTAGTTTAAAGGGGGGGGGGGGATTGATAAACGGCGTCAGATGCCGGCCACTCGTGGAGGAAGTAATTTAAGCTACACAGGCAGAGCTGCAGTCTGGTGGTGGAGGGACAGAGCAGAGTGGTTGCTGGTCAGGTTTGGTGGCACGGGCATCTCCCTTTTGTTGACAACATTGTACTGTATAGCTAGGACTAATAGCAGTTATTGTACTGTACTATAGCCTAGCAAGTGTTACATTCTTTTGCTGGTAGTGCCTCTGCTTTGTACTGTAAGCTATGAGTGGCAAGGGGGCCAGGAACTTCTCTAAGGGTTCTAGGGGGTCACAACAAACGAAGAACCTATCCAAAAGAATGTCTTCCTCTTCTGAGGGTGTTGCAGCCGGTCAGATTGAGCCGTCAGGGGAAGCTGTTATTGCAGTCACTCAAGACGCTTCAGCCCCTGAGTATGTCACACATGAAGTGTTGTCCTCTACCATTGCTGGTTTAGAGAAAAAGCTTGATGCAATTTTTATCCCTTCAGAGCGGGGTTAAACGCAGTAGATCCCCTTCAAGTGTTCAAGATCCTCCTCTGGAGGTTCAGGATGCCGGGGATCAGGCAGATCTTCCTAGAGATGTGGAAGATACTGGCTTATCCTCTTCTGAGGATCCTTACACGGAAGTAGTATCACCCCAAGAGAGCTTGCTTGTGCACACTCTCACGAAGTTGGTTCCATCAACCTTTTTGCTACCTGTAGCGCAGGCTTCTGGTGATCCCATCTCTAAGTTAGGATCATTAAAACCTCCGCCGGCTGGGGATGCCTTTCCTATCCATGCGTGTCTAAGAAAGCTTATGTACGCAGAGTGGGAGCATCTGGGTTATATCCTCCTAAAGAGGTTTGTCAAACTTTATCCTATGGAAGAGGATTTCTATAAGAAATGGGGGATTCCAGCGGTTGATGCTGTGATTACCTCCATAAACAAGAACCTCACATTTCCGGTTGATAATGCACTCATGTTGAAGGACTCAATGGATAAGAAGCTGGAGCACCTTTCTAAGAACCAGATGGCTTTAGCTGGTTCAGCAGTGCAGCTGGTTCTGGCCACAATGGGTGTATCCCAGGCCATTAAGGAACAATTTGAGGAGATGCTTACATTTTTACCTGTTGAACAGTTTCAGCAGTACGCTGATTTAGCAGACAAACTGTTTCACAGTAGATGCTATGAGAGATGCCTCCATTCAGATTTCACGTCTGATGTTGGGACTAGTGCATTTTCGCAGAGTTCTTTGGCTTAAGAGTTGGTCAGCCGAAGCACCGTGTAAGAAGCTCCTAGCCAGTTTCCCTTTTCATGGTGAACAGCTATTCGGAGAAGATTTGGATAAATACTTACAAAAGATTTCCAATGGCAAAAGCTCTCTGTTGCCAGTAAAGACATTTAGACATTTCTAATTTAAAGTGGTTGTAAACCCTTACAACCAACTTTGGCCTACAGGTAAGCCTAGATTAAGGCTTACCTGTAGGTTCAAGAAATATCTCCTAAACCTACACGTTCTAGGAGATATTTGCCAAAAGACAGGCACCGCTGTCTACGGCGCATGAGCCGTAGACAGCGGCGCGCAGGCGCACTGAGCGCCGCTGCGGTCAACGGCGATATGCCGCGAGTGGTGGCTCTCGTACGCATGCGCGGCTTTGCCGAATTACAGCGGCAGAGCAGCAAGACCCACCGAGAAGATGGATGCTCCGGACTACAGGGGACAGCGGTGACTTCGCTGGCTCCTGTGTCAGGTAAGTGACACATAATGGACTACTATGCGATGCAAAGTAGTCCATTATGCTTTACCTTTGCAGGGAATGAAAGAGGAAGTAAACTCATCAGGGTTTACTTCCTCTTTAAGCGGGCCTCTTCTCCTGTATCAGGAACATCAGCCTCTAGGCAGTCTCGACGGCCCCAGCCGTCAGGTTCAAGGGGGAAACCCCAGGGACAGCACCAAGGTCAGAAAAGATCTTGGGGGGAAAGAAGCCCACCAAGCAGAGTACTAAAGCCTCCTTATGAAGGGGTGCCCCCACTCGTTCGGGTGGAGGGAAGGCCCCTGCAATTTTCAAAGATCTGGCAGGAGCAATGTCAGGACAAATGGGTGGCTTCTGCGGTGTCTCTGGGTTACAAACTAGAGTTCAGAGTTTGGCAGTGACCCCGGTTTCTAAGGTCAGGGGTTCCCAAGGACCCAGAAAAAAAGAAGGCTCTCCTCCTAGCACTGGACCATCTGCTAGCCAAGGCAGTCATATCAGAGGTTCCCTTAAAGGAAGAGGGCACAGTTTTTTTTTTTTTTTTTTTTTTTTTTTTTTTTATTCAAATCTCTTCACGGTCTCAAAACCAAATGGGGAAGTAAGACCTATTTTAGATCTCGGAGATCTAAATCAGCTCTTGTGCATCCGATCCTTCTGCATGGAATCAATTCGGTCGGTAGTAGTCATCCTCCAAGGAGGGGAATTTTTGGCTTCAATCGATATCAAGGATGCCTATCTTCATGTGCCAATATTTCCTGCTCACGAGAGGTTTCTACATTTCGAAGTAGAAAACCATCACTTTCAGTTTGTGGCCCTGCCATTCGGTCTAGCCACAGCTCCTCGAGTATTCTCAAAGATTCTGGCTCCTGTTTTAGCCAGATTAAGGGCATAATGGCCCTAGCCTATTTGGACAACCTATTCTTAGTAGATCATTCGGTTTCCGGGTTAGACCACGGTCTGGTGACAATGGTAAACTACCTGGAATCTCTAGGCTGGGTTCTCAACCTAGAAAAATCCTCCTTGAGGCCATCAAGGAGAGTACAGTACCTGGGACTAATCATATATATCAGGCAGGGAAAGGTATTTCTACCTCCAAAGAGAATCAGTTCCATTGTAGAACTAATTCATCTCATCAAGGCAAAGAAGAAGCCTTCCATTCGGTTGTGCATGAGATTGGTAAAGATGGTGGCCACCTTCGAGGCCGTTCCTTACACACAGTTTGAGTCAAGAGTGCTACAAAGCGCATCCTGGAACAAAAAGGTTCAGGCCTTAGATTTTCCGATTCAGCTTGCTCCCGAAGTACGTCAGAGCCTGAATTGGTGGCTGATATCCAGCAACCTTCAAAAGGGAAGGACATTTCTACCTTCTACCTAGAAGTTAATAACCATGGATGCCAGTCTTTCAGGCTGGGGAGTGGTCCTGAAAGAGGATTCTGTCCAGAGAAAGTGGTCCAGGTTGGAAAGGACCTTGCCTATCAATTTTTTGGAAATTCGGGCCATCCGTCTGGTTTTAAGAGCCTGGACGGTCAGACTTGGGGCTGTCCTGTCAGGATTCAGTCTGACAACACCATGGCTGTGGCTTACATCAATCACCAGGGGGGCACGAGGAGTCTTGCAGCCCAGAGAGAGGTGAATCACGTTTTGTCTTGGGCAGAACACAACATCCCTTGCCTATCGACAGTGTTCATTCCCGGGATAGAGAATTGGCAGGTGGACTACTTGGGCCGCCAACAACTGTTTCCAGGAGAGTGGTCTCTTCACCCCGACATCTTTCTTGCGATAGGTCAGAGATGGGGTTACTTCGGACGTGGACTTGTTCGCGTCCAGATTCAACAACAAAGTCGACAACTTTGTGTCAAGAACAAGGGATCCGCTAGCTTGCGGAACGGACGCATTAGTCTTCCCATGGGATCAGTTTTCTCCGAACTATGCATTTCCTCCAGTTCTGCTACTTCCGCGTCTTCTTCGTAGGATCAGGCAGGAACAAAAGGAGGTGATTCTTGTGGCCCAGAAGGCCTTGGTTCGCCGAGATTATAAAGATGGCAGTAGGAGTTCCCTGGACTCTGCCATTTCGGCCGGACCTTCTTTCGCAGGGTCCAGTATTCCATCCTACCTTACAGATGCTAAATTTGAGGGTCTGGCTATTGAGACCCACATCCTAAGGGGTCGTGGGTTATCTTTCAGTCATATCTACCTTGATTAATGCCAGGGAGCCAGCTTCCAGGATCATTTACTATAGAGTCTGGAAGGCATATATTGCCTGGTGGGGTTCCAGGGGTTGGCACCCCAGGAAATATGTTATAGGTAGAATACTTGAATTTCTACATATGGGATTAGAGATGAATCTGGCCTTGAATACCATCAAGGGCCAGATCTCGGCCTTGTCAGTGTTCTTTCAGCTGCCTTTAACTTCTCACTCTTTAGTGCGTAGCTTTGTGCAGGGGGTAACACGGATCAGTCCTCCGATCAAGACACCCCTAAATCCTTGGGATTTGAATTTGGTCCTCTCAGCTTTACAAAAGCAGCCTTTTGAACCTTTACGGGAGATTCCCTTGGTTCTATTGACCAGAAAGATTGTATTTCTGGTTGCCATTTCTTCTGCCAGAAGAGTTTCTGAACTAGCGGCTCTATCTTGTAAGTAGCCATATCTGATTATGCATGAGGATAAGGTGGTTTTACGCCCTCATCCTGAATTCCTGCCAAATGTAGTGAAAGGGTTTCACTTAAACCAAGATATTATTCTTCCTTCATTCTTCCCAGAGCCTCAATCTAGGGAAGAGAGCTTACTACATTCCCTTGATGTAGTAAGGGCGGTCAGAGTGTATTTAAAGGCAACCGCTCAGGTTCGTAAGACAGATATTTTGTTTATTCTGCCAGATGGTCCAAGGAGAGGACAGGCAGCATCTAGATCCACTATTACCAAGTGGATTTTCAAGTCATTGTGCAGGCTTATGGTTTAAAGAGGAAGATTCCTCCTTTTCATATTAAGGCACACTTTACCAGGGCGATTAGTACCTTCTGGGCGGTGCATCATCAGGCCTCTGCGGCCCAGATCTGTAAAGCTGCGACATAGTATTCAGTTCATACCTTTACCAGATTTTATCAAATCGATGTTAAGGGTCAGGAGGATTCTGCCTTTGGGCGCAGCATACTGCAGGCTGCAGTATAAGTCCTCTGACTTCCTTTTTTGTTGTGTCACCCCTCCCTTCAGTTGCCATTGCTATGGGACATCCCACATAGTAAGTACTACGGCTCTGTGTCCCCTGATGTAAGAAAAGAAAATATTTTATTTTAAAATGGCTTACCTGTAAAATCCTTTTCTTTGATGTACATCAGGGGACACCGAGGTCCCTCCCTTCTTCTTCTTATACACTTTGATTGCTTGGCTACAAAACTGAGGACTCCCAGTAGTTGGAGGGGTTATATGGGGGAAGTACATGCCTTAAGTGGCATGCCAGTGTCTAGCACCTTATACGCCGATATAACCCACATAGTAAGTACTACGGCTCTGTGTCCCCTGGTGTACATCAAAGAAAAGGATTTTACAGGTAAGCTGTTTTAAAAATCCTATTTTTGCACTACTTTGTTCCGACTTCGGTGCGACTTGTTCTCGCGTGGTTTTCACCGGTCGCATGACCTCGCATTGCAAAGTCACACTGTAAATCGCACGACTTTTGGATTGCAATACTGAAAACACAGCCTAACCGTTTGCAGACAAATGGGAAATAGAACTGTAACATAAAGTTTCACCTGCCCAGCTACAACATATTCTCAGATTCTCGTTAAAATCCTCGGTCTGTACAAAAACTCAAGAGACCAACTATAAACTTTTAACAAGGTGGTATCCAACTCCTCACCTCTTGCATAAATACTACCCTGCTACTACTGACTGCTGCTGGAGATGCCTAGGGGATAGAGGGACGTTGCTCCACGTATTCTGGTCATGTCCTAAATTGACCCAAAAATTCACAGAATACAAGATTATACTAAATACCATTTCAGCCAAACTATATAAAAAAATCCATCGTACTCCATCTCTTGAATGCTGCAAAGTCCTGTATCCTATCCATTGGCAGAAGCAATTTCCACCAAATACTGCTGACTGGCTTTATAAAGTCCATCTAATTGTTCTTTGTTTTATTAAATAAGAGAAAATAGGTAATCGGCAAATTCGGATCCTACCCACTATTCATTTTTCACCTTTTTTTTTTACATATTACTGACAATGAATACATTTGCATTGAACCATTCTGCCATTAGGCTACTTTCACACTGGGGCATTGCGGGCGCTAGCAGTAAAGCGCCAGTATATTTAGCGGCGCTTTACCATCATTTTAGGCAGTTTTAACCCCCGCTAGTGCCCGAAAAAGGGTTAAAACCGCTGCTGCAGCGCCGCTTTGCAGGCAGATTTGCAGCATTACCCCATTGTTTTCTATGGGAAGGGGTGCTTTAGGAGTGGTAAATACACTGCTCCTACAGCTCTCCAAAGATGCGGCTTGCAGAACTTTTTTTTACCATCCTGCAAATGCACCACCCCAATGTGAAAGCCCTCGGGCTTTCACACTGGAGAGACAGCAGCGGCTGTTTCAGGGCCTTATTCACAGAGGTTCTGTTCAGAATATCTACATTATTCTATTTTAATCGTTCTATGATCTTTCTGTCAATTCATTGTCTGATGCTATACCTGATTTCACATGATGTTTGTAGTGACCTGTTTTCGCCTATTGTGGGCTTCAATAAATATTATATTTGAAAAATAAACAAAAGATGGCCTAGGCTATAAGAAGATTGCCAAGACCCTGAAAATGAGCTGCAGCATAGTGGCCAAGACCATACAGCAGTTTAACAGGACAGGTTTCACTCAAACAGGCCTCGCCATGCTCGACCAAAGAAGTTGAGTGCACATGCTCAGCGTCATAGCTAAAGTTTGTCTCTGGGAAATAGACATGTAAGTGCTGCCAGCATTGCTGCAGAGGTTGAAGGGGTGGGGGGGTCAGCCTGTCAGTGCTCAGACCATACGTTAAAGCAGCGCAGTGCCAAATTGTAAAAAGACCTCTGGTCATTGTCCAGCAAAATGGTACGGTCTGAAAGTGGTTAAACTGTCATAAAATAGTACATAATGGAGCCAGAGACAAGACTCACATTTAGTAAAATGCTACATAATCATGTTTATATTCCCTATGTTGCTTGTCTATCATTCTGAATAATAACACCGTCTTCTAAAAGTCTAATATAACAAAACCACAACATTATTGGAGAAAGATGAGTAATCAGTTGTATGCTTTTTGTTGATTTCCAGTTCCTTCAGGATTTAATAGTGGGTATACAATCTAAAGTATAAAGTACAAAAAAAAAGGAATAGAATAAAGAAACTATGCATAATTATAAATATCAATAATAGCCACAAAATTGCTGTGTCTACCTCCACAGATGCTAGTTTTGGTAAAAAGGTTCTCCAAGTAGTTATTAATGCCCTTGTTTTTCCTTCTTGTTTTGCTCGTTCTAGTTGGGCTCTTTCATCTGTGTTTGTTTTGCTTTGCCACTCCTCAGTTCTGACTGCAACACCCCTATGTTGCTTAAGTCAGGTACACACTAACAGTTCTGGTCAGAGACACTGTACTAACCATGCAAGGTTAGTACAGCGATCTCCCCCGCAGAGATGTTGTGAAAGACGGCCTCCCCGCCAGATTACTCCGATCAGTGCTCTCTGCCTTTGCCTGAGAATGCTTATCGGGAGTCGGTCGGCTGCTGGTTTTCCAGCATGCACGTCTGACAGAAACCGGCCGAACGGCTGACTTCTGTTGGACAGATTGACATACAAACGAGCAGAATGTAGGCTATTTTTTTTTTTTTTTTTTTTTTTTTTTTACTGCCAAATGTCTCCCGACATTTTGCCTGTGTGTATGGGCTTCAGTGACATCAAGCAGTGTTCGTTAATGGACAATAGAGGAAATAGGATTTTTGTAGTCACTGTAATGCTTTTCTTTGAGTCCAGTGAGGGATACCACTTCCTGCCCTCATATGCTATTGTTCTCTTTTGGACTGCTTGCTGAACCTGAGTAGGTGGGAGGGGTGAGTTATAGCCCTAAGGGGGCTGTCCTTCAGTCTTATTTGGGGCATAGGTCTATTTCTCCTGTAGGCAGCAGTATAACCTTAGGTTTCTTAATATCGTTAAGTTGTGTCCCTAATAGACTTTGAGAACAAGACTGCTAGTGAATACTAAAATTCTAATATAACCTTTAAATCCAAATTTCACCAGTGAGGAAATGAGAAGTAAAGGAAAAACCCCAAACCAAAACTCCAATCATTGGATTTTGATATATTTCCGATGAGAAAAGGTGCACTCATGTAGAATATGGCAAAGCTTTAATTGAAATGAAAGATTCCATGTTCTAAGACAGGTGCAATTCAAAGATAAGCTTTGTAGCAAAGGTGAAAAACCCTAAAAGGCAGACAAAAATATTCTGCTTTCATCCCGGAAAGGAGGGTGGAATATAAAAACAACTGATCATGAAAAAGAGTGCTCACCAGTTTGTACTGTACATCTGGAGTGTTTTTTTTTTGTTTTTTCCTTCGTTGCAGTGCTGCTGATAAAAAGGCACTTAAAATGCTGCCCAGTTTAGTAATTGCTTTCACAGAACAACATATGCTCGGTACCCCCAGTCCACCCTTTATATAGGCCTGTTTAACGGTGGCTAAATATACTGTATATTGGGACTGAAAGTGCAAAAATCACAACTTCTTCACACATGCTATAATACTGCAACTTCTTGTTATATTGTGTTTATGGTTCATAAGTGATAAAATGAAATGTCGACTATTATTTTAAAAAGGATAATGCTGAGCAATAAGGCAAGACAGGCTGATTAGAGGTAGAGATTGCAAAAGATGAAAAAATTGCCTTGACGAACTCTGCTTTCAGTTTTTCCTATTTACAACCAATATTGTGCCATTAAATTTATGTCATCTACGTATTTAATCTATATATTACCAAATGTCAATTTATGTGCGACATCTGTTCTACTGTCCTTACTTAGGACAACAAATGAGCTGCCACCACATCTAGAAAAGGTGAAGCAAAAAGCCAATGATGCATTTGCACGACAACAGTGGAGCCAAGCAATTGAGTTGTATAGCCAAGCCATGCAGAGTGCCCCTCGTAGTGCTATGTTATTTGGAAATCGGGCAGCGGCATATATGAAGCGCAAGTGGTAAGTACAAGAGATTCTTGTGTTCTCCAGATAGTGTTTTTGGATACAGCGCTTTTTCTCATACTACTTCTGCTCTTTTATTAGGGATGGAGATCACTATGATGCCTTGAGAGACTGCCTTCAAGCATTAGCGCTGAACCCAGCCCATCTCAAAGCTCACTTTCGACTAGCCCGCTGCTTATTTGAGCTCCGCTATGTCTCTGAAGCACTGGATTGTTTGGAGGAGTTCAAAGCCAAGTTCCCAGAGCAGGCACAAAGCAGTGCATGTGATGCACTTGACAGGGATATCAGGGTGGCCTTATTCTCCAAAAATGACAACCGTAAGCATTCTTTGCGTCAGTATGTTTTTTTATGTCTTATATTTTTAATACTAATATAACCTTAATGATTTTGTTTACATGGTTTCATCATGCTACTTTTATAGAATGCATTTTTATTTCATTAGACTTGTTTCTTAAAGCAGCTCAGCTTCTTCTCAAGCAGCCACAGGTGACGGGAACATCTTAAAGATCTTGTACCCAAGCCTCAAATAACTGCCTTTCATTTTAGGCCACTGAATGGAGCTCTTCTTTAAAGTGATAAAACAAAGCATATCTCTCATTTTAAAGTTCAAGGATGACTGTACTTTAAAGTAAAAGTTAAGTTGTCTCTGACTATTCCCCCACTCCAGAAGTATATTTACCTTCATCGGATGGCTGCAGCCTGCAGGAATTCTCAGGGATTCCAGGGGTAGGTAAAAAAGATAACCACTTTCTGTAAAAACACAGTAATCCTTTAGGATAAGTAAGGTTTCTGTCTGTTTTTCAGGCGGACCCAATCAGAGCACCTGTTGTCCTCCAATGGGGCAGCGGAAGTCAGCAGACATATGTCTGCTGTCACCCGCCGGCATCTAATCCACTAAAAACAGATAGATACGTTCACCATCCATCTAGTGGATTAGATGACGATCGGATGAAAATGGACATGGAGTCTGTTTACATCTGACCGCCCCATAGAGAACAGCGAGCTGTGTCCGTGTCCGCTCTGTGGTAAGCCTGCTCAGCGGGGATCAGCAGAGAGATCCCCCGCTGAGCAGGCGGATCCTCTTGGACAGATTTTCGCCCCATGTGAAAGGGGCCTTACAAATACATTGAAAGGCAAGTGTGTAAAATTTTATGTTACGTCCAGAATTATTTTAGGGTAGACACTGAAATAATAACTGAAAATGTTTTTTGTTGTAGCACTTCATACTAAAAAATTCAACTGTGTGAATATTTATGCAGGATTTATATTCAAATCCATGTTTATTTGACTTTTTTGTTCTTTTCCAGACCTTTTATGTGTTTTAGCCTTTCTCCTTATCATGCAATCATGTGTCCTTCTGTTTCTTCTACAGAGGACGATAAAAAAGGAGGCTCTGTTCGCCTCCGCTCAGGGGGCAGGAAGGATTCCCTATCTGAGGATGAACTGCTGCTGAGAGAACGAAGCCTGGATTATAAGCACAGATACTGTGGCCATTGTAATACTACTACAGACATTAAGGAAGCCAGCTTCATGGGAAGGTAACTCAATTACAGTAAAACCTTGATTTGAGAGCATTTTGCAAGACAAGCAACATTTTGAAAGACATTTTGACTTGATATACAAACGATGTCTTGATATACAAGTAGCGTTATGTCACAGTTGTCACAACCATGTGAGTTGCTAAATGTTGTACCTTCATTACCCCCCCCCCCCCGTAAGATTTTACCCCCTTTCTGGCGAGAGCACTTTTTGCGATTTAGGTACTGCATTGCTTTAATGGACAATTGTGTGGTCATGCAACATTGCACCCAAACAAAATTGACATCCTTTTTTTCGCACAAATAGAGCTTTCTTTTGGTGGTATTTGATCACCTCTGCGGTTTTTATTTTTTGCGCTATAAACAAAAAAAAGATTCAATTTCGAAAAAAACTCAATATTTTTAACTTTTTGCTATAATAAATATCCCCCAAAAATATATAAAAGAACTATTGTTTTCCTCAGTTTAGGCCAATATGTATTCTTCTACATATTTTTGGTAAAAAAAATCGCAATAAGCATATGTTGATTGGTTTTCGCGAAAGTTATAGCGTCTGCAAAATAGGGGATAGTTTAATGCCATTTTTATAAACATTTTTTTTTTTTTTACTAGTAATGGCTGCGATCCGTTGATTTTTATCGGGACTGTTACATTATGGTAGACACGTCGGACAATTTTGACACATTTTTGGGACCATTGGCATTTTTACAGCGATCGGTGCTATAAAATTGCATTGATTACTGTAAAAAATGTCACTGGCAGGGAAGAGGTTAACACTAGTGGGCGATCAAGGGGTTTGTTCATATGTTCCCTAGAGTGTGTTCTAACTGAAGGTGGGGAGGAGACTGCGTAAGGGAAGATATAGATCTCTGTTCATACTCTGTATGAACAGACAATCTGTCACTTCTCCCCTCAGAGAACCGGAAACTGTGTTTACACACACAGATGCTGGTTCTCTGTGTGCCCCGAGCGATCGTGGGAGCCCGATGGTGATCGTGATCACCTGGCACTCGCATTGGCTCCGTGGGCGAGCAGGGCGAAGCGACGTTGCATAATTCTGCCATGGCAGCTGGTCGGCAAGTGGTTAAAGTGGTTAAATGTAACCATATTTCTACACTTGAAGGCGCCTCTCTTCTCTTTTATACTCTGTAGCTCCTGCTGGATTTTGCTTCTAATCACCTTGTGGAGAATGCCATTTGAGGATGGACATTTTATGGTTGCACAACTTAACACATTGCTATAATCTTTTTATATAGACTATAAACTGAAGGATTTATGAATAAATGGTTGTGGGAAGAATCATTTGAGTTTTCATTATTTCTTATGGGGACATTTGCTTTGATATACAAGTGCTTTGGATTACAAGCATGCTTCCAGAATGAATTATGCTCACAATCCAAGGTTTTACTGTATACTTTTTGTAAGTTAACCACTTTCAGACCGGACCATTTTGCTGGTAAATGACCAGAGGTCTTTTTACACTTTGGCACTGCGCTGCTTTAACTGGTAATTGCGCGGTCATGCAATGTTGTACCCAAACAAAATTTGCGTCCTTTTCTTCCCACAAATAGAGCTTTCTTTTGATGGTATTTGATTGCCTCTGCGATTTTTATTTTTTGCGATATAAACGTAAAAAGACCGCAAATTTTGAAAAAAAATGATATTTTCTACTTTTTGTTATTAGAAAAATCCAATAAACTCAATTTTAGTCATACATTTAGGCCAAAATGTATTCAGCCACATGTCTTTGGTAAAAAAAAAGTCAATAATTGTATATTTATTGGTTTGCGCAAAAGTTGTCACATCTACAAACTAAGGTACGTTTTCTGCAATTTACGCAGCTTTTAGTTTACGACTGCCTATCTCATTTCTTGAGGTGCTAAAATGGCAGGGCAGTACAAAACCCCCCCAAATGACCCCATTTTGGAAAGTAGACCCCCTAAGGAAATTGATAAGAGGCATGTTGAGCCCATTGAATATTTTATTTTTTTGCCTCAAGCGATTGAATAATGACAAAAAAAAAAATTTTTTTTTTTTTTTTACACAAAGTTGTCACTAAATGATATATTGCTCACACATGCTATGGGCGTATGTGAAATAACACCCCAAAATAAATTCTGCTGCTTCTCCTGAGTACGGGGATACCACATATGTGGGACTTTTTGGGAGCCTAGCCGCGTACGGGGCCCCGAAAACCAAGCACCGCCTTCAGGCTTTCTAAGGGCGTAAATTTTTGAGTTCACTTCTCACTACCTATTACAGTTTTGAAGGCCATAAAATGCCAAGATGGCACAAAACCCCCACAAATGACCCCATTTTAGAAAGTAGACACCCCAAGCTATTTGCTGAGAGGCATGTTGAGTTCATGGAATATTTTATATTTTGCCACAAGTTGCGGGAAAATTACAAACTTTTTTTTTTTTTTTTTTTTTTCACAAAGTTGTCACTAAATGATATATTGCTCACACATGCCATGGGCATATGTGAAATGACACCCCAAAATAAATTCTGCTGCTTCTCCTGAGTACGGGGATACCACATATGTGGGACTTTTTGGGAGCCTAGCCGCGTACGGGGCCCCGAAACCAAGCACCGCCTTCAGGCTTTCTAAGGGCGTACATTTTTGAGTTCACTTCTCACTACCTATTACAGTTTTGAAGGCCATAAAATGCCAAGATGGCACAAAACCCCCACAAATGACCCCATTTTAGAAAGTAGACACCCCAAGCTATTTGCTGAGAGGCATGTTGAGTCCATGGAATATTTTATATTTTGCCACAAGTTGCGGGAAAATTACAAACTTTTTTTTTTTTTCACAAAGTTGTCACTAAATGATATATTGCTCACGCATGCCATGGGCATATGTGAAATGACACCCCAAAATAAATTCTGCTGCTTCTCCTGAGTACGGGGATACCACATATGTGGGACTTTTTGGGAGCCTAGCCGCGTACGGGGCCCCGAAAACCAAGCACCGCCTTCAGGCTTTCTAAGGGCGTTACAGTTTTGAAGGCCATAAAATGCCAAGATGGCACAAACCCCCCCCAAATGACCCCATTTTGGAAAGTAGACACCCCTAAATTTAGGGGTACACTAGTGAGACTAGGTAATAAATGGCGGGTGCCCTGAAACTATAAAAAAATAACTAACCAACCAGCGTCACCTGTAACAGTTATATGGTGATCACTGGTGAAAGGGTTAACTAGGGGGCAATCAGGGGGCTTTATGCGGTAGTATATGGGGGTCCCTGGCGCTATAAAAAGCTGCGGCGAACCTAAATACCTACCTGCCTAACTAGCGTCACCTGTGACACTAATACAGCGATCAGAAAAACGATCGCTTATTAGGCTGGGTTCACACTGGAGCGATGCGGGAACGCCACGAATGCGCGGCGGGTTCCCGCATCGCATGCCTCCCGGCGGCAGTTCACACTGCCCTATGCGAACTGCTGGGAGTGTCAGTGAAATGTTACTGACACCCCCAGATCAGTTCGCATATCGCAGTGCGATCTGCAAACTCGGATCGCATGGTGTGAACACCCATGCGATCCGATTCTGCTGCGGGCCAAAAAAAGGGTCCCGTGCGAATTTGCGGCGGGTGTGGCGGGTGCGGCGAATGGCTGAACTCGAATCGCACAGAGATCGGATGTGATTTGCACTGCAGTGCGGTGCGAATCACATCCGTTCTCATAAACCGCTGCAATGTGAACCCAGCCTTAGTGACACTGGCGACGGGGGGTGATCACGGGGTTAAACCTTTATTGGGGGGGTTAGGGGGGTACCTTAGAACTAAAGGGGGCTAACCCTAACTGCCCTAACAGTTATTAGTCACAAATGACACCCGCCGGGTGATCAGGGGGTTAAACCTTTATTAGGTAATAAATGGCGGGTGCCCTGAAACTATAAAAAATAACTAACCAACCAGCGTCACCTGTAACAGTTATATGGTGATCACTGGTGAAAGGGTTAACTAGGGGGCAATCAGGGGGCTTTATGCGGTAGTATATGGGGGTCCCCGGCGCTATAAAAAGCTGCGGCGAACCTAAATACCTACCTGCCTAACTAGCGTCACCTGTGACACTAATACGGCGATCAGAAAAATGATCGCTTATTAGGCTGGGTTCACACTGGAGCGATGCGGAAACGCCGCAAATCCGCGGCGGGTTCCCGCATCGCATGCCTCCCGGCGGCAGTTCACACTGCCCTATGCGAACTGCTGGGAGTGTCAGTGAAATGTTACTGACACCCCCAGATCAGTTCGCATATCGCAGTGCGATCTGCAAACTCGGATCGCATGGTGTGAACACCCATGCGATCCGATTCTGCTGCGAGCCAAAAAAAGGGTCCCGTGCGAATTTGCGGTGGGTGCGGCGGGTGTGGCGGGTGCGGCGGGTGCGGCGAATGGCTGAACTCGAATCGCACAGAGATCGGATGTGATTTGCACTGCAGTGCGGTGCGAATCACATTCGTTCTCATAAACCGCTGCAATGTGAACCCAGCCTTAGTGACACTGGCGACGGGGGGTGATCACGGGGTTAAACCTTTATTGGGGGGGTTAGGGGGGTACATTAGAACTAAAGGGGGCTAACTCTAACTGCCCTAACAGTTATTACAGTCACAAATGACACCAATGCAAAAAAAAAAAAAAAAAAAAAAAAATGACATTGGTGTCACTGTGACTGGGGGGCAGGGGTAATTGGGGGGGTGATCGGGGGGTAAAGGGGGGGTGTGAGTGTGCCTGGCATGTTCTACTGTGTGTGTAGAGTGTTGGTGCAACTCACCGATCCGCTCTCCTCCATGTCGGAACGAAAAATACCGACACGGAGGAGAGAATACATCACTTCCTCTCCTGTGTTTACATTACAGGAGAGGAAGTGATGTCACGGGGGATTCCTATTCGTCGGGAGCGATCGCGAGGGGGTGGCCATGAACGAATGGCCGTCCCCTCGTCCGGGATCGCTCCCGCACGAATACCGACCGCCGCAGGCACCGGGCGGGGGCCCGATCGGGCCCCCGACCCGCGGGAGGCAAGGGACGTACATGTACGCCAATATGCCTGCCCGTGCCATGCTATCGACGTACATCGTCGTGCGGCGGTCGGCAACTGGTTAATGGCTGGGAAAACATATGCTTGCTTATGCTGTATGGAACAGTACACTAACTGCTGATAGTTTACTATAATACCTTTAGTTGCTCAGATTATTTATCATATTTACTGCAGTTTATAGTAAATTGTTTATGTTGTAGTTTAGGAAGTCTTCTGACTAAAAGTATATTGCATAATTGCAGTTTTTTAGAATGTAGAAGAATGGTAAAGCTTAAAGTAAAAGCCTTACATTTCGGAGAAGGTTTTTCCTCTTTCAGCGCTGCATTTTATTATGCAGAAGAAAAAATGTTTGCATACTGTAAACCATCATTATAACTTTAAAAAAAAAATTAAGTCTGGTTGGGATGGACAGAAAATAGCACAATGGTTCTGTTTTCAGAAAATATTCTGGATAACAGCACACACCTGTGAGAGTTTTACAAGTACAATATCGTCCAGTGCATTTAAAGAGGAAGTAAAGGCAGTTGAAAAAATAAAATAAAAAAAGGAACCTGCAAGGCAAAGGCATAATGATACTAGCTCATTATGAATAACTTGTCTAAGAACGAGGGCCCTGAAGCGGTCCTACTTCTTCATGTCTGCCACTGACATGGATCCCGGGAGTGACTTCCGGGTCTCGCTGCTCCAGCGCAGTGATTCACCGGAGCCGCGATGACGTCACTCACGCGCATGCGCACGGGAGCTGACACGAGCGGCATATCGCAGTGATCTGCGGCCTGCTCAGTGCGTCTGCGCGCTGCTGTCCGTAGACAGCGGTGCCTGTCTTTTTGTAAATATCTCTTAAACCGTAAAGGTTTAGGAGATATTTCTTGGACCTACAGGTAGGCCTTAATCTAAGCTTACCTGTAGGTCAAAGTGGTTTGTAAGTGTTTACAACCACTTTAACCACTTAAGGACCAGGCCTCTTTTTCAAACTCTGTGTTTACATGTTTAAAACAGTTTTTTTTGTTTTTGCTAGAAAATTACTTGGAACCCCCAAACATTTTATATTGTTTTTTTTCTAACACCCTAGAGAATAAAATGGTGGTCATTGCAATACTTTTTTTCACACCGTATTTGCGCAGTGGTCTTACAAGTGCACTTTTTTTGGAAAAAAATCACTTTTTTGAATAAAAAAAATAAGACAACAGTAAAATTAGCCAAATTTTTTTTATATTGTGAAAGATAATGTTACGCCGAGTAAATTGATACCCAACATGTCACGCGTCAAAACTGCGCCCGCTCGTGGAATGGCGTCACACTTTTAGCCTCAAAAATCTCCATAACCGACATTTAAAAAACTCTACAGGTTGCATTTTTTGCATTACAGAGGTCTAGGGCTAGAATTATTGCTCCCGCTCTACCGATCGCGGCGATACCGCACATGTGTGGTTTGACCACCGTTTTAATATGTGGGCGCTACTTATTTATTTTATTTATTTTTACACTGTTTAACAAAAAAAAAAAAATGGATCACTTTTATTCCTATTACAAGGAATGTAAACATCCCTTGTAATAGAAAAAAAGCATGACAGGTCCTCTTAAATATGAGATCTGAGGTCAAAAAGTCCTCAGATCTCATATCTGGACTTAAATGCAATTAAAAAAAAGTAATTTGAAGAAATGACATTAAAAAAATATACCTTTAAGAGGTATGGGCGGAAGTGACGTTTTGACGTCGCTTCCGCCCTCCTATGGTATAGAGACGAGTGGGCGCCATCTTAGCCTCACTCGTCTCTATAGGAAGAGGATCTGATCGCCTCCGCCGCTACTGACTGCTCCGGTAAGTGGAGGGCGGCGAGAGAGAGGGTGGCACCTCTCCCGCCGCCGATAGCGGTGATCTCGTGGAGACCACCGTTATCGTACAGACGATCGGCGACTGAAGAGATGGATATCTCGGTTGTGGCAGCAGCTGCTGCCGTTACCGAGATATCCCTCTTCAAACCTAGGACGTACATCGGCGTGCGCTGGTCGTTAAGTGGTTAATAAATGTATTTATTTCATTTTTTCATTTCTTTTTCTTCAGGTTCAGGATAGATCAGGTTAAGTGGGACCTGATCTTGCCCCGGTGTGCACTCCTGCTACAACAGATCTCTTTCCCTAAAAACGCTGCTAAACTCCTGTAGGAGAAAAAAATTTTTTAAAGGATAAGTTCACCTTTTTGACAAAACATAATAAATGCACATTGTTGCAGGAGCCTGTAAAGTACTGCACCAGTGATCAGCAAATTGCTGATGCCATGCAGCTCTCCTACAGAACTGTCAATATGTCTGCTTGCTTGTACTTGCTGGAAGTACCACAGCATTCACAGTCCATGGTAGTTCATTAAGACCTACAAGCCGACAGCTAGAGTAGGTTTCTATTTAACAGAACACTGAGCATTAGTGATGCGGCCGGGTGGGCAGGTGGTGGTGTGGGGACTTGTCCTTTCATAACATGTTACACCCTGATATATGCGTAACATGTTATGAAAGGTGAACTTATCCTTTAAGCATACAGTGTGCATGAGGTCTTAATTTAACTTTGTTTTAAAATATAACCTGGAACTCAAGTGTTACTACTGTTTCTGCATTTATATGTTTTCGTTGGTTTACTGTTTTCCCATCATTCAAGTTTTTTTTTGTTTTGTTTTGCAGCAATGCTCAGTACATAGTGAGCGGATCAGATGATGGGTCATTTTTCATATGGGAAAAGGAGACTTGTGCACTAATTAGGGTTTTGCAAGGAGATGAGTCCATAGTTAATTGTCTACAGCCGCACCCAAGTTACTGTTTCCTAGCAACGAGTGGTATCGACCCTGTTGTGCGACTATGGAGCCCACGTCCTGAGGTGGGTAAAACATAGGCTATAGAGTTTTATTTTGGAACGTGCCGTGAAATGCACATATAGATAATTTAGAAAAGTGTTGTTTTTTTTTTTTCTTTTTTTACTTTTCCCCACTATCTAATGAAATTATAATTTGGTTATCTATACTGAGCTCAGCCCGTCACCCATTTTTTTGATGGTAAAAAAATTGTAATGCAATATTGTTCTCATGCATCACCAAAAGCTAGTGGAAATATTACTGCGAGCATTGGTCAGGCATTTTGTACTGTAAAAAATGCAATTATTTTCTATTTTGGAGCAATAAAAAGATAAATGTGCTAGTGTCCATATATAATATGTAGATATTCAAAATATTATCAGTCTTCAAGTATGGACATGCAGCATCTTGCAACTTGGAAATTCATTTTAAAAAGCATGATCCAACATAAAGAGGCTATATATAACAGTGAGCTGATATGGATACCTGCTTTCCCTAGGACACAGCTTTGACTACTGTACACTTCACCTGTAGTTTACATTTTATTCATAAAATGCAGAGTGCAGTGTGAAGCCTAAATTGTCAGTGAAAATGTCCTCATAGATCACTCAATGATAAGAAAAGAGCCTGATCACACCTGTGGAATCGGTCTGCTTCTCACGTTATACTTACCTCAAAATCATTTGTTTACATCTCAGTCTGTTGATCTTCATTACACTGGTGGAACATGCACAATAACATTTTAAAGAGTTCTGTAGGTTCATTTCTTGAAGCAAGTACTGTTGGTGTCCCATAACAGCACTTCATCATGTTGGTGGGTGGAATTCTCAGAGTGTACAAATATTTTCTTCTGTTAATTCTTTTTTGTTATATAATACTGTCCACATTACAAACTTTACTGTTTTTCTGTTTGCAGAGCGAAGGCACTGACAAGCGAGTGGTGCAGGATATGGAGGGTGCCTGCCAAGCTAACCAGCGGAGAATGAATGCTGACCCACTAGAAGTAATGCTTCTGAACATGGGCTACAGAATTACAGGACTCAGTGGAGGGGGCCCAGCATCTGGTGATGGGGGATCAGACGATGAGGATTCTGCTGAAGGACAAGTGCAATGTCGGCCCAGCTAACCCTGACAGGAGAAAGTGTGTAGGATATAGGGTGGATACCCTTTATTTAGAAAGGCTTGACCATATTTTAATGGCCACTCATCTTGCTTTTAAAGCAGTCTGTGCAGAGCAACGTACCTCATAATGTCTAGGATAAAGAACATGGAGGCATAGAAACCACTGCTTCCATGCCACCACTGGATCAAATGTCTTGACCAATGACTAGGCATCTGCTCATGCTCAAAATCCAGAATAAATTGGATGCTGAATAATGCACACCTTATTTTCTGGCGTTTGGAATTTCATAGGTGTGAACATAATAGAATGGACACTACTCAGATGCAATAGTACCAACGTGTGCAACCTTGGGAATTTATGGATGCCAACTAGTTTCTTGATTGGTGAACTGACTTTCCGGCTTGAAAAATGAAACTAGGATTGCTTTAGACAACTGAATAAAATAAGGAAATAGATATGGCCAGACTTATGTACCTCACACACGATTTGTAGAATATGTGAGAAGGGAGGTGATTTTTATGATGGCCTCTAAACAAATAAGGGCGGTTGTGTGGATATGTGCTTTTGTGATGCTATTTAAGTGTTTTCTTTTTCAAAATTTTACAATCTGGAAGGGTGATCTGTAGATGGCATTTCCAATGTTAGCCAATATGAAGGCCTCTTTCAATGTTCCAGAATATGTAATAGACCCATCTAGTTGGTTTAAAAAAAAATAAGTTTGAAGAGTGCCTGCTGTGACTGATTAATGAGCCCTAACTGAATAAAGTGGTTGGTACTCACAGTACCAAATTCTCACCCTGTTCATTTAACAGGAAAAATCTGTCATAGACCTGTGATTGACTCCAGTCAATTTGTATTTGATGTACATCTACAAATAAAAAAAACTTTATTTCTGAGCAGAAGTTACAGGGTGTGTAAATTATACTATTGTTTTAGACGCCCTTATGATTGTATATCTCTTATAGAATATAGAAACCTAAAAATTATGTGAATTGAGCCATAATTCATAGCACTTACACTTTTTAGAAGCCTGTGTATCAGAATACACTGCTCCCTTCATAGTATTCTATTGCCAGTGGGATCTGCAGTCCAGCATACACATTTCACTTGATGGTATCCATTTCCCCATGAAATGTGCACCTCATTGCACACACAGCTTTCTCCCCATTTTCAGGCTTTCTACAGACAGGTAACAGAGGAACTGGCTAGGTTAAAGCATTGGTTCCTGATTTTATTCATCCTAGAGTTCTACGAGAACTTAAGGATAATTGTTGGACCATTACCCATACCTGCTGGACAGCTAATATTGTACCTATCCACAAGAAGGGAAGCAAGGTACAAACTGGCAATTACAGGCCAGTGATGTTAACATTTGTTGTAGTCAGGTTAATGGAATCACTCCTAAAAAGAAGGATCATTGATCACTTAAAAAGTCACAATTTGCTGGACCCAAAGCAGCATGGCTTTACTGAGAGCAGATCACGTGAGATTAATTTATTGAATTTTTTGAATAAGTCACTAATATTTTGGACAAGGAAGGTGCTGTGGACATAGCATATCTTGATTTTAGCAAGGCATTTGATACAATTGCACATAATTGATCTAATATAAATGTTCTACAAGCTAGGACTTAAACCTTGCGTGGTTCACTGGATATGCAGTTGGCTAAACAATAGCTACCAGAGTTTGGTTGTAAGTGAGGTTCATTCGGAACAGGGAGCAGTCACTAGTGGTGTACCACATAGCTCTGTACTAGGTCCTGTTCTATTTAACCACTTAAGCCCCGGACCGATTTGCAGCCAAAGGACCAGGCCCCTTTTTGCGATTCGACACTGCGTCGCTTTAACTGACAATTGCACGCTCATGCGACGTGGCTCCCAAACAAAATTGGGGTCCTTTTTTTCCCACAAATAGAGCTTTCTTTTGGTGGTATTTGATTAACTCTGCAGTTTTTATTTTTTGCGCTATAAACAACAATAGATCGACAATTTTGAAAAAAATGCAATATTTTTTACTTTTTGCTATAATAAATATCCCCCAAAAATATATAAAAAAACATTTTTTTTTCCTCAGTTTAGGCCGATACGTATTCTTCTACATATTTTTGGTAAAAAAAAATCGCAATTAAAGATTATTAATTGGTTTGCGCAAAAGTTATAGCGTTTACAAAATGGGGGATAGTTTTATAGCATTTTTATTAATATATTTATTTTTTACTAGTAATGGCGGCGATCAGCGATTTTTGCGACATTATGGAGGACACATCGGACATTTTTTGACGCATTTTTGGGACAATTGTCATTTATACAGCAATCATTGCTATTTAAATGCATTGATTTGTGTAAATGACACTGGCAGTGAAGGAGTTAACCACTAGGGGGCAGTGTAGTGTTATGTATGACGTTATGTGTTTTTTCTTTTATTGTAGGGGTGTGGCCTGGCATGTGACGTCACTGATTGTCTCTTCCCTTTTATAGGGAAGGACTATCGGTGACAGCCACATAGGGAAGCACGGGGAGAGGTTTGTTTACACAGACCTCTCCTCATTCTTCAGCTCTGTGACCCGATCACGGGACGCCAGCGGCAATCGGGTCCGCTGGTGCCACGGTCATACGTGATTGTGCCCAGCCATGCCATTCTGCCGACGTATATCGGCGTGAGGCGGTCCTTAAGTGGTCAATCTGTTTGTAAGTAATATAACTAAAGGTTTGATGGGTAAGGTTATGTCTTTATACTAATGAGACAAAGATATGTAGGGCTGGGTTCACACTTACTGTATGCAAATTGGATGCGGGTTTGAGTCTCATAACATTGAATAAGTGAACAGGTATCTTGACCATTGAATCACTAGCAGAATCCTCCACCTTGTGATTAAGCCACCAATTTAAGAATGTGCTCCCCTACCAGAGAGCATTAACCATCTATTACCGGGGGGTGGGGTGTCAAAGAAGGCTCTTGTGTCTCAGATGCTCCATCACAGTTTGGTAATCAGAATACGGAAGACAAGGGAGATCGCTCCAGGCAGCAAGTGGAGAAATCAAAACTCCTCTTGTTCCAAGCCAAAGCACCAAATAGCATACCCCAACAAAGAGATACGATTTCACACTATTTTGACGTCATAACAGGGCTTTATTAAAAGTAATGCACTTACATACCAGCAAAATAAAAACTGTGTAATATGGGCACATTAGCACTCGTGTGCTATCAACCAAATGCGATGACAGAAATTAACACCTCAGCCTAATCGGTTTCATCACCACAAGGACTTCTTCTGGGGCGTGGGCATCTTTACCCGTCATCGCTTATAAATAATCCTCTTATTTGTCTGAGCCTCATTCTCATCTCCTGCCTTATGAGCAGAGCATGCCACAGATCATGCTGCAAAAGGGTCCAAAATTCGGACCTGATTCGCCCTTGAAACGGTGAACAGGAATGCACCAGACCCCCCGCTGCAAGCTGATCTGCAAATAGTGTAAACCTAGTAGAGTTGATATCCCTTGAGGTTTCTGTAACATGTTACATGATTTGGCATTGCTGGAAGATTTGTCAAAGCAGTGGAAGCTGCAGTTCAATGTTTCTAAATGTAACATAATTCACCTGGGGAAAAAATAATTCCCTGATCGAATGCAATATTGGAGGTGCAGCTTTGACCAGCACTACAAAGGAAAAAGATTTGGTGGTACTTATATCAGATGATTGCAAAGTAACCAGGCAGTGGTAAAAATTGAATAGAATTATAAGATGCATCACTGGAGGGATCACCAGCAGGAGGAAGATTGCCCTGATTCCCTATATCGATCTTTAGTGAGACTTAATTTAGAATTGTGTTCAGTTCTGGAGGCCTCACTTTTATAAAAAGATATTAATAAGATCGAATGAGTCTGGACTCCATCAGATCGAAGAAATGGGACTGGCCTGTAATGTTAACACTCGGTGGATCCTGGTGTGGGTGCATTCCTTGGTACATAGGGAAATACTTGGATTTAGCTGCAGGGTGCTCTAGAGATCCAGGGCTGTGGTCTGCCAGTAAAAAGCCCTGTCCCTGAGGAACCTTGTGGGGGGTATGCCAATTGTGGAGGGTGAAGCCAGAATGGGATATATTCCCCCCCCCCCCCCCCCTTTATCCTGCCTGCAGAAGCTTCAACGGTTAGTACAGGGCTAAAACCCTTTAAAATTTCATGCCCAAGGTGTCATTTACCACCAAAAGCTTTGAGGTGTGTATGAATTATGTATGTAAGAATTGTATTGTATGTAAGAAGAAGAGATGGCCACACACTGGAACAAAGTAAATTCTTGTAGAAATTCTTTATTGTAGCATGCCAGACAAGTAAAACAGGACCAAAGTTAACGCGTTTCACACAGATATACTGTGCTTGTTCACAAGTTGCCACTTTCAAGTGCTTGGTACTGAGGCCTTCCCCCTACCTCTCCACAGCAGAAGAGGTGAGTATCCCCTCTGGGGACAATATTTCACAAGTATAGTAGATCAGAAAGGAAAGGGTCAGATGAACTCTCAGGCTCAGCACTTAGCCCCAATGGAGTGGTAGTTTTTCAGCTCAGGACCCTTCTACTCTCTTAATTGATGGTTGCTCCCAATCTTACTCCCTGCTTTCCTCTGACCATTCTGCTGAACAGTCTGCTACACCAGCTTCCTTTTCCTATAGAGAGATATTTTCTGCCACAATGTCAGGTTTCATGGGCAGAATTTCTGGCCTTATTGAGGATAGCCACTCCCCTTTCCCTATAGCTAGGAAATCAATGTCTTACTAAGTTTCAATCTCACCTGGAAGGCCTAATTTTTCTTAGAGTCAATGAACTATTGTCCTAGAAAGTTCTATGTGGGATGTATTTTGTCCTTTCTCTAGTCTGTTGTGGATCAGCATCTGGCTTTGGGTTCCATTAAAGGATAATGTTTCAGAAACCCTAAGGCCTTTGTTCAGCATGTCGCACAGATATTTCCCCCGTACACGCTCCTCTGTCTTCAGACTTTATTATTTTATTGACTTTTCAGAAGCTGCCCTTAGAACCTATTAGGAATATTACTTTGCCTGACCTCACTCGCAAGGTGGTTTTCTTATTGCTATTACCTCCATGTGGAGGGTTTCTGAGGAGCCCTTCTGCACAATGACAAGGTTGCCTTGAGGCCTAAAACCTTCTTCTTAAAGTGTAACTTCACTTTTGTTGAGAAAAAAACATTCTCTTCTGGGTGATCTATGTACATAGCAAAGATTAAATCAACCTTTGTTGCAGATTCCTACCTTTTGTTATTCTGAAGAAATCCATGTGTGTTTGTCTGTGTCTCTTGACTGAGTGAGTCTAATGGGAGTGATTTCATAATTATCAGCCAGCTGTGGCAGCTGCAGGGCACTAATGAGGAAAGCTGCTGGGCCTGCATCCTATTGGAAATATCTCACCAAAAACTTTTTTGTTGCAGGGGATGCCAGAAATCTGCCTTGTATCTTAGGCAGACTTCTGGGAAAATCAGTGAGCCAATCACACAAGCAGGAAATTATGTTTCTGGGGAGTGGTTAGTACGCATTCTCAGTACAGAACAACTCCATGTAGCCATATTGCTTTGCATTTATAGAAAATTACAGCGGCTACAGACTGAAAAGGAAAGGTAATTTTTAATAACATTCAATTACAATATGACTTGTATCGCGATTGTTATAATATTCCATATTATATCTATATTATTTTTTTTCTAGTTGCTATTTCCCCCCCCCCAACAAAAGTGGAGTTACCCTTTAGGATGGTCTCTGTCTTCCACCTCAAGCAGGAAATTGCCCTTCCATTTTTATGTCCTGCTCTAAAACAGCCCAAGGAAATACCTCCCAACTCTTTTGACATGATATGTGCTATGAGAGTTTATTTCTTAGCTAATGCCTCCATTTAAACAATTGGATTCCCTCTTTGCAGTCCCCTCCTTGCTTTTTAGCCCTTGTACACACGATCGGAGATTCCAACGGAATGTGTCCGATCGGAGCGTTTTGTCGGATATTCCGATTGTGTGTGGTCTGCATCGGACTGTTTCCGTCGGAATATCCGTCGGACCAACTTTTCCAACTTGCCGGAAATTTTTTCCGACAAAATGCTCCGATCGGACATACTCCGATCATGTGTAGAGAATTCCGATTGGACAAAGTGCCACGCATGCTCAGATCAAAGCTATTGGTTACTAGCCTGAACGTAGTCCCATCGTAACGAAATTACGTCATCACGTTCTGAAAGATCGGATTTTCCGACAACTTTGTCCGACCGTGTGTATGCAACAGTTTCGGACAAGATCCGTCAGACAAAATCCGATGGATTTGGTTGTCGGAATCTCCGACCGTGTGTACAAGGGCTTACTCCACTATTGTTTGGTGGACCAGACAAGTTATCATTCTTGCAGTACAGTACAGGACACCGGTTCCTCCCCTCTATTCTCATGATCTTCCTATTGCGTGCTTGAAATGATCAGTCTATAATTTTAATGGTAGGCTTATTTTAACAGTGAGAGACAGAATAACACCAAAAATAGCTAGAAAAACGCATTTCAAAAAAGTTATCAATTGATTTGCATTTTAATGAGTGAAATAAGGATTTGACACCTTTGCAAAACATGACATAGTCCCTGGTGGCAAAACCCTTGTTGGCAATCACAGAGGTTAGACATTTCCTGTAGTTGGTGACCACATTTGCACACATCTCAGGAGGGATTTTGTCCCACTCCTCTTTGCAGATCCTCTCCAAATCATAAAGGTTTTGAGCCTGACATTTGGTAACTCGAACCTTCAGCTCCCTCCACATATTTTCTATGGGCTTAAGGTCTAGAAACTGGCTAGGCCACTCCAGGACTTTAATATGTTTCTTCTTGAGCCACTCCTTTGTTGCCTTGGCCACGTGTTTTGGGTAACTGTCATGCTGGGATACCCATCCATGACCCATTTTCAATGCCCTGGCTGAGGAAAGGCGGTTCTCATCCATTGTGCCTTTGATGCGGTGAAGTTGTCCTGTCCCCTTAGCATAAAAACACCCCCAAAGCATAACGTTTCCACCTCCATGTTTGACAGTGGGGATGGTGTTCTTGGGGTCATAGGCAGCATTTCTCCTCCTCCGAACATGACAATTTGATGCCAAAGAGCTAAATTTTGGTCTCAAAACACAACGCTTTCACCCAGTTGTCCTCTGAATCTTTTAGATGTTCATTAGCAAACTTCGAACAGGCCTGCATATGTGCTTTCTTGAGCAGGGGGACCTTGCAGGTGCTGCAAAATTTCAGTCCTTCACTGCGTAGTGTGTTACCAATTGTTTTCTTGGTGACTATGGTCCCAGCTGCCTTCATATCATTGGCCAGATTCTCTCGTGTAGTTCTGGGTTAAGTACTCACCGTTCTCATGATCATTGAAACTTCACGAGGTGGGACCTTTCATGGAGCCCCAGACCGAGGGAAATTGACAGTTATTTTGTGTTTCTTTGTATCACCCTGGAGTTTAGGCAGGATTGCTTCTGAATTTACAGGTATACAGTAGCTCACAAAAGTGAGTAAACCCCTCATGTTTTTGTAAATATTTTATCATATCTTTTCATGTGACAACACTGAAGAAATTATACTTTGCTACACTATAAAGTCGTGAGTGTAAAGCTTGTATTACAGTGTAATTTTGCTGTCCCCTCAAAGTAACTCAACACACAGCCATTAATGTCTAAACCGCTGGCAACAAAAGTGAGTACACCCCTATTTGAAAATGTCCACATTGGGCCCAAAGTGTCAATATTTTGTGTGGCCACCATTATTTTCCAGCACTAATATGGTTAAGAAAAAAAACTGCACTAATAGCAAAATGGAAAAATAGAGAACAAGCTGCAACTTAAGATGTTATACTAGATAATTTTGTTGTATCAACACACCGTGTAGTCTGGTGGATACAGAGAGAGATCAAAACGTGCCACGTCCTACATTTAAAGTTTAAGGAAAAAAGGAATTTGGTGGGCTATGGACTTTCTAGGCACGAATTAGAACAATTGAATAGTTAAAAAAAATCTTTTTTATTTACAAAAACATTAAAACATCAAAACAATAGTCAATACATAAAAAACATTAGACATCCAATCAAATTACGCCTCAATTGTGTTACCACTTATATGTAATATAAGTACTCTGTGTTAGTGGAGCAACCACATATTCATCCAAAGGGTGAAATAATGGGTAATCCAAAAGTTGTGGAACATCAATGAGGGTTGAGTGGCGATGTTATGCTCGACATGTTTCACGTCTCTCAAAAAACGCTTCTTCTGGAGCTTATTATAACTGACTAGTAAAATGAAACACAAAATATAATTAAGTAATACCAAAATGTTCATCAGTACACATGTGCTACAACACATCAAAGGGTATATAGAAGAAATAAATTAAATTAGTTAGGAAACAGGCAGACACCAGTGTATAAAAGGACATTAAAGGAGGGAACACCATAGGGGCGTGTGTAACAAAAGACAAAAGAAATTATATAAGGGTTAAGAAAGAATATAAAATGTATCGTAATGGACCAAATGTTATCCAACAGTCACTTACTGAGTATATGGGAAATCGCTAAACGAATATCCAATAAACCCGGAAAATCAAATTGGAACAGATCCCCTAATGTTTGTATATACTATATATAGGAACCAAATCCACAGGGTTAGTATATTACATACTGGGAAGTCCCAGAAACAGTATTCTGAAATATAAGTAAAAACAATATATAGAAGGCCATTAGTTCCCACAAACAACACCAAAATGTATTATATAGGGACATAAATAGCCACATAAAATGCACCACACACTCACCACAAGGTTATGAATGCAGCCAAGTCTAATGAATCCATGGCGATAGAAGCACAAATAGTAAAGAAGCTGTATATAACCGCAGAGAGATCACCTAGGCAGGGGTTTCTAAAAACGGCCAGGCGTCGATATATAAAAGGTAGTCTGAAGTCTAGGATGGCAAACAAAAGAATGTATCAAGCCAAAAGATGCCATGATGTCCTCATAAAAGAAGATGGAACCAAGGCAAACAATTAAGTCCAAATACAATACCTAATCTGGGATCCCATATAACATAGCGTGTGAACCAAACGATATCTGATACAAAGTATCCTCCACAAGAGACGCCGGCGGGGCGTTTTTGTACACACATCCCGCCCATAGTCAACCAATCAGCGGCAACGCCGACATAATGTCATCCGGACCGGTCATATGTGTTTGCGCGAATGCGTCCGCAACAGTCACCCACGCCTGCGCAACACAAAGGAATGCATGAGCAGTGCGCAGGGAACAAGCGGGACAGGCACCAGCACATAGCCCTGACCGACGGGAGTGGAACGAAAACCATCTCCCGCTCAGACAGGCCCAGCGTCACAGGCTTGAGCAGTGCCTGTGACGCTGGGTGGCCGCACGATGTTCCCCATATGTCCATAGCCACCAGTATTGGCATGTCGCCCACTACTACATTATAGAACATATATACAAATATAATTAAAAAAAAACATAATATAATACATAGATTTTTAAATATCCCCCAAAAAAATAAAACTACAAGTATATTTACATACATATTGTGTGTTCTAATAGTGTAGATAAATATTCGTAAAAAACAGATTATGTATTATAGTAGTGTAAATATATATTAATAGAAAACATATTACATACGCTATAATTCAAATTAACATAAGGGAAAAAAAAAAATGATACCAGTGTGGACTAGACCTGACGCTGCAGTGTCTTCCAGGAGGTATGGCAGCATAGGAAGTGGTGGATGCATGCCTTTCCCACTACAGCGGACATCTGACCGGCTATCAGGCTAGTGGCTGCTCCAGCGCCCCCTCTTGCCTTCACCTCTCCCAGTATATTGCACTACCAAGCTCCCTGTGTCTGGGAAATTTTGTATTCTTAAAGCTGAACTTTTATTGATCTCAACCTCTCCCAAATCTCTAAATTCCTAATTTCTTTCTGCCGATATTCTGTTAGAGGGTAGGTAAATTCATTCACCATGGTCTTAGTGCCGGTTCACACAGGGCCGGCTTCAAAGTCGCCCAACTAAGTTCCCTTTAGTTGTATCTGTTTTATTTTGCTGTCTCAGCAGTTAAGATTTATTGGCCTCAGAGCTTCTACTACAGCCCATCCTTTTTTACAGCTTCAGGAAGACTGCATTAGGAATAAAGGGGTTAATTTGCTAAGCTAAAACCTCACGACAGCTGAGGTTGGTAGTAATACATGTCATTATATAAAATATCCTGGTGGTTATTACTATTATTATCGCTACTATAGCTACTTTTTTCTTTTTAACTCACTACTAAGAATAAGGTTCAGGTCTGGACCCACCTTGGGTTCAAAGCAGATATCATGGTTTCACAGTTTACAAAACTTCAAATTTATGGCAGAAAAATCTGCATCCAAACTTTTATAATGCACTTCATAACCTTTGTCTCTGGACAAATTGCTCTCTGAGAGCCAATAATCTGGAGAAAAAAAAATGGACCACTCAGCCTCTTGGTTAGGGAAAGCCTGTAGGCAGGTGTCTACAAGGGGGGCCATTGCTAGGTAGAGAGTCTTGGCTACCTGGGTGGGAAAGGGATAATACTGGTTCTGCCGATTTTACAAGCCTTTTTAATTCTGCACTCCACCCTGTTCAGCATATAAATTAGGAGGAAGGCTGGGCTTGAGGAGTGTACATGACCACATGGGAAAATAGAAAAAGGTCCAGTGCGAAGATGTAAACCAGAGCAACCCTTGATCACCATCACCCTAAGGGAACCTACCTGCTAAGGACATTAATGGACTTCTACCTGCAAGGGTATGCCTCGGCAGCTGAGAAATAGCTAGTTAGAGAATTGAATGTTCATGGACTGTAAAGCACACACTGGGTACAGGAGGAAGGCCACCAGTGGCGGCACGTCCATAGGGGGCGCCCTGGGGCCGCCGCCCCACCCCCCCAAGCTATTGACAAAAAAAAGGGTCACTTTAAGAGTGTCCGGGTGCCGGACACACGGCAATCTATGGGAAGCTTCCCAGCTTGCAATCAGCTGATTGCAAGCTGGGAAGCTGATTTGCCTGTGTTTAGGGCGTGTGCAGGGCACAAGCCGTGTGCCCGCACACACTCCCACTCGCCACCGATTTGCCCTGGCTCCTGTCTTGCCTTTTTTATTGGCCAGGACCGGAGGGTGATTGGGTGGTGCTTTTTCGGCACTGCCACGTGACTTCTAGTTTCCCGGCAGGCTCACTGACAGTGACTTGTGGAGTGCGGACCCCAGACACCTGACTGCAACTATCCGGGAGTCAAGGACTGAGACCCTTTGATGTGAGGCGGGGAGGATCACAGTGGCAGAGGATGGATGGACACAGAGCTGGCAGTGTACCAGAGAGCACCACGTGATTGCGGGGATTGGAGAGGATTGCTGTATTTACTCCCCCCTCCCTGCATGTCTCTCTCTCTCCTGACATCATGCTTCCCCCACCTCCTCTGCAGAGCAGCAAACCGAGTATGACTGCTCCACAGTGAGTACTGTGTTCTGCCGGGAGCCAGGCCCCCCTCCCCCCAGCTCTGATCTGGTGCTACTGAGTAGTGTGTGTGGCAGTGACTGGCAGCTGTGGGGTTTCTTCACCCCCCCCCGCATCTCCGACCTTAACATCCCAACCTCCTTGCCTCTCCACCCCCCGCCTCTCCACCCTAATCACCCCCAGTCCTGGCCTCTCCACCCTAAACACCCCCCTCCCTGCCTCTCTCTACCCTAAACAAATAACCTCTCTGTGTTTAATTATGGGGTTAGTATGAGGGAGGGGATCCTAACAATGGGGGGTAGTTTTGAGGAAAGGGCCCTGTATAATGACGAGGAGGGGGATAGTGGTGGGGGCAGATTGGTTTTGTTTAACCATGGGAGGCATGTACTCTGTCCCGTGATGCTGGGGCTGTATACTCTGCTCCGCCACCACTGAAGGCCACCATAAAGGGTTAACTCAGCAGGAGAGTTGGAGCAGCAGAGTAGCTGCTATTGGGTAACCATGAACTGGTAGGTATAAATAGCAACCAGACAGTGAGAAGCAGTACCTGGCTTGGGGAACAGGTTTTCTGGTAGTGAGGGGGACGCTATTCTGGCTCCCTTTCTAGCGGTCATTCCCAGCCGTAAGGTACGGGAGAGAGAATGAGTTAATTATGTACATGCATGAGGTCCACGTTAGTGCAGGGGGGACCACATTCTGTCAGTGGGAGTGAGGTGGTAGAGATATGCTGGAATGGTGGAGAGGCTATAGGTTCAGCGTTGTCCCTCCTACATGCAACATTTATTGAGCAAAGTTGTGTAGTGACATGGGACAGAAAGTTTTACAGAAGGACTCTGTACATTGCACTACGACACACAGTGTACGGCTCATCTCTAAGCTGGAGTTATCACATGATTATCACATGATGCAGCCCCAACTGGTCCCAGCCATTGGCGAGTACAAAAATGAGAGGAGAGGTGCCCCCCCTTGTGCAGAGCAAGGAGGCCCCACCCCCAAGCTGACAAATTTTTGTAGCGAGAGCTTAGGGATAGATACAGTCCTATACAATATTATACTGTGGATTGCAGTATGGTGGGCTACATACCCCTGTATAACTCCTGTGTTCACAGTCTCATGGACCTAAATGTCCCTCTTAGAACAATTTTGTGTATAAGCACCATGCCTTATAGTCTCTGAGCCACAGCCTTTTATTCTTTTGTGATTTCATTAAAGTCCTGTTCTTTAATTTAACTTTTTTTGCCAGATTTAAAATAGTGGGTGTGCAGTATACACTTGCTGCTGAACAGTTGTCAGAGCAGCACTTTGTACATGGCATACCACTGCATTGCTGTGTAGTTAACAGTGTGCATCCAAAGCACCATGTATTCACCCACCTATTATAGTTTCGGTAAAAACTATTTATAAAAGGCAGAGGTGCTACACATGGTGGTATTAGGGGGCGAGCAGGTCCTGTAGAACCTAATGGTGGTAGGGCTACACAAACTAGATGTAGGACACGTGTATCTTTTTTCCCTAAGTTTAAGAACAATACCGTCACAGCACACCCAGCAGCCAGGTGCAATAATGGGGGAGCGGGGCTCAAACTGGAAAGCAGAGAAATTGTCTCACATACGGTATGTCCAGTAGCAGAATCAAGTTATAGCTAAAAAATAAGTAACAATAGAATATTAAAGAAAAATTAACATTAGAATGTACATTTACGAATGCAAGAAGCCTGGCAAACAAAATAAAATAGCTAGAATTTCTGTTATTCAAGAAGCACTATGACTGCATGGGAATATCAGAAACCTGGTTGGACAGCTCACATGATTGGGCTGCTAATATCAAGGAGTACATTGTATTTTTGAGAGAGAATTGGTAGAACAGGTATGCATTTATGTGAAGAGCGTTCTGGAAGTAAATTTGAGAGATGATATAACTGAGAGTTGTGATGGTGCAGAGTCATTATAGCTGGAGCTCCATAAGAGTGCAATAAATGGTAAATGACATGTGGGAGTATGTTATAAGCCCAAAGAAAAGTCTGGGCTCCTTTTACAGACTGAAATAGGTGGGAAGCAGGGCAATGTTATTTTTAGGTTCAATTTTAATAAATTTTAAGATATTGATTTGGCAAATGGAACTGAAAATTTAACAAAGGCTTGTCATTTCTTATACATATTGCATAACAATTTTATGGAATAAATAGTGGAAGCCCCAACAAGGGAAAAAATGCTCTAATTTCAGACAACACAGAGCTCATTACAGATTTGCAAGTAAGTGACAGCTTGGGCAATAGTAATCCCATAAGTTACAAAAAAGATAGGCATGTTGGTATGACAAGAACTTTAAATAAAAAAAAAAAGCTAATTTCAATAAGCTGTGATCCCTACTGTACAAAACACTCAATGGGACCAAATATTTGCAACAAAGCACACACAAGATAAGTGGGAGTGTTTCAAAGATGAAATAAACATAAAAGAACAAATATAAAACCTGTGGCAAAATTCTAGTGTAAAAAACAAACAAATAAATGAAACAAAAAACAGGCCTTTAAAAAGTACAAAGTACAAAGTATACCCTCAGCATTCCAGATTTACAAGGAATGCAACAAGAAATGCAAGGGAGCAATTAGGGCAGATGAAATAGAACATGAGAAACACATTGCTACAGCAAGAAGAACAAATCCAAATATTTAGTTTTTAATATAGCTGGTCACAAATGACAGTGAAAATGTACATACATTAAATTATTTTTTTCTCTTCAGTTTTTACAGATGGAAAAGCCAGGTTAAATATTACTGTTGTTTCAGTGAAGATACCACTGGCTGAAAACCAAGCACAAAAGAAACTTACTTTAGACAAATCATCAGGTCCTAATGGCTTACACCTGTGGGCCCTTAGGGAACTTAGCTCGGTATAGCCAAACCTCTATTTCCATTTTTTTGAAAGACACCTTACTGACTGGAATGGTACCAGTTGATTGATGTAGAACAAATGTGGTACCAATTTACAAAAAGGATTGAGATGTATACCATTAAACTACAGGCCAGTCAGCTTAACATCAATAGTATGTAAGGTATTTGAGGGAATGGGAAGAAACACTATTTAAATATGTTCCTGCCATAAAGGTATCATGAGTGACAACCAACATGGATTTATCAAAAATAGTAAAAAAAATATATAATAAGAACAATACTCAATATATGTGTGAAATCAATATATAAATAAAATAATCAATGTAATTAGTCTACCAATAGGCTAAATGTGATTGCTGCCAACACCACTTAGAGTGTATCCACATGCGACTCTTAATATAAGAACCAAAACAAAATATATAGTGTAACGCAACCAAAAACAATTAAATCAAGTCCAAATAACAAAACTCCACCGTTGTGCAACTTTCAGTGACAGTTCATAGATTTACAGTGACTTCAATGGCCACCACCTCTAGCTGGAATGCCTGCTCACTTCAAAAAGTTGACCCCACTACAGAGTGACACACGCCTGTGATTTTTATCCCTCAGGATGCCTCAGGAAAAAAAGTCTTCCTCCTGGTGTTCCTGGACAAGACAGATCTCCTCCCGGGTTTTCACTATGTAGACCCCACTACAGAGTCACACACGCTTGGTGTAATATCTTTCAGGATTTGTCAGGAACACGATTCCTCATCACAGTGCACCTACACAGCTCAGACCTCCTCCTGAGATCTCATTCAGTCATGTGTGGCCATATAAAACAAACGCAAACCATAGTGCTCCCTGCTAATAACATTTATTAAAACTAACTCAGGGATAAAATACTCACATACAAATGTGAAAAACATGCTTGTCATCAAATATGATGTGAACAGAGTAAACATCTAGATTAGAGGCACCTCACACCTGTATGCGTTACGCTCTCTGATGAGCCTCTTCAGCGTTTTTTTTTTTTATTGTTTTTGGTTCCGCTACACTATTTTTTGTTTTGATGTCTTTATCAAAGACTGTTCTTGTCAGACCAACTTGTTATCATTCCATGAGGAATTAAAGGGGTTGTAAACTCTTGTTTTGTTTTATTGTTTTTAAAACAAACAAACATATCATACTTACCTCCACTGTGCAGTTAGTTTTGCAGAGTGGCCCCGATCATTGTCTTCTGGGGTCCCCCAAAGGTGCTCGTGCCTCCTCCCAGCATCATTAAACCCCATAGGAGAAGCACTCTCCCAGAGGGTTACTGTGCGGGTGCACTCCCGGGTCCAGCATTAGCGTCCATAGACACAGAATGAAGGACTCGGCCCTGCCCTCTGGCGCCTGCGTCATTGGATTTGATTGACAGCAGTGGGAGCCAATGACTACGCTGTTTTTGATCTATCCAATCAAGAGCCGAGAACCCCCAGTCAGAGAGGTAGAGCTCATCTCCTGCGGGGGAATGAACAGGCTCAGTGATAGAAGTCAGAAGACAGAAGTTTTTCACCTTAATGCATAGGATGCATTAAGGGGAAAAAACACGAGGTTTACAACCCCTTTAAGTGAGAAATTGGATGGTGGAAGACTATGGAACCGTAAACAGGATGGCCTGAACATAATGTAATATAATGATATAATAATAATGATGAAAACACCACACCAAAAATATATTTAACATTTTATTATTATTATTTTTTATAATTTTTTTTTTTGTACAATTTCTTTTGGCCGCGGCTTATTTCCATTGCTTTTATTTAAAAAAAACACAATGTGAATAAATTAATTCACCAATTCACCAATATTAACATTTATATACACATTTAAACCCAGCTCAGCCACTCAGGCTAAAATATCTTCGTATTTAAAATTAATTTTATTTAAGGGGGGTTTGGAGCTCCGCCGTATGGTCCTCCCTCTGATGACTGGCACCGGATCTATTGAGGAGGGCCCTTATATATTGACCCCCAGACATTCTGGAACCTTCCATGAGGTCATCTGACCCATTTTGACCTATCATAAAACAGAGGGCCTATACTAGAATTTTTCAGTTCTAACTGCCCGACTTCTAATAGACCCCTGTTGCCTTCAAATTCAGTGAGGGGGCACGATCCCATAGGAAAAGGGGGGCCTTGAAACAGGCTTACCCTCCTTTTCCTTGTATTGAATGTAATTTATTTAGATGTTGCTAAAACAAATGACACTGCACCTCATAAATATTTAACCTATAAAATGTCTGTTAAAATTAATGAAATTGTACGAACATGGATAGGAAAGTGGTTTCATGGATGCTCCAACCACTTATTCTCTGAATAGTCTAAAATTGTGAGTGATCTGCTCCAGGGTTCTGTCTTGGGACAAATGTTGTACAACTTTTTTATTATTGATATAGAGGATTTAAAATAAAAGCATCAATTTGGTGCTACCAAATTGTCCAAGGAAATTAATTCAGCACATGATGTTATAGGAAGACCTTCACAAAACAGGGGGTTGGGCAGCTACATGACAGAAGAGGTTTGATATTAATGTAACAAAGTCCCAGGCCCCTTTAGGCCTAATGGTGTCCAGTAGGGATGAGCCGAACACCCCCCGGTTCGGTCCGCACCAGAACTTTCGAACGGACCCCAAAATCAAACGAACTTTAGAACCCCATTGACGTCTATGGGACTCGAACTTTCGAAATTAAAAGGCTAATACGGCTAATATGCAAGATACTGTCCTAAAAAGGGTTTGGGGACCTGGCTCTTGCCCCAGGGACATGGGTCAATGCCTAAAATGTTTTTTAAAATGGCCGTTTTGGCGGGAGCACTGATTTTAATTAAGATTAAAGTGAAAAAAAAAAGTGAAATATTCCTTTAAATATGGTGCCTGAGGGGTGTCTGTAGTATGCCTGTGAAGTGCCACGTGTTTCCCGTGTTTAGAACAGTCCCTGCACAAAATTACATTAAACAGAAATAACATCATTGAAAACTACTTGCGGTTTTAATGTTATATCTGGTTCCTGCAATATGGTTGAAAACCATTGAGAAAAATGGCATGGGTAGCCCTCCCTGCCCATTACCAGCCCCTTTGGGTCTTGTACGCATATCAAGGGGAACCCTGTACCCATATTAAAAAAAGGAAATGCGTGTGGCCCCCAGGCCCTATATACTCAGAACAGCAGTATACAGGCGGTGCAAACAAGACAGGGACTGTGTAGGTTTGTTGTGTTAAGTTGAATCTGTTTGTAATTTTCAACTGGTACATTTTTAAAGTGTAGCTCCAGTCAAAAAAACTATTTTTAAGCTTTTTGGAAAACATAGGGAAGGGTTATCACCCCTGTATAATTTGTTTTGTCGTCCATCTTTTTTCATCTCACTTGCTGTTGTCTCCTTCCGTTTGCAAGTAGGAGATGTTTGTAAGTTGGATGTTTGAAAGTAGGGGCCTGCCCTATATGCTCTGCAGAAATGGCGGAACGAGGTGTTGGTTTTGCCACAACATTGTAAGCCCTCAAAGTGACTCTTGCTGGGCGCTGGAGCGCCCTGCTGTGAACGATTATATCAAGAATTGTAATTACATGCCATTGTTGAACAGTGGTAGAAAAATTGACCTCTGGTGGTTGTGGTGCTGGTGCCACAACACTATAAGTCCTCACAGTTACTCTGGGTGGGCACAGGAACGGGCCCTCCTGTGAAATATTATATCAAGAATTGTAATTACATGTCCCTGTTAAACAGGGGCAGAAAATTGGGCCTTAGGCACTGGTGCTGGTGCCACCACACTGCAACCTCTCCCATATACTCTAGTTTTATTGCAGGAATTAGCCCTGCTGCAAAGCATTGCATCAAAAATTGTACTTAAACGCCCCTGTTAAACAGGGGCAGAAAAATTGGGCTAATGGCATCACCCAGAACCAGAAATGTTCTTCCAACATATCAGCGGAGGAGGAAGAGGATAGACAATCAACATAACAGGGTAGTCACTCAGCATTAGCATAGGCAGTCTTGAAGGGATGTGATATTTCAAAAAAAATTATTCGGTTAAATCAGCTTCAGGTGCTTGGTAGCTGTGGGTGATCCAAGACTGATTCATCTTGATGAAGGTCAGTCGATCAACTGATTCGGTGGACAGGCGCACCCTGTGATCAGTAACAAAGCCACCAGCAGCACTGAAGGTGCGTTCTGAAAGAATGCTGGATGCAGGACAGGCCAGTAGCTCAATTGCATACTGTGCAAGCTCTGGCCAGTGATCCATCCTCAAGACCCAGTAAGCCAGAGGATTTTTGGTGGGAAAGGTGTCCAAGTCTGACCTTGCCCCTAGGTATTCATGCACCATGTAAATCAGATGCTGGCGATGGTTGCTGGAACCGATCATACTTGGGGCTGCGGACTAAAAAATTGTCTGAAAGCATCAGTCAGATGGCCACCTTCTCCACCTTCTCCACCTTCTCCACCGCTCCTTCTGACCGATGCCTCAGCAACACGTTGTCCAGGACCAGGAGTTTGTAACCTCCCAGTCTCTGGGAACGCGTTGCACAGACCTTTCTGCAAGGCCTCCCGGAGATGTCTCATCCTCTGCTCCCTCTGCGATGGCAAGATAAGGTCGGCAACCTTACCCTTGCACCGTGGATCAAGGAGAGTGGCCAGCCAGTAATGGTCCCTCTCCTTGATCCGAAGAATACGAGGATCCTTCTGCAGGCTTTGCAGGATCAGGGAGGCCATGCAGCGTAGGTTAGCTGAGGCATTCGGTCCGGAGTCCTCTGGGTCACTAAGGGCAACATGATCCACAGCTACCTCCTCCCAGCCACATACAAGTCCACGTGTTTCTTGGGACTGTAAATCATCCCTACAAGACTGCTGCTGCTAAATGCTGAGTGCCAGCCTCCACCTCCATGCTGACACAATCATCCTCCTCCTCCTCATCCTCTTCCTGTGTGATGGGTGGCACAGCAGGAACACTGTCTGGATAAAGGGGGCCTTGAGAGGCAAGGAAGTCCTCCTCTTCCTGCCTCTGTTCTGCCTCAAGTGCCCTGTCCATTATTCCACGCAGCGTATGCTCCAAGAGGTGGACAAGAGGTACAGTGTCACTGATGCATGCACTGTCACTGCTCACCATCCTTGTGGCCTCCTCAAACGGTGACAGGACAGTGCATGCATCCCTGATCAAAAAACCAAGCTCCCCTGACCCTGTCCTGGTGCCGTAGTCGCACAGGTACTCATTGATGGCCCTCTGCTGCGTGTGCAGCCGCTGCAGCATGGCCAAAGTTGAGTTCCACCTGGTGGGCATGTCACATATAAGGCGGTTTTTGGGCAGGTTCAACTCCTTTTGGAGCTCAGCCAGCCGAGCACAGGCATTAAATGATTGGCGGAAATGCACACAGACTTTCCTGGCCTGCTTCAGTACATCCTGTAAGCCGGGGTACCTGCCCAAGAACCGCTGCACCACCAGGTTAAGGACGTGAGCTACACAGGGCACATGGGTCAGTTGTCCCTGTCAGAGGGCGGAGAGGAGGTTGGTGCCATTGTCACAAACCACCATTCCTGGCTTAAGCTAGCGTGGCGTCAACCACCTCTCGGCCTGCCCCTGCAGAGCTGACAAAACATCCGCCCCAGTGTGGCTCCTGTCCCCCAAACAAACCAGCGCAAGCACGGCATGGCATCGTTTTGCCTGCGTACTTGCGTAGCCCCTGGAACGCCTACGGAGCATGGCTGGTTCTGAGGACAGAGCACTGGAAGAGGCCATGGAGGAGGAAGAAGAAGAGGAGGGGGTGGAGGAGAGAGGTGTGTCACGACCAATAGTAGCGTTTTGGAGGCGTGGTGGCGGAACAACCTCCAACACTACTGCACCTTGTCCTGCATCCTTCCCAGCTGCCAGGAGAATGACCCAATGGGCCGTGAAAGACAGGTAACGTCCCTGTCCATGCCTGCTGGACCATGAGTCAGCGGTAATATGCACCTTACCGCTGACCGCCCTGTCCAGCGAGGCAAGGACATTGCCTTCCACATGCCGGTAGAGAGCCGGAATCGCCTTCCGTGAGAAAAAGTGGCGTTTGGGGACCTGCCACTGAGGAACTGCACATTGTACAAACTCACGGAAGGGGGCCGAGTCTACCAACTGAAAAGGCAGCAGTTGAAGAGCTAGCAATTTAGCCAAGCTAGCATTCAACCGCTGGGCATGTGGATGGCTGGGAGTGAACTTCTTTCGCCGGTCCAGCAGCTGGGGCAGGGACATTTGCCTGCTATAATCGGACGTGGGTGTACCGCTAGCAGAGTTCCCGGAAGCACTTAGCTGTGACACACCTAATTCTACACCTTCATTCCTCTCAGAGCAGGTTTCAGAGAGGACTGAAGGTCTAGTGGGGTTGGAGATGCCAGCTGATGAGGAGCAAGGAGAGGTCCGCTTTGTTCTTTGGTGTGGGTCTTTGAGGTACGCTTGCCAACGAGCTGCATGGCAGGTCAACATATGTCTGGTCAAGCATGTGGTGCCCAAGCGGCTGATGTTTTGGCCACGCGAGATACGCTTGAGACATATGTTGCAAATAGCAGCGGTGCGATCTGATGCACTCGTCTCAAAAAAGGCCCACACCAAAGAACTTTTAGAATAACGCGCAGAGGCAGCGCCCTGCACAGGCGGAGCTCTGCGGTGTGATTCAGTCGGTGTGCTGCCCCTAAGCTGGCCCCCGGAGGGCATCCTGCCTCGTTGGACATGTGCCTCCTCCTCCTCCTCCTCCTCTCTCCTACCAGGCACCCACGTGGAGTCAGTGCCCTCATCATCGCCTCCCTCTTCATCGCTGTAGCAAACCTGGCAGTATGCTGCAGCTTGTGGAACATGACTGCCAGATTGCTGTCCTTCTTGAGCATCCCCTCTCTCTGCGCTCACGCTACTGCCTTCCTCTAGCTGAGTGTCATCATCAGAGCCCACAAAACACTGGGCATCCTCCTGGAGCATGTACCCAACACTGTGCTCAAAGAGTTCAGGAGACTCCTCAGGAAGACGTGGTGGGTCTAGGGAAGGAGTCACTGATGATGACATTGAGAGGAGGGAAGACGATGCGTTGGCAGCTGCTTTGCTAGTACCCTGAGACTGGGTGAGAGAGGATGAGGAGGATGAAGAGGGCTTTGTCATCCACTCTACCAAGTCGTTGGCATGTTGCGGTTCAACATGTCCAGCTGCCGAAAAGAAGGACAAGCGTGTCCCATGGCCACGTGCTGATGACAATGCACCGTGTCCACGACCAGCACTGTTGTCTCTAGACAGAGCCTGCTTGCCCTCTTTTATCGGCTTGCGCCTTTCTGCCTCTCCTTGCTGGCCTTCCAGACATGGTAATGGCCTGAAGGGAGTTGGGTAAAACAGCAGTGTAATGGAGTCACACAACACCCACTAAGCCCTGCAGATGGCTCTATTAGAGAACAGCAATAAACGGTAGATACAGGTGTATATTGTGCTGGAGTCACACAACACCCACTAACTCCTGCAGATGCCTTTATTATAGAACACCAGAGATAAAGGGGTATACTGTAATTGAGTCACACAACACCCACTAAGCCCTGCAGATGGCTCTATTAGAGAACAGCAATAAAGGGTAGATACAGGTGTATATTGTGTTGGAGGCACAAAAAACCCACTAACTCCTGCAGATGCCTTTTTTTATAGAACACCAGAGATAAAGGGGTATATACAGATGTATACTGTGCTGTGCTGGAGGCACACACAACTTCCAATAACTCCTGCAGATGGCAAGTGGGCTCAAATAGAGAAGAGCTATGTAGGTGGATATAGCGGTGTGTACTGGGTACAGAGCACGCAGACAGCACGCACAAGCTCCTAACACTACTGACTGCAAGCTCTATTATAAAAGATAGATCACTAGCTATATAGGTGAGGTGAATATAGCGGTGTATACTGCGGTCAGGGCACACAGACAACAACCACTACACAACAGCAAGATCAAAAATCGGCCGAAAACAATCGGTGTGTACTGTGTTGAAGGTACACAGAACACCCACTAACTGCTTCAGACGCCAACACACTACACTAGGCCGCCGCGCTGGCGGCCTTATATAGTGTGGGGCGTGTACTACACAGCCTGAGCTATGATTGGCCACAGGCATCGGAATTCGCCGAACGGGCGAGCAGCCGATGTTCGAGTCGAACGTATGTTCGACTCGAACACGAAGCTCATCCCTAGTGTCCAGTGTCAGGGACAGCTGACATGCTTCTGTGTAGAGTGGGTTACAAGGCATGGTGGGTGTAATGCAAAATGAAACGTTTGGCTTCAGACACTTTTTGAATGCAAAGAGATTTATTGTCTCTTAAACAGAACCAGGACACCCTTAGGTAGATGCAATGTTAATTGGCAGACTCCAAAACTTCTATAGGCGGACAGCTATACAGGTGACAGGTGAAGGCCTCCAGCCGGACACTACTTCTGTATAGGTAGGACGCTGTCTCCAGTGGCAACAATCTTGTAGAAGTTACTAACTGTAATTGTATCCAACTATTTGTAACACAAACAGTTCTCAGATTACCCCACACTCTCTCACTTTGGATCTTCACTCAACGAGCTCCCAGGCTCTCTCACATGACTTCAGAACCAATAGCTACTGGGTCCCTTGAGCTCTTCCACTGTTAGCACTCAGTATCTTCCTTAAGCGTCACCCCCGCTTCCCTGCTGGGTCCCAAGCTTGGCACTCACAGATACTCCTCAAGCATAACCCCTGTGGACACGTTAGGTCCCTGGCTTGGAACTTGCCAATGCTCCACAAGTCTGCTCTGATACTAGCCTCAGCTTACTCACGACGGTCTCCGGTAGCAAGGTGGATGGTCCTCAAGTTGTGACAGCTTCCCTTTTACCTCCGACCACAACTGTGGTACAAGCCTGCAGCCCAACCCTCTGCTGCTCTCCTGCTTCTGGATAGGCCCTCAGACAGCCTAGCAGCCAGATGTCCATGGGATAGGCCTAAGCCTTACGGCCTAGCAGTCCGGGGTGAAATAACACACGTCCACCCAGACAGCCATCCAGATGGCACAGAACCTGGATCACCGGACTCCACCCAAATAAATAGGCTCTCCCAGCAGGCCAAGAGACCCAAGAAAATCCCTGCCTATTGGCTGGGACATTCATTCATAATCTGTTCTTGCTATGCCCTTGTCTTATCCAATGTCACCAGATATCCGGCCACCCAGTGACAGAAGAGAGAAGTGCAGCAATTCCAGAATTAGGGGGAAAACGATTGATCTCCTAAGAATTGGCTATGGCAACTATCACCTGGCAACTAAATTTAATAGCAACCCTGCCTAAACATCAGGGTGCTACATTAAGAAATGTATAGTTATCCACATGGGTGCCCAAAATACACATGTAAATTGAATATTAGGAGGGGCTTCCCTTTTAAAGCATCTGGGGGTGATTGTAGACTACAGATTTCGCAATAGAATGCAACGCCAAGCCACAGCTATCAAAGCTAGAAAAATACTCCCATGCATTCAAAAGGGCATACATTCAAGAAGTAAATCAATAATTCTACCCCTTTACAAATCACTGGTTTGGCCTCATCTTGAATAGACAGTTCAGTTTTGGCCACCAATCCTCGGGAAAGAACTTCCACTTTTAGGTATCCTGACCCCCTGACATGCCACATTTGGCTTATTTTTTTTTGGGGGGGGGGGGGGAGTGGGAACCTAGTTTTGACAGGTACCCAGCTCCCACTTCCATCCGTGCTGCCTAGGCGACGCCTCCTCTTCCCCTTCCTTCCTACAGTATTCTGGGACACGTCACAGGTCTCAGAAGATTGCCTGGCCATTCAGGAAGCGCAGTGTGACTCACGCATGCACAGTGTGTGCGCCCAGCTGTGAAGCTGCAAGCTGTCACAACCGGGTGCCCACACTTGCAATGCTGGTGCCGTGGACAGGTGGGGGAGAGATTGGAGGCTTTGGATGGCCGCATCGCTGGACCATGGGACAGGGGAGTGCATGTTTATTAGAAGTCAGCAGCTATGCTTTAAGAGGGGATATAATTACAATGTCAAAATATATCGAAGCTGACTGCCGTAACTGTAATAAACTGTTTACTCTAAGCTCTCTGATGAGGACTGGTGGCCACTATTTGAGGTTAGAAGAAAGGAGGTTTAACCTTATATTGCAAAATGGGTTATTTGCTGTTAGAGCAATAAAATGTAGTTATCACCTCCAGGAAGTGGTATTAGCTGAGAGTGGCAAAAGTTTAAAAAAAAAAATTTAGATTTCTTTCTGAGGAAGCAAAATATATAGAACTATGGGAATTATTAGAAAATAAAAATCACATGAATATGGGTTGAATTGGATGAACCTGTGTATTTTTTTAATTTTTCAAACTATGTAGGATATTTGACCGGTTGACAAATCCTTCCACATGTACAGCCTGTAAGGCGCAGAGCAGCCAGTTGTCTGCCAGTGTTATTAATGCACCTTCTTCCTCCGCTTCACCCACCGATGAAGCCATGGCCCCTTAAACTGAGGAGATAGAAGGCAGTGAGTAGCAGCAGGCAGAGAAGATGCAGCAGCCGTAGTTCAGTGTAAAGTAGGAGGTGGAGGATAAGTTGGCGTCAAGGAGGGGAGAGGAAGAAAGCTCAGAGGGAGAGGCTGAAGGGAGAAATTTGTTGAGTGGCAGGGCACCTGGCAGAAAAAAGCAGGCAGCAGCCATCCAAATCTTTCTGGTGGTACTTTCCCAAAGGAGGTCACTGTTACCACTAAGGCCAGTCCAGTTTCTCTGCAGTGTGGTCCTTTACAGTGTCTGCTGCCAAAAATAGGTGGTCTGCAACCATGGAAAGCCCAAATCCTGCTTAGGTACTACTGTAATGCACAATTACATGACTCAGCAACACAGAGAATAATAGGAGCAGCACTTGACCAGAAGTGTAGCACCCACTAGCTAGAGTGCTAAGTGTACATAGTTTAGTTGTTAGTGTAGGTAAATTGGCTTGGCTGAGAGCCAGGCTTGGGCTGAATCTAGGTTAGGGTTTAGTGACTCAGGAAGGCTGAATGACTCATCTGGCAGCTCTTCTGGTGCCTCTTCCTGTTTTCTGGAACCTTGGAGAAGATTCTGGATGTAGTGGGAGGAGGCTAGGAGGGGTTTTCATGCATATTTATGAGGACCCTGGCCAATCCCTAGCAAAAAGGGGCTGGAAGGGGGCAGTTTAGCCCATAAATAGGTATGACTCATGCCAGAATGGGCAATCGGGTGGAAGATGGAGTGCTAAGGGAGGCTATCGTGGCCCTTGCAGGGCGCCCCCTAGTCTTTTAGGGGGTAGGTGACCTGGGGCTCTGGTGCTGGAAGATTCCCCCTACAACACATGAAGGAAACCCATCCTGGAGGCATGTGAGCAAGTTAGAGGACAGCGGGAGCAGGTAAGCATGTTCAGAAGATCTCCTGAGAGTCAGCCAGTTGGGCTGATGAGTGTCGGTCTGGAGGACTGGGGAGAGAGTGTCAGTCTGGAGAACTGAAGGGGAGAAGTTAGCCAGGAGGGCTAGTGAAAGGGGCAGCTGTGGCAAGGTGGGCTGACAGGGCCTGAAGAGGTGGCACTGGGAGCAGTGACCACAGAGAGGAAGTGCTGGGAAAATGTGAGCTGCTTTCAAGTATAGGGGCTGCGTGTCCTTGCCTGTAATGGGCATTTACTATAAAAAAATATTACAGGAAACCCCGCCTTTACCCCAGGGCTGGCTAAGGGATTTCTCTCTCGGGAATGGCCACACGAAGAGATGCAAACCAGGCACTTCTTCTCGAGAGGTAGACTCCTTAGCCAAAGAGAATTGGCAGCTCATTCGCCAACTAAGTCTTTCCCCCTATGGCCTTATCTACAACTCAAACATTACTTAACCAGCTCAGGAGCCAAGGGAAAATTCACAAAAAACCCTACGACGTTCGAAACGATGTGTATGGAGCAATCCCCCCAGAGACACGTTATTTCGGTGCTTTATGCTTCCATGTTCCATGAAGCACAGAGCATCCTAGGAACTGAGCATGACTTTTGGGAGAAGCAATTAAATACCGAAATCTCACACACAAACTGGGAACGAATCCACTTATATATCCATAAAGGCTCGCTGAATGTCCACACTAAAGAGAATGGGTACAAAATTAAGACACGGTGGTACAAAACGCCAGAGATTCTCCATAAATTCATACCCTCGGTTACTGACCGATGTTGGAGATGTGGCCAAGATCAAGGCACTTTCTTACACATATGGTGGAGCTGCCCTCAGATTCAATCATATTGGCAAAAAGTTCATGAAGTAACGTCTTCAGTATCATTGCTCCCCTTGGAATTTACTCCAGCACAATATCTCCTTCATCATTCAAAAATAACCAAAAAGAAATATTTCAAATCAAGTGCAATGCATATGATTAATGCGGCCAGGCTTTGCCTGCCTGTACATTGGAGGTCCACGACGGTCCCAACTTTGACTGAATGGACTTCGCGCATTGACCATATTGCAGGGATAGAGGAGCTGATATTTTCCTCTCAGGATAAAATCACCAGATACACGGCAATTTGGGAAAATTGGCACAAATTCCGTAAATCACAGGAATTCCAACAGCTACTGGCTCGTAACGGGCGATGATAGCAGACACTAAAACCTAATAGCTTCACTAACTACACACTGAACTGTCACTAGCAAGGTGACGTGAGCTTAGTACATGGTAGACGGAGAGGGCGGGGGGCTGAGTCCCTTCAACCCTCCCCCAAACGTACCTGATCTTTCCTGTCCCACCTTTCCTGTCCCCCTTTCCCAATTTAACTTACCGAACTCCCCACCCCCTAATCATCTACGTTGGGCACTGACCAAGGGAGAGGTGCGGATCGTGGGGCCTAATGTGAGATGGACCTGCGGTCGACATCCCCCCAAACAAGAAATGTACAATTGAAGGTGGGGTTTTTCTAAGAGCCCATACTACTGTCTTTTACCTCACCATGCTTACCCTACATATTATAGATTTTCCTTGTAGGAATAAGGGGCATACACATAAGGCCAAACGTAGTTCTGTTAAAATGACTTGTACATGTTGCTTGTACTCAGACCGAAGATGATGTGCCATATTCTTTTCTGTAATGATAACACTATATGCTTGTCTGTTGCATTATTGTAAGGTATTATACATGTCTTGTTTACCATTATCCTTAATAAAAGAAAATTTTCATGGAAAAAAAAAAGTATTACAGGGTGACATACGGTAGCTGGGTTCTTCAATCAAGAGTGTGCTGGAGGAAGAAGAGGAGCTGTATATAGGACTGTATATAGGAGATGTTGTCCCTGAAGTTTGAAGTCAAGTGGGCATCCCATAATTTCCAATTCCTATCCAAGTTCATATCCCTCAATAAAACTAAAAAACAAAACAAAAAACAAAGTCATGGACTGTTCTCGGACTCTGAAGTGACTATAGAAATTTGGGGGCCTAGCTGTGCAGGGTGGGGGATGCCAGTTACCTGCAGCTCCCTAGGAGGTGTGCTACAGAAGCATGACCAACATTTTAATATCAGCTTAGCAGAGCTGCTGGTGCTACCACTGCTACTGTGCGAAACAGTGAAAACAGCCCCCTTCTGCCAGTTTATGGCCTGCACTGACCCAGGGTGGCAGGTACCCAGCCATCATTATATTTTCCTGAAGGCCTTTCCTGTCTACCTTCACATAAAGGAAATGTATCACTGAACTACCTTGTTGGTGGCAGGCTACACACTGGGTAAACCTTATGGATGGATGTAGTACAGACCATACCACTCAACTTTGTGTTGCCACCCCGTTGCTTGATAGGAGCTTCTGGTGGTTCTATAAACTCTGCCCCCTCCTCATTTTTTTTCACCTTCCAAGTCTGCCTCAGCATCAAGACCAGCAGACTCCTCAAGTGCCTCAGAACCTATAAAACCTATTTTCCCATGGAAAAAGAGTCACACCGGAGCTACTATCATATCTCCAGGCCCATGCTGAAAAGTGGCTTACCCAATGACAACTGAAAACCAGGAAAGTTGTGTATAATAATGGCACAAAACCTGCTGTCTGCTTTTCGCCTGAGGAACATCACATGGGCCATGCCCCATCCATGCTTTACCATGCAAGAAGGGATTTGCACACTTTTAGGGCTTGTACTCGGCGATGGCACATCGGGCAGAATTGCAGCACCAACACCAGTTGCTTCCCAACTGTGACATAATGAAAGGTGAGGTGGTTGAGGGAAGGTAAGTTTCGCCTTCATGCTTTCATATGTGGAAAACTAAAATGGAATTCAGTCTGTTTTTTACCGGGACCAACTTGACGGTGCCAAGCTGGGTTTTACGTCTCACTTTTGATCAGCAGCAGGTGGGAGAAAGTAGGGAGGGCTGAAGCAAGAAGGTGCTCTGGCCTGGCCTGGCCTATTCATGTATGATTGATGCTTTTTTGTGGAGCATTTTCTGTTTTCATGTGCGCTTTGCTGCACGACTTAATGTGATTTCCTTTTTTATTTTTGGCCACTGGCAAACTATGTGTTTATGTTGCTAGGAGGAGGTGTCTGTTGTCTTGCAGAAAAATGCAACAAAAACACATGTAAATGCATTTTTTATGCAACTTCATTGAAGTCTATAAAGCTAAAAACACACTGTGCTGCTTTTAAAAAAAGTCCCTGCATCTTTCCAAAAAAATGCATTAGAGGAAACTACATAGATGTGAATGGGACCCATAGGAAATAACGTAAATAAATTGTAGTGTGTTTCTGCAGACCAAAAAATGCACTAAAAAATGCATAGATGTGAGAACCTAGCCTAAGGGGGAAAGAAAATTTGTAGGAAGTAAGAAGTGGCCTGATAATCTATGCACTGGAGGCACAGTAGCCAGAGGGAGGAGAGGATTTGATGCTATCCTGCGGTCCCCAGGAATCTCTGTCCACAGTTTTTATCCCTGGGACACAAGACTTTTTGTCTCCTAGCTCACTGACTGACTATTCAATACACATTACCATAAACATCAACACAGGGTTAATTAACACAAATAACAATGTGTGGAATACTCTTACAAGCCAGACTAAACTCATTTACACAACAGACAGGTGGCTGGAGTTCATGACATTAGCATCTAACAGTTTGTGTCTCAACAGTGTGATTCAGTCTATTGCCAACATGGCATATACATATCCAGAGTCTGTGTCTTGGGGGGGGGGGGGACATGGACCTGAATCCAAGTAACACCACCTTAGGGGTCCCCAGGCATACAGCTCACCAAGAGCACCGTTTCCTCAAATGCCAGGGCCCATAATCGCATGGCAAGAAGCTTGCATTCAGTCCCCTCCAAAAGCCCCTGTCCCTGCTAGGTCTGTCACAGGAAGTTTGGGTTGCTCCAAGGGAAGAAGAGTAAGGAAGATAGGCTTTTTACCCTTTCCAAAACCCAGACATTATACAAGGGTGGAGTAAACAGCTGGAAAGGAACAATGTCCTTATTGATGATGAGGACTCTGTAATGCTGGGCATTTGTGGTAAATTTATGCTTGAATGTCTACATAAGGTGCCATGTATTCAGATCATGAAGGAGAGGGAACATTATTAGATGTGCATACATATTGGATTAACCTCCACGCCATAACAGAGTAAGTCCAAAATTTGCCACTTTAAAAAAAGTGCTTTAAGAGTGCCCTTTTGACACACTTTTTGATGGGGGCCAGGATCCCTCTGCAGCTGACATTCTCTCAAGGATTGGCAAGAAAAGCAGCCTCAGCAAAGATTTGCATATGTTCTGCCCCAACGGGGCATAGAATTTATACAGATTGTTTTCCTAACCATTTTCTATGGATGTTTTATATTTAATTCACATGCTGACCTTTTGCGGTAATGCACTTGTTTCTTATGTTCTTTTCCCCTTATGTTATGACACACTTCCTTTGTATGCAATGCTCCACCCTTCTTCCTGAGTTTGTACTTCCTGTGTCATGGATGCAGCTACAAGCCACAAGTAGTAGGAGACATGTATTCTGCATTGTAAGCTACAGACAATATCATCTTTTAACCGCATAACTACTACAACCTATTTTTCTGTTTGTATCCTGTCATCAGTTGTAACCCGATGTTCAGAATAAAAGCATCTTGTGGATGGAATCGGTATTTGGTGAATTCAAACTATCTGATGAGGATTGTCCTCTGGGATTATATCTTATACAGGCCAGGCATAGAGATCTCACAAGGGATAGTCGCTTCACAACAATCGGAGTCAGAATAGTCAAAAGATGTATAGAATTCCCACAGCCTGCTGTGTATACGTGTGTGCCTGATCTGCAATCAAGCTTAGTGCCATCCGCCATCTTGTGAAGCACATGGTCGCACAAGTTTACTGCACCTCATGTGAAAGTTAAAAACTGTTTCTCTACTTTGAACTGCGTTACCCCACCTGTCCAAGTCTAGACAAGACTCTGACCACCCTTTTGTGGCTGAAAAGATTCATCATGCCTCTGAACCCACAGATGTACAGGGAGCAGATTCTTCAGATATTGCCGAACAGAGTGTAAGACCCAAACGTACAATAAAACTGACACAGGAACTCAGAGAAAATTATGAAGCCACTAGAGATGAGTTCTCCAGCAATCTGTCAGACTTATGGGACAGAACTTCACACTGCATGTCAGTTTTGTTACACTTTAATTGTCAACCAGCTGAATTAAGAGGCTCTATAGATCGCTTATCTGCCGCATACGAATACTACCAGTGGCTGTTTGCAAAATACACAACTTTCTTGCAGGATTGTAATATAGAGGACTCTACTGCACTAAACCAACAAAGGGATCTCTTAGTGCAAAATGCCCAGCGTAAGGCAAAACTCCTCATTGCTCAACTCTAGGAGACCAGATCTCACAGATCCGCATCAACCAGGCATACTGCACATTCTTATAGATCCTCTCGCTCCAGAAGTTCAACATCGGGGGTGAGCTTTATGTTCAAGTCAAACTCATGTTCGACTCGAACATTGGCGGTTTGCCAGTTCGCCGAACAGCGAACAATTTTGGATGTTCACGGCAAATTCGAAAGCCACGGAAAACTCTTTAAAAGTCTATGGGAGAAATCAAAAAAGTGCTAATTTTAAAGGCTTATATGCATGGTATTGTCATAAAAAGTGTTTGGGGACCTCGGTCCTGCCCCAGGGGACATGAATCAATGCAAAAAAAGTTTTAAAAACTGCCATTTTTTTGGGGAGCAGTGATTTTAATAATGCTTAAAGTGAAACAATAAAAGTGTAATATTCCTTTAAATTTTGTACCTGGGGGATGTATATAGTATGCCTGTAAAGGTGCATGTTTCCCATGTTTAGAAGAGTCTGACAGCAAAATGACATTTCTAGAGGAAAAAAAGTAATTTATAACTACTCGCGGCTACAATGAATTGTCGGTCCGCAATACACATAAAACTTAATTGATAAAAATGGCATGGGGATTTCCCCACAGGGGAACCCAGAACCAAAATTTGTTTTAAAAAAAATGCGTGGGGGTCCCCCTAAATTCCATACCAAGCCCTTCAGGTCTGGTATCTGGTATGGATATTAAGGGGAAACCCGCGCCAAAATGAAAAAAAAATGGCACGGGGGTCCCCCTCAAAATCCATACCAGACCCTTCAGGTCTGGTATGGATTTAAGAGGAACCCTGCACCAAAATAAAAAAATGCCCCCCAAAAATCCATACCAGACCCTTATCCGAGCATGCAACCTGGCAGGCTGCAGGAAAAGAGAGCGTCCCCCCTCCTGAACCATACCAGGCCACATGCCCTCAACATTGGGAGGGTGCTTTGAGGTAGCCTCTCAAAGCACCTTGTGCCTATGTTGATGGGGAGAAGGGCCTCATCCCCACAACCCTTGCCCGGTGGATGTGGGGGTCTGCGGGCGGGGGCTTATTGGAATCTGGAAGACCCCTTTAACAAGGGGCCCCCAGATCCTGGCCCCCCTGTTTGAATTGGTAATGGGGTACAAATGTAGCCCTACCATTTCACAAAAAAAAGTGACAAGTGGTTAAAAAAGACAAGAGACGGTCCTTTATTAAATTCTTCTTTTTTAATTTTCTTTCTTCTGGTCTTTCTTCTGTGTTGTTCTTCTCCATCTTCTTCTTCATCTTCGTCTGCACGATCCTCCTCTGTGGGAGTCTTCAGCCGTGTGAGACTTCGATTCTTCTGACACTTCTTAAATAACGGATGGTGGGGCCACCTGGATTCCGATAAGCCCCCCGCCCACAGACCCCCACAAACACCGGGCAAGGGTTGTGGGGATGAGGCCCTTCTCCCCATCAACATGGGCACAAGGTGCTTTGAGGGGCTACCTCAAAGCACCCTCCCAATGTTGAGGGCATGTAGCCTGGTACTGTTCAGGAGGGGGGGGGGCGCTCTCTCTCTCTTCCTCGTTTTCCTGCGGCCTGCCAGGTTGCATGCTCGGATAAGGATCGGGTATGGATTTTTGGGGGGACCCCACGCCATTTATTTATTTATTTTTTACAAATTTGGCTGGGGTTCCCCTTAATATCTATATTTAGAGGGACCACCCGGACACTTTTTTTTTTTAATCTTGGTTCGGGATTCCTCTGCGGGGAAATCCCCATGCCGTTTTTATCAATTAACTTTTATGTGTATTGCGGACCGACAATTCATTGTAGCCGTGAATAGTTTTAAATTAGTTTTTCCTTTAGAAATGTCATTTTATTTTGCTGTCAGACTGTTCTAAACATGGGAAACATGCGCCCCTTTACAGGCATACTATAGACACCCACCAGGTATGAAATTTAAAGGTTATATTAAACTTTTATTGCTTCACTTTAAGCATTATTAAAATCACTGCTCCTGAAAAAACTGCAGTTTTTAAAACTTTTTTTGCATTGATACATGTCCCCTGGGGCAGGACCCGGGTCCCCAAACACTTTATGACAATACCATAATAGAGGCTGATGAAGAATCAAAAAAGTTCATGTGGATCGCTTAATTGGTTAAACATTGATCTTTTATGTTATGGGTCTATTATAATATGAGCAGGCCATAGGCAAAGGCCTATCATTATTTCTAAAAATTTAATCATTGTGTCTGTAATGTGATTTTGCAACCACTAGATGCTAGTGTTTCTTTTTATATGTGCAATGCTGTTTTCCTGGTGCCTCCATGGCAGCATACCTGTGACAAGCTCCGCCTTGGCTCCTCCCTCAGGACTAGTGAATATTATAAAAGAAATGGTTAGCACAGCCCCCGCATTCTCCTTTTTTTCCTCATACCTCATGGCAGTGAATTCTGGTCGAACGTCCTTACCTTCTGCAGTCGGCAGCCTCCGTCCGGGTTCAAGCCTCTCCCAGACGCAGTTCCTTCTCTTGGGCAGCTAAACGCGCTTATAATGTTGGAAGTCCCTTCTGTAGGATCTTTTGGGACAAGCAGTTTGTCTCTTAAGTAAGAGCTTTATCTGCAAGTTGATCAGGCACCAGCTCATTCATGGTAACGGAGGCAGCAGCTATTTCTACATTTCTTTTTTTTTTTCCCTTCTCTCTTTTCTTCCTTCCTTTCCTTTCCCTTTTAGGTTTTATATCTTTTATCTTTTCCCTTTTCTCTTCCCTCTCTCTTTTGCTCTCTTCTCCTCCCCAACCTTTCATTTCTTTATTTCTTCCTTTTCTTTTGACCCCCATTTGTTTGTTGTTTCTCTCAGAGAAAAAAACCTCCCTCTTAGCCCCTGCCGCCATTTCCGGCTCCATAGGAGCCGCGCGCGCTCAGCGCCGGCGTTTTATTTAACTCTCGGCGTTCCCCGCCGTGCTCTGCGCATGCGCCGGCGGTGCGAGGCTTCCAGCTTACTGTGCCGCCAATCGGCGCATGCGCAGTGGATTCGGAGGCCGCAGCGGCCATTTTTGATAAGGGCACAGTGACGTTTTTGCCCTCAAAATGTCAAAGACAGGATAGAGGCGTGCCCTGCCTCTCCTGTTCTACTGTTTATCTCCCTGATGGCCTCAGTGGGACGCCTGTGGCTGCAGGGAGAACTGCTACTCTGGGCTTTAATATACAGTGGTGTGAAAAAGTGTTTGCCCCCTTCCTCATTTCCTGTTCCTTTGCATGTTTGTCACACTTAAGTGTTTCGGAACATCAAACCAATTTAAACAATAGTCAAGGACAACACAAGTAAACACAAAATGCAATTTGTAAATGAAGGTGTTTATTATTAAAGGTGAAAAAAAATCCAAACTATCATGGCCCTGTTTGAAAAAGTGATTGCCCCCCTTGTTAAAACATACTATAACTGTGGTTGTCCACACCTGAGTTCAATTTCTCTAGCCACACCCAGGCCTGATTATTGCCACACCTGTTCACAATCAAGGCATCACTTAAATAGGAGCTGCTTGACACAGTAAGGTCCACCAGAAGATCCTTAAAAGCTACACATCATGCCGAGACCCAAAGAAATTCAGGAACAATTGAGAAAGAAACTAATTGAGATCTATCAGTCTGGAAAGGGTTATAAAGCCATTTCCAAAGCTTTGGGAATCCAGCGAACCACAGTGAGAGCCATTATCCACAAATGGCGAAGACATGGAACAGTGGTGAACCTTCCCAGGAGTGGCCGGCCGCCCAAAATTACCCCAAGAGCGCAGCGACGACTCATCCAAGAAGTCACAAAAGACCCCACAACAACGTCCAAGGAACTGCAGGCCTCACTTGCCTCAGTTAAGGTCAGCGTTCATGCCTCCACCATCAGGAAAAGACTGGGCAAAAATGGCCTGCATGGCAGAGTTCCAAGGAGAAAACCACTGCTGAGCAAAAAGAACATCAAAGCTCGTCTCAATTTCTCCACAACACATCTTGATGATCCCCAAGACTTTTGGGACAACATTCTGTGGACCGATGAGACAAAAGTGGAACTCTTTGGAAGGTGTGTGTCCAAGTATATCTGGCGTAGAAGGAACACTGCATTTCATAAAAAGAACATTATACCAACAGTAAAATATGGTGGTGGTAGTGTGATGGTCTGGGGCTGTTTTGCTGCTTCAGGACCTGGAAGACTTGCCGTGATAAAAGGAACTATGAATTCTGCTGTCTACCAAGAGATCCTGAAGTAGAATGTCCGACCATCTGTTCGTGTACTCAAGCTGAAACGAACTTGGGTTCTGCAGCAGGACAATGATCCTAAACACACCAGCAAGTCCACCACCGAATGGCTGAAGAAAAACAAAATGAAGACTTTGGAGTGGCCTAGCCAAAGTCCTGACCTGAATCCTATTGAGATGTTGTGGTATGACCTTAAAAAGGCCGTTCATGCTCGAAAACCCTCTAATGTAACTGAATTAGGACAATTCTGCAAAGATGAGTGGGCCAAAATTCCTCCAGGACGCTGTAAAAGCCTCATTGCACGTTATCGCAAACGCTTGGTTGCAGTTGTTGCTGCTAAGGGTGGCCCAACCAGTTATTAGGTTTAGGGGGCAATCACTTTTTCACACAGGGCCATGATGGTTTGGATTTTTTTCACCTTTAATAATAAACACCTTCATTTACAAATTGCATTTTGTGTTTACTTGTGTTGTCCTTGACTATTGTTTAAATTGGTTTGATGTTCCGAAACACTTAAGTGTGACAAACATGCAAAGGAACAGGAAATGAGGAAGGGGGCAAACACTTTTTCACACCACTGTAATAAAAAAAAAAAAAAAGAGAGAGAAGATGGATTAATTAATTAATTAAATAGTATAATATGAAATAAACATATTAAATTATTAAATAAAATTTAATTAAATAAATTATATTTTAGTTGCAAAAAATGAAAAATTTAAATATATATATATATATATATAATTTAACACCCCCTCCCAAAAAAATAAAATAAAAGGGACAAGACAAAATGTAGATTTAGATGTATTTTAGATGTATTTATAGAAGTAAAGTCCCTTTTTCCAGTCAAGGACACGGTTGGTTGATTTTTCTCCTCTAAAACTCTTTTCTTAGCTGCTGCTTCTGCTAATCCGTCTAGTCCCTTGTAATAGAAAAAAGCATGACAGGTCCTCTTAAATATGAGATCTGGGGTCAAAAAGTCCTCAGATCTCATATTTGGGCTAAAATGCAAAAAAAAAAAATCTGACATCTAAAAAAAAATATACCTTTAAGAGGTATGGGCGGAAGTGACGTTTTGACGTCGCTTCCGCCCTCCTATGGTATAGAGACGAGTGGGGGCCATCTTAGCCTCACTTGTCTCTATGCCCAGCAGACGAAAGGACCCGATCGCCTCCGCCGCTACCGGCGGCTCCGGTAAGCGGCGGAAGGTGCGGGAGGGTGGCGGGAGGGGGGGTGGCACCTATCCCGCCGCCGATAGCGGTGATCTCGCGGCGAATCCGCCGCGGAGACCACCGTTATCGTACAGCCGACCGCCGCCTGAAGAGATGGATATTTAGGTTGTGGCAGCAGCTGCTGCCGTTACCGAGATATCCCTCTTCAAAAATAGGACGTACATCGGCAAGTGGTTAATAATACAGTTCTTCAAAGCTGTCAAAAAGATCCGACCGCCAACTAAACAATCTTTTCCCACTTGGGACCTTGCTATCATCCTAGAGTACTTAGCCAGTCCACCTTTTGCCCCTTCGGAGTCGGCATCGCTTTGGAATCTAGCCTTGAAGCTAGCCTTCCTGATAGCTATAACCTCTGGCAGACGGGTTTCAGAGCTCCAAGCTTTAGGAGCAGATCATAATCATATCATATTCTATCATATTCTATCCGGACAGAGTAGAACTCAGAACAATGCGAGGATTTATTCCCAAAGTCGCATCATCCTTAAACATGTCAGAACCTTGGGCACTCCCAACATTTTCAGAACAGGACTCTGGTTCTCTTCATGAGCTAGACATTGTCTCCACTTTGAAATGCTATCTGCAGGCCACAGCATCATTCAGGGATTCCATCAGGCTGTTTATAATTCCCTGGGGCAAACACCAAGGCAAGGAGGCGTCAGCAAGAACAATTGCCTCATGGATCGTTAGACTCATTCACAAGGTGTACAGGACAAAGGGGCTGGAACCCCCTTTGGCGGTCAGGGCGCTCTCCACCAGAGCGGTTTCTGCCTTTTGGGCGGCAAGAGCGAATGTGTTAATTGAAACTATTTGTGGGGCAGCGACTTGGTCGTCCCGACATACGTTTCTGAAACATTACAGGGTGGACCCAGGAGCTCTTTCATCGGTGGAGTTTGGCAGACAGGCAGTCACATCAGCCCTCGCTTCTTCTAAATAATAATTTCTTTAAAATAGACTTCTAAGCATCCCACCCATCTCAGCTAGTTATTTGTCACAGGTATGCTGCCATGGAGGCACCAGGAAAACAGAAAATTGTACCATACTTACCGTAATTTTCTTTTCCTGGTGCCTATCCATGGCAGCATACAATCCCACCCTCGGTATTCTATATTATGGAGAATGCTGGGACTGTGCTAACCATTTCTTTTATAATATTCACTAGTCCTGAGGGAGGAGCCAAGGTGGAGCTTGTCACAGGTATGCTGCCATGGATAGGCACCAGGAAAAGAAAATTACGGTAAGTATGGTACAATTTTCTGTTTTTTCACTTCTGTTTGTATCCAAAAAAAACAAAGGTGAAATATATGGTTATCTTTGTCCACTCAGGCCTTTGTAAGTATTGGGCTGTTTGTGTTTTATTTCTGTTAGATTTGATACACCCTTTGTTTGTATATAAATCTTTCTGGGATATCATTTGTAACTTTAGAGGGCATTGTCAGCTCAGCCTATGGCAAGGTCTCCTCCCCTTGCCAATGGACTATATAAGCACTCAGCGCAGGAGTGTGGGCATACCCCTGATGTCAGACCTGTGATGAAACGATCCTCGGGTAGCCACATCCACACGTCCTGCGCATGTGCAATTGCAATTTAAAACCACATACAGGTTTTCTATCTGCTAGCAATTAAATTTTTTGTTTTCAACGCTGTTTGTATTTTAAACGCTATCTGTACATTAGAGACTCGGTGGAGTCCTTTTTACAGCATCTGACTTTATGCAGTAAAGAAAAACATTTTTTTTTTGCATGAGCCTTCACGCTGGCAAATATTTGGGAAGTTTGTGGTGACTGATCACCTGAGCTGCAGAGTCTGCAGATAGGAGACACCCGTTTTTTCACACCTGGTCATCTGGAGCCAGAATTTGTGACATTATACGCGCTGACTGACCTCCCTTAAACAGGGGGTCGCTGATGATCTGGTAAGCCCCCATCTTATTAGTGGTGACTAAAAGTGACGGGTCCCACGTGGTCAAGTATATTATTTTTTCAAGTCACACTATCTGTTGGATTTTTTCGATATTTCTATGGACATTTATTTATGATTTATAGACTCACGTATGAATTCATTTTTATTAATTTTTTATTGCATATTTACATGTTAATATTGATTTAGTTTGAATGCCACTTTATTTTGGTTTTGGATTGTCACCATTTTTGCACATTTCACTTGTGCGTTTATTTAATCATTATTTATTGAACAAGCGCTGCACTTTATTTTTTCTTTGCATTTCTGTGCCCAGTACCTGGGTTATGATGTTCAGCTACTGTTAGTTGTTTAAAGTTTAACTGAGCAAAGATATTTACCTACTTACAGAAACACAAAAGGCAACACAAAAGGCAAAGATGGAAGCTCAACAAGCAGAAATAGCGGCAAAGATGAAAGCTCAACAAGCAGAGGCAGATTTCCAATTAGATTCCCAATTAAAGATTCTGCAAATGGAAAGGGAGGAAGCAGCTGTCCTGGCAAGCCTGAGAGTCCTCGAACAAGCGATGGGAGCGAGTGCTAACTCAGACTGGTCCATCCCAGCGGAAATACAAGGCCCAGTTGAACGCATTAGTGTATATGTACTAAAGCATGAGGTTTGCAATGATAAAGCCTTATCTCCTGTATGTCTTACTAACACTGTTCTGACTGTCAACACAGAGACCTCTTAGCTCCAAATGCCTGAGCCTCTTCAAGTCTACAACATAAGTGCATTTATGCAGCAAACCACATCAACTTCTGACAAGGTGACTTCCAGTGAATCAGCTCATGCCACAGCCAGCACAAGCCTTAGGAACTACACCACAGTTAAATGCTCCTGCAACATCATTTCATCCTGGTAAACCTCACCCTACTTCACCAGAGAACTTTCACACCCGGAGGGGTTCCACAAATTGTTTTGGCACAGAGGAGTGAGAGATCAGACTTTAATGACTTTGCCAGATATATGGTACGCTGTGAGCTCATTAACACTACCCTCTCAAGATTTGACGACTGTCCAGAGAGCTACAGGGCCTGGAGCTCAACCTTCAAAGCAGCCATTGCTGATCTCGACCTTAAAATCAAGGAGGAACTTGATTTGCTCATAAAGTGGCTGGGACCAGAATCTGCAGATCATGTTAAAAAACTGAGAACAGTGCATGTTGACCACCCAGATGCAAGTCTTGTTGCTGCATGGGCATGACTTGAGCAAGCCTATGGTAGCTCTGAAGCCTTATGCCGCGTACACACGATCGGACTATCTGGTGGACTTAGTCCGGCGGACAAACCTCCGGACTTTAAAGCGGAGGTCCGCTGAACTTCAAAATGAGCAGACCTGCCCACACACGACCGGACTTTTCCGGCGGACTAGGTGCGGCAGACAAACCGCCGGACTATGGCCAAACTTTTGAAATGAACGGACTTGCCCACACACAGAGGAAAGTCCATTCAGTTTGAACGCAGCTCCAGGTAGACGGGACTAGCAAAGGAAGGAATGAAGGAAGGAATGTTGATGAGGACAAGGTCCTCTTCCCTTCAACCATGGCCGTTGGTTGTCGGGGTCTGCGGGCGGGGGGCTTATCGGAATCCAGGAGCCCCCTTTAATAAGGATGCCTGTGGCCAATCATAGCTCAGACTGTGTAGTACACGCAGCGCGACGGCCATGTGTAGTGTGTTGGCGTCTGTAGGAGTTAGTGGGTGTTCTATGTGTACCTTCAACACAGTATACACCGTTCGTTATCGGCCGATTTAGCGCTCTTGCTCTTCTGCAATTGAGCTTTTAGCAATCTGCAGGAGTTTGTGGGTGTTGTCTGCGTGCCCTGACCACAGTATACACCATTATATCCACCTATTTAGCTAGCTATATTGCTCTTCTGTAATAGAGCTTTCAGTCAGCTGTAGGAGATTGTGGGTGTTGTCTGCGTGCCCTGACCGCAGCATACACCATTATTTCCACCTATATAGCTAGCTATATTGCTCTTCTGTAATAGAGCTTTCAGTCAGCTGTAGGAGATTGTGGGTGTTGTCTGTGTGCCCTGACCGCAGTATACACCATTATCCACCTATATAGCTCTTCTCTAATTGAGCCGTCTGCAGGAGTTAGTTGGTGTTGTGTGCCTCCAGCACAGCACAGTATACACCGGTATCTACCCTTTAATTCCTGTTCTATAATAAAGGCATCTGCAGGAGTTAGTGGGTGTTGTGTGCCTCCAGCACAATATACACTACCCAATTGCTGGTTTTCCCATCTCCCTTCAGGCCATTACCATGTCTGGAAGGCCAACAAGGAGAGGCAGACAGGCATGAGCCGATAAAAGAGGGCAAGCAGGCTCTGTGTCTAGAGACAACAGTGCTGGCTGTGGATGCGGTGCATTGTCATCAGCACGTGGCCATGGGATACGCTTGCCCTTATTTTCGGCAGCTGGATGTGTTGAGCCGCATCATGCCGAAGACTTGGTAGAGTGGATGACCAAGCCCTCTTCATCCTCCTCATCCTCTCTCACCCAGGCTCAGGGTACTAGCAAATCGTCTTCCCTCGTCTCAATGTCATCTTCAGTGACTCCTTCCCTAGACCCACCACATCCTCCTGAGAGTCCCCTGAACTCTTTTAGCACAGTGTTGGGTACATGCTCCAGGAGGATGCCCAGTGTTTTGTAGGCTCTGATGATGATACTCAGCTAGAGGAAGGCAGTAGCATTAGCGCAGAGAGAGGGGATGCTCAAGAAGGACAGCAATCTGGCAGTCATGTTCCACAAGCTGCAGCATACTGCCAGGTTTGCTCCAGCGATGAAGAGGGAGGGGATGATGAGGGCTCTGACTCCATGTGGGTGCCTGGTAGGAGAGAGGAGGAGGAGGAGGCACATGTCCAATGAGGCAGGATGCCCTCTGGGGTCAAACTTAGGGGCATCACACCGACTGAATTACACTGCAGAGCTCTGCCTGTGCAGGGCGCTGCCTCTGCGCGTTATTCTAAAATTTCTTTGGTGTGGGCCTTTTTTGAGACGAGTGCATCAGATCGCACCGCTGCTATTTGCAACATATGTCTCAAGCTTATCTCGCGTGGCCAAAACATCAGCCGCTTGGGCACCACATGCTTGACCAGACACATGTTGACCTGCCATGCAGCTCGTTGGCAAGCGTACCTCAAAGACCCACACCAAAGAACAAAGCGGACCTCTCCTTGCTCCTCATCAGCTGGGATCTCCAACCTCACTAGACCTTCAGTCCTCTCTGAAACCTGCTCTGAGAGGAATGAAGGTGTAGAATTAGGTGTGTCACAGCCAAATGCTCCACGTCCGATTATAGCAGGCAAATTTCCCTGCCCCAGCTGCTGGACCGTCGAAAGAAGTTCACTCCCAGCCATCCACATGCCCAGCAGTTGAATGCTAGCTTGGCTAAATTGCTAGCACTTCAACTGCTGCCTTTTCAGTTGGTAGACTCGGCCCCCTTCCGTGAGTTTGTGCAATGTGCGGTTCCTCAGTGGCAGGTCCCCAAACGCCACTTTTTCTCACGGAAGGCAATTCCGGCTCTCTACCGGCATGTGGAAGGCAATGTCCTTGCCTTGCTGGACAGGGCGGTCAGTGGTAAGGTGCATATTACCGCTGACTCATGGTCCAGCAGGCATAGACAGGGACGTTACCTGTCTTTCACAGCCCATTGGGTCACTCTTCTGGCAGCTGGGAAGGATGCAGGACAAGGTGCAGTAGTGTTGGAGGTTGTTCTGCCACCACGCCTCCAAAATGCTACTACTGGTTGTGACACACCTCTCTCCTCCACCCCCTCCTCTTCTTTTTCCTCCATGGCCTCTTCCAGTGCTCTGTCCTCAGAACCAGCGGTGCTCCATAGGCGTTCAAAGGGTTACGCAAGTACGCAGGCAAAACAATGCCATGCCGTGCTTGCGCTGGTTTGTTTGGGGAGCCGCACTGGGGCAGATATTTTGTCAGCTCTGCAGGGGCAGGCCGAGAGGTGGTTGACGCCATGCTAGCTTAAGCCAGGAATGGTGCTTTGCGACAATAGCACCAACCTCTTCTCCGCCCTCCGACAGGGACAACTGACCCATGTGCCCTGTGTGGCTCACGTCCTTGTTACGTGGTGGTGCAGCGGTTCTTGGGCAGGTACCCAGGCTTACAGGATGTCCTGAAGCAGGCCAGGAAAGTCTGTGTGCCTATCCGCCGATCATTTAATGCCTGTGCTCGGCTGGCTGAGCTCCAAAAGGAGTTGAACCTGCCCAAGAACCGCCTTATATGTGACATGCCCACCAGGTGGAACTCAACGTTGGCCATGCTGCAGCAGCTGCACACGCAGCAGAGGGCCATCAATGAGTACCTGTGCGACTACGGCACCAGGGCAGGGTCAGGGGAGCTCGGTTTTTTTCTCAGCATGCCAGTGGGGCATGATCAGGGATGCATGCACTGTCCTGTCACCGTTTGAGGAGGCCACAAGGATGTTAAGCAGTGACAGTGCATGCATCAGTGACGCTGTACCTCTTGTCCACCTGTTGGAGCATACGCTGCGTGGAATAATGGACAGGGCACTTGAGGCAGAACAGAGGCAGGAAGAGGAGGACTTCCTTGCCTCTCAAGGCCCCCTTTATCCAGACAGTGTTCCTGCTGTCCCACCCATCACACAGGAAGAGGAGGAGGAGGAGGATGATTGTGTCAGCATGGAGGTGGAGGCTGGCACTCAGCATCAGCAGCAGCAGTCTTGTAGGGATGATTTACAGTCCCAAGAAACCCGTGGACTTGTACGTGGAAGGGAGGAGGTAGCTGCGGATCATGTTGTCCTTAGTGACCCAGAGGACTCCAGACCGAATGCCTCAGCTAACCTATGCTGCATGGCCTCCCTGATCCTGCAAAGCCTGCGGAAGGATCCTCGTATTCTTCGGATAAAGGAGAGGGACCATTACTGGCTGGCCACTCTCCTTGATCCACGGTACAAGAGTAAGGTTGCCGACCTTATCTTGCCTTCGCAGAGGGAGCAGAGGATGAGACATCTCCAGGAGGCCTTGCAGAAAGGTCTGTGCAACGCGTTCCCAGAGACTGGGAGGTTACAAACTCCTGGTCCTGGACAACGTGTTGCTGAGGCATCGGTCAGAAGGAGCGGTGGAGAAGGTGGCCGTCTGACCGATGTGTTCAGACAATTTTTTAGTGCGCAGCTCCAAGGTATGATCGGTTCCAGCAACCATCGCCAGCGTCTGATTTACATGGTGCAGGAATACCTAGGGGCAAGGTCAGACTTGGACACCTTTCCCACCAAAAATCCTCTGGCTTACTGGGTCTTGAGGATGGATCACTGGCCAGAGCTTGCACAGTATGCAATCGAGCTATTGGCCTGTCCTGCATCCAGCCTTCTTTCAGAACGCACCTTCAGTGCTGCTGGTGGCTTTAATACCGATCACAGGGTGCGTCTGTTCACCGACTCGGTTAATCGACTGACCTTCATAAAGATGAATCAGTCTTGGATCACCCACAGCTACCAAGCACCTGAAGCTGATGTAACCGAATATTTTTTTTTTTAAATATCACATCCCTTCAAGACTGCTTATGCTGATGCTGAGTGACTGTCCTGTTATGTTGATTGTCTATCCTCTTCCTCCTCTGCTGATATGTTGGAAGAACATTTTTGGTTCTGGGTGATGCCCCCAGCCAAATTTTTAAGACCCTGTTTAACAGGGGCGTTTAATTAAAATTTTTAATGCAATGCTTTGCAGCAGGGCTCATTCCTGCACTACAACTAGGTATATGGGAGAGGTTGCAGTGTCGTTGCACCAGCACCAGTGCCTAAGGCCCAATTTTTCAGCCCTTGTTTAACAGGGGCATGTAATTACAATTCTTGATATAATATTTCACAGCAGGGCTCGTTCCTGTGCCCACTGAGAGTAACTGTGAGGACTTATAGTGTTGTGGCACCAGCACCACAACCACCAAAGGCCCAATTTTTCTACCACTGTTCAACAATGGCATGTAATTACAATTCTTGATATAATCGTTCACAGCAGGGTGCTCCAGCGCCCACCAAGAGTCACTTTGAGGGCTTACAATGTTGTGGCAACACCAACACCTTGTTCCGCCATTTCTGCAGAGCATATAGGGCAGGCCCCTACTTTCAAACATCCAACTTACAAACGTCTGCTACTTGCAAACGGAAGGAGACAACAGGAAGTGAGATGAAAAAAGACGGACGGCAAAACAAATTATACAGGGGTGATAACCCTTCCCTATGTTTTCCAAAAAGCTTAAAAATATATTTTTTGACTGGAGCTACACTTTAAAAATGTACCAGTTCAAAATTACAAACAGATTCTACTTAACACAACAAACCTACACAGTCCCTGTCTTGTTTGCACCGCATGTATACTGCTGTTCTGAGTATATAGGGCCTGGGGGCCCCACGTCTTTCTTTTTTTTAATATGGGTACGGGGTTCACCTTAATATCCGTACAAGACCCAAAGGGGCTGGTAATGGGCAGGGGGGGCTACCCATGCCATTTTTCTCAATGATTTTCATCCATATTGCTGGAACCAGATATTACATTAAAACCGCAAGCAGTTTTAAATGACTTTTTTTTCCGTTGAATGTCATTTTGTGCAGGGACTGTTCTAAACACGGGAAACACATGGCACTTCACAGGCATACTATAGACACCCCCCAGGCATGATATTTAAAGGAATATTTCACCTTTTTTTTTTTTTCACTTTAATCGTCATTAAAATCAGTGCTTCCGCAAAAACTGCCATTTTTAAAAACATTTTAGGCATTGAGCCAGGTCCCCAAACCCTTTTTAGGACAGTATCTTGCATATTAGCCATTAAAATTAGCACTTTTTATTTTGAACGTTAGAGTCCCATAGACTTCAATGGGGTTCTAAAGTTCGCACAAATTTTCAGTCCGTTCGAAAGTTCTGGTGCGAACCGGGGTGTTCGGCTTATCCCTAGTTGTCATCAAGTGCACAGAATGCAGTAGCGACAGACATGTTACTGCTATGCATCCGGGCCCACCTTCAGACAATTCACAGCAGCCTCCTACCTCCAGCCCTGTCTCAAGTCATGGCGGGGAGCTACAAGGTCATGCTCCAGCTACAGCTAACGTTTCTTCTTCATGCACAGAAGTCTGTGAAGACTTAGATCACAAATGCTGTGTTTAGATATGCCTAGTCAAGATATACCCAAAGGGTCAACCTGAGGAAGCTATTAGGATGTATGGCATAATAGACGAACAGAGAAAGAGATCCCTGGTTAAGCCTAAATTCTTTGAGATCTTTGGTATAGAGGGACACACACCTCTGTATACTCTGAGAACCTGTTCTGGTTGTGAAGAGACCTTCGTTAGAAGGGCTGATGGGTTCATGGTCTCTCATATCAATAAGGGAGAGGGCATACCCCTGCCAACATTAGTCGAGTGTGACCAGATACCAGACGAAAGAGAAGAAATTCCCTACTCCAGAAGCCACATATCACCGTCCTTACTTGAGGCACCTTGTTAATGAAATTCCTGCAATGGATATGAATGCTGAAATCTTGATCTTGCTAGGAAAAGACATTCTCAGAGTACACAAGGTACGCAAGCAGTGCAATGGACCTGATGATGCCCCTTACACACAAAAACTTGATCTAGGTTGGGTAATCATGGGCAACGTATGCTTGAATAGAATGTGTACGTCATCCAAGATCCACTCCTTCAAAACTTCCATGTTAGGAAATGGACGTGCATCCCACTTCAAATAATGCCCTTACCATTACGAAGTAAAAAAAAAAAGCCACTTGACATCATCCAAGTACCTGATGTCACTCCTAACCTTTGTGATGAAAACCTAGGTACCACAGTGTTTTGTACTACAAGCGATGACAACAAAATAGCCTTGTCAGTCGAAGACAGAGAGTACATCAAACTAATGCACAAAGAATTCTTCCAGGATGAGTCTAACAGCTGGGTTGCACCATTACCTCTTCGTGATGCAAGGGTTAAACTCCCAATCGTGAACAAATGCGTGAGCTAGACATTCAGATAGATGAAGTCAGATTCTACACAGACAGCAAGGTTGTTCTGGGCTACATATACAACCAGACTAAACGTTTCTATGTCTATGTCAGCAACTGTGTAGAGAGAATCAGGAAATCATCTAAACCTGAACAATGGCATTATGTTCCATCTGAAATTAACCCTGCAGATCATGCCCCCAGGCCAGTGTCTGCAAGTGTCTTTGCAAATTCTTCTTGGTTAACAGGGCCTGAATTCCTGCTGGATCATCCAGAAGAAACCACAGCTGATGTCTTCATTCTTCTAGAACCGACAAGGATCCAGAGATTTGTCCTGAAGTTAAAACCCTTGTCACCAGAACTGAACAAAGACTCGTCTTGGGCTGTCAACGCTTTGAATGTTTCTCCAAGTGGAGAAGGCTTGTACGCACCATCACAAGGTTAGTTCATATTGCAGATTGCTTCCACACAAAGCCCACAGATGCTCACTTTCAAGGTTGGCACGTGGGCCAAAAGCTTCTTTCTGCAAAAGACATTGCTGAAGGTGAACTGATCATAATATGCAGTGTACAACAGAGTGTCTTTGGCTTAGAAATTAAATGTATCCGTGACAAGAGGGACATTGCAAAAAACAGTCCAATTGCCAACCTGAATCCATTCATTGACAATGATGGCATGTTAAGGGTTGGTGGACATTTAAACAAGGCTGAGTTGAGTAAGCAAGAACAGAATCCTCTCATTATACCTGCTCGTCATCACATCACCACTTTTCTCTTAAGGCACTACCATGATGGGGTTAAGCACCAAGGTAGAAACTTCACAGAGAGTGCCATAAGAGCTGCAGGCCTTTGGATTATAGGAGCAAAAAGACAGATCACAGCTACACTACACAACTGTGTTCAGTGCCGCAAACTGAGAGGGAAACACCAGCAACAGCAAATGTCAGATTTGCCAGCTGACAGGTTAAGTACTGACCCACCTTTCACTCATGTTGGTCTGGATGTCTTTGGGCCATGGATGGTAACAGCCCACAGAACTTGAGGTGGCCAAGCAAATAGCAAACGATGGGCAGTGCTGTTCACTTGCATGAGTGTGCGTGCAGTACACATTGAAGTAATAGGATCTATGGATGCCTCAGATTTCATCAATGCTTTAAGATGATTCCAAGCCATCAGAGGACCAGTCAAGACATTAATATCTGACTGTGGAACTAATTTAGTTAGATCCTGTCGAGAGTTACAGCTCAACTCTAGGCCAATCCAAGACTTTTTAGCTGAAAAAGGCTGTATATGTATTTTCAACCCTCCTCATTCTTCCCACATGGGAGACTCATGGGAGAGAATGATAGGCATCACACGTAAAATATTGGACTCTATGCTTATTGACTTTAACTCCACAAGACTTACCCACGAGATTCTAACCACCTTCCTTGCAGAGGCATCTGCCATAATCAATTCAAGACCACTTGTTCCAGTGTCCAAAGATCCAGAGACCCCCCAACTATCCTTAACCCAGCTACTCTTCTTACCCAGAAGCTTGGGTCTGTTCCTGTTCCACCTGGAAACTTTAAAGCAGGAAATCTTTGCTATGACCAGTGGAAACTAGTACAACACCTCGTCAACTGCTTCTGGAATCGTTGGAAGAAGGAGTATCTTTCTACTCTGCAAGGATGCAGGAAATGGCAATGGCTGAACCCTAACATACAAATTAGAGATCTTGTTCTGCTTAAGGACCAGCAAGCTGAAAGAATCGAATAGCCCATAGGACTTATTGTAAAGAGTGTTCCTAGTGATGATGGTAAAGTATGTAAGGTGGAAGTGAAGGTTTCAAGACATGGGACTGTAAAGACTTTCATCAGACCTATCACAGAACTTATTTTGCTCTTACCCTTTGGAGAATGAACTTGTTTCTCTACGCTGCTGGATTCTACCTGTGCCTTTAAGAAAGTGTCTTGAACTTTAGTTGACATAACTTGAAGCCATAAATTAATTATAGTTATTTGTTATTAGTTATTGCATTATATGCATGTTCTTTTTATGTCTTTCAGGTCTTTAAGACATCTAACAAATGACACTGTTTGTTATTTGCAGGTGCATAACTACCGTTCTGATGTATATAGTGACATTTACCATGCCAGACGGGGAGTGTGCTGCCCCAACGGGGCATAGAATTTATACAGATTGTTATCCTAACCATTTTCTATGGACATTTTATATTTAATTCACATGCTGCCATCTAGTGACCTTTTGTGGTAATGCACTTGTTTCTTATGTTCTTTTTCCCTTATGTTATGACACACTTCCTTTGTATGTAATGCTCCACTCTTTGTACTTCCTGTTTCATGGATGCAACTACAAGCCACATGTAGCAGGGCAGATGTATTCTGCATTGTAAGCTACAGACAATATCATCTTTTGACTGCATAAATACTACAACCTATTCATCTGTTTATATCCTGTCATCTGCTGTAACCTTATGTTCAGAATAAAAGCATCTTGTGGATGGAATCTGTATTTGGTGAGTTCAAACTATCTGATGAAGATTGTCCACAGGGATTATATCTTATACAGGCCAGGCATAGAGGTCTCACAAGGGATAGTCGCTTCACAACAATCAGAGTCAGAATAGCATAGTATCAGACTGCTACATACCTGGTGAGTCTGCTTGGGCAGAGGGTGGTCTCCCTTAGGTATCCGACTTGCGGCCCCTGGTACAGAGGACAGGTAGTACAGGAGTACGGAATGGTATGAGAGCCTGGTAATGAGGGTCCTGATGCTGGAAGTAGGGGATCTTCAGACAAAAAGATGTTAAACAGGAACACAGGCAACGGGTGCTGAGCAGGAGCAGAGCAGTCCGGGTTCAGGCCAGGTTCAGCGACAGATGGGCAGTGAGGTACAGAGGTGAAGGCAGAAGCAGAGTCAATCAGGCCGAGGTCAGGTGCAGGCAGAAATCTAGGGAGTCCGAGTCATCAGGAGATCAGAATACAGATGATACGGGTACAGCAGCAAGGTCACGGGAAGATGATGATTAGGCAGCACCAAGCAAGGGGTGCTGCAGAACTAAATAAACCGGCGCATGCATAGGAGCACACGGACAAGTGGCCACCGGAACACGCACACACCAGTGCCCACAGGAGCGCGAATACTGCACGCACGTTCCCGCAACGGCGCACGCCATAGCGGCCAGCAAGTCGTCCAGCCATGTTACCTCTCTGACACATAGGTTATTCAAGCCACAGCGAGCATACAGATTCTTGCACCAATTATAAAAAGTGCCTAAACCTAATGAATGCTGACTGCATTGTTTTCAGGGCTGATACTGAAATGCTAAAAAAGGAGGAGGACTCATATACTACTGGGTGTTCAAGATGTCCCACTGGCCAGAACTTGTCCAATATGTTCTGGAGATGATGGACTGTCCTGCTGCAAATGTGGTGACCAAGAGGGGCTTTGGCCCAGCAGGAAGACTAGCAGATTCTGTTTATCTATAGACAGCATTGACTGACTGACTTAGATCAAAATATATCAGAACTGTATTACAGCAGACTCTAAAACACCTGCTGCAGATACTGCTAAATGTATTTTGAAATGTAATGCTCATTAAGTCTACCTCTGAGCACTTCCCCTCCTTATCTTCCATTTTATTAAAGAATCGTTTGTCTATGAATGCAATCTTGTCTATATTCCCAGATGTTTTGTATCTCTTTGTATCCTTTTGTCGCTGAAAACTCAAAATAAAAGATTATATTAAAAAAAAAAGTGTGATGTGCTCTTACTTGGGAATGTTTTTTTTAGTAGGTGTTTCCCAGCTGCAAAGCTATACCGTATTGCATGGTGAGAGTGACTGACTGAAGCTTTTCTGTGAATATTGTGCTGTTCGAAAACATGGTGCACAGTTTTTGACGTGTCCCAGAAGATTACAGGGAGGGATGGGCCGAATAGGCAGCCCGAGCGGAAGTGGGAGCTAGGTACCTGTCAAAACTAGGCAAATGTGGCATGTCAGGGGGTCAGGATTCTTTAAAGCAGAAGTTCCATTTTTGGGTGGAGCTCCGTTTTAACCACTTACCCTCTGGAAGATGTTACCCCCTTCATGACCAGGCCATTTTTTCGTAGTTAGGCACTGTGTTACTTAAACTGGTGATTGCGCAGACATGCAAAGCTGTGCACAAATTACATTTATATTATTTTTTTTCACACAAATTTTGTGGTATTTGATCACCACTGGGTTTCTTCTTTTTTATTATATAAATAACATTTTGAAAAAGAAACAATTTTTTTTTCACTTAGCAGGAAACGGCTGAGTTTCAAACCATATTGGACAGGCTGAATGTACCAAGTTGATCGATTGATAAACTTCACAAGAATATGCTATGTGTACTAGCTAAGGTGCTAGTGATAATCACTGTCTTCCTTCTCCTGGAGGGGATGGCTTCCCTGTCCTTCTCTGCCCCCCCCCCCCCCCCCCACCACTGGCAGAAGACAATGGCCCAACAGGAGGGAATCCCCTCATTAACACTGTCTGTGTTGATGGTGGAATTGAGCACCTTTCTTTTCTGCAACTTTCTTCTCTGTGTATGGCCGATCTTAGCTGCTCTATGGCCGGCCTTAGCTGCTCTCCTATAACATTGAGATATAGATATATATATATATATATATATATATATATATATATATATATATATATATATATATATATATATATATATATATATATATATATATATATATATATATATATATATATTTTTTAGTCCTCTTTCCTGTTGAACTGCCCAACACGGAGTGAATTTCGTGCAGTTACTGATCAGGGAAGAGCTTTATATTTGAGTCAAACTGATGTTCGTCTCGAACATTGCCTGTTCGCCTAACAGCGAACAATTTTGTGTGTTCGCATCAAATTCGAACACCCTTTAAAAGTCTATGGGATAAATAAAAAGTGCTAATTTTAAAGGCTTATATGCATGGTATTGTCATAAAAAGTGTTTAGGGACCTGGGTCCTGCCCCAGGGGACATGTATCAATGCAAAAAAAAAAGTTTTAAAAACAGCCGTTTTTTTGGGAGCAGCGATTTTAATAATGCTTAAAGTGAAACAATAAAAGTGTAATATTCCTTTCAATTTTGTACCTGGGGGGTGTCTATAGTATGCCCGTAAAGGGTCACATGCTTCCCGTGTTTAGAACAGTCTGACAGCAAAATTACATTTCTAAAGGAAAAAAAGTCATTTAAAACTACTCGCGGCTACAATGAATTGTTGGTCCGCAATACACATAAAAGTTCATTAATAAAAACAGCATGGGGATTTGGGGAACCCCGAATCACAAAAAAAATGCTTGGGGGCCCCCTAAATTCCATACCAAGGTCTGGGTCTGGTATGGATTTTGAGGGGCACCCCCACGCCATTTTTTTTAAAAAGTAGTGGTCACAGTGCGTCCCTCCTTCATACGCAGCTGTGCTCTCCTCTCTCCCCCCCTCCTTCCCTCCTCCTTGTCTGTCAGCTTCCTCACTCTGTCTGTCTCTGTCTGTCTCTGTCTCCACCCCGCCGCTATTAAAAATTAAAAACCTATCATGGTCACTGCCAGCCCCTACATTAGAGCCTGGTATACCACACTATGCAAGTCATTTCTAAAAACGAGTGTTGTAAATACCTATTTAAAGCTAGCTTCTGGCCAGTCATGTGACTCGCGGCTGCTTTAGAGCTCCGATACATGGCTTCTGTGGGAGGCCACGTGCTCTCCCCAGCTGATGTCAGAGGGGGATCTCGGTCCCTTCCACAGAAGCCATGTATCAGAGCTGTAAAGCGCCCGCGAGTCACGTGACCGGCCTGAAGACAGCTCTAAATAGGTATTTACAACGCTTGTTTTTAGAAATTACTTTCATAGTGTGGTATGCCAGGCTCTAATAGAGGTCTAGCACCCTGGGGTTTAGTCAGGGAGCTCCTCACCAAATTCCTTGTCAGCACTAGCTACTGTAGTTAATTACCAGGGAACCATTGACTTCTCCCTAAGTTTGGCCCGATTTTACTTTCCTCTTCTACCACCAGGTGACCAGGCACTCGGAGTTATTAGGTTGAGAAGGACAACTCAAGGTTAGGTTATGAGTATATGAGTTATCTCAGCCAATGGGCAGGGATTTTGTGGAATCCCTTGGCCTGCTGGGCGAGTATATATATATATATATATATATATATATATATTCGGATGAGGTCAAGTGATGTGTGTGGTACTCCTCGGGCTGCTAGGCCAGAGATTGGGCCTATCCAGAAGTAAGAGGACAAGGCAGGGTTGGGACTGTGGCTTGCAGTCCAACCAAAAGTGACGGTTTTGCTGGCAGGAGAATCTGTCAGTGGTCCGAGGTAGAAGGGTAGCTGTCACCACAAAGAGACCAATCGTCTTTACCAGGGACCACAGTGAGTAAGTGAAGCAAGTACCAGAGCAGTATTCTCACCGAATGGGCATGGTGGAGATTCGGGAAACTTCAGGCAGTGATCAAGTCAGGGACTCAACCAGCAGAGGTGACGCCTGCAGAGCCGGTCAGCCTCATCAGGGAAGCATGGGTGAAGCTTGAGGGAGATACCACCCCAAAAGCCTTGAGGAGTTCACGGGATTCAGAGTTAGTGAATCAGAGGGTCCCGTGAGAGACCAGGAGCTCAAGGGGCTGAATAACTACAAGGAAAAGTTGTAGTACAGCTGAGAGAACTGCTTAAGTACTGTTACCATAGGAGACAGCAATCCTGAACGTGCAGAAGAAGTGGCACCTTGCTGGGGAATTCCCTGTACTGCTTTTCCCCTTTTGAAGTCTCGGAATCAGCCATTAGAAATTGCAACTACTTAAGGGAGTCCTGGCCTTAATCCTCTTTCCCCTACAAAAAATAAAAAAGGACTGTCAAAGAAATAAACCTCTTTTACATCCAAGAAGTGTCTGGCGCCCAATGACTTTTACCATCTTTACACCCACTAGGCCTCACAACCCACCACTCATTGAAGGATGTCAGTTATCTTTGGCCTTGAAGGTTAGATTAGACTGGAAGAGGTCAGAGATTCTGCTACAGAGGGTCTGGCAGTAATTTAAAATTTAGACTTTACAAGCACGTTAATGAAATATGAACTATCTCAGACTCTAACCGATCGGAACTAATGACATTAACAAGCCCAAAGCCCGTTGACAAAGGCATTAACTCTGTATGAGAGAGTAGTATAGTAACGCCTCATGCTTCTCTAAGGCCGCGTACACACGCGGGGACTGTTCGCCCAACTTTGTCCGCTGAACAGTGTTTCGGCGGACAGTCCGCTCGTGTGTGGGCTTTCAGCGGACAGTTTCAGCGAACAGTCCGCTGAACAAGGTTTTTCGGAAATTCCGAAAAACTGTCCGCTGAAACTTTGTTTCAGCGAACAGTCCCCTCGTGTGTAGGCTTGTTCGTCAAACTAAGTTCCGCGCATGCTCAGAAAGGATTTACACGCCGAGGTTTGCATTGCAGTGTATAGGACGTCGTTTTCTAGTCCCGTCGTACGTGCCGTTCACGTCATCGCGCACGGTTTCAGCAAACTGTTCGTACGTCGTGTGTGGCCATGTCCGTCCATGCTAATTTTGAGCGGACTGTTTGCCGAAACAGTTTGACGGACAAAGTTGGGCGAACAGTCCCCGCGTGTGTACGCGGCCTAAGGCTATATGCCCACAGATGTAGATCCAGGCGTATTGGCAAACAGTATGAAATACACCTTAATTTACAGCACCTGGGAGCCCTACATGAAGCATATATTTTTTGCAATTACATGAGCATGGATGTATTTTCCTAAACACAACATTTGCATGATTACAGATGCACAGTGTATATGTAATAAAGCAATATAGACAGAATACACTATAGCTAGCTCCCACTCACTGTACATACAGGGGCATTTTATGCATTCATGTGCATGTAGCCTAAGCCATCACGTACCTGACTGTAAAGGGGTTGTACAGCATGCAGAGCCTGTGTAATGATATTTCTGGGACTAATGCCACGTACACACGACTGGACTTTCCAGCAGACTAGGTCCGACAGTCTTCCTGAAGGACTTTCGGCAGAGTTCCGATGGACCTTCCGAACGAACGGACTTGCCCACACATGGACGCACTAATGTCCTGTACACATGGTCGGACATTCCGACCACAAAATCTGTCAAATTTTTTCAGATGGATTTTGTCCGAAACTGGTGTTGCATACACACAGTCACACAAAGTTGTCGGAAAATCCGATTGTTCGGAACGTGGTGACGTTCATTGCGTACAACGGGACTACGTATAGGCTAATAGCTAATAGGTTTGGTCTTGTAATTTGATCTGAGCATGCATGGCACTTTGTCCGTCGGAATTCTCTACAAACAATCGGAAAAGGTCCAATCAGATTTTTTTTGTCTGAAAATTTCAGATCCTGCTCTCAAATTTTTTCCGTTGGAAAGTCCGATAGAGCCCACACACGATCGGATTTTCCGACAATATAATCCGATCGGACCTTTTCTGTCTGAATTTCTGACCGTGTGTACAGGGCATAAGTCCGTACGAAAGTCCGTTAGTTTTGAACGTGATGACGTAAGATGTGACTAAAAAAGGAATTTAAATAGCCAGTAGCCAATAGCTTCCCTTGTGTCGTATTTGGTCCGACAGACGAACGGTTTTCCCGATAGGAATTGAGTCGGACAGATTTGAAACATGTTCTATTTCTAGGTCTGTCAGATTCTTTTAATGAAAAACGATCGGATTAGCACACACACGATCGGATTGTCCAACGGACTGATTCCGTCGGACCTTGTCTGCCGGAAAGTCCGGTCGTGTGTACGCGGCATTACAGCCGTCCCTTTGAGATATATTATAGAAGGCAGTGATGTACCAGGGGGTGCATAAGGCACCTGCATGCACTCTGATGTATGCTCCGAATGCAGATAGTTTTTTTCAATCTGACTTAATATAGTTTGTAGACATAAAACAGATAATTTTCTCTATCTACTTACTGTATCTATGTTGGTTTATTAAAACGGAAGACAAAAACGTCTTTCTTTTCTCCCATTCTTGCTGTTAAATGACTTCCAAGGCATTGCTTTTTTTTGTTTTTGTTTTGCATCATATCCTGGATGTGTGGTAATCAATTTGTGAAAACATTTACAATATTCAAAGTCAAATAAGGACAGTAATGTAGCAGTGTAATAATTGAAATATGAAGCCGTAAGTTAGTGCGCTGCATTCTATTTACTGCTAAGTGGCATTTGGCATGTAGGAAATGGAACGAGTGCCTGTGAATACACGTTGCAGAGTCCACCTGGGAGCATTTTGCCTTGGGACAATATTAAACAACATGACATGGGTGGAGATTCAGGAGCAGACAGAAGCCTAATCTGGATCTCAGTTGTAGGTACCTTTAGTCTGAAGTTGTGCTCTGTTTTTTTATAGTAAATGTACAGTATGTTCCTCATCAACACAAAGATCCTATGTTAATACATGTATAGGCTCTGTTCTATGTAACTCTGCTATCCAGAAGAAACTTTTTGTGTAAAAAATGTATTCAATCACATAGTAGCCAGATCATTTTTGTACAGTCACCTTGACAAACAGGTTTGTTAAATTAGAAAGGCAGCAGCCATTTAAAAAAATATTAGGGGCTTAAAGAGTGCCTTCTGTTAAAATTAACTGTTGCATGTAAGCAAGAAAAAATAAACACAGTATATACTCCAAATGTGATATGTTAAAGGTAAAGCTTGATGCATTGTGCTCTTTTTAAATTTATTTATTTTACCCTACTATTACACCTATGCATGTTTTTTGTGAGTTTTCTGTTTTTCAGAAATGCGCTACAGTCCATTTAACATAGTATCCTATGGTACACGTTTTTTTAGTCGGTGCATTTTTGGTAAGGGCCTTGAACTTTTTTTCGCACTGCAGATTCTGTTTTGCGTGTAATAGACTTCAGTACTGTCTTTATTCCCTTTTACAATTTTTGGTGAAAGTGTAGGAGTACTATGTTCCCCATGTTCATTAACATGGGGGAAGCGGGATCTCAGGGCACCCTTGTTTAAGGGGGCTTCCAGGTTCCGATAAGCCCCCGCCCGCAGACCCCCACAACCACAGGGTTGTGGGGAAGAGGCCCTTGTCTCCATCAACAAGCCGATCACCAGCTTCTGTCAGAGGAACATTGGTCCTGAACAGAGAGAGCCACTGCTGCTATGCTGTGCCCACCAATGCCACCTGCCAGTGCCACCTGCCAGTGCATATCAGTGCTGTCTACCAGTGCCCACCTGTGCCACCTACCAGTGCCCATCAGTGCCACCTATCAATGCCCACCAGTGCCACCTATCAGTGCTGTCAATCAGCGCCTCATCATCAGTGCCACCTATCAGTGTCACCTACTAGTGCCCATCAGTGCCACCTCTCAGTGCTAGCTATCAGTGCTGCCTTATCAGTGCCCATCAGTGCAGCCTATCAGTGCAGCCTCATCAGCACACATCAATGAAGGAGAAAAATTACCGGTTTTCAAAATTGTATAACAAACTATTAAACTGCTTTTTTTTAGCAAAAAAATAAAAAAAAAACAGCAGTGATTAAATACCACCAAGAAAGCTCTATTTGTGTGAAAAAAATTCTAAAAATGTAATTTATGTACAGTGTTGCATGACCGTGCAAAATTCATTCAAAGAGTGATAGAGCTGAAAGCTGAAAATTGGCCTGAGCGGGAAGGGAGTTTAAGTGCCCAGTAAGCAAGTGGTTAAAGTACTACTAAAGGCCAATACTTTTTTGCATTGATAAAATCATTTTAAATATAATGCACAATACTGGTAAACTTTTACTTTAAATGTAATGCCTTATATTACCTCCAGTCTATCAGCATGCAGCTTCTTTGGGTTCAGATGGTGATCTTCCCTGCACAGAGAAGTAGCAGCATTGAGGCATCATAAAGGGGAGTATAAGGTGGTTGGGGGGGGGGGGGGGGGTTGCCACCTCCTCCCTTTAAACCCGAACACCTTTGAATTACACAGATTCTGAGGCTAATTTAATGCAGATAAGGCACCAAGTGAGTTTAACCACTTGAGATCCGCGCTATTGCCAAATGACGGCATTAGCGCAGACCTACATTTCCGGGACTACGTCTATTGACGTCGTCCCGGTTACGAGCGGCCTGCGCGCCCTGTGATCGGCGAGTCCATGAGACTCGCCTGATCACCGATCCGTGCAAGGGGTCGATCCCGACCCCTTATCACGTGATCAGCTGTCAGCCAATGACAGCTGATCATGTGATAGAACGGAGCCGGTAATCGGCTATTATTCCTCCTCGCGCTGACAGCGCGAGGAGAAAAAAAAAAAGCCGATCACCGGCGGCCGTGATCGGGACATCAGTCCCGATCACGGCCATCAATACAAGGGACCACCTGCCACCTGCCAGTGCCCACCTGCCTCCCGCAGTGCCATCCTGAAGTAAAATAAAAAGCAAAAGTAAGTGCCCCCCGTCAGTGCCCCCCGTCAGTGCCCATAGTGCCCACAGTGCCACCCACAGTGCCACCCACAGTGCCACCCACAGTGCCACCCAATCTGCCTCAAAGGTGCTGCACCCCAGTGCCGCCCATCAGTGCCCAGCAGTGCCGCCCATCAGTGCCCAGCAGTGCCGCCCATCAGTGCCCAGCAGTGCCACCTATCAGTGCCACCTATCAGTGCCCATCAGTCCCATCTATCTGTGGTACCTATCAGTGCCCATCCGTGCCACCCATCCGTGCCACTTATCCGTGCCACCCATCCGTGCCATCTTATCTGTGCCCATCTTTGCCCATCAGTGCCGCCTTATCTGTGCCCATCGGTGCCGCCTTATCTGTGCCTATTAGTGCCGCCTTAACTATGCCTATCAGTGCCCACCAGTGCAGCCTATCAGTGCCCACCAATGCAGCCCATCAGTGCCCACCAATGCAGCCCATCAGTGCCCACCAATGCAGCCTATCAGTGCCGCCTAATCAGCGCACTTCAATGAAGGAGAAAAATGACCCGTTTGCAAAATTTTATAACAAACTATTAAAACATGATTTTATTTTTTATTTTTTTTGCATCTTTTTTTGTTTGTTTAGCAAAAAATAAAACTCCGAGCTGTAACTAAATACCACCAAAAGAAAGCTCTATTTGTGGGAAAAAAATGATAAAAATTTCATTTGGGTACAGTGTTGTATGCCCGCGCAATTGTCATTCAAAGTGCATCAGCGCTGAAAGCTGAAAATTGGTCTGGGACTGAGGGGGGTTTAAGTGCCCAGTAAGCAAGTGGTTAATTACCACCTTAATCAGCAACAGAACCTGTGTAATTAATATGTGTTCGGGTTTAAAGGGATGAGGTGGCAACCCTAGGGGGAGTCCTTTAAGATTCTGTCAATTTGCTATACATGAACAAGATGACAGGGTCTATTTAATGCAAGAAATACTCTCTGGGGGAACTTCCATCTAATTAAAGACTTTCCGTGTCTGTTAATAGCTACTTTACTGAAATATATGACTGGTAAAACTCTAATAAGAAAATATGCTCAAAATGTATGTTTTAAAAGGTGAATTGTTAGATTTTAGTTCTGCTTTGGTTCCCGTCTTTTGAAGAAATACACGTTTGTGTCAGAAGAAAGTACAAAAATCTTTTCATGTTGCATACAGTTTATTTCTGTAAACATAGTATTACGAGAGCAATAATGACACGTTAGTATACCTTGGGGGTAAGTATTAGTAGGCACCTTGCAGGACTAGCTATTATCTGCTGACAGTAACTACAAATCCACCTAGTAATTTTAGCTTGTTCACTACCTATGTAGTTGCAACTGTTACAATCTGTATTGAGGACTCTGTCTGCATATGAGTACCAAATTATACTGACGCATTACTATCTGTTAATGCAATTCACTAGATATAGAAGAGATCGTGGAATAATCTCAATACATACTAAACTACGCCTTGTTAAAAAAAACTATTGGGAGGCCTGGATTTTTTAAAATTATTATTGGCTGTCTATTTTGGGCACCCAAGCGTTCCTGTACATGTTCACTCTGCCAGAAGTCCAGGATTGAATTTCTTCAATTCCCTCATATGTTGAACCCCCAAAACTAGTTGTTTTTTATGTGGAATTAAATTCCAAGCTAATGTGGCACTCTTATCCTTCTAAAGCTCTAATGCAGAGGTCTTCAAACCATGGCCCACCAGTTGTTCAGGAACTACAATCCCCATCATGCCTAGTCAGTAGTCATATCTGTGAATGCCAGAGTTTTTCAATGCATTATGGGATGTGTAGTTCCGCAACAGCTGGAGGGCCCCGTAGTTTGGAGATCCCTGCTCTAGTGTCTTCCTCTGGGGGTCATTCAAGATACCCATGTTGACTGAGAGCAGCCTCCAAGACTTCAACATTAGATACCACAATCTAGTCACTGCAGAGTTCAGAGCTCTTGTATCCTATAAATAAATAAAAAAATATTTTATTAGGCCTGACATGTGCAGTGACCCTGCTGTATCACAATGCACATAGACCTTTAGTACACTCCATAAAAAAAAAAAAAAAATATATATATATATATATATATATATATATATATAAATAAAAAGGTCAGTTTTGGGTCCATTGTCCTGCCTTAAAGCAGGACTAATTCCTACTATAATTTACAGCCAAGGAAGCCGCCATCTTAGCCTCTGTTTGATCTGCAGTTGCCATGGTGCCACACATGTGATCAGCTATCATTGGATAGATGAGAGTTCGGTTGAGAGCTGATATAAACACACTAGCGGTGATTGCTCTCACCAAAAGCATGCCTTTAATGTAACAGTTTCGGAAAACAGTTAAAGCAGAACTAAACTCCGCTATACTTACTTTTTCATCAACGGTCAGATGCTCACGAGGTCCCTTGCCAGCATCGGCATCTTCTCCCTGGCTTCTTCAGCTGTCTTCAGTCTTGATTGGCTGACCCGGGATGACTTCATTCCTGTGCATGAATGACGTCATCCCACACCAGCCAATCAAGATAGCTGAAGACCAGCACCCGGAAGAAGCCATTGATGAGATGACAATGCCGGCAGGAATTCTGCCATCCCAGCACATGGGTACTGCTCCAGAATGTAAATGGAGCTGCCATGTACCTCTCAGTGTGCATTCTACAAAAGATTGTGAACAGGCATGTGATTTTATTTTATTGCAGAAAATACATTTCACATCTCTTCTGCAATAAAGAGCTGCCTGCTCACATTTTTTTTTAATATCAGACTTTAGTTCCACTTTAAATCAGTTTTTCTATTCTGTTTTATAAAAATAATGATTGAAATACAGCACGGTAACCTGTCTGCATTAACACACTGCAACAATCAGCCAGGTGTGAAGGAGGCATTCATCTTTTAGTTTTTTTTTACCCTTTTAGTTACATATATAATATATATATATATATATATATATATATATATATATATATATATATATATATATGAGCCCTGTGTAGCTCCATTTTATGAAACATCAGTGCATCAAAATATTTCAAAATGTAATTTTTTATTTTTTTTGCAAACTCTGTTAATGAGTTTTACTTTTATTTTAGTAAAAAAGAAAGCAAAAACCTGATTTTGCCACTGATGTCCCTCAAAGACAGAAAAATCTCGTAGATGATTTAGTCTACCAAAGTCCACCGAAATTAGAAGAGTCCTAATCCGATGAACTTGGGCTTTTATCAGTTATCAAATGCATGATCCTTGAAAATGTTGAATGAAATTATACTATGAATTTACTCTGAAAGTTTTCATACAATGAACATATTCATAGAACTGAGACTACTTGATGTACCAGAAACGTCTCAGAACATATAGGCCTGTTGAACGTCTCTGGAGCTGTAGGACTCCTGAGAACTCGGCTGGTGGCTAGAAAGTTAATAGCATTTTATATTTGTAAGAGGTGTGCCTGCCAAGGGGAGGAGTGTTTTGCAGTGACTCAGTGCTATGCATACTGTATGCACACATTCACATACCTGAGCTCTCGCACAAATCACCTGTACACCTGGAAAGGATCAGCACACTCACACACAGGTAAGGGACAATTATGGGAACTGAGGCTTGCAGATACAGATTCAAGAAAAAAATGAAAAGCAATGGAGCTAGGTTTCGGAAGTAAAAAATTTTCACCGTCATCATATGTTGCTAAATATATGATTGCCAGTGTGTAAACATAATTAGAAATAGGCGTTTTATTGTTTGCCAAGACAATCCCTGTTTAGTTATGTTTGGTTGTGTGATTATTGTGCATCGTGTACGCTTGATAGTGACATACGGAAAGGAACATACTGGTTTATTTTTCATTAAAGGAACTCTTACCATGTATGTAGCTTAGAACGTCTGGTACCACCACACCTGTATATTTGGAGCATGCAGGGAGAGGGATCCCTTTTCCTGTTAATGTGGCACACTGACAGGTGGAGGGCGTTCCTGTACTGTGATCATGAAATAATCAAGGTAAGGGGCCTTGTTCTTCTAAGATTGCTACAACAACATATTGTAGGTGATTTGGCCTTCTTGTGTGACATCAGCAACATTTGGTGTTAGACAAAAAAAAAAAGTTTTCATCTTTGCTTCACTAACACATCAAATTGAATTTGCCTAATGCTTGTCTTTTGTGTGTTTCTAGTTTACTGAAGGGGTGTGTATATGCCCTGTTAACACAGATGGCCAGCAAAGTAGTAGAGATGAATATAGATGCAGGCATGCAAAAATAATTACAGGAACAAAAGCGCTGGTTTAAAGTATGTAATCTTAAAGTGTCTCTTTGCCTTTGCCTCCTTTTACACCCTCTCTACGCCTCTCCAATCACTGCTTTACCTACTTCTTTGGGTGCTGAGCTGTCAGTGCCCATGCAGACGGCCAGTGGTCCAGGGATGCTTCCAGCACAGATCAGAGTGATGACTATACCCGCTCTAACCAATCAGAATCGACCTCATCTGTCCCGGAAGTGCTGCAGAGGGAGAACAGTTGAGGCCGCTGAAGCAGCTGCATGGGCACTGACAGCTCAGCATCCACTGAGGTAAGTACAGCAGGGACCGGGGGAGTAGGGAGGCTGTACAGTGATAGTTTGCCTTTTCTTTTTTTCATGAAAGGTGCACTAACACTTGAACTCCAAAAAAAAAACACCTGCTATTTCTCTCAGCCTTATCCAAATCAACCGTATCCAAAAGAAGCTAGTCTTATAAGTCTAACACCTAAGTTACAGTTTACATGGATACACTTGACCCATGAATCCAATATTCATCATAAGAATGTGAGGCTCTACTCTGAGTAAAGGAGAGAAGCCTATTTATACACAAGTTAGGGTCTTTTTTGGTAACCCCATTGCAAGGCCGAAAACAAGTGTCCCATCCTCTCTGAAAATGTATGATACAGATAGGATGCTGCAGCATGCAATATTTAATTAAGGTGTTAAAAGACTTGTAGATGTAGGTGTGGATATGTAAAAGACTTTTGCAATAGTTCTTTATCTTTATTACTACAATGTTTATGTCTTTTGACGTTGATACTCCTATGGCAGACAGTATTATCTTTTTATTATCTGTAAAGCCTAATAAAAACAGATTGAAATTGCACAGATATGCTTAAAGGACTTCACCTTGAACAATTGGTCAGATAAGATAAATCCAAAAACTCAGAGAAGAAAATTATAAACATTGTATGTGCAATAAACAGTGGAAAAGCTGCATCAGTTTGGTATTTGTCCAAGTCACAGTGCTTACAGTAGTTCCAATTAGGAAGCTTTACTACACTTCACTGTTGGTTGTTATTGCCTCGATTAGGATTTATGTACATTATTATGCACCAAAATGGCTCCAGGCTAGGCCAAAGGGAAATTAACAGAAACAGTTATTTTTCACATCACTGCAGGATATAATAGTAATGTAAAGGTCAGCAGAAGAAACCACTGAGAATTGTGGGTGACCATAGAGATCACAATTCCTGGAATTGTTAGTTTTCCAGCCGACTTTGGCTGAGGGTTTCTCCTGCCTGGTGGTGCAGGCATCAGAAAGTTTCCCTCTCTTCTTTTGCTGGCATGTCTGCATACCTCCCAACATTTTGAGATGGGAATGAGGGACACCTACTAACAAATGTATGTAGGCATAATACACGCCCCCTGCCACACCCCCTTAAAGGAGAATTAACCGCAAAAAAAGGGTTAATTAAATCCACAAGGACTTTTTTTTTACCACTACTATTCCTTTATTTTGGCTTTTAAAATGTACAAATGCAGCAATTTAGAAATTGGATGAAAAATTTAGCACTGGGAAACACTTTTTGAAAGATAAAAAGTGCATTTTATATACAACGTTATAGATCAGACCAAAAGGAAGGACAAATGAGGGGGGAAGAGGGACAGAGGGAAATTACTCCAAATCAGGGACAGTCCCTCTAAATCAGGGATAGTTGGGAGCTATGTGTCTGTTCACCAATTTCATAATAACAGGGCTGCTTTAACCCTTTCTCACCTGCCAGGCACGATTCTTAAGGTAGGGGGGAACAGGACTGACTTCCTGATTATGTGACTACTTTATTTGGCTGTTACATTAGTCGGTAGTCTGTCCTGCAAGCTCCTAATCATAACTAGAGACTTGGTGTTGCTGGTGAAAGCTTGGTCACCATGCTGCGAGCTGTGGTTGGTAGGAGGTTTAATGAAACAAAATATAAATAAAGCAACTAATATTATTAATGTACATTTAACCTGAAAGATACAGATCATACAGAAATGCTGAAGAAGAGAAAGTATACCTATGCATGGCCCCAATTCTGAAAAGATAACGGCTTCTGCCTGACTTATTTTTGCATATAAACCAGGAATGAAATCATAACGTACACCTAGTAACAGACTCTTCGTTAGGTGCTGGTTAACACCCATTTTTAATTTTTGTATACCACACATTTTAAAATAAGTTACCTTAGGCACTACATGTCTGTGCATCAAACAACAGCACTTCTAGGAAATATTGTGATTACACAATGTTTGAGGGCCTATTCATTGCTGCACATTTTAATGTGCATTATGTTAAAGAATCCTATTTATTTTAAAAAAGGGGCATGAACAAAACAGAATACACAGTCGTGTTGTGCTGTGTGATGCAGGTGCATTGTGGTATCTTTCAGAATGTATGCCAGCAGCATGCATAACATGGGTTGCCATATCTTCTATATTTTGTAGTGTTACAACTTGGAATTTAAATGGATTTTATGTCAGTGATTTGCCAAAATAGTCCATTTGATTGAAGTAAAAACAAAAATATTTGTAGCACATACCCCTGAAGGAGCCACTGTTTCTCGGGCCCCCTGTTTCTGTGCCCATGACTCTGCAAATTGCACCACACACTGACAACTTGTGCTGACCACGTACTGACTTCCTTTCAGCTCTGGTCCAAGCACCCCAGAATATGGCGACAGGGATACAAGGTTAAAAAAAACATGGGTGCCAATATCTTGGTAGAAGGTCATTGCCACGGACAGAGACATAGTCAAGGTGACCCAGGGTCATACACAGCGAGGTAGCAGCAAGTCAGTACCAGTGAAGCAGAGAGAGCAAGGTCCAGCAGCAGACCAAGGTCAGAGCCAGGAAAGAAGGTAGGGAATAGTCAGAGGAAAGCCAAGGTTGGTGTCCAAAATCCACAGAGCAAGGCCAAGAACGAGGTGGACCAACAATGGAGGATCAGTCAGCAAAAGCGGGAACACAGGTCATGGGAAAGCTGAAGAACATCCAGAGATTAGCACACACCAGGGTTTCCTTTAAATAAGCAGCTTGGTGCCTATGCATGTGGACGTGCACACTGATGTGCGCTGGCGCACACAAATGCGCCTATATGTCCCCTGACACAGCCTCTCACCAACTCCTGTGTCTGCAGATGATCTCCCTCGGATCACTGTGTGAAGAACAGCTGGTCAACGTTCACAGAGTCCTTCCCATTGATTAAGCACTTGCGGCATGTGCAGATTTATTCACCTATATACTGTACATGTGATTGAGCCTGCTGCAATTTAGGAGCTCCTACTGTGACTGCTTTATCTACTGGACACTATTGCCAATTACAAGTAACCAGGTATCATGTGATCACTATGATTGGTCATAGCGATCCCATAATAACAATGGCTTCCCATTCATGAACATCTTGCATAATGTTGTGTTCAGTGACTGGCCCACAGTAATCACATGGTGCCCGGCTACCTGTACCATGTCATTAACTTAGCCAATCACAGATCACAAACAAAAGCAAGCTGTTCATGAATGAAAAACCCATTCATGACAGCCAAAGCTATTGCTTTTACAGTGATCATCACAGTGTAGTACAGTGTCACAAATTAACAAATGTTAACCATTTTTAAAAAAGTTTAAGAAATGTAATTAAAAAAATATTTATTTATTTATTTTTTATATACTGTCACTCATAAGTCAGTATCCCTGATCACCACCACACCAGTCATATGATGACGCTGTAGTGCACTGGTGAGAGTATGTCAATAATTAATAAAAACAAATGTGAAAAAAACACATTTTATTTAATTTCTTCATTTTTCAAAAAATTACAACTTCAGAAAACTCACCATGCCTCTTGCTAAATACCTCAGACTGTTTACTTTCCAAAAATTGAATCATTTGGGTGGTAATTGTACTGTCCTGGTGTTTTAGGGCCTCAAGAAAAGAGATAGGCCGTCAGTACATCAGGATAGATTCGTTTTCAAATATATATATATATTATCCATAACTTTCACACAAACCAATTAATATCCACTTGTTGGGATTTCTTTTATCAAAGACATGTAGCAGAATACATTTTGACCTACATTTTTGAAGTAATCTGACTTTACTGGATATATTTTATATCAGAAAATAGAAAATATAATTTTCTGTCTCTCTATATAACAAAAAATAAAAATCCCAGTGGTGATCAAATACCACCAAAAGAAAGCTCTGTTTGTGTGAAAAAAAGTATATAAATTTAATTTGGGTAGAGTGTTGCATGACCGCGCAATTGCCAGTTAAAATAACGCAGTGCAGAATAGCTAAAAATGGCCTGGTCATGAAGGGGGTAAGACTTTCTGGAGCTCAAGGGGTTAACGACTTTAAGAATGGGCCTCTTTTTTAGGTGTGGTGTTTACAAGTTAAAAACATTTTTTTTGCTCGAAAATTACTTAGAACCCCCAAACATTATACATTTTTTTCCTAACATCCTAGAGAATAAAATCCTTGCAATACGATAGCTTCGGTAAGCGGCGGAGGGCACCAGATCACAGCAGGAGGGGGGGCCCTCTCCCACCATAGATAAAAGTGATCTTGCAGTGAATCCATCCGAGAGACCACTTTTATCTTTTATCGGACCGCCGGCCCAACACGGGGATACCAGGGTTATGGCAGCTAGCTGCTGCCATAACAACGATATCCATCCCCAAAGTAGGGACATACATCGGCGTGCGGTGGTCCATAAGTGGTTAAAGTGATTGTAAAGGCAGAAGGTTTTTTATCTTAATGTATTCTATGAAAAGCCTGTGTGCAGCAGCCCCCCTCAGCCCCTTTAATACTTACCTGAGGTCCCTCTAGATCCAGCGATGTTGCAGGAGTGTCTCGGCTGCCCGGGACTTCTCTCCTCATTAGTTGAGACAGCAGTGCAGTGCGATTGGCTCCCACTGCTGTCAATCAAAGTCAGTCAGCCAATAAGGAGAGAAAGGGGGCAGGGCTGAGCCACGGCTCTGTGTCTGAATGGATACATGGAGCTGTGGCTTGGCTCGGGTGCCCCCATAGCAAGCTGTTTGCTGTGGGTGCACTCAACAGGAGGGAGGAGCCAGGCGCACTATAGAGGTACCCGAAAAGAGGAGGATCTGGCTGCTCTATGCAAAACCGCTGCACAGAGCAGGTAAGTATAACATTTTTGTTATTTTTAAACTTCCGCTTTAAGTACTGGTGACCCCTTGACATGCTCCAACTTCCTCCCCTGGCTTTGCGGTGCTGGAAGGAAGATCACCTCTCCTCCCTCCCTCCCTGCAATTTTCTGGGACACGTCACAGGTCCCAGAAGATTGCTCAGCCATTCACTATGTGGCTCGGGCACCCACAGCCTGTCGCCCACAGTTAGAATGCCGGCGCCTTGGAGAGGAGGTGAAGAGGACCGAGGCTTTCTAAATGAACATCGCTGGACCATGGGACAGATGAGTGTGATTATTAAAAGTCAGCAGCTAAACTTTTTGTATATAAATGGGTGGAACTCCACTTTAGCTAAAAAAAAGCAATACTTTGCAATCACTTTAAGCAGCTGTCTCCAATGACACACCGTGGGTCTCTAATAAGTCCAAAACTGACTGTGTATGGCTCAATGGCCTTCACACTTCTCCCCTGCCTGGGAAAACAGCAGGAACAATAATCCTCTTTTCGTCCCAGAGTCACCTGGGAACTGCAGTCCTCTATTTCTATCTTATCAATCCAGTGCAGTCTATGTAGGACTACACCTTCCACAATCCTTGCAGTCCACATCTTGTGTGCTTCCCACAAGGGCAGGCTCAACACTGGCTGCAGTTTCTTAAAGCGGAACTCCACCTAAAAGGTGAAGTTCCACTTTAAAGTGGTTGTAAGGTCAAAGAAAAATTACTGCCAGCCCCTCCGTTCTACTAAGCTATACTACTGTGTACAAGTTTGTATAAAATGATGCCGCTAAATACTTTCTTTTAGATCTTTTCTGGTCGGTCACGTGACCGCTGGCCACTCCTCTCCTGATCTAAGGGCTACAGTGGGACGGGCTGAGAACCCCCTCTGACGTCAGCCGGGAGGTCATGTGACCGCTGTGCAGTCCACTCAGCCCCTCCTGCTGTAGCCCTTAAATCGGGGGAGGAGAGCGGCCGGAGGTCACGTGACTGACCAGAAAAGATCTGAAAGAAGGTATTTAGAGGCATCATTTTATACAAACATGTACAGTACACAGTGTAATATAGTGTAGTATAGCTTAGTAGAACAGAGGGTCTGGCAGTAATCTTTCTTTGACTTTAGTGCCAGCTACTAATAGCGGCAGGAGGGGAGAGGGAGAAATCACATACAGCCTCACATACAGGAGCTGGCAGGCAGAGAGGGATAAGGAGAGAGGCAGAAAGGAGAGTAGCGGGATGATATTGAAGGCATGTAAACTCACCACCGTATCATGGATCAGCAGCCATGATTACTGTGGTCAGCACACTGAGGGGGATACAGGCAGAATCAACCAGGTTTTTTACAGTGTGCTGTTTAACCTGCTATAAGGGAGCAGGATCTTCTTTTTTTTTTTACGGTTACCCGCTCTTTTTCTTTGGGGGGGGGGGGGGTTGGTACCTTGGAGTCAGGGGTGTTCAACCTTTTGAAGAGCGAGGGCCACCGAAGCGAGTTGGTAACCAGTTGCAGACCACAATGAGCAGAGCAGGAGAATGACAGGTCCATGTCCACTCTGCATATGCAGAGCAGACACAGCCCGCTCTACTCTATGGGCCCTCTGATCCGATCCACCCAGACGAAGGGGACAGATTCCCTTCTATTTTTTTTTTAGGCAATTGGATTAGAGGTAGGCAAGTGGAAATGGACACAAGTTCATTTACATCTGCCGCTCCATAGAGGTGAATGGAGCTTCCGATTGGGACCACCAGAAAAACAGACAGGTGGATCCAATCGGACTGATTGTGTGAAAGGGGCCTAAGGCTCATACTGATGTACTGCAGTTTACCCGCACCGCGGGTGCAGTGCATCTGTGGCTTTTCTGTGGTTTAACTGTATTTTGCCATAGGCTTGTATTATATCCTGCAGGTGTGGTGCACTTTCAGAAAGTGCACCAAACCTGTAGATAATAACAGAATCCCATGAAGAAGTCTGTTGATGACGAAACATGTCGGGGCGTGGCTATCTGGCGAACTTAGTTGTGGATTAGCTTGAGATCTGGGTGACGGGCGGTGGCGCTGGACGGAGGAAAACAAAGGATACCGTTTTAAACACCCACACTGGCCTCTAATCAGCTGTGTGAGACCCAGTGTGAGGAGGGGTGAGAAGGAACCAATGCCCCACAGGATACTCAGATACCTGAAGTGTTCAAGTGTGGAGTGTAGTGATTTATACCTTGGCTTGTTCATTTATTGTTCATGTTAGTGCATTGAATTTTGGTTTATTTGAATTACAGTGCTTAACTGTGCTTAACTGTATTACGCTATTGGAGGCTTCCATTGTTATTCTCTCGCAAGGTATATTTACATATGACTTGATGAGAAGGGATCAAGATATATGAGCTTTGCAAGTCTGGTGGTATACAGGCATCCATCTAGAGGATATAAAGCTTGTTTTTCCAAACACGTGAGTGTGAGGCTTATGAGCCGGTGAGTGCACCCACAACGGGGGTTTTCACGATCACAGGTGGTGAAGGAGCAAATACATTTTGGTGGACACTGATTATCACTTTTCACATGGACTATAGTATTCGGATTTTATTTATTTGGACTGATATAATTTTATTCGTTGATTCACTGATTTTGATGTACTTTAATTAATTTTGAGTACCTGTATTTAGATTGATTAATATTTTTTATTATTTATTTGCACTGGAATATTTTGGGTAATTATTAAGGTATATATATATTTTTGGGGATATTTATATATATATATATATATATATATATATATATATATATTTGCATGTTTGGCACTTTTTATATATATTTACGGGTATACATGTGAATGTTACTGTTATCTTTATTTTTATTTTTAGGCAGGTTGAAGTTAAGCATTCACCTATTGAGTGCTACGTGTCACATAATTTTGGGGTTTTTGAGAATTATTGCCCTAATGTGGCCCAGATGACTACGGGACCATTCACAACGCACAGCGCAGCTTGTGCATGTGAAGTGAGCAACCAGCTGTTAAGCTGAAAGCCGCATAGCCTGCTGCCCACAGTTAGGATGTTGGCGTCAGGAACCCAAAGGCTAGTGAAGAATTAGCCTGGGTGAGGACAGTACTGGATCCCTGGACAGGTAAGTGTCCTTTTATTAAAAGTTAGCAGCTAAAGGATCTTTAAAGCAGAGTTCCACCCGTTTTTTAGTTTATTAAAAGTCAGTAGCTACAAAAAGTGTAGCTGCTGACTTTTAATAAACAGACACTTACCTGTCCCACGACCGTGACAGCTTACGGCTTCACAGCCTGGCTCGCATGGCGCATGCGCGAGTCGCGCTGCGCTCTGCTATTTGCCAGGCAATCTTCTGGGACCTGTGACATGTCCCAGAAGATTGCTGGCAGGGAGGGTCTGCCTAGGGCGAGAGGAGGAGTCGTTTAGGCGGCTGTGAAGAGGAAGGAGAAAGTGGAACAGGAAGTCCCACTAAAAAGAAGGCACTCACCCACCCCCCCCCCCCCCCTCAAAAAAAAAGAGATGCCAAATGTGGCATGTAAGGGGACGAGGGGTGCTTAAGGCGGAAGTTCCACTTTTGGGTGGAACTCTGCTTTATTAGTAGCTTCCTCCTACACTGTGTCTGTATAAAAGTATTTTTTCATGCAAGCAAAGGCAGTAACAGAACAACAGACACAGAGAAACCTCAGCCTCTCCTCTCCTTGTCAGTTGGCCGAGGGGCTACATCATTTTCCAAACATTTCACAAATAAACACTGAAAAGTATTCACCCCCTATGCTTCGAAACCCCTAAATAAGCTACAGAAGTCATATGATTTGTTGAAGAGCGTTTACCTGTGTGCAATTAAATTGTCATATAATCTCAGAACAAACACAACCGCTCCTTCCTTGTTTCAAAACAAGTCTGGAATAATGTTCCAAAGCAGCAGCAATCAGAATCAATTTATATTCCCAATTGTGAACATCCCATGTTGCAAATCATTTCATAAATATGGAAAGAGCATATAGCACAACTGTGACCCCACTGCCCACCAAGACCCAGTAACCAGATATAAAAGGGCATCACATAGAGAAGATTTGAGATCCGTGAATGAATTGGGTGCAGCTGTCCATGGGAATAAAATGCTGGTCAGGGTTGAGGATTGATGGATGCACATAAAGGTCAATTCTAGGTTGTTTCAGTGTGCAGGAGACCAGAGTCTGGGCCAGTCCAATAGCCCTAAACATACAGCCTGAGCTATACCGGAATGGTTTAAAGTTGTACACTGGAATTTAAAAGAAAACAAATTGCAGTTGGGTCCCCTTGCAGTACCCCAACACTGCTGGGGCATAAATAGGGGGGGGCAGGGGTCTAAACTCCCAACCCCAGTGTCCAAACTGGTGGACACTTTAGGCTGATGATAGGGAAGTCTACCAGGGAGAAAATAGAGATAAGTGAAATTGGATTTGAAGCTGGACTTTGGTCCTGCCCACTAACAAGAAAAATGAGCCAGGGACAGTATGGGACACTGGAGGTGATAAATCGGACCCACAGCAGGCAGAGAGAGCTGTTGGAAGGCCACAAGGAGAAAAAGGACAGTCCACATGGATTAATCATTCAGGTGTGGGTAATCCAGGCTTCCCTAGGACTTTTTGTTGCTCATATGAACTATTTCAATACAATTACTGTAGCATATGTTATTGTGTACATAGTGACTAGGCTCAAGTTTTAAGCCCTTCCCACAATTTTGCTACATGTCAGAAAAGAAATCCGAATCAACCTTGCCAGCATGCGCAGCGGAATGGCGCTCCAGTGCATGGGCGTTTGTGGCACTTCAGCGGACACACATTTGCGGCCCCAAGGAACGGCGCACATACATGCGCACTAGAGCATGCATTACGTGACTTCCTTGCTGCCTATAAAAGCTGCCCCCTCTCTCAAACAAATCACTGATTTTTCTTCAGCTTCCTGTGTACTTATTCCTGTTTACTGATTGCCTGTTGTGACCCGGATTGACCCTGACCTGCCTTGATCTTCTCCTGGACCTAAACTCTGCCTTGCTTTACAGACTCTGCTTATTGCTCTGGTGTTTGACCCTCAGCCTGTGACCTGGATTACCGTCAGTCTCCTGTGCCTTGACCCTCTGCCTGTGACCCAGATTACCTTAAGTCTCTTGTGCCTTGAACCTCTGCCTTTGACCCAAATTACCTTCAGTCTCCTGTGCCTTGACCCTTAGCCTGTTCTTGATCTTGCCTCCAGTCCACAGTAACTTGGCTCCAGCCTACCCATGGACTTTCTCTGGGTGCTAGACCCCAGGCCTGTTCTGGGCTCTGCTTCTCTTCAGCCTCTCTCTGGACTCATACGTACCTGCTCCTGCAAGGCTGCCAAGCCCTACGCTGACCTTCACGCAAGCCCTGCCCAGCCTGCTGGTAGCTTGTGCCTCTTTGTGCCATTTACCCTCTGTACCATCTCCAGGTGGTGGAGTGTGCTTAGTCGCAAGAGGGAACTGGTCTCTGCATCTCGGCCTTGGTGAGCACCCCATTCTGACAGTACAAACCAGCCATGTCAGAAGCCGACGGAGCATGTTCTCCTCTTGAGGGCCTCTGCCAGCAGGTTACGGCTCTCACAGAAGCGGTCCAGAAACTAAAGGAAGGCTATGTCCAAATTGATGGCCACCTTCAGCAGCTCTCCAGGGCATCAGTAACAGCAGCCACAGTACCTACACTCCTCCTCCCAGTCTCAGTGAAATTCTACCATGGTGATGGCCCTTCCTGAACCCAGGGTCCCCACACCTGAGTGTTTTTCTGGCGTCTGCAAGAAATTCAGGGCATTCAAGAGTGCCTGTTCTTTGAACTGGGCTCTTCAACCTAAAACTTTTTCTTCTGAAATTGTAAAAGTTGGATTCATAATCTCCTTACTGGCCGATTAACCGCAAGCCTGGGCCCATAGCCTAATGGAGCAGAGACGTCCTTTACTAAATTCTGTGTACACTTTTTTGAATCCATGGCTCAATTATATGATGATCCACAGTGCAACGCCACAGCCGAAGACATTCAACATACCTTGTCCCAAGGGAGAAGGCCGGTAGAGGACTATACAGTTGAATTTCGCAAGTCGTCAACGAACCTGCTCTTAAAAATCAGTACTGCCAGGGTCTGTCGGAAGCCCTTAAAGAAGAGCTGGCTCGGGTTGAGACCCCTGCTACCTTGGAGGACTTAATTCAAACCGTCACTAAGCTGGACAGATGCATGCAGGAGTGATGTTCCGAGCGCTTCCAGGCTTCCCGACCAAAAGCCTTCTCCCATCCACCTACCATTTCTGGCTTCCTCAGACAGACCCCTCCAGAAGCCGAACCGATGCAGCTTGGACTAGTCCGTTCTCCTCTCACCTCGGAAGAGAGGCAACGAAGACGCCAAGCCAATCTATGCTTATACTGTGGTGGAACAGGACATTACCTTCGCAACTGCCCCGTGAGGCCCAGTAAGTTATAAACTATCAACTCAGGTTTTCCTCAGATTTATGTCACTCTCCTCATCTCCCTACAGTTAGCAGGAGTGGAAATCCCCCAACCGACCATAATTGATTCCGGGGCCTGTAGTTGCTTTCTGGACCCTGCATTAGCTCAAAAACTACACATTCCACTGCTGCATAAGAAACAAAGTCTTCAGGTCCATTTGGCTGATGGGTTCCTTTCTTGCTCCGGAACTGTCACACAAGAAACTGTATCTTCTTTGTGGAAAAAAAAAGGTGGTTCCCTAAGGCCTTGCATCGACTACAGAGAACTTAACAAAATAACCATTAAAAACCAGTGCCCGGATCTTCTCCAAGTTAGACCTACGGGGTGCCTATAACCTCATCCGAATTTAGGCTGGGGACAAATGGAAGCCCGCCTTCAGATCCAGGTTTGGACACTATGAGTACTTAGTAATGCCATTTGGCTTATGCTATGCCACCTTTCAACACCTAGTAAACAACATATTCCGAGAATATCTCAATGACTTTTTAGTGGTCTACTTGGATGATATCCTTATCTTCTCTGCCACCATCAAATTGCACCAGGTTCATGTGAAAAAAGTTCTCACAATTCTCAGAAAACACAAGCTATACCTTAAAGTTGAGAAATGTGAATTTGAAAAAACTGTTATTCAATTCTTGGGGTTCATCATTTCCACCAAAGGGGTTGCAATGGACCCGCAAAAAGTTAAGGCCTGCCCCGGGGGATAAGAAAGGAGTTCAGCGATTCATAGGTTTCGATAACTTTTATCGAAAATGTATCATTGGCTTCTCTTCCATTGTCTCACCCATCACCCAACTAACCTGTCAACACAACCGTTTCCAGTGAGGCACAGGAAGCCTTTGTCAAATTAAAGGCTCTATTTATATCTGCACCAATCTTGCAGCATACGGATCCAGCTCTGCCATTCGTATTAGAGGTAGATGCATCAGAAAAGAAACAGCTACTGGAGCCATCCTTTCCCAAAGACAGTGTCCCAAGGCCTTCCTTCATCCCGTAGCCTTTGCATCAGAAAGGAACTACAATGTAGGAGACTGGGAGTTATTGGCCATTAAGTTCGCTCTGGAAGAGTGGAGATATCTGCTGGAGGGTGCGTCCCATTCTGTCATGATCTTCACTGACCACAAGAATCTAGAGTATCTCAGGACAGCTAAGCTCTTAAGACCTAGTCAAGCTTGTGGGCACTTTTTTTTACAGATTTGATTTCCACATTTCATACAGGCCTGGTTCCAAGAATGGGAAAGCGGACGCACTCTCCCAGATGTTCCCTGAATCTCCTCAGTCGATGGAACCTAGTACCATCCTATCCCCGCCAATTATTTTTTGCTCACTCACTGATTTGATAACCACCGTCAAATTGGCATTCAGTCACTGTACCAACGTAGAGGTTCTCTCCTTGAAGAAACACAACGATCTGCTCTGGGCCCAGAACACCGTCTTTGAGCAAAGAATAAGAAAGCACTTTTATATGCAAAAATATAGACTTTGTAGTATAAAAAAAGATAGAAAATGGGCATTTTATCTGATCCGTTACAGTATAAATTAACCCCCCCCTCCATATTGATGGTCATGGCAATGACAGTTAACCTCCCTTCCCCTTCCACCATTGTTGGTCATGACAGTAAAAGTTAACCCCCTCCTCCCCCACTTGATGCGAAAATTGATGGTTATGGCAGTGAAATTAAACCCCCCACCCAATTGATGATCACTTACTAATTACACACCCACAGTACAGCCTCTCCTTCAGTACTCAGTGCTGGTAAAACAGAAAGCATTACATTGCCCGGCATCTTGCTACCATTCTACAATCTGACTGGTGCCCAATAGCCCACTGAACTTAAAGCAGAGTTCCACCCAAAAGTGGAAGCTCTGCTTGTTTGCACCTTCCCACTCTGCTGCCACATTTGGCACCTTTCGGGGGGGGGGGGGGGGAGCGGATACCTGTCAAAACCAGGTTCCAGCTCTCAATTCTGGGTAAGATTGCCACAGTCGTTGTGCAGCGATCTATGAAACACTCGGCCCCTCCTCCCCCCTGCTGCCTTCTGGGAGACACACAGGTCCCATAAGACAGCGGGACCATTTAGAAAGCACAGCGTGACTTGTGCATCCACAAGGCTTCACTTCCTGTTTCCCTTAGTAAGGGTGCCGGCGCCTACACCCGGAGCTGATGGACAAGTAAGTGTCCTTATATTAAAAGTTTTTTTTTTTTTTACCCAGGCTGGAACTCCGCTTTAACAAGCATTTAACCCTTTCAGTGCAGGGAGGCCCCACTACTAGTATAATTCTTTCTGCTGCCCGGAGTGGGGCTTTAAAACCAAGAACCTGAATGTCTTAGCGTGGCTCAGTCATGGCTTAGACCTCAATCCAACTGAGAATATTATAACAGGATTTGAAAATTGTTGACCAGCATTGGGCCCATGTGTTTGGCAGCCGGTCTGTCGAAGGCACATGACTGGCTCCTGATCAGCTCTCTCAGCCAATGGCTAAGTGTGCAGGCAACAAAACAGCAGGGGAGATCGCTGTACTAACATTGGATTGTTAGTACAGCGGCTTCGACCTGAGCTGTCAGGTTTTTTTTACATTAAACCCACTGGGTTGAATGAAAATAAACTAGTGGTGTGTACTAGGCTTAAGCCATCCTGCAGTGTAATAAATCAAAGTACTGTGTCCCTGTGGCTACTGATCTCAGCACCACCTTTTCAGGCACTGCCAACCAACCTGGCTGCAGCTGCCCATTTCACTAGCTCTCCAGGCTAACTTCTCCCCACAGTCCTCCAGATTGATGCTCACTAACCCACCCGGCTGACTCTCAAGAGATCTCTGAGTAGTTGAGTAGTTCTGACCAGCTCCTTCTGCCCCCCCCCCCCCCCCCCGGAGCATGCCATCTTTCACTGACATGGTGGCCTGCCCCCCTGTCAGCCCTTTATTGGGGATTGGCTGAGGCTCTCATAAATATTCCAAGCAGCTCCTCCTAACCTCCACCCACTATGTCTAGAACATTCTTCAATGTCCCAAAAAACAGGGGGAGGCACCAGAGAAGCTGTCAGGATGAGTCACCCAGCCCTGAGAACATTCTTCAATGTCCCAGAAAACCGGGGAAGGCACCGAAAAAGCTGTCAGGATGAGTCACCCAGCCCTGAGACAATTCTTCAATGTCCCAGAAAACAGGGGGAGGCACCGAAGAAGCTGTCAGGATGAGTCACCCAGCCCTGAGAACATTCTTCAATGTCCCAGAAAACAGGGGGAGGCACCAGAGAAGCTGTCAGGATGAGTCACCCAGCCCTGAGTCACTGAGCCCTGACCCAGATTCACAACTCAGGCTTAGCCATGAGCTGAAATAAATTTACCTACACTAACAAGCTTACTCTACAAACCTGCACTAACAACCCTACCACACTCACTAGATGGTGCTACACTAACAAGACAAAAAGGGTACAAAGCTGTTTTTTGTCTCTGGTCGTGTTCTTCTTCTTTCGCTGTTCTTCTGATTCTTGTCCATCTTTATTGATCTTTTCCTCTTTCTTGCTGCACTTCATTAGAAATGAACCATTAGTCTTATGCCAAACGGCCTCAAGCCAGAGGAGTAGGACAGTCAAATAACTCTTGAAAATACATTGCAACACTTCTGTTTTCACCACATCCTATATTACATTTCTCTAAGTAAGCAATGTGTACCTGGGAATGTATTTAGCTAGTAAGAATCATTTAATAATCAGTTTAAAGCAGATGCTAAAGCACTGTGTACCATAAACATTTAAAGTGTATATGCAATACATTTTTTACCTTTTTTTAATCTCATTGCTGTTGATTTGCTCCAGTCTTTTTCAACAACTTCTTATTCACGTGATCTAGATCCAGAATTAGCTGCACAATTTTGCTGTGCACTTCTTTACTGATTGTGTCATACAGTATGTGGCCCATCCCTGCTAATGTTTACCAGCATAGCCACATGCTTTCTCCTCCAGGGTGTATGTGACAGGGTGGCACTGCGGGAGCACCACTTGGATAAAGTAATCAACTCATCACAGGAAATGCATTAACAAGAACATTATACCAGGATTACCAGGTATTCATTTTATTAAAGTTGTCTGGGTATCTGGGGACCCCCTTATTTTTAATGGGGGTTTTCAGATTCCAACAAGCTGCATGCACCTAGACCCACACCACCTCCAGTCCAGATTTGTGATTTAGAGGTCCTGTCCTCTTGAACATGGGAATGGGAAGGAGGGGGGGGGGGGACAGGGGGTTCCCCTGGCAAGGTACTCCACCATGTTAAAGCGGAGATCCACCCAAAAATGGAACTTCCGCTTTAAGTGCTGGTGACCCCCTGACATGCCACATTTGGCATGTTATTTTTTGGGGGGGGGCACCCTGTTTTTGGAGGCAGCCAGCTTCCGCTTCCTCTCCTGGTGCCGCAGCACAGGAAGGAAGATTACCTCTCTCCCCCCTCCATCACTGCAATCTTATGGGACACATCACAGGTCCCAGAAGATTGCCAGCCCATTCACAGCGTGCAGCGCGCTCTAGCCTATAAAGGCTATAAAACCACAGGCCGGCACCCACAGTTAGAATGCCGCATCCCTGGACCATGGGACAGGTGAGTGTCAGATTATTAAAAGTCAGCAGCTACACTTTTTGTAGCTGCTGACTTTTAAATGGGTGGAACTCCGCTTTTAGAGCACGTTGCCTAGTATGGTGCAGGATGGGGTTGGGCGCACACCCATTACTTCCTTTTTTGGCTTGTCAGTCTGCATGCTCAGATAAGGGGAGTTGCAGGCTGTTTTTTTGGCTTTTTTGCATAGGGTCCCCCTTAATATTCAGACCAGATCCTCATCAAGAATGTATTTTTATGTATGAATGTATGAATCCCACACTGTTGTTTTTTTTGTGTGGAGCGGGATCCTCATTGACATCTATATCAGATCCTCATCTACGGTAATGCCCTGTACACACGGTCAGACTTTCCAACAGAAAATGTGCGATCGGATTGTGTTGTCAGAAATTCTGATCGTGTGTGGGCTCCAGACTTTTTCTGTCAGAATTTCCAACACACAAAGTTTGAGATCTGGATCTAAAATTTTCCAACAACAAAATCCGATCTTTTAAATTCCGATCGTTTGTAGACAATTCCGATGCAAAGTGCCACACATGCTCAGAATAGATTACGAGACGAAAGCTATTGGCTACTGGCCTCTTTATAGTCCCGTCGTACGTGTTGTACGTCACCTCGTTCTGAACAATCGGATTTTCTGACAACTTTGAACGACCGGATTTTGTCGTCGGAATGTCTGACCGTGTGTACAGGGCATAAGGGTGTGAAAACGATGAAAGAAATCCCAGAATGCTTTGTGCACAAACAGAAGGAAGCAGCTGAAAGCTGTCGTTTGATGGCAATTTAAACAGCATTTTTTTCTTTGTGAATTTCAGCTTTGCTATAGAACAGGGGTCTCCAAACTTTCTAAGCAAAGGGCTAGTTTACTGTCCTTCAGACTTTAGGGGGGCCAGACTGTGGACAGTGGGAGTAAAAATCTTACTGGCATCAGTGGGAGTAAACAGTGCATCGATGGGATTCGGGGGAGGAACAGTGAGCCATTGCTGGTATCAGTAGGAGGAATAGTGCCCCGTTGTTGGTGTCAGTGGGAGAAATAGTGCTCCATCATTGGTGTCAATGAGAGAAATAGTGTCCCATTATTGATGTTAGTAATAGGAATTATGTCAATTTGTTGGTGTCAGTGGGAGGAATGGTGTATTGCATCAGTGGCAGGAAAAGTGTCCCAAGGACCAGATAAAAGCATGCAAAGGGCTACACCTGGCCCCTGGGCACAGTTTGGAAACCAGTGCTTGAGAAGTTCATATACATCGCACAGATGCATCACTTCACAGGCAGGTTAAGAGCATCCTTCAGGCATGGCATTTAATGGGCTTTTGCAACCTTAAAATCACTTCTCATGGCCAACCTGAATTATTTATTTCTTTGGTACATGTTCCCCAGAGCAGTACCCGGCCCTTATTCCAATTGTTTGACAATCCCTTTTCTGCCCAAAGGCTGATTGAAAAATAACTGATTCATGTGTGGCCAGCCTTATTGTTAATGTTAACATGCAATGGACCAGCTGAATGTGAGTGGGCACAGAGTCAGTGTAAAACGGAACGGGTAACATATGGATATAAATGCCACGCTGTCAGACATACACCCTGTTCTATGTGATATGCACACATATCATGGCTTTATAAAAATAAACTTTCTTTGCAAACTATATCAGAATACTTGATGTATGGTGCGCTTTAGGAGGTGTGGCTTGTTTAATAAAGACAAATGTCAAAGCATCTACAAATGACCTAGGAATAATAGATAGAACAGCGTTGCTATGTGAGCAATGCAGGGGTGTAGTGTACTCTTACAAAGAGGAAGTCTGCCAGCTTTATTTGCCTGTAACAAAATCTGTCTGTGAGATAACGCTTTTCATGTCTTTGTGTTACAGAGCGGTGTAAAGGTTGCGAATGTCACCATTTTACGCCTTTGTTTCTCCGAGTTACTGTTTTCTTTTTAGGTGGAAACTGTAAAGATAGAATAGAGTTATAGAACATGCTGTAGAATAAAGGCTGTACCTGTAATGCATCTATCATTAACTGTCTGACAGTATTATTGACCACACCAATAACGTTGGTGTAATTCTACAGCAATCACGTAGTCTATGCATGCAAACCATTGCATTAGAGCAGGGGTCTGCAATCTTATCAGTATGAGGGCCACTGTCAATGGCGGCCAGTGGTATTTTTTTAGGGGGGGGGGGCAAACAATGCACAGCCAGCCACCCTTCCTCCCCGGTCCGGTCTCTTGCAACCCCCCTGCAAAGAAGAGTGGGCAAATATCGCAAAGTCTAGATGTGCAAAGTTAGTAGAGACATATCCAACATACTAAAGGCTGTAATTAAAGCAAAAGGTTGTTCAACAAGATACTGACATAAGGGGGTGATCCTTTTTTCCAACTCAGTGATCCTGTTTTTGATTTTTTTGGTTGGGTGTTATATCTTTTACTTGAATGTTGTAAATACAGCTGAATAAAACAAAAACTGTGTCGGTCCTCATTTCAGGCCTCACATCACATCAGAGTCCTCTCTTATACATGAGAACCCTCCTTTTCCCATCAGAGCTCCCTTTCACAGCTGAAGCCCCCCCTTCACATCACACCAGCGCCACCATCCCTTTACATCAGAAGTGTGTACACAAGCCAGGTGTGACCCTCAGGGCATAGTTTGGAGACCCCTGAATTAGAGAACAGTAGGAGACTATTTTAAATCTAATTTGGCAAGATTCCACTAATTAGAAAGATCAGTGCAAAAAACAAAAAAAAATTAAATGAGAGCTGATTGGTGACAAAACAGGTAGATATCTGGTAAAATAGTATTAAGCCCAGGTTCACACTGAGCTGCGGGAATGAAGCCGTGCGAGTTCAGCTGAATTCGCACAATTTCACTCCCGCATGTCAGTCTCAATCTCAGCCGCGATTTCAGAGACATCTGTGCAGGTTTCTGTACAGATGTCAATGTAAATCGCAGCCCGAAATCGCAAAAAGTAGTACAGAAACAACTTTTTGAAATCGGAGCAGCGCCGTATAAGCGTTGACGGCAATTGCCGCCAACATGTCAAAACGCTCCAGTGTGAACCAGGGCTAAAACTAGAAAAACATCTTCAGAAGGAACATCTTGACTTTATGAATCAGCTTACTGATCTTTACTTTGGTTGCCATTGTCACGCAAGCAGTGCCTGGCCATGTATGGGTGGTGTACAATGTTTGCCAAAGTCCCACCTTTTATTCTCAAAATTTACCTTTTTTTTCCACCATTCAAACACAGCACAACTTAGACAGTTCACTGGATGGTCCCTCAATACCTTAGGGGTTGGTATACATTAAATATAAATGAGTGAAATGTAAAATCTATAGCAAAATAATTGGACCACGATAAAGAACTGTCTACCGAATATGTAAATTTATAAGGTGTGTAAAAAATATGTGAGCTATCAATGCTTGACCCCTCATTAAAGGATAACTAAATCCTCCTATTTATTTCAGCCAAGGAAGCTGCCATCATAAGCCTGGTACACACTTAGTTTTGGGCTGAACGGAAAAAACAGCTCAGATCGGAGCCGCTGTACTAACAATCCAGTGTTAGCACAGCGATCTCCCCTGCTGTTCTATTGTGTTCTGACAGGGGGGTGGTCCCCCCATCAGAACACTCCGGTCAGCCAATAGCTGAACAGGAGCCGATCGGCAGACCTTTTTCGGTCATGCCTCTTTTCCGGTCATGACCGGCTGCAGTACACATAAGCTGAATGTCAGTTGGTTTCTATTGAACCGGCCGATGCTGTCTGACATTCGGCCAGTGTGTACTACTAGGCTTTAACCTCTGTTTAATTTGCAACTGCCATGATACTGCACATGTGATCAGTTATGACATCAGTCATTTGATGGTTTGACAGTTTGGTTGAGAGCACAATCAAATGTGACAGTTAGCCTTCCTGGCATGCTGGGTAGGTGCTTGTATTTGAAACTCTTCAATCAATGGGTTTTTGAGACTTTTGAAATGGGAATGAAGGACACCTATCGGCAAAAGTATGCAGACTTAGGACACACCCCTTGCCACGCCCTCTTAAAGGAGAATTGTACAAAAAAACAAGATTGGGTAAACCCACAAGTGCTTTTTTTTTACCATTACTATTCCTTTAGATTGGCTTTTGGAATTTTACAAATGCAGCAATTTAGAAATCAGATGAAAGTTTTAGTGCTGGAAAACACTTTTTTATAGATAAAAAGTGCATTTTATATACAACTATATAGATCAGACCAAATGAGGGACAAATGAGGAGGAAAGAGGGACAGACACTGTTCCAAATCAGGGACAGTCCCTTAAATTAAGGGACAGTTGGGAGCTTTGGTTCACACTAGGTGAGCTGCAACTGCACTTAGCAGCCTTGCCTTGTGCAGCTCCAGGTAGAAAGTTAAAAAGGTAAAAAGCTTTGCTTCCTATGCTGTCAGTTCACAACACTGCAGTGATATGTGCTGAAAAGGGTACTGCATATAGCACATTTTCAGCGCAAGGGGTTGCGATGCAAAGTACCACATTACAGTTACACTATATGAATAGAACTTTACGAAATGCCACTTTGGTATTTCAATAAAGTTCAGACAAAAGAAAAACAAGGCGGTCGGCACTATGTTGCTGTTCCAGTCATCTTACATCAGTGGCAATGCAATCAGCATGGCTGTCTGGTGTGAGCGAGCTCTAGAAGATTCCCAGGCTAAATCCAGCTTTGAGTCACGAACCACGAATAAGCGTGCATTAATCAAAAATCTGAAAAAAATCCAGAAACAATTATCTTTTACTTATTTCAATCAGTGACTCATAGGGTACTGAAGCCAAAGCTTTATGTCAGTTGCACAAGTGTGACTGCATGCGCCATAGATTCAAATAGAAGAGCCAAGTTGGGCTTTCTTCTTGGGGCTGCATAGTGATGGGTCTAAAGCAGGGGTCTAAAACTAGCGGCCCTCCTGTTGTGAAACTACAAGTCCCATCATGCCTCTGCCTGTGGGGAGTCATACTTGTAACTGTCAGCCTTCCAATGCCTCATGGGACTTGTAGCTCCGCAACAGCAGGAAGGCCACCAGTTTGAGACCCCTGGTCTAAAGCAATGTGTGGGAATGGGGTTTGGCAGCAATCTCCAACACTCCCTGCAATTTGTTGGTGCTTTGCCTGCCTCTGCCAGAACAAACACTACAATGTGATTGTACAAGCCCTGTCAAAGCTCCTTTAAATTTACCAAAACTTTATAGTATGAGGAAGAAACGTATACAATCCATTCAATGTGTATCAGATAAAAAAGGCCTTTGCACTAAATGGATGTCAGTAAATCTAAAAGAGACTTTAAATTCAGATTGTATAGCATATGATCAGTATAAAATATAGGCAAAATATAGCCATGACAGAAGGGTTTGGTAGACTATTGTAAGTAAGTGCGGGCAACTTAAGCCAGCCATGCATACTGTCGATCAGGGGTCTTCAAACAATGGCCCTCCAGTTGTTCAGGAACTACAATTCCCATCATGCCCAGTCATGTCTGTGAATGTTAGAGTTTTACAATGCCTCATGGGATGTGTAGTTCCGCAACATCTGGAGGGCCATAGTTTGAGGATCCCTGCTGTAGATTGAAAGTCCCTGCTGACCCAGACAAATTTTGATGCATGTATGGTCAAGAAGGTTGTACAGAAGTTGACCTACGGATCTGACAGATTTTCCCTGCTCAATCGGTGTTGCAGGCTATAGGAATCATTTCCCCACTGTCAGAATACAATATTAAGGATTTCCCCGTCCACCTCAAGTGGGTGGATGGGGGAATGGATTTTCTTCTTTTTTTTTTCTCAGCACGCTGCTTCAACCAAAAACAATGACCTGTCTATGGGCTACTTTATGTACTCATTTATATTTATATTTTTCTATTTTTTTTTTATTTAATCACTGATTAGTGCATTTAGGTAGATGGTCACTTTATTATGTGCCATAAACATATGGTATTTTGACACTAGCGCTACATTTATATTTCTTTACTATTATATATATTATACTATTTACTTTTTTCTGTCCTTATACTGTATATGCAGCACCTCCCACCCTTTCCCCAGATCCTTTTGAAATCATACCTTGGTTTTTGTGCCCTAGCTTTCAACTTTTGTCTGTAAAATCCTTTTTTTTGTGTTTTAGTTTATTTTTGTTTTTTCATTTAAATTTTTTTATTTATTTTTCATGCTTCTGTTAGACATTTTTAAAATTAAGATAATTTTTTTTTTAAATGTTCAACTTTGTTAAAATTTTTGGGCACATTATCAAGTCGAGATACTGCAAATGAGCTATTTTTCATTTTGCTTATTATTTGCCATTCATCACTTCCTTATTCAGTGCTTGTGGTCTTTGTCTTATAAATACATCCTGTACATAAACCACCGTGAGCCACCACTATACCTCCCCAGCAAAGCGTGTATATGTATTTAATGTCACTTGCTAATTGTTTGCGTGTTATGCTACTTTGTATGTTTAATGTTGTTTTACATATATGATGTGATGTACCGATGGCTTTTGTGGTAAATACAAGTTTTTGTTTTGACGTATATATTATGAATATTGTCCAAATGTACCTAAAGTCTTTGTATATGTAATATGTAAGTGCTTAGCATACCGTATGATTGATTAGTTCAGCTGTGCATACAGCACATACAGCATAGTACTTTTTTGTGCCTTTAGAGTAAACTAATTAGTAAATATATAGTAAATTATGATTTTTAATGATCAGTTTATTGATGTTTTAAGATCAGGTGACTAATAGGCATTTAATTGGCAATGATCAATAATCAGATCATGTTTCAATTCCTTTTTTTTTTTTTTCATTTGAGGAGATGTATTCATTATTGTATTGTGTGCTGTTCTGTCTGACAGGTAATTTAATATCTCATACCTATTGTCCTTGGCTGTTGTAGCTGACCTGTGCGCCTTAAAGGGCGAGGACCAATGTGCTCAAAGGATGGAAGAGGGAGAAAATGGGGACTTTCTGGATCTCAGTTTCTTGACGGGGGAGGAGCAAAAAACGATCACACAGGTTCTTGAGCGAGACACACAACTTAGGGAAAAGGATGAGCAACGTGTACGGTACGTTATGTTTACAATGAAGCAAAATGCAAAGCCAAATTTTATAGCTGAATGTTAACAAAAAAGTATATAGTTTAATAGGGCAGATTAACCACTTTGCAACCACAGACATTTTTAACTTTTTTGCGTGCATGTTAGCCACTTTAGCCCTGGAAAAATGTACCCCTTTCCTGACCAGAGTACTTTTTGCGATTCGGCACTGCGTTGCTTTAACTGACGATTGCGTGGTCGTGCAACGTGGCTCCCAAACAAAATCGACATCCTTTTTTTCCCACAAATTGAGATTTCTTTTGGTGGTATTTGATCACCTCTGCGTTTTTTATTTTTTGTGCTATGAACATAAAAAGAGCGACAATTTTGAAAAAAATTCATTATTTTTTACATTTTGCTATAATAAATATCCCCCAAAAATATATAAAAAAACATTTTATTTCCCTCAGTTTAGGCCGATGCGTATTCTTCTACATATTTTTGGTTAAAAAAAAAAATCGCAATAAGTGGTTATTGATTGGTTTGCGCAAAAGTTATAGCGTTTACAAAATAGGGGATAGTTTTATGGCATTTTTACTAATAATTTTTTTTACTAGTAATGGCGGTGATCACCGATTTTTATCGTGACTGCAACATTATGGCGGACACATCGGACATTTTTGACACATTTTTGGGACCATTGTCATTTATACAGCAATGAGTGCTATGCAAATGCACTGATTCCTGTGTAAATGACACTGGCAGTCAAGGGGTTAACCACTAGGGGGCAGTGTAGGGGTTAAGTGTGTCCTGGGGAGTGTTTTTAACTGTGGGGGGGCGCAGCTACGTGTGACACGTCACTGATCTCTACTCCCGATCACAGGAAGCAGGGATCAGTGACACTGTCACTAGGCAGAACGGGGAGATGCTTGTTTACATTAGCATCTCCCTGTTCTTCCTCTCCGTGAGATGATCGCGGTTATCCCCGCGGCGATCGAGTCCGCAGGACCTGCGACCCGACTCACAGAGCTTGCCGCGGGCGCACACTCGCCCGCCCGCCTCTTAAGGGGCAACGTACAGGTACGTTAGTTTGCCTGTATGAGCCCTTCTACCGACGTATATCGGCGTGAGGCAGTCGGCAAGTGGTTAACATACACATTTCAAAAGAGAAATATGGGTTTAATTTTTTTTTTTAGAATCATACTTACTTTGGTGGATGTTGCATCTGACTCCCGGTGCCTCTGCACTGAGAACCGGGTGAAAAAACATCCCTGATCGCTCGGTTCTGACATCTGTAGATCTGTAGACTCTGTTCTTCTCCCTCCTCGCTCATTGGAGTGCTGAATTGTGGCAGAGGAGCGGCCAGCTCAGTCTCTCCGCGTCTCGTGGTACCTGTTCCAGACTCCGTGGACTGATTTCTGTGACATCAGCAGAGATGAACTCCTGTGATCTATAGGAGAAGTAGCCAAACGAGCTCAGCCTGGACTTCTCCTACTCCTTTAAGCCTAAAGATTGGTTAAACCTCCCAAACTCAACTGTATATATTTTCTGAAAGCAAAGACCCCAGAGAATAAAATGGTGACAGCACATGTTTATTGTACATTTTCAGTAAAAATACACTAACGTTAATTTTACTGCACACAAACACAATTGGGACCAGTAAATAGATATGCAACATGTCAAACCTTAAAATTATGCAGTCCTGTAAAATAGGTTCAAACTTTGGCACCCAAAATTGTCCATAGGTGTTGTTTTAAAAGCCTTTACAGGTTTAGAGTTAGCCACGAATGATGGCCTTAAAATAGCTGCTTTCGCTCTGATGTTCATGATGATATGTAACTTGTGCAATGCAGTGATCGTTTTCATATGTAGGCCTACACACTGCATGCATTTGTGTTCCAATGTACAGTAACTAGGGTGGATTTGATTTAACTCAAGTCAACCAGATGGTCCCTGGAGTCTCTATGATCGTTCGGAGGCCGGGCGCGATGTTATGACGTCACGTCTCTGCATTCAAACAAATGGCGCAACCTCGGCTGGGAAGAGACCGTTTTATTTTTATTTTTCGGGCTTCCCAGCGTAGAGGTGAGCTGTGGGCAGGCCCGGAGTGGCCATAGGGCAGCCCGGGGCATTTGCCCATTGGGCTGGGGCCGCCCGCTTCGTGGCCTGTTGATGATCAGTCCGCACAGAGGGAGGTAAGCGGCGACCGTGGCCTGAACATGGGCAACACAGGCCATGGCCGCCGCATGCCTGTGTTATCTCTGACAGCTGCATGGGCTGAGCTGTGTGTCTCTTTCACACACAGCTCAGCCACAGAGTCGCGCTGACAGTTCCGCTCTCCTCCTCCAGCCATGGACGTCTGCACGGTGGGGAGAGCTGCAGGCTCCGCTCGCCCCCCTCCCCTTCTTATGTCGGCAACACGGGGAAGAGAAGGCTTTCTTGTCAGTTCTTCTTCCCTCCCCACTGTCTACAGTGGAGGGCCAATCAAAAGCAACTAGAGGGGCATCATGGGAAATGTAGTCCCAGAGATAAGTGGCCCAATTGTTCTCAGCAGGGAGCAGACTACAGTCCCCAGCATGCACTCTGTTGGGGTGAAAGAGAAAACAAGGAGGAGTGCTTGTAGCAGCCACTACAGGAGACATGGAAAATGAAAGAGAGGACTGTGCTGGGGGAACTAATAGCCCCAGCACCACCAGAGAGAGTCGCGCTGTACCGCACCACCAGATAGAGAGCCACCCTGTACCCACACCACCAGATAGAGAGCCATGCTGTAACCACACCACCAGATAGAGAGCCACGCTGTATCGTACCACTAGAGAAAGAGCCACGCTGTACCCACACCACCAGAGAGAGAGCCACTCTGTACTTGCACCACCAGATAGAGAGCCACGCTGTACTGTACCACTAGAGAAAGAGCCACGTTGTACCCACACCACCAGATAGAGAGCCACGCTGTACCTGCACCACCAGATAGAGAGCCATGCTGTACCCGCACCACCAGATAGAGAGCCATGCTGTACGGTACCACTAGAGAAACAGCCACGCTGTACCCACACCACCAGAGAGAGAGCCACACTGTACCCACACCACCAGATAGAGAGCCATGCTTTATCCGCACCACCAGATAGAGAGCCACGCTGTACCGCACCACTAGAGAAAGAGCCACGCTGTACCCACACCACCAGATAGAACCACGCTGTACTGCACCACCAGAGAGAGAGTCACGCTGTACCGCATCACCAGAGAGAGAGCCACGCTGTACTGCACCACCAGAGAGAGAACCACGCTGTACCCACACCACCAGATAGAGAGCCATGCTATACCGCACCACCAGAGAGAGAGCCACACTGTACCCCACCACCAGAGAGAGAGCCACGCTGTACCCACACCACCAGATACAGAGCCACGCTGTACTATACCACTAGAGAAAGAGCCACGCTGTACCCACACCACCAGATAGAGAGCCACGCTGTACCTGCACCACCAGATAGAGAGCCATGCTGTACCCACACCACCAGATAGAGAGCCATGCTGTACCGTACCACTAGAGCAACAGCCACGCTGTACCCACACCACCAGAGAGAGAGCCACACTGTACCCACACCACCAGATAGAGAGCCACGCTGTACCCGCACCACCAGATAGAGAGCCACGCTGTACCGCACCACTAGAGAAAGAGCCACGCTGTACCCACACCACCAGATAGAACCACGCTGTATTGCACCACCAGAGAGAGAGTCACGCTGTACCGCATCACCAGAGAGAGAGCCACGTTGTACTGCACCACCAGAGAGAGAGCCACGCTGTACCCACACCACCAGATAGAGAGCCATGCTATACCGCACCACCAGAGAGAGAGCCACGCTGTACCGCACCACCAGAGAGAGAGCCACGCTGTACCGCACCACCAGAGAGAGAGCTACGCTGTACCACACCACCAAAGAGAGAGCCACGCTGTACCCACACCACCAGATACAGAGCCACGCTGTACTATACCACTAGAGAAAGAGCCACGCTGTACCCACACCACCAGATAGAGAGCCACGCTGTACCTGCACCACCAGATAGAGAGCCATGCTGTACCCACACCACCAGATAGAGAGCCATGCTGTACCGTACCACTAGAGCAACAGCCACGCTGTACCCACACCACCAGAGAGAGAGCCACACTGTACCCACACCACCAGATAGAGAGCCACGCTGTACCCGCACCACCAGATAGAGAGCCACGCTGTACCGCACCACTAGAGAAAGAGCCACGCTGTACCCACACCACCAGATAGAACCACGCTGTATTGCACCACCAGAGAGAGAGTCACGCTGTACCGCATCACCAGAGAGAGAGCCACGTTGTACTGCACCACCAGAGAGAGAGCCACGCTGTACCCACACCACCAGATAGAGAGCCATGCTATACCGCACCACCAGAGAGAGAGCCACGCTGTACCGCACCACCAGAGAGAGAGCCACGCTGTACCGCACCACCAGAGAGAGAGCTACGCTGTACCACACCACCAAAGAGAGAGCCACGCTGTACCCACACCACCAGATACAGAGCCACGCTGTACTGTACCACTAGAGAAAGAGCCACGCTGTACCCACACCACCAGAGAGAGAGCCACACTGTACCCGCACCACCAGATAGAGAGCCACGCTGTACCCGCACCACCAGATAGAGAGCCACGCTGTAACGCACCACTAGAGAAAGAGCCACGCTGTACCCACACCACCAGATAGAACCACGCTGTACTGCACCACCAGAGAGAGAGTCACGCTGTACCACATCACCAGAGAGAGAGCCACGTTGTACTGCACCACCAGAGAGAAAGCCACACTGTACCCACACCACCAGATAGAGAGCCATGCTATACCGCACCACCAGAGAGAGAGCCACGCTGTACCGCACCACCAGAGAGAGAGCCACGCTGTACCACACCACCAGAGAGAGAGCCACACTGTACCCACCACCAGAAAGAGAGCAGGTCAGTGTCACTGAGCAATGTAGGCACAATAGTAGAGAGACAGTACTAGCACTGTGTGGCCACAATAGGACTGGAACACTCTAATATAAAGGGGACTGCACTGTAAAGGGGCACTGTAATCATTGTCCATTTACAGTGCAGTTCCCCGCAAATGTCTACCAACCCCCCCCCCCCCCCCGGTTGGCTGTTCAATCTACAATCTATTTTTTGTCCCGGTCCGGGCCTGGATGTGGGGTCTTATTGACCTCATATCTCAATGTAAAGAGGACCCATCATGCCATATTCCTATTACAGGGGATGTTTACATTCCTTTTAATAGGAATAAAAGTGATCAAATTGTTTTTATTTTTTTTAAAGTGTCAAACTAAAAAAAGAAAGTAAAATTAACAATAAAAAAAGAAAAAAAAAATGAAAGCGCCCCTGTCCCGCCCACATATGAAAACGCCATTCAAACCACACATGTGAGGTTTCACCGCGAACGCTAGAGCGAGAGCAATGCGTTTAGCCATTTAACCAGTAAAAATAAAAAAGCGCCGCGTATGGGTATTTTTAAGTACCGAAGTTTGGCACCATTCCACGAGCATGTGCAATTTTGAAGCGTGACATGTTAGGTATCTATTTACTTATAACTTCATCTTTCACATTATGCAAAAAAAAAAATGGGCTAACTTTCATTTTTTTTAAACAGTTTTTTTTCCCAAAAAAAATTGTGTTCGAAAAATTGCTGCGCAAATACCCATGACATAAATAGTTGCAGCGACTGCCATTGCCCTCTCTAGGGTCTTTGCTAACAAAAAATATAATGTTTGGGGGTTCTATGTAATTTTCTAGAAAAAAAATTATGAATTTTCCATGTAGGAGAGAAATGTCAGAATTGGCCTAGATGGGAAATGATTAATCACTACTAAAAAGGCTTGATTTAAAGTATAATTTTTAAAAAGCAACTGTCATCTCTGTCCCGCAGCGGCTCCTCCTCACTTTAATGTTTTACTAACCTGACAGCTTATTATTCTAAATAGGAAACCTTAATTTTGTTTGCAAATATTAAAGATTTCTAACTACCAGCAAGAATAAGTCCTTACATTTAAAGAGCACCTGTCAATTCAGATCCCTCATGGCAGCACCTGTTAGCGAGCATCCACTCACCTGCTGGCGCCACGTCCCTCACCTTGTTGTGTCACTGCCACTTCACCAGCCGTCCTATTAAAGTGAATGGGACTGTTAGTCAATCAACAGCGGGTCAGAGGAGGAGCCGCTGCGGGACAGAGATGACAGTTGCTTTTTAAAATCATCATTTTTATTTTTTGGTGTACATGTAATGCTGGTGGAGAAATCAGGATGACAGATAAATCGTGTGTCTAGTGGATCGTGCTCCATGGAGAGATTTTAGGCCATTTATAACCTGATGGTCCACACCATCTGGTAAGAGGCTTTTTCATGTGGCGTCAACACATCTTTTGGACCAGAAAGTGTTAAAGTGGGGTTACCTCTAGCAATATATTGGTGGTCACATCTATCATCAGTTGTCACGGATTATAATTTGGACATTATATTTTCACTCTATTTTTCATATTCATGTAGTGTACGATCCTCTATTATTTGCCACAGACTATTTTTTTATTTATCGATTATTACACATTGATTATGAATTGTGTTGTTTGCACTCAATTGTCATTTTTGTATAATTATGTATTATTTGCTATTAATCAGATTTAGCGCTGCTTTATCACAATCCCTATATTAGCCATTGGTATCACAATTGCTTAGTAGCTGCTTTATTCTGTCAGGTATATAAATTCTAGCACAGATTTTTATCTTATTATAATCGATATAGCCAAAATTTTAAAAAAGCACTAACTCGTTAAATTTGCTTTGTTTCTCTCAGTGCCGTTTAGAGAATAAAGCTAGAGTACAAAACCAGAATGGTAGCTGTGGTCTTATGCCCAAAGTTTTTTTTTTTTTATAATTCCACCACAGTGCATGTATGAGGCCCCTCATGTTTACTATCCAAAAATGTTTCATTTTTATATGTACTAGCTGGATTTGTTTGCATGTTCTTGTGTTAGTGATTCCAGCAACAAAACAAAAAGTGTGTTTACCAGGAAGCCCTGGCTTTGTGGGAATGCCACACTAGGGTAACCACATTTCCAATCTGCCCTACAAGGACAACCCCCCCCCCTCACAAAAAAAGGGGATGATTTTTGATACCTTTTTTGCCACATCACTAGTTGGGGGGGGGGTCTCATCGTCCTCAGCATGAGAGGTTCATGCTGGGACTTGCAGTCTTTCACTTTTGGGAGGGTCACATTCCATAAGTCCCAGCATGAACCCCTGAGATCTAAGGATGTGATTCCCCCTTAAGATTGAAGGACTACAAGTCCCAGCACAAACCTCTGATATTTAAGGCTGTGACTCCCCCAAAAGCTATGAACTAAAAGTCCCAGCATGAACCCCTGATATCTAAGATTGTGAGTCCCCCCAAAAATTTAAGGACTACAAGTACCAGAATGAACCCCTGAGATCTAAGGATGTGACTCTCCCCCCAAAAGTGATGGAATACAAATCCCAGAATGAACCCCTGAGATCTAAGGATGTGACTCCCACCCAAAATTGAAGGACTACAATTGTGACCCCCATGGATTTCACAGGTTCATGCTGGGACCTGTAGTTCTTCACTAGTTGGGGGGCAGGGGGTGTCACATCTTCAGCTCTGAGGAGTACATGCTGGGACCTGTAGTTCTTCACTTCTAGAAGATTGAGGAGGAAGTGGGTGGAGCTAAAGCACTAGGCGCAGAGAAGAAAGTTAAATCCTCCTCAGCTCTGAATGCTCTGTGGTGACGTTATGTCACCGGTTGCTGGATACCAGGTGACAGGTGGACCTAGCAGCCAGTTCAGGCAGTGTAGAGCCAGCAGTGGAACAAGGTAAAACAGGTCTCGGCTGGCCTTTTTTGGGGGCATCAGATCGGCCCGGGCAGGTGGCTGTGACTGTATTGTCCCAAAATGAAGATGCCCGGGACAGACCTGCAAAATGCTTTATCACGTCATAGCCTTCAGCAGGACTGGGCTGAGAGTGGTCCCCATCAGCACCTCCTTACCTTGAAGTGGTCCCCATCAGCACCACCCTTCACATCAGAGTGGTCCCCATCAGCACCCCTCGTCACATCAGAGTTGTCCCCATCAGCACCCCCTTACATTAGAGTGGTTCCCAACAGCATCCCCCTTACATCAGAGTGGTCCCCATCAGCACCCTCTTACATCAGAGTGGTCCCCATCAGTACCCTCTTACCTTAGAGTGGTCCCCATCAGCACCCCCTTACATTAGAGTGGTTCCCATCAGCACCCCTTACATCAGAGTGGTTCCCATCAGCATCCTCTTACATCAGGTGTCACCCCTCTCCTCCCCCTCCCACGTGCACTCACAGCTCTCCAGAAAGAAGTCAGCTTCTCTTCCTCTCTCCAGTCATGTGATAAGTGACAAGTGATAAGGGAAGAGAGGAAGGGAAGTCTGCTGGCTGTCTAATCCTCACTCCAGCAAGTGTTGGCAGCTGCTGCTTGGTGACAGGAATGAAATTGCGATCATTCCTATCAGTAAGGAGCAGCTCCAGGACTGCCCCTGACTGGCCCACTGAGCCATCGGCCCACCAGGAAACTCCCGGTAGTCCTGATTGCCAGTACATGCCTGGCCTCCAGCTAGGAGAACAATGAGCATAACAGTAGTGATATCACCAAATTTCAATCCAGTTTTCCTGAGACTAGCAGTCAGGGGCAGTAGTTCCTTAGATCTCCAACTACAGATTTACAGCTATGAGGCTGTGGGCAAAGGGTTGCCTAGGAATCCTCACATGCCAGGAGGTACACTACTATTTTCCAAGAGGACTTCCAGGCAGAAGGTAAATTCTTCAAGGTATATCCAGATTTTCCCAATAGCATAGTAAATCTTTACTTTTTGGGTTCAGGTCCACTTTAAGGAGAATAAAAATCAAATTGAAAAAAAATTGCATTTTTGGCACATTTAATATACTTAGTCCAGGCATGTCCAAAGTCCGGCCCATGGGCCAATTGTGGCCCGTGGTCCGGTTTTGAACGGCCCGCCTGGTCTTTCTTAATTTAGTGTGCCGCGGGATCAGGGCTGTCAGATGAGCCCGATCCCCTGGCACTGTGAGAAGCTCTGTGAGCTTCAAAAGTGAAAGTAAAGTGCAGAGGAGTGTGCTGTGCTCTCTGCTTCCCCCTACAGTGCAGTTCCTGGCTGAATGAGGAAGCTGCAAAGGTACTGTACTATGCTACAAGCTAAATTAGTGTTAAAAAGGGCTTTATTCGTATATGTGTGTATGCATGTATGTCTGAATGTATGTGTGTGTGTGTGCGCACATGTGTCTGTATGTGTGCGCACATGTGTGTGTGTGCACATGTGTCTGTATGTGTGTGCACATGTGTCTGTATGTGTGTGTGCACATGTGTCTGTGTCTGTATGTGTGTGTGCACATGTGTCTGTATGTCTCTGTGTGTGCACATGTGTCTGTATGTATGTCTGTATGTATGTGTATGCATGTGTCTGTATGTATGTGTGCACATGTGTCTGTACGTCTGTATGTGTGTGCATGTATGTCTGTATCTGTGTGTGCACATGTGTCTGTATGTATGTCTGTATGCCTGTGTCTGTATGTATGTGTGTGTGCGCGCATGTGTCTGTATGTATGTGTATGCATGTGTCTGTATGTCTGTATGTATGTGTGTGTGCACATGTGTCTGTATGTATGTCTGTATGTATGGCCCCCTTGAACTTTTCAACCTTTTGCCACATTTCAGGCTTCAAACATAAAGATATAAAATTTTAATTTTTTGTGAAGAATCACCAACAAGTGGGACACAATTGTGAAGTGGAACGAAATCTATTGGATATTTTAAACTTTTTTTAGCAAATAAAAAACTGAAAAGTGGTGCGTGCAAAATTATTCGGCCCCTTTACTTTCAGTGCAGCAAACTCACTCCAGAAGTTCAGCGAGGGTCTCTGAATCATCCAATGTTGTCCTAAATGACTGATGGTGATAAATAGAATCCACCTGTGTGTAATCAAGTCTCTGTATAAATGCACCTGCTCTGTGATAGTCTCAGGGTTCTGTTGAAAGCGCAGAGAGCATCATGAAGACCAAGGAACACACCAGGCAGGTCCGTAATACTGTTGTGGAGAAGTTTAAAGCCGGATTTGGATACAAAAAGATTTCCCAAGCTTTAAACATCCCAAGGAGCACTGTGCAAGCGATCATTTTGAAATGGAAGGAGTATCAGACCCCTGCAAATCTACCAAGACCTGGCCGTCCCTCTAAACTTTCAGCTCAGACAAGGAGAAGACTGATCAGAGATGCAGCCAAGAGGCCCATGATCACTCTGGATGAACTGCAGAGAACTACAGCTGAGGTGGGAGAGTCTGTCCATAGGACAACAATCAGTCGTACACTGCACAAATCTGGCCTTTATGGAAGAGTGACAAGAAGAAAGCCATTTCTCAAAGATATCCATAAAAAGTCTCGTCTAAAGTTTGCCACAAGCCACCTGGGAGACCCACCAAACATGTGGAAGAAGGTGCTCTGGTCAGATGAAACCAAAATCCAACTTTTTGCCCACAATGCAAAACGATATGTTTGGCGTAAAAGCAACACAGATCACCCTCAACACACCATCCCCACTGTCAAACATGGTGGTGGCAGCATCATGGTTTGGGCCTGCTTTTCTTCAGCAGGGACAGGGAAGATGGTTAAAATTGAGGGGAAGATGGATGCAGCCAAATACAGGACCATTCTGGATGAAAACCTGTTGGAGTCTGCAAAAGACCTGAAACTGGGACGGAGATTTATCTTCCAACAAGCCAATGATCCTGTTAAGGTCTTCAGATAGTGAGTCTGACTGAGTGGAAGGGGACCTCTCTTACGGCTCTGGTTCTAGTCTCTCTGGAATGGGAACAGGGAGACCGGAGCGCAGCGGGGTAGGAGAGTCCAGCCAGGTGCAGCAGCAGATGCTAGGTAGATGAGGATCCTCTGGAGCAGGAGCTCTCTGTAGCAGGAAGACAGCTGGGAGAAGGCCACGGACCGTGGAATCAGGATGGATGGATCTCTGGATGAGGAGGTAGCAGACACAGGAGCAAGCAGGAGCCAGCAGAGGAATCAGGTACAAGCAGAGGTTCGGCAACGAGAAACAGTCCAAGAAGGGTCAAACAAGCCGGGGTCGGAGCAGGAGAGATCAGCAAGGTCAGACGGAGCCGGGTCAGGTATCAGATAGGGTTCAGGCAGAATAGCAGGTAACTTCGGGTACAAGCTGCAGACGAGACAGCACAGAGCCCCTGCAGCTGTGCCTTTAAATAGGGCCACTGGCGCCAATCGTGCTAACGCTCGCCCGTGCGTGCGCGTACCGCGCGCACATACGAACGACGTGCACCCGCGTGCGTCAGAAGACGCTCGTGCCCACGACGACCCGTGGCACGAACGCGCGTGCGCGTACGGAGAGCCGATCAAACGGAACGGGCGGATTCCTGACATTGCCCCCCCACAAGGGGCAACCTCCGGGTGCCCCTAGTGGCTCTTTTCTTCGGGTGTGCAGCAAAGAAGGCCTGGATTAGTCTATTAGCATGTACGTTAGTAGCAGGTTCCCAAGAATTATTCTCCGGGCCATAGCCCTTCCATTTAATCAGAAACTGACCTTGTCCCCGTCGTCTTCTGAAATCTAGGATGGCCTCCACTTCAAATTCCTCACTGCCATCAATCAGCACAGGGTCAGGTGGCCTTGTTCCTCTACCAGAGAAGGGATCAGGTACAGCAGGCTTAAGTAGAGCTACATGAAAGACTGGGTGTATTCTCATGGAATCAGGTAAGGACAATTCATATGACACCTCGTTAATCCTCCTCTTAACAGGAAACGGGCCCAGAAACTTGGGTGCCAACTTCCTGGAGGGGCATGCTAATTTTAAATTAGAAGAAGACAGCCATACCTGGTCCCTGACTTGAAGGATCAATTCTCCCCTTCTCCCTCGATCGAAGCTCCTCTTGCTGTCAGCCTGAGCCTTGGTTATGGCCTCCTGCAGGGTCCGGTTGTTCTGCTGAAGAAAGGATACTGTGTCCTGTACTGCTGGAACATGAGATTCTGTAAGGATATCGGGAAGAAAAGACAGGTTAAAACCGTAATTGGCAAAGAACGGGGACTGCCCAGTGGTAGCATGGCTGGCATTGTTGTAGGCGAATTCCGCCAGAGGTAACAGGGAAACCCAATCGTCTTGGACAAAGGAAGAGAAACGTCTGATATATTGCTCGAGGGTTTGGTTGGTGCGTTCTGTTTGCCCATTGGTCTGTGGGTGGTAGGCGGAGGACAGGGCCAATTCTATTTTCAAGGCTTCACATAGAGCTCTCCAGAAACGGGAGGTGAACTGAACCCCTCTATCAGATACAATGTTGGTGGGTACCCCGTGAAGCCTGATTATTTCCTTGATGAAAATGTGGGCAGTCTCGGTCGCAGAAGGGGTTCCCTTTAAGGGTAGGAAGTGGGCCATCTTAGACAAACGGTCACAAACTACAAAGATGGCAGTACAGTTCTCAGAAGGGGGAAGTTCCACGATGAAATCCATAGTAATCATCCGCCAGGGGCGGTCGGGTGCGGGAAGAGGTTTAAGCAGCCCCCAGGCCCGATTTCTGGGGACCTTATTCCGGCTACATACGGGGCAAGAATTCACGTACTGCTTGCAGAACTCCCTCATGCCTGGCCACCAGAAGGAGCGTTGTACCAGCTCCAAAGTCTTGCGGACACCAAAGTGCCCAGCGAGCGGATGGTCATGGAGGAGACCCAAGACCTTTACTCTCACATCTTCAGGGACGAAGATCAGGTTGTCCTTCCAAAGCAGGCCCTCCCTGGATGCTAATGAGATTCCTGGGGGACAGGAAGATGTGGAGGAAGCGCTCTTTAGCAGAGATACTAGGTCTGGTTGGATGAGTAGAAAGGTGTTAGCAGGGAGGATGGTATCCGGGGGTGCGGTGTCCTTGGGACTGTCAAACATGCGGGAGAGTGCATCTGGCTTTACGTTTCTTGATCCAGGGCGATAGGTTATGTGGAAACAGAACCGAGAGAAAAAGAGGGCCCAGCGGGCCTGCCGAGGTTTTAGGCGTTTAGCGGTACGGAGGTACTCGAGATTTTTGTGATCCGTGTAGATGAGCACGGGGTGTACCGCCCCCTCAAGTAAGTATCTCCACTCCTCCAAAGCAGACTTAATGGCAAGTAGTTCCCGGTCACCCACATCATAATTCCTCTCCGCCGGAGAGAGTTTTCGGGAAAAGAACCCCACGGGGTGCATCAGGTCGTCTTTACCTAAGCGCTGGGAGACCACCGCCCCTACTGCTATCTCAGAGGCATCTACCTCCAGAATATAGTGTCTAGAAGGATCCGGGTGACTGAGGATGGGAGCAGAGGTAAACAAGTCCTTGAGTTTTTTGAAGGCGGCCTGGGCTTCAGGACCCCAAAGAAAACGCGTGTTTTGCTTAGTGAGCTGGGTGATGGGAGAGATAATGGCTGAGAACCCTTTAATAAACTTTCTATAAAAGTTGGCGAAGCCCACGAAGCGTTGGATGCCTTTCTTGTCGGTGGGGGCTGGCCATTCGAGGACAGCAGCGACTTTTTGCGGGTCCATCCTGATGCCTGCTGGGGAGATTTCAAGGCCGAGGAATTGGATCTCCTGTTGCTCGAATTTACATTTCTCGGCTTTAGCGTAGAGTCCATGTTGCCGGAGCCGAAGCAGTACTCTGCCGACGTGTCCCCGGTGCTGTTCCAGGGACCTGGAGAAGATCAGGATGTCATCAAGATATACAATAACGAAAATATCCAATAAGTCCCGGAAGACATCGTTAATCAAGTGCTGGAAGGTGGCTGGGGCGTTACACAACCCGAAAGGCATCACCAGGTACTCGTAGTGCCCAAAGCGAGTTCGGAACGCAGTTTTCCACTCGTCACCTGCTCGTATACGGACCAAGTTGTAGGCTCCTCTCAAATCTAGCTTGGTGAAGATAGTAGCCGACCTCAGTTTTTGAAAGAGTTCTGGAATCAGGGGTAAGGGATAGCGGTTTTTAATCGTGACTCTGTTCAGCTCTCGATAGTCCACACAGGGTCGGAGGGTCTGGTCTTTTTTAGTAACGAAAAATATCCCAGCCCCGGCAGGAGACGTGGAGTGACGGATGAACCCCTTCTTGATATTCTCGGAGATGTACACCTTCAGAGCCTCTTGTTCCTTCTCGGATAAAGGGTAGACACGTCCAAACGGGATCTCCGCCCCAGGAAGGAGCTCAATGGGACAGTCGTAGGGGCGATGCGGGGGTAAGGAATCAGCCCCCCGTTTACTGAAGACATCCAGAAACTCGTGGTAAGGCTCGGGGACTGATTGACATAAGTCCAGGTCTGGGTCTAGGCAGAGAAGCGTTCCGGATTGTACAGAAGCCCCAGGAAGACAGTGGTCCTGGCAGTAGGGGGAGAGGAACCTCACCTCCCCAGAAGACCAGTCAATGGAGGGATTGTGGGCCTGCAGCCATGGTATGCCCAGAATCACAGGGAAGAGTGGGGATGAAATGACGTCAAGAGTTAACAGTTCCGTATGTTGGCAGGAGGTGGAGGTGGGTAGTGGAAGGGTCTCCTGGGTGACCCGGCCAGACTTAATCTGGGAACCATCGGCCAAGAAGATAGAAAGTCCATGAGGTTTTTTCTGGAGTGGAATGGAATGTAGGTTGGTGAAGGCAGCGTCAATGAAGCAACCGCAGGCTCCAGAGTCAAGGATGGCGTTGACGTGGATCGTTCTTCCCGGAAGCTGAAACGAGAGCAGAAGGGCAACATGGAGAGAGTTGGAAGGCAGGTTAAAGGAACTGCGAGACACTGAAGAGAGGCACTTACGTGACTTAACAGGACAGTTGGCCACATAATGTCCGGAGCCGCCACAGTATAGGCACAAGTTCATCTGTCGGCGGCGGGCTCGCTCTTCAGGAGACAGGGTAGGTCGGAGTAGTCCAAGCTGCATAGGTTCCTCAGGAGCAGGAGAAACACTGGCAGGCCCCCTTTGAGGGGGAGGAGAGAAGAAAGGTGTGGAAGACGGGGTTCTGGCGGTCATCCAGGCAGGTCTCAGAGGTTGGGAAGAGCGTTCGGCCCTACTTTTGCGAAGTCTTCGATCTATCTGAATGGCCAGAGCAATTAAGTCCTCTAAGGCGTCAGGGGTACCAACACGGGCTAATTCGTCCTTGAGGCCTTCAGACAGGCCCATGCGAAATTGGTGTCTTAGGGCCGACTCGTTCCACTGGGTATCTGCGCTCCAGCGTCGAAAGTCCGAGACGTAGTCCTCAGCCGTCCTACGGCCCTGCTGGAGCGCAGTTAATGTGGATTCTGCGGTGGCAGCCCACTGGGGATCGTCGTAAAGTTGCGCCATCCCTTCGAAGAAGGTGGAGAGAGTCTGAGTAAGGGGACTGTCATTCTCCAGAAGGTGGTGGGCCCAGGACTGAGGTTCTTCTTGTAGGAGAGAGATAACAAACCCCACCTTAGTTGCCTCCAGGGAGAAGGTCCTGGGCTGGAGGGCAAAGTATAGCTGGCAGGCATTGCGAAAAGCCCGCAACTTGGAGCGGTCCCCCGAAAACCTCTCCGAAATGGGAACCCTAGGCTCAGGTGGAAGCATCATGATTGCCGAATGGGCAGCTGGCTGAACAGGAGGAGGCTGAGGTGTGGTGTCTGGTGACCCCGGGGTAGAGAGATGCTGAACACGTTCCTCCAACCTGGTGTAGCCATCCTGAAGAGACTTCACGGCCTGGGTGAGAGCCGCAAGGTGGGAGCAGATCTCCTTCATGGCGGAGGCCCCTTCCGCAGACTCAGACATGGCTGTCTCGTACTGTTAAGGTCTTCAGATAGTGAGTCTGACTGAGTGGAAGGGGACCTCTCTTACGGCTCTGGTTCTAGTCTCTCTGGAATGGGAACAGGGAGACCGGAGCGCAGCGGGGTAGGAGAGTCCAGCCAGGTGCAGCAGCAGATGCTAGGTAGATGAGGATCCTCTGGAGCAGGAGCTCTCTGTAGCAGGAAGACAGCTGGGAGAAGGCCACGGACCGTGGAATCAGGATGGATGGATCTCTGGATGAGGAGGTAGCAGACACAGGAGCAAGCAGGAGCCAGCAGAGGAATCAGGTACAAGCAGAGGTTCGGCAACGAGAAACAGTCCAAGAAGGGTCAAACAAGCCGGGGTCGGAGCAGGAGAGATCAGCAAGGTCAGACGGAGCCGGGTCAGGTATCAGATAGGGTTCAGGCAGAATAGCAGGTAACTTCGGGTACAGGCTGCAGACGAGACAGCACAGAGCCCCTGCAGCTGTGCCTTTAAATAGGGCCACTGGCGCCAATCGTGCTAACGCTCGCCCGTGCGCGCGTGTACCGCACGCACATACGAACGACGTGCACCCGCGCGCGTCAGAAGACGCTCGTGCCCACGACGACCCGCGGCACGAACGCGCGTGCGCGTACGGAGAGCCGATCGCACGGAACGGGCGGATTCCTGACAGATCCCAAACATACAGCAAAATCTACAAAGGAATGGTTCACAAATAAACGTATCCAGGTGTTAGAATGGCCAAGTCAAAGTCCAGACCTGAATCCAATCGAGAATCTGTGGAAAGAGCTGAAAACTGCTGTTCACAAACGCTCTCCATCCAACCTCACTGAGCTCGAGCTGTTTTGCAAGGAAGAATGGGCAAGAATTTCAGTCTCTCGATGTGCAAAACTGATAGAGACATACCCCAAGCGACTTGCAGCTGTAATCGCAGCAAAAGGTGGCTCTACAAAGTATTAACGCAAGGGGGCCGAATAATTTTGCACACCCCACTTTTCATTTTTTTATTAGTTAAAAAAGTTTCAAAGATCCAATAGATTTCGTTCCACTTCACAATTGTGTCCCACTTGTTGGTGATTCTTCACAAAAAATAAAAATTTTATATCTTTATGTTTGAAGCCTGAAATGTGGCAAAAGGTTGAAAAGTTCAAGGGGGCCGTATACTTTTGCAAGGCACTGTATGTCTGTATGTATGTCTATGCATGTGTCTGTATGTGTGTGCGGCGTGCATTTGTCTGTATGTATGTCTGCATGTGTGTACATGTGTATGTTACTTTTAATCCGGACCCCCCCCCATTCTTGTACCATCAAAACTGCTTTTGTAGGACTTGTCAGTGATATTAGCCAGTACTGCTGTTCCTCTGAAAAGCAATCCATGCACAGATCTATTTTTGGAGGCATTTGAATGGCGGTAAAGAGGCATTATGTTGCCTCCTCGCCACCTGTTTTAAGCCCTTAAATGCAGCATCACTATTCCGCAACTGTGTGTACTTGAAGTGCAGGCCCATTCACCCTGGGTATACCTCCAGCTGCATCCACAGCATGTGTACTGTGTACACACCCAGCTGCTCCCTCTGCAGCTAAAGGGGGAGATGTTGGGGGTGGTAAAAACAGCTTAACCATGTGGTTTTACTGCCCCTCCAACCTGACATGTGAACAAGCCCTTGGTTCACATCTGTGTGGCTGCGTGCTGTGTGTAGGCCAGCCCATTCATTTCAATGGACTTCCCTACTCACAAAAATGCAGGGAAAGAAGCCCCCAAGCTTTTTTTTTTTTTTTAAATTGCACTGCACCGAAAGCACCCTACATTTTATAATGTGTGGGGTACCATTAAGAATTAACGGTACCCCCTAAAGTGCAGAGCATTTGTCTGTGTGTTGGGAATGAGAGCGACAAAGGCAAGAGAATTCTTGTTCAGCCGTGTATTAGTGCTCGGATGGACACACTTAGACCGAATTTTCAATGGTTCAAAGAATGTCAGGCAAAATGGTCGGCCCTCGTGCATGTTCACTTCATCAAATCTGGCCCTCTTTGAAAAAAGTTTGAACACCCCTGACTTAGTCCTCAGTCAAACAGAATTTATATGCTAGTTGTGGCAAGAACCCGGCATATGCGGATAGTTTCGAACACTTAGCCTGCACAATGGCTCACACCGACCAAACAGCTTGCATCCAGGGGCAATCATCTGCCCCTAACTGCAAGTAATTCCTTCATGTGCCATTATATCCAAATATCCGAAATTCAAGCCGCAAAGATACACTGTATTCTTGTTGCAACTTGCACTTAAATTCCAAGTGAATGAGGCCTTACCGTATTTTGCAGCCACCAAGACGTCACTATAGAGGCCTGTGGAAGAAAAGTGATTTAGAGGTACTGCCTTATAGACAGCACAAACTAGATTTAGAGTGAAATGTTATGGAATGTTAGCCAAACAGGATTTATTGCATTGCACAATGCTACTGATCTATAATGTTTTCAGACAATGGTACCTCTATCTATCTATCTTTTTCCATGTATGTACTTCGACCATGTACTTAGCTTATTGGCTGGGGTTTCACTTGAACAATTTTACATTTTCACATAATATTCAGATAACTAAGGAACATGGAGAAACTACCCCACAATTAATTTTATGGCTAAGCTAATGGTTTCTACTCTTAAAAGATTACTTTGTGGGCAGACTAAGGCCGCGTACACACGGGCGGACTGTTCGCCCAACCTTGTTCGGCAAACAGTTTCATCAAACAGTCCGCTCAAAATTTGCATGAGCGGACTTGCCCACACACGAGCGGACTGTTTGACGAACAAGGTTGGGCAAACAGTTCGCTCAACTTTTGAAATGAACGGACTCGCCCACGTAAGGCGGAGGCAAATCCGCCCATTTCGAGCGCGTGTACAGGTAGGCGGGGCCCGCGAAGGAGACGTCGCGGGCTCCGCCGCCTGGAATGGGCTTAAAGGGGAACCCCAATGCCGAAAAAAATCGGCGTGGGGGTTCCCCCCAAGTCCACACCAGACCCTTGTCCGAGCACGCTACCCGGCCGGCCAGGAAAGGGGGGCGAGCGAGCGCGCCCCCCCTCCTGAGCCGTACCAGGCCGCGTGCCCTCAACATGGGGGGTGCCTTGGGGAAGGGGGGGCCGCGCGGCCCCCCCACCCCAAAGCACCTTGTCCCCATGTTGATGAGGACAAGGGCCTCTTCCCGACAACCCTGGCCGTTGGTTGTCGGGGTCTGCGGGCGGGGGGCTTATCGGAATCCGGGAGCCCCCTTTAAGAAGGGGGCCCCCGGATACCGGCCCCCCACCCTATGTGAATGAGTATGGGGTACAACGTACCCCTACCCATTCACCTGTGAACTAAAGTACAATAAAAAACACAACACAGAGAAAAAATATTTTATTGCACAGCTCCGGGGGTCTTCCGTCTTCGGGGGTCTTCTCGCCGGACTCCTCCGCTATGTGTGTGTAGCTCTTTTGCTAGCGGAGGAGTCCGGCTTTCTTCCTCCCCGCCGCCGGCCTCTTCTCCCGACTTCGGGGGTCTTGTCCCCCTCTTCGGTTCTTCTGCCGGGCCACCGCGCCTGGTCCGGTGGCCCGGTCTTCTGTCGCCGTCTTCCGTTCTTCTGTCGCCGCCTTCGGTTCTTCTGCCGGGCCACCGCGCCTTCTTGTAGCTCTTTTACAGGCGGTGGCCCGGTCTTCTGTCGCCGCCGCCGCCTTCCGTTCTTGTTCTTCTTCTTGTTCTTCTTCTTCTCCTGGAGATGTTGACTCGACGAGCTCTCCGGCCGGAATGCCAGGGACACGCTCCGCTGCCACTTATATAGTGACAATGGGGCGGTGTCACATGGTATATGTCACATGGGTTGGTCACATGGGTTGATGTCACATGGGGACTATGACATCGTAAGGGGGCGGGGTCACCATGTGACCAACCCATGTGACATATACCATGTGACACCGCCCCATTGTCACTATATAAGTGACCGCACAGCGCGGCTCTGGCATTCCGGCCGGAGAGATCGTCGAGTCAACATCTCCAGGAGAAGAAGAAGAACAAGAAGAAGAACAAGAACGGAAGGCGGCGGCGGCGACAGAAGACCGGGCCACCGCCTGTAAAAGAGCTACAAGAAGGCGCGGTGGCCCGGCAGAAGAACCGAAGGCGGCGACAGAAGAACGGAAGACGGCGACAGAAGACCGGGCCACCGGACCAGGCGCGGTGGCCCGGCAGAAGAACCGAAGAGGGGGACAAGACCCCCGAAGTCGGGAGAAGAGGCCGGCGGCGGGGAGGAAGAAAGCCGGGCTCCTCCGCTAGCAAAAGAGCTACACACATAGCGGAGGAGTCCGGCGAGAAGACCCCCGAAGACGGAAGACCCCCGGAGCTGTGCAATAAAATATTTTTTCTCTGTGTTGTGTTTTTTATTGTACTTTAGTTCACAGGTGAATGGGTAGGGGTACATTGTACCCCATACTCATTCACATAGGGTGGGGGGCCGGTATCCGGGGGCCCCCTTCTTAAAGGGGGCTCCCGGATTCCGATAAGCCCCCCGCCCGCAGACCCCGACAACCAACGGCCAGGGTTGTCGGGAAGAGGCCCTTGTCCTCATCAACATGGGGACAAGGTGCTTTGGGGTGGGGGGGCCGCGCGGCCCCCCTTCCCCAAGGCACCCCCCATGTTGAGGGCACGCGGCCTGGTACGGCTCAGGAGGGGGGGCGCGCTCGCTCGCCCCCCTTTCCTGGCCGGCCGGGTAGCGTGCTCGGACAAGGGTCTGGTGTGGACTTGGGGGGAACCCCCACGCCGATTTTTTTCGGCGTTGGGGTTCCCCTTTAAGCCCATTCCAGGCGGCGGAGCCCGCGACGTCTCCTTCGCGGGCCCCGCCTACCTGTACACGCGCTCGAAATGGGCGGACTTTCCGAGCGGGAACAGTCCGCTCATTTCGAAAGTACAGCGGACAAGCCCACACACGGGCGGACTGTTCGCTCAAACACAGTTTCAGCGGACAGTTTTTCGGAATTTCCGAAAGACTTTGTCCGTCCAACTGTCCGCTGAAACTGTCCGCTGAAAGCCCACACACGAGCGGACTGTCCGCCCAAACACTGTTCAGCGGACAAGGTTGGGCGAACAGTCCGCCCGTGTGTACGCGGCCTTAGGAACACTGCCAATGTTACTAGGAAAAACATCACCAGAGATGTATATTTAGACCATTTTTTTTCCTAATTTGGATAAAAGAGTAAAAGCGCAAACATCCAACTAGCTATTATATGAAAAGATATCAGTATGAATATTCTAAAGTAGTGCTGATGACACTATGTCCAGACAGAATGCACAATGTCCTACTGATAGCCTGCACATATGTTTAGTAAGAGTGTAAGACTGATACAGTATCTATGAACTCTCACAGAGATCATAATAATACAGGGGTAGGCAACCCCTGGCACTGGTGACGCAAGCGGCATCCAAAGCCTCTTTTGCCGGTGTTCTGGCAGATAGTGTCCTGCCATCATATAGTGTCCGCCCCGTACTGCACATGTGCAGTACGGGGCAGAAGAAGCTTCAGAAAATCTCAGAAGATGAACGGCGCCGTGAGTGGAGGTGGTAGCCCCCCATCCAAGTGGACACAGGGTTGTGAAAATTAGAGGGCCCCTCGCGGGCAAGCTTCGCTCGCCACACTTCAGGCTCGGCTTTGCTGCGCTCAGCTCTTTTTATTCTAAGTCTATGTCCACTTGGATGGTGGAGATCACAGTCCTGCTATCCCCGTCCACCATCTGGAGGAAGATGACTCACTTGGTTGCCAATACCAATCTCAGAAAGAAGGCATTTTGCTGTGATTTAGAAAACCCCAATCAGGTGACAGTTTGTGGAATTACTGTTGAGCTTCTGGGAACTTTGTTGAAATTATTCCTGAACTTTACTGCTTACTACTGAACCCCTGCACTTTGTGTCCCTTTAAGCCACAGCCAGTATTCAGTGCAATAAAATTCACACCCAACTTTTGCTCAGCTGCCGGGGCCCAACTTATGATCCTGCACACAGGCCCACTGCTTTCAGAAAATACCCCTGACCTCAGCTCATCATTGCGCATCCATTTAAGATGCTTGTATGTGACATCACATAAATCACATACAAGCACGTGGTCTGGATGGGAGAGAGGTGAATCAGCAGGATGAGTGTGCCAGGACAGGTAGATGTGTCATATCTCTGCTTCCTTTCACCACTCTGCATATCACGCATATCATAGATGAGATGAGGGTACAGTGGTGGAGCAGAGGAGCAGGAGGATACACAGCGGTAGGGAAAATGAGAAGAAGGGGTTCAGAGGTACAGCGGTGGGGCAGATGTGCAGGGAGGTACAATGGTGGAAGAGATGAGAAGGGGCTTCAGCAGTGGGACAGAAGAGCAGGGGGTACAGTGATGGGGCAGATGAGCAGGGGGGATCAGGGTTGGGCCAAATGAGAAGGAGGTTACAGTGGTGGGACAGATGACCAGGTGGGTTCAATGTTGGGACAGAGGAGAAGGGAGTTCAGTGGTGGGACAGAAAAGCAAGGGGGTAGAGTAGTGGGGCAGATGTGAAAGGAGGTGAATTGGTGGGAAAGGTGAACAGAGGGAATAGAGGTTGGGCAGAAGAGCAGGGATACAGAGGTGAGACAGATGTTCAGGAGGAAGAATTGGTGGGGCAGATGAAAAAGTGGGTTACAGTGGTGGGGCAGATGAGCAGATGGGTTCAGTGTTAGGACAGATGAGAAGGTGATTCAGTAGTGAGACAGAAGAGCATGGGGATACGTTGGTGGAACAGATGAGCAGGGAGGTATGGTGGTGGGGCAGATGAGAAAAGGGGTACATTGATGGGGCAGATGAGCAGCAGGGTTACAGTGGTGGGACAGAAGAGCAAGGGGTTACAGTGGTGGGGCAGATATGCAGGAGGTACAGTAGTGGGAGGGATCAGAAGGGGGTTCGGTGGTGGGACAGAAAAGCAGGGGGTTCAGTGATGGGGCAGATGAGCAGGGGGTTACATTGGTGGGACAGGAGAGCCCAGAGTGGGGGGGGTTCAGTGTTGGGTCAGATGAAAAGGGGGTTCAGTGTTGGGTCAGATGAGAAGGAGGTTACAGGGGTGGGAAAGATGAGCAGGGTGGGGGGATTCTGTGTTGGGGCAGATGATAAGGGGGTTCTGCAGTGCGACAGAAGAGCAGTGGTAGGGTAGATGTGAAAGGAGGTGCATTGGTGGGACAGATGAGCAGGTGGTTACAGTGGTTGGGCAGAAGAGAAGGGGGTACAGAGGTGGGGCAGATGTACAAGGGGTACAGTTGCGGGGCAGAGGAGAAAGGAGGTACATTGGTGGGACAGAGGAGCAGGGGGAACAGAGGTGGGGCAGATGAGCAGATAAGTTCAGTGTTAGGACAGATGAGAAGATGGTTCAGTGGCGAGACAGAAGAGCATGGGGGTACAGCGGTGGGACAGATGTGCAGGGAGGTACAGTGGTGGGGCAGATGAGAAAGGGGATACATTGGTGGGACAGAAGAGCAGGGTGATACAGTGGTGGGACAGATGAGCAGGGGATTACAGTGGTGGGACAGATGAGCAGGGGGTTACAGTGGTGGGACAGATGAGCAGGGGGGTACAGTGGTGATTTGCATGGATGACAGTGATCTGGGGTGTGAAGGTGCATGAATTGGGGTTGATCTGAAGTGTGGAATTGCAGGAATTGGAGCTGATCTGAGGCGTGAGAGTGCAGGATGTTAATTTCTCACTACTAAAGTAGTTTACAGCATTTACTTTATAAAAAATCCTTTTCGCGATTGAGAGTGTGAAGTTGACATTTCTTTCTTTAAAAATATTTTTCGGCACGCTGTGCTCAAAAGGTTGCCTACCCCTGTAATAATATATCTCACCAGAAGGTCAGCACAATATTTTCAGGCATCATTATCTACTTCCTGGACTGAGATGCTGAAGATCAAGTTACCTCATGTAGCCTTTCACCTGGTGATTTGCTATAAAGTTACAATGCTTCTTCCTGTCTGAAGTAGACTGATGACATTTTTCTCCCTTTTCCTCTTCTCAGCCTAGGCCCAATCACTTTTCTGGATCTTAGCGACTACTTTTTAATTATAAAATGGGCAACTTTTTAAATAATTATACTGTTTTGTGTTGTGACATGTCAGAAATGTTTTCATACGGACTTGTAAAGTTACTGAGAGGTCCACTTTGAAGTACAATATCTTACAAAAGCAAGTATCTCACAAAACCCCTCACATTTTTGTAAATATTTTATTATATCTTTTCATGTGACAACACTGAAGAAATTACCCTTTGCTACAATGTAAAGTAGTGAGTGTACAGCTTGTATAACCGTGTAAATTTGCTGTTCCCTCAAAATAACTCAACACACAGCCATTCTTGTCTAAACTGCTGGCAACAAAAGTGAGTAGACCCCTAAGTGAAAATGTCCAAATTGGGCCCAATTAGCCCTTTTTCCTCCCCGGTGTGATGTGATTCGTTAGTGTTACAAGGTCTCAGGTGTGAATGGGGAGCAGGAGTGTTAAATTTGGCGTTATCGCTCTCATTCTCCTATACTGGTCACTGGAAGTTCAACATGGCACCTCATGTCAAAGAATTCTCTGAGTATCTGAAAAAGCGAATTGTTGTTCTACTTAAAGATGGCCTAGGCCAGTGATAGCAAACCTTGGCACCCCAGGTGTTTTGGAACTACATTTCCCATGATTCTCAACTACACTGCAGAGCGCATGAGCATTGTGGGAAATGTAGTTCGAAAAGATCTGGGGTGCCAAGGTTCACCATCACTGGCCTAGGCTATAAGAAAAGAAAACAAAGACCCTGAAACTGAAATACAACATGGTGGCCAAGACCATACAGCCGTTTAACTTGCGATTGGGAGCTTCCAGTCATGTGACCACTGTGACAGCCAATCACAGCAGTCCTATGATCGGAATGCCCGCTCCTGCCTCCTGGGACTTAGATTCTCTGAAAGAGTAAGTGAGTGGTGGCGGCAAGGGGTTAATAAGCACAGCACCACTCATCTCAAGTGTCCTCACATGCACTTGTATTGTAGAGTAAAGCTGGATACACACTATACAAGTTTTGTCTGTTCGATTTCCTTTAGATTTACCTTTAACTATGTAGTGCAAGGGCCTGCCTGATTGCATACAAATTGAAAGTGTTTAGGTTTGACCTCATATTATGTGGTTTTGGTAGATTTAAAGGAAACAAAATTGAAAGAACATTGTATGGCATGTACAGTGGTGTGAAAAAGTGTTTGCCCCCTTCCTCATTTCCTGTTCCTTTGCATGTTTGTCACACTTAAGTGTTTCGGAACATCAAACCAATTTAAACAATAGTCAAGGACAACACAAGTAAACACAAAATGCAATTTGTAAATGAAGGTGTTTATTATTAAAGGTGAAAAAAAAATCCAAACCATCATGGCCCTGTGTGAAAAAGTGATTGCCCCCTAAACCTAATAACTGGTTGGGCCACCCTTAGCAGCAACAACTGCAACCAAGCGTTTGCGATAACGTGCAATGAGGCTTTTACAGCGTCCTGGAGGAATTTTGGCCCACTCATCTTTGCAGAATTGTCCTAATTCAGTTACATTAGAGGGTTTTCGAGCATGAACGGCCTTTTTAAGGTCATACCACAACATCTCAATAGGATTCAGGTCAGGACTTTGGCTAGGCCACTCCAAAGTCTTCATTTTGTTTTTCTTCAGCCATTCGGTGGTGGACTTGCTGGTGTGTTTAGGATCATTGTCCTGCTGCAGAACCCAAGTTCGTTTCAGCTTGAGTACACGAACAGATGGTCGGACATTCTCCTTCAGGATCTCTTGGTAGACAGCAGAATTCATAGTTCCTTTTATCACGGCAAGTCTTCCAGGTCCTGAAGCAGCAAAACAGCCCCAGACCATCACACTACCACCACCATATTTTACTGTTGGTATAATGTTCTTTTTATGAAATGCAGTGTTCCTTCTATGCCAGATATACTTGGACACACACCTTCCAAAGAGTTCCACTTTTGTCTCATCGGTGCACAGAATGTTGTCCCAAAAGTCTTGGGGATCATCAAGATGTGTTGTGGAGAAATTGAGACGAGCTTTGATGTTCTTTTTGCTCAGCAGTGGTTTTCTCCTTGGAACTCTGCCATGCAGGCCATTTTTGCCCAGTCTTTTCCTGATGGTGGAGGCATGAACGCTGACCTTAACTGAGGCAAGTGAGGCCTGCAGTTCCTTGGACGTTGTTGTGGGGTCTTTTGTGACCTCTTGGATGAGTCGTCGCTGCGCTCTTGGGGTAATTTTGGGCGGCCGGCCACTCCTGGGAAGGTTCACCACTGTTCCATGTCTTCGCCATTTGTGGATAATGGCTCTCACTGTGGTTCGCTGGATTCCCAAAGCTTTGAAAATGGCTTTATAACCCTTTCCAGACTGATAGATCTCAATTACTTTCTTTCTCAATTGTTCCTGAATTTCTTTGGGTCTCGGCATGATGTGTAGCTTTTAAGGATCTTCTGGTGGACCTTACTGTGTCAAGCAGCTCCTATTTAAGTGATGCCTTGATTGTGAACAGGTGTGGCAATAATCAGGCCTGGGTGTGGCTAGAGAAATTGAACTCAGGTGTGGACAACCACAGTTATAGTATGTTTTAACAAGGGGGGCAATCACTTTTTCACACAGGGCCATGATGGTTTGGATTTTTTTTCACCTTTAATAATAAACACCTTCATTTACAAATTGCATTTTGTGTTTACTTGTGTTGTCCTTGACTATTGTTTAAATTGGTTTGATGTTCCGAAACACTTAAGTGTGACAAACATGCAAAGGAACAGGAAATGAGGAAGGGGGCAAACACTTTTTCACACCACTGTATCCATATTTAGGGATTTTATCTGACCAGGACTGTTAGGCCTCGTACACATGATATGAAAATCAGAAAGGAGAATTCATAAGACGAGCGGTCTGCGGATTTTGGGATCGTTAGTCGGTGCTTTTTCGACAAACAAAAGCTGGATGTGCAGGCTGTAAATTTTTTGTCAGATGTGAACTCAACATCTGATTTTTGGATGGTCAGTACAGAAATCATCACACAAAAGTTGAAAGTACAAACACGCATAATCAGAATCAAGGAATGACTGGGAAGAGTTCGGTTTTGCAAACCATTGTTTGTAAGCTAGAATTAACATTTGTGATGCGGCAATTGATGAAATGTCGAAATGCAGCGCACAGTCTCATCTTCTTCTTCTGCACTTGCATCAGCTCCGGGGGCGAGCAGCAGGCGTGTGCACGCCCCTAGTGGCCACAGGGCGAAACGGCGTAACATAACGTTGTTTCGCTCACCCGTGCCATTCTGCCACAGTACAAATGCAGAGGCTGGTCAGCAAGTGGTTAAAAGGCATTTGTTTTGTACGATCTGAAAATCGCGAATCAACACTCACCAAAATTCTACTAAGACAAAATCAGCAGAAGGGGCCCAAAGGGCGGTGCTTAAGAAATTAACTTCCTCTTTATACTCTCATAGTATGTCGCTACATTCCTGTTTGCCAAACAACCATTTACAGATAGTTAGTATGCTAGACAAGATCCTGCACATGAGCTTTTGACAAAAATCAGACGATCAATCGTACACAAAACGAACCGTGTGTACGAGGCCTTAGATTACAAAGTGCATTGGGTTGTATGCTGTAACTGGTGCCCTTTGGTAAAGCTCTGGTGCCTGTTGGACTGCAAGGTCATATTTGTTCAACTGCTATAACAAGAAAGAAAAGGTAAGAAAATGGTGGTTGTTAATGTAAAAGGGTTTATTTACTAAAGGTGTATAGTAAATAGTAAAGTAAATTTTCACTTAGCTTAGTAATTGGGGTGACGATGCTAACTTCTTGCATGGACAAACTCATGCATGTGTTTTTTTTTTTTTTTTAAAGTTTCCTTGAACATGAACTGTGATATTTAAAGTGAGCCCAGCTTTAGCTTATTTAATAAGCTACAGTAATTAGACATTAATTTTGCCACTTGGTCATGATGTACTGCCCTGGTACAAGCAGTACAGTATATAAAAATATTAATAATAAAAAAATAATATGACATTGTTAACAGTAAAGCAGATAATAATATTTATTAAAATGTATTAGCCTCTTCCCGCCCGCCCTATAGCCGAATGACAGCTATATAGCAGGCGCTTTCGTCCGGGAGGCCGTCCCTGGATGTCCTGTTGTTTACTTCCGCAATGCGCACCGCCGCGGGCGCGCATCGGGGAAGTTCTGTGTTTACCGTGTCCCCCGGAGACAGGCAAACACAGATCGCTGTAAACGGCCAGTCACAGCGGCCGTTTACAGCGTGATCGGCGTGTCCAATGTGAGATGATCTCATATGTAAAAATATGAGATCATCTCTCAGCGCCGCTCTCCCTCCTCACACAGACAGCGTGTGAGAGGGGAGAGATGAACGGCTGCAGCGGCCGTAAGTGTCAAAAAAAAAAAAGTTAAAAAAAGTGCCATCCGCCCCAGTGCCATCCTGCCCCAGTGCCATCCACCCCAGTGCTACCTGCCCCCAGTGCCACCTGTTAGTGCTATCTGTCCCCAGTGCCACCTGTTAGTGCTATCTGTCCCCAGTGCCACCTGTTGTCAGTGCCATTTGTCCCCAGTGCCATCTGTCATCAATGCCACGTATAAGTGCCATCTGTCATCAGTGCCACGTGTCATCAGTGCCACATAGTGCCATCTGTCATCAGTGCCACATATTAGTGCCATCTGTCATCAGTGCCACGTATCAGTGCCATTTGTCATCAGTGCCACCTGTCAGTGTCACGTGCCATCTGTTGTCAATGTCACGTGTCATCAATGCCACTTATCAGTGCCATCTGTCATCAGTGTCACGCGTCATCGGTGCCATGTATTAGTGCCATCTGTCATCGGTGGCACGTATTAGTGCCATGTATTAGTGCCATCTGTCATAAGTGCCACATATTAGTGCCATCTGTCATCAGTGCCACGTGTCATCAGTGCCACGTATAAGTGCCACGTGTCATCAGTGCCATGTATAAGTGCCATCTGTCATAAGTGCCACATATTCGTGCCATCTGTCATCAGTGCCACGTGTCATCACTGCCACGTATAAGTGTCATCATTGCCACGTATCAGTGCCATCTGTCATCAGTGCCACGTGTCATTGTCCTGGTGCTCCAGGGCCTTCAAAAGTGTAATAGGTAGTCAACAAGTTAGATGTGTAATGTATGCTCCTAGAACACCTGATGGCGCTCCCTGCATGTTGGGCCTCTCTATGTGGCCAGGCTGTGAAAAAGTCCCACACATGTGGTATTGTAATACTCAGGAGGAGTAGCAGAATTTTTTTGTGGGTGTCATTTGTGGTATACACATGCCATGTGAGAGAAATAACCTATTACAATGACAATTTTGTGGAAAAAAAATGAATAATCTTAATTTTGCAAAGAATTGTGGAAAAAAATTACAACTTTAAAAAGCTTGACATGCCTCTTACTAAATACCTTGGAATGTCTACTTTCCAAAAAGGGGTCATTTGGGGGTATTTGTACTTCCCTGACTTGTTCGGGTCACAAGAAGCGAGATAGGCCACCAGTACATCAGATGTGATCAATTTTGTGCGATTCGCACCACAGCTTGTAGACTCTCTAACTTTCACAAAGACCAAATAATATCCACTAATTTGGGTTATTTTTACCAAAGATATGTAGCAGTATAAATTGTGCCCAAAATTGTATAAAGAAAAATTTATAATTTGCATAATTCTGTCACAGAAACAAAGAAATATGCGTTTTTTTCTAAATTTTCGGTCTTTTTTCATTTATAGCGCAAAAAATATAAACCCCAGAGGTGATCAAATACCACCAAAAGAAAGCTCTATTTGTGGGAAAAAAAGCATAAAAAATTCATTTGGGTACAGTGTTGCATGACTGAGTAATTGTCATTCAAAATGTGAGAGCACCGAAAGCTAAAAATTGGTCTGGGCAGGAAGGGTGTTTAAGTGCCCAGTAAGCAAAGTGGTTAAAACACTTACATAAAAAACATCAAGTGTCTACAGCAAACGGTACTCATTGATTCCTCATGTACTCATCCAACATACAAGCTTGTCCCCAGCCCTGTTTGCACAGGTTTTGATGTGAGTGCTTTTTTGTACTGAGGATTTGAGTATGGACATTTGAATTAAGATCAAATGATTTGAGGATAGTCCCCTGAGAGGACCGGTTGACCTCTTATGGCTTAGAGGTCCAATCTTTGCTGTGAGCATAAAACCATGAATGTGGATGAAGGTGTACAGCATCACAGAATTTGAGAAGATCTTTCAGTAAACAGAGTCACGTGGTTTCATATTTTTGTAGAATTTTAAAGTGACTTTCATTATCAATGAATCACCTGTTTGAAAATGTATACTATATATACTATATTACCAAATGTATTGGGACACCTGCCTTTACACACACTTGAACTTTAATGGCATCCCAGTCTTATTCCGTAGGGTTCAATATTGCGTTGGCCCACCCTCTGCAGCTATAACAGCTTCAACTCTTCTGGGAAGGCTGTCCACAAGGTTTAAGAGTGTGTCTATGGGAATGTTTGATCATTCTTCCAGAGGCGCATTTGTGAGGTCAGGCACTGATGTAGACGACAAGGCCTTGCTTGCAGTCTAATTCATCCCAAAGGTGTTCTATCGGGTTGAGTTCAGGACTCTGTGCAGGCCAGTCAAGTTCCTCCTCCCCAAACTCTCTCATCTATGTCTTTATGGTCCTTGCTTTTTGCACTGGTGTGCAGTCATGTTGGAACAGAAAGGGGCCATCCCCAAACTGTTCTCACAATGTTGGAAACATAATTGTCCAAAATGTCTTCGTATGCTGATGCCATAAGAGTTTCCTTCACTGGATCTAAGGGGCCATGCCCAACCCCTGAAAAACACCCCACAACATAATTCTCCCTTCACCAAATTATTTTGGACCAGTACAAGGTGCATAAAAACATGGATGAGCATGTGTGGGGTAGAGGAACTTGACTGGCCTGAGTCCTGACCTCAACCCAATAGAGCACCTTTGGGATGAATCAGAGCAGTGGTCATCAACCCTGTCCTCAGGGCCCACTAACAGGCCAGGTTTTATGTATTACCTTGGGAGATGCAGACTAGAATACTGCAATCAATGAGCAGCAAATTATATGTCCTGTGATGTGTGTCAGCTATCTTGCAAACCTGACCTGTTAGTGGTCCCCGAGGACAGGGTTAATGACCACTGAATTAGGCCTGATTCACACCTATGCATTTTTTGTGCTTTTTGCATTTTGCATATTTGCACTACAGTCCATTTAACATGGTTGCCTATGGAACACGTTCTGTAGTGCAAATCTGCAAAATGCAAAAAGCACTAAAAATGCATAGGTGTGAATCCAGCCTTCCCAGAAGAATTTAAGCCGTTATAGCTGCCAAGGGTTGCCCAACTCAATATTGGACCCTATGGACTAAGGCTGGATTCACACCTATGCAGTTTTGGTGATTTTTGCATTTTGCAGATTTGTAGGACAGAACGTGTTCCATAGGAAACCATGTTAAATGGACTGTAGTGCAAACCTTCAAAATGCAAAAAGCACTAAAACTGCATAGATGCGAATCCAGCCTAAGACTGAGAAGCCATTAAAGTCCATGTGCATGTAAAGGCAGGTGTCCCGATACTTTTGGTAATATAGTGTATATTATTGGAATACATTTTATAGTGTGGTCAACGCTGTCACTCTATTATTATTTCTTATACACTGTTTTTGGGGGATTCATTAGGCATTGTACAAATGTTTATATTGGTTTATGTTTATGGTGTTGTGATGCACACTAAGTGCAAGTAGCTAGGAGGAATAGGGTTTTATTTGGAGCTCAATAACACCTTATTATATATTTAGTTGTTCTCCTCTGGTGTATCAGCCCTTCGGAGTCTATCTTACTGCATATCTGTTTCTTTGGCTTTAATACTAAGCAGCTTTGTCTGCTTTTGCACATCTACTGCCCCTCTCCATTATTGTTGATATGTTATTTTAGTAATACAATTGTTACTTTGAGTTCATTTACAATTTTTTAGTTTGAGTTCCTTTTAGATTTATTTTAAACCAATATTAAGAAATCCACATCTGTTAAATATGTCAAAACTTTTTAAAAAAAACACAATTATTCCTATTCGTGCTAATAAATTTGCGTAAAATTAACTGAAGGTAAAATCTCTGATTCACAGCAAACTTCGATCATGCGTATCAGATCCTTCTGCACTTAAACGTCTTTCAGGAGATTGGTTCAGTGATGTAAGGGCATCGCGTCCTTGGGGTCAAGTTGGTGGTGTTGATATTGTGAGAGCTTCAATCAGAAGAAAGAAGAAAACCAGAGGTAAATTATAATTTTACGTGGGGCATGTACAAATTTACAGATCTATTTGTTTAATAGGTACAATTGTTATTTACAGCTGAATGGGACCACAACTGGGGTTATGATGATGCAGAAGTCAATGGGAATTATGAGACTGAAACATCTGAAGAGGATGAAATACAGAAATCTGAGACCAGGTAAAACGTTAATACACAATGCAACATGTCGGGAGCAAATAGAAGTAACTGAAGGGTAAACTGATATTTCTTCTTCTTCTGGAGCCCATGGTCTGGTGGGCAAAAATTAACCACTTCAGCCCGGAAGATTTGGCTGCTCAATGACCGGGACATTTTTTGAGACTGTGTCACTGTGTCATTTTAACTGACAGTTGCACGGTCGTGCAACGCTATACCCACAAAAATTGACATACTTTTTTTCCCACAAATAGATATTTCTTTTGGTGGTATTTGATCACCTCTGCAGTTCTTATTTTTTTCACTATAAACAAAAAAAGAGCATCAATTTGGAAAAAAACACAATATTTTGTACTTTTTGCTATAATAAATATACCCATTTAAAAAAAAAAAAAAAAAACACATTTCCTGACAGACTCCATGGCAGCAACGTGTGGGTTAATTCCCGCCTCCGCTACCCTATGGGACACTACTCCCATAAATCTTTGCTCCCTGCCCATGGCCATGTTCTTTTTTTGTCCTCCTCCGTAGGACCCATGATGGTCTTTCTACCTGAAGATTGTTCCCACATGGTTCCACTTTTGGATTGGTCGAATAGCAACTGGGGACTGGATGGTTGTATGGCTCCACTAAGCCCTAGCTACTAGTGGGGTATGGAGTGGGCACTGGATATAGCGCTGGAGGAAGCCAGGAACCTAGCCATTGGCAGGCAGGCTGCGCATTTGGTCTTACAGCCCAGCTAACTAGCAGGTGACCTATTTTGCCCTGAGTAGTCCGGTGTGTTCCTTACCTTCGGCCTGGAGACGATCGTGTGGGAGCGGTAAGATTTTCCTCTTTTTCGTGGCAGCAGTTTGTGTTTGTTTCCTACTTTTGTGGCTATCTTTCCTTTTCTTGTCTCTAGTATTTAAGTTTGTATTTGCAGACATTGCGGCTGGTTTCTCCTGCGTTCCAGCCGCCACTTACCTCCTGTTTTCATTTGCGCGGTCGTTTTGCGCATGCGCGAGTGCGGCATGAGAGCGAGGCTTGGTTCGTGCATGCACGGTAGCGCCAAAATGACACTAATTGCACATGCGCAATGATGTGATGAGGTCACTAAGGCGCCTTATTTAAACAGGGGAAATAGCCTGCAAGCTCTTGGAATGCTTGCAGGCTATTGCGCGCCTTCCCCTTGTCCAGATCTGTTTCTGTGGTGGTAGTTGACCTTTTTCTGCTTCTCTTGTCCTTATTTGTATGTCTTTGCAGCAACAATGGAAGCCTCTAGAGACATGGACTCTCCTCCGCCTGTATGTGGCCAGCCCTCTCACAATACGTACTGCCTTGTGGGGGGGGGGATCCTGTCTTTGTCAGTCTGTTATCTTTCCTTATCTGTATGTTCCCTGTATTTCTGTCTTACACCAGCCCATCCAGGTCAGAACAGTGACGAAGCTCTCACAGAGGAAGCGATTCTTCGAAGTCTTACCACTGGCATTCCTCTTCTAAATCTAAACATCACGGCTCACCCTCAAGATCTGGGCGCCGTAGCGAGGATCGATCTCGCTCCTCCAAGGCTCATTCCAGCCATTCAGCTATCAGTACCTGCTGGGTGTGCAGGTTGCAAGTTCCTACTGGGAAATCCCTGTGTGATCTCTGCTTTTCCAAAGCCTCTAATGAGAGAGGGGGTATGGACCAGCAGCTAAGATCGCTTGTGGAAAAAGTGGTTAAAGAGTCCCTCAAGGGGGTCAGGGCCAGCCAGGTCCCTGTGCCTCAGTCAGAGTCACCTCAGTCACCAGTGAGGGAGACAGAAATTCAAGAGAACTGGGAGTCTTCTCTACCAAGCCATCCTTCAGCTGCAGCGTTAGACAGTGATTCTGAGGAAGATAGTCCCTGTGTGGGGTTTGACTTCGCCTTACTCTCTCCCTTGGTGAAGGCTATCAGAGAGGCTTTGAACTGGGAAGATGATGTGCTTAATCCTTCCAAACAAAGGAAGTTTTTCAAACAACTAAAAAAGGAGCGTCTCAACTTTCCATTCCTGTCTGAGCTTGGTGAGGTCATTACGGACGAGTGGAGTAAGGTTGAGAAGAAGAATAGTATGCTTTCAAAAGTCTTAAAGTTATATCCCTTTAAGGAAGATGAGGTCAAGTATTTGGAATCGGCTCCGCTAGTGGATGCAGCGGTGACGAGACTAGTAAAGCATGTGACACTTCCACTGGAAAATACAATTTCATTTAAGGCCACCTTGGACAGGCGGATTGATTCCGATTTAAAGAGAATTTACCTTACTGCTGGTATGGCCTGTAAACCAGCGTTGGCTTTAGAAGCAATGTCCAAAGCCATGGAAGTATGGATGGACAGTGTGGATGATACCCTCAGGAATATTTCAGATGAAGTCGCAAAAAGTTCTCCTATCCAGGAGTTACGGCTTGCATCGGCTTTTCTGGGGGAGGCCTCGATTGACATCATCCGCTTGGTGTCTCGGGTTATGCTTTCAGCTGTCACCGCTAAACGGGCTCTTTGGCTCTGCCCCTGGCTGGCTGATCCAGCTTCAAAACAGGTGTGGTGCCAAATTCCTTTTGAAGGTTCTTCCCTCTTTGGTAATAAATTGGATAATGCCATAACCCGGGCCACTGGTGGGAAGTCTGGGTTTCTCCCTCAGGATAGACGCTTAAAAAGCCAGAGAAGATTTTTTCCTAAGAAACAATATCAAGAGCAGGCCAGGGAGGCCCGTAGTTATAAACCAGGTCGTGAATATTCCAGGTCATGGAAGTCAAGGCAGTGTTTCTTTAAGAAATCGGCTAAGAGCAATTCGACAGGAGAGAGGGAACCGACAAAATCTTTTTGAGATTGGGCCCACCCAGGCCAGGTGGGGGCTCCTCTTCTACGTTTTCAGCATGTCTGAGCTGCCTCAATCCAGGACTTCTGGACCGTCGGAGGGGTCTCTTCAGGCCATTCCTGGACTTTTAGCAGATCCCCAAGACTCAGGTGCGTTCCCACCTCCCTTCCGGCCTCAGAGGAAAAAGGCAGATCCTGTTAGCTTATCTTTATTGGCTCAAGGCGCTGTCGTTCCCATTTCAGACGATCAATGAGGGTTGGGAATTTATTCTCCTCTCTTTATGGTCCAAAAGAAAAACGGAACTTGGAGGCCTGTCATAGACCTTACCCATCTGAATCGTTTTATCAAAAAGGAGAGGTTCAAGATGGAAACGCTGTCAACAATACAACAATCGGTCCAGTCAGGCGATTGGATGATTTCAATAGATCTTAAGGACGCTTATTTTCATGTCCCTGTGGCAGAAGATTTTCAGCGGTTTCTTTGTTTTTCCGTGGGAAAGCTACATCTACATTTCGTATGTCTCTCGTTCGGGTTTTCAACATTTCCCCGAGTTTTCTCAAAGGTATTGTTAGCTGTGGTGGCCCTATTAAGAACCAAAGAAATTAATTTTCACCATTATTTGAACGAACTTCTGCTGCTAGCCCAGGACAGAGACCGTCTGTTAGTACACAAGGGTCAGGTTATCTCCACTCTTCAAGAATTCGGTTGGATCCTGAATCTAGAGAAGAGTCAGTTAATTCCGTCTCAGTCTCTCATATTCCTAGGAGCCCTCTTCAATATGGTAAAGGGTACCATCTTGTTACTCGGAAGAGAAGGTGTCGGTAATCCGGGACAGAATTCATCCGGCTCTTTCAGCTTCCCATCTTCAGGCTCTCCGGTGTCTGAGGATTATCGGCACTTTGGTGGCCACGATTCCAATGGTGAAGTGGGCCCAATGGAAGATGAGACTCTTCAAAAAAGGGTTTCTTCACCAATGGCTAGGCGAAAAGACTCAGCCCATCCAGATCACATCCTCAATGAAAAGCTCTCTTCCCTGGTGGCTTCAGAGGGAGAATCTGTTCAATTGTCCTTCCATTCTCCCCATCTCGTGGATAAAAATAACTTCGGACACCAGCAACAAGGGCGGGGGCGCCCACTGTTTGACAGAAGTAGCACAGGGCACCTGGGACTTTCCTTCCAGGAGAACGGTGTCGAACATTCTAGAGTTAAGGGCAGCTGTCCAGGTGCTGCTAGCATTTCGTCATCTGATCTCAGGAGCCTCGGTTCTACTCAGGCTAGACAACACGACGGCAGTGCCATATATAAAGGAGACAAGGAGGTACTCTGAGTCTGTCTCTACTTTAGGAGGTAGAGCCAATTATGTACTGGGCCCGGAAGAACCTGGTCAACATTAGAGCAACTTCTGTTCCAGGGATGCAGAATGTTCAGGCAGACTTCCTGTCTCGAATCCTTCTGGACAACAATGAGTGGTTCCTTCACGAGGAAATTTTCAGTTGGATTCTAACATTGGGGTTCTCCCCAGAGGTCGACCTGTTTGCCTCCTTTTGCAACAAGAAACTGGCAAGGTATTATTCCAGGTTTCGGGATCCTCAGGCCTACGGGGTGGATGCACTGACGAAACGATGGTGGTTCAACAGAGCTTATGCTTTTCCTCCAACTCCCATTATTCTTCAGTTTCTGTGGAGACTCAGATCAGAAGCAGTAGAAGTGATAGCTGTAGTACCTTACTGGCCCAACAGACCATGGTTTCCACTGCTAATGCTCCTCAGAGACCCGATTCCCTTACCTCTCAGGCCCGATCTTCTGTCTCAGAGCTCGAGGCTACATCCTTGTCTGGCTCATCTATGTCTCAGGGTCTGGTTTTTGAGAGGGGAAGGTTAGAGGCTCTAGGTTGCCCCAAGGAAGTCATTCCTACTCTCATGAGTGCAAGGAGGAAAAGTACCAACCGGGTGTATGGGAGGATTTGGTCTAGATTCACAAACCACATGTCCTCCAGGCCTTGCTCTGACAGTAACCTGGCGGTCCAGGATGTTTTGAGTTTCTTACAGTCCGGATTAGACATCTCCTTATCTGTCAGCGTTCTTCGTGTTTAAATTTTGGCAATTTCTGCTTTTTCTGGAGTTTCTTGGGCTAAACATCCCTTGGTTCAGCAATTCTTCAAGGGAGCGGTTAGACTTAGACCACAGAGGAAACCTAGATTCCTCAAGTGGGATTTACCACTGGATCTTGACTTCTTCTCACAACTGGACAAACCACTTTCAGTCAAAGGGTTATCCCTCATGACATCTTTTTTAGTAGCCATATCTTCGGCAAAGAGAGTCTCTGAAATACAGTCTCTAGGATTAAAATAGCCTTTCCTCACATTCTTCCCTGACAGAGTGGTCCTAGTGCCAATGCTAGGGTGGAATCCCAAGGTCACTTCAGTCTTCCACGAAAATCAGGATATTACTCTTCCTACCTTTAATTCTGCTGCGAGTCAAGATCTTCATCCTCTTGATATGGGAGTTATTTTGAAGCGATACTTGGAGGCTAGAGCTTCTTTCCGGCAATCTGATTACCTTCGCCTTAGGGCTTCTGTCAGATCCATCGCCACATGGGTGGTTCAGGCGATCCAGTGGGCTTATAGAGAGAAGGGCTTGGCTCCTCCTGAGGCGGTTACAGCACATTCCATGAGAAGTCTCTCTACTTCTTGGACAGCCTCACATCATGTGACTCCTGAAGTTATCTGCAAAGCGGCCTCTTGGTCATCCATTCATACATTTATGGCTCATTATTGTGTTGAACCTGCCAGTTTATCTTCTGTTGATTTTGGTTTAAAGGTGCTGTCGGTTGACAGTGTTAAATAAATCTTTGTTCAGGATTTTTTGCCCACCCGAGTGTGTTTGGCGAGTTATTTCCCACACGTTGCTGCCATGGATTCTGTCAGGAAAATGGAAAATTCCTATCAAAATACTTACCATAATTTTTCTTTCCTGATGGACTCCATGGCAGCAGGAGTTCCCTCCCAAAATGGCTGGAGTAGGCTAGTTAACGAACACGGCCATGGGCAAGGAGCAAACATTTATGGGAGTAGTGTCCTATAGGGTAGTGGAGGCGGGACTTAACACACACGTTGCTGCCATGGAGTCCATCAGGAAAGGAAAATTACAGTAAGTATTTTGATAGGAATTTTCCGTTTTTTTTTTCTCAGTTTAGGCTGATATATATATATTCTTTTACATATTTTTGGTAAAAAAAAAATCACAACAGTATATATTGATTGGTTTGCTCAAAAGTTATAGCGTCTACAAAATAGGGTTTAGATTTATAGCATTTTTATTTTTATTTTTTTACTAGTAATGGTGGTGATCTGCGATTTTTATCGGGACTTCGTCATTATGGCGGACACATCGGACAATTTTGACACATTTTTGGGACCATTGGCATTTATACAGCAATCAGTGCTATAAAAATGCACTGATTACTGTAAAAATTTCACTGGCACGGAAGGGGTTAACACTATGGGCGATCAAGGGGTTAACTGTGTTCCCTGCTACGTGTTTCTAACTGAAGGGGGGAGGGGACTGACTAGAGGAAGTGATAGATCGTGGTTCCTAGCTAATAGGAACACACGATCTGTCACTCCTCTCAGAACAGGGAAGTGTGTGTCCCTGTTCTGTCTCTCGTGCTCACAATCGATGGCCACGAGCATCGGCACCCCTGTTGTGCAGCGGGTGCACACATGCTTGCTATCCCGATGCCGCAAGCTGACGTATAGCTACGACGGTTCACGGGATCGTGCCGAACTGCCGAAGTAAAATGACGACAGCTGGTCGGCAAGCGGTTAAACGCCCAAAGTGAAAAAACAAAGCATGTGAACACATACACACACCCACACACACACACACAAAGTGCACTTTTTACTATAATTCATTTATTTTTTTATTTTTTTTACTTTTAATTGTTTTTTTAACAAATGTGGTGACTGCTCGAATAAATCATTATACTGTGGCTCCTAGTTGCCTTATAGTCCATTATGATTTTAGTCCTTGGCATGCATTTCAGCCATAACAAATGTTACCTGTTTTTTTTTAACAGGCTGCCCAGTGACCTGTCGCCACAAGAACTGTCTGATGACATACAGGTATGTGAGTATGTACTATATGTATGTGTGTGCACATGGTTGTGACTATTCTCGTCACCAATTACTAACCATCCACCACAAATCCAGCATTTTTGGTAAATGCAGATAAGACAAGCACCCAAATCCTAAAAGTTTTATATAACTCTGTTAATTTCTTTTGTCTTTTCAAAAAGGAAACTGGCAAACTGCTTAGACTTACAATTTAGTCAGTGTCCATATACAATATGAAATCAAAGAGCATACAGTCTTTTGAAGTGTATGAAGGCCATGTGTTTCCTAAGCCCTTGTCTCTGTCAATAACTAACATTGCCTATCTTCTGGCACTAAATCAAAGCAGGCCATACACGGTTCGAATCTGAACCAGCCCAAATTTGAACCCTGTATGGGCAGGCTGAATGTACCTAGTTGATAGATCGTTTTACCTGTGATTATCGCTAGAAATAATTCCCCCCCCCCCCCCCCCCACAAAGGAGAAGACAATAGCCCGGCAGGAGGGACTCCCGCATCAACACTGTAGTTGCTGGAAAGGAATTTGCTCCAAGTATGGCTGGCCTAACTAGCCCTAAACAGGAGCTAAGGACAGAAGAAAATACCTAGTTGTGTTTAATAATCTACCAATACAGATTAATGGTCTTAGCCTAAAGGACCATAGCCTATATGTATGTTGTATTGTTGCTACTAGAGAAGCCTGGAGCTGCATTTTTTCCTTTCTGGGGTATCCTGAGTCCTGGCCCTCTGAGTTTATTTGTGTAAACTCTCAGAAATGTTCTAACGTGACCGATGCCCAATTGCTTTCACCTCAAAATGAATCAAGGATTTTACCCTGATGTAAACTGAGCTGCCTGAAGGTCTGGTGACCCCACAATGGGTATAAAACTCTTCTGTGCAGGGGAATTTAAAAAGACACGTGGCCATTCACTAAAATTAGAAGGGAATTGGTTTGACCTTAAACTACGTAAAGGGTTCTTTACTGTTAGGATGGTATGAGTGTGGCATGCTCTTCCACAAGCAGTGCTTTCAGCGGGGAGCATCGATAATTATAAATAATAATAAACTATTAGATAAGCACCTTAACGACCACAACATACAGGGATATACAATGTAATATAAACATAAAAGCACACACACACACACACACGTTGGACTTGATGGATTTGTGTCTTTTTTCAACCTCACCTACTATGTAACTATATAAGATAGAAAATGTGAGTCCCTAATATAAAACACATTTTCCTACCCCCCCCCCCCCCCAAAAAAAAAAAAATATATATATATATATATATATATATATATATATGTGAAAATGGGACAAAAGAAAGTCCTCTTCTGTTTTGCTTAAATGAAATTATTATTATCGGGCCTTATGCATAAAAATGCATTAAACTACATACTACTACTATACTATTACTACTACGACTAACCAGATTCTCTCCTAGTACAGTAACTGTAGAAGGTGTAACTATCAGCCTGCCTAGTGAGCACTTATTCATTCATGAACTTCTCTAGTTCTCACACACTTTCTGATACTTGCTAGCTTCATTAACAATCATTAGTGAAAACTAACAGAAAGGATGTAAGTTATTTTCTCTAAGCTAAAACTGCAAATGTTTGTGCTAAATGACCAATATTGTGTTACATGTACAACAGGTACCTAGGTGGCAAACATATGATTACTAGGATCCTCTTTCTTTTGTAGGATGGGAGCACTTCCCAAGATGGGGAAGAAAACAGTACACCAGGTGTGTAATTATGTCAAATTATTGTCCATCCTATCTTTTGGGAAGATCCTTTTATTTGAGTCCACTAGCTTAAAAGGAATCAGGGGATGATTCAGGATACCAACATCCACTCAAAGTCAGAGTATAGTTTATCCACTTGCCGACCGCCGCACACAGATGTACGTCGGCAGAATGGCACAGGCAGGCAAATGGGCATACCTGTACGTCCCTTGAATTTGTCGCCTATTGGGTGTGCGCGCGCCACCGCATGCCACAGGAGCGTGCCCGCGGATCCCGGGAACTCGATGTTCGCCAGAGGCCCACAATTGCATTGTGGAGAGACAGAACAAGGAGATGCCTTTGTAAACAAGGCATTTCCCTGTTCTGTCTTGTGACATGACAGAGATCATTGCTCCCTGTCACCGGGAGCAGTGATCGCTGTCATGTCAGTGGTAGCCCATCCCCACTACAGTTAGAGCACCTCCCTAGGACACACTTAACCCCTTGATCGCCCCATATTGTTTAACCCCTTCCCTACCAGTGTCATTTACACACTAATCAGTACATTTTTATAGCACTGATCGCTGTATAAATGACAATGGTCCCAAAATAGTGTCAAAAGTGTCCGATGTGTCCGCCATAATGTTGCAGTCACAAGAAAAAATCGCAGCTCGCCACCATTACTAATAAAAAAAATTAATAATAAACATGCCATAAATTTATCCCCTATTTTGTAGATGCTATAACTTTTGCGCAAACCAATCAATATACGCTTATTGTGGTTTTTCAAAAATATGTAGAAGAATACATATCGGCCTAAACTGAGAAAGAAATTAGTTTTTTTGTATATTTTTTTGTGGATATTTATTATAGCAAAATATTAGCAAAGTAAAAAATATTGCTTTTTTTTTTCAAAATTTCACTCTTTTTTTATTTATAGTGCAAAAAATAAAAACCGAAGAGGTGGTCAAATACCACTAAAAGAAAGCTCTACTTGTGGGGAAAAAAGGACGTCAATTTTGTTTGGGTACAGTGTTGCACGACCACGCAATTGTCAGCTAAAGCTACTCGGTGCCGAATCACAAAAAATGCTCTGGTCAGGAAGGGGGTAAAACTTTGTGCGACCGTGTGTATGCAAGAAAGGTTTCGCCCAGAATCCGTCGGAAAAAATCCGACGGATTTTGTGGTCGGAATGTCCAAACTTGTGTATGGGGCATTACTGTTCTTTTTTTTTTAGAAAGCAGCCACAACCAAAGTACAAGTATATAAATCTTTCGTACACAAGTTAGTTAGCATAGGTATTAGAAGGGGGAGGGGACAGTTTTAAGAGTAATTAGGGTTATCCTGAATTTCCACTTTAGGTAATGGAGCCAGGCTGTGATTACCAGAACCAGATCTTGCATCTTCAAATTAAAGAAGACCTTTGCAGCTCCTATTTTACTTTCCTTACATGTTCCCTTTTGCTACCATATGCTTGTAAAACTTTTATTTTTTTTACCTTATTGATTTTCTTGTTTCTAGATCCCATCCCAATGCGCCGTCGTATCCCCAGTGTGGGAGAACTCGACATGGAAGAAATACATTTATCGCCAATATTTCTGATGTCAGAGGTGAGTAGCATAAAGGCTGATAAACATGTTCTTGGTGTTTCCTTCGGGTGTTCCTTATTTTATTCCCATTACAACATGTTCCTACATAGTAAGGTTTTTGTATACAAATATATTTTTAAAGTTGTGAGGTCTCCATATGAGTACTGCAGTCTGTAAAATATTTTTCGTGAGGACCAGAGGACCAGCTTCTTTTATATTTATGCTAGTCTGGCTGTTTATATGGCCATGTAAGATTGATTATACATCATACATTTAATGTAAAAAAAATTATGAAGAATGATTTATATTTTTTATTTTATATTTTTATGAAAGTAGTTTCATTATACATCATTGGAGTTCATTGACTAATATATGTTGTTTTCATTTGTGATTTTGCTTTTATAAATGTGCTTTTTACATACATGGATTATCATATACAGTGTGTTAGTAAGGTGGTAGAGTATTTCTGCTGTAACTTCTAATGTATTCCACAGTCATATTTCCATTAGTGGGTTACTGATTCAGTTAGTAATTATGTGTATGGTGGTGTACCCCAAGGTTCAGTGTTGGGACCCTTACTTTTTAATATCTTTGTAAATGATATTGGGGGTTATTTACTAAAACTGGGGCATGCAAAATCTGGTGCAGCTCTGTGTAGAAACTAATCAACTTCCAGGTTTTATTGCTCAAGTTTAACTGAACAAGCTGAAGTAAGAAGCTGATTGGTCTCTACACAGAACTGCACCAGATTTAACACTCTCCAGTTTAAGTAAATCAACCCCATAGTGTCTGGGATTAAAAGTACCATTTTAGTCTTTGCAGATGGCACCAAGTTATGCAGTGGAATAACGTCCTTACGGGAGGTCTCCAACTTACAAGCCAACCTCAATGCACTGTTTCATTGGGCAACTATATGGCAGATAAGGTTTAATGTTGATAAATGTAAAATTATGCACCTGGAAGATAAGAATATGCATGCATCGTACATACTAGGGGGAGTACAACTGGGGGAATCAATGGTGGAGAAGTATATGGGTGTTCTGGTAGACCATAGGCCTTAATATTAGCATGCAATGCCAAGCTGCGGTTTCCAAAGCGAGCAAAGTCCTTTCTTGTATTAAGAGAGGTATGGACTCCAGAGAGAGAGATATCATTTTGCCCCTGTACAGATCATTAGTAAGACCTCATCTGGAATATGTAGTTCAGTTTTGGCTACTAGTTCACAAAAAAGATATCGGGGAACTGGGAGAAGTGCAGAGAAGAGCAGCCAAACTGATAAGAGGCATGGAGAGCTCAGCTATGAGGAAAGATTAGAGGAACTGAATTTATTCTCTATTGAGAAAAGAAGACTAGGCCCCTGTACACACGGTCGGAGATTTCCACAACCAAATCCGTCGGATTTTGTCCGTCAGATTTAGTCTGACGGATTGTGTCGGAAACTGTTGCATACACACGGTCGGACTAAGTTGTCGAAAAATCCGATCTTTCAGAACGTGATGACGTAATTTCGTTACGATGGGACTAGATTCAGGCTAGTAGCCAATAGCTTTGATGTAGGAATTTGATCTGAGCAAGGGGAGCACTTGGTCCGATCAAAATTCTCTACACATGATCGGATTACGTCCGACCGACCCAGTTGGTCGGGAAATATTTCCAACATGTTGGAAAATTGGGTCCGACGGAGATTCGGACGGAATCAGTCCGATGCATACCACACACAGTCGGATTATCTGACGACACGGTCTGATAAGACACATTCCGACGGATTCTCCGACCATGTGTACGCGGCATAAGGGGGGAAATGATCAACCTGTATAAATAAATAAGTGGCCCATCTGGGGAACTTGGTAATGAGTTATTTACTTTAAGGTCATTACAGAGGACAAGGGGGCAAGCCTTACGTCTAGAGGAAAAGAGATTTAATCTCCAAATACAGAAAGGTTTCTTCACAGTAAGAGCTGTGAAAAATGTTCTGACAGAAAAGGTTCTGTCCAGCTCAATAGAGGCAATAAAGGCATGGATTATTTTCTAAATATACATAATCAGAGGCGGACTGACAACTCATGGGGCCCCTTGGCAATAGGAGATTATGGGGCCCCGTCAATAGGAGAAGATTATGGGGATCCCGGGCAATAGGAGATTATGGGGACCCCAGGCAATAGATTATGGGGCCACACAGTATACACACACATACAGCATACACACACTGACACACAATATACACACACAGAATACACATACACACACTGAAAAGGTACTGGAGAGGCGGGGCAGCTATAATCTTGGGATTTAAAAAAAAAACACAGATTTTTACATACTGTCCCTGGTTTTATTGAGGCTGGCAACCCTGATGGGACCCCTTAGTGGCATGGGGCCCTCGGGCAGTTCCCAAGTGCCCGAATGGTCAGTCCGCCCCTCTACATAATATAACTGGATACTAACATTTATAGGTAAAGTTGATCTGGGAAATATCAGATTACCTCTCGGGGGTTAAGGAAGGAATTTTTTTCCCTATTGGAGCAAATTTATGTTTTTTTGCCTTCCTCTGGATCAACTGTGGGTTTAGGATTGTGTATATGCTGTATGATTGTATGATTATTATTTTTTTCCTGTTTTATTGGTTGAACTACTTGGACTTTTTTCAACCAGACTAATTATATAACTATGTATGGATAAGATCATAGTTTGCAGAAAACATGGAGGTGTTTTTCATTTTTTTTTCCGTTTTATTTGATTTATTAACATTCAAGTAAGATTCTGTGTGCTCCACACCTGTCTCTTAATGCGTCGTAAATAATTCCTACATATGCCACCCTTGATAGGGATTTTCCAATTTGTGTAATTGGGCACATGGTGGTATAGAGCTTATAAGGGTGATTAATTGTATTATTGTGTATGAGGTTATGAGTAAGTGCTAGTCACAGCGTGAAATGTGTCAACTTTTACTGTAGCCCACACTGTCTGTGATGTCTTTTGCATGAAGGCTCAATAAAGGTGAAGTATTGCAGCAAATTACGGATTTATTCTCATTGTGTATCTGCAGATGAGCTGTGCTAGGACATTCACCAAAACCCTGTTTCTGTGTATGGATGGCTAATGTGCTCACCTGGAGAGGCTTTCTCTTCAGTTCTCGTTGTTTCCAGTTTTAGCACCTCTATAGAAGGTGGTGTCTGATCTGGAAACCCTATTGTTCCCATGTACTATTTTCTGTAGACAGAACTTCTGGTTACCTAGGGAGTTAAAGCGGAAGTAAACTGTATCTGAGCACCACAAACTTAAAACACGTTTTAATTCATTTTTAATATTCAAAGCAAACTCATCCATCTATCCATGTCTCCATGCTTTTCACTTTGAAAAACACCCCACTAGCATCTCTAGCCACAGCCATCTTGAGAAAGGGTAGATGATTCATTTAGCATTTACTTCCTGGAATCCATCTGCCCTCAGCTGAGGCATGCAGGCCTTAGCTGAGAAAGCCCCTCCTTCCCTCCTCCAGATAAAAAAATGCCCATGAAGACTCCTGAGATGTAGAACATCATTTTGGCCTAGGCTAGAAACCAGGAAGCAACTGAAGAAATGTAAAAAAAAGTTTAAAACAAGTAAATATGCAAGTAAAAATAATATACCTGTCTATCTGTATCTACTGATGCTAGCAGCATAAGGATTAAACATAGTTAATGTTCATTGAGAGAGTTTAGTTCCACTTTAATTACTTGCCGACCAGCCATCGTCATTATACTGCAACAGGTCGGCATGATCCCGTGAGCCATCGTACGTCGGCTCCTTTACGGATACGGGATAGCAGGCGCGTAAGCCTGCTGCACTGCGGGGGTGCCGATGCTCATGGCTGGCAGTTGCGATGACTGCTGGCCACGCGTGATCGCAGCCATGAGAGGCAGAACAGGGACGTGTGTGTGTAAACACACAAATCCCTGTTCTGCAAGGAGAGGAGAGGAAGATTGTGAGTTCCTAATAGCTAGGAACCACGATCTGTCATCTCCTATAGTCAGTCTCCTCCCAACCACAGTCAGAACACACACTGGTGAACACAGTTAACCCCTTAATCATCCTCTGGTGTTAATCCCTTCCCTGCCAGTGACATTTACACAGTAATAAGTTGTCAATCATCCCAAAAATGTGTCAAATGTGTCCGATGTGTCCGCTGTAATGTCTCAGTCCTGATAAAAATAGCAGATTGCCGCCATCACTAGTAAAACAAAAAAAAAATTATAATAAAAATGCCATAAATCTATCCCCTATTTTGTACACGCTATAACTTTTGCGCAAACCAATATATGCTTATTGCGATTATTATTACCAAAAATATGTAGAAGAATTCATATCAACCTAAACTGAGGAAAAAGTTTGCTTTTTAAAAAAAAAAAAATTGGGGGTATTTATTATAGCAAAAAATACAAAATATTTAGTTTTTTTCAAAATTGTCGATCTTGTGTATATCGCAAAAAGAGATGATCAAATAGCACCAAAAGAAAGCTCTATTTGCGGGGAAAAAGGGATGTCAATTTTGTTTGGGTACAGCGTCGCAACGACCGCACAATTGTAAGTTAAAGCGACGTAAAGAGCTGTATCGCAAAAAATGGCCTGGTCATTGAGCTGCTGAATCTTCTGGGGCTGAAGTGGTTAAGATAAGCTGTAATAACAGCAGATTGCTTATTTTCAACCATATAAATGGGGAAGGAGATACCCTTTGTTCTCCAAAGCTAGTAGTTTGCTACATATTGACATTTTACAGTGTATGTGTCAAATTGCTTACCTGTTTGTTTTTCAGGAAAATCACAGTGAAAATGACCTGTTACAACAGAAGAGCCTAGAAGGTGATGGGCATAGGAACCTTGGTTATAGTCCATCGGTACCAACTCTGGGAAATAAATCTGTAAGAAACAGATATAGTACTTTTTTCTCTGGTAGTATATGTATACTATTACATATTTTTGTAACGGAAGAGTAAAAAGGTTTCATTCTTATAATTTTACTTTTTATATTAAGTCCTTCAGAATATTTTTGGCATAAAAATGTTCTTTTCACAAACATATATATCACTACCATAGGTGTGTACAGTTTATTGCATTAGGGTGTGCACCCCAAAGGTCAAACACACGCGTGTGCGCGCGCGTGTGTGTATATATATGTATATAGAGAGAGGTGTGTGTGTGTGTATATATATATATATATATATATATATATATATATATATATATATATATATATATATATATATGTATATAAACATTTTTTAATTGTACCAAAACATGGACGGTGTCAGTAGGGCAGAGGTTGGTGTCAGTAGTTTTTCATCTTTTTTCTTTTATTTCTGTATTATTTTTTACAATTGTATTTTTAATTATTATTTTTTTTTTAAATTAAGGGCCGGTTCACACTGCGGGCGATGCGAGGCGACACCGACTTGCCTCGCCGCGACCTGCCGCGACCTCAGCGGCGATTTGCAAATGACTTCTGTATAGAAGTCAATGCAAGTCGCCCCGAGGTCGCCCAGAAGTAGTACAGGAACCTTTTTTCTGATTCGGAGCGACTCGAGTCGCTCCTCTCAGAACGGTTCCATTGTACAGAACGGGGGCGACTTGTCAGATTGCGGCGAGGCAAGTCGTGTCGCCTCGCATCGCCCGCAGTGTGAACCGGCCCTTAAGAGCCCCGTTTAGGGAAATATCAGCAGGAGGAATCTGCGCTGCACAGGGTGATTAGGGTGTGCCTAGGCACACCCGGCACACACCCTGTGCATACCTATGATCACTACGGTGTGTAATTGTTATTTTTTTTCTAGAAAGCCTTGTTTTGTGATAAATTGTTTTATCTCAATTTATCACCACCTCAAATAGCTCCTGTTCCTGTATTCTCACATCTGATGCCTATTAAAACCATACCGAAATATAAAGTGTATTTCTACTTTCGCAGCCAAATTGAGAAACCACCTTCTTCATATTTAAGAGTGTCCATTCACATAGCATAGCTTACATAAGGACACAAATTGCTGTTTACCTTTTTAAATGCTCTTTTCTGAAAATCCAGAACTCAAAAATCCTGCTTCAGCTGGGATTAAAATTTCAGCCAAGTTTGGATAAACTGGTCGACCTTTGCTTAGTGAGTGGCCCTGTTGGCTCCCACCCAGCTGACTTCCTTCAAATGAAAAATCAAAAGGAGTTGAGATGGAAATTGACGCCTGAAAAGTAACTGCATCCAGTCAGTGTTTAAGTATTCTGACAGCCACTGGTGCTGGCTGTCATAGAACAATAGCAGGGACATTCATCTACATTGTATATTGTGAATGTAGGAATCTGAATGAAAAAAAAAAAAAAAATCTAATAATGTATGGTCAGCTTTATTTCTCCCTTGATATGTAATGTTTATGAAGGGGCAGATTTCTTTATCACTTGTTAACTAGATGTGCAGGACTGTCTGTCCTAAAAGAGAGTTGGAGATCTGAGTCTTTTGACTCCAGTTTGTACCTCTACATTACCACCTTTTCAAAGCAAAAGAAGCTGCGGCATGAATAGGAACACATAACAAACATATAGGGGGTTCTCAAATGTGACCGCAAAAGTAGAAATGCACTTTTCTGGTCTGAAAGTGATATTTTTAAGAAGTGATATCATGTACCAAGAAAATAAAAGCTGAACAAAACAATGCGACTGGGTTGATTTACTAAAACTGAAGAGAGCAAAATCTGGTGCAGCTTTGCATAGTGGCTTGTTCAATTAAGGTTACTTTCACACTGCAGCACCCAGGCCATTAGCGTTAAAGCGTTGCTCATTTTTGCTGAGCTTTTCAGCCGCTAGTGGGGTGCTTTTAACCCCAAAGAAGGGGTTGCAGCGCTTCCAAAGAACTTTTCAGGCACTTTGGAAGCGCTTCCAATTCATTTCAATGGGCAAGGTGATTTGGGAGCGCTGTATACAGCGCTCCCAAACCACCCCAAAGACGCTTCTTGCAGGACTTTTCCTAACGTCCCACAAGCGCACACTGAAATTAATGGGAGGCGGTTTTCAGGCGTTATTTCTAGCACTAAAACGTCTGAAAACTGCCTCAGTGTGAAACTGGCCTAAAAGAGAAGTTGGGATATAAAATAACAAACAGTCATACTCACCTAGATAGCTGCAGCACTAATCCCAATTGCAGCTGTCCCCCACCGCCTCTAGACCAATTACTGAGCGATCAAAGACAGCTGATTGCTTGGTTCTCAGTCTCCTGTGAGCAGAGAGCCGGTGACTGTTACATCACCGGCTCTCTGCTCTGCTTGGAGTGCTGGGCCGTGAAGTGGGCCGGAGCAACTGGCTCAGACCCTCAGCAGCTGGCTGAGAGACTGAACCAGCTGCCGGTCCAGGCATGTGGGTGTCAAGTCAGGATTGATCCAGCTCCTGGACTGGCTAAGCGATGCCAGCCAACTGTGAACTTTAGTCCGCGGTCAGGGCAGGACTTAGGGTGGTGGGGGCCCCTGGGCTTGAGTAATTTTCGGGCCCTACCTTCTATATATATTACCATATTTATCGGCATATAACACGCGCCGGCGTATAACACACCCTCCGTTTAGGAGGGAATTTTAAGGAAAAAACTTACATTTAAATGCCCATCAATGCAGCCTTATCAGTGTCCATCTGCAGCCTTGTCAGTATAGCCTTGTCATTTGCAGCCTTGTCATTGCAGTCTTGAAGTTTAAAAATGGCGCCGCCGAGATACAGAGTCCTGTGTATCTCGGGTCTTCTCGAGGTCCCGAGCGGAGCCGAGAGTAGCCGAATGTGCTTGGCTCACAGTCATGCCCAGTCCCTTTGTTATGTCCATCATAGGGTGGGACTGGGCATGACTGTGAGCGGAGCTGAGCCGAGTACACTCGGCTATGTATCCCTGCGGGGCCCCCTATTGGGCGGGGCCCATGGGCTTGAGCCTAGTGAAGCTCAATGGTAAGGCTGCTTTCACACTGCAGCGGGAGCGGCGTCGGCGGTAAAGTGCCGCTATTTTTAGCGGCGCTTTACCGTCGTTTTAGCGGCAGTGTGCGGGCGCTAGTGGGGTGGTTTTAACCCCCGCTAGCGGCCGAAAAGGGGTTAAACCCGCCCGCAAAGCGCCGCTGCAGCGGCGCTTTGCCGGCGGTATTGCCGCGGTGTCCCATTGATTTCAATGGGTAGGAGCGGTTTAGGAGCGGTGAATACACCGCTCCTTCACCGCTGCAAAGATGCGGCTGGCAGGACTTTTTTCACCGTCCTGCCAGCGCATCGCTCCAGTGTGAAAGCCTTCCGGCTTTCACACTGGAGTTAAAGGGGCCGGTTTTTTTCAGGCGTTACACAGGCGCTATTTTTAGCGCTGTAACGCCTGAATACCGCCCCAGTGTGAAAGCAGCCTAAGTCCAGCCCTGTCCGCGGTTGACTGAAAATGGGTTACAGGAGTGCAGAACAAAGTGCACAACTGTGATCCATAGGAGAAGTAGGGTCAAAAGAGCTACTTCTTCTTTAAGCTTTGGCAGAAAAAAAAACTGGAAGCTAATTGGATTCTATACCGCACTCACCAGTTTTAGTAAATCAACCCCACTCAGTCTATGGTGTGTTGCTACAAGAAGACAATCACTTTTATTTATGTAAAAGGGTAGAAATTGGAGATATAGAAATTAAATAACTTTGGTTAAAAAGTTTACTTCATCGATGATTGTTTATGCCACATATGGATGTAGATGGGGGAATAGTTTTTTTTTTTTATTCTGCCCACTAGCTTAATGAAAGAAACTGATGTATGGTCAGCTTTAATAAATGTTCTGCCTGATCCTGATCAAGATTCAGTCTAGCATTCATAGCTGATTGTGGCACCAAACCTCTCTCTTGCAGCTCTCTGGCAGCATGATGAGCCTGTTCAGTGCAGGTGAAGTCCATTCCCTAGAAGTCCAAGGATGGATCCAATTTTCTCTTCAGTATGATGCATCCAAGAAGGAGCTGAGAATCCTGGTTATACAGTGCAGGGACCTGACAGCGGCCCACAGCCAAACCTCAAACCCGTAAGTTGGGAGGGGGCAAAAAGTGTTTTTAAAAAAATTGATAAATTAGCAGCACAATGAGGTTTATCCACTAATTAGTGAAACTCAAGCCACCATTCTGCGATTCTAAAGCCAGGTACCCACTACTTTTTTTTTTTTTTTTTCATTTAACCTAGCAGGCTGAAGGAAAAAACCTGACCGCTCAGGAGGAGCTGCTGTACCAACTATGCGATGTTAGTACAGCGGAAACAAGATATAGCTGTGCTGAAATCCCAAAAGCTTGAACATGCATATAATCTATCAGGTGCTAAAGGGGTGTGAAAACTGCACACGACTATATTACAGTACAGTACAGTACAGCGATCTCCCCTGCTGTTCTATTGTGTTCTGACTGGAGGGATGCCCCCCCCCCAGGACACTCCAGTCAGCGCTCTGATGGGGAGCCAATCGGCATACCTTTTTTGGTCATGCCCCTTCGACAGAAGCCAGCCGAATGGAGTACCCATGGGCCAAATGTCAGCCGGTTTCTATTGAACCGGCCGATGCCACCCGACATTCAGCCAGTGTGTACTAAACTTAACTTGGGCTGTCTAATAAAAGCAGGGGTTCGTCTTGATTTGAAGCATCATTTGTAATTTTGGGAATATCTATATGTTGTGCGTGATAAAAATTGAATTAAGCAGTTGAAGGTGTACTTTTTTGCATAGGGAGATTTTAGCAGCTTATGGGAAAATCTGCCTGTTTATAGCCAACATTAATTATTTAAATCGAGAAAGTTATTAACTGCTTGCCGACCAGCCACTGTTATTATACTGCGGCAGGTTGGCACGGCTGCGCAAATCGCCGTAGGTGTATGGAGGTCGCTTTTGATAAGCAATACGGGGCACGCGTTGCACAACGCCTGAACTGATTCGTGTGGCCTGCGGCTATGATGTCCGCCAGCAACCCACAGTCTCTCCTCAGATTGCCAGAACGGGGCTCTGTCAATGTAAATAGACAAATCCCCATTCTGTCAGGGAGGTAGAGAGAGATCTGCTGTTCCTAGTAATCAGGAACAGCGATCTCTCTTTCTCTCTCTACTCCCAGTCAGTTCACTCCACCCCCCAACACAGTTAGAAACACCTCCCTAGGGAAAACTTAACCCCTTGATTGGTCCCTAGTGTTAACCCCTTCCCTGCCAGTGACATTTATACAGTAATCAGTGGCTATTTTTAGCTCTGATCACTGTATAAATATAAATGGTCCCACAAACATGTCAAAAGTGTCCGATCTGTCTGTCGCAATGTTGCAGTACCTTTTAAAAAAAAAAACATTGCTGCTCACCTCCATTACTTTTTAAAAAATAATAATAATAAAAATGCCATAACTATATCCCCTATTTTGTAGACGCTATAAATTTTGTGCAAACCAATCAGCATACACTTATTGTGATTTTTTTTGATTTTTTTTTACCAAAACTATGTAGAAGAATACATATTGGCCTAAACCGATGAAGACGTTTTTTCTTTATTTATTATAGTAAAAAATAGTTTTTTTCAAAATTGCCGCTCTCTTTTTTGTTATTAGCGCAAAAAAAAAAAAACGCAGGAGGTGATCAAATACCACCAAAAGCAAGCTCTATTTGTGGGAAAAAAAGGACAGAAATTTTGTTTGTGTACAATGTCACATGACAGCGCAATTGTCACCTAAAGTGATGCAGTGCCGTATCGCAAAAAAATGGCCCTGTCATTAAGGGAGGTAAATCCTTCCGTGGTTAAAGTGGAAGTTCACTTATAATGGTGAATTCTTTATGCCCCCCCCCCCCTTTTCCCTATTTTGGCACTTTCTTTTGGTGGGGACCAATTCCACCAGAAGTTCTCCAACCCCCCACAGGTTCATCCACAACGTGCAATGCAATTTGCGCATGCACAGTGGGAAGTCGGCTGTGAAGCCACAAGGACTCAAGGAGTCTCAGTCTGCTTCCGACAGTAAACATGTCACGCCAAGGACCCAAAGACCGTTAAAGAACTAACCCTTTTTTTTTTCTAGACTGAAAAAACATTTTAAGTATGTGCTAGGTCTAAAAATGTATATACTAATACTGCGTTACTCAAATCAAATGGAATGGTTGCTGTGGGTTTGGCAGTAGAAACATGATATTCAGCGGGGGTGACACCAAGGTGAGCTGCAGGATTACACATGTTCTTAGTGCTGGGAGCTCCAAAATCTGCAAAAAGAAGAACTAATGCACCATATGTACCAGTAGGAATTTTTCTTCATGTGTAATTCACATGAAGAATGTGTCACATGTGTCATTCATGTGTCATCCACATAGTTTGGTCCTTACTGATTCTCAATAATCGTAAAGCAAGGCAACGAGACACCAAATTATCGTGTTGATTTGCATGATGAAAACCAAACCCAGTTTTAGAAACTGAAGCTAAATTTTATTTATAGATCTAAACAGCTGACATAATGTACATAGACATCTTTGTTTAGTAAGCCATTTTTTCTAACGCTTGATGTTTGAAATATTTCCAGAAATGGATAATTAAATTCTTCTGTTTTGGCCATGACACACTGTACCCTTTGTTTCTTTTTTTTTTATAACACCAGTTATGTGAAATGTTATTTACTACCTGATAAATCTGTACAAGGCAAGAGAAAAACAAAGGTAAAGAAGAAGACCCTGGATCCGCTGTTCAATGAAACTCTGAAGGTTAGTGTGATATAAACTCAATCCTCCTTAATATTTCTAGACTGCCAAGTTGAAGATGACAGATGGCCGTACAAAAGGATGCATATTCTATACCAGGGGTGACCGTCCATTCAGGGCGCACGGGCACTGACCCCCCCCCCCCCCCAGTCCATCGCCGCCTCCCCTATCCATGCGTCCGACCCATTTGAGGACACCAGCACATAGATTCCAATGCGGGGGGGCTGTTTTTTTGAAGTACCAATTAGAGCCAGAGGCTCTAATAGTCTTCAATATAGGGTGGGCTTGGGGGCTCCAATTCCATCCAGGTGTATTACAACACCGAATGAATATTCACTTTTGTAACACTGATCATCCTCCCAGCCAATCAGGCAGCGTGTTTTCACACCAGTCATCCGATTGGCTGAAAGGATAGGCAATTCTATTGGACCCCCAGGTAGAGGAGGGGAGGAGCTGGAAAACACTATTGGAGGAGAGGACTCGGAGTCAAGCCGCTGCACCACACTGCGTGCCACCCACCATGATGGGATAAGTGCCAGACTGACCGGCAAAAGAAAACACCAGCCGCCACTGTTCTATACTGTAGGTGCTATAAATGATTGCGATAGGTACCATCAAAATATCAAAACCCAATAAAAGTTAGCTTGTACCCTGTTGATTCCTGTTGTAAAAGGTAAACTTGTGACCTAGTTATCGTGGTGTACAGATGTTATGCACCACACCAGGGATATGCAATTAGCGGACCTCCAGCTGTTCCAGAACTACAAGTCCCATGAGGCATATCAACAGCCCTGACAGCCCAGACCCTGACAGCCACAAGCATGATACCCAGAGGCAGAGGCATGATGGGACTTGTACTTTTGCAACAGCTGCAGGTCCATGCACTACACAGTAGATGCATCTATCTTGTGAAAAATAATCTTTTTTTTTTGTACGTTATAAATATTTAATTTTATTAATTTAGAAAGAATAGAAGATATAGCTTCGTACCAGTGGCGTAACTAGAACTTTCAGGGCCCCGATGCAAGAAACCATGAAGGGCCCCCCTGAACCTCAGCCAGGGCCCTTCCCTCTGAGTCCGGCGGTGGAACTCCAGGGCGTGGTCACAAGTATGACCTTTGTGAGCCCTGTAGTTCCACCACTGGTATCATTTTTTATTTTTTATTTAATTTTTAGGTGACCCATTGGGGGACTGTCCCTAGGCAGGATGAGGTTCCCGTCCTCAGAAGAGATGAGGTCCTTTTCTACAGGGCATATGAAGTTACTGCCCCCAGGTGAGAAGGGGTCCCTGTCCCCAGGGGAGGTGGGGGTCCCTGTCCCCACGTGAGAAGGGGTCCCTGTCCCCAGGGGGAGATGGAGGGGTATGTAATGGTGTGTGGGGGATGGGGTCCTCTCACTCACCATGACCAAGCTGTAGGCCGCGCACTCATCCATGTTGGCCTGGGCTCCATCCAGTGTGCTGGACGGGCGATCAGCATATCTCCCAGAAAGACCTTTCATCATCTGTGTATGACGGGGGAGGAGGGGGGCTGGCAGACATGCCTGCAGTGTCCTCCGGGGGGCTCTCATAGGGCTGAACTGCATCTGTGTGCTTAAAGATTGTTTACCCGGGAGAAGTATGCAGTGCAGTGTGGGCCGTCCTGGGGGGGGGGGGGGGGGCAGGACTCTGGCTGAGGAGAACAGACATCAGACTGAGTGGCAATGCATGGAGCAGGAGAGGGGTACTCTGAGGAGCCGGCTGATGACACAGGTCATGCAGGGAATGCACAACTAAAGAGTAGCTAGTGCGATAGTCGAGCATGGAGCTCTGCTAGTCGCCCTCCACCTCCAGCCACCCGTGTGCATGGTGCACTGGTACCCCTAGCTGCCTATGCTGCTGCAGGCCATATGTAGAGGGGGTTGCATGGGCCCCCTGCATCACAGGGCCCGGTTGCGGTCGCTACCGCTGCACCCCCTATAGTTACGCCCCTGCTTCGTACATAAGAACAATAGGTACAAAATTCAGTCACAAAGTTACAGGTGGGATCATATAGAAGGGACATGGCATCTTACAACAAAATGAACCTATGTCATTAGTAGAAAATAAATTGTTCAAGACTCATTGGTTCACAACAGAAGTGAGAATAAAGCCTCATACACATGATTGGACTTTGTACAAACTTTCCCGTGGAACTTGTTAAGCATACACACGATCTGACTTTTTCAGCCAACTTTCACCAAATCACGTGATTTTTCTGCTCTTTACCACCGCCTTTGGTCAACTTCTGTATTGTTGTCTGATCTTTTGCATTGGTTCTGAGAATGCGTGTTTGTAAATTCCTATGGTTTTCTGTACACACGATCGGTCTTTGCTCCATCGGACCTATGTTGTCAAAAAGTTTGTCCGTTTGCAAAAGTCCTATGAAAACCGAAAAAGTTTGTCCGATGGAGCGTACACACGGTCAGATGTTGCCTTAAAACAGCTAATTTGCATGTTTGTTGTCAAAAAGTCATATCGCGTGTACGGGCCTTAAGAATATCTTTTGCATAAAAATCCTAAGATCTTGTATATGGTATCTGCAAATAAATAACAAAAATGAAAAGAAATAAAATAAAAATGTCTTAAAATGTTTAGTGGTCCACATTTAAAAATGCAGATAAAGAAAAAAAAACTGACTAAACAATAGACACCATGATTTATAAAATGCACATACATGAACAAACACGGAGAAAAAAATAAATATTTAGGGTAGCATACATTTTAAGATGATCATTTGCATTCAGGATTAAATAAATATAAATAAATAAATATATATAAATACAAATAAATCAATATAAATTGGGTGTAAATAAATGATTGTGCTCACCTGTGTGTCATCTGCACCACTTTCAATGGTGGCAAAGTTCACCTTCACAATCTTGCTGCAGAAAAGATTAGGCACTGTATAACAATCAGAATAAATGATGGGAGGAAGGAGTCCTGTTAGGGAACCTACCAAATTTTAACACACATCCTTAGAAAATTTTATTAAAAAAAGACCCTAACAAGAAGATGTAGGACTTTACAGGTACCAAGTATGCATCAAAAGTCAATATTTTATTTTACAAAACGTTAAAAAGCATATATGACACATAACAAGACAAAGATATTGCATGTCAACATTATAAGTATGTGAATTTGTATTTATATATTGTCATTCATCATCCCCGCTCCATTTGGCAATGGATTGGTTGCTGTAACTTCAAAGTTTGTAGGCACTGTATAAGTGGACACTAGAGAGCATATACTTTTCCATAGGGTGGTGAATCTGTCAATTTCTGCATACCGGCAGTTTCATGCACAATACAGCACAGTTCATAAAAAAAGGACATAGATAATTTTTTATATTAGACAGTCAAGTTGTCTTGAGCTTTAAATAACTATAACAGCTTTAAGTCCCTATGCCTTCAATACTTTTCAAACACAAAACAAAATTATATTTTTTTTCCATAAAATGAGCCATAAATATTTAACTTTTTCATCTTTTGAATATCCCTTGCATGGCAACAGTTAAACTCTAATCCTAGGTTGATTTTGTAATCTAGTGTGTCCCAGGAGTATAAATTATGTAAAGGTTCCATGCTAAAGTACGAAGACTTGATACAGCTTGAAATATAAATGCACAGATATCATGCTGAGTTTATAAGCAAACAGGACTCTAATACTTACTGCATATTCATTTTGTTCTATAACTTAGGCAGGCCATAGGTTATGCAATTTTCTTTCCTTCCACAGGTGAAAGGAAAGAAAATTTCTAGATTTCCCCCAACAAACAGTGTTGATGAGGGAATCCCTCCTGCAGTGCTATTGTGTTCTACATAATGATTAGTGTTGCCAGTTATAGCCAGCTGCACAAATTGTGCGGGAAAAAAAACCCAACAGGCTGGTTGTACACTTGTTGATCAATAGATAGACTTATGTACAACCAGGATGCCCATACATGGATAGAAATTTGTCCAGTCGCTGTTGGTTGGACATGTGAGACTAAAAAGGTTGAGCTAATCGTCGACTATATTCTATCACTTACCATAGTATTTAATGGGTGCTTATTAAACCATTGAACCACAGATGGTGTTTGTGAATGACAGTGTCTCTTTCTGTATGATAGTACAAACTTGAAAGATCAGAGATACAAAGTCGTTTTCTAAACCTGTCCGTGTGGCATCGGGGATCATTGGCCCGGAACGCTTTCCTAGGAGAGGTAGAACTGGATCTTGCAACCTGGGACTGGACCCAAACTCAGCCAGCCTGGCACAACCTTCAGCCAAGGGTGAGTTTTCATAAAATTACATTGCTATTATGCTATTTTTTTAACTTTTCAAGATCCATTTAGCTATAAATTGAGCTAAATTCAGAGAGAAATTATGAAAGGTTATGTATGTGTAAGAGCACATCAGTCCATAACCAATACCAGGTGAGAGAGAAGGGAGGACAGACACACAAACACACACAAAAAAAATAAAAATTAATATGTTCGCTTTTGGAGTATGTTTCAAATTACGGTGTAACATGTTGCATGCTCCAAGCCCCCCTCACCTGCTCCCCCCCTTTAGCATTGGTAGGGGGTTCCTCTCCCCAAACAAGCTATCACATTTAAAAATTGGTATGGCTGTGCTGGACTATGCCCTCACAGCTGTATCATTCATTCGCAGCAATCTGTGAATGAGAAACTACAAGTCCCATTTCCACTGTGGCAGACAGCTTGCAGTTCTCAATGGACCTCGAGGGCACTGATGAGCACCCTCCTAGTCCATTCACAAGCCCTGAAGCTTTAAAACAGAAAGCCTATCTTGTCTGTAGGAGCCTAACATTGCACCTGTGATCCACTGATCGTGGGTACAATACTTTTCTGGTCCCCTGGGGAAAAAAATGTAATTCTCAATTTAATTTTTTTTCCCTGAAGCTGAACTTAGACTTTAAAGTGTATGTCATAATGTAGAGTATAAGATTTCATTTGAGCCCAGTCTTGCCACAAAGAGTTAATCCAGCTCTGAGCAATCCTCTTTTATTGTTCAGTGCGATACATCTTGACAAACAGAGAAAAACTTGAGAAAAACAAATCCTCCCCCTTGCTGTGAGTGAGGTGATTTACATATCTTGTGCATTAGCCTAAGAGACATGCATTATTTTTTAATTCCCTCCCAATCCTTTCTTCTGCTGCTCTGCAAGGATTGGCTGTTCCACACCTCTGCATGATTTGGCATGCTGAAGTCATGTGGGGACTTTTTGGGGGTTTTGACTGTATGTTAGTGATCATAGCACAAGTTCAGTGTAAGAAAAACACAGGAGAAAATGCATGTTGATAAGGGGAGTGTAGAGGTGGGCGGGGAGTCTACTGACATCACGACTCCACCCATCCGCCCTGGAAAACAGACCCATCCACAAAATCTGCAGTTTTTCGAGTCTCATAGCAGACAGAGGGGAGACATTTGACAGAAAAGTATACATGCAGGAGGCATGCATAGCCTTCTAGATAACCAATATTGCAGTAGTTTAGAAAGGATGAGAGTGGGTTTACATTTACTCTAAGGGTAGTAATAAGAAAACTAGCTAGCATGCACTTAAAATGTTCAGTTTAAGTAAATAAATCATGTATAGGGTAACGATGGACATACATGTGGAAATTTTGGAAGTTTTCCTTTAGCTTTTGATTGAGTTAAAAAGCAATTGAAATTGTAGTGAAAATTGAATGAAAATGTCTTTCTGCTGCTAATGCAGTGATTTACATCAACTTCACAGCAGTGCTGATTGATTGGTGATTCAAAACTGAAAAACAAATGAAACCTTCAATGGCAGATTGTTGTGTATTTAGTCTCACATGGCTTTTCTTTATTGAAAGCTGACGGTAAGCTTCCAGGGTTTTCAAAAATGATATGAGCTAATAACTTACTTTGCTGTCTGCCTGTGTTGGCTGTTATCATTAAAGTGGTTGTTAAGCCACTGACTATATACACTTTTCAACATCCGCTCTGTTTAATTATGTAACGTGCTTCTGTGTCTGTGCTTTGTAAAAATAAGCAGCTATATACCTGATTTGTGAGCGCTGATCGGCAATCACGTGACCCACCAGCTCTCTCCTCTCTCAGCCTGACAGCTGCAGTGGGCAGGGCTGAGGATCCCTCGCTGACGTCAGTCAGGAGGGGAGGAGGAGAGGAGAGAGATGGCGGATCACGTGATCGCTGATCAGTGCTTGCAGATCAGGTATAAAGCTGCTTATTTTACAAGGCACAGACACAGTAGCACCTTACATAATTAAACAGAGCGGATAGTGAAAAAAAAGGAACTGTAATTTGAGCAGAAGGAGCCGAGGGGCGGACAGCTGACAGGCAGGGAGGGGGGGGCAGGGGAGAGCACAGAGGAGGACACAGGAGAGCTGCAGATGATGGAGGCACATAAACTGACCACAGTGTCAGGGCTCAGCAGCCTTGATAAACCGTGGTCAGTCTAGAAAGGGAAAGGGTAGAAAATGGCAGGAACAGACAGGTTTTTTAGGTGTTACATGGGGCTAAATTTCACAGCACAAGCACTGTGCTGTATTACATGCTTTAAAGGCGCAGGATCAATTTTTTTTTTTAGGTTAACAAACGCTTTAACTTCTAAGCTCCTAGCTCTTTCTGTGAACTACAGAACACCATTTAAATGTGGAGATAAGGAGAGGGGGGGTGTTCCATAGTCCTAGCACATGTTTTCAGTTACAGTTCCTACACATACAGTACAGGGAGTGAGAATTTTCAGCCTAAGACAAGGGGTGTTTTACTGGCAAAAAATCCCCATGTAAAAATAAAGCCTAAAAAAGAAAAATAATGCAACCGCCTCATCTAAAGTCAGGTAAACTGCAATATATTACAGTTTCCTTAATGGTTTTACATACACTTTTCAGCTTTTCATCCATAATTATTTCTACTAGTCCCATATACACTATATTACCAAAAGTATGAACTTTAATTGCATCCCAGTCTTAGTCCATAGGGTTCAATATTGAGTACAGAGTTGAAGCTGTTATAGCTGCAAAGGGTGGGCCAACTCAATATTGAACCCTAAGGACTAAGACTGGGATGCCATTAAAGTTCATGTGCATGTAAAGGCAGGCATCCCAATACTTTTGGTAATATAGTGCATCTCTGCCTCCTCCTTTTAAGGTAGGGTAACTTGGGAAGATTTTAGCCTTTAGGGGTCTATGGATAAAATACCTGCTTTGCAAATTTGCATTTGAAAGTCACAAATAATACCTGTAATGGTTGTAATATGTGTGAAATGTAATTTTCTATTGCTTTTGCAGGGCAAAGTCATTGAACAAATATAGACATGACCATATTTGATCAATTAATTGACCAAATGTAGTCATATCAATTTTTGTTCAATTATGTCACCTGGGAGACCCCCATTTTGTTTATTTCAGTGTCAGGGACCAAGAGATGTAATTTGGCACAAAGAAACCAAGGGGATTGAACGTGTCAGTGGTCAACATTCTTTTGGCTCTTCAGCAGACATCATTCATGGTGATTGACATGGCTCTGCATCGCAGGACAACATGACTGATGGTGGACCTAAAGGGCTTTGTGTGAAATGTTGGGGAGGACCCCCTGCTATTTTTTTTCACACTGTCCTTGTCGCTTTGTTTACATTCACTTGTCAGCTGGGTGCACCCCCTCCCCCCACCACCGGGTCATGGTTGTGGGAAAGAGGCCCTTGTCCTAGTCAACATGGGGACAAGGTACTTTGCCAGAAAAGTTCCCCCGGCAAGGTATTCCCCTTGTTAAAGGAGTCCGCAGCTGACAGCTCAATGTGCTGGTAGGGGTAGACAGTGATTGCTAGGACGCCAGCATCTGATGGCTCCCGAAAAACCAGGAGACCTGGCAGGAAACATTCACAATTAGCAGCCCCTACTAAATGTTTTAGTTGCTGCTTTAGCTCGCCAGGTTTGGCTTGACAGAACACCTGTCTAATCGGTTATTTGCTAAACCTCTCAAACAGTGAACGAACCTGCAGCTCATAAGAATTTTACACAGTGCAGAGATTTCCCCCTCTGGTTGAATGTTCTTAACCTATAGTGTTAAGGTATTTTCTGGTGGAATATTCCCATACGTCTCTTTTAGGGCTTTTTTTTTTTAGGATTGACTGTTAGGGAATGTTACATTCTCCCTAAAAACATGCAATAGAAGCTTGACATTTCACAAATATTATGGATATTATTAAAACCTTCAGTTATCATGGTGCAGACATATGATCGATCATATCTCCCACAGACTCCACTCTCACCAGAATTTTTATATAGTCGGGGAAGGCTTAACTTGGCGGCCAAGTTTACTCCTCAGGGAGCTGAAGGTGAGTTTATATTTGTATTTCATTTTTATCCATAAAACAAGAGTAAAAAAAGCAGAGAACCATAAATTTTGCCTATGAATCACATGCTGAGACTTTTTCTGCGTTATTATTCAAAATATGTTCCCCTAAACCTGGGTGGAATCTGTGCCTAGGGGGTTGCCTTGAACGTTATGCTGAATATGTTTCTATGTAGACCGAGTGTTTACATATGATACGCTGTATGTTTTCCTCTGTGCTTACTGTGGATTATGTACACGTTTTAATGTAAGAGAAATCCTGTCCTGAATTTAACTTTGGTTTATTTTCAAAGAAAATGAACAAATTCAATAATAATAAAAAAAAAAATACTGAAAGTCAAAAAAGCTGAATATTAAATATGGTACAGTATGGTACAGTAAGTGAAATGTAAGTTGAAAGTAACCGTGAGTCCAGTTTTTCCCAAATTAACGATATTCCAAATCTGCAATATTCTGTTATGGTAGAAACATATTTTTGGTCAACCTTTAATAAAAGGAAAAAAGGACAATTTTGATTTAAGGTGTTAGATCAAGATATTGTTAAACCTGCAGCTATGTCCATTGAGTAAGTAGTTTGAGACCAATGGGTTATAATGCTGCCTTCAGTGAATTGTGACACTGGCTAACACATATTTTTTAACAATCAATCAAAACATTTATATGGTGCTTGAGCTGGTCTCAATAAAGCAGTCCTCTGGGAAGGCATACCCTTAGTAATAGATTTGGCGGCCCTACCCAGACCCGGAATATTACTCTCAGTTCAAGTGCATTCAATACTATGCCTCATAAGCTGAGCATCCCATGACCTTGAGCAGCAGTCTGCTCTTTGAAAATGCGTCCCCCAACCTTTCTAGCTGGGGTTTGATGTGATAATGTTCCATTGGAAAACAATCGGTCAGTTACGAAGAACCAAGGATACTCCTGCACTGTTCTCCCAAAGCACCTTTGACTTTATCAGAGGACGGATATCCCCTTGTAGAAGTTCTACTGAATTTTTCCTGTCGCTATTGCAGACAGTAAAACCTTTGTGAATGCCCTAGGAGAGATGTACAGACCGAAGGGGAGGCACTGAAACTAGTAGATGAATTAGGACAAGTAGGTGTCTGATAAACATCTAGTCTCCCAGATTTATCAATAATAGAATTGATTGGAGGTTTTCTATCTTGCATGACTCCAACATCCTGTGCTTGAGTTTTGTTTTTTTCTTAAACTTTAGCACTGAGCACAGATTACCTGATGTCAATTTTTTTTATTTTTTTGCTAGGAACAGGAGGTGAACCGAATGCTCATTTCCTCCGGGAAACTGGAACCTTCATGATTGCTAGTTTTTTATTTAATCTGCCTACAAACTGGACCAGATTTTTTTGCTTCTCCATCAACTCTGGTAGCCTGGTTGACTGCAAGAGATTGAAAGGTGGACATCCCACCTATCAATGTTATATAGTTTTTTTTTTTTTTTTAAGGCGGGATCAACCAGCTATGGCTTAAGCCAAAATGCCCCCTTGCCGTGACCGTGGGCAACACCGCTCTTGAAAAACATCAATTGACATCTACTGACACATCCGCCAATTTCAGCTCTTACAAAGCTGTTACCACCTTGTCTCTTCACTTCTTCCTGAAGGGCTTCTTTAAATGGATACTCTACTTTGTTTTCAATCTGCTGGGCTGTAATTTTCTGAAAAATGCAATGCAATATGATTATCTGGGAGGTGCTCTGTACACAGAATGTGTAAATAACACCCCCTGAAACATAATTTCTTGCTTGTGTGACTGACAGAAATTTGCACCAATATACAAATCAGATGTTTGACATCCACTGCAACAAAAATGTCATTTTTGGTAAGATTCTCCCAATAGGAAATCACGTCTAAAGGGGTGCAGACCCTGCCACTTTCCTCAGAGTCCCGCAGGTGCAGCAGCTGGTTGATAATTATGAAACCCCTCCCATTTGACTCACTCCGCACATGGGCCGGTTATTGCTGGTCTGCCACCACCTGCAGATGCTACAGTACGTAGGAGCACTTCAGATCTAGATCAAATTTTTGGACTAGAGTCTCCTTGAATGTGACAGCAAGCTGACATGTCTTGCCAGCTACGGTACATTAATGATGCATCCACCATCAGAGGAGACTGCAACAGGTTGACCTTTAGCTTTTTTAGGGTATACAGTTTTGAAAGTCTGTTTATATGGGCATTTTTCTCTCATCCCTTCAATTCTTCCTGGATTAACTCTTCCAGTTGTTCAGTGAAGGGAATGAATACTTTCTAGCCTTGGAGAGTTTCTTTCACTTAACCCCAGGCAATTGCGCCCCTAACTGCCCTTGCAAAAAGGCTCTATTGGGCAATCTTTATAGCTTGTGGCCTCTTTAATGCTTTCCTCCCATGGAAATCTTTCCAATTTGGACACCACCTACTGGCTCTGGTTGGAAGTGCTAGGCAATTCAGCCACCGACTTGGGAGTACAGGCTTCATGATCAACTCCTTGGTCGATTCTTTAATCAAGGTGGCTACTTTCCAGACATCCCCTTCTTTGCTCCAAGTGGACTTGACATGCTAGCTTGTCAAGCAGTGACTTTCCACCACAAATGCAGCAACCATTAGGGCTGGTAGCCTGTGGTGTTTGTACACGGGGAGCAATAATAATGAGAGGCGAGATGATGACATTGATCAATGTTGCCTGGATGCCTGCACCTAAATGGTGACTGTTCTGGCCTTTAGAAGGCTCCCTCCATGTTTAGGTCCTTGCAGGGCTGTTCTGCTTGTTCCAAGTAGAATTGACATATTAGCTTGGCAGGTAATGACTTTCCACCACAAATGCAGTGACTATTAGGGCTGGTAACCTGTGATGTTTGTAAAAAGAGCAAAGATAATGAGGGGTGAGATGATGACCTTAATCAACATTGCCTGGATGTCTGTTCTTAGATGGTGACTTGTCTTGACCTTCAGAAGGCTCCTTTATGATGAATGTCCAAGAGCTTTTTAAAAATATCAATACTCCCCTCTGACACCACCAATTGTGGAAGAGATTTCCACATCCTTATCTCTCTGACAGCAAAAAACCCCCTGTGCAGCTTAAGGTTAAACTGCTTCTCCTACAATTTCATTGTGTGGCCCTGTGTCCTCTTATACTCTCTGGGACTGAATCGTTTTTTTTCCTATGCTGGGATCACCATTGAGGTATTTGTAAATTGCTATCATGCCCCCTCTCAAGCGTCTCTTCTACACCGAGAATACATTTAGTGCTTGTAGTCTTTCCTCGTAATTAATGTCCTCCAGTCCCCTTATTAATTTTGTTGCCCTTCTTTGGATTCTCTCCAGCTCCAGCACATCCCTTCTGAGGTATGGTGACTAGAACTGGATGGAATACTCCAGATGTGGCCTGACCAGAGTTTTATAAAGTGTCAGTATTCTAGTTTTATCCCTGGAGTATATCCCCCTGGCTTTGGTAGCTGCAGATTGACACTGCATGCTATTGCTCAGTCTGTCATCTACTAGGACCCCCAGATCTCCCCCAGAGGTCCCCCCCCCCCCTAGTGAGTAGTTTGCGTTTATGTTTTTAGCCCCCAAATGCATTACCCTACATTTTTCCACATTAAAACTAATTTCCCACTGAAGTAACTGATCAACTCAGTCTAGTCTTATTATTATCAGTTATGTATTCCTTTGTCTAGTCCCTATAGTTCAGCTAATCTATCAATCTATTACGCCAAGCACATGTTATTGTTAATACCACAATGCTACCACCCTTGGCTATGAAATCAATACACGGTCTAAGGTCAATTAAATCTTATTTATTTCCCATGGAAATAATACAGCGTGCATAAGGTATCAATAGAAGTTACAATAATACATAGCATACAATCAAAGTACAATATAAGCCATACTTATCTGACCTTCGCAGCTACGCCGCATGATGGAATAAAAAAAGACAGAGCTCAGGTCGCAACCCTTTTTGTCAAACATACCTCAGCCATACCACACCCCATAGCCCATCCTACTCTTTCCCGTAGACCAATCAGCGTCTCTGGGGCGTCTCCTCCCCCAGGCTAACAGTCCTGCCATACTTGGCCTCTGGGGGCAGTGTTTGCCCATGAATTGCAACTGCTCCGACTGGATTGCTATCTTGTGGCTTGATCTCGGACGCCCCACCAGCTGTCCCCTGTTCTTGCAGACAAGCCGGCGCCATATCATCTTTGAAGTTCAGTACATTCCAGGTGGGCTGAATAGAAACTCATTCTGCTATTCAAATTGTGTCACATTCCTTGCTTTTAAACATGTGAAACTGCCTGGCATCCATATGGCTGAGTTCGGCTGTACCAACAGCTGTGTAGATGTATAATAATAAATTCCTGTCTGATTCCAACATATGCCGCTTTGCGCCTAAAAGGCGCATACCACCCTTCTTCAGACACGGCTCCTTTTGAACAATCCATAACTGTCTTAGCGTGTGTGGTTCCCCAACATGTGCTTCCGAACCAGTACCTGTAGCACAGTCCTTAGCTTGTGTAACGCATGGTTGTTTTCAACGAGCGCTCCAGAGACATCTCTCATGGAACAGTACACAATTGTCTTACCACGCTGCGTTTTCAACGTGTGCAGAAGCAGGTCCTATGGAGCAGTCCATAAATGTTTACCATGTGATGTTTCCCAACACGTGCCGCTTTGCCACTGAGTGACACATCTCCACCACTCTTCAGCGACAGCTTCCATGTCACCATTCTGTATCTTGGGTATCTTCAGGACGGCAGTACAGGCAAGGGGTGCCCATTCATTCACCATTCACCAGCACCCATTCAGAGCAACATATCGCCCAGCTTTCAGACCCAGAGTCTTGAGGAGGGCCTTTCTTGCCCATATTACTAGCCTACAATACCCATAGGTCACACTATACCACGAACATAAATCAACTTATTACCCTAATATATACATATATATGTATTACGCACCCCGCTCCCAACCTCCTATAACCTTTTACTGTAACTACGGGTCGGGATTAGGCAGGCTTGCTCGCAGCGGCATTGCAGGGCTCTGACTTGGCAGCAACGTCTCCAATTTGTACACAGAGAGCTCACCGTCAAATCGTCCCTCAACTTGCATAGACAACTGGGAGACCCTTCTAGATAAATATTGCTTAACTACACATATACGTTTACAACAATTACCAAACCCACACAATTCCACCCCTGTGCCTGGATTTCAGAGATCATGCCCATTGTATACCATGCACCTCTACCTACGGTTAGGTTCAAGGAACCCTCTAGTCCCATGACTAACACTACACCGGTATTCTTTAGGACAAAGAAACAAAAACTCGCCTATGTCCTAAATAATACCTGGTTGCCTTCTTCCCAGCAATGATCTCCCCATCCAGAATATAGAGAGAAATAACTTCCCAACATTACTCGTTCATCCCCATGTATTGATCTGGCCTACAAAGGACATCATGGTCATGCTTCCGACAAAGGGAAATATCAACCTGCCTCCAGCGTTCATCTTCTCTGATCACATGTGTGATATAGCCTCAAATGCAACAAGATAGAGTCCCCAGTCAGTAAGCCCATTGATGCCACCAAATATACAGACCAAGTCTGCACTTCTGTATATGAGAACATACAGCATAACACCTTTCACAATCCAACTTAGTACCACCCATACAGGCATTCGACCACTATTTTGGATTAGTGTAAGCAACGTGTTTTGGCAAAATCTTACTGAGCGGTGACGCTAACTCATCAGGCCACTGCCCCTCATACAGCGACAGTACAATCAGCTTGATGTTGGCTGATATTTCCACCTGCCACAGAGTGCGCGCCAGAGCCAATGACAGGTTTCTGTCCTCCCTACCAACCTCTCAACATGGTTGACAAAATCCGGAGCCACTCTGACCTGAGTGTTTCTGTGACTTCATTGAATGTTATCAAGGATGCCACCAATCTCCCAGGGTAACAAAGTCACGCTCCTTCTCTGAAGCTATGGCTGTGAGTTTGTTCCTCAGGAGGCCGATGTCCCCTCCATTAATAACACCCATCCCAGCTATTGTTCCCCCCCAATATAGTGCTGAATACATCCCTCCTCTTTCGGGTTACTCCTCAGAAATAAGCATCCTGCATGGACTTCATTCTCATCTCTGGGAGTAACTGGTACAATAACCGCACCTGATTCAGTGTATACTCAGCACATATAGGGTGATAGGTTTTTGTCAACCACCATGAGATGTTGCAGCACCATGTGGTGAAGTCCTATTGTACCCTGGTAGCCAGCGTTTGTTCCCTTTATTTTAACGGAGCATGCTCCTGTGTGTATTTACTGGCATTATCTGTGCAGGGTTTCAACCTCTCAGGTGAGACACCAACCGGGCGTATCTTCCTCATGTCTAGTTCTGGTGTCCCGCATGTCCTGTAACCGAAAGCTTCTCTCTAGGACCGCTAGGATTGAGACACCACCCCTACGAGGAAGTTTTCCCCCATTGATGTGTCACCTGGCACCCTTTAGTCTGATCCACAGCTACCTTATTATGCATAAGCGCCAGTATGCCTCCTGGGTACCTGCACCATATTAACTCCGTTACACCAATACATGTAATACATTAAAACCTTTCTTCTTTCAATTCCTCCTTCCAACAAAAAAACACATATTTTACATTTTCATGTTTTGACGGATTGGATGTGTCATAACTCTTCCCCAACCTCCAACCCATTGCACATGTATAAATAACATGTTTGCATTCATCAGGAGAGACTTCAGCAAAAATATTTCACAAGTTCTCTTGCTAGGCACAGACTTTCAGATTCAGCATTAGCACCCAATTGTCCATACGAAAAAAAACAGGTATTAATCTGAATCTTTCAGTTTTCCTTCTCTCCTGATGTTTATCGGAACTAATTTGTGGTATGGTGTGGCACAGACAAACTGCCAACCAGATGATCATCTGTCATCCATGTTCCAGAAGCCTCTCCAATTCTCGCTCCACTTGGATTCTGGAAATGAAAAACAAGAGCAGTATCAAATTCTTATCCACAATATCTGATCGCTTACCATGTTTACTTATAGTTCCCTCCTTGGAGCTCAGGACCTCAGTATTCCTGTCTTCTGCAACTCTGACCAAACTATCCAAACAACCATGACCTCTTTAGGCTACACCCACTGTAAAATGGATCCCCATGGTATGATCAAAAAACGTTTAAAACTGAACGTCAGTGTTGCTTCTCAAAAACTTCAAATTTTACAAACTAAAAAAAAAAACAATGCATCTATCTGTATCTTTACGATGTATGCACTACCCCTTTTCAGGTGACTGGTTCTAACTGAGGGCATTGTCAATTCCCCCCCTTTCAGGTGGATTAGACCTACTACTTTTCCACCTGAATAAAAATATAACTAACATAGAGGACTAAACCAATATCAAAAAAAAAATTTTTTTTTAGAAGAAAAAAAAATAAAAAATAAAAAAAATAAAATAAAAAAAAAAAATGTAAAAAAAACTTAAAAATCTGGCCATGATCACACAAATAACATGACAAGACAACCATCATACAACAATGACAAACACTCAACTTTTAGTTGACAACATCCATGGACTTTTCTCCTGAGGAGCGTGCTCATTCCAATCTGAAATACAATTAGTTACTGGGGAAAACAAAAAACACAACAAAGCATATGTATCATCACAACATTTTAGCTTCATTTGTAACTCTTTTTAGTACTATTATTTTTCATTGTTTGCAAACAATTACTAACTAATGAGCTCATGGTACCATGTGATAATCGATTATGCATTTACAATAACCTAACCCATGTTCTGCTATATTTTACCACTGTTGTTACTTTGAGAGACCTGCAAACAAATGCAAATGTCCGTATACGAACCAGATTAACTTCTTCCTGGTCTCTGGAAAAAGGAACACACAAGTGATTACACACAATTCTTATGTTAATCAGCAGTATTGGATATTACTCAGGAAAAGTTTACAAAGACTGACAATAAGAGAAGAGTAAAGAAACACAAGATTAAAAAAAAACTCATAACAGAAACATCTTTTAACCACACAAAAGAAAAACCACAATACCAATTCAGGGGTTTATCCCTAAAAGTACAAAACAAAAAAAATGTATATCTATATCCAGGTCCTCTATCATATTCTGAACTTGAAACTTACATCAAACCTTTTTCATAGCCGGGAAACATTGACCAGAATATTCTTACCATGCTTGCAGCTCACTAAGTTCTGCTAACATTGTTTCCCCCAGTGCTATATTTGAGTAACCATGCGTCTATCTCCATTTTGACTCTAAGCAACTGTCCTACATATTGCTTTTTAGTTTCTAGACCCCGCATTTGCGTTTTACACGGGAAATGGGTTTGATTACTATTGGTTCCGTGCTGTGGATGGCTACCCCACCTGGCTGAATAACACACATGATGCCTTGGGGTCGTTTTCGGGTATAATTTCCTTTCGATATCATTATTCGCCGCCCGACAATATTTTGAAATGTGACCCCCCCTTTTACACAAACAACATTTTAGTTCTGGTTTCCCTGCATAGGCCATTTTTTTAGCATATGGCGCTGGAAACCCACATTGCTGGATAATATTACTGCGATTGGAATGCACAGACTTTACACTTTCGTTGTCTGAGGAGTCATCCGAAGTGTCAACTCCTGAGTCAATTTCAAGTGCAGTTATCCCACCTTTATTTGCTTCTTCCACATCGATTCCCATCACAGTACTATCATTTGCAGTGATAATAGCATACGGGTTTTCTTCATATTTCACTTATAGCTTTTCTATACACTGAGCATGTGTGGAGGGTACCTCCACTATTGCACACTTGGAGGATAACTCCATTATGGCTGCTTGTGCCTTAAGCCTTGTGATAACCTGCAAATTCTCAGCCTCCCTTTGATTCAAAGAGGCAATGCAACTTTCTTTTAATTTACACGTTTGTTCTAATTCATCTAATCTCTGTTGCAATACACATTTCTCAGCCACTAATTGTTTAATCCGACTACAAGCATCCGCATCAGCCTTTTCAATCCTCATTGATATATCACTTACCTGTTCCATCACTTTTTCTCTATCAGCAAACCATTCTAATTCTTTTTGTTCCGCAATTTCTTTCATTCTCATTAACATGCATAAGGCATTGGCCATTCTCTGTTTCCTGCCTTTTTTTGATTTATTAATTATGCGACTGTTATGTGTATTACATTGTTTTAAAAGTTCATTAAACTGATATGTTAATTTACCTTTGTGAGTAAGTTGAAATCTAATCCCACCATGCTTGCTAATGAAACCTTCAATGGCTTCCATTGATATGCTAATTAGCCTATCCACACCAGGTTGCTCCACCAGTTGCTTATACACTAGACAAACAACCATATAACCCCCACAAAGACAGATTCCTACCAACAAACGAACAAAAAAAAAAAAATTGATACGAACCGTTTAAATTTCCAGTGACTTGTGGTTCTACAGCATACAAGACACAAGGCACACTCTTAATCAATGCTTTGGTTTTATTGGACCAGAGCTATTTCACTCTCACGTGTGTAGAAATAAAAACCTATATTTCCCCCACTTTTTCCTCAAAGATGTATGGTAATTCCTGCCACTCTCTAACCAACACTGTGCATTAGCAATACACTAAACAATCAGATACCAAACACACAAAGACATAGAGGAAGCTGTTTAGAAGCTAGCTTTTACCTGTAGTCCCCCTCCAAATACAGACAAAAAAAAACAGCGGAAAAGATAAATAAATAAATAAAAAAAAAAAAAAATAAAAAAAAAATTATAAAAATGCAAAAAGCCAAAAACAAAAAAAACAAAAAAAAACAAATACAAATTCGTTTACTCACGAATTTCTTTAGGAGAACACACTCTTATTCAATGTCCTTCTACCCGATAGCAGGTCATAGGGAATTTCTTTTGGGACAGAACGCTTTTTCACAATCACGTGGATATTTCCACTTTTCCCTCAAAATTGTATGATTTATCCTGTCAATCAGCGGTTATATCACATAACCAGGGATGATCAGTCCCTTATCTCGCCAGTGCGCCAATTTGCCCTCTGGTTACAAGTTTGCAAACACAACAATACGTACATATATATATATATCAGTCACAGTTCTCACCAGGTTTTACGCGTGCGTTTATACCAGTGAAATATCTCACAGAATTTTCCTGCTCATCCAAGCGTGGTTTCAGAATTCGCGAGCCAGCGCTAATCTTGTCCACACTAAAGATGACTTCCAGTTCTGGGTGGCTTTGAGCATCTGTGCTTACAGGGACTCAAACAAAAATACCTTAGATTTTTGTGGATTCTGTGTAAAAATATGTTTTACACGCCTTCTGGGGTGCCAAATGAAGTAACTGATCAACTCAGTCTAGTCTTATTATTATCAGTTATGTATTCCTTTGTCTAGTCCCTATAGTTCAGCTAATCTATCAATCTATTACGCCAAGCACATGTTATTGTTAATACCACAATGCTACCACCCTTGGCTATGAAATCAATACACGGTCTAAGGTCAATTAAATCTTATTTATTTCCCATGGAAATAATACAGCGTGCATAAGGTATCAATAGAAGTTACAATAATACATAGCATACAATCAAAGTACAATATAAGCCATACTTATCCGACCTTCGCAGCTACGCCGCATGATGGAATAAAAAAAGACAGAGCTCAGATCGCAACCCTTTTTGTCAAACATACCTCAGCCATACCACACCCCATAGCCCATCCTACTCTTTCCCGTAGACCAATCAGCGTCTCTGGGGCGTCTCCTCCCCCAGGCTAACAGTCCTGCCATACTTGGCCTCTGGGGGCAGTGTTTACCCATGAATTGCAACTGCTCCGACTGGATTGCTATCTTGTGGCTTGATCTCGGACGCCCCACCAGCTGTCCCCTGTTCTTGCAGACAAGCCGGCGCCATATCATCTTTGAAGTTCAGTACATTCCAGGTGGGCTGAATAGAAACTCATTCTGCTATTCAAATTGTGTCACATTCCTTGCTTTTAAACATGTGAAACTGCCTGGCATCCATATGGCTGAGTTCGGCTGTACCAACAGCTGTGTAGATGTATAATAATAAATTCCTGTCTGATTCCAACACCCACCCCGATATTTTGTTCAGGTCTTCCTGTAGAATTTCTATATCCTTTTGTGAAATTATTGCCTTGTATATTTTTTTGTCGTCTGTAAATACTGAGATTGAGCTATTTATCCCATCATCTATATCATTTATGAATAAATTAAGCAGAATTGGTCCCAAAACAGAGCCTTTGGGTACCCCACTTACCACTCCAGACCAGTCTGTGTACATGTTATTTATCATCACCCTTTGGACATGTCCCTGTAACCAGTTTTCTATCCAAGAACAAACCTTTTGGTCCATGCCTACAGACCTCAGTTTGTAAATTAAGCATTTATGGGGAACTGTATCAAATGCTTTTGTAAAATCCAGACATCACAACCACAGGCGTCCCCCTATTTAGATGGCAGCTCACTTCCTCATAGAATGTTAGCAGATTGGTTTGGCAGGAACGATCCTTCATAAACCCACACTGATTACTACTAATGATACTGTTTTCTTCTGCAAATTCTTGAATATAGTCATTTTTCTTTCCCTCAGGTTTAGGTCTTCCACCTTCTGGAGAACTTCACATTTGGGTAAAGGAAGCTCAGCAGCTTGTTCCTCATAAAGCCGGACAAGTCAGCTCTTATGTAAAATGGTATAGTACCTGTAATATTTTTCAACCCTCTCATTGTGTTATTTTAGTATGCTGTCATATGTCATTGTCACTGCTTATTTTACTTTCTGTACAAGTCCCTGGTTACCTACCACTAATTTCTCAGTCATTTTCATGTATTGTCTAGTTGTGTCCTGCCAGATGACAGTCCATCCAGTATTCAACGGACAAGAGTAATTTCACGTAGTCTACGACCAATGTACAACCATACAATGGTATATGACGGTTTCCGTTCAGAGGACCTGTCTGAAGCCTGCGTAGAGTTCACAGTCTGGGACCAAGGAACAATGTCTAGTAAACCACTAGGAGGCATTCGTCTCAGCATAGGCAAAGGTAAAACTCGTCTGTATACAGCTCCTTTATTTTGCGGTCATATTTCTATCAGAATAGCACAGATATTTCTAATAATAAAATTATGTAAACTGTAAACAAATATGCCAACTGTGATTCTGTAAATACAAGCTTCGAAGTGAATGTAGTCAACAGTAAAACAGTCCAGTAACAAATGGAAATATGCAGCATTGCGAATAATGTGCATACACGCATATCCGTGCAAAAGAAGATGACCTGACCATCATATTATTGTTTCATCCCTCATCTGGTTCCTTGACATCTATAGGAGATACCCTGGCTTCCCCATCCATGTAAGGACTTGTGCAGCAAGCTTTCAGTTGCATTCAGCTTAAAGAGGAAGTAAACCCTGATGGGTTAACTTCCTCTTTCATTCCCTGCAAAGGCAAAGCATAATGGACTACTATGCATCGCACAGTGGACCATTATGTGTCACTTACCTGACACAGGAGCCAGCGAAGTCACCGCTGTCCCCGTAGTCCGGCGCATTCATCTTCTCGGTGGGGTCTCGCAGCTCCGCCGCTGTCAATCGACAAAGCCGCGATGACGTCAACCCCCGCATGCGCACGGGAGTCTTTGTCGTTGAAGATGCAGCGCTCAGTGCGCCTGCGCGCCGCTGTCTACGGCGCATGCGCCGTAGACAGCGGTGCCTGTCTTCGGGCAAATATCTCCTCAACCGTATAGGTTTAGGAGATATTTCTTGGACCTACAGGTAAGCCTTAATCTAGGCATACCTGTAGGTCAAAGTGTGTTGTAAGGGTTTACAACCACTTTAATTTGGCAATCAACCAGATGCTTTAGTGTTAAATTTGAATTCCTTCACATGTGTCAAGCAGATTTTTACAACCTCTTTGATTTGTATGGTAGTACTTGTGTAGTAGTTTAGTTAGTAGTTAGTGCTGGACTGTTGCATGGTTTCATTGGAAAATGAACTCATTGGGGGTTATTTACTAAAGGAAAATCTGCTCTGCACTGAAAATTCGCTTGGAAGTAAAGTCACTGTAGATCCGAGGGGGACTGGCAAGGAAATTAAAAATAGCATTTTAGCATGCACATGAATGGATGATAAAATCAGCAGAGCTTCCACTAATTTCAGATCTACCCCTTAGATTTAGAGCGACCGCACTTCCAAGTGCACTTGCAGTGCAAAGTGGATTCGACTTTCAGAAATAACCCCCATTGACTCTGTAGTACAGGGGTGGCCAACCCGCGGCTCTCGAGCCGCATGCGGCTCTTTGATCGGTTTCCTGCGGCTCTTCGGGCTGGTTCGGGCTGTTTCATTGCGGTGACAGGCAGCCCGAGTCTCTGCACTCCTCCGCTCCTCCCACACATCAACAGCCAATCAGCGTGTAGTGTCCCCAGCCCGCCACATTTGAATACATAGGCGCTGGAGTGAGGCTGAAGGGGGGCAGAGGAAGGAGAAACACGCTGTATCTGAAGCCGATGAGATACAAAAAGGTATGGCCACAAGTGTGCAGGTTACTGATCTGTCCTCCCTTCTCCCTCTGTCTTGCTCTGTACTTTTTTTTTTTTTAATAATGGTTTCACCTGAACACTGATAAGATCTGCTCAGCACATTCTCTGTCTGTTGATAGTGTGACACACTGCTGGCTGTTAACCATTTCAGCTTCTTTTCACTTATTTATCCAGAGCTCTGTGTGTGCTGCATGCTTTCTGTGATGTTTTTTGGAAGAATTTACTGCTAGTTCAGGCTAGAAGACCCATTAACTGTTTATTGTTATCCTGACCAGTTCACTGTTTGTAAGACAATTTGTATTTTGGAAATTAGATGAGCTGCTGTCTTCTGTCACATGGATGTACTTTCAAAGGAAGATTACTGACCTGTGGTCTTTGTAGTGTTAAAACAGTGTGTGACATTTACAATAAATCCAGCTGAGCAAAAGTATGTATGTATGAGGAAAGGATGGGGTGATGTTCATGTGTGCCCATGCGTATGGTGTGGCTCTTTGCGGTAACTCGGTAAAAAATGTGGCTCTTGGCCTTCGTCTGGTTGGCCACCCCTGCTGTAGTACAACAAATTTTTTAACTAACTGTATTTGTTTGTTTGGTCATTACTTGGCTCAAAAAAACAAAAAAAAACAAGTTACAGTAGGGACAACAGGCAGTGTCCAAAATGAAGGTTTTGTTCATGCCACAGATGAGGGCAGTAATCTGTTTTGTAAGAAAGTACTATAGCTTGATTTAAAACTGAACTCCATATTTAAATAAAAGGCATAGACTAACACAGCTCTGTGATCATTTATAAATCATTTAAATTGTTTGTAAACCTCTGAAATTAAAAATGAACAGAGCATATCCCTCTATAGTGTGTATTAGCCTCAATCCAGAGCACAGAGTGTGGTTTCTATCTGATTTCTCCTCCCTCCGCTAAATGTGTGAGTCACTCCTGACTGTTTTAACTCAATACAAGGCAATCCCAGGAGATGGTCCTGCCCCCCCCCCCCCCAATAAATAGAAGGTGATTGACAGCCTCTGCTGCTCATGTTTCCCTATGAGACCGTGTAGAGGGGGGGGGTCAATTTCCTCCACTCAAGTCTCAGATTACACTGAGCTCTCCTCACTGTGCTGTGCAGTATGTGTTGCCATATCTCTGCCCCCTGCCACCTGGAAGCTCAGAAATAGCCTTTGATTTGTGTGTTTAAAAAAGACGTAGAGAAAATATTGCTGCAGATAAACAAGTACAAGTTATGTAGAAGGATTTTTTTTCCAGAGGCTAGTCAATTTAGTGCATGTCTGTAAGGGTTTACAGACACTTTGAAGTTTTTTTTATTGCAACTAGTGTGAGTATCTGGGTACAGTATGTTTTGTCATCATCTTCTTTCAATTCCCTGGAAGGGCCCTTTCACACCAGCAGCGGCACATTAGGGCATGCGCATTGACGTGCATTTGACACTATTTTGTTATACGCGTTTGTATGCGTTTGTGGCTCATTTGTTCCTAAGCATCTGTCTGGTAGAATTTGTTGTTTTGAGGCCACTTCTTAATTTTTTGTGCACTGCCTTGTGGTACATTTCTGCATTTTACATGTGTTTGTGTGTGTTTGTGGTGCAACAATACAGCTTGCTGTACATTTTCACACTGCAATGGTGTGTACAGTGACCAAAGAATAACTGGATTTTGGACTGTATATGCAGTGCATTCCACTGCATCTGGTGTGACTGGGCCCTAAACCAGTAATCAGACTGAAGAAGGCAGGGAGGGACTAGAAATCCAATAAAGAGGGTTACATGTACAAAAATTAAAAAAAACCTGACAAAGGACATGCTGATAGGAGAAGAGAACAAGGTTGATCTTATAAGTTTGATGCTGCATTTTCCGTAGACCATTTTATTTCGTGACTATATATGGTGTCACCCACCTGGCTGTACTGTGTCTTAAGACTGTGTACATTTCTGGACTGTATGGAAAGAAAAACAACTCCTTGGCCAGATAAAATATCTCCCTTAGGCTTGGTTCACCTTGCCATGACTTGGGATCCAACTTGTGAGACCCCAGTCACATGACATGTGAAAACCCATGTTAGTCAATGAGAGCTGCCTTAATTAGCACTACTGAAGTCGCTCCGACTTTGGAAAAAGTTCCTGTACTACTTCAAGGTGACTTCTATCTGATCATAGACTTTAACCACTTGCCTACTGGGCGATTTTACCCCCTTCCTGCCCAGGCCAATTTTTATCTTTCAGTGCTGTTGCACTTTGAATGACAAATTTTTATCATTGTTTTCACACAAATAGAGATTTCTTTTGGTGGTATTTAATCACCACTGTTTTTATTTTTTGACAAGTAAACAAATAAAGACTGAAAATTTTGAAGAAAAAACACCAAAACGTTTGCATAGTTTATTATAATATTTTGCAAACAGGCAATTTTTCACTTTCACTTATGTGGACTGACGAAGCTGCACTGATGGGCGCTTATAGGCTGCACTGGTGGGCACCGATGAGGAGGCAATGATAGGTGACACTGATGAGTACTGCTAGGCAGCACTGATGGGCACTGGTGGACAACACTGATTAATAGAGGACACTGATGAGGAGGCACAGATTGGCAGCACTGATGGGCACTGTTGGGACTGCACTGATAATCAGGAGAGTCATATAATAGCCTTCCAGAACCGGACGACCTGAAGTGGAAGGAAAATGATAATTGGTTTTTAAAATGTTTTACAAATAAATATGTAAAAAGTGTGGCGGGCATTTGTATTCAGCCTTTTTTACTCTGATACCCTTAACTGAAATCTAGTGGAACCAATGGTCTTCAGAAGTGCAAAATACTCAAGCGCTGGTGTGGTGAAAAATAATCAAGAATGATAATAATAATAATAAAAGCTGCACCAATATCAGTGATTCCTCACAAGTACAAATGCAAAAAAACTATATAAATTATTAGTGCACTAATATCAATACTCAATAAAATATTCTCGTGCCATAAAAATCAATAATTGTGTAAATAAATTAATAATAAATAGCCGTGTATATAAATAAATAAAAAATAAATGTGAATTAAATATTAATTCTCCGTAATGAATACACCTTGTATATAAATTAATTCACTGGCTCCTCCTCCCGAGGCTTTGCGTCACAGGTCACATGACATTCTCAAGGGAAATGAGCCTGGTGATCCCTGGAGAATGTCATGTGACCTGTGACGCAATGCGTCGGGAGGAGAAGCCGGTGACGTCAAGCCCACAGTGTTCAGAGACACGGAGAGGCTGTGAGGAGGAGTACAATCTGATGTTCTGTCGTTATCCCATGCTTTGACTGGAAAGGTTTTGTGAGTGGATTGATGTGCATATATAAAGTTTATTTACATATCGCAGTAGTACACGATCCCCTGTCTCTTTTCTCACCTATAGCAAATGAAAGTTAAAAGTTAAGGAGCAAGAGATAAGCGATATATGCGGGACAACAGTGAAAGCTTGTTTGGTATGGTGTCTGTGGACAAAATATATGGGACTGAGTGATAAGTAATTTTGAGGATTATATCCTGAGTCTTGTGGACATCACCGGACAGGAGTGTTTTGATTGCAGTGTAGATAGAAGATCTGTATTTGATCAGATCCTTCATCCATCCCATCAGGAGCAGATTTTTATATGCACGGAATGCATTAAGGAACAATTATTTCTATTTATTTATTTTTTCTAAACAATTTATATACAAGGTGTATTAATTACGGAGAATTAATTAATTTTTAATTCACATTTATTTTTAATTCATTTTTTAATTTATTTATATACACGGCTATTTATTATTAATTTATTTACACAATTATTGATTTTTATGGCACGAGAATATTGTATTGAGTATTGATATTAGCACACTAATAATTTAGTTTTTTTTGCAATGGCCTTCAGAAGTCGCCTAATTAGTAAATAGATTCCACCTGTGTGTAATTTAATTTCAGTATAAATACAGCTGTTCTGTGAAGCCCTTAGAGGTTTGTTATAGAACCTTAGTGAACAAACAGCATCATGAAGGCCCAGGAACACACCAGACAGGCCAGGGATAAAGTTGTGGAGAAGTTTAAAGCAGGGTTAGGTTATAAAAAAAAAATATCCCAAGCTTTGAACATCTCACGGAGCACTGTTCAATCCATCATCTGGATGGAAAGAGTATGGCACAAATGCAAATAGATCAAGACATGGCCATCTACCTAAACTGACAGGCCGGGCAAGGAGAGCATTCATCAGAGAAGCAGCCAAGAGGCCCATGGGAACTCTAGAGGAGCTGCAGAGATCCACAGCTCAGGTGGGAAAAGCTGTTCACTGGACAACTATTAGTCATGCAACTCCACAAATCTGGCCTGCATGGAAGATTGGCAAGAAGAAAGCCATACGAAATCCTGTTTGCAGTTTGCGAGAAGTCATGTGGGGGACACAGCAAACATGTGGAAGAAGGTGCTCTGGTCAGAAGAGACCAAAATTTACTTTTTGGCATAAAAGCAAAGCATTATGTGTGGCGGAAAACTAACAATGCACATCACCCTGAACACACCGTGAAACGTGGTGGCAACATCATGTTGCAGGAATGATTTTCTTCAGCAGGGACAGGAAGCTGGTCAGATTTGATGGGAAGATGGATGGAGCCAAATACAGGGCAAGAAAACCTGTTACGAGTCTGCAAAAGACTTGAGACTGGGGAGGAGGTTCACCTTCCAGCAGAACAATGATCCTAAATATAAAGCCAGAGCTACAATGGAATGATTTAGATAAAAGCATATTCATGTGTTGGAATGGCCCAGTCAAAGTCCAGACTTAAATCCAATTAAAAATCTGTGGCAAGACTTGAAAATGTGCCGTTCACAGACACTGTCCATCCAATCTGATAGAGCTTGAGCTATTTTGTAAAGAAGAATGGGCAAAAATGTCACTCTCTAAATGAGCAAAGCTGATAGAGACATCCCCAAAAAGACTTGCAGCGAAAAAGGTTTGTTCTACAAAAGTATTGACTCAGGGGGGCTGGCTACAAATGCACGCCACACTTTTCACAAATTAAATTGTAAGACATTTTGAAAACCATTTATAATTTTCCGTCCACTTCACAATTACGTGCCACTTTCTGTTGGTCTATCACTTAAATTTCCAATAAAATATATATACTTTTTTGGTTGTAACATGACAAAATGTTGAAACATTCAAGGGGTATGAATACTTTTCCAAGGCACTGTATATGTATGTAATCTCTGTGTATGTAGCTGTTTACCTGGAGTTCACCATTAAAGAATGTTTTAGGAATGAGGTGATAAGTCAATTAGTGGAACTATTTTTATGTTTTTCAGGTAATAGTTATGAGGTCCCTGTGAGCTGGATGGATTCTACGGAACAGGAGAAGAAATTCTGGCAATTGGTCATAAACAGACCAGGAGAATGGTCAGAAGTAACACTGCCATTAAGACAGAATCTAACTCCTCGTTAACATGCTGGTAGCTGTGGCATGAAATACCATTTCTGATTCAACACATGAACTTACCATGCCTTACAATGAAAACACAAAGTGAATTTTTAAACACACAGAGCCAAAAGGACTTTTGAAAGATTTTACGCTGTCCATGTGTTTATATTTCTTTGGAAAAGCTCAACTATATTTAAACTGATAAAACAGGTTATGACTGTTAGATTGACACTCCATGATGCCAACTTAATCCAAAGTAGAATAGAATAATCATCACAGAGGCACTGCCATTAACAAATACAGATGTAGTAAAACCTATGTCATAATAACAATAAAAGTTGCAGACTTTTATTTTATATGTGTGTGTTTTAGGACTGTTCTAGTTGTGTATAGATAGCCATGTGACTATGTTTGAGATGTAAAAGCTATTATTTAAAAAGAAAAAAAAAAAAAAAAAGGCAAGCAATGCAATTACTGTATATTCTATGCTATTCTATAGAATTGTCCAACATTCTTTGGAATCATCATTTAGTAATCAGATTATGTAGAGATGCATAATGTTTTTCTCTAGACACTTGTTAGTTTTTAAAACTGCCCTAACCTTTCTGAGAAAGGATTGACACAAGTTGACCTGTGAGCGCATGTTGGAAGACGAACATGCATACATGACTTAAAGCAGAACTCTAGCCAACACCTTTATCTAGTGTTAAATAGCGTGGGGCATCGTTAAGACCTCTGAAAGCAAGCTAGAGGAATACAATGAACATTGTCAATGGGGCAAGTAACAACTATAAAATATTAGAATTCCCTTCACTTTTTATCTAGGTGACTGAGATTTTAACTCTTCCCCACTTTACCCTGAACTACAAAAAAAATCCACTTTTAAAACTCCTTCATAGTCTTATTTAGTGCGAAAAAACGCATAGCACATTGAGCTGTGAAAAGTGCTGTGACCTGTAATAAACAATCATCTGCTGCTTCCAATCATTGAGCTGATTGCAGTAATCTGAAAACTGATTGGCTGCTATGCAATACTGCAATTTGAACTTCCTCATGGCCCTTTTTTGTCTTATATACATCTGCTTTATAAATCAGGCATATTACGATTTAATTCAACTTGTCTGATTCAAGAAAGCAGTAAAAAGATTAATAATGACGTGAAAATATATAATTCCATCATATAAAAATACTTCAACGTCCTGTCGTTAGATCATTTAAGAGATGATTTCTTATTGGTTTTTCCATTACACTTTGAGCTAATTTAGTCAATAAGGTTCAGAAATACAAACAGCTCAGCGCAACATCCAGTAATTGCAGCAAATAATTTATGGTTCAGTGATCTGACAAAAAATAAACTTAATTATGAATGTTTGTTTGTGGTTATTCTTCTTTGCATTGCCTCTCTGAAACAAACTTGTGCTTGCATAAAAGATAGAAAACGATGGATTGCTTTTCTAAATTTGCCTTCCTTCCCGAACATTGTTGCATGTACAGTATGCATGCACTGCGATTCAGTAGGTTCTTCTTTCCGCAAAAAAACAAAACTATACGTTCCACTGTCAGCCATCATAGTTTTAAAGTAAGATTGCAATGTCCAACATCAGAAGCTTGTAAAGCCCTGTGTAAACTGTTGGCAGTATATAAATCCTGTACAATAATAATAGTAAACAAATTTGGTAAAACGTTGCCATTTTAGGTAGATAAATGCATCCCATTCAATATGGAAGGTAAACATTAGATGGTTTTGTCAAAGTTTGGGGGTTGCCTGGACTTTCTGAGGTTTATGAAACGCCTTTCAACTATCTTGCACTGCACTGCAACTATCCTGTGCCAACAACAGCCCCTCATTAGCCCCATTAATCAAGGTTTTTTTTACAAAACCCTAATGAAATAAACTCTCCTCAAGAAAAAAAAAACATATTTTTCAAGCATATACAAGGGGGTCTTCAAAAAGTTTCCACACTTCTTTATATTAAATAAAAAAGTGCATAAACTTTTTGCAGAACCCTCGTATTAACTAAAGCAGATCACTGAATTAAATTTTGTGGCAAAATCAATTTTGCTGAATGTTCCTCAATCATCATGGAGGAGTTTGTCTAGATTTAAAGAAAAAGTAAAGTCAGATGGCATTAAAAGGGCAAAAAGTAGATATGAAGGTGTGGGATTTCTAAGAAACTATGAGGATTGGAGGTAAGGAAGTGGGAATGGAAAGACTGTAATACATTCAAAGAGTCGTCAAGATCCCAACCTACAAAGGCTTGCATATACCTGGTAGAGTCACCGCTGTCAAATATTCAAGAACATCAAATATTAACAGAAAAATAAACCTGGTTTAAGACTCAACCTCAAAATACCTCATATTGTACCGTGCTACAAAACTACTCATGTAGTATAAAAAACTATAATTTTTTATTGAAAATAACCAGGGCTTTTTTTCTCAGAGAATAGGTGCAGGAACTCAACCATGCCCGCCACACTCACATACCTGCCAAATGGTATCAAATAATAGCTCTTCCCTCTGCATATAACCCCCTCCTCCCTCCACTGCCCTCATTTTCTCCCCCATCCTTAGAAGCTCCACCATCAGTCATACATCTTACCTTTGTTGTAATATTAAGCTAAAACACCTATCCGGCTTTAGTACCTCCCAGCATACTATACTATACTACAGTCACTTGCAAGGGAGATTATGCAGTAGGAGCATCAACAACTGGTCACCAGGGAAAAAATTGAGACCACAGAGGGTGCAGCCTACCACACACCCTCTCCTGCCCATGACTGCACTGAACCCTGGGCACCTGAGGTAAGCTATCACTTGTAAACACAGAAGCTGGACTTCAGTGTTACCAAGTGATAGTGGTGAGCAGGGAGCAGAAGACCTGAGCCAGAGGTGGTAGATCTGAGTTCTCCCTTCTTCCTGCTGAAAAAAGCCCTGAAAATAACAATAAACAACACAGTGTACAGTTTTTTGGCCAAAGCCACAAAGCAGTAAAAAATATACTGACAGTAGCCAGCCCTCTTCTTTCTCCTTTCTATTCAGAAAATCATTCACATACACTTTATGTATGTAAATACTATGAATTTCTATACTCAAAATACAATAAATGTTCAGTAAATGGACATCAAAGTGGACCTCAGGCCAGACCCTATATACGTAAAATAAAAAGACGGAACTCGCTCAAGATCCCATATAGGATTTAAAGTGATGTTTCATTAGTTCCAAACATCTCTTGGTGCCCCCCATATCATTTATTATATTGAAGAAAGATCTCAACATGTACGTGGACTTAATGCCCTTATAATCCTATTATCACAACTGCCCTCAAATAATATCCGGTATTGGATTGATGATGTATTAGTTTGTCATCAGATATCACAGCAGACGTATGTCCAAAGCAGGATGAATCTAGTTACCGCCAAACATCACAAAGATTAATCTCATATCTCTTCCAAAGGTATAACTTGTAGAGATGAAGCATTAAATATCCCAGGGTGCGGTTACATTCAAACCTCCCTCACACTCTCATAGAGCACTCAAAAAATACGATGCAAGAGCCTCATATAAAAGAAAGCTCAAATATGGTATAGTTTTTACAATAACCAAATCCACTGAGTGCATCCGAATACTCAATAGCAATCAAGGTCTGGAATCCAGACCACTAAAAACGTGGAGCACAAGGTCACCGGCATCCAAAAATAAGTCAAAATTTACTTAACAGTCTAGATCACCCATATCCCAAGGAGGAGAGAGCAACGTCACAGAATGAAAGTCTAAGCCCTTGTACACACGGTCGGACATTCCGACAACAAAATCCATCGGATTTTGTCCGAAACTTGTGTTGCATACACACGGTCGGACAAAGTTGTTGGAAAATCCAATTGTACGTAACGTGATGACGTTATTTCATTACGACGGGACTACGTTCAGGCTAGTAGCATGCGTGGCACTTTGTCCGATCGGAATTCTCTACACACAATCGGACAAAGTCCGATCGGATCATGTTGTCGGAAAGTTTTAGCCCAGCTCTAAAACTTTGTCCGTCAGATATTCCGACGGAAACAGTCCGATGGAGCCCACACACAGTCGGATTATCCGACAATGCGATCCGATCGGCCATTTCCTGTCGGAATGTCCGACCGTGTGTATAAGGGCTAACAGGTATCGCCAGTTAGACTCGACTGCATCAGAGGCTTGGAATGGGAGGGTGTTCAGGATTGGGATCTCTTTTAATTATTGCAGTGGTTATACATATATGCATGTATTGCCAATTTCTTGCCCGTATATTGTCACATTTGGGCATTTGTTACCTGCTTACTGTAACAATTGGCTTTTTTCTGCCCATGTATTGTAATTATTGCCCATTTGCTGCCTAACAATTGATTATGTACTATGTACACCGCTATTAATACCATTTTTATTTACTCTTACCAACATGACTTTAACCGCTTCAGCCCCGGAAGATTTTTACCCCTTCCTGACCAGAGTACTTTTTGCGATTCAGCACTGCATCGTTTTAACTAACAAGTGCACAGTCGCGCAACGTTGCACCCAAACAAAATTGACATCCTTTTTTTCCCACAAATAGAGCTTTCTTTTGTTGGTATTTGATCACCTCTGTGTTTTTTTTTTTTTTGCACTATAAACAATAAAAGAACGACAATTTTGAAAAAAACGCATTATTTTTTACTTTTTGCTATAATAAATATCCCCCAAAAATATAAAAAAAACATTTTGCTTCCTCAGTTTAGGCCGATATGTATTCTTCTACATATTTTTTGGTAAAAAAAAAAAACGCAATAACCGTATATTGATTGGTTTACGCAAAAGTCATAGCGTCTACAAATTAGGGCATAGTTTTATGGCATTTTTATTATAATTCTTTTTTTTTATTAGTAATGGTGGAGATTTTTATCTGGACTGTAACATTATGGTTGGGCAATTTTGACACATTTTTGGGACCATTGGCATTTTTACAGCAATCAGCTATAGAAATGCATTGATTACTGTAAAAATGTCACTGGCAGTGAAGGGGTTAACCACTAGGGGGCAATCAAGGGGTTAATGTGTTCCCTGTTGTGTGTTCTAACTGAAGGGGGGTGAGGTGTATGAACAAACGATCTGACACTTCTCCCCTCAGAGAACCGGAATCTGTGTTTACGCACGCAGATCCCGATTCTCCGTCTGCCTCGAGCAATCGCAGGAGCCCAGCGGTGATCGCGACCGCCGGGCACTTGCATCAGCTCTGTGGGCGAGCAGGGGCACCCCCTAGTGGCCGCAGGGCGAAGCGATGTTACAAATAACGTTGTTTCGCCCAGCCGTGCCATTCTGCCACCGTACAACTGCGGCGGGTGGTCGGCCCAGGACCATAAACTAAACTACTGTACAAAGAGCATGGAAATTGAATTATTTTAGTAAATATTAACTGCTAAATACATTTTCTCATCAGCTGTATATAGCAGGTTGGTTAAAACTTGTAGGAGGAGTTTTCATTCTACTCTGACTGTCCTATGTGGCAGCAGGACCCCTGGCCCTCTCTCTGGACAGTGCTGATTGGCCCTGTGCTGATCACATGCACCCTTGCAAGAAAAATTAACTTTCTAGCAATACACACCAAACTGAGCATGTGCAGAGTGCCCCCAAGGCTTTGTTCTATCAGGAGAGGGATTGGGGACAGTGTAAGAAGGGGAGGACCAGGGAAGATGGGATCATACAGCCTTTTTACACAATGCAGAGGATTAACCCCTTAGGTTCCACAGTGAGTATAACAAGCATACTTTACTGCATATACAGACTGAATATTACTGTTGTAACACTTTATATATACACACAGTGAGGGGGAAAAAGTATTTCATCCCCTGCTGATTTTGTATGTTTGTCCACCGACAAAGAAATAATTAGTCAATAATTTTGATGGTTGGTTTATTTTAACAGTGAGAGACAGAATAGCAACAACAACAAAAAATCCAGAAAAAACGCACTTAAAAAAAGTTCTAAATTGATTAGCATTTTAACAAGTGAAATAAGTATTTGACCCCTTCGCAAAACATGACTTAGTACTTGGTGGCAAAACCCTTGTTAGCAATCAGAGGTCAGACATTTCTTGTAGTTGGACACCAGGTTTGCACACATCTCAGAAGGGATTTTGTCCCACTCCTCTTTACAGATCTATCTATAGATACAGTGGTGTGAAAAAGTGTTTGCCCCCTTCCTCATTTCCTGTTCCTTTGCATGTTTGTCACACTTAAGTGTTTCGGAACATCAAACCAATTTAAACAATAGTCAAGGACAACACAAGTAAACACAAAATGCAATTTGTAAATGAAGGTGTTTATTATTAAAGGTGAAAAAAAATCCAAACCATCATGGCCCTGTGTGAAAAAGTGATTGCCCCCTAAACCTAATAACTGGTTGGGCCACCCTTAGCAGCAACAACTGCAACCAAGCGTTTGCGATAACGTGCAATGAGGCTTTTACAGCGTCCTGGAGGAATTTTGGCCCACTCATCTTTGCAGAATTGTCCTAATTCAGTTACATTAGAGGGTTTTCGAGCATGAACGGCCTTTTTAAGGTCATACCACAACATCTCAATAGGATTCAGGTCAGGACTTTGGCTAGGCCACTCCAAAGTCTTCATTTTGTTTTTCTTCAGCCATTCGGTGGTGGACTTGCTGGTGTGTTTAGGATCATTGTCCTGCTGCAGAACCCAAGTTCGTTTCAGCTTGAGTACACGAACAGATGGTCGGACATTCTCCTTCAGGATCTCTTGGTAGACAGCAGAATTCATAGTTCCTTTTATCACGGCAAGTCTTCCAGGTCCTGAAGCAGCAAAACAGCCCCAGACCATCACACTACCACCACCATATTTTACTGTTGGTATAATGTTCTTTTTATGAAATGCAGTGTTCCTTCTACGCCAGATATACTTGGACACACACCTTCCAAAGAGTTCCACTTTTGTCTCATCGGTCCACAGAATGTTGTCCCAAAAGTCTTGGGGATCATCAAGATGTGTTGTGGAGAAATTGAGACGAGCTTTGATGTTCTTTTTGCTCAGCAGTGGTTTTCTCCTTGGAACTCTGCCATGCAGGCCATTTTTGCCCAGTCTTTTCCTGATGGTGGAGGCATGAACGCTGACCTTAACTGAGGCAAGTGAGGCCTGCAGTTCCTTGGACGTTGTTGTGGGGTCTTTTGTGACCTCTTGGATGAGTCGTCGCTGCGCTCTTGGGGTAATTTTGGGCGGCCGGCCACTCCTGGGAAGGTTCACCACTGTTCCATGTCTTCGCCATTTGTGGATAATGGTTCTCACTGTGGTTCGCTGGATTCCCAAAGCTTTGGAAATGGCTTTATAACCCTTTCCAGACTGATAGATCTCAATTACTTTCTTTCTCAATTGTTCCTGAATTTCTTTGGGTCTCGGCATGATGTGTAGCTTTAAGGCTGGGTTCACACTGCTGCGGGGGGAGATCCGGATGTGATTCGCACCGCAAATCACATCCGATCTCCGTAGCGATGCGAGTACAGCCATACAGATAGTATGGCTGAATTCGCATCGCTCCCACAGCAAACTCGCACGGGACCCTTTTTTTGGTCCGCAACAGAATCGGATCGCATGGGGGTTCACACCATGTGATCCGATTCCTGTGCGAGTCGGCAGATCGCACTGCGATATGCGGACGGATCTGGGGGTGTCATTAACATATCATTGACACTCCCAGCCGTCCACATAGGGCAGTGTGAACTGCCGGCGGGAGTAATGCGATGCGGGAAAACGCCACGGATTCGCGGCGTTCCCGCATCGCAGCAGTGTGAACCCGGCCTTAAGGATCTTCTGGTGGACCTTACTGTGTCAAGCAGCTCCTATTTAAGTGATGCCTTGATTGTGAACAGGTGTGGCAATAATCAGGCCTGGGTGTGGCTAGAGAAATTGAACTCAGGTGTGGACAACCACAGTTATAGTATGTTTTAACAAGGGGGGCAATCACTTTTTCACACAGGGCCATGATGGTTTGGATTTTTTTTCACCTTTAATAATAAACACCTTCATTTACAAATTGCATTTTGTGTTTACTTGTGTTGTCCTTGACTATTGTTTAAATTGGTTTGATGTTCCGAAACACTTAAGTGTGACAAACATGCAAAGGAACAGGAAATGAGGAAGGGGGCAAACACTTTTTCACACCACTGTATATACAAAACCTTTAGGCAAAGGAAATTTTTACTGTTTCCATTTTATTCTGCCAATTATTACAGCAGTATTAAACCAAAATGAAAACATTTATTACATTAACAATTCTTAAATTTGATGGCTGTATTAATTTCCTTTTAAGGCTTTCATTCTTCTAATTTTATCTTGTGCTCCAGCCAGTAAGTCTGTGGTTTTTCAATAGAAAAGCTCTCTCGCAATTACAGAGATAATACAGATCATTTAATGCTGGCAGGGGTGCTTAAAATAATCAGCTTTTATTTACGTAACCCCTTATCCCAAAAGGAAAAATCTGCTGTAACTGATTATAAGGTATTCACTGGAGTTCCGCTTCAATTTTGTTACTGTATTTAAAGCGGAGGTCCACCCTAAAATGGACCTCCGCTCATCGGAATCCCCCCCCCCTTCCGGCGCCACAATCGGCACCCTTTAGGGGGGAGGGGGGTGCAGTTACCTGGATAATCCAGGTAACTGCACCCACTTCCGGGCTAGCTCTCTGCGGAATGGGGCGTACGTTCCGCAAGCGCCCGCCCCCTTCAGCAAGTGCCCCGCTGCCTGCTGGGAAACACACAGCTCCCAGAGGCAGCGGGGACCGTCCGGATTGCGCCGCGCGGCTCGCGCATGCGCAGTAGGGAACCGGGAAATGAAGCCGAAAGGCTCCATTTCCTGATTCCCATACCCAAGATGGCGGCGGGACCCGGCAGCCGAGCGAGCGATCGGCTTCGGGTGCCGACATCGCGGGCGCGCTGGACAGGTAAGTGTCACTATTTAAAAGTCAGCAGCTGCAGTATTTGTAGCTGCTGGCTTTTAAAAAAAAAAAAAAAAACGCGGAGTCCCGGTGGACTCCCGCTTTAACCACTTTCAGACCGGACCATTTTGCTGGTAAATGACCAGAGGTCTTTTTACACTTTGGCACTGCGCTGCTTTAACTGGTAATTGCGCGGTCATGCAATGTTGTACCCAAACAAAATTTGCGTCCTTTTCTTCCCACAAATAGAGCTTTCTTTTGATGGTATTTGATTGCCTCTGCGATTTTTATTTTTTGCGATATAAACGTAAAAAGACCGCAAATTTTGAAAACAAATGATATTTTCTACTTTTTGTTATTAGAAAAATCCAATAAACTCAATTTTAGTCATACATTTAGGCCAAAATGTATTCAGCCACATGTCTTTGGTAAAAAAAAAGTCAATAATTGTATATTTATTGGTTTGCACAAAAGTTGTCACATCTACAAACTAAGGTACGTTTTCTGGAATTTACGCAGCTTTTAGTTTACGACTGCCTATCTCATTTCTTGAGGTGCTAAAATGGCAGGGCAGTACAAAACCCCCCCAAATGACCCCATTTTGGAAAGTAGACCCCCTAAGGAAATTGATAAGAGGCATGTTGAGCCCATTGAATATTTTATTTTTTTGCCTCAAGCGATTGAATAATGACAAAAAAAAATATTTTTTTTTTTTTTACACAAAGTTGTCACTAAATGATATATTGCTCACACATGCTATGGGCGTATGTGAAATGACACCCCAAAATAAATTCTGCTGCTTCTCCTGAGTACGGGGATACCACATATGTGGGACTTTTTGGGAGCCTAGCCGCGTACGGGGCCCCGAAAACCAAGCACCGCCTTCAGGCTTTCTAAGGGCGTAAATTTTTGAGTTCACTTCTCACTACCTATTACAGTTTTGAAGGCCATAAAATGCCAAGATGGCACAAAACCCCCACAAATGACCCCATTTTAGAAAGTAGACACCCCAAGCTATTTGCTGAGAGGCATGTTGAGTTCATGGAATATTTTATATTTTGCCACAAGTTGCGGGAAAATTACAAACTTTTTTTTTTTTTTTTTTTTTCTCACAAAGTTGTCACTAAATGATATATTGCTCATGCATGCCATGGGCATATGTGAAATGACACCCCAAAATAAATTCTGCTGCTTCTCCTGAGTACGGGGATACCACATATGTGGGACTTTTTGGGAGCCTAGCCGCGTACGGGGCCCCGAAATCCAAGCACCGCCTTCAGGCTTTCTAAGGGCGTAAATTTTTGAGTTCACTTCTCACTACCTATTACAGTTTTGAAGGCCATAAAATGCCAAGATGGCACAAAACCCCCACAAATGACCCCATTTTAGAAAGTAGACACCCCAAGCTATTTGCTGAGAGGCATGTTGAGTTCATGGAATATTTTATATTTTGCCACAAGTTGCGGGAAAATTACAAACTTTTTTTTTTTTTTTTTTTTCTCACAAAGTTGTCACTAAATGATATATTGCTCACACATGCTATGGGCGTATGTGAAATGACACCCCAAAATAAATTCTGCTGCTTCTCCTGAGTACGGGGATACCACATATGTGGGACTTTTTGGGAGCCTAGCCGCGTACGGGGCCCCGAAAACCAAGCACCGCCTTCAGGCTTTCTAAGGGCGTAAATTTTTGAGTTCACTTCTCACTACCTATTACAGTTTTGAAGGCCATAAAATGCCAAGATGGCACAAAACCCCCACAAATGACCCCATTTTAGAAAGTAGACACCCCAAGCTATTTGCTGAGAGGCATGTTGAGTTCATGGAATATTTTATATTTTGCCACAAGTTGCGGGAAAATTACAAACTTTTTTTTTTTTTTTTTTTTCTCACAAAGTTGTCACTAAATGATATATTGCTCATGCATGCCATGGGCATATGTGAAATGACACCCCAAAATAAATTCTGCTGCTTCTCCTGAGTACGGGGATACCACATATGTGGGACTTTTTGGGAGCCTAGCCGCGTACGGGGCCCCGAAATCCAAGCACCGCCTTCAGGCTTTCTAAGGGCGTAAATTTTTGAGTTCACTTCTCACTACCTATTACAGTTTTGAAGGCCATAAAATGCCAAGATGGCACAAAACCCCCACAAATGACCCCATTTTAGAAAGTAGACACCCCAAGCTATTTGCTGAGAGGCATTTTGAGTCCATGGAATATTTTATATTTTGCCACAAGTTGCGGGAAAATTACAAACTTTAATTTTTTTTAATTTTTTTTCACAAAGTTGTCACTAAATGATATATTGCTCACACATGCTATGGGCATATGTGAAATGACACCCCAAAATAAATTCTGCTGCTTCTCCTGAGTACGGGGATACCACATATGTGGGACTTTTTGGGAGCCTAGCCGCGTACGGGGCCCCGAAAACCAAGAACCGCCTTCAGGTTTTCTAAGGGCGTAAATATTTGACTTCACTCCTCACTACCTATTACAGTTTTGAAGGCCATAAAATGCCAAGATGGCACAAAACCCCCACAAATTACCCCATTTTAGAAAGTAGACACCCCAAGCTATTTGCTGAGAGGCATGTTGAGTCCATGGAATATTTTATATTTTGCCACAAGTTGCGGGAAAATTACAAACTTTTTTTTTTTTTTTTTTTCCCACAAAGTTGTCACTAAATGATATATTGCTCACGCATGCCATGGGCATATGTGAAATGACACCCCAAAATAAATTCTGCTGCTTCTCCTGAGTACGGGGATACCACATATGTGGGACTTTTTGGGAGCCTAGCCACGTACGGGGCCCCGAAAACCAAGCACCGCCTTCAGGCTTTCTAAGGGCGTTACAGTTTTGAAGGCCATAAAATGCCAAGATGGCACAAACCCCCCCCAAATGACCCCATTTTGGAAAGTAGACACCCCTAAATTTAGGGGTACACTAGTGAGACTAGGTAATAAATGGCGGGTGCCCTGAAACTATAAAAAAATAACTAACCAACCAGCGTCACCTGTAACAGTTATATGGTGATCACTGGTGAAAGGGTTAACTAGGGGGCAATCAGGGGGCTTTATGCGGTAGTATATGGGGGTCCCTGGCGCTATAAAAAGCTGCGGCGAACCTAAATACCTACCTGCCTAACTAGCGTCACCTGTGACACTAATACAGCGATCAGAAAAACGATCGCTTATTAGGCTGGGTTCACACTGGAGCGATGCGGGAACGCCACGAATGCGCGGCGGGTTCCCGCATCGCATGCCTCCCGGCGGCAGTTCACACTGCCCTATGCGAACTGCTGGGAGTGTCAGTGAAATGTTAATGAGACCCCCAGATCAGTTCGCATATCGCAGTGCGATCTGCAAACTTGGATCGCATGGTGTGAACACCCATGCGATCCGATTCTGCTGCGGACCAAAAAAAGGGTCCCGTGCGAGTTTGCGGCGGGTGCGGCGGGTGCGACACGAATTCAGCCATACTATCTGTATAGCTGAACTCGAATCGCACAGAGATCGGATGTGATTTGCACTGCAGTGCGGTGCGAATCACATCCGTTCTCATAAACCGCTGCAATGTGAACCCTGCCTTAGTGACACTGGCGACGGGGGGTGATCACGGGGTTAAACCTTTATTGGGGGGGTTAGGGGGGTACCTTAGAACTAAAGGGGGCTAACCCTAACTGCCCTAACAGTTATTAGTCACAAATGACACCCGCCGGGTGATCAGGGGGTTAAACCTTTATTAGGTAATAAATGGCGGGTGCCCTGAAACTATAAAAAAATAACTAACCAACCAGCGTCACCTGTAACAGTTATATGGTGATCACTGGTGAAAGGGTTAACTAGGGGGCAATCAGGGGGCTTTATGCGGTAGTATATGGGGGTCCCTGGCGCTATAAAAAGCTGCGGCGAACCTAAATACCTACCTGCCTAACTAGCGTCACCTGTGACACTAATACGGCGATCAGAAAAATGATCGCTTATTAGGCTGGGTTCACACTGGAGCGATGCGGAAACGCCGCGAATCGGCGGCGGGTTCCCGCATCGCATGCCTCCCGGCGGCAGTTCACACTGCCCTATGCGAACTGCTGGGAGTGTCAGTGAAATGTTACTGACACCCCCAGATCAGTTCGCATATCGCAGTGCGATATGCAAACTCAGATCGCATGGTGTGAACACCCATGCGATCCGATTCTGCTGCGGGCCAAAAAAAGGGTCCCGTGCGAATTAGCGGCGGGTGCGGCGGGTGCGGCGAATGGCTGAACTCGAATCGCACAGAGATCGGATGTGATTTGCACTGCAGTGCGGTGCGAATCACATTCGTTCTCATAAACCGCTGCAATGTGAACCCAGCCTTAGTGACACTGGCGACGGGGGGTGATCACGGGGTTAAACCTTTATTGGGGGGGTTAGGGGGGTACATTAGAACTAAAGGGGGCTAACCCTAACTGCCCTAACAGTTATTACAGTCACAAATGACACCAATGCAAAAAAAAAAAATGACATTGGTGTCACTGTGACTGGGGGGCAGGGGTAATTGGGGGGGTGATCGGGGGGGTGTGAGTGTGCCTGGCATGTTCTACTGTGTGTGTAGAGTGTTGGTGCAACTCACCGATCCGCTCTCCTCCGTGTCGGAACGAAAAATACCGACACGGAGGAGAGAATACATCACTTCCTCTCCTGTGTTTACATTACAGGAGAGGAAGTGATGTCACGGGGGATTTCTATTCGTCGGGAGCGATCGCGAGGGGGTGGCCATGAATGAATGGCCGCCCCCTCGTCCCGGATCGCTCCCGGACGAAAACCGACCGCCGCAGGCACCGGGCGGGGGCCCGATCGGGCCCCCGACCCGCGGGAGGCAAGGGACGTACATGTAAGCCCTTATGCGTGCCCGTGCCATTCTGCCGACGTACATCGGCGTGCGGCGGTCGGCAACTGGTTAAATCTGCAAGTACATCTAATGCCGCGTACACACGATCAAACAATCCGGTGGAAAAGTCCGGCAAACTCAAGTCCGCTGAACAATCCGCCCGTGTGTAGCCTCCGGCGGACTTTTTTTTACCCAAAAGTACGGCGGACTTAGAAAGTAGTTTTGCACTCCAATCTTTCCGCCGGACTCGCATTTCGGCGGACAATCCGGCCGTGTGTGTGCCAGTCTGCCGTACTTTTGAAATGAACGGACTCTTCCCGCCCGGAGAAAAGTCCGCTCATTTTGAGCGTGTCTCCAGGCATCTGGTATGGACTTAAAGGGGAATCCCTACGCCGAAAAATCGGCGTGGGGGTCCCCCCTAGATCCACATCAGACCCTTATCCGAGCACGCTACCCGGCCAGCCAGGAAAGGAGGTGGGGACGAGCGAGCGCCCCCCCCCCCGAGCCGTGCCAGGCCGCGTGCCTCAACATGGTGGGTGCCTTGGGGAAGGGGGGGCCGCGTGGCCCCCCCACCCCAAAGCCCCTTGTCCCCATGTTGATGAGAGCATCCTCTGGGACTGTGACATCATAATGGGCGGGGACATCATCCGGTGATGTCCCTATATAAGTCGCCGCACGCAGCGTCCCTGCCATTGTGAGTGGAGGATGCGACGAGGCAACATCTGAAGAGAAGAAGAGAAGAACAGAAGGTGGCGACAGCGGCGACAGAAGAACCGAAGAGGGGGACAAGACCCCCCGAAGTCGGAAGAAGAGGGCGGCGGCGGTGAAGAAGAAAGCCGGGCTCCTCCGCTAGCAAAAGAGCTAGCAGAAGATAGCGGAGGAGTCCGGCGAGAAGACCCCCGAAGACAGAAGACCCCCGGAGCTGTGCAATAAACTATTTTAACCCTTGTGTGTTGTGTTTTATTTTTACTTTTTTCCACAGGTGAATGGGTAGGGGTACATTGTACCCCATACTCATTCACATAGGGTGGGGGGCCGGTATCCAGGGGCCCCCTTATTAAAGGTGGCTCCCGGATTCCGATAAGCCCCCTGCCCGCAGACCCCGACAACCAACAGCCAGGGTTGTCGGGAAGAGGCCCTTGTCCTCATCAACATGGGGACAAGGTGCTTTGGGGTGGGGGGGGGCCGCACGGCCCCCCTTTCCCCAAGGCACCCCCTCATGTTGAGGGCACGCGGCCTGGCACGGCTCAGGAGGGGGGGGCGCTCGCTCGCTCGCTTAGTACGCCGTATTAGTCCGCTGAAAAAGTGCCGTGTGTGGGCAAGTAGCTCGTTCGGAAAGTCCTGTGGACAGTCCGGTGGGAAGTCCGTCAGACTAAGTCCGCCGGATAGTTGGCTACGTGTGTACGCGGCATAACATTCCCCTCCCCCCCAGAATGGCAATGCTGCTGTCTAAATGTACCTTCTGTGCTCATTCATCTGGAGTAGGGATGAGCTCCAGCGTGTTCACAAACTCCACGTGAAGAGCCCGGCTAAGGAAGTCGGCACTGCGCTGCGCTAATCACAGGCAGTGAGACATTGCCCGATCTCTGCAGCCATGCATCGGGGCAATGTCTCACTGCCTGTGATTAGTGCAGCGCTATGCCAACTTCCTGGCGGGCTCTGCCTGTGGAGCATGCGAACACGCCGGAGTTCATCCTTAATCTGGAGTGGTGTGTGTGTACCTGGGTAAAGTAGATTTAATATTCATGTAAATTGAAGTAGTTCTGAAGGCTGAAGGTTTTTTACCTTAATGCATTCTCTGCATCAAGGTGAAAGAAAACGTTCTGAGTGCAGCTAACCCCCGCCCCTCCTTATACCTACGCAAACCTGACCCTGATCCAGTGCTGTGCATGAAAGCAGCAGCTCCCGCCACTCTCTCCCTCCTCATAGGCCATTGGCTCCTGCTGCTGTCACAGCCAGTGAGGAGGGAGTGAGGGGCAGGGTTGAGCTGGTAGGTACTTGGAGGGGGGAGTCATTAGGAATAATGGATAGTCTTTCATTAAGAAACATTGAGACAGTGTTTGACCTTGGTATATTTGACAGATTGCTTTTTCCATGTGTAAACTGATTTAGCTACTAAGAAAACGTGTTCCTTTATTAAAGTATTAACTATATACGCATAGCATCATAATGCCTACAGGTGTCACTATTGCTATATGTAATGCATTTGACACAAAAAAGTGATACTTTGAATCCTAGCCAAAAGCCAGTCATTCAGTATTGAAGTTGGAGGATCAGCATAATTGCCAAGCATCAAGTATTTTAAAACATAGACTAGAAATTGTCCTATTTAATTCTCTAGATCAGGGGTCTCAAACTGGTGGCCCTCCAGCTGTTGCAAAACTACAAGTCCCATCATGCCTCTGCCTGTGGGAGTCATCCTTGTAACTATCAGCCTTGCAATGCCTCATGGGACTTGTAGTTTTGCAACAGCTAGAGGGCCTCCAGTTTGAGACCCCTGCTCTAGGTGGAATGGGGGTTTCCAACAAATGTCAAATTGAAGAAATAACATTGGAATGGTGGAGGTGCTGAATACAATTTATCTACAAGGTCAAAAAAGCAAAACAAAGGCAGTCGATTTTACAAAATATACACAATTTATAGTGGAATGATCTAATATCCACTCACACAATTTTAGAGGGTGGAAAGTATTGGTTAGATCAGTATATGAGACCTGTAAAGTCCATGTTTCCAGATCTAGTCCAGTAATAAAGCACTGACAAATGTGTTTTTACATTTTTTAACCATATGTGGGGATCCAAAGTCCATGTTATAATTATATTTCTCAAAATATGTTTCTCTTCTTCCTATTACATGCCTCCACCTGAAAAGACTATTAGAGATGAGCACATTTTAAAAATCAGTTTTACTAATGCTTCACCCAATAAGTCTTCATCAAGAGAAAAATCAGCTGTGAAACACAAATTTTCCCACAATGGGCTATTAGTTGGATACACTTTTTAAAAAATCTATTGAGCCTCAAACCCCCCTACCCTTTTCTCTGCATGGACACTACAGTAGAAAGGTGTCCAGATAACAAATATCGTAGGCAGGGTCCAGTTTACCAAAATATACAATAAAACAGTGTGGGGTATTTTATTTCTGATAGAATGTGCGAGGGTTGGAACCCCTGCCAGGATTTTTTTTTGGTGTAAGTGTACCTGTTGAGTAGATTTACTCTCTCTAATTGTATTTGTAGCAGAAAGTCGTTGTAAATACCGGGACAGGTGAGGCATAATCTTCCTATGGGAATATCTGTAAAAGCGGCATCTAAGATGGAATCTGCCTTCACGTTGGAGAGAAATGTGTGTTACAGGAAGTGATGAGAAATCTCTCCAGCAAAACAGACAGGGAAAAAAAAAATCCTTACTTTAAAAAAAAGTGATTTAAAAGATTAGTTAACTTTTGGAAAAAAATAAATGCACATTTTTAAAAATGTGCATTTATTGGTTTTTTTTTGGAGCCTGTAAAGCATTGTACCATGCTGGTCTCTAGCAGATCTGCCAGCGTATCTGCTTGCACGTACATCCCGTATGGGTGAATGTACGGGATGGAAAACTACAAGCCGGCAATGGCTGCCAGATCTTGTCGTTTTCCATGCACAGAGCCCTGTCAATCAGTGACGTGGCTTGGTGGGCGGAGTCCCACTCAGCCACGCTTTTTTTACATTTGTGACAGCTAGTAATGAAGGAGAAGAGCCCATCTAGCTGTCAGAGCAGGGATCTGAGAAGTGCGGGGGGCCAGTCCATTTCTAACGTGTTATATGTTATACCCCGAATATGGCTGTAACATGTAACATGTTACGAAAAGGTGAACTTATCCTTGAAATAGATATAAAGCCTCGTACACAAGATCAGATTTTCTGATCGGAAATGTGTGATGACAGCTGTTGTACGCTCCACCAGACAATTGTTGTCGGATTTTCCATGGACAAATGTTGGATAGCAGGTTTTAAAATTTTCCGCGGACAAATGTGTGTTGTCGGATTTTCCGATCATGTGTACACAAATCCATCAGACAAAAGTACAAAGTACAAACACGCATGCTCGGAAGCAAGGATGAGCCAGAAGTGGTTGGTCTTGTAAGCTAGCATTCGTAATGAAGAATTAACATTCGTGGTGTGGCAAATCATGAAATCTCGAAATGCAGCACACATTCTCTTCTTCTTTAGTGGGATAATAATGAAGCTACTTTGCTGGTGATACTGATGGAGTTGGAGGCTTTTTTTTTCTAGTGATATCAAGATTAATATTATTATGCTTTTTATTTTTTATTTTTTTTATTTGGTCAAGTTACTACAACACCATTATCCCGGAGTTTTTAAGATCAAAGATACAACTATATTGGTGTCCCTTGTTACTTTTACATCATATTTTTTTTAAATGTAACTGCCTACTCCCAAACTGTCATTTGAAGTAAAACACATAGGGAGTTATTTACAAAAGGCAAATCCACTTTGCACTACAAGTGCAAAGTACACTTGAAATTGCACTGAAAGTGCACTTGGAAGTGCAGTCCCTGTAGATCTGAGGGGTAGATCTGAAAATGAGTGAAAGCTCTGCTGATTTTATCATCCAATCATGTGCAAGCAAAAATGCTGTTTTTTATTTTCCTTGCATGTCCCCTCTCGGATCTACAGTGACTGCACTTCCAAGTTACTTTCAGTGCAATTTCAAGTGCACTTTGCACTTGTAGTGCAAAGTGGATTTGCCTTTCGTAAATAACGCCCATTGCCAAGTATTACTCTCCACAATTTTTTTTTTATTGTGCATTAAAAAAAGAAAACAAATAAAATTAGACATGCTATCTGCCAATAGAACTTAACCAAAAAGTGCATTATATGCATCCAAAAATATAGAAAATATACCAAATCAAATCATCATTCAATCAAAAAGATAATGTCAAAGCAATAACTCCAAGGCCAATAATAAATAAAAGTGAGAAATGAAAAGCGTGACTCAACACTCACCAAACTTTTACTAACACAAAATCAGACGAAAGAGCCCAAAGGGTGGCGCTAAAGAGCTGAAAAACAATGTAGTACGTTACTACGTTCGTATTTGTTGGCCAACAATTGTGTGCTGTGTGTATGCAAGACAAGTTTGGCCCAACACCCTTCGGACAAAAGTCCACGGTTTTGTTGGCCACCAATCTGATCATACCAATCTGTGTATGAGGCTTAAAAGATGAAGGGTGGATTCATACATTACTAAAGAGGCTATTCGTATGACTTGTGCTTTTATACAGTCCTATATTTCCTTTGAGGTGACATGAAAAGAATGGCTCATACTTAGGTGACTACATATAAGGAATGTTTTTGTTTCTGAAATGTGATATAATAAGCTTGAAACTAACACCATTGACTAGTCAGTACATTTTGAGTATGATTTAATTCAGTTGTTTATGCTTTTTATTTTATCCTTCAGACCTTTACAAAATGATCTGCAAAACACCATGTGTATAATCTTTTATAAGCTTTTTTGTTTTATACTTTTATTTATGTCATATAATGCTTCACTGTTCCTTACACATTTACAAAAAAAAACAAAAAAAAACACACAGGCATGAATATATAGATATACTGTATGCAGTATCTGTGCATTTAGGCTCGGTTTCCACTATTGCGACCCCAAAGTCGCGTGATTTACAGTGCAAATTCGCAATGAGATGTTTGGTGCGATGTAATCCGACTGGTGAGAACAAGTTGCACCGAAGTCGGAACAAAGTAGTACAAAAACCTTTTTGGGAGTTGCTGCCACTTGAGTGGCACCAATTAGAACAAGGACCATTGAAATACATAGATTTGAATTGTCATGCAACTTGACACATGTCAAAGTCACACAACAACTCGCAGTAGTGGAAACAGAGGGAGAATAGGGAGCAGACTAAAGCCCTTCATTGGAGTTTAGGTGGAATATATTTAGTGTACAGTGTGCCCCTAAGTTTTGTGCGTCCATAAAAAAAAATGTGGAACGTGTGTTTTTCCAAAGGTAGTGCTGAGTTATCATTTATAGGTCTCTTTTTGGCCTGTGGAAGGTAAGGTATCATTTTGCAGACACAGAACATGTGATTTTTTTACATTTGGAGCAGCAGCATCAGGTTAGCATCAGCAGGTGAGCTAATGAGATGGAAGATACGCTACAGACATGAGTTAATGGGCCTGGAAAGTAGCATAGCAACCAATTCCTGGAATTCATAAAGACTGTTGCAGGCAGATGTTGCAAAAGCGTCTCTCATGCATTCGAAAAGCAATGAAAAATGCACCAAATTCATATACCTGTCTAGAAATTGTACTTGAATTTGGCTCATGCTGTGCCACTTTAAGCCCTTGTACACACGGTCGGAGAATCTGTCGGAATGAGTCCTATCGGACCGTGTCGTCAGATAATCCGACTGTGTGTGGTATGCATCGGACTGATTCCGTCCGACCCAATTTTCCAACATGTTGGAAATATTTCCCGACCAACTGGGCCGGACAGACCTAATCCGATCATGTGTAGAGCATTTTCATCGGACCAAGTGCCACGCATGCTCAGATCAAATTCCTACATCAAAGCTATTGGCTACTAGCCTGAATGTAGTCCCATCGTAACGAAATTACGTCACAGCGTTCTTGGCAACCGCTAAATCAGACAACTTGGCCCGACAGTGTGTATGCAACAGTTTCGGACACAATCCGTCGGACTAAATCCGACAGACAAAATCCAACGGATTTGGTTGCCAAAATCTCAGACCGTGTGTACGTGGGCTTAGAATGCATGAGAGACACTTTTGTGAAATCAGTCCGAGACAGTTTTTCTTTTTGTATGCCAAAAGAGAGTTGGTCTTAATTAGCTCCACATGTAATGTGACACAATGTAAAAGTGGTGCATTCAATGCGACACAATGGCACATTTTATAGCAACCTGAATTTTGTGCATGAGTTGCTGTCAGAGCCAAAAGTGTTGAAAATGCGTCAAGAATTTGGCGCAATACATTAACAAAAAGGAAAATGATTACCACTGACTAATGCAGAGTTGCAATTTAAGGAGATCAACTAAAAGTAGTTGGATTTGTATGGTGCGTTATAATTAATCGAAATTTGTCGATTAAAGATTAAAAAAAAACAAAAAAACATTAATTGAACATAAAAAATTTTAATCAGTAACAGCCCTAAAAAAGAAAGGTGGTACAGCAGCTGTATTGAATTCCCACCTATATTTTTTAATAAATAATTAAAGCAAGACCTGTAGCAATTGTGAGGGAATCCCCACTAATGAAAACAAGGAAAAGAAAAAAAAATACATGGTGTATGTGGCTAGTAGTGACAGAAATATTCACATTCATAGAAGCTTGATGTCAAGTTTGTGTGTCTGGGTGTGGCATAACCATCATCTATGCTGAATGCTCTTGTGACCAGGGCACTCCAGGTCAAGAAAGCAAGAACATAAGCAGTTTACTGGTATGTTCCATCTAGAAAAATAGACTTGTACATACATTCAAATCAACTGCCATTTACAGGGTGTAGTCCACACTTCTAAAAAAATAGCCAAAGCATTCCACCACTATTACCCCTCACTTTATGATCTCTCCCAGTGGTGGCCCATCCATTAGGGGTGCACGGGCACTGCCCCCCCCATGCATGCATCCGGCCCCCTAATCTACATGCAGGGCGCGGGCGCATGGATTTCGATGGAGGGGGTGTTTTTTTTTGTTTTTTTAAGCACGTGATTAGAGCCAGAGGCTCTAATATGCTTAAAAAAAGGGGTGGGTTCGGGGCGCAGAGCACTGCGATCCGAGCCCACCCATTTGTGTTAGAATGGTGAATGAATATTCGCTATTCTCACACTGATTCTCTGCTTGGCCAACCAGGAAGAGACCCATTTCCCGATTGACTGAAAGAAAAAGCAATCCTATTGGCCTGGAGGGGGAGGCAATGCATGGCAGGAGGAGACCCAGAGGAAGTCCGACCCACCAGCCCCCACTGGCCAGCTCCATGTCCCACATTTCAGACTCCAACTCTCCTTTGTCCGCGGTCGGCTTGGAGGGGCGAGGATCACTCAGGAGCCCCAGGATCTCCAAGAAGGACCCAGACTGCGCACCATGGATGAGAGGTTCTCTGCCTGTATCTGGGAGGCCATGTCCCAGGGGCTGAAGGGCAAAGATCGGTCCCTGGTGTCCATGTCGGTCTGGGGCTCTGGCTTCCTCAAAGCCAAGACCCATGTCAAGAGATGTCTTGATCTCTACTCTTCTGAACATTCTGTGTCCTCTTCTAACAGCTTTAAAAGATTGGAGGATTATGTGTGTTCTACATCTCTTCCTACTCTCGCTGAAGAGACTATAAAATCTATAGCCTCTCTATTTATGAGACAAGAGATCCTTGCTGTCATACACTCATTGCCTTCTGGGAAAAGCTCTGACCTGGATGGCTTTATTGGACCTTTTTAAAAGTTGCTACAAGAACCGAAAATAAATTTAAAAAGCAAATCATAGTTACAGAGTCAGTCTGGTCGAAGAAATACACTTTTACCTCCAGTTTAACCAATAAAAGTTCAACTCTCCATCATATATGGTTAGGAAGGATGGCCCTGTTTAAAATTAATATACACTCCTGCTTTTTATATGTATTGTAAATACCACCTATCGAAATTCCAAACAACTTCTTTAGCACTCTGCTCTCCTCTCTTCTTCATTATATACGGGCAGGTCAATAACCTCCAGTCCTCTATGACATTCCTAATAGATGAAAACCAGATGGCAGATTGGAATTACCCAATTAAGCTCTTTACTACAAAATGTCACTTCTAGCTAGACTACTTGCTCGAAAATTCCAATCAAAATATAAACAATGGGTTTGCATTGAATCTTTACTATCTTCGATTCCACCCACTTCTCTGCCATAGATTTCACCCTCTCTGTGACCTCCTTGCAACTCTTTACCTTTTTGTATACCGGTATCCAAATATAGTTACCATTGATAATGAAGATCTACCTGCACTGAACAGATTATGACAAACACAGCTGCCCAACCTACTCAAACAAAAAGAGCTACCTAGAATTTTATCCTGCTAGAGATTTGGAATAGAGCATCTAAAAAAATTAACCTGCAATTTTTTTTATTTATTTTAAGCTATGCTAGCTCTCTTTTGATGGGGATGGGGGGGATGATGGCAAATGGCCCCCACCAAACAGGCAGGACATTGTGCTAAACCTGGGGGTAAATAAGAGAACCAAAACCTTTGCTAAGTGGAAGAGTGGGTTTGATAATAAAGTTGGCAATGCCTTCACCCAGGACAAAGGGGATTCACTTCATGGGAAATTAACTGGTAATCTAACCACTAGAACCAGCATATCACAATAAATAAGTATATAGATGAACACAAGTATGGAAATAATACAATCTTTATATAAGAAAAGATCGCTGCAGGCCAGCCATGTTCCTCCACCTCAAACTTGCTCATCCATGTCTTTGTGGGCCTTGCTGTATACACTGGTGCGCAGTCATGTTGGAAAAGGAAGGGGGCATCCCCAAACTGTTCCCACAAAGTTGAGAGCAAGAAATTGTCCAAAATGTCTTGGTAGGCCGACGCCTTAAGAGTTCCCTTCACTGGAACTAAGGGGCCAGGCCCAACCCCTGAAAATAAACTCAACACCATAATCCCCCCTACTCCAAATAATTTGGACCAGTGCACAAAGCAAGGTCCATAAACACATGGATGAGCAAGTTCGGGGTGGAGGAATTTGACTGGCCAGATACCATTAATTTTAATGGCCCGTTCACATATGAGCATTGTGTTGTCTGAAACAAAATGCCTGACACTCCACAAAGTAAATTTTTGGCAGATTACAAGCGTTTTTGGCTTCATAGACCAACAGAAACATCTGACTGGAGCATTTTAGGAGTGTTTTGTCGCTAATTTTCTACTCAAAACTAAAGCTTTCCACCCCTAATTTCCTCTCCCCCTCCTCCTCCTGGTGCTTTCTATCGGCTAAAGAAAAGTACCTGAAGCTGTAAAACGCTTGTAACACACTTCTAAAGTGCTTTTAAAAATGCTTGCTAAAAGCTGCAAAAACATTTTTAAAAAAAGCCTGAAAAATGACACTAAATCGTTACGCTCAGGTGTGAATGGAGCCTTACTTAAACTCTAGCTTAGGCACTGGTGACATCACATGGCCTTCCTGCAGTTTTCTGGGAAACCCGAGGATCTGAACTCTCAAGTGAATGTGCTCCAGCAAAGTTATTGTTCTGGGGAAACAAACCCCTGTCTATGACTAGCCAAATGCTTGCCCCTGTTGGCTGGTCATAGACACTGCCAAAATATTTTTGTCACTGTGTCCTCAAAGTTGATAGATATCAGTGGTGGTGGGGAGAGTAGAATACGTTATCTTATGTGAGAATTTTAAAAAATATATAAATACATAAATCAAAATGTATACAAAATTAGTATTAGTTGGGAAACAACACTAAATAGTACATTGTTTTTTTCTTTTGACTGGTAGCATGCATGAATTATTGTCTGACACTAGACTTGTTACTCAAGTATTGTCATTGTCTGAGAAATGCTTTGTGAATGCAAGCTGAGCTATAGAAGATCTTCATGCGGATTAGAACAATTCAGTTTTGTGATAGATCTTGGGGAAACAACATAAAACAGATTGTATTTACACTATAACACATTTTTGTGTAGGAGATTGACCTTACTCTATCTTAAAACCTGGAATTGACTTAAAAACGATGAGAAAGGTTACGCAATTGGAGCAGCGATGAACTCCCTGCACTTTTCTGTAATTGTTCTAATGTCACGTACATAACCCTATGCATACACTAAGCATCATACCGGTTTGGCACGTTTCTGCATGAATACTTTACCATTATTTAGTAAGCCTCTAACCTAGATTGTCAAACACTTCATTGCTATTTACGTTTTAATAGGGGACGCCTTTATGCAATTATTGTAGGATATGCCTGATGTTCTATTCCTTGTAGACATGTATTCAAAGCAGTTGTCCAAAAATGTAAAACATATTTTGAATACAAAATGGTCAAATCAAAAAGCAAATATATTTGTTGATTCATGAAGTTAAAGAGCCATGACTGGTGAATCACCCTCCCCCAGTTTTAGTTCTTGTAGTACTGCTTTTTAAGGCTTCATTTATAGGCGTGTGCAGGGGGTGTGCTGGGTGTGCCTTAACACACCATATTTACCACTGTGGGGTGCAGATTCCACTGCCCTACTGACACTGTTCATGTGCTAATATATTTTAAAATGCTTTTTACGTTTATGTGCAAGAATGTGTGTGTGTGTTTTACATATTTTCACTGTACAGACACGTGTATGCATGTTTTGGGCTTTGGGGTGCTCACCCAAATACAATAGGCTGTGCACATCTATGATACCAGTGTTCATTTTCATCTACTAAATTAACACTATTTTAGTTACTAAAACGAAAACAATTGAAATGACTAAAAGACAACTAAAACTAAAAATGGCATTTTACTCAAAAGACTTTGCCTAAAACTGAATTGAAATGTGAAGCCAAAATTAAACACTGCCCTACCACATAAGAATAGGTAAGGGGCATCTACTTAGCTGCTGAAAGAAAAAGAAAGGAAAAAAAAAAGGCTTTTTTTGGGTTTTGTTTTTCTTAATATTTAATGTTGGTACTATATTCAGGTAATGTGTTCAATGGCATTACAGCCAATAGAGTTTACAGGTTTTTTTTTAAGTTTTTATATTTTAAAGTTGCACTTCTGTTTGTCAAATAGCAATATTTTGTTTGTTTATGAGACTTGCTTTTATATATAACAACAATATATATCACAATGACACAAAGTCTGTGACTGCAGTACTTATCCAAATCTTATTACCATACATAATAACATGTTATTGGGTTTTCACTGCAGAAGTATATAATGAGTTTGTAAATTCTAGAGAAATGCTTATATAAATGCAAGTCTAAAACTAAATCGAAATTTAATTTCAAAATTGGTACCAATCCATACTGGCATTAGTCCTGCGTGCATGTTCCTGCTGGCAGAAAAAATTAGTCTGTTTTGATGCATTTAGATGCACTTACACCTGTCACATTTAGATATACATAAACACATCTAAATGTGTTTACATCCATATTGCAACTGTATGTGTCTATCGGAAACCTACTGGACTGTATGTGCAGTCAGACATTTACACATGTTGAGAAGCGTACGTGTGTTAAAAATGCTGAATTTTTACAAGCAAGGGCAAAACTTTATTTTTTTGGATCAAGACACAGCAGTCAGAAATGCACAGGTCCGATGGCCATAATATTTTGTATGGTGTTGCATAGAAATGCAGGCAGAACAAGCATTTGAAGTAACGCAGCATTTTTAACGGCTTCCCGCCCGCCCTATAGCCGAATGACGGCTATAGAGCGGGCACTCTCATCCGGGAGGCCATCCCTGGACGTCCTCGTGTTTACTTTCGCAATGCGCACCGCCACGGGCGTGCATCGGGGACGTTTTGTGTTTGCCGTGTCCCCCGGAGACAGGCAAACACAGATCGCTGTAAACGGCCAATCACAGCGGCCGTTTACAGAGCGATCGGCTTGTCCAATGTGAGATGATCTCATATGTAAAATAAAAACCCCAGAGGTGATCAAATACCACCAAAAGAAAGCTCTATTTGTGGGAAAAAAAAGGACAAAAAATTAATTTGGGTACAGTGTTGCATGACTGAGTAATTGTCATTCAAAGTGTGAGAGCACCGAAAGCTGAAAATTGGTCTGGGCAGGAAGGGTGTTTAACCACTTGCCGACCGCCGCACGACGATGTACGTCAACAGAATGGCACGGGCAGGCATAAGGGCTTACATGTACGTCCTTGCCTGCCCGCCGGTCGGGGGCCCGATCGGGCCCCCGCCCAGTGCCTGCGGCGGTCGGTATTCGTTCGGGAGCGATCCCGGACGAGGGGACGGCCATTCATTCATGGCCACCCCCTCGCGATCGCTCCCGACGAATGAAAATGTCCCGTGACATCATTTCCTCTCCTGTAATGTAAACACAGGAGAGGAAGTGATGTATTCTCTCCTCCGTGTCGGTATTTTTCGTTCTGGCACCGAGGAGAGAGGTTCGGTGAGTTGCACCAACACACCACACATACAGTAGAACATGCCAGGCACACTCACACCCCCCCTTTACCCCCCGATCACCCCCCAATTACCCCTGCCCCCCCAGTCACAGTGACACCAATTGCTTTTTTTTTTTTTTTTTGCATTGGTGTCATTTGTGACTGTAATAACTGTTAGGGCAGTTAGGGTTAGCCCCCTTTAGTTCTAATGTGCCCCCCTAACCCCCCCAATAAAGGTTTAACCCCGTGATCACCCCCCGTCGCCAGTGTCACTAAGGCTGGGTTCACATTGCAGCGGTTTATGAGAACGAATGTGATTCGCACCACACTGCAGTGCAAATCACATCCGATCTCTGTGCGATTCGAGTTCAGCCATACAGATAGTATGGCTGAATTCGTGTCGCACCCGCCGCAAATTCGCACGGGACCCTTTTTTTGGCCCGCAGCAGAATCGGATCGCATGGGTGTTCACACCATGCGATCCGAGTTTGCAGATCGCACTGCGATATGCGAACTGATCTGGGGGTCTCATTAACATTTCACTGACACTCCCAGCAGTTCGCATAGGGCAGGGTGAACTGCCGCCGGGAGGCATGCGATGCGGGAACCCGCCGCGGATTCATGGCGTTCCCGCATCGCTCCAGTGTGAACCCAGCCTAATAAGCGATAGTTTTTCTGATCGCTGTATTAGTGTCACAGGTGACGCTAGTTAGGCAGGTAGGTATTTAGGTTCGCCGCAGCTTTTTATAGCGCCAGGGACCCCCATATACTACCGCATAAAGCCCCCTGATTGCCCCCTAGTTAACCCTTTCACCAGTGATCACCATATAACTGTTACAGGTGACGCTGGTTGGTTAGTTATTTTTTTATAGTTTCAGGGCACCCGCCATTTATTACCTAATAAAGGTTTAACCCCCTGATCACCCGGCGGGTGTCATTTGTGACTGTAATAACTGTTAGGGCAGTTAGGGTTAGCCCCCTTTAGTTCTAAGGTACCCCCCTAACCCCCCAATAAAGGTTTAACCCCGTGATCACCCCCCGTTGCCAGTGTCACTAAGGCTGGGTTCACATTGCAGCGGTTTATGAGAACGGATGTGATTCGCACCGCACTGCAGTGCAAATCACATCCGATCTCTGCGCGATTTGAGTTCAGCCATACAGATAGTATGGCTGAATTCGTGTCGCACCCGCCGCACCCGCCGCAAACTCGCACGGGACCCTTTTTTTGGTCCGCAGCAGAATCGGATCACATGGGTGTTCACACCATGCGATCCGAGTTTGCAGATCGCACTGCGATATGCGAACTGATCTGGGGGTGTCATTAACATTTCACTGACACTCCCAGCAGTTCGCATAGGACAGTGTGAACTGCCGCCGGGAGGCATGCGATGCGGGAACCCGCCGCGGATTCGTGGCATTCCCGCATCGCTCCAGTGTGAACCCAGCCTAATAAGCGATCGTTTTTCTGATCGCTGTATTAGTGTCACAGGTGACGCTAGTTAGGCAGGTAGGTATTTAGGTTCGCCGCAGCTTTTTATAGCGCCAGGGACCCCCATATACTACCGCATAAAGCCCCCTGATTGCCCCCTAGTTAACCCTTTCACCAGTGATCACCATATAACTGTTACAGGTGACGCTGGTTGGTTAGTTATTTTTTTTATAGTTTCAGGGCACCCGCCATTTATTACCTAGTCTCACTAGTGTACCCCTAAATTTAGGGGTGTCTACTTTCCAAAATGGGGTCATTTGGGGGGGGTTTGTGCCATCTTGGCATTTTATGGCCTTCAAAACTGTAACGCCCTTAGAAAGCCTGAAGGCGGTGCTTGGTTTTCGGGGCCCCGTACGCGGCTAGGCTCCCAAAAAGTCCCACATATGTGGTATCCCCGTACTCAGGAGAAGCAGCAGAATTTATTTTGGGGTGTCATTTTACATATGCCCATGGCATGCGTGAGCAATATATCATTTAGTGACAACTTTGTGAAAAAAATAAAAAAAATAAAAAGTTTGTAATTTTCCCGCAACTTGTGGCAAAATATAAAATATTCCATGGACTCAACATGCCTCTCAGCAAATAGCTTGGGGTGTCTACTTTCTAAAATGGGGTCATTTGTGGGGGTTTTGTGCCATCTTGGCATTTTATGGCCTTCAAAACTGTAATAGGTAGTGAGGAGTGAAGTCAAATATTTACGCCCTTAGAAAACCTGAAGGCGGTTCTTGGATTTCGGGGCCCCGTACGCGGCTAGGCTCCCAAAAAGTCCCACATATGTGGTATCCCCGTACTCAGGAGAAGCAGCAGAATTTATTTTGGGGTGTCATTTCACATATGCCCATAGCATGTGTGAGCAATATATCATTTAGTGACAACTTTGTGAAAAAAAATTAAAAAAAATTAAAGTTTGTAATTTTCCCGCAACTTGTGGCAAAATATAAAATATTCCATGGACTCAAAATGCCTCTCAGCAAATAGCTTGGGGTGTCTACTTTCTAAAATGGGGTCATTTGTGGGGGTTTTGTGCCATCTTGGCATTTTATGGCCTTCAAAACTGTAATAGGTAGTGAGAAGTGAAATCAAAAATTTACGCCCTTAGAAAGCCTGAAGGCGGTGCTTGGTTTTCGGGGCCCCGTACGCGGTTAGGCTCCCAAAAAGTCCCACATATGTGGTATCCCCGTACTCAGGAGAAGCAGCAGAATTTATTTTGGGGTGTCATTTCACATATGCCCATAGCATGTGTGAGCAATATATCATTTAGTGACAACTTTGTGTAAAAAAAAAAAAATAATTTTTTTTTTGTCATTATTCAATCGCTTGAGGCAAAAAAATAAAATATTCAATAGGCTCAACATGCCACTTATCAATTTCCTTAGGGTGTCTACTTTCCAAAATGGGGTCATTTGGGGGGGTTTTGTACTGCCCTGCCATTTTAGCACCTCAAGAAATGAGATAGGCAGTCGTAAACTAAAAGCTGCGTAAATTCCAGAAAACGTACCTTAGTTCGTAGATGTGACAACTTTTGCGCAAACCAATAAATATACAATTATTGACTTTTTTTTAACCAAAGACATGTGGCTGATTACATTTTGGCCTAAATGTATGACTAAAATTGAGTTTATTGGATTTTTCTAATAACAAAAAGTAGAAAATATCATTTTTTTTCAAAATTTGCGGTCTTTTTACGTTTATATCGCAAAAAATAAAAATCGCAGAGGCAATCAAATACCATCAAAAGAAAGCTCTATTTGTGGGAAGAAAAGGACGCAAATTTTGTTTGGGTACAACATTGCATGACCGCGCAATTACCAGTTAAAGCAGCGCAGTGCCAAATTGTAAAAAGACCTCTGGTAATTTACCAGCAAAATGGTCCGGTCTGAAGGTGGTTAAGTACCCAGTAAGCAAGTGGTTAAGGACCATGTAAACACAGCTCACCCTGCCACACCAGTCACCTCTTGTAGGGTTAAAATAGCCATAGATAATAGGATTTTCTTTCCTGCAACCACGAGTTGGCATATCCTGCAATAATTGCATAACAGCATCCCCTATTTAAACATAAACAGCAATGAAGTGTTTGACAATCTAGGTTAGAGGCTTACTAAATAATGGTAAAGTATTCAGGCAGAAACGTGCCAAACTGGTATGATGCTTAGTGTATGCGTAGGGTTATGTACATAACATTAGAACAATTACAGAAAAGCGCAGGGAGTTCATCTCTGCCCCAATTACGTAACCTTTCTCATAGTTTTTAAGTCAATTCCAGGTTTTAAGATAAAGGAAGGTCAATCCCTGCTGGGAGAACACACAGTGATTATTGCTAGCAGCTATAGCAGCTGGCAATAATCGCATGTAATAATCTGACATGCTGGTTGTAACCAAGTCGATTGATGGATCGAGCCTACCCATACATGGTTCAAATCTTGGTCAGTCTCTGCTTAATCAGCCGAGATTCAAACCGTTTATGACCAGCTTATTTAGTAAGTTTTTTTCAAAGAGCACTGTTGATGTGTAAAGAAGAGTCCAATTATTTAAGATATAGTTTAATATAGAATTTATATCACAGCATTCATATGTTAACAATCACAAATAAACATTCCAGGGTAAACAAGAGACAGCATGTAATGTTTATGACAGGCAGAGTATGTTTTATGTTTTTTGGTAATTCGGATACAAATGGTCTGTCACAAAACCTTAAAGCTTCAGGTGTTTGTTCCGTCTAAGGCCAGGTTTGCCCGTTCATTTCAATAGGCTGCCGTACCCACAGGAAAAGGGGGAAAGAACTCCCTGACACATTTTTAAAATCACGCTGCGCCACGTTGCGAGGTACACGTGGTTTTTGACGCACATGCAAAACAGCAGCGCGTTTTTCTGCGAGTTGGGAACATGTGCGATTTACCATGCACTCTCCTTATAAGAATGATAGTTGTCTGACTGCCATGCCACTCCAATGGATTCAATACCATTTGAGAAAATTAGAACAGTTATGTTGATTAGAAATCTAGACTCTCTCTTGACTTCACTAGCTGCCTGCTTGCTTCCAGATATGAAACTAAAAGAACTAAAGCCAAATAGGTGGGTAACTATTATTTTCTGGATGAGGTCACCAGTGGTAGCACTCATGTTTCTTAGTGCAAATGTCTATTAGCCTACCACCAATCACGTATTGGGGCAGCAGTCATGGTGGGCCTCTATGCATCCATGGGGACTGAGGTTTGAGTGCTGAGAGTACACTCACTGCACGCTCCCAAAACATTGCCTGAAGTGTCACTGACATTTCCCGCTCTTTTTATGATCTAGAGCCAGTGTGGAAAGCTCTTGATCTTGTGACCACTGGGACATATAATCACAGTGACTACAAAATCCTTCCCACCTCACAATATCAAAGACCAATTTAAAGGGCTGCCTGGAGGGAGCGGAAAGGGGTTAAACATATGCATAAAGGCCACAATGGATTGCACAATGCTATTAGTGTCCCTGTATTATAGGATATGTTGAATAGAGGAGAAACTCTAGAAACACAAATTCTTCATAGTGTGAAAGTGAGGGCCTGCAAGTGATGAGAATCGTGATATGTAGCACCCTCATAGTATAGAGTAGACTGCTAGGTAAACATTGGGAGTTATTTACTGAAGGAAAATCCACTTTGCACTGCAAGTGCACTTGAAAGTGCACTTCAAGATCTAGTAAGTTCTTCCCTGGGGGGGGGGGGGGGGAGCTGGAGCTTCTGGTATAGGGTGGGGTATGTTGGCCTGGCACAGCTTGCTCCCATATGGGGTGCCGGGTTGGGCATATCTCATTCTGGCCCTGTCTCAGCCCTTAGGGGAATTGCTGAAGGTTGCATTTATACCAACTTACGATTTTACTGACTATCGAAGCTCTACCTATTCAGTTTTATAAGAATTCATAAACCTTTCTGTATTTGTTAATTGACTCAATGTGCAACATGTATACGCTCTGCATATGTAATACTCTCTCTTTTCTCTTATGAAAATAAAAGCTTTGAAATAAAAAAAGAAAAAAAAGAAAGTGCACTTCGAAGTAAAGTCGCTATAGATCCGAGGGGGACATGCAAGGAGAATAAAAAACAGCATTTTAGCTTGCACATGATTGGATGATAAAATCAGCAGAGCTTCCACTCATTTCAGATCTACCCCTTAGATTTAGAGCGACTGCACTTCCAAGTGCACTTTCAGCAGTGCAAAGTGGATTTGCCTTTAGTAATATCCCCCTTTGTTTAGCTCCTTTTGTAATCAGTGGAACAGGGGTTAATTGCTTGGGGCTGCTCAGGGTTTCATATGCTGCAGTTCTGTTGCTTCTACCTGTCTTCTAAATGATTCCAGGGGTATAGTGAGAGAAAGGACAGAACAGGCAGACTCTAGCCAATCCCTGGGGAGGTTTGCCCAGAAGGTTGGAGAGCTCATAACTAGTCTGAGGCCTGGATGGCAGGGTTAGGGTGCTTGCTAGAGGACACCCCTGTGCAAGGGCTCCGCCCCTGGGGCAGTTTTCTGGAAGGATCTGTGAGGAAGGACTCAAGGTCTTGGTTAGGCTTAGCTGGGGGGGGCCTATTCACAAGTTGAAATTTAAGGAACACGTGGGACCAAAGAAGCTCACTGGAGTGAGCCAGGAGGAAGTTGGTGGGAAAAAGTCCAGCTGTCCTATGGTGTTGTGAGTATACATCTCCCTCACTAGGAAAAGCCTGGTGGATATTGGCAGAAGGCAACCAACGATCCTGTCGTTAAGTGAGTAAGCAACCCTATTACTGAGAAGTTAGTGACCGTATGTAGCTATTAAACTTTGGAAGGAGTACAGGTCACCGTCACCATGGAGATACGGTGGGACACTCAGCAGTTGTGCAGTGCAGCCTGCAGTTTTTGAAGTGAAGACAGAAATTGAGACGTCCTCAAGTTATCTACTTCAATAAGGGTATCCTATGCTTCCTCTCCCTTTACCAGTTCAATGTTATCAATAAAAAAACAAAAATGAAAGCCCTAGACTGTTTTTTGGAGCCAGTGAATAAATGCAGGAAATGTTGTTTACCTGGCTGTGTGTGCTATGCGGGGGAAAATAGGATCAAAACTTCAAGCAGCTCTTTAGAGGGTGCTCTACAGCTATAAGAGACTTAGGCCGCGTACACACGCGCGGACTGTTCGCCCAACTTTGTCCGTCCAACAGTTTCGGCAAACAGTCCGCTCAAACTTAGCATGGACGGACATGGCCACACACGACGGACGAACAGTTTGCTGAAACCGTGCGCGATGACGTGAACGGCACGCACGACGGGACGAAAAATACGACGTCCTATACACTGCATTATAGCTTTCGGCGTGAAAATCCTTTCTGAGCATGCGCGCAACTTTGTTTGACGAACAAGCCTACACACGAGCGGACTGTTCGCTGAAACAAGGTTTCAGCGGACAGTTTTACGGAATTTCCGAAAAACCTTGTCCGTCCAACTGTCCGCTGAAACTGTCCGCTGAAAGCCCACACACGAGCGGACTGTCCGCCCAAACACTGTTCAGCGGACAAAGTTGGGCGAACAGTCCGCGCGTGTGTACGCGGCCTAACAGGGCCTGGGATCACGAAGGTATTGTAGCCACTTCTGTACCGCCCGCCATCATTATACGGCGGTAGTTTAAAAAGGAATATCTTTGGTATGGCAGTATTTAGCTGCCATAACCCCGATATCCTCTTTCAGCGGGCGGTCCGCTTTCAGATAAGTGGTCTCTGCGGTGGATTTGCCACAAGATCACTTTTACCGGCGGCACGAGAGGCCCCCCTCCTGCCATGCTCCGATTCCCTCCACAGCTTATTGGAGCTGCCGGCAGAAGCAATCGGATCTTGTCCGCTGCTTGGCATGAAGCTAAATGAGGGGAAGATGGCCCCCACCCAGCTCCATATCATTGCAGGGTGGAAGTGATGACAAAACTTCACTTCTGCCCATAGAAACATTATTTTATTTTTTATTTTATTTTTTTTCAAACAACTTTTTTTATATTGCATTTTAGTGTAAATATGAGATCTGAGGTCTTTCTGTAACTCAAAACATGCAACCTGTAGATTTTTTTAAACGTTGCATATGGAGATTTTTATAGGTAAAAGTTTGTCGCCATTCCACAAGCGGGCGCAACTTTGAAGCGTGACATGTTGAGTATAAATTTATTCGGCGTAACATCATTTTTCGCTAGGAGGAGAAGCCGGAAGACAAAAGCAAATATTGATTCGCTAATGTCACACATGGAGCACTGTGAAAAACCTCATAGAAACCAGTCCGGCACCCTACATCGAAGTTGGGGGGGGGGGGGGGCGCTCCTGCGCACCTCATGGACTGGTCACTGCTGATTGACACTTGACGTGTGATAACTTCAAAACGCAAGTGAACATGCAACTGCAACAGGTAAGAAAAAAGGTGTATCACAAGTGAATATAAATTTGGTTGACAGAGATTTAAATGTTAAATTATTCCTATCATCAATACAGATAACAGGGCTAAACAGCATCTACTGTATATTATTGCCTGCATTGAGAACATATTTAATTGAATGGGTTTAAGGTGTGGGCAAGATCTTTTATTTTGCATCACTCAATGTATTAATTTTCTTGGTAAGTTCTGCCTCCTAATCCCTTATTACAATAAAGTGAATATGCATTTTAAATACAGAGTGGATATAGTTGAGCAATATTTTAATTAAAGAATTTGTGAATGGAATGCAGCAAAATAATACTGCAAAAAGGGAGCATCATCTACCATAATCGCTTTTTAATATTCATAAAATAAATGTTTTGTATCTTTTATTTCCGTTTTGTTTGTTGATCATGCGGTGCTTTATTGTTTTCTTCTACCCCTTAGGGGATGGCGAGTCAATATAGCAAGCGGGAAGATAATGACATCACACACACACAAACAAGGAAGCACGTTCCCATGCCTATGTGCACTGTGTTCCAGCAGCTGCTGTATTGATAGTATTGCTCCTGTGGTGAGTTGCTGTCAATCCTCACAGCAGGGATGGGGGGGTGGGGGTGCGTGGCAACCAAACTCATTACAGGAGGGGGCACTGCCTGGGCATGGTGCTCTGTATCTCCATTCAGAAAGCATAGATACGCAAACTGACCACACCAGCATGGATATGCTTCCATGTATGGCATGGTCAGAATGAAACAGGAAGAAGGGGGAACTGGCAGGGTCACCAGATATTTCAGGAGAAATAGGGATCTAAATAAAGAATAAGCTAAATTTACCCTGAACAACATAGTACGGAGACGCATACATGCGATTTAAATTTTTGGGGCAACATACATTTCAAGTGTATTCCTCCTACTGTAAAACCTGCAGCTAAAATGTTACTAAACCTAGGACCCTGCATGCACTATATCTGGTCTCCCACAGTACACAGAACGTGGAAATGCAATTATTTTTTTAGTAAATATTAACTGCTCAATATTTTTTCTCATCTGCAGTATTTAGCAGTCTTGTGACTTCTATGAGTGTTTGGTTAAAGCTTATGTCCAGCTGAGCACTGGTAAAGCTTGTAGGAGGAGTTTTCATTCTCCTCTGACTGTCCTATGAGGCTGCATGACCCCTTGACTTTCTGTCTGGGAAAGGCTGATTGGCCTTGTGCTGATCACTTGAACCCTCCCCCAAAAAAACTAATGTGCAGCTTGTCCCCTAGCTCTGTACTATCAGGAAATACAGTACATTGGAGACTGTGAAAGAAGGATAGGATCAGAGAAGATAGGATTTTTACACAATGCAGAGGATTAACCCCTTAGGTTCCACAGTGAGTATAACAAGCATGCTTTGTTGCATATACAGACTGACTTTACTGTTGTGGATTTAGTACCATTTTAAAGGGGTTGTGAAGTCTTGTTTTCTTTTTTAAATAACAGGTTATACTTACCTCCTCTGTGCAAATGTTTTGCACAGAGTGCCACCGATCCTCCTCTTCTGGGGTCCTTCTGCATCGCTCCTGGCTCCTCCTCTTCTCAAGTGCCTGACGGAGAAGTGCTCCTGTGTCCTGCTGCTGCATTCATTTACACAGACAGCAGGACCCGGCCCCTCCCCCCGGCTCCCACGTAATTGGATTTGATTGACAGCAGTGAGAGCCAATGGCTCCCGCTGCCATTAATCTATCCAGTGAGGACCAGAGACACCACCTGGAGCTGGTGTGCTTGTCTCCATCGCTGGAAAGACCGGGTTCAAGTGAGTAAAAAGGGGGAACCAATGAGTGCAGCAGGAGACCTGGATGTTTCTGAGCAGACTTCAGAGGATGATTTCTCTGTATTGGAGTGGTGTGGGGACAGCAGGAGAGGTAAGTATTTAGAACTATTTTTTTTTTTTTTAAATAAGCAACGATTTTTATTTTACAGACAAGGTTGCTTTAAAGAGAGCTGAAAGTTGTAAGCTGCATACTTGATATGTAAGTATGTAGACAGATGTACAGGGACGTTTCTTGAAAAAAAGCAACAGAAAGCAATAGAAAATAAAAAGGTATAAGAATTTTAAATAAATTATACTTATGATGATAATAAACACAGTTAACTTGTGAGGTATTCACGTGATGTCCATATTTTAATGTCTTTGTCGTTTGAACAAATTCCTTGAGAGAAGGTGTGAGATGAGATGATCCGATGATCAGTTGATGGGAGATGTCAGGATGTCCTACTGTGGAGTTTCCTCCCTGCCAAAGAAATAGGAGACTAGATATCATCTATTGCAGAGTATTATAATGCAAATATTCTAAACTGGGACACAGCCAGCAGTAAAAACATTTGAAGTTTGATTATTTTTTCTGTTGTTATTTATCATCAGTTCCTGTCCAAACAGGAAGAGACAGGAAACCACAAACAGCATTCTAACAAACACTCTATTTGAAAAAAAAAAATATCATTTTGCCTTGTTAGCTTAAAACACAAGTTCATGTTTGCTCAAACCTCCCCCCCCCCCCCCCCAGCCCCCTCAATACAATCAGCTGTCACCTTTCTCCCCATACAGGTCCATATTTATTTCTTCAGACAGCTGTAGGCCCCCACACTGGTTGCAGCCTGGCAAAACTCTAGTGCTGAGCTGCCCATACCTGTGCGCCAGGGTTCCATGAACTTAAATGGGCCATACATTTACTGCAGGTGCGTTTAAAGCTATGGGATGTTGAACAGGCTTAGGTAGCCCCTCGCTACATTTTTACCAGATGGACTGCAGATATCACCAGAGGCCACATCCGTCAAAGGAGACAAGTATGGACCTGTGAGGAAAGGAGGAATTGGGGGGGGGGGGGGGCAGCTGATTGTGAGTGATCACTTCCTTCTAAGGCCTGTGATCCTCAATAGTCATTCTTGGAGATCACATTGCCAAAGGCTTTCTTAAGCGAGCACCACAGCAACTCTTCCTGTGCAGTGTCAAAACTTTTTAGATCCATTTTGTTTGGAAGTGAGACCATGTTGCCTGGACTATGGGCTACCAGCATTTGAAACTTTTATTGCCTCTTGCATTAGGACTGTAATGCTTCACATTCACTCCTACGCAGTTGAAGGTCTGTAAATCATTTCAGTATTATAAGGGAATACTTATTGAAATTACCAAAAGATATACTAAGTCGAGTACCAATATGCTTAGGCTTGCATTTCAATAGGTTCAGAATTAAGACACAAGCATACTGGCTTACGTGACAAACTATATAGATAACGTGACTAAATGACAGATAGCTGTATGTTTCTCCAGAGGGTCTATGTAAGATATTGATATCTCAGGAAAATATCTGCCTGTGTTTTCTTCTCTGAACATTATTGAAAGGCACAAAGCTAAGATAAGGACTGGTTACGCAAGAATATGGTCAGTCAGTAGATGCTGAAAGGGCAAAATAACTGTCAGGAGATTGTATTAACCTTTGACTTACATTTCAGGAAAGAACTAATGTCATGAGTTAAGAAATTGACGATGTATGTGTAAATCACCCGATTGGCCCCTCACAGGGCAGGGCTTTGTGAAATACCATTTAAAAGAAGGTCCACTCTCCCATTAAACCTTGTAATCTTCACCACGTACAAATGGAGTGTATGTGTATTGATTAACCGCCGGCGTATGGGACCTCCATTAAGCCACTCCAGCCTAGGCTATCCAGGGGAATCTAGAAGACGAACACCTTACAGTTTTGGTACCAGAAGTGGGGTTTGCACAGGTAAGTCATATTTACACCTTTTACCTCTTTTTATGGTAATTGGCGTTTATGCTTGACCTGTCCAAACAACCATTATAAGAAATTTAATTGTATATATATATATATAAACTGTGCCTTCGCAACGGACTAGGCTGGTCCCTTGGGGGGTGAAAAGGGTTCGCAGGTATTGAGGAGTCTGACTAGGTTGGTCCGACTATAAACTAAGAGAGAGATTCATGATTATATTCTAACACGGGAGGTATCATATACGCCCGTGACATAAGGATTGGCTAAATGGACGCCCACTTTGAGAACTTTTAAAAGTGCACTATAAATAATGAATTGCATCATGATGTGATTACTTGATAATGTACATGTAATGTTTTAAAGCTGAAATCTTAAACCATAAAAATATGTCTGTTTCTCTTTAGGTGCAAGCGTAAGTATATAGAGTATTAACATTGTATAAGATATAATTATATAGAGTGGATATCTGTTTGAATAAACCCAAATGTTGTTAAATGAATACAGAGTATTAAGAACCAGATTGTAGTGAGGTAGCACCCGCCTGTTCACACTGCACGCTAGGTTTATTTTTTCTTAGCATTTATGAAAGGTAGATTCTTTTGACCACTAGACCTACAGGCTTCTCTTGCAGACTTGGTGTAAGAGGGGTATATCCCGCCACCAGGAAAGATTTACCCTTCATCGTATATTAAGGGTAAATCTTTATAGTTTTATATAAGTCCATCTGCCCCAAAAAAGATCAGGGATCCTACTCCCAGACCAGAGACCGGATTGTTGAACAAACCGGGTGTTATCACCTGTGTCCTGTCACTAGACACACACTGCCCAGACTACTAGATGGGGAATTCTGCAGCAACCCAAGCCATGGCCACCCCATCACCCTATGAATTTGTCAGTAATATGATCCCTGGCCCCCAGGTAGAACCATTTTGGACACAAGTCCGAGAAAGGTGTCAGCAATTGGGGATACATGACCCAGGGCCATATGGTCCTTGTACTGAGGAAGACTGGCAGGAAGTAAGTAAAATATGCCAAATCCACAAAAATTCGTACCCTCCAGGGAAGTGGGAAAATATTCAATATATAAAAGATTGTTACCATGCATGGGATAAATGTCTACACAAATATAAAAAGAAGCATATTAATAAACCTACAAAGCTTACTCCAAAAATAGGACCCAGTGCTATGGCTGAAGCCACTGCACCCCCTTCACCTCCCCCTCCCCCGCCTCAATGTCCACCCCCACCTTATGTTATGGTAAAAAACGAGGATGGGACGCCAGGTTCATACCTTCAACTATATCCTTCACTGGATCCTGTAGTCCTAGCCGCCATAGCACACACCACAGCAACACCACAACAAGTGGCCCAATGGGAACAAGTAAGTAGGGGCAGAGAGGAAGAGGGGAGACAGGAAGAAGTTACAGGACAAGAAGAGGTGGGTAGTCCCGAAAAGCAGGAATTAGAGGCAAAGATAAAAGAGTTTGAAGAGAAGAAAACGGAGGAAGAAGAGAGAATAGGGAAAAGGAGAACTGAGTTAGAAACACTTATGGAAGACCTAAAACAAAAAGAAATAGTCCTCAATGAGGCAGAAAAGGTACAAGTGGATAGGAAAATAGAGTTAGAAAGGTATCAGAAAGACTTGGAAGAAAGGGAGAAGGAATTCCAGGAGGGAAGAGAGAGAGAGGCACAAAGGATGGAGGACTTAAAAAAGGAACTAGAAAAGATAAAAAGGCAATTAGGGAAGAAGGAGGAAATGTTAAAAGAAGCGCAGGATAGGATTATAGCGCTGCCCCCCACCACTACAAGAAGCCATACAAAAGAGACACCTATTCCCAAAACTGAGGAGTCAGGTCCAATTAGTAAAAAAGGGACATCATCCATAGAAGAGGAAACTGAGAAAGAAGCAGTAGGGGCTTCATTCAAAGCACCTTTGATGACCATAGGGGACACCGAAGTGCATATACCATTACCTTTGGGTACACTCTCCAAAATAAAAGAACTATGTCCCAATCCCAAGAAGTATCCACGAGATGCAGGTACCTTTCTGGCAAAATATAGTGCAGGCACAGGGCTTGACAAGGATGACATAAAAGGTATTCTTAGCATTGTAGACCCAGACAGCCCAGAAGTAGCCCCTGTAGACGACCTATGGACAGCCCATATCCAGACCGATAAGGATTGGATATCCTTTTGGAAAGGCATGGGAGGTCATTGGTCCAAATTATACAAAGGACCATCTGCACTCCAAGAACTGATCCTAGCCAAGCAGGGACCTAAAGAGAAATTCTATGATTACTGTACCAGAGTATACTCCCTATGGAAAGCTGTAGATGGGGCCACACCACAATTATTTACCACTACCATCATGTCGGGAGGCGATCCCAAAGTGACGCAATTGCTCAAATTCACAAACCCCAAATGGGCGGAGCAAGCACCAGATGAATTTATGAAGGACGCCAGGTCCAGAGAGACTTCAGGGGTCTTTGAACAAAAAGGGGGAATTTTCCCCTCCTTGACACAAACACAAACCCTAGTCACACCTGAAACCTCATCCTCACCACCGCACCTCATGATCATGCAGCCCTACCCACCTGACCAAGGATGTTTTAATTGTGGGGAACAGGGACATTGGAAATCACAGTGCCCATATAGACAGAGGGTGAGCTATCCAAGGGGCAGGGGAAGGGGGTACAACACTGCTAATCGCCCCCCCCTCACACTACAAGGTACCCCCAATACCCGCAACCTCCCCAAACACCATCTCAAAACCATGCGCTCGCACAGCCACCCTACACCCCAACCTCTAACAGACCTCCCCCTCGAATCCCTATGCAGTGGCCGTCTACCCGACAAACACACCCCCAATAGGGATGCCTAGAGTATGTCCCTTCCCTCAGTCTGGTGTGCCACAACCTATCATGGAAGAGTCTACCACAAGTTATATTACGCGTAGACAACCACATAGTGTGTTTCCTGCTTTTTAGCTCATTAAATGATGAGAGGTATGACACACCACTGTGTACTGAGGGACACTCTATTGGAATAAATGGGACATCGGTTACTCATTCTGTCACCCCGCCTTTACCAGTCTCTACCCCGGATGGACTAGAGCTATGTATGCAGAGTTTCGCTGTCCTGACTTCCTGTCCAGTATCCCTAATGGGCAGAGATTTACTGTCCCAGTTGAACATTACCATTAAGTTTGACAAAGACGGCTCCCTCACTGCGAGTTCCCCTCTTTGTGACTTACACAGCCCAAAAAGACATGCACACAGGAGTTTCTTTCTAATGATACCTTCCTCCCTTGACCATCACACAATTTGGGCAGAAAACAAAGGTAGTGTGGGCTTTATTAATTGCACACCATATGCACCCCAAATGCGATCAGATGCGGGGATACAATATCAAAAACAGTATCCCCTACCCCCAGAGAAAGTCAAAGGCATCTCCCCTCAAATTAATGATTACATATCAAAAGGTATCCTGAGACCAATCATCAGTCCCTGGAACACGCCCATTTACCCCGTAAAAAAGGCCAGTGGGGAGTGGAGACTTGTACAAGACCTAAGGGCAGTTAACAAACAAGTGATTCCACTTCCACCCCTAGTCTCAGACATCACTTTTATCTTCTCATGTATACCGGCACATTCTCTATGCTACACAGTGATTGATTTAGCAAATGCCTTCTTTAGCATTCCCATTGCGGAAGAGGCCCAGCCTATGTTTGCCTTCTCCTGGACGGAGGGCCAGTTGACGGGTCAGTTAACCTGGACACGCCTGCCTCAGGGGTATGTTGATAGTCCTGCTGCCTTCTCTATGGTACTCAATGAGACTGTCAAGTCTTGGACGCCTGAGCGAGGGTCGGTGCTAATACAGTATGTGGACGACTTGCTCTTGTGCAGTCGCACTGCTGAAGATTGTGCAGTCGATTCCACATCTCTGTTGAACCATCTAGCCCACATCGGGCATTTAGCATCCAGAAAGAAGATACAGTGGTGTATGCCACAAGTGGAATACTTGGGGTGCATACTGAAAGGGGGAACAAGGATGGTCTCCCCCAAACGCGCCGCAGCCCTACAAGCTCTGAGCCCCCCAAAAGACAAGGCAGCCCTGCTCTCATTCTTGGGCGCTGTGGTATATTGCCGCCAGTGGATCCCTGACTGTTCTCATTATGATGGCATACTAAGAGAGGCCACCGCCTCAACAGCACCTAGGCAGGTTGATTGGACAGAGGAACGGCTTAAGGCCTTCCAGGCCCTATTGAACAGTTTGTCATGTGCACCCGCCCTGGGGTTGGTAGACTATGGTAAAGCTTTTCAACTATACTGTGTAGTCTCGGGGACCTCTTTTGCCGCGGTTTTGACACAACAGCATGGAACAGGCTACCGCCCTGTCTCCTACCTATCTAAAAAACTCCCCCTTCAGGTTCAAGGCATGCCATCATGCCTTCAGAATTTAGCCGCTTGTGCTATGGCCATACAAGATGCCAACAAGATGGTCTTGGGACACCCGATGACGCTTTACACCACACATTCTGTCACCCACCTCATACAGAACATGAACACCCAACACATGACCTCACAAAGACTCAGTGGATATGAGATTTCCCTCATGAACACAGACAATCTGTCTCTCAAATATGTTCCCGCCAACAACCCTGCCGTCCGTCTCTTGCACTCCATGTTACGCCTACCACAAGACCCAGACCAGTTTCATGACTGTATAACACAAGTGGAGTCTATCACATCACCAAGACCAGACCTCACCGACGTACCGATTACCAATGCAGACGATGTTTTTGTGGACGGTAGTTGCTCCCGTCCCTCTGATTCCACCTTCCAAACAGGATATGCAATAGTCCAGTTGCCGAACAAGGTATTAGAAGCCAAACCACTGCCCCCCTCTTCGGCTCAGGTGGCTGAACTAGAAGCCCTCACCAGGGCCTGCATTTTATTTACAGATAAGAAGGTGAACATTTACACAGACAGTAGATATGCATTTGGGGTGGTGCATGACTTCGGAGTAATATGGGCAAAAAGAGGTTTTAAAACAGCAGATAATAAACCTATTTCCAATGCTACCCAGATTCAGGCACTTCTTCGGGCTATTTTGCTCCCAAAAGAGGTGGCAATAATTAAAGTAAAAGCACATTCTTCAGATAATAGCAAACTTTCCAAGGGAAATGCTTTAGCTGACCGAGAAGCGAAAAAGGCAGCCCAGTCCTCCACCCAGGAGCCCACCCCCACGTCCATGTACTTTAAGGATCATTTCACCTGTCCTAACTTTAAATCTGTAGTGGCACAAATGCAATCATTAGCCACTGAGGAAGATGTCTTGTATTGGGTGAAGGCTGGCTTGACCAAAGACCCAGAGGGTCTGTGGTCAAAAGAGGGGAAGATATTGGGAATACCTGAGGCAAGCAGTATTCTAATTCTCTCCTACCTTCATGGTCCAGGACACATAGGTGCCGTCCCTTTAGCCACTATGTACACCAAATCTTTCTGCACAAACGCCTTGAATAAACAAGTCAAACTCCTGACCACAAGTTGCCTTACCTGTGCTCAAAACAATGTGCAGGGCAAACGGCATGGCCTACATGGTCATCTACCCCCACCAATAGGTCCCCTTACAGATTTACAAGTAGACTTCACACACATGCCAAAACAAAAGGGGAGCCTAAAATTCCTGTGCGTTGTCGTAGATAAATTTTCAGGCTGGGTTGAAGCCACTCCCTGTGCAGGTGAGACAGCCAATATAGCAGCAAAATGCTTGCTGAATAACTGGATTTGTAGGTTTGGCATACCAACATCTATTTGGTCAGATAGGGGACCTGCATTCAGCTCTTCCGTTACCCAGGCTGTGGCTAAATTGTTAGGGCTGCAATGGAAACTACACATCCCCTATCACCCTCAAAGTGCAGGGGTAGTGGAAAGAATGAATAGAAATATAAAGGATAAATTGAAAAAGGCCACAGGGGGCACAATGAAGGGATGGCTTGATCACCTCCCTTCTGTGCTATTCCAGATTAGGACGACACCCCACGCTAGAACGAAACTTTCACCTTTTGAAATTTTGATGGGAGTCCCCGCAAACATAGAACTACCCCCATTAGACCAAGACACTGATATTGACATTTATTCCCAACAGGAAATGTACGTGAAAAACCTGGTAAGTATGCTTCATGAAACGAACGAACAAGTTTCTGTCACCTTTTCTCCTATTTCCACAGAGCCAACGCACCCCTTCATCCCAGGAGATCAAGTGCTAGTCAAGCAACTGGCCCACAAAAAGAGGATCGGACCAATCTACTCTGGACCTTGGAAGGTTGAAAAGGTGTCCAGAACTGCGGTCCTGACTGACCAAGGAAACACCTGGATCCACGCCAGCAGGCTGAAAAAGTGCCCACCGCTTCCCACAACCCCCGACCCCCCACCTATTGAAGAAGAACCCGACCCACCCGAACAGCTACCGGAACTGCAAGAGATTCAGGAAGGCATTGGACAATTAACCCTTGAAACCCTACATGATAGCGAAGAAGAAGGACAAGCATAAGAACTTGTAGAAATGTTTTTACCTTCAGTGTCAGGGAAGGCTGTATGCCTCTGGGGTAATCTGGTACTACTTGTATTCCTGCCCACATGGTTTATAGCCAACTGTATATATCATCCAGAAGACTTAGGTCTATTAAAAGGGATATGTGGACCACCTAAGATGAATAATACCCCCGGCCAAAGACATATTAGAAGTATTATACCCGTTAATGAGTCACCTAAGGGACTGACTGACAAGATGTTATTACTAAAATTCAAATATAGCTATGCTCAAAAATCCGGTTTTGAGAAATGCTGGATTTGCAGCAAGCTACATCCCAGTACAGCTAGAATCCCTCTCATGGCAGTCCCCTTGAATTTTACCCCCCTCCTTAATGGAACACCCCCTATTGTCCTAACAAATGTTACTAGGACCCTTCCAAATAAAACCCTCACTTTCCAAATTATAGGTAGAAGCCACTTCCCAGACTGGTGTTTCCGACTGGGAAACACCACAGATGGAGCCGAGGTTTGCAAACAAACAAAACTTAACATTTCAATGACATCGCTTAACAATCCTTCTTTCTTCCATACTTCAGATCCCACCCTAAATGCCACCTTTTTAGACTTCCTTAGCTCCAGTACTAAGTCTACAATACACCAATTAATGTCAATTCTGATACTCTCTGGCCTTTCTGATACTCTTAGGAACGTGTTCCATAAACGGCCCCTAGCTCTAGGAAATACCATATATATATGCTGCGGCAAACTCTGTCACCCCTGGATCCCAACCAAACCCCAGGGGTGGTGTTACCTTGCAGCCCTGGTTCCTATCATGGGGGTATTAGGGGATAACAAGGGAAGTCACCTCCTTGAAGCTAGCATGCATCCTAGATATCCCCTTAGACACCGTAATAAACGAGAATTGTTTTTAGAAAAAGATATGGCCTGGGCATGGTTCCCTTCCTGGACAGGATGGGGAATTGACCTAATGAAAAGATTAAATAATTACACTGGCATAATTGATGAGATTCTGGGGGAAAATTCTGATGACATAACCAAACTAAATCTAGAAACTAGGGCAATTAGGAAACAACTAGAACTACATGAGTTAGCTATAGAAAGTATGAGTGCAGCCCTTACTGGCCTCTGTGAGACTACTGAGGATTATGAGTGCTGTACCTGGATTCATAATACCAGCATCGAAGTCCCAGACTACTATGACGTTATTGCCCAACACAGGGAAGAGGTAAATAAACTACAGAAAGAGGCACGGAACATAGGAAAAAACTGGGATCCCTTCTCGAGCAGTTTTAGTTTTGGGGGATTAATATCTTGGCTCCGAAATGCTGCCATGACAATTGTCACTGTGATTCTCTTCATTCTATTTTTATATGCCTGTTATAAGATAATCAAATGTTTATGTAAAAAGGGAAACACGGCCGCTCCGAAGGATCTGAAACTCACTTCCATTGTTAAGGATCCAACGGTATGGTATAAAAACCAAGAGCACAAGGGTTCGGAGTATGAAGCCTGTGCTATTAAATTAGAAAAGGAATGATCATTATGTAAATCACAGAATGATCAAAGGGAGGATTATAAGGGAATACTTATTGAAATTACCAAAAGATATACTAAGTCGAGTACCAATATGCTTAGGCTTGCATTTCAATAGGTTCAGAATTAAGACACAAGCATACTGGCTTACGTGACAAACTATATAGATAACGTGACTAAATGACAGATAGCTGTATGTTTCTCCAGAGGGTCTATGTAAGATATTGATATCTCAGGAAAATATCTGCCTGTGTTTTCTTCTCTGAACATTATTGAAAGGCACAAAGCTAAGATAAGGACTGGTTACGCAAGAATATGGTCAGTCAGTAGATGCTGAAAGGGCAAAATAACTGTCAGGAGATTGTATTAACCTTTGACTTACATTTCAGGAAAGAACTAATGTCATGAGTTAAGAAATTGACGATGTATGTGTAAATCACCCGATTGGCCCCTCACAGGGCAGGGCTTTGTGAAATACCATTTAAAAGAAGGTCCACTCTCCCATTAAACCTTGTAATCTTCACCACGTACAAATGGAGTGTATGTGTATTGATTAACCGCCGGCGTATGGGACCTCCATTAAGCCACTCCAGCCTAGGCTATCCAGGGGAATCTAGAAGACGAACACCTTACAAGTATGTTGAGGAACGTTTATGAAAAGCCGAAACAATGCTTTATCACTGACCATGTATGCAAGACAAGCTAATTAATGTTTTATAAGGAATTGCAATGCACAGCCCAGGGAAAAGTGTGTAGATAGAAGAGCTGAACTTAAGTTAATGTGTTCAATACAAACCTGATCTTCTGAGGAGCTAGTGGTGGTTAGAGGAAGGGGTTGCCCTCATAGTGGTGTGAGCAGAAATACACCTTAAAATACAATGAGCTGGGTGACTTGAGCCCTTGTGTTTTATGGACCTCAGGTTTCCAGCTAGATCCACAATGCACTAACTTGCAACAACAATAAAATCGCAGGGCCCTTCATGAGAGCGTGCTCCAAACATTAGGAGTTGACATGAATGTGGATCAGGGAATGGAGTAAAACAACAATAAGACCTGCTATTGTGTACAAGTGTGGCAGACATAGGAGAACTGGCTCTCAAATTAGTTCCAAAGAGACTTGTCTTACACTAGGGCCCCAGCTTCATTGTTCGGCCACGTGGGGGGCAGCTAAGGCAAGCCATAGATTATGCCATTTCATTCCTGCAACCATAGGTTGCTCAACACTGACAATGAGGGAATCCCTCCACAGAGCTATTGTGTTCTCCCGGGGTAGGGACGCAGGGAGCCACCCCTGCTGGAAAAACACAATGATTATCACTAGTGGCCATAGCTACTGGCAGTAATCGCATGCTAAAAAAATAAAAAAAATCCAATATGCTGATTGTACCCAAGTCGATCAATATGTCAACTTGGGTACATTCAGTCTGCCCATAGATGGATAGAATTTCGCCTGGCCCTGCTGAACTGGCTGAGATTTGATACATCTATGGCCAGCTTAAGGGGTGGCTCCAAGGGGGCAGGGGGATTTATGTGTAAACATGAAATAGTACTTTAAAGCAGGTTGAAGTGCAGTGCATTCAGGCATCATTCTAATGTGAGTGGTCCTCTTCCTTTGCATTGCTTAGATTTCTATAAATCTTTGCACAACAGAACTCAAAATGAGAAAAAGCACAATAGTAGAATCTCACATTGTCTGGTATTCTCCTTCTGGTCCACGGAGATGTTTCAGGACAAAGTATCCAACAGTTTGTAACAATATCACCAAAACCCCCCCTCCGATGAAGCTCCCTGTGTGAAAGACTGGAGGGGACACTTCATTGGACTTATCTGCATCTGAAGAAAGAAAGACAGATTAATTTATATATTCATTATGCCATTGCCTTTTTTATAAGGGCTAATAATTCTTAAGTGAAACCAACAAAGATTTGCTGAAGACTGAATTATGCTACTGTACATAAAAATCATCACTCATGACTAAAGGCTAGTAATGTACTGAAAAAGAGCAGCACGTTATAACATCTCTGTTATCTTGCTCCAGTCCATCTATCACCATATTACATGGTGGCAGGCTGGGCATTTATCAATATACAAAATAGATGTAGTACTAGTAATAAACATTTTGCAGAGAGCAGAGAAGCCAGTGGCTGAAGTGCTAGTACAATATATTGTAATGGAATTAATCTGCAGATGATCCTGAAATATAAATCAGTGGCAGCCCATTCATAGGGGGTACACGAATGCCATCCCTCGCCCCCAAGCTATTCACACACACAAAAAAAAAAATCACTTTAAGAATGTGGGAAGCTTCCCAGCTTGCAATTCTCCATTCTTATGCTCCATTCTCAAGTCCATTCTCCAGTGATTTGCCATTGCTTGTTTTAGTGGCACAGCATCACTTCCGGTTTCCTGGCTTACTGTGGTTGGAGTAAGTGGACTGAGACGGATTGGCCCATGGTGGCTGGCGATTGAGTGAAGGCCCGACTGACTGACTCCTGAGCGGTGCTGGCACAGCTTCTAACGGTATGTAAACCGCCGTAGGCCTCAGTGTGTGTCAGTGACAGCCTTGTGTCGCTCTCCTCCTAGCTAGCTCTAGCTGACTCAGTCAGTCTGTATGTGGCCGTGGCCCGCAAGCTGCCCCTCCGCTCTGCACACACTAATCCCTGGAGGCCTGGACCCTTCCCTCACTCAGTCAGTTGGTTCCCTTTCCTGTGCCACTCTGCAGTGCTCTGCCCCCTCTCATTATCTCCACTAACTGAAGGGTGCTGATGATGGGGGGGGGGGGTTGTGATGCTGAGCTACAGTGCCTTGCAAAAGTATTCACCCCCCTTGGCTTTTTACCCATTTTGTTACATTACAGCCTTTAGTTCAATGTTTTTTTAATCGGAATTATATGTGATGGATCAGAACACAATAGTCTAAGTTGGTGAAGTAAAATTAGAAAAATATATACATAAAACTAATTTTCAGAAATAAAAAAACTGATAATGTGCATATGTATTCACCCCCTTTGTTATGAAGCCCATAATAAGCTCTGGTGCAACCAATTACCTTCAGAAGTCACATAATTAGTGAAATGATGTCCATCTGTGTGCAATCTAAGTGTCAAATGACCTGTCGTTACATACACACACACACACACACGCACACACACCAGGTGCTGCAACACCTAAGCAAGAGGCACCACTAACCAAACACTGCCATGAAGACCAAGGAACGCTCCAAACAAGTAAGGGACAATGTTGAGAAGTACAAGTCAGAGCTAGGGATCATCAAAGATTTGGATATTTTTGTTATAACCTAGGAGCACCATCAAATCTATCATAACCAAATGGAAAGAACATGGCACAACAGCAAACCTATCAAGAGACGGCCGCACACCAAAACTCACAGACCAGGCAAGGGGGGCATTAATCAGAGAGGCAGCACATAGACCTAAGGTAATCCTAGAGGAGCTTCAGAGTTCCACAGCAGAGACTGGAGGATCTGTACATAGGACGACAATAAGCCGTACGCTCCATAGAGTTGGTCAGAAACCATGAATCAGACCGAGACAGAAGTACAATTAAATAACATAACCAGATCGAGTAGTCAGCCAGGCCAGAGTTCAATAACCAGATCGGGCAATCAGCCAGGCCAAAAGTCAGGGATCCAAGTAGAGCAACAGCAAGCAGGATAAGTAGCCAGAAGGGATGTCAGCAAGCCAGTCTTTAAACAGAACCGCAGGAGATGGTTTCTTGTGATGTGACCAAGGCGAAGGCAGAGGTGAAACGAGCTGGACATTTTTAAGTAGGCAGCTCATACTAGCATTATCAGGAACAGCTGGTAACTGTGGAGAGAGATGAGAGCTGGCAATTAGCTGACAGCTGAGCAGCCAGCCCAGAGAAGGAAGGGCTAAGCCAGCCCTTACAGTTGGGCTTTATGGCAGAGTGGCCAGAAAAAAGCCATTACTTTCAGCAAAAAACAAAATGGCAAGTGTTGAGTTTGCGAAAAAGGCATGTGGGAGACTCCCAAAATGTATGGTGGAAGGTGCTCTGGTCTGATAAGACTAAAATTGAACTTTTTGGCCATCAAAGGAAATGTCTGGTGCAAACCCAACACATCACATCACCTAAAGAACACCATCCCATCACAGTGAAACATGGTGGTGGCAGCATCATGCTGTGGGGATGTTTTTCAGCAGTCGGGACTGGGAAACTCGTCAGAGTTGAGGGAAAGATGGATGGTTCTAAATTCAGGGATATTCTTGAGCAAAACCTGTACCACTCTGTGTGTGATTTGAGGCTAGGACAGAGGTTCACCTTCCAGCAGGATAATGATCCCAAAGCACACTGCTAAAGCAACACTTGAGTGGTTTAAGGGAAAACATGTAAATGTGTTGGAATGGCCTAGTCAAAGGCCAGACCTTAATCCAGCAGAAAATATGTGGTCAGACTTAGAGATTGCTGTTCACAAGCGCAAAGCATCCAACCTGAAGGAGCTGGAGCAGTTTTGTAAGGAGGAATGGGCAAAAATCCCAGTGGTAAGATGTGGCAAGCTCATAGAGGACTTATCCAAAGCGTCTTGGAGCTGTGATTGCCGCAAAAGGTGGCTCTACAAAGTATTGACTTTAGGGGGGTGAATAGTTTATGCACATTGACTTTTTCTATTATTTTGTCCTATTTGTTGATTGCTTCACAATAAAAAAGAAATCTTCCAAGTTGTGGAAATGTTCTGTAAATTAAATGATGCAAATCCTCAAACAAGCCATGTTACTTCCAGGTTGTGAGGCAACAAAACACGAAAAATGCCAAGGGGGTGAATACATTTGCAAGGCACTGTATATACCCTGATCCATGAGGCTGAGCTATATATTCTGCCCTGTGATGCTGAGCTGTATACTCTGCCCTGTGGTGCTGAGCTGTATACTCTGCCCTGTGGTGCTGAGCTGTATACTCTGCCCTGTGGTGCTGAGCTGTATACTCTGCCCTGTGGTGCTGAGCTGTATACTCTGCCCTGTGGTGCTGAGCTGTATACTCTGCCCTGTGGTGCTGAGCTGTATACTCCTGACACTATGGGTGGATCTAGTGGAATACAGGTGACGGAGTGGGTGGATTCTATAAGGGGTGGGGCTTATGAGAAGTGGGATGGGCCAAAAAGGAAGGGTGTGGTCTGGTGCCCTCCATCCTAAAACGTCACCGGCCACCACTGAATATAATATTAACTACTATACTAGTAGCTCAATAACTTTACCAATCAAGTGAAAGGTACAGTTAAAGTGGTTGTAAACCCTTACAAACCACTTTGACCTACAGGTAAGCCTAGATTAAGGCTTACCTGTAGGTCCAAGAAATATCTCCTAAACCTATATGGTTTAGGAGATATATACCTGAAGACAGCCATCGCTGTCTACGGCGCATGCGCCGTAGACAGCGGCGCGCAGGCGCACTGGGTAAGCCGCAGATCGCGGCGATATGCCGCGAGTGTCGGCTCCCGTGCGCATGCGCGGGAGTGACGTCATCGCTGCTCCGGCGAATCACAGCGCCGGAGCAGCGAGACTCATGGAGACCCACCAAGAAGATGTACGCTCGGAACTACAGGGGACAACGGTGACTTCACTGGCTCCTGTGTCAGGTAAGTGACACATAATGGGCTACTATGCGATGCATAGTAGTCCATTATGCTTTACCTTTGCAGGGAATCAAAGAGGATTTGGTGTGATCGTGTGTACATAAGACAGCTTCAGTGGAATTGCGTCAGAAAAACCTTCAGAGTTTATTCCGATGGGAACAGTGTGTACAGGGCATTAGGCCAGGTTCAGCCTATTGCGATCTGTGTTAAATGCAATTTCAGCTGATATTATGTAGTATGTGTGGTTTGCGATTCTCAGTGGAAATGGTATGCGACTTTCATGCAGTTTCCCTGCTGTGCATTTTTGGGACGATTTTTTGGCTTGGATTACTACTACTATTATTACCACAACTATTACTACTCCCACTACTAGTACTACTATCCTGGAAAGAAGGAGAATAGTTCAGCAAAAAAAAAAAAAAAAAAGTACTAAAATGGCATAATAAACACGTGTACATGCATTTTTGATACATTTCCATTGATGTTTATGGGCCACAATATTGCACCAAAGTAGCAAGTAGCATAAGTCCGTTCCCATAACTTGCATCGCAGTCGTGTTGCATTAATGTGAATGGCCACCATTGAAAACAATGCTATTTCCATTGTAATGCAATTGTGTGTGACTCAAGTTGCAACTGAAAATCGCACTACTGCGAACCAAGCCTTACAGTATTAACAATATGTTAATTGGTGCCAAATATTGTTGTGTTATTATGGGTCTCAAAATCAAAGCACTACAGCACTACAGACTTCTTGTCCAGTAACTACATAAAACAAAATGTTTTATGTAGTTATGTAACCCTCCCCCGGTTCGGTTCGCACAAGAACATTCGAACGCACTGAAAATTCGTTCGAACTTTAGAACCCTATTAAAGTCTATGGTACTCGAACGTTCGAAATCAAAAGTGCTCATTTTAAAGGCTAATATGCAAGCTATGCAACAGACAACACCAGCAATAAGGGGTATCTTCAGGTGTATACTGTGCTGGAGGCACACAACACCCACTAACTCTTGCAGATGCCTGTATTAGAGAACACCAGCAATAAAGGGTAGATACAGGTGTATACTGTGCTGGAGGCACACAACACCCACTAACTCCTGCAGATGGCTGAGAAAAGAACACACTGTTCCTGCCTATCTAGCTCTTTCCCTGCATGCCAACACACTACACAAGGCCACCACGCTGGCGGCCTTATGTAGTGTGGGGTATGTACTATGTACGACGACGTAGTGCATCGTGGGTCATTCGTGACACACGAATTTGGTGCGAATGGTCTGAATTCGCTGAACAGACGAACGGCCGATGTTCGAGTCGAACCTGCGTTCAAATCGAACACCAAGCTCATCCCTATTGGTCACATAAAAAATTGATCAACTATTATCACTTTCTGAACATTGACGGTTGCATACATAATGGTAAATGCAGTCTGAAGACCTCAACTTTAGGCTGGGTTCACACTGCAGCGGTTTATGAGATCGGATGTGATTCGCACCGCACTGCAGTGCAAATCACATCCGATCTCTGTGCGATGCGAGTTCAGCCATACAGATAGTATGGCTGAATTCGCATCGCATCCGGCCCAAACTCGCAGAGGACCCTTTTTTTGGTCCGCAGCAGAATCGGATCACATGGGTGTTCACACCATGCGATCCAATTCCTGTTCGAGTTTGCAGATCGCACTGCGATATGTAAACTGATCTGGGGGTGTCATTAACGTTTCACTGACACTCCCAGCAGTTCGCATAGGGCAGTGTAAACTGCTGCCGGGAGGTATGCGATGCGGGAACCCGCAGCGGATTCGCATCGTTCCCGCATCGCTGCAATGTGAACCCAGCCTGACACAGGCTTTACTTTCTCTGCTCCCGTAAGTATAGTGTTGATGGATTTATTAAAAGCTGCATTAAACCAAAATAGCTCATAGGAGGCATGCAGTCTACTACACAGAACTATATTTTGAAACAACATTATCAGAACGGAATTCTCTAAAGTCTTTTTAAACTATGGTAATTATCTGTCTGCTGTTGTAGAAACACAGATGATTGGAATCTTGCATTTGCAGAAAGGATGCTTTAGGTGGATGCTATATGATGACAACAACATTTTCAAAGGGTATGTAGAGGAGAAAACATAAAACTTTACTAAAAGAGGAACGTCACTAATTTTTAACCATTTCCCACCCAACAACGTTATATGATGTCATCGACTTTGAGTGGGGATATCTGAATGATGCCTGCCGCTACAGGTTTTATTCAGATATCTTCATTTAGAGCCGGTGATTCCCTGAACTGTAAGAACAATCAGCCGCTTGATCGTTCTTACACACAGCGGGAGTGGAAGTTCCCTTCTGTTGCTTCTCCCGGCTCGCCCATATGATCGGCGAGAGGGAGAAAGAATCAGCCCATGGCAAAAGTTTACCATAGAGAATCCAGCGGGCCAGATGGTCCTCAGACATCTCTATGATCTTTCGGAGGCCTCTAGCTGAAAAGCCAGGATCGTTTTTTTTTTCTTTTTTTTCTTTTCAGGCTTTCCAGCCTAGAGGCGAGATATGGGGACTTATAGACCCCAGATCTCACTGTAAAGAGGACTTGTCACACACTATTCCTATTACAAGGGATGTTTACATTCCTTCTGTAGCGGTGGGCTCCTGAAGAGCACGCGCTATGCGTTCTTCAAATTTAAACTCTACCTAAACTACAGTTAGGTTTGGGTATATTTGTCTAAATTTGACTTCGGCATCAGTCTGACTGGACTGTGAGATGTTTAGCCTGGCCACAGAGGGCACCGTCTCTGGTGGCAGGAGTGGAACTATGGTCTGGTCAGGTGCTTAAATTACTCTCTCTCTGAGCCAGGTCAGTGGGAGTGGCCCTCTCGCTGTGCGGACGTCATGTGGTTTGGAGTTCCGGTCCAGTATTATGTGCTGATTACATGGTCCTGGTCCTCCTGACCAGCCCCCAGGAAGGCTATGGCCTGGGGTGTGGATCCACCTGACTTTGATGCCTCGGGGCTGGCTAGCCCAAGGCAAGGAAATTAAAGGAGGATTCTGAGGTGGTTGGGTGCCGTCTCCGGTTCGGGAGAGACCTGCACCGTGATAGAGTGATCTGACACCAGCACCGTGATAGAGAGCACTGACATTAGCAGCGTGACATACAGCAATGACACCTGCAACGTAATAGAGTGATCTGACACCAGCACCGTGATAGAGAGCACTGACATAAGCAGCGTGACATACAGCAATGACACCAGCACCGTGATAGAGATCACTGACATCAGCAGCGTGACATACAGCAATGACACCTGCACCGTGATAGAGTGATCTGACACCAGCACCGTGATAGAGAGCACTGACATCAGCAGCGTGACATACAGCAATGACACCTGCACCGTGATAGAGTGATCTGACACCAGCACCGTGATAGAAAGCACTGACATCAGCAGCCTGACATACAGCAATGACACCCGCACCGTGATAGAGTGATCTGACACCAGCACCGTGATAGAGAGCACTGACATCAGCAGCGCGACATACAGCAATGACACCAGCACCGTGATAGAGAGCACTGACATCAGCAGCGTGACATAAAGCACTGACACCAGCACCGTGATATACAGCACTGACACCAGCACCGTGATATACAGCACTGACACCTGCACCGTGATATACAGCACTGACACCTGCACCGTGATATACAGCACTGACACCTGCACCGTGATATACAGCACTGACACCTGCACCGTAAGCAGCCCCAGGAGGAAGTCAGCATAGCACAGGGATGGTGGGAGCCCCTCATAATGAGCATAGCACAGGGATGGTGGGAGCCCCTCATAATATACACAGCAGAGGTACAGCCCCAGGAGTAAGTCAGCATAGCACAGGGATGGTGGGAGCCCCTCATAATAAGCAGCCCCAGGAGGAAGTCAGCACAGCACAGGGATGGTAGGAGCCCCTCATAATGAGCATAGCACAGGGATGGTGGGAGCCCCTCATAATGAGCATAGCACAGGGATGGTGGTAGCCCCTCATAATATGCACAGCAGGAGGTACAGCCCCAGGAGGAAGTCAGCACAGCACAGGGATGGTGGGAGCCCCTCATAATAAGCAGCCCCAGGAGGATGTCAGCATAGCACAGGGATGGTGGGAGCCCCTCATAATAAGCAGCCCCAGGAGGAAGTCAGCACAGCACAGGGATGGTGGGAGCCCCTCATAATATGCACAGCAGAGGTACAGCCCCAGGAGGAAGTCAGCACAGCACAGGGATGGTGGGAGCCCCTCATAATGAGCATAGCACAGGGATGGTGGGAGCCCCTCATAATATGCACAGTAGAGGTACAGCCCCAGAAGGAAGTCAGCACAGCACAGGGATGGTGGGAGCCCCTCATAATGAGCATAGCACAGGGATGGTGGGAGCCCCTCATAATATGCACAGCAGAGGTACAGCCCCAGGAGGAAGTCAGCACAGCACAGGGATGGTCGGAGCCCCTCATAATAAGCAGCCCCAGGAGGAAGTCAGCACAGCACAGGGATGGTGGGAGCCCCTCATAATAAGCAGCCCCAGGAGGAAGTCAGCACAGGGATGGTGGGAGCCCCTCATAATAAGCAGCCCCAGGAGAAATATGACACCGCTCAACCTCTTCAAACAGGAGGGTACGGGCATATAGTATGGTGTGCTTTTTTTGTACAAGGAAGTGAGCCAAATGAAGAAAGAAGGTCTGTGTGCTCGATTAAAAAAATCGTTTATAGACATATACATGGTCTACTGGTCAGATGTGTTGAATTCCTCCGAGATCCATGCCTCATTAATTTTTAGAAATGTGAGGTAGTTAACACTGTCGTGAGCTAGGCGAGTACGCTTATCGGTCACGATCCCCCCTGCTGCGTTGAACGTCCTTTCGGACAGGACACTGGACGAGGGGCAAGCCAACAGTTCGATTGCAAATTGGGCAAGCTCTGACCAGAGGTCAAGCCTGCCCACCCAGTAGTCCAGGGGTTCATCACTCCTCAGAGCGTCCACATCGGCCATTAACCCGATGTAGTCGGACACCTGACGGTCTAGGCGTTCCCTGATGCTGGATCCAGATGACACCTGTCGATGGGTCGGCTGAAAGAATGACCTCATATCCGAAGTCACCAACACATCTTCAAACCGGCCTCTTCTTGCAGGCACTGTTGGATTGGTACCCGCAACTCCTTCTCTGGGAGTGGGAATTGCTCCTCTGCCAGCGCACACAAAAGCAGAATGCAGCATTTCTCGAAGCAAGGCCTGGAAGTGCTGCATTCTGACAGCCCTCTGTGACGGCGGTAACATTTCCGCCATTTTGTGTTTGTACCGGGGGTCTAAGTACGTTGCCACCCAGTACTGGTCCTTGACCCTTATGCTTTTTATACGGGGGTCCCTATTAAAACACTGGAGCATGAAGGCCCCCATTTGCACTAAAGTGGAAGCGGTGTGGTGGCCTGGCTCCTGCTCATCATCCAGGATAATGTCGTCCTCTTCATTCTCCTCTCCCCATCCACGCACAACAGGGATCCCAGAAAGGTTTAAAGCATGCTCTTCTTGCTCCTCCTCATCCGCCCCGGCACCATCCTCCTCTGACTCCTCTTCAGACTCCTGTTGTTGACTTGTCTCAGATAGAGTAGCCCCCCCTGGGAATTTATCCAGCATTGCGACTTCCTCATCTTCCCGCTCCTGCTCCTCCCCAGCTTGATCAATGACACAACGCAATGCACGCTCCATAAAGAAGGCATAAGGTACCATGTCACTGATGGCGCCATGGCTGCGACTGACCAGTTTGGTGATCTCCTCAAATGGGCGCAGAAGTCTGCATGCGTCGCGCATGAGCAGCCACTGGCGCGGTGAAAAAAACCCCAGCTCCCCAGAATCGGTTCTGCCGCAGAGTTCATAAAGGTAGACGTTAACTGCACGTTTCTGCTGGAGCAGCCTATCAAGCATATAGAAGGTTGAGTTCCATCACGTCGGGCAATCGCAAATAAGACGTCTGACCGGCAGATTGTGTCGCCGCTGAATGTCAGCAAGGCGAGCCATGGCCGTGTAAGATCTTCTGAAATGGGCCGAGATTTTTCTTGCCTGCCGCAAGATGTCCTGGACCCCAGGGTATTTGACAAGGAATCGCTGCACGACCAAGTTTAAGACGTGTGCCATGCGTGGCACATGCATGATTTTGCCCTGTTTCAATGCGCTAAGCAGATTGGCACCGTTGTCACACACCACTTTACCAACTGTCAAAATGAGGGGTGTTAGCCACTGATTTGCCTGTGAACGCAAAGCTGAAAGGAGTGCCGGGCCAGTGTGGCTCTTGACTTCCAGGCACAACAGACGCAGCACGGCATGGCAACGTCTCACCTGGCATGTCGAATAGGTTCCGGGGAGCTTGAGCAGCGCAGCGGAAGAGACGCTAGCAGTGGAAAAGGAGGAGTAAGCTGAGGAGGAGTGGGAGGAGGATGGAGTAGGAGCAGGAGGAGAAGAAGAGTCAGGCCTGCATGCAATCCGTGGCGGTAAAACCAAATCTACACGGGTGCCACTCGTTACATGCTTGACGGCCGTCAGAAGGTTCACCCAGTGGGCAGTAAAAGTGATATACCTTCCCTGCCCGTGTTTGCTAGACCACGTGTCTGTGGTCAGATGTATCTTGGCACCGACACTGTGTGCCAGAGATACATTCACTTGCCGCTGAACATGGCCATATAGCTCTGGGATGCCCTTCTCTGAGAAATACTTCCTTCCTGGGACCTTCCATTGTGGTGTTCCAATGGCCACAAATTTGCGAGTCCACCAGTTTATATGGCAATAGTTGGGCAAGAGGGTTATCCGGCGTCATCATTTTTTTACGCTCGAACATTAGGCCCACGGAAGCCCGCCTTTTTGCAGAAAAACGTGAGCTTGGCGTGATGGAAGGTGGAGTGGAGGACAATTGTGAGGAGAGAGGAGAAGGAGAAGTAGAAGACGAGGCTGGACGGTGAGAGCCTGCAGTGTGGCTTTGTGTGTTCCGTTGCTCCCACTCGGTGATGGCTGCTCATGTGCCTTCTTAAGGCAGTCGTCCCTAGGTGAGTGTTGGGCTTACCGCGACTAATGCGTTGACTGCAAAGAATGCAGATGGCAGCGCTATTGTCAGCAGCGGACACGTTAAAAAAAGCCCACACTGCGGAGCCATGTGCCGGTGTCCTGGGAGCGCCAGATGTGACCGTACATGGTCGATGACTCACTCCTGATACATTTGCAGTCTGCTTTGTCCCTCCTGTGCAATGTAAGTTATTCCTGCGCCCACGTGACATCACTAGACGCGTCATCATCAACGTCACCTTCCCCACCGCTATAAGTAGAGATCTCGGAGTAGGCAGCAACACCGGGGGCCAACCTCCTCCTTGGGCTGATCTGGGTACTGTCGTCAGACTGCTGAGTAGCGGTTGTTGCTACCTCCTCTTCCTGATCCAATACCAAGAGTGGCTGCGCATCAGAAATGTCCTCTTGATATGGATCGGAAAATAATTCCTGTGACTCAAGCGGAAGGTATCTGGTGGTGGTGTTGTTGGTGGTAGTGTCTTTGGGGGTGCACATAGAGAGTGAAGAAGAGGGTGCAGATCGAGAGTATGAGGAGGGTGCAGAAGAGTAAGGCTGAGCGAGCCACTCAACCAAGTCTGGTGCGTCCTTTAAAGTAATTTAACGCACCTTCTGCAACTTCCCAATTTGGCTCAAGCCTGTTGCTCCTGCCCTACCCCTACCACCCCTGCGGAAGGGCCTGCCTCTTCCTCTGCCTGTCATTTTTTAAATGACCCTGTGACAAAACTCTCAGTCCCTATACTGATAAAGGACTGCTGCAGTATAGGGCAGCAGTCAGCAGTAGTGCATCTCAACCCTATGTATTGTGGACCTATACCAGTCCTTAAGGAATAGCAGACTGTACCTCACTCAACCCTATGTACTGTAGCAACCTAGACCTTACCAGTCCTTATAAGGACCTTTGTGGAACAAGTAGGTTGTGAATGATTAGCAGACTGTACCTCAGTCCCTATACTGATAAAGGACTGCTGCAGTATAGGGCAGCAATCAGCAGTAGTGCACCTCAACCCTATGTATTGTGGACCGATACCAGTCCTTATAGAATGGCAGACTGTACCTCACTCAACCCTATGTACTGTAGTACCCTATACCTTACCAGTCCTTATAAGGACTTTTGTGGACCAAGTAGGTTGTGTGTGAGTGATTAGCAGACTGTACGTCAGTCCCTAAACCGATGAAGGACTGCTGCAGTATAGGGCAGCGGTCAGCAGTAGTGCACCTCAACCCTATGTATTGTGGACCGATACCAGTCCTTATAGAATGGCAGACTGTACATCACTCAACCTTATGTACTGTAGCACCTTAGACAGACCAAGTTACCAGTCCTTATAAGGAGCTTTGTGGAACAAGTGGGTTGTGAATGATTAGCAGACTGCAGCAGAAGGGCAGCAGTCAAGTATAATATTCTTTCTATATTTGGAAGAAAGAATATTATACGTGTACAAGCCTATTACCATACCACTGATACCAGTCCTGAAAAGAACCTTTGTGGAACTAATAGTAACAGCTACTGATTAAACTGACCCTCACTGCCTCACACACTGCTTGCTGCCTGTCCCTATATAAACTGACAAAACAGAGGCTACTGGAACAATAATTGAAATAGCACTTTTGTGGACCTGATAGTAACAGCTAATGACTAAACTGGCTGTCCCTGCAGCACACACCGTCCTGTCCCTTTCTCTAAACTGACAAAAGACACTCAGGCTGCTGCAACAATCACTAGCACAGCACTGCCTATCCTGAACTACACCTAACACCTATACCAGTCCTGAAAAGAACTTTTGTGTACCAAATAGCTAGCGATTTGGGTCACTGTAATCTTTCCCTGCTCCACACAGCAACCTCTCCCTATAGTGACAGAAGAAAGAATGTAAAATGGCCGCCGGATCGGGTGTATTTATACGTTAGGGGGAATGTCCAAGTGTCCATGTGCTGTCATGTCTCAATTGGCTGTCCTGTACCCCATGATGGATGTGTCATCATAGGTCAAAGTTCTTTTACACAGTAAACGCGGAAGTCCGCCAGGCGAATGGCGCCAATAGTCCGCCGAACGGGCGGACCGCGAACAGCCAAAATTCGCTGCGAAACGACCGCCGGGCGAACTGTTCGGCCATCACTACCAGCAGCTCCTTCGGGGGTTATGCTATACTTGTTATAGGAAGTAAAGTGATCAAAAAAAAAAAAAGTAAAAAGAAAGTGTCAAAATAGAAAAGTAAAAGTAAAATAAACAAATTTTTTTTTAAAGCTCCCCCGTCCCCACACACAGAAGCAAGCGCATATTTAGGTCGTGCCCACATATGTAAACGACAGTCAAAATACACGTGCGGTATCGTCGCGTACGTTAGAGCAAGAGCAATAATTCTAGCGCTAGACCTCCTCTATAACGCTAAACAGGTAACCTTTAAAAAAATAAAATTAAAGTGACGCCTATGGGGATTTTTTAAGTCCTGAAGTTTGGTGCCATTCCACAAGTGCGCACAATTTCAAAGCATGACATGTTAAGTATCCATTTACTCTGCGTAACATCATCTTTCACATTATGCAAACATATTTGGCTAATTTTACTGTTTTTTTTATAATGCATGAAACTGTTTTTTTTTTTTTTTAAAGCGTTCGAAAAATTACTGCACAAATACCAAGAGAGAATAAAAAGTTACAATGACCACCATTTTATTCCCTTGGGTCTCTGATAAAAAAAAAAATGTTTGGGGGTTCTGAGTAATTTTCTAGCAAAAAAAATTATAATTTTTTACATGTAGGAGCGAAGTGTCAGAATTGGCCTGGGTAGCAAGTCGTTAAAATTAGTTAGCAGCTACAAAAACTTTTGCAGCTGACATTTAAAATGTAGGTACTTACTGGTCTAGTGATTCCAGCGCTGTCTTGCCGCAGCCGATTCTTCTTAGCGTTGTGGGTGGGTCCCTGGTGCCTGCCAACTTGTATTTGGGAGCAAGCTACTTAACCACTTAAGGACCAGAAGACTTTCCCCCTTAATGACCAGGCCATTTTTTGTGATACAGCACTAAGTCAGTTTAACTGACGCGGTCGTGCAACGCTGTACCCAAACAAAATTTATGTCCTTTTTTTTTTCCACAAATATAGCTTTTATTTTGGTGGCATTTGATCACCTCTGCAGCTTTTATTTTTTGCGCTATAAACAAAAAAATTGAACAATTAAAAAAAAAAAGCTATATTTTTTACTTTTTGTTATAACAAATCTAAAAAAAAAAGAAAAAAAAAAAATAAGAAATTTCTTCCTCAGTTTTGGCCAATATATATTCTTCTACATATTTTTGGTTAAAAAAAAACGCAATACGCATATATTAATAGGTTTGCGCAAAAGTTATTCATGGGAAAGAGCCGACCTGCCGCAGTACAATGACAGCTGCTGGTCGGCAAGTACACAGCAATATTGTGTTCCTGCTAATCAGGAACACGGTTCACTGTGTTCACCTAGTGAGTCCATAACAGTTAGTAAGCAACCCCTAGGGAAACACTTAACTCTTTGATCGCCTTTGGTGTTAACCCATTTCTTATGTGTATCCTTATCACAGTAACTGCATATTTTTAGCACTGATTACTGTAGTAATGTCACTGGTTCTCAAAAAAGCGCCAGGTGTCTGATCCGTCTTCCGCAATGTCACAGTCCCGCTAAAAATCGCTGATCACTGCAATTACTAGTAAAAAACCAATCGATATAGTCTTATTGGGATTTTTTACCAAAAATATAGCAGAATACATATTGGCCTAAATTGATGAACAAATTGGATTTTTTTTATTGGATATGTATTATAGCAGAAAGTAAAAAATATTGTCAGGCTTTTTTTGTTTCTAGCGCAAAAAAATAAAAAATAAAATCACAGAGGTGATCAAATACCACCAAATAAATTAATATAAAATAAAAAGCTCTATTTGTGGGGAAAAAAAAAGGACATCAATTTTATTTGGGTACAGTGTCGCACCACCGCACAAATACAGTCAAAATAACGCAGTGCCATATCGCAAAAAATGGCCTGGTCTTTAAGGGGGTAAAACATTTCGGGGCTGAAGTGGAGCAGGTATCTGTCAGAAATGGTACCCGCTCTCTTAAAAATTTTTTTTAAAAATCTGCCGTTTTGGGAGCAGGGGTGGAGAGGAAGATAAGTGCCACTTTCATGTTATATAGTTACTTCAGGTAATAATTAGAACTTTTACAACAGGGGTGTCCAAACTGCAGCCCAAGGGCAGCATGTGGCCAAGACATCAATGGAAGCAACCCAACACAAAATCGTAAACATACTTAAACATTGATTTTTCAGGGAAATTTTTTGTACACTTAGCAAACACATGTAAGGCCCATGTGCCTTACAACAAATGCTACCTACAAATTGTAGGATAGGTATGTGAGTAAACAATGGGCACAAATAGGTTGATCTGACATCCAATATACTGTACATAATGTTTTTTATTTGACAGTTGTAATCTATATATTTGATATAAGTTGAATATCAGTGTATTATTCGTTTTGTTGTTACAGGTTTTTTATGTATATGAAGCACATCAATGCATGAATATTCTAATTGGTGTATTTACTTTTTACTTATATTTATCCTCTGTGCTTGGTATAAGTTAAATTTGAATATATATAAGTTCATGATATCCATTAACATATACAAACGGTGGATCGGCTGTATACATTGTTGATTGTACCTGAAAGGGCCCTCCTACAGCCCGATACCATTGGACTGTTAACCTGTGCATAGTCTGTTTCTGATTGCAGTCTCCGCCCCCTCTTAGGCGGACCTACTCCAGAAACTTTATAAATTTGTTAGCAATGTGGTGGGTTCCATCATGCCCCTGTTGAAGACACTCAATGTCGAAACGCGTCGGGCTCGCTTTTGGCACCCCACATTGCTTTTATTCTATTTTATTTTGTTCACCTGTGATCACTAGTCATAATTTTTATCCTATTATATGACTTTTAATAAAACCTGATGGTTAATATTTTTTGACCCGCACCATGTGGAGCTTTCTTTTTTCTTTTTTGTTCTAATTTCTACAAATCCTTTACTCCTCGTTTGGAGTTGTAATTCCAATTGAGTTACATCTGAACTGGACTACCTGACGAACACTCCGGAGAACCCCCTGTGAGACGCCCCCCAGGGTCTACAGTCGTTTGGAGTCTTCTCTACATCTGGTCATACCACCATAAACCTATCTTCTGGTCCTAGGTCTGGACCCCAAGCGCTCCTGACTCAACCATCGTAAGATCGTGTGAGTCCATCACATTCGGTAAGAGTATTCTACCCACCTCTTTTCTGATATCTTCAGACAAGCTGACATATTGGGCTATACCCGACTTCTGAAGAAGTTCTTATCACACCCTTTGTGCACCAGTCACACTATAGAGGACTTTATTATCATCTGCAATTGTCTATGGACTTTTCCCATGTGATCATTGATTCTCTTATGTGATTACCGATAAGTTTGATTTCCTGTGATCACATTCGGTTTTCTTCTCATGGGATTACCTTTTCACTTAATAGAAGCGCTACACTACTTATTGTTTTGAATTGTTTGACTTTGTTTGTTTTTCTGATTAGCGCGGTGTTTTCCCCCCTTTTTTTGCAAATTGTAGGATATGCCTAAATAAAATGATATATAGATAGATAGATAGATAGATAGATATACACACACGCACAGTTTTTAATGAGACATTATTATTACTACTCACCTTCAGGAAGTATTTCTTCTGGCTCAGCTGACCTGCTCTCGGGGACTAAACAGAACAAGACAAACATCATTACTATATCATTATATTTCAAATTTTGCTTATACTGCTTCCCTGTATAGTTCCAAATCTCTCAATCACAAAATGATAAATATTGAGTACAGGTATATAGGGACATTCTAAATGTGGTACAACTAGGCTATCTACTAGTAATGTACAAAACGACTTCCAAAGCAAATAAATTAATGAAAGATTGCCATGTATTTAAAAAGAAAACCTGTATTCATTCTCTTCTTATAATTACATGATTATAATTCTCTTGTGATTATTGCTAGCGGTCGCTATAGCCGCTAACGATAACCACTGTCTTCTCCCGGTGAGGACGACATCCTCGGCCACCTAGTTGCAGGAAAGAAATTTGCTCTGTGTATCGCTCTGTGCCGGTTTAAAGTATAACTAAACATTTAAATAGTGAAGAAATAAAACACCTGTGAGGTTTTATTGCTGTCTGAGTCTCCTTAATGCCACGTACACACGATCAAACAATCGGGTGGAAAAGTCCGGCAAACTCAAGTCCGCCGGACAATCCCCCCCCCGTGTGTAGCCTCCGGCAGACTTTTTTTACCCGAAAGTACGGCGGACTTAGAAAGTATTTTTGCACTCCAATCTTCCCGCCGGACTTGCATTTCGGCGGACAATCCGGCCGTTGGTATGCCAGTCCACCGTACTTTTGAAATGAGCGGACTTTTCCAGCGCGGAGAAAAGTCCGCTCATTTTGAGCGCGTCTCCAGGTAGGCGGGGCCCGCGAAGGAGACGTCGCTGGCCCCGCCATGTGGTATGGACTTAAAGGGGAACCCCAACGGCGAAAAAAATCGGCGTGGGGGTCCCCCCCAGGCCCACATCAGACCCTTGTCTGAGCATGCTACCCAGCCGGCCAGGAAAGGGGGGACGAGTGAGCGCCCCCCCTCCTGAGCCGTACCAGGCTGCGTGCCCTCAACATGGGGGGGTGCCTTGGGGAAGGAGGGGCCGCGTGGCCCCCCCACCCCAAAGCACCTTGTCCCCATGTTGATGAGGACAAGGGCCTCTTCCTGACAACCCTGGCCGTTGGTTGACAGGGTCTGCGGGCGGGGGGCTTATCGGAATCCGGGAGCCCCCTTTAATAAGGGGGCCCCCGGATACCGGGCCCCCCACCCTATGTGAATGAGTATGGGGTACAATGAACCCCTACCCATTCACCTGTAAAAAAAAGTAAAAAAAACACAACACACAAGGGTTAAAATAGTTTATTGCACAGCTCCGGGGGTCTTCCGTCTTCAGGGGTCCTCTCGCCGGACTCCTCCGCTATCTTCTTCTAGCTTTTTTACTAGCGGAGGAGCCCGGCCTTCTTCCTCGCCGCCGCCCTCTTCTTCTGACTTTGGGGGTCTTGTCCCCCTCTTCGATTCTTCTTCGGTCTTCTGTCGCCGCTGTTGCCGCCTTCTGTTCTTATCTTCTTCTCTTCAGATGTAGCATCCTCTGGGACTGTGACACCATAATGGGCGGGGACATCATCCGGCGATGTCCCTATATAAGTCGCCGCGCGTCGCGCCCGTGCCACTGTGAGCAGAGGATGCGACGAGGCAACATCTGAAGAGAAGAAGATAAGAACAGAAGAACAGAAGAACAGAAGGCGGCAACAGCGGCGACAGAAGACCGAAGAAGAATCGAAGAGGGGGACAAGACCCCCGAAGAGGGGGACAAGACCCCCGAAGTCGGAAGAAGAGGGCGGCGGCGAGGAAGAAAGCCGGGCTCCTCCGCTAGTAAAAGAGCTAGAAGAAGATAGCGGAGGAGTCCGGTGAGAAGACCCCCGAAGAAGAAAGACCCCTGGAGCTGTGCAATAAACTATTTTAACCCTTGTGTGTTGTGTTTTGTTTTACTTTTTTTTTTTACAGGTGAATGTGTAGGGGTACATTGTACCCCATACTCATTCACATAGGGTGGGGGGCATGGCCCCCCTTCCCCAAGGCACCCCCCCCCCCATGTTGAGGGCACGCGGCCTGGTACGGCTCAGGAGGGGGGGGGGCGCTCGCTCGTCCCCCCCCTTTCCTGGCCGGCCGGGTAGAGTGCTCGGACAAGGGTCTGATGTGGACCTGGGGGGACCCCCACGCCGATTTTTTTCGGTGTTGGGGTTCCCCATTAAGTCCATACCAGGTGGCGGGGCCAGCGACGTCTCCTTCGCGGGCCCCGCCTACCTGGAGACGCGCTCAAAATGAGCGGACTTTCCTCTGTGTGTGTGGGCGAGTCCGTTCATTTCAGAAGTACGGCGGATAGTCCGGCGGACTTAGTACGCCGTATTAGTCCACTGAAAAAGTGCCGTGTGTGGGCAAGTAGCCCATTCGGAAAGTCCGGCGGACAGTCCGGTCCGCCGGATAGTCGGCTACGTGTGTACGCGGCATTAGGGAGATTCGCCCTCACCCTTTAATTGATCACCAGTGTTAATGGAAATTAAATGAGGATAAATCCAAAATTTTGAGTTGCCACCAGATCAGGAATACGTTCTCAATATATTCAATTAACTTCACAATTGTAATCTGTGTACGGAAATACTATAAATAAAACAATATTATATAATGGGAAATAGATCATACATTTGTGTTATTTTGACCAAGCATCTATTGATGGCTTCCCCTTGATGGTTACCTCTCTGTCCCCTCTGACCAATACAGTACATCTGTTGTGGATTACAGCATCTTTAGAGCTGGTTCACACAGGGGCGACTCGTCAGGCGACTTAGCCGCCTGACAAGTCGCGTCCCGCTCTGTGCAATGGAACCGTTCTAATCGGAGCGACTCAAGTCTTTTGGGGCGACTTGCATTGACTTCTATACAGAAGTAGTTTTGCAAGTCTCCGCAGTGGTCGCGTCCAGGTTGCCTGAGGCAGTCGCGCTGTAAGTCATGCTGCCTCAGTGTGAACCGGACCTTAGTCTATATAAACCTGTCACGTTGTTTTCTTTCTCTGACCAGCTTTCTCTCCTTGTTTATAAAATATTTGAAAGACGGATCCTGAAAAGCCCTCAACTTGGGTGAAACACGTCAATCCATACACTTCCTGGGATTCCCCAAATGGAATCTATGTACTGTATGTGAACATGTAAAACATGATATGCTCTTCAGAGGATTTGTACCTTTATCATTTTTAAAGTTTTATATAAATAAAATGTATCGATTTTAGATTATTTTATTTTTTTGTTTGAATAATTATCATTATCTGGACACTTTGAAAATCCCCATTTCTCATGAATCCCTTTGTTTTAGGAGATTCACGGGAAACATTTCCCCTTACAATATGCATATATAGGGGATTGTGCACACTGCCAGCATCCTATTCCACTCCATTTGTCACAAAAAGCAACATTTATTGAGCCAGTCTCTCCTGCAAGCAAATAAAAATGGCTGTTGCCCTGTCTTTGTTAGCTCCTGACTTTTCTCATTCAAGTGAATAAAGGGTTGCATATAAGATAAAAACATACTGTTTAATTAACACAAACTAGAGTATGTCTATAAGAGGCATCATCCTGCTTCACACTTTGAGTAAATGAACATTGTCAACGTGTGTCAAAATCTCCCTATCCTCTGAAGTCTGATCCGCATTCAGAAAACCTGATAGTGTGAAAACACTTAGCAAAAGGAAGGTCAAGGTCAGCGAGATCCAAAAAGCGCAGAAGAGAAAATCAGAGCAACAGGGCTAGCTAGTAAGAAATCATTCCAAGCTAAACTGCTTGACTTCTAACCACGCTTCTGATGGCTGACAACAGTGCAGATGACTGCATGGTTGGATATACATACAGATGAATTGGGCTTTCCCTTTTGGTAATGCCTGAATGTATGTCACTAGGAGGTGGAGATACTAGATTGCTCCTTAATTTTACATTACAATTTAATTTATTTTTCTATAAATTATTACTAGGTAATATTTTGAAATGGTCATTTTATCTGCCTTGTTCTTTAAAACTATTTAAATGACTATCATCATTTATTTTAAAACTCTTTATACTTGGAAGAATTGCCGTATAATGGAAATATTTTTTACTTTTAACCCCATTATCTGTGAATAGCTCCGTCTTCAGTCTCTTTTTTTTTTTTGCCTTTGATATTTTGAAATTGCTTCCAACCAAAATGCATGTTATATCTAAAAATTTGCATAATCCTGACACAGATTTGTATGAAACTTTTTAACATGGGAACTGTGCACAAAGAAAATAAAAGCCTTCAAGCCTCAATCTTCCAACCCGCTTTAAAAGGACCTTTGCAATAAATGTCACGAAGATTGTATAACTGTCTCTGTAGTTAATTCAGTGCGAAGTAGGGGGTTTGTCTTTTTATACTACAAAACATTTCAAAACAAAATGTTAAATATACTGTATTTATTGGCGTATAACACTCACGTTTTCACCATGAAAATCGGGTGCAAATAGCTTGTGCGCGTTATACGCCAATACAAAAATTTAAGTTTTTCCCTGAAACTTCCCTCTTCAAATGAATGTGCGTGTTATACACCTGTGCGTGTTATACGCCGATAAATACGACTACAGTAAATGTGAATATTGTATTTATATTTAATAATTATTATTAACTATTTAAAGCCTCTATTTCATAAAATCTGAATAAAAATAAATAAACACCATGGGATGGCTCCATATTAATCTCTACTTCTATGCACCTTATAGAACTTCACAATTGCCATCAAACAGAAGATAGTGATGTAGAAACTTGACTGATAAATGCATAGTTTTACTTTTATATATAAAATACAGTGCACACCAATAATATAACATGGGTTTGGTGAAGTGAAATGATTCATGCTGGAAAATCTTGAGTGAATTAATAAAATATCATTGCGGTTATCACCCGCGTGTCTTTGAGAGTGAGAACTTACCTGCACACATGCTGCTATTATTTGTCACTGTACACGATTCATACATCTGTTCCTTGATAGAGCCACAAGTGCTGTTTTCTAGAGAAAGAAGAATGACTGTTCAAAAAGTATAGAATATTAAATACAACAGGTCACCTACTCTGGACCACCTTCTTCAGTCCTTGTAGGATGATAAAACCATTACAGCAAACTTTTAACATAGAAACTATTAAAATGTAGACCATGAGGGGTTGTGTTAGGACCAGAACACCCACTATCCAGGTGCCCTAAGATAGAAATGTTATGTATCCAATTAGTTTTGAATGCAGTAAACTGGGTTCCCCAGCGCAACTAACTTTGCACCTGTGACTGTGACAAATGATGATAATAACATCATGGAACTAAGCAGTCACACAGCAGCCCCAACTAGACTGTGTCTGTGAAGGGAAATGGATGCAAGTCTTAAAGTGGTTGTATAGTGTTTTTTTTACTTTTACCTACAGGTAAGCCTATCTGTAGGTAAAAAAAAAAAAAAAAAAATTATATGCGCACAGGGGATTTTACGGCTGAAAGCCCGGCAGACGCTAGACTTTGCCGGAAAGAAATCTCCTGCGTGCATGCACGGGCGTGACGATATCATGGCTCCGGCCACTCCCAGAAGACACGCCGAGGGAACATGTCAGCTCCCTCGGCGTGGATTGGGCGAGATGTCGGGGGCGCCTTCTAAGGTAAGCATTTCATAATGAGCTAGTATGCGGTGCATACTAGCTCGTTATGCCTTTTCCCTTGCAGGTCTAAAAAAAATAAAACATAAATAAAAAAAAATAAAAAATAAAAAGTCAGCGGCTTTACTCCTGCTAGGACCGCCTCATGTACATATACGTCAGTATTTTGAAGAGGGATATCTCGGTAACGGCAGCAGCAGCTGCCACAACCGAGATATCTCTCTTTACACGAGGCGTTCCTATGTGCGATGACGGTGGTCTCTGCGGGTTCACTGTCATCGGTGGTGGGAGAAGTGCAACCCCCCTCCCGCCGCTCTCCTGCGCCCTCCGCCGCTTACCGGAGCCATCGGTAGCGGCGGAGGCAATCGGGTCCTTTCATCTGCTGGGTATGGAGACAAGTGAGGCTAAGATGGCCCCCACTCGTCTCTATACCATAGGAGGGCGGAAGTGACGTCAAAATGTCACTTCAGCCCATACCTCTTAAAAAGGTAAATTTTTTTCAATGTCATTTTTTCAAATGACTTTTTTTTTTTTTCGCATTTAAGTCCAAATATGAGATCTGAGGACTTTTTTGACCCCAGATCTCATATTTAAGAGGACCTGTCATGCTTTTTTCTATTACAAGGGATGTTTAAATTCCTTGTAATAGGAATAAAAGTGATCCATTTTTTTTTTTTAAAGTGTAAAAATAAATAAAATCAAGTAAAATAAATAAGAAAACATTTTTTTTTACAACACCCCGTCCCGACGAGCTCGTGCACAGAAGCGAACGCATATGTGAGTAGCGCCCGCATATGAAAACGGCAGTCAAACCACATGTGTGAGGTATCGCCACGATCGGTAATTCTAGCCCTAGACTTCCTCTGTAACACAAAACATACAACCTGTAGAATTTTTTAAATGTCGCTTATGGAGATTTTTGAGGGTAAAAGTTTGACGCCATTCCACGAGCGTGTGCAATTTTGAAGCATGACATGTTGGGTATCAATTTACTCTATTGTAACATTATCTTTCACAATATAAAAAAAGTGCGCTTGTAAGACCGCTGCACAAATACGGTGTCAAAAAAAGTATTGCAATGACTGCCATTTTATTTTCTAGGGTCTTAGAAAAAAAAAAAAAAAAAAAAATATATATATATATATATATATATATATATATATATATATATATATATATATATATATATATATATATATAATGTTTGGGGGTTCTAAGTAATTTTCTAGCAAAAAAAAACTGTTTTAAACATGTAAACACCAAATCTGAAAAAGAGGCCTGGTCCTTAAGTGGTTAATGCAAAAAATGTGTCTAGCACTGGCAACAGCCACCATTTTATTTTCCATTCCGCTTTTAGAAAATATATAAATGTTTGGGGGTTCCAAGTAATTTTCTAGCAACAAAATGCTGATTTTACCAATTATTTCCAAGTGAATTCCAATGCTCTCAGCTTGTTAATATGAACATCAGAAAAGGCAAAATAAAGATTGTGAACGATGCTACATGTTTTCTGGACTTGCCTGAAGTTGGAAAACAGTTCACAAGGTCACCCAGGGATTCACTGAGTGGGAAATACCACTAGACCCAGCGTTTTTCTTACTACATGCATTGAACATACCGGCTAAAGCCTACAAGAAATCTAGCATAAGACACCTACTTAATGCTGCTAAATCATGTATCCCTCTCTTTTGGAAACAACAACACCCTCCAGCAACATCGACATGGTTAGAGAAAGTAGAAGATATTAATAAAATGGAGGATTTAATTCTTACAGCGCAAGATAAACAGGAGACATGAAAAAACTTGGAGACCTTGGAATCTATATAAGTTCTCAGACAAAGGAAAGGCCCTCTTTGGGTCATAAACGCCCAAATATGATCCCATATCATGCCGCACCCCCCCCTTTCTTCATTCCGGTCCCTTAGGCCAGGTGCTGCTTCTTAACTCCTTCTCTCACAGCTTTTAAAATAACGAGTAAAATGGAAAAAGGTAGATTTGTGTCCTGATCCTAGGTCACCCAAGTTGATCAACTGAATGTTACTCAAATACGAGAAATCAAGAATTGTACCAACTGTAAATTCTATATACTAACTGTTGAATCAAGTTGTAAAACACCCATACTTTGACACACTACGGTTTTGAATTAAATACGGATTATCTGTTATCTCTCCATTACCTGGGTTCCACCCCTTTGTGGCGTTTAATAAAAATTATATAAAAAAAAATAAAAAATAAAGACTGTGAGCTTAACCTGGCTGAACCAATGCTATTGCCTCCACCCTGGCAGATTCTGTAGACAAAGCCATTGATTTGCCCCTAGCCGCCTCAATGGATTATGCACACTAAAGTGGCTTTATTATAGCAGAGAGCAGATAGCGGTACTACACAGTATTACTCCAAACTGTGGCCTGCATGTTAAGCTGGATTCACACCTATGCATTTTTAGTGCATTTTGCATGTTGCAGATTTGCACTACAGAACGTGTTCCATAGGAAACCATGTTAACTGGACTGTAGTGCAAATCTGCAAAATGCAAAAAGCACAGGTGTGAATCCAGCCATACACCCCATTCATAAGATTCAGGATGGCATGTGCAGGTTGTAGCAGAGAGAGCTTCATGACTGGAGAGATCAGTCACATGAATTTGCAAGTCTGTCCTGTCATTACTATTCACCCCCCATGTTGTACTTCATTTTTTTTTTTTATTGCCTTTCAGAGTCCCGATCACTCTACTTCATAAATGCACAGATTTTTGGCTGAATCTGCAGTATGGCCATATTAAGGCCACACCGCTGCTTTATGAATGGAGCCCTAAGTAAACAGGTAAAAGGTAGGCTGCCAGGTGTAGCAAGTTTCTAGAAGAAAGAAAGTGACTGCACACTGGAACAAGAAGATGGCTTGACAGAAATCTTTATTGTCGCATGCCAGACAGATGATACAGGACCAAGGTTAACGCTTCACACGGATATACCGTGCTTGTCACAACAGGTTTCGCAAGTAACTGAAGCTAGATTTACTATGTTAACCCTACAATTACTTCTAGTAAGCCCCTCCCCCAAAAGACACACACACATTATATATATATATATATATATATATATATATATATATATACACAGACATTATATATAGCGCCGGGTTCTGGAAGAGCACGCGCTATGTTTTGTAAATTTAGTTTTTTCCTAAGACCATGGTTGGGTTTTAGGGTTAATTTCAGTAAATGATGGTTTTGGCATCAGTTTGGCTGGACTGTACTATGTTCTGCCTGGTCATAGGTGTAGGTGACACCTTTGACAGGCATTGGAACGCAGTCTGGTTGGACGCACTGGTTACTGATCTTTCTCTCAAAGCCAATCTGCGGGTGCGTTGTCTCACTGTGTATTCCGGGAGAGGCTACTTAAGGTGCTTCCGGTCTAGAAGTATGTGCCGCCTCCTTGGTCCTGGTCCTCCTGACCAGCCCCCAGAGGCCCTCATGGCCTGGGGAGCGGATCCATCCGTTTCCGAGTCTCGGGGCTGGCTAGCCCGAGGCACAGTAACTGGAAGGAGGGTTTTGAGGTGGTCTCAGGTTTAGAGAGGCCCAGCAACTGAAAACGCAACCAGGGCAGGACTCTTCAGAAGAGGGCCATGCACGAGACTGGCTGCTCGGTAAGTGCCTGGAAGCCAAGCTGAAAGGACACCAATTGAATCCACATTCTTACCACATCACCGGACCGGCTGCAAGATACTGGTACCGTAAGAGTTCCTAATTTCATCCTTTAGTTACAACTAAGTTCTGTGAGAGACTTTCTGATTTGTTCTAAAGTTCTACAACCAAGTCTGTGGCAGAGACTTTGCTAAGCTTAAATCACCTGTTGGCTGCTAAATTCATTAAAAGGGGATTTATCCGATAGCTGAAATATCCAGTTGTGAATGGCTATTCCCTGGATCACCTAGAGAGAGAGCAACCTCGGGAAATCCCTAAACGAGCATGAGGTGGAAAAGGTAACGGTAAGCCCAAACAAAACCAGACGCTCCTTCAGGGGTCAGTGGTACATACATATATAAATATAATATAATATAACACAGGACGCCGTGAATGGGTCCTGGAAGGACATTATATTTTCCCTCTGTTTGGGCTATGGTCCATTTAAGGGAACAAAAAGGGTTAACTCACCTGTCAAAGTGGGTTCAAAAAAAAAAAAAAAGACAGGAAGTTGTAGGTGGGGGTGGAGGAGAATGTGGATGGTGAATTGGTGTACAGCGGTGAAAGTGCACGACAATGTCCTGCCTGTAAACCTGCTAGCAGTAAAAGTTACCTGCAATAAAAATTAAGGACTGTTTAACTGCGATGGCAGTTCTGAGCTCTGCAAGTCAGTGAGGCTGATATTTCTTTCTGTTGTTTTTGCTACTGTGAAGCCCCGGAAGATTTTACCCCTTTCCTGACCAGAGCACTTTCTGCGATTCGGCACTGCGTTGCTTTATCTGACAATTGCGTGGTCATACGACGTGGCTCCCAAACAAAATTGCTGTCCTTTTTTTTCCCCCCACAAATAGATCTTTCTTTTGCTGGTATTTGATCACCCCTGCGTTTTTTATTTTTTGCGCTATAAACAAAAAAAGAGCGACAATTTAAAAGAAAAAAAAAGCATTATTTTTTACATTTTGCTATAATAAATATCCCCCAAAAATTATATTTAAAAAAAACTTTTTTTTCTCAGTTTAGACCGATACGTATTCTTCTACATTTATTTATTTTTTTACCAAAAATAAGAAATCGCAATTAGCGTTTATTGATTGGTTTTCGCAAAAGTTATAGCGTTTACAAAATAGAGGATAGTTCTATGATCTGTGATTCTTATTGTGACTGCGACATTATGGAGGACACATCGGACATTTTTGACACATTTTTGAGACCATTGTCATTTATATAGCAATCAGTGCTATACAAATGCACTGATTCCTGTGTAAATGACACTGGCAGTGAAGGCGTTAACCACTAGGGGGCAGGGTAAGGGTTAAGTGTGTCCTGGGGCGCGTTTCTAACTGTGGGGACGTGGCTACATGTGACACGTCACTGATCTCTGCTCCCAATCACAGTCACTAGGCAGAATGGGGAGATGCTTGTTTACATTAGCATCTCCCTGTTCTTCCTCCCTGTGAGACGATTGCGGGTATCCACACGGCAATCGAGTTCGTGGGACCCACGATCTGACTGACGGAGGTCCCAGGCGGTAGCGCACATGTGATGGCACAAATTTAAAGGGAAGTACCTGTACGCCCATTTGCCTGTCTGCGCCATTATGCCAATGTACATCGGCGTGTGCCGGTCAAGAACCGGGTAAAAAACCTCCTTTTGATTGAAAAGCCTATGTCCTGTGATCTAGCTGGTTGTTCCCCAAACTTTACAACTGGTGCAGTAACGAGGGCAGGACAGAATAACAGGCATAAAAAAAAAAGTTACTGCCTTACAAGAAGTAGTGCAGCAGCCTTCTGGTCTTAGGAAAAAACTAAAATATTTACAAAAATGTGAGAGGTGTAGTCCGGGCCGCTATCAGGCGGGTACAGGCATTACACCTGTAAGGGGCCCGCATGTCCCCAGGGGCCCAGCCGTAGCTCACCCCCCCCCCCCCCCAGACAATCAGCGTGTTGCCAGTGAGAGGAGGAGCTTCTTAGCTGGCAGCTGAAGAGAAAAGGAAACACACATTTTCGCCAACAACACCCCAAACCCCCCCCTCCCCCGGTTATCGGCTGGCTGCTGGAGAGAGGAGGAGGAAAGAAGGAAAGAAAGCATGAAGAGATTTCTTTCACCACGGCCAATGCCCTCTGCTTATCCATCCCCGCGGAGGCAGAACCTAATGGCTGCTGCAGAATTTGCTGGGACTGTGATTGGGCAGGACAGGGCCAGGGGGAGTGGCCAGCTCATCGACAGTACACATGGACACAGACACTAACAACAGATCGCAGAGTGCAGCATGGAGAGTAAGTCGCAAATATTTAATGTGTGCTGCTGACTACTGTGCCCCCTGTACATTTTAGTGGGGCTTTATATATCTCCTTCTTGGATGGGACACCCTTAGACCCCTTTCACACTGCCGCCACCGGCGACAGCGGTAAAGCGGCGCTATTTGGCCACTAGAGGGGGAGTTTTAATCCCCCGCTAGCAGCCAAAAAGGGGTTAAATCCGCCCGCAAAATGCAGACGGAGCGGCATTTTGCCGGTGTTATCGCAGCACTGCCCCTCAGTGTGAAAGGGGTCTTAGGCTGGTTAGCTGCCTCTGATTTGCATTGTGAAAATGGATGACTCTGGGTGCAAATGAGTTACATTTTGGAGAGCCCGCTGCCCGCCTCTTCACTCTAACTCTCATCCCCAGCCACAGTCACCCTCATCCATTTTCGCAATGCAACTCAATCATCTTCATCTGCACTCAGCATCTACTCCATCCCTCCACAACACATGCATCCCCACCCACGCCGAGCCAGTGGGACGACTAGTGGGTGGGCCCTGGAGAATGTTGGGGGTCAGGCCCCAGGGGGCCCAGGCCTAAAGCTGTGTAAGGGGCCCCAAAATTTCTGATGGCTGCCGTGTAGTCACTTTTGTGAGATACTGTGAAAATTTGTTTCATAAGACAATTCATACCTGAGGATCCACATGTTATCCATGCACAGGAGGAGATGTTCATATTGGGCTCACTTTCAGTACAGCTAACACAGGAATTCAGCTGCTTGCATCTCTCTGTGTTGACAAGGAATAAACAAAGTTCAAATATCATTTATGAGATAAAACTTATAAATTATTGTTAGGCAGGAGTAAAACTGGTACACCCACATCTGAAAAAAGATGGTTAGCATACAATGTGAGAGGGTAAAATGAGGCAGGGTTTATCCAGTAATTACAATTCTTTTTTTTTTGTACAGACAAAAGCCACAAATATCGCACAGTCCTTGGACAGTATGTAAGCAGCTCCTTTAGGCTGAAATGTAAGAGGGAGAAGTTAGTCAGTTTTTATCCTCAAATATAAATCAGGGTGTATTTCAGAAACTGAAGCCAAACATAGCACAGTAGTTAAATGGCATGTAAGCAGTTTGATTAGGTTGCAGTGGAAAAATGGTCACACATAGTGTACAGTTGATACATATTATGTATTCAGTTTGATTAGGTCACAATGTAAGAGGGAGAATGAAGAAGATTTTTTCATGAAATAAAAATTTGAATGTTTTATTCCAGAGACAATAGCCACGCAAATTTTACATTTGCTGGTAAGTACATAAGCAGCTTGATTTAGCCATAATGTGCAAGGGACAAAGCAGTTTTTATCTTTAATAAACACAAGAATGTGTTATTTCAGACAGACACTAGCCACAAATATCTTTGAGTGCCAAAGCACTGGAATAAGCTGCAACTTAGGAGACACAAAGCATAATTTACCCTGCAGCAAACATTACAAATGCTGAGGAATAGCCATCGAAACATTATGGGGTTGATATACTAAAGGCAAATATACTTTACACAGCAGGTGCTCCAGAGCTTAGTAAATGAGGTAAAGCTTCATTTTGTAAAGAATACTTAATGACCACCTGCCATCATTATACGTCAGTACTTTGACGTGGAATACTGTTGTTATGGCAGCAGATAGCATTCACTGCAAGATCACTTAATCGACAGTGGGACAGGTTCCACCCCTCCCGCCACGCTCCGGTTGTATCAGTCGCTAACCGAAGCCGTTGGGTAGTGCCGGAGACGATCGGGTCCTCTCCCCTGTGAAACTGGATGCTGAGTGAGGAAAAGATGGCCCCCACTCGGCTCCATAACATTGGATGATGTAACTGATGTCAAACATCACTTCTGGCCAAAGGGGAATTTTTTTTAAACCAGTTGGCAACCGCCGCACGACGATGTACGGGCACGGGTAGGCATATTGGCGTATCTGTACATCCATGCCTGCCCACGGGCCCGATCGCCCCCCCCCCCCCCCCCCCGGTGCCTGCGGCGGTCGGAATCTGTTCAGGAGCGATCGGTGATGAGGGGGGAGGCCATTCATTCATGGCCACCCCCTCGCGATCGCTCCTGACAAATAGAATGCTTCCGCTGCTCCTGTAATGTAAACAGGAGCAGCGGAAGTGATGTAATCTCTCCTCGTGTCAGTCTTTTTCGTTCCATCGCCTTGGAGAGAAGGCCTATGTGAGTTGCACCAACACTACACATTACAGTAGAACACGCAGGCACACTATTCACCCCCCTGCACCCCCTGTCACAGTGACAGCAATTGCAGTTTTTTTTTTTTTTATTGATTATTGCATTGGTGTCATTTGTGACTGCAATAACTTTTAGGGCAGTTAGGGTTAGCCCCCTTTAGGTCTAGGGTACCCCCCTAATGAAGGTTTAACCCCGTGATTACCCCCATCACCAGTGTTACTAAGCGATTTCAATGTTTTTCTGATCGCTGTATTAGTGTCACAGGTGATGCTAGTTAGGCAGGTAGGTATTAGGTTCACCATCATCTTTTTATAGCGTCAGGTACCCATATATACTACCTCACCAGTGATCACCGTATAACGGTTACGGGTGACACCGGTTAGTTTGTTTGTTTTTATATCATGTCAGGGCACCCGCCGTTTATTACCTAATAATGGTTTAACCCCCTGATCACCTGGCAGGTGATACAAGTTAGATTTTAGGGTCTGCATCACCCCAGGCAGCATCAGGTTAGTGCCAGTACTGCTAACACCCACCCACGCAGCATACACCTCCCCTAGTGGTATAGTATCTGAACGGATCGATATCTGATGAGATCTATACTAGCGTCCCCAGCAGTTTAGGGTTTCCAAAAACACAGTGTTAGCAGGATCAGCCCAGATTCCTCCTAGCAGCTGCATTTTCCCCCACCGCCCGGCCCAGCCCACCCGAGTGCAGTATCAATTGATCACTGTCACTTACAAAACACTAAAAATATATAACTGCAGCGTTCGCAGAGTCAGGCCTGATCCCTGCGATCACTAATGCCGCGTACACACGACCAGACTTTTCAACGAACTTGGTCCGGTGGACTGGAATCCGTCGGACAATTTGATCGTGTGTGGGCTCCAGTGGACTTTTTTTCCCCAAAAGTCCATCGGACCAAGAAATAATACTTGCTTCAAATCTTTCAGACGGACTCGAGTCTGGTCGAAAAATCAGGTCGTCTGTGTACTATTCCGGACTAAAACCGACGCTAGGGCAGCCATTGGCTATGAACTTCCTTATTCTACGTCATCATGTTCAAATCCATCGGACTTTTTGAGTGATCGTGTGTGGCCAGGTCCGTTCAGCTGCAAAGTCCGTGGGATTGTCCGCCGGGCCAAGTCCGTCGAAAAGACTGGCCGCGTGTACGCGGCATTACATTTTTTCTTGGTAGCGTTTTGATACGGTCGATGACAGCCTAGGAACTTTTTTACCTGTGAGTTTCACTAGTGAACCACTAAATTTAGAGCCCAAAATGGCAAAACGAAGATACACTAGTGAAAAGGCCTACACGTTTCTGAGCATGATAGATAGTGAAGAGGAAGTCACTCATCTGTCAGATTCAGGCTCAGAATACGATCCTGTAGACGTCAGCGGCTCCATGACAGGTAGCTCTGACAACGGAGCTGTGGTCCCTGCCAAGGTCAGGTATACCAGACCCTGATCTTCTTCTGTTGAGGTGCAAGAACCGCAGGTCCCTCGTATGGAGCAGAGAAGTACTAGCGCCGCTATTCCTTCTGGTGAACTGGCAAGCACCAGCGGCCTAGTACACCCTGGTCGTACATCCAGCACTGCAGTAACACTTGGTGACGTGGCAAGTCCCATAAGTGCAGTTCAAGCTGCCAAGCACAAGTAGTGTCCCGCTGCCACCAAGAAGACAAACACAGGCCCATTGTGCCCATTGTGCCCTTCCTGCTGCATTCACCAATCCTAATTGGGAACCTACCACTTCTGCAGCACCCGTACTTACCCCAGTCACTGGCCAACCCGGCATTCAGGTGGAAACAATTGATTTTACAGCACTTGATTTTTATTCGCTGTTTTTCACCGAAGATCTCTATAGATCTATTGTGGACCAAAGCAATTTGTACGCTGGTCAACACATCGCTGCTAATCCCCAGTCCTCCCTTGCCAGAGATTGGAGACCAATTACGGTCTCCGAATTTAAGATCTTTCTGGGCTTTTCCCTCGACATGGGCATAGTTAAAATGAATATGTTGCAGTCATATTGGTCCACTGACCCAATGTACCATATGTTGTGTTCTCTGCTTTCATGGCCAGGGCAAGATACAAGCAGATTTTGCGGTTCATGCACTTCAATGACAATGAACTCTGTTGTCCTCGTGGAGACCCTGAACATAAATACATAAAGCCATGACTCCATCGCTGTCGGAGGTGATTTCCCCCCCACAGCCTTTAATGTCTAATGCCTCATACACACGGTCGGAAATTCAGACGGAAAAAGTCAGATCGGATTATGTTGTCGGAAAATCCAATCGTGTGTGTGGGCTCTATCGGACTTTTTCTGTCGGAAATTCCGACGGAAAAAATTTGAGAGCATGATCTCAAATTTTCCGGCCAAAAAAAAAAATCAGATTGGACTTTTTCAGATCAAATTACGAGACCAAAGTTATTGGCTACTAGCCTCAACGTAGTCCCATCGTAACAAACGAACGTCATCACGTTCCAAACTATTGGATTCTCCAACAACTTTGTCTGACCGTGCGTATGCAACACCAGTTTAGGACAAAATCCGTCTGAAAAAAATCAGACGGATTTCATGGTCAGAATGTCCGACCGTGTGTACAAGGTATTACTGTTATACTGTAATGTTACTTTGTTTTACTGTTAACCATCATTTGCTTAGCAGGTACGCCTTTCGGCTGCAGCACGGATTTATTTATCTCGATAGCAACAGCGTTTGCTCCCACGATACATAAAGCCGTGACTCCAGTGCTGTCAGAGGTGATTTCACCACCACAGTTAAAAAAAAAAAAAGAAAAAAAAAGAAAGAGCATATATGCCGAAGCATGGGGGCAGCAGGGGTGGAGGAGCGATTTGCTCCTACCTTTTGGGGTGGATGCCCCATGCTTCGGCATATATAAATGGTGCATGTATGCCCATCATTAGAAGTGGGTGGATGAAGGGAGGTATTCTAATGGTGGGCATACCCACCGATCAATATCTTTTTTTCATTCAGCCCACAGGCTGTATAAAAAAAGAAGATTAAAATATATGCCCAACAAGGATCAGCAACCTACTGGTATGTTGCTGGACTTTGAGTGGTTATACCAGAATGATACCTTGGTAATCTTGGTATCATTCTTTTCAGCCAGTGGCTGGTGTTCACGTAAAAGCAATCCTAGCAGCTAGTTAGCCTCTATACTGCTTTTACAAGCCCCAACCCCCCGCCACTATTTTCATGGTTTTCTCTGGCTCTCCTGTCCCAACAGGGAACCTGAGAATGCAGCCGGTGGTTCTGCCAGCTGACCATAGAGTTGATCAGAGACCAGAATGGCTCCAAGCATCTCTATGGCCTAAGAAACCAGAAGCTACGACTTAGATTTCGCCGGATGTAAACAGCACCATTGGGAAATTGGGAAAGCATTTTATCACACCGATCTTGGTGTGGTCAGATGCTTTGAGGACAGAGGAAAGATCTAGGGTATAATTTTTTTTTATTTTTTTAAAGAGTACCTGTCACTACCTATTGCAATCATAGGGGATATTTACAGTCCCTCAGATAACACTATATATATATATATATATATATATATATATATATAAACAGTTTAAAAATAAAATGAAAAATAAAAAGCACCCCCCCCCCCCCCCCTGCTCTCTCACAAAGGCGAATGCAAGCGTCGGTCTGGCGTCATATGTAAACAGCAATTGTACCATGCATGTGAGGTATCAACACGAAGGTCAGATCGAGAGCAGTAATTTTAGAAATAGACCTCCTCCTTTGCAGGCATTTAAAAATGTATGTAGCTTGTCGCCGCTGCAAGTTTCTGCGCAATTTTAAAGCGTGTCGTGTTTGGTATCCATGCACTCGGCCTACAATCATCTTTTTTATTTCATTAAACATTTGGCCAATATAGTGTGCTTTAGTGGATTAAATTAAAAAAAAAAATTGTTTTTCCCAAAAAAATGCATTTGAAAAATCACTGCGCAAATTCTGTGTGAAAAAAAAAAATGAAAAAAAAACACCCACCATTTTAATCTGTAGGGCCTTTGCTTTAAAAAAATATATATATATATATATATATATATATATATATATATATATATATATATATATATATATAATGTTTGGGGGTTCAAAGTAATTTTCTTGCAAACAAAATTTATTTTTGCTCATGTAAACAAAAATTGACAGAAAGGGCTTTGTCTTCAAGTGGTTAGAAGAGTGGGTGATATGTGACATAAGCTTCTAAATGCTGTGCCAGGACAGTTCAACCCCCCCCCCCCCCATGGACCCATTTTGAAAAGTAGACACCCCAAGCTATTTTCTGAGAGGCATGTCGAGTCCATTGAATATTTTATATTTTGACACAAGTTGCGGGAAAAAAAAGAGACAATTTTCTCTCTTTTTTTGCACAAAGTTGTCACTAAATGATATATTGCTCAAACATGCCATGGGCATATGTGAAATTACACCCCAAAATATATTCTGTTGCTTCTTCTGAGTACGAGAATACCACATGTGTGAGACTTTTTGGGAGCCTAGCCGCGTACGGTACCCCAAAAACCAAGCACCTTCAGAATTTCAAAGGGTGTCAATTTTTGATTTCATTCCTCACTGCCTATCACAGTTTTGGAGGCCATGGAATGCCCAGCTGGCACAAAATCCCCCTAAATGACCCCATTTTGGAAAGTAGACACCTCAAGCCATTTGCTGAGAGGTATGGTGAGTATTTTGCAGACCTTGCTTTTTGTCAAAAAGTTTTGAAAATGGAAAAAATATATATATTTTTTTTCTTCATTTTCAAAAACAAATGAGAGCTGCAAAATACCATGCCTCTCAGCAAATAGCTTGGGGTCTCTACTTTCCAAAATGGGGTCATTTGGGGGGGGGGGGGGGTTGTGCGATGTGGGTATTTTATGGCCTTCAAAACTGTGATAGATAGTGAGGAGTGAAATCAAAAATTTACGCCGTTAGAAATCCTGAAGGCGGTGCTTGGTTTTAGGGGTCCTGTATGCGGCTAGGCTCCCAAAAAGTCCCACACATGTGGTATCCCCGTACTCAAGAGAAGCAGCAGAATTTATTTTGGGGTGCAATTCCACATATAACCATGGCATGTGTGAGCAATATATCATTTAGTATTTTTTTTTTGGTCTTTATTCAATCATTTGGGAAAAAAATATCATTTTTTTTCAAAACGTTCGGACTTTTTACATTTATATCGCAAAGTCAATCAAATACCTTTAAAAGAAAGCTCTATTTGTGGGAAAAAAGGACGCAAATTTAGTTTGGGTACAACATTGCATAACCGCGCAATTACCAGTTAAAGCAGCGCAGTGCCAAATTGTAAAAAGTCCTCTGGTCTTTGACCAATGGTCCAGGGTTCAAGTGGTTAAAAATGTTATTGCATTTAAGTCTTTTTGACCCCAGATCTCACATTAAAGTGGTCCTGTCATGCTTTTTTACTATTACAAGGGATGCTTACATTCCTTGTAACAGGAATAAAAGTGACACAATTTATTTTTATTTTTTAAAAAGACCAGTGTAAAAAGTAAAATAAATAATAAAAAAATAATAATTTAAAGCCCCCCCCCCCGTCTCGCTTAGAAGCGAACCCATACGCAAGTCAGGCCCACATATGAAAATAGTGTTTAACCACTTTCAGACCGGACCATTTTGCTGGCTTAAGACCAGATCACTTTTTGTGATTCGGCACTGCGTCGCTTTAACTGACAATTGCGCGGTCGTGCGACGTGGCTTCCAAACAAAATCAACATCCTTTTTTTCCTCACAAATAGAGCTTTCTTTTGGTGGTATTTGATCACCCCTATAAAATGTAAAAAATGGACCCTCGCGCCACTAAGTGCTAAACGTGAAAATGTATCTAAGTACGTGTAAATAAATGGAAAATATACCAATACACAATATAAGTGAAATAACCAGTGAAGTGATACAAAAGTGCAAGTGCTACTAAATAACACAAAATGCAGCGGGACAAAATAGTAAACACAAACTATCGCATCAAAATGAATAAAATAAAGAGTCCTGCGCAAATCGTGCCACTGAAAAAATTGATGATGAATATAAAAAATAAAAACAGTCAATAAAAAATCAAAAAATAAACACACCGATGAGTGAAGGTATAAAGTGGAAAACAAGAGAAATAACGGGACCAAATGTTCCAAAATATATAAATCCAGGCTCTCAGAACTCTCACCTCAAGATGAAATATTCAGACAAATGAAAATAACCCCAAAAACTTCTCCTTTGCTTCTTTGTATACAATAACCAAGGAATTGCAGATAAAGCATGTAGTATACACTTCTGCCACTAGAGGGCCATTTCCAGCTCTTGAATGGAGAAGTCACGTGGTATGACGTAACGTGTAGGGAGTGGCCGTAGGACAAACCGAAAGTAGCGTAAGACTGGCAGAAGACGCCAGATCTCCATCTTACTCTATCTGTTTGAATTTTTTCTTTTAAATGTGAGAGTCCATTTTTATCGCTTCATAAATTTGTTCATTTATTGAAACCACTACACGATTGGAGTCCCCTCTCTCTCCCCCTTTCCCCCTCTCCTCTGTGTTCTTTTCAAGTTCCACACCACGGAAATACAAGTCCATAGCTGCAGTATTACATTCAAGAGCTGGAAATGGCCCTCTATTGGCAGAAGTGTATACTACATGCTTTATCTGCAATTCCTTGGTTATTGTATACAAAGAAGCAAAGGAGAAGTTTTTGGGGTTATTTTCATTTGTCTGAATATTTCATCTTGAGGTGAGAGTTCTGAGAGCCTGGATTTATATATTTTGGAACATTTGGTCCCGTTATTTCTCTTGTTTTCCACTTTATACCTTCACTCATCGGTGTGTTTATTTTTTGATTTTTTATTGACTGTTTTTATTTTTTATATTTTTACATTCATCATCAATTTTTTCAGTGGCACGATTTGCGCAGGACTCTTTATTTTATTCATTTGATCACCCCTGTGGTTTTTATTTTTTGCGCTATAAACAAAAATAGAGAGACATTGTTATAATAAATATCCCCCAAAAATATATAAAAAAACATTTTTTTCCCTCAGTTTAGGCCGATACGTATTCTTCTACATATATTTGGTAAAAAAAAAAAAAAATATATATATATATATATATATATATATATATATATATATATATATATATATATAAGCGATTATTGATTGGTTTGCGCAAAAGTTATAGCGTTTACAAAATAGGGGATAGTTTTATGCATTTTTATTAATAATTTTTTTATTAGTAATGGCGGCGATCAGCAATTTTTATTGTGACTGCGACATTATGGCGGACACATTGGACATTTTTGACACATTTTTGGGACCATTGTCATTTATACAGCAATCAGTGCTATACAAATGCACCGATTCCTGTGTAAATGACACTGGCAGTGAAGGGTTTAACCATGGGATGGCAGTGTAGGGGTTAAGTGTTCCTAGGGGTGTGTTACTAACTGTGGGGGGCTGGGCTTTGTGTTAGTAAACACTGATCTCTGCTCCAATCACAGGAAGCAGAGATCAGTGTCACTTGTTGCTAGGCAGAACAGGGAGATGCTGTTTACAACGGCATCTCTCTGTTCAGCCTCCCCGTGAGACGATCGCGGGTATCCCGGCGGCGATTGAGTCCGTTGAAGCCCTAAACCGGACTCACGGGGGTCCCGACCAGTATGCGAGCGCGCCAGCGGTGGCGCGCACGTGGTAGCAGGGCGGCATATAGAAATGGACGTACCTGTACGCCAATATGCATGCCCGTGCCATTCTGCCAACATACACGCTGGTCGGGAAGTGATTAAAGCACACATGTGAGGAATCGCCGTGATCATTAGAGCAAGAGCAATAATTCTAGCACTAGATCCCCTCTGTAACTCAAAACTAGCAACCTGTAGAAATTTTAAACTTTTCCAATGGAGATTTTTAAGTGCCAAAGTTTGTCTGCATTCCACAAGCGAGCACAATTTTGAAACATGACATGTTGGTTATCAATTTACTCAGCCCAACATTATCTTTCACAATATAGAAAAAAATTGGGCTAAATTTACTGTTGTCTTATTTTTATTCAAATAATTGTTTTTTCCCCCAAAAATTTGCGCTTGTAAGACCTCTGTGCAAATACGGCGTGACAAAGTATTGCAATGACCACCATTCTATTCTCTAGGGTGTCAGAAAAAAATATATCTAATGTTTTTAACTTGTAAACAACAAATCTCAAAAAAAAAGCTTGGTCACATGCAAGGAAAAAAAACCAAAACAAATAAAAAGCATTTTTGCTTGCATATGATTGGATGATAAAAATCATCAGAGCGTCCCCCATTTCAGAGCTTCGCCGCAGATCTAGAGCAACTGCACATGCAGTGCACAGTACATTTGCCTTTAGTAAATCAACCTCTATATGTTGAATCTTTAGGACTTGTTTACTCCAGATGTATTCAAACGCGTTTTACGCGAGTACAAAGAGTTCAGGAAAAATGTACTTCAATGGGCCTAGTTTACACCATTGCAGTGTTTTGCGGTTTGGTGACTAAAGGCCTAAGAATGGGATAAGGCCTCTTTCACACTGATGTCCCGTTCAGGCCCGCCTGTCAGTTTTTCAGGCGGACCTGAACGGGTGCTCCATAGAGGTCTATGGAGCGTCGGATGTCAGCGGTGACATGTCCGCTGACATCCGACCCGCTCCGATCCGAAAAAGTGTAACGGAGGAAAAAGCTATTTTTCCATCCTTCTGCGGATCGGATCGGATGACGACGGGCACTGCGGTCCGTCGTCATCCGATCTCCCATAGGGGAGAGCGGCGCTGTGACAGATCCGTCCCTGCGCAGTGTGCAGAGACGGAGCTGTCATCTCCCTGCTCAGCGGGGATCGGCGGAGTGATCCCCGCTGAGCAAACGGATATCCACGGGGCGGATCAGAACTGATCCGCCCCGTGTGAAAGGACCCTAGCTCTGTCCTAAGAAGGAATAGACAAGTTTTGCGACAAAATAGCTAGAAGCCTGATATACTTTTGTTTTTGTTGTTATGCTAAACAACCCCTGCGTGGGCAGAACACTGTTACTTTGATGTTTTGGATGATTAAAAGTGGGCAAAAAGCCCTAAAATGCATTTAGCTGAGTGGACTATGTCCTTGGAGAATTCTGTATACCAGTATATGTAATGATTAGAATATATCTAAATCTGAATTTCTTTGGGGAATTCAATATTCCTTTCAGACTTTTTACCTTTCTCTGCCTTTAGACATTTCTGTTAACAGTTTGACTTGTATATGGGATTATGCCTGCTGGTTTTTCATGGTTACATAGTTAGGCTGAAGTTCATCTCTAGTTAAAAAAATAAATAAATAAATATATATATATATATATATATATATATATATATATATATATATAATTATATAATTAATAATACAATCCCATATACACAATCCCTCACCCACAGTTGATCCAGAGAAAGGCAAAAAAACCTCAAAGTATGATCCAATTTGCTACAGCAGGGAAATAAATCTTTGTGGTGCCTCCATGGCAGCATACCAGTGATAACTCCGCCCCAGAGTCCTCCCCTCAGGATAGTTACTAGCTTATAAAAAGGAAACCCATATCCCCCCCTAGCATTCTCCTTTTTTTCCTCATACCTGATGGATAGTTTTGTAGGTGTTCTTACCTCTGCCTGGCGCAGCTTCCGTCTGGGTTCTGGCCTCTCCCAGACGCAGTCCCCTGTCTTGGGTTGCTAACAGCCCTGAAAAGAGGGGAGCCCCTTCTGAGGCAGCAGCAACAGCTTCCTAACAGGGGCTTCAGTTCTGCAGACAGGCTATGCCGGTCTTTGAAGGCAGGTAGGGGCTTTTTCTGAGTCTATTTTCCTTTGCTTACCTTTTCCCCTCCCCCTCTCCATTTAAGCTCAAACAAGCTAAAGGTGGCAGGCTCTGATAAAATTGTCCTGCCTGGGAGTGCTTCTGCAACTCTACCATTTCAACTTAGTAAGTGGTCTATTCCTTACCTTTCTCTGAGTTGTATGTGGGTAGGTGTGTATATAGGTGTATATGTATGTATACAGTGGTGTGAAAAAGTGTTTGCCCCCTTCCTCATTTCCTGTTCCTTTGCATGTTTGTCACACTTAAGTGTTTCGGAACATCAAATCAATTTAAACAATAGTCAAGGACAACACAAGTAAACACAAAATGCAATTTGTAAATGAAGGTGTTTATTATTAAAGGTGAAAAAAAATCCAAACCATCATGGCCCTGTGTGAAAAAGTGATTGCCCCCCTTGTTAAAACATACTATAACTGTGGTTGTTCACACCTGAGTTCAATTTCTCTAGCCACACCCAGGCCTGATTATTGACACACCTGTTCACAATCAAGGCATCACTTAAATAGGAGCTGCTTGACACAATAAGGTCCACCAGAAGATCCTTAAAAGCTACACATCATGCCGAGACCCAAAGAAATTCAGGAACAATTGAGAAAGAAAGTAATTGAGATCTATCAGTCTGGAAAGGGTTATAAAGCCATTTCCAAAGCTTTGGGAATCCAGCGAACCACAGTGAGAGCCATTATCCACAAATGGCGAAGACATGGAACAGTGGTGAACCTTCCCAGGAGTGGCCGGCCGCTCAAAATTACCCCAAGAGCGCAGCGACGACTCATCCAAGAGGTCACAAAAGACCCCACAACAACGTCCAAGAAACTGCAGGCCTCACTTGCCTCAGTTAAGGTCAGCGTTCATGCCTCCACCATCAGGAAAAGACTGGGCAAAAATGGCCTGCATGGCAGAGTTCCAAGGAGAAAACCACTGCTGAGCAAAAAGAACATCAAAGCTCGTCTCAATTTCTCCACAACACATCTTGATGATCCCCAAGACTTTTGGGACAACATTCTGTGGACCGATGAGACAAAAGTGGAACTCTTTGGAAGGTGTGTGTCCAAGTATATCTGGCGTAGAAGGAACACTGCATTTCATAAAAAGAACATTATACCAACAGTAAAATATGGTGGTGGTAGTGTGATGGTCTGCGGCTGTTTTGCTGCTTCAGGACCTGGAAGACTTGCCGTGATAAAAGGAACTATGAATTCTGCTGTCTACCAAGAGATCCTGAAGGAGAATGTCCGACCATCTGTTCGTGTACTCAAGCTGAAACGAACTTGGGTTCTGCAGCAGGACAATGATCCTAAACACACCAGCAAGTCCACCACCGAATGGCTGAAGAAAAACAAAATGAAGACTTTGGAGTGGCCTAGCCAAAGTCCTGACCTGAATCCTATTGAGATGTTGTGGTATGACCTTAAAAAGGCCGTTCATGCTCGAAAACCCTCTAATGTAACTGAATCAGGACAATTCTGCAAAGATGAGTGGGCCAAAATTCCTCCAGGACGCTGTAAAAGCCTCATTGCACGTTATCGCAAACGCTTGGTTGCAGTTGTTGCTGCTAAGGGTGGCCCAACCAGTTATTAGGTTTAGGGGGCAATCACTTTTTCACACAGGGCCATGATGGTTTGGATTTTTTTTCACCTTTAATAATAAACACCTTAATTTACAAATTGCATTTTGTGTTTACTTGTGTTGTCCTTGACTATTGTTTAAATTGGTTTGATGTTCCGAAACACTTAAGTGTGACAAACATGCAAAGGAACAGGAAATGAGGAAGGGGGCAAACACTTTTTCACACCACTGTATATGTGTATATATGTGTCTAATTTATTTAATTTAATTGAGTGATTAAACCTTTGTAGTTTGTATACTTTGGTATGCTGTAAGGATTAGTCAATATGTTTGTGAATGTACATATATGTATATATGTATACCTATATAATTCTAGGGAATATGGGGTGTCTTTGGGGAGTATTTCCTTTTTTCGCTTGCAGTTAGTTAAAAATATGTATATATGTATGTGTGTGTGTATATATATATATATATATATATATATATATATATATTAATTAGGATTTTCATATACAGCTTACCTGTAAAATCCTTTTCTTGAGAGTACATCACGGGACACAGGGCTCCCGCCCCTCTTGGGTTTTACGTGGTTTCCTATTGCTTTGCTACAAAACTGAGGTGCCTCCCATATGGGAGGGGTTATATAGGGGAGGTATTCTCCTTAATTGGGGTTAACCAGTGTCCAATCACCAGAGGTGACTATATAACCCACTATGTAATGAGCTCCTGTGTCCCGTGATGTATGATCAAGAAATATATATGTGTGTGATTTATATATAAAATGTGTGTATATGTATGTATCTAATCTGTAATAAAGAAAAATAATATATATATATATATAAAAAAAAAATTCGTAGAATTAGATAATTAACATTTTTTAGGAGCCTTTTTATTCTTTCCTGTCCATTCTTTTAGCTTCTATTAGCTTCTATTTCAGTCGCCTTTTCCGCCCTTACTTGCCTTCACAATTATGAGCCAGCCGCCGTTTGACCAAGACCCTCGCTTTCTTAGGAAAGGGCACATACATACTTTATTAAAAAAAAAAAAAGAAGAAAGGAATTAGACTAAAAGAGTGCCTTGGGCTGTTACTCTCGTTTCAGCCCTATACACCAGAATACGTCTAACCAGACTCCTGGCCACCAAAATGGACGCTCCAGTCCTAGCTCAAGACACAGCTGTTCGTCTAGCTCTCATCATCAGTATAAAGGTCATCCTCCAAAAGGCAGCAGTCAAGCAGCCCATCCAGATGAGAGATCTAAGAGTGTAGGGCATGTGGAGCGACGCCTTTACCAGATAAACATATCTGCCAAAATTGCTTGCAGGGTTATGCGATTCAGGGGACTGAAGTTGAGCAGGTCACAGACCTTATTAAAAGAGTAGTCAAAGACTCCTTAACTGAACTAATGCAGGTGAACCCCTCTCCGCAGGGTTCCTCTGGCGGGAGTTATCCGTTCCTGGCCCGTCTTTTGCAGTCCCTGCAGGCGCTACATCAAGCCCACCTACCCGAGCAGGAGACAAAAGTGACTCGGAGGACTCCATAGATGAATAGGATCCCTGTGGATTCAATTTTTTCGCTAGCGCAACCAGTTGTATTGGTGGTTAAACAAGCCACTGCTTGGGAAGAAGCAGTAGAGCCTCTAAAAAAAAAAAAAAAAAAAATTGTTTCCCCTTCCTGGAGGAATTGAAAGATCTAGTGGAGGGTGAATGGGGAAAAAGCGGACAAACGTTTTTCCTTGATTAGACTTCAGAAGTTATATCCTCTGGCGGATTCGGATGCGGCTTTCCTGGACACTCCTCCGGTAGTTGACGTGGTGGTAGTGCGGCTAGCAAAGAATATTACCCTTCCTATGGAAGATTCGACTTCCTTTAAGGACCCATTGGATAGATGAATAGATGCGGACCTGAAGAAAGCCTACCAGTTGGCTGGCGGAGCCTGCAGAGCATCGGTGGCCCTGGCTTTAGTCTCCAATGTGGTCAAAGTGTGGACAGAGAATATCAAGGAGGCTATTTGAGAAGATGTCCCCAAAGATATTATTAAAGCTTTGGATGAGCTTAAAATATCAGCAGATTTTATTGGAGAGGCTGCAATAGACACCATGAGATATTCAGCCAGGGCAATGTTCCATGCTGACATGGCCAAAAGAGCATTGTGGCTAAAGCCGTGGGCAGCGGATGCGGCATCCAAACAAAATTGGTGCAAAATCCCGTTTGATGGGAAGGCCCTCTTTGGAAAGAGGCTGGAAAAGGCAATCTCGAGAGTGACTGGGGGAAAATCAGGGTTGCTCCCCCAGGATAGAAGGGTTAGGCGTTCGAGTGGTGTCGTCTAAATATCAGTGGTCTAAAAATAGAAATTCCAGCAACTTCCGGCAAAGTAGGGACTCCAAAGGGACTTGGAGAAGCACTCAGGCTACTTTCTTGAAAACAAATAAGCAAAGAAGTCTCCCCAGCACCCAGGAGGGTGCAAAGTCCTTTTGACAAGAGGTCATCCCCACCAGTAGGTGCCAGTTTGAAGGAGTTCGCAGAAGCCTGGCTGCACAGATGCAGGGACCTGTGGGTGGTATCTACGGTCAGGTTCGGACATTTATGGACATTCCAAGAACAGCCCCCACAAGACTCATTCATTCAAACAAAGATCCCAACTTAAACTCAAAAGGCAGAAGCTCTGCAAAGTTACCTTCAACTCCTGCTGGTGCAACAAGCAGTGATACCTGTCCCTCCCTCCGAAAGATTCACAGGGTTCTACTCTCCTCTCTTTCTTACCCCCAAAAGGGGTGGAGAGTGGAGGCCGGTAGTGGATCTGAAAAGGTTAAATCGATTTATTCAGTTGGAATCCTTCAAGATGGAATCATTACAGACGATCATACAGGCAGTTCAACCAGGAGACTGGATGATCTCGGTGGATTTGCAAGATGCGTATTTCCATGTGCCCATGCTGCCTGCCTTCCAAAGGTTTTTGAGGGTGGCAGTAAGATCAACTCACGTTCAATTTCAGTGCCTTCCTTTTGGTCTGTGCACATCGCCAAGAATATTCTCAAAGGTGTTGATTACAGTTCTAGCACTCCTCAGAGAGAAGGTACTTTGAGTTTTCCATTGTCTGGATGACATCCTATCACTAGCATACAGTTCAGACCAATTGGTAGAGCATAGGCAAATTCTTCTGTCCACTCTGAAAGAGTTTGGGTGGCTAATAAACACAGGAAAGAGGGTCCTGATCCCGATGCAAGCAATGGTTTATCTAGGTGCCCTCTTTGACACCAAGGCAGTTACAGTGCACCCCCACGTAAGAACTCTATCACACCTGTCGGTGTCAAATTGCCTAAGTCTGGTAGGGACCATGTCAGCCTGTATACCGATGGTGCCCTGGTCCCATTGGCATCCGAGGACTTTTCAATGGGGCTTTTTGACACAATGGAAGAGGAACTCACTGTATCAAAGGATAGCGATATTGATATCCATGAAGAGGGGTCTGCTATGGTGGACAAAAGAAGACAACATCTCGAGGCCTCGCCTCCTACAGGGCCCTCTTGGACCATCCTTACCACCGATGCGAGCGCGAAGGGGTGGCGGGCACACTGTGGTCACCTGGAGGTACAAGGGAGATGGGATATCCCCACTGAGGGAATAATATCCAATATTCTGGAGCTGCGAGTGGTATATTTGGCACTGATAAACTTGGAGGAACATGTACGTCAGAAACAGGTGATGGTCCGTCTGGACAATAAAGCAGCGGTAGCATATATACAACGTTAAGGGGGAACTCACAGCCTCATGCTGTTGAGAGAGGTGCAAGCAATGGTTTATCTAGGTGCACCCCCACGTAAGAACTCTATCACACCTGTCGGTGTCAAATTGCCTAAGTCTGGTAGGGACCATGTCAGCCTGTATACCGATGGTGCCCTGGTCCCATTGGCATCTAAGGACTTTTCAATGGGCCTATTATGTTGTGGGCAGAGAGAAATCTGGTGGATTTGAAAGCAATCTTACTCCCGGGGGCCGTTTGAATCAACAGGCAGATCTCCTATCTCGCTGTTTTCCAGACAGCAACGAATGGTCACTCCATCTGGCGGTGTTCAGGTGGATTGCGAAGTTACAGAAACCTCCGGAAATAGACCTATTGGCCTCCCCGACAAACGCAAAGTTGCCAAGGTTCCTGTCCCGCCTACCTCAACCTGGAGCAGAGGCGATAGATGCCTTATCGTGCCCGTGTCACTGCAAGACGGCATATGCATTTCCTCCCAGACCATTGGTTGTGAAATTTCTGCTTAGATTATCGAGGGATCCGGTCAGGGTTGTGACAGTTCTTCCCTATTGCCCGAAGAGGCCATGGTTCTCTTGGACAATGAGCCTCAGTGTACGTCCTCCGGTCAAGATCCCAGTATTCCTGCAACTGCTTTCGCAGGGAAAGTTTTTTCATCCAGCCCCACACAAGCTGAACTTACATACCTGGATCTTGAACAGAAAAGATTCCAATCCCTAGGATGTTCGGCGGGCGTAATTTCAACCCTATTAAAGGCAAGGATGCCCTCTACTAATTACATTTACTCAAAGATATGGGATAAGTTCAAACAGTTTGCGGAAGATAGACCGTTGAACCCAGCTGTGCTGTCCACCTCAGTAATCTTAGAATTCTTACAATCAGGCTCAGACTTGGGACTCAGCCTAAGCTCCCTAAAAGTCCAAGTGGCAGCTATTTCAGCAAGTACCCAGAAAAGATGGGCAGAAGATGCACTAATCGTACAGTTCCTTAAGGCAGTCAAGAAGATTCGCCCACCGCTAAAACGTTCCTTTCCAGCCGGGGATCTACCTCTGGTTCTAGAAAGTCTCCACCGTTCATCCCATTGGATTCTGCTTCACTTTTGAACCTAACCCGGAAACCAGTTTTCTTGGTGGCTATTACTTCAGGAAGAAGAGCTTCAGAGTTGCAAGCGTTGAGGGCAGAAAAAGAGCACATAACCTTTTTCCAGACAGGGTAGAACTACGGACAGTGCATGGTTTTGTCCCAAAAGTTTCTTCCCGTGCCACACTCTCTGAAGCTTGGGCACTACCAAACTTTACAGACCCACACTCTGGGGCGGTACAAGAACTGGACATTTCAAAAGTTTTAACACGCTACTTACAGGTCACGAGTCCCTTTAGGTCCTCGAATAGGCTATTAATAATACCATGGGGTAGGAATAAAGGGAAAGAAGCCACATCTAGGACTATCGCCTCTGGAATCTGCAAATTAATTCAAAAGGTGTATAGAGCAAGAGGGTTGGATCTTCCGGCGTTCAGAGCTCATTCCACTAGAGCTGTTTCGTCCTCATGGGCGGCAAGGACATGCGTATCTTTAGAGACTATCTGCAAGGCAGCCACATGGACGTCTCCAAATACGTTCATGCGTCACTACAGAATTGACCCAGGGGCACTAACTTTGGTGGAATTTGGTAGAAGGACTATTGAGTCAGCCCTGGCATTGCCTTAAATAAAGTTTTCCTTTGAAGCATTACCCACCCTGGTTTTAGCTATTCATTGTATGTCACTGGTATGCTGCCATGGAGGCACCAGGAAAATGGAAAATTGTTTCATACTTACCGTAATTTTCCTTTCCTGGTGCCTATCCATGGCAGCACACATACCCTCCCTGGTATTTGATATAATTGGAGAATTCTAGGGGGGATATGGGTTTCCTTTTTATAAGCTAGTAACTATCCGGAGGACTCTGGGGCGGAGTCATCACTGGTATGCTGGCATGGATAGGCACCAGGAAAGGAAAATTACGGTAAGTATGAAACAATTTTCCATTTTCTTGATCCCCCAAGAGGCAATCAGATTTTCCCTGGATTAACTCTCCTTTAAATGTCAGTACCTAGTTATATTAAGTACAATTAGGAAAGAATCCAGGCCTTTTTTAAAGCACTTAACCTTTTTATGTAGCTAATGAGGTAGGAGCAAAAGGGAATATACTGAGCTAGCCAGAACCACATCTGGAGGGAATCTATTCCACATTTTCACAGCTCTTACTGTGAAGAAACCTTTCCGTATTTGGAGATGAAATATTTTTTCGTCTAGACGTAAAAAGTGCCCCCTTGTCCTCTGTGATGACCTTAAAGTAAATAGCAACACCAAGGGGGTTATTTACAAAAGGCAACTCCACTTTGCACTGCAAGTGCACTTGCTCTAAATTTGAGGGATAGATCTGTAATGAGTGGAAGCTCTGCTGATTTTATCATCCAATCATGTGCAAGCTAAAATGCTATTTCCCTTGCATGTCCCCCTCGGCTCTACAGCGACTGCACTTTCAATGCAAAGTGGATTTTCCTTTAGTAAATAACCCCCCATGTTCACTATATGTATTTGTACATGTTGATCATATCCCCTCTTAATCTCCTCTTCTCAAGACGAAGAAATTCAGTTCCTCTAATCTTTCCTCATAGCTGAGCTCCCCCATGCCTCTTATTAGTTTGGTTGCCCTTCTCTGCACTGTCTCCAGTTCCCGGATATCCTTTTTCAGAACTGGTGTCCAAATCTGAACTGCGGATTCCAGGTGAGGTCTTACTAATTAGAGCAGAGGCAAAATCATCTCTCTCTCTCTCTCTGTCTCTCTCTCTCTCTCTCTCTTCCATACCTCTCTTAATACAAGAAAGGACTTTGTTCGCTTTGGAAACTGCAGCTTGGCATTGCATGCTAATATTTAGCTTATGATCAACAAAACCCCCAGATCCTTTTCCACTATGGTTAAAGTGGAAGTCCATGCAAAAACTAAAATCTATAGCCACCAACATTCTAACACTAACCTATCTAGCCCTGTAAAGAAAAACAAAACAAAAGAAAAAAACAGTATACATAACTTTTCTACAGGCGATCCAACCCGATCTCCAGCGGCGGAAGCTCTGATGATCCCATGCTGAGCTATCAGCCACGGCTTCGCTGTGGAGGCGGGTGCAGAGGACACGTCCGTCAACAGGAGCCCCATAGTAACGCTATAGGTGACATTACTTCCCCATTCATTTCACAGCCAGACGTGTACTCAGCAGAGCTTCCGCCGCTGGAGATCGGGTCAGATCGCCTGCAGAAAAAGGTAAGTATGCTCATTTTATCTTTACAGGGCTAGAGAGGTTAATGGTAGAATGTTGGTGGCTATAGATGCAGGGATTTTAGTTTTTGCATGGACTTCCACTTTAAGTGTAATGTGTATATTTGTATTGATAATTAATAGAAGATGTTTATCACTATTGCAGCATGGTGCCAACCATTCATGGGGACTGTTTGATTAAACATGTGTATGTTTCAAGAGACCATGTCACCAGACCATTTACTGCAGCATAAGTATTCCCATCAGATTACATGTTCATTTAAGATATTTTATATCTGTTAATTTCCTCTAAATGTCTCCATTGTATAGACACCCAAAAGCCCTGAGTTGCTGAGCACTGCCATCTTGGATGTGATGTCAACAGCCATGGGCGTAGCATAAGGGGTTGCAGCAGTCACAATCGCAACCCCACCCCTAGCTCCAGGGGGCCCCTGCAGCCTCCCTGTCATATTATCATATCCTCCACAAAATCCAGCTCCGATTTGCCCTAGGGCCCCACAGCCATGCTCCAATACTGAGCTTCTACTTTACCTTCCACAGTCCACACCTCTGTTCCCTTTGGATGGGGAGAAGCTGAGAGCCATTTCCTGAATGGAGAGGAGCATGAGGTGAGAAAAGCCCAGGATAGGGAAGTGTCTGTGCTGGCAACATGGAATGGTAACTGAGCTCAGCAAGGCAAGAGGAGGAGAATGCCATCCTGTAGCCACAATGGGACTGACATCACTGGTGAGGTATGACACTGCTCAGTGTCTCCTAGTCACCATCTGGGATTCTCTGCACCCCCCATTTGGGGATGTCTACTTACCCCACTTCCCTGACAACTGGAGAAAAGACACACACCTCTGGGAGGTGACCTTCCCCCAACACCTGCCAACACTGACAGAAATACCTTCAGAAATTGCTAAAAGAAATCCCTTAACGCCTCCTCGGGGAGTCCCTGAAGGGCTGCAGGCTCCATATTTGGTGTCACATGGCTTTGCTCTCCCAGATCTAAGTCCCCCCCCCCCCCCTCCAATGCCTGGCTGCTGAGCTCCTTTCCCATTACAGCACTCTATACTGTTCCTCCTCCGCAGGGTTGAAAATGACATTCCTTTACAACACAGCCAGTTAGCTAGCCATGATCTGCACAGGGTGTATCTGCCTACTGCAACTACACTGCCATTCTGACCAGGGGATTTCACAGGTCAGAAGGGCAACATAAAAGCCAGATACCCTGTGAAGACTGACAGACTGTGTGTAAAGGAATGTAATTTCAGCCCTGTATAGTGTGTGTGTGTGTGTGTGTGTGTGTGTGTGTGTGTGTGTGTGTGTGTGCGCGTGTGTGTGTGTGTGGGGGGGGGCGATGGATGTATCTGCACGCATGTTGCAAGTAGTGGGGGGGCCAGGTCAACTTTTGCATCGAGCCCACAAGCTTCAAGCTACTCCTCTGTCAACAGCCCCAGCAAACTCAGAGCTTTCACTCAAGTTATACTCTATAATATTCCCTTTTGCGCCTCCCTCATCAGCTACATAAAAGGTTAAGTGCCTTGAAAAAGTATTCATACCCCATGACATTTTCCACATTTTGTCATGTTACAAGTTACAACCAAAAACGTAAATGTACTTTATTGGGTTTGTATGTGATAGACCAACACAAAGTGGCACATAATTGTGAAGTGGAAGATAAATGGTTTTCAAAATGTTTTACCAATAAATATCTTAAAAGTGTGGCGTGCATTTGTATTCTGCCCATTTTACTCCGATACCTCTAACTAAAATCTAGTAGAACCAATTTCCTTCAGAAGTCACCTAATTAGTAAATATAGTCCACCTGTGTGTAATTTAATCGCAGTATAAATACAGCTGTTCTGTGAAGCCCTCAGAGGTTTGTTAGAGCCTTAGTGAATAAACAGCATCATGAAGGCCAAGGAACACACCAGACAGAGAAGTTTAAAGTAGGGGTAGGTTATAAAAAAACATCCCAAGCTTTGAACATATCACGTTCACTGCACTGTTCAATCCATCATTCGAAAATGGAAAGAGTATGGCACAACTACTAACCTACCAAGACACGGTCGTCCACCTAAATTGATAGGCCGGGCAAGAAGAGTATTAATCAGAGAAGCAGCCAAGAGGCCCATGGTAACTCTGGAGGAGCTGCAGAGATCCACAGCTCAGGTGGGAGAATCTGTCCACAGGACAACTATTAGTCATGCACTCTACAAATTGGTCTTTAGACCCCTTTCACACTGAGGCGTTTTTCAGGCGCGACAGCGCTAAAAATAGCGCCTATAAAGCGCCTGAAAAAAGCCTCAGCTGCAAACCCAGTGTGAAAGCACGAGTTCTTTCACACTGGGGAGCTGCGCTGGCAGGGGGTCACAAAAAGTCCTGCCAGCAGCTTCCTTGCAGCGGTGGAGGAAAGGTCAATACACCGCTCCTCCACATTGAAAACAATGGGGCAGCGCTACTATATTGCTGGAAAAGCACTGCTGCAGTGGTGATTTGCAGGCGGATTTAACCCCTTTTCGGCTGCTAGCAGGGGGTTAAAGCCTCCCCGGGCAGCTCAGTGGGGAAGAGAAGGCTATAACAAGGAGAGGGGGTTGTGCAGGGAAATTACTAGTCAAATTTTCTAGCAAGTTAGATAATAGTAATAATTTATGGAAAGGAAAACACTGCTAATAAGTATGTAAAATTCTAGTGCCAATAGAGGCACTTGTGATACTGTTTTATTGTTTTGTGTTGTTTGCTTTTTATTGTGATGTATATGTGCTGAGCCTGGGTATGCCCAAAAGACTGTTTTGTATCTTAAAATTTGAAACCAAGTAAAAAGAATAAAAAATAAATGATTTTATTTTTTTTATGTATAATACTTTAGGTGCTTCTACCTGCAGTTTTTAACCACTTGAGATCCGCGCTATAGCCAAATGACGGCTACAGCGCGGATCTCCTTTTCCGGGACTACGTCTATTGACGTAGTCCCGTGCACGAGCGGCCTGCGCGCCCCCTGAGGGGCGCGTGCGGCGCGCTCTGTGATCGGCGAGTCCATGAGACTCGCCTGATCACCGATCCGTGCAAGGGGTCGATCCCGACCCCTTATCACGTGATCAGCTGTCAGCCAATGACAGCTGATCATGTGATATAACGGAGCCGGTAATCGGCTATTATTCCTCCTCGCGCTGTCAGCGCGAGGAGAAAAAAAAAGGCGATCACCGGCGGCCGTGATCGGGACATCAGTCCCGATCACGGCCAGCCCTGCTAGTGCCCACCTGCCCGCTGCCAGTGCCCACTTGCCCCATGCAGTGCCAAATGTATTAAAAGTAAGTGCCCCCCGTCAGTGCCACCCAGCAGTGCCCACAGTGCCACCCAGCAGTGCCACCCAGCAGTGTCCACAATCTGCCTCAAAAGGTGCTGCACCCCAGTGCCACATATCCGTGCCCATCAGTGTCATCTACCAGTGCCCAGCAGTGCCGCCCATCAGTGCCACCTATCAGAGCCACCTATCAGTGCCCATCAGTCCCATCTATCAGTGGTACCTATCAGTGCCCATCCGTGCCACCCATCCGTGCCATCTTATCTGTGCCCATCTTTGCCCATCAGTGCCGCCTTATCTGTGCCTATTAGTGCCGCCTTAACTATGCCTATCAGTGCCCACCAGTGCAGCCTATCAGTGCCCACCAATGCAGCCCATCAGTGCCCACCAATGCAGCCCATCAGTGCCCACCAATGCAGCCCATCAGTGCCCACCAATGCAGCCCATCAGTGCCCACCAGTGCAGCCCATCAGTGCCCACCAGTGCAGCCTATCAGTGCCGCCTAATCAGCGCACTTCAATGAAGGAGAAAAATGACCCGTTTGCAAAATTTTATAACAAACTATTAAACGTGATTTTTTTTTTTTTTGCATCTTTTTTTGTTTGTTTAGCAAAAAATAAAACTCCGAGCTGTAACTAAATACCACCAAAAGAAAGCTCTATTTGTGGGAAAAAAATGATAAAAATTTCATTTGGGTACAGTGTTGTATGCCCGCGCAATTGTCATTCAAAGTGCATCAGCGCTGAAAGCTGAAAATTGGTCTGGGACTGAGGGGGGTTTAAGTGCCCAGTAAGCAAGTGGTTAAATTGGGGACAGGGTCTGTATAGTGTTGGACAGACAGTGAATATAACTTTTTGGCTTAGCCTATCTTTAATTCTTACATAGCTATATAGTGCTAAGCAGCCATCACCGACTTCAGGCCCCACTCTGACTGAGGTCCAAATAGGGCAGTATCACAATGCAAGGCAACCAGCCCAAAATTATATTATATTTTTTTTAGCGCTGGCTCCTGACGAGCAGGCGCTATATGTCTATATGTTTTTCAAAGTTAACTTGGAAAAAAAAAAAAAAAAAAAAAAAAAATCGGGGCTAATTTTCTAAATTTATGGTTTCAGTACCAGTCCAGCTGGGTTGCACTAGGTTCTCCTTGACCGCAGGTGTTGCTATCACCGCTGGCAAGAGAAAGAACGCAGTTTCGCTGGGTGTTCTTTTGGAACCAGCCCAGTGCGAGTGTTCTCCTGCTGTGCATTCTGGGCAGTGGCATTTAAGGTACGGACATCATGTGCTTCGAGGTTATTTCTGCTCTGTTCCAGAGGATTTTTCTGCCTGTCCAGTTCGTGTGGTCCTCCTGACCCAGCCCCATAGCCCTCCTGGCCTGGGGTGTGGAACCATGCATTTCGAGTCTCGGGGCTAGCTAGCCTGAGGCAACGCAACTGCAGGGACAGGCCTTAATGGATTTCGGGGCCTATTGATCCAAAGGTGGTCCGGTGCCATCTCATCTAAGGCAGAGGCCCAGCAACTGGAGAAACCCCAGGGGAGGACTCTTCAGGAGAAGGCCGTGCGCAAGGCTGGCTTCTCTGAAGGAGCCTGGAGGCTTAGTTGAAGGACACTACATGGATCTACACTCATCCTGTATCGCTGGATCGGCTGAGAGATACTGATACAGTATGATAGCTCTTTAAATTTGTCTATGTCCCTCAGTAACACTCAAGTCTGTGGCAGAGACTTTACCGGCTGCTAGGCCTAATGAGAGAAGGTCTATCCGGGGATTGTGAAAGTGTTGTTATTCTCTGGATTTTTCCTATAAGAGACTTTTCATTTTTGCAGTTTGAAGTACTTACTTACTTACTCCTAACCCTCTACCCTAAACTGAGAGACTCTGTTTCTGTTTTCAAATAAATAACCCAAAAGAAGACTCAGTGTCAGTTTCCACATTTCTTTGGGCCATCTACCACGGAAACCCCTAGACGGAGAAGCAGTCAAGAAGGGTAACGGTAAGCCCAATAAAACCAGCAGCTCCTTCGGGGGTCAGTGCTACACATACTTACACTAATTATATATATATATATATATATATATATATATATATATATATATATATATATATATATATATATATATCTTCCCCGAAAATAAGACCTAGCGTGATTGTCTGTGATGGCTGCAATATAAGCCGTACCCTCCAATTAAGCCCTACCCTGTTTCCCTGAAAATAAGCCCTATCCTGAAAATAAGACCTACAAGAACTTTAACTAGGGCTTATTTGGGGGTAGGGCTTATATTGCAGCCATCACCGACAATCACATTGAGGCCTTTTTTTGGGGGGAAACAGGAGATATATATATATATATATATATGTGTGTATTACGGAGCCATGAATGAATGACCTTACCTTAGCTGCTTTGAAAAGCAGGTACTCTCTCACGGCTTGCCAGACAGTTTATAAATCAATCAGTCGGGCAACAACAATAGACAATTTATTAAAGTGCCTGAAAGGATAACAGCTTGTATTATCCACAGCAATCAATAAAAAAATATTCTAATCTTGTACAAAACTAAACATTATGACACAATCCTCTATCCTAAATTGTAAAATAATTTTCTTTAACTGTTGGAAATAAAATATTGTCTTATGATTGCGCTGGAAAATATGTTAAAACAATAGATATGTGTGATGTAACCGGTGGGCAGGTTGAACAAGCTAGTTCGCTGCTGTCCGGCTGGGAATTAATTCTTTCTCTGCTTGCTTGGTATTTTTGGAGGGTTCTGCTCTGGGTCTGGCCCACCTGTCCTATGTCATATAAATTGGGACAGTGGTGCGGTAAGAGTGGTCATTCCCCAGAGACAATTTGAGAAGAGGGAGTTCCCAAAGAGTGTCAGCACATTGTGAGTTGCGAGACCCATAAGGGATGGAGACGGATGATGAGACCCATAAGAGCAGGAGAAGGTCGCTCACGATAGCCTGCATGTAGAGAGTTTTTACTTGAGGTTCACGCTGAAAACACCATTGCTGGATAAATGCATCTGAAGGACTAGGACTACTGGTCTACACTTTTACAGCTATGCCCGGGCAGCACACAAGCCTATAGTCATAGTTAGGGAATCAGGAAAGTATCAAGTCTTGCCTGTTGGACTGTGAAATGTCTATTTCTGCACTTTTGAAAGTTTTGAAATGTTGTCCTTGCCTGGTCTGAAGTTACTAAAGAGGTTCATCGTAAGTAACGGGCACTCTCATAGTTCTCCGAGTCTGAAGACACAAGTGGTTGCCTAGAGTAACAGAAGTTTAACAAACAGCCTGTTGATAGCGTGTACCTGTTATAGGTGGTACTGTCTTTAGCAGCAAGGAAGATGTTGGCTCTCCTTTCGCCAGCAATGGGAGTGGATTGCACTACAGAGGTTCCCCATCTCATACAGCAGTATGGAAGGTCGAGAATTAGGTTGAGTTCACGTGTATAACCCACACAGAGTGCATGGCAAGACCCACTGTACTTGGGAGTAGTAGTGGAAAAACGCTGGACGGGTGGTTGTGAACATTGGCTAAGCATGTCCCTCCTAAATGCAAGTTGCAGAGATAGTGTACATTGTCAACCAACAGTTAAATGGAGAACAGTTGTAGTTCCAGTGTACATGGTTTATCTTCATCTCTGATAGTAGAGGTCTGCTTTAAGGATGTGCATTCCCCCACAGCATCCTTAGCCATGTCCCAGGGCATTGATGAAGATGGCACAGAGTAAAGAGAACCCCACATGTGTAATGTGACCCGTGCCTAACTTAGCCCAGAAGAAGACACACAGGGCAGGCCTTCCATATGACCCAGTACTTGCTTCCTAACGAGTTAATAAAAAAAAAAAATGGGAGGACACAACAACAACTAAACTACCGCCCCACCACCTGCCCAACAAACCATAGGTGAAAATGTTACCCAGCTGTCCAAAGGCATAACTATAGCTGGTACTTATTGTGGCACTGCTATGGGGCTAGCACTGATCTCATTGGGAGCCCAGTACTGTCTGTATACAATATCATTTATCCAGTATTCAACAGCATTATTTAAATTATTTATAATAAGCACATGGGCAGAAAAAAACAGTGTGTTGATGCAAAATAGAATATTTAATAGCAACATTTAGGCTTGGTTCACAACTAAGATCCATCTCACAGCAGGGGTCCAGTGTGCGTTCTGGTCCACCGTTTCAGGGCTGATTTCAGCTGGAATTTTGGGCTGAATTCACACCTGAAACAGACCAGAAGACGCACAGCGTTTTTCTGCAACACGCACCGGACCTGCTGCGGAGATATGTGAACCGACTCCATAGAGAGCCGGTCAAAATCTCCTACTATTGCGAATTGGATGCTGGGATCCCCATCCAATTTGCAATGGTGCAAACCCAGCCTTAGGAGCAAAAAAATAAAAAAAACACCCCAAACGTGCATACAGGGAGAAGCGTACTGGCATAATTTGCACATAAACACATACGTATGCATGTCATTTTAGTCTAATGCAAAGAACAAATTAATATTCTAGCCATTAAAATGAAACTACATGCATACGCCTTATGTACATTTTGCTAGCTCCTGGCAGAAAGATCCAGTATCAATAGGATGGTTTTAATATGCCCACATGCATGCAGCCTAAAGTAAATGTACATATAGTTCAGGACTTCTCACAGAATGCTTTAAAAAGCTACAGGTATGTCCAATTATTAGATATGCTTTTAGAGTAGAACGGGTTTCAGTAGTGGAACTACCTAGTACCCTACTACGATGAATGTTAGACAGCCAAGATGCCCTATAATGAGTTTTCTGAATATGTACAGTAGATACTCCCCTATCCCTAGCCTGAGAACACTGATAAAATAAAACTGGTTAGATTTAGCATTACAGCAAATGTAAAAAAAAATAATACACAATTTAGATATTTCCAAAGTCACAAAAATCTTTTATATTTTTAAGAATGTTTACGTACATTCGTCTAATGCGCACTGTTGAGGCATCAAATATACTAATTTTAGGAGGACCTAAACTACTTAAATCTTATGGTTCACCCTTTACTGTTCCAGACTGTTATATTTTTTTTAAGAAAAAGCAACAAGTATTAGATATTTTAAACCTATAATGAAAATAAAAGATCTTGCTTTGTGGCAGTTTTCAGTTGCTGGAGAGGTACTTACCTGCTTCACAGAGGGATAACATAGCAGAAAGTAGAGCTGCAGAGTACAAGAGATACTTCATAGCTGGTTGAGAAGCCTATGGCAATCCTCTAAAAGGAAAATATACAGATGACACTTTAAAAATGTTAAGAGCTGGGGATGCTCAGCGAAGCGAGCATATATTCTGTAAGAATGGGGGAGGCTGTGTGTGGACGGTTTGTCTCTGACCTGGTAATTGATCAGTTAAGAAGAGGAAATTGAGCTGATGACAGAAACCTGAGACAGAAGCAGAACATTGCACCTGAAGAGACAGAATCCGGGAGTAAAAAAAAAAAAAAAAAAAAAAAAAAAAGCAGCTTATGAATTCTCTGCAGGTGTAGAATTTAGCAAAGTAACTGTTCAGTTATTCTATTATATAATAGCTGAACCCAAAAGAGGTATAATTTGAACTTTATTATAGACCCATGTTGGATGATTTGCTGCTCACTAGCTTCCCGAAATGCCATGTTTAGCTTCCATCTGCTATAATTTAATAGATGTATTGCTACAAATTATAATACCATCATTTTACATAATTGCTTATATTACTGTAATTAGATTTTAAAAGATTAAAATCAGCTTTTCCCTTTTAGCAGAAGCTGGACATTATTCATTCCCAATGAGTCTTTCCTAACAAAGTCTAATTTCAATGATGTTCTCTTTTGGCTGCCTATCCAGAGATTAGGGATGAGCTTCGTGTTCGAGTCGAACGTACGTTCGACTCGAACATTGGCTGTTCGTCCGTTCGGCGAAATCCGAACACTTGGTCTGTTCGCGTCAAAATTCGCGTGGCGCTCACGGCCCACAATGCACTGCGATGGCGCAGTGCATTGCTGGCTCATGATTGGCCAAGCATGCACTGTGACCCTGCATGCTTGGCCAATCGCAGCGCCAGCAGCGAGGAGAGCCATGATTGGCCACAGGCAGGATGCCTGTGGCCAATCATAGCTCAGGCTGTGTAGTGCACGCCCCACACTATATAAGGCCGCCATTAAGGCGGCCTCATGTAGTATGTTGGCATCTGAAGCAGTGGGTGTACCTTCAACACAGTACACACCGATCGTTTTTGGCTGATTTCCTATCTTGCTGTTGTGTAGTGGTTATTGTCTGTGCCCTGACCGCAGTATACACCACTATATTCACCTCACCTATATAGCTAGTGATCTATCTTTAATAATAGAGCTTGCAGTCAGTAGTGTTAGGAGATAGTGCGTGCTGTCTGCGTGCTCTGTACCCAGTACATACCGCTATAATCCACCTACATAGCTGTTCTCTATTTGACCCCAATTGCCATCTGCAGGAGTTATTGGAAGTTGTGTGTGCCTCCAGCACAGCACAGTATACATCTGTATATACCCCTTTATCTCTGGTGTTCTATAAAAAAGGCATCTGCAGGAGTTAGTGGGTGTTGTGTGCCTCCAGCACAATATAAACTACCAAACTGCTGTTTTACCCAACTCCCTTCAGGCCATTACCATGTCTGGAAGGCCAGCAAGGAGAGGCAGACAGGCGCGAGCCGATAAAAGAGGGCAAGCAGGCTCTGTGTCTAGAGACAACAGTGCTGGTCGTGGACGCGGTGCATTGTCATCAGCACGTGGCCATGGGACATGCTTGTCCTTCTTTTCGGCAGCTGGACATGTTGAACCGCAACATGCCAACGACTTGGTAGAGTGGATGACCAAGCCCTCTTCATCCTCCTCATCCTCTCTCACCCAGTCTCAGGGTAGTAGCAAAGCAGCTGCCAACGCATCGTCTTCCCTCCTCTCAATGTCATCATCAGTGACTCCTTCCCTAGACCCACCACGTCCTCCTGACGAGTCTCCTGAACTCCGAGTGCGTGCTGTCTGCGTGCTCTGTACCCAGTACATACCGCTATAATCCACCTACATAGCTGTTCTCTATTTGAGCCCAATTGTCATCTGCAGGAGTTATTGGAAGTTGTGTGTGCCTCCAGCACAGCACAGTATACATCTTGACATGTGAAGGACCTAACCCACAGTCACTTCATCCACCCGTTAACCATACTATCTAACCCCCCTCCAAATCCCTTCACAAATGACATGACAATATTTTGGATTAAATGGCCTTGATGGCCTTTTATTAACATTTACTTTGAGATTAAATAAACAACATTTTAAATAACTCTTAACCAACTTTTTGTACTTTTGGGGTTTTAGAGGGGAACCCCACCCCACTGGTCACTGCGACAAACTTCTTTTACTTTAGGCCTCCAGTCGCAAACCCCCGGAGACGGTACTCAACTTTCGCAGTGACCCACCTTTTACCCCTTCCAGGCTAACCCCTTGTTAACCAGAAGGTACCTGATAACCCCATCCACAGATGGGTACCAACCATGTTAACCCCATACCACAGATGGGTACCAACCATGTTAAACCCCATACCACCGATGGGTACCAACCATGTTAAACCCCATACCACAGATGGGTACCAACCATGTTAACCCCATACCACTAATGGGTACCAACCATGTTAACCCCATACCACAGATGGGTACCAACCATGCTAACCCCATACCACAGATGGGTACCAACCATGTTAACCCCCATACCACGGATGGGTACCAACCATGTTATATATGCATATAACATCCATATTCTCCTCCTTCAAAGATCCAACCACTGCCATGGGCTGTCCGTACAGCCCCTATTACAATCAACCATACTCGGGAGGGTGAGTGGGAATCTTTTCCTCCGCCGCTCTCTACTGACGTCACTCCCTCTCCTGCCTACTAGTTTTCTAACCCGAGCGCCTCCCCTGCTCCGGCCACTCCCTTTTTCTTAAAGGAGACAAATTATTTTTCCCTACAAGCATGACTGTGCTGTCCACACCTGTCATGCCGTCCCTACGCTTATCCTTTTCTCTCCTTCTGCTCCGGGACTCTCTTGACATGTGAAGGTCCTAACCCACAGTCACTTCATCCACCCGTTAACCATACTATCTAACCCCCCTCCAAATCCCTTCACAAATGACATGACAATATTTTGGATTAAATGGCCTTGATGGCCTTTTATTAACATTTACTTTGAGATTAAATAAACAACATTTTAAATAACTCTTAACCAACTTTTTGTACTTTTGGGGTTTTAGAGGGGAACCCCACCCCACTGATCACTGCGACAAACTTCTTTTACTTTAGGCCTCCAGTGGCAAACCCCCGGACCCGGAGACGGTACTCAACTTTCGCAGTGACCCACCTTTTACCCCTTCCAGGCTAACCCCTTGTTAACCAGAAGGTACCTGATAACCCCATCCACAGATGGGTACCAACCATGTTATCCCCATACCACAGATGGGTACCAACCATGTTAACCCCATACCACAGATGGGTACCAACCATGTTAAACCCCATACCACAGATGGGTACCAACCATGTTAACCCCATACCACTAATGGGTACCAACCATGTTAACCCCATACCACAGATGGGTACCAACCATGCTAACCCCATACCACAGATGGGTACCAACCATGTTAACCCCCATACCACGGATGGGTACCAACCATGTTATATATGCATATAACATCCATATTCTCCTCCTTCAAAGATCCAACCACTGCCACAGCACGAAAGGGGTAAAACCTTACCCTTGCGTGCACCTCCACACCCTCCTTGCTCGCTATAAGCCGTCCGGCAAACCTAGAGCCCAAAAAACGGTTCCCACGTCATTGAAGCACACCCCCATTGTTCCCAAGATAACTCCAAGTATCCACCTCCATCTCACTATGACGTACAGCCATACCCCCGTTTCTGCTCACAAGCCTACTCACTTCCATGTTTTTACCACCCTAGAGCCCTATAAACCTTTTCTGCAGGCCAAGATGACTGCCCACCATATCTGACCAAGCCATGACCATTCTGGCTGAGCTGCCTCACTGCGCACCTTTTAGCCGAACATTTGATCCTCTGGCCCACCCCAGTAAACCTATGCGTGACCCAGGATCAACACTGGCCAACTTCCCCAATGCAAACAAGAAAATGACAACCCAAACAGTAAGTACCCCCTTACTTAATGCTAAGATAAAGGCCCTAAAGCCACATCCTTAGACCCCAATCTGCAACGAATATGGGCGAATATAAAAAACTCAAATCTGTCAGAGTCCCACCTATCCATGCACTTATCTGTAGCATAACCTGGGGCTGGGCCTGGCCGCCTCTGTGACTAGGGATGAGCCGAACACCCCCCGGTTCGGTTCGCACCAGAACTTGCGAACGACCCCCGCGTTCGGTACGAACGTTAGAACCCCATTGAAGTCTATGGGACTCGAACGTTCGAATTGGAAAGTGCTAATTTTAACGGCTAATATGCAAGATAGTGTCCTAAAAAGGGTTTGGCGACCTGCCTCCTGCCTCAGGGGACATGGGTCACTGCAAAAAAAAGTTTTAAAAACTACCGTTTTGGTGGGAGTACTGATTTTAATGACGATTAAAGTGAAAAAAAAAAAGTGAAATATTCCTTTAAATATGGTGCCTGGTGGGTGTCTGTAGTATGCCTGTGAAGTGCCACGTGTTTCCCGTGTTTAGAACAGTCCCTGCACAAAATGACATTAAGCGGAAATAACACCATTTAAAACTGCTTGCGGTTTTAATGTTATATCTGGTTCCTGCAATATGGTTGAAAATCATTCAGAAAAATGGCATGGGTAGCCCTCCCTGCCCATTACCAGCCTATTTGGGTCTTGTACGCATATTAAGGGGAACCCTGTACCCATATTAAAAAAAGGAAATGCGTGTGGCCCCCAGGCCCTATATACTCAGAACAGCAGTATACAGGCGGTGCAAACAAGACTGGGACTGTGTAGGTTTGTTGTGTTAAGTTGAATCTGTTTGTAATTTTCAACTGGTACATTTTTAAAGTGTAGCTCCAGTCAAAAAAAATATTTTTAAGCTTTTTGGAAAACATAGGGAAGGGTTATCACCCCTGTATAATTTGTTTTGTCGTCAATCTTTTTTCATCTCACTTGCTGTTGTCTCCTTCCGTTTGCAAGTAGGAGATGTTTGTAAGTTGGATGTTTGAAAGTAGGGGCCTGCCCTATATGCTCTGCAGAAATGGCGGAACAAGGTGTTGGTTTTGCAACAACATTGTAAGCCCTCAAAGTGACTCTTGGTGGGCGCTGGAGCGCCCTGCTGTGAACGATTATATCAAGAATTGTAATTACATGCCATTGTTGAACAGTGGTAGAAAAATTGACCTTTGGTGGTTGTGGTGCTGGTGCCACAACACTATAAGTCCTCACAGTTACTCTGGGTGGGCACAGGAAGGGGCCCTCCTGTGAAATATTATATCAAGAATTGTAATTACAGAGACTTCCGGCCGGATGTGAACAGGGCAGCAGCGGCGTCTCACAGCTCCGTTCCTCCTCTCACCATCCGACCGTGTGGAGCGACTCCCGCACCCGCCAGGCACCGTACCGGGTAGGGGATACTGCGCTGCGGCTGAGGATGCCTTCGTCTGCCGCAAAGAAAGCGGCTAAAGCCTGCAATACCCCGCGGAGAGCCACCGCCGCATGGAGGCTGGCCCCGCCCCCGCCATCTTGTCTTCCCCGCCGAAGCCTCGGAGCTCCGTGCTGCAGGAGGGAGGTATGTCACTAATACAGGAGGCTGAAGAAATCCTCCCAAGCCAGGCACAGTCCACAGGCATTGAAGTGACTGATATAACTAAACCTATCCTGGAGGCAATTAATGCCAGCAAGGCAGAACTTATGGGGCGGATTGATCACCTGTCCTCTGAATGCACCCTGATCAGGCATGATCTGGATAAGATTAGGGGCCGCCTCAGTACAGTGGAGACAAGGGTGTCAGCAGTGGAAGATGAGTCCCATGGTTATGGAGCCCAGTTGGCAGAGCTCAGGGACCAGGTTAGGTCCCTGCAATACAAGGCTATTGATGCTGAGGACCGTCAGAGGCGCAATAATGTCCGAGTGGTGGGGCTCCCCGAGGGGGCGGAAGGGGAGCAGCCAGCTCACTTTGCAGAGCAATTTTTCAAGCAGCTCCTGTCCTTGCAAGAGGTGTCCCCTGCGTATGTGGTGGAAAGGGCACACCGGGTCCCTACTGGCAGGCGCCCACCTGGAGAGTTCCCTCGCCCCTTCCTGGTTCGTTTTTTGAACTTTCGGGATCGGGACATGATCCTGTCCTGCGCCAGGAGACTGCCGGAATTGCGCCATGAAAACGCAAAAGTTATGCTGTTTCCAGACTTCTCTGCAGCCACGCAACAGAAACGCAGATCCTTTAATGACGTCAGGAGGCGGCTCAGAGAAAAGGAGATCAAGTACAGCATGCTGTACCCGAGCAAGCTCCGTGTTCAATACAAGGGCTCTGTACGTTTTTTTGATCACCCGGAGGACGCAGTCGACTGGCTGGATAAAGAATTCGGCAGGTAGACCTCGACCTATGGGTACGGGGGGTCGGGGTACCATTTTGGGCTGATGGGGGGGGGCTTTCCACATCTGACCCGGGTCTATGGAACTGGACTGGAGCGCCCATGGCTTTGCATGACCCCCGGAGTGTGACTCCTGCAGACTGCCACTGTTGATTGGCTACCGGGGGGTTGGGGATCAGTGTGTTCTCCTGCTGCCTGGCCCACGTGTTATTTGAGGGGCCTGTGCTGCGGAGGTGGGTATGGGGTGACGTTTCCTGGACATGGATGCCGGGGTGGTGTGCTTTCCCATCCTGGAGGTTGCTCTACCGTTGGTGGTCTTTTTGGCTATCACGGCGTCCTGTCACACACCCTCTACTCTTGTGTGAATGTCCTACGTGACCCCCTCAGCTGATGCTGCAGCGGTTAGTTCTCCAATGACTGCTTGTTCTGTAGGGCCGCTTACTAGCCTTGGGCTGGCGGTGTTGTCGGGCCTAGCTCCTGTTCTGCTGTTCGGAGCTTGAAAAGACACTACGGGGCAACTAAGGAACTGCCGGACTTTTGTTCAGTGCGGCGGGAGTGCGCAGTGACTGTTATGGTCACTTTTTTTGGTTCTGGGATTAAGCTTAGTGCTGGACTTGTTGGGGTTTTTTCTGGCATGCAAGCAAGGGAGGGTTTGTTTAGGGTCACAGCTCGATACAAGGGGTTAAATGATGTTACAGTTGTCTTATTGTTGCTGCTAACCTTATGGGAGGGTCAGCTCCCACCAGTCGGGACATGCTGGCGGGCCGTGGTAGCCACGTTTGATAATGGCGGATGAATTAAAAATTGTGTCTTGGAACGTTCGAGGCCTTAATCACAAACTTAAGCGGGCCTCAGTATTCCAATTCCTTAAAGTGTATTAGCCGCACCTGGAGACACACTTGGACGGAAGTAGGGTCCTTGCCCTGCGCAGGCCGTGGATACAGAGGTCGTTTCATTCCACCTACTCCACGTTTGCGCGGGGGGTTTCCCTCCTGGTTAGCAAGAGTGTGCCCTGCGTGATTCATCAGGTTGTGTCAGATCCAGATGGGAGGTATGTGGCGCTTGTCCTAGATGTGTTCCATAAACAACTGGTGGTGGTAAATGTATATGTGCCTCCCCCATTTCACTCACAGGTGTTATATGACTTACTGATCAAGCTTGCGCCATATGGCCATCTTCCGACTATATGGCTTGGGGATTTCAATGCCGTTCTTGATGCGGCTTTGGACTCCTCCAATCCGGGCAGGGGGGACTCTGCCGGCCTGACTGGCTGGAGCACTGTGGCGGGGTTGACGGAGTTGTGGCGCTGGCGGCATCCATCCGACAGATGCTACTCGCACATATCGACCACACACAGGTCTTCAGCCAGGATTGACCTGGCTTTTGGTAACAATGGGTTGTTGTCGTACGTATCCGAGGCCTCATATCTGGCGGGTGGGTTGACTGATCACAATCCTCTGGCTGTTACCCTGACTCTTGGGAAGGGGAAGGGTAGGAGTGGTTGGCGGGTCTCTCCAGGGTGGATACAACATGAAGGGGTTTCTGCTCAGGTGAGCACGGCTATTCAATCATACTGGACATCAAATGATGGCACAGCTGATCCGGGGATAGTATGGGACGCCTTCAAAGCAGTGGCAAGGGGTGAGTTTGTATCTGCCATTAAAGTTGCGCGGAAGTCGGATAGCGAGGACGTTGAGGAGTTGGCGCTTCGGGAGCGACGGGAGGCAGAGGCGCATGCGGATTCTCATTCTGAGGAATCGTATGGGGCCTTGTTGACGGCTAGGAGAGCTGTGTCCTTACATTTTACGGGACAGGCCAGGGTGGAATTGACGAAGACTGCTCAGACGGTGTTCGCGGAAGGGGATAAAAACGGAAAGCTTTTGGCGATGCTGGTGGCGGAGCGTCCTCCCCCTACGTGTATACCGGCAATCCGGGATGGGACGGGGAACTTGATCACCGTCCCTGAACAGATTCTGCGGGAGTTCGTGTCTTATTACTCCGGGCTATATTCCCCCATCCCTCCCTATGATCCTGTGGCCTTGGAGGCTCTGCTGGAGGCCCTCCCGATTCCGCAACTATCCACTGTAGACAAAGAATTTTTGGAAGCTAAGATAACCCTTAAGGAGATTCAAGGGGCAATTTTTACATTTCCCCCCAATAAAGCGCCGGGTCCGGATGGTTTTCCAGCGGAGTTCTACAGGGCCAATGTGGAATTATTAGCTCCCAGAATTAACTCCCTTTTAGCCTACTGTCATGACAATGGTGCTCTCCCACAATCCATGATGGAGGCCTACATGGTCCTTCTACTGAAACCGGGCAAGGATCCTACAGAGTGTGCTTCATATAGGCCAATAGCGCTTCTAAATATGGATCTCAAAATTCTCACCAAAGTACTGGCCACTAGGCTGGCTACGGTACTGCCCACTATTGTTAATATTGACCAAACGGGCTTTATGCCGGGAAAGTCTACGGACACAAATTTAAGAAGGTTGTTTACGCACTTGCAGATTTCCCCACGGGACACTGGGTCGAGGGTGGTGGTTTCGATTGATTTTGAAAAGGCCTTCGACTCTGTGGACTGGGTATACATGTCCGCGGTGTTGAAGGCCTTGGGTTTCGGCCCTCAATTTAGGAAATGGGTGTCTATGTTGTACCGGAGTCCGAGAGCGGCTGTCAGAGTGGGCTCCTCCCTCTCTGGGTTTTTCGAGGTAGGTAGGGGAACCAGACAAGGTTGTCCCTTATCCCCGTTTTTGTTCGCCCTGGCCCTGGAACCCCTGGCGATAGCCTTGCGCACCTCTCCCGAGGTTGTTCCTATCACTGTGGGCACGGTGAGGGAGACCTTAGCACTTTATGCAGACGATATGCTGCTTTTTCTTAATGACCCGGGAGCGTCGCTGAGGGCGGCATTACAACTTATTGACCGCTTCGCTGGCTTCTCAGGGCTCAGGGTGAACTGGAGTAAATCCTCTATCCTGCCAATAGATCAGGGGGCCCGGGGGAGGGCGGATCCCGCGTTACCGTTGCAGTGGGTCGAGTCAATGAAATATTTAGGGGTGAGACTCTCAGCCAATGTCCGGGACTATTTGTCTTTGAACTTACTCCCTCTGATCCCATTACTCAAGAAAAAGGTTCAGGCCTGGGCTAAATTGCCGTTGTCCCTTGCAGGGAGAATTAGTCTACTGAAGATGAAATTTCTTCCAATTATTTTGTACTTCCTTAGACATGCTCCTGTGTGGGTTCCGAAATCGTATTTCCAAAAGATTAATAGCATTGTCACGTCTTTCATTTGGGCCCCCGGGACCCCAAGGGTGGGCATTGGAGCGTTGCAGGAACCGACTGACCAGGGGGGACTAGCGTTACCCGATTATCATAAATATTATTTAGCTGGTCAGCTGGTGTTTGCACATAGATGGCTGACAGCCGATGAGGGGGATGCTGCAAACGTGCTGGAGGCTGCTCAGCTGGGTTCCCTGGAGAGTCTCCGGTTCGCCCTGTTTAGGGGTCTCCGGTCTGAATTGCCCCTAACGGACACGATGAAGGCCACCATTAAGGCATGGGGGGCGGCGGTCAGGTTGGCATGCCCATCCTTCCGGGGGGTGTCCCCATCGACCCCTTTGTGGATGAACCCCACACTACCCCACTTTTATAACTTGCCGGATCCTATGCTATGGGCGACGAAAGGTATTAAAACGGTAGGGGACATAACCACGTTTGGGGAGTTGCTTGCGTTCCCTCAATTGCAGGCAAGGCATGACCTCCCTAATAGGTACTTATTCAGGTACTTGCAGATCCGACATGCTTATCAAGTTCAGTTTCGAGTGGTGAGAGTGGAGTCGCTCCCTTCTTCGCTCGAGACTCTGATACGGAGCGAGAGTCTGATAAAGCCTCTATCGCTCACGTACAAGGCAATGTTTGCATCCACACCTCGGGCGATTGTTAAATGCAGGGATAAATGGGCGGTGGAGGTCCCGGAGGTGAGGGGGGAGGACTGGGACTCTATGTGGCTCCAACCGTTTAGGCACTTGGTGTCTGCTCGGGATAGGTTAATCCAGTTCAAGTTCCTGCATAGGTGTTATTTTACTCCGGCCAGATTGCACAAGATTTACCCGACAGTGTCGGCGGAATGCTGGCGCTGCACCCACACACCTGCAGATGCGGATCACATCTTCTGGGGATGCCCTCAGATACAGAAATTTTGGGAGGAGGTAGTCTCTTGCATAACTGATTTAATACAGGTACCAGTCCCCTTAACAATCCGTGTGTGTTTATTGGGGTTGGTGGAGGAGGTAGTCCCTTCCAGGGCTATGCGCACAATGCTGAATGTGTTATTATTTTATGGCAGGAAAGCCATACTGCTGCATTGGAAGAAAGCCAGGGCTCCTGAGGTCTCCTTCTGGAAGGGTTTGATCAACTCGATGCTGCCCTTTTACAAGGCCACCTATATGGCTAGGGGGTGCATGAAGAAATTCGACAAAGTATGGCACACGTGGTTCAACGCTGAGTCAACAGTGGGATGAGAGGGCCTGAACTCACATGGTTGCTCGGGTGCTGGGCGTGTTACTGTTGAGATGGCTGGGTGGTGATTTCGTGACTTCTATATCACATCTGGGGGAGTATGACAACTGAAGGTATGATACTGAGGATACCTTGATAGGGTGATGTCAGACAACGGATAAATCCGTCAGATGATCGAGCTGTGACCAGGGGGGGAGGGGGGGTGGGGGGTTTTTTGGGGGGATAGCTAGTTGTACGTTGTTAGTTAACGGCGGCCGGCCGGATGAATGCCTCCAGTTGAGGTGTTCACTGTTTGTATTGTATAAGTTTTATGACGAAATAATAAAAAGAATTTTATAAAAAAAAGAATTGTAATTACATGTCCCTGTTAAACAGGGGCGGAAAAATTGGGCCTTAGGCACTGGTGCCATCACACTGCAACCTCTGCCATACACTCTAGTTTTATTGCAGGAATTAGCCCTGCTGCAAAGCATTGCATCAAAAATTTTACTTAAACGCCCCTGTTAAACAGGGGCAGAAAAATTGGGCCTTAGGCACTGGTGCCATCACACTGCAACCTCTGCCATACACTCTAGTTTTATTGCAGGAATTAGCCCTGCTGCAAAGCATTGCATCAAAAATTGTACTTAAACGCCCCTGTTAAACAGGGGCAGAAAAATTGGGCCTTAGGCACTGGTGCCATCACACTGCAACCTCTGCCATACACTCTAGTTTTATTGCAGGAATTAGCCCTGCTGCAAAGCATTGCATCAAAAATTGTACTTAAACGCCCCTGTTAAACAGGGGCAGAAAAATTGGGCCTTAGGCACTGGTGCCATCACACTGCAACCTCTGCCATACACTCTAGTTTTATTGCAGGAATTAGCCCTGCTGCAAAGCATTGCATCAAAAATTGTACTAAAACGCCCCTGTTAAACAGGGGCAGAAAAATTGGGCCTTAGGCACTGGTGCCATCACACTGCAACCTCTGCCATACACTCTAGTTTTTTTGCAGGAATTAGCCCTGCTGCAAAGCATTGCATCAAAAATTGTACTTAAACGCCCCTGTTAAACAGGGGCAGAAAAATTGGGCCTTAGGCACTGGTGCCATCACACTGCAACCTCTGCCATACACTCTAGTTTTTTTGCAGGAATTAGCCCTGCTGCAAAGCATTGCATCAAAAATTGTACTTAAACGCCCCTGTTAAACAGGGGCAGAAAAATTGGGCCTTAGGCACTGGTGCCATCACACTGCAACCTCTGCCATACACTCTAGTTTTATTGCAGGAATTAGCCCTGCTGCAAAGCATTGCATCAAAAATTTTACTTAAACGCCCCTGTTAAACAGGGGCAGAAAAATTGGGCCTTAGGCACTGGTGCCATCACACTGCAACCTCTGCCATACACTCTAGTTTTTTTGCAGGAATTAGCCCTGCTGCAAAGCATTGCATCAAAAATTGTACTTAAACGCCCCTGTTAAACAGGGGCAGAAAAATTGGGCCTTAGGCACTGGTGCTGGTGCCACCACACTGCAACCTCTGCCATATACTCTAGTTTTATTGCAGGAATTAGCCCTGCTGCAAAGCATTGCATCAAAAATTGTAATTAAACGCCCCTGTTAAACAGGGGCAGAAAAATTGGGCTGCTGGCATCACCCAGAACCAAAAATGTTCTTCCAACATATCAGCGGAGGAGGAAGAGGATAGACAATCAACATAACAGGACAGTCACTCAGCATCAGCATAGGCAGTCTTGAAGGGATGTGGTATTTCAAAAAAAATTATTCGGTTACATCAGCTTCAGGTGCTTGGTAGCTGTGGGTGATCCAAGACTGATTCATCTTGATGAAGGTCAGTCGATCAACTGATTCGGTGGACAGGCGCACCCTGTGATCGGTAACGAAGCCACCAGCAGCACTGAAGGTGCGTTCCGAAAGAACGCTGGATGCAGGACAGGCCAGTAGCTCAATTGCATACTGTGCAAGCTCTGGCCAGTGATCCATCCTCAAGACCCAGTAAGCCAGAGGATTTTCAGTGGGAAAGGTGTCCAAGTCTGACCTTGCCCCTGGGTATTCCTGCACCATGTAAATTAGACGCTGGCGATGGGTGCTGGAACCAATCATACCTTGGGGCTGCGGACTAAAAAATTGTCTGAAAGCATCAGTCAGACGGCCACCTTCTCCACCGCTCCTTCTGACTGATGCCTCAGCAACACGTTGTCCAGGACCAGGAGTTTGTGACCTCCCAGTCTCTGGGAACGCGTTGCACAGAGCTTTCTGCAAGGCCTCCCGGAGATGTCTCATCCTCTGCTCCCTCTGCGATGGCAAGATAAGGTCGGCAACCTTACCCTTGTACCGTGGATCAAGGAGAGTGGCCAGCCAGTAATGGTCCCTCTCCTTGATCCGAAGAATACGAGGATCCTTCCGCAGGCTTTGCAGGATCAGGGAGGCCATGCAGCGTAGGTTAGCTGAGGCATTCGGTCCGGAGTCCTCTGGGTCACTAAGGACAACATGATCCGCAGCTACCTCCTCCCGGCCACGTACAAGTCCACGTGTTTCTTGGGACTGTAAATCATCCCTATAAGACTGCTGCTGCTGATGCTGAGTGCCAGCCTCCACCTCCATGCTGACACAATCATCCTCCTCCTCCTCTTCCTCCTCCTCACCCTCTTCCTGTGTGATGGGTGGCACAGCAGGAACACTGTCTGGATAAAGGGGGCCTTGAGAGGCAAGGAAGTCCTCCTCTTCCTGCCTCTGTTCTGCCTCAAGTGCCCTGTCCATTATTCCACGCAGCGTATGCTCCAAGAGGTGGACAAGAGGTATAGTGTCACTGATGCATGCACTGTCACTGCTCACCATCCTTGTGGCCTCCTCAAACGGTGACAGGACAGTGCATGCATCCCTGATCATGCCCCACTGGCGTGGTGAGAAAAAACCAAGCTCCCCTGACCCTGTCCTGGTGCCGTAGTCGCACAGGTACTCATTGATGGCCCTCTGCTGCGTGTGCAGCCGCTGCAGCATGGCCAACGTGGAGTTCCACCTGGTGGGCATGTCACATATAAGGCGGTTCTTGGGCAGGTTCAACTCCTTTTGGAGCTCAGCCAGCCGAGCACAGGCATTAAATGATCGGCGGAAATGCACACAGACTCTCCTGGCCTGTTTCAGGACATCCTGTAAGCCGGGGTACCTGCCCAAGAACCGCTGCACCACCAGGTTAAGGACGTGAGCTACACAGGGCACATGGGTCAGTTGTCCCTGTCGGAGGGCGGAGAGGAGGTTGGTGCCATTGTCGCAAACCACCATTCCTGGCTTAAGCTGGCGTGGCGTCAACCACCTCTCGGCCTGCCCCTGCAGAGCTGACAAAACATCCGCCCCAGTGTGGCTCCTGTCCCCCAAACAAACCAGCGCAAGCACGGCATGGCATCGTTTTGCCTGCGTACTTGCGTAGCCCCTGCAACGCCTACGGAGCACCGCTGGTTCTGAGGACAGAGCACTGGAAGAGGCCATGGAGGAAGAAGAAGAGGAGGGGGTGGAGGAGAGAGGTGTGTCACAACCAATAGTAGCATTTTGGAGGCGTGGTGGCGGAACAACCTCCAATACTACTGCACCTTGTCCTGCATCCTTCCCAGCAGCCAGAAGAGTGACCCAATGGGCCGTGAAAGACAGGTAACGTCCCTGTCCATGCCTGCTGGACCATGAGTCAGCGGTAATATGCACCTTACCGCTGACCGCCCTGTCCAGCGAGGCAAGGACATTGCCTTCCACATGCCGGTAGAGAGCCGGAATTGCCTTCCGTGAGAAAAAGTGGCGTTTGGGGACCTGCCACTGAGGAACCGCACATTGTACAAACTCACGGAAGGGGGCCGAGTCTACCAACTGAAAAGGCAGCAGTTGAAGTGCTAGCAATTTAGCCAAGCTAGCATTCAACCGCTGGGCATGTGGATGGCTGGGAGTAAATTTCTTCCGCCGGTCCAGCAGCTGGGGCAGGGACATTTGTCTGCTATAATCGGACGTGGATGTACCACTAGCAGAGTTCCCGGAAGCACTTGGCTGTGACACACCTAATTCTACACCTTCATTCCTCTCAGAGCAGGTTTCAGAGAGGACTGAAGGTCTAGTGGGGTTGGAGATGCCAGCTGATGAGGAGCAAGGAGAGGTCCGCTTTGTTCTTTGGTGTGGGTCTTTGAGGTATGCTTGCCAACGAGCTGCATGGCAGGTCAACATATGTCTGGTCAAGCATGTGGTGCCCAAGCGGCTGATGTTTTGGCCACGTGAGATACGCTTGAGACATATGTTGCAAATAGCAGCAGTGCGATCTGATGCACTCGTCTCAAAAAAGGCCCACACCAAAGAACTTTTAGAATAACGCGCAGAGGAAGCGCTCTGCGCAGAGGAAGCGCTCTGCGCAGGCGGAGTTCTGCGGTGTGATTCAGTCGGTGTGCTGCCCCTAAGCTGGCCCCCGGAGGGCATCCTGCCTCGTTGGACATGTGCCTCCTCCTCCTCCTCCTCCTCCTCCTCCTCCTCCTCCCTCCTTCCAGGCACCCACGTGGAGTCAGTGCCCTCATCATCCCCTCCCTCTTCATCGCTGTAGCAAACCTGGCAGTATGCTGCAGCTTGTGGAACATGACTGCCAGATTGCTGTCCTTCTTGAGCATCCCCTCTCTCTGTGCTCACGCTACTGCCTTCCTCTAGCTGAGTGTCATCATCAGAGCCCACCAAACACTGGGCATCCTCCTGGAGCATGTACCCAACACTGTGCTCAAAGAGTTCAGGAGACTCCTCAGGAGGACGTGGTGGGTCTAGGGAAGGAGTCACTGATGATGACATTGAGAGGAGGGACGACGATGTGTTGGCAGCTGCTTTTCTACTACCCTGAGACTGGGTGAGAGAGGATGAGGAGGATGAAGAGGGCTTGGTCATCCACTCTACCAAGTCGTTGGCATGTTGCGGTTCAACATGTCCAGCTGCAGAAAAGAAGGACAAGCATGTCCCATGGCCACGTGCTGATGACAATGCACCGCGTCCACGACCAGCACTGTTGTCTCTAGACACAGAGCCTGCTTGCCCTCTTTTATCGGCTCGCGCCTGTCTGCCTCTCCTTGCTGGCCTTCCAGACATGGTAATGGCCTGAAGGGAGTTGGGTAAAACAGTAGTTGGGTAGTTTATATTGTGCTGGAGGCACACAACACCCACTAACTCCTGCAGATGCCTTTTTTATAGAACAGCAGAGTTAAAGGGGTATATACAGATGTATACTGTGCTGTGCTGGAAGCACACACAACTTCCAATAACTCCAGCAGATGTCAATCGGGCCCAAATAGAGAACAGCTATGTAGGTGGATAATAGCGGTATGTACTGGGTACAGAGCAGGCACACAGCACGCACTATCTCCTGAGTGACACTGCTGACTGCAAGCTCTATTGTTAAAGATGGACCACTAGCTATATAGGTGAGGTGAATATCACGGTGTATACTGCGGTCAGGGCACGCAGACAATAACAAGAAAACAGCAGAGTTAAAGGGGTATATACAGATGTATACTGTGCTGTGCTGGAAGCACACACAACTTCCAATAACTCCAGCAGATGTCAATCGGGCCCAAATAGAGAACAGCTATGTAGGTGGATAATAGCGGTATGTACTGGGTACAGAGCAGGCACACAGCACGCACTATCTCCTGAGTGACACTGCTGACTGCAAGCTCTATTGTTAAAGATGGACCACTAGCTATATAGGTGAGGTGAATATCACGGTGTATACTGCGGTCAGGGCACGCAGACAATAACAAGAAAACAGCAGAGTTAAAGGGGTATATACAGATGTATACTGTGCTGTGCTGGAAGCACACACAACTTCCAATAACTCCAGCAGATGTCAATCGGGCCCAAATAGAGAACAGCTATGTAGGTGGATAATAGCGGTATGTACTGGGTACAGAGCAGGCACACAGCACACACTATCTCCTGAGTGACACTACTGACTGCAAGCTCTATTGTTAAAGATGGACCACTAGCTATATAGGTGAGGTGAATATCACGGTGTATACTGCGGTCAGGGCACGCAGACAATAACAAGAAAACAGCAGAGTTAAAGGGGTATATACAGATGTATACTGTGCTGTGCTGGAGGCACACACAACTTCCAATAACTCCAGCAAATGACAATCGGGCTCAAATAGAGAACAGCTTTGTAGGTGTATATAGTGGTATGTACTGGGTACAGAGCACGCAGACAGCACGCACTAACACTACTGACTGCAAGCTCTATTATTAAAGCTAGATCACTAGCTATATAGGTGAGGTGAATATAGTGGTGTATACTGCGGTCAGGGCACAGACAGTAACCACTACACAAGAGCAAAATAGTAAATCAGCCAAAAACGATTGGTGTGTAACTGTGTTGAAGGTACACAGAACACCCACTGCTTCAGATGCTAACAAACACTACACGAGGCCGCCTGAAAGGCAGCTTTATATAGTGTGGGGCGTGCACTACACAGTCTGAGCTATGATTGGCCACAGGCAGGATGCCTGTGGCCAACCATTGCTCTCCTCGCTACTGGCGCTGCGATTGGCCAAGCATGCGGGGTCACAGTGCATGCTTGGCCAATCGTGAGACAGCAATGCATTGCGCCATCGCAGTGCATTGTGGGCCACACGAATTTTGCCGCGAACGGCCCAAACGTTCGGAATTCGGCGAACGCACGAACGACCGATGTTCGAGTCGAACATGCGTTCGACTCGAACACGAAGCTCATCCCTATCTGTGACCCCCAATTCAGAAAGACTGGGAGGCATAACGTCGTGGCTCATAGCCACCGCTGTCAACCAGTTTTGAAACCCAGCTATGAAATGTTACGTAAACATTGTGCTCCTCTTACCGGTCACCTATGCGTGACACCTTAACCCAGAACCCCTCAAGTAGCATGTCCTTGGCGGTCCGATCAGGTCGACCGTCTTACTCGCCTTCTGACTGAATCCTGAAAATAACCTACAACCCCCACCATCCGCCCTACTCTGCAACCGTTTAGAAGGGCTGTCTATCTCGCATATCCGTAATGTCCCCCACGAGAGCCGCCGAGAAGGCCGGGTGGAACAGGGCACTTTCACGTTCTGAGTTACAAATGTCGCTCAGCTACTAAAATGGGCTGTGTAGCATGTCACTGGAAAAAACCGGGCGCCTCGTAGTTTGAAAGAAAACTCCAAGTCCGCCAATTACCAATCGATGGCGGCTGCCGAAAACCTCTCTCCAATCCCATGATAATAAAATAGCGGCCCGCGTGGGTTACCTCTCGACCCTTGGAGGCAGTACCAACCCTGTACCGAAATGCTGCACATTCCTACCTTACCTTGAAGTAGCCCCCCACAAATTGTCCTATTCAAGGATCATTGAATCACCTTATGCCGTGATCCACAAGGCAATGTACGCCCCAAATCAGGACCGATGTTGTTCCGCATCTGGTGCTAACACCCGGCAACTGATCCGTTGAACATGAGACCACGCATGCACAAAGGAGATACTCATCCTTGGTACATATACTGCATAATGAAAGCCTTCCCTTGGAAACAGCCCAACACCCAATGTCTCACTCCACCGGGACCTGGCATAGACCTTGCCGTCAAGCGGATGCCACCCAGGGCCCCCCCAGGTTGTCACAACAGAGACACACCTTTTGGTACGGAAGGATTACCACCACATTCACCTTACTACCACAGTCTGAAACCGTTCCAGCTGAACCAAGTTCCTCAAGAACCGAGCCACCTCCCTCGCTGGGGTACAAAGGGCAGCGCTGCCTATGCCCGAAAAACAGGCCCCCATAGCCCACGGGGCCCACAGCCTGCGTGACAATCCACCTAGAAAATACCGTTGGGTCCAGACCACATTAGAGTGTGCCCATCACACGACTCCAGGATGTCCTGCCACCCCCGCAAGTCCCCCCTTGTGCTCACTGTTGAGACTTCCGAAATCCTTAGGGACCTTGACTAACTCCGATGCAGCCACCAGCCGATGGCAAAACCCACCCATGGGAATTCAAGCAAGCCAAAATCTCATGTATATATTTATTTATTTATGTTTTTAACCCACACGTTTGTAGCTGATGAACAATAACTCTCGTCTAGCAATGGTCCACGACATCAGCCTTGAACTTTCCCCCACTTGTCCTTCGATAATCACATTCCCTTCCCATCGAATCCACTTCCATGCCCTGAACACAGTGGCAGACGTAGGGCCCTCCGCCTCACCCATTGTTAGCGGGACCCCGAAATGTTGCGCTATATGTCGTACGGTCCCCAACGGGAAGGCGCAAATGGTGTAACCCGGTTGGCAAATGCATCTGAAGTCCACCAGATAGTGAATGACCGAGTTGATCGCAGTGACATCCCGTACCACCCATTTTCAACAAACGGAACTGAACGTTGTGAAGAAAAAAACGCATGAGAAGGTGCATCTCAAGGTAGACAATGATCTACAAAGCATACCACCTTCCACGTACAGTCCAGCAGACGGCCACTGTCTGGATGAGCTGGCAAAAGCCGGAAAGCTGATCCACTATCAGCTTGCGACCACCGTGACCCCTACCCATAGCCGACCCGTGATACCGCTGCACCCCAACAAGTACATGAAAAAACCGCATGCTCCTCCTGAGCCGTAAAAACCTTAATCAACCCACACTCCGGAAGGGAAAGGTGTTGAATCCCTCCAAACATATTAGGCTCTCTTGCGGGAACCACCCCCCCATGGATAAACCAACCGGCCAGAAACCGGAAAACTGTCTTAAGGAAGGGAGGGGGGGGGGGGCGTGGTATTGTGACCGCTTGCAAAAAACCCGATTTCAACACCCGAGCCGATTTCCGGTCGGGTACTGCTGGGAAAAGAAAGCATCCAAACCATCACCCGTCATCGTCCCTCCTATTCCGAATCACCGGCCAGTGCCCGGGAACCCCCCCCCGCGGCCAGCACGTGCGTCTAAAGCAACAGCTCGCCCCGAACTTACTTTTCCGTGGTCGGTTGTCCCGAGTTTGCAGGACCTCAATCCCCTGCCTGAAACTGATTAGGAGCCCGTTCCGCTGTCATAAGCTGCACACACTGGCCACTGTCCGAGTGATCCCATCGCAGTGCCTGTCGGACAACCAATCGTTGTCGAAATTATTCATCGTCCCGCAGCCCTGCCCTACTGCCATACGTCTGGCGCTACAGGCTGCTAAGCATCAGAACCGCATTGAGCAGTGTTGCGGGGCCTCCTTCCCACCCCCGCCCCCACCTGCCAAGATGGCGAACGCCTGCAACCCAGTGTGAAGAAGCGGGGGGGGTGGGTGGGCAGAAGGAATCAGCAGATCTCCGTGATTGTCTCACCCAGGTTGAATCTCTCTATCAGCAATAATGTGAAGATCTCCACCCATTCCCCTTTCCACATTTCCCGTTACCTCGGTCTTTAGATGGTCATCCCCTCTGGTATCCCCCGAAGCCATCTATGTAGCCGCCGTGGCACGCTCCTTACTTATGGGGTGCCTGGGCCGTTCTGCGTAGGGCCTATCACCCCCTGCCCCCTAACGAACTACCCTCCACTGGGGGGCCCTGCTGTCCACCCCGATCTACCACTAGTTATAAGAAAGATAAACAGATAAGGAAGAAGTGCACTCACCGGGCTGTGCAGGACTCGGCCCACCAGCCGCCACTTCGGAATCCACCGCTGCCGAATGTCCCCGGTCCTCGTCCCTCTCCGACCTGGACAGTTCTCCCTCTGATCAGTAGCCATCCTCCTCCGTCCGAACAGCCACTGGCTGCCACCCCCAGAGGGTCCTGCTCTGGTTGCCGGGGTTCGGTGTTGCTGTTCCCATCCTGCTCACCGACCTGTCGCACCGACCCGCTTGGTGTCCGCACAGCTGGGCTCCCGGTCTCAGCAACTGCCGCTCGACCTCTGACCACGCTCCCCACTAACGCAGCGCTCCTCCTGTCCTCCCTCAGGCACGTGGGACAGCGGGCCTACCCTGCTGCCTGACCCACCACCTGTGCTGCTGCTCCGACCTGCTACATCAAAACTGGCCACATGTTCCTGGCCTCTGCGACGAGTAATAGGGAGGAATGGAACGGAGCCATGTGTCCTGTCGGGCTCCCCCTCCCTGCGCTCTCGTAACTTCGTGTGTCTCTCACCCTCCCTGGAACCCCGGGGCTGCTGTTCGCTGTGGGGGGGGGGGGGGGGGGGAGGGTGATGCTTTCTTCCTCTTCTAGCTGCACTTGCTGGCACTGAGCCCTGGTGAGGTGTCAGGCTGACGTGCTCCGGCTGTATCGACCGCCGAGCATGTGGGTGGAGTCACTGCTGGCCACTGAGCCCTGTTGAGTTGTCAGGCAGAAGTGCTCCGGCTGTAGAGCCCGCCGAGCACGTGGAGTCACTGGTCCCCCCGTCCGCCATGCATCGCCGCTCCCATACTCCGCATACCGGCCCCCTGCCAAGGCTTGCAGCCGTTACATACCCCTGTGCCACCGCTGCAGCCGTTCATAGCTGTGCAAGAATGCCTCATCCGCCGCCATCACAGCCATCCATAGATCGGGGAGGAAGAGCGGTGAGGGTGTGTGGAATCTTTTCCTCCGCCGCTCTCTACTGACGTCACTCCCTCTCCTGCCTACTAGTTTTCTAACCCGAGCGCCTCCCCTGCTCCGGCCACTCCCCTTTTCTTAAAGGAGACAAATTATTTTTCCCTACAAGCATGACTGTGCTGTCCACACCTGTCATGCCATCCCTACGCTTATCCTTTTCTCTCCTTCTGCTCCGGGACTCTCTGTATATACCCCTTTATCTCTGCTGTTTTCTGGTTATTGTCTGCGTGCCCTGACCGCAGTATACACCGCAATATTCACCTCACCTATATAGCTAGTGATCTATCTTTAATAATAGAGCTTGCAGTCAGTAGTGTTAGGAGATAGTGCGTGCTGTCTGCATGCTCTGTACCCAGTACATACCGCTATAATCCACCTACATAGCTGTTCTCTATTTGAGCCCAATTGCCATCTGCAGGAGTTATTGGAAGTTGTTTGTGCCTCCAGCACAGCACAGTATACATCTGTATATACCCCTTTATCTCTGCTGTTTTCTGGTTATTGTCTGTGCCCTGACCGCAGTATACACCACTAGATTCACCTCACCTATATAGCTAGTGATCTATCTTTAATAATAGAGCTTGCAGTCAGTAGTGTTAGGAGATAGTGCGTGCTGTCTGCGTGCTCTGTACCCAGTACATACCGCTATAATCCACCTACATAGCTGTTCTCTATTTGAGCCCAATTGCCATCTGCAGGAGTTATTGGAAGTTGTGTGTGCCTCCAGCACAGCACAGTATACATCTGTATATACCCCTTTATCTCTGGTGTTCTATAAAAAAGGCATCTGCAGGAGTTAGTGGGTGTTGTGTGCCTCCAGCACAATATAAACTACCCAACTGCTGTTTTACCCAACTCCCTTCAGGCCATTACCATGTCTGGAAGGCCAGCAAGGAGAGGCAGACAGGCGCGAGCCGATAAAATAGGGCAAGCAGGCTCTGTGTCTAGAGACAACAGTGCTGGTCGTGGACGCGGTGCATTGTCATCCGCACGTGGCCATGGGACATGCTTGTCCTTCTTTTCGGCAGCTGGACATGTTGAACCGCAACATGCCAACGACTTGGTAGAGTGGATGACCAAGCCCTCTTCATCCTCCTCATCCTTTCTCACCCAGTCTCAGGGTAGTAGCAAAGCAGCTGCCAACGCATCGTCTTCCCTCCTCTCAATGTCATCATCAGTGACTCCTTCCCTAGACCCACCACGTCCTCCTGACGAGTCTCCTGAACTCTTTGAGCACAGTGTTGGGTACATGCTCCAGGAGGATTCCCAGTGTTTGGTGGGCTCTGATGATGACACTCAGCTAGAGGAAGGCAGTAGCGTGAGCGCAGAGAGAGGGGATGCTCAAGAAGGACAGCAATCTGGCAGTCATGTTCCACAAGCTGCAGCATACTGCCAGGTTTGCTACAGCGATGAAGAGGGAGGGGATGATGAGGGCACTGACTCCACGTGGGTGCCTGGAAGGAGGGAGGAGGAGGAGGAGGATGAGGAGGAGGAGGAGGCACATGTCCAACGAGGCAGGATGCCCTCCGGGGGCCAGCTTAGGGGCAGCACACCGATTGAATCACACCGCAGAGCTCCGCCTGTGCAGGGCGCTGCCTCTGCGCGTTATTCTAAAAGTTCTTTGGTGTGGGCCTTTTTTGAGACGAGTGCATCAGATCGCACCGCTGCTATTTGCAACATATGTCTCAAGCGTATCTCACGTGGCCAAAACATCAGCCGCTTGGGCACCACATGCTTGACCAGACATATGTTGACCTGCCATGCAGCTCGTTGGCAAGCGTACCTCAAAGACCCACACCAAAGAACAAAGCGGACCTCTCCTTGCTCCTCATCAGCTGGCATCTTCAACCCCACTAGACCTCTCTGAAACCTGCTCTGAGAGGAATGAAGGTGTAGAATTAGGTGTGTCACAGCCAAGTGCTTCCGGGAACTCTGCTAGTGGTACACCCACGTCCGATTATAGCAGGCAAATGTCCCTGCCCCAGCTGCTGGACCAGCGGAAGAAGTTTACTCCCAGCCATCCACACGCCCAGCGGTTGAATGCTAGCTTGGCTAAATTGCTAGCACTTCAGCTGCTGCCTTTTCAGTTGGTAGACTCGGCCCCCTTCCGTGAGTTTGTACAATGTGCGGTTCCTGAGTGGCAGGTCCCCAAACGCCACTTTTTCTCACGGAAGGCGATTCCGGCTCTCTACCGGCATGTGGAAGGCAATGTCCTTGCCTCGCTGGACAGGGCGGTCAGCGGTAAGGTGCATATTACCGCTGACTCATGGTCCAGCAGGCATGGACAGGGACGTTACCTGTCTTTCACGGCCCATTGGGTCACTCTTCTGGCTGCTGGGAAGGATGCAGGACAAGGTGCAGTAGTGTTGGAGGTTGTTCCGCCACCACACCTCCAAAATGCTACTATTGGTTGTGACACACCTCTCTCCTCCTCCCCCTCCTCTTCTTCTTCCTCCATGGCCTCTTCCAGTGCTCTGTCCTCAGAACCAGCGGTGCTCCGTAGGCGTTCCAGGGGCTACGCAAGTACGCAGGCAAAACGATGCTATGCCGTGCTTGCGCTGGTTTGTTTGGGGGACAGGAGCCACACTGGGGCGGATGTTTTGTCAGCTCTGCAGGGGCAGGCCGAGAGGTGGTTGACGCCACGCCAGCTTAAGCCAGGAATGGTGGTTTGCGACAATGGCACCAACCTCCTCTCCGCCCTCCGACAGGGACAACTGACCCATGTGCCCTGTGTAGCTCACGTCCTTAACCTGGTGGTGCAGCGGTTCTTGGGCAGGTACCCCGGCTTACAGGATGTCCTGAAGCAGGCCAGGAAAGTCTGTGTGCATTTCCGCCGATCATTTAATGCCTGTGCTTGGCTGGCTGAGCTCCAAAAGGAGTTGAACCTGCCCAAGAACCGCCTTATATGTGACATGCCCACCAGATGGAACTCAACATTGGCCTTGCTGCAGCGGCTGCACACGCAGCAGAGGGCCATCAATGAGTACCTGTGCGACTACGGCACCAGGACAGGGTCAGGGGAGCTTGGTTTTTTCTCACCACGCCAGTGGGGCATGATCAGGGATGCATGCACTGTCCTGTCACCGTTTGAGGAGGCCACAAGGATGGTGAGCAGTGACAGTGCATGCATCAGTGACACTGTACCTCTTGTCCACCTCTTGGAGCATACGCTGCGTGGAATAATGGACAGGGCACTTGAGGCAGAACAGAGGCAGGAAGAGGAGGACTTCCTTGCCTCTCAAGGCCCCCTTTATCCAGACAGTGTTCCTGCTGTGCCACCCATCACACAGGAAGAGGATGAGGAGGAGGAAGAGGAGGAGGAGGATGATTGTGTCAGCATGGAGGTGGAGGCTGGCACTCAGCATCAGCAGCAGCAGTCTTGTAGGGATGATTTACAGTCCCAAGAAACACGTGGACTTGTACGTGGCTGGGAGGAGGTAGCTGCGGATCATGTTGTCCTTAGTGACCCAGAGGACTCCGGACCGAATGCCTCAGCTAACCTACGCTGCATGGCCTCCCTGATCCTGCAAAGCCTGCGGAAGGATCCTCGTATTCTTCGAATCAAGGAGAGGGACCATTACTGGCTGGCCACTCTCCCTGATCCACGGTACAAGGGTAAGGTTGCCGACCTTATCTTGCCATCGCAGAGGGAGCAGAGGATGAGACATCTCCGGAAGGCCTTGCAGAAAGGTCTGTGCAACGCGTTCCCAGAGACTGGGAGGTTACAAACTCCTGGTCCTGGACAACGTGTTGCTGAGGCATCGGTCAGAAGGAGCGGTGGAGAAGGTGGCCGTCTGACTGATGCTTTCAGACAATTTTTTAGTCCGCAGCCCCAAGGTATGATTGGTTCCAGCACCCATCGCCAGCGTCTGATTTACATGGTGCAGGAATACCTAGGGGCAAGGTCAGACTTGGACACCTTTCCCACCGAAAATCCTCTGGCTTACTGGGTGGATGGATCACTGGCCAGAGCTTGCACAGTATGCAATTGAGCTACTGGCCTGTCCTGCATCCAGCGTTCTTTCGGAACGCACCTTCAGTGCTGCTGGTGGCTTTGTTACCGATCACAGGGTGCGTCTGTCCACCGAATCAGTTGATCGACTGACCTTCATCAAGATGAATCAGTCTTGGATCACCCACAGCTACCAAGCACCTGAAGCTGATGTAACCAAATAATTTTTTTTTAAATACCACATCCCTTCAAGACTGCCTATGCTGATGCTGAGTGACTGTCCTGTTATGTTGATTGTCTATCCTCTTCCTCCTCCGCTGATATGTTGGAAGAACATTTTTGGTTCTGGGTAATGCCAGCAGCCCAATTTTTCTGCCCCTGTTTAACAGGGGGGTTTAATTACAATTTTTGATGCAATGCTTTGCAGCAGGGCTAATTCCTGCAATAAAACTAGAGTATATGGCAGAGGTTGCAGTGTGGTGGCACCAGCACCAGTGCCTAAGGCCCAATTTTTCTGCCCCTGTTTAACAGGGGCGTTTAAGTACAATTTTTGATGCAATGCTTTGCAGCAGGGCTAATTCCTGCAATAAAACTAGAGTATATGGCAGAGGTTGCAGTGTGGTGGCACCAGCACCAGTGCCTAAGGCCCAATTTTTCTGTCCCTGTTTAACAGGGGCGTTTAAGTACAATTTTTGATGCAATGCTTTGCAGCAGGGCTAATTCCAGCAAAAAAACTAGAGTATATGGAAGAGGTTGCAGTGTGGTGGCACCAGCAGCAGTGCCTAAGGCCAAATTTTTCTGCCCCTGTTTAACAGGGACATGTAATTACAATTCTTGATATAATATTTCACAGGAGGGCCCCTTCCTGTGCCCACCCAGAGTAACGGTGAGGACTTATAGTGTTGTGGCACCAGCACCACAACCACCAAAGGTCAATTTTTCTACCACTGTTCAACAATGGCATGTAATTACAATTCTTGATATAATCGTTCACAGCAGGGCGCTCCAGCGCCCACCAAGAGTCACTTTGAGGGCTTACAATGTTGTGGCAAAACCAACACCTTGTTCCGCCATTTCTGCAGAGCATATAGGGCAGGCCCCTACTTTCAAACATCCAACTTACAAACATCTCCTACTTGCAAACGCAAGGAGACAGCAGCAAGTGAGATGAAAAAAGATGGACGACAAAACAAATTATACAGGGGTGATAACCCTTCCCTATGTTTTCCAAAAAGCTTAAAAATAGTTTTTTTGACTGGAGCTACACTTTAAAAATGGACCAGTTGAAAATTACAAACAGATTCAACTTAACACAACAAACCTACACAGTCCCAGTCTTGTTTGCACCGCCTGTATACTGCTGTTCTGAGTATATAGGGCCTGGGGGCCACACGCATTTCCTTTTTTTAATATGGGTACAGGGTTCCCCTTAATATGCGTACAAGACCCAAATAGGCTGGTAATGGGCAGGGAGGGCTACCCATGCCATTTTTCTCAATGATTTTCAACCATATTGCAGGAACCAGATATAACATTAAAACCGCAAGCAGTTTTAAATGGTGTTATTTCCGTTAAATGTCATTTTGTGCAGGGACTGTTCTAAACACGGGAAACACATGGCACTTCACAGGCATACTACAGACACCCCACAGGCACCATATTTAAAGGAATATTTCACTTTTTTTTTTTCACTTTAATCGCCATTAAAATCAGTGCTCCCGCCAAAACGGCCGTTTTTAAAACTTTTTTTTGCATTGACCCATGTCCCCTGGGGCAGGAGCCAGGTCGCCAAACCCTTTTTAGGACAGTATCTTGCATATTAGCCGTTAAAATTAGCACTTTCCATTTCGAACGTTCGAGTCCCATAGACTTCAATGCGGTTCTAACGTTCGTAACGAACGTGGGGTCCGTTCGAAAGTTCTGGTGCGAACCGAACCAGGGGGTGTTCGGCTCATCCCTACCAGAGATTCTCTCGCTAGAACTTTTGCTCAGTTCAGAATAACATATTTTAAGTAGACGTGTGTATATCAAAACGGGATATAAGGCCTGGTTCACACCTATGCATTTTTTTGTGCATTTTCAGTTTTGAAAAAACAAACTACAGTCCATTTAACTACTTCCCACCCGGCCAATGTATATATACGGCCGGGTGGCAGCTCTCTCCTTCTGACTGGATGTTCAGGAACGTCCTTCAGAAGGAGGGGGATCGCACGGGCGCGTACCCGCGCAGCGGCGCGATCCTGATGCGCTCATGTCACCCGGACGCGCCGCATCTCGGATCGGTAGGAGGGCTCTGTGATTGGCCCTCCTGGTCACATGACGGCCGTGTCCAATCACAGCCATCATGTGATGTAAACAAACAGCCGGTTGCTAGGCATTCGGCTCTCCTCTCCTCACATGGAAGTCTTCGCTGAGGAGAGATCAGCAGATCGCTGCAGCCGGCTGGTGATCAATGAATATGTGCTGTTTTTTACAGCTTTTTACTCACTGATCACCAGTCTAGTGTAAACACACATGTCCCCAAAACACACATGTCCCCAAATAATAAAAACACATGTCCCACATATGTCCCACTAAAATCACATGTCCCAATGATTATCTGCACACATATGTCCGTGATCACCTGCACACATTTGTACCTGATCATTTGCGTACATATGTCCGTGATCACACAAACCAATTATTATACACTTAACTGAATTTTTTTTACCAAAAACATGTAGCAGAACACATTTGGGCTTAAATTTATGACAAAATTCGATTTTATTGGATTCCTTTTAAAATAGAAAGAAGAAAATATTGTTTTTTTTCCAAATTTCTGTTTATATCGCAAAAAATTAAAAACGGAGTCGTGAATAAATACCACCAAAATAAAGTTCTATTTGTGCAAACAAAATGATAAAAATGTCATTTGAGTACATTGTTGCATGACTGCACAATTGTCATTGAAAGTGTGACAGCGCTGAAAGCTGGAAATTGGGCTGTGAAGGAAGGGGGCGAAAGTGCCCTGTATTGTAGTGGTTAAAGTGGCTGTAAACCCTAGGACAAAAGCAAGAAAATCTGCAAGACAAAGGCATAATGAGCTAGTTTGCATAGCATTACTTACCTGACAAGCCATCCTTGTACACCACTCTGGTGGCCGGCATCGCTCCTGGAGTTACTTCCGGGTATCGCGGGCTCCGGTGCTGTGATTGGCCGGAGCTGCGATGACGTCACTCCCCGCTGGTAACGGCACGCTCACTGAAGCAATGTCACATACATGTTGTTGCTTCAGTTTGCTTCAGTGTGCATGTGCAGATGATGTCGGCACATGGGAATACAGGGGATATCTCCTAAACCACTCAGGTTTAGGAGATATCCAGGGTAGCTACAGGTAAGCCTTATTATAGGCTTACCTGTAGCAAAAAGTGTGTTGTAAGGGTTTACAGCCACTTTAACATGGTTTCCTATGTTTCACATTCACATCTGTGCATTTTATGGAAAGGGCTAGGGACGTTTTTCTGTTTTTGGTTCCATAGACTTCAATGGATCAAAAACGTGTATTGAAAAACGCAAAATGCACCTGGAATATGCAAACCTGCAACCTGTATAGGTGTGAACCAGGCCTAAAGGATAATTCATTAGAGCTTTATAAAAGATACTGCATCAAAGGGAGAAACGCCATATGGTGATATTTTAACACTTTACCAGACCAAACCTGTTTGTGGATTCTTTTTAATTAAGAACCTGACTACAAGGCTGTGACAAGACAATGATAGCTGACTACACATAGTTTCCTGCAATTCTACTGACACTAACAACTAAGGCACCATTTAAAATATTAATGAAATGGAATATGCTATGCTGAATCTGTTCCAGTGTGACTAGTGGCAGAAGCCTACAGACATTGAAGTGTGAGGGATTGAAGGTCCTGCCCTGGGTTTATCATATTGGAGAAAAAATCTAATAACAGTCCCTTAATAAGCTGGGATATGACCTGGTCTGTACAGAAAAACATGCTACTGTTGTGCAGGAAGAGAGCGATGCCTAGGCAACAAAGGGATTGACCATGTGTGTGTGAACATAGCTGAGTATCTACAATGTAGATACTCAGCTATGCTCACAAACACAGCCCATCAATCCCATAGATTAGCAAAACACATGTGCAGAGATATTGGCAAACAATACTTTAACCTACAAAAATAACACAATATTTTTTACATATTTTTTTGTTCTCTCTTTCGTTTGTTTTGTGATGTCGAATTTCAAGTTTAAATGTGGTCAGTCCTAGTGAACTGATTAATAAAAGCTAAAGCAAGTACACTGTTTTAGGCCCCTTCACACCAGCGGACCGATCAGGTCGGGCTGCCTGTTTTTCAGGCGGACACCTGATCGGGCAGCCCATTGTCCTCTATGGGGCGGGAGATGTCAGTGAACATGTGTCCAACAAAATCCGCTGAAAACAGACATATGGCGATCCGTTCCCCATTCTCCAGCGGGTCGGATCGGATGACAATTGGATGAAAACGGACATGCAGTCCATTTCCATCTGACCGCCACATAGAGGAAAGCGGGCTCTGTCTCATAGCGGAGCAGACACGGACCTGTCAGCTGCCTGCTCAGCAGGGATCAAAGGCATTTGAAAGGGGCCTTACACTGCTTAAAGCGGCCCTTTACCCCCAAACACAAATCTGCATGGTGCAAACAGCACTGCATGATCAACATCATATAAGTCATAATGAAAATCTAATTTTTTTTTTTATAAACCTTTATGTTTTTTTCCTTTACTTTCTGGTTTCCCTGAGGTACTGGAGATGTAGCAGGGCTTCACAGGTGCCCTCTTGGAAGGCCATGGCACCAGGGCCTCAGGGAACTCTCTGACTAGTGCATGCACCATTTGAGATCTTGAGCGCCTTATTATTAGAGATAGATTGCTTTAAAAAAAGGCCTAGATTATTTGATAAATGTACATAATATAACTGGGTACTAACATTTATAGGTAAAATTGATTCAGGGAAAATCCAATTGCCTCTCGGGGATCAGAAAGAATTTTTTCCCCTGCTGTAGAAAATTGGATCATGCGTTGCTGGGAGTTTTCGCCTTCCTCTGGATCAACTGTGGGTATATGACTATGCATATGGGATTGTATGATTTAAAAAATATATATATTAGTTGAACTAAATGTGACTTGTGTCTTTTCTTCACCCTTAGTAACTATGTAACTATTGTAACTATTTTTAAGTATAACAGGCCGTGTCATTTTTTTTCTGCCACGTGTACAATGCAAGATGTGGATGTGCCATATGTAATTTGGGGTCAACTATTATTATATAACAGGCCATGTCAGGTGTCTTATAGCATATGCTCCATACCAAATCTGGTGCATGCGCTATACATGATCTGGTATGGTTTGGTATAGCTCGGTTATAGCTTGCCCCAGATCACATATGGCTCATACACCAGATGTGGCATTACATCATCAGTGGACCAATAAAGGAACCAGAAAATGACCACCAATGACACAATTTTTAAAAATATTGCACAGTATGCCAGGGATGGACCCTGGATGGGAAATATGTAGGGTAAAACATAACATAAACAAAGGGAACAATCCAGTCCAAATACGTTCATATAAAAGACATTAATTGTAAGTTGATATAAGGCAGTCCATACACTCCTTGGGCATGCTGATCCGAGAGTTTAAGCTGACTCTATGAGAGGGGGGACAAAAGGAGAAAAATAAAAGCGCCTCTAAGTGAAGTAAAGCCAGTAAAATGTATTCAACCCCTAACTGTGGCTACTCACACAAAGGATAAAAACAAAGGCTCCTCTATCATGGGAAAGGATTTGTGCGCCTGGAGTGTCTGTGGCCCGTTACAACGAAGCAATGTGCCTCGGCTGTCCCAGAATCCATGTAGAGCTTCTGTTGGTGCCAGTACTGTATGGTGGAGAGGGCACCATGGGACGCAGCATGGAGGAAACAGCGTTGGGCGGGATGACGGCAGCGGAATCCCGCTTTGCCATGTGTTTCAGCCAACATTCAGCATGCCAACATTTTTGTAGGCAATAAATGAAATAAATAAATATAAATAGAATAAAATAAAATAAAATAGAAAATATTATTAAATAACAACATTAAAATAATATAATAAGACATTTCCTATATAAATAACATTAAAAAATGATAATTAAATAAATACAAAAATCGGATTATACTAGTGGAAACAAAAAGAACAGGGTTTTTTTCATAGGGGATTTTTAAAGGTAATTATATAATGTTTTTATTTTATTTTTTTTGTATTTGTTCAATTACCTTTAATAATTCCATATGTAAAACCCCCTTTTCTTTATGTTTCTACTACTGTAATCAAATTTTTGTTTTTATTTTATTTATCATTTTTTAGTATTATTATTTTTTACAAAAATGTTCTTATTATATGTTTCTATTTAATTTAATATTAATATTTAATAATATTTTCTATTTTATTCCATTTCATTTCATTTATTGCCTACAAAAATGTTGGCACCTAGAAGTGATGCACCGTGAGTTTATGTATATATTATGAGTATATTATGAGTAGTAATGTGATTTTAATTGTCTGAGCGTATGCAATTATGTAACCGACACTTCCGATTGGTGACACATAACGTTTTTAGGCTTCCTGCAGTAGCCTCAGTTTTGCCGGATACGGCATGGCACATGCTCTGAAAGGCGTAGCAAAGCACTCTGGATCCCGCAGATGTCATTCCGCCCAACAGATCCTTTCTCCCATGACAGGCAAGCCTTTGTTATCTTTTGTGTGAGTAGCCCCACTAATGGGTTGAATACATTTTACAGGCTATACTACACTTAGAGGCGCTTTTCCTTTTCCCCATCTTGTAGGGTAAAGGGTTAGCCTGCCTGCATGGATGAAAAGGGCAGGAACCAGTCAGCAAATTTCTGTGTGGTGTTGAGTGGAACAGGACACAGTTGTGTGAGGGCTGTGAACTGTCTGGCTACTAAGACACTACTTAGGCTACTGTGACCCTTTTTTGGACCCCAAAGCAGGCAGGAACCTTAAACCCTAATGTAGAATTTGTTTATACTGGTGGGGAGCCATAGTTTTATTTTCTGTATACCAGACGTATGGATTGTTTTTGTTTAGTATGTTGAAGAGAGCTATTTTGTTTGACTTTTTTGAACAAAAGTTGACTGCCTGGTGATCTGGATCCCCATAATATCACTATATATACAGTTGTGCTCAAAAGTTTACATAATCTGACAGAATTTATGATTTTTTGGCCATTTTTCATAGAATATGAATGATAGCACAAAACATTTTTTTTGTTTTTGTTTGGCTGAAGCCATTTATTATCAATCAGATGTATTTACTCTTTTTAAATCATAATGGCAGCAAAAACTACCCAAATGTCCCTGATCAAAAGTTTACATACCTGGGTAATTTTGGCCTGATAACATGCACACAAGTTGCCACAAAGGGTTTGAATGGCTATTAAAGATAACCATCCTCACCTGTGATCTGTTTGCTTGTAATTAGTGTGTGTGTATAAGAGGTCAGTGAGTTTCTGGACTCCTGACAGACCCTTGCATCTTTCATCCAGTGCTGCACTGACGCTTCTGGATTCTGAGACATGGGGAAAGCAAAAGATTTGTCAAAGGATCTGCGGGAAAAGGTAGTTGAACTGTATAAAACAGGAAAGGGATATAAAAAGATATCCAGTGAATTGAGAATGCCAATCAGCAGTGTTCAAACTCTAATCAAGAAGTTGAAAATAAGGAGTTCTGTTGAAACCAAAACACGGTCAGGTAGACCAACTAAAGTTTCAGCCACAACTGCCAGGAAAATTGTTCGGGATGCAAAGAAAAACCTACAAATACCTTCAGGTGAAATACAAGACTCTCTGTTGTAAACAGCATTTCCCCATTCTACCTAGCAACTAGTGCCGCTGATCTCTGCTCCATGTGATTGGAGCAGAGATCAGTGTTCACTAAATGAAAGCCCAGCCCCCCACAGTTAGTAACACACCCCTAGGAACACTTAACCCCTACACTGCCACCCACTGGTTAACCCCTTCACTGCCAGTGTCATTTACACAGGAATCACTGCATTTATACAGCAGTGATTGCTGTATAAATGACAATGGTCCCAAAAATGTGTCAAAAATGTCCGATGTGTCCGCCATAATGTCGCAGTCACAATAAAAATAGCTGATTGCCGCCATTACTAGTAAAAAAAAAAAAAATTATAAAAATGACATAAAACTATCCCCTATTTTGTAAACGCTATAACTTTTGCGCAAACCAATCAATAATCGCTTATTGCGATTTTTTTTTTACCAAAAATATGTCGAAGAATACATATCGACCTAAACTGAGGGAAAAAAATGTTTTTTTAATATATTTTTGGGGGATATTTATTATAACAAAAGTAAAAAATAATGTGTTTTTTCAAAATTGTCGCTCTATTTTTGTTTATAGCGCAAAAAATAAAAACCACAGAGGTGATCAAATACCACCAAAAGAAAGCTCTATTTGTGGGAAAAAAAGGATGTCAATTTTGTTTGCATGACCGCGCAATTGTCAGTTAAAGTGACGCAGTGCCGAATCGCAAAAAGTCGTCTGGTCTTTGACCAGCAAAATGGTCCGGGGCTGAAGTGGTTAAGAAATGGTGTATGTAAACTTTGGATCAGGGTAATTTGGGTAGTTTCTGTTGCTATTATGATTTTAAAAGAGTAAACACAGTTGATTGATAATAAATGGCTTCAGCCATACACTAACCATGAGTGAAAGAAAAGTTTTTGTGTTATCATTCATATTCTGAAAAATGATCAAGAAATCATAAATTCTGCCAGGGTATGTACAATTATGAGCACAACTGTATATGGTTTGGCTTATTACTCTGAATACTTTTAAAGGGTGTCGATGGTATATTATGGGAAGGGGGAAGAAGTTCCACATTAAACTTTTTTCACTTTCATTAACATACAAAAATGGAATATATTGCAGATTACCAATCCTTAGAAGTGGTAGCTGCATTGTTTTTTTTTATTTTTGTTGGCCTTTTTTTATTAGTACCTGGTGATCCAGTCATTAAATCTATTATTTTTCAACTTTCTTTTACAGACCAAGCAGTCTATTAAAAGTGGCAGTTAGAGACAGAAAAAGTCAGACAGGAGCTTTTCATCGTATATATTCCAATTGTGTGTATGCCCCATCTGACTTTTTACGTCAAAAATTCTGACGGATCTAGAAATAAAACATGTTCTAGATATTTCCGACAGAACCAATTCCGATCAGGAAAACCACTCGTCTGTATGCTGTTCCGATGGACCAAAAATGCATGCTCTGAAGCAAGTACGAAACAGAAATGCTCGGTGTGGAAAAACTAGCGTTCGTAATGGAGCTAGCACATTCCTCACGCAGCAAATTCTGTGATCTTTTAATGCAGCGCATTCTTTTGTTCTTTATAATGCTAGAATAATGAAGTTGTTTTGCTGCTCATATTCACGCAGAGTTCTCACAAACCTATTTCTTCATTATTTCTCCTGATCTCATGAATAATAATGTCTTTTTTAAAATCCAGATCTCCATAATAATGTTTACAATTATTTTTTATAGTCATCTTTTCTTTTTATTTCCTCAGTATCTCCTTTTTTTTGTATTATTAAAAAAAAAATTTCTAGTGATCTCCATATACCGTATATACTCGAGTATAAGCCGAGATTTTCAGCCTCTTTTTTGAGGCTGAAAGTGCCCCCCTCGGCTTATACTCGAGTCATCGCTGTCTGTCTGCCCGATCAGCGTGTCGAGCAGACAGACAGCGGCCATTCTAGGATTCAAAGGCCGCGCCTCCGTCGGTGATAGGCGGAACACTGAATTTCCCAGCAGTCTGTGTTCCGCCTATCACGGACATCCTCTCATCCTCGTCCGTAGTATGAGGATGAGCGGACGTCCATGATAGGCGGACCACTGACTGCTGGGAAATTGAGTGTTCCGCCTATCACGGACATCCGATAGGCGGAACACTCAATTTCCCAGCAGTCAGTGGGAAATTGAGTGTTCCGCCTATCACCGACGGAGGCGCGGCCTTTGAATCCTAGAATGGCCGCCGACGAAGAGCTGAAGGACGGAGGCTCGGCTCGGGACGGGCCGGGACGCAGGCTGGACGGGACGCAGGCTGGACGGGACGCAGGCTGGACGGGACTCAGGTTGGACGGGACACAGGCTGGACGGACACAGGCAGGCTGGACACAGGTAGGCTGCACGGACACACACACACACACACACACACACACACACACACACAGGGATGGATGGACACACACACACACGGATGCATGGACACACACACACACACACACACGGATGCATGGACACACACACACACACACACACACACACACACACACACGGATGCATGGACACACACACACACACACACACGGATGCATGGACACACACACACACACACACACACACGGATGCATGGACACACACAGGGATGGATGGACCCACAGGGATGGACGGACACACAGGGATGGACAGGCATGTCTCACCCTCGGCTTATACACGAGTCAATAATTTTTTCCAGTTTTTTGGGGGTAAATTGGGGGCCTCGGCTTATATTCGGGTCGGCCTATACTCGAGTATATACGGTATCTTTTTTTTTGTGTGTCAAGATACCACAATAACTTTATTATCTTGTATTTTTTATTAACCTCAAGTAGGTTGGTGTCCCTTGTTAATTTGACATTGTGTTTTAGAAATGTACCTGCCTACTCACAAACAAACTGTCCTATTTGAATAAAAACACAAGGCAAGTATTTTCAGAAACTAAAATCTCCATTTATTCTGGGTAACAAAATAAAGAGGGAGACAACGCTGGAGAAACTTTTGGAATTTGCAAAGCCTTTTGGCCCCCAGGGCACACATCAAGTCTGTGGAAAAGATAATTGGTAGCTTGATGAGTCCGTATAATTTGGAGCACAATCTGGTCCAGGAATCCCAGAGATTAGGACCAGCAGCAGATAACATATATGTTCCCAGGCTGTGGTACTACACCAACCTGCATCTTCTGTCAGACCAGACTGAACCCAGGCCATCACTTTCTTCTCTTTGCTGCAGCCTTCCCTCCACGCTTCCCTGCAGCCTTCTCTGCACCCTTCCCTGCAGCCTTCCTTGGAGGCTGTGCCTCTGGTTGTGGACTTGTGGCAGGAGGAGGAAGAGGATGGGCAAGCTCATATACGTGGCTGTTCTCAGTCAGCTGGCCCCTCAACCCCTTCTGGAGGGCCTCACCAATAATTCCCTCACAGAGGAGGCATTGGCGCTCCTCTAATTTCAGCAATCTAGTTGCTAGATAGCAGCCATAGGCCTCTTCAGCATCGGGGTGGCTTCTGAGGCCATCTCTTTCTTCCCTAATGAGGCCCAGTGCTGCCTCCTCCATCATTGTCCCCTTCCTGGGCCTTTTGGTTGCAAGGCAGAGGGGAGGCACCTGAGATTGGGTGAGGCTCCTACTGGGCCCACTCACCTCCTGGCTGTCACTGGGCATGGCCTCCTCCTGGCTGACACTTTCCAGAATCCCTGCTGGCAGAGCCCATCCTGTGTATAAAAAAGGGACATCGTTTTAGTTTTTGGTTCATCAATCACACACAATTTTCAGCTCATGACTTGCAAATTGAATGTTAATAAATAGAAAAGACTATCGTTCTGACCCCAGCATTTTCCATTCTTGTCCCAAACATTTTTAGCCCCTACTTGATATGTATACATTACTTTTTTTAAATCATTAATTTGTTAGCAATTATAACATCTAGTTAACATCATTAATATTAGGACAATAAATATGTCTAAAAATAATATACCTGGCTCCAGCTGGGCACATTCACTTCTTCCAGGATGGAAGGCCCAGGTTGTTCCTCGTCATCCTCTGTTGGGGTTGAGGGAAGGGCGGAGGGAAGGCTGCAGGGAAGAGTAGAAAGAGATTCCCCGCCTTCAGTCTGGTCGTCCAGAAACCGCAGTTTGTTGAAGTACCACAGCCTAGGGACATACACTTGCGCTGCTGATGCTCCTGATCGGAGTGATTTCTGGATCTTATTATGCTCCTTCTTATACATGTTCCTCAAGATTCCAATTTTCTTTTCCAAGAACACGATGGTTGCATCGGGGACCTGAGTCTTCACAAATTCCAGAAGTTTCTCCAGAGTTGACCTCCTAGCTTGTTTATTATAATATAAGCTGTGTTTCACCTCCCACAAATTCCTCATCTCCCTGTACTTGTCAATGAAACTGGCCATAAATCTTGGGTCCTTAAAGTGATTCATATTTTCTGTAAGACAATACACAAGACAAAAACACTAATGTCAGCTTAAACTCTCATAATCTTATCCAAATATAGGCCTCAATCTTGAAGCAGTATAGGATGTACCAAAGTTAAGATTTTACCTTTGTTAGAACGTTCGTCCTCCTTCCTCAGCAGACTGAATGTACGTACATCACACGCGTGTTACTTTACATATACACGTCCATGCGTCGCCCGCCCCATCGTTCTTTCTAGTCTATTCCCCACCCCTTCTCTTAGGTGCGCAGTAGGAGCGACATGGTGGAGACATAGCAGGTGTGTTATAATTGGAGTAACAAGGAGGAGGAAAGCCCGGAGGCCGAAACACCCCCCGAACCTGGAGGCGACGATTTAAGGCTACAAATATGACCTTTCTTGAGATGGAGGAGATGGTGGACATCTTGAGGAGGAACGTTTATGATAGCAAGAATATAAGAAGGGAAAGTGGGACTTTAAATAAGGCAATTGACTTGTGGAGTATTTAGTAAACATTTTTTATTTGTAACACTAGTAAGAAAGTATTTTCATATATATATATACATGTACACATGGTATAAACATAATGGATACATATCTGTCAGCTTGGCAGCACATGAGAGATAGTAAACATTGATGAATGTAATACAAGGTATTTCATATTAGCAGGCATTCGTACACCATATGCAAAAGAGCTGCTATAAAATAGGTACACATACACATTAATAGTTACATGGTACTCAATAAAATTTGAATGTATGAAAGATATATATGGGCCAGTGAATAAGTAATGAGCCAGACTTGACTAAGCACCCCATGGAAACTCAACACGTTTCATGGCTATATGCCATTCATCAGGAGTTGGGTACAGAAGTAAACTGTAAATGTAAATAGATGTGTAGTATTAGTAAATATGTTCTACCCCTTTTAAAGGGAGAAAAGACCTTTTGGGGAGAAAAGACATCTATACTCACGGGTCTGCTACAGCACTGTGCTTGGCTAGCATCGAGCAAGATGGAACCCCAAATGGTTGTCTGTTCCGGAGCTGAGGCAAGGAGGGTTCCCAGCCTAGAAAACCTCCACATAGCATGCCTGATTGCCACAACACATTTCACATGGGGATGATTACAAGTTATGGAAAAAAATGTATAAAAATTTGAAAAATATGTATGAAAAAGGTGAAAAAAGAAAAGTAAGAAAATGTGAAAAGGCCACAGTCTACCATTCCTGTGGCATTGAAAGGAACTGTGGAGTCAAAACAGAAAAAAAATATAAGTACTTTTGCACATAACTTTGCAAGCAGATTAAACAAAAACATTCAGTATAAAAAAAAATTTCATTCAATAATTTTTATTAGGTTTTCACATGTTCAAACAAACATTTGATCAAAATACAGAAAAGAAAAAGTTTCAAAAGAAAAGATAACGATAAATCAGGTACTAGTTACACACAATACACCAGGATAGTAGTGAGTGGTAATCTTATCAGTAATACTGGGTCATTTCAAATAGTAAAATGTGGGAGTGAGACAATTCTTAAAGCATAACGTTAAAAAGCTTTGTAATGGTCGCACCATATTTTCCAGTTATTATCAAATTTGTGGCATTTTAGGTTGTTGATTGCTAGTAGACGCTCAAAGGTATGATTTCTATTAACTAGTATAACTACATCAGATATGTTAATGGCCGATGTGTCTTTCCAGTTGCGGAGAATAAGATTTCTTGTTGCTAATAATATGTGAGTAACTACTGGTCTGTCTCCTGGGGGGAATTGCTCTATACCTATATGTAGTATTGCTAATGCAGGATTTGGGGGTGTTAGTATTCCTGTGAGAGAGGAGATGAGGTAAAAAAAGTTATTTCACAAACTGGTTAAACTCGGGCAGTCCCACAACATATGTAGTAAATTACCGGTCTGGCCACACTTTCTCCAACAAAGTGGTGATGTGGTTGGGAAAAAGGTGGCAAGCCTGTATGGCGTATAGTGCCATCTATTGATAATTTTAAATGTCATTTCCCAATGGTTCACACAATGGGATGTATTGTGGATAGATTTAAAAGCCAGTCCATTGTTAATCGGAGAAAATGGTGGACAGGTCCGAATCCCACCTCCTGAGGGCTGAAGTTTTGTGGAAAATATGTTTTTCGTGGAGAAGATTGTACAATAGTGATATGCCTTTAATAGGATGTGGAGTAGAAGAGTAGAAACGCCATGCCTTAAGGGGCATTTGTAATTTGGGGATTGGGTGTGTCCTCAGAAAGTGGGAGATACGTAGGCAGGAGAACCACATATTACTCGGCAGCTAGAAGTCACACATTATGTGCTCTAGTATAAAAAAAAAATGTAAGGAGTATTTCCAGACAAAAATCGAAGGTCCACTTATCATATCCCCCCCCCCCTCTGTTGGCCCATTAAAAAATTTAGGGGGGGGGGGGTTTGAGGTGACTTTGGGAGCAAAAAAAAAAGTCTCCAGCGTTCTGCTTGAGTTTAAGGACACACATAACCTTTGTACACATTTTAGGGGGTGTTTTGGGTAAAGCACTACAATGAAGCTGACAAAATACATTGTTAAGTGACTAGGCTATAGGTGTATATAGGAGCAGGATAGCATGCTGGGGAGGTTAGTGGAGGAAAATATGCATGAAGGCCAAAAAAAGGAGCATTAAAAGCTTCCAGCATGTATGAGGATAAATGGGACATTCACAGCATATTAAAATCATGGTAATTAGGGAACGATTAAATAAATATAATACATTACCAAACATTATATACATATAATGTGATGTTAAAGGATACAACTTACCCTAATATAGTCATTCTGCAGGACCTGGATGATGGCAGAACAGGTCTCTGGAATAATGATCCCTAGAGTCTGGGGGGAGATGCCTGTAGAGAACTTGAGGTCCTGTAGACTTCTCCCAGTCGCCAAATACTGCAAGGTGGAGACTAGCCTCTGCTACGGAGTGACGGCTTGCTGCATGCAGGTGTCCTGCTTCGTAATATAAGGGGTGAGCAAAGCCAACAGACAGTGAAAAATGGGGTCTGTCATCCTGAGAAAATTCCTGAAATCATCAGGATTATTCTCCTGGATCTCACGAAGCAAAGGCATGTGCGAGAATTGGTTACACTGGAGTAACCAATTCTTTGTCCATGAACTCCTCCCCACCCTGTTCATGGACTGGACTTGGGTCAAAGTATAAACCCCGAACACCAAGCCCCCACACAACTTGAAGTCTATGACGAGTACATACCTGCAACATGGTTTCAAAACAGTCGGTTGGTCAGAACAAACTTAACAGAACGCACTGAAGAACAGCAAGGCCTGTGAAGAGTCAGTTGAAAATCAGCAACGAGCGAACAAGAACGCACTGAAAAACAGATACGAACTGACTGCACGCACTGAAAACCAGATACAAACCCACAAGCACAAATTGAACAGCAGTAAAACGATCTGAAAAAGCATGAGTCTGAAAAGCGTGAATCATCTCTAACCAAACTTCTACTAACATGAGATTAGCAGAAGAAGCCCAAAGGGTGGCACAGTGGCTATTGAACTTCCTTTTTCTAGTCCCGTCGTACATGTTGTACGTCCCCGCGTTCTTGGCGGTCGGACTTTGGTGTGATCGCGTGTACGCAAGTCAGTTTCAGCGGAATTCCGTCAGAACTCCGTCGGAAAAACCTTCAGAGTTTATCCCGATGGGAAAAGCGGTCGTGTGTACAGGGCATTAGATGGAGTAAACATTTAAGTTGATAGTCAAGTCCATCTAAATCTGCTAGAGCATCTAATGCTACCCTCTCCCCAAACTAATAATGTTGCTGCCTATTGGGGGTTTCAGTTGCTCCTCCTTCCAGAATGAAGACAGAAAAGGTGTAATGCCGCGTACATGTGACTGGACTTTACAACAGCAAAGGTCCGACGGAACGAATCCGCCGGACAATTCAATCGTGTGTGGGATTCATCTGACCTTTGCTGTCGAAAAATCAGACGGACTTTAGATTTAAAACACGTTTCAAATCTTTCCGATGGACTCGAGTCCAGTCAAAAAATCAGTCCATCTGTATGCTAGTCCGCCACATGAAAACAGACGCTAGGGCAGCTATTGGCTACTGGCTATGAACTTCCTTATTCTAGTCTGGTCGTACATCATCACGTTTGAAACCATCAAACTTTGGCGTGCTTGTGTGTGGCCAAGTCCATTCATTCAGACAGTCCATCGGAATTCCATCGAAAGTCCATCGGCAAGACCGTTGGACCTAGTCTGCCGGAAAGTCCGGTCGTGTGTGCGCGGCATTACTCTCAGTGTCACCAGTTGAAAATAAATGATAAAAAAATGCTTAAAAAGAATCTAATGCAGCAATCACATTTAAGTATTGAAAGCTGAAATATATTACATTTTCCTTTTTAGGATTTATTACCGCTTTAAAGGGGTTGTAAAGGTAAATGTTTGGGGCGTGTCCGGAATGGCCGACTGAGAGGACGCACAGTGAGTGAGCTCCGGCTGAGTGCCCCGTTCTATTGACTTAATCCCTGCAATCTAGCTGCCCTGCTCGGTGTACCACCGCACGATCGCTCCCTGAAGGGGATGACCAAAGGACGGAGCTCATCGAACACCCGGAGGAGCTCCGCGGCGGCTAAATCTAAACACCGGACTGAGTCGGGCCCTCTCTCAGGCCCACAGCCCCTGCAGCACATGGCGTCTCAGTCTCGGTTTTGGTCATGATCTTGTTTGCAGCGTATGGCTTATTTATGCATTATATGTCATGTCTCAATATTGTTTTCAGTACCTAGCAGATGGAATATCACTCCTTATGCTACACTGGTGGGGAGGGGGGTTCCGGTATAGAGTGGGTCCTGGGGTCTTTTTGATAGGGGTAAGGGTAATGAGTAGGTCCCCGGTAATTATGTCCACTGACTTGCCATGGTACCCCTGAAGGTTCTTTCCTGGAATGTTAGGGGGATGAACTCTAAACACAAGAGGTCCTTGGTTTTTACATATGTTAAGAAATATGCACCCCACCTCTGCATACTCCAGGAGACGCATTTAGTGGGGAGCAAGATATTGGCCCTCAAAAAACCCTGGGTGGGCTCCTACTATCATGCCACCTACTCTGCATATTCTAGAGGGGTTAGTGTTCTCGTGCATAAGTCCCTTCGCTTTACTCTCCTAGATCTCCATCTAGACCCGGGGGGTAGGTATGTGGCCCTGCACGCGGTGTGTGAGGACACAGAGGTGCTGCTTATTGGACTTTACGCTCCCCCCGGGGCTACCATGGAGCTCATGCATAGACTGACCCCTGTTATGGCACTATACCCGGGGGCCGGGGTGCTGCTGGCCGGAGATTTTAACATGGCGCCTGCTCCCTCTGTAGATAGATTACAGGCTGGCGGAGTGGGAGACTCCCCCTTGCTGAGGTGAATGGGGACGTACGGGCTAACTGATGTATGGAGATGGAAGTGTCCGGGTTTAAGCAATTCATGTGCCACTCTGCCAAGCATGCTACTTTTTCCAGAATTGATTTAATGTTGGCTTCGGAAATGTTGATCTCTCGCACCCTTGGGATAGAAATCCTTCCTAGAGGCATATCAGATCATGCACCCCTGTTGTTACAGCTGGAGATGGGTCTTCCACCTGCGATGGCCCTATGGAGGCTTTCGGGTTACTGGGTGACTGATGAATGGGTAGCCCTGGAAGTGGCGGTGGAGTTGGGGGCCTTCTGGGGACATAACAAAGACACAGCTGGGCCGCCTATATTATGGGACACATTTAAAGCCTATGTTAGAGGGCAGTATCAAACGTCCATTGCCAGAGCTAGGAGGAACACCAGACTGGCATTGGAGGTGGCGGAGGGGCGGGCATTCAGGCTTGAGTCCAGCTATGTGCAAGGGGGAGATGGAGCGACTTATGTGGATCTCCTGAGAGCACATAGGGAAATCTCGCTGCTCCGCACCAAAGCCACTAGAAAAATCCTTCTCAACCAGTCCCAACGCATATTTGAGCAGGGTGAGAGGATGGGTCGGCTTCTGGCTTGGTTGGCCAAGGAGCGATCGACCGCTTCCCATATCGCTCATATTAGAGGGGAGCAGGGGGAGCTGATTTCCAATCCGCAGCTAATCAATAGTCGTTTTGCGGACTACTATCAGGCCTTGTACACATCTAGGGCCACGGCCGCCCCTGAGGCACTGGAGGATTTTATGAACCGTATGGCCCTTCCGGCGCTCTCTGAGGCGGACCGTATCAGATTGGATACCCCCATTACGCTTAAGGAGGTACAGAGGGTGGTGGCTACACTCCAGTCGGTGAAGACCCCGGGCCCGGATGGGATTCCCGCGGAGTTTTATAAAACTAACGCTGAAGTGGTGGTGCCCCAGCTACACGCCCTCTTGCTCTCCATGCTGCGGGAGGGGGAGGTACCGGCTACGATGTCCAAGGCGATCATTGTGGTGATTCCCAAACCTGGCAAGGACCCGAGTCTGTGCTCCTCATACCGCCCAATCTCACTACTCAATGTAGATGCTAAAATTGTCAGTAAAATCCTAGCTACTCGACTCAATTCAGTCATTTTAACACTGATTCAGGGTGATCAGACGGGGTTTATGCCAGGTAAGGGCACCGACATAAACCTCAGACGTTTGTATACTCATATTTCCCTTGCTGCCGCTGAAGATTCACAGAAAGTCGTCGCCTCCTTAGACGCCGAAAAGGTGTTTGACTCGGTTGAGTGGCAGTTCCTTTGAAAAGTCCTGGAGAGGTTTAACTTTGGACCCCAATTTATTTCCTGGGTTAGACTGCTCTATAGGGCTCCCAATGCCAGGGTGCGCACCGACGGCCTACTATCTGAAGGCTTCTCATTGGGTAGGGGTACTAGGCAGGGATGCCCTCTTTCCCCGGGCCTGTTCGCACTTGCCATTGAACCCCTGGCGGTGCTGTTGCGTGACTCAGCGGAGATGGGGGGGCTGTGGGTGGGACCGGTGTGTGAAAAGATTTCGCTTTATGCGGACGACACACTTCTTTATCTCCCATCGGCTTCCTCGACATTGGACACAGCCCTTAAGCTCATAGACGAGTTTGGCTCCCTTTCGGGGGTGCGTATCATTAGGGACAAGTCTATACTATTTCCCCTGTCACCCGCTCCCCTCGTTTTATCTGCCCATACCTCACTGCGGACGGTAGATAAATTTCGCTACCTGGGCATAGAGGTTCAGAGGGGGTCCAAGGAGTATTTAACAGATAACGTCTATCCAGTCCTCCAGAGCCTGATGGCTAAGTGCCAAGTGTGGAAAACCTTACCCCTCACACCGGTGGGGAGGGTCAATCTGCTTAAGATGACCTTTCTCCCGAAATTTCCATATGTCTTTCATAAAACCACAGTCCCGATCCCAAATTCCTTTTTCAAGAAAATAGATCAGGTGGTGTCTACCTTCGTATGGGCTGGGGCGACCCCCAGGATAGCGCAAGCTACCCTCCAATTACCCCTGTCCCTTGGAGGCCTAGCCCTTCCCTGCCTTAAAGAATACTACTGGGCGGCTGTACTGGTCACAGTGCGGTGGTGGTTCAAGCAGATCCGCTCTAACCCATCTGTCAATTTGGAGGCGGCGATTTTAGGCTCCCATGCTGAGTTGAGTACCTTGGTATACAGAGGGCCGAAGGCTCGCCCTGAGGTCACTACCCCTATGCGAACCACGCTTCGGGTTTGGGCTCAGGTTGCGGCTCGATTGAACCCGCCCGCCGCACTGTCGCCACATACCCCATTATGGGGTAATCCACGACTGAAGCATCTCCAGTCGGTCCCTGATCCTGCTTTATGGACTAGATATGGTGTCACTACTCTGCAGCAGGTGATGCCTGGGGGCTCACTTATTCCCTTTGATTCCCTTAGAGAAGAATATCAATTCCCCTCTAGAATGAGGGGCTACAACAATACTTGCCACTGATGATCTCAGCTAAGGACAGGTTCATACAGTTGAAATTTATTCACAGGGCGTACTATACCCCGCAACGCCTGTCTAGAATATACCCGGGACACTCGGATAGATGCCCGAAGTGCACCACTGCAGTGGGCTCTTTTTTGCATGTGGTGTGGGAGTGCCCGGTTATACGACGATTTTGGGAAGGTGTGGTGCGGGAGGTCAATGAAGTTGGGGACCTCTCGTGGGCTTGGATCCGGTAGTCTTGGGTGTGTGTGACAGGGTGACACCGAATATACATAGACAGCTGTTTGTGTTCTATGCAGCATTTTACGCCAGAAAGGCTATCCTTATGCAGTGGAAGAAGTCGGACCCACCTAGTATAACCCATTGGAAGGCCTTGATAGATTCTTCCCTTCCGCTGTATAAGCTTACTTATATGAGTCGTAAATGCCCTAAAAAGTTTACTAAGATTTGGGGTTGTTGGGTGCAGGAGTGAGGCAAAAGCCTGTCCACTCCTGCTGGAATAGTCCTCAGTTTTATGGATCCCCCCCGTTTCTAGAGGCCCCCCCTCCCCTCGCCATGACTTAGTGTAGAAGTCCGAATATCCGACTTAGATTACGTGGCCTGGAACTCTGCAGCAGCCAAACTAAAGTGTTGTCCCCTCTGGATACTGGATCAGGTGGGGGGATGATGTAATCTGCAGACCGTGACTGCTAAGTTTGTCTATACGCTATGAGCTACTGAATGATTTTGCTCTGCTGATTTGTGAGTTTTCTTTTTTTTTGTTCTCTATGTAACGCTTGTTATGCTGTATTTTATATGTAAAAACAAGCTGTGATGTATTGCTGTATCCGTTCAGAGACCAATAAAAACGTTTCTGTTAAAAAAAAAAAAAAAAAAAAAAAGGTAAATGTTTTTTCACCTTAATGCATTCTATGCATTAAGGTGAAAAAACATCTGACAGTGCCTGCGCCCCCAGCCCCCCCGTTTTACTTACCTCACCCCTCGAAAGTCCAACGCTCGTCCCCCGACGTCCTTTCCACTGTTCAGCCTGGCCGCTGATTGGCTGAAGTGGATGGATGGATAGCAGCGCAGCCATTGGCTCGCGCTGCTGTCAATCATACCCACTGACGCGGAGCGCCGGGGGCGGGGCCGTGTGATACAGCGAGCAGCTATAGCCGCCGGCTGTATCACGGGAGCGCCGACCGCAGATGCTTCTCACCATGCGAGGGAGCTTGCATGAACGTGAGAAGCATCTGCGGGAGGAAGCCGAGACAGCCACCGAGGGACCCCAGAAGAGCAGGTTCGGGGCCACTCTGTGCAAAATGAGCTGCACAGTGGAGGTAAGTATAACATGTTTGTTATTTTAAATAAAATAAAAAAATCACTTTACAATCCCTTTAACTCTTTGTTAGGACAGACAGTCTTCACATCTGGGTTACAACCGATGAGATCTGCTACCACAGCATAGACAGGATGAATTATGGCAGACACAGCTCCCCAGCCCCTTCATAAACAAAAAGGAACTAAATAGGATTTGTCAGTGCTAGAATAAAATAGCAAGCAGTATTTATCTATTTTTTTTGTAAGTTATGCTTTGCGAGTTAGAACATGTAACATATACAAGATAGTTGTGTCAATTGTATCATTGTATGTACGTGTATTTATGCTACTGTCTATTGGACGGTATTTATACATCTACACGGATGTTATTCCGTACCATTTTAATAAATTTTTCATTAAAATGTATTTAGACTACGCTGCATGGTCACTTTTTTGCCTACTTTCACAGTCTGTTTTTTACAGCTATTTTCTTTTTTCGTTATGTCAATTTGGCTGCAAACATGGAAATAAACATTAAACATGGGTGCCATACTATGCATGTAACTCATATAGTAGGGGCACTTTTGCCTCCTCCTTCAACCTTAGTACTACCCACTGAACAAAAATAAGGTTTGAGTGGTGGTGGGGAAAGACAGGCCAAATCGCCCACTACCTAGTCCTTAGATATCGTTTTGGCATATTTTCTGAGCACATTTGTAGTGTTATAAATTTTTTTGACAAGACCATAGGTCATAGATTTACTTTTTTTAAATATGTTATATTGGAGGTCCTCAAAACATAAGTCTAAGCCTTTGTACACACGATCAGAGATTCCGACGACCAAATCCGTCTGAGTTATTCCGACGGATTAATTCCGGACCAGGTCCGGAAGTGATGTTGCATACACATGGTCGGACCAAGTTGTCGGTATTTCCGGTTGCCAAGAATGCGGTGACGTAAGCCGTGTACGGCGGGCCTACAAAAGGGAAGTTCAGCACCACGTCCGGCACCCTTTGGGCTCCTTCTGCTGATCTTGTGTCTATCGCGTGTTAGTAGAAGTTTGGTGAGAGACGATTCGCGCTTTTCAGATTAGTGATTCAGATCGCTACTGCTCTTCAGTTTCTGCTTGTCTTTGCGTATCTGATAATCAGTGCGTGCAGTCAGTAAGTATTTGTTTCTCATTGTGGACTATATCTTGGTATAGTACGCTTTGATTTGCATTTCTTCTTGTCTGCTTGCTTCTGCTATTCAGTTCGTTCTTTCAGGCATTGCTGTTTATCGGTGCTTTCTGTTGTCCGTTCTGACCAGCCGACCGCTTTGAAACCATGTTTCGTCTACGTACTCTTCGTAGAGTTTGTGCTGTGCAGGGGCTTCGTGTTGGGGTTGTTACTTTCACACAAGCCCGGTCCATGAACAGGGAGGGGAGGCGTTTGTGGACCAAGAATTGGTTGCGCCAGCGTGACCAGTTCTCGCACATGCCTTTGCTCCCTGAGTTTCGGGAGAATAATCCTGATGATTTCAGGAATTATCTCTGGATGACAGACCCCGTTTTTCACCGTCTGCTGGCTTTGCTGACCCCTTATATCAGCAGGCAGGATACCTGCCTGCGGCAAGCCATCACTCCGGAGCAGAGGCTCATCGCCACGTTGCGCTACTTGGCGACAGGGAGAAGCCTTCAGGACCTCAAGTTCTCTACAGGCATCTCCCCCCAGGCTCTGGGGATCATTATTCCAGAGACCTGTTCTGCCATCATTCAGGTCCTGCAGAAGGACTATATGAAGGTAAGTTTTCTCCTTTAACATCACATTCTATGTATTTCATGATTGCTAATGTCTTGCATTTCTTTCCTCATTCCCTAATTACCATCATTGCAATATGCTCTAATTCATATACTTTGCCCCTTTGTCCACAGGCATATTTGCCTCACTAACTTCCCCACCATGCTCTTCTTGGCCCATAAAACTATAGTCTAGTCACTTACCAATGTCTTTTGTCAGCGCCATAGTATTGCTTTCCCCTAAACACCCTCTAAAATGTCTAAAAATGTGATGTGTGTGCTTCAATTCTTGCAGAGTGACATTTTTTTTTGGGTTGTGCCAAACTCATTAGGAACCCCCCTCCCCCCAACTGGTAGCTCAGCTGATAGCAATCCTCTATCTGCTGACTTTACCAAACCCAATACACACTATATCTACCGTTTTGATGCTCACATTTATGGACGAGTTCACCAAAGCATGTAGTGCAAGGGCCTGCCTCAATAATTTCAATTTTTTTTTTTTTTTCCCCTATTAATTATCTTGATATGTGATAGCAGAATGTCAAAATGTGCTTCCATTTTGTTTTCTTTTTGGTATTATGACACTTCCTACCTGTCCGGTGGGCTGCCAATAGTGTAAGTAAGGAGGGGCTTCCCAAAGTATCACACATTATTTCGGCATTCAGCTCTCAATCAAGTGGAGAGTGTTACCTGTCCAAAACATCCCCCCCCCTCATTTTTTAGCAAGGGCCCATCAGATGGGGGGGATGGATGGTATACTTTAGGCTTTAAATACTCAGTTCCCAAAATGTTATACTAATCTTGGCCAAAAATGTTTGTGTCTAATCTTCTTGCAATGTTGATTATTTAAATTACTAATTTTGGTTCTTGTTTCACTCCACAGTGTCCTTCAACGCCACAGGAATGGCAGACTGTGGCCTCCCACTTTGCCAGTCGTTGGGACTTTCCCAATTGTGGAGGAGCAATTGATGGGAAGCACGTCCGCATCGCCCCACCACCCAACTCGGGGTCGTATTATAATTATAAGGGGTTTCATAGTATCGTGATGTTGGCGGTTGTGTCTGCGACATATGAGTTTTTGTATGTGGACGTGGGGCAAAATGGACGGATTTCGGATGGTGGAGTGTTCGCACGGACGGAGTTCTACTGGCATCTCCAGAGTGGCAGTCTGGGCTTGCCGCCCCAGAGGAGAATCAGGAAGGACTCCCGTTCATCTTCGTCGCGGATGAGGCGTTTGCCCTGGCGAACCATCTGATGCGGCCTTTCCCCATGAGGACCCTCACCCCAGACCAGAGGATTTTTAATTTCCGCCTGTCCAGAGCCCGAAAAGTGGTGGAGAACACTTTTGGTATACTGGCCAGTCGGTTCCGCCTTTTTCTAATGCCTATTCACGTGGCGGAATACAAACTCAATCACATAGTGCTGGCGTGCTGTGTTCTGCACAATTTTCTTAAAAAAGTTTCTGCGAACTATGCGGTCTCAGTTGGCCAACAAGAAGCAGACTTGCTTGAAAATGATGATAATCTCACGGGCCTTGAATCTGTTCATCCTGGCTTGCCCCCCAAAGTGCCCGTGAGGTTAGAACCCGATACATGGACTACTTTGTGGGTAGGGGGGCCATTGTCTGAGAGGCATTTTCTCAATAAATTTTTCTTTGAAACTCCTTCATTTACTGCTTGGCTTGGTTTTAGGTGTCTCCTAGGTAAATTTATGTTTTTTCTTGTTGTGTTTCACCAACAGTGCAAACCCAAGTTCAGAGCGAGATGAGGGGACAGTCTCTTCTTCAGATAATCTTATTATGTTGTGGGTCTGCTACACACACACACCTTGTTTTTGTTAACTAATGTATGTAGTGCATTACTGACCAAAATCGTGCTCATTTTCAGCACTATGGCAGGAAAATTGCATGATTGTCCAAATTAACACATCACTGTGGGTGTTTTTTTACTAAAGGCACATCCACTATGCACTACAAGTGCACTGCAAAAGAAACCTGAAACTGCACTTGGAGTGCAAAGTGGAGTTTCCTTTAGTAAATAACACCCATTCTCACCGCAATCTAAAATTTTACTCCAAATACATCTTTGGCGCAATGAAAAAGGAAGCCACACATTGATGATAATTTTACTTTTTAATCCAAGCACATTATACATGTGCATTTTGGAAAAGGTTTTTACAACAAACCAAGAAATTGTGTGTATCAAAAACAGCTAATTTTTGTTTACTTGCTGTTTTTGTGTAAACAGGCATGTATCAAAGCGTAAAATACAGAACACAGGAACTTACAAAGTTCAACTTTGAAAAGTGAAGACAATATCAGACATTAGTATGTACAAACTGGGCTGATATTGCCTTCATCACATGGGGTGTCACCCCTGTAAAATCCAAATTTGGAAGATGCACACAGTGTGTCAACATGTGCTATCTCCCATCATGGGGGATCAATGTACATGTTTTGGGGCTGCAACCCCTTCATCTCAGCCACTTTCCACAAAACACGTACATTGATCCCCCATGATGGGAGACAGCGCATGTTTACACACTCTGTGCATCTTCCAAAATTGGATTTTCTAAAAATACAAAAGTTGTGTTTTAAAATAGCAAAACTAAAACCCTAGCTAGTTTGGGCTGTTTCACACTCTCCCCAAAACATCAATGATGTTCTCCATTTTATTTTTAACATCATTGATGTTTTGCTGTATATTTTTCAAATCCCAATTGCACCCCATTACCTCCCCAATCAGGATCTGGGCACTTTCACTGGTAAAACGGGAATCTTCTTCCACATCACCTACAAAACAAATCAAAAAAACACACCATGTATTAAAAATTTGGTGTTATACATTGATGAGCTTACCGGAAGCTGTGTTCTCCGACACTCACCTGTTGTGGTGACAATTTGCCCAACTTCAACGATCTCTCCTTCCTCCTCCTCCTCCTCCTGCTCCTCTACTTCTGGTTTTGGTATTTGGCCTTCTTTGGGAGGGGTGTGGTCCCTGGTGTCCTCATACTTGCCGAGTCTTCTCTCCCCTATGAGAATGTAAAAACAGAATAATTAGCACACAGAGGGCAGAATTCGGAATATGAAACATTGCTTGGAAGTGTTGTACAATTGATTTTTTGGACCGAGCTCCAAGGTGAGAACATTATTGTGGACACTTTGTTCAGCTGGAATACTTACCTGCAGAATGATGTTTCTTACGAACAAATGAAACCATGAACTTGAAAGTGGCCATTTTAAAATGCACAACATGAAATCAAAGCACATGGAGCAGTATGCAAGCAAGAATAATCATATGAACACACGAAAACTACTTACTTTTTTGAAGAACACGCTTGATCCTTCTGTACTGATCGTGCTCCCTCAGTTTCAGGTCTGACCAGCGTTTTCTCAGTTGATCATTGGATCGGTGTACCCCAAAATTCTTCAGAAGACTCTTCACAACTTTATTCATGATCTTGGCCTTTCTGATATTTGGGTTTGGGTAAGGTCCATACTTCCCATCATGGTCGGTCCTGTTCAATATGTCCACCATCTCTCCAAAAGACATATTTGAGGCCTTAAATCTTCTCTTCCTGGATCGGGACGTTTCAGGCTCCGGGCTTTCCTCACCCTCCTCCTCGTTAGTGGAACTGTGATTGCGCACCTGCGTTCTCTCCGCCATGTGCTCTCCCCACTGCACCGAAAGCGAAGGGGCGGGGATTAGTCTAGAAAGAACGCCAGGGGCGGGCGGAGTTTCACGCATGCGCACTGTATATAAAACGCAACACGCGTGTGTCGTCCATACGATCTGGGAACAGAGTGAGGCGCGGACGCGACGATCGTGCAAACGAAGGTAACATTTTTAACTGGGTGCATCACTAGACTAGACTGCTTCTATCTAGGCCGATGTTGGGACAAGATTAGGAGGGTTTTTCATGGCATTATTAGTATTTTAGGGTTTGTCTTGTGTTGTGTCTTGCAGACAAGATGGATCCATTCTAAAACCCCAATTTTATGGGGCTATTCCTCGAACTGTACAAGGAGATGCCCTGCCTGTGGCAGATCAACAACCAGTTTTATTACGACAGAAGAAAGAGGAAGGCAGCGCTGGAGAAACGTCTTTCTTTGGTGCGGATCATGGTCCCCACGGCAGACATGGCCTATGTGAATAGGAAAATTGGGGTCATGAAGATTACATATCTCAGGGAGAGAAAGAAGCACCTGGAGTCCTTGAGATCAGGAGATCCAGATGCCGTTTATTACCCCAGGATGGTTTACTTCCAGAGGCTGCATTTTCTGGTAGACCAGAGGGTACCCAGGCCACCACTCTCCAGTCTTCCTTCAAAGCATCCTTCACCCACAGCTGAGGCTTCCAACGTCCAACCTGGGCCTTCCAGGCAGCAACATGTGGTGGGGCCCAGTTGAGACAGGTATTGCATTGTTGAACATATTTCTTGTGTTACATTTAATGATGTTAACTAGTAGGGATGAGCCGAACACCCCCCGGTTCGGTTCGCACCAGAACTTTCGAACGGACCCCGCGTTCGAAACGAACGTTAGAACCCCATTGAAGTCTATGGGACTCGAATGTTCGAAATGGAAAGTGCTAATTTTAACGGCTATTATGCAAGATACTATCCTAAAAAGGGTTTGGGGACCTGACTCCTGCCTCAGGGGACATGGGTCAATGCAAAAAAAGGTTTTAAAAACGGCCGTTTTGGCGGGAGCACTGATTTTAATGACGATTAAAGTGAAAAAAAAAAGTGAAATATTCCTTTAAATATGGTGCCTGGGGGGTGTCTGTAGTATGCCTGTGAAGTGCCACGTGTTTCCCGTGTTTAGAACAGTCCCTGCACAAAATGACATTAAACGGAAATAACACCATTTAAAACTGCTTGCGGTTTTAATGTTATATCTGGTTCCTGCAATATGGTTGAAAATCATTCAGAAAAATGGCATGGGTAGCCCTCCCTGCCCATTACCAGCCTATTTGGGTCTTGTACACATATTAAGGGGAACCCCGTACCCATATTAAAAAAAGGAAATGCGTGTGGCCCCCAGGCCCTATATACTCATAACAGCAGTATACAGGCGGGGCAAACAAGACAGGGACTGTGTAGGTTTTTTGTGTTAAGTTGAATCTGTTTGTAATTTTCAACTGGTCCATTTTTAAAGTGTAGCTCCAGTCAAAAAATACTATTTTTAAGCTTTTTGGAAAACATAGGGAAGGGTTATCACCCCTGTATAATTTGTTTTGTCGTCCATCTTTTTTCATCTCACTTGCTGCTGTCTGATGTTTGTAAGTTGGATGTTAGTAAGTAGGGGCCTGCCCTATATGCTCTGCAGAAATGGCGGAACAAGGTGTTGGTTTTGCCACAACATTGTAAGCCCTGAAAGTGACTCTTGGTGGGCGCTGGAGCGCCCTGCTGTGAACGATTATATCAGGAATTGTAATTACATGCCATTGTTGAACAGTGGTAGAAAAATTGACCTCTGGTGGTTGTGGTGCTGGTGCCACAACACTATAAGTCCTCACTGTTACTCTCGGTGGGCACAGGAAGGGGCCCTCCTGTGAAATATTATATCAAGAATTGTAATTACATGTCCCTGTTAAACAGGGGCAGAAAAATTGGGCCTTAGGCACTGGTGCCATCACACTGCAACCTCTGCCATATACTCTAGTTTTATTGCAGGAATTAGCCCTGCTGCAAAGCATTGCATCAAAAATTGTACTTAAACGCCCCTGTTAAACAGGGGCAGAAAAATTGGGCCTTAGGCACTGCTGCTGGTGCCATCACACTGCAACCTCTGCCATATACTCTAGTTTTATTGCAGGAATTAGCCCTGCTGCAAAGCATTGCATCAAAAATTGTACTTAAATGCCCCTGTTAAACAGGGGCAGAAAAATTGGGCCTTAGGCACTGGTGCTGGTGCCACCACACTCCAACCTCTGCCATATACTCTAGTTTTATTGCAGGAATTAGCCCTGCTGCAAAGCATTGCATCAAAAATTGTAATTAAACGCCCCTGTTAAACAGGGGCAGAAAAATTGGGCTGTTGGCATCACCCAGAACCAAAAATGTTCTTCCAACATATCAGCGGAGGAGGAAGAGGATAGACAATCAACATAACAGGACAGACACTCAGCATCAGCATAGGCAGTCTTGAAGGGATGTGGTATTTAAAAAAAAATTATTCGGTTACATCAGCTTCAGGTGCTTGGTAGCTGTGGGTGATCCAAGACTGATTCATCTTGATGAAGGTCAGTCGATCAACTGATTCGGTGGACAGGCGCACCCTGTGATCGGTAACAAAGCCACCAGCAGCACTGAAGGTGCGTTCCGAAAGAACGCTGGATGCAGGACAGGCCAGTAGCTCAATTGCATACTGTGCAAGCTCTGGCCAGTGATCCATCCTCAAGACCCAGTAAGCCAGAGGATTTTCAGTGGGAAAGGTGTCCAAGTCTGACCTTGCCCCTAGGTATTCCTGCACCATGTAAATTAGACGCTGGCGATGGGTGCTGGAACCAATCATACCTTGGGGCTGCGGACTAAAAAATTGTCTGAAAGCATCAGTCAGACGGCCACCTTCTCCACCGCTCCTTCTGACTGATGCCTCAGCAACACGTTGTCCAGGACCAGGAGTTTGTGACCTCCCAGTCTCTGGGAACGCGTTGCACAGAGCTTTCTGCAAGGCCTCCCGGAGATGTCTCATCCTCTGCTCCCTCTGCGATGGCAAGATAAGGTCGGCAACCTTACCCTTGTACCGTGGATCAAGGAGAGTGGCCAGCCAGTAATGGTCCCTCTCCTTGATCCGAAGAATACGAGGATCCTTCCGCAGGCTTTGCAGGATCAGGGAGGCCATGCAGCGTAGGTGAGCTGAGGCATTCGGTCCGGAGTCCTCTGGGTCACTAAGGACAACATGATCCGCAGCTACCTCCTCCCAGCCACGTACAAGTCCACGTGTTTCTTGGGACTGTAAATCATCCCTATAAGACTGCTGCTGCTGATGCTGATGCTGAGTACCAGCCTCCACCTCCATGCTGACACAATCATCCTCCTCCTCCTCTTCCTCCTCCTCACCCTCTTCCTGTGTGATGGGTGGCACAGCAGGAACACTGTCTGGATAAAGGGGGCCTTGAGAGGCAAGGAAGTCCTCCTCTTCCTGCCTCTGTTCTGCCTCAAGTGCCCTGTCCATTATTCCACGCAGCGTATGCTCCAAGAGGTGGACAAGAGGTACAGTGTCACTGATGCATGCACTGTCACTGCTCACCATCCTTGTGGCCTCCTCAAACGGTGACAGGACAGTGCATGCATCCCTGATCATGCCCCACTGGCGTGGTGAGAAAAAACCAAGCTCCCCTGACCCTGTCCTGGTGCCGTAGTCGCACAGGTACTCATTGATGGCCCTCTGCTGCGTGTGCAGCCGCTGCAGCATGGCCAATGTTGAGTTCCATCTGGTGGGCATGTCACATATAAGGCGGTTCTTGGGCAGGTTCAACTCCTTTTGGAGCTCAGCCAGCGGAGCACAGGCATTAAATGATCGGCGGAAATGCACACAGACTTTCCTGGCCTGCTTCAGGACATCATGTAAGCCGGGGTACCTGCCCAAGAACCGCTGCACCACCAGGTTAAGGACGTGAGCTACACAGGGCACATGGGTTAGTTGTCCCTGTCGGAGGGCGGAGAGGAGGTTGGTGCCATTGTCGCAAACCACCATTCCTGGCTTAAGCTGGCGTGGCGTCAACCACCTCTCGGCCTGCCCCTGCAGAGCTGACAAAACATCCGCCCCAGTGTGGCTCCTGTCCCCCAAACAAACCAGCGCAAGCACGGCATGGCATTGTTTTGCCTGCGTACTTGCGTAGCCCCTGGAACGCCTACGGAGCACCGCTGGTTCTGAGGACAGAGCACTGGAAGAGGCCATGGAGGAAGAAGAAGAGGAGGGGGTGGAGGAGAGAGGTGTGTCACAACCAATAGTAGCATTTTGGAGGCGTGGTGGCGGAACAACCTCCAACACTACTGCACCTTGTCCTGCATCCTTCCCAGCAGCCAGAAGAGTGACCCAATGGGCCGTGAAAGACAGGTAACGTCCCTGTCCATGCCTGCTGGACCATGAGTCAGCGGCAATATGCACCTTACCGCTGACCGCCCTGTCCAGCGAGGCAAGGACATTGCCTTCCACATGCCGGTAGAGAGCCGGAATCGCCTTCCGTGAGAAAAAGTGGCGTTTGGGGACCTGCCACTGAGGAACCGCACATTGTACAAACTCACGGAAGGGGGCCGAGTCTACCAACTGAAAAGGCAGCAGTTGAAGTGCTAGCAATTTAGCCAAGCTAGCATTCAACCGCTGGGCATGTGGATGGCTGGGAGTAAACTTCTTTCGCCGGTCCAGCAGCTGGGGCAGGGAAATTTGCCTGCTATAATCGGATGTGGATGTACCACTAGCAGAGTTCCCGGAAGCACTTGGCTGTGACACACCTAATTCTACACCTTCATTCCTCTCAGAGCAGGTTTCAGAGAGGACTGAAGGTCTAGTGGGGTTGGAGATGCCAGCTGATGAGGAGCAAGGAGAGGTCCGCTTTGTTCTTTGGTGTGGGTCTTTGAGGTACGCTTGCCAACGAGCTGCATGGCAGGTCAACATATGTCTGGTCAAGCATGTGGTGCCCAAGCGGCTGATGTTTTGGCCACGTGAGATACGCTTGAGACATATGTTGCAAATAGCAGCGGTGCGATCTGATGCACTCGTCTCAAAAAAGGCCCACACCAAAGAACTTTTAGAATAACGCGCAGAGGAAGCGTTCTGCGCAGGCGGAGCTCTGCGGTGTGATTCAGTTGGTGTGCTGCCCCTAAGCTGACCCCCAGAGGGCATCCTGCCTCGTTGGACATGTACCTCCTCCTCCTCCTCCTCCTCCTCCTCCCTCCTTACAGGCACCCACGTGGAGTCAGTGCCCTCATCATCCCCTCCCTCTTCATCGCTGTAGCAAACCTGGCAGTATGCTGCAGCTTGTGGAACATGACTGCCAGATTGCTGTCCTTCTTGAGCATCCCCTCTCTCTGCGCTCACGCTACTGCCTTCCTCTAGCTGAGTGTCATCATCAGAGCCCACCAAACACTGGGCATCCTCCTGGAGCATGTACCCAACACTGTGCTCAAAGAGTTCAGGAGACTCCTCAGGAGGACGTGGTGGGTCTAGGGAAGGAGTCACTGATGATGACATTGAGAGGAGGGAAGACGATGTGTTGGCAGCTGCTTTGCTACTACCCTGGGACTGGGTGAGAGAGGATGAGGAGGATGAAGAGGGCTTGGTCATCCACTCTACCAAGTCGTTGGCATGTTGCGGTTCAATATGTCCAGCTGCAGAAAAGAAGGACAAGCATGTCCCATGGCCACGTGCTGATGACAATGCACCGCGTCCACGACCAGCACTGTTGTCTCTAGACACAGAGCCTGCTTGCCCTCTTTTATCGGCTCGCGCCTGTCTGCCTCTCCTTGCTGGCCTTCCAGACATGGTAATGGCCTGAAGGGAGTTGGGTAAAACAGTAGTTGGGTAGTTTATATTGTGCTGGAGGCACACAACACCCACTAACTCCTGCAGATGCCTTTTTTATAGAACAGCAGAGATAAAGGGGTATATACAGATGTATACTGTGCTGTGCTGGAAGCACACACAACTTCCAATAACTCCTGCAGATGACAATTGGGCCCAAATAGAGAACAGCTATGTAGGTGGATTATAGCGGTATGTACTGGGTACAGAGCACGCAGACAGCACGCACTATCTCCTGACACTACTGACTGCAAGCTCTATTATTAAAGATGGACCACTAGCTATATAGGTGAGGTGAATATCACGGTGTATACTGCGGTCAGGGCACGCAGACAATAACCAGAAAACAGCAGAGTTAAAGGGGTATATACAGATGTATACTGTGCTGTGCTGGAAGCACACACAACTTCCAATAACTCCTGCAGATGACAATTGGGCCCAAATAGAGAACAGCTATGTAGGTGGATTATAGCGGTATGTACTGGGTACAGAGCACGCAGACACCACGCACTATCTCCTAACACTACTGACTGCAAGCTCTATTATTAAAGATGGACCACTAGCTATATAGGTGAGGTGAATATCACGGTGTATACTGCGTTCAGGGCACGCAGACAATAACCAGAAAACAGCAGAGATAAAGGGGTATATACAGATGTATACTGTGCTGTGCTGGAAGCACACACAACTTCCAATAACTCCTGCAGATGACAATTGGGCCCAAATAGAGAACAGCTATATAGGTGGATTATAGCGGTATGTACTGGGTACAGAGCACGCAGACAGCACGCACTATCTCCTAACACTACTGACTGCAAGCTCTATTATTAAAGATAGATCACTAGCTATATAGGTGAGGTGAATATAGTGGTGTATACTGCGGTCAGGGCACGCAGACAATAACCAGAAAACAGCAGAGTTAAAGGGCTATATACAGATGTATACTGTGCTGTGCTGGAAGCACACACAACTTCCAATAACTCCTGCAGATGACAATTGGGCCCAAATAGAGAACAGCTATGTAGGTGGATTATAGCGGTATGTACTGGGTACAGAGCACGCAGACAGCACGCACTATCTCCTAACACTACTGACTGCAAGCTCTATTATTAAAGATGGACCACTAGCTATATAGGTGAGGTGAATATCACGGTGTATACTGCGTTCAGGGCACGCAGACAATAACCAGAAAACAGCAGAGATAAAGGGGTATATACAGATGTATACTGTGCTGTGCTGGAAGCACACACAACTTCCAATAACTCCTGCAGATGACAATTGGGCCCAAATAGAGAACAGCTATATAGGTGGATTATAGCGGTATGTACTGGGTACAGAGCACGCAGACAGCACGCACTATCTCCTAACACTACTGACTGCAAGCTCTATTATTAAAGATAGATCACTAACTATATAGGTGAGGTGAATATAGTGGTGTATACTGCGGTCAGGGCACGCAGACAATAACCAGAAAACAGCAGAGTTAAAGGGCTATATACAGATGTATACTGTGCTGTGCTGGAAGCACACACAACTTCCAATAACTCCTGCAGATGACAATTGGGCCCAAATAGAGAACAGCTATGTAGGTGGATTATAGCGGTATGTACTGGGTACAGAGCACGCAGACAGCACGCACTATCTCCTGACACTACTGACTGCAAGCTCTATTATTAAAGATGGACCACTAGCTATATAGGTGAGGTGAATATCACGGTGTATACTGCGGTCAGGGCACGCAGACAATAACCAGAAAACAGCAGAGTTAAAGGGGTATATACAGATGTATACTGTGCTGTGCTGGAAGCACACACAACTTCCAATAACTCCTGCAGATGACAATTGGGCCCAAATAGAGAACAGCTATGTAGGTGGATTATAGCGGTATGTACTGGGTACAGAGCACGCAGACACCACGCACTATCTCCTAACACTACTGACTGCAAGCTCTATTATTAAAGATAGATCACTAGCTATATAGGTGAGGTGAATATAGTGGTGTATACTGCGGTCAGGGCACGCAGACAATAACCAGAAAACAGCAGAGTTAAAGGGCTATATACAGATGTATACTGTGCTGTGCTGGAAGCACACACAACTTCCAATAACTCCTGCAGATGACAATTGGGCCCAAATAGAGAACAGCTATGTAGGTGGATTATAGCGGTATGTACTGGGTACAGAGCACGCAGACAGCACGCACTATCTCCTGACACTACTGACTGCAAGTGTGACGGACTGGGGTTTATATGGTCACAAAACAGACACCCCAAAGCAAAGTACATATTCATTTTTTTTATATTTCTAAACATGGCCCTTCTATTCTATTAATAACCAGTAGATGGCAGAGAAGGTACACAAACAGAGTCTATATAAGGCCACACACCATGTGACTGGAAATTAAACTACTTCCAGCCATAAAGTCAGTGGTCATATCTCATGCTGTTTGTGTGATTCTTTGCAGGTATGTACTCTAAATTGTTCCTAATCTGTATTAACCTGTGATAGAAAGATTCCTAAATATCTTGAGCAGATGCAGAAAAAGTCTCAGCAGATTTTATGCTATAGTTTTGCTGTAATTAGAAGTTTAGAACAGCATGTGTCAGAAACAAGTGAAAAGTGCATAAGAACATGAAAATACTGCATTAGTCAGAATAAATGTCTATGATAAACACTAAACCTTTCTAAATAGGTATATTTAAACCTGATTTATTGAAAATGGCATAGATTTATAGAAGCACATGTTTTCTGTTATTTAATATAGAAAAAAACCTATTGTATGTAAAGCTTATGTATTGCATCATACAGACATGCAATGTGCACCATCTAGTAGTTAAAAAAGAGTACTACCATGAAAATATATGTATTAAAGCAATGCATTGCTAGTATGATTATTGCACACTTAAAGTGTACCAGAGAGATAAAGATAATTATCTATAACACTGAATAACAGGGATATATATATATTATTAAAATATAGTAATGTTCATTGTTGTAACTACGTTTTAAAATACTTTCGTTAAAATCGGTATTACCGTATATACTCGAGTATAAGCCGAGATTTTCAGCCTCTTTTTTGAGGCTGAAAGTGCCCCCCTCGGCTTATACTCGAGTCATCGCTGTCTGCCCGCTCGATCAGCGTGTCGAGCAGACAGACAGCGGCCATTCTATTCAAAAGCCGCGCCTCCGGCTCCGCCTTCGCCTGTGATAGGCGGAACACTGAATTTCCCAGCAGCCTGTGTTCCGCCTATCACGGACATCGTATCATCCTCGTACTACGGACGAGGATGATACGACGTCTGTGATAGGCGGAACACAGGCTGCTGGGAAATTCAGTGTTCCGCCTATCACAGGCGAAGGCGGCGGCGCAGCTTTTGAACTTTACAATGGCCGCCGACGAAGAGGGCACGGGACGGCACGGCACGGGACGGGACGGGACGGGGGCAAGGCAAGGCACGACACGGGACGGATGCAAGGAGGCAAGGCACGGCACGGGACGGAGGCAAGGAGGCAAGGCACGGGACGGAGGCTCGGGACAAAGGTAGGCTGGACACACACACACACACACACACACACACACACACACATGGATGGAGACACACACAGGGATGGATGGATGGATGGATGGAGACACACACACACAGGGATGGATGGATGGATGGATGGAGACACACACACACAGGGATGGATGGATGGATGGATGGAGACACACACACACAGGGATGGATGGATGGATGGACACACACACACACAGGGATGGATGGACGGACACACAGGGATGGACGGACACACAGGGATGGACGGACACACAGGGATGGACGGACACACAGGGATGGACGGACACACACACAGGGATGGACAGGCATGTCTCACCCTCGGCTTATACACGAGTCAATAAGTTTGCCAGTTTTTTTGGGGGTAAATTGGGGGCCTCGGCTTATATTCGGGTCGGCCTATACTCGAGTATATACGGTATATATATTGTTAATGGTTATAAACATGTGACTATAAAAATGTAAAAGATGTATTGTTATGTAAAAATTAAACTACTTCCAGCCATAAAGTCAGTGGTCATATCTCATGCTGTTTGTGTGATTCTTTGCAGTCCACGCCAAGCTGATCACCTTATCTCATCGCGTCTACAATCATCGGCTCTCTTAATTCACATTTTGAGGCCGGTAACACAAGCTCTATTATTAAAGATGGACCACTAGCTATATAGGTGAGGTGAATATCACGGTGTATACTGCGGTCAGGGCACGCAGACAATAACCAGAAAACAGCAGAGATAAAGGGGTATATACAGATGTATACTGTGCTGTGCTGGAAGCACACACAACTTCCAATAACTCCTGCAGATGACAATTGGGCCCAAATAGAGAACAGCTATGTAGGTGGATTATAGCGGTATGTACTGGGTACAGAGCACGCAGACAGCACGCACTATCTCCTGACACTACTGACTGCAAGCGCTATTATTAAAGATGGACCACTAGCTATATAGGTGAGGTGAATATCACGGTGTATACTGCGGTCAGGGCACGCAGACAATAACCAGAAAACAGCAGAGTTAAAGGGGTATATACAGATGTATACTGTGCTGTGCTGTGCTAGAAGCACACACAACTTCCAATAACTCCTGCAGATGGCAATTGGGCTCAAATAGAGAACAGCTATGTAGGTGGATTATAGTGGTATGTACTGGGTACAGAGCACGCAGACAGCACGCACTATCTCCTAACACTACTGACTGCAAGCTCTATTATTAAAGCTATATCACTAGCTATATAGGTGAGGTGAATATAGTGGTGTATACTGCGGTCAGGGCACAGACAGTAACCACTACACAAGAGCAAGATAGGAAATCAGCCAAAAACGATTGGTGTGTAACTGTGTTGAAGGTACACAGAACACCCACTGCTTCAGATGCCAACACACTACACGAGGCCGCCTCAAAGGCGGCCTTATATAGTGTGAGGCGTGCACTACACATCCTGAGCTATGATTGGCCACAGGCAGGACGCCCGTGGCCAATCATGGCTCTCCTCGCTGCTGGCGCTGCGATTGGCCAAGCATGCGGGGTCACAGTGCATGCTTGGCCAATCATGAGCCAGCAATGCACTGCGCCATCGCAGTGCATTGTGGGCCACACGAATTTTGCCGCGAACGGCCCAAACGTTCGGAATTCGGCGAATGCCCGAACGACCAATGTTCGAGTCGAACGTACGTTCGACTCGAACACGAAGCTCATCCCTATTAACTAGATGTTCTTATTGATCAGTAAGTTGTGATTTAACAAAGTGGTTTACATCTCAATAGACAGTAGTGACCAAAAATGATTGGGACGGGAATGAAAAATGCTGGGCTCAGAATGATAGTCTGTTCTATTTGGTAACATTCAATTTGCAAAAGTCATGAGCTCAAAATGGTGTGATTGATGAGCAAAAAAATAAAACTATGTCCCATTTTCATACACAGGAAGACCTCAGTCAGGGGGAGGCTGTGGCAAGTGGCAGCCAGGAGGTCGACCATCGCCCTCCTTCTCCTCCTCCTGCCCCAACTACAGGAGCCCAGCCACAGCCTCGAAGGATGCCTGGAGGGAAGTGCCTAAGGAAGACGAGAGAGTGATGGTCTGGGTTCAGTCTGGTCTGCCAGAAGATGCAGCCTCTTGAAGAACCACATCCTGGGGACATAGATGGCATCTGATTTTCCTGATCTCTAGGACTTCTGGACCAGACTTCTCCCCCTGAGATATGTACTCCTCAGGCCACCAATTTTTCTCATTCTAATTTGTTCATGTCTGCCCTGGGGGCCAAAGGCTGCACCAAAGTAACACGTTTCTCCAGCGCTGCCTTCCTCTTTTTATTTTATTGCAACCAAAATAAAGTTTTTTTTTGTTTGATGAAATACTTGCGTATGTGTTTTCCTTCCAAAAGGCCAGTTTATTTGTGAGCAGGCAGGTACATTTCCCAAAAAAAGTGAAATGAATAACAAGGGGTACCAACACTAAACAACCTCCTGTAGATTAAAAAAGAAAATCTAAAAAATATAATAATGTTGTTGTGGTAATTTTACACACAAAACACATCCCAAAAAATGGAAAGATGAGCAAACTGTCAAAAAAGGAGATGTTTAGGAAAACAAAAAAAAAATGCAGCCCAAAAAAAAAAATATATATATATATATATATATAAAATTGTGTAGATGTGACGAATTCAAAAATTGTATTGCCGAAATGGTTAAAAAAGAGTCAGGAAATACGTTCGGGAGAAGTGTGTGTGACTATGAGCATCAAAAGAAGTACCTTCTTGCCGCATTGTAAAGAACAAGAGAATGCGCTTCATGAAAGAATTTTTAACATTGCAGCGTGACGAATGTGCTATATCGATTACGAGCAGTAGTTTTACCTGAACGGGCGCTTCCGTGTCGGAATTTGAATGTGAGCATGCGTGGCACCTTGTCCATCGGACTAGGTTACACATGATCGGAGTATGTCCGATCGGAGCATTTTGTTGGAAAATATTTCCGGCAAGTTGGAAAATTTGGTCCGACGGATATTCTGACGGAAACAGTCCAATGCAGACCACACACAGTCGGAATATCCGACAAAACGCTCCGATCGGACACATTCCGACGGAATCTCTGACCGTGTGTAGAAGGGCTAAAAGTGATAACAGGGTTGTTTTACTAACTGGAGAGTGCAAAATCTGGTGTAGCTCTGCAGGGAAACCAATCAGCTTCTAGGTTTTATTGTCAGACATTTTTTCTGCCAGTAAATACCTTATACAGCCCACTTCCTGTTTCCTGTCTGGTCATTAGCCTAGGCTTATGACATCATGCACAGCTCTCTCTCACACTCGTGAACGTTTGCTAGGAAGGGAGGGGGGATGAGTCATAAGAGGGCCAATGAGAGCTGCAGGGCTGCAGAGCGGGAGGTGTGCTTCTGTGTGTCTGTGTAAATTCAGGAAGTGAACAGGCAGCAGCTTCAGCTGCCCACAGTTAAAATGGATGTGGCCAGACTCAGTGGAGGGAGATTTCTGTAGCATATTTGGCAAGTACAGAATCACAGTATATATCAAATAATATGCAAAGTGGTTGAAGGGAAGCTTCAGAATGGCAAATATGTTTTTAGCACAAATTATGTGAGCAGACTGCAGTTCCTCTTTAACCACTTGCCGCCCGCCATATAGCAAAATGACCGGACGTTATAAGGCGTGATCAGGATATTAAGCCGTTGCGCACCCCCGGGGGCGCGCATCACAGCGATCATTGTTGCGGGGTGTCAGTCTGACACACCGTAACTATGATCTCGGTAAAGAGTCTCTGACGGAGACTCTTTACCATGTGATCAGCCATGTCCAATCACGGCTGATCACAGTGTAAATAGGAAGAGCCGGTGATCGGCTTTTCCTCACTCGCGTCTGTCATACACGAGTAGAGGAGAGCCGATCGGCTGCTCCTCTAACAGGGGGGGTCTGTGCTGATCGATTATCAGCACAGCCCCCCCCGAGGATGCCCTCACTGGACCACCAGGGACGCCACCAGACCACCAGGGATGACCAGCAACAGGTATGCCCCCCTAGACCACCAGGGATGCCAGTCAGTGCCAACAATGGATGCCAATCAATGCCCATAATGGATGGCAATCAGTGCCCACAATGAGCATCACTGATTGGCATGCATTATTGTTTGGCACTGATTGGCATCCATCTATATACAATACTGTACACTACAATGCCCATCTGTGCCACCTATCAGTGCCCATCAATGCCACCTATCAGTGCCCATCTATACTGCCTATCAGTGCCCATCCATGCCGCCTATCAGTGCCCATCCATGCCGCCTATCAGTACCCATCCGTGCTGCCTATCCATGCCCATCCATGCCACCTATCCATGCCATCCATCCATGCCAATCCATGCCACCTATCCATGACAATCCGTGCCACCTATCAGTGCCTATTTGTGCCACCTATCAGTGTCTATCTGTGTCGCATATCAGTGCCATCTATCAGTGCCACCTATCAGTGCCACTTCATTGATGCCACATCATTGGTGCCCATCAGTGCCGCCTTATCAGTGCCAGTCAACGCCCATCAGTGAAGGAGAAAACGTACTTATTTACAAAGTTTTGTAACTGAAACAAAAAAAATGTTTTTTTCAAAATTTTCGGCCTTTTTTTATTTGTTTAGCAGAAAATCAAAATCAAAATCAAATACCACCAAAAGAAAGCTCTATTTGTGGGAACAAAATGATAAAAATTTAGCTTGGGTACGGTGTAGCATGACCGCGCAATTGCCATTCAAAGTGCGACAGTGCTGAAAGCTCAAAATTTGTCTGAGCAGGAAGGTGTATAAGTGCCCGGCATTGAAGTGGTTAAGTTAAAAAAAAAAATATAGATCCAAAATCTAGCAAGAAAGTTTTTGTAAAGAACACTGTACTTGTATAAATGCCTGTATGAAAGAGATTAGTGCATTGCTCTACACAGTGAGTTTCCTGGAAAATGCTGGGACCAAATCTGTGTGTTTATATATATATATATATATATATATATATATATATATATACATATATATATATATATATATAGTCTGTTTTTATACAGAACTGAATAATCAAGCATATTACGCTAATTACTTTGCAGTTAGGCTAATTAAAGTTCAGAGATGATTAAATTATTTCACACATTAAGGACTACACCTTCACACCTAGTAAATGATATACCACTGCAATTGTTTTTATTTCTTTCCCTCATTACTGGAAAAAGAAAAAAGATCTAATTTAAAACTGGGTTGTAGGGATATGTTTTTTACACCACAGGATAGCAATGTGATATTATGGGGTATGATGCTATTAAAGCGGAGGTCCACCCTAAAGTGGACCTTCCGCTCATCGGAACCCTCCCCCCCTCCGGTGCCACAATCGGCACCTTTCAGGGGGGAGGGGGGTGCAGTTACCTGGATAATCCAGGTAACTGCACCCACTTCCGGGACAGCTCTCTGCGGAAAGGGGCGTAACTTACGCCCCTTTCCGCAAGTGCCCGCCCCTTCCCGCAAGTGCCCCGCTGCCTGCTGGGAAACACACAGCTCCCAGAGGCAGCGGGGAGCGTCCTTATTGCGCAGCGCAATTCGCGCATGCGCAGTAGGGAACCGGGAAATGAAGCCGAAAGGCTCCATTTCCTGATTCCCATACCCAAGATGGCGGCGGCAGGACCCGACAGACGACCTAGCGATCGGCTTCGGGTGCCGACATCGCGGGCGCGCTGGACAGGTAAGTGTCACTATTTTAAAAGTCAGCAGCTGCAGTATTTGTAGCTGCTGGCTTTTAAAAAAAAAAAAAAACGCGGAGGACTCCCGCTTTAAGGTAACTTTAGATATGCCATCAGTCAGATTACACACACAGTAACACACAGTAAAAGAGAAGTATGGGCTCCGATGCTGCACTGAGAATCGAGCAATCGAACACCACCGATGGCTTGGTTCTCACAGCTCCCTAAGCAGAGAACTGGTGTAGCGGGTGCCCCACAATATCCTGTGGCCTGGCCAAGCTGGCCGAGATTCTTCTGTGAGGGAGAAAGTGCTCCTCCTCCCTTTTTTTCTCTTAACTGACACACACAGAGCTGCTCACTCTCCATCCTCCCCTATTTCCCTATTGGCAGGAGGAGAACCAATTACAGGAGCAATTACAGGAGCAAATCAGAAGGACTTTAACAAGCAGCAGCTGCAAAGGATTCTGGGATAGATAGTCCCCATCTAAAACAGCCCCATAGCTTTCTATGGAGACAGAACTACAATAGCCAGTCTGGGGGGAAAAGAACTAGAGACTCTATCTTGCTGATCTGAGGAGATTTCTCAGACTACATGAGGCAGAGAAAGAGATTAGTCCCAGGGGAGAAGTACTGCCTCCCAGGTCAGTCCACCATGTGATTTTAGGCATCCACAGCCAGTCGGGACATCCAGCCCGAGAGAGGAAGATCCCAGGTGCATACCCTGATGCTCCTGTACCGATAGTATGAAGCGTTCAAGTGTGAGGTGACAAGTTTGGTCATTACAAGAGCCTACCTGTTCCAGGACCTTTGTTTGGGCCTTGACCGCAGGATTGGGTGAGAGGGCAGTCAGTAGGGCAGTGAATGGTATCAGTAGCGCAGTGGATGGAATCAGTAGGGCAGTGGTTGATGTCAGTAGGGCAGTGGACAGTGTCAGTGGGGCAATTGACGGCGACAGTAGGGCAGTTGTTGGTGCCAGTAGGGCAGTTGTTGGTGTCAGTAGGGCAGTGGTTGGTGTCAGTAGGGCAGTGGTCGTTGTCAGTAGGGTCTGCCCCCTCCTTCTTTACTTATCGGAAAGGCTTTGCCTCTTTGAATATGTGACATCCTGTCACGTACCTAGTGGTGAGCCCGGAATGCAGAAGGAGACCTCTCTTGCGGCCCCTGGTGATGGTGACAGGAGGCACGGGAGTCAAAGGTAGCACGAGTGCCTGGCAGGATCAACAGCCGGTGGATGGATCAGGCTGACTTCAGGAACTGTAGCTGGACAAGCAGGCCTCAGTGGCAGCGGACAGGAACCAGTAGACAGCAGGAGACCAACAGGAACAGGTCGATCACTCAGGGGCAGGCACGCAGAAGAGTCAGGCAAGCCAGGTCAAACCAGACAGACAGTACAGGAACAGATGCAGCAGGCAGAGGCAGGAACGTGGAACAGGCCGGGTCGGTAACGGATGAGCACGGATGGACCAGAGGATGAGACAAGTGCAGAGTCAGAGACAAGCCGGAGGTCAGAGGCAGGCAGAAGGCAGGGAAGGTCACAGGTCAGGCCAGGTCAATACACAAACAGATCAGATTCAGGTAATAGTCTCAGGAACGCTGTAGATCAAGCAGCAAGATCTGAAGGGAGAACTGTGTTTAAATAGCCCGCCTAGCGCCGGTAACCGTGCACGCACGCGAACGTGCGCATCAGGCACCCACAGGCGCGCACAGACAGGTGACGGACCACTGTCCCCAGCCAGCCTTTCCTGACATTGCCCCCTCCCAAGGGGCAGCCTCCGGATGCCCAACCGGGCCATTTTCTCAGGATGGGATCTCTTGAAGGCTTGTATCAGATGCTTGGCATGTATGTTGCTTTCAGGCTCCCATGAGTTTTCCTCGGAACCGTACCCCTTCCATTTAATGAGAAATTGGACACAGTTATTTCTCTTCCTGCAATCCATTATTGCCTCCACTTCGAACTCCTCTTCACCATTAACCAAAATAGGAGCAGGGGGATCTGTGGCTCATCCTGGGAAAGGATTAGAGATAGCGGGTTTCAGGAGAGAAACATGAAAAACGGGGTGTACCCGAAGTGATTCTGGCAGTTCCAGTTTGTAGGCCATCTCATTGATTCTCCTCTTAACTGTGAAGGGACCCATAAACTTAGGGCCCAATTTCTTTGAAGGGCAAGCGAGTCGGAGATTAACTGTAGACAGCCAAACCTGGTCTCCAGGTTTCAGAATCAGTTCCCCCGTCTGTTTTTATCAAAAGTCTCTTTGTTTAGCGCTTGTGCTCTGGTCATGGTTTCCTGCAACAGTTTATTGTTGGTACTGAAAAAATCCACAGTCTTGAGAACGGCTGGCACAGAACATTCAGGAACAGAGTTAGGTGGAAAGGATGGGTGGTAACCATAATTGGCAAAAAACGGGGTCTGCTTGATGGTAGAATGGATGGAATTATTATAAGCAAACTCGGCCAGTGGCAACAGAGAGAACCAGTCGTCCTGAGAAAAGGTGGAAAAGCAGCGAAGATACTGCTCAAGAGTCTGGTTAGTTCTCTCTGTCTGCCCATTTGTCTGAGGGTGGTATGCAGAAGAAAAAGATAGCTCGATGCCAAGGGAACTGCATAGTGCTTTCCAGAAACGAGACGTAAACTGCACCCCCCTATCTGATATGATGTTGGCTGGAACTCCATGAAGTCTGATGACTTCCCTGATAAAAACTTGTGCTGTTTCCGGTGCCGATGGTGTTCCTTTCAAGGGGATAAAGTGTGCCATCTTGGACAGCCGATCCACTACCACAAAGATGGCCGTATGGCCTTCAGAAGGGGGGAGTTTAACAATAAAGTCCATGGAGATTCATTTCCAGGGTCTCTCTGGAGCAGGTAGAGGTTTGAGCAGGCCCCAAGCCCTGGCCTTATTACCCTTGTTGCGATTACAGATGGTACAAGACTCCACGTATCTTTTGCAGTCCTTTGCAACTTGCGGCCACCAGAACGTGCGTTGCACGAGGTCAGACATCTTGGAGACACCGAAGTGGCCGGCTAGTACATGGTCATGACAGAGCTCGAGTATGGTGGCCCGAAGATTTTCTGGAATGAAGATTTTGTCCTCAAGCCAGAACAGACCATCTTTCGCAAGCAGCCTTGCTTCTGCCGGAGGGGGGTCTTCACTGGAAGCTTGCTTAATCTGACTTAAAAGATCTTCCTAAAGAAGGAGAAAGTTTTCCGCCGACAGAATAGTATCCGAAGAGGTAGGTACTTTGGGATCATTGAACATGTGGGACAATGCGTCCGGTTTGGTATTTTTTGAACCCGGTCTGTAGGTGACATGGAAGGCAAACCTGGAAAAGAACAGCGCCCACCTGGCTTGACGCGGCTTCAACCTTCTAGCAGATTTCAGGTACTCCAGGTTTTTGTGATCCGTATAGATCAGGATCGGGTGAGCTGCTCCTTCCAGAAGGTACCGCCACTCCTCCAAAGCTGCTTTTATTGCTAATAGTTCTCTGTCTCCCACATCATAGTTTCTTTCAGGAGCAGAAAGCTTGCGTGAAAAGAAGTCAACAGGGAACAGAAGAGACTTGGGACCTTGTCGTTGTGAGAGTACTGCCCCAACGGCGACTTCGGATGCATCAACCTCCAGAACAAACGGAAGAGCCGGGTCAGGGTGTTTCAGTACAGAAGCGGAGGTAAAAAGTCTCTTAAGGGTGTCAAAAGCAGTTTGGGCTTCGGGAGTCCAATGAAATCGAACTACCTGCTTGGTCAGCTGGGTAATAGGTGAGATGATGGCTGAGAATCCTTTAATACATTTCCGATAAAAGTTTGAAAAGCCCACAAACCGCTGAACACCCTTTTTATCCACAGGAGCAGGCCACTCAAGGATAGCGGAAATTTTTTGTCCATTTTAATGCCCTCAACAGAAATGATTAGTCCCAGAAACTGTATGCTCTGTTGTTCAAATTCAAATTCAAAAACACATTTCTCAGGTTTTGCATAAAGGCCATGCTGACGGAGTCGCTCTAACACACACTTGACATGTTGACGATGGCTACTGATGGAGGCAGAAAAGATCAAAATGTCATCCAGGTAGATGATGACGAATAGGTCCAGGAAGTCTCTGAAGATGTCATTTATAAAATGCTGGAAGGTGGCAGGGGTGTTGCAGAGCCCAAAAGGCATAACTAGGTATTCGAAATGTCCGAATCGGGTGCGAAAAGCTGTCTTCCATTCGTCACCCTCCCTTATGTGGACCAGATTATAGGCCCCCCGTAGGTCTAATTTAGTAAAAATGACTGCTGCCCCCAGTCTCTGGAAAAGTTCCGGCACCAAAGGGAGAGGATATCGGTTTTTAATGGTCACCTTGTTTAGTTCCCGGTAATCGACACATGGCCGAAGGGTATGGTCTTTCTTTTCCACAAAGAAAATGCCAGCTTCTGCAGGGGATGTGGAAGAGCGGATGAATCCTTTCTTAAGATTTTCGTCAATATAGTCCTTAAGTGCTGCCAGTTCCAGTTCAGTTAAAGGAAAAATTCTTCCAAATGGTACTTCGGCCCCAGGGAGGAGCTCGATAGGACAGTCATAGACTCGGTGAGGGGGAAGAGTCTCTGCATCTTTCTTGCTGAAAACATCCATGAAGTCGTGGTATGCCTCTGGAACTAATTGGCGAGCTTCCGTATCCAGGCACATCAGAGCTGTGGGCTGGTTGGAAGTCCTTGGTAGACAATGTTGGAAGCAATAAGGTGAAGGAAAGGTAACATCTCTGGTAGTCCAGTCAATGCAGGGGTTGTGGGCCTGGAGCCAGGGCATTCCCAGGATAACTGGAAACAAGGGTGAAGTGATGATGTCAAGACATAAAAGTTAATGGTGAAGATTGGATATGCTGGCAGAGATGGGGATGGTTTCCTGGGTGACAGGACCAGACCGGATGGCAGATCCATCGGCAAGATGTATCAGTAGTCCTTGGGTCTTTGAGCGTAGTGGTATGTGGTGTTTCGCTGCAAAAGAAGAGTCCATAAAGCAGCTGCATGCTCCCGAGTCAACGATAGCGGAAACCTGGATGTTCTTTCCAGGGAGCTGCAACAAAACGGAAAGAGCAAGATGAGGGGAAGCATTGGTGATTGCAAGGACTTGATCAGCAGAAGGAGGAAGCCACTTACGGATCTTGGTTGGGCAGGACCTCACGTAGTGCCCAGGCTCCCCACAATACATGCACAGATCATTCATGCGGCGACGCTGACGTTCTTCAGGTGTGAGCGTTGGTCGTAACAAACCCAGCTGCATAGGCTCCGGCAGATCAGTAGTAGGAGTAGACTGAGCTGGTTGCATAGTACTTGAGTAACTGGGCACTCTCTGCAACATCCAGGTGGGCCTTGACGGACCTGCGGCTCTCTCCGACCTGCGTTCACGTAAGCGCCTGTCAATCTGTATGGATAGATTGATTAATTCATCCAGAGTCTGAGGAACCCCTACACGGGCAAGTTCATCTTTAAGGGGATCAGACAGACCCAACCGGAACTGGTAGCGGAGAGCCGCATCGTTCCAATTGGTGTCTGCACTCCAACGCCTGAACTCTGCAACGTAGTCCTCTGCGGCCCTGCGACCCTGCTGTAATGCATGGAGAGAGGCTTCAGCTGTTGCTGAGAGCTGAGGGTCCTCATAGATTCGGGCCATCGCGTCAAAAAAGGTGGTCAGGTTGGAAAGTTCGTCAGCCTTTTGTTCAAGAAGGCGATGTGCCCATATCTGGGGTTCGTTCTGGAGCAAGGAGATCACAAAGCCCACTTTGGTGGCTTCCAAAGAAAATGTCCGTGGCTGAAGAGCAAAGTATAGCTCGCAGGAGTTGCAAAAGGCCCTGAATTTGCTGCGTTCACCAGAAAATTTTTCAGGCGTGGGCACCCGAGGTTCAGGGGGTAACATCACCACTGCTGGTGGAGCAGGCATGCTGGCAGAGGCAGATGGTGACCCCTGGGTAGTAGCTGGCGGAGAGAGGGCTTGAACACGTTCCTCCAAGCGGGAATTGCTTTCTTGAAGACCTTTAACTGCCTGGGTCAAACCCGCCAAATGCAAACACAGTTCATCCAAAGGAGAGGCTCCCTGCCTGGGCTCGGTCATGGCTGCTTGATACTGTCACATACCTAGTGGTGAGCCCGGAATGCAGAAGGAGACCTCTCTTGCGTCCCCGACTCACGGCCCCTGATGATGGTGACAGGAGGCACGGGAGTCAAAGGTAGCACGAGTGCCTGGCAGGATCAACAGCCGGTGGATGGATCAGGCTGACTTCAGGAACTGTAGCTGGACAAGCAGGCCCCAGTGGCAGCGGACAGGAACCAGTAGACAGCAGGAGACCAACGGGAACAGGTGGATCACTCAGGGGTAGGCACGCAGAAGAGTCAGGCAAGCCGGGTCAAACCAGACAGACAGTGCAGGAACAGATGCAGCAGGCAGAGGCAGGAACGTGGAACAGGCCGGGTCGGTAACGGATGAGCACGGATGGACCAGAGGATGAGACAGGTGCAGAGTCGGAGACAAGCTGGAGGTCAGAGGCAGGCAGAAGGCAGGGAAGGTCACAGGTCAGGCCGGGTCAATACACAAACAGATCAGATTCAGGTAATAGTCTCAGGAATGCTGTAGATCAAGCAGCAAGATCTGAAGGGAGAACTGGGTTTAAATAGCCCGCCTGGCGCCGGTAACCACGCACGAGCGCGACCGCGAACACGCGCACCAGGCACCCGCAGGCGCGCACAGACAGGTGACGGACCACTGTCCCCAGCCAGCCTTTCCTGACACATCCATATCTCAGAAGGCGAAGGGAGGACAGTGCACGAAGGACGTGTAATGGGCGAGGCCAAACAATTTCTTTTAAAAATAGGTAAATAAAGGGGAAAAAAGATCCGAGCAGAGGACCAGAAGAGGGGTGATAAGGAGGGTGAAGATCCACTTTAAGGTAGATGTAAACTCCTACTGAATGCCCTTTAAGTAGCAAAATGTTGTGTATCTTGGGGAATTTGGGACAGCATTGATTTTTGTATGTCAATGCTGCTTATGTGTGTCCTACAGCTTTTTCGCAGCCTCTCCTTATGCATCATTTACAGTTGTAACAGGCTTAATGTTTTTGTAATGTAAGGTTTTCTTTTTCTTTCTTTCTTTTTTTTTTTTGTTGGCTGGGATTTTTTTTTTCACAGCCTGTCCCTGAGCCCACATGCACTTCACTCATAACCAGCTGCATGTGTCTTTTCACAGGCATATTTCCTATATTTTACAGCTAACTTTTTTTTTTTTAATCCTTTTTTGTACAAAACGTGTAATATTCCTAGGCATTGCGCATTATCACAGAAGTTTATTTTTTTCCTTTAGGAAGACATAGGACTGGGAGATTTGCAGGTAGAAGATTGTTAAACCCCATACACACTATCAGATTTTCTGCTGATTTTTGTATTCAGATTTACCAAAACCATGTACTGCAAGGGCCTGCCTGATTGCATACAAATTGAAACTTCTAAGGTTTGACCTCACATTATATGGTTTTGGTAAATCTGAAGGTAAACAATTAGCAGAAAATCTGATAGTGTGTATGGAGCTTTAAAGATATTTTAGTTGTTGGGTTTAAATCTACTGCAGTACTTTGAATTGCAGTACTAAACTGCAGTTCTTTGAATTTCAGTGTCGGGGTACATATTCTTATGTGCTGTGCCTGTATGCACATACAGTATCTCACAAAATGACTACACCCCTCACATTTTTGTAAATATTTTATTATATCTTTTCATGTGACAACACTGAAGAAATGACAATTTACTACAATGTAAAGTAGTGAGGGTACATCTTGTATAACAGTGTAAATTTGCTAACTCAACACACAGCCATTAATGTCTAAATTTCTGGCAACAAAAGTGAGCACACCTCTAAGTGAAAATGTCCAAATTGGGCCTAAAGTGTCAATAATTTGTGCGGGCACCATTATTTTCTAGCACTTCCTTAACCCTCTTGGGCATGAAGTTCACCAGAGCTGCACAAGTTGCCACTGGAGTGCTCCTCCACTCCTCCATGGTGACATCACCTTCTGTTTGAGGATGTCCCACAGATGCTCAAAAGGGTTTAGGACTGGAGACATCCTAGGTCAGTCTATCACCTTTACCCTCAGCTTCTTTAGCAAGGCAATGGTCGTCTTGGTGGTGAGTTTGGGGTCGTTATCATGTTGGAATACTGCCCTGCGGCCCAGTCTCTGAAGGGAGGGAATCATGTTCTGCTTCAGTATGTCACAGTACATGTTGGCATTCATGGTTCCCTCAATGAACTTCCAGTGCCACAGCACTCATGCAGCCCCAGACCATGATACTCCCACCACCATGCTTGACTGTAGACAAGACACTTGTCTTTGTACACACGCTTGACACCATCTGAACCAAATATATTTATCTTGGTCTCATCAGACCACAGAACATGGTTCCATGTTTGCGGGTTTTCTTGTGCATAATCTTTAGAAAAGGCATCCTTCTGGGATGACAGCCATTCAGACTGATTTGATGCAGCGTATGGTCTGAGAACAGGACAGGCTGACCCCCACCCCCCACCCCTTCAACCTCTGCAGCAATGCTGGCAGCACTCATACATCTAGTTCCCAAAGACAACCTCTGGATATGATGCTGAGCACGTGCACTCTACTTCTTTGGTTGACCATGGTAAGGCCTGTTCTGAGTGAAACCTGTCCTGTTAAACTGCTGCATGGTCTTGGCCACCATGCTGCAGCTCAGTTTCAGGGTCTGGGCAATCTTCTTATAGCCCGCTTCCTCTGCACCCTTGTAGCAACTTACCATCAACAAGATAGCTAGGAGAGCAAGGGAACAATTATCTGCTCCTACCACTTTATGAACAGCACTCCCTGTGTTTTTCACAGCTAAGCACATTGTCAGCATGGCATTTGGGAACTCTGCCTTTTTATAGTGAGGAGCTAGAATATATCAAAGACTCCATTACTGGCTTTTTTTCCCTTTATTTACCTATTTTTAAAATACATTTTTGGCCCGTCCCATTGCATGTCATTCATGCACTGTCCTCCCGTTGCCTTCTGGGATATGCATGTCACACATTCCAAGAGGCAAAGCCTTTCATTAAAGTGGAGTTGCATCCAAAAAAAATGGCATGAATGTTCGTAAAAAAAAAAAAAAAATTTAAAAAACATTTGGAAATGTTTGTTTTTTACTCACCTCTAAATGGCTGTTGCTAGGGGGCCCCTTGTAATCTGCTTCCTTCAGTGCTTGGGTTGGTGACATCACTTCCCCTTGATGCAGGAAGGGCTCAGCTCTGCCCCCTCCCTCTTGTCAGTCATCTGGAACACGTGACAGGTCACAGATGACTACGCAGCCAATCACGGTGCGCAGTGCCGCTCGTGCATGCGCAGTGGGTGCCCGGCTGTGGCTTCACACCTTGATTGGCTATGTAGTCATCTGAGACCTGTCACGTGTCCCAGATGACTACCAAGAGGGAGGGGGCAGAGCTGAGCCCTTCCTGCCCAAAGTTACAATGCCAGCGCTAGGGATGGCCGAACTGTTCGCCCAGCGGTCGTTTTGTGGCGAATTTTGCGTGTTCGCGATTTGCCCAATCAGCGGACTATTGCCGCTGTTCGCCCGGCGGACATATGTGTTTACAGTGTGAAAGAACTTTGACCCATGATGACACATCCATCATGGGGTACAGGAAAGCCAATTGAGACATTTCAGCACATAGACAATTGGACATTCCCCCTACCTTATAAATAGACCTGATCTGGCGGTCATTTTACATTCTGTCTTATTTCAGTGTAGGGACAGGACGCTGTGTGCAGCAGGGAGAGACTGTAGTGACACAAATCGCTAGCTATTAGGTCCACAAAAGTCCTTTTAAGGACTGGTATGGTATAGGTGTAGTACAGTATATAGGGTTGAGTGCACTGCTGTGTTGGTGATTGCAGCAGCCTGTCTTTTGTCAGTGCAGGGAGGGACAGGACGCTGTGTGCAGCAGGGACAGTCAGTTTAATCACTAGTTATTACTATTAGGTCCACAAAGGTCCCTTTAAGGACTGGTATAAGTGTACAGTATATAGTTTTCAGTGCACTGCTGTGTTGGTGATTGCAGCAGCCTGTCTTTTGTCAGTGCAGGGAGGGACAGGACGCTGTGTGCAGCAGGGACAGTCAGTTTAATCACTAGCTAGCTATTACTATTAGATCCACAAAGGTCCTTTTAAGGACTGGTATAGGTGTACAGTATATAGGGTTGTACACGTATAATATACTTTCTTCCAAATATAGAAAGAATATTATACTTGACTGCTGCCCTATTCTGCAGCAGTCCTTTATCAGTGTAGGGACTGAGGTACAGTCTGCAAATCACTAGCTGCTAGGTCCACAAAGGTCCTTGTAAGGACTGGTATAGGTGTACAATATATAGGGTTGGGGTGGACTGCTGCAGATTGCTGCCCTATTCTGCAGCAGTCCTTTATCAGTGTAGGGACTGGGGTACATTCTGCAAATCACTAGCTACTTGGTCCACAAAGGTCCTTGTAAGGACTGGTATAGGTGTACTATTTGGAGGGTTGTGGTGCACTGCTGCAGATTGCTGCCCTATTCTGCAGCAGTCCTTTATCAGTGTAGGGACTGAGGTACAGTCTGCAAATCACTAGCTACTTGGTCCACAAAGGTCCCTGTAAGGACTGGTATAGGTGTACAATATATAGGGTTGTGGTGCACTGCTGTAGATTACTGCCCTATTCAGCAGCAGTCCTTTATCAGTGTAGGGACTGAGGTACAGTCTGCAAATCACTAGCTGGTGTCAGTGCTCTATATCACGGTGCTGGTGTCAGTGCTCTATATCACGGTGCTGGTGTCAGTGCTCTATATCACGGTGCTGGTGTCAGTGCTCTATATCACAGTGCTGGTGTCAGTGCTCTATATCACGGTGCTGGTGTCAGTGCACTCTATCCCGGTGCTGGTGTCAGTGCTCCATATCACGGTGCTGGTGTCTGTGCACTCTATCACGGTGCTGGTGTCAGTGTTCTATATCACGGTGCTGGTGTCAGTGCTCTATATCACGGTGCTGGTGTCAGTGCACTCTATAACGGTGCTGGAGTCAGTGGTCTATATTACGGTGCTGGTGTCAGTGCTCTATATCACGGTGCTGGTGATCATCTCCTGCACCCTCGTCATAGCCTACCCTGACCTTTCCTCTCCTCCATTGTCTTCATGCGCTCCTGAGTCCTGAATTGTAAAAATTTCACATATAAAAAAAGAATGCTTGTAGTTGTCGATCCCAGATTCACTTCATACATGTGTTATGTCAGTGGGCATGTGGTGGGACTATGTGTGCACAGCTAGTAATTATTTTGTGGCTGGAAATATGACCTGTAGGTTTTTAAAGTTCACCTGCCATTGAAGTCAATGGGGCCCACAGCAAACTTTGCAGTTCGCAAAGTTTCGGCCAGCATTCGCGGTTCGCGTTCGTGAAACATCCCGTCGGATGTTCGTCCATCTCTAGCCAGCGCCGCCGAATGGAGGGGGAGATGAGCGGGGCTTCAATCCCCCACATCGCTGGACCCTGGAATAGGTAAGTGTTCTGATTCTTTAATTTTTTTTTTTAGAATGGGAACTCCTCTTTAAACCACTTTAACCCTACTGACACTGTCCACTGCCCTACTGACACAAACCACTGCCCTATTGACACCGTCCACTGCCCTACTGACATCAACCACTGCCCCACTGCCCTCCTGACACAATAACACTGTCCACTGCCCTCCTACCACTTTGCTCATAGCTGGCTGAATGAGAAAGGTGCGTAACTGCTTCCTCAAGAATGGGTAAAATACTACAATGTTTGCGCCAGACAGGGAGTGGCACCATAAGTGTTCTCTCCTGTTGCTGCAGCACTGCCTGCAGTAATAGGATAGCAAATGTGTAATGTAATTTCTGTACTACTTTTGCCGAATTTGGGGTGCGTTTTCCATTGACATCTGTGCAGAAACCAGCACAGATGTCTCTGAAATCGCCCCAGAAGTAGGGACTGACATGCAGGAATGAAATTGTTCAGCTGAACTCGCACAATTTCATTCCTGCGGTCTGTGTGAACCAGGGCTTATTGTCAAAGCTGAATTGAACAAGCTGAAGTTAGAAGCTTGCATTTAGAAAAGGCTGTAGATTTATATTCCTGCTGTAAGTTTTAGTATAACAGCTCTTCTCCCCCCCAACCTCAAAAAAGGAAATATCTTTGTAAACATTTTCAATGAAGATAATAAAAAGCATCCTTGTGCATCAGTTTTCTCTATGACCTTTTGCATTACTTTACTTTCCCACATTTTGTTTCCATTACATAACATATAAAGAGGTTATGTTTTTGAAACATACAGTACAATGCAGAGAACATATTTTAGTATATGCAGTACAATGCACAATTGTTGTTAACAGAAATCCGCATAGCTCAGAGCCCTTTGTTGAAAGCGGCCAGGATCTGAAAGAGGACAGAACAGGATGAAAGGCATCTGCTGCTGGATTCAGCAGCACATTCTGTAAATACAGTGCTGAGCTCCCTCATTACTCTGACCTCCGCTCCAACAAGTTACGGTAACCTCATCCTGCAGAAACCATAGCCAACCCATGTTATTAAAGTGATGCAATGTTACCTGAGGAATGCCATATTACCAGTGTGATTTGCTGTTATTATTTAGCATGATGCAATTCTGCCATAGTGAAGCAATGGCACTAGAGAGAAAAAGCCCATGTCACTAAATAGCTGCATTAACTCTGAAGTTGTTTGTGGGCACTGCATCTAATTCTCAATTTTGTCTTAACACCTTAGGGCCATTCACACTTATGCCCTGTACACACGGTCGGACTTTCCAACGGAAAATGTGCGATCGGATCTTGTTGTCTGATAATCCGATTGTATGTGGGCTCCATCTGACTTTTTCCGTCTGAATTTCTGACACACAAAGTTTGAGAGCAGGATCTAAAGTTTTCCGACAACAAAATCTGATTGTGTGTAGACAATTCCGACGGACAAAGTGCCACGCATGCTCAGAATAAATTACGAGATGAAATCTATTGGCTACTGCCCTCTTTATAGTCCCATCGTACATGTTCTATGTCACTTCGTTCTGAACGATCGTATTTTTTGATGACTTTGTGCGACTGTGTGTATGCAAGGCAAGTTTGGGCCAAAATCCATCAGAAAAAATCCGACAGATTTTGTAGTCGGAATGTCCGACTGTGTGACAGGGCATTATACATTGCAGTAACTAGGGATGAGCCGAACACCCCCCGGTTCGGTTCGTACCAGAACTTTCGAACGGACCCCACGTTCGTTACGAACGTTAGAACCCCATTGAAGTCTATGGGACTCGAACGTTCGAAATGAAAAGTGCTAATTTTAACGGCTAATATGCAAGATACTGTCCTAAAAAGGGTTTGGGGACCTGGCTCCTGCCCCAGGGGACATGGGTCAATGCCTAAAATGTTTTAAAAAATGGCCGTTTTGGCGGGAGCACTGATTTTAATGACGATTAAAGTGAAAAAAAAAAGTGAAATATTCCTGTAAATATGGTGCCTGGGGGGTGTCTGTAGTATGCCTGTGAAGTGCCACGTGTTTCCCGTGTTTAGAACAGTCCCTGCACAAAATGACATTTAACGGAAATAACACCATTTAAAACTGCTTGCGGTTTTAATGTTATATCTGGTTCCTGCAATATGGTTGAAAATCATTGAGAAAAATGGCATGGGTAGCCCTCCCTGCCCATTACCAGCCTATTTGGGTCTTGTACGCATATTAAGGGGAACCCTGTACCCATATTAAAAAAAGGAAATGCGTGTGGCCCCCAGGCCCTATATACTCAGAACAGCAGTATACAGGCGGTGCAAACAAGACAGGGACTGTGTAGGTTTGTTGTGTTAAGTTGAATCTGTTTGTAATTTTCAACTGGTACATTTTTAAAGTGTAGCTCCAGTCAAAAAAACTATTTTTAAGCTTTTTGGAAAACATAGGGAAGGGTTATCACCCCTGTATAATTTGTTTTGTCGTCCATCTTTTTTCATCTCACTTGCTGTTGTCTCCTTCCGTTTGCAAGTAGGAGATGTTTGTAAGTTGGATGTTTGAAAGTAGGGGCCTGCCCTATATGCTCTGCAGAAATGGCGGAACAAGGTGTTGGTTTTGCCACAACATTGTAAGCCCTCAAAGTGACTCTTGGTGGGCGCTGGAGCGCCCTGCTGTGAACGATTATATCAAGAATTGTAATTACATGCCATTGTTGAACAGTGGTAGAAAAATTGACCTTTGGTGGTTGTGGTGCTGGTGCCACAACACTATAAGTCCTCACCGTTACTCTGGGTGGGCACAGGAAGGGGCCCTCCTGTGAAATATTATATCAAGAATTGTAATTACATGTCCCTGTTAAACAGGGGCAGAAAAATGTGGCCTTAGGCACTGCTGCTGGTGCCACCACACTGCAACCTCTTCCATATACTCTAGTTTTATTGCAGGAATTAGCCCTGCTGCAAAGCATTGCATCAAAAATTGTACTTAAACGCCCCTGTTAAACAGGGGCAGAAAAATTGGGCCTTAGGTACTGGTGCTGGTGCCACCACACTGCAACCTCTGCCATATACTCTAGTTTTATTGCAGGAATTAGCCCTGCTGCAAAGCATTGCATCAAAAATTGTAATTAAACGCCCCTGTTAAACAGGGGCAGAAAAATTGGGCTGCTGGCATCACCCAGAACCAAAAATGTTCTTCCAACATATCAGCGGAGGAGGAAGAGGATAGACAATCAACATAACAGGACAGTCACTCAGCATCAGCATAGGCAGTCTTGAAGGGATGTGGTATTTCAAAAAAAATTATTCGGTTACATCAGCTTCAGATGCTTGGTAGCTGTGGGTGATCCAAGACTGATTCATCTTGATGAAGGTCAGTCGATCAACTGATTCGGTGGACAGGCGCACCCTGTGATCGGTAACAAAGCCACCAGCAGCACTGAAGGTGCGTTCCGAAAGAACGCTGGATGCAGGACAGGCCAGTAGCTCAATTGCATACTGTGCAAGCTCTGGCCAGTGATCCATCCTCAAGACCCAGTAAGCCAGAGGATTTTCGGTGGGAAAGGTGTCCAGGTCTGACCTTGCCCCTAGGTATTCCTGCACCATGTAAATCAGACGCTGGCGATGGGTGCTGGAATCAATCATACCTTGGGGCTGCGGACTAAAAAATTTTCTGAAAGTATCAGTCAGACGGCCACCTTCTCCACCGCTCCTTCTGACCGATGCCTCAGCAACACGTTGTCCAGGACCAGGAGTTTGTAACCTCCCAGTCTCTGGGAACGCGTTGCACAGAGCTTTCTGCAAGGCCTCCCGGAGATGTCTCATCCTCTGCTCCCTCTGCGATGGCAAGATAAGGTCGGCAACCTTACCCTTGTACCGTGGATCAAGGAGAGTGGCCAGCCAGTAATGGTCCCTCTCCTTGATCCGAAGAATACGAGGATCCTTCCGCAAGCTTTGCAGGATCAGGGAGGCCATGCAGCGTAGGTTAGCTGAGGCATTCGGTCCGGAGTCCTCTGGGTCACTAAGGACAACATGATCTGCAGCTACCTCCTCCCAGCCACGTACAGGTCCACGTGTTTCTTGGGACTGTAAATCATCCCTATAAGACTGCTGCTGCTGCTGATGCTGAGTGCCAGCCTCCACCTCCATGCTGACACAATCATCCTCCTCCTCCTCTTCCTCCTCCTCATCCTCTTCCTGTGTGATGGGTGGCACAGCAGGAACACTGTCTGGATAAAGGGGGCCTTGAGAGGCAAGGAAGTCCTCCTCTTCCTGCCTCTGTTCTGCCTCAAGTGCCCTGTCCATTATTCCACGCAGCGTATGCTCCAAGAGGTGGACAAGAGGTACAGTGTCACTGATGCATGCACTGTCACTGCTCACCATCCTTGTGGCCTCCTCAAACGGTGACAGGACAGTGCATGCATCCCTGATCATGCCCCACTGGCGTGGTGAGAAAAAACCAAGCTCCCCTGACCCTGTCCTGGTGCCGTAGTCGCACAGGTACTCATTGATGGCCCTCTGCTGCGTGTGCAGCCGCTGCAGCATGGCCAATGTTGAGTTCCATCTGGTGGGCATGTCACATATAAGGCGGTTCTTGGGCAGGTTCAACTCCTTTTGGAGCTCAGCCAGCCGAGCACAGGCATTAAATGATCTGCGGAAATGCACACAGATTTTCCTGGCCTGCTTCAGGACATACTGTAAGCCGGGGTACCTGCCCAAGAACCGCTGCACCACCAGGTTAAGGACGTGAGCTACACAGGGCACATGGGTCAGTTGTCCCTGTCGGAGGGCGGAGAGGAGGTTGGTGCCATTGTCGCAAACCACCATTCCTGGCTTAAGCTGGCGTGGCGTCAACCACCTCTCGGCCTGCCCCTGCAGAGCTGACAAAACATCCGCCCCAGTGTGGCTCCTGTCCCCCAAACAAACCAGCGCAAGCACGGCATGGCATTGTTTTGCCTGCGTACTTGCGTAGCCCCTGGAACGCCTACGGAGCACCGCTGGTTCTGAGGACAGAGCACTGGAAGAGGCCATGGAGGAAGAAGAAGAGGAGGGGGTGGAGGAGAGAGGTGTGTCACAACCAATAGTAGCATTTTGGAGGCGTGGTGGCGGAACAACCTCCAACACTACTGCACCTTGTCCTGCATCCTTCCCAGCAGCCAGAAGAGTGACCCAATGGGCCGTGAAAGACAGGTAACGTCCCTGTCCATGCCTGCTGGACCATGAGTCAGCGGTAATATGCACCTTACCGCTGACCGCCCTGTCCAGCGAGGCAAGGACATTGCCTTCCACATGCCGGTAGAGAGCCGGAATCGCCTTCCGTGAGAAAAAGTGGCGTTTGGGGACCTGCCACTGAGGAACCGCACATTGTACAAACTCACGGAAGGGGGCCGAGTCTACTAACTGAAAAGGCAGCAGTTGAAGTGCTAGCAATTTAGCCAAGCTAGCATTCAACCGCTGGGCATGTGGATGGCTGGGAGTAAACTTCTTCCACTGGTCCAGCAGCTGGGGCAGGGACATTTGCCTGCTATAATCGGACGTGGGTGTACCGCTAGCAGAGTTCCCGGAAGCACTTGGCTGTGACACACCTAATTCTACACCTTCATTCCTCTCAGAGCAGGTTTCAGAGAGGACTGAAGGTCTAGTGGGGTTGGAGATGCCAGCTGATGAGGAGCAAGGAGAGGTCCGCTTTGTTCTTTGGTGTGGGTCTTTGAGGTACGCTTGCCAACGAGCTGCATGGCAGGTCAACATATGTCTGGTCAAGCATGTGGTGCCCAAGCGGCTGATGTTTTGGCCACGTGAGATACGCTTGAGACATATGTTGCAAATAGCAGCGGTGCGATCTGATGCACTCGTCTCAAAAAAGGCCCACACCAAAGAACTTTTAGAATAACGCGCAGAGGCAGCGCTCTGCACAGGCGGAGCTCTGCGGTGTGATTCAGTCGGTGTGCTGCCCCTAAGCTGGCCCCCGGAGGGCATCCTGCCTCGTTGGACATGTGCCTCCTCCTCCTCCTCCTCCTCCTCCTCCCTCCTTCCAGGCACCCACGTGGAGTCAGTGCCCTCATCATCCCCTCCCTCTTCATCGCTGTAGCAAACCTGGCAGTATGCTGCAGCTTGTGGAACATGACTGCCAGATTGCTGTCCTTCTTGAGCATCCCCTCTCTCTGCGCTCACGCTACTGCCTTCCTCTAGCTGAGTGTCATCATCAGAGCCCACCAAACACTGGGCATCCTCCTGGAGCATGTACCCAACACTGTGCTCAAAGAGTTCAGGAGACTCCTCAGGAGGACGTGGTGGGTCTAGGGAAGGACAAGCATGTCCCATGGCCACGTGCTGATGACAATGCACCGCGTCCACGACCAGCACTGTTGTCTCTAGACACAGAGCCTGCTTGCCCTCTTTTATTGGCTCGCGCCTGTCTGCGTCTCCTTGCTGGCCTTCCAGACATGGTAATGGCCTGAAGGGAGTTGGGTAAAACAGCAGTTGGGTAGTTTATATTGTGCTGGAGGCACACAACACCCACTAACTCCTGCAGATGCCTTTTTTATAGAACACCAGAGATAAAGGGGTATATACAGATGTATACTGTGCTGTGCTGGAGGCACACACAACTTCCAATAACTCCTGCAGATGGCAATTGGGCTCAAATAGAGAACAGCTATGTAGGTGGATTATAGCGGTATGTACTGGGTACAGAGCACGCAGACAGCACGCACTATCTCCTAACACTACTGACTGCAAGCTCTATTATTAAAGATAGATCACTAGCTATATAGGTGAGGTGAATATCGCGGTGTATACTGCGGTCAGGGCACGCAGACAATAACCAGAAAACAGCACAGATAAAGGGGTATATACAGATGTATACTGTGCTGTGCTGGAGGCACACACAACTTCCAATAACTCCTGCAGATGGCAATTGGGCTCAAATAGAGAACAGCTATGTAGGTGGATTATAGCGGTATGTACTGGGTACAGAGCAGCAGACAGCACGCACTATCTCCTAACACTACTGACTGCAAGCTCTATTATTAAAGATAGATCACTAGCTATATAGGTGAGGTGAATATAGTGGTGTATACTGCGGTCAGGGCACAGACAATAACCACTACACAACAGCAAGATAGGAAATCAGCCAAAAACGATCGGTGTGTACTGTGTTGAAGGTACACAGAACACCCACTGCTTCAGATGCCAACACACTACACGAGGCCGCATTAATGGCGGCCTTATATAGTGTGGGGCGTGCACTACACAGCCTGAGCTATGATTGGCCACAGGCATCCTGCCTGTGGCCAATCATGGCTCTCCTCGCTGCTGGCGCTGCGATTGGCCAAGCATGCGGGGTCACAGTGCATGCTTGGCCAATCATGAGCCAGCAATGCACTGCACCATCGCAGTGCATTGTGGGCCGTGAGCGCCATGCGAATTTTGACGCGAACGGACCAAGTGTTCGGATTTCGCCGAACGGACGAACAGCCAATGTTCGAGTCGAACGTACGTTCGACTCGAACACGAAGCTCATCCCTAGCAGTAACCACAATCTAGCTGTTACTGCATCAATGTAGCAGCAATGTGCGTATTGTGGTAACATTAATTTTTAATACCACACCAAGGTATTAAAGCAGAAACGGCAACGCAACCACACTGAAGAGAACTGCAATGTGCATACTGTACTGTGTGGTGCACTGCACTAAAAACATGTGTTATGTCTATTTTTGTTATTGTGGTGCATTAGTAGCCAATTCAAAGGACCTCTTCACATCAAATAAATGGGTTGTCAATGCACCTCTAAGCAAATAAAATAAGCCCTGAATTTAATTTTAAGTACATATGCATCTGTACATTGTGGTGCACTTTAAAAAATAGATGTGCAATGAGTCACAATTAATTTTGCATTGCAGAAGCCGGTCAAACGATAGACTGATATACATATGAGCCGAATGTCTGGTTTGGTGTGGCACAATTTTACAAAAAATGTTCGTGGGTAGGGAAGCCCAGTAAAGGGAATGGGCTTTCCTACACGCAGTACCACTGGCACAGCTTCAGGAGTCACAGGGGCCACAATTGGGATCCAGCTCTATTCTTCAGGGGGCCTATGCGGCCTCCCTGTCACATTTGGTTCTACACCTGGACAGGAGGGGCAGTGGGAGTGGCATATACAGGAACTTTTATCCTGTGCATTTTCTGGCCCACTTGTCCAGGTTAATTTTTTCCTGCTGACAGGCCCCCTGTGTGCTCCCCTGGTTTTCTAAATTCCCCACTGTTCTACTGACCTTGTCCACTGCCCTACTGACAAAGTTCAATGCTCTACTGACTGACATCATCCAATGTCATACTGACACCAACTTCTGCCTTACTGACACAATCCACGGCTCAACTCACTGATAGGGATGAGCTGAATACCCCCTGGTTCAGTTCACAGCAGAACATATGAACAGGCTAAAAATTTGTTTGAACACACGAACATCATTAAAGTCTATGGGACACGAATGTGAAAAATCAAAAGTGCTAATTTTAAAGGCTTATATGCAAGTTATTGCCATAAAAAGTGTTTGGGGACCTGCCCCAGAGGACATGTATCAATGCAAAAAAAAGTTTTAAAAAAATCAGTTTTTTCGGGAGCAGTGATTTTAATAATGCTTAAAGTGAATCAATAACAATGAAATATTCCTTTAAATATCGTGCCTGGGGGTGTCCTTAGCATGCCTGCAAAGTAGCGCATCTTTACCATGTTTATAACAGTGCCACAGCAAAATTACACTTCTAAAGGAAAAAATGTAATTTAAAACTTCTCGCAACTGTAATGTATTGGCAGATTCTGGCAATATAGATAAAAATATAAAAAATACAAAAAAATTAATTGCGTGGATCACACCCTCAAAATCCATACCAGGCCCTTCAGATCTGGTATGGATATTAAGGGGAACCCCCCACCAGAACATTTTTTAAATGGCGTGGGGATCCCCTAGGCCCCCAGGCACTATATACTCTGAACAGCAACATATATGCTATTAGGCCTTCCCTATATACTTTGCAAAAAATTGGGCCTTAGTTGTTGGTGGTACAGGAACACTATAAGCCCTCACAGTTACTCTTGGTGGGTGCAGGACCGGGCCCTGCGTTGAAATATTATATCGAAAATTGTAATTACATGCCACTGTTAACCACTTCAATACAGGGCACTTATACACCTTCCTGCCCAGGCCAATTTTCACCTTTCAGCGCTGTCGCATTTTGAATGACAATTGCACGGTCATGCTACACTGTACCCAAACTAAATTGTTATCATTTTGTTCCCACAAGTAGAGCATTCTTTTGGTGGTATTTGATTGCCTCTGGGATTTTTGTTTTCTGCTAAACAAATAAAAAAAGACAGAAAGTTTTTTTTTGTTTCAGTTACAAAACTTTGTAAATGAGTAAGTTTTCTCCTTCACTGATGAGCATTGATGGGGCTGCACTGATAAGGCAGCACTGATGGGCACCGATGAGGTGGCACAAATGAAGTGGCCCTGATGAGGTGGCATTGATGGGCACTGATATGCAGCACTGAAATGCGGCACTGATAGGCAGCCCTGATGGGCACTGATAGGTGGCACTGATATGTGACAAGGATGGGCTCTGATAGGTGGCACAAATAGGCACTGATAGGCGGCACGGACTGGCATGGATAGGTGACACAGATGGGCATGGATAGGCGGTACGGATGGGTATGGATAGGCGGCACGGATGAGCATGGATAGGCGGCATGGATGGCCATGGATGGGCACTGATAGGCGGCGTGGATGGGCACTGATAGGCGGCACGGATGGGCACTGATAGGTGGCAATGTAGTGTAAAGTATTGAACTGATGGATGCCAATCAGTGCCAAACAATAATGCATGCCAATCAGTGATGCCCATTGTTGGCACTGATTGGCATCCATTGTGGGCACTGACTGGCATCCCTGGTGGTCTAGGGTGGCATACCTAGTGCTGGGCATCCCTGGTGGTCTGGTGGCGTTCCTGGTGGTCCTGTGTGGGCATCCTCAGGGGGGCTGTGCTGATAATCGATCAGCACAAACCCCTCCTGTCAGAGGTGCAGCCGATCGGCTCTCCTCTACTCCCGCCTGACAGACACAAGTGAGGAAAAGCATATCACTGGCTCTTCCTATTTACACTGTGATCAGCCGTGATTGGACACGGCTGATCACGTGGTAAAGAGTCTCCGACAGAGACTCTTTACCGGGATCATAGTTGCGGTGTGTCAGACTGACACACCGCACCTCCAATCGTTGCAATGCGTGCTCCCGGGGTGTGCAGCGGCTTAATATCCTGAGGACATCATATGACGCCCTGTCAGGATATTGAAACCACTTTGCTGCTGTAATTCTGCTATATGGCGGGCGGCAAGTGGTTAAACAGGGGCAGACAAATTGGGCCTTGTGTGCTAGTGGTGGTGCCACAACACTGTAACCCCTCACAGATACTCTTATTGGGAGCAGGGATGAGCCCTGCTGTGAAATATTAGATCACAAATTGTAATTACATGTCCCTGTTAAATAGGGGCAGAAAAATTGGGCCTTAGGTGGTGGTGGCGGTGGTGGTGCCACAACACTATAACCCCTCACAGATACTCTTTTTGGGTGCAGGAACAGGCCCTACTGTGAAATATTGGATTCAAAATTGTTAAACAGGGGCAGCAAAATTGGGCATTGGGTGGTGGTGGTGGTGCCCTAAATCAAAAACATTGTTGGAAGCTAGCATCATCAAGATTGAGGAGGAATAGAATAGTCAGCATAGGCAGTCTTCAAGGGATCCCACATCCACAGCAAAGTCAATCAGTGTCAGGTACTTTACAGTGGAGCCCAAAATGATGAGGGTGGCCTCTTGCACATTTCCAGGCCAAGCATCCCTGGTAGTGGAGACAGGGACTGCTAGGGCAACGAAAGGGTGCAGGTGCCTGCAGGCAAAAGGCTGAAGCTTGGAGATACGGGAACCTCTCTGGAGAAGACCTGGAAATTGATCACCAGACTTGTTCAGCGGGAGTCAGGTAGGTAAGAACAGACTCAACTGCAATGTCAAAAACAGGCAAAGGTTGGCAACAGGCTGGCAGTGAGGTACCCAATCAGGAGGCAGAACCATGGTCAGGGACAAGCAGAGTTTGGCAATGGACTGGCAGCGAGGTACACAATCAGGAGGCGGAGCCGTAGTCGTAAATCCAAGCCAAGGTCTGTATCATAAGCAGAGGCAGATGAAAAGGCAGGGATGATCCAGGAGAGTAGTCAAGGAAGCCAGGTTTTCAGAAGCAAGGTCAGCAGGTAGGAACAGTAATCAGAAACACACGGACAAGCTGAAGACGATCCAGCACTGACTCTAGGCAGAGTCTCCATTTATACAGAGTGCCGTGATTGGTGTGTGTGTGTCTGGGTGCACATTAATTCACACACGTGAGTGCGCAGTACGCATGCCCACTCTGGGTCTTGCTCATCTCTGTCTGAGACTCGCATTGGCATTAGCGGAACAGGGATTTGCCACTGCTGCATGGAGATGAGCGCTTGCTATGTGAGTTCTCTGACATTGCCCCCTCCTTAATGGCAGCTTCTGGATGCCCATTTGAGCCATTTTCTCTAGGTGGGAGTGATGAAAGGCCCGTATAAGTCTCTGGGCATGGAGATTTTTCTCAGGCTCCCAGGAATTTTCCTCTGGGCCAAAACCTCTCCATTTGATTAGGTACTGTTTCTGCCCTTGTCGTTTCCTACAATCCAGGATAGCTTCAATCTCAAACTCTTCTTCCCCATCCACCATTATAGCTTCTGGGGGTCCCACTTCACGATCCGGAAAGGGATTTGCAATGTCAGGCTTCAGTAGTGAGGCGTGAAACACAGAGTGAATCCTAAAAGAGTTGTGAGGTTTGAGATCATAAGCTACCAGATTTAATCTTCCTCTTGACCAGGAAGGGCCCAGTTTCTTGAAAGGGTATGCCAGTTTTAGGTTTACTGTTGAAAGCCATACACGGTCACCAACCTTTAAGTCCAATTCTCCCCTTCTTCTCTTATCGAAGAATCTTTTATTATCTTCCTTTGCCTTGGAGATGGTTTCTCTGAACACCTGATTGTTAGTAACAAAGACATTGAATCTATCCTGGACAGCTGGCAAAGGAGAGTCCAGCACTAGCGTTGGCAAGAAGGAGGAATGAAACCCATAATTGGAGAAGAAGGGTGACTGATCTGTGGTAGAGTGAGTGGAATTATTAAATGCAAACTCCTCCAGGGGCAGTAGTGAGGCCCAATCTTCATGGGTAAAAGAGGAAAAACAACGTAGGTGCCGCTTCAATGTTTGGTAAGTACGTTCAGTCTGCTCGTTGGTTGGGGGGTGATAGGCTGAGGAAAAACTGAGTTTGATGCCCAGTGTTTCACATAGTGCTTTCCAGAATTTTGACGTGAACTGTACTCCACTATCAGAAACAATGTCAATGGGAATTCCGTGGAGCCTAACAATTTCTGTAATGAATACCCTGGTAGTCTTTGTTGCTGATGGAGTCCCCGTCATGGGGATAAAATGTGCCATTTTGGAAAAGTGATCAACCACCACAAAGATGGACAAAAGCCCTTCAGAAGGAGAAAGCTCGACAATGAAATCAATTGTGGTCTTATCCCATGGTCTGTCAGGGATGGGCAGCGGTCTCAATAGTACCCAAGCTTTGTAAATACTGTTCTTATTCTTGAGGCAGGTCAAGCAAGAATTAAAGTAATTCCTGCAATCCTTTGCTAGATTGGGCCACCAAAAATGTCTTTGAACTAAGTCCATAGTCATGGCAGACCTGTAAGATGGTGGTGCGCAGGTTATGGGGTAAAAAAATGTATTTCCCTGCCAGTAAAGCCCATCTTTTTCTTGAAGGTTCATTCCTCGGGGTAGAGAAGCTCTCAGGGATGCCTGACGGATCTGTGACACATAATCTGATTAAGTTAATAGAACATTTCCAGCTTGCGGGTCATATTTGGTGGAGATGAAACTTCGGCTTCCGTGAACATGCAAGATAATGCATCGGGTTTGACATTCTTAGACTTTGGCCGGTAGGTAATGTAGCACTGATATTTTTGCCTACTAATACTTTAATGTGTAAACCTATGGACAGTGTTATAACTTAGTATGCAGCGCCATCTAGCAGCAAAAAACAGGAAATAGACTTGGATTATTTTCCTTTTCTATAGCACTGAACAAGGGACAGGAAGAGACTATTGTTTACTTTTTATTTTGACCTACCTAGCCAGAATGCCAGGTGACCTACCCATGATCACCCTGTACTGAACTGCATGCTGGGTAAGCTATAAAAGGACATGCACGGCCATTTTCTTTCTCTTCTGGATGCATGGCCTGCCTGTAAGGATCACGGAGGAGGTCTCCAGAGAGCGCGGCCTAGAGCCACTGTGGAGCGCAGCAAATTCAGACTCTGTTATTCATCTGATTGCTGGAGAGACTGAGTGACTGGATCGGGAAGGATCCAGAGACAGGATCGGAGCCGTCAGAGGGTCGCAGTCCATCAAGCAGAGCGGAGCGTTGTGATGGAGCCGGCCAGCTAGAAGCAAGACAGCGCATCGGAGCTAAGCTTTACATCTCTTCAGATCCAGTTTGGTGAGAGGGCTGTTGTCCACCATTTATTATGCACTTGTACACACTTAGACTTCTACACGGTGTTGCTGGGACCTCTAGTTCCACGGAGGGAGATCTAAATAAGACTGAGCTCAGGTAGGCCTAAAGCCTACACCTTACCTCACCTTAACACTGTGTGGTGCTAGAGGCAATTACAAGAGGATTACCTTGTAAGAACAGTTTTAGCATTTCTTTCAGGTTAACCCTTACTACTCCACTGTTGGATTACAATTTGATACAAACATTAATAGCTAGCAGAAGAAAGAAGATCAAAGACTGCATCTAGTATTGCAAGGCCTTGCACCTTTATTAAAGTAGGGGGAGCTCCCTTGTAGTTGTGTTGTGCCATATTTATCTACTGTCTGAATCTTCTGTACTGTCATGTTATGTTGATGTGACAGTGCAACTGCTGTAATTATTACTTTAAGCATAACCATAGTAAAGATACGTTTTTGGTTAAGTACTTTGGTGTGGAGTATTGTTCCCATGTAATAATAAAGGTATACTGTTATTATACTATATATTGTGGGGTTATTTTTCACCACTAGCTCCACGTCAACTTTGCACCACAGCTGTGTTAAGGGGACTGAGCCAGCCAAGTCAGTGGGGGTTCACTAGCAGAGTGCAGGCCCAAATAAATTCAGGAGCTCCTTCGGGGGTCAGTGGTACAGGTGGGGGCTCGTCAGGGACCCTGTAACTCTGCAAGCAAGCCCGCCCCCTTGGTGCCAGTATGGACCCCATCACAGTGGTCCAGTGGTGCAAAGCGAAAGGTGCATGATCAGAAGCGAGTGTGGCAATTAAACTCCCAGGAGAAGACTGGGAAGAGAAAAAAAAAATTGAAATTGTACAGGCATTGTCCAGGCATTGTCCGCAGACAGGAAGGCATACGTGATGGCAGTGAGACCAGGCTATAGAACCTCTCATGCCGCGTACACACGGGCGGACTGTATGGCCTACTTAGTCCGCCGAAACACATTTCAGTGGACAGTCCGCTCATGTGTGGGCTTCAGCGGACTTTTTCAGCGTGCAGTCCCGCGTACTAAGTATTTCGGATTTTTCGAAATTCTGTCAGTCGTACTGGCATTTCGGCGGACAGTATGGCCGTGTGTGTGCCAGTACGCCGTACTTTTGAAATGAACGGACTTTTCCCGCCCGGAGAAAAGTCCGCTCATTTCGAGCGGGTCTCCAGGTAGGCGGGGCCCGCGAAGGAGACGTCGCTGGCCCCGCCGCCTGGTATGGACTTAAAGGGGAACCCCAACGCCGAAAAGAATCGCCGTGGGGGTCCCCCCCAAGTCCACAACAGACCCTTGTCCGAGCACGCTACCCGGCCGGCCAGGAAAGGGGGGCGAGCGAGCGCCCCCCTCCTGAGCCGTACCAGGCCGCGTGCCCTCAACATGGGGGGGTGCCTTGGGGAAGGGGGGGCCGCGCGGCCCCCCCACCCCAAAGCACCTTGTCCCCATGTTGATGAGGACAAGGGCCTCTTCCGGACAACCCTGGCCGTTGGTTGTCGGGGTCTGCGGGCGGGGGGCTTATCGGAATCCGGGAGCCCCCTTTAATAAGGGGGCCCCCGGATACCGGCCCCCCACCCTATGTGAATGAGTATGGGGTACAATGTACCCCTACCCATTCACCTGTAAAATAAAAGTACAAAAAAAACACAACACACGAGATAAAATACTTTATTGCACAGCTCCGGGGGGTCTTCTGTCTTCGGGGGTCTTCTCGCCAGACTCCTCCGCTATCTTCTTGTAGCTCTTTTGCTAGCGGAGGAGTCCGGCTTTCTTCCTCGCCGCCGGCCTCTTCTTCCGACTTCGGGGGTCTTGTCCCCCTCTTCGGTTCTTCTGCCGGGCCACCGCGCCTTCTTATAGCTCTTTTACAGGCGGTGGCCCGGTCTTCTGTCGCCGCCGCCTTCCGTTCTTCTTCTTCTTTTTCTTCTTCTTCTTCTCCAGGAGATGTTGCCTCGACGATCTCTCCAGCCGGAATGCCAGGGACGCACTGCGCGGCCACTTATATAGGGACAAGGGGCGGTGTCACATGGCTTTATGTCACATGGGTTGGTGTCACATGGTGACCCCGCCCCCTTACGATGTCATAGTCCCCATGTGACATCAACCCATGTGACCAACCCATGTGACATAAAGCCATGTGACACCGCCCCATTGTCCCTATATAAGTGGCAGCGCAGCGCGGCCCTGGCATTGTGGCCGGAGAGATCGTCGAGTCAACATCTCCTGGAGAAGAAGGAGAAGAAGAAGAAGAAGAAGAACGGAAGGCGGCGGCGGCGGCGACAGAAGACCGGCTCGCCCCCCTTTCCTGGCCGGCCGGGTAGCGTGCTTGGATAAGGGTCTGTTGTGGACTTGGGGGGGACCCCCACGCCGATTTTTTCGGTGTTGGGGTTCCCCTTTAAGTCCATACCAGGCGGCGGGGCCAGCGACGTCTCCTTCGCGGGCCCTGCCTACCTGGAGACGCGCTCGAAATGAGCGGACTTTCCTCCGCGTGTGTGGGCGAGTCCGTTCATTTCAAAAGTAGGGCGGATAGTACGGCGGACTTAGTACGCCGTATTAGTCCGCTGAAAAAGTGCCGTTTGTGGGCAAGTAGCCCGTTCAGAAATTTCGACGGACTGTCCGTCGGATTGTATGACGGACTAAGTACGCCATACAATCCGCTCGTGTGTACGCGGCATCACACTTATGTACTACTAGAATGGAGAAAAGGTGTCCCTGAAAATTTTCAAGGTACCAGTGTAAAATTGTTAGAAAGGACAACGTTCTACCTGACACATCCCACCAGGTCAAAAGAGGACTGTCCTGGTCTGAAGCAGATGGAACCCCTTAACAAGAAGGAGAGGGCCGTTGCTAAATCACAGCCAAAGCAACAATTGGCTGATCTTAAATGGCAATACAGTGTCATACAGGAGAGGTTTCAGGAGACCTCCAGCATGATAGCAGAGCACATTACAGTCAGATGACACCCAAACCCAGGGCGGTACTAAAGTGGAGCCCTCATAACCGCCTGCCAGAAGTGACCATCAGAAAAGACTTCAGGATTGATGGCCAGATAGGAGAGAGGGGGCAGAAAGATAAGCTGTCTTACACAAATCTCCTTCATCAAATTGAGATGGGGCTACAACAAGGATATTTGGAATCTGAAATCAGAGAGGCCGTAATCCCTGCCATTAGTCCAGGCCTATGTGTTAGAGGCATGTCGGAGATGAAATTTGAATTGACTCTGACACAACTCAAGAGGATACTAAAAAGCTATTACAAGGAGGAAGATGCTGCTGAACTATTCCATCAACTGATAAACATGACACAGAGTAGTCAGGAGACCCTTCAGAACTTCCTATTCCGGGCCACTGAACTGAAAGACCGCCTACTATCTGTCTCGAAGGGAGAGGGCTCTGGAGAACAGTTTGGGGCTGAACTGATCCAAAAGAAATTCCGGAGGTCCATGACTACAGGGCTAAGGAGTGACTATATCAAGTTACAGTTGAGGCAGTACCTGAAAGATCCTTCTACACCAGATGAGGTGCTCTTCGAAGAGATTAATGAGGCAGCCAAGATGGAGATCGAGAGGGATCAGAATAAAAAAAAAATCCAACCTCCCAGCACAAGCAGGACCAAAGGACAGCAGTCAGATGTCCACTCTGGCACTCAGGAACCCAGTGTCCTAACAGCGAGTGCCGAGCAGAGGACTTGGCTTTCATCTACCCAACATCTGCTAACAAGTGAGGCTGGACTGGAAAAATTTCTCCAGACACAGAAGGAAATATTAGAGATGATGACTCTGTTGACTTCTAGGCTGGTGGAGCCCAAGAGGGAAGACGTCTCGACACCCAAGACCCTGACTGGCCCTACCACTAGCCAGACTGTGGAGCCGGTGAAGAAAAAGATCTGTTTCAAGTGCGGAGGAGTGGGACACTACAGAAGAGTATGTCCAAGTCTGATAAAATCTGAAGTAGATCAACAAAAGCCGGCGGAAAACTTCAGAGGGCCCCAGTGAAGAAGTCAACTGGGTGCCCTATCAAAGTAGTCATCTCCAAATTCACTCCAACACACCAGACCCCTGGAACTACGGCTAAGTCAACAAAGAAGAAAAATAATCCACGGAAGCCAAGTGTGAAGGTGCAAGCCACCAAGCAGGCCAAGAATACCCCTTCTTGTGGGTTTCCTCCCAAGTTAGTGGGACCCTCCCCAATTGTCCCTATCCAGGTAGAAGGCATATACACAAGAGCCCTGTTGGATACTGGAGCCCAAGTGACTTTGCTCTACAGGGACTTTTATAAAAAATATCGCAAACACCTGCCACTACAGAAGCTGGAGGAACTGGAGATATGGGGCCTAGGGACCCAGAACTTCCCATATGATAGTTACCTACCTATCAAGCCCACCTTTGACCCAAGTATGGCAGGGAAGGCCTAAACCTTTGACACCTTGGCCGTGGTGTGTCCCCGCCCTCCAGGGGCTGATAGAAGTTCCCTCATCTTTGGAACCAATACTGACCTGGTCAGAAGACTACTCATGCCGCTTGCACAGGAAAAGAGTATCCCTTCCACCTGTGTGCACCCCATGCTAACGCAGGTGTACCAGGATCTGGTGCAAGAGCAGCAGGCCCCACCAGAAGGAGTGGAAAAGATCTGGCACCTGGACAAGAGTGAAAGGCTGGTACAACCAAGTGAGGTAGTCTGCCTGAGAGCCTCCATCAAGCTGAGTTGGAAACAGCCTGGTCCCTTCATTGTCCTTGAGACAGACGGACTGAAGGAAAATAAAGGTCTGAAGGTTATCCCCGAAGTGTTGTCAACAAAGGCTCTGAAGAGAAGCAAAGGGAGAATCTCAGTCAGTGTCCGCAACACGATGGCCTTGCCCATGAAGATGCCTGGGAGAGTGTTGTTGGGACAAGTCAGTCAAGCAACTCCAGTCTCACCATGTGGTATCATAGAAAAACAAGACAGAGATATTCTCCCGGAAGATTTCTACCCAAAGAACACACCTGCTTGGATGGAGAGAGCCAAGACCCAGCTTCTGAGATGGAGAACTGCTTTTTCTAAAAGTGAGTTTGATGTGCGGCTGGCAAACAGTGGGGAGCACAAAATTTGATTGGAGGAAGACAACCCCTTTTGGGAGAGAGTCAGACAGATTCCACTGGGAGACCTTGAAGACCTGCGAGAACAGCTGGCTGAGCTGAAGAGAACAGTGATTATCAGAGAGTCCCGGAGTCCATATGCCTCCCCAATAGTGGTAGTGAGGAAGAAGAATAGGTCATTACGGCTATGTATTGACTACAGGACACTGAACCGAAGGACCATTCCTGACCAGTACACCACACCTCTGATAGAGGATGCCTTACAGAGCCTGTCAGGGGCGAAGTGGTTCAGCATGCTGGATCTTAAAAGCGGACATTACCAGATCCCCATGTGTCCCAAAGATAGGGAGAAGACTACTTTCATTACCCCTGTGGGGTTCACGGAATTCAATCGGATGCCACAAGGTCTGTCTAGGGCCCCAGCGACCTTCCAGCGATTGATGGAGAAGACTGTGGGCGACATGAACTTGATTGAGGTTCTGGTGTATCTGGATGATGTCATAGTGTTTGGCCGAACACTTGAAGAGCACGAAGAGTGACTGGAGAAGGTCCCGAAGAGGCTTCATGATAAAGGCCTGAAGCTCTCAATGAAAAAATGCCAATTCTACCAACCCTCAGTAAACTTCTTAGGGCACATTGTGTCTGAAGAAGGAGTGGCAACAGATCCTAAGAAGCTAGAAGCTGTCACTTCTTGGCCCAAACCCACAAATGTGACTGAGCTTAGATCATTCCTGGGTTTCTGTTCATATTACAGGAGGTTAGTAGAAGGGTTTGCGCAGCTCACCCACTTACTGAGCCTCTGTAGAACCAGGAGGAGGCTGGTGCAGACTCAGAAAACCCTGGAAAGCAAAAGAGGGATTCAGGAAGAAGAAGGAGTCTATCTAAGTCCAGTGGACTCCGCAGTGCGAAGAAGCCTTCAGACAGCTAAAGTGGAGTCTTACCACTGCTCCAGTCTTAGCCTATGCAGACCCCACCAAACCCTACGAACTGCACATGGATGCCAGCCAGGAGGGGCTGGGCGGAGTGCTCTACCAAGAATACGACAAGCATCTGAGGCCTATGTGAGCAGAAGTCTAATCCCTGCTGAGAGGAACTACTCTACTCACAAACTGGAATTCCTGGCCTTGAAGTGGGCTGTGGTGAACAAGCTAAGGGTTTACCTGTATGGAGCGGAGTTTGTGGTAAAGATAGACAACAACCCCCTCACATACTTGCTCACCACCGCAAAGTTGGATGCCACCGGTCACATGTGGTTGGCTGCCCTCTCAGCATTTACCTTCAGCCTGAAGTACAGACCAGGAGTTGGTAACCCAAGATGCAGAAGCTTTGTTGAGAAGGCCTCACAATTCCCAGCACCACTCAGAAGACTGGACCCAACTTACCCCTGAAGGAGTAAGAGCCCACTGTGAAGGGATGGAACAGCAGGGAAAAGGTGGAGCCAGAGCTGAAGAAATTGGAGTATCCACAGTAGGGGTGCCCAAGTGTTAATGTAACGTATCTCAGATTGTACAAGAGGGTCTACCCAAACTATCCAAAAGGGTTCTCAGGAGAGATCAGCTGGGTAACTAATTTTGTGGGCTAGTACTGAAGGCTTTGGAGAAGAAACATCCTGATCTGCTGTTAAAGAACACCCGGAGAGAAGCTCGGCTGCTCCACAAAGAGTGGGATCGGTTGCAGTTACAACAAGGGGTGGTCTACCGAAGGGGCCCCTCGGAAGATCCCGAAGAGAAGTGGCAACTGTTCCTGCCAGAGAAACATAGGGAGAGAGTACTGACCGCCTTGCATGACCATCATGGCCATTTAGGATCAGACCCTTCAACTTGTAAGGGACAGGTTCTACTGGCCTTACATGAGGACTGAAGTGGAAAGCTACTGCCATTCTTGCCTCAGGTGCATACAGCGGAAGACCTTGCCCCAGAAAGCCGACCCAGTGGGCCATCTAGAGAGCCAAGGGCCCTTCTCCTGCTGTTTGTTTCAAGACTGGCTTGCGGATATCCCTCCTGGCTTCTATCCTGCTTGGATCCCTGACATCTGGACTGGCTGATTACCCGATCTGGTTTATGAACTTTGGACTGGCTGACTACCCGATCTGGCTACTGGACTCTGGTTATGCTTGACTACGCTTTTTCCTATTTACCTTTCTATTTTTATTAATAAACAAGTGTGATTTGATTGTACTTCTGTCTCTGTCTGTTTCATGGTTCCTGATAATGCTCAGCATCCAGAAGTCTGGAACTACCACCTATCACCCAAAAGGGGACCCTCAACCGGAGAGGTTTAATAGAACCCTCCTCAACATGTTGGGGACCTTGACTTCTGAACAAAAAACACATTGGAGCAAGCACATCACTGCTCTGGTACATGTTTACAACAGCACCAAGAGTGATGCTACAGGTTATTCACCATACAAGCTAATGTTTGGGTGTGAAGCCAGGCTGCCGACCGACTTGGCCTTCGGAACCTCTCTGGACCATACATCCGAGACCTCTCATAGAGGGTATGTGGATAGGTTGCGGAGAAGTTTGAAGATTGCCTATGAACCGGCCCAAGCCACATCAGACATGAGAGGAAGTAGGAACAAAAGGAATTTCGACCTGAGGGTAAGAATTCAGGACCTACAACCCAGTGATAGCCACAGCCAACTTATTTCCATCTCCAGTTCTACTAAGAAATCTAGGCATCCCAGGCAAACATAAGTTGGCTGACCGCTGGAGGTCACAGCCATATGTTGTATGCAGGAAACTTCCAGGGCACCAAGTATATGAGATCAGGCCGGAAGGGAACACTGGGCCAGTGAAGACCTGACATCGAAACCACCTTCTACCTCTCACAGAAGGAGTCAGGATAAACTCAGAGGAGGAATTTCCCTCCACATCCACTGCTGTACGTCGACCAGCAACTAGGTCTCAGCCTGGATTCTCAGCAACTGAGAATGAAGAGGGAGAAGAAATGGAGATAAGTTGGCTGTGACCCTCTGAAACATCAGAAACTGAAGTTGATGCCTCACCCCAGACAAGAGGAGGAGACAATGGGAGTCTTAGGCCTGAAGCCCCCGAGTTTGTACCTCAAGACAGGTCAGCAGAGAGTTCAGAGGAGTCTCAAACCTCTATGTTGGAAACAAATCTTGAGGATTCCTTTGCTGGTGCTGAAACTGGAATACAAGACACAGAATTGAGTGAACAGGAGAATGAGGAAATCAGAGAAGATGTCAGCCTACCTGAGACACCAAAAGAACAGAGAGCCAAGAGAGTGATTCACCCCCCAAAGAGACTACATTGGGCGAATGTTCTGAAGTGACTCAAATTACCAGCAAGAGAAATCCTGAAAGTCTTGGTCCCTCCACTGCTGATTCAGTAAGGGACAACCCTAGCTCACCCCTTGACACATCTGTACCAGACACTATAATGTCAGCTGTGAGTGCACAGGACAGCTCCCCATCACATGACAATTGGTGGGAAGCTCCTCTGCCTGTGTTATGTGATTGCATAGAGACAAAAATACAGGCTAGAGCCAAGATTTTGAATGTCTTTGGGGACCAAAGAGTCAAAGCAGGGGGGAGTATGTAGCGCTGATATTTTTGCCTACTAATGCTTTAATATGTAAACCTATGGACAGTGTTATAACTTAGTATGTGGCCCCATCTAGCGGCCAAAAACAGGAAATGGACTTGGATTATTTTCCTTTTCTATAGCACTGAACAAGGGACGGGAAGTGACTATTGTTTACTTTTTATTTTGACCTACCTAGCCAGAATGCCAGGTGACCTACCCATGATCCCCCTGTACTGAACTGCATGCTGGGTAGGCTATAAAAGGACACGCACCGCCATTTTCTTTCTCTTCTGGACGCATGGTCTGCCTGTAAGGATCACGGAGGAGGTCTCCAGAGAGCGCAGCCTACAGCCACTGCAGAGCACAGCAAATACAGACTCTGTTATTCATCTGATTGCTGGAGAGACTGATTGACCGAATCAGGAAGGATCAAGATGACACCTGTCGGAGCCATCAGAGGGACCCAGTCCATCAAGCCGAGCAGAGTGGTGTGACGGAGCTGGTTGGCTAGAAGCAAGACAGAGCCCACCGGAGCTAAGCTATACATCTCTTCAGATCCAGTTTGGGCTGTTGGGCTGTTGCCCACCATTTATTATGCACTTGCACACACTTAGACTTCTACACAGTGTTGCTGGGACCTCTAGTCCCACTGAGGGAGATCTAAATAATACTGAGCTCAGGCAGGCCTAAAGCCTACACCTTACCTCACCTTATTACTGTGTTGTGCTAATATGCACCTTACTGCTGACTGCCCTGTTGTCATGGTTATCTTCCTGTGTTTGCTTACCTCCCCTCATGTCTTCAGCCTAAGAGGCCAGCCACTTCCACCTGGTGGTTTTTATCACCTCTCCTCTAAGCATGGCTCTACCCCAGGCCCTATCAGGGAGCCCTATATTAACCTGTGCACTGCAGGCCATCAGTGCTGATCAACCATTGTGTATTCCTTTGTGTGTTAGCTTCCTGTTTCCTGCCGTGTGCTCTGCTACTGTTTTCCGTTACCGACTTTGGCGTGTTTTGACTATCCCTGTTTGTCTGTGATTCTGACCTTTTGGCGTGTCCCCGACTATTCTTGTCTGCTTGTGGCCCCGACCTTGGCTTTGTCCCTCACCATCCCTATCCTCCTGTTGCCTACTGTGGTTGTGAGCTGGGGGACCCTGGGGGTCGCGACCTGGAGCCAGTTGCAGCCAAGTCCATCCTCACTACCAGGCTCTTAGACTCCACGCCCCAGGGAATCTTACGCTCTAACCCCAGTGGGATCTGTCCCCAGTCTGCAGCAGTCAGCCGTAGGGTCCACAACTTTGCGGTGCACTCCTGATCCTAGGGTGTGCACCTGTCACCTCGCTTCAAGGTGACCTGACACCTGAATGAATGAATGAAATACTTATATAGCGCACAATGCGCACCTGTCCAATGAGGCCAAAACATTGCCTTCCACTTGCCGGAAGAGAGCTGGAATGGCTTTCCATGAAAAGAAATGGTGTTTTGAAACCTGCCACTGAGGTACAGCACATTCCATAAATTCACAAAAGGGGCAGAGTCTACCAGCTGAAAAGGCAGCAGTTGCAGTGCTAGCAATTTGGCCAAGCTAGGATTTAGACGCTGAGCATGTGCATGGCTGGCACCAAATTTCTTTTTACAGTTCAGCAACTAAGGAAGGGAAATGTGCCTGCTAAAATCAGATGGTGGTGTATTTTATACTGTATACACCTTTAGAAGTGTAGTAGACACTGTACACACGATATTAGATACTGTGTACACCACCTGAAGTATATTAGTATATATATATATATATATATTATATATATATATATATATATATATATATATATATATATTAAAACACTGCCTGCACTGACTGAATATAGAGTAAACACTGAATATATAGTCTATGCTAAATACAGAGTATATATATATATATATATATATATATATATATATATATATTAAATACACTGCCACTAACTGAATAACCTGCCTGCTTAATCTAAATTAAGCTATCTCTCTGTCCACACCAACAACACTACGCACGCAAGCAGTCTTATATAGTGTGGGGCATGGACTTAGTCCCTCTGAGCCATGATTGGCCAAAGGCACCCTGCCTTTTGCCAATTATGGCTCTCTTAGCAGAGCGTGCTGTGATTGGCCAAAGCATGCAGGTCAGGTACATGATTTGGCCAATGATCATACAGTAATTCACTGCGATCTCACAGTGCATTATGGGTTGTTCCACGATGCTCAAATTTTCTGCGAACATCCCATAATGTTGGCTCTTCAGAAAATGGGCAAACACCAGATGTTCAAGTCGAACCTATATTCGACCCGAACATCAAGCTCATGCCTACTCACTGGCACCATCCACTTCCATACTGACACGTCCACTGTTGTACTGACATTGTGCACTGCCCTACTGGCTGACACTGTCCACTTCTAAGGTAGGCTAGGTTTATATTTTTACAGTGTCATCAGTTTTATTACATTTTTCAAAGTTTTGATTTCTTCAATGTTGTTCAGTTAGATCTCCGCCTCTCAATTGCTGCCTACCCCTGCTACAGGGTATTCAAAAGAACTGGAGAGGTATGTCAAAATGTGGACAGTTTCTCCAAAATCTTTTGCATTATCCACTCAATATGTAAATAAGGATCTGAAATAATTCTTTAGCCACTAAAGAGTATTTTGACACATGGTGGGAGTATCTTGAGGCACGGTGGAAGCATCAGGTGGTAGTGAGGGGGGGTCCAGGTCAACTTTTGCTTCAGGGCACATAAGCTTCAAGCTATGCCTCTGCACAGCATGCAGTACACAGCATGCTCAGATGTGAATCAAGGCTAAAAGAAAGCATTCGTACCTACTAAGAAGTCAAAGATGCTTGCTTGCCTTCTGTATGTGTTTTCAGGAATGTTTACGAATGTTTAAAAGAAATACAATGCAGCTGCATGTTTGCAAAGCTTGGCACCCCGGAGTGCAGAGGTCAAACATAGCTGAATATGGTTGTGTTGAAATTCAAGCCCAGTTTTTAGTGACAGATTTTTTACATTTTTTAGGCAGAATTTTGTACGATTTTAAACAGAAAATATCTGGTCGCTAAATTAAAATAATCATTGTCAACAGAATGCTGTTGTTGACTTTCAGAATTAAGCAGTCCATGAATTAAAGCCTCTTTTCATTCTTTTTTTTTTTTTATTTACCAGCATGCACTGTAGTTTCTGTGTATCAGCTTAATTTACTGGCACACAATAAGAAATATCACAGTTTGTGCTGAAGTCACAAACTGTCAATAAGCAGATCTAACTACCTCCAGAGCAGTATACACAAGCTTTGTTAGCCTTGCACGTTTTTTTAATACAGAGGAGAAGACAGAAGAGGTGAATGGGATAGACAGACACTGTCAGTCCCACTTATCTAATGGAGAAAAAAAAGCAATTGAGACAGGTTTTCTGACCTAATTGATGTCCCTCTCCAGAACTGTCAACCATCAGGGGTCTGCCTGCTACCAAAGACTTACGATTTTTGCCTTATTCAGCAGTTTTGGCTGCCAGTTATGACTGTCTGTCTTCTCACGTCTATGGCCAAATGTAACATGCCAGCAATTTGTTTTCATTTTTTTCAGTTTGCACTGCAATGGTTGACATAATTAACTTCAAAATGAACTCAGGCTTCCAATAAAGTAAAAGAAATTACACTTTGCTACAATGTAAAGTAGTGAGTTTGTATAACAGTGTGAATTTGCTGCCCCCTCAAAAACTCAACACACAGCCATGGGCATCCGCAGGTAGGGGCAAGGGGGGTCAAGTGCCCCCCCCCCCCCGGAATTTGGGATGAGATCTTAAATTCAGCACAGTTGAGTCGCTATCAGGGCTTCCTGCCCACTCCGTTCCTTCCCTATTTGCCCTAACTGAGGGCCAATCAAAGGAGTCTAGGCTAGGAGAGCATCGTGGGACATATAGTCCCAAAGACTGGCAGCCCCGTTTTCCACAGGGAGGAGGCTACAGCTCGATCAAGAGAGAGATTTAGAGACTGCAGCCTGAAAAAAAGGTGATGGAGAGAATGCTACAGAACAAAGAATGAGGAGTGTGCCAGAAGCCAGAGAAACCAGGGTACGGACATGCTACTAACCATAGTTGCCCCCGGGGGACCCATAATGATCGATCGTCCAGCCAGAGGGATCACTGCTGTATTTTTGCTGGGTCTGGTAAAAGGGCCTGTTGGTCATTATCCATTACTTATCTTAGGAACTGTACTACGTCTCTGACCATGATAATTTGATAATGACATTGTTGAAAAGGGGCGGTGCATGGGTGACCCTAAAATGATGCCCCCCCCCTGAAAAAAGTTCTGCGGACGCCCATGCACACAGCCATTAACCACTTAAGCCTCGGACCAATTGTCAGCCTAAGGACCAGAGGTCTTTTTACAATTTCGCACTGCACTGCTTTAACTGGTAATTGCGTGGTCATGCAATGTTGTACCCAAACGAAATTTGCATCCTTTTCTTCCCACAAATAGAGCTTTCTTTTGATGGTATATGATTGCCTCTGCGATTTTTATTTTTTACGATATAAAAGGAAAAAGACTGAAAATTTAGAAAAAAAAAGATATTTTCTACTTTTTGTTATAAGAAAAATCGAATAAACTACATTTTAGTCATACATTTAGGCCAAAATGTATTCAGCCACATGTCTTTAATAAAAAAAATGCCAATAAGCGTATATATTTTTTGGTTTGCGCAAAAGTTATAGCGTCTACAAACTAGAGTACATTTTCTGGAATTTACACAACTTTTAATTTATGACTGCGTATCTCATATCTCGAGGTGCTAAAATGGCAGGGCAGTACAAACCCCCCCCAAATTACCCCATTTTGGAAAGTAGACACCCCAAGGAAATTGCTGAGGGGCATGTTGAGCCCATTGAATATTTTTTTTTCCCCAAGTGATTGAATAATGACACAAAAAAAAAAGTTTACAAAAAGTTGTCACTAAATGATATATTGCTCACACATGCCATAGTTATATGTGGAATTGCACCCCAAAATATATTCTGCTGCTTGTCCTGAGTATGGGAAAACCCCATATGTAGGACTTTTTGGGAGCCTAGCCACGTATGGCACCCCAGAAAGTAGACACCCCAAGCTATTTACTGAGAGGCATGTTGAGTCCATGAAATATTTTATATTTTGCCACAAGTTGCGGGAATATTTCAAAAATTTTTTTTTTTGCACAAAGTTGTCACTAAATGATATATTGCTCACACATGCTATGGGTATAAGTGAAATTACACCCCAAAATAAATTCTGCTGCTTCTCCTGAGTATGGGGATACCACATGTGGGGGACTTTTAGGGAGCCTAGCTGCGTACGGGATCCTGAAAACCAAGCACCTCCTTCAGGATTTAAATATAAAACGCTACCAAAAAAAACTGTTAGCGATCACAGGGATCAGGCCTGACTCTGCGAACGCTGCAGTTATGTGTTTAGTGTTTTGTAAGTGACAGTGATCGATCAATACTGCACTTGGGTGGGCTGGGTGGAGGGGCAAAACACAGGTGCTAGCAGGTATCTGGGCTGATCCCGCTAACAATGCTATAGATATTGATCTGTTTAGATACTATACCACTACAGGAGGTGTATGCTTTGCGTGTGGGTGTTAGCGGTACTGGCACGAACCTAGTGCTGCCTGGGGCGACGCAGACCCTGACCCTAAAACCTAATCGATATCACCCGCCGGGTAATCAGGGGGTTAAACCTTTATTGGGTAATAAATGGTGGGTGCCCTGATGCTATAAAAAGCAAACTAACTAACCAGAGTCACCCATAACACTTATACGGTGATTACTGGTAAAAGGGTTAACTAGGGGCAATCAGGGGGTTAAAACCTTTATTGGGTAGTATATGGGGGTACCTAATGCTATAAAAACCTGGCAGTGAACCTAAAAAAATAACTAGCTACCCTGTGGCACCAGTGACACTAATGCAGCGATCAGAAAAACAATTGCTTAGTGACACTGGCAAAAGGGGGTGAAAGGGTTACCTGGGGGCAATCAGGTGGTTAAAACCTTTATTAGGAAGTATATGGGGGTCCCTAATGATATAAAAACCTGGCGGTGAACCTAAAAAAATAACTAGCTACCTAGCGGCACCAGTGACACTAATGTAGCGATCAGAAAAACGATTGCTTAGTGACACTGGCAAAAGGGGGTGAAAGGGTTAACTCTAGGGGCAATTAGGGGGTTAAACCTTTATTGAGGAGGTAGGGGTCTACCCTGGACCTAACACTAACTGCCCTGACACTTTTTACTGTCACAACTGACACTAAATGCAGTGATCAGTAAATAAATGATCACTGCAATCAGTGACACTGTGACTGGGAGGGGGCGATCAGGGGGGGATCGGGGGGTGATTTGTGTGCCTATGTGTACCTACGTGTCAGTGTAGTGATTGGTGCACTTACTATGTCCTCTCCTCGCCGTCAGGTCAAAAAGACCGCCCTGAGGAGAGTGACATCACTTCCTCCCTGCCTGTGTTTACACTACACAGGCAGGGGAAGCTTCTCATTCACCAGGAGCGATCGAGAGGGGATGGGCAGAAACCAACGGCCATCCCCTCATCCCGGATCGCTCATGAAGCGAAATGGACTGCCGCAGCCAGCGGGAGGGGGTCTGATCGGACCCCCCCACCCGCTGGAAGGCAAGCACGTACAGGTACGTGCTGTGCCCGTACATGCCATTCTGCCGAGGTATAATTCCATGCGGCGGTCCTTAAGTGGTTAATGTCTAAACTGCTGGCTAAAAAAGTGAGTACACCCCTAAGTGAAAATGTCCAAATTGAGCCCAAAATGTTAATATTTTATGTGGCCATCATTATTTCCCAGCACTGCCTTAACCCTCTTGGGCATAGAGTTTACCAGAGCTTCACAGGTTGCCACTAGAAACCTCTTCCACACCTCCATGATGACATCACAGAGCTGATGGATGTTAGAGAACTTGTGCTCCTCCACCTTCCATTTGAGAATGCCCCGCAGATGCTCAATAGGGTTTAGGTCTTGAGACATGCTTGGCCAGTCCATCACCTTTACCCTCAGCTTCTTTAGCAAGGCAGCGGTTGTCTTGAAGGTGTGTTTGAGGTTATTATCTTGTTGGGATACTGCCCTGAGGCCAAATCTCCAAGGGGGGGGGGGGGGGGGTAGATCATGCTCTGCTTGCTTCAGTATGTCACAGTACATGTTGGCATTCATGGTTCCCTGAATTAACTGTAGCTCCCCAGTGCTGGCAGCACTCATGCAGCCCCAGACCATGACATTCCCACCACCATGCATGACTGAAGGCAAGACACACTTGTCTTTGTACACCTCACCTTGTTGCCACCACACACGTTTGACACCATCTGAACCAAATAAGTTTATCTTGATCTCATCAGACCACAGGACATGGTTCCAGTAATCCTCATCCTTAGTCTGTGTGTCTTCCACAAACTGTTTGCGTGCTTTCTTGTGCATCATCTTTATAAGAGGCTTCCTTCTGGCATGACAGCCATGCAGACCAATTTTATGCAGCGTGTGGCGTATGGTCTGGGCACTGACAAAAATGTGAGGGGTGTACTGTAAATACTGTATATGTATGTATATATATATATATATATATATATATATATATATATTGTGGCGGTAGGACCCTGTGCTACCTGGAGGATTTCTGGTTTACGCCAGATTTTGAAGAGAAAGATACGCTGATTGCACAGCTGTGTGCTGGCCTATGGCCAGGGGCGTAACTATAGGGGGTGCAGCAGTCGCAACCGCAACTGGGCCCTGTGCTGCAGGGGGCCCATGCAGCCGCCTCTACATATGGCCGGCAGCAGCATAGGCAGCTAGGGGTACCAGTTGTGCATTCTCCGCATGACCTATGTCCTCGGCCGGCTCCTCAGAGTACCCCTCTCCTGCTCCATGGATTGCCGCTCAGTCCGATGTCTGTTCTCCCCAGCCAGAGTCCCGCCCCCCCCTGAGTCCGGTCCACACTGCACTGCATACTTCTCCCGGGTGAACAAACTTTAAGCACCCAGATGCAGTGCAGCCCTATGAGAGCCCCCCCGGAGGACACTGCAGACTTGTCTGCCAGCCCCCCTCCTCCCCCGTCATACACAGATGATGAAAGGTCTTTAGGTCTTTCTGGGAGATATGCTGATCACCCGTCCAGCACACTGGATGGAGCCCAGGCCAACATGGATGAGTGCGCAGCCTGCAGCTTGGTCATGGTGAGTGAGAGGACCCCATCCCCCACACACCATTACATACCCCCTCCATCTCCCCCTGGGGACAGGGGCCCCTTCTCATGTGGGGACAGGGACCCCCATCTCCCCTGGGGATAGGGACCCCTTCTCACCTGGGGGCAGTAACTTCATCTGCCCTGGAGAAAAGGACCTCATCTCTTCTGGGGACGGGGACCCCATCCTGCCTAAGGACAGTCCCCCAATGGGGCACCTAAAAAAAAAAAAATACTGATGCCAGTGGTGGAACTACAGGGCACACAAAGGTCATACCTGTGACCATGCCCTGGAGTTCCACTGCTGGATTTGGAGGGAAGGGCCCTGGCTTGGGTTCAGGGGGGCCCTTCATGGTTTCTTGCATCGGGGCCCTGAAGGTTCTAGTTACGCCACTGGCTATGGCTCAGGGCTCCAACCCGGCAGATAGGAAGTCTGAGTACCAGGAGTCAGGAGAGCTCCTGTGGGGAGCTAGTGCAGCAAGAGGCTGCTAGTTGTGTGCACCAAGGTGGTCGGTGAAACAGTCTGTAGGAGACAGACAAGGGCCTGGAGTGTAAGTCCAGAGCAGCAGTGCTGCTAGTGAGAGCCTACTAGGCTGAATGTAGTTTTGTTGATGAAAAGGAATGCTGAAACCCCTGCGAGGGAAACCTATCTTTGTTTGTTGGACTTCCTTTTAATAAAAAATGCGCAAACAAAGCCCTTAAAAAGAAGAACCAGCGAGTGGCGGTGTCCTTCAAGCTCTATTTTTGATGCTAATCCTTTACAATATATACACACTAGGGATGAGCCGAACACCCCCCGGTTCGGTTCGCACCAGAACTTGCGAACGACCCCCGCGTTCGGTACGAACGTTAGAACCCCATTGAAGTCTATGGGACTCGAACGTTCGAATTGGAAAGTGCTAATTTTAACGGCTAATATGCAAGATAGTGTGCTAAAAAGGGTTTGGCGACCTGCCTCCTGCCTCAGGGGACATGGGTCACTGCAAAAAAAAGTTTTAAAAACTACCGTTTTGGCGGGAGCAGTGATTTTAATGACGATTAAAGTGAAAAAAAAAAGTGAAATATTCCTTTAAATATGGTGCCTGGGGGGTGTCTATAGTATGCCTGTGAAGTGCCACGTGTTTCCCGTGTTTAGAACAGTCCCTGCACAAAATGACATTAAACGGAAATAACACCATTTAAAACTGCTTGCGGTTTTAATGTTATATCTGGTTCCTGCAATATGGTTGAAAATCATTCAGAAAAATGGCATGGGTAGCCCTCCCTGCCCATTACCAGCCTATTTGGGTCTTGTACGCATATTAAGGGGAACCCTGTACCCATATTAAAAAAAGGAAATGCGTGTGGCCCCCAGGCCCTATATACTCAGAACAGCAGTATACAGGCGGTGCAAACAAGACAGGGACTGTGTAGGTTTGTTGTGTTAAGTTGAATCTGTTTGTCATTTTCAACCGGTACATTTTTAAAGTGTAGCTCCAGTCAAAAAAAATATCTTTAAGCTTTTTGGAAAACATAGGGAAGGGTTATCACCCCTGTATAATTTTGTTTTGTCGTCCATCTTTTTTCATCTCACTTGCTGCTGTCTCCTTGCGTTTGCAAGTAGGAGATGTTTGTAAGTTGGATGTTTGAAAGTAGGGGCCTGCCCTATATTATAGCGGTATGTACTGGGTACAGAGCACGCAGACAGCACGCACTATCTCCTAACACTACTGACTGCAAGCTCTATTATTAACCACTTGTTAGCCCAATGTTTGCATAAAGTGAAAGATGAAGTTATGCTGAGTAAATAGATATCAAACATGTCACTCTTCAAAATTGCACATGCCCGTGGAATGGCGCCAAACGTCGCTACTTAAAAAATCCCCATAGGCGACGCTTTAAATATTTTTTTACTGGTTACATGTTTTGAGTTGCAGAGGAGGTCTAGGACTAGAATTATTGCTCTCGCTCTAACATTCTCGGCGATACCTCACATGTGTGGCACATGCGAGCACATGGGGACATGGGCGCTTTAATTTTTATTTTATTTTTTTATTGTTCATTTTACTTTATTTTAGTTTGACATTTTTTTCCCAAAAATATATTTTTGATCACTTTTATTCCTATTACAAGAAATGTAAACATCCCTTGTAATAGGAATATGGGATGACAGGTCCTCTTTACAGTGAAATCTGGGGGGTCAATATGACCCCACATCTCACCTCTAGGCTGGGAAGCCTGAAATAAAAAATAAAAAAAAAGATTCTGGCTTTGATCGTACTGGCGAGTTGGTAGAAGCACCAGAGGGCGGTGAGGGGTGGGGGGCGTCTATGGCTGGGTACTTCAGGGTATCACCGAGTATGGCTGGGTATCTCTGAGTATGGCTGGGTATGGCAATTTATGGTAGGGTATTACAGAGTATTGGCGGGGTATTGGCGGGGTACTACAGAGTAATAGCAGGGTACTGCAGAGTATTGGGGGTACTGCAGAGTAATGGCGGGTACTGCAGAGTATTGGGGGGTACTGCAGAGTAATGGGGGTTACTGCAGAGTAATGGGGGGTACTGCAGAGTAATGGCGGGGTACTGCAGAGTAATGGCAGGGTACTGCAGAGTATTGGGGGGTACTGTAGAGTAATGGGGGTTACTGCAGAGTAATGGGGGGTACTGAAGAGTAATGGCAGGGTACTGCAGAGTAATGGCAGGGTACTGCACTGCAGAGTAATGGCAGGGTACTGCACTGCAGAGTAATGGCAGGGTACTGCACTGCAGAGTAATGGCGGGGTACTGCACTGCAGAGTAATGGCGGGGTACTGCACTGCAGAGTAATGGCGGGGTACTGCAGAGTAATGGCGGGGTACTGCAGAGTAATGGCAGGGTACTGCACTGCAGAGTAATGGCGGGGTACTGCACTGCAGAGTAATGGCGGGGTACTGCAGAGTAATGGCAGGGTACTGCAGAGTAATGGCGGGGTACTGCACTGCAGAGTAATGGCGGGGTACTGCAGAGTAATGGCGGGGTACTGCACTGCAGAGTAATGGCGGGGTACTGCAGAGTAATGGCGGGGTACTGCAGAGTAATGGCAGGGTACTGCAGAGTATGCACTGGTATTGCAGAGTATTGGCAGGGAATTGAGGGGTTAAATTCGGTGAGCAGCGATGTGGGCACTGCAGATGCAGCCCACATCGCTGCTGACACCGATCTCTTTCCCCTCCGCTGTACCGATCGGTACAGAAAGGGGAGGGAGGAACAGGCGTCATAACATGACGCCGGTTTGTTTCCAAGTGATCACTCCGTCATTTGACGGAGCAATCACGTGGTAAACGGCCGCTATGAGCGGCCGTTTACCGTGATACGCCGGGTCCTATGGACCCGGCGGTCACGGATGCTCTCGAGTGCGCACACCTCGGGGCACGCGAGAGCAGAATTCTGGGAGGCCGTTAATTAACGGCCTCTCTGAGTTAAACAACCGCCCTGAAGCCGTTAATCGGCAATGGGCAGTTGTTAAGTGGTTAAAGCTAGATCACTAGCTATATAGGTGAGGTGAATATAGTGGTGTATACTGCAGTCAGGGCACAGACAACAACCACTACACAGCAGCAAGATAGGAAATCAGCCAAAAACGATTGGTGTGTACTGTGTTGAAGGTACACAGAACACCCACTGCTTCAGATGCAAAGTAACACACTACAGGAGGCCGCCTTAAAGGCGGCCTTTTATAGTGTGGGGCGTGCACTACACAGTCTGAGCTATGATTGGCCACAGGCAGGATGCCTGTGGCCAATCATGGCTCTCCTCGCTGCCGGCGCTGCAATTGGCCAAGCATGCGGGGTCACAGTGCATGCTTGGCCAATCATCGGACAGCAATGCACTGCGCCAACGCAGTGCATTGTGGTCCGCGCGCGCGTCACTCGAATTTTGACGCGAACGGCCAAAACGTTCGGAATTCGCCGAACGCCCGAACAGCCAATGTTCGAGTCGAACGTACGTTCGACTCGAACACGAAGCTCATCCCTAATACACACACACACACACACACACACACACACACACACACACACACACACACACACACACACACACACACACACACACACACACACACACACAGTATCTCACAGTATCTCACAAAAGTGAGTTTGCTCACAATAGTGCATTGAATTCTGCTTCCCTGTTTATGGCAAACTATGGTTTCCAACCTTCCATGTTGCCTGACTTATTTGTTCCACGGAGTATTTCTGCGTTAGAGGAGCATCTTCGTGGTCTTCATTCCACTTGGGCACAAGTCCAGGAGGCTTTGCGACATGCTAGTGATAGGTACAGACTCCATGCTGACCGCAGATTCCTGCATGCGCCTTCCTACCAGGATGGGGACAGGATCTGGCTGTAATCTTGCAACTTCCGACTTCGGGTTCCCTCACTGAAGTTCGCACCTCGGTTTTTTTGGGCCTTTCCTTATTCTTCGCAGGATTAACTCAGTGGATTATGCATTAGACCTTCCTTCTAATATGCGTATTTTGAATGTATTTCATGTCTCCTTATTAAAACCTTTTGTCTGCAACTGCTTTACCACCTCGTGCCTCAGCCTCACCCTGTACAGGTTGAGAACCATGAGGAGTATGAGGTACAGTCCATTGTTGACTCCTGTAGGTTCCGTGAGCGCATAAAGTACCTGGTGCATTGGAAAGTGTGCGGTCCAGAGGAACACTCTTGGGTCTCATCCTCGGACATACATGCCCCTGTCCTCCTCCATGATTTCCATAGATGTTTTCCCCTCAAGTTTGATGGTACTTCGAGGGGGAAGAGTCATTAAAGGAGGGGATATTGTCAGGGCTGGGTTCAGCCCTTCCTTCTCAAAGCTGGCTGATCAGCTATCGGCTAATGGCTCCTATCTCTCCACAGTGACTCACCTGTTGATATCCTGCTCGTCAGTCCTTCATACTTAAGCCATTCAGTCCAGATAATCTCTGCCTTCGCCTTAGTCACATCTCTAGAGATGCTCCCCTGTGTTCCTTTTAAAGACTTGCTTGGCTGACATTCCCTCTGGCTCCTTCTCCTGCTTGCTGTTCTACTACGCTCATCTCTGGCTCCCTGGTGTTTTGGCTTGTCTGACTATCTGTTCCGATTCCTGAACGCTGGCTATGTTTTGACTACGTTTTCTCGGTTTACCTTTTTTTATTATTATTATTATTATTATTATTATTATTAAACAAGTGTGATTTAACTGTACTTGTCTCAGTCTGATTCATGGTTTCTGACACAAAGCCCTTTCTTGTATTAAGAGAGAGGTATCATTTTGAACCTGTACAAATCATTAGTAACACCTCATCTGGAATATGCAATTCAGTTTGGGGCACCAATTCCCAAAAATGATATTGGGGAAATGGAGAAAGTGCAGAGAAGGGCAACCAAATATAAGAGGGCATGGAGGAGCTCAGTTTTGATGAGAGATTAGAGGAACTAAATTTTTTCTCTCTTGAAAAGAGGAGATTAAGGGGGAATAATATCAACATGTATAAATACATAGGTGGTCCATATAGTGAACTTGGTTTTAAGTTATTCACATTAAGGTCATTTCAGAGACAAGGGGACATGTTTAAGTCTAGAGGAAAAGAGATTTAATCTCCAAATATGGAAAGGTTTCTTCACCACTAGAGGTGGTTTTGGCCAACTCAGTAGATTGCTTTAGAAAAGGCCTGGGTTCTGTCCTTAATTTACATAATATAACTGGATATTAACAATTATGGGTAAAGTTGATTTAGGGAAAATCCAATTGCCTCTCAGGAAGGAATTTTTTCCCCTGCTGTAGCAAATTGGATCATGCTTTGCTGAGGTTTTCCATATTCCTCTGAATCAACTGTGGGTATAGGATTGTGTATATGGGATTGTATGATTTTTTTTTTATTTTTTATTGGTTGAATTAGATGGACTTGTGTCTTTTTTCAACCTGACCTAACTATTTAACTACTGTATGTAACCCTAGTAGCCTAGAACTAACCATAGACTAGACTATTAGCCTAGATCTATCCCTAGACACATATATTAGCCTAGAACAAATCCTAGACAAACATACTAGCCTAGAATTCATTCTAGAAAAGCATATTAGCCTGAAATTAACCATAGACAAGCTTATTATCCAAGAACTAACCCTAGACAAGCCTATCCTAGAACTAACTCCAGATAAACATATTAGTATGGAAAAAGCCCTAGACAAGTTTATTAGAACCAACCCTTGACAAGCCTATCGGCCTGGAACTTTGGACAAGTTTATTATCTGAAGAGAAACCCTCAAAAAAGCTTATTAGCCTAGAACTAACCATAAACAGGCTGTTTAGCCCAAAACTAACCCTAGACAAGCGTATTCACCTAAAGCTAACCCTGGACAAGTGTATTAGCCTAGAACTAAGCCTAGACAAGCGTATTAGCTGAACTAATCCCAGACAAGCGTATTAGACTAGAACTTATCCTAGACAAGCTGATCAATTTAGAGCTAACACATTAACCACTTAAGCCCCAGACCATTTTGCTGGCCAAAGACAAGAGCACTTTTTGTGAATTGGCACTGCGTCGCGCTTTAACTGACAATTGCACGGTCATACAACATGGCTCTCAAACAAAATTGACGCCTTTTTTTCCCCACAAATAGAGCTTTCTTTTGGTGGTATTTGATCACCTCTGCAGTTTTTCTTTTTTGAGCTATAAACAAAAAAAAGTGCCAATTTTGAAAAAAAAAAACTCATTATTTTTTGCTTTTTGCTATAATAAATATCCCCCAAAAATATATTAAAATACATTTTTTCCTCAGTTTAGGCTGATATGTATTCTTCTACATATTTTTGGTAAAAAAAAATCGCAATAAGCATTTATTGATTGGTTTGCGCAAAAGTTATAGCATCTACAAAATAAGGGATCATTTTATGGCATTTTTATTAATTTTTTTTTTTACTGGTAATGGTGGCGATCAATGATTTTTATTGTCACTGCGACATTATGGTGGACACGTCTGACAATTTTGGCATGATTTTGGGACCATTCACATTTATACAGCGATTAAAATTGCATTGATTACTGTGTAACTGTGACTGGCAGTGAAGGGGTTAACACTAGGTGGCGCTGTAGGGGTTAAGTGTGTCCTGGGGAGTGTTTCTAATTGTAGGGGGATGGGCTAGCTGTGACACATCACTGATCATAGCTCCCGATCACAGGGAGCTATGATCAGTGACACTGTCACTTGGCAGAATGGGGAAATGCTTATTTACATTAGCATCTCCCCGTTCTTCCTCTCCGCAAGATGATCGCGACCCGACACATGGCGCGCACACGTTGGCACAGCAGCAAATTTAAAGGGACGTACAAGTACGCCCATTTGCCCAGCCATGCCATTCTGCCGACGTACATGGGCGTGCGCTGGTTGGGAACCGGTTAAAGCCTCTACGGTTTCAACATGCTTTTATGATGTGTATTTGATGCTTCGGTGGAGCTTATGTGAAGCTTCAGTAAAGCTTTGGTGATGCTCTTTTGAAGCTTTGTTGAAGTTTAGCAGGTAGACTGTGTGTATGGATATCTCATACCTGTAATTTCTCCAAAACAAAGTGAAGCTAAAGCTGAATTAAAGCCTCCCAAAGCTTTAGTTGCTTCAAGCAAATTTTGTCATAGACTTTTATGGAGGAGTTGAAGACGCTTTGAAGCACCACTAAAGCTACATGGAGTATAATTTTTGAAGTAAAGCTGAAGCAAAGTAAACACAAGGTGTAAACAGGACTGTAAGCTAACCATTTTATTTAGTGATTTAGGGGCTTTGACTGGCATTCAGAGAGCTTTAACAAAGTGTGTCCAAAGCCATGTTTCGAAGCAAGTGTACACTAGCCCTTATGCTGTGTACACACGAGCGGACTTTCCGGCAGAAAAGGTCAGACGGAACGATTCCGTCGGACATTCCGCTCGTGTGCTCTTCATCAGACTTTTTTTTTCCAAAATTCTGACGGACCTAGAAATCTTTGCGCCGGCACCAGTTCCTATTGAGAAAACCGTTCGTCTGTATGCTATTCCGACAGACCAAAAACGATGAAAGGGCAGCTATTGGCTACTGGCTATTGAACTTCCTTTTTATAGTCCCTTTGTACGTCATTGCGTTCTAGACAGTCAGACTTTGGTGTGATCGTTTGTAAGCAAGTCAGTTTCGGCAGAACTCTGTCAAAGTTCTTCGGAGTTCAGTCTGACAAGAAGTCCGATCGTGTATACGTGGCATTAGTCAGTAAGTGTTCCTCCCAGCCATGTCAGTTAGCGCCAGATTGCCCGCCACACTATCACAGTCAAACTGGTCACCACTATTACTAGTATAGTGTCTATACGAATCAGTATCTTGATCACGATCAGAACTATATTAGTGCCCCAATAGTTTAGTGTCCCCAAAAACACAGTTTGGTTTTTACCAAAGGCATGTAGCAGAATACATTTTGACCTAAATTATTGAAGAAAATTAGATTTAATTGATATGTCTTTTAACAGAAGTACAAAATATTTTATTTTTTTTTTGTTTTGTTTTTTTTGTTTTTGGTCCTTTTTCATTGATAATTATGAACATTCACAAAAAAAACTGTGGTGATCAAATACCATGAAAAGAAAGCTCTATTTGTGTAACAAAAATGATATAAATTTCATTTGCGCACAGTGTTGCATGGCCGAACAATTGCCAGTTAAAGCAGCACAGTGCTGAAAAAAATGCTATGGTCATGAAGAGGGTAACACCTTGAGGAGGACAACTGGGTAAAGTGCCGCTAAACCCACATCATACATGCTGTACATACTCACTAGTTACTTTGAAATTTGTTTTTTGAATTCTGAAAAAAACTTAGTTGATCCTGCTACTCTCTATGTCCCCCCTTCTGTTCATGTCTCCAATTCAGCTATGGATTTTGCAGCTGTGGTGACAACTCTGTACGTGTTCAGTTTTCAGTGAGTTTTTATACTGTGAGTATTTCTCCTCTATCACACCTGACAGCCCATGTGACTATAGAGTCACACATGTGGGCATATATACAGTTGTAAATGACATCCCACTCCCTCCTTCCTCCTCCATACCCACTAGCCAGCTAAACCCAATGGGGGCAGGAATTTACATGTAGATTAATGGAGGCTTCACCTCCCTCTTATTCTAATGCCGCATACACACGATCAGACTATCCGGTGGACTTGGACCGGCGGACTCAATCCACCCATGTGTGGGCTCTGGCGGACTTTTTTTCCCCAAAAGTCCGGCGGACTTAGAAAGAAGTTTTGATTTAAAAATCTGTGTGCTAATCCACCGGACTTTTGAAATGAATGGACTTGCCCACACACGGCGGAAAGTCTGTTCATTTTGAACGCTGCTCCAGGTAGACGAGACTAGCGAAGGAAGTCAATGTCGCTGCCTTCAGAGGCGAGATTGACACCTCGCTAGCCCCGTCACCTGGCATGGACTTAAAGGGGAAGCCCTACACCGAAAAATTGGCATGGGGGTCCCCCCAAAGCCCATATCAGACCCCTATCTGAGCACGCAGCCCGGCCGGTCAGGAAAGGGGTGGGGACGAGCCCCCAAGCCGTACCAGGCCGCGTGCCCTCAACATGGGGGGGTACTTTAGGTAAGCGGGGCCGTGCGCCCCCCCCAGCCCAAAGGACCTTGTCCCCATGTTGATGAGGACAAGGGCCTCTTCCTGACAACCCTGGCCATTGGTCGTCGAGGTCTGCGGGCAGGGGGCTTATCGGAATCCGGGAGCCCCTTTAATAAGGGGGCCCCCCGATACCCGCCCCACACCCTATGTGAATGAGTATGGGGTACAATGTACCCCTACCCATTCACCTGGTGAAAAAAATTTAAATAAAACACAACACAAGGTTTTAAAATAATTTATTGCACAGCTCCGGGGGTCTTCTTCCATTTTGGGGGGTCTTCTTGCCGGACTCCTCCGCTATCTTCTGTTAGCTCTTTTACTAGCGGAGGAGCCCAGCTTTCTTCTTCGTCGCCGATGCCGTCCGGGGTCTTCTTCCGACTTCGGGGGTCTTGTCCCCCTCTTCGGTTCTTCTTGCCGGGCCTCCGCTTTCTTCCTATACCTCTTTTACTAGCGGTGGCCCAGTCTTCTGTCGCCGCCGCCTCTCCTTCCGACTTTGTGGGTCTTGTCCCCCTCTTCGGGTTCTTCTTGCCGGGCCTCCCATCTTCGGTTCTTCTTGCCCGGCAGAGGATGCTGGGACTGTGACATCATAAGGGGCGGGGACATCACCCGGTGACCCCGCCCATTGTCCCTATATAAGTCGCCGCACAACGTGTCCCTGTGATTACGACCAGAGGGCCAGAGACAGCTCAGAGACAACATCTCAAGGAAGAAGAAGAGAAGAAGAAGAGAAGAAGAGCAGGCGGTGGCGACGACGACAGAAGACTGGGCCACCACTAGTAAAAGAGCTGGAAGAAGGAGCAGCGTTCAAAATGAATGAACTTTCCTCCGTGTGTGGGCAAGTCCGTTCATTTCAAAAGTCCGGCGGACTCCCGCCATAGTCCGCCGGGTTGTCCGCCGGACTTAGCCCGCCGGAAAAGTTCGATCGTGTGTGGGCAGGTCTGTCATTCGGAAAGTCCGGCGGACCTCAGCTGCAAAGTCCGGCAGGTGTTCTGCCAGACTAGGTCCACTGTACTAAGTCCGCCAGATAGTCCGATCGTGTGTACACGGCATAAGAAACACACTGTCACTTTGACTGGCAGAAATCCGCCCACATATTATTGCCAAATAATAAAGATTTGATTTCAAATATAAATTTGTATGGCAATTTGAAACAGTTTATTAATATTAAAGCAGAGTTTTCCTGCTGTTTATTAACCACTTAACAACCGGCCCATAGCCAAATGACGGCTACAGGGCGGTTGTTTAACTCTGGGAGGCCGTCATATGAGGCTCCGTCAAATGACAGAGTGATCACTTGTAAACAAACCGGCGTCATGTTATGATGCCGGTTCCTCCCTCCCCCTCTCTGTACCGATCGGTACAGCGGAGGGGAAAGAGATTGGTGTCAGCAGCGCTGTGGGCTGCATCTGCAGTGCCCACATCGCTGCTCACCGAAATTTAACCCCTCAATTCCCTGCCATTACTCTGCACTACTCTGCAATACCCTGCAACACTCTGCAATACTCTGCAATACCCTGCAATACCCTGCAACACTCTGCAATACCCTGCAACACTCTGCAATGCTCTGCAACACCCGCCAATACCCTGCAACACTCTGCAATGCTCTGCAACACCCGCCAATACCCTGCAACACTTTGCAATGCTCTGCAACACCCGGCAATACCCTGCAACACTCTGCAATGCTCTGCAACACCCGAAAATACCCTGCAACACTCTGCAATACCCTGCAACACTCTGCAACACCCGCCAATACCCTGCAACACCCTGCAATGCTCTGCAACACCCGCCAATACCCTGAAACACTCTGCAATGCTCTGCAACACTCTGCAATACCCTGCAACACTCTGCAATGCTCTGCAATACCCTGCAATACCCTGCAACACTCTGCAATACCCTGCAACACTCTGCAATGCTCTGCAACACCCGCCAATACCCTGCAACACTCTGCAATGCTCTGCAACACCCGCCAATACCCTGCAACACTTTGCAATGCTCTGCAACACCCGCCAATACCCTGCAACACTCTGCAATGCTCTGCAATGCTCTGCAACACCCGGCAATACCCTGCAACACTCTGCAATGCTCTGCAACACCCGGCAGTACCCTGCAACACTCTGCAATACCCTGCAACACTCTGCAACACCCGCCAATACCCTGCAACACCCTGCAATGCTCTGCAACACCCGCCAATACCCTGAAACACTCTGCAATGCTCTGCAACACTCTGCAATACCCTGCAACACTCTGCAATGCTCTGCAACACCCGCCAATACCCTGCAACACCCTGCAATGCTCTGCAACACCCGCCAATACCCTGAAACACTCTGCAAGGCTCTGCAACACTCTGCAATACCCTGCAACACTCTGCAATGCTCTGCAACACCCGCCAATACCCTGCAACACTCTGCAATGCTCTGCAACACCCGCCAATACCCTGCAACACTTTGCAATGCTCTGCAACACCCGCCAATACCCTGCAACACTCTGCAATGCTCTGCAATGCTCTGCAACACCCGGCAATACCCTGCAACACTCTGCAATGCTCTGCAACACCCGGCAATACCCTGCAACACTCTGCAATACCCTGCAACACTCTGCAACACCCGCCAATACCCTGCAACACCCTGCAATGCTATGCAACACCCGCCAATACCCTGAAACACTCTGCAATGCTCTGCAACACTCTGCAATACCCTGCAACACTCTGCAATGCTCTGCAATACCCTGCAATACCCTGCAACACTCTGCAATACCCTGCAACACTCTGCAATGCTCTGCAACACCCGCCAATACCCTGCAACACTCTGCAATGCTCTGCAACACCCGTCAATACCCTGTAACACTTTGCAATGCTCTGCAACACCCGCCAATACCCTGCAACACTCTGCAATGCTCTGCAATGCTCTGCAACACCCGGCAATACCCTGCAACACTCTGCAATGCTCTGCAACACCCGGCAATACCCTGCAACACTCTGCAATACCCTGCAACACTCTGCAACACCCGCCAATACCCTGCAACACCCTGCAATGCTCTGCAACACCCGCCAATACCCTGAAACACTCTGCAATGCTCTGCAACACCCGCCAATGCCCTGCAACACTCTGCAATGCTCTGCAACACCCGCCAATACCCTGCAACACCCTGCAATGCTCTGCAACACCCGCCAATACCCTGAAACACTCTGCAATGCTCTGCAACACCCGCCAATGCCCTGCAACACTCTGCAATGCTCTGCAACACCCGCCAATACCCTGCAACACTCTGCAATGCTCTGCAACACCCGCCAATACCCTGAAACACTCTGCAATGCTCTGCAACACCCGCCAATACCCTGCAACACTCTGCAATGCTCTGCAACACCCGCCAATACCCTGCAACACTCTGCAATGCTCTGCAACACCCGCCAATACCCTGCAACACTCTGCAATGCTCTGCAACACCCGCCAATACCCTGCAACACTTTGCAATGCTCTGCAACACCCGCCAATACCCTGCAACACTCTGCAATGCTCTGCAATGCTCTGCAACACCCGGCAATACCCTGCAACACTCTGCAATGCTCTGCAACACCCGGCAATACCCTGCAACACTCTGCAATACCCTGCAACACTCTGCAACACCCGCCAATACCCTGCAACACCCTGCAATGCTCTGCAACACCCGCCAATACCCTGAAACACTCTGCAATGCTCTGCAACACTCTGTAATACCCTGCAACACTCTGCAATGCTCTGCAACACCCGCCAATACCCTGCAACACTCTGCAATGCTCTGCAACACCCGCCAATACCCTGCAACACTCTGCAATGCTCTGCAACACCCGCCAATACCCTGCAACACTTTGCAATGCTCTGCAACACCCGCCAATACCCTGCAACACTCTGCAATGCTCTGCAATGCTCTGCAACACCCGGCAATACCCTGCAACACTCTGCAATGCTCTGCAACACCCGGCAATACCCTGCAACACTCTGCAATACCCTGCAACACTCTGCAACACCCGCCAATACCCTGCAACACCCTGCAATGCTATGCAACACCCGCCAATACCCTGAAACACTCTGCAATGCTCTGCAACACTCTGCAATACCCTGCAACACTCTGCAATGCTCTGCAATACCCTGCAATACCCTGCAACACTCTGCAATACCCTGCAACACTCTGCAATGCTCTGCAACACCCGCCAATACCCTGCAACACTCTGCAATGCTCTGCAACACCCGCCAATACCCTGTAACACTTTGCAATGCTCTGCAACACCCGCCAATACCCTGCAACACTCTGTAATGCTCTGCAATGCTCTGCAACACCCGGCAATACCCTGCAACACTCTGCAATGCTCTGCAACACCCGGGAAATACCCTGCAACACTCTGCAATACCCTGCAACACTCTGCAACACCCGCCAATACCCTGCAACACTCTGCAATGCTATGCAACACCCGCCAATACCCTGAAACACTCTGCAATGCTCTGCAACACTCTGCAATACCCTGCAACACTCTGCAATGCTCTGCAATACCCTGCAATACCCTGCAACACTCTGCAATACCCTGCAACACTCTGCAATGCTCTGCAACACCCGCCAATACCCTGCAACACTCTGCAATGCTCTGCAACACCCGCCAATACCCTGTAACACTTTGCAATGCTCTGCAACACCCGCCAATACCCTGCAACACTCTGCAATGCTCTGCAATGCTCTGCAACACCCGGCAATACCCTGCAACACTCTGCAATGCTCTGCAACACCCGGCAATACCCTGCAACACTCTGCAATACCCTGCAACACTCTGCAACACCCGCCAATACCCTGCAACACCCTGCAATGCTCTGCAACACCCGCCAATACCCTGAAACACTCTGCAATGCTCTGCAACACCCGCCAATGCCCTGCAACACTCTGCAATGCTCTGCAACACCCGCCAATACCCTGCAACACTCTGCAATGCTCTGCAACACCCGCCAATACCCTGAAACACTCTGCAATGCTCTGCAACACCCGCCAATACCCTGCAACACTCTGCAATGCTCTGCAACACCCGCCAATACCCTGCAACACTCTGAAATACCCTGCAACACTCTGCAACACCCGCCAATACCCTGCAACAATGCTCTGCAACACCCGCCAATACCCTGAAACACTCTGCAATGCTCTGCAACACTCTGCAATACCCTGCAACACTCTGCAATGCTCTGCAATACCCTGCAACACTCTGCAATGCTCTGCAACACCCGCCAATACCCTGCAACACTCTGCAATGCTCTGCAACACCCGCCAATACCCTGCAACACTTTGCAATGCTCTGCAACACCCGCCAATACCCTGCAACACTCTGCAATGCTCTGCAACACCCGGCAATACCCTGCAACACTCTGCAATGCTCTGCAACACCCGGCAATACCCTGCAACACTCTGCAATACCCTGCAACACTCTGCAACACCCGCCAATACCCTGCAACACCCTGCAATGCTCTGCAACACCCGCCAATACCCTGAAACACTCTGCAATGCTCTGCAACACTCTGCAATACCCTGCAACACTCTGCAATGCTCTGCAACACCCGCCAATACCCTGCAACACTCTGCAATGCTCTGCAACACCCGCCAATACCCTGCAACACTTTGCAATGCTCTGCAACACCCGCCAATACCCTGCAACACTCTGCAATGCTCTGCAATGCTCTGCAACACCCGGCAATACCCTGCAACACTCTGCAATGCTCTGCAACACCCGGCAATACCCTGCAACACTCTGCAATACCCTGCAACACTCTGCAACACCCGCCAATACCCTGCAACACCCGCCAATGCTCTGCAACACCCGCCAATACCCTGAAACACTCTGCAATGCTCTGCAACACCCGCCAATGCCCTGCAACACTCTGCAATGCTCTGCAACACCCGCCAATACCCTGCAACACTCTGCAATGCTCTGCAACACCCGCCAATACCCTGCAATGCTCTGCAACGCAATACTCTGCAACGCCATACTCTGAGATAACCAGCCATACTCTGAGATACCCAGCCATACTCGGAGATACCCAGCCAAACCCAGCCATAGTCGGTGATACCCTGCAATACCCAGCCATAGACATCCCCCCCCTCCCTCCGCCCTCCGGTGCTTCTACCGACTCGCCAATACGATCAAAGCCAGAATCTTTATTTTTATTTTTTTATTTTTTTCAGGCTTCCCAGCTTAGAGGTGAGATGCGGGGTCTTATTGACCCCATATCTCACTGTAAAGAGGACCTGTCATGCCATATTCCTATTACAAGGGATGTTTACATTCCTTGTAATAGGAATAAAAGTGAACAAAAAATTTATTTTTGGGGAAAAAATGTCAAACTAAAATAAATAAAGTAAAATGAACAATAAAATGTTTTATTTTTTTTAAAGCGCCCCTGTCCCCATGTGCTCGCATGCAGAAGCGAACACATACGTAAGTCCCGCCCACATATGAAAACGGTGTTCAAACCACACATGTGAGGTATCGATGTGAACGTTAGAGTGAGAGCAATAATTCTAGCCCTAGACCTCCTCTGTAACTCAAAACATATAACCAGTAAAAAAAAAATTAATCGTCGCCTATGGGGATTTTTAAGTAGCAACGTTTGGCGCCATTCCACGAGCGTGTGCAATTTTGAAGAGTGACATGTTAGGTATTTATTTACTCAGCGTAACTTCATCTTTCACATTATGCAAAAATTGGGCTAACTTTACTGTGTTTTTTTTTTAAGCACAAAACTGTTTTTTTTCCAAAAAAAGCATTCGAAAAATAGCTGCGCAAATACCGTGCGAGATAAAAAAGTTGTAACAGCCACCATTGTATTCTCCAGGGTGTTTGCTAAAAAAAACATATATAATGTTTTGGGATTCTATGTAATTTTCTAGCAAATAAATGATGATTTTTATATGTAGGAGAGAAATGTCAGAATTGTCCTGGGTGCTCCAGAACGCCTGATGGCGCTCCCTGCATGTTGGGCCTCTGTATGTGGCCACGCTGTGTAAAAGTCTCACACATGTGGTATCGCCGTACTCGGGAGTAATAGCCGAATGTGTTTTGGGGTGTAATTTGTGGTATGCATATGCTGTGTGTGAGAAATAAACTGATAATATGACAATTTTGTGAGAAAAAAAAAAGTTAAAAAAATCTTGATTTTGCAAAGAATTGTGGGAAAAAATGACAACTTCAAAAAACTCATCATGCCTCTTACTAAATACCTTGGAATGTCTTCTTTCCAAAAAGGGGGGGGTATTTGTACTTTTCTGGCATGTTAGGGTCTCAAGAATTGAAATAGGCAATCAGTACTTCAGGTGTGATCAATTTTCAGATATTGGCACCATAGCTTGTGGACTCTATAACTTTCACCAAGACCAAATAATATCCACCAATTTGTACTTATTTTTACCAAAGATATGTAGTAGCATAAATTTTGGCCAAAATTTATGAAGAAAAAATTACTAAACTGCTAAATTTTATAGGTCCAGTGTTGCATGACTGAGTAATTGTCATTCAAAATGTGAGAGCACAGAAAGCTGAAAATTGGTCTGGTTATTAAGGGTGTTTAAGTGCCCAGTGGTCAAGTGGTTAAACGTCCATAGACATATTCACACACTGTGGGTGCTTACAGCGCACCAATCTATGTCATACAATCACTGTATATTCCCAGATGAAGCCGTACAGCCGTATGTGTTCACAGCTCCTCGTTCCTTGTGAGGCTGCTACTGCCTACACCCTCATCTGCCCTCCCATACACATGTTGACACAGGGATCACGTGTCTGCCTCAGGGAGATTGAATACACTTTTTTTTATAACTATAAACATTCCAGGTTAGGGTCTCTTAAGATGCGATGGCCATCTAACATCTTTCGAGACCCTGTGTGAAAGTGTGCCATAGCACTGTGCCATGCTGTACCCTATACTAATACTCCATTAGTGTGTGATAGCAATGGAAACAGTACCCGATGTAAAGACCAGGTTCGCCAGGACAGAAGGGACAAAAATAGCATGTTGCACGCCTGTATCCGCGCTTGCTACAGGCACGGCATCTTTATTGGGGTGCTCATTGGGTAGGGGTAATAGGGAGGACATCCGGAAAATGCCTCTCATGCAGCCGGCTCACTGCATTTTGATTGGGAAATTGGGCCACAACACCTTCTGGATACAGAAGGGCTGTAATGATTACTTCCTGGAATTTTAGGAAGGACCCATTCCTGACGGTTTGTATAGTACATAAGTATTAAACAGAGCCAATTGGGATAAGTATAAAGACATTTTTGTACCAGCGTCTGGTTGTTGGGCTACTAAGTACAACCCAATCATCTGGTCGTTGAAGTCCACCTCTCCCATTTTACAGTTGTAGTCGTGGACACAGAGGGGCTTTTTACAGCAACACCAGACGATGTAGTAATTTGGACTGCCGTATGTGCATGAATGGAAGACAGAACAAAAATGTTACATTCGTTCTTCGATCTCACTGCAAGCAATTTATTACACCTAAAGCAGGCTGACTAAGTGGGGCATTTACAAGCCGTTGGGGAAAGTCCCGGTGATTAGATCGCATGGAGCCACATGTGCCAATTCCTAATTGAGAGAGGTGTCTAAAAAGTGGCACGCTTGTTAGAAATTGTTTACGTATAAATGGTATCCCTTTCCGAATAAAGGTGACACCAAGTCCCAAACAATCTCGCCGCTGCTCTATGTTGGAGGGGCTCCAAGCTGCTATCTTTTCCCTCGTAAACCATGAAACTCCATGTATAGCTTGTTTCCCCGTCACCAGGGCCAGATTAAGAACATCATGGGCCTGGTGCTGAGGATTTTGGTGGGGCCCTTTATAAAGAATAAATAAATAAAAAAGCAAAGTGTTTTTTGTTATAACAAATTAAATTAAAGAGAGAGAGGGAGGATGAGAGAGAGAGAAAGAGAGTGAGAGAGAGAGAGAAAGGGGATGAAAGAGGTGTGAGGGGTAAGGGAGGGAGGATGAGAGAGAAAGGGGGGGATGAGAGAAAGAGGATGCACATGAGCATGTGTGGGAATGACATCAACGCAGTCCGGCCAAGGCAAGTGACCAAAGGCACAGAACCCAGAAGGAAGACCGGGTGAAGATGGAAGTGCCTGGGCCTCGCCGGATTGATCATAGCACAGCACTGGAGGGCTCAGCCTGACAATTTAAGTGTACCTGTCAGGGCTGGCTTAGCCCTTCCTCCTCTGGGCTGGCTGCTCAGCTGTCGGCTAATTGCCAGCTCTCTTCTCTTTCTTCAGTTACCAGCTGTTCCCGATGATGCTCGTCTGGCCTGCCTATATAAAGTCTTCCAGCTCATTTCTCCTTTGCCTTCACGTTTGGTCACATCACTAGGAACCATCTCCTGCTGTTGTTTCAAGACTGGCTTGCTAACATCCCTCCTGGCTTCCATCCTGCTTGCAGTTGCTCTCCGTGGATCCCTGACATCTGGACTGGCTGATTACCTGATCTGGTTTATGAACTTTGGACTGGCTGACTACCCGATCTGGCTACTGGACTCTGGCTTGCTTGACTACGCTTTTTCCTATTTATCTTTTTATTTTTATTAATAAACAAGTGTGATTAGATTGTACTCCTGTCTCTGTCTGTTTCATGGTTCCTGACAGTACCCTAATGTGCTAATATGCTGGGCATACTTGTACATTATGGCATAACCTACCCCAGGGCCTCTAAAAAGTAGTAATGTTAGAAGAGTTTACTACTGCTTTAATATCACAGGAGCCTCTCATGGGGCCCCCTACTGACCCTGTGGCCCTTGGGCAGTGCCTAAGTGCATAGTTGTAAACATTTCAAAAATATTTTCAAGGACGCTTTTTTTACAAGTGCTATATTTAGAGTAGCTGACACCCCCCATGTTCCTCTATACTTCACAATAGTAATTATAAAATTAAATAAGTACTAATAATGGGGCAGAACAAATATGAGGACTGTGAGATTTCCTTTAGTTGAACTAACAAACGTGTGCCCATTCTAGAGCTGGTAACATTGAGGATATTCAGTATAATTTTAAAGAACAGTTTTTGTGGGTAAGAGGCATAGGGGAGGGGTATGGATGGTATAAAAGTGGGAAGTATGTGCAGGTAAGGGATAGGAATGTGAAGGGTCTAACAGTGGGCACTATGTACAGGAGAGGAGTGTGGAGGGTATGGCAGAAGGTACTATGTACAGGAGAGGAGTGTGAAGGGTATGACAGTGGGCAGTATGCACAGCAGAGGAGTGTAGAGGGTATAACATTGGGCACTATGTATAAGAGAGAAGTGTGGAGGGTATGACAGTGGGCACTATGTATAGAAGAGAAGTGTTGGAGGTATGACAGTGGGCACTATGTATAGGAGAGGAGTGTGGAGGGTATGACAGTGAGTAGTATGTACAGGAGAGGAGTGTGGAGGGTATGCATACCTATATACATGGATTGAAATTACACCAATTAAGCAGAGACCAGCCATAGTCGATCTATGTATGGGCTAGCTGGTTTTACACAAGTCAACCTATTAACCGACTTGAGTACAACCAGCCTGTCAGGTTTTCCCCAAAACAATCAGTGCTGCCAGCTATAGTTAGCAACACTAATCATTGTTCACTGGCAGAACACAATAACACTGCGGGAGTGATTGCCCCATTCACAGGTCAGCAGTAGGGATGAGCCGAACACCCCCCGGTTCGGTTCGCACCAGAACATTCGAACGGACCCCAAATTCGAACGAACTTTAGAACCCCATTGAAGTCTATGGGACTCGAACGTTCAAAATGAAAAGTGCTAATTTTAATGGCTAATATGCAAGATACTGTCCTAAAAAGGGTTTGGGGACCTGGCTCCTGCCCCAGGGGACATGGGTCAATGCCTAAAATGTTTTTAAAAATGGCCGTTTTGGCGGGAGCACTGATTTTAATGACGATTAAAGTGAAAAAAAAAGTGAAATATTCCTTTAAATATGGTGCCTGGGGGGTGTCTGTAGTATGCCTGTGAAGTGCCACGTGTTTCCCGTGTTTAGAACAGTCCCTGCACAAAATGACATTAAACGGAAATAACACCATTTAAAACTGCTTGCGGTTTTAATGTTATATAGCAATATGGTTGAAAATCATTGAGAAAAATGGCATGGGTAGCCCTCCCTGCCCATTACCAGCCTATTTGGGTCTTGTACGCATATTAAGGGGAACCCTGTACCCATATTAAAAAAAGGAAATGCGTGTGGCCCCCAAGCCCTATATACTCATAACAGCAGTATACAGGCGGTGCAAACAAGACAGGGACTGTGTAGGTTTGTTGTGTTAAGTTGAATCTGTTTGTAATTTTCAACTGGTACATTTTTAAAGTGTAGCTCCGGTCAAAAAAACTATTTTTAAGCTTTTTGGAAAACATAGGGAAGGGTTATCACCCCTGTATAATTTGTTTTGTCGTCCATCTTTTTTCATCTCACTTGCTGTTGTTTCCTTTTCGTTTGCAAGTAGGAGATGTTTGTAAATTGGATGTTTGAAAGTAGGGGCCTGCCCTATATGCTCTGCAGAAATGGCGGAACAAGGTGTTGGTTTTGCCACAACATTGTAAGCCCTCAAAGTGACTCTTGGTGGGCGCTGGAGCGCCCTGCTGTGAACGATTATATCAAGAATTGTAATTACATGCCATTGTTGAACAGTGGTAGAAAAATTGACCTTTGGTGGTTGTGGTGCTGGTGCCACAACACTATAAGTCCTCACCGTTACTCTCGGTGGGCACAGGAAGGGGCCCTCCTGTGAAATATTATATCAAGAATTGTAATTACATGTCCCTGTTAAACAGGGGCAGAAAAATTGGGCCTTAGGCACTGGTGGTGGTGCCACCACACTGCAACCTCTGCCATATACTCTAGTTTTATTGCAGGAATTAGCCCTGCTGCAAAGCATTGCATCAAAAATTGTAATTAAACGCCCCTGTTAAACAGGGGCAGAAAAATTGGGCATTAGGCACTGGTGCTGGTGCCACCACACTGCAACCTCTGCCATATACTCTAGTTTTATTGCAGGAATTAGCCCTGCTGCAAAGCATTGCATCAAAAATTGTAATTAAACGCCCCTGTTAAACAGGGGCAGAAAAATTGGGCCTTAGGCACTGGTGCTGGTGCCACCACACTGCAACCTCTCCCATATACTCTTGTTTGATTGCAGGAATTAGCCCTGCTGCAAAGCATTGCATCAAAAATTGTACTTAAACGCCCCTGTTAAACAGGGGCAGAAAAATTGGGCTGATGGCATCAACCAGAACCAGAAATGTTCTTCCAACATATCAGCGGAGGAGGAAGAGGATAGACAATCAACATAACAGGACAGTCACTCAGGATCAGCATAGGCAGTCTTGAAGGGATGTGATATTTCAAAAAAAATTATTCGGTTACATCAGCTTCAGGTGCTTGGTAGCTGTGGGTGATCCAAGACTGATTCATCTTGATGAAGGTCAGTCGATCAACTGATTCGGTGGACAGGCGCACCCTGTGATCGGTAACAAATCCACCAGCAGCACTGAAGGTGCGTTCCGAAAGAACGCTGGATGCAGGACAGGCCAGTAGCTCAATTGCATACTGTGCAAGCTCTGGCCAGTGATCCATCCTCAAGACCCAGTAAGCCAGAGGATTTTCGGTGGAAAAGGTGTCCAAGTCTGACCTTGCCCCTAGGTATTTCTGCACCATGTAAATCAGACACTGGCGATGGGTGCTGGAACCGATCATACCTTGGGGCTGCGGACTAAAAAATTGTCTGAAAGCATCAGTCAGACGGCCACCTTCTCCACCGCTCCTTCTGACCGATGCCTCAGCAACACGTTGTCCAGGACCAGGAGTTTGTAACCTCCCAGTCTCTGGGAACGCGTTGCACAGACCTTTCTGCAAGGCCTCCCGGAGATGTCTCATCCTCTGCTCCCTCTTCGATGGCAAGATAAGGTCGGCAACCTTACCCTTGTACCGTGGATCAAGGAGAGTGGCCAGCCAGTAATGGTCCCTCTCCTTGATCCGAAGAATACGAGGATCCTTCCGCAGGCTTTGCAGGATCAGGGAGGCCATGCAGCGTAGGTTAGCTGAGGCATTCGGTCCGGAGTCCTCTGGGTCACTAAGGACAACATGATCCGCAGCTACCTCCTCCCAGCCACGTACAAGTCCATGTGTTTCTTGGGACTGTAAATCATCCCTACAAGACTGCTGCTGCTGATGCTGATGCTGAGTGCCAGCCTCCACCTCCATGCTGACACAATCATCCTCCTCCTCCTCTTCCTCCTCCTCATCCTCTTCCTGTGTGATGGGTGGCACAGCAGGAACACTGTCTGGATAAAGGGGGCCTTGAGAGGCAAGGAAGTCCTCCTCTTCCTGCCTCTGTTCTGCCTCAAGTGCCCTGTCCATTATTCCACGCAGCGTATGCTCCAAGAGGTGGACAAGAGGTACAGTGTCACTGATGCATGCACTGTCACTGCTCACCATCCTTGTGGCCTCCTCAAACAGTGACAGGACAGTGCATGCATCCCTGATCATGCCCCACTGGCGTGGTGAGAAAAAACCGAGCTCCCCTGACCCTGTCCTGGTGCCGTAGTCGCACAGGTACTCATTGATGGCCCTCTGCTGCGTGTGCAGCCGCTGCAGCATGGCCAATGTTGAGTTCCATCTGGTGGGCATGTCACATATAAGGCGGTTCTTGGGCAGGTTCAACTCCTTTTGGAGCTCAGCCAGCCGAGCACAGGCATTAAATGATTGGCGGAAATGCACACAGACTTTCCTGGCCTGCTTCAGGACATCCTGTAAGCCGGGGTACCTGCCCAAGAACCGCAGCACCACCGGGTTAAGGACGTGAGCTACACAGGGCACATGGGTCAGTTGTCCCTGTCGGAGGGCGGAGAGGAGGTTGGTGCCATTGTCGCAAACCACCATTCCTGGCTTAAGCTGGCGTGGCGTCAACCACCTCTCGGCCTGCCCCTGACTAAGACGTAAAAACACGAAACGCGTCAGGGCGGTGGTCACGCGAGCAAGAGGGGGAGTGAGAGCCGACAAGGACCCGGGTCTACACACGGAGACTGCGTCGGATGAGACCTGCAGCCTACCGGTGAGGCGCTTGTACGGCACCACTAACACCCCAAATTTTATAGGCTGTTTTAAATTGTTTTAAATGTAAGCATATTATGTAAGGGGGGTAGGGAATTCATTTTGAATCCTAATAAAAGGTACTACACTATATGAGACCCCTTGAATCTTTTACATGTCCATTACCAATGTGAGAGCAACCAGCGGGACACACAGAATCACACAGAGGAGTTCCTCACAGTGGAGACAGGCTCTAAAGAGACTGGGGTCTGGTAAGCAGCCATCTGTATACATATTCACGGAGGTGGAACAGCTTATGGTGAAGGTGTAGGACCACAACCACGCACATCCAGATATTTTGGAAGAGTTAATGAATATGAAGGACTGTATTGATTGACGTGGAATAGTGTGTGCTCTCAGCTTTTAACCCTTTGTTTGTGGACATAAGCTTTGATAAAAGACTTATTGGATCTAAAAATACTATATGTCCAGTATAGATAACTATTGATTACATGGAGATGTGGTATTAGCGCTGTTAGTGGTTGTATTTGAATTTTCAGGTTAATCACTCATTTGTTTTTACATGATAATGTTTATCTCATAACGGCAGCTAAATATCGAGAATTATTCCCAGGTGGGAGGAAGTTGACTGCACCCTATGAGCGCTGGGGGCAGAGGTAGGCATATCAATTATTGAGTGCATACCCCTGCTAAATATAAATATATACAGATGTATACTGTGCTGTGCTGGAGGCACACACAACTTCCAATAACTCCTGCAGATGGCAAGTGGTCTCAAATAGAGAAGAGCTATGTAGGTGGATATAGCGGTATGTACTGGGTACAGAGCACGCAGACAGCACGCACTAGCTCCTAACACTACTGACTGCAAGCTCTATTATAAAAGATAGATCACTAGCTATATAGGTGAGGTGAATATAGCGGTGTATTCTGCGGTCAGGGCACGCAGACAACAACCACTACACAACAGCAAGATCGAAAATCGTCCGAAAACGATCGGTGTGTACTGTGTGGAAGGTACACAGAACACCCACTAACTCCTGCAGATGCCTTTATTATAGAACACCAGAGATAAAGGGGTATATACAGATGGATACTGTGCTGTGCAGGAGGCACACACAACTTCCAATAACTCCTGCAGATGGCAAGTGGGCTCAAATAGAGAACAGCTATGTAGGTGGATATAGCGGTATGTACTGGGTACAGAGCACGCAGACAGCACGCACTATCTCCTAACACTACTGACTGCAAGCTCTATTATAAAAGATAGATCACTAGCTATATAGGTGAGGTGAATATAGCGGTGTATACTGCGGTCAGGGCACGCAGACAATAATCACTACACAACAGCAAGATCGAAAATCGGCCGAAAACGATTGGTGTGTACTGTGTTGAAGGTACACAGAACACCCACTGCTTCAGACGCCAACACACTACACAAGGCCGCCGCGCTGACGGCCTTATATAGTGTGGGGCGTGCACTACACAGCCTGAGCTATGATTGGCCATAGGCATTCTGCCTGTGGCCAATCATGGCTCTCCTCGCTGCTGGCGCTGCGATTGGCCAAGCATGCGGGGTCACAGTGCATGCTTGGCCAATCATGAGCCAGCAATGCACTGCGCCATCGCAGTGCATTGTGGGCCGTGGGCGCCACACGAATTTGGCACGTACGGACCAAAATGTTCGGACTTCGCCGAACGGACGAACAGCCGATGTTCGAGTCGAACGTATGTTCGACTCGAACACGACGCTCATCCCTAGTCAGCAGGTGAGAGGGTGTGTGGGGACAGGTTGGGGAGAGATACTAGTCAGTCCCTGGGTGGGCACTGGTTAGTATCAGAGCCAGATACACACAGGTTTCATACGCCACGATCGTTAGAGCAAGAGCAATAATTCTAGCACTAGACCTCCTCTGTAACTCTAAACATGTAACCTGTAAAAAAATGTAAAACATCGCTTATTACACAACAAAAAATCGTGCTAACTTTAGTGTTTTTTTTTATGAATGAAACAGTTTCTTTCCAAAAAAAAAAAAACGTTGAAAAATTGCTGCGCAAATGTGCGTGTAACATAAAAAGTTGCAAAGACCACCATTTTATTCCATAGGGTGTCTGCTAAAACAATATATAATGCTTGAGGGTTCTGAGTAATTTTCTAGCATAAAGAAAATGATGACTTTTACATGTAGAAGAGAAGTCTCAGAATGGGCCTGGGTGGCAAGGGGTTAATTATCATAAGTAATATACAAATAATTATTATAAGCACTGTGATTTAATCCTCTCAAGCCTTGTACACACGGTCGGAGAATCTGTCGGAATGCGTCTTATCGGACCGTGACGTCAGATAATCCGACTGTGTGTGGAATGCATCGGACTGATTCCGTCCGAATCTCCGTCCGACCCAATTTTCCAACATGTTGGAAATATTTCCCGACCAACTGGGCCGGTCGGACCTAATCCGATCATGTGTAGAGCATTTTGATCGGACCAAGTGCCACGCATGCTCACATTCAAATTCCGACACGGAAGCGCTCGTTCAGGTAAAACTACTGCTCGTAAGCGATATAGCACATTTGTCACGCTGCAATGTTAAAAAATCATTCATCAAGCGCATTCTCTTGTTCTTTACAATGCTGCAAGAACGAACTTCTTTTGATGCTCATAGTCACACACACTTCTCCCGAACGGATTTCATTACTCTTTTTTAACCATTTCAGCAATACAATTTTAGTTTGCGTCACATCTACACAATGTTTGATTTGTTTTTTTATTTTTGGGATGTTTTTTGGGGGGGGATTCCCTAAAAATCTCCTTTAAAGACACTGCTCATTTCTCCTTATTTTTTTTTGGGTGTAAACTTACAACAACAACATTATTGTATTTTTTATATTTTCTTTTTCTTTTTTAATCTACAGGAGGTTGTTTAGTGTTGGTACCCCTTGTTCTTTAGTTCACATTGTATTTTGGAAATGTACCTGCCTGCTCACAAATAAACTGTACTTTTTGAAGGAAAACACATTACACAAGTATTTCATCAAACAAAAATAAAATTCATTTTGTTTGCTCGAAAATAAAACTAGGAACGCAGCACTGGAGAAACTTCTTAACTTTGGTGCAGCCTTTGGCCCCCAGGGCAGACATGACTAAATGAGATATTAAAAAATTTGTGGCCTGAGGAGTAGATATCTCAGGGAGAGAAGTCTGCTCCTGAAGTCCTAGAGAGCAGGAAATTCAGATGCCATTTCTGTCCCCAGGATGTGGATCTTCAAGAGGCTGCATCTTCTGGCACACCAGACTCAACCCAGGCCATCACTCTCTGGTCTTCCTTTGTGACTTCCCACCAGGCATCCTTCCAGGCTGTGGCTGGGCTCCTGTAGCTGGGGCAGGAGAAGGAGGGCGTTGGTGGACCTTCTGGCTGCCACTTGCCACAGCCTCCCCCCGACTGAGGTCTTCCTGTGTATGAAAAGGGGACATAGTTTTAGTTTTTTGATCATCATTCACAACATTTTGTGCTCCTGGCTTTTGCTAATTGAATGTTACCAAATAGAAAAGACTATCATTCTGACCCCAGCATTTTTCTTTCCCGTCCCAATCATTTTTGGTCACTACTGTCTATTGAGATGTAAACCACTTGGAGAAATCTCAACTTACTGATCAATAAGAACATCTAGTTAACATCATTAAATGTAACACAAGAAATATGTTCAACAATGCAATACCTGTCTCAAGCTGGGCCCCACCACACGGTGCTGCCTGGAAGGCCCAGGTTGGACATCAGAAGCCTCAGCTGGGGGTGAAGGATGCCTTGGAGGAAGCCTGGAGAGTGGTGGCCTGAGTGGTGGCCTGGGTACCCCCTGGTCTACCAGAAAATGCAGCCTGTCAAAGTGCACCATCCTGGGGTAATAAACAGCATCTGGATCTCCTGCTCTCAAGGACTCCAGGTGCTTCTTTCTCTCCCTGAAATATGTAAGCTTCATGGCCACAGTTTTGCGATTCAGATAGGTCATGTCTGCCGTGGGGACCCTGATCTGCACCAAAGCAAGCAGTTTCTCCAGTGCTGCGTTCCTCTTTGATCTGTCATTATAAAACTTGTTGTGGAACTGCCACAGGCAGGGCATCTCCATGTAGAGCTCGAGGAATAGCCCCATAAAGTTGGCATTGTTGAATGGGTCCATTTTGTCTGCAAGACACAACACAAGACAAACCCTCAAATACTAATAACACAATTAAAATCCCTCCTAATCTTGTCCCAACATCGGCCTAGATACAAGCAGTCTAGTCTAGTGAAGCACAAAGTTAAAAATGTTACCTTCGTTTCGACGTTCGCCGCGTCCGTGACTCACACTCTCCTCCCAGATCGTACGGACGATACACATGTCGTTTTATATACAGTGCGCATGCGTGAAACTCTGCCCGCCCCTGACGTTCTTTCCAGACTATTCCCCGCCCCTTCGCTTCCCACGCAGTGGGGAGAGCACATGACGGAAAGAACGCAGGTGCGCACTAATAGTTCCACTAACGAGGAGGCCCGGAGCCTGAAACGTCCCGATCCAGGAAGACAAGATTTAAGGCCTCAAATATGTCTTTTGGAGAGATGTTGGAGATGGTCGACATATTGAACAGGACCGACTATGATGGGAAGTATGGACCTTACCCAAACCCAAATATCAGAAAGGCCAAGATCATGAATAAAGTTGTGAAGAGTCTTCTGAAGAATTTTGGGGTACGCCGATCCAAGGATCAACTGAGAAAACGCTGGTCAGACCTGAAACTGAGGGAGCACGAGCAGTACCTAAGGATCTTAAAAAAAGTAAGTAGTTGTCGTGTGTTCATATGATTATTCTTGCTTGCATACATGCTCCATGTGCTTTGATTTCATGTTGTGCATTTTAAAATGGCCACTTTCAAGGTCATGGTTTCGTTCGTTCGTATGAAACATCGTTTTGCAGGGAAGTATTCCAGCTTAACAAAGTGGCCCCAATAATGTTCTCACCTTGTAACTCGGCCCAAAAACCCAATTGTACCACACTTCCAAGCAATGTTTCAGATTCCTATTTCTGCCCTCTGTGTGCTAATTAATCTTTGTTTACATTCTCATAGGGGAGAGAAGGCTCGGCAAGTATGAGGACACCAGGGACCATGAGGACACCAGGGACCACACCCCTCCCAAAGAAGGGCAACTTCCATAAGTAGAAACAGAGGAGCAGGAGCAGGAGGAGGAGGAAGAAGGAGAGATCGTGGAGGTTAGCCAAATTGTCACCACAACAGGTGAGTGTCGGAGAACACAGCTTCCGGTAAGCTCATCAATGTATATCACCATATTTGGATTACATGGTGTGTTTGTTTTTGTTTTTTCTAGGTGATGTGGAGGAAGATTCCCGTTTTACCAGTGAAAGTGCCCAGATCTTGATCGGGGAGATAATGGGGTGCAATAGGGATTTGGAAATTGTACAACAAAACATCAATGATGTTAAAAATAAAATGAAGAACATCATTGATGTTTTGGGGAGAGTGTGAAAACGAAAAAACTAGATAGGGTTTTATTTTTGCTTTTTAACATAAAAATGTTGTATTTTGCATAATTAAACATTTTGAAGATGCACAGAGTGTGTAAACATGCGCTATCTCCCATCATGGGGGATCAATGTACATGTTTTGTGGAAAGTGTCTGAGATGAAGGGGTTGCAGCCCCAAAGCATGTACATTGATCCCCCATGATGGGAGTTAGCACATGTTGACACACTGTGTGCATCTTCCAAATTTGGATTTTTCAGGGGTCACACCCCATGTGATGAAGGCAATATCAGCCCAGTTTGTACATACTCATGTCTGATATTGTCTTCACTTTTCCAAGTTGAACTTTGTAAGTTCCTGTGTTCTGTATTTTACGGTTTGATACATGCCTGTTTACACAAAAAAACAAGTAAAAAATAAATATGATTAAACTCGGTTTTGGATACCCAAAATATCTTGGTTTGTTGTAAAAACCTTTACTGAACGCACAAATGAATGTGCTTGTATTAAAAAGTTGAATTCTCAACAATGTGTGGCTTCCTTTTTCATTGAGCTTAAAATGTATTTGTAGTCAAATTTGAGTTTGTGCTGAGAAGGAGTGCGATTTACTAAAGGCAACTCCACTTTGCACTCCAAGTGCAGTTTCAGGTGTACTTTTGCAGTGCACTTGTAGTGCATAGTGGATGTGCCTTTAGTAAAAAGCACCCACAGTGATGTGTAAATTTGGACAATCATGCCATTTTCCTGCCATGGTGCTGCAAATTAGCATGATTTTGATCAGTAATGCACTACACATTAGTTAACAAAAAGAAGGTGTGTGTGTAGCAGACCCACAACATAATAAGATTATCTAAAGAAGAGACTGTCCCCTCATCTCGCTCTGAACTTGGGTTTGCACTGTTGGTGAAAAAGGCACAACTTTAATAAAAATGGCAAAGTGGGAGGCCATAGTCTGCCATTCCTGTGGCGTTGAAGGACACTGTGTAGTGACACAAGAAAAAAAAATAGTAACTTGACAAATCAACATTGCATGCAGATTAGACAGACACCCACATTTTTGGGCAAAATTAGTATAACATTTTTTGAAATGAGTATTTAAAGCCTAAAGTACAGTGCCTTGTGAAAGTATTCGGCCCCCTTTTTGTGAAGAATCACCAACAAGTGGGACACAATTGTGAAGTGGAACGAAATCTATTGGATTTTTGAAACTTTTTTAACTAATAAAAAAATGAAAAGTGGGGCGTGCAAAATAATTCGGCCCCCTTGCGTTAATACTTTGTAGAGCCACCTTTTGCTGCGATTACATTCATTCATTCATTCATTCATTCATTCATTCAAGTCACTTGGGGTATGTCTCTATCAGTTTTGCACATCGAGAGACTGAAATTCTTGCCCATTCTTCCTTGCAAAACAGCTCGAGCTCAGTGAGGTTGGATGGAGAGCGTTTGTGAACAGCAGTTTTCAGCTCTTTCCAAAGATTCTCGATTGGATTCAGGTCTGGACTTTGACTTGGCCATTCTAACACCTGGATACGTTTATTTGTGAACCATTCCTTTGTAGATTTTGCTGTATGTTTGGGATCATTGTCTTGTTGGAAGATAAATCTCCGTCCCAGTTTCAGGTCTTTTGCAGACTCCAACAGGTTTTCATCCAGAATGGTCCTGTATTTGGCTGCATCCATCTTTCCCTAAATTTTAACCATCTTCCCTGTCCCTGCTGAAGAAAAGCAGGCCCAAACCATGATGCTGCCACCACCTTGTTTGACAGTGGGGATGGTGTGTTGAGGGTGATGAGCTGTGTTGCTTTTACGCCAAAAATATCGTTTTGCATTGTGGGCAAAAAGTTCGATTTTGGTTTCATCTGACCAGAGCACCTTCTTCCACATGTTTGGTGTGTCTCCCAGGTGGCTTGTGGCAAACTTTAGAAGAGACTTTTTATGGATATCTTTGAGAAATGGCTTTCTTCTTGCCACTCTTCCATAAAGGCCAGATTTGTGCAGTGTACGACCGATTGCTGTCCTATGGACAGATTCTCCCACCTCAGCTGTAGTTCTCTGCAGTTCATCCAGAGTGATCATGGGCCTCTTGGCTGCATCTCTGATCAGTCTTCTCCTTGTCTGAGCTGAAAGTTTAGAGGGACGGCCAGGTCTTGGTAGATTTGCCGGGGTCTGATACTCCTTCCATTTCAAAATGATCGCTTGCATAGTGCTCCTTGGGATGTTTAAAGCTTAGGAAATCTTTTTGTATCCAAATCCGGCTTTAAACTTCTCCACAACAGTATTACGGACCTGCCTGGTGTGTTCCTTGGTCTTCATGATGCTCTCTGCGCTTTTAACAGAACCCTGAGACTATCACAGAGCAGGTGCATTTATACAGAGACTTGATTACACACAGGTGGATTCTATTTATCACCATCAGTCATTTAGGACAACATTGGATCATTCAGAGATCCTCGCTGAACTTCTGGAGTGAGTTTGCTGCACTGAAAGTAAAGGGGCTGAATAATTTTGCACGCACCACTTTTCAGTTTTTTATTTGCTAAAAAAGTTTAAAATATCCAATAGATTTCGTTCCACTTCACAATTGTGTCCCACTTGTTGGTGATTCTTCACTAAAAATTAAAATTTTATATCTTTATGTTTGAAGCCTGAAATGTGGCAAAAGGTTGAAAAGTTCAAGGGGGCCGAATACTTTTGCAAGGCACTGTATAAGGTCCCCTTATGAGAGTCATAACCCCCCCATCCCCCCCGATCTGATGGGCCCTTGCTAAAAAATGAGGGGGGGATGTTTAGGACAGGTAACGCTCTCCACTTGATTGAGAGCTGAATGCCTAAATAATGTGTGATACTTTGTGAAGCCCCTCCTTAGTTACACTATTGGCAGCCCACCGGACAGGTAAGAAGTGTCATAATAACAAAATGGAAGGACATTTTGACATTCTGCTATTAGATAGCAAGAAAATTAATGTGTTTAAAAAAAAAAAAAAATAGCATTTGAAAGTATTGAGGCAGGCCCTTACACTACGTGCTTTGGTGAATTTATCCATAAATGTGATCATGAAAAAGGTATTTAGAGTGTGTATTGGGTTGGGTCAAGTCATCAGATAGAAGATTGCTATCAGTTGGGGAGAGGGGGGTTCCTAATGAGTTTGGCACAACTCCAAAAAACTCAAAAAAGGTCACTTTGCATGAATTGAAGCACACACATCACATTTGTAGAGATTTTAGGGGGTGTTTAGGAGAAAGCAATACTATGGAGCTGCCAAAAGACATTGTTAAGTGACTAGACTATAGTTTTAGGGGCCAAGAAGAGCATGGTGGGAAAGTTAGTGAGGCAAATCTGCATGAGGACAAAGGGGCAGAGCATATGAATTAGAGCATATTGCAATGATGGTAATTAGGGAATGAGGAAAGAAATGCAAGACATTAGCAATCATGAAATACATAGAATGTTGTGATGTTTAAGGATAAAACGTAGCATAATATAGTCCTTCTGCAGGAGCTGAATCATGGCAAAACAGGTCTCTGGAATAATGATCCCCAGAGCCTGAAGGGAGATGCCTGTAGAGAACTTGAGGTCCTGAAGGCTTCTCCCTGTCGCCAAGTAGCGCAACGTGGAGATGAGCCTCTGCTCCTGAGTGATGGCTTGCCACATGCAGGTATCCTGCCTGGTGATATGAGGGGTGAGTAAAGCCAGCAGACAGTGAAAAACGGGGCCCGTCATCCTGAGAATAATCCAGAAATGATCAGGATTATTCTCGCGGATCTCACGGAGCAAAGGCATGTGGGAGAACTGGTGACGCTGGCGCAACCAATTCTTGGTCCACAAACGCCTCCCCTCCCTGTTCATGGACTGGGCTTGTGTCAAAGTCAAAGTAAGAACCCCTGCACAGCACAAACTGTACGATGAGTACGTAGACTAAACATGTTTGGAAAACGGTCGGCTGGTCAGAACGGACACCAGAAAGCACCGATAAACAGCAAGGCCTGAAAGGACGACCTGAATAGCAGAAGCAAGCAGACAATAAAAAATGCCTTTCAAAGCGTACTATACCAAGATAGAGTCCACAATGAGAAGCAAATACTTAATGACTGCATGCACTGATTATCAGATACACAAAGACAAGCACAAACTGAAGAGCGGTAGCAATCTGAATCACTAATCTGAAAAGCGCAAATCGTCTCTCACCAAACTTCTACTAAAACACGAGATCAGCAGGAGGAGCCCAAAGGATGCCGGACGTGGTGCTGAACTTCCTTTTTCTAGTCCCGCCGTACACAGCTTACGTCACCGCGTTCTTGGCAACCGCTAAATCAGACAACTTGGCCCGACCGTGTGTATGCAACAGTTTCGGACACAATCCGTCGGACTAAATCCGACGGGCAAAATCCGATGGATTTGGTTGCCAAAATCTTCGACCGTGTGTACGTGGGCTCAGTCTGCTGCAGAGTGTTCCAGCTTGTATTTAAACTGGCTGCTCTGTATGTAGCTTCTGACAGGCTGCGCAAGCAGCCCTGTATCTCCAGGACCATAGATGATAGCAGCCCCATATTTTAACCAGTGCTGGAATGGGTTTTTTGCTACCTACCCCCCAAATGTGGGGTCTCTGTGACTCCTGATCGCCAAGCTACAATACTCGAAGTCAATCTTTTTTTTATTTTTTTATTTTTTTTTTATTTTTTGGGGGCAAATGGGTCTATCTTGAGAAAGGGGCCTGGAGCTGCAGCTCCAATAGCCCCTATGTTAATCCGGCCCTGCCCGTCACAGAGCTTATACATTTTGACCCCATATCTAGCACGCTTGCTGGGAAGAAATTGTTTGAAAACAAGGTGGCCAGAAAATTAAATCAGGGACTCATCAACGCAGACACCCTGTTTGGAGATATACAAGGCTGCAAATTTTTTGTTGAAGTGGCTTACGAGGGGTGAATTTTGTGGAGCCGATCCTATCCAGGGTCACCTCCGAGGACAACAGAGTTCATTGTCATTGAAATGCATGAACCACAATATTTGCTCGTATTTAGCCCTGGCCATGGCAGCAGAGAACACTGGCATATGATGAATTGGGTTGGTGGACCAATATGACCGCAACTCATTCTTTTTAGCAATGCCCATGTTAAGGGATATGGCCAGAAAGGTCTTAAATTCAGGAACTGTTATGCCGTCTACACGCGGTCGGACTTTCCGATGGATAATGTGCTATCGGGGCTTGTTGTAGGAAATTCCGACAGTGTGTAGGCACCATTGGACAGTTTCCATCAGAATTTCCGTCGCACAAAATTTGAGATCTGGTTCTCAAATTTTCTGACAATAAAATCCGTTGAGCCAAGTATACGGGAGCGAGCTTTTCTTCCCAAGAGCCTTTGAAGCAGCAAGGTCAGGAGGACATCGTGGAATCCCCTCCCCCGTGGCTGGAAGTGGTGCACAATTTCATAGAGCTCTGTGTGACCCTCTGTAGTGGGGGGTCATATTCGTCTGGTAAGCAGCAAATCTCAACACATGTTGGTGGTGGATTGAACACGACTTTTCTCAGTTTGGATTACATGAACATTATGTTTTATTTTTAGAGGTTTTATATTTACAGCCTTACGTCAATCATTTTGGCGTTCTATACACGGACTTATTGTTTATACACTGGGTGTTGATGTTTTATATATTTCTCGTATTTATAAGTTATGTCATGTATTCTTATTATATATAGTGAATCACAGTAGTGAGGTTTTGAATCTGGAACATTAATACATATGTGTTCTACATTACGCACACATTTTTAAAGGGTTGTTGTACCCTATATAGTGTATATCTTAATACTACTGTACCCTATATGGTGTATATCTTAATACTACTGTACAAGATGTTGGTCACATTTTTCTTTGTTTAAGCGCGGCTTATGTTTTTTCGTTTACCTATTTTGCTTGTATGTGATACAGTGAAGCCGCAGCTGAACACCTTTGATACTTTTCATTATTTAAGAAATTCACAATTACTTCACACACTTCACAATCTTTCACCTTAGCGCAGTTTGTTTCCCCCTTTTTTTCTATACGTGATTTCTTTATTATTTCTCGTTATCTCATGAATAATATATATATTTTTTTTTTGTCAGATCTCCATAATAATTTTTTTTTTTTTTTTTTAATTCTTTATTTATGGATTGCAGGAAATACAGAAACAAATTGTAAAAGAAACATTAGACGCCCAGTCGTCTCAGTACATTAAATAATACAGTCAGTACATGGTGGGGAGCATTTAATAGTTTATCACAGTACATCTGTATCAGACTTGGAGTAGCCAAGGTCTCAACCTTCACTGGGTTCTTCGAGTCTCCCGCTCAGCGCTTCCTGTCATAGTAATGCGGTACGTGGGGCGGTCCCTTCTAGGCCGACCCCGAGGGGTCTTTTCGTTAATAGCGTGAGGTCACTCGCAGAGTAGGAAGCCCAGTCGGGGCTACTCCCACGGCCAGTCGCCATTTAGAAAAAAAACTGGGTGAATAGCGTGTCTAGGCCCTTGCAATCACTAGATATTTTTATCGGGATTGTGGGGAGTGGAAGAGGGAGCAGAAGGGGGGGGGGGAAACTAAGGAGCAGGTGGGAAAGAGGGGGGGGGTGAAGTGGGTGAAAAGGTAGAGGGGGAATAAGGGGGGTGGTGTGGACCCTAACGGTCCTCAGACGGGGGTACAGACTGTGGTGGTCCCGGTGGTGAGCCCATACCGGAACCGTCCTGCTATTCCCATGCCTAGCATCACAAGTAAGCTCTGTATGCATCAGAGTACCTAAACAGGCTCCAAGGCATCCATCGGGCGGTGTGTTCCTCCTCTCTATCATGCAGGGATGCTGTAAGCTGTTCCATTCGAGAGATGTCGCAAACTCTCCCAAACCATTGAGACACCGTCGGGGCGGCCTGCTGTTTCCACATACTAGGTATACATGCCCTGGCTGCGTTCAAAAGGTGTTTTAAAAGTGACTTACGAAACCTCTTACCAGAAAGCGGAGTCAGGTTAAGAAAGACTGCCGCTGGGTCATTCCTAAGATCGACAGCTGTGAGATCAAGTATAATCTTGAGAACTTGCCCCCAGAAATGGGACAATTGCGGGCATTCCCAAAATACATGGAGCAGAGTGCCTGCATGTGCACTGCATCTCCAACACCCAGGGCTATGTCCCGGGAACATGGCTGATAGGACCGTGGGAGTCCTGTACCATCGGGTCAAGATCTTATATGTGATTTCCTGGTATTTGCTGCACAGCGATGACTTGTGTGCAAACAGAAGCACTCAAGCCTTTTGTTCTGTCGAGAATCTGACATCAAGGTCCCTCAAGATGTGTGTAAAGCAATGTTTAAGTGAGACAAACCAAACAAAAATAAAACATGAAAATAAATCCTGGTCAGCTTGACCTCTAACTACACACTTAGATTCCCTGTCTAACAACTGAGTGCAGCCTTGTGCTGCACCAGTCCCTGTCTCTGTTGTAGAGGTTTGCCACACAGGCGTTAACTCACCGCACAGAACAGATATCACACTCCCCAGTCTATACAGCACAAAACTGGTTCCAGGATGGAGCATCTCCCTAAGCATGCTGGGGTTTTTTGTAGAGGTCTTAATGAGCCCACTTACTTCAGCTAAGCTCATTAACTCTTCCCCTCTAATTGTAAAAGTCTGCATAAAGCCTGAATCTAGGGCACACATATATCCCATCCTGGATACAACCAGGTGACTTTACCTGCGTGCTGCCACATACCCCCCCCCCTCTTGTTTCAACCTTGGGGTTGTAACACAAGCAGTCAGACCTGCATGTATCCGAGACAAAGCATCCACATTCCCCATTTTAACACCAGGGCGATGCTTAACTGTAAAGTTAAATTCTTGTAGGGCCAGGAACCACCTATTTACCCTTCTATTGGTCTCCTTATTCTGAGCCATCCACTTTAAAGGAGCGTGATCAGTCACCAGGTCAAAGTGCCTACCTAGCAGATAGTACCGAAGGGAATCTAGAGCCCACTTCACTGCTAAACATTCCTTCTCAATCGTGGCGTAATTTACCTCATGGGACTTCAACTTCCGGCTGAGGTAAATGACTGGGTGCTCTTCCCCGTTCCAGACCTGGGATAACACTGCTCCTAACCCAACGTCTGATGCATCAGTTTGTACAACAAAATCCTTAGAGAAGTCTGGTGAGTATAACACTGGCTGGCTACATAAGGCTGTTTTTAAGGACTGAAATGCTTCTTCAGCCTCTGGGGACCATTTAACCATGACAGACTCTTTCCCTTTTGTCAGGTTGGTGAGGGGCACAGCCTGAGAAGCAAAATGGGGAATGAATCGTCGATAATAGCCAGCGATTCCCAGAAAGGCTCGTACCTGTTTCTTGCTGTTGGGACGTGGCCAACTCTGTATGGCCTCGACTTTATTGACTTGGGGTTTTATCACCCCCCTCCCAATAGTGTACCCAAGATATTTGGCCTCCTCCTGTCCAATGGTACACTTCTTTGGATTGGCCGTAAACCCAGCTTCCCGGATAGAGTCTATGACTGCTTGTACTTTCGGCAAATGTGAGACCCAGTCTGTGCTATGGATAATCACATCATCCAGGTAAGCTGCAGCATATTTCTGATGGGGCCTCAGAATCATATCCATTTTCCGCTGGAATGTTGCCGGTGCATTCTGTAACCCAAATGGCATTCTCTTATATTGGAATGCCCCATCTGGGGTTACAAACGCAGTTTTCTCCTTGGCCGACTCGGCCAGGGGAATTTGCCAATACCCTTTGGTGAGATCAAGAGTTGTCATATATCGGGCTGCTCCCAGCCGGTCAATCAACTCATCTATACGCGGCATGGGGTAGGTGTCAAATTTTGTAACTTTATTTAATTGTCGAAAATCGTTACAAAACCGCCAGCTCCCATTAGGTTTGGGCACTAGTACGATAGGACTGGACCAGTCACTCTGGGACTCCTCTATCACACTCAATTCCAGCATCCTTTGAACCTCCCCACGTATTGCCTCCCGTCGGGCCTCTGGTATTCTATAAGGTTTTAGTTTTACCCTTTCTCCTAGCGGGGTGATAATGTCATGCTCTACGCCAGATGTTTGTCCCGGAAGCTCAGAGAAAATCTCTTTGTTACGAAGTACAAACTCTTTAACCTCCTGTTGTTGGGGTTTCGATAAGGTGTCTGCTATTCCAACCTCAGGAACTAAGCAATCAGGCTGTACTTGTGACAAAGTCTCTGCGACTAGGGATTCCCTATCCCTCCAGGCTTTCAGCAGATTGACGTGATAGATCTGCTCCGGCTTTCGCCTTCCTGGCTGTCTAACCCTGTAGTTCACCTCACTAATTTTTTCAATTACTTCATATGGACCTTGCCATTTGGCCAGAAATTTGCTTTCAACCGTAGGGACTAGCACCAAGACCCTATCCCCCGGGGAAAAAGTACGGGTCTTGGCCCCACGGTTGTACACTCTCTGCTGTGCTAACTGCGCTTGGGTTAAATGTTCCTTTACAATTGGCATTACCTGTGCAATTCTATCTTGCATCAGGGCGACATGCTCAATCACACTCCTGTGAGGAGAACTCTAATTTTCCCAAGTTTCCTTGGCGATATCCAGCAGCCCTCTTGGGTGTCTCCCATAGAGCAACTCGAAGGGTGAGAAACCCGTAGAGAATTGGGGTACCTCCCTAATGGCAAACATTAGATAGGGTATTAGACAGTCCCAATTCTTTCCATCTCTATCCACCACCTTCTTTAACATTTGTTTAAGGGTTTTGTTGAATCTTTCAACCAACCCATCTGTTTGGGAGTGATACACAGATGTACGCAATTGCGTCACTTTGTACAACTTGCATAATTCTTTCATAACCCGGGACATAAAGGGTGTACCTTGGTCCGTAAGCAGTTCCTTACAAATACCCACGCGGCTAAAAACAAGAGATAGCTCTTTGGCTATGGTTTTGGCCGAGGTATTTCGGAGAGGAATTGCTTCCGGATAACGGGTGGCATAGTCCAATATAACCAAAATGTACTGATGCCCCCTGGCGGACTTCATTATCGGACCTACCAAATCCATTGCGATCCTTTCAAAGGGGACCTCAATGATAGGAAGAGGTACCAGCGGGTTACGGAAATGTGGCATAGGTGCCGACTTCTGACACACAGGGCAGGAGGAACAATAATTTTCTATTTCCTTCATGACCCCAGGCCAATAGAATCTCTGCAATACCCTCTCTCTGGTTTTCTCTGTCCCCAGATGCCCTCCCAGAATGTGCCCATGAGCCAATTCTAACACCAACTTCCTGTAAGGTTTGGGCACTACAAGTTGCTCAATGGTTTCTTCTGCCCTTTGAGCCACTCGATACAGCAGGTCCCTTTCCATAGTGAAGTAAGGATAAGGGCAAGTCTTATCTGGGTTCACTAACTCGCCATCTATTTTCACCACATTTTCCCGTGCCTTTATTAGGATGGGGTCTTTTAACTGTTCTGTGGCAAAATTTTCCCTGTGAACGTCAAGATCCGAAAACTCCACAGACGGCATGTTTTCATCTGAGGATGTTGGCTCCTCCCCAGTTTCTCGAGCTTCCCCCGCCAATACCGACAAGGGAAATTCAGGAGAGTCCTCACCACTCCCAGAGGAATTCTGGTCATCTTCCTGGTTTATAGGGGCACCAGTGGGGGGCTCAGGACAATCCCAGAGTTCCCAGAATTTTGGAAAATCCCTTCCCACAATAGCATCATGTGGTAAGTGAGACACTAACCCCACCTGATGAGAGAGGTTACCTTTGGGGGTCTCAAAAAACACTGAAGTTACAGGATACTCTCGGGTGTCCCCATGCACACAAATAACAGCCACCCTGTTCTTCCCAGAGACCTCTGTAGTAACTAATTCAGCTTTTATCAATGTTACCAGGCTACCTGAATCCAGCAACACATCAACATTTCTACCATTAATACACATTTTACATAAATGTTTCTCAGGTCCCCGAATGGCAGTGCATGCAACTGTCGCAAACAGCGACTGACGTCTCTCCCTTATAAAGTCACATTGCATAGGCTCATCCACAACGGGGCAATTGGCTGCAATATGTCCCTCTTGCCGGCAGCGGTAGCAAATAATCTTTTTCGCTGTCTCTTGCAGCATGGGCTTCCTGGGCTGCTCCCGCCAGACCTTAGGTAGAACTCCCACCCTCTCACTCTCTCCACCCTCACCCCTTGGAGTCATCTTACCCGCCACTGGGGATGATCTGGTCTTAGGGTGGAAAGTCCGTGAGTCCCTGGAAGAGGTGGTCAGGTTCTCTGTAGCCAAGTACCTCTCAACCAGATCCACAAGTTTATCTGCATTTTCTGGGTCTCCATGGCTTACCCATTTTTGGATGGCAGTAGGAAGAGCTCTCAGGAAACGATCCAGAACCACACGTTCCACAATGTTTGGTGCGGTCAAAGTCTCTGGCTGCAGCCACTTCCTGCTCAGGTGAATGAGATCATACATTTGAGACCTGGGGGGTTTTCCAACCTGAAAAGTCCAATTATGCACACGCTGAGCCCGGACGGCCAGGGTGACACCCAGCCGTGCCAATATTTCTGTTTTTAGCACCACATAGTCTTTTGCTTGGTCAGGCTCTAGGTCATAATAAGCTTTCTGCGATTCCCCAGTTAACAGAGGGGCCACCAGTCCAGCCCATTGCTCCTTAGGCCACTTTTCCCTTTCAGCAGTCCTTTCAAATGTGGTCAAAAACACCTCCGGATCATCCTCTCCAGTCATTTTTGTCAATAAACGGCTCACACCAAAGGATGCGGTATTATTGTAACCACTTGCTTCATTGGTCTGCGGACGTTGCTGTATTAATGTCTCTATTTTCTGTTGAAAACTCTGCTCTTGCTTCTGCAACAGGTCTATAAAGCGGGCTTCAGATTGCTGCTGTGCTTGTTGCTGAGCTTCCAGACTCTGCAGGTGAGCTTTCTGCTGGGCTGCAAGGCTCTGTTGTTGAGCTGCAAGGCTCTTTTGTAAAGCCGCATTTGTTTGCTGCTGATTTGCATTTGCTAGAGCCAGCTGTCTCAGTATCTCCTCCATGCTGGCCTTTAAAAAAATTGAAAAAAAACTGCCAAAATTCTCCACCAACTGTGGAGGGGTTAGCTTGGCAGCGGGTGTGTGTGACCCCCTGGATGGGTTCACAACACAAAATCAGGCACAGCAGACAGCGTTGTAGGTGCAAAAAACAAAAGATGCGGTTTATTTATGCTACATGCAGTGATACATATAACAGCCAAACAAAAATAAAACATGAAAATAAATCCTGGTCAGCTTGACCTCTAACTACACACTTAGATTCCCTGTCTAACAACTGAGTGCAGCCTTGTGCTGCACCAGTCCCTGTCTCTGTTGTAGAGGTTTGCCACACAGGCGTTAACTCACCGCACAAAACAGATATCACACTCCCCAGTCTATACAACACAAAACTGGTTCCAGGATGGAGCATCTCCCTAAGCATTCTGGGGTTTTTTGTAGAGGTCTTAATGAGCCCACTTACTTCAGCTGGGCTCATTAACTCTTCCCCTCTAATTGTAAAAGTCTGCATAAAGCCTGAATCTAGGGCACACATATTTCCCATCCTGGATACAACCAGGTGACTTTACCTGCGTGCTGCCACAATATATATACATCAAATGCAAAATATAACATAATAAAACACATATAAAATTACATCAACATGTAGACATATATATATATATATATATAAAGTTTGCCAGAAATGTGCAACATATATATATATATATATATATATATATATATATATATATATATATATATATATATATATATATATATATATATATATACATAAACACGTGCATATCTGCACATAGCTATATGCTGTGCCTACTAGGCAGTCCTGCTCTCTAATACCTAAGAAGTGTATTGTTATGTAAATTGATCATTTAATCTATTAAATAAGATCTACTAAACTTAATATGTTAGGTAAAACGAAAAATGAGGTGCCTATTCGGGAACCTACCGTGAAGACTCTAAGGGACAATTACCCATAAAAGAAAAGGAATCAAGTGAGTGTGATGTTATTCATTTACTCTCTTGTAGTAATTTTCACATTATACATTATCACTATTTTTATGGTCATTAGTTGAATTTTTACTTTCACGCATTCACATAGATGTTTTTCACAATTTCACACCATTCCTTTGTATACATATATTTTTTTTTACTACTTTACTTTTTTTCATTCCTATTCACTGTTTATAGATATATCTTTTTACTAATTATTTGTGCACAGTTGATGCTGCCCTCCCATTATACAAGCTAACGTACCATAATCGGGGTTGTCCGTGGAAGTTTGACAAGATCTGGCTCCCGTGGACCTCCGGGACAGCCACATGAGGATGGAGTTGGGATCATGGATTGCCTGCCCTTCAGTTTCCTGGGGTTTGCTTCCCCCCCCCCGTCCTCTCCCCTCCTCCCCCTCGGTGGGTCCCCCCTCGGTGGGTCCCCCCCCTCCCCTCGTGTTCCCCCTCCATTGCTCCTTCCCCCCCCTCCCCTCCCCATCTCCCTTCCACTGATGCTTACTGGGACGACCTAAGCTTATTTATTTGGGTATATCTCCTGTATTGTGTTTGTTGACAGATGATCTGTTCTAGGCCTCATTGTAGGGGTATTCGAATATCCTTCTTCTATTGTATGACACTCTGAACTACCATACTAATCTGTAACTGCTTGTCTGTACGATTGAGTTGTTCCTATGCCTTATTTTGTTTTGTATTCTGTTGTGATATCTTTGAAATAAAGCACTCCTGTTTTTCAAAAAAATTATTTGTGCACAGATACTATATCTTTGTGCTTGCATATTGTATGATCACAATTTGGTTTAGTTTGGAATTGATGGTTCTGCAACATGTGCTGAGACCTTAACGAGATTGGTATCATCTGGCAGGACTGCTTTTTTCAGCCAGTGAGTTAGCCAATCAACTAATTAATCAACCATTCAGTCACATGTTTTATCATAAATAGTATATATTTGTTAGCATTTTTAGTGATCATTAGCTATGAGTAAGCACTACGTTTAGTGTGAAACACGTTAGCTGGTTTTGGTCGTGTATTACTTTGCTGTGACATGTACAGTGTGATCTTCATGTTTTAATAAAGGCACGAGAAATTTCATTTGGAGTGCAGCTGTCCAGAATTTTCTACTCACCTTGATTTGCTACATGCTCTTCATTTCCTGGAGGAAAAACCTTTTTGTTTCAGCAGACCTACCTGGAGCGGTGGTAACCTCATTTCAGTGTAAGAAATACACAGGAGAAAATGCATATTGACAAGGGGAGTGTAGAGGTGGGCGGGGAGTCTACTGACATAACGACTCCACCCACCGAGCTTCAGACAACAGACCCACCCACAGAATCTGCATTTTTTCGGGTCTCATAACAGAGGGGAGACATTTAACAGGTAAAGATACATGCAGGAGGCATGTATATCCTAATAGATAACCACTATGGCAGTAGTTTAGAAAGGATGACATTGGGTTTACATCCACTTTAACACCAGCCAAGCATTATTAGTTTTGACTCTTCATTAGAGTACCTTTCGTTTGACATTTTGGCCAATAACTTTACAGGAACCTAGTGTGACTCACAGGTAAAAAAGCACCTGGCTGTCAAGGACTGTTTGAACCGCTACATAAAAACGTAACTGCTAATGCTAGCAGAGATCAGGCCTGACTCTGCTAACACTGCAGTTTTGTGTACTGTGTATAGGAAGTGACAGTGATCTACTGATCCTGCACTTGTTTGGGTGAGCTGGGCGGAGGGGCTAAATGCAGGTGCTGGCAGTTGTAGTGCTTGTGTACTCACTGTTTGATTCTTCTTGCTTGCTGAAACCAAAAGGCTCCATGAGGGGAGATTGCATCACTTGCCGCGCCTGTGTTTAAGTTATATACAGGAGGTTCTTTGAATTGTCAGAACCAGTCTGCAGGTCCAGACCATAAATCATTAGCCTGGACCTGATGAGTGATCGGTCCTTAACCGAATCAGATCACTGTGGGGATGGCGGGTGCGTGTCATGTACCTGTAAGTATGTGATTTTGCGCAGCTGGGCCACCCTGCTGCAGTATATGTATGTGGGGCAGCCCGTAGGTGGTAAAAAATGCTTTTAACCTCAAATGCCCATACCTTCCGCCAAACTCACATAAACTCAGTATGTAAAAGGTGTAATATGGATGTTTTCCACTGTCGGTTTCCAGTGTTCAGAAAAATAGGATTTTTTGTACTCACCGTAAAATCCTTTTCTCTGTAATTCACCGACCGACACAGCTCCTCTCTTAGCCATTGGGTTGCATACCTTACCTCTAGGAGAAATACTAGGCAAAGTTGTAATACAACATTCAAAACTTTAAGTTCCGCCCATGGGGGTGGTCCCTTAGGTATCAACCCTCCTGCCTGCTAGCAGACTTCAGTACGTCAACAAGCAGTATAACGTAAAGAAAAAAGGAGGGACGAGTGCTGAAAAGGATTTTACGGTGAGTACAACAAATGCTATTTTCTCTTATTTTCACCGACCGACACAGCCTCCTGGCCGATGTGATGGCCACTAGGAAGGCCACTTCCTGGGAAAGAGTCAACAAGGAAATCTCCCTGATATTTTCAAACGGCGGTTTTTGAAGCTCCGACAACACCAGGTTCAAATCCCAAGGGGGCAACGGTGGACGCACCTGAGGGACTACGTGTCGAACCCCCTGAACAAAGGTACTCACAAAGGAGTGCGATGCCAGGGGTCATTGAAAAAAGACAGCTAAGGCTGATATTTGCCCTTTGATGGTGCTTAATGCCAATCTCTGGTCAACTTCTTGATGGAGAAACAGCAGGATCCTGGATATGGTAAGGGAGCGCGGATGCAAACCTTTTTCCTCACACATGGAGATGTAGGCCTTCCAGGTACGATGGTATATCTTCAGAGAAGAAGATTTCTGTGCCCTCAAGATAGTTGGAATCATCGAGTCCGACAGACCCCGGTTCCTCAACACCTGTCACTCAATAGCCATGCCGTTAAAGCCAGCGATGGTAAAGCAGGATGGAGAATCGGACCTTGAGATAGGAGGTCCTCTCGCACCAGACGCACCAGGTCTGCGTACCAAGGATGCTGAGGCCAATCTGGGGCAACCAGTATTACTGGGATCCCCTCGACTTCCACTCTGCGAAACAGTTTCAGTAGAGGAAAGGTGTAGATCAGCTGGTACTGATCCCACAGAGCCACGTCTGACGTGTCTGCCCATGGATCTCTTGTCCTGGACACGAATCTTGGCACCTTCCGATTGAGACGGGAGGCCAGTAGATCCACGTCTGGTGTGCCCCACTTCAGGCACAGTAACCTGAATACCTCCGGATGCAACACCCATTCTCCTGGGTCCAGAATCTGGCGACTCAGATAGTCCGCCTGCCAGTTCTCCACTCCTGAAATGTAAATGGCAGACAAAACCGGTACATGTCACTCTGCCCACCGAAGTATATGAGCGACCTCCTGTGCCACGGCTGAGCTTCTTGTCCCCCCTTGGTAATTGACGTATGCCACTGCAGTGGCGTTGTCTGACTGGACCCTGATCGGACGTCCTTGCAGTCTCGTTGACCATGTGGAGAGGCACAGCCTGATCGCTCTCAGTTCGAGCATATTGATTGGCAACTCGGATCCTTTCGTCGACCAGAGGCCCTGAGCTGACTGAACCCCCATTATTCCACCCCAGCCGAAAAGGCTGGTGTCCGTTGTGATCACTGTTCACTTTAGAGGTAGGAACGACTTTCCGGCCTGAATCACCGGGGACCTCAGCCACCAGATCAGTGATTCTCTGACTGATTGGCTCACCTGAATCTGACAATCCATGGAGAACTGAGATTTGTCCCATTTAGACAAGATCTCCTTCTGCAGGACTGTGGTGTAGAACTGGGCAAATGGTACAGCCTCAAAGGAGGCCACCATGAGCCCCAGTACTCGCATACAAAAGCGAAGCGACAACCACCTGCAGTTCATCAGCAGTCTTACCATGGATCTGAGAGTCTGCAGCTTGTCTGAAGGGAGAAAACTCTCGCTTCCATGGAGTCTAGCAGCAAGCCTAGGTACTCCAAATGCTGAGTCAGTACAATCACCGAGTTCTTTAGGTTCAACAGCCACTCAAATTCTTGCAGAGTCTGCATGGTGATCGCTACATCCTCCTCTAACTCTGAGGCGCAAGATGCTCTCAGGAAGAGATCGTCTAGATATCCCACGATCGCGATCCCACGTTGCCGTAGCAACGTCAAAGCCAGTGTCAAAACCTTGGTAAAGACTCGGGGGCTGATGTCAGACCAAAAGGGATAACTACAAACTGGTAGTGGGCTTCCCCGACTGCAAATCGCAGAAACTTCTGCTGCCACAGGCATATGGGTATGTGCAGGTACGCATCCTGGATGTCCAAGGGCGCTAGGGAGTACCCTTGATGGAGTGCAGCAACTACTGGGTGACTGATTCCATTCTGAACCTCTACACCTTAACAAAGTGATAGAGGGCTTTTGGATCCAAGATTGGACGTACCCCTTCCTTCTTGGAAACTACAAACATATTTGAGTAGAATCCTTGGAAACGTTCCGACTCCGGAACCGGTACAACCACCCTGCGACTCAGCAGATCCCTTACTGCCCCCAAGAGGGCCTCCCGGCTAGCTGGGGAGACGGGTATGCTGGAAGGGAAGAATCTGTTTGGCGACCAAGAGAGCAACTCTATCTAGTAGCCTGAGGAAATCAGGTCACAGGTCCATTGGTCAAAAACTGAGGGGACCACCAGGCTGCAAACACCCGAAGGCGCCCCCCCCCACCTGAGACATGGGTGGGGACAAACCTTCATGCAGTAACACTTATACTCGCAGGCTTGTTAGGCTTGCGGTTCCAGGGAAGTTTTTTCTCCGTCCGTGGTCGTCCTGTCGGGCTGGGGACGTTATACTGAAGCCGTAGTGAACGGAAAAAAGAGGGCCCTTGCCTACAGCATGGCTCCTTAGTCTTCCTGGCCTGTGGGAGTAATACACTGTTACAACCGGTGGCATGCTTACTAATGCCATCCAAAGAGGCTCCAAAGAGCCATTTGCCAAGGAAGGGAAGATCCGTCAGGGCTTTTTTAGATGCCTGGTCAACAGACCAGCAATTCAGCCTTCAGGCGCCTCAGGACCACATCTGACACTGAAGCCCTAGATACAGAGGGAGGTATCCAGGGCCGTGTCACAAATGTACTTAAAGTGGGACTGTACTGCGGAAAAAAATATTAAAAGCCAGCAGCTACAAATACTACAGCTGCTGACTTTTAATAAATGGACACTCACCTGTCCCGGGGTCCAGCGATGCCGGCAGCCGAGGCCGATCGATCGCTCAGCTCTCGGCTGCTGCCGCCACCATTCTAGGTGAGGGAATCAGGAAGTGAAGCGAATCGGCTTCACTTCCCGGTTCCCTACTGCGCATGCACGAGTCTCGCAGCGCAATAGGAATTGTCCGCGCTGTCTCTGGGACCCGTGTGTGTCCCAGCAGACAGCGCGGCAGGACAGGAAATGGCATAGACTCCCACGGGAGTCTATGCCCGGAAGTGGGTGTAAATACCTGTCTTTGACAGGTATCTGCACTCCCCTCCCCCTTGAAAGGTGCCAATTGTGACACCGGAGGGGGGGAGGGTTCCGATCAGCGGAAGTTCCACTTTAGGGTGGAACCCCGCTTTAATGCCTTGCACTAGTTGGTCTGCCAGTTTCACGCAGACAGGAAAAGCATGCCGCTCTAATTAAAAATCGAAGTTAAAAAAGAAAGGAATTATAAATATACATCAAGTCCCATTTGATATCCTGTCTAGATTGGTACAGTCTACACATAATTCATATTCATTTCTATATATATCCAAAGATTAACAGTTTGTACAATAATACAGGATGTAGAGGATATCAAATATATAACTGAAACTTAAAGCGGGGTTCCACCCTAAAGTGGAACCTCCGCTGATCGGAACCCTCCCCCCCTCCGGTGTCACAATTGGCACCTTACAGGGGGGAGGGGGTGGAGATACCTGTCAAAGACAGGTATTTACACCCACTTCCGGGCATAGACTCCCGTGGGAGTCTATGTCATTTCCTGCCCTGCCGCGCTGTCTGCTGAGACACACACGGGTCCCAGTGACAGTGCGGGGAATTCCTATTGCGCTGCACGACTCGCGCATGCGCAGTAGGGAACGGGAAGTGAAGCGGATTCGCTTCACTTCCTGATTCCCTCACCTAGAATGGTGACTGCAGCAGCCGAGAGCCGAGCGATCGATCGGCCTCTGCATCGCTGGAACCCGGGTCAGCAGCTGTAGTATTTATAGCTGCTGGCTTTTAATCTTTTTTTTTTAGGTGGAATCCCTCTTTAAGTAATGCGAAATTATAGGTTCCAACATAGATTGAAGTGGTTTCACTAAATGAACCTTTGCTGTTCTAACTCTTTTGGGAAAATATTCCCTTTTTTCACTCTTCCTTTTGGTCCATTTTTCTTTGGGGCATATCCACGAAGAAATAATATTGCTAAAGCTCCTGAAGAAGCGTTAATCAAAAAAAAAAACGCGAAACATGTAGAGCACCAGAACATACTTAAAGCGGGATTCCACCCTAAAGTGGAACCTCCGCTGATCGGAACCCCCCCCCCCCCTCCGGTGTCACAATTGACACCTTTCAGGGGGGAGGGGGGTGGAGATACCTGTCAAAGACAGGTATTTTCACCCACTTCTGGGCATAGACTCCCACGGGAGTCTACGCCATTTCCTGCCCTGCCGCGCTGTCTGCTGGGACACACACGGGTCCCAGTGACAGCGCGGAGATCTCCTATTGCGCGGCGCGGCTCGCGCATGCGTAGTAGGGAACAGGGAAGTGAAGCCGATTCGCTTTACTTCCTGATTCCCTCACCTCGAATGGCGGCGGCAGCAGCCGAGGCCCGAGCCTGCCTGCATCGCTGGAACCCGGAACAGGTGAGTGTCCATTTATTAAAAGTCAGCAGCTGTAGTATTTATAGCTGCTGGCTTTTAATATTTTTTTTTGGGGCGGAATCCCTCTTTAAGTTTCAGTTATATATTTGATATCCTCTACATCCTGTATTATTGTACAAACTGCTAATCTTTGGATATATATAGAAATGAATATGAATTATGTGTAGACTGTACCAATCTTGACAGGATATCAAATGGGACTTGATGTATATTTATAATTCCTTTCTTTTTTAACTTTAATTTTTAATTACAGTAACATAAATTTTTTCTAAATAATAAATAATATTTTTGAATATATTGGTTGTTTTTACAACTTTTTCTCTTGCCTAAAAAGTCCAATTGAACCTACACGTTTCTTTGAGGTCTTTTGTGTGAAGGTTCCTCCATTTTTTCCCCTTCCCCAATTCCCTATAAAAATTTTCACTTTCAGTGGAACTCTGTCGGAACAACCTTTGGAGTTTATTCCGATGGGAAAACCGGTCGTGTGTACGCAGCATTAGTGTCCGATTTGTCCACCGCAATATCGCAGTCCCCCTATGAGTCGCTGATTGCTGCCATTACTAGTAAAAAAAAAAAAATGTCCCCGGATTTCATTTTAAAAATCTGGTCACCTTAACCTAGGTGCCGGGGAGAGACAACGGAGAAAGGCGAGGGTTCACGGCGGCTGCATCCGTGGACAGGTGAGTGTCTGTTTATTAAAAGTCAGCAGCTACACTTTTTGTAGCTGCTGATTTTAATGCCCCGTACACATGATCCGAAAATCGGAAGACAGATCATCCAACTTTTTTTCGTTTACTAGTCCCAAGTAGGAATATAATAAGATACTAAAGTCATGAAAATTTTCATACGACAGAAAAAGAAAAAAAACGGAAGTGATGTCATGTGTTGTGGTGTATTTGTATTGTATTTTCAGACAACTGTGCTGACTAAATAAAAATCGTACGATCTGGTATCGTACGAGGAAACTTTTTCCGCTTGTCTGATCGGATAATATTGGATAAACTGTCGTGATCGGCTATCGAAAAGTTCTGTACTAACGATCTGATTATTGTATTATCTCTTTCGAAATCTGTATTTTTCGTATGATTTTCGGATCATGTGTACAGCCTTTAGGCTAATTTCACACTGAGTGGTTTTCAGGTGTTTTAGTGCTAGAAATAGCCTCTAAATGTTTGAAAACTGCATCCTATTCATTTCAGTGTGTCTTTTCACACCTGGGAAGTGCGCTTGCGAGATAACCTCATCTTTGGGGTTATTTGGGAAGATTTTCTCCCAAAACACCCTGCCCATTGAAATTAATGGGCAGCGCTTCCAAAGCGCCTTCTTTTTGGGTTAAAAGCACCCCGCTATTGGTCAAAAAGCGCTGCAAAAACAAAACACGATTTAGCGCTAACGGCAGAGCGCTGCAGGTGAGAGTAGCCTAAATAAACACAAAAACGGCTAGAACTCCATTTCAACCGCCTCTTTTACCCATGAGGAGAATTATTGGCGCCATGCCCTGACACGCTACGAATAGTTTACTCGCTTCTAGCTCCAGACCAGCAGAGGTCGCCCTTCAAACTGAATTTCTCCACAGGCGCCCTTCATAGGCTCTTGAGCTGGCCAAGCTTCCTCTCGCTCCCAGCAACCAGTCAGAGGAGGAGGAGGCTGGTCGCTCGTAGAAGGAAGGCGGTGCCTGGGATTGAGAGGCTTCACATGAAGCCGGGGTGGTCCTCACCATACATATGATACGGAGTCGGTGTAGTAGTCCGGCTACATGTCCTAACTGGCGGCGGATAGAGAAGTTTCCCGTCAGCCCCACATCACATGCTTCATTACAGAGCCGGGAGCGGACAGGCTGAGTGTCATACCCCGGAAGACCTGCTCCTTGTATGACACCAACCAGCCGCTTGTGTCCAGGAAATACCATGTACCCCGAGCAGCCCATTGATTGGAGCATTCCGTGTGTGTTCCTGCTGGGACAGTGTATATGAAGAAGTATGTGCTGGGTGCAGGCTGTGGATAAAGCTCACCTAGCTGTGTCTGTATATATGGACAGTGAATGAGAGCAGGTTATACTCTGCTGTTTATAGGAACCCTGCCCAGCTCGCCATGAACATGATGAGGATCTTCCCAGACTTCCCCAACTTCAGATGGGCAATGACTGCCATCTTCCTCCTGGCACTGCTGGTGCCTGTTGCTGCCTCTGATGTCAATCCAGACCCTCACCCCCCAGGCATCACCCCTTATGATGAGGGAGTCGTCCCGGATCCCCACCATACTGGTGACAATCACACCCATAAACCTAGTCACAGAAAACTGTTCCCGGTGCTCGATCTGGACTATCCTCATATCCGCGATCCCTTCGAGATCTCCTTGTGGATTCTTCTGGCTTGTCTGATGAAGCTGGGTGAGTGACAGACAGTACTGTCATCTATTGCTGTCCTAGAATTGTATGACAACCAAGTATCCTGTGCATTGTTTACATGCTAATGGTCATAGTCATGAACGATTGTACCCTGAATGAGTTTGAGTAAAGCTCGCTACACACTGTACCATCTTTTAGTTTTACTAACCTCTATGTGGTGCCAGGGCCTGCCTCCTTATTGCATAGTTTAGGGTGGTCCTCATTGGAGAGTTTTGGTAAATCTAATGTTGTATGGTCAGATTGTAATGTGTATGGTGGCGCGTTCGCAACGATTCGTGGCCGATCCCGCCAGAAAGCTGACTCCCCACAGCGCTAATCACAGGTAGTGAGACATTTTCCCGATCTGTGCAGCCACGAATTGGGAAATTTCTCACTGCCTGTGATTAGCGCTGCAGAGCGTCAGCTTCTTGGTGGGTGTGGACACGTGGACCTGAGCTCATTCTTAATGGGTTGTAAACTCTCATGTTTGTTTTTCACCTTTAATGCACATTACCTGAGCCCCTTCAGCAGTTCGGCAGCTCCCTCTCTCCACAGGGTCCCGGCTCTTGATTGGATAGATTGATAGCAGTGCAGCCATTGCCTCCCGCTGCTGTCAATCAAATGCAATGACGCGGGGCCGAGTCCAGCCTTCGTGTCTGTTGGATGCAAATGCTGGACCCGGGAGCGGGCCCGCAAGGTAACCCCCTCAGGAGAGTGCTTCTCTTAGGGGGTTATCTTATGCAGGGAGGAGCTGCCGGTGGACCCCAGAAGAGGATAGTCTGAGCCACTCTGTGCAAAATGAGCTGCACAGTGGAGGTAAGTATGACAGGTTGTTTGTTAAATTAAAAAAAAATTGATCCTTTACAATCATTTTAATGGTGGCCCTTTAGGCCCCATCCACACCTTAACATTTTTCTTTTTAATTTTTTTTAACTTGAAGTTCTAAAACTCTCAACATCCAAAATCCCATGTATTTGGTGGCTGCTCACACATGAGCATAGTATAAAGCTGGGGACACCTAGGGGTTGATTTACTAAAACTGGAGAGTGCAAAATCTGGTGCAGCTGTGCACGGTAGCCAATCCGCTTCTAACCTCAGTTTGTTCAATTAAGCTGATTGGTTTCTTTGCACAGCTGCTGAAAATTTGGCCAAAAAATACCACTTTCGAAGCAAGCATACGATAACTTTAGATTGTAAGCTCCTTGAGGGCAGGGATCGATGTGAATTTACAATGTATATGTAAAGCACTGTGTAATTTGACAGCGCTAAAGTACCATAAATAATAATTGGATCATTGGTACAGAGCTTTCGAGAGCCAATCATGACAGATCATCTGGTCAGACAAACACGAAAAATTTTCTTGTACGATTTTCGTTTAATTGGTACAGTTGTTGTCCGAAAACACAATAGAAATACACTACACATGACATCACTTCTGAATTTTTATTCTATCGTACAAGAATTTTTGTCACTTTAGCACCCTCCCCATTTTTGATATGCAACCAGCATGCAAAAAAACCCGGAAGATCTGTCGCCTGATTTTCGGATCGTGTGTACGGGCCATCAGTAAATCGACCCCACTGAGTTTTTTTTGTTTTTCTCATTCTATCAGTGGACTGAATGGGGGGAAAAAACCCTCAGATTTCCTGCATGCATACAAGTGATGTGGGTGCAGGGAGCTCCCCCCACTGGGCTATTGTATTCTCACAACGGCCCCCCCAACCCTTCCTACTTATCAGCTGATTGAATGCTGGTTTTCCATCAGGATCGCTCAACAGAAGCTGGGTTAACTTCTGTTGAACAGGAAGAACTATACACAGATCGAAATTCTGGCAGGTTCCTACTGAACTGGCCAAAGTTCGTCACGTGTGTACTCTGCTTCGCTTGCAGCTCTAAAAAGTACACAAGCTTCTTTTAAGCTACAGGCTTCAAGGTATTTTGGTCCCCAATAGAATTCAATGGGAACATCTGGGAAGTGTTTGTTTTACGTAGTGACTAGTTCTCTATTGGATATATATATATATATATATATATATATATATATATATATATATATATATATATATATATATATATATGTATATATATAATGTATATGTTTAAAAAAACTCAGGCAAAAGCGCCTGCGGAAAACGCATAAAAGCCTCTATACAAACTTTAAAAAATAGCCTGTAAAAGATGATCTGTGATACACAAGTGTTAATGCAGCCTTTAAATGTGTAGATCTAACAAAACTTTGTTTATAGTACAAGGTTTAGTCAAATGTCTGACATCATGTACCTGCTTTACAGATAAATGTCCTGACTAATGATTTCCTAAGCATTTGATGTTTTGACTGACACATAGCCAGTCCTCCTAGATATAATTGCATGTTACCACTGGTACCACAATTATATCTACTGTAGTTGAATCTCTACAGCACTCCACCTTGGGTTACTTCATAAATGTGCAATTAGGCCCTAGTTCAAACTGACTGCGGGAATGAAATCGTGCAAGTTCAGCTGAACTCGCACAATTTCATTCCTGCATATCAGTCCTGATTTCAGGGGGCGATTTCAGAGACACCTGTGCAGGTTTCTGTGTCAATGGAAATCGCACCCCAAAATCGCCAAAAGTAGTACAGAAACTACTTTTGGAAATCGGTGCGGTGTCGCAACGATTCGGACTGTGCCATTGCCGATCGCATCAATGAGAATCGGGGCTAAAGGGTCAACCCATCCATGCAAAGCTTATTATAGGCTTACCTATATGTTAGTGGAGGAAGTTTACTTCCTCTTCAAAGGGGAAGCGCTTTTTTTTTTTTTTTTTGTGTGTGTCCCATGCCTGTGACATTCATCTAGAAGAGGTCTCCAAACTTTCTAAACAAAGGGCCAGTTTATTGTTCTTCAGACTTTATTGGGGCTGGACTCTGGCCAGTGGGAGTAAAACATTTCCCAGCATTGGGGAGTAAACAATCCCCCATCATTGGGTTTAGTGGAAGTATTGCTCCATTGTTGGTATTGGTGGCAGGAATAGTGCTCTTTTAGGAGTGCTGAAATTAATCAATGCATCGTGATTCAGGTGTCCCCGATGCAGCATCGATGCAAATGACTAGAAAACACAATTCCCAGGTGACGTCATCCTGACTTCCCCCACCCCTCCAGGGAGAGCAATCCGAGCGTATGTTTGTTAAAATTACTGTATTTTAATCCCGTGTTACAATCAAATAACATTGAATGAGTTCAGGGACAGTTGAAAAGTATCCAACTGCCACTGAACATCCATTTAGCAGCAGCAGTGTACATGGGGCCTTAGGCCCCTTTCACACATGCGGATGATATGTCCGTATTTCATCCATCCGTTTGCAGATGAAATACGGGCATACATTCATCCCTATGGGATAGCGGGTGTCTGCGGATGAACATCCGCAGACACCCGATTTCCTCCGCCTCCGCTACAGTCCGATTCTGCAGACGGAGGAAAATCCTATTTTTCTATCCGTCTGCAGAGCGGATCGGATGAACACGGACACACGGTCCGTGCTCGTCCGATCCCCATAGAGGAGAGCGGAGAGCTGACAGGGCGGTCCCTGCACAGTGTGCGGAGACCGCCCTGTCCGCCGCCGGCTCAGCGGGGACAAAGGAGCGATCCCCGCTGAGCGAGCGGATCATCACGGGGCGGATCATTACTGATCCGCCCCGTGTGAAAGAGGCCTTACAAATTTACCCAAATTAATTTTAAATTGCTCCTTTATACTTGTTTCCAATTGTATCCTATTCAACACAAATACATAAATCACTACAAAGTGAGAAACTAAAGATGGTGGTGAAAAAAACAGGAAATAAGTATAGCTTGCTACAGGCATCGAGCGTTCGAATATAATTAATCCACCTATAGTTATTGCAAGTAGCATTCTGTAAATACTTTAATGCACTTGGAGAGATTTTAATGTTACTATCATGGATTAATAGGTTTAGACAATATCAACTTAGTATCTACTTCTTTCCACCATACAGCTGATTTGTGTATAGCAGACTTTTAGTTGGTGGAGTAACAGATCCTTCGTTCCCCACCTGCAGATGCATACATAAGATAACTATTAAGTAGCGCTCTTTGTAATCTGATTTTTAAAGTGAAGAAATGATTTATCTGAAGGGTGAGATGCCAGAATGAAAAAGCATCTTTCCTATCCATCTGAGCACCGGCCAGTGTCCTGTGCAAGGCATGTGTTGCTGTTGTTGAGAAGCCGCAAAAGTTCAAAGGCCTAATGGCGTGACCTTGCACCAGGCATGCAGGCCACTAGGACATTTTAAACATCGCACATAATAAAATAACTGTTCCCTCGACAGTTCATGTAAAGTGTTTTTATTACTTCAAAATTGCGCCATTTCTGGCATTTTTCACATGCATGTAAAAATCTGCAATTTTTTTGCTAGAATACTTGGACTACAACCCCTGGCCCCCCCCCCGCCCCAAATGTTTTTTGAAAGCAAAGTCCCTGGGCAGCAGTTTATCAAATGCAAATGTTCAGGTAAAAATAGACTTTAATGATTTTTAGTGAACACAAACGCAGAATAAAACAAATTTTTTTGGTAAAACGTTACGTCGAGTAAATGGATACCAAACATGTCATGCTTTTAAATTGTGCTTGCGTGAGGAATGGTAACAACATATAGTACATTAACCACTTCCGGCCCGCCTTATAGTAATATGACATGCGCAAAGTGGTGCGATTAGGATAGCGGGGGGGGTCTGCGCTGGTTATCAGAGCAGCCTCCCTGATGATGGCCACCAGGAATGCCTGCCAGTGCCTCCATATCGGTGCCACCTCATCAATGCCCATCAGACCCCCAGAGGGGATCAAATACCACCAAAAGCAAAGATCTTTTTGTGGGAACTGGTATGATCCCTCAATGCAAGGTGGTATTGAGTTGGTTAAAGTGATTGTAAAGGCAGAAGGTTTTTCTTCCAATACTTACCTGAGCTCCATCTAGATCCAGCAATGTTTCCGGAGTGTCTTGGCTGCCCGGGACTCCCCCCTCAATGGCTGAGAGAGCAGTGTGGCACCATTGGTTCCTGCTGCTGTCAATTAAATTCAGGCAGCCAATGAAAGAGAGGGGGTAGGGCCAGGCTCAGTGTCTGAATGGACACATAAGGCAGCAGCTTGGCTTGGGTGCCCCCATATCAAGTTGCTTGCTGTGGGGGCACTTGACAGGAGGGACTCGAGAAGAGGAGGCTCTGGGCTGCTCTGTGCAAATCCACTGCACAGCAGGTAAGTATAACACGTTTGTTATTTGCAGATAAAAAAATAGACTTTAGTATTGCTAAGGCTTTTTTAATGTAAAAAAAAAAAAAAAACTAACAAAAACCGCATGGTTCTGCAGATATCAGCCCTTCCCTTGTTTGCATGCCTCTTTTATTTTTTATTTATTTTATTTTGTTTTAAGCCTGTGGTTCTTTTCAAATTCTCTCTTCCCTTGTTGCTGTTTTCTGGTGGCTCCGTGCCCTTAGAGGTTCCCATGGCACCACTTTTACGTGTGCGCTGCCAGCTTTTGTCATGGATGAATCTCCATGCTTTTACTGAAACGGATAGCCCAGGTAGGAAGACACTCCCTTGCCTCCCCCCCCTCCTCCTCCTGAGATCTGGAGCCTAGAGTTAGAGAGGGTACATTTCAGATGTTTGGCTACAGAGAAAAATAAAATACAGTGCGGTACATGTTTCACAACTTAATTGAAATGCAGTCTTTATTTATTTTTATTTTTTAATCAGCGTTTTATATTTTGGTAATTGCGGTATGTTAAACCTCAAGACCGCTTTGAGTCCCATATCCCAGGAAACTTCTTCTTGGTGCCTAAATGATAGCAATTCCCTTTGTGGGATAAACATTTATTTATATATATAAATAAATGTTTATCCCATTTGCGAACATAGTGTGCATATGTGGGGGGCCATGAGTATGGATCAGTACTGTCTCTGGGATGGTCCAAAAATAAATAACCTATGGTAATCAGGATATGTTTAGTAAGACTGGGAAATACCGATCACCATGGTTACCAGGTCTAATTTGCTGCCTCCAAAAAAAAAAAAAAATCATTGCATACACTAAACTGATGTGAATTCTGTACCTGGTAATAGCCGCACTTACCAATGCATCAACAAATATAGATTTATAAAAATACAATATATTGCATGGACTTTCTTTATGAAGTCAGCTTTTGTTTCACATGGTCCAGCTATGGGGTTGATTTACTAAAACTGGTGAGTGCAAAGTTTGGTGCAGCTGTGCATGGTAGCCAATCGGCTTCTAACTTCAGCTTGTTCAATTAAAGTGATACTAAAGTTTAAAAAAAGAAAACAAACTTATTAAACGTGTCTACTTTGTGTAATGGTTTTGCACAGAGCAGCCTGGATCCTTCTCTTCTCAGGTCCCTCGCTGGCGCTCCTGACCCCTCCCTCCTGCCGAGTGCCCACACAACAAGCTGCTTGCTATAGGGGAACCCGATTAGCTCGCTCCTGAGACACTGCTCTGTGTGTCCATTCAGACACAGAGCCCTGGCTTGGCTTCTCTCTGTGCTCAGTTTGACAGTAGCGGGCACCAATGAGGAAAGACAATCCCCAGACAGCTGAGGATCTCCTGCACATCGCTGGATCAATATGGGGCTTGGGTAAGCCTAGGAGTTAAGGCAGGTTGCTGCACACAGAAGGATTTTTTTTTTTTTTGTTTTTTTTTTATCTTGGTGCAATTTCTTTTGCACTCTTGTGACCTGTTTTCAGCAGAGAGTGGTCTGAAGTCCGCTTTTTGCTGACGTCACACAGATAAGTCCAGGCACCACGTCATCCCCACTCTTGGAGTCTGGATCCGCCAGGTGCCTGGAATGATGGCTGTCTCAGCCTCTCTGTGAGCCGCTGACATGGTTGCTCCCCTCCCCAGCTCAGCGCTCCATTGAGTGTGGAGGAGCAGAGAAGGAGAGCTGCTGATTGACAGGGAGCCGAGAGAACCGAACCATTGGCGATGTTCGATGGCTCGGTTCTCAGTGCAGAGACGCCGAGGGGACAGATGCAGCATGGGACTGATGCTGTATCTACCTAGGTAGGTATGTATCTCTTTAAGATCTAGGAGTCAGTAGCAGGAAGATGAGGACCTGTCATCACTGCACAGAAGATGGCAACAGGATTCAGCTTCCTGCCCAAAATGAGACTTTTTCTTCTTTACAGAAGCTAAAGTTGGACCCCTTTCACACTGGCGTGCTTTTCAGGCATTTTAGCACTAAAAATAGCACCTGAAAAGTGTGCCTCCCCAGTGTGAAAGCCCGAGTGTTTTCACACTGGGGTGTTGCGCTTGCAGGACAGAAAAAAAAGGTCTTGCAAGCAGCATCTTTAGGGCTGTGTGTGAGCGGTGTATACATGGCTACTTTGCTGCTCATTGAAATGAATGGGCAGTCCTGCCGAATCGCCTACAAGCGCTTTGGCAGCACCACAACAATGGTGCACGTAACCCTTTATTCGGCCGATAGCGGGGGTTAAAAGTGCCACTAACAGCGGTAAAGCGCTGCTAAAACTAGTGCAGCCATTTGCTTCTGTCAATCAAATCCAATGACGTGGCTGCTGGGCGACGGGGCCGACTGCTGCATTCAATGTCTATGGACACTGAATGCTGGGCTCGGGAGCGCCCCTGCAAGGTAATCCCCGGGACAGTTCTTCTCCCAGGGGGTAATCTGAAGCGCGGAGGAGTCGAGGGACCCCATAAGACTAGGATTGGGGCCACACTGCAAAATTAGCTGCACAGTGGAGGCAAGTATATGTTTGTTATTTAAAAAATAAAAATTCTACTTTAGCGTCACTTTAAATAAACCCGTGTATGTGCATGAGGCCTAATACAGACACCCATGCCAGGCACAATACAAAGTATTTACTTTTCTTCCTGAAATCAAAACCATTCAATTTAGTCAAGGCTGTGATTGGATTTTGAAGGAACAGCAGCTCACTGAGGTCCGTCTTCTAGGCAATATGTCCTATTGTTTTGATTCCTGGCACTGTGCAATGCGCTAAAGCCTCTCTGGTTTGCAATTGCTTCTCCTTCTTTCAGTCTGAATGCTGATGTGCAGGGAATTGCAGTACGAAGACTACATTTATTTAAATGTTTTCAAAATGTGACTGAATTTTATAGCTGCTCGCATTTTAGGCATTATGTAAGGATTAGTCCTTGGTGATTAAGTTCAAAGGCCTTCAGGGCTCCTGCATCCATTTTATTAAAGCATAATTTATGGTAACCAGTAGTCAGTTTGCTACTTTATTTATAAAAGTGTCAGAGAAAGTCTCCCTCTCTCCCCTATAGCAAAGAATCCAATTCAAAAGTTCATTCTTCAGCTGTCATCTTCAGGAGTTGAGAAAAGCAGCAAATCAGACATATAAGCAGACTACTGTTTCCATGGCTGCAAGAAAATGACAATTAGAGTTTTTAGTGGGACCTAGAAAATTGCAGCTGTGTGCATATTTAAAAAAAAAAAAAAAATTCTAAAATTACCTTTTTAAATTAAACAATTTCTGCATCAATAGTTTTGTGTGTGTGTATATATTATATATATAATTTTCTACTTGGGACCTTCCAGATGAGTCCTTCTTGGTCCTTGTCACTACAAATAACAAATGCCACCTATTTTTATTTATTTTTGTTTACATTGCAGTAGTGATCGCACTGGTAGTTTGTTGCAAGTTCTTTTTGGTTGGTAGCTATGGGTCATATTTGTGCTACATCATTAAAGAGGAAGTAAACCCTGATGAGTTTACTTCTTCTTTCATTCCCTGCAAAGGTAAAGCATAATGGACTACTGTGCATCGCATAGTAGTCCATTATGTGTCACTTACCTGACACAGGAGCCAGCAGTCACCACTGACCCCTGTAGTCCGGTGCATCATCTTCTCGGTGGGTCTCGCAGCTCTGCCGCTGTCATTTGGCAAAGCTGCTATGACGTCGCTCCCGCGCATGCGCACGGGAGCTGCCACTCGCGGCATATCGCTGTTGACCGCGGCGCACTCAGTGCACCTGCGCGCCGCTGTCTATGGCGCATGCGCCATAGACAGCGGTGCCTGTCTTTCGGCAAATATCTCCTAAACCGTGTAGGTTTAGGAGATATTTCTTGGACCTACAGGTAAGCCTTAATCTAGGCTTACCTGTAGGTCAAAGTTGGTTGTAAGGCTTTACAACCACTTTAAATTCCTTCAGCAGTTTGTAGTTAAAGCCATGGAGGTGATTGCAGAGCCATGGTGCTGGGCACCTTGTCATTGATAATGAATGATAAAGAAACGCAATCGTAGAAAAAAACTTTGATTCCCTTAGCCAGAAATCTCTTGGAGTATTACTGCAAATAAATTTGCCCGTCTGACATGGCCCTTAACAGATCTGCTTTTGTTAAAACATTAGTACTTTTACTAAACATCGTAAAAAAACTGGTTCTAAATATCACCTTTTTTTTATATTTAGTAATTCTGTATATCAAAAAAAGCTTCAACCCAGCAGGCTGAATTTTAAACTGAGAGGTCACTGTACTAACTAAGGCTGACTATACATTATACAATCTCTGTCTATAGCTTTCCTTTAGATTTAACAAAACCATATAATATGAGATCAAATCTAAACACTTTCAATTTGTATGCAATTAGGCAGGCCCTTGTACTACATAGTTGAAGGTAAATCTAAAGAAAATAGAATAAGAAAATTGTATGGTGTGTGTGGCAATCTCCCCAGCTGTGCCTTTGTGTCCTGATGGTGGGACTGCCCCGCCCTGCCAGAACACACTCATCAGCCACTGGCTGCCAACGTGGCAGGGTGCTGGTTTGCCAGCATGTCCCTTTCTGACCATCATTAGACGGACTTCTGTTGGAAGGACATCTGTATACACTGACCGAATATCGGTCAGTTCCTGTTGAACTGGTGGATACTGACCGATATGTGACCCAAGTGTACTTGGCTTTAATGGTGAACCACACACACCTATACCCTCCAAAATCCCCCAATTCCCAGATAAGAATGACAATCTGAGGAGGATTTTTTTTCCATAGCAGGTTAGGAGTGCAAAGGTTCGCTTTTAACTTGAGCTTTTCAGATCTGCATAGTTGGTTCAGGTCATTGACTCTCAAACCATTTAAGCCAGTGGGTCAGTGTAATACAAAGGCAGCTAGTATCTTGTGAAGCTGACAAAAGCATCAATGGCCTATGAGTGCGTGTAATCAGAAAGCTCATGTCTGACGCTTCTTCTAGCTTCCAGGTTTTATTTTTATATGAACTGAAAAATGTAGATCATATTTTCATAGCTAAAAGAAGACTACCCCTGTGCTTGGCTTATGTCAGGCCTAGTTACCTGTGGGTAGTCCATAATATATCGCTTTTAAGCTTTCATCCTTGTTTTTTGTAGGGCTGTGGAAATTAAAGATTAATTCCACAATTAATCGTTAATTTTTTTCAAAATACTCACCTCTCCGCCGGCTTCCGGGTCTTCAGGGAGTTCCGTCTGAGATTTGGTGACGTCACACATAGACCTCTGTCTGCTAACGAAGGGAAGGGGGAGGAGTCCGGTGACTTCAAAGTTCTGATTGAACGTAATGCGTATGGGGAGGAGCTACGCATGACGTCATCCGCTGCTGCCCTATGGAACTAACACAATTTTCGGCTTTACATGCTGTGTTTTTATCATCTGCATGTGAGGAGTTTGTGTTTGAACACAAAAATGAAATCTTATACTTAAGCGGTGAGCACTTAGATCTTTTCTTTCTACCCATGACCTGGTGTCCTTGCTGAGATCTAAGGAGACGTGAGAGAAGTTTATGGTCAGTGTTAACCCTTTTGATACCCGCTTGAATGACCACCTGTTTGCACAGGGGTCAATGCCATGAGGGGAGAGTGATTAGTTAGACCGGAGGTGGAGTCACGCTACTGTGGGAAAAAAATTACATCAGTGCTACAGTTTAAACCATATTTGTGTGAACTGTGAAGTTAAGTCATGGATTGTGGAAACTAACTAGCGTCGGGTGATTGTATATAGTGTATACCACATTTGCCACTGACTAATGCAGAGTTGCAAGACAAGGAGATCAGCTAAAAGTAGTTGGATCTGTATGTGTGTTATAATTAATCAATTAAAAAATCGAATTAATCGAACGTGAAAATTTTAATCAGTAACAGCCTTAGTTTTTTGTGAAATAAGGAACTGCAGCTATTCAGACATGAAATTAGACGACATATCTACCTGAGGCTGGTCAGATTTGTCAAATTATCTGTCTGAGTACCCTTTCGCATCCAACACTTTTTTTTTATTAATGTGTACATTCGGGGCCCTTTTACATGTGGATTATTAATGTAGGTGGCAGCCAATGCCATAAAAAAAAGAAAAAAAATGGGCTTAGGTGGTGTACATTTGAAGGCTGCAAATTGTTCAGCTTTTATTTTTGTATGTTTTGGAACTCACAGGACCTAACCACTGGGAAAGGTTTAATAAACCATTATTTTACAGATGCTGTGATGGCCATCGACTTGCATTTATCAGCTGGTGCCATACAACTTAAACTAGCTGGCTGTTGTGACCATGATTTGTAGAACAGACAGCAGCTCAGGAAAGCCCTGCAGGGAGTAAAGCAACTTGGGGTTTTCAAAAACCTGGCAAAGCATGTTCCACATAACACATCAGCTGTCTAACATGCTGGTAGTCAATAAATGGGTTACCACCAGAATTTTTTTTTTTTTTTTTTGCTCCTACAGCTCCCTGCACATTCACAAAAATTAATTTTTCTGCACTGTTGGAAGATTTTGGAACCCATAAAATGGGTTGTAGTAACCCGTGTAATTCTAGCCCCAACTGCCAATTGTGTTTTAAATAGTGTTTACTTGTTGAGTCATGCTGCTATCTACACTGTACAGTGGCAGTGTTCACTCTGGCCTTGCACCTGTAATGACTGCTTTTAAGGTTTTAAGGGACATACAAAGCAAGATCCAAGGCAAATAACTATATGACAGTAGAACTAAAGGCAAAGCTAATCCTGGTCAAATTTTAATTCGCAATCTGTGTCCCATTAGGTAGATTTCCATTTACTTCCTATCCAAAAACTATAGCAGAAACTGAGAGGAGATTCCTCCCCCCCCCCCCCCCCCAAAGTGGGGGAAATCCTTGCTAGTCACCAGGGTCACTAAAACTAGTGTCTAGATTGACTTCTGTAAACCAGCCTATTGGCTTTTCCCCTGCTTGATCAGTGAAAAACCCATCAGGTGTACTAATCCTCTTTCCACGCTTTCACCCTTTCCAATCCTAAAGCTTTAAAAAAAAAGAGTGGGAAATGAAAAGTTTAGTACATTGATCTGAATATCTTCCATAAAGCCAAGTTCCACCCTATTTTTGATCTTCGGCTCTCGACGTTGCAGATCACAATACAATGAATTTGTGTGTTTTTTTATTTATTTTTATTCAAAGCATATTACCTGTGAGCTAAGTATAGCTCTCCATTTCTGTTGTACTTTACTGTGGTGAGGTATGTCATATCCTGCTGCCTGTAGGCTGCTGGGATATAAGGGTTATCAATCCCAGGAGCATTCCTCAGCTTCTTGTGGTATTTCTAGACCAGAACTTTCTCTGGTCACCTGCAATGTGTCGTGTGTGTGCCACGCTTTGTACACACTGCACAGGCACGAGATTGGGAGGTGCATGCTGGCTAGCCAGCAGCACTGTATCCTGGAAGAAACGGTGAGCAGGCCTCAGATGCCCACAATGAAGATGGGAGTTTGCACGTCAGACTACAGTGAGTAAATTGAATAACAAAAAAATTACATATACAGCAAATGCTAGATTAAATTGGATCTTTGAATCTGATGACGCCTAAAGATTTACTGCTGCTCTGGGCTTCATAAAAATGGCAGCCTCTGACAAGAAGAAGCGGGAGCAATGCTGGAGTCAATTTATAGCACACGTATTTTAGTAGCCTTATTAATGTGGAATGTACCTGTACTGTATGTTCCTTGCTAAAGAACATTATTGTTATCAAGTTTTTATGGGTAAAGTGCCACTTTAAATGGGTTGGTTTACCAAGTTGGGGTTTACATATACTTTAAGGGAAGCGGATTCCCAGTGTGATGTTTCTGGTTAATTTTGTGGTTTGTTCAGAAGAATGGTAATATTTTTAATACCCCTTCTAAATAGAGATTGCATGTTGTTTAACTCTACTTTTGGGAGTTGGGTTTTCATATAACCAACAAGGGACAGAGCTGCATACTGTAATTTAACAGCTACTTCCTTCCTTCAGGCAAACAACTTAACACCACAGTACCCAGGGAGTATTCATCAGCATTTAGAAAATCTTCCTCATGCGTTATACTGTTTATTATTTTTTAAAACTCCTTCAGGGAAAGATAAAATGCATCCAAAGATCTGTGTGAGTTTGGAATGATCTTTCAGTGGCCTGATACATAAGGTCTCTGTTTATAAATGTTTTACACAAGATTCACATAAAAATTACACATTTGAAATGAAATCAGAAAATGTGCAACTCATGGGTGAAAGCTGTGAGAAAAGGTTTATAAATGTATTTCTACTGTAAGGCCTCATGCACACGAGACGCAGTTAAACGCGCGTTCAGATGCAGTTGGACAGTTTTTTCAACTGCCCCTGAACTCATTCAATGTTATCCTATGTGTCCATGCACACAGTCTCATTTTTTTCCGTTTTTATGCAGTTGCGTTTAATCTCGTTTTTCCAGAAGCAAAAAAATGCGTTCAGAAGCAAAAATTTCCACGTTTCAGACGCTAAACGCGGCACCCGCGGTTAGCCGCGTTTGCGTTTATATGCGTTTTTAAAGGTGACCCTTTTTTTTACATTAAAAATCTCAAAAATGATTGCAAATGATGAAAAACCATTAGAAAAATATTTTAAACAATTGCAATTGCAAGTGGACAATCCACAACTTGTGGCAAGTGACATGGCAGGTGGCAAGTGACGTGGCAAGTGACATGGCAGGTGGCAAGTGGACAATCCACAACTTGTGGCAAGTGACGTGGCAGGTGAAGTGGCAAGTGACGTGGAAAGTGGACAATCCACAACTTGTGGCAGGTGACGCGGCAAGTGGAAAATCAACAACTTGTGGCAGGTGACTGGCATGTGACGTGGCAAGTGGACAATCCATAACTTGTGGCAAGTGGACAATCCACTTGTGGCAGGGGACGTGGCAAGTGGACAATCCACTTGTGGCAGGGGATGTGGCAAGTGACGTGGCGAGTGGACAATCCACAACTTGTGTCAGGTTACGTGGCAAGTGATGTGGCAAGTGGACAATCCACTTGTGGCAGGTGACGTGGCAAGGGACGTGGCAAGTGGACAATCCACAACTTGTAGCAGGTGATGGGGCTGGTGACGTGGCAAGTGGACAATCCACATCTTGTGGCAGGTGACGTGGAAAGTGGTGTGGCAAGTGGACAATCCACAACTTGTGGCAGGTGATGTGGCTGGTGACGTGGCAAGTGGACAATCCACAACTTGTGGCAGGTGGCATGGCAGGTGACGTGGAAAGTGGACAATCCACATCTTGTGGCAAGTGACGTGGCAGGTGATGTGGCAAGTGATGTGGCAAGTAGACAATCCACAACTTGTGGCAAGTGACGTGGCAGGTGATGTGGCAAGTGGACAATCCACAACTTGTGGCAGGTGATGTGGCTGGTGACGTGGCAAGTGGACAATCCACAGCTTGTGGCAGGTGGCATGGCAGATGACGTGGAAAGTGGACAATCCACATCTCGTGGCAAGTGACGTGGCAAGTGGACAATCCACAACTTGTGGCAGGTGACGTGGCAGGTGATGTGACAAGTGATGTGGCAGGTGATGTGACAAGTGGACAATCCACATCTTGTGGCAAGTGACGTGGTAGCTGACGTGGCAAGTGACGTGGCAAGTGGACAATCCAAAACTTGTGGCAGGTGACGTGGCAAGTGGACAATCCACATCTTGTGGCAGGTGACGTGGCAGGTGACATGGAAAGTGGTGTGGCAAGTGGACAATCCACAACTTGTGGCAGGTGGCATGGCAGGTGATGTGGAAAGTGGACAATCCACATCTTGTGGCAAGTGACGTGGCAGGTGATGTGGCAAGTAGACAATCCACAACTTGTGGCAGGTGATGTGGCAAGTGACGTGGCAGGTGATGTGGCAAGTCACGTGGCAAGTGGACAATCCACAACTTGTGGCAGGTGATGTGGCTGGTGACGTGGCAAGTGGACAATCCACAACTTGTGGCAAGTGGCATGGCTGGTGACGTGGCAAGTGGACAATCCACAACTTGTGGCAAGTGGCATGGCTGGTGACGTGGCAAGTGGCATGGCTGGTGACGTGGCAAGTGGACAATCCACAACTTGTGGCAAGTGGCATGGCAGGTGACGTGGAAAGTGGACAATCCACATCTTGTGGCAAGTGATGTGGCAGGTGATGTGGCAAGTAGACAATCCACAACTTGTGGCAGGTGATGTGGCAAGTGACGTGGCAGGTGATGTGGCAAGTCACGTGGCAAGTGGACAATCCACAACTTGTGGCAGGTGATGTGGCTGGTGACGTGGCAAGTGGACAATCCACAGCTTGTGGCAGGTGGCATGGCAGATGACGTGGAAAGTGGACAATCCACATCTCGTGGCAAGTGGACAATCCAAAACTTGTGGCAAGTGACGTGGCAGGTGATGTGGCAAGTGGACAATCCACAACTTGTGGCAGGTGACGTGGCAGTTGGACAATCCACAACTTGTGGCAGATGACGTGGCAAGTGACGTGGCAAGTGGACAATCCACAACTTGTGGCAGGTGCCGTGGCAAGTGACACGCTAAATACAAGTACACTGCAGCTCTCACAGCTGCTGCTACTCACTCTGGTCTCACAAAATTGCTGAAATAGTTAATAATACTGTTTTCCCAAGGCGTCTTTCAGGACAGCACCTGAGAGATAGCGACTCCACCCTCCTCGTTGGGAAACACCTTCTTCCTCCAGACTTTAAAGGGAGGCGCCTCCCTACCACACATCAGTTTTTGTGTTTCCTCCGGCCCGGAGGGAACACCTTTTGGGAGGGAGTCTGTTTCTCTTAGGTGTTCCTGAGGGACTAGGCTTCTTTCCCTTTTTTTTCCTCCTTTAAGAGACCCGCTGTCCTCCCGACCTACCCACGCCTCGTCAGCGGTAGCAAGCGGGCTCCTCTTCCCCTCTTGTGCTCGGAGAGAGCCGAAGATTCGGTGGCCCGCACGTTCGTAGGCGCGGCGGCGCGCGTGTGCCGCCGCCATGTTTTTTTTTTCGGCGGTCGCGCCGGAAGTGACAGAGCGGGTCATCGGGTCAGCTGAAACGTCGTTTCCGGCGTGGACGCAGGGGGGAGGAGGGAGGACAGGTGCTGGTGCCTATTTCCGCTTCCGGTCCGGTGCAGCTGCACGGCGTGACTCCGGAGGCGGCGTTTAGCCACAAGTGGATCTCTGCACACCTGTTATGGAAGATTCAGCGTCTGCAGCGGTGGGGACAGGCACAGGCACCAGCAAAGCCCAGGTAAGAGGCAGCAGTTAAAGTCTGCCTTTCTTTTCCTATTTCCTGGCGTTTGGTCTCGCTCTCTCTCTCTCTCTCTCTCTCTCCTTTTTCCCCCCCTGGTGGCAAGGGGCCTGTCTGGGCACTAGAAGCTGACTGGTTTCTTCTCAGTGCACCTGTGTGGTGATCCCTATCAAAGCTGAGACTGGGTCTCACTAAGGGTTCCCTGGTTTTTTTCATAGGCTAAGAGCTCTGACCCAAAGAAAAGATGTCCTTGCAGGGCCAAGCTGGGAGAAAATTGGAAGAAAACCTTATGCAGTCCCTGCATTACTTCTTTAGTTAAGGAGGAATCTGCCTAAGGGCCCTATGGATGTGAGGATCTGGTGGCCTCTGTAAAGAAGGAGCTGTACGCCACGATCCAGAATTTTCGTGACTCGCTAGCAAACCCGGCTGCTAGTCAGCCTTCCACTTCAGAGTCTTCCCAGGGGTCTCTCTCAATCCCGGTGTTAGAATCTCTGCCTGAAGACCCTTCAGATAGGGAAAAGCAGTCCACTGCTCTTTCCGTTAAAGATTCGGAAGAGGAGTTGGAGGATTCTGAGGTAGCCCCCTCTAAATTCAAACTGTCCCTTGAAGAGGTCGATGGGCTCCTTAAAGCCATTCATGCTACGCTTGGTTTAAGTGAGGAGAAAAAGGAAATATCACTCCATGACCGCATGTATGCTGGGTTGGATGAGCCTAAGGGCCGAACATTCCCAGTTCATCCGGTCATCTCTGAGGCCATTAGGAAAGAATGGCAGGATCCAGAGAAAAAGCCCTTTTTCTCCAAAGCCCACAAAAGGCGTTTTCCTTTCGAGGAGGACCCTGCAGCAGTATGGAACAAGGTGCCCAGACTGGATGCCGCCGTTTCCCAGGTTTCAAGGTCCACGGATCTGTCCTTTGAGGACATGGGAGTTTTGAAAGATCCGATGGACAAACGCATGGATCTTTTGCTCAAGAGATCATGGCAATCAGTTATGAGCAATTTAAAACCAGCAATGGCCACAACGTGTGTAGCCAGAAACTTAGAATACTGGATTAAGCAGTTAAAGTCACATCTAGCCGCAGATTCCCCTAAGCAGGAAATTTTAGATTCTTTTCCTACCCTGATTACGGCAGTGGCTTATGTTGCAGATGCCTCAGCTGAGGCAATTAAGATATCAGCCAGGTCAGCAGCTCTAACTAATGCTGCAAGAAGAGCCTTATGGCTTAAGACCTGTCCGGGTGACTCGGCTTCAAAGAATAAGCTGTGTGGGTTACCCTTTTCAGGAGACTTGCTCTTCGGCTCTGACCTCGATAATATTCTTGACAGGACAGCCGATAAAAAGAGATCCTTTCCGGTCAAAAAGAAAAAGCAGGTACCAAAACGTCTTTTTCGACCTCAAAAAACTCAGGATCAGGACAGCAAGTTGCAGGGGAGAAGGAAAAGTTGGTCCGCCCCGAAGCCGAAGGGTAGAGGCGGAATTCTCTTCCGTCCTCCTACACAGGCCGAAAAATCGCAATGACTCGTCTCTGCGGGTGGGCGGAAGACTACAAGAATTTCTTCCGCAGTGGTCAGGGATAACTTCAAATCAGTTTATCCTGACCATTCTCGCGCAGGGTTACTCACTCGAGTTTGTCAACGACCCCCCAAAAAAGGTTCCTGATTACCAACACCCCGCGGGACCCAGTAAGGGCCCTGGCCATGAAGTCCTCTCTAGAGGAACTGGTGCAACAGGGCGTAGTAGTACAGGTACCCCTGCAAGAACAGCAGGAGGGGTTTTATTCCCATGTTTTCCTAGTAAAGAAACCGACAGGGAAATTTCGGTTGATTCTCAACCTAAAACCTTTAAACGAGTCCATAAGGTACAGGAAGTTCAAAATGGACTCAATTTTTTTCGGTCAGAAATCTGTTGACGCCAGGATGTTTTATGGCGTCAGTAGATTTAAGACGCATACCTACATGTTCCGATCTCTCCCCAGTCTCAGAAGTTTCTCAGGCTGGCGGTGAGGTTGGGGGGTGTGGTTCATCATCTCCAGTTCAGGGCCCTACCCTTCGGCCTGTCATCATCTCCCCGAATTTTTACCAAAATAATGGCAGAAGCTTTAGCGCCACTGCGTCTCCAGGGAATCGCAGTTATTCCTTATTTAGACGATCTGCTGTTTTTCGCCCCATCCAGCGAGGAATTGCAGACCAATCTAGGCAAAGCTCGCAGCCATCTGGAGGCGTTGGGTTGGATTTTGAACCTCCAAAAGTCGTCCCTAAACCCATCTCAGGAGATTCGGTTTTTAGGGTTTCTGATAAATTCGGCGGAGCAAAAGATCTTCCTTCCCTTAGACAAAAAGGACAGGATTTCCGGTGCAGTGTCTTTATTACAGACCAGCCAAAATCTGACAGTAAGACAGGTTATGTCAGCTTTGGGGGTTCTGACTTCAGCAATGCCAGCAGTCCAGTGGGCAAGAATGCATTTCAGATGTCTGCAGGCTTTCCTTCTAAGATCTTGGGATCACACAGTGGCATCCCTAGAGGCAGAGGTGAGTGTCAACCCAGGTAAAAAGGGCCCTATGGTGGTGGAAAAGACAGGATGTCTTATCGGAAGGGTTAGTCTGGGCTTTTCCAGTCGGGAAAAGACTAACAACCGATGCCAGTTCCTGGGGGTGGGGAGCCCATCTAGGAACACGTTTCACTCAGGGGTCCTGGGCCAAAGAGGAGACAGTAAGGTCCTCAAACTGGAGAGAGCTCAAGGCGATTGCCTTAGCTCTGGAATTGTTTGTTCAGGAGCTTCAGTCCCATCACGTCCAGGTCCTAACAGACAATGCCACGGCAGTGGCTTATTTAAACAGACAGGGGGGTACAAGAAGCAGGTCGCTTCAGGTACTGGCCATGGAGATTCTTTGGTGGGCGGAAAAACATTTGTTATCCCTATCAGCAGTCCACCTAAAAGGGGATCTAAACAGGGTAGCGGACTTCCTAAGCAGAAACGCTATTCGGGAAGCGGAATGGTCTCTAAACCCGGAGGTATTCACAATGATTGCCGGAAAATGGGGTTTACCAGAGGTAGACCTGTTCGCCTCAAGGGTGAACGCCCAGGTTCCCCAGTTCTTTTCCCTGGACAGTCGCGATGGCTCGCTGAGCACAGATGCGCTAGCTTATCCATGGGAATTTCGTCTTTGTTATGCTTTCCCCCCATTTCAGTTAATCCCGTTAATTTTAAGAAAAATTCAGAGGGAGAAGGTGCCAGTTATTCTAATCACGCCCTTTTGGCCAAAAAGGGCTTGGTTTTCGACAGTTCTAGGCCTGGCAATCAAGCCTTGTTGGCGTCTGCCCCTCAGACACGATCTGTTGTTGCAGGGCCCAGTGAACCATCCAGGAGTGGCCAGCCTGGCCCTCACGGCCTGGTTTCTGAAAGGCAGCTCCTTAGGAGCAAGGGGTTTTCCAACCGTTTAATCTCGACCCTTTTAGCAAGTAGGAAAAGGGTTACGAGGGCCATTTATTCTAAGGTCTGGAAGCGTTATAAAACTTGGTGTTTGTCAGCCGCCCAGGTGACAGGGAGCCTTGTCTCCATCTTGGAGTTTTTACAGGATGGAGCAGACAAGGGACTGGCAGTTAGTACCCTGAAGGTGCAGGTAGCAGCCCTGACAGTGTTCTTAGAAAAATCTGTGGCCTCAGATCCGCTGGTGATCAGATTCTTTAGAGCTCTTAAAAGATCTAGGCCAGCTCCTGTTAAGGTTTTTCCTAGATGGGATTTGTCGGTAGTCCTACAGTCTCTAACAAAAGGGCCTTTTGAGCCTCTTGTGGAGGCTTCCCTTAGGTTTTCTCACATTAAAAACCGTTTTTCTGATTGCCATTGTCTCTGCACGCAGGATCAGTGAGCTAAATGCTCTGTCAGTTAAAGAACCATATCTTTCCATTTTTCCTGACAGAGTTATTCTTAGAACAGACGCAAAGTTCTTACCGAAGGTAGCTTCAGTGCAGAACCGTATACAGGACATAGTACTGCCAACCCTTTGTGTTAACCCCAAAGGAAATAAGGAGACTTTTTTTTCCATACTTTGGACGTCAGGAGGACTCTGCTGAGTTATTTAGAAAGGACGGAGTCCTTCAGGCGTTCAGATTCACTGTTTGTACTCTTCTCAGGAAGAAAAAAGGGTTTTTAAGCTTCTAAAGTTACTTTAGCTAGATGGCTGAAATTAGCTATCTCGGAGGCATATTCCCAGGCAGGGTTATCTCCTCCAGCAGAAATTTGTGCACACTCAACCAGGGCTCTGGCGTCTATGTGGGCAGAGAGAGCTGGTGCCACCCCGGAGCAGATCTGCAAGGCGGCGACATGGTCGAGTTTTCACACATTTGTGAAACATTATAGACTGGATCTCACTTCTGCCAGCGATCAGGCGTTTGGCAGAAAGGTCCTGAAAGCTGTTGTCCCGCCCTAAGGGGTAAGTCTCTGTTATCCTCTCAGGTGCTGTCCTGAAAGACGCCTTGGGAAAGACCAAGTTAGACTTACCGGTAACTTGTTTTCCAGAAGTCTTTCAGGACAGCAAACATCCCGCCCTATGGTATTATATTATGCTATGCTGTGACTAACGTATGTGTTTGTGTTCCAGCCGGGGGCCGGAGGTTCTCTTCTACAACTGATGTGTGGTAGGGAGGCGCCTCCCTTTAAAGTCTGGAGGAAGAAGGTGTTTCCTAACGAGGAGGGTGGAGTCGCTATCTCTCAGGTGCTGTCCTGAAAGACTTCTGGAAAACAGTTACCGGTAAGTCTAACTTGGTCTTTTTTTGAGCTGGGGAGGGTCTATGATGTTAGCTTAACTAAACGCTTCTAGACGCAAACGCTGTTAAATCGAGGTAAAAATCGCGGTAAAACGCGCGTTTCTAAACGCCGGTTTCAACATGTGTCCAGCAGCGTTTGCATCTGCGTCTCGTGTGCATGAAGCCTTAATAGTTGCTGTAGTGTTTTTATAATGAAACATTTTAACAGTAAAGGAATTTTTTTAGAATAGTCTTGCCATATGTTGAAGTCGTCTTCTCTGCACTGGTTAATTAGGTGAAGGTGAATGCTCAATGGCACCTGACTTTTTAAAGTAAGGCAGCATCTAGTCTCCAGTAAAAGCTAAAAAGATCATTGGTGTCAGGCAGTTGGCTCTAAGTGGCACTGTTCCCGGAAACTATGCTGGAATCATCAGATGGGAGGTTACTCAGTCACAGCTCAAGGAACCCCTAACAACCTCTGGAGGAACCCTAGGGTCCCATGGAACCCTGGTTGAGAATGGCTGATTTAACTGCTTTCAAATTCTCACCAGTTCAGTGCCAAGCCAAGTACCTGAAGCCACTCTGTCAATGTCTTTGAAAAATTAAATAAAACTCCACTTTGTTAAAAAGTCATCTACTCCAAGTTTAGATTCTGAATGCTGGTATCCATTCTCTCATGGTCTGAAATCCCTTTTTGTGCTATCAGTCGTCTAGCTATAAAACATGTTCTGCTGTGCTCCAATCTCAAAGCGGTATTAACCACTTGCCGACCGCCTCACGCCGATGTACGTCGGCAGAATGGCACGGGCAGGCATAAGCACGTACATGTACGTGATTTGCCTCCCGCGGGTCGGGGGCCCGATCGGGCCCCCGCCCGGTGCCTGCGGCGGTCGGTTTTCGTTCGGGAGCGATCCCGGACGAGGGGACGGCCATTCATTCATGGCCACCCCCTCGCGATCGCTCCCGACGAATGGAAATCCCCGGTGACATCACTTCCTCTCCTGTAATGTAAACACAGGAGAGGAAGTGATGTATTCTCTCCTCCGTGTCGGTATTTTTCGTTCCGACACGGAGGAGAGCGGATCAGTGAGTTGCACCAACACATCCCACACACAGTAGAACATGCCAGGCACACTCACACCCCCCCTTTACCCCCCGATCACCCCCCCAATTACCCCTGCCCCCCCAGTCACAGTGACACCAATGTCATTTTTTTTTTTTTTTTTTTTTTTTTTGCATTGGTGTCATTTGTGACTGTAATAACTGTTAGGGCAGTTAGGGTTAGCCCCCTTTAGTTCTAATGTACCCCCCTAACCCCCCCAATAAAGGTTTAACCCCGTGATCACCCCCCGTCGCCAGTGTCACTAAGGCTGGGTTCACATTGCAGCGGTTTATGAGAACGAATGTGATTCGCACCGCACTGCAGTGCAAATCACATCCGATCTCTGTGCGATTCAAGTTCAGCCATTCGCCGCACCCGCCACACCCGCCGCACCCGCCGCAAATTCGCACGGGACCCTTTTTTTGGCCCGCAGCAGAATCGGATCGCATGGGTGTTCACACCATGCGATCCGAGTTTGCAGATCGCACTGCGATATGCGAACTGATCTGGGGGTGTCAGTAACATTTCACTGACACTCCCAGCAGTTCGCATAGGGCAGTGTGAACTGCCGCCGGGAGGCATGCGATGCGGGAACCCGCCGCGGATTCGCGGCGTTTCCGCATCGCTCCAGTGTGAACCCAGCCTAATAAGCGATCATTTTTCTGATCGCCGTATTAGTGTCACAGGTGACGCTAGTTAGGCAGGTAGGTATTTAGGTTCGCCGCAGCTTTTTATAGCGCTAGGGACCCCCATATACTACCGCATAAAGCCCCCTGATTGCCCCCTAGTTAACCCTTTCACCAGTGATCACCATATAACTGTTACAGGTGACGCTGGTTGGTTAGTTATTTTTTTATAGTTTCAGGGCACCCGCCATTTATTACCTAATAAAGGTTTAACCCCCTGATCACCCGGCAGGTGTCATTTGTGACTAATAACTGTTAGGGCAGTTAGGGTTAGCCCCCTTTAGTTCTAAGGTACCCCCCTAACCCCCCCAATAAAGGTTTAACCCCGTGATCACCCCCCGTCGCCAGTGTCACTAAGGCTGGGTTCACATTGCAGCGGTTTATGAGAACGGATGTGATTCGCACCGCACTGCAGTGCAAATCACATCCGATCTCTGTGCGATTCGAGTTCAGCTATACAGATAGTATGGCTGAATTCGTGTCGCACCCGCCGCACCCGCCGCAAACTCGCACGGGACCCTTTTTTTGGTCCGCAGCAGAATCGGATCGCATGGGTGTTCACACCATGCGATCCAAGTTTGCAGATCGCACTGCGATATGCGAACTGATCTGGGGGTGTCATTAACATTTCACTGACACTCCCAGCAGTTCGCATAGGGCAGTGTGAACTGCCGCCGGGAGGCATGCGATGCGGGAACCCGCCGCGCATTCGTGGCGTTCCCGCATCGCTCCAGTGTGAACCCAGCCTAATAAGCGATCGTTTTTCTGATCGCTGTATTAGTGTCACAGGTGACGCTAGTTAGGCAGGTAGGTATTTAGGTTCGCCGCAGCTTTTTATAGCGCCAGGGACCCCCATATACTACCGCATAAAGCCCCCTGATTGCCCCCTAGTTAACCCTTTCACCAGTGATCACCATATAACTGTTACAGGTGACGCTGGTTGGTTAGTTATTTTTTTATAGTTTCAGGGCACCCGCCATTTATTACCTAGTCTCACTAGTGTACCCCTAAATTTAGGGGTGTCTACTTTCTAAAATGGGGTCATTTGGGGGGGGGGGGTTTGTGCCATCTTGGCATTTTATGGCCTTCAAAACTGTAACGCCCTTAGAAAGCCTGAAGGCGGTGCTTGGTTTTTGGGGCCCCGTACGCGGCTAGGCTCCCAAAAAGTCCCACATATGTGGTATCCCCGTACTCAGGAGAAGCAGCAGAATTTATTTTGGGGTGTCATTTCACATATGCCCATGGCATGCGTGAGCAATATATCATTTAGTGACAACTTTGTGAAAAAAAAAAAAAGTTTGTAATTTTCCCGCAACTTGTGGCAAAATATAAAATATTCCATGGACTCAACATGCCTCTCAGCAAATAGCTTGGGGTGTCTACTTTCTAAAATGGGGTCATTTGTGGGGGTTTTGTGCCATCTTGGCATTTTATGGCCTTCAAAACTGTAATAGGTAGTGAGAAGTGAACTCAAAAAATTACGCCCTTAGAAAGCCTGAAGGCGGTGCTTGGATTTCGGGGCCCCGTACGCGGCTAGGCTCCCAAAAAGTCCCACATATGTGGTATCCCCGTACTCAGGAGAAGCAGCAGAATTTATTTTGGGGTGTCATTTCACATATGCCCATGGCATGCATGAGCAATATATCATTTAGTGACAACTTTGTGAAAAAAAAAAAAAAAAAAAAAAAGTTTGTAATTTTCCCGCAACTTGTGGCAAAATATAAAATATTCCATGGACTCAACATGCCTCTCAGCAAATAGCTTGGGGTGTCTACTTTCTAAAATGGGGTCATTTGTGGGGGTTTTGTGCCATCTTGGCATTTTATGGCCTTCAAAACTGTAATAGGTAGTGAGGCGTGAAATCAAAAATTTACGCCCTTAGAAAGCCTGAAGGCGGTGCTTGGTTTTCGGGGCCCTGTACGCGGCTAGGCTCCCAAAAAGTCCCACATATGTGGTATCCCCGTACTCAGGAGAAGCAGCAGAATTTATTTTGGGGTGTCATTTCACATACGCCCATAGCATGTGTGAGCAATATATCATTTAGTGACAACTTTGTGTAAAAAAAAAAAAAAAATTTTTTTTTTGTCATTATTCAATCGCTTGAGGCAAAAAAATAAAATATTCAATGGGCTCAACATGCCTCTTATCAATTTCCTTAGGGGGTCTACTTTCCAAAATGGGGTCATTTGGGGGGGTTTTGTACTGCCCTGTCATTTTAGCACCTCAAGAAATGAGATAGGCAGTCGTAAACTAAAAGCTGCGTAAATTCCAGAAAACGTACCTTAGTTTGTAGATGTGACAACTTTTGCGCAAACCAATAAATATACAATTATTGACTTTTTTTTTACCAAAGACATGTGGCTGAATACATTTTGGCCTAAATGTATGACTAAAATTGAGTTTATTGGATTTTTCTAATAACAAAAAGTAGAAAATATCATTTTTTTTCAAAATTTGCGGTCTTTTTACGTTTATATCGCAAAAAATAAAAATCACAGAGGCAATCAAATACCATCAAAAGAAAGCTCTATTTGTGGGAAGAAAAGGACGCAAATTTTGTTTGGGTACAACATTGCATGACCGCGCAATTACCAGTTAAAGCAGCGCAGTGCCAAAGTGTAAAAAGACCTCTGGTCATTTACCAGCAAAATGGTCCGGTCTGAAAGTGGTTAAACCCAAAAGCAAAAAATGTATTCTGTTGCAGCTTGCCAGCTGTGGAATGTGGTTGCTGTGTTTTTTTTTTTTTTCTTAATTTTATTTTAGGATTTTGTTCCTTAACCACTTCAGCCCTGGACCATTTTGCTGGCCAAAGACCAGACCACTTTTTGCGATTCGGCACTGCGTTGCTTTAACTGACAATTGCGTGGTCATGCGACGTGGCTCCCAAAAAAATTGACATCCTTTTTTTCCCACAAATAGAGCTTTCTTTTGGTGGTATTTGATCACCCCTGCGGTTTTTATTTTTTGCACTATTAATAAAAATAGAGCGACAATTTTGAAAAAATTCATTTTTTTTTTCCTTTTTGTTATAATAAATATCCCCCAAAAATATATAAAAAAACATTTTTTTTTCCCTCAGTTTATGCAGATACGTATTTCTTCTACATATTTTTGGTAAAAAAAATCGCAATAAGCGATTGATTTGCGAAAAAGTTATAGCGTTTACAAAATAGGGGATAGTTTTATGGCATTTTTATTAATAATTTTTTTTTTTTTACTATTAATGTTGGCTTTTTTGTGACTGCGAGATTATGGCGGACACATCGGACGTTTTTGACACATTTTTGGAACCATTGTCATTTGTACAGCAATCACTGCTATACAAATGCAGTGATTCCTGTGTAAATGACACTGGCAGTGAAGGGGTTAACCAGTGGGTGGCAGTGTAGGGGTGTGTTAATAACTGTTGGTGGCTGGGCTTTCTTTTAGTGAACACTGATCTCTGCTCCAATCAAATGGAGCAGAGATCAGCGTCACTTGTTGCTAGGCAGAACGGGTAGATGCTGTTTACAACGGCATCTCCCAGTTCAGCCGCCCCGTGAGACGATCGCAGGTATGCCCGTGGCGATCAAGTCCGCAGGACCTGCGCCCGGACTCACGGGGGTCCCGACCGGCGCGATGGCAGGGCGGCATTTAAGATTGAACGTACCTGTACGCCAATATGCCTGCCCGTGCCATTCTGCCGACCTACATCGGCGTGCGCTGGTCGGGAAGTGGTTCATTTTCACCTGGTCATCTAGCCAATAAGTCAGTTTCACCGGATGATGTCCCCGCCCATTATGATGTCAGTCCCAGCATCCTCTGGGACTGTGACATAATGGGCAGGGACGTCATCCGGTGATGTCCCTATATAAGACGCCGCGTGTTCTGTCATAGTGAGCGGAGACAGCGACGAGGCAGCATCTCCTGAAGAGAAGAACAGAAGACAGCGGCGACAGAAGACTAGGCCACCACTTGTAAAAGAGCTAGAAGAAGGCGTGGTGGCCCGGCAAGAAGAACCGAAGAGGGGGACAAGACCCCCGAAGTCGGAAGAAGAGGGAGCGGCGGCGGCGAAGAAGAAGAAAGCCGGGCTCCTCTGCTAGTCAAAGAGCTAGCAAAAGAGCAGAAGATAGCGGAGGAGTCCGGCGAGAAGACCCCCGGACTTGTGCAATAAACTATTTTAACCCTTGTATGTTTTATTTATTTTTTTTTTTTTTGTACCTTCTTTTTTTTTTTTTTTCCCACATGTGAATGAGTAGGGGTACATTCTACCCCATACTCATTCACATAGGATGGGGGGCCGGGATCTGCGGGCCCCCTTATTAGGGGGCTCCCGGATTCCGATAAGCCCCCCCGCCCGCAGACCCCGACAACCAACGGCCAGGGTTGTTGGGAAGAGGCCCTTGTCCTCATCAACATGGGGACAAGGGGCTTTGGGGTGGGGGGGGGGCGCGCGGCCCCCCTTCCCAAAGGCACCCTCCATGTTGAGGGCACGAGGCCTGGTACGGCTCAGGAGGGGGGGGGGCGCTCCCTTGTCCCCACCCCCTTTCCTGACCGGCCGGGTAGCGAGCTCGGATAAGGGTCTGGTATGGATCTGGGGGGGACCCCATGCAGTTTTTTTGGCATAAGGGGTTCCCGTTAGAATCCATACCAGACCTAAGGGCCTGGTATGCTCTCGGAGGGGGAACCCATGCCATTTTTTTTTTTTTTTTTTTTTTTTTATTTGGCGTGGAGTTCCCCCTTCAGAGCTCATTTTCTGATTGGCCACGGCAAAAGTCGACTGGCCTGGGGCAACTTAAAGTCGTATTGTAAGTCGCCCCAGGTCGTGTCTAAGTCGTCTCCAAGTTGCCTCACAAAGTCGTCCTGGAAGTCGCGTCGCCCCTGTGTGAACCGGCTCTAACAGACCAAGCTGTCCAGACAAAGTTGTAGTTAAACAGTTGGGGCAATCCATTTACCATTCACAGGGGTACTTAGAATTGTCGGCTTGTATTCGTTTATATAAAATGTATTTATAACAAAAAATATATCTGTTGCTGTAGTTGTTTATAAAATGTTGGCTGGAGTTCTGTTTTGATTTGCTAGTCAAGGCAATCTAAATCTGCTGGTGCTTCTAACATTACTCTTTCCCCAGATTGACAGTGCTGCTGTCCAAAGATCTCTGTTGCTCCCCCTTCCAAAGTACAGACACCCTAAGACTGGAAGTGTTACTGATGATACTGGCTGGATTACCAGATGAGAGAGCCTATAAAAAGCCAAAGTAATGCAGCCACCACATTTAAGTATTAGTAAGCTGATAAGTATAAGACTCAAGATTCTGCATGGTTTTGCCTGTAATGTGACCTTTGGTTGATGGACCCTGCGAATTGGAATCCTGGACACCACAGCGCTAAGGCATTCCAGCAGGGTGCTGTACAGGTCAAAGTGAGTGGACCCTAAGTATGAAAAGGATACCCAGTCCTCAAAAGTCCTCAAGTGATGGGAACCCACAGTGATGGGTGACGATTGAGCTCTTTGTTTCTAAGTTGCCCTGTGCCTGTATGGGTAAGTGAAACCCCTTTATTTAATATTGTGAAGCAGTTCATTTCTCCTTACCCAGGTCATGTGAGTCACCAGGTGGTGCTTGGCAGGCTAAAGGTGCTTAGCAGGATTGTTGTATAGGGGCTTGGTGAGCCCTATTAAAGGGTCTCCCTTCTGAGGTGTGTTTTAATATTGCACCCAGGTACTTTTTGTAGCTAGTAAATGTCTTGAAAAAAGAGGAGCGGGACTAACATTACAGGAAAGGGCACACCTATGTGGTCAGTAGTTCCTGATGAACCTAGTCATATCCCTAGTGTTGTATTCCCTGAAAGATCAGAGGCTTCCGTGCAATCTGAGCCACTGCCTACAGTCAACGCTGCTGCTTCACCCTTTATCACCAAGGATGAACTGTCCTCGGCCCTTGCTGGGGTTAGAGCACAGGATTGCTGGCATGATTGCCTACAACCCGCAGGGTGGCAAGAAGCATGACAGATCCCCAGCTCCCCCACCCTTCCCTGAGCCTCCTAGTTTGGAGCAGGAATGGGTTGAGGATGGGGGAAGAGCTAAAAGCTCAGGATTCTGTGGAGGAGGGCCTGGCTGATGAGTCTGCTTCTGAGCGATCTGGACAAGAAGATATCCAGTTGATGTCTGCCTCTTCAGTCGCAGAGGCTTTTGATCTAGACTCTTAGCAAGATGGTTCGTTCTGCCTTTAAGTTTCCTCTTACAGAGGTTACTGAGTTTCCCTGGTCCTCTTTGGGGTCTCTGAGGCCTCTTCAGGCCACACAGGCTTTCACCTTACACCCTCTGCTGGAACAGGTGGTGTATGCTGATTGGGAACATCCTGACAGGATTTTTGTTCCTCCTAAGATTTTTCTTATATCCCATGGATGAAAAGTTTGTTAAAGTGGAGCATGCCAGCTGTAGATTCAGCAGTCTCTTCCTTAAAAAAAAAAAACAAAAAAAAAAAAAACTTGTTTGTTAGATAATGCACAGGGCTTAAAAAGACCCCGTTGACAAGAAATTGAAGTCATTATTAAAGGCTTCCTTTTCTTTGGCCAGTTCAACTATTCAGCCAGCTGTTGCAGCAATTAGTATCTGCCAGTCCGTAAAGGGCCAGTTCACAGGCCTAACTGGGAGGATGATCTGGCTGAAAATAGATTCCTTGAGCGCTGTGTTTTGCTGTTGATGCCTCAAAGGATTCAATACAGCAGGTTTCTCTTTGGCTCTCTTGTACATACAGTAGGTGCTGCCGATATTGTGTTTCCAGCGCGACAGTATCGTGCTGGTTCCCGGCGACAGGCTCCTCTAACCAGCGCGATCCCGTTGCGCTGGCTGCAATAGGAAAATGCAATTTTCCTATAGCAGCCAGAGCGAGGCGATAATGTCGCCTCACTCATGAAGCCTGCTTGCCTTCTCGGGGGCATACCAGGCCCTTAGGTCCGGTAGGGATTTTAAGGGGAATCCCCTTCGCCGAAAAAAAAACGGCGTGGGGTCCCCCCCAAAATCCATACCAGACCCCTATCCGAGCACGCAGCCCGGCCGGTCAGGAAAGTGGGTGGGGATGAGCGAGCGCCCCCCTCCCCTCCTGAAATGTACCAGGCCGCGTGCCCTCAACATGGGGGGTGCCTTGGGGAAGGGGGGCCGTGAGGCCCCCCCACCCCTAAGCACCTTGTCCCCATGTTGATGAGGACAAGGGCCTTTTCCCGACAACCCTGGCCGTTGGTTGTCGGTCTGCGGGCGGGGGGCTTATCGGAATCCGGGAGCCCCCTTTAATAAGGGGACCCCCGGATCCCGGCCCCCCACCCTATGTGAATGAGTGTGGGATACAATGTACCCCTACCCATTCACCTGTGAAAAAAAATGTACAAAAAAACACACACAAGGGTTAAAATAGTTTATTGCACAGCTCCGGAGGTCTTCTCGCTGGACTCCTCCACTATCTTCTGCTAGCTCTTTTGCTAGCGGAGGAGCCCGGCTTTCTTCTTCGTCGCCCTCTTTTTCTGACTTTGGGGGTCTTGTCCCCTCTTTGGTTCTTTTTGCCGGGCCACTGCTTCTTCTTCCAGCTCTTTTACTAGCGGTGGCCCGGTCTTCTGTCGCTTCTTTCTTTCCTTCCATGTCCCAGCATCCTCCGAGACTGTGTGACATTGTAAGGGGACGGGGTCACCATGTGACATCAACCGGTGATCCCGCCCCTTGTCCCTATATAAGTCGCCGTGCACCGCGTCCCTGGCATTGCGGCCGGAGAGAGCGTCGAGTCAACATCTCCAGAAGAAGAACTGAAGGCGGCGACAGAAGACCGGGCCACCGCTAGTAAAAGAGCTGGAAGAAGAAGCGGTGGCCCGGCAAGAAGAACCGAAGAGGGGGGACAAGACCCCCAAAGTCAGAAGAAGAGGGCGGCGATGAAGAAGAAAGCTGGGCTCCTCCGCTAGCAAAAGAGCTAGCAGAAGATAGCAGGGGAGGCCGGCGAGAAGACCCCCCCGGAGCTGTGCAATAAACTATTTTAACCCCGTGTGTGGTGTTTTTTGTACACTTTTTTTTTATTTATTTTTTTCCTTCACAGGTGAATGGGTAGGGGTACATTGTACCCCATACTCATTCATATAGGGTGGGGGGGCCGGGATCCGGGGGTCCCCTTATTAAAGGGGGCTCCCGGATTCCGATAAGCCCCCCTGCCCGCAGACCCCGACAACCAACGGTCATGGTTGTCAGGAAGAGGCCCTTGTCCTCATCAACATGGGGACAAGGTGCTTTGGGGTGGGCGGGCTGCGTGGCCCCCCCCCCTTCCCCAAGGCACCCCCCATGTTGAGGGCATGCGGCCTGGTATGGTTCAGGAGGGGGGTGCTTGCTCGTCCCCCACCCTCTTTCCTGACCGTCCGGGCTGCGTGCTCGGATAGGGGTCTTTTTTTTTATTTTATTTTTATTTTTCGGTGAAGGGGATTCCCCTTAAAATCCCTATCGGACCTAAGGGCCTGGTATGCCTCCCAAGGGGGAACCCATGCCATGTGGGTGTTTGTGTTTTTTTTTTTTTGCGTGGAGTTCTCCCTTCGGATTCATACCAAACACAGTGCCTGGTATTGGCGGAAATCCAGTTCGGATCCCCGCACCAGTGTCAACCCGGCCAGCGATGTTTATCGGGAAAGGAAAATAAACATTTTTCCTTTCCCGATGCGAGCCATCTCAGCGCTGGCTCCCGCGGAGCTCGTAGGGTGTCAATCTCGCCGCTAGAAGGGGCGAGATTGACACAATATCGTGGCCACCTACTGTATGCGCAGAATTTTGTGGCTTAAGAACTGGTCAGCCGAGCTTCCTTTGTACAAAGTTATTAGCACGTTTGCCCCTTTCTAGGGCAACGTTTTTATTATTTTGTGATCATTTGGACACACATATCCAAAAGATTTCCAGAGGGAAGAGCTCTCTACTTCCTGTGAAGAAAAGCACCAGGCATCCCAGGTTTCTAGATCCAGCGTTCCCTTGGATCCTCCAAAAAGATTATTGCTTCAGGCACTACGTAATTTAGTGCACCAAGGAGTGCTTGTAGAGGTTCATGTATCCAAAAGGGGCGCAGGGTTTTACTTGAATCTGTTTACAGTTCAAAAACCAAACCGGGACACCATTGATATAAAAGATGTGTACTTACACGTACCCATCTTTCAGCCTCATCTGAGGTTCCTGCGATTTTGCAGTAGAGGAACGTCCTCTTCAGTTTGGGGCTCTACCCATCGGGCTTGCTACAACTCCCCAGGTGTTCACAAAGGTCCTAGCACCAGTACTGGGTCTTTTAAGGGCCCAAGGGATCTTGGTGCTTGGGTATCTGGATGACCTCCTGCTCAGATCATTCACTACAGGCTCAAGAACAGAGCATAACATGCATAGTGTGGTGTTTGGAATGCTTAGGCTGGATCATAAATACTGAAAAGTCAACCTTGAGACCAGCTCAAAGTCTAAAGTATTTAGGTCTGATCCTAGATATGGTCCAAGCAAAGGGTATTTTTGCCACTCATAAGGATCTGTGCCCTGAAGGTTCTGGTGCGTCAGATAAGGGGCACCAGACAACCCTCAATTCGGCTCTGTACGAGTCTTCTAGGGAGGATGGTGTCCTTCGAGGCAGTGCCCAATGCCCAGTTCCATTCCAGGTTTAAAACAGGACACCTTGTTGGCTTGGAACAGAAGAGGAAAAGCCCTGGATTATCCAATGTTTTTATCTCCTCAGGCACGCTTAAGCCTAAACTGGTTGTTGCAGGATCAGATTCTACAAAAGATAAAATCCTTCCACCCCAATAACTTGGGGAGTGCTGACTACAGATGTCAGTCTCTCAGGCTGGTGAGCGACCCTTGAGGGGCTCACAGCTTAGGGCAAATGGTCAAGGACAGAACAGGTCCTGCCCATCAACTCCCTGGAATTACGGGCAGTACGTCTGGCCCTACAGTCCGGGATGGTGGAGCTTCAGGACTGCCCTATTGGGGCTTCAGTCTGACAATGCCACTACAGTGGCCTATATAAACCACCAAGGCGGTACCAGGAGTCGTTCAGCTCTGAAGGAGGTGAACCACATACTAGCCTGGGCAGAGGAACAGGTGCCAACTTTTCTATTGGCAGTCCATATCCCGGGAGTAGAAAACTGGAAGGCAGATTAGGTGGATGTTCAAGCAGCTGAGGGATTTGGCTTTCACCCGCAGTAACTGCCAAAATGTCATTTTGAAGTAAAACACATTGATAAGTAGTATTCTACATTAAAAAAAGACAATTACCGTATTTGCCGGCGTATAAGGCGACTGGGCGTATAAGGCGACTGGGCGTATAAGACGACCCCCTATTTTTCAAGTGAAAACATAGGTTTTGGGCAATACTCACGGTATAAGACTACCCCCCTTCTGAGGCAACACCATTTAAAAAAAACATTAGAACCATTAAAAAACACAAAGCAAGAATGCCAACTACTCATCCGCCATGCTGTGATATGTCATAAAGTAAATCAAACAATAATAACACAAACAGAGATCTATTGAAACCAAACCTATACCACTTTTGGGTTACATTCTATGGGAATTGTCCACCAAAATGCATTTAATAACCCCCCTGTCATATGTCCCAGATTTACCGGTCCCTCTTGGGTGCCTGGGACCTCAAAGGCAAACAGCAGGATGTATAGTAGTAATAGATCAGTGAATGGATTTACCCAGGGAAGTATGGTGAGCGGTGTATTTTAATGAATACAACGCCTGCTTGGATTGGCAGAGGCTCTAGCATCATCAGCCCTTGCCTCTATCTCTCTATCTATCTATCTATCTATCTATCTATCTATCTATCTATCTATCTATCTATCTATCTATCTATCTATCTATCTATCTATCTATCTATCTATCTATCCGAGCAGGCTACTCTATGTAGCCTGCTCGGATTGGCAGAGGTTGTTACTCCAATCCAAGCAGGCTCTGTATTCATTAATAGATTTAATATTGGCTCAACGGCATATACTGTTTGTAGCTGAAGCCACATACAGTATTAGCAGACATTTGGAGGCTGACATCCATTGGGCAGCATTGTATACCTGGCGTATAAGACGACCCCCGATTTTTGGGCATTTTTTTTAAGTGTAAAAGGTAGTCTTATACGCCAGAAAATACAGTAGACATGCTATCTGCCGATAGAACATATATCAAATCCATTATTCAACCAAAAAAAATAACTCCAAGACCAATAATAAATAACTCAGGGCTGTTCAGGGTTTTTTTTTTTCCCCAATTTACTCTGGATCAAGTGTGTGTGTGTGTGTGTGTGTTTGTTTGTTTGTTTTTTTCCCAATTTACTCTGGATCAAGTATGTGTGTGTGTGTGTGTGTGTGTGTGTGTGTGTGTGTGTGTGTGTGTGTGTGTTTGTTTGTTTGTTTTTTATTGAACTAGATGGACTTGTCTTTTCAACCTGATTGACTGACGGTCAATGCTCTGTGCTCAGAGTAAACCTGAGTACTAAGTGATCAGCGGTCTTTGATTGCCGGTAGAGACAGCAGGGGACAACTGCATCTGCATAGGTGAGGGTACGGTGCATCCGGAAAGTATTTACAGCTCTTCACTTTTTTTCCACATTTTGTTATGTTATAGCCTTCTTCCAGAATGGATTAAATTCATTATTTTCCTCAAAATTCTACAAACAATACTTTATATTTACAACATGAAAGCAGTTTGAATTCTTTGCAAATGTATTAAAAAAAAAAAAAATTTAAGAAATCGCACGTATTGAAGTATTCACAGCCTTTTCCATGACACTCAAATTTGAGCTCAGGTGCATCCTGTTTCCACTGATACTCTTTGAGATGTTTCTACAACTTGGAGTCCACCTGTGGTAAATTCAGTTAATTGGACGTGTTTTGGATAGGTACACACCTTTTATACAGTCCCTGACAAGTCTTGTCGCTTGTGTACAAATTGACCTGAAGTGCCGCTAAAATATTTCTAATCAAGATTTTGTTACAAGAAATGGGTCATTTTAATCCCAACAGCTTTTGTAATAATGTTTCAGTGCAAAATTAAACTGACAAAGTATTCTAATATTAACAGCTTGGTAAATCCCAGTGAGTAAATTTTTGCCAAGACATAAGTGTTGTCGCCTTGTTTTATGAGCTTCACCTGTGACTAATAATGGATCAATTAGGTCTCAGGTGTGTATAAAAAGAACACCAGTACACTAGACCTTCTCAACTGCAACTAGACCTCTGCAAACATGCCTAAGATTCACCCGGAGACTAAAGTGTTGATTATCAAGAGGCTGAAGACCAGATCCACTACTGATGTGGCAGACACCTTCAATGTGTCTCAGCGTCAAGTTCAGAGGATAAAAAAAGGATTTGAAGAGACTGGAGCCATTTTGGACAAGGCCAGGTCAGGCCGAACCCGCAAGACAACTGCTCGAGAGGACCGTTTGCTGGCTTGCAAATCCAAGGCCAGCCCATTTTCAACTGCAGCAGAGCTCCACGAGACCTGGTCACCTGAAGTCCCTGTGTCAACCAGAACAGTTTGTCGGATGGCCTCCATGGTCGAATCCGTGCCCATAAGCCAGCACTAAACAAAAGACAATTGAAAAACCGTGTGGCATTTGCCAAGGGCCACAGCCTGCTAAAAGGATGGACTCTGGAAAAGTGGCAGAAGGTGGATTTTTCAGGTGAATCTTCTGTTGAATTACACCAGTCACCACAAATATTGCAGGAGACCTACTGGAGCCGAGATTTACCCAGAAAACAGTGAAGTTTGGTAGAGGCAAAATCATGGTCTGGGGTTATATCCAGTATGGGGGTGTACGAGGGATCTGCAAGGTGGAAGGCAACATTAATAGTCTAAAATGCCAAGAAATCTTAGCTACCTCTTATATTCCCAACCATAAAGGCCACATTTTGCAGCAGGATGGTGCTCCATCGCATACTTCCATCTCCACATCGAAGTTCCTTAAGGCAAAGAAGTTCAAGATGCTCCAGGATTGGCCAGCCCAGTCACCAGACATGAACATCATTGAGCATATGTGGTGTAGGATGAAAGACTAAGCATGGAAGACGAAACCAGAGACTATTGATGAACTCTGGGAGGCATGCAAGACTGTTTTTCTTTGCTATTCCTGATGACTTAAATAAATTGTATGAATCCTTGCCAAACCGCATGGGTGCTGTCCTTCAAGCTCATGGAAGTCATACAAGATATTCAATTTGGATCTCACAGCACCACTACTTAATTTGCTGACATATTTTTGGATTTTCAGTAAAGTTGTTAAATTTCTGTTTAGGCGACAACTTTTTTGTCTTGCCAAAATTTGACCTGTCTGTCTTGGTTAAATGATAAAATGAGTTTCACTGAAAAAAGATTTATTTCAGTGCATTAAACATCATTTGGGAGGGCTTTAGCTTTTCATATGAGCTATTTCTAACACCAATTGATTCATTAAAAGTCAGGGTAATAGCAGGAGTTTCTACAAAATAGAGAAGCGCAGTTAACAGTGCATGTCGGAGCACAAACAAAGTCCAAGGAATTGTCTGTAGACCTCCGAGACAGGATTGTATCGGGGTACAGAAAAATGTCTGCAGCATTGAAGGTCCCGATGAGGTTCCATCTTGGAATAAGGCTGTAACATAACAAAATGTGGAAAAAAGTGAAGCTCTCTGAATACTTTCCGGATACAATGTATATGTTTTTTTTATATTTTATTCAAATCTCACACTTCTCTATTTTATTGGATACAGAGGAAATAAAACCCATGATTTAATCTGTGATAACATCTCTTACTGTGATCCTATGATGTATTATAGGTGTTATTGTCTCTTGGAAGCATATTTCGAGGTGCAAATATTGACAGAAACTTTTCTTAGGTATAGAGAACTCTTCCTGTAGCTGTTTAACAAACTTCCGGACCGCCGCACACCGATGTACATCCCTAATTTGAGGATGGATATTGTTGTCATGGCAACAGCTAGCTGCCATAACCCCGGTATCCCCGTGTTTGGCTGGCGGTCCGGTTCAAGATAAAAGTGGTCTCTGCCGTGGCTTCCCCGCGAGATCACTTTTATCGGCAGCAAGAGGGGGGGGGGTGCCTCCGCCGCTTATCGGAGCCATTGGCGGAGGCGATGGGAATCCTTCCTGTGGCTGGGCATGGAGATGCGTGAGAGGAAGATGGGCCCCTTTAAAGGTCCATTTTCTTTAAAAAAAAAAATATTTTTTAATGATTTTATTTATTTTTTGCTGAGCTCGCGTGCAGAAGCGAACGCATACTTTAGTAGTGGCCACATATGAAAACAGTGTTTAAATCACGCATGTGAGTCATCGCCACGATCGGTAGAGCAAAAGCAATAATTCTAGCCCTAGACCTCTGTAATGCAAAACATGCAACCTGTAGAATTTTTTTAAATGTTGCCTATGGAGATTTTTAAGTGTAAAAGTTTGTTGCCATTCCACGAGCAGGTGCAATTTTGAAGCGTGACATGTTTGGTATCAATTTACATGTTGTTGTAACATTATTTTTCACAATATTAAAAAAATTGGGTTAACTTTTACATTTTGTATTTTTGTTAATTCAAATAAGTGTGTTTTTGCAAAAAAAGAGCGCTTGTATGACCGCTGCGCAATTACGGTGCGACAAATTATTGCAATGACTGCCATTTTATTCTCTAGGGTGTTAGAAAAAGTATAATGTTTGAGGGTTTCTAAGTAATTTTTTCTAGCAAAACTATTTTTAACTTGTAAACAACACATCTTAAAAAAATAAAATAAATAAAAAGCCTATCTTAAAGTGGTTAAAATGGTTTCCGGCTCCTAAACCTTGTGGACAGCCTTCCCAGAAGAGTTGAAGCTGTTATAGCTGCAAAGGGTGGGCCAACTCACTATTGAACCCTATGGACGAAGACTGAGATGCCATTAAAGTTCATGTAAAGGCAGGTGTCCCAATACTTTTGGTAATCTAGTGTATGTGATATAGAGGATGGATCCCCTTACTCAGAACAAGGTCCATCTGTGCTGCTAAATATTTCCATGAATTGGAGGTAGCTATACCTTCATTTGTTGGTTGCAGTAACGTTTTCATACATAATTAATTCTAATAAAATAAAAAAAGCTTAAACTGTTTTGACTTTAAGCTCACGTTCACACATCTCTTGGCTAGCAATTTAGAAAAGCACGATTCACAAGCGGAAACGTGTGTTGTGCCAGGGCAGTCCTTTATGCCATATGTGTGTTTGTCACACCAAAGAAGCTTAGGAACCAAATTTTGGCCCTGAACCAAGGCATGATTTTTAAATGCATGTTTTGCGTTGACAATCATGGCAAAATTGTTCTGCGTTTTGGTTGAATGAATGGCACTGAAATGCGAATCACACGTTTTGCTGCAATTTGGAATCCTGGGCAGAATTGCTGCGATTCTGCCCACAATTCCAAGTTGCCTATATATATATATATATATATATATATATAACAGGGCATAAGAGCCTAGCATACTTAGTTTTGGGTCCCAGCTTGTATTGCTATAAAAACATATAGGCTAACTTGCTGTAGCTGCAGAGCCCATTAACCACTTGCCGACCAGCGCACGACGATGTACGTCGACAGAATGGCACGGGCAGGCAAATGGGCGTACATGTACGTCCCTTTAAATTTGCCGCCCTGCCATCTGGAGCGTGCCACCGCCGCGCTGGACGGGACCTCCGTGAGTCCGGTCGCGGGACCCGCGGACTCGATCGCCGCGGGCATCCCCGCGATCGTCTCACGGAGCGGCCGAATGAAGAAATGCCGTTGTGAACAACATTTCTCCATTCTGCCTAGCAACTAGTGACGCTGATCTCTGCTCCATGTGATTGGAGCAGAGATCAGTGTTCACTAAATGAAAGCCCAACCCCCCCCCCCCCCCCCCCACAGTTAGTAACGCACCCCTAGGAACACTTAACCCCTACACTGCCACTCACTGGTTAACCCCTTCACTGCCAATGTCATTTACACAGGAATCACTGCATTTATATAGCAGTGATTATTGTATAAATGACTGGTCCCAAAAATGTGTCAAATGTCCGATGGGTCCCCCACAATGTCGCAGTCACAATAAAAATCGCTGATCGCCGCCATTACTAGTAAAAAAAAAAATAATAAAAAATTAATCAAAATGCTATAAAACTATCCCTATTTTGTAAACGCTATAACTTTTGCGCAAACCAATCAATCGCTTATTGCGATTTTTTTTTTTTTTTATTTTTTTTTTTACCAAAAATATGTAGAAGAATACGTATCGGCCTAAACTGAGGGGGAAAAAATGTTTTTTTTTTTATATATTTTTGGAGGATATTTATTATAACAAAAAGTAAAAAATAATGCGTTTTTTTTCAAAAGTGTCGCTCTATTTTTGTTTATAGTGCAAAAAATAAAAACCGCAGGGGTGATCAAATACCGCCAAAAGAAAGCTCTATTTGTGGGGAAAAAAAGGACGTCAATTTTGTTTGGGAGCCACGTCGAACGACCGCGCAATTGTCAGTTAAAGCGACGCAGTGCCGAATCGCAAAAAGTGGTCTGGTCTTTGACCAGCAAATTGGTCCGGTCTGAAAGTGGTTAATGAAATTGCGTAGGTTTGTTTCCATTTTTTGGATAATGGAAATTATACATTTTATTTGCTAGAAGCAAACAAACGCTTATTTTATGCAGTTGTGATGTTTTGTTAATGGCCGTAGCAAAACCACAGACGGTTTGGTAATGATGTGTTTATGGAAAACGTTTTATGCAAAGCTAGCAAGTCATGATGAATGGTTCAGAGAATATCAGCAGATAACAGCTGTAATTAAAAGCAATAAACAGCTTTTTCAGCAAGATAGGCTTCACCGATGTTGCCTTCTCATTCGTTCGGGGAACTTCGTCCAAAGCTCTTGTTTTGTATTGGATAGTGGGTAACCTTTCTACTAAGGTGTTGCGTTTTATTTATTTTTTTATTTTTTTCTTGCTAGTGGCCCAGGTGGAGGAATTTCCCTAATGGAAGAGGGAGGAAGTTTTTCTAATTGAGAATGTTTTAACCTAGACAGAAACAGAGGTGCAGTTTCTCCAGTGGGGCCTAAACTGAAAAACTGCTTTTTGTGGAGTGGAGACTGGTTCTCTATGCCTGCTTTTTACTCTGTATCCCCGTTGGGGGATTTCAGTGTTGTATTGTCTGATACCTTTTTTTTTTTATTTTTTTTTTTTTTTTTTTTTTTTTTTTTTTTTTGCACGAATATACAATTTTTTTTAGGACAAGCCTTCAGGGTATTATGTCCCTTTCAAGGTCCTAGCAGTACTGATTGACAAAAGTTTTAGCAATATGTTTAAAAAAAAAAAAAAAAACGCCCTTCTCTGAAGGAAAGAAGGGAGGGGAAGGTGGAACAAAAACAAACATACATGTTAATGGTAATAAAACTAGCATAGTTGATGAGATAAGACAGAGGGAGAGCTAGTGCATATAATACATTTTTTTTAAAGTATCATGGAAAGTACTTAAGGGCCGGTTCACACTGCAGGCGAGGCGACTCCGACTTGCCTCGCCGCGACCTGCAGCGGCCTCGGCGGCGACTTGCAAATGACTTCTGTATAGAAGTCAATGCAAGTCGCCCCGAGGTCGCCCAAAAGTAGTACAGGAACCTTTTTTCTGAGTCGGAGCGACTCGAGTCGCTCCTCTCAGAACGGTTCCATTGTACAGAACGGGGGCGACTTGCGAGAGCGAGGCGAGTTGTGTCGCCTCGCATCGCCCGCTGTGTGAACCGGCTCTAATTGTTTCTGGCGCATGTGCACTAATACGGCTACAATCACATTAAGCAAGTGTTGTGAAGAGAGAGGAAGTGAATGTAATTCTCTTTTTAAAGGAGAAATTCACCTTTTTAAAGTACATATTTTTGCAGGTGAAAATGTGCATTTATGTATTTTTTTTTCTCTATCTACTGGAGCCTGTATAGCATTGCTCCCACAATTATTAGATTGCGCTGCAATGTCGAGCTCCGGCACATTCTCCCTACAGATTTTTTTTCTCACCCCCCCCCCCCCCCCCCTTGCAGCTGTGCCGCTCCCCTTTTTGTCCCAGAAGGTGGCAACAGAGGAGGACATAGCAGCCTCTGTGCAGCCACGGAGAGACTTGTAAACCCCCCCCCCCTGTTTTTTTTTTTTTTTAACAGAATTCCTCCTACAGATCCTGTCCCTCTCCGTCTCAGCATTCAGCAGACTGCAGCCCTCCTCTGGTCCTCCTCCAGACCCTGCACTTTCTGCTTCCCAGCTCCACCTCCAGCTTCTTTATGGAAGCAGCACAAGGTAAAGGGGGTGCACTGTGATATAAGGAAAGGGGAGGGTCTTGACATCTGATGTAAGGGTGGGTGGTGCTCTGCACACCTAGTCTTACAGATAAAAAAAAAAAAAAAAAGCAACCAAAATGCCTATGTGGCCCACAACAAAATTGACTTTTTACACCCCTGCTGTACAGGCTTTCAGTTTAAAAGCTGGGGAGAGTAAATGGACTACCAGTGCAATTGGGCTTTGGTCCAATGTACTGCAGTTCATTGAAACTACAAGTTTGGCAGACGGGACCTTTTTTAGTTTATTCAGTCACAGTTCTGATCCGCAAACCTTTGCCGATTTTAAAATTGACAGCGGCTATGGGGGAGAGGAACCCCTGCCCACTGTCACAGGTAGGAGAGGAGGGATGTTGACTGTGTTACATGTTGCATCCTAAATACAGTAAACTTATCTTTTAATAAGGGCACAGACTGCAATGAAAACCTATTAGAGGTGCAAACTTTATTTTGGGTAGAGTCAGGGGTTATAGTACAATAACTAACTCGCCAGAATCTCACAAACATGGACCACTGTGTGTGTGTTCCCCTGCAGTGCAATTTTTGTGCTGCAAATCAGACTAGGACACACAAAGTGTGCAACACCAAATCGCATTGCACTGTGCTACCATGCGATCTTGTGCCTGCAAATGCACTGCATTTTCAATCAGCGTTTAAAAATGCTGCTCGGCTTGGCTCACATTTCTGACTCTGCGAGACGCATTTTGCATGTGCACGGCAGCCCATTGATTTGAACCACAAGTCTCATAAGCTGTAGCGTGCTTTTTGCATGCAGGTGGGGGGAGAGGTGCGGTCCTGGAGAGGCAACCCACCTGTACAAAGATTTCAAAGGTGCAATTAGGGCCGGTTCACACTGCAGGCGAGGCGACTCCGACTTGCCTCGCCGCGACCTGCCGCGACCTCAGCGGCAACTTGCAGATGACTTCTGTATAGAAGTCAATGCAAGTCGCCCCGAGGTCGCCCAAAAGTAGTACAGGAACCTTTTTTCTGAGTCGGAGCGACTCGAGTCGCTCCTCTCAGAACGGTTCCATTGTACAGAACGGGGGCGACTTGCGAGAGCGAGGCGAGGCGAGTCGTGTCGCCTCGCATCGCCCGCTGTGTGAACCGGCTCGTATAGTATAGTATCTAATATGTATCTGGTATGTAAATATTTCGTTAGAAGCAAAAGCTGTGAGAATCACTTGTGGTAAGCTGAAGTCATTCTTTGCAGTGTAGGTTTTTTTTTTTTTTTTTTCATTTGTATGAGGCACAGGGTGTGAGCATTGCGACACTACAAATGGCCTAATGGGCCTTCTTAACCACCTACGATATTTGCACACCTAATCTTTCTGTACTGTGTTATTTCTTTGTGATCACTAGTGACTCACTAGTTGTGACCTCTGACTTGGGTGCCTCATTCTACTGTGTTATCAGGTAAAGCTATACAGAGCCTTTGGGGGGGAGCAACGCATGCCACATTTCTTGATTTTATAATTGTACTGACCGGTAAATGTGATTAAAGGATAAGGCAAGCTGTATGAACACTGGTGAAACATGCATAGTAGAGGATATTTACCCTACCTGCGATTGTATAGGTTTGTGTATCTGAATGTATTTAACATCAAAGTGACATTGGTGCCTCATTAATCTGTGAAAGTATTGCAGTATGGATTGGATTAGAAGGATCTCTAATTGTATGTCTGGTAAATGTTACCTATTACATCCAATAGCTGTGTTTTTAATCTACTGGTACTGGCTTGTTGCAGTGCTATTTTCATGGTTTCCCAATAAAGTTGGTTGTGTACCCTGCCTTAAACATTGTGTGACATGATAAATTTGTTGCGAAGGTTGAAGGCTTTTTACCTTCTATCCAATCTATGCACAAAAGTATTGGCACCTGAGCCCCATCTCTATCCAGCAATGTTCACAAAAGCAGCAGCTCTTCGGGATCCCTGCCATTGGCTCCCGCTACTATCAATCACAGCCAGTGAGCCAATGAGAGCAGGGGTGGGGCTGAGTCATGTTGTGTGCCTGAATGGACAGACACAACGTGGGGGCACTCAGCAGGAGGGAAGGGCTAGGCGTGCCTTTGGAGGGCCCTTGAAGAGCAAGATCGGGGCTACTCTGTTCAAAACCATTACACGGAGAAGGTAAGTATAGTTTGCTTATTTTTAAAGAAGAAAAAAAAACTCAGCCTTTTTAATATCACTTTAATCTAGCCTTTCTTAACCTTTTTAATAGAGTAATGCCGTGTACACTTGGTCGGATTTTCCAACGGAAAATGTTCGATGGGAGCTTCTTGTTGGAAATTCTGACCATGTGTAGGCTCCATCAGACGTTTTCCATCTGAATTTCCCACACACAATTTGAGATCTGGATCCCATTTTTTTCCGACAACAAAATCCATTGTCGGAAATTCAGTTTTGTGTGTACACAATTCCGAAGCACAAAGCTCTACGCATGCTTGGAATCGAACAGAAGAGCCGCACTGGCTATTGAACTTCAATTTTATCAGCTCGTCGTACGTCACCGCATTCTTGATGTTCTGAATTTCCAAAAACATTCTGTGACCATGTGTATACAAGACAAGTTTGAGCCAACATCTGTTGGATTTTGTTGTCAGAATGTCCGATCGTGTGTACGCAGCAATACCCTTCACATTATTATGTCTCAGAAGCCCTGCTAAATTAGTCTCTAGCTCATGGTACATCTGCATGGCCAGTAAGTTGTAAATCTAAAATCATTTAAAAAATAAAATACATTTTGTGTATCTAACAAATGTACAGAGCAGGTCATTTTATTTTACTTTTTTAAATTTCCTTGGAGAAAATAAAAATAAAGGCCAGATAGGAGCACCAATAGTGAAAATTGTACTAGTGCCCCTGGTAGTTTGTAGTGGTTGTCACATAAGGGTTGATTTACTACAACTCGAGAGTGCAGTCTGGTGCAGCTCTGCATGGAGACCAACCGGCTTCCAAATTTCTAACCACACAATCAGAATATCGTACAAAAAAAAAAATTTTCTAAGCGATTGTATGGTAATATAAATGTTAGTACACAGCTGTCACTCCGAAATTTTCTGAGGGGACGGACGTGAATTTTTCTCGTACGATACCAGATCATACGATTTTAGTTTTAATCAGTACAGTTTTTGTCCAAAAATACATTACAATACATTACATTGCTTCAGAATTTTTATTCTGTCGTCTGAGAATTTTCATACTTTAATAACCTATTTTGTTTTTGTTGTGGAGATTAGCATCCAAAAAAAGACGATCATTCGTCTAATCTTATTGTGTGTACTAGGCTTTACATTGACTAGTGTGAAAACTGACCCTCTTGCACACAACTAAAAAGATAGCTGAAATGATTGGTTAATCAGCTTTAAAAAACTCTATTTCTCAAGGAACCCCTAGTAACCTCTGGAGAAAACCCCCAAGTTGAGAAACCTTGTATTAATCCTTGAAAACATTAATCAATTTAAATCAACGCTGTTTATAAAATAAAATCATGAAATCTTTGTATATCCGTAACACTGTTGGAAGGGAGAATAATTATATCTTAATAGAGATACGTATGCAGAAACTTAATAAAAAGCACATTAGCAAGTGTAAATTGCATTGAATGTAAGGATCATAAATCAAAGGCTAAGTTTCACTATTTTGTAACATGTGATATTCTTGGGGTGGGCAGGGAATCCTCTCCCCACACCTGCGGTCACTTTTTTACATTTTTTGTGAATGGATGAACTTCAAGTCTTGTCTGCCACTACAGCAGACAGCTTGTAGTTCATTGATTCTTTCTGTGCTTCAGTAACTGCTCTTATGGAGGTATGGGCAGACAGATGTACGGAAGGAGCCTGACATTGCATGTGTGACACATTGATCTTGGATACAATGCGCTGCAGTGTAAAAAATATAGTGCACTTTTTTTTTTTTTTTTTTAACTGCAAAATGTGCATTTAGTGAAACTGAGTAGAGGTGTACCGAAAATTCAGGATGCACTGGCTGAAACGGAAAATTATGGCTTTTAAAAAAATCTGTTTTATAATTTGTATTATATTTGACTGTTTAATATAAATTTATTGTCAGCAATTATCGGCACCTTTTTAGCACAAGAAGAAAAGCTCAAGAAAAATGCATCCCTTTAAAATAAATTGTATGTTTTCACACTGGTCTGAGCTTCCATTGTGGTGTTAAAAAATCTTGCCTGTGTGTGTGTGTACTTTTTCTATTTTTTTTATAATACTTTATTTTCTGGAAAAAATAAAAAAAAATATTTCTCACAGAAAGTATTGCAGTAACACATGTTTTGCTATACACATGTTTATTCTCTTTGTGTATTGGAACAAAACAAAAAAGGAGGAAAAAAGAAAATTGGACATAGTGTCACACAACTCCAAAAATGGGCTGGTCAAAATTCTTCGCACCCTTAACTTAATATTTGGTTGCACACCCTTTGGAAAAAAAAATAACTGAAATCAGTCGCTTCCTGTAACCATCAATAAGCTTCTTGCACCTCACCCGGAATTTTCGGACCACTCTTCCTTTACAAACTGGAAGGGCGCCTTTTTCCAACAGCAATTTTAAGATCTCTCCACAGGTGTTCAATGGGGTTTAGATCTGGACCCATTGCTGGCCAATTTAGAACTCTCCAGCGCTTTGTTGCCATCCATTTCTGAGTGTTTCTTGATGTTTTTGGCATCATTGTCCTGCTGGAAGACCCAAGATCTCGGATGCAAATCCAGCTTTCTGACGCTGGGCTCTACAGTGCGACACAAAATCCTTTGGTAATCCTCAGATTTCATGATGCCTTGCACACATTCAAGGCACCCAGTTCCAGCAAAACAACCCCAAAACATCATTGAACCGCCACCATATTTCTCATGCATAGCGTTTAATTTAAATGACGATGGATCGTTTGCACTGACACTGATGCTCCCTGAGCCTGCAGGACAGATTGAATTTCTTTGGAACTTGTTTGGTGCTGCTTATCCACCATCCGGACTAGCCTGCCTTGCAACCTTTCATCAATTTTTTCTCTTCCGTCCACACCCAGAGAGATTAGCTGCAGTGCCATGGGTTGCAAACTTCTTGATAAAGTTGTGCACTGTGGACAAAGGCAAATTGAGATCTCTGGAGATTGACTTGTAACCATGAGATTGTTGATATTTTTCCACAATTTTGGTTCCCAAGTCCTCAGACAGTTCTCTTCTCCTCTTTCTGTTGTCCATGCTTAGTGTGGCACACACAATGCAAAAACTAAGTGAGCGTCTCTCCCCCTTTTTTTTTTTTTTTTTTTTTTTTTATATTGCCCACACCTGTTACTTGCCCCAGGTGAGTTTAAAGGAGCATCACATGCTTGAAACAATCATATTTATCCACAATTTTGAAAGGGTGCCAAGAATTTTTTGACCAGCCCATTTTTGGAGTTTTGTGTGAGTCTGTCCAATTTTTTCTTTTTTCCCTCCCTTTTTTTTATTTTTTATTTTGTTCCAATACACACAAAGGGAATAAACGTGTATAGAAAAATGTGCTACTGCAATACTTTTCTGTGAGAAATATTAGATTTTCTGGAAACATGTCTAGGGTGTCGCCAATTGTGTGTGTGTGTATATGTGTGTGTGTATGTATGTATGTATGTATGTATGTATGTATGTGTATATATATATATATATATATATATATATATATATATATATATATATATATATATATATATATATATATATATATATATATATATATATAATTGTTCTCCTCTATCTATATCTCTATCACAGATTGTATATTGAACACCTTTTCATTATAAAGCTGACACTTTGCATATAAAAAGCGTGCAATTTGAGTCACCAAACGGCAGACCTGATCGAGCCTCCATTCACTCGTATAAAGCAGCAGATGGAGGCGTGAAATACAGCACAGTGAGTAGAGATTGACCTGTCATCTGCCTGCTCAGTGGGGATCAGGGGATTGATCCCCCGCTGAGCAAAGCAGAGTACGCCGGACAGACCACCCGTGTGAAAGGACCCTCACTGGTGGTAAATAAATCACTGTAATTTAAAATGCCTATACCAGGAAGATTTACCTGTAATGAATGCTTGGTGATTGTCAGATGTTCTGTTTTGTAACTCTACATTTAAATGTCATAACACAATCTATTGCCAAATGTTGATCATGTAATATCTTGGGTTTTCTTTTCTTTTTTTCAGGATTCCATGTGATTCCTACTGTGTCCAACGTCGTTCCAGAAAGCTGTCTTCTGATTGTTGTTGGGCTTTTGGTTGGTGGACTTATCAAAGCAGTTGGTGAAATCCCTCCAGTTTTAAGTTCCAAAGTCTTCTTCCTGTACCTTTTGCCCCCCATTATCCTAGATGCTGGATACTTCTTGCCCCTGCGTCCTTTCTCTGAAAACCTGGGAACTATTCTGATATTTGCAGTGGTGGGCACCCTCTGGAATGCCTTCTTTATAGGGTCACTGCTGTTTGCAGTGTGCCAGATAAGTGGAGCCCATCTTTCAAATGTAGGCCTCCTGGACAACTTGCTGTTTGGCAGTATCATATCAGCTGTGGACCCGGTGGCTGTGTTGGCTGTGTTTGAAGAAATCCACATCAATGAGCTGCTCCACATTCTAGTGTTTGGAGAGTCCTTGCTTAATGATGCAGTCACAGTAGTAAGTGTTGGATTTTAACTACTTTCATCATTCTTGGTTTTAAATAATTTGGATGGATTAATCTAGAGGCATTAAAAAAAATTGTAGTGCCAAAAAATGAGCCACAGACATTGAGACCTGCTTTTATTTCCTGTCCGGAACTAAATCTAATTGCTGTGGGTAAAATCTTCATTTTAATTTGCTAATTTTTTTTTCTTTTAAATTGGCCCATCTCTCATTTCAATACATTCAATATGTAAACATAATTGAACATATTTTCAGGTTCAGTTTTTATTAAAAAAAAGTACAATATACATTGCATGTAGAAGGTATAATGTAGTAATACAACATATATATATTTTGTACCTGTGTGTGGATATAGAGAATTATTAAAGATGACTAAAAATAACAAAGTAATATTACAATGTTTACTGTCAAACCAACAAGGAAGCAAACTATCCTGTCTTTTTAAGGTGGTGTGGGTAAACTAAAGCCGAGCTCCACCCAAAAGGGGATGCTCCCCTTGTTTATACCTCATCCCCTCCACTGCCACATTTGGCACTTTTTTTTTTGGGGGGGGGGGGGGGGGCACATGGTTTCGGCAGGTACCTGCTCCCCTGCCCTGAAGTTCACCGCAGTCTTTTGGAACACATCACAGGTCCCAGGAGACTATGGGACCATTCACAAAGTGCAGCACTACTTTTGCATGCGCAGTAGGAAACAGGCTGTGAAGCCAAAAGGCTCCAGTTGCGGTTTCCTTTACTGCCTGCACCCAAAGTCGATTTAAGGTTCATGGGAGGACATCGCTGGATCCCTGGACATGCAAGTGTCCTTTTGTATTAAGTCAGCGGCTACAGTATTTGTAGCTGCTTACGTTTTTTTTTTTGTTTTTTTTTTTTTTTTCTGAAGGAGCCTGGAGCTCCTCTGAAAGACTAGCTTGCTTAAAGATATTTGCAAGAACATACAGCTTGTATCACTTGTTCACTGTAACCAAGTTCCCTAGCTATATTTCCATATGCTATTATAGTAGAACTAAACCCTTTATTTAAAAAAAAAAAAAATAAAAAAGACGGTTATAACCCCTGTAAAATTTACTTTTGCCCCAATGGGGATATTTTTCCTTCACTTCCTGTCCCCTAGCCAAAACAGGAAGTGAGAAAATCCCTGCAAATTAAAGGAATCTATTGGGGACCCCCAGATTACCAGAATGATTGTACCCTTTGGAAGATTTCCCCTCTATTCTGGGGACAACCTAAAATTTGGGACTTTTCTATTGCTTTCAATGATGGTGAACAGGACACAGAGAATCTCCCTAATGGGGGCACAGACGGCAATAAAGACTCGACAAAAATATTCTAATCCCTCTCCACTCTACCCAAAATAAAAATGTTTTGCCTTTAGTCATATTTTAAATTAGCTGTGCTCTTCCATCTTTGATTAGCAAACTGGCTAGCTGTAGCAGTGAGACTTTCTCTTTTCTTTCTGCAAACACGAGGGCAGATCTTCCTTTTTAGGGCCTGTTAAAGAGGAAGTAAACCCTGATGAGTTTACTTCCTCTTTCATTCCCTGTAAAGGTAAAGCATAATGGACTACTATGCATCTCATAGTAGTCCATTATGTGTCACTTACCTGACACAGGAGCCAGCGAAGTCACCGCTGTCCCCTGTAGTCCGGCGCATCCATCGTCTCGGTGGGGTCTCGCTGCTCCGCTGCCGTCATTCGGCGAAGCCGCGATGACGTCACTCCCGCGCATGCGCACGGCAGCCACCACTCGCGGCATATCGCCGTTGACCGCGGCGCACTCAGTACGCCTGCGCGCCGCTGTCTACGGCGCATGCGCCGTAGACAGCGGTGCCTGTCTTTCGGCAAATATCTCCTAAACCGTGTAGGTTCAGGAGATATTTCTTGGACCTACAGGTAAGCCTTAATCTAGGCTTACCTGTAGGTCAAAGTTGGTTGTAAGGGTTTACAACCACTTTCACACCAGATGCAGTTCTGTCCGCTATTTTTCTGCACTAAAAATGCATTCAGTGTTTTCTTGCATTCCAATGGCTCTAGTTCACACCATGCAGTCAATTCCAGTCAGTTTCCACACCTGGAACTGACTGTATTGGTGTGAACTAAAGCCGTTGGAATACATGGGAAAACACTGTGCAGAAAAAAGCACACGGAACTGCACCTGCTGTGAACTAGCACTTAAAGTGCATGTAACGCCTAGACTTTATTTTCTTTGGATAGAATAGGGAAGATTTTTAGGTGATTTTCTTAGGCTTCCTATCCTGGAAATGCACCAGGAAATTGGGGGGGGGGGGAGCTCACCAAAATTAAGGAACAGTTGAGTCAAGAATATGCAGGTAAGAATAATTATAAATTTTTATATTGTTGGGTAGTAGTCCACTGTAAGATTTCTGTAGAAGAGCTTTAAAAGCGGTTGTAAACCCTTACAAACCACTTTGACCTACAGGTAAGCCTAGATTAAGGCTTACCTGTAGGTCCATGAAATATCTCCTAATCCTACAAGGTTTAGGAGATATTTGCAAAAAGACAGGCACTGCTGTCTACGGCGCATGCGCCGTAGACAGTGGTGCGCAGGCGCACGGAGCATGCCACTGCTAACAGCGATATGCCGTTAGTGGCAGCTCCTGTGTGCATGCGTGGGAGTGACGTCATTGCTGCTCCGAAACTCGCAGCGCCGGAGCAGCGATACCCGGAAGAAGACGGACGCTTCGTGCTACAGGGGACAGCTGTGACATCGCTGGCTCCTGTGTCATGTAAGTGACACATAATGGGCTACTATGCGATGCATAGTAGTCCATTATGCTTTACCTTTGCCGAGCAACAAAGTAAGTAAACCCATTAGGGTTTACTTCCTCTTTAAGGATTCTATTGCACATTTGTAAATGAGCAGTATCTTACATTTAAATGATTGAATTTAATTGAATTTTAAATACATGAGGGAAGGAAGTTTAATTAGCGTGGAAGCAGAGTAGGAGGCACCATTGCGAAAGGTATGGGGTTTTTTTTTTTTTTGTGTTTGCTAAAACCTCCAAAAAACAAACATTTTTCCGCTGTACCTAAAGCAGGGGTGCCCAACCTTTTTAAGCAACTGGGTAACAAGTCGCGGGCCACAATGAGCGGAGCAGGTGGATGACAGGTCACGGCTACACTATCTGATCCACCTAGATGGAAGGGGACGAATTTCCTTCAATTTTTTTTTTTTTTTTTTTTTTTAATCGGATTTTTAAGATTGGATTGGAGGCAGGTCTGAGTAAATGGACAAAAGTCTGTTTACATCTGCCGCTCTAGAGGTGAATTGAGGGTCCAATTGGGTAGGGCCGATCATTTGAAAAGGGACAAAACTGCTTTCACACTGATGTGCTTTCGGTTTACCCACACCACGGGTGTAGCGTAGTACACCTGTGTCTATCCTGTGGGTTAACTGAACTTTGCCATAGACTCTGCCTGTGACAAAAGCCGGCGCTGTACAGGAAGCCTTATGTGGCTCTGCTCCTGCTTTCTTCCTCTACCACCAGCTTCATTCACAACACTGATGCTGTGGTATGAGGGGTCGGCAACCTGTGATCTGGGCTTGCTAACCCGCCGTTCCAGAGCAGGAGGTCGCGGGGGCCACATCAGAGGGCTCAACGGGCCACATGTGGCCACTGGTTGGCCACCCCTGACCTAAAGCCTGGTAGACATCGGCTTAATATTGGCCGGTTCAACAAAAAAAATGCCCGACCTTTGGCCCTTGTGTATACCAGGTGGTCGGACAGAAGCCGGCCTAACTGGCATGCAGGAAAACCAGCATCCGTGTTCTGGCAGGGGGCGTCACCCTGTAGGCATACTATAGCTCAGGTGAGAAATCACTGTACTAACTTAACATTGTATAGTTGGTACAATGCACTTGAGCGAATTTAAGTGTCTACCAGACTCAAGCCCTGTTGCCCATAGGTGGATTGAAGTGCAGCAGAGATGGTCCAAATTTCGACACTGTGAACACTGTAGTTTTACACAAGTTGATCTTCTGTACAACCGCCCTGCTGGAAAATGTCCTCTTGCTGAGTGCTGCAGGCTCTATACTGCATTGCTGATCTCTGTATTCTGATGCTGTCTGAGAACAACACAGCAGGGAGAATTCCTCCATCCACCTCCAAATGCGAGTCGAATCGGGACAATTTTTTTATTTTTTGTTGAACAAAAACTGACCCACCTATGACCATCTTTCTCCAATGCCAGAAAACACTAAGCTCTATGTAGGCAAAGGGTAAAAATAAACAACACTTTTCCCTGTCGCCCATGTTATTTTGAATCTTTCCAAAACCTATTTATTCCCCTATGTCTGCTCATTTGTTCTTCTACTATTAGTTGATGTGTATCTCTCTCTCTCTCTAGGTTTTATATCACCTTTTTGAAGAGTATTCTGCTTTGGATCAAGTCGCATTCCGTGATATAGCTCTGGGGTTCCTGAGTTTCTTTGTTGTTGCCCTGGGAGGGGTATTTGTTGGAGTGGTGTATGGGATTACCGCAGCCTTCACTTCCCGCTTCACCTCCCACATCCGTGTCATTGAGCCCTTGTTTGTTTTCCTCTATAGTTACATGGCATATATGTCTGCAGAGCTCTTCCATCTCTCAGGAATTATGGCGTAAGTTACTTTTACTCTAAACTACCTGTTTTTGGTAGCTATCACAATACTCTTGCCTTCTGTTTGGCATGCTGACACCATGTTGGCTTGTCTTGTTGCTTTACTGCTCTGGTTTGTAAAAATAAAATGTTTTGCAGATTGAAAACGTGGTGTTTTTTTTCCTTTTCAGCCTTATTGCTTCAGGAGTTGTAATGCGACCTTATGTGGAGGCTAATATTTCCCACAAGTCCCATACCACCATCAAATATTTTCTGAAAATGTGGAGCAGTGTCAGTGAGACTTTAATTTTCATCTTTCTTGGAGTTTCCACCGTGGCCGGACCTCATTCTTGGAATTGGACCTATGTCATCTGCACCCTTATCTTCTGTCTGATAGCACGCGTGTTGGGTATTGCTTTAAATTTAATTTAGATTGTATTTGGCATGAACATGTGACCTGTACCCAGATTTACATGCGACAGTTGAGGCATTTTAGTTTACCATTATCTGAATAGTGTAACTAGTGACCTACTTCCAGGGTATAACAATACTTATTAAATATGTGATTTAGCAAATCAAAGAAGTGAATACACCTATAAATCTGTGTGCTTTTTAAAGACTTTTTTTCTCATATCGTCTTCCAGGACAGCCTCTGAGATATAGGGCTCCTCCCTCCGGGACAGGAAACGCGTCAACCCAATCAAAGGTGTGGTCCTCCAGGCCCTCCTCAGTTTTTGTGTTTCCTGCCGGACGGGAAGGAGCACGTTGGAACTAGTAAGGGGAGCTCCTTCTCAGGGGTTTGTCCTGGAGGGAGCACCTGGTGGACCTGACCCTTAGCACCCCTCGGTCCGTTCGGAGGGAGGAGAGGGTAGCTATCAGTCCCCGCTGCCATTTAAATGTTCGGAGAGAACGGGACCCCGATGGGCAGCAATCTCCCCCCTCTGTAGCGCTAACCGCTCGTACCTAGTCGGTCGGATGGCGGGCGAGAGACGTTCGTTTCACCGGCTGGTGTTCGGGTACTGTGAGCGTTGTGTTCGTAAGGAACGCACGGCGTTGGGGGCGGAGTCTTTGCGTTCCGGCATCCGGAAGTGGGAGAGACGCACTTCCGCCGGATTCGCGTCATCTGGGGGTGCCGCAGGACCTGTTCCAGTCCTTTGGGCGTGGCGGTGTGACTACAGGGTTGCCTGGAGCGGTGTGAAGGCTCAGAGAGACTGAGTAAGACACAGGAACCATGGAGGGTGCAGTTGTGCAGGTGGACTCCGGTTCAACAGTCTCCAGTACCTCTCAGGTAAGCTTGGTGAGGGCAGACCAGGACTTGCACTGGGGGGTGGAGGGGTCACTCTGACCTTAGTACCCTCCCAGGGTGGAGAACCTGCTGGTGAGGGGGGACACTTCCTAGGCAGACCCTAGAAGCACAGTGGTTTGGTCAGGGGTGGTATTGTAATGGGACCCTGTTTTTTCGTTGTTTTTAGGTTAAACAGGACAGAGCCCAGATACCTTTGCCCAGAAGGAAATGTGCCGTGTGCGGGGCTAAGTTAGGCACCGGTTGGGAGAAGCCGCTTTGCCCGGATTGTGTCAGTAGCCTGGTGAAAGAGGACTCGGTGGCAGCTTGCCACAAGGTTTTGACGTCCGTAAAGGATGAGATAGCATCCACCTTCCAGTCATTTAAGAGCATGATGGATAGGGTGCAGGGTCCTTCTGTCTCTTTACCCAGGGCCGTGAGTATGCCCTCCTTGTCTGAACCAAGTCAGGAGGAGGAGGTGGATAGGGAGAGGTTACCTAGGTCATTAGCCTCCTCTAGGACAGAATCTACTTCTGAGTCAGAGGGGGAGGAAGAATCCATTAGATCAGCCAGATACAAGCTTTGGACGATGTGGGTGACCTCCTCAAGGCAATATATGACACTTTGGAGATCAGGGAAGAACAGGTCCAGCTTTCAAAACACGACATGATGTATCAGGGGTCGAGTGTGCTGAAAGACAGGGTATTCCCCGTCCATAAATCGCTGGTTGAGGCGATTCTGCTGGAGTGGGAACAACCGGAAAAAAGGCCATTTTTTTTCAGGTAGCCTTAAAAGGAGATTCCCTTTTGAGACAGATGCAGTGCATCCCTGGAACAAGGTTCACAAATTGGATGCTCCCTTGGCTAAAGTCTCTAAGAAGACAGATTTGGCCTTTGATGATATGGGTTCACTCAGGGATCCTATGGATAAGAGGGGAGACGTGCTGCTTAAGAGGGCCTGGGATGCCTCTTCCATTGGGCTTAAACCAGCCTTAGCAGCTACCTGTGTGGCCAGAAACTTAGAGTGTTGGCTTACACAGTTACAATCGCATATTTCAGCGGGCACTTCCAGGCAACAGCTGTTGAAGTCCTTTCCGCTATTGTTCAAGGCAGTGGGGTTTTTGGCCGATGCCTCTGAAGAATCAGTCAAATTGGCTGCTAGATCTGCAGCACTAGTGAATGCTGCCAGAAGGGCCGTTTGGCTTAAAACCTGGTCAGGTGACGCAGCTTCAAAATTGAAGCTATGTGGATTACCCTTTTCAGGGGACCATTTGTTCGGGCCCGGCCTGCAATAGGCGTTAGAGCGCACGCAGGATAGGAAGAAAGCTTTCCCAGAAAGGAAAAAGAAACCTGAAGGGAAGCGCCTTTTTCGAGGCCCTAGGCAGCAGAACCTGCAGGAAAGGGAGGTTCGCCCCAAAAAACATTGGACAGGTCACAAGGGAAGGGGCAGAGAAGGAATCTTATTCAATCCTCCTCAACCCTCCCCTAAAACCCAGTGACTCCTGCGTCCCGGTGGGAGGAAGACTGGCGAAGTTCCTTCCACAATGGGATACTTCAACCGAAAGTCCATTCATTCGAGATGTAATAAGGAACGGCTACAGGTTGGAGTTTGGTTCAGTTCCCCTCCCAAATTTTCAGGTAACCAGGTTACCAAGGGACCAAGAGAAGGCAAAGGCTCTGGGTCTTCTCCTGGGGGGATCTGGTGGACCAAGAAGTGCTGGTGCAGGTGCCTCCGGAGGAGCGAGGCTTGGGGGTTTACTCCCACGTATTCGTGGTAAAGAAACCTTTGGGAAAATTCAGGCTAATACTGAATCTCCGCCCCCTGAACAGGTTCATAAAATGCAAGCGGTTCCGTATGGAGTCAATCTTCTTGGTAACCAAGTTTCTGTTTCAGGGCTGTCACATGGCCACCGTGGATCTCAGGGATGCATATTTGCATATCCCGATTCATCTGGAGTCCCAGAGGTTTCTCAGGTTGGCGGTGAGGTTGAACACGGGTGTGTTACACCTCCAGTTTCGAGCTCTCCCTTTCGGGCTTTCAGCCTCACCAAGGATCTTTACAAAGGTTCTGGCAGAGGCACTGGCCCCGTTAAGGCTCAAGGCTATAACAGTGATTCCATATCTGGACGATCTACTGTTCATAGCCCTGTCGGCCCAACAGCTGCAGAAGGATGTGCAGGAGGCCTTGGGTTTCCTGCGCTCGCTGGGGTGGCTAATAAACCAGGAAAAATCCCAGTTGACCCCCTCACAGGAGGTCCTGTATTTAGGATACAGGATTTCTTCGGTGGAGATGAGGGTATTTCTTCCTGCGGAGAAGATCAACAAGCTAGAGCAGGCGGTAGCCCAGCTTCAATCAGGTCGGGAAGCCCAGATCAGGGAGGTTATGAGAGTCCTGGGGTTGATGACTTCATGCTTTCCAGCGGTGGCCTGGGCAAGGCATCATCAGCGCCCTTTGCAGAGACTCATGCTCCGTTATTGGGATGGCAGGCAGCAGAGCCTGGATCAGGTTATGCCCCTATCCTCGGCCGTCAGGAGGTCTCTGTGGTGGTGGCGGGCCCAGGTCAACCTAGACAGGGGTCTTCCCTGGTCCCCACAAGCTACGGTGGTGGTCACGACCGATGCCAGTGCGCTGGGTTGGGGTGCCCACCTAGAGGGAATCTTAGCCCAAGGTACCTGGTCGAATCTAGAGACAGGTCGTTCCTCAAACCAGAAGGAGATTCTGGCAGTTTGGAAGGCTATAGAAACCTTCCAGTCCCAGTTACAGGGCAGGGATCTGCAGGTTCGGTCAGACAATGTGGCAGCAGTAGCCTACCTGAACAAGCAAGGGGGAACCAGAAGCCCCGCGCTGCAGGTGATTGCGGACAGAATCTTCTGCTGGGCAGAGAAGAACTTGTCCTCAATATCAGCCATTCATCTGAAGGGAACTCAGAATTTGCTGGCCGACTTTCTCAGTCGCCAGAAGATGGGTCAGGACGAGTGGTCCCTCAACAAGGAAGTGTTCGAGGAGATTGTGTCATGCTGGGGAAGGCCAGAAATAGACCTATTTGCAACAGAATGCAACAGGAAGGTGACACAATTTTTTTTTTTTTTCGGTTCACCCACAGGATCGGGCCAGGGGGATAGACGCCCTTGCCAATCCATGGCTGTTTGGCCTGTGTTATGCCTTTCCTCCTGTAAGGATGGTGGCGGAGGTTCTGCAGAAGTTCAGATCGGAAGCTACGGACCTCATTTTAGTGGCTCCTTTTTGGCCAAGGAGACCCTGGTTTGCCAGCATAAAGAGATTGGCTGTTCATCCTCCGCTGTTTCTACCAGTCAGGGAGGATTTGCTTTCCCAGGGGCCGATCCTGTATCCTCAGATAGAGAGACTCAAGCTTGCGGCCTGGTATCTGAGGAACAGATCTTAAGATCACAGGGTTTTTCAGAAAGAGTGGTTAAGACCTTATTAGAATGCCGTAAACCAGTAACTAGAGAAATTTACGCCAAGATAGGAAAGAGGTTTAATTCCTGGTTGCGAGAACAGGGGATTGCAAGTCCCGGGGTCCCGGCAGTCCTAGATTTTCTACAAGCAGGGGTAGAACTGGGCCTATCTATCGGCACTCTAAAGGTACAGGTGGCAGCCTTAAGTGTTTTCCTTCAGTCCTCCCAGCAGAATCCTTTTGTCAGGAACTTCTTCAAGGCTTTAGCTAGATCCAGGCCTGTGAGAATGAAGACCTGTCCTACTTGGGATTTGTCCTTGGTTCTTAGGGCTTTGACCCGAGATCCATTTGAACCATTAGAGGGAGCATCACTTAAGTGGATGGTACTAAAAACTGTGTTTTTGATAGCAATCATGTCAGCTAGAAGGGTCAGTGATCTGCAAGCGCTCTCGGTCAGAAAGCCATTTTTGTTAATTTTAGAGGACAGGGTAGTACTTAAGACTGACCCTAGTTTTCTTCCTAAGGTTGTGTCCACTTTTCATAGGACACAGGATATTATTTTACCAACATTTTTCTCAACCTCAGGAGAGGATGAGGCGAGATCTTTAAGTTTGTTAGACGTCAGGAGAAGTCTATTAATTTTTTTAGAGGCCACTAAAGTCTTCAGGAAGTCAGACTCACTTTTTGTTAATTTTTCGGGCGCACGCAAGGGCTGCAAGGCGTCCAAATCGTCTATCGCCAGGTGGATACGAATGGCGATAGTTAAAGCCTATGAATTAGAGGGGAAGCAGGCACCCTTAGTTAAGGCACACTCTACAAGGGCGGTTTCCGCATCATGGGAAGAGAGGGCTGGAGCCTCTCCGGAGGAGATCTGCAAGGCAGCAACGTGGTCCAGCTACTCAACGTTTGCAAGACATTACCGTCTGGATTTATGGTCTGATAAAGAGCAGACTTTTGGACGTAAGGTCCTCCAGGCAGTGGTCCCTGACAAGGTGAGCTCCTTGCTTATCATCTGAGGCTGTCCTGGAAGATGATATGAGAAAACCGGAGTTAGACTTACCGGTAACTCTTTTTCTAGGAGTCTTCCAGGACAGCCTGGTTTCCCACCCAAAGTTGTTTAAGTTGGACTAAGTGGTGAGGATGTGTACTAACGTGATTGTTAGTGTGTTATGTCTTTCAGAGCCTTCCGGCGGTTCTTGGAGTAAAACTGAGGAGGGCCTGGAGGACCACACCTTTTATTTGATTGGGTTGACGTGTTTCCTGTCCCGGAGGGAGGAGCCCTATATCTCAGAGGCTGTCCTGGAAGACTCCTAGAAAAAGAGTTACCGGTAAGTCTAACTCCGTTTTTTTTTTTTTCTGGACATGTTCTTGATAGATGGAGATAGATATATATATATATATATATATATCTATCTCTATCTATCTATCTCTATCTATAGCCCTAGACCTCCTCTGTAACTCAAAACATGCAACCTGTAGAATTTTTTTTAAACGTCGCCTATGGAGATGTTAAAGGGTAAAAGTTTGTTGCCATTCCATCAGAGGGTGCAATTTTGAAGCGTGACATGTTGGGTATCAATTTACTCGGCGTAACATTATCTTTAACAATATAAAAAAAAATTGGGCTAACTTTACTGTTTTATTTTTTTATTAAATTATTTTTCCCCAAAAAAGTGCGCTTGTAAGTCCGCTGCGCAAATACGGTGTGACAGACTGTATTGCAACAACCACCATTTTATTCTCTAGGGTGTTAGAATAAAAAAAAAAAAAATATATATATATATAATGTTTAGGTGGTTCTAAATAAAGGGAAGGAGATAGGCAGGCAAAAAAAAAAACGGGCAGAGGAAGCTCCATTAGCATTGATGGTTGTCATACCAACGGCCACCACAAGAGGGCGCCATATTCCAGAAGGAATCATAGGACCGCAGAAGGCCTCCAAGCCGCGGCCTCAATTACCGGCCGCCGGGCGGAACGGCCCGACGCGATCATGCTGGGGGGAGGGGGGAGGGGGGGGGGGAAATCACGGAGACGGGATACCCCCAGCTGTGCTGCCCCAGGCACCAGGTCGCTAATTCTAGTCGCAAATGCGACATGGCGCCCGGGTTTTGTCGAGAGAGTGTGTATGTGTATATGTATGTGTGTGTGTGTGTGTGTGTGTGTATATGTATATATATATATATATATATATATATATATATATATATATATATATATATATATATATATTTCTCTAATGCCTTAATCCCCCTATTTGGGCTCTTTTGTGTCTTCATAACCTCAGTGGTTTCACTTCGGGGCTTTTAATAACTTTTTTTTTTTTTTAAATGGATGGCTTTAAGTGCCATTTCATCTTGGCCTTGGCCTATTAACCATAAGGGGTAGATGGAGACAGATTTTGTATAGCAGCTGTGTTTGTGTGACCCTGCTTTGTCATGGGATCATGATAAATGTCAGCAATAACATTGGGCTTCTCTTCCTTTTTATATTGACCTTGGTAACAGTCTGGACACAGCAAGTATACAGTGCATGTGAACATGTACACACAGGTCAATGTTTATTTACTTTCTTTAGACCTTAAAGTATAGCTGATCCCCAAAAAATGTAATACTCTGCAGTTTACAAGCCCTTGGATGAGATGGCTGCATTTGTTTTTTTTTAAGGCTAAGTACAATTTCTGCACGTATAGAAATAAACCCATTAGAAATCATCACATGGACTGAACTGACTGTGGCAATGCTGTGCCTCCCTAGACAGTGTGGTTTATAATCTTTTATTTTATTTTTTATTACAAACATAATACGCACAAAAAAAAGGGAAGTTTGGGACTTTAAATGAAGCACTTGGATAGTAAAAGACAGAGATATTTCATTGGACCATATTAATTTATTTAATTGAATGTTCAAAAGAACTACTCATTATAAATAAGTCCAATTCATGATATATATAAATATCGATACAATAAAAACATAATATATGACATAATGTATAGTATCCACATGTAGTTATACATAACAGTAATAGATTAATTAAGTAATGTGGCAGAATAGTGCCCATGACAGCATGTCCGACATCGACAAATGTATGCACATGATAGATATGCATCCCATAAATGAGGACAAAATTAAATTTGTAATAAATGGTCAAGGACTTCTAAATAGGTAATTAAGGACTTATGGATGTGGTTCCGTATACAGGTATAACCCGAGCATCAAAGAGCAGAGCTCGACTCGTTTCGTGGGTGTCTCCCCACTCATCAGGAGCAGATGCTACCACAAAGTTTCTATAAAAGATAGATAAAATAAAAATTATACAAATAATATACTGACCAGTAAATTAAGATGGTAAATTCATAAAACTATATTATGAATAGATAGTTTGGTTAGAGCGGACTCACCAGTCCAGGCGTCAAATGCAACGCACAGCGGTGGGCGCCGGGCGGGCCAGGGACAAGCTCCCTATATGGGCACTGAGGCGGCAAATAAATGGATACGATATCTGGCACAGAAGGAGTGTATCAGCATGAGAAAGTGTGCCGAAATGGTGTTGATACTAAGAAAAGTGAAAGTGAAAATAAATCAACAACAGCAAACTTCACAAAATGATGAACACAAAGCAGAGTGATATTGAGTAGTGAGTATGCAAGAATGGCTGACATATTGAAAACAGAGTATGAGGGGGTAGAATGGATGTATGTGTGGGAGTGTGAGTGCATGGGATATGGTAAGTGTGAAAATGAAGAGTAAGGTATGTGTTGGTGATAATAAACAAGGGGGGATAATCAATTAGCAATAGACAAAGAATATGTCAGTGAGGATAGGGAGAAAGAAGGAAAGAAGAATGGGAAAAGTAAACAAGTATGTACCTTGATATCGATCCTGGAACAACCAGCTGACCAGATAACTGGTGTGTTCAGACCCCATGCAGAGACTGGCCTGACAAGCAGCCATCCCTGAATGGGGTTTAAATATGCCGCCAACGCCATGTACGTGAGACTGAGGGGGGAGGGGCCGCGCCCAACCCCGGTCATCAACCAGCGACAGGCACGTAAACCCCCCCCTCCCAGAGACACGGAGAATGGAAAAACCAAAAACGCCGGCGTGATGACGCTAAGACCAACGTCACACGCACGGCGTAGGTGACATGGCGTCGATGTGCAGAGTGGAGTCCGCCCGAACCTCCCGATCAGAATGGAAAGGGGAGGAGGGGAGGACCCGCTGGCGCATCGCAGTGCCCGCAAGAAAGAAAAGACCAAGTACCACCCAATCGCCTCACACGGAGCACAATCGGCCGGCCAGTGGGTATACATCAAACCATAATGACTAAATATCCATATAAGGCATATTAAACGGTGTCGGTAAATGCTGTCATTATACAGTATGTACATAGATAAAAAGATATAATAAATGTATGTGGATTTAAGAATAACATTATATTGACAATTTAGACACAGGGAAGGTAGGGGAACACTACCAAACCCTTTTATCCAAGTGCTTCCATCCCGGTATATATGTATATATAAGCAACAAGAGGGGAAGTTTTGGGACTTTAAATGAAGTACAGTTGAGTACCTCCATCCCGGTAATTAATACGCACAAAAAAAGGGAAGTTTGGGACTTTAAATGAAGCACTTGGATAGTAAAAGACTGTATAGGTGAACTTGCCCTTTAAGGACATAGTGATCTTGTATATTTGTGGTGGTGGCTAATTTAAAGAGGAAGTAAACCCTTCCAAACAACTTGGACCTACAGGTAAGCCTAGATTAAGGCTTACCTGTAGGTCCAAGCAATATCTCCTAAACCTATATGGTTTAGGAGATATTTGCCCGAAAATGGGCACCGCTGTCTACGGCGCATGCGCCGTAGACAGCGGCGCGCAGGTGCACTAAATGCGGCAAATCCATGAATGGATTTGCCAAATTTGTCGACTCCCGTGCGCATGCGCGGGAGTGACGTCATCGCGGCTTCGCCGAGTGGCAGCGGCGGAGCTGCGAGACGCGACTCCCGTGCGCATGCGCGGGAGTGACGTCATCGCGGCTTCGCCGCTGTGATTCGTCGGAGCTGCGAGACGCCACCAGCAACATGGATGCGGCGGACTACAGGGATCAGCGGCGACTTTGCTGGCTCCTGTGTCAGGTAAGTGACACATAATGAGCTACTATGCGATGCATAGTAGTCCATTATGCTTTACCTTTGCAGGGAAAAAAAGAGGAAGTAAACCCATCAGCGTTTACTTCCTCTTTAACCACTTTCAGACCGGACCATTTTGCTGGTCAATGACCAGAGGTCTTTTTACAATTTGGCACTGCGCTGCTTTAACTGGTAATTGCGCGGTCATGCAATGTTGTACCCAAACAAAATTTGCGTCCTTTTCTTCCCACAAATGGAGCTTTCTTTTGATGGTATTTGATTGCCTCTGCGATTTTTATTTTTTGCGATATAAACGTAAAAAGACCGCAAATTTTGAAAAAAAATGATATTTTCTACTTTTTGTTATTAGAAAAATCCAATAAACTCAATTTTAGTCATACATTTAGGCCAAAATGTATTCAGCCACATGTCTTTGGTAAAAAAAAAAAGTCAATAACTGTATATTTATTGGTTTGCGCAAAAGTTGTCACATCTACAAACTAAGGTACGTTTTCTGGAATTTACGCAGCTTTTAGTTTACGACTGCCTATCTCATTTCTTGAGGTGCTAAAATGGCAGGGCAGTACAAAACCCCCCCAAATGACCCCATTTTGGAAAGTAGACCCCCTAAGGAAATTGATAAGAGGCATGTTGAGCCCATTGAATATTTTATTTTTTTGCCTCAAGCGATTGAATAATGACAAAAAAAAAATTTTTTTTTTTTTTTTTTTTTACACAAAGTTGTCACTAAATGATATATTGCTCACACATGCTATGGGCATATGTGAAATGACACCCCAAAATAAATTCTGCTGCTTCTCCTGAGTACGGGGATACCACATGTGGGACTTTTTGGGAGCCTAGCCGCGTACGGGGCCCCGAAAACCAAGCACCGCCTTCAGGCTTTCTAAGGGCGTTACAGTTTTGAAGGCCATAAAATGCCAAGATGGCACAAACCCCCCCCAAATGACCCCATTTTGGAAAGTAGACACCCCTAAATTTAGGGGTACACTAGTGAGACTAGGTAATAAATGGCGGGTGCCCTGAAACTATAAAAAAATAACTAACCAACCAGCGTCACCTGTAACAGTTATATGGTGATCACTGGTGAAAGGGTTAACTAGGGGGCAATCAGGGGGCTTTATGCGGTAGTATATGGGGGTCCCTGGCGCTATAAAAAGCTGCGGCAAACCTAAATACCTACCTGCCTAACTAGCGTCACCTGTGACACTAATACAGCGATCAGAAAAACGATCGCTTATTAGGCTGGGTTCACACTGGAGTGATGCGGGAACGCCACGAATCCGCGGCGGGTTCCCGCATCGCATGCCTCCCGGCGGCAGTTCACACTGCCCTATGCGAACTGCTGGGAGTGTCAGTGAAATGTTAATGACACCCCCAGATCAGTTCGCATATCGCAGTGCGATCTGCAAACTCGGATCGCATGGTGTGAACACCCATGCGATCCGATTCTGCTGCGGACCAAAAAAAGGGTCCCGTGCGAATTTGCGGCGGGTGCGGCGAATGGCTGAACTCGAATCGCACAGAGATCGGATGTGATTTGCACTGCAGTGCGGTGCGAATCACATCCGTTCTCATAAACCGCTGCAATGTGAACCCAGCCTTAGTGACACTGGCAACGGGGGGTGATCACGGGGTTAAACCTTTATTGGGGGGGTTAGGGGGGTACATTAGAACTAAAGGGGGCTAACCCTAACTGCCCTAACAGTTATTACAGTCACAAATGACACCAATGCAAAAAAAAAAAATGCAATTGGTGTCACTGTGACTGGGGGGGCAGGGGTAATTGGGGGGTGATCGGGGGGTAAAGGGGGGGTGTGAGTGTGCCTGGCATGTTCCACTGTGAAGTGTCGTGTTGGTGCAACTCACCGATCCTCGGTGCCGGAACGAAAAATACCGACACTGAGGAGAGATTACATCACTTCCTCTCCTGTGTTTACATTACAGGAGAGGAAGTGATGCAATGCTTCACTCCCATTCGTCAGGAGCGATCGCGAGGGGGTGGCCATGAATGAATGGCCGCCCCCTCATCCCGGATCGCTCCTGCACGGATACCGACCGCCGCTGGCACCGGGGGGGGCCCGATCGGGCCCCCCACCCGCGGGAAGGCAGGGACGTACAGGTACGCCCATATGCCTGCCCGTGCCATTCTGTCGACGTACATCGTCGTGCGGCGGTCGGCAAGTGGTTAAGAGCCGGTATCTTTTTATTTTATTTTTTTTTATTTTTTTTTTTTATTTTTTTTTTTTAATCCAAAGCAGATGAGGGTGTTGTGGTCCAGGATCCAGAAGACTGAAAATAGGGGGGCATTAGCGGTAAAGCTGCGCTTTTCAGGCACTAGTGGGGGTGCTTTTAACCCCCTGCTAGAAGCCGAGGAAAGGGTTAAAAGGGCCGCTGCCAAAGCACTGCCCATTGATTGATTGATTTCAATGGCGGGGGCGGTTTAGGAGCACTCCCGCACCGCCCCAAAGATGCTGCTTGCAGGACTTTTTATTTTATTTATTTTTTTTCTCCTGTCCTGCAAGCGCACTGCCCCAGTGTTCAAGCACTTGGGCTTGCACACTGGGGCTGCAGAAGAGGCAGTTTACAGGCGCTTTTGTGCTAAAGATGCTATCTTTAGCACAAAAGCGCATGTAAAATGCCCCAGTGTGACAGTAGCCTAAATCCTCCCCCCCAATTTTACCTGTACTGTATTTTTATTACATTTCCTGGCAAGTGTCCTTAACATTTAATAATTTAGATACATAGAAAAAATTATTTACTTATCAGTGTCAAGTGTTATGTTTTCTATCCCTTCCCTAGGTGTTCTTGGCTTAACTTGGTTTATCAACAAATTCCGCATAGTGAAGCTGACGCCCAAAGACCAGTTCATTATTGCATATGGTGGCTTGCGTGGAGCCATTGCTTTCTCCTTGGGATACTTATTACATAGTCCTAACAGAAATATGTTCCTCACGGCAATAATTACAGTAATATTCTTCACGGTGTTTGTACAGGTGAGTAAAGGAACTTTTTGGGGCAGGTGACACTGTTGTGCTGTTATATTAGTTTTTATTTTAATTAAATAGTCCAGTGTGTAAAGGGACTGCAACATATTGTTTAACAACGATGGCATATTTGTCTAGCCTTGTATGAGTTGGAAATTATTGTTTTTGGGGAAGTTCTAAACCTGCACAAACGAGTTTAGCTCCTTCACCCCGGTTGAAAATAATGTGTTTTTTAGCTGTGTACAGCAGATAGTTTTGTATGCATCTAAATGCAGGACTATAGTAATCAGTGAGCCCAAACACATAGGGCCTATTCACATTGGCAGAAAAAAAAAAGTTTTTAAATGCGTGCAGCTGATTTTGTATGCACAACTGCAGATCATACATGTATAAATGCGCATGTACTAGGTGTGTATTTTATGCAGGATTTTTCAACACCGCAACCCGCCCTTCTTTTTTTTTTTTTTTTTTTTTTTTTTCCTGCCTTTGTGAATGAGCTCTAGCTCTGCCAGCAAGACTTCTGTTTGTTTTGTTTTCAGAAAATGCGGGTGTAAATGCAGTGTGGGTTTTTCTGCCCTTGTGAATAAGTCCTTTTTTATTTTTTTGTTTTGAAAATGAACACACACTATATTGTCCTGTATAATGTAAAAACTATGAACAAGGGAGTGTATATAGCAGAAACCTTGTTGTGTTGGACAAACCTCACTATAAGGAGCTGGACAGCTGACAAAAGATAAACTTGCCTGCTGGTGTTGGTGAGATGCAGTTCATTAGTTGTAGCAGTCTGAAGGCTTCTGAGTATGTGTACAGGGGGAAAAAACACTGTACACCAAGAGATCCAGTACTTTTTGTTATGAGACCATGCTAACTATGCAGTTACTTGAAGTTGCATCCTTGTCTCAGTATCTAAGTTTGAGGATATTGCAGTATGAATGTGGTGTGTATATATTTGTACAGCTACAGAATGCATGCATAAACTATGCCCCCTTCCCACAGCCTACTTGGGACACCCAGAACATAACTGTCACAAATTAGGAAATGTATCATATAAAGAATAATAATGCAGTGAGTCCACACCCTGCAGTGTTTGAGGAATGTGACCCTAAACTGCTGCTTTCCAACCACAGGATCATATGAGCAAAACCACTTTCTGAGATTCACAGCATATTTGAAGCAGATAGTACTTCTTTCATCAGTAGCTGCACATTAGCACTTTGAGCAATGATAAACTTTCAGAATAACCCAAATCGAAGAGACTGAATTGTTCCTAAAAGTTGACTGTAACCCAGTGATTTTGGAAGGATAATAAAAGGGCTGTGAGCATAGCTATAGGCGGATGTGGAACTACAATAAAGGGCAAGTAAACTCTGCACATGCTTTACTTTGACATCTGATAGGACTTGTGGTTGATGAATGGCCCTGCTTTAAACTGAGCATTAACCCTTTTTGCAAACTTCTGTCACTGAAAGGGAATGACCATTCGTCCGCTGGTGGAACTTTTAGCTGTGAAGAAGAAACAAGAAACAAAACGCTCAATAAATGAAGAAATACACACGCAGGTAATTAAATAGCACATATCCTTTTCTTATGAAAGTGCATGTTTAAAACATTTGTAACCATATATATTTAGATTCATTTTAGTGCCTTTAAGACCAAACTGCAAGCAACTTTTCTCCATGAATAAATTCTTATGTCGCATACTAGAATGGCATAATTTAATAAAAATATTTTTTACCAATAAAGAGGAAGTAAACTCCCTAGTTTGTACCTATAGGTACTGTACATATCTCCTAAACTTGCACCATTTAGGAGATACTGTATACACGGCCGATAATGTCATCTGCTCATGCGCTTTGAAGGAACAAGCGCCCGGGGCATTTCTTCAGAGCCCTGTGCAGTGAACGTTGGTTCCCACGTGCATGCACAAGAGCAACGTTATCGCGGCTATAACCTTTTACAGCAACAGAGCTCGTGCACCCGCAAGAAACACCGGGAAAGATGTGAGCGGTCTGCGGGAAGGCTTCGTTCTAAGGTAAGTATTTCATAATGAGCTAGTATGCGATGCATTCTAGCTCATTATGCCTTTGTCTTACCAGTTTTTTGGGGGGTTTTTTAACCCCCTCGTACCCAGCTCATTTCTGACACTTCGTTCCTACATGTAAAAATCTACTTTTTTATGCTAGAAAGTTTACTTTGAGAAAAATGTTATATTATAAATAATTAATTTTTTTTTTTTTTTTTTTTTTTTTTAAGCAGAGACTCTATAGAATAAAATGGTGGGTGTTGCAATTTTTTGTCACACGGTATTTGCGCAGCGGTTTTAGAAACACAATTTTTATTTTTTTTGGAAGAAAAGTTAGCCCAATTTCTTTGTATAACGTGAAAGATGTTATGCAGAGTAAAAGGATACCTAACATGTCACGCTTTAAAATTGCACCTGCCCGTAGAATGGCGACAGTGCTTACAATTCTCCATAGGTGACGCTTTAAACGCCTTTCCAAGTTACCAGTTTAGAGTTGCACAGGAGGTCTAGTGCTAAAGTTATTGCTCTTGTTCTGATGTTCACAACAATACCTCACATGTTTTGCGATCACCGTTTTACATATGCATGCGGGAGTAACATTTGCGTTCGTATTTGTGCATATAGCACTATTTAACTTAATATTTTTTTGCACTAACTTTATTGCTATTACAAGGGATGAACAGCATCCCTTGTGACAGCATAGGTCCTCTTTATAGAGAGATTTGGGATCTGTTAGACCCCAAATCTCTTCTTTGGCCCCCTCATGCAACCGATCAGAGAGATTGGTCCGCTCAGCTGCGTTTGTGGCCAGGTAAAGGGGCAGTACCAGAAGTGACAAACTCGTTGCTCCCAGTTTCCAGGGTTACAGAGCAAGGGGAACCACGTCCGTTTCTCTCTCTGTACAGGGCAGCCATAGCTGCTGGCCTCCGCGATGGGACTAGAGAGGTGGGAGGGGGGTTGGACCCCCTTCTGCCACCTGCAGAAGTGATCAAGTGGCTAATTGGCCACCCCACTCACTTCTGCATTACTCGGAATCGTTGGCTGAAAAGAATACCTGTAAGTGCAGACATCATCCCGGTATAACCACTGAAACCCAAGGACGTTACAGTGACATTCCTTGGGTAGGAAGTGGTTAAAGTGGTGTGTAAACCCCATGTTCCATGTGAAAAACTAGCTTATGTACCTTGGCAGTACCATAATGTAACAGTAAAAAAGAAAAAAGGCTCAATAGCGCAAACAGAGGGTGGAAAGAACCCCCACAAATGCCATAAAGTCAATATAGTAAAGGCGGTACAAATTAAAAGTCCACTATAGTGATGGCTGCTGCACATCTTCTCAGGATATTTGATCTCCTCTATACACTGTAAAAACAAAAGGAAACAAAGGCATCGCCATCTAAGTGTATCTATTTATAGCAGTCGCATTTCAACTGGACTTGTAATGTTAAAGACCTTTTTGTAGCTTCTCTAAGCTGTGTAGATGTTAGTCCAAAAACAGGATGGGAGGCGTGAAAGTTGTGGTTAGTAGGTGCCAAGCATTACTGTCATGCCAGCAGACAAATGGAGAGATGCACTGGGAGTCATTACATCTGATTACCAGTCTAATATGACCACTCTTAGTGATGCCAACACTTGTGAGCCACTAAAGAAGGACCCCACTAGCTCTTATAGGGAAAAGAAAGTGATGGACTGATTAGAAAAGGTAAAAAAAAAAAAAAATATATATATATATATATTATATCTCTATCTATCTATCTCTCTTCTTTTGGGTTCACTGATGGTATGTTCAGAATGTCTGTCTGATTTTAACTGCAGATAGTCGCATGTAAAAAGCGGTTATGCCTGATTTGTTATGGTCACACATTTGGATAAGAAAATGAGCATGTCCAGAATGCTTTCAAAGGACTTTAACAGAATAAGGAGTGCATGGTCAAAATGTGTTTGTAGGGATTGTATAGTATTTTTCTGCTTTTGACTTACTGGGTACTCTAAAACAGGCATGTTTTATTAATGAATTTAAACATTCCTTCTCTCTATACTTGTTGCGGATCAACAGACAGCACTTATGGGAAAACATCAGAATTCCAGCCAGGGAACTAGGATTTTCCAAAGTAAAGCTCCACAATGGCAGCCCTTGTTGTTCTTGCATGACAGATTACATTTAAGGCCCCTTTCACACTGGGGCGGGAGCAGCATTGGCTGTAAAACTGCGCTATTTAGCCACTAGCGGGTAGGTTTTACCCCCTGCTAGCGGCCAAGAAAGGGTTAAAACCACTGTAGCAGCACTTTGCCATGCTGCCCAATTGATTTCAGTGGGCAGGAGCGGTTTATACACCGCTCCTTGACCAGTCCAAAGATGCTGCTAGTAGGCCTTTTTTACTGTCCTGCCAGAGCACCGCTCCCGTGTGAAAGCACTCGGGGCTTTCACACTGGAGACACAGCAGCGGCTCTTTCAGGACACTTAGCAGGTGCTATTTTTAGCGCTGTAGCGCCTGCAAAGCGCCCCAGTGTGAAAATGGTCTAAGGGAAGAGCAGTAATTGCAGTAAGCAACTGAGGGTTTCTAGTGGCTAATAAACAAATTGTAATAAATACTACAGGAAAAAATATGAATGAATTTAAAGATGTGAGTCATATAAAAATTAACACTACTCCCTCAGCTTGTTCTAATGTCAATATGCTTGACTCAAGGCTTAATTGTAGCAGTGATGTGGTTGCTTCTAAAGCACCAGATCTCTCTTCCATGTAATGAACCCAGATGTACATCCCTTTTGCGTTTTTTTTTTTTTTTTTTTTTTTTTTTTGCAATTTGCACAAAATTGTGAGACATAAATTATTTTTGTTTTATTTTTTAAATTGTCAAAATACCACTAAAAGAAAGCTCTATTTGTGGGTAAGAAATCAATTTTGTTTGGGTACAATGTTACACAGTGGCACAATTGTCAGTTAAAATTACTCAGTGCCGTATTGCAAAAAATGGCCTGGTCATTGAGGGTGGTAAAACCTCCCAGGGCTGAAGTAAACAATACATTTTAGAGTGTAAAAAAAAAAAAAAATTCTGAAATAAAATTTGCCCTGATGGAGACGGGCTAAAGAACCTAGATTTTCCTTTAACAGATTTGAACACTGGTGCTAAATTGAGAAACACAATTGTGTGTTGTCATGCTGAATACTTCCTTTTTCATACAGTGGAGATGATGATAAACAATGTGATGCATTGCTCAATGTGTTTACTACCCTGAGTCTACACTAGGCAGAGGTATAAGCATACATCTACTTTTTACAGTGTTCCCATTCACACCGCATAAAAAAGTCCTTGTCCAGACTTTGCTATCCCTCATTAATATGCAATGCAGGTGGGCGGTTTTTTAAAATTTTGTAACACTTTGTTGGGACAGGTCAAATTTAGTTTACAGCTGATATTGAAGAAATGCAAACACAGTAAAGAATGGGTAAATTATGCTAAACATTACTGCACCACCCCCTTGTAAACATTACAAAGAATTTATTGTAAATTCTTTTTTTCATTGTAGAAAATCTATAGCCAGTCAAAAACCAAACAAAAACAAAAAACAGTAGTATTTAGGGCTGGTTCACACTTGTGCGATTCCAGACGTTGCATGTAATTTGCAGCGCACTGCTGTTCACATTACATGCAATATCTGTGCGGTGCGATATCAGCCATACAGATAGTATGACTGATATGACACCGGATTCGGTTCAAAACGCGCACAAGACCCTTTTTTCTGTTCGGACTAGAATCGGATCGCATGTGTGTTCACACATGCAATCCGATTCATGTCCGAACTGTCAGTTCACAGTTCGATATGCAAGCTGAAATGGGGGTGTCGTCAACATGACACTCCCTAGCAGTTTGCATATGGCAGTGTGAACTGCTGTGGGTGTCAGGTGCGATGCGGAAACCAGCAGTGGATTTGCAGGGTTCTCGCATTGCACAAGTGTGAACCGGCCCTTAATGAAATACAGGCTTACTTGATGAAATTTTAAATCTGCATCGGTACAACCGTGGTTTCTAGAATGGAGACTCTGGATAGGAGCAATATGACTTCTAGTTAAGATGTTTAGGGCTGAAGCAGATATGAAACTGAAGGACCATCACAGTATCTAGTAAATTACATAGTGTATTGTAACTCATTTCATGCCTATGAGGCCAAGAGGGCTGAGGAAGTTGGTATACTTTTTTTTTTTTTTTTTTTTTTTAGTGTTACCATGAGTATAATGGAAACCATTTGAGCTTTATGGAAAGCCAGAGTAGAATAGGCCATAGACAACCTTGCAAAGAGGCCCAGAAAGGGAGAGAGGGAAACAAATAGGGTGGAGGTTAAGGATTTTTAAGCAAGTAAAAAGTGCTTAAAATGTAACCGGTCATTTTTTTAATAGTTAAGTTCTACTATACTAATGGAAACGTTGTTGTTATTATTATTATACAGGATTTGTATAGCGCCGACAGTTTACGTAGCGCTTTACAACATTGGGGTAGACAATACAATACAATTCAAGACCAGGGTAATCAGAGGGCCCTGCTTGTTAGAGTTTACAATCTAGGAGGGAGGGTCAAGTTATACAAAAGGATAATAGCTCTGGGGGATGAGCTGATGGAGTCAGGATAGGCTTCTCTGAAGAAGAAAGTTTTCAGGGATCGCCTAAAAGTGGATACATTTGGAGACAGTCTGACAGATTGGGGTAGTGGGTTCCAGAGGATGGGCGAGGCTCGGGAGAAGTCCTGTAGGCATATATGGGAGGAGGTTATGAGGGAGCTAGAGAGCAGGAGGTCTTGGGAGGAACAAAGTGGGCGATTAGGTTGGTATATTGAGACTAGGCTAGTGATGTAGCTGGGGGCAGAGTTGTGGATGGCTTTGTAAGTAAGTGTTAGTATTTTGAATTTAATTCATTGGGCAAGTGGCAGCCAATGGAGGGATTGGCAGAGAGGGGTAGCAGACACTGTGAGATTTGTAAGGTGTATGAGTCTGGCAGCAGCATTCATGATGGACTGAAGGGGGGATAGTCTATTTAAAGGTGAGCCAATGAGGAGGGAGTTGCAGTAGTCAAGGCAAGAGATAACCAGGGAGTGAATCAGCTTTGTGGTTTCATTGGTTAGAAAGGGACGTCGTTTAGAGATGTTGCGGAGGTTGAGGCAACAAGCTTTGGAAAGTGATTGGATGTGGGGCTGAAAGGAGAGTTCAGAGTCCAGGATAACACCTAGAACCCTGACATGGGATGGGTGGATGGTTGTGCCATTACTCTTGACAGAGAAGTCAGGGGAACAGGCACGTGGGGGAGGAAATATTAAAAGGTTGGTTTTGGACAAGTTGAGTTTAAGGAAGTGTTGTGACATCCATACAGATATGTCTGTTAGTAAGTTGGTGATGCATGAGGAGACTGAGTGAGTTGAGGGGTGGAGAGATAGATTTGTGTCATCAGCGTAGAAATGATATTGAAAGCTGAGAGAGGCTATCAGCTGACCCAGGGAGGAGGTGTAGATTGAAAATAAAAGGGGTCCAAGAACAGAACCTTAGGGGACTGCGACAGAGAAGGGAAGAGGAGTGGAGGAAGTAGCATTGTGACACTGAAGGTGCGTTGGGATAGATAGGATGAGAGCCACTGAAGAGCACAGTCACGGAGACCAAGGGAGTAAATTTTTTTTTTTTTTTTTTTTTTTTTTTTTTTTTGAGGAGGAGAGGGTGTTTTAACCGTGTAAAAAGCAGCTGAAAGGTCCAGAAGTAGGAGTACATAATGGTGTCTGTTGGTTTTTGCAGTTAGGTCATTTGTGAGTTTTAAAAGGGCAGTTTCTGTTGAGTGTTGAGGGCAAAATCCAGATTGAAGGGGATCAAGAAGGTTGTTTTTAATGAGGTAGTCACTCAGTTGGTTGTAAACCAGGCGTTCAAGGAGTTTAGAGGAAAATGGGAGCAAGGAGATAGGGCGTAGGTTGTTAGGATTGGTAGGGTCCAAGGATGGCTTTTTAAGTATGGGGGGGACCAGTGCATGTTTTAGAGCATTGGGGAAAATGCCAGAGGTGAGGGAGAGATTGAAGATGTGGGTTAGAGAGTGTAGAATAGAGTCAGATGGCGACTGTAGTGTTTAAGAGGGAATAGGATCCAGGGGGCAGGTGGTTAGGTGGGCGTTAGAAAGGAGTTTAGCAACTTCGTCTGTAGTAGCAGTTTTGAATAAGGGGAGTGTTGAGAGTACCTGTTGTTGTTGTAGTGGGGTCTTAACTGGGGGAGATACCTGTAGAGTGGAGATTTCATCACGGATTGTATCAGTCTTGAACATGAGGTATGTGTTATCCTAATTTTGCTGCAAAAGTGGAATTACACTTTAGGATTCCCAGTGTACTCTTGCAAAATGATTTGACTATAAATTAACTTGTATATAATATTTATAAACGTAGAGCTGTTATTTCATCATGGATACTTTGATATTTTACGTTTTTGGGGTGGTAGTCAATATGTGCAAAGTGAGATCCCACAAATGCATATCAATATATCATTGTGGGTGTGACCGGATATGCTAGAGGGAGGACAGGAGTGACCTAGCTCCTGCCGCAACTCCTGCCTCGCTGAAGCGGTGACAACATTTACCCATGGTGAATCCGCTGTCTCAACCCAGGGGATCCTGACCACCACACAGATTGGAGGGATAGCTGCTGGTGCCTTGTATGACACTCCTGCCATGACTCCCATTGTGCAGCGTGTTTCATGGACAACCAGACAGTCAGGGCTTTCTTTAGCCTGCAGCTGTACAAGGGAGAGCACACACACTGTGTAGTTGTAGCAGAGGGTGAGGGGAGAGACCTTTTCGGCAAAACGTGAGTGGATCCTGCATTAAGACATTACGGTAAATATAACTGTTAGATGGAGACTTGGCTTGTCCTATAGCGTCACTCAGTGGACACTGATTTACCTGCAGCGGAGGGGGGAGGAGGGCGGCTATCTTAGGACACCCCAGTGCAGCGTGGATGGTCGCAAGCTGAGTAGGGGGAGAGCTTGTATAGCCTGGTCATGGACTGAAGGGAAACTTGGGGGAATCCTACCGGGTTTACTGGGGTGTTGCTTATTGGCTATATTAAGAGTCTGACCTTATTCTCCCACTTTGCAAGTATTGCTCTCCCCCAAGGAAGCAGGGGGAAGATCCTGCGCAACAGGACAGTGTCGGCTCTAGCACGCAGCCACACCAAAGCGTGAAAGAATCAGGCGGCTGCCAAAGTAGAGGGATTTGACCATTAATCCAGGCCAAACCCCTACAAGGGGAGGTCAACAGAACTCACAGGTGCAGCCTAAGGCACATGCTGGAGCGGTAATAAAAAGCCAAGGCCAAGGACAGGCGATGGCACGAGAGGGAATTCACACAGGAGTAAAACCTGCAGAGGAGGACATCCAGGATACTGAAGATAATCTAGAATCCTCTCCCTCCCAATAGAAGGGGAACTGTCCATTAAAATCCTGCAAGCAATCAATTACTGCAGGACCTCTCTAGGTGAATTATCAGATCAGTTTAAAACTACTCGGGAAGAACTATCCTTTTGTCAGGCATGACTTACAAAAAGCGCGAGAAAGAACTACCACCCTAGAAGGAAGAGTTAGCCTGGTGGAGGTTGACCTAAATCCCTTAAGCGGGAGATAACCATAAAAGAACAAACGGTTAATTATGAGATGAAAAATGGACGGCATGGAGAACAGACTGCAAAGGGAGAATGCCAGGATCGTGGTGCTCCCTGAACGCAGTGAGAGCCCGGATCCTGTGTTTCTGGAAAAAGAGTCCTGCCAGGGGGTTATTCAAGGCCTCTACTGGTTAAAATGCTTTTATTACAAAGACCGAGTAACCATATTGGAGAAGGGCATGGAAATGGGTAAAATTTATGAAGGCACTAGGGTATCCATATACTAGGATTTTTCACCAGATCTACAGAGACGGAGAGCCAAGTTCCTGGAAATCAAATGCAAACTGCAGCATCTGAAAGTCTCCTATGCCTTGTTCTAACAAACAAGATTGCGGGTGGCAGCTATGAGGGAGACTGTTTTTTGATTCCCCGGAAGGGTGGTTGGCATCCCATAAGGAAAAATGATAGAAGAACTAGAAGTATAATAACTGCATGGCTGATCCAGGGGTATAGCTGTTTATTATTTTTTTTATTTTTATTTGTGAAATAACAGGAAGATAATTGTCATACTTTGGTACAAAGGACAAAAAACATTCATTGTTTTCAACATCTGCATAACTCAACATTTGAAAGCATATGTATATTATGACCTGATCTACCTTGGGTCGAGGTTTCCTTGTTTTCAATCTGGGTCCCCAGACACTTGATTAGGGAGCTCCTTGTGTCCCTTGTGGTGGAGATCTGTTTCATTGGTAAGTATTGGATAGTTTGAGGACCACCTATGAGTTGGCCATCTTTTTTTTTTTTTTTGTAGAATTAAGAGAGCAAGATAGTGGGAAGAGATTGAATAGGAGAGGGGAGGAAAGGAGCATAGGGGAGAGAGAGTTGGGTCTAGCTGGTAGGATATAAACAGGGAAAAGAGGGGGGGAAGACGGGAATGGGAAGGGGGATAGAAGGGGGGGGGTTTGCCTGTCCTCCAGCCCCTCCAATTATGCTGGCACACCTATTGAGGGGGACCTGGACCACCGTCACTTATGTTGTCAACCTCGCATACTCCTCAGAGTAGAAAAATTAGAGCCAGTAATACCATTTTTTTTAAGGGCATGCTCCCTGAGGCCTCTATCAGTGGCCACAAGGTCCTCCATTCTATGCATGTCCGCTACTCTTTTCAACCACATTGCCACTCCCGAAGGCTCCGTCTGCTTCCACAAAAGAATACAACTTTTTGCTGCCGTGACCAGTGCAGGAATGATGGATTTCATGTATGCTTTGTCCGGTAGATCGTGGTGATTAGGAAGAGCCCAGGGATCCTGGGCAGATCCCTCTCTGAGAACTTTTGTAGAATACAGTGAACCTCTGTCCAGTATGGGGTCGGGAGCCTGCAGGACCAGAAAATGTGGAGGAGACTCTACACCTCCAACAGCGGTCTGAACTCTGGGGGAACATCCTATGTAACCTGACTGGGGTGTAATACCAGCGTGATAGGACTTTATATCCTGATTCCTGTTGGTTTGCACATAGCGACGTTTTGTATGTGAAAAGTATTCTCTCCCCTTGTCTCTGACAGCTGTATTCCCAGGTGTCTCTCCCATTTTATGTACGGAGGTCTAAATTCACCAGGGGGTGTAACCAGGGATTGATGTGTCAATGATAGTGTGTGTCGTATTGGCTCTTGCTCCGAGCATAGCTGCTCGAAGGGTGTTAGTTGTCTCAGAAATAGCCTAGGAAGGGGCTGTGCTCTGATAAAATGTGCTAATTATATCTTTTGCCAGAATGAAAGGCTACCCAAGAGGAGGTCCCCCAAAATGTTGTCCTTGGACATCCGTCGTCTCTGATAAAGTGGCGAAGCTGGTGTCTGTCTTTGTCCCTGAGGTCCTGAAACCCAGTGTCGGTTAGTCCCGAATTGAAGCCTGGATTCCCCATCACTGGGGTCAGTGGTGAGGGAAAGGATGAAATCGAATACTGCCAATATACTCTGGGCTAGTCTCGAAGTCTCGCCCACCATGGGGAGTTTTGTTACTTGTGCCGGAGGGCCCCTCTGGCTCCAGGGCAGCCGCCTCAGGTCTACCCCTGACAGGCATTGCTCTATTTGGATTCATTGCTTGAGTGTCCCATGGTGACACCAATCAATGATCCTTGTCAGATGGCATGCTGCACGGTACAGGAACATGTCCGGAAAGGCCAACCCCCCCCCCCCCCCCCCACCAATGCTTTTGGTAGGTGCAGAATGGACTGAGCCGGTCTTGGAGGCTTACCTGCCCAAACTAACATGACAAGTGCTCGGTTTGTTGCTCTGAGGAAGGAATTCGGGATCTTAACTGGGAGAGCTTGTAGGTGATACAAAATACAGGGCATAATGTTCATCTTTATTATACTACACCTCCCGAACCAGTAGAACAAGCCGGATTGCCACCTCTGCAGGTCCTTTTTAATGTCCTGCAGAAGGGGGGGAAGTTAAGGGAGTAGATATTCTCGGTTTTGTTAGGTAGGCGGATGCCCAAGTACTTAATGTGGGTACTCGCCCACTTAAAAGGAAAATCCTCCCATAGCAAGGCGCATAGGGAGGTTGACATTGAAACGTTTAGGGCTTATGATTTTTGAAAGTTAACTTTGGAAGGCTGTCCTTTTTCATACGTCTTTAATTCTGCCATTAAGTTGGGCACCGATACTAGGGGATTAGATGTGTAAAAGAGCAAGTCGTCTGCGAAGGCTGCTACTATGGGAGAGAAGGAATCGCTCAGGTTGATACCTGATATGTTGGGGTTGGCTCTTACTGTGCGCAGGAAGGGCTCTAAAGAGAGGATAAAAATCGGGGGTGATGAGGGGCAGCCCTGTCCCATTGGTTATACCAAAGGTGGAGGAGAGCTGCCCATTAACCTTGACTCGGGCAGAGGGCTTGGAGTAAATGGCTTGTATCCAATTTGTCTTTGTCCCTGTTTCAGGTGGCGGAGGGTCTCTATTAGAAAAGGGCAGTGAACCCTATCAAACTCCTTTTCGGCATCGGTGGATACTAGTAACATCGGAGTACCCCGTGTTTTTGCGGCATGGATGAGGTTAATTGCCTTTGTAGTGTTGTCCCTTGCCTCCCTCGATGCCACAAAACCAACCTGATCTGAATGAACTAATGATGGGATCCATTCTGACAGCCTTATTGATGGGACCTTTTGAAAATCTTCAGGTCCACTTTTAGTAGAGATATCAGCCTATAATTCTGGCACAATAGGGGGTCCTTATCTTTAGTTATTACAGAAATAAAGGCCCTTAATGAGTCCTCTGGTGGAGTCCCTCCTTCCCCAGCCTCGTTGCATGCCGCCAAAAACTGGGGTATCAGTATCTCGCCAAAAGTTTTATAATACGCCACCGAGTAACCGTCGGGACCCGGGGCTTTGCCATTTTTCATTCTGGCTATAGCTAGGGTCACTTTGTCTCCTGAGAGCGGTTCCTCCAATACCCCTATTGCTTCGTCCGGCAACTGTGGAAGGCCTGGCTTTTGGATATAGTTTCGTATGGTCACTCTTTCTAAGGATTTTTCCCTGTCGGAGTGTTGGCGTGGTAATTTTATAGGGAGGAATAGTATTTGCAAAACTGGTCTGCAATCTCCTCTGTGGTGTGGACCTTAGTACCCCCCTCCTTCCTATGCTCCGGTATGAAGGCTTCCGACCGTTGAGTCCTCAAGACCCTTGCCAGCAATTTGCCACACTTGTTGCTGTGTTCGTAAAAAGTGAATTTACATTTTGCAATGACTGCTTTTGCCCTGAAAAGTGCTAACTCTTTCAATTGGTTCCTCAGGCCTGTCAGGTCTTTTAGCACCTGCGTGGCTAGAGATTTTGTGTTTTGGATTCCAGTGACCTAATATTTTCCAATAGGTCTAAGGTTTGTTGGGCCCTTGCCTTCTTGATTCGGGTGCCTATTTTTATGAGGATACCCCTAATGGTGCACTTATGGGCTTCCCAGACTATCGGAGGCGAACTGCCCGCGTCCGTGTTGGAGGTGAAGAAGTTTCTCAACTCCTTGGAGATCTTCTCCACTAGCTCGGGAGTCCGGATTACTTTCGTTGAGCTGCCATTGCTTGGTAACTGTGTCAATGTCTGCCTATAAAGCCCGGGGCATGGCCTGAAAGCGTGATAGTCCCTATGGAGGCTGATTTAACTTTGGATAGCAATGACTGGGGCAGCATCATGAGTCTGGTATAGAAATCATGGGGGTGGGAGTAGAAAGAATAATCATGGGTGGGGTGCAATACCCTCCACACGATCACTAGATGAAATGAGTGAAGATTTCTCTTTATGCGTTTGAGGGCTGAGTCTGAAATCTGGGACACCTGCCTGGATGAGTCTGAGGGGTCCAAAGTGATGTTCAGGTCTCCCCCGCCCCCTCGGCAAACTCCTGCAGTCTTGACAGCGTGGATTCAAGGAATCCGATCTGTTCCGTGTTGGGTAGATATAGGTTGACCAGGGTCACTGCGGTGCTACCCAGTGTCCCTTTTAACAAACAAGGCTCTTCCCTTCCCATCACTCCACTGGTCATGTAGTTTCCACGGTGTCGTGGCTCAGATCAAAAACACTGACGCCTTTTGGATTTGCACTCGGGGGAGCAACCATGATAGACGATCAGGAAATACCATTTGTGAAGTTTTGGTATTTTATCAGCACGAAAGTGTGTCTCTTGGAGAAAGCATATATGTGCTTTTGACTCTCAGGTTGGATAGGGCCATTGACCGTTTCTCGGGAGTGTTAAGCCCATTCGCGTTCCAAGACAAAAGTCTGAGGGTATTTGTGGACCCCATGGTCTGTTTTGGGCTGGAGGAGGGGAATCCTGGGTGAGGGAGGAGGAGGTGGGGAGGCGAGGAGGGGAATCCTGGGTGAGGGAGAAGGTGGGGAGGCGAAGAGGGGAGAGGAAGGAGAGAGGATGAGTAGGCTAGGAAGGGAGAGGCTACTGGGACAAGGATAGGGGGGCACCTCGGGAAGGTAAGGGGTAGGGTGGAAGAAACAGAAAAGTGAATAGAGGCCTCCAAAGGTCAGTGAGCCCTTGCAACTAAAACGCCGGTGGCGTTTGCGAGACTTACTCTCGATACACCCCTAGGGCTCTCAAACAGGGGTGACGTCCTACGTGGGTGAGTGACTGGACACTACGGGGGTCAGGAGCTCCCCAACCAGACCCATATCACTAATAAACTATAAAATAAACAGCCAAAACATTCTTAAAACAATCTAGCATTTGCCGCAGCAAGTTGGCGGGCAATCGGAGGGCATAGCTTAAGTCTCCTCCGGATGGCCCGTGCCGCGCGCTCAGTTCTGGTTTCCTAGGTCCAGAGCATAAGGGGCCCCTGAGGTGCCCCCTGTATCATCTTTAAAGTGGGCGCACAGCGGGCAGCGAGCAGACACCCGGAAAGCACCAGATATACATGACAGTGATTGCTATGGGCACAGCTGTTATCATGCTATCGAGACCAACCTATTGATGGCTGAGACCATCCCTTTGTTAAAGATCCCACCATCCCCAGCATATTCCTCTCCTGTGTGTCTCATTGCACCTCCCGGCGCCAGCCGCCCTGCCCCGCACATCCAGCCAGCCCCCCCAGCAGTAGTCCCTGGGGAGGGCCCGCTGTCAATAAGAGCGTGGGCAGAGGGGCACCCCAATATGGCGTATCCCTCCGGACCCTGTCTGAAGCGACAGGCGGCACCCGGCACCAGGCCGCACAGCATAGCATGTTGAGAACAATCTAAACCCCCCACCCCCACAGCATAGAATAAAAGCATAATCTGCCTGGCAGAGCCGAGATAAAGATAACCAACCAGTATGCGTCCTCGGTAACGGCTCTTTCATGGCCGCTTAAGGATAAAAGGGCCTCCGGCAGGGCAGCTCCCACCTGAGCATCTGGACCCCAAACCAGTAGACCGGGTTAACACGGGGGGGAACCCCCCCTCACCTCGCCCTGGGGCAAAGGATAATCGGGTCCCTTGGGAGCACTGTGATCTAGCGGGAGGCAGGAGTCAGTGGATCAAACCGTTCTTCCCGCATACCGTATCCGTGAAGCGGGAGGGAGGCAATGGGGGTAAGGGGGGCAGTACAACCGGGAAAGGGGAAAACCAATCGGATTGCGTACTTTAGGGGGAGATTTCACCCCGGGACCTGGGCTTGCATCAGGCACCATCAGTCATGGTCTCGACCCAATAGCGGCTCGAGCTTATCACTCACTTGTAACAAACTGCATGTCCTACTGCCCTGGGTCTCCTCTCCCGATCGGAGTAGGTTCCCTCTGCCGTCGTCTCGATGACTGACCTGGTAAGCCTCTGGAAGCACTTTGGGATGTTGGGCGAGGATCCCTGCTGGATAGGGGACTCAGCCAGTCTCTCAGCGGGAACGGCTCCATTCCCAGGAACCTGAAGAGGTCAGGGAGATCGGCATGGCGACGCATTGTGAAGGAGCCATTTCCTTTCCGGGTTGTCAGCTGGAGGGGGAATCCCCATCTATAGGTTAGCTAAGCTCGGCAGAGATTTTCCGGCAGTGGCTTTAGCATTGCTCTCCGTATTAGTGTTGAGCGGGACACATTGGGATACACTGAGATCTGTGCTCCATCAGTCGACTGGTCCCTTGAGCCTCGCCGCCTGCAGGATTTGTTCTTTGTGACTGTAGCGATGCAAGTGGCACAGCACATCCCGGGGCCGATCCACATCTGTGGGCCTTAGGCCGAGCGACCTGTGCACCCTGTCGAACTCCAGTGTCACAGGGAGATCGTTCTCTAGTAGCTTGTGGACAATCGCCCGCACAGTCTCTACCAGGTTCTCCAAACCTGTCGCCTTTGGTATTCCCCGGAACCTTAGATTTTGGCGGGGGCTATGGTTTTCCAGATCTTCCGCATGTAATTGCACCGCCACCAACTGTTCCTGGTGTCTTAGTTGCTCTCTCTCTAGCTGTGAGATACGGGACTCCAGGGATTCCACAGTGGCCTCCTCTCTGGTTAACTGCACGTCTATTTCCTGAATCTCTGAGCCAATCTCCTGGAGATCCCGGCGGTGTTGCTCCTTCACCCGCTGAACCAGGGCTTCCATGTCCGCCTTGGTGGGGAAGGCCTCCATGTCTGCTTTCGTTGGGAGAGCCCGCAGTAGCGCCAGTTTGTCCGTATCTTTTCCCTGCTGTTGTGTGGGGAGAACGGACCCCTCCTGTGTGGACATCAGTGGGTTCAACAGGGCCGGTATGCCTGACGGGTTGCGAGCCTGATGCTTGTGGAGACGCTATGCTTGCTGGAGACAGTGACGCCCCGGCCTCCAGGGTCAGTGTGGGTCTTTCCTTGAGATATGTCGATCTGGGAGGCCGGAGTTGGTTTGGCAGATCCCTTGTGCTTCCCTCTCTTGCGCTAGCTCATGACCGGGTAAGAACTGGGTGTTGTTCTAGCATAACTGCCTTATTTGCCGAGTCTGGCAACGGGAGCTCAAGCACCTTACGACTTCATCCTGCCATGTCCAGGCCACGCCCCATAGCTGTTTATTTTGCACATAAAGGATAATGTGTAAATGGCCGCCTTCTCCAAAGTTAATGGATGGGAGGGTATACTGGAGGGAAATGATTGTTTTGCACACATGGGAAGGTCATTTTTGGAAGCCCCCAGAGTGGACCCAAAAAGGTGGTGCGTGAAATGGGAATGAGGCACAGATGGTGGGTAAGGTATGAAAGGGATATATGGGGATGTGTGAGGAATAAATATATCTTAAATAGGAAAAATGTTGTCACTAAAGTATCACTGAGGGGAAAAATGAGAAGGGTATTGGTCAATAAGAAAGATTACACAAAGTATATGGAAAACACGCAATTGGGAGGGGATATTTTTTGAATTGTATGCATTTGTTGTACACTAAATGGTTAATCCTAAGCAAAATAATTAACTATACATTCTTGGAACGTTCAGGGGTTGGGAGATCCCATTTAAAAGAACAGCAGTTCATTCATTAGCAAAAACGTATGGGGTGGGATTACTTTGCCTGCAGGAGACGCACCTTACTCATGTCTATATACCACAACTGGGCTGGGGTGAATATCGAACCCAGTACCGTTCAGTTCACACCTCCTATTCTAGGGGGGGTAAGCATCCTGATTAGGTCTGGGGTGATGTTCACCTGCAGGCAGATTAAGACTGATGAACTAGGAAGTAACTTTTTTTTTTTTGTATTGCACAAACCGCGATCAGTCAGGATTTATACCTGGAAGATCTACTAGCATAAATATAAGACCTGTGTATCTGAACCTGCAGGTCCCAGCTGATGGGGGTGGCTTGAGCACTATTTTGTCTTTGGACACCGCTAAGCCTTTTGATGGCCTTGAGTGGCGGTTTCATTAAATGGATAAAAATGCTATACAGAGGCAAAAGTGAGAGTGAACAATGAACACTGACAAATTTCGACTGTGGAGGGCGACGAGACGACCCCATGTCCCCCCTGCTCTTTGCCCTCGCAGTCGAGCCTCTGGCGGTAGCTCTTAGGCTTTCCCCCGAAGGTAATGGAACTTGAAAGGGGAACAGCGGAAAAAAAGGGGCACTATACACTGATGCCCTTTTTTATGATTTCTAGAGAAAATTGAGTACTGTCCATGATACTTTTATTTGTACTAACATCATTTTTCATGGACGAGCTTTCGCGGTGTGTCCCCTTTGAGGTCTAAGCAGTACTGATTCACAAAAGTTTTAGTAGAAGGTAAAATGTCACAAAATCTCAGAGGGAAAGGAAAAAGAAAAAATGCATACATATACAAATCAATAGTATGGTAATAAAGCTATCAGCAAGTGAGATAAGACAAAGGGAAAGCTATAGACTGGGGGGGGGGGGGGTCAAAAACTCTAGTATTGTGGGTGAGGAAAAGAATATCTAAATTTTTAGGCCATTTGTTTTTCCAGTGAAAAATAAATATCATTGGTTTCCTCACCCACTATACTAGATTTTTATGACCCTCCTCTGTGACTGTGATCTCCCCCCCCCCCCCCTTTTCAATCTATAGCTTTCCCTCTGTCTTATCTCACTTGCTGATGGCTTTATTACCATTGCCATACTATTGATTTGTATAAGTGTGTTTCTTTTTTCCTTTCCCTCAGTGTGTGTGTGTGTGTGTGTGTGTGTGTGTGTGTTTGTTTTTTTTTTTATTATTTTTATTTTTTTTCCTTCTACTAAATCTTTTGTGAATCAGTACCACTTAGACCTTGAAGGGGGGCACTCCCTGAAAGCTCGTCAACGAAAAATGTTAGTGCAAATAAAGTATCATGGACCGTACTCCATTTTCTTTGTCACAATTGCACTAACATGGCTACAATCACCTCGTATTATTTATAGGAGTTACGCAGGCCTCCTTACTAAGTTCAATAGAGATAACAAATTTTGGCCAATTTTCCGGACTTGTTATAAACTGGGAAAAATCTGCATTGTTACCAACGGATCCCCTGGACAGTCCCTTGCCAGAGGAGGTTGATCAAATTAAAGTAGTGACCAAAATGAACTACTTTGGAATTACTAATACAAGCGATCCTAAACCGTATATTGTAAATAACATTGTGCCACTAATGGAAAAATTTAGGGGGGGGGGGGGACTAAAAATCTCCAGTTGTCAGTAGCAGGACAATGCAAGTTGGATAAAATGGTATGGGTGCCACAGCTTCTGTATGCATTGCATAACTCCCCAGTGTGGCCATTCAATAAAATTAGAAGAGAAGCAGTTTAACTTTGAACTGCATAGAGGGTTCCTTACTGTAAGAGCAGTAAGGGTTTGGAATGCTCTTCCACAGGCAATGGTTTAAGCAGGGAGCATCGATAATTTAAAAAGAAACTCGGCACAACATACAGGAGGGATATACAATGTAATACTGACCTAAAAAGCACACATGCCTAATAGCAGCTTTGATGTGACACTAGCTGGTCCAAGGTCAAATTGAGGTCAAGGTAAAAAAAGAATTTAATTGAATTCATAACAATGTATGATACAGAGTAAATTTATATATATATATATATATATATATATATATATATATATATATATATATATATATATATATATATATATATATGCATGTACAATTATTTGGCACAAAATATGTTTATGATGACATCAAGGTATATGTAAAAACGCATCAATCAAGAAGCATATGTAAACAGTAGATAGTATGTAGAGCAGCAGCATGGCCTAAAAGTGCCTCAGGGAGACCTATCCGGTACCTATGTCTATAATCACATAATATAAACATAAATGTACTGAATTGATATTGGTGACATCGGGACATAATGAATATCACTGTAGCATCCAATGTAGCTCGACGCGTTTCGCAGATGTATCGCCACTCACCAGGAGCAGATGCGACAGATTCCTGTAAAATGTACAGATATAGTAAACCACACTCTATATAGAGGGGAATAGATACAATACATAAGGTGCTTAAAAAGAAATTAGCCAAGCATATCTACCAACCCTGGCAGTGAGCGCAGCAGACAGCTACTGGCCCATGGTGAGTCGGAGGCACTAACCCCCCCCCCCCCCCCCCCCCCCGAGCTGAGGCGGCATATTTAGGCAGCAACGGTTGTAGTGAAAAAATGCCTGGGTGTGAAGATGAACTCCGTGTACTGACAGTGCTGGTATATGGGTCAACAAGAAAGACTTCTCTAAAAACGGATGTATAAATGAGCATTAAGTGAACATGTAATTAAGAAATATTGGTAAACTTAGAAGTAGTGCATAAGTATGTATGATAAATATAATGGATCTACAAAGGTATAATGGAAGTTTTATATGAAAATAAAAATTTCTAAAAACAAAATATTTAAAAGGTATTGAATAAATATGAACTTAAGTGATGTGTAAACGTATATGGTGGTTGTAGTGTACCTGCAAAAATAGAAGGATGGGAAGTGTGGTGAAAGTGTGGGATGTGTAGTGAATAAACCTGAGTGAACAGGGTGCTGGATAATGTCATGGGAGTGTGGAATCCTTCTTCTTCTTTTTTTTTTTTTTTTTTTTTTTTATTATCTTTCACACTATTTTCACTTGCTTTGAGTCCACACTCCTATGACATTATCCAGCACCCTGTCCACTCGGGTTTATTCATTACACATCCCACACTTTCACCACACTTCCCATCCTTATCATATTTTTGCAGGTACACTACAACCACCATATACGTTTACACATCACTTTTAAGTTCATACCTATATTTATTCAATACCTTTTTTAAATATTTTGTTTTTAGACATTTTTATTTTCATACAAAACTTTCCATTATTATACTTTTGTAGACCCATTATATTTACCATATATACTTATGCACTACTTCTAAGTTTACCAATATTTAGTAATTGCATGTTCACTTAACGCTCATTTATACATCCGTTTTTAGATACGTCTATTTGTTGACCCATATACCAGCACTGTCAGTACACGGAGTTCATCTTCACACCCAGGCATTTTTTCACTACAACCGTTGCTGCCTAAATATGCCGCCTCAGCTCCCGGGGCGGTGATTTGTGCCTCCGACTCACCATGGGCCAGTTGCTGTTTGCTGCGCTCGCTGCCAGGGTTGGTAGATATGCTTGGCTAATTTCTTTTTAAGCACCTTATGTATTGTATCTATTCCTCTCTATATAGAGTGTGGTTTACTATATCTGTACATTTTAAAGGAATCTGTCGCATCTGCTCCTGATGAGTGGAGATACATCCACGAAACGCGTTGAGCTACATTGAATGCTACAGTGATATCTATTATGTCCTGATGTTGTCACCAATATTCAGTACATTTATGTTTATATTATGTGATTATAGACATGGGTACTGGATATGTCGCCCTGAGGCACTTTAAGGCCATGCTCCTGCTCCACATACTATCTACTGTTTACATATGCTTCTTGATTGATGCGTTTTTACATATACCTTGATGTCGTCATAAGCATATTTTGTGCCAAATAATTGTACGTGTGTGTGTGTGTGTGTGTGTGTATATGTATATATGTGTGTATGTGTGTATATATGTATATATATGTATATGTGTGTGTATATATATATATATATATATATTTATTTAATAAAGACCAACTCCAACTTGGTGTACAGAGACAAGCATTGTGCCTGTTTCTGTACTCTGTATAGCAGAGCGATCTTCAAAGCTGACAGGCTCCTAACAAATGGTGACGCTGACAGCAGGCAGAGCCTGATGTGTGAGCTAAAGCACTATTTTCCTATCAGGTCTACTTTCTGCTTGTAATTGACAGCAGGCAGTGGATGGATTATATAGCCAAAAGTAAGTTTCTATTTGGCCAAGGATCTGCCTGATGTCAATCAGATGGGGAGTGACCTATTAGGAAACTAGCTCTTCTGAATGCTCTGCCCACATAGCTACATAACTTGACAGCTGCAACGGCGGGGGGGAAGCTCGGCCACACTGGGGGATCAAGCGTCTATGGACACCTTAGACCCCATTGCGCCTTTACATGCGATGCTTGCCAAAAATTCAAGTACCTGTTTCCTGCAGGTACATGAACCTGTCGCCCATGCTGACATTCGTCTTTCAGGGGCATGCTGAGATTTTTAAGGTGTCGTAGACTTTCATTGATAAACAAACATCGGGTTTCCTTTTTAAAGAGCATGTCAAACCCAAACAAGTAAAAATATATTAACAGTAAAAAGGTCCGATCTGAGCATGTAAACCCTTTACAAAATAAACAAAAAAAAAAAAAAAAAACACTCAACACACCCAATCTGAGTTGACTACAAGATGTATTAAGCATCCCATGTCTATTTTGTTTGTCCTTTCGATTATTTTGTAATCTAGAGTGGGTGACTGGGGACAAAGAGAAGGCAAATGTATTCATATTCATACTCTGAATAAGGTTATTAGTGGTGTACCCCAAGGTTCATCTTTGGAATACATACTTTTTAACCTATTTATAAAAGTTCAGTTTTTGCAGATGACAAGTCTATGCAGTGCAATGATTTCCTTCATGCTAACCTCAATTCACTGTTTTTAATTGGGCAACCCCCACGCCATTTTTTTCGGTGTAGGGCTTCCCCTTTAAGTCCATACCAGATGATGACTGGGCTAGCGACGTGTCAATCTCGCCAATGAAGGCGGCGACATTGACTTCCTTCGCTAGTCCCGTCTACCTGGAGCTGCGTTCAAAATGAACGGACTTTTCTCCATGTGTAGGCAAGTCCGTTCATTTCAAAAGTCCGGTGGATTGTCCGCCAGACCTAGTCTGCCGGGAAAAGTCTGGTAGTGTGTGGGCAGGTCTGCTCATTCGGAAAGTCCGGCGGTTTGTCCACCGGACTAAGTCTGCCGGATAGTCGTGTGTACGCGGCATAAGTGTTAATAAAACCCAGGACTCTGCATTCGCGATATCTGGTTTCCCACAGTATACAGAACATGGAAATGCAAAAGTTTTAGTAAATCTAAACTTTTATATATATAATATAATATAATATAATATAATATTTTTTATTTTTTTTTAATATTCTATATATCTTTTTTTTTTTTTTTTTTCCATCAACAGTTAGAGCAATCTTGTGACTTCTATCAGTGTCTGGTTAAAGCTTTGTAGGAACGTTTTCATTCTTCTGACTGTCCTATCAGGCTGCAAGACCCCTGACCTTGTGCCTGGACAGTGCCAATTGTCCCTGCGCTGATCACATGCACTCTCCCAAGACAAAATAAAACCTCTAGTAATACACACCAAACGGAGCATGTGCAGCTTGTCCCCTAGCTTCTGTTCTATCAGGAGATAGATTGGGGACTGTTAGAAGGAGAGGATCAGAGAAGATGGGATCGAACAGCCTTTTTACACAATTCAGAAGATTAACCCTTTAGGTTCCACAGTTAGTATAAGTATAACCAGAATGCTTTACTGCATATACAGACTGATTTTACTGTTGTGGGTATAGTAACACTTTAATACTGGCATGTAATGCCAAGCTGCAGTTTCTAATGCTAAAAAAAAGTATTAAGAGTGGTATGGACTGCAGAGTGAGAGAGAAATTATTTTGCCCCTGTACAAATCAGTAGATCTCATCTGGAATATGCAGTTCAGTTTTGAGCACCAGGTCACAAAAAAAGGATATTGGAGCATGCAGAGAAGGAGACCCAAACTGATAAGAGGCATGGAGAAACTCTGCTATGAATTCTCTCTTAAAAAGAGGAGACTAAAGGGAGCTATGATCAACATGTCTAAATACACAAGTGGTCCATATAGTGAATGTGGTGTAGCGTTGCTCACTTTCAGGTCATTAGAGGACAAGGGGGTACTCTACATCTGGAGGAAGAGATTTAACCTTCACATATGGAAAGGCTTCTTCACAGGAATAACTGTGGAAACCTAGAATAGACTTACTCAAGAGCTTGTTCTGACCAGCTCAGTCAATTGTCTTTAAAAAAAAAAAAAAAAAAAAAAAAGGCCTGGATGCATTCCTAAATGCAAATAATCTAAGTGGATATTTAATATTTAGAGGTAATAACGCCAGGGGTAGTTGATCTGAAAATATTCGATTTGTATGAAAGACCAAACCAGAGGAAATTCCCAACTTAACTAACCAACCAGTCTGCTTACCAACTGAATGAATTAACCTGTCCAAAAGTCTGAGTTAAAAACAGGGGTTTTCGTTGGCACACATTTGCAAACTAATGCATAAGCTGCATGGCCTCATCATGGCACCCTGTATTGCTTGCAGTCCTAACACTACTAAATATTTGAGCGTCTCCACAGTGCAAATGCGTGCATTCTAATGGATAGATAAAAATTTGCCTCCCAGGAGATCAGGAAGGCACTTTTATTTAAAAAAAATAAAAATAATAATTTTTTTCCCCCACTAGAACAAATTAAATCGATAGGGTGTTAAAGGGCCAAGAGTTAATGGAAAATCACTCCAGTATGAACATACTGTGTGTGTATAGTAAGAAAATTCCTTATTTTTTTATTACTGTCTTTGGCTGCCTGTCTTGATGGCGCCTTGTCCACTCAGTTCTCTTAGAGCCACAGAAATGAACAAATGATGGTGATTCTTACCAATAGAATTGCATACAGTAATACAAGCTGATGGATTCTCTAAACTTTCCTTACTTTTTGCAGGAATTGGGCTTTACAACTTGGGTAGTTTGCAACTTGACCTTTTTATCTAATTTTGTTATTGGGGTTGAATGAATGAAATACTTGTATAGCGCACAATGCGAACTGAATCGCCTCTAGGGGTTCCGTCACACTTTGTAAAGTTTTGTCAAAGTTTAAAGATTCAGTGAGGCTGTAAAGTCCTGACCAGTATGCCCGAGACCCTATTCATGCTGTTTCATGTGCAGTGTGTGTTTGTGACGCACACTAATAGGTATGGTACATTCAGACCTTTCTAGTTTTACATCAGATTGCAGTGCATAGATGTGAACCAGCTCCATAGTAAAGAATATGATTTCTACATGAAATGCATTTTCATGCATCAGAATTTGCTGCACTGAAATGAGCAAGCCTGGAGAGGCCGTGAGTCTGCATTGCTTTACTGCAGGGGTGCCCAACCAGTGACCCGGTAGCCACATGTGGCCCAAGGAGCCCTCTGATGTGGCCCGCGACCTCCTGCTCTGGGATGGTGGTTTAGCAAGCCCAGATTGCATGTTGCCTACCCGCCATGCCAGAGCATTAGTGTTTTGAATGAAGCCAGCGGTAAAGAAAGCAAGCAGCCAATACTTCCTGTATAGCACGGGCTCCTGTCGGCTCCTGTGGGGTGATACCAAATGCACTCTGTCTGGGACAGCAAGTTTATTACTAAAATCAGTGTATATATGGACATATTTGTTCTGCAGTGGTTACTGGGCTGCTTTCAAACTGATCCACAGGTGTAGTGCAGTGCACCTGCTGCTTACCTGCACTGAGCCATAGACTTCTGGTTTTACCTGTGGGTTTGGTGCACTTTCATAAAGTGCACCACACCTGCAGAAAATAGAATTCTATGGCAAAGTACAGCTAACCTGCAGGTAAGCCACGGGTGCCCTGCGTCCACTGAGTGGGTAGACCGCAGACCATCAGTGTAAAGGTAGCCTTGGGCTTCTTTAACATGATCTGTCTGACCCAATCGGAAGTTCCATTCACCTCTATGGAGCAGCAGTTGTAAACAGACTTGTGTCCATTTACACCTGCCTATTTTCCAAGCCGATCGTCTAAAAAAACAAGTGGTTCTGTCCCCTTCCATTTTATTTAATTTAATTTTATTTTTTTAAAGCCTGTGGCGTGCAAAACACACCCAAAAACTTCCCGGTGCCAAAAAAAATGCTTGCACATAAAGAGTGAACACAAAAACGTGCAACAGGTGTACCACTGTCCTCCACGAGGAAGGACCTTACCCTGATCCCCTGGGGCATTAGGCCCCAGACTGGGACTGAGGTACCGTACTAGGTCTATCTGGCCGAAACCAGACGACCACCTTTCTCTGGAAGGTCTGCCGAAACAGACCCACCCAAGTACTTGGTTGGGGCTCCCCCGAAGGGAGACCCCCTGAGAGAGAGTGCGAACCAAGCCAGAAGGCCTATGTCCACCCCTTTCAGGGTTGGACCGACACCCTACTCTTCACACGTGACAAAAAGTGACACACCAAACATAGAAATACAAAAAAGTGACAAACAAGGGATAAATAAAAAAAAAAATGGGGAGAAGGAAGTGGGAGAGTGAGTGAAAGTGACCATTGTGAAATACAATGGCCGACCCTCCGGCCGGGAATAAAAATTTCCCCTGGTCCTAGCCAAAAGGCCGGGCCCAAGAGGCAGGTTTGAAAAACGTGTGTTATGGTGAAGTGACTATAATGCCAAACAACAAAGTGATTTCTCACAGTGAAGATAAGGCACCCCTGAACTGCCACTTCAGGGGCACATTACCCCAGGCTTTTCAAAAGCATCCCTGACCCACAGCCCAGACCACAGCAGCCCCCACCCCAGGCAGAAAGGCATGGAGATCTGGGAACTCAATTTGATCAGTAGAGTGGGCTGTGTCTGTGTCCACTTTGCATACGCAGAGTGGACGCGGACTTGTCGTCTGCTCATTGTGGCCTATGACTGGTTACCAAGTCGCTTAAGTGGCCCTCGCTCTTCAAAAGGTTGGGCACCCCTGCTTTACTGGATGAAACAATTGATGTCAACATGTTGGTGACCTCCTAATTATAGAACAGCTTCAAACATTGGAAATCGCTGTGCCACTCATTGGACAATTGCATGTTAAAAGAATCCTTTAGAACAGAATGTCTGACTTTGCTTGCTGCATAATTGATCAGGGGTAGTGACATTATAGTGATATATTAGTTCATTGGCCAGCAGAGCAGGCCACCAGCATGTTGCAGAAGAATCTGACAAAATGGTGTCCACCTTGTTCTCATAGCTTTTCATATTGCAAATCCAATAGCCTTGTATATTTTCTACAAGGCTAGCTGTAAAATTACCCTGATTGTCATGAACACATTTTGATATAATATTTACAGGCAAACTAATGCTGTTGTGTGTTCTTTCTCTTCCTTTTTTAGTTCCTTGATCACCTTTTAACTGGAATTGAGGATGTATGTGGTCACTATGGTCATCATCATTGGAAAGACAAGTGAGTCATGCAAAACTCTTAATGTATAATAAATGAAAGCTAAAAGAATCATATTAAATAGAATTCTGTTAGACTATAATTAACTGGATGGAGTAAGGAAGAGTTGGAACCCCTATGTGTGTGTGTGTGTTTTTTTTTTTTTGTTTTTTTCATCTGTGTCCCATTGCAGAGATTTACCTTCACTTCCTGTCTCTTAGCCAAAATGGGAAGTGAGAAAATCCCTGCATATTAAGGGCAAATTCGCACTAGAACAGGCAGCTTCCAGAGCGCTTTACCCCTGCGGTAGTGGGCAGTGTGGTACACAATTTTAACGCATCATACACAACTCCAAAGCAACTGTTTTCTGTGTCCTTGCAGCGAATGGTGGCTTCCAATGCAGTAAAACACCTGTCATGCGTGAATTGACTCTAAGGCAATACCTAGAGATTCCCTGGTCACCAAAATTAGCCTCCCCATTGAAAGATTTATGCTCTATTTAATTTTCTGGAGACAACCCAAAATTTGGGATATTTTTTTTTTATGGCAAACGGGACAAAGAGGGTGAATTTGTGGACAGCACAGTGGTGTAGTGGTTAGCACTCTCGCCTAGCAGTAAAAAGGGTCGCTGGTTCGAATCCCAACCACGACACTACCTGCCTGGAGTTTGCATGTTCTCCCTGTGCCTGCGCGGGTTTCCTCCGGGTACTCCGGTTTCCTCCCACAACCCGAAGACATGCAGGTAGGTTAATTGATTTTTGTCCAAAATTGGCCCTAGTGTAGGAATTGGAACCTTGGATTGTGGGCTCCTAGAGGGTAGGGACTGATGTGAGTGTGCAATGTACAGGGTTAGGGACAATTGTAGACACTCAGGTTGAACTGGATAGACTGGTGTCTTTATTCAACCTTACTATGTAACTAATCTCCCTAACTGGGACACAAACAGCAATGAAAATATCACAGGTGTTCTAATCCCTCACCACTCAGTCCAAAATTTAAAAAAAGGACTTAATGAGTTGCTTTTATTTCTTTTTTTTTTTCTTTTTTTTTTAAGCAAAATTCAAATCTGCTATACGCTCCTCCCCTCTAAAGATGGCTGAAAATGCCAACCATTACTTCCGATGTACACTGTACTTCGCGTGTTCAGTAAAGTGGGGTACACGCTATAAGAAAATTGGGCGATCGATTGTCCGCTTTTTCTCGTTTCACAGCAAAACAGAACCGATGAAGGAAAATTTGTCCAAAAATCCTTGTACGGCGGGCTTTTTTTTTTTTGTTTTGGATCATGCTCTGTCTTTTGATTGTTCTCGTATGAAAACGGTACATGTTAAATGAAAAGTAAAACTGCTGCCACCCCTCTATTAATTACCCTGATGAAGGAAAAGGCTTATACTAGCCTATTCTCACAGAAGTTCAGTCACGTGATCCGCTCCCAGCTGCCAACTTCAGGGGAGAAAAGGAGCAGCTGACAATGGGTGCCCCGTGGTAAGACCAGTCATTCCATCCATTATGGGCACTCTTCTCTTTCCCCTGAAGCTGGCCACTGAGGTTTAGGTAAGAAAGTCCAGGTACTCTTGGAACTAAGTCAAATAGAAAAGAGTATCTCACGTTGGGAAAATCCATAGAATAGCAATTCACGAGTGGATCCTCGCCCTTATCAGATAGTCCTTCTCTCACCAGGCCTAGCAGCCGATAGAGTGCTCAAATGAAGCGAAGTCTCTGCCACAGACTTGCTATAGGACACTTGAATAACTGAAAGATGTAGACAACTTTGAGAACCCTCGTACGGTACCAGTATCTTGCAGCCGGCCCGGCTATACCATACCATCAATTAAATGACAAAAACACATAGCACATGCTCTTCAGGAGCCGGCGCTACACAAGTTAAAATCCGTTTTTTTTTCTAGGAGATTACTTAGAGCCCCCAAACATTATATATATATTTTTTAGCAGAGAATCTAGAGAATAAAATGGCGTTTTTAAATGAAAATTTTTGGGAAGAGGGACACTTTCATGGTTTAAAAAAAAACGAAACGGTAATGTTAGCCCAATTTCTTTGTATAATGTGAAAGAGGTTAGTAAAATATAGTAAATCGATACCAAAAATGTCATGCTTTATCATTGCACGCACTGGTGGAATGGCGACAAACTACGGTACCTAATAAATCTCCATAGGCGACACTTTTAAAAAAAAATGTTTACGGTTACCACGTTGGAGTTAGAGGGAGTCTAGTGCTAGAATTATTGCTCTGACTGTGACGATCGCGGCGATGCCTCACATGTGATATGAATACCGTTTATAAACACGGGTGCGACTTCCATATGCATTTTCTTTGCTGCGCAAGCTCGCAGGGACGGGGGCGCTTTATTAAAAAAAATCATATTTTATTTTTATATTACGTTGTGTTTAAAGAAAAATAAAAAATTGTTATCACTTTTATTGCTGTCGCAAGGAATGTAAGCATCCCTTGTGACAGTAATAGGTGGTGACAGGTACTCTTTATGGAGGGTACGGGGGTCTTAGATCCCTCCTTTGCACTTCAAAGTATTCAGCTCACCATTTTTGGTGATTCTCAATACTGTATATTTTTTTTAAAACCGTTGGCAGCCAAGTAAACAAGAAGTGACCTGACGTTCCTTCTGTGTTTACAATCAGGAGGCTGGAACAAAGCAGTTTATGGCTTCGTTCCAGTCTGTCCCTAGCCGCCAGAAGCGACGGATTGTCAATCGGGTCTCCCATGCCACCGGGAGGCCCGGAAAGCGTGGCGAGAGGCAGCAGTGGGGGGGCCCCTCCTGCTTCTCAGGGATAACAGCCGAGCGGCTTTTAGCCACTTCGGTTGTTATCCCTGGATAGTCGTTCACCCGCTCTAAACAACGGTACCGGGATGATGCCTGCAGCTGCAGGGATCATCCCGGTATAACCCCCGAAAGCCAAGTACGCACATCTGCGTACGCTCGGCGGGAACAGGTTAAAGTGAAATGAAACCTGAAATCCTACTTCTTAAAATAAATAAATAAATGATTCAGTAGCACCGAAGACTCATTCCTGGAATATTTCATTTTTTGTGTTCAGATATTTGATATAAACCTGTGTGTATAAGGGATTAGGGGACCTCCAGCTGTTGCAGAACTAAAATTCCCATGAGGCATAGCAAGACTGACAGCCACAAGTATGACACCCAGAGACATGATGGGACTTGTAGTTTTGCAACAGCTGGAGATCCGCTAATTGCATATCCCTGGTGTATATAGTGTGTATAATATTATACAGAACAGACTTCTTATATATGAATCTTAAATACATAGAATGCCTAATCTTAATTGCCACATATTCGTGTTTAGATTTGAATAAAGTTCTCTGGGGGGGCCTGACCATTTTAAATATTTTCCATTAAAACTGTGCATGGGAGAGAAAAAATAATAAAATTTTGCTCAAAACTCCTCTAATATTAAAATATTCTCTCATTTTCTCTACTACATAGGCTGAATCGTTTTAATAAAACTTATGTGAAGAAGTGCCTTATTGCAGGGGAGCGGTCAACAGAGCCTCAGCTCATTGCCTTTTATCACAAAATGGAGATGAAGCAGGCAATAGAATTGGTAGAGAGCGGCGGCATTGGAAAAATCCCATCCACCGTTTCTACCGTTTCCATGCAGTAAGTATGATGGCGGATTCATTAATTTGCATATTCTGATTCGCATATAAAGTGCAGCTCTAGCCAAAACATTTTTGCTATGAATTGATGAGGCAAGGGAAATGGTAAAAAGTTATGCTTGGTGTCTACATACATTGAATATAGTTTTTTTTTTATTTTTTTTAAATCTGTATAATAATTGCATGCACTGTGTTTAGGATAGAAGCAGTTTGGAAGCATAGGATGACCACTTACTCAACACTAATTATGATCAGTGTTGTTCAGTGTATTTATTCTTTATAGATGTGAAAGCCGTTTTCAATGTGAAGGTGTTTTTCTGTTTTTTTTTTGTTTTTTTGTTTTTTTGTTTTATTATGATTTAGTGCCAAAAGCCACACAGCTTTTAATACTTCAGTGACACTTAATCAGTAGCAGTGCAAAAACTCTTCAAGAGGTCCTGGCTTCCTGCAGGAGCTTCCTTCATTCTTTCCTATGCTTAACCACAGCTCGCAATCTCTGAATCCAATTTTTTTACACTCCAACTGTTTTCATCCAGCCACTTTTCTCAGTCACGTGTGTAATTTTGCTTTCTGAATCCTTTGTACTATGATCTTTAGTCATTCGTTCAGACCTAGTTCACACCTATGCATTTATTTTTATTTTTAGTGCGTTTTCAGTTTTGCAGAAACACACCACAGTCCATTTAGCAGTGTTGCCTATGTGTCATGTTCACATCTCTGCGTTTTATGGAAAAGGCCAGGGACTTTTTGCTTCTCGTTTTTGGTTCCATAGACTTTAATGGATCAAAAAACATGTATTGAAAAGCGCACCTAGAATATGCAAACTGCAACTGGCATAGGTGTGAACCAGGCCTTAAAGCGGTAGTAAACCCGCAATTTTTTTTTTTTTTTTAAACCTGCAAGGCAAAAGGCATAATGAGCTAGTATGCACCGCATACTAGCTCATTATGAAATACTTACCTTAGAACGAGGCCCCGACATCTGGCCCGATCCACGCCGAGGGAGCCGACATGCTCCCTCGGCGTCTCTTCCGGGTATCGCGGCTCCGGCGCTGTGAGTGGCCGGAGCCGCGATATCGTCACTCCCGCGCATGCGCGCGGGAGATTTCAGTCCGGCCGGACGAGCGCTGCCGGATTTTCATGGAGAGAACCCCCTTGTGCGCATGCGCCGCTGCAGTCAGCGGCGCATACCGAGGGGAATATCTCCTAAACCGTACAGGTTTAGGAGATATTTTTTTTACCTACAGGTAAGCCTTATTATAGGCTTTCCTGTAGGTAAAAGTTAAAAATGTGGGTATACAACCACTTTAATACAACCAGCCTGTATTTTATATGAGCAACATGTATAATGGGAAAAATTGGAAAATATGGCGGGGCACTCCAATATACTAGAGCACCTCATCCCAAAGTTGGATTGGTAATTTTGTAGAGCGATTGGGAAAATGGGGATTATTACGGTGCCTATCAGTCAGACGAAAACCAAATTTTAAAGAAACAAACTATATTATGAAACACTAATTCAAGGATTTAATTTATTACAAAAAAGATAATCAAAGTTCACAAACAAAATACAAAAGGGCAATAAAATTAAAATACATGTCTGATCGATCAAGTTAGCCAAAGATGGTGGCGACCTTAAAAGTACTCAGTGGTCAAGGATAGCCCAACATGTTTCACTATTAGAATGGCTTCTTCAGGGGAACCAAGACTTGACCAATAAAGACGAGGTAGTAGGCTAAGAGAAATAACAATAACAAAAACATTAAAGAAAATTTTGGGTTATGTATTGCATGGCTATTATCTAAAGAAACCTTACAATCAGATGAAATTTGATTGAGAAATGTGCTCACCCCAAATTACTCTCCATAAAAGTGTGTATCCATATCAAGTACACTGGGTGCATACATACCCCAGATCCTGTCCTCAGCATGAGATGGGTGGCGCAGTCCCCTCGGGTGGAGGGCACTCCAACGGACCACCTTGTGACTGCAGAGAGTAGAAAAGGCAATAATAAACGTTCTATTACCACCATGCTGAATTTTTAAGTACATATTCAGTACATATTATTTTTAAGTATATATTCAGTATCCATCAGTTTGCGGACTGCCTTGATAAGGATGAGGCCTGGAGTTTGTATGCCCGCCTCTTTAGATAACCTTCTCTAGTGCAACTTTTAAAGAAGAATTCTGGGCTTTTACTATACTATGCTTTAAAAACTTGCATATAGGGATTTGAGTAGCTCAGTTTTGTGTCTAAGACGTGAGTTTGCATGCGAATAGCTGCAGTATCTGTGAGCCTGTTGTAAATGTAGCTGTACTCAAACTCCTGGGATCAGAAATGCACTGTGTGTGTGAACAAAATACACACACAAAAGTAATAACTAGCAGGTGCGCTTATCTACAGTTTGGTATAGCCCTCCAGCTGATAAATAGACAAGTCAAAGGGTGCTGCTGCTCTCTATGGATCCTCTGGGAGGCAGAAACACATCTAGACAAAATGCAAAACAAGAGCGCAATGCCACCCTAGTGTACATTGGCTTTAATATGGTGAAGTTAAAAACGCTACAATGGTCAAACTCGCATTGTGTGAAGATAGATGCAGCATAAGGATTTTACTGTGGCCACACTCCTACAACCACCTCAAGATCCCGATGGGGAAAGGGGGAGCCGTGGACATTCAACCTAGCTGCCCATATCCTGGCAGCACATTTTAAGGCTGTCCACCACCACGCTCAACGTACAGTTCCTAATCATCTGGTCCAGCCGGCGCTGGAGGACACACAAACCCACAAGAGCAGGTTACGGGGGGGGGGGGGAAGACAGTGAGAACATCACACAGTTGCCATGACAATGCGTTTCGGAGGCATGGCCTTCTTCCTCAGGTCATGCCCACTAACTCGCTGATATCGTGCCAATTTATAGTATAAATTATATTTTTCATTCGTTCATTGACAGACACAACCCTTCCTTATTCAGAACCATACAGTTAGATCGGCCCCTACAGGAGTAGTACACTAGGCAGAAAAAAGACTTGGCTACGCCTATGGGCAGTCCTAGGTTATATACACTCCCTCTCTGCTATAGGCCTTTAGTTTTTTTTCTGCCTAGTCAGGATTAAGGACCTAGTTTCCTGTTGGGATCTCTGGTCCTGGCAATTTTTTGTTTTTGCTTTTTAAGCTACTTTTTTTTTTTTTTTTTTTTTTTTCCCTCCCTGGATTTTTTTTTCCTGCGAGATCTTCAATCGACCCTTGGACTGGGCGGTGGGCTGGACAACGCGATCCAGTGGTCTCCCAAGCGTCTTCCAAGGCTTATGTCGCAGCGTTCCTCATGGCCGACAGCCTCCACCCATTTCGGTAACTAGGAGGATCTGTCTGGGAGCGCCGTGGCTTTGTGGCCTACTGAGCAGTTGCGGGCGGCCGAAAATTTAGGCCGTGGATTTTGCAGCCTACTATACCGCGGCCTGCTAGTCCGCACGGCCACGCCTTCTTCCAGAGGAACGGCACTGTGGGTGGCTCTGAGGGCAACCATTTTGGGGGGGTTAAGTGAGTCCTCCTTAGGCACCCCCTGTGAGGGGCCTTAGTGGATGCCCCCCGTGAGGGGCCCAGTGGTGTCCCCTGTGCGTGGCATCCATAGTTGCCCCCTGTGTGGAGTCTCAGCAAAAAGTGCCCCTGTTAGGGGTCCAATGCACCCCTTTGGTGGGTATCAGGCACCCCAGTGTGGGGTCTCGGCCGGTGCTCCTTGTGAGGACCCAAGGCGGCGGAGGTCTCAGTCGGCGGCCCCAATGGTCTTGTTGGTCTTGGTAGGCTGACGTCCCTTGGCGACTGCCTCTCAGGGAGGTTCTACTGTCCCAAGGGCCGATCTTCCATCCTGCTTCAGTCACTGGTGTTTGAAGGCCTGGCTGTCATGAGCCAGGTGTTGAAGTTACACCGCTGCTGAAGGCTAGGAAGCCTTCCTCTGGGAAAATTTACCACCGGACATGGATGGCATACATATCCTGGTGTGAGGCGCTTACCTTTTACCCTCGTTCTTTCTTTCTCGGTGGCTTGGATTTTGACCTTCCTTCACGGGGGGGGGGTTGAGCAGAACTTGGCCTTGAGTACCAAGTACGGCCTTGACTGTTTTCTTCGGTGTCCCCTGTTCTCAGACTCCCTGGTGCGTACTCTTAATCAAGGGGTTTGACATCTACCTCCACCGGTGCGGTCGCTTCTACCATCATGGAATCTACTCTTTGTTCTACAGGAGCCTCCCTTTGAAAATATTTTGGAGGTTCTTCTGCTTGCTTTGTCCCAGAAGGTGGATTTTTTTGGTTTCTATTACCTCTGCTCGCAGAGTGTCTGAACTGTAGGCGTTACCATGTCATACTACTTGCCGGGTGAACCACAAAGATGAAGTGGTTCTTCGCTCTTGTCCGTGGTTCCCTCCTCTAATTTCTTTTAACCCTTTCATGACTAAGCCTATTTCTGACATTTGGTGTTTACAAGTTTAAAATCCGTATTTTTTGCTAGAAAATTACTTGGAACCCCCAAACATTATATTTGTTTTGTTTTTTTGTTTTTTTTAGCAGAAAATCTAGAGAATAAAATGGCAATTGTTGCAATATTTTATGTCACACGGTATTTGTGCAGTGGTGTTTTAAACGCAACTTTTTGGGAAAAGGGACACTTTCATGAATTTTTAAAAAATTTAACAGTAAAGTTAGCCCAACTTTTTTTTTTTATAATGTGAAAGATGTTATGCTGAGTAAATAGATACCAAACATGTCACGCTTTATAATTGCACACACTTGTGGAATGACAACTACGGTACCTAAAAATTTCAATAGGCGACGCTTTAAAAAAAAATTCAGATTACAGAGGAGGTCTAGTGCTAGAATTATTGCTCTCGCTCTGACAATCACGGCAATACCACACGTGTGTGGTTTGAAGACCGTTTACATATGCGGGCGTGACTTCCATTGTCTTTGCTGCGTAAGCTCGCGGGGGCGCTTTAAAAAAAAAAAATGAATACATTTTTTTTTTTTTTTTATTACATTCCTTGTGACAGTAATAGGTGGTGACAGGTACTCTTTATGGAGGGATTGGGGGTCTAAGTATTCGATTTCAGCGATTCTGAATACTGCATTTTTTTATATTTATTTTTAAACCGGCGCCATTGGCAGCTGAGTAAACGGGAAGTGACGTCATGATGTCGCTTCCGTGTTTACTATTAGGAGGCTGGAATGAAGCTGCTTACGGCTTCATTCCAGTCTGTCCCTAGCTGCCATAAGCGGCGGACTGTTTATTGGGGCTCCCGATTGAACAGGAGCCCCGGTAAGAACGGCAGGGGGGGGACGTCCCCTCTTGCTCCTCAGGCATAACAGCCGAGCGGCTTTTAGCCGCATCGGTTGTCATGGCTGGATAGCCGATCGCTGGCTCTAAAAAACAGTACCAGGATGATGGCTTCAGGCATCATCCCGGTATAACTCCCCAAAGCAGAGTACGCACATCTGTGTACGCTCGGTGGAAAGGGGTTAAAGATGTTGTATTGCCTTCCCTGTGTCCCAGGTCAAAATGCCCTAAGGCATTTACCTTACTTGCCCTGGATGTGTTTGGGTGGTTCGGGTGCATTTGGCAGTCACAGGACCTTTTTAGGAGATCAGACTCACTGTTTGTGAACAGTGATGGGCCAAAAAGGGGGCTATCTGCTTCTTCTGCGACCTCTCTAGATGGCTCCAACAGACGATGACTCTGGTCTATTTCATCAGTGTTTGGGTTCCTCATTTCCCTGTTACAGCGCATACTGCTTTATTGCTTCGGGCCTTCCATCATCAGATGTCGGCTGCACTGGTTTGCAAGGTGGCCACTTGGTCGTCGGTGTACACTTCTTCACAAAATTCTACAATGTGGCTGTGCTGGCATCTGAGGATGCTTCTTTTGGCTGCAAGGTATTGCAGGCTGCTGTTTAGAGGGTCTATTCCCTCTTGAAGGGTTATTGTTCAGGTTGGGCTCCAGTTTGTTCTTTGAGCTGCTGCTACCTGGTTGGCTCTTGTTAGTCTTGGGATTTTTCATTGTCCCACCCTCATGTTTGGTACTGCTCTGAGTAATCCCTATCCTTCTGAATAAGGAAACGCTGTGTCTGTCCATGAAGGAATGAGAAAATAGGATTTTTGTCTTTACATTGCTTGGGACAAAACTGAAGGCCTATAGCAGAGAGGGGGGGGGGTGTATATTGCCTAGGACTGCCCATGGGCTTAGCCAAGGCTTTTTTCTGCCTAGTGTCCTACTCCTGTAGGGGGCGATTATAACCCTATAGTTCTGAATAATGAAGCGCTGTCTGTCAATGAACTCAGAGAAACAGATTTTACTGTAAGTCAAAAATGCTATTCAGCAGAAATGTGAGCCCTGTATGGTCTGCTTCAGTGCTCAGCTTCCCAGACTTTGACTGTGGCTTCAGACAGTAATTGACTGGTTGAGATGTGTGAAGACCAAAGTTGTTTTTTTTTTTTTTTTTTTTTTTTCTTCAGAAATATCCAAACTAAACCTAAGTCGGAGAGAATCCTTCCAGCATTGTCCAAGGTGAAAGAGGAGGAGATACGCAAGATCCTGCGCACAAACTTGCAAAAGACGCGCCAAAGGGTAAGATACCTCAACTTTTTCTCAGAAAAATTTGCCATTATGTAATAAACTTTCAGCTTTTTTCTCTTTTAACCACTTGCTTACTGGGCACTTAAACCCCCCTCTTGCCCAGACCAATTTTCAGCTTTCAGCGCTGATGCACTTTGAATGACAATTGTGCGGCCATATAACACTGTACCCAAATGAAATTTTTTTTTCATTTTTATTCCCACAAATAGAGCTTTCTTTTGGTGGTATTTAATTACAGCTGGGAGTTTTATTTTTTGCTAAACAAACAAAAAAATGCAAAATAAAAAATCATGTTTAATAGTTTGTTATAAAATTTTGCAAACGGGTCATTTTTCTCCTTCATTGAAATGCGCTGATGGGCGGCGCTGATGTGCAGCACTGTTGTTGAGGCAGACTGTGGGCACTGATGGGTGGCACTTTTATTAACTGGCAGGGGGCAGGTGGGCACTGATAAGTTGGCTGTGATCGGGACTGATGTCCCGATCACGGCCGCCGGTGATGGGCTTTTTTTTTTCTCTCCTCGCGCTGACAGCGCGAGGAGGAAAAATAGCCGATTACCGGCTCTGTTTTGTCACATGATCAGCTGTCATTGGCTGACAGCTGATCACGTGGTAAGGGGTCGGGATCGACCCCTTGCTCGGATCCGTGATCAGGCAAGTCTCATAGACTGATTGACAGCAGCTCTCTGCTCAGAGAGCTGTGAGAACACAGCCATCAGCATTTTGATCGCTCTGTTCTCAGTGCAGAGGCGCCGGGGGCATCCACCTAGGTAAGTATGAAACCTGAAAAAGGTAAAAAAAAATCCCATACTTAACTTTTAAATATGGTACCTGATCTGTATAGTGCTGCATTTGCATTTGAGCAGATTGACAGTGGTTCCTTGACCAAGCAGAAATAACTGGAGTTGGGCAGGTATCGTAATTCACTTGTATATTACAATCATATGAAGTCCAGCTTTAATTTGGCTACAACTACAAGGTATGTAGATGTCGAAACATTCTGTTCCATTTATTATCATATAATAATACCTAATATTAGAAGCAAACGCTGCTTTTAAGCTTTTGCCATACAAAGAACAGTTATAACACACCTACTGCAACTGTTAAAAAAAAAAAAAATGCACGTGTACTTAAAAGTAAATCTAGAACATTTTTTATAGAGAAGAGAATGGTTAAAACCCTGTCGGGTTTATCTTTTTTCTTTCTTTTTTTTTATTGGCTATATCCCCTTGGGGAGATCTGCCTTAATTTTCTGTCCTGTAGACCCAACAAGAAGCTGGAGGAGATCTCTGCAAAGTAAGGCAAATGCCCCCTAGACATTTGTCACTGGATGTAATGTTCTCATTTTCCCTCTATTGATGTTTTAGTCACGGATTTGGATTTTTCGTCACTTTCAGTCCTGCTAACAGTGATTTCCAGTAGAAACAGAGGGTAAATCTCCCTAACAAGGACACAATGGCTATGAAAACTGACAGGACTGACTAATCCCTCACCATTATTCAGAACTCAACACAAATAGTTTTTTTAAAGCATTGCAACTACTATTAGTTGATTTGTGGGTACCGTGCTTGGGATCCTGCAGCCACTAATCCTTTCTGAGGTATTGATCTTCAGTTACAGGGCTGTGTTCTATTGTGAGCTAGGAATCCACCTACTGGTGGTGTGTTGTGTTTTTTTTTTTTTTTTTCACTGTAATCTTGTGGCTGTGCAGGTGGTGCCAGGCACAGCCTCCCCTGTTTCAGCAGGGAAAAGAAACCCCAGCTTCTGTAAGGCAGGAGGGGGTAGTTTGAATGACATGAAACATGCTGAAAAAGGTGGACTTAGCTCAGTAGCTGTCAACTTATGGGTTAAAGGGGGACTCCAATGTGGTACCTGACATTACCAGAGGGCCACACATAATGTTCATGATTTTGGCCGGAGATATGCTGCAGAAGACAATATAAAACTGATGTTACTGTAAAACTGAAGATGTTACTTGAGACTAGTAGCGATCAATGCAATTCTGAATGGAGGAAGAGGGCGCCAGCCTGTGGAAGGCAGATATGGATGATAACAAACTGTAAAATGTGGTGATTTTTTTTTTTCTTTCCATTTATCATTCCTTTTTTTACTTTATTGTACCGTCTGTTATCCGTATTTGCCTTCCATAGGCTGGCGCCCTTTTCTTCCCATTCATATTTAGCCTACTTCAGGACCTATCTTTCCAAAGGAGCTGCCTCCCACCTGTGTCCCACTTTTACTAAACACAGTAGCGCCGTAGTTCCTTTATCGAGATGAATACAATCACCCTAATCCATTTTCCAAATACAAATTGCTGAGCACACCATATACCAAAGGGCTGCACATGCCCCTCTGGCTGCAGGTTGGGCATCAGGAACTTGGCCTTTAATGTAGAGTAGGGTTGGGCTTTAAATCGAAGTCTGCCTACCTAGATGTGTAATGCAACTTTGTATGTAATAGAAATTGTTTTTTTTCCCCCCTCATTAACATGTTTGCTTTTTTTTTTTTGTTTTTTTTACTAAAAAATCTCCAGCTACGCTCCTACAATCGTCATACATTGGTAGCTGATCCCTATGAAGACGCCTGGAATCAGATGTTACTTAGAAGACAAAAAATACATCAAATAGACCAGAGGGTAAGTGCTTTTAATGTGAAACAACTTGACTGAAACTAATAAAGCACGGCCTTATTTCACAAAACATACTGAATATTTTCAGTGCTGTGGAAATTTCGCTGTTGCTTCTTTTTTGTATCAATATTTTTTTTGTTATTAATGTATTTTTATGGTAAGACATACAAAGTGTAGATAACAAAGGTCTCGGTCATGAAAAATAGAATTTTAGACTTGTTGTAAAATCCATTTCTTGGAGTTCATTAAAGTACAGGATGAAAGAATTCAGGTACATTGGGTTATCCTGCTTCCTTCAGGAGATTGAACACTGGCAATCAAAGGTGTAAGCCTAGTATACCCCTTCCCACTCCTATCATGCTCCAATTTTGCAGTGATAGGTGGGGATCATAAGAACAAATGGGAAGGACCTGTGTTTCCTTAAATTGCCACACTAGACAAATAGGTTTTTTTTTCTTTTTTCCACGTTTAAAATCTGCTTTCAGAAAATCTGAAAATTGTATGGGCGTTTTGAAGTAATTTTTAGTCCAAAATTGAAAGATCCTGGAAAATAAAATGGTGGCATTTGCAAACTTTTATGCTGCAGGACTTTTGTGCATATTTTCTACAGAACTTAATCAAATTTTATTACAAACGCACTATTATGCCCAATTTTTGGTCAAATTAAATGTAGGGTTGTGCCAAGTAAATTGATACCAAACATGTCAAGCCTTGAAATTCAGTGTACCTGTCCAATCGCAAAAACTATGACACTCAAAATTTTCCATGAACGTTGCTTTAACTTTCACTACCAGGGCTGTTTTTGGGGGGTTTTTTGCACGCCTTGAAGAATTTTTTTTTAGGCCTGATAAAACCCTCAAACGTGCACTACTGTGCAAAAGTTTTAGGAAAGTGTGAAAGAATGCTGTAAATTAAGAATGCTTTCAGAAATGCATTAATATTTCATTTAATCAATTAACAAAATGGAAAGTAAATGAACAAAAGAGAAATCCAAATCCAAACCCTTGGCCTTGAAAATGGCACCAATTCTTCAAAGTACACTTGCACACAAGGCACTTGGCAGGTAGGTTATTTCAATACATCTTATAGAACGAACCACAGATCTTATGTCATTCGGCTATAGCGCGGTTGTTAAGTAGTTAATGACATTGGCTGTAAGTTTGGTGTCGTTCTGCTGCAGAATACATTTTGGGACAATCACACGCCTCTCTGATGATATGGCATGATGGATAAGTATCTGCCTGTATTTATCAGCATTGAGGACACCATTGATCCTGACCAAATTTCCATGTGCGGAAATGCAGACCCAAACTTGCACGTAATATGCACCATGCGTCACTGTTGCCTGTTTGTACCTCTCTCCAGCCCTTCGGTGAACAAACTGCCACCTGCTACAGCCAAATATTTTAAACTTTGAATTATCAGTCCAGAGCACCTGCCTCCATTTTTCTGCACCCCAGTTCCTATGTTTTTGTGCATAGTTGAGTTGTTTAGCCTTATTTACACATCATATGGATGGCTTTTTAGTTGCATTTTTTTCATGAAGACCACTTCTGGGCAGTCATCTCCAGACAGTAGATTTTACCGGGATTCTAATGGTTTCTGACAGTTCTGTGCTGATAGTACTGCTAGACAACTTCTGATGCAAATGGAAGTAAGCATGATGTGTCTCATCTGCTGCATTGTTTCCTTGGTGGACCACTTCATCTTCGGTCCTCAATGTTACCTGGTTTCTTTGATACTTTAAAGAGCTTGAACAGGACATCTTGAAACCCCAGTCAGCTTTGAAATGTTTGTGAGAGACCTTGTGGATGCAGTATTAACTACCTTGTGTCTTGTTGCTGTGCTCAGTCTCAGGCTCAGTATATAATTAGACCTTATTGGCATATAACACGCACTTCCGCCCCCCCTTAAAATCAGGGGAAAATCGTGGGGGTGTGTTATGCGCTGGTCCCCCGCTGATTGTCGGCTTCTCGGCAGCTTTCGGAAACCCGCCCGAGATACACAGGACATCCGCTCTGTATCTCCGTGGCGCCATTTTTAAAAGTCAAGCCTGACAAGGCTGCACTGGAAGGCTGCAAATGACTGACAAGGCTGCATTAATGGGCATTTAAGTTTGTTGGTTTTTTTTCCTTAAACTTCCCTCCTAAAAGTTTTTTTTTTTTTCTCCTTTAAAATCCCCTCCTAAACTTGGGGTGCGTGTTATACGCCGGCGCGTGTTATATGCCAATAAATACAGTGTGTGTGTGTGTGTGTGTGTATGGGTATATATATGTATGTGTATGTATACACACCACACACCAACACACACCAACACACACCAACACACACCAACACACACCAACACACACCAACACACACCAACACACACATATACACACATATACACACACACATATACACACACACATATACACACACACATATACACACACACATATACACACACACATATACACACACACATATACACACACACATATACACACACACATATACACATATACACATATACACATATACACATATACACACATATACACACATATACACACATATACACACATATACACACATATACACACATATACACACATATACACACATATACACACATATACACACATATACACACATATACACACATATACACACATATACACACACACATATATACACACACACACATATATACACACACACACACACATATATACACACACACACACACATATATACACACACACACACACACATATACACACATACACACACACACACATATACACACATACACACACACACACATATACACACATATATATACTCACACACACACACACATTTTAATGTTTTCCCACTGACAAAGAAATGATCTGCCTCTAGTTTTAATGGTAGGTTTGTGACAATGACACAGAATAAAATATCCTGAAAACGCATTTCAAAAAAGTTAAATGATTTGCATTTTAATGAGCGAAATAAGGATTTGATCCCCTCAAGCAGCAGCAAGATTTCTAGCTCCCAGATGTCTTCTATACAGGTAACAAGCTGAGATTAGGAGCACTCTTAAAGGGAGTGCTCCTAATCTCAGCTTGCTACCTGTATAAAATACACCTGTCCACAGAAGCAATCGGTCAGATTCCATTCTCTCCACCATGACCAAAGAGCTGTCCAAGGATGTCAGGGACAAGATTGTAGACCTACACAAGGCTGGAATGGACTACAAGACCCTTGCCAAGCAGCTTGGTGAGAGGGCGACACCAGTTGGTGCGATTATTCATATATGGAAGAAATGCAAATTAGCTGGGGCCCCATGCAAGATCTCGCCTTATGGAGTTCAATGATCATGATAATTGTGAGGAATTGGCCCAGAACTACATGGGAGAATTTTATCAATGATCTCAAGGCAGCTGGGACCATAGTCACCAAGAAACAATTTGTAACACTCTACGCTTTGAAGGACTGAAATCCTGCAGCGCCCGCAAGGTCCCCTGTTCAAGAAAGCACATGTACCATCCGTTTGAAGTTTGCTAATGAACATCTGAATGATTCAGAAAACTGGGTGACAGTGTTGTGGTTAGATAAAACCAAAATTAAACTCTCTGGCATCAACTCAACTCATCATGTTTGGAGGAGGAGAAATGCTGCCTATGACCCCAAGAACACCATCCTCCCCGTCAAACATTGAAGTGGAAACATTATGCTTTGGGTGTTTTTCTGCTAAGGGGACAGGACAACTTTACCGCATCAAAGGAAAGATGGACGGGGTCATATACCATCAAATCTTGGGTGAGAACCTCCTTCACTCAGCCAGGGCATTGAAAATGGGTCATGGATGGGTATTCCAGCATGACAATGACTCAAAACACATGGCAACAAAGTAGTGGCTCAAGGAGCACATTAAGGTCCTGGAGTGGCCTAGCCAGCCTCCAGACCTTAATCCCATAACAAAATATGTAGAGGGAGCTGAAGGTTCGAGTTGCCAAACGTAGGCCTCAAAAACCTTTACTTGGATAGAATTTTCAAAGAGGAGTGGGAAAAATCCCTGATGAGATGTGTGCAGACCTGGTGGCCAACTACAAGAAATGTCTGACCTCTGTGATTGCCAACAAGGATTTTGCCACAAAGTCCTGTTTTGCGAAGGTGTCAAATAATACTTATTGAACTCATTTAAAATGCAAATCAATTATTATTTTTTTTTTGCTTGTCTGGCAGTTTCTTACCTGTATGGTGGCGCACGACTGTGCGCCATTTTGCCTTGGTTCACCATGGAGTACGTGCGTTCGCAAGAGCGCCACTGGGCTCAGCAGTTCGTTTGTCGGCCGTGGCTTCGGCACACGCGCCGTAGCCTTTATCTGGGTGCACAAAGATTTGCGTCATGCGCAAAAACAACCAATGTGTGTTCCCCGGGACCATGTGCGCACGCATGCACAGACCGTTCCAGCGCACAGCGAGCTTATTTAAAGTGGAAGTAAACCCATCGATTTAAACGGTTAAAAACAAAAGGCATGCCGGAAATGCTAACTGCACATTGGCTGTCCTCTCAGCCAAACTATCAAACCATCCAATGGCTGGTGTCATAACGAATCACATGTGCAGCACCATAGCAGTTGAAGATTAAACAGAGGCAAAGATGGCAGCTTCCTTGGCTGAAAACGATAGGGGAGTTTACTTCCACTTTAAGCTGTATATGCCAAGCATGCATGGGCTTTTAGAAGCAAGCTGTGGGACACAGAGCAGGCTCCAAACCAGGCATTTGCAACAGTTAATTTCGCCTTACGCGGGTCACGCGGGTCACCAGGTGTTGCTTGGCAGGCTAAAGGTGCTTAGCAGGATTGTTGCAGAAAGTCTTGGTGAGCCCTATTAAAGGGTCTCCCTTCTGAGGTGTTAATACTACACCCAGGTACTCCCTTTTTGTGGCTAGTAAATATCTTCAAAAAAAAAAAAAGAGAAGTGGGACTAACACTACAGGGAAGGGCACACCTATGTCAACAGTAGTTCCTGCTGAACCTAGATGTATCCCCTGAAGGACCAGAGGCTTCCGGGCAATCTGAGCCACTGCGCCTATCTGAGATTATGCCTACAGTCAATTCTGCTGCTTCACCCTTTATAACTAAGGATGGACTGTCCTCAGCCCTAGCTGGGTTAGAGCACAGATTGCTGGCATGATTGTCTCCATCCTGCAGAATGGCAAGAAGCGTGGCAGATCCCCCTCCCGGAGCCTCCTAGTCTGGAGCAGGAATGGGTTGAGGATGGGAACATCCTTACAGGATTTTTGTTCCTCCTAAGAGGTTTTCACTTTTATATCCCATGGCTGAAAAGGTTAAGAAGTGGAGCATGCCAGCTGTAGGTGCAAAAACTTGACTTGTCCGGTAGATAACGCACAGGGCTTGAAAGTCTTTGTTGACAAGAAATTGGAGTCCTTATTAAAGGTTTTCTTTTTCCTTGACTAGTTCAGCTATTCAGCCAGCTGTTGCAGTGATTGGTATCTGCCAGTCCATAAAGGATCAGATCAGACGGCCTGCCAGACGTAACCAGGAAGATGATCTGCCTGAAAATAAGGCAGATATTTCTTGAGCATTATTTGTTTTGATGTTGACGCCTTAAAGCTCTAGAACAGAGCATAACATGCACAGTGCGGTATTTGGAAAGCTTAGGCTGGATCATAAATGCTGAAAAAGTCAACCTTGAGACCAGCTTAAAGTCTAAAGTATTTAGGTCTGATATGGTCTAAGCAAGAGTGATCTTGTCACCTGCAAGGATCTGTGTCCTGAAGAATCGGTTGCATCAGATAAGGGGCACCAGACAACCCTCCATTCAGCTCTAAAGGAGGTGAACCACATGCTAGCCTGGGCAGAGGGACATGTGCCAATTCTATCCGTAGTCCATAACCTGGAAGTAGAGAACTGGATGGCAGATTATCTCAGCCACCAGCAAATCTGGCCGGGGGAATGGTCCCTACATCCAGGGGTGTTCCAGGAAATTTGCCAACGTAGGGGATGGCTAGGTATCGACCTACTGGCATCCAGGTTCAATAACAAACTACAGCAGTTTGTCTCGAGCAAGATATCCTCTGGCAATCAGAGCAGATATTCCCTGGTTTATGCTTTCCCTTTGATTCCTCTCCTTCCACATTTATTGCGCGTGATTCGGAGAGAGGGAGTTCCACTGGCCCAGAAGGTCCTTTTTCCCAGAGATTGTGAGACTGACAATAGACAGGCCATGGACACTTCCACGTCGCCCCGATCTACTGTCTCATGGTCCTATATTCCACCCCAATTTACAGTCTCTAAATTTGATGGATGGCTATTGAAGTCAGTGTTAAAGGATCATGGCATCTCGGGACCAGCGGTGTCTACCCTAGTGAATGCTAGAAAAGCTGTATACTTGTATTGCTTGGTGTAAAGCCAAAAAATGGCATCCTCTGAAATGTGATTGGAAGAATTCTCTTTTCTACAGTCAGCTGTGGAAATCCTATTGGCTTTGAGTACAATGGGAGGTTAAGTTTCGGCCCTGTTAGTATTCTTCCAAAGGCCCTTTAGCCTCCCATTCACTGATCCGAACCGTTATGCAGGGGACAAATTGCTTCCCCCCCCCCCCCCCCCCTCATTAGGTCTCCTATGTGTCCTTGGGACTTGAACTTGGTGCTGTCTGTGTTATAGAAACAACCATTTGAGACTATCAAGGAAAGTCATTTAGACTTGCTGTCGCGCAAGCTAGCCTTCCTGATGGCCATCACCTCGGCTAGAAGGGTGTCAGAGTTGGCTGTCCTTTTTGTGCAGGGAACCATACTCGATCCTTCACCACGACGGGGTCGTGTTATGACCTGTTCCAACCTTCTTGCCAAAAGTGGCATTGGCCTTTCATTTAAATCAGGACATTAGTTTTGCCTTTTTTTTTTTTTCTCTTGGCCTCGTACGGCGGAAGAGAGAAGACTGCATTCTTTGGACGTTGTCCGGCAGTCAAAATTTATTTGTACTTTGCGTCTCCTTGTGGATTATTTTAGGAAAGGAAGAGGCAACCGAGAATTGATCTGGGGTGCGCTATGATCAGTATGCTAAAAAGGGGCATACACCAGTATGAAATTTTAAATGGAAAGTAAAAGAAGGGGAATGGGTGGGTGGGTGGGATGCGCGAGCTCCCATCTATCGGGATGGAGGGCAGGCTTTATGCAGCCTAACTCCTCCTACAAACAGACTGACCTGAGGTCAGCCTTCCACTTGTACTCGGCGTCTCCTTGTGGCTTGTTTTAGGAAAGGAAGAAGAAACGGAGAATTGAACTGGGGTCTGATGTGGTCAGTATGCATAAAAGGGGGCAAAAATAAAGACAGTAGGATGAAGCTATCAAATATTTATTGCAAAACTGAAATGTAACATTTAATCAGTCAAAGCAACAAAAGCCTGTGACATCTCGACTAGAGGATACAGGATATATCTAGAGAAGCAAGATAACTTCTATCTACCTAATTTTTTGATCACATGAACAGGAACCCCTTGGCGAGAAGCCGCGGAAGCTGCCCCAATTATGAAGAAATTGCCCGAATATGCCTTGGGGTCCAAACCCAAATTGGACAGTAGGGTGCAACAATGATGCATGAACTGAGCTGTAGAGAGGGGAGAACTAGGGGAAGGCAATAGTGGACTATCCCTGGGCCTGTCCGCTGTTGCCCTCACGAGCTGGTCTAAGACCAAAACCGGTCACCATGTATTGTCGGTCTTAAAAAATCGAATGTCAGTGCTGACTCCCATCTGCTGCGTCTTGCAAGTATGCAGACGCAACTGAAAGAAGTTGGGGTACCCGACTAGCTGATTGGCCAAAATAATACTGGATCCTGGCCCAGAATAAGTAAACTCCCCAGGCCTCAAGAACCCAGAAACCATAAAAGGCCAGATACATGGCTGCCTTGAGCAATAAACTAGGTGGAAACCCAAAGGGAGACCTGGTAAATAAATCAGACATACCACAGAATATATCCTGTGATGGGAAGCCTGCTAGCTACAGCAGGTGGGCTACTCTCCTGAATCCCTTTGAGGATAGCCTTAAAGCGGAGGTCCACCCTAAAATGGACCTTCCGCTTATCGGATTCCCCCCCCCCCCCCTCCGGCGCCACGATTGGCACCTTTCAGGGGGGAGGGGGGTGCAGTTACCTGGATAATCCAGGTAACTGCACCCACTTCCGGGCTAGCTCTCTGCGGAAAGGGGCGTACATTAGGCCCCTTTCCGCAAGTGCCCACCCCCTTCCGCAAGTGCCCCGCTGCCTGCTGGGAAACACACAGATCCCAGAGGCAGCGGGGACCATCCTCATTGCGCAGCGCGGCTCGCGCATGCGCAGTAGGGAACCGGGAAATGAAGCCGAAAGGCTCCATTTCCTGATTCCCATACCCAAGATGGCGGCGGCAGCACTCGAGTGTCGATCTAGAGATCGGCTTCGGGTGCCGACATCGCGGGTGCGCTGGACAGGTAAGTGTCACTATTTTAAAAGTCAGCAGCTGCAGTATTTGTAGCTGCTGACTTAAAAAAAAAAAAAAAAAACGCGGAGTCCCGGCGGACTCCCGCTTTAATGGGGTGTACTGAAAAAATGGACGGCCTGTTGGGGTCCCGTAAACACAAAGTAACCGCCCTTTTTTGACTGCTGCATCTGTAGAAACTTGAGGGGAAAATCCTGACACTGTAGGGATAAACATAGTAACACCATTCCAATGTTGCAGGAACTCATCGCACATCTATAAATCCGACAAAGCGGAAGGATCTAGTTTGACACGAGAATCCGAGTTGGGAACTGAAGGTAACAAAGCCAATAACCTAGAAATGAAAGAACTCCCCAGGGGAATAATCCTCATTGCGAAATTCAGCATACACAGCAGAGACTGTAATTCAAGCCTGGTGCAAACTTGGGTGATCGTGAACGCATGTATGCATTCTCGGATCCTTGCCAGTTACTCCTTGCAGGCTGCTCTGCCTACAGACAAAGTGTCAAGCATGAGCCCCAGGAAAGTAAGTTTAGTAACTGTGCCTTCAATTTTCTTAACTGCCAGTGGGATGAAAAATGCCACAAAAACTGATGTCAGATTCTGAAGGTTGGCGGCGGCATGAGCACCACTCTCAATGAGCAGAAAATCATCCAAATGGTGAATAACTTCCTGGCAATTCTCTGTGTGTGAGGATCCAGCTGAGTGCTTTGTGAGAAACCATCAAACGGCTTAAAGGTGTCCACAATGTCAGCGTTAGGCAGCCAAGCGCCCTCACCTACCCCAATGATAGGTTGAATTGCTTGATCCGCAGATGCATACTTGAGTGAAAACTCTTCTGATGGGATCAAAGAGTTAAGGCTAGGCACCTGCGAACAATGAGGGGCTGACAAGTCATAAATGAACCTTCATTTATTGTAAAACTTCCCTTTGACAAGACCCAAGGGGTTGACCCTCCAAACCCGGAAGGGCGACGTTAGAAAAGGACGATTAACAAACCCTTCTTGAGTTCAGACTGCAGTAACAAATTTGTCGGAGTGTCAGAATCAGAGGTCATCTGCCACAAACAAACCCAGTGTGGAACCTTTCTGTGCAACCTTCCACCAAAAATTTGCTCAACCATGGTGACAGATGGGAGGCTAAACAAGCCTGTAAAAAAGGCACGTTAATGTGGCTTGGTCACATGGACTTGTTCTGTCTCGGTGTACAGGCTGACTTGGGGTGAGCCCTGAATCAACTGGTACAGATTTGTAAGACAACACTGGCTATAATTGCATGAACCAAGGTTGAAATTGTACAGATCTGTGATTTTCTTGGAAAATGGGCCGGCCTAATTTGTCACAAGGTGCGTGATTGGCTGGGGTCGGAAGTGTAGTGCCTGAAGCCCTGGATGTCCCTGGTAGCGAGGAACTTCCGAATTGGGGCACCAGTAAGTGGTGTGAGTGGATGATTGGCAAGTAGCACAAACTGGTGATCTAAGCCCAGCGAAATTCCAGCAAAACAATTCTGTGTCTGTTACTCCATACTGTTACCACTTGGTATTGAGCAAAACAGGCAGCGGCCTTGGCAGAAAATGAACGATAAACATAAAAATGTTACCCCCCCCCCATACTTCTGACCTAACTCTACCACTGTCAAAAGGTAAAGGTCCAGCTCTTCCCTCCTGAGTAGACTCGCAGAGCAAATGTCTCTGAACAAACTAAAGGCCAGGACAAACTCTGGGATGGAGTGATTGCGGCTGAGCCTATGATCCCTGGTCTTGACTATCGTCGAAACGTCACCACAAACGTATGATCTATTATCGGCAACATCATGGGCAGCTATCAACAGGGATACTGAATTAACATCTTTGCCCTCCCAGAATGTCCTTCCTGATGTTCACGGGAATAAAATGTGCCAGGGTAATGGGAGGAACACCCATACTATTACCTACACCTATAAGTACAAAGGGGTCCCGGGACCTGCTGATGTCCCTGGAGCGGTAGATGGTCCTGACACTGAGTTCGGCTGAGTCTCCAAATCTCAACCCTTGCATGCAATTCTTGTCAGGAAGAGGCCAGGGAACTTGGAGTAGCGTGAATTTGAGAAGGGGATGAGGCAACAGTCCAAAGGGTAACTTGCTCTGTGCTAGAGCCTGAAGCATAGGGGAACAGTAACCTGAACAACTCAGAATTGCGTGCTGAACAGGGTATGAAATACCCCTGCGTTGCAGTTCAGCCTTGAGTCCTGGGACAGTTCAGGTTCTTGAGGGATGGATGCAAAGTCATCAATGTCCACTGCCTGTGGCATGACCTGCATAAAACCGAGAAAAACGTAAGCCAAGAAATGTAAATCAACCACTACCTTAGACCAACCGGCTGCCTCTAAACCCCCCCCCCCCCCTTTTTTTCCCAGTGAAATGAGAAAGTACGTTTTGTGCAGGACTGAAATGTGTCAGCCTCGTGAATTTACCAGGCCGAGTTACCTGAGATGTAATCAGGCAAATTAACAAGAACTCAGCCCTTTGAAACCTGAAAACGTGTCGGGCTACCAATGTGAGTAGTGACATGATCGTAGCATGGGTCGTGTAAGAACAGATGAGACTTGCCACCATACAGGCTAATTAGAAATGACCATCTCAATCTGTACGTACCTATAAATGTAATAGGTAGTGCTGCAGTGGTAAAACCATGACCTAATCGTGAAGATGTGATAACAAGAATGTGGAAACAGAAATTAACATGAGAACCAAATGCCGGGAAGGATGTGTAGAAACGAACAAGTCCACTTCGTGACACCCCTAAACCTAGTAGGCCCCCAAACGTAAACTCAAGCTTGAGGAGCCTGAACGTGCTCAGCCAAATGACACAATCCGATCTGTCTGTGCGATGCGAGTTCAGCCATACAGATAGTATGGCTGAATTCGTATCGCACCCGCCGCAAACGCACACAGGACCCTTTTTTTTGGTCCGCAGCAGAATCGGATCGCATGGGTGTTCACAGAATGCGATCCGATTCCTGTCTGAGTTTGCAGATCGCACTGCGATATGCGGACTGGTCTGGGGGTGTCATTAAGATTTCATTGACACTCCCAGCAGTCCGCATACGGCAGTGTGAACTGCCGGCGGGAGGCATGCGATGCAGGAAAACGCAGCGGATTCTCGGCGTTCCCGCATCGCTATGGTGTGTACCTAGCCTAAATGCTGCAGTGGTGTATGGCTGTGAGACCCAAGGTGCAACCTGTACGGTGAAATGGAAAACCAGCCTGGAATGAACTGATCCAGGAAGAAAAACAAAACTCCAAGAATATGTTGAACCGCAATTAACACCACTGGAAAGAAAATAAAACATGAAGCTACCACTTAGAAACCACGCATATGTACCAACGAGTCGGGTTTGAGAAATTTAAAATAACTACCCCCGAAAATTCGTTGTGAGGAAAACAAACTATACCTGCCTAAAAATTGGCTGTAACTGCAAAATAACACTTGAGTCTTTTTTGATGTGTAGAAAACCAACTATGGAACAGGGACATAAGCATACAAAACTACCACTCAGTATGAATACTTACAACATGTATGCAACTACTCTAGGACCAGGATTCCGCTACACTATGTATGCCATGAAGATGTGTGCTCATATGACCCCTTGACCAGGAAATGTGATACCCCGCTAGGGCGTATCCTGGAATGTAACCATGCTGAAACCATGAAAAATCTGTGAGACTTGGTGCTTAAGTGGGACAAACCAATTAAAATGTGAGACACCTCTCCCCTGAAATGAAAACATGCCCCCTGAAATATGGAAGCCACCCCTGTGGCAGCAGAGAACCCCCCCCCCCCCCCCCGCCGAGCTGATCGGCATCTGCTCTGAGAAAAAACACTCCCCACCCAAGCCCATGTAACCAGGTGCACCTGCTGAAACCCCAGGGAAACAAGTGATGCCTACATGAGTGGATCAAGCAGTGATATGAGTGTACCTTAACCAAAGTGCGCTGTGGAAGCAAAAATTCCGTTATAATAGCAGCAGTACCTGTGACAGTGATGTGAAGCAGTGTCAAGCCCTTAAGGCAAAGTATGATGGTAGTGGAAATTTGGTAGTGACACAATAGCAGCAGTTGACACTCATGGTGAACCAGTAAACACAGTAGCAATGACATAAATGGTGTGCCAGTATGTAGAAGGAAACCATGTCAGAGCGATGACATGAATGAAGGAATGGGTAGTGCCATGGAAAGTGTGGCAATAATCTTCCTTGAAAGAAAATAACCTGAAAAAAATAAATGTAAACCAAGGAGGAGCGAAGACGGTGAGGATGTCACTGTCCTACACAAGAGAGGAGAGGGGTAGAATCAACCGCAGTCTCCTCGAAAAAATGGAAGCAATGTCAGGAAGCCATCGCCAAAAATGACGCTCATACTTGAGCCACCGTCGAAAGGGAAGGAGGGACGGTGGGCAGGCTTTATGCAGCCTGACTCCTCCTGCGGTCAGCCTTCCACTTTGTCTAGATCTGCAGAGATCCGAGGAACAGACTTTTTGTTTTACCAAAAGGACCCAAGAAGGGGCAGGCAGCTTCCATTGCCAATTGGGTCCGTCATTTGGTCATTCATGCCTATGGTCTGAAATGTAAAGCTCCTCCCTTTTTAGGGTGAGGGCTCATTCTACCAGGGGTGTAGGAACCTCCTGGGCTTTTCGCCATCGTGTATCTGTAGCTCAGATTTGTAAGGCTGCTACCTGGTCCTCGGTGCATACGTTCACAAAATTTTATAAAGTGGATGTTCGAGCAGCTGAGGATTTGGCTTTTGGCCGCAGTGTACAGCGGGCTGCCGTATAAGGTTTGATGGCTATTGTTTGGCAGGGTGTCTCCCTCCCCTCAAGACTATTGCTCTGAGACATCCCAGCAAGTAATGAATATTAGCCTAACTCTGTGTCCCATGATGTATGAAAAGAAAATAGGATTTTTTTCATCATACTTATCTGTAAAATCCTTTTCATTGAGTACACATCATGGGACACAGTGCACCCTCCCCCCTCCTTTTTTATTATTTTTTATTTATTTTTTTTGTTTATTTTTTTGAGCATTCAGTGCTTTCTACAATACTAAAGTACTTCGTGTATGGGAGGGGTTATATAGGGGATCACTTCCTGTCTAAAGACCTTTTGGTCTACCAGTGTCCATTCACCTGGAGATGAAGTATAACCTAGCAGGTAATGAATATTAGCCTAACTGTGTCCCATTATGTACTCAAAGAAAAGTATGACGGAAAAAAATCATATAATATATATTTTTACTATCGTCACCTGTATTGGCCATATACAGTTATTACTATGAAATATGACACAAGAGTTTAAAAAAAGTATCAATGCACGCTGGTTAGTAACCCAAAAGAAAAATACATGTTTTGTAATGGTTTAAAAATTCCTTTATTATAAATATTTATAATTATAGACATTAACTTTTATTAAGACCACACAGACTCTTGTAATTGCTCTCTGTTCTAGGCTAATAATTATTTGACTGTTCCTGCACACAAGTTGGACTCTCCCACCCTTACCAGAGCTCGTGTGGGTTCAGGTGAGTGAAAATTATGGTTATTGTGTGCCCAGAGCTCAGCACTATATGTTGAAGTAATACTGTATGTGGATTATCCTGAATCCCTCTTTATTCACCGTAATGCTTGTTTGTACACAGAGCCCCTCCTCCTCACTGGTAATGTTTTGCCCCAAGACTGTCCTTGTCGCTAGTATTATGTTTGTCCTGAGACCGACCTTATTCCCAGTCCCATGGGAGCCCTTCATTTTTACTTGTGTGGTATATGGGGTTTGAACTCATTCTTGTTTTAGTAATATGTAAACCCAAAGCACTTGCTAATCTCTAGTAATGTGTGCCCGAACAGACTTTGCAGTTTATATAATCAATTTTCTTAGAGGCCCACTAAACCTGTATTAAGCAACACGGCCCTGCACTGACTGCAAAACCTTACACTAGCTGATTATGATGTGACCTGTGTTTTTTTTTTTTTTTTTTTTTTTTTTCTTTCTTTCTTTTTTTCCCACCCTCCTACACCTTAGACCCCCTTGCATTTGAGCCGAAACAAGGCTCTGAGGATGTCCCTGTGATCACCATTGACCCAGCTTCACCTGAGTCTGTAGATATTGTGGATGAAACACAAGAGGGAGAAGATGATGGTGGGATTACAATCTTTGCACGAGAGCCACCTTCTCCAGGGGCAGATGATGTGTTTGGCCACGGTGACAGCCCTAACACCCAAAAGTTACAGCGTTGTTTAAGTGATCCTGGACCTCAGCCTGAAGAGAACCAGCCTTTCCTGCTTAAGAAGGACTGATCCATATTCTTTTGATGGACTGAGCCAAACAGCAATGAGACACATTAAGTAGTCTTTTGCCTCAATCTTACACTCCTCGCAAACATTTTTTTTTTCTTTTTTTTTTTTTCCTCCACCTGCATTCTCATTCTTTTTTGTTGCCATTTTTAATATTTTTATTTTATATTTGTAACCAAAGAATTATAAACATGTTTTTTTTTTTTTGTTTTGTTTTTTACGATTTCTCATTTTATTGCTGTTTTATATACAAGGTGAACCTATTATATACATGTCTGAACCAATGCAGCACTGAGCTCCTATCAAAAATATCATGCTAAGCTGAAAAAGACAACTGCATGTCTGTCTGTGCCTTAGGCATGGAAATCTTAAATTGCATAGCTTCAAGAAGGCTAGACACACTTGCCATCTGCACATTTTATTCATATGAATGTAGAATAGAATTATTGATGCACCTACAAAAATGTACTATATACATGTACACCAGCAGTTTAGAGTCCATCACCAAGGTACTTCAGCTTTTTTTTTTTTTTTCTTGGCTCTGGGTGCTTGGCACTTTCACTGTCTACCGTTTAGATACATATATTACAGACTTGTTGGTCATAACCACTGTTCTTACACCATATCTCTCCACCAAACATTTCTATGTGGATATATTGGGGCTATATATCACTGCCCCTCAAAAATGAGTTGATTAGTTATCCGTTCATGTTAGGGAACAAATGATCTCATAAGCAGCACTGCTTCTACAACTGTAGAACTCAATTTATTGTGCAATAATAGCTCCAGATCTTGTGAATGCTTGTGCGAGGGAGATATGTGCATGCATCATGTGCCTTTGCTCTGCATACAGAAGATATGTCTAGGTTAAGCATTTTACAAGTGTGTACATGTTAAACGTTTGCAGAGATGCCTTTGCGTGTTCAGTTCTCCTGCACAGTGATTTATTGCAATTTCATGTATAAAGGTGATCAGCATTCTGGTATCTGTGAGAAATATAGAAGATTTTATTATTTTTTTTTTTTTTTTGAAAATAGAAAATAAATGTATGGTTTTTAAATTCTGTGTATTTTTTTAGCTTTGCAAACCATGCTATTAACCGGTTCCCGCCCGCCCTATAGCCAAATGACGGCCATAGAGCAGGCGCTTTTGTCCGGGAGGCCGTCCCTGGACGTCCTTGTGTTTACTTCCGCAATGAGCGCCGCCGCGGGCACGCATCGGGGAAGTTTTGTGTTCGCCGTGTCTCCCGGAGACAGGCTAACACAGATCGCTGTGAACGGCCAATCAAAGCGGCTGTTTACAGCGCGATCGCAGCTGCCAATGGGAGATGATCTCAAATGTAAACATATGAGATCATCTCCCATTGTCCTGTCTCTCTCTCCTCACACAGAGACAGCGTGTGAGGAGAGAGAGGATCTGTGAGTAGTAAAGTGATACAGTGTATGAAATCTGTCAGCCCCAGTGCCATCTGTCAGCCCCAGTGCCATCTGCCAGAGCAAATAGCCAGCGCCACGTGTTGTCAGTGCCACGTCAGTGTCACCTGTGATCAGTGCTGTTAGTGTCACCTGCTAGTGTCATCTGCCAGATCAGCGTCACCTGTCAGTGTCATCTGCCAGATCAGCGTCACCTGTCAGTGTCATCTGCCAGATCAGCGTCACCTGTCAGTGCCATTTGTGATCAATAAAAATGTCACAAAGATTATATTCAGCTGAGGAGGCATATGATATTCTTGCAGCCGACGAGAGCAACGGGGAGGTCTCCGCTTCGGATTCCTCCTCATATTCAGATTGTGAGTCTGACGTGGACTACGAGCCTGTCCTCAGCAGCAGTACAATGACAGCCTCAGAGGAGGAAGATGATAGTCTGCCCGTCAGACGAAGGCGTACTGGTGAGGAGGCGGTGCCATCCACCTGCAACGCAGTGCCATCCACCGGCACCATAGTACCTCGGCAAAGGCCAAGTACCAGTGTGTCAACTCGGCCCCAAAGGGTTAGGTCCCATGCCAGCCTTCCCGATTCCCTCCAAAACCCCTCCTAACTCAGGAGAAGCTAACTGTTCCCCCTTTCACTGCCAACCCAGGAGTCCAGGTGGACACACAATTTTTCCCTGATGGACTTTTTCCACTTAATTTTTACCGAGGACATGCTTGAATCGATTGTGGTCCAGTCCAACCTATATGCCCAACAATTTATTGAAAGCAACCCAACGTCCTCTTATGCCCGTCCCTACGAGTGGAGAGCCCTAACAGTGGAGGAGTTTAAAAATTTTTTGGGCCTCACATTTTCTATGGTACTAAACAATAAAAATTAAATGCGTGCATATTGGTCATCCCGCCCCATCTATCACATGCCCATCTTTTCCTCAATAATGCCCCGGACCAGATAGCTCATGATAATGAGATTCCTACACTTTAATGACAATACCCAGTGCCTTCCCCGGAATGACCCAAATTTTGACAAACTTTACAAAATTCGGCCGCTAATAAATTTATTTTTCTGAGATCTTCCCCCAGTTGTTTACCCCAGATCAACACATATGTGTGGATGAGTCCCTGATCAAATTTTCTGGCAGGCTGGGCCTAAAACAATGTATTCCCTCCAGAAGGGCCCGCTATGGGGTGAAAATGTATAAATTGTGTGACCGAGCCACAGGGTATACATATTCCTTCATGGTATACGAAGGGAAGGACACCCAGCTACATCCCCCTAATTGCCCCGAAGACATCGGATCGAGTGGGAAAGTTGTTTGGGAACTCATAAACCCACTCCTGGAGAAAGGCTACTATCTCTATGTGGATAATTTTTACACAAGTTTACCCCTGTTCCGCAACCTCCATAGAAAGCAAACTCCAGCATGTGGCACCGTAAGGACGAACCGGAAGGGCTTTCCTCAAAGCCTCGTCAACAAAAGGTTAAGAAAAGGCGAAGCGGCGTGTTTACGGAACGAGGAAATTTTGGCTGTGAAGTGGAGGGACAGAAGGAATGTGTACATGCTTTCTTCAATCCACAACACTTTTGTTGAGATCACCAGGAGGGATGGCCCAATACAAAAACCAACTTGTATCCATGAGTACAACATGTTCATGGGGGGTGTCGACTTGAACGACCAGATGCTCGAACCCTACCTTGCCACAAGAAGAACATCCAAATGGTATAAAAAAATTTCAATTTATTTCTTTAATTTGGCCATATACAACACGTATGTAATCTATCGTAAATCCACAGAAAAACCCATACTCTTCCTTGGCTACCAGGAGGAAATCACCACTGCCCTTATATACCCCAACGGCCCACCACAAAACATTCGATCCAATGTAATTAGCAGACTCTCTGAACGCCACTTTCCTGATAAAATCCCTCCCAGACCAACAGGCCGAAGACATCAGAAAAAATGTCGGGTGTGCAGCAAACGAGGATTGAGAAGAGACACCACTTATCATTTTGCCCAATGCCCTTCCCAACCAGGCCTCTGCATAGGTGACTGTTTCCGCCATTACCATACTTCAGTGAAGTATGGTAACCATAACCCTCACTTCCTGCCATTTACCTTCACACCCCTTATGCCTTTGCTTGCTCTGTAACTGACCCTGGCTTGTTATTCGACCACGCTTCTGCCTACTGATTCTGTTTATGCCTCTGCCTGATCTGGAACTGACCCTGGACTGTTTGACCATGCCTCTTGCCTGCCTCTTGGACTGATCTTGTACCCTCTCAGTGGACTAGTGGGATTCATAACAGGGGTCTCACATATGTGAGGGGCTCCAGAATTGTTTTTTTGGATGAAGAAGACAATTTCATTTGTTTTCTCATTCCTAGATTAGGGTCTGGAGACTCGGAGGCTTCAAAGATTTGGGTGGGAGAAGCCTCTACCCCTATCCCCATTCTGTCCGGAACGAGGCCCTACTTCTGCCTGCTGCCTATAGGACCTATACCATCATGCCTCTGCCTGTCGCATGAACTGACCACACCACATGGATGGACCATGTTCCTGCCTACTACCAGGACCAATATTTTGGCACTGCTGACACTCTCTGCCTGCACTGACCTTGGACTGTATATGGACAGTATCCCTGCCTGCTGCCTATATTGACTATGGACAGTATACCTGCCTGTTGCCTGGAAAATTGTGTTCACTTTTGCTGACCAAGTCCCTGCCTGCTGCCTGGACCAGTGCTATCATCCTGTGGACAACTGCGCTGCTAAAACCACAGGTAATCTTTTGTTTACTCTTTGCTCAGCAGAATGTATTTTGGGGTGTAATTCTTGGTATGTGCATGCTATGTGTCCCTGGAACACCTGATGGTGTTCCTTGCATGTTAGGCCTCTGTATGTGGCCAAGCTGTGTAAAAGTCTCACACATTTGGTATTGCCATACTCAGGAGTAGCAGAACGTATTTTGGGGTGTCATTTTTGCTATGTACATGCTATGTGTTGGAAATATCTTATAAATGGACAACTTTGCGTAAAAAAAAAAAATAATGCGTTTTCATTTTTTTCCACATTTTTCCCAAAACTTCTGGAAAAAAATTAACCATTCAAAAGGCTCATTATGCCTCATAGATTATACGTTGGGGTGTTAGCTTTCCAAAATGGGGTCACTTTGTGGGAATTTCCATTGTCCTGGTGCTCCAGGGCCTTCAAAAGTGTAATAGGTGGTTGAGAAATGAAATGTGTAATTTATGTTCCTAGAACGCCTGATGGTGCTATTTCAATATTGGGCCTCTGTATGTGGCCAGGCTGTGTAAAAGTCTCACACATTTGGTATCGTAATACTCAGGAGTAGCAGAACGTATTTTGGGGTGTCATTTGTGGTATACACATGCCATGTGAGAAAAATAACCTATTACATTGAAAATTTTGTGAGAAAAAAGAAAAAATCTTAATTTTGCAAAGAATTGTGGGAAAAAGATGACAACATCAAAAACCTCACCATGCATCTTGGTAAATACCTTGGAATGTCTACTTTCAAAAAAGGGGTCATTTGGGGGTGGGGGGGGGGGTATTTGTACTTTGCTGGCTTGTTCTGGTCGCAAGAAATGAGATAGGCCACCAGTACATCAGGTGTGATCAATTTTTTATGATTCGCACCACAGCTTGTGGACTCTCTAACTTTCACAAAGACCTAATAATATCCACTAATTTGGGTTATTTTTACCAAAGATATGTAGCAGTATAAATTGTGGCCAAAATTTATGAATTTTTTTTTTTATAATTTGCAAAATTGTATCACATAAACTAAGAAAACTGCGTTTTTTTTCCAAATTTTCGGTCTTTTTTCATTTATAGCGCCAAAAATAAAAAACCCCCAGAGGTGATCAAATACCACCAAAAGAAAGCTCTATTTGTGGGGAAAAAAAAAGGACAAAAAATTTATTTGGGTACAGTGTTGCATGACTAATTGTCATTCAAAGTGTGAGAGCACCGAAAGCTGAAAATTGGTCTGGGCAGGAAGGGTGTTTAAGTGCCCAGTAAGCAAGTGGTTAAATGTAAGTAAATGACCATTGTTCCCAGTAAACCCAAGTAATGTAAGTTTATCTGCGCTTAACAAACTCTGGAAATTGAAGTACATACTTACTTCAGGCCAGCTTGGCTCAAACGAATTGGATGCCAGCTTTGTTTGGCCATTGGTAAAGCTGTAGCTTACTGTTGTAGTCTTTCTTCATTAAAAGAAAAAAAAATGCTGCTTGGAGAGGCAGGTGGATAACCATTCGATCTCTTCCTTGGGCACTCAGAGGAAGTCTCTTATTCCTTGAAGAAAAAAAAAGGCTTCTTCTGAGTGGCAGAGGTGCAGGAGCAAGAGATTCTCTTTAGCACACAGATGGAAAGTCACTAGACTGGGGGACCCACTGGCAGAGGACCCTGCTTCTGTATGTAGCATAGGCTACAACGGTAAATCGCATATTCACCATTAATCACGCAGAGGTGGCATCTGCATAATTCATTTGAAGCAGCTGGGCCTATGTAAGTGTATAAAGTTTTTTCCATTCCTGGAGTTTTGGTTGTTTTATTTTTTTTGGTTTAAATTATATTTCTCTTATATTCACTGACCGACACAGCTCCTCTCTGTAACTAAATGGGTTTGTTAGCCTGCCACTGGGGGAACTAGGCAAAATTGTAACACAATACACAAAATTGTCAGTACCGCCCAGTGGATGGACCTTGTGCCAACAACCCTCACTGCTGCCCCAGCAGACTCAGTTTTATTTTGCCTAGTGAAGGAGAATGACCTAGGAACCCTGTGGGCCCTTTGGTCCATTTTTTTGATGCAGAATTTTTATTTTTGCCCAAGCTGAAAGATCCTGGGATCTTCTATCAACTGCTGGCTGGGTGACAGGCTGGTTGAGTTAACCTTGTAGTCACCCCAGTCCGGCCATCGAGCGTGTGCAGGTCGCAGCTAAGGCTCAGCAGGCCACAACATACCTCAGCTCCAGAGGTGGTCAGTGAGCTTCAATGCTCCAGGGTTTACATATGACCGGGCTACTGATGTCTGGCTCACAGTATACCGGGCCAGCAGCCACCCTGTAACTGCACAGCAGTGGGTCTGTGATGGAATGTCTCCCAGCTCTTCAGGATTGGAAATTACGGCTCTCCCTCGGGGGGGGTTGAGCAGCTGGGCATTCCCTGGGAGGTTGACTCGAGGGCCACCTCACCTCCTTCTCTTCTCTCCCATGTCCCTATCTTCCCTCCTCCCCCCCGTGGGAGCGTCGGCGGACATTTTCTATGGGATTTTCCTATTAGTTGCATTGGCGCCCATTTTTTTGAAGCCCGAGTGCTCTTTTCACCGCAGTTCTCTTGTGACAGCATGCCATGTGCTATCACATGCGGTTTCCTGTGTCCACTGTGTATACAGGACACTGGATGGCCATTCACTGAACGCTGGTACAAGCTCTGCAGATCGTTTCACTGCTCTATTCTACAGCTGCTGCCGACAGTTTCTTCACTCTGCAACTGGGTAACCTCCTGGGGACTACAGGCACGGCTAGTAACCATCACAGAAGACCCCAGGGTGGTGAGTCTGGCGCTAGGAACCCCCCACCCCCCCCCCCCCCTCCAGACGGCAGCAGGAGGGTGGGAGCTTCACTGTCCCAAGTCCCCTTTTCAGGTGGCAGGCAGGGTAGGGTCAGCATGGCTTCAGAAACCGGTGCTTCTTCCCCCGAAATCCAGGCTATTGCAACCGGGTCACTTGCAGATAGTGCTGTGCCCATGGACACCCTGACGGCAGGCCTTAACTCTTGTTGCAAAGATAGAGGCGGTGCGTGGAAGGAAAGATGCGTGTAAAAGGCCCCTGCCCCCCCCCCCCCCTGTCCTCTGGGGAGAGCTCTGATGCAGACTCGGGCCCTGCTGCGGCAGGTGACCCCTGCTCTGACCTATCTGACAAGGCTGACCAGGACCATTCGGACAGCGAGGATGATCCCGGGTCTGGGCGCGACAAAGCGCTTGTTGGAGCACTCATCACAGCTGTGCGTGAATACCCTGAAGATCCAGGAGCCAGCGGATCCCTCTGCCGATGTCAGTCCCTTTTGGGTTCCGCAAGCCAGCACGTTCACCTAAGGTGTTCCCGAATTTGACTTATTTTGACAAGTTCATCTGCAGGGAATGGGGTCGGCCGCAAAGGACCTTTTCGGTCCCCAAAAACATGGCGGTGCATTACCCCTTTGAGGAAAGCCTTCTCAAGAAGTGGTCGGCTCCTCCGGTCGTGGATCCCCCAGTATATAGGTTAAATAAATAAAGTAACCATGATCCCGGTTGAGGGACTCCTGCATTCAAGGATCCCACGGATAGGAAGGCCGAGGCGGTGGCTCATTCCTTGTTTACGGTTGTGGGGTCAGCCGTGCGACCTGTACTGGCATCCGCACTGATGTTTCAGACACTGACTGAGTGGGCAAAACTTTTGCACCACGAATTGGATGAGCAACAGGCCTCCCCTGTCTGCGGGGAACTAGCAGACCAACTAGTGCAAGGCTTTAAGTACGTTTGTGACACGGCCCTGGATACTCTCCCTCTGTTATCCAGGGCTTCCCTAGCGACCAGCTCTTTGGAGCCTCTTTGGATGACATTATTAAAAATGCCACTGGTGGTAAGAGTACTCTACTCCCACAGGCCAGGAAGGCTAAGGAGCCACGCCGTAGGCAAGGGCCCTCTTTTCCGCTCACAATCGGCTTTTTCGTCTGCCCGGTGCTTCGACAAAACGTTCCCAGCCCGACAGGACTTCCACGGGCGGTCAGAAGCGTCCCTGGAACCGCAAGCCTGCGAACAAAAGTGCTACTGCATGAAGGTTTGCCCCACCCACATCTCGGGTGGGGGGTTGCCTTCGAGATTTTGCAGCCCGATAGACCTCCCGGTTATCTGACAAATGGGTCTGCGACCTGATTTCCACAGGCTACAAGATAGTGTTTCTCTCTTGGCCGCCAAACAGATTCTTCCCCTCCAGCATACCCGTGTCCCCGGTTTGCCGGGAGGCCCTGTTAGGGGCGGTGAGGGACTTGCTGAATCAGGGGGTGATTGTACCAGTTCCAGAATTGGAACGCTTCCAGGGGTTCTACTCAAATCTGTTTGTGGTTCCCAAGAAGGAAGGGGTACGTCCCATCTTGAACTTAAAAGCCCTCAATCACTTTATAAAAGTGCAGAGGTTTCGAATGGAATCAGTTCTCTCAGTAGTCGCTGCACTCCATCAAGGGAGCTCCCTGGCGTCCTTGGAAAGCCAGGATGCGTACCTGCACATACCCATATGCCTTCAGCATCAAAAATTTCTGCGTTTGGCAGTCGGACGCCCACTACCAATTTGTGGCTCCCCCTTTTGGCCTGGCATCAGCCCCCGAGTCTTTACCAAAGTACTGGCTCCAGTGCTGGTGGTGTTGCGACAACACAGGATCGCGGATTACCTAGACTATCTCCTCCTGAGAGCATCTTCTGCCTCAGAATTGGAGGAGGATGTGGCGATCACCATGCAGACCCTGCGAGGATTTGGGTGACTGTTGAACCTAAGGATGTCGGTGATTGTACCGACCCAGCATCTGGAGTACCTAGGTTTACTATTTGACTCCAGGGAAGCGAGGGTCTTTCTCCCTTCAGATAAATTGCAGACTCTCAGATCTGCGGTCAAACTACTGATGAACCGCAAGTGGTCGTTGCTCCGCTTTTGCATGCGAGCTCTGGGTCCTGCAGCAGGAGACCTTGACAAAATGGGACAAATCTCCGTTGTCCCTGGATCGGCAGATCCAGGTGAGCCAGCCAGTCAGGGACTCCCTGATCTGGTGGTTGAGGTACCTGGTGATTCAGTCCGGAAAATCATTCCTTCCTCTGAAATGGACGGCAGTCTATCCGGCTGGGGTGGAGTATGGGGATTCAGTCGGCTCAGGGCCTCTGGTCGACGGAAGAATCCAAGTTGTCGATCAATCTGCTCAAATGGAGAGGGATCAGGCTGTGTCTCCCCACATCGTCAATGTGTCTTCAGGGGTGTCCGACCAGGATAGAGTCAGACAATGCCACGGCTGTGGCGTATATATCACCAAGAGGGAACAAGAAGCTCAGCCGCTGCTCAGGAGGTCGCTCACATACTTCGGTGGGCAGAGCAACACGTTCCGGCCATTTACTTCCCGGGGGTGGAAAATTGGCAGACGGACTATCTGAGTCGACAGATGCTGGACCCAGGAAATGGGCATTGCATCCGGAGATATTCAGGCGCTTGTGCCAGAAATGGGGCACACCAGATGTGGATCTATTGGCCTCCCGCCTCAATCGGAAGGTGCCGAGATTCGTGTCCAGGACAAGAGATCTGTGGGCAGATGCGCTGGTGGCTCCATGGGATCAGTACCAGCTGATCTACGTCTTTCCTCCGCTAAAACTGTTGCCACGCCTGCTGCGCAGAGTGGAAGCCGAGGGAATCCCAGTAATCCTGGTGGCCCCAGATGGGCATCAGCGGCCCTGGTACACAGACCTGGTGTGTCTGGTGGCAGACGCTCCCTGGCGGCTGCCGCTGCGAGAGGACCTCCTATTTCAAGGTCCAATCTTTCACCCTGCTTTACCTACCATCTCTGGTTTTAACGGCATGGCTATTGAGAGCCAGGTGCTGAGGAACCAGGGTCTGTCTGACTCGGTGATCCTGACTATGTTGAGGGCATGGAAATCTTCACGGAAGATATATCATCGTACCTGGAAGGCCTATATCTCCATGAGTGAGGAGAAAGGGTGGCATCCGTGCTCCTTTTCTATATCCAGGATCCTGCTGTTTCTTCAGCAAGGTGTAGACCAGAAGTTGGCGTTGAGCACCATTTAAGAGGCAAATTTCAGCTCTGGCTGTCTTTTTCAGCGACCCCTGGCGTCCCACTCATTAGGGAGTACCTTTTGTTCAGGGGCTACGACATGTAGTCCCTCCGGTGCGTCCACCGTTCACTCTGTGGGATTTGAACCTGGTGTTGTCGGCGCTTCAAAAGCCGCCGTTTGAGAATATCAGGATAGAATATCAAGATTCCCTTGTTGACCCTTTCACAGAAGGTGGTTTTCCTAGTGGCCATAACATCGGCCAGGAGGGTTTCGGAATTGGTGGCCTTGTCCTGCAAGTCGCCTTATCTGGTCATACACAGGGATAAGGTGGTGTTGTGTCCGCAACTGTCCTTTCTACCTAAGGTGATCTCGGCATTTCATATCAATGAGGACATTGTATTGCCATCGTTGTGTCCTAAGCTGAAGCACCCCAAAGAGGTGGCCCTTCACACTCTCGACGTGGTTAGGGCTCTAAAAGTGTATTTGTCTGCCACAGCTCCCTTTCGGAAGTCAGACTCGCTGTTTGTTTCGGTGGCTGGTCCAAAGAAGGGTATGGCGGTCTCATCTTCCACCATTTCAAGGTGGATGAGATAGATGGATAGATTGTAGTACAAGCCTATGCCTTGAAGGGGCATGTGCCCCCCTTTCCGGTCACAACCCACTCTACAAGGGCAATCGGAACGTCTTGGGCCTTCCGACACCAAGCGTTGGTCGCTCAGGTGTGGAAGGTGGTGGCCTGGTTGTCTGTCCATACGTTTACCAAGTTTTACAAGACGTGCATTGGCTGATGCCTGTTTTGGCTGCAAAGTTTTGCAGGCGGCCGTGTAGTTGCAATTTGAGATTATTATTATTATTTTTTTTTCCCCTGGTTTTTCGATAAAAACGCAGTACTGTTTGTTAATGCACTGTTGCATTGCTTACGTAAAAAGGTTACGGTGTTGGGGATCTCTCCTGTTGAGAATATCCATTTATATGGCGGTGTTTTTTCGTACACTGCTGGTTTTTTGTGGGTTTAGTTTCACTAGTTCCCACTTGTCATGGTGGATGAAGCTTTTATGCTGTTTTTGCCCACCCCTTGTTTGGCACTGCTTGGGGGCATCCCATTTAGTTAGAGAGGAGCTGTCGGTTGGTGAATATAAGAGAAAATAGGATTTTTGTACTCGCCGTAAAATCCTTTTCTCTGTAATTCACCGCCCGACACAGCACCCAGCCCTCCTTTCTCTACGTTATACTGCTTGTTGACGTACTGAGTCTGGGGCAGCAGGGAGGGTTGTGAGCACAGGGTCCACCCCCTGGGCGGTACTGACAATTCTGTGTGTTGTTACAATTTTGCCTAGTTCTCCTAGTGGCAGGCTAACAAACCCATTTTAGTTGGAGAGGAGCTGTGTCGGTCGGTGAATTACAGAGAAGGATTTTACGGTGAGTGCAAAAATCATATTTTTTTTTTTTTGTATTTTTGACCAGTTTTTTTTTACTTTTTCAAATGCAGAAAATAAAAAGACCTAAAATTTGTATGGTGTATATTGGCGCATAACACTGCTTTTATCTGTATAAAAAAATATGAATAAAAGGTCGTACTCTTGCGCTGTGAGCTGGAACTAAATAAAATAACGAGCCTACTGCAGCAGACACGGCTGATCCATAGCAGATCAATGGAAAATTTTAAAATTATGGTGCTGCATTGAGATGGCTGACAAAAAAAGGTGAAGGTGCAAGATCATGAACAAATAATAAATCAAATAAAAATTATGAACATAGTAAGCACATAATATTGGTGAAAAAGAAAGGCAAATTATTGAAATGGTGCAATATGATAAATGACCAATATGCCAGCCTAGGCAGAGATGGTAGTCAGGCAGTGAAAATGAATAAAAGGATGCGCACTGCCCTTCCACCTTCCTGTTCCAGACTCCATTGTATCGGTGGTTTCGTGTTGACTGATCAGAGTCTGCAAATCTTTCTATCCCTGCTTTAGAGCTCATTAAGGAGAAACCAATTCAGAATGTGATTATTCCAGTTCTTGAACCTATCAATTGCCACGCCTGAAATAAAGACCGCACATAGATTGCGATGAGCTCCAATCCATGAGGTACACATCTACAAGCAAAATGGGGGAACCAGTGGGTGAAGGAGACCAATGGACACATTACGGGTATAGTCTGGGCTCCAAAAAGTAATCATATAGTGACCTGTGGAGCTGATTGGCATGCTTATGTATGGAGCCAAAAAGATGGAGTATGGACACCTACATTTGTCATCTTGCGTATAAATCGAGCAGCAACCTTTGTCAAGTGGTCATCTTTGGAAAATAAGTTTACAGTGGAGGGAGTGGAGCAAGACTTATATCTGTGTGCTACTTTGAGTCAGAAAACAACTTGTGGATGAGCAAACACATCAGGAAACCAATTTGTCTACTGTGCTAAGCCTGGACTGGCACCCAAATAATGTACTTTTGGCTGCAGGATCTTGTGATTTCAAGACTAGGGTATTCTCAGCATATATTAAAGTGGAGTTCCACCCCAAAAAACTAAAATGTATTAATCTTAAAAAAATTGGAGAATTTTTTTTACTCACCTCTAAATGCCTGTTGCTAGGGAGTCCCCTCATAGTCTGCCTCCTTCAGTGCCTGGGATCCTGACGTCACTTCCCTCAGCGCAGGAAGGGAGATTGCCTCTCCCCCTCCCTCTTGTCAATCATCTGGGACACGTGACTGGTCCCAGATGATTGCACAGCCAGTGAATGCTCAAGAATGCCCTCGAAGCCACAGCTGGGCACCCACAGTTAAAATGCCGGTGCCACTGAGCAGAGGGGGGGGGGGGGGGATGATCGGGGCTTCGATCCCCTGCATTGCTGGACTCCAGGACACGTAAGTGTCCGATTATTAACTATTATAAGCTGCTGAGTTTTTAAATTTTTTTATTTTATTTTTTTAAGTGGAAACCCCTCTTTAAGGAAGTTGATGGGAAGCCAGCTAGCACTCCTTGGGGATCAAAAATGCCTTTTGGGCAGCTAATGTCAGTGTTTGGAAGTTCTGGCAATGTTGACTGGGTTCACAGTGTAAGCTTTTCCGCTAGTGGAAATTGTTTGGCCTGGGACAATCATGACAGTATTGCATCTGCGGTTGATGCATCAAAAAACACAAGCATTTCACAGCTGAAGACTGAATTCTTGCCTCTCCTGAGTGTCACCTTTGTGTCCGAGAACAGCCTGTTAGTAGTTGGGCATGTTTCTTTTTATACATCAGGGGACACAAAGCCATAGTAGTTACTATGTGGGTTATAGGCCACCTTCAGGTGATGGACACTAGCACGCCCTAAATTTAAAAAGTGCACTCCCTATATAACCCCTTCCACTGGTGGGAGTACCTCCGTTTTTTCGCCAGTGTCTAAGGTGTTGGTCACGAGTGAAAATGTGCTGTGCTGAGCTCCACTGGAACAATCCTTGCTGGGTCTAGCCATGCTGACCGGATCCATTCAAAGTATCCTTTTTTTGGGCCAAATTGAATGGTACCGGGCCTCGTATCCGAAGAAACTAGGTTTTTCCTGCGAATGCTTCTTCTTTTTTTTTTTTTTTTTTGAGAGAGAGAGCTGGACCCTGAGCTCCAATACTTTTTGGTAGTGAGCTCATAAGTCTGGGGGGTGTTCTCTCTCCCCGCAGACTCCCACATGACAAAATTTCTTCCCCCTCTTCTTTGGGAAAGGAAGTGCTGCATTTAAGAAAAAAAAAAAAAAAAAGTGTGGGAAAGAGGTTCTTTTTGAAAGGGAGCGCTGTAGGTGATGCGGGGGGGGGGCAGGGTTTAGTACGGTGTTGGCGTCCTCCAATGTCCAGCACGGGAGGGTTTGTTTTTAAAAATACCTCTGTGTATTCTGTGTAACTATGGAGGGACACAAGAGCAAAAGTGGCATTTTAAGGTTTGTGACACAGGTTTTTAAAAAAATAAAATAAAATAAAAAAACCTGACACATTTACTGCTGCATTAGACTGAGCATTAATAGCAGCGTTGAAGCTGAACTATTGCCCAAACAATGCATGCAATGTCTTCTGATGGTACCTCTGCTTTTGCACATCAGGCTAAGGTCAGAAGGGGGCTTAAAACACCCCCAAGAAATAGAGCTAAAGGGAGTCCCCTTCTAGCTCTGGTCAGCTTACTCATCTCTACAGATGGCATCCTCACCCGAGGAGTGACTGGTTAGAGTAAGCATCAGGGGCATGAAATATTTACAATTGTTTTCAACACTGCAGCCCCTGTGTATTTTGCCAAAAGTTCTTTTTTCCCTCAGCCATGATGGGTTTAAAAAAAAAAAAAGTTTAGCGACTTTAATCGCACAGGTTCTCTATCATTGCCCAGGACCCTCAAACGGGGGAACTAGTGGAGGGAAAAGATGCATTCCCTCAGGGGACTATGGATGACTCCTCTTCTGAGGTGTCAAATGCAAGAGAACCAGCTGGTTTCAATGTCGCCACATTTATGCTCCTTTAACTGAGTGTTTTGTTTTGTTTTAAGGCCTCCTCAGACTGTGTATGCTTTTTCCTGTCCATTTATTGTCGGGAAAGCCTTTTTTGTATCTGAAGATCTCCGCTTTTTTTTTTCTCTGGCAGATTGAGAAGCCTGTTGACAGCAATCGATTAATCGTTGTGAGGGCAGTTTAACCACTTGCCGACCGCCGCACGACGATATACGTCGGCAGAATGGCACGGGCAGGCATATGGGCGTATATGTAAGTCCCTGCCTTCCCGCGGGTGGGGGGCCCGATCGGGCCCCCCCCCGGTGCCTGTGGCGGTCGGCATTCGTTCGGGAGCGATCCGGGATGAGGGGGCAGCCATTCATTCATGGCCACCCCCTCGCGATCGCTCCCGACGAATAGAAATGCTCCACGACATCACTTCCTCTCCTCACAGGAGAGGAAGTGATGTAATCTCTCCTCCGTGTCGGTATTTTTCGTTCCGGCACCGAGGAGAGAGGATCGGTGAGTTGCACAAACACTACACAATACAGTAGAACATGCCAGGCACACTCACACCCCCCCTTTACCCCCCGATCACCCCCCCAATTACCCCTGCCCCCCCCCCCCCCAGTCACAGTGACACCAATTGCATTTTTTTTTGTTTTGTTTTTTTTGTTTTGTTTTTTGCATTGGTGTCATTTGTGACTGTAATAACTGTTAGGGCAGTTAGGGTTAGCCCCCTTTAGTTCTAATGTGCCCCCCTAACCCCCCCAATAAAGGTTTAACCCCGTGATCACCCCCCGTCGCCAGTGTCACTAAGGCTGGGTTCACATTGCAGCGGTTTATGAGAACGAATGTGATTCGCACCGCACTGCAGTGCAAATCACATCCGATCTCTGTGCGATTCGAGTTCAGCCATACAGATAGTATGGCTGAATTCGCGCCGCACCCGCCGCAAATTCGCACGGGACCCTTTTTTTGGTCCGCAGCAGAATCGGATCGCATGGGTGTTCACACCATGCGATCCGAGTTTGCAGATCACACTGCGATATGCGAACTGATCTGGGGGTGTCATTAACATTTCACTGACACTCCCAGCAGTTCGCATAGGGCAGTGTGAACTGCCACCGGGAGGCATGCGATGCGGGAACCCGCTGCGGATTCGTGGCGTTCCCGCATCGCTCCAGTGTGAACCCAGCCTAATAAGCGATCGTTTTTCTGATCGCTGTATTAGTGTCACAGGTGACGCTAGTTAGGCAGGTAGGTATTTAGGTTCGCCGCAACTTTTTATAGCACCAGGGACCCCCATATACTACCGCATAAAGCACCCTGATTGCCCCCTAGTTAACCCTTTCACCAGTGATCACCTTATAACTGTTACAGGTGACGCTGGTTGGTTAGTTATTTTTTTATAGTTTCAGGGCACCCGCCATTTATTACCTAGTCTCACTAGTGTACCCCTAAATTTAGGGGTGTCTACTTTCCAAAATGGGGTCATTTGGGGGGGGTTTGTGCCATCTTGGCATTTTATGGCCTTCAAAACTGTAACGCCCTTAGAAAGCCTGAAGGCGGTGCTTGGTTTTCGGGGCCCCGTACGCGGCTAGGCTCCCAAAAAGTCCCACATATGTGGTATCCCCGTACTCAGGAGAAGCAGCAGAATTTATTTTGGGGTGTCATTTCACATATGCCCATGGCATGCGTGAGCAATATATCATTTAGTGACAACTTTGTGAAAAAAAAAAAAAAGTTTGTAATTTTCCCGCAACTTGTGGCAAAATATAAAATATTCCATGGACTCAACATGCCTCTCAGCAAATAGCTTGGGGTGTCTACTTTCTAAAATGGGGTCATTTGTGGGGTTTTGTGCCATCTTGGCATTTTATGGCCTTCAAAACTGTAATAGGTAGTGAGAAGTAAAATCAAAAATTTACGCCCTTAGAAAGCCTGATGGCGGTGCTTGGTTTTCGGGGCCCCGTACGCGGCTAGGCTCCCAAAAAGTCCCACATATGTGGTATCCCCGTACTCAGGAGAAGCAGCAGAATTTATTTTGGGGTGTCATTTCACATATGCCCATAGCATGTGTGAGCAATATATCATTTAGTGACAACTTTGTGTAAAAAAAAAAATATTTTTTTTTTTGTCATTATTCAATCGCTTGAGGCAAAAAAATAAAATATTCAATGGGCTCAACATGCCACTTATCAATTTCCTTAGGGAGTCTACTTTCCAAAATGGGGTCATTTGGGGGGGTTTTGTACTGCCCTGCCATTTTAGCACCTCAAGAAATGAGATAGGCAGTCGTAAACTAAAAGCTGCGTAAATTCCAGAAAACGTACCTTAGTTTGTAGATGTGACAACTTTTGCGCAAACCAATAAATATACAGTTATTGACTTTTTTTTTTACCAAAGACATTTGGCTGAATACATTTTGGCCTAAATGTATGACTAAAATTGAGTTTATTGGATTTTTCTAATAACAAAAAGTAGAAAATATCATTTTTTTTCAAAATTTGCGGTCTTTTTACGTTTATTTCGCAAAAAATAAAAATCGCACAGGCAATCAAATACCATCAAAAGAGCTCTATTTGTGGGAAGAAAAGGACGCAAATTTTGTTTGGGTACAACATTGCATGACCGCACAATTACCAGTTAAAGCAGCGCAGTGCCAAATTGTAAAAAGACCTCTGGTCATTTACCAGCAAAATGGTCCGGTCTGAAAGTGGTTAATGATGTGCGCAGAAGGCTTCGCGAGAAAGAGGTGCAGTATAGCATGCGATATATATCAGTAGACTCAGAGTGCAATACAAGGGAGGGGTTAAATTCTTTGACAACCCCTCAGAAGCATGTGAATGGCTGGATAAAGAACTCTCATGATGGATCATCCAGGCTCTTGAGTGGCGAATACATTCTTGTTAAATGGTGATTTCTCTGGGGATAGGAGTTAAACTGTTTGGTTATCCTGAGACCATAGGGATGCTGGATGTTTTACCCTGGGAGCGATGACATCAGGTGACGGAGAATCTTTCATACTTGGTATCTCCCTCATGATTTACAGCTGGCGGAAAGACTCCTCCATACTTTACATCAGCATGTGAGAAGACTTATTCCTCCCTTGGTCTCCTGGAGCGGAACGTTCCCCCCTCTTTGTTTTGTTTTGCTTTTTGTTTTTTGTTTTCTGCCATAGGTGGCCATTATCTTACCTTTTGCGAATCTCATACACTGTTGGAACTTCCTGTGACTCGCGAGATGGACTGTGAGTACTACTATTTTTTACCTAAGATGGGGAATTGGGACCCTGACTTTTGATTCGCCTTGGGCTGCACCGTGAATACTCAACGCAGCACTTTGTTTCCTTCTTTTTGTGACGTTCTCCTCCCCATCCTCCTTTTTCTTTTACCCCCCTTCCCCCCCACCCTTTTTTTTTTTTTTCATTCATTCCTCCACTACTTTGATATCGGAGCGAGTAGTGGACGAGACAAATACGACTTAAGTCTGCCGAACTCTTAATTGCTACGGCTGGAACCTTCCAACGGGATGTTTAGGTTGTTTTTCAGGGACAAAGCTACTTGCCGGACTGGTTTGGTTTTTGTTTTTGTTTTTTCTCAGGTTGGGAAATTTGTTTCTGGCATAATAGCAGGGGAGGGTGCGTTTTTTTCCTTTCTTTGTCACAGCTCACATGGGGGTATTTGGTCGGAGAACTTGGTTATTATTAATACTGGTTGCAGTTGCCATTATCATGAGTGGGATTAATGGGCTCCTAGTAGGTGGTAAGACTTTCTATTACTTATTTTGCACTGATGGCGGATAATTTGAAGGTCGTGTCTTGGAACGTCAGAGGCCTTAATAATAAATTTAAACGGGCCTCGGTGTTCCAATACTTAAAACAGTATAAACCACAGCTCATCTTTTTGCAGGAGAAGCATCTGGATGGAGGAGGGATACGTTCTTTACGTAAACCTTGGCTACAAAGGACTTTACACGCCACATATTCTACATTTGCTAGAGGTGTCTCCATACTTATTAGCAGATCATTACCTTGCACGATTCATCAGGTCATATCTGACCCGGAGGGCAGGTATGTGGCAGTGCTCATAGAGGTTTATCATACTCAAATGCTCATGGTGAATGTATATGTACCCCCTCCATTCAGAGTTCAGCTTCTTTATGACATATTAATGAGGTTGACACAATTCCTACACCTACCGCTACTTCTATTGGGAGATTTCAACGCGATACTGGATGCGGCCTTGGACTCTTCCAATCCGAACAGAGCGAGTTCGCAGGACTTGGGTGGATGGGCCTCCACGGCTGGGTTGGTTGAAATATGGCGGTGGAAACACCCGACTGTTAAGGGCTACTCGCATATTTCATTGACACATGGGTCATCTGCTAGAATCGATCTTGCCTTTAGCAATACTTGTGGCCTGAAATATGTGGTGGAATCTGACTATCTAGTGGGGGGTCTTTCTGACCACAACCCCCTGTCTATACTGTTATACTTTCCGAACAATTCAGCTGGGGGGGGGTTGGCGGCTGGCGTCTGCATGGCTGCAACATGAACAGGTGGCGGGACAGCTGGCGGATTCTGTTGGGGCCTACTGGGATGTCAACGCCCACACTTCCGAACCTGCGGTAGTGTGGGATGCTTTTAAAGCTGTCACTAGGGGGGAGTGTATATCAGCCTTTAAGACGGCAAGGGTTAATGATAATGAAGAATTTAATGCCTTAAAGCACAGGGAAAGGGACTGCGTGGAGGAGCAGGCAGTACGCCCTACAAAGGAGTCTTACGAGGCCCTCTTGGCGGCTCGCAGGGACCTTTCACTACACATTACTAGAATGACCAAGGCTGACTTGAATAGGAATGCACACTTACTATTTGCTGAGGGGGACAAAAATGGCAGGCTTTTAGCTATGATGGCAGCGGACAACCACCCTGCGGTGCAGGTTCCTGCTATAAGGGACGCGGTGGGCGGGATGGTTACAGACCCGTCCCTCATATTACAGATTTTTTTTGCCACACTGTACTCGCCTATCCCACAATACGACTCAGTAGCATTAGAACAGCTGCTGGCGAGGCTTCCCCTTCCCAGACTGGCAGAGGAGGACTGTGCCATGCTAGACGCCGGTCTCACACTGCAAGAAGTTCGGTAGGCGATTTTGGCCTCCCCCCCCCCCCCCCCCCGGCAAAGCCCCGGGTCCTGATGGACTCCCGGCGGATTTTTACAAAACGCGACTACAAGACTACACTGGGTATTTGAACAATGCTTTGAGAGTGCCTCCCTGCCAGATTCCATGTTGGAAGCCTATATGGTGCTTCTGCCAAAACCAGGGTAGGACCTGACGGATTGCGCGTCGTATCGTCCCATTGCATTGTTGAATGCCGATTTTAAAAATTTTAACAACGAGACTAGCTAAGGTAATTCAAACGATAGTTAATATAGATCAGACGGGCTTTATGCCCGGGAAATCGACTGACACAAACCTGAGACGACTGTTCACACACTTACAGCTACCCCCAACTGACTCTGCCTCCAGAGTCGTAGTGTCAATTGACATTGCGAAAGCATTCGACTCTGTCGATTGGTTATATATGTTTAAGGTGCTGGAAAGGACCGGGTTTGGCCCGCATTTTAGGAAGTGGATTACTATGCTGTACACAAATCCCAGGACGGCCATCAGAATGGGGTCAACTAGATCAAATTTTTTTTAATGTGGGCAGGGGCACTAGGCAGGGATGCCCATTATCCCCATTTTTATTTGCCCTGGTTATGGAGCCCCTGGCTGCTGCACTGAGGTCCTCGGGGGAGGTAAGGGCAATAGAAGTAGGTTCTATCAGAGAGTCATTGGCTCTTTATGCTGATGACATGCTATTGTTCTTGGCCGACCCTGGGAAATCATTGCGGGCTGTGCTGAATATCTTTGAGTTCTCCAGGTTCTCAGGGTTGACGGTGAACTGGAGTAAGTCATCTATCTTACCAATTGACGCCAAAGCCAGGGAGGGGGCGAACCTGGACCTGCCTCTGCGCTGGGTGACGTCGCTCACCTATTTGGGGGTTAAAATCACTGCAAATGTGAGAGACTATATACCTCTGAACCTGACTCCCCTACTGACCTTCCTCCGATAAAAAACGCAGGTGTGGACTAAACTACCGCTCTCCTTAATAGGTAGAATTAGTCTGATTAAGATGAAAATCCTCCCAATTATATTATATTTCCTGCGTCGTGCGCCACTATGGATACCCAAAACCTATTTTAGGCAGCTTGAGGGAGTTGTGAGCTCCTTTGTCTGGGCCCCCAAGTCCCCAAGGATAGGGAATAGGGTACTACAGGAACCAAGTGAGAGAGGGGGCTTAGCCTTGCCAGATTGGCACAAGTACTATTTGGCTGGTCAGATGGTGTTTGCTCGCAGATGGCTCGTGTCGGATGACGGCGATGCGGCTACCGTTTTATAAGCTGCCTCGCTGGGTTCGTACGGGAGTCTGCGTTTGGCACTATTTAGGGGGGGCAGGTCGGACCTGCCTCTGACACAAACAATGAGGGCCACTATTAGAGCTTGGGGACAGGCGGTGAAACTAGTGTCCCCTAGCTATAGAGGACTTCCCCATCTACTCCGCTGTGGATGAACCACTTATTACCTCACTTCTACAATTTGCCGGATCCGATGATTTGGGCGCTTAGGGGAGTAAAAACGCTAAAGGATATTACCTCTTTTGGAGACCTGCTGACATTCCCCCAACTTCAGACGCGACACGACCTACCGAACACATATCTTTTTCGCTTTTTTCAGATTAGGCATGCTTTTCAGAAACAGTTTGGGGAGTTAAGGATAGAGTCCATCCCATCGTGTCTTGAGTCCATGTTGTCCCGAGAGGACCTTAAAAAGGTTCTCTCGGTGTCATACAAGGAATTCTTTAAGTTGACACCAAGGGCTGTCCTGAACTGCAGAGCTAAGTGGGAATTGGAGGTGCCGGATATTCAAGGGGAAGATTGGAATGATTTGTGGTCCCAACCCTTTAAACACCTGATATCTGCCAGGGATAGGCTGATCCAATTTAAGTTTCTCCACAGGAGCTACTACACGCCAGCAAGACTGGCGAAGATTTACGGCCATGATCGGGCAGAATGCTGGAGATGTTCGGTCACCCCAGCTGATGCCAGGCACATCTTTTGGCTATGCTCACACATACAGGATTTTTGGAAGGAGGTCACGACATGTATCTCAGATCTCTTGATGGTGCACATTGCGCTAACTGTGAAGGTTTGCCTACTGGGGTTGGTAGAAGAGGTAGTGCCTACGAGGGCCTTGCGAACCCTACTCACTATTCTTTTATATTATGGGAAAAAGGCAATATTACTTAAATGGAAAAATGCTAGTGCTCCTGATCTTAACTTTTGGAAGAGCTTGGTTAATGGTATGCTGCCATACTACAAGGCTACATATATAGCCAGAGGGTGTCTTAAGAAATTTGATAGGGTGTGGAGGGTGTGGTATGAGGCTGAAGACACTGTGGGGTAGATGGTCTCCTGGGGATGATGATACTGGACTATTGAGTGCATGATGACCCTTGCAATACAACTGGACACGATATGATGTATGGAAGGGGGAGAAACTCTGTTATAGGTATGTGAGGGAAGGGCCCTAGAGCGGCTGGGGACATATATGTGAATGGCAACAATAACAAGGAATTCATTGGGGACATTCTGACTTTAAATTAGGTCTATACGATCCACTGTGAGCTGTGACAAAATGGGAGGGGGCATTGGGGATGGTGGGGTGGTGGGAGGGGTGTTATGGGTAGTAGTTAGGAGCTATCAATGTTAGTCAGGAATGACTGGGCCCTGCGAGGCCCTCCTTTTTTTTTTTTTGGGCCAGGTCATGCTGATATGGCCTGGATTTATGTATGTTTAAAATGTAATCTTCAATAAAAAGAATTTTATAAAAAAAAACATCAAGGAGATTGCAGTACTTAGGGCTGATCGTAGATACAGTCCACTAAAGGGTATTTTCACCCCAGGAAACAAAGAAGTATCCTTCTATTTATCTTTGCATGTGTTTATTAGGAAATTGTGGCTTCTTGAAGGCCGTTCCTTATGCGCAGTTCCATTCAAGACTGCTGCAAAACAGTATCCTGTCAACTTGGAACAAGAAGATCCAAACTCTTGACTTCCCATTGCGTTTATCTGCCAAAGCGCATCAGAGCCTTAATTGATGGTCGATATCTTCTAAAAGGAAGATCCTTTCTACCAGTTACCTGAAAAGTGGTAACAGATGCCAGCCCTTTTGGTTGAGGAGCAGTCATGGAAGAAACATCTGTCCAGTGGAAATGGTCCAGATCAGAAATGACATTGCCCATCAATATTCTAGAGATTCGGGCAGTACGCCTGGCCCTGGAGACCTGGACGCTCAGACTATTGTCCTGTCGGGATCTAGCCTACAGCCACATCACCCTAAAAGCGCCCAATCTCGTCTGATCTCAGAGGGTCGGGCCTGGTTAGTACCTGGATGGGAGACCGCCTGGGAATACCAGGTGCCGTTGGCTCAATCCAACAATGTCACAGCGGTGGCTTATCTCAATCACCAAGGAGTCACGAGAAGTCGTGCAGCCCAGAAAGGGGTGATTTTTATATTTTTATTTTTTTCTGTCTTGGGCAGAAAGCGACATTCCTTGCCCATCAGAAATTTCATTCCAGGAATGAAGAATTGGCAGGCGGGCTACTTGAGTACTATTTTTTCCAGGAGAATGGTTCCTTCTCCCTGGCATCATTCTGTCAATGTGCCAAGGGGAGTTGCGGACGTGGGTCTATTGGGGTCCGGGTTCAACAACAAGATCGACAACTTTGTGTCAAGGACAAAGGAGCCGATGGCATGCGAAACAGATGCCTTGTTATTTCCATGGGATCAGTTTTTCACTGATCTATGCTTCCCCTCATGTTCTGCTTCTGTGCCTTTTTGACAGGAGCAAGCAAGAAGGGAAGGAGGTGATTCTTGTGGCCCAGGAGTTCTTGGTTTGCCACAATCGTAAAGATGGTGGTAGGTGACCGTCCCTACCACTGTGGCCAGACCTTCTTTTGCAGGGTCCGATATTCCATCCTTCCTTACAAACACTAAATTTAACGGTTTGGCTATTGAGACCCACATTCTAAAAGAAGACTGTGGGCTGTCGGCTTCAGTAGTTTCTACTTTGGTTATGCTAGTACGCCAGCCTCCAGTGTCATACTAATGAGTCTGGAAGGCATATCTTTCCTGGTGTAAATCCAGGGGTTGGCACCCCAGGAAATATGTCATGGGTAGGATCCTTTAATTCCTATGGATGGAATTAGAAATGAAGCTGGCCCTGACTACTTTCAAAGGCCAGGTATCGGCCTTATGAGCGGTTTTTCAACCACCACTTCACTCTCTGGTTCGTAACTTATTCAGGGAGAAACTTGGATTAAATCCTCCAGTTAGGTCACCCCTGAATCTTTGGGACTTAAGAGAAGTCCTTTACAAAAACAATCTTTTTGAGCCAATTCGGTATTTTTTCCTTGGTCCTTTTGACGAGGAACATAATTTTCCTGGTTTACATATCTTCTGTAAGAAATGTATCCGGGTTGGCTGCTCTTTCTTGTAAAGAGTCATATAGGATTATTCTTAAGGATAAGGGTTGGATTGCAGCCTCATCCTAATTTCCTTCCGAAGGTAGCGTCAGGTTTTTTTTCATTTGAAAACCAAGATATTGTTCTGCCTTTTAATTTTTTTTCCTTATTTTTTTTTTTTTATTTTTTTATTTTTTTTCAGAACTTCATTTTCTGAAAGAAAGGTCTGTCTCTTGATGTGGTGAGAGCGGTCAAGGTGCATTTAAAGGTGATCGCTCTGATGCATAAAAACAGATGGTTTTTTGTTTGTTGCCTGATTGGTCCTAAAAGAGGACATCCAGCATCTGAATCTACGATTCGTATATGGATTCGTCAAGTGATCAAGCTTTTTGGCTTAAGAAGAGAATTCCTCCTTTTTCCTTTTAAAGGCACTCCACTAGGGCCATTAGTGCTTCTTGTGCAGTGCATCACCAAGCCTCCATGGCTCAGATCTGCAAGGCTGCAACTTGGTCTTTGATAGAATCTAGTAAATGTATAGATTAGTGTACTGCAGACTGTCTAGTCCCTTGGTGCCCTACTATTGTGTCTCCCTCCCGTCACTTGGCATTGCTATGGGACATCCCACACGTGTATTGCTTTGCTACAAAATTGGGGTACTCCCACCAGTGGGAGGAGGTTATATAGGGAGTGCACTTTTTAATTGAGGGCATGCCAGTCTCCATCACCTGAAGGTAGTAACAAGTATGGCTCTTTGTCCCCTGCTGTACTTCAAAGAAAAGGATTTTTTTACAGGTAAGCGGTTTATAATAATCCTGTTTTTTCCTATGCTTTTTACATTGGAATGTCCAGTTTAGACACATGTCAATGATCCATGGTCATCCAAAGCGTAACATTTTAAGCAATGGAACGCTTTAGAAACATCGATAAGAGAGCAACCACTGAGGACACAAGACTACATTGGACAATCTGCAATGACGATCTGGGACTTTAAGGACTCTGGCATCTTACATTCAAGGCCTGCTTGTTATGTAACTGAAGATCAAACTGCACATGCAAGACAAATAAGCTAAGCTGCAAAACTCTTAAGCTGTTCTGGAACTTTTTGCTTTTTAACCCTTTCATGACTACGCCTATTTTTGGCATTTGGTGTTTACAAGTTAAAATCCATATTTTTTACTAGAAAATGACTTGGAACCCCCAAACATTATATATTTTTTTTTTAGCAGAGACTCTAGAGAATAAAACGGCGATTGTTGCAATATTATGTCACACGGTATTTGCGCAGCGGTGTTTTAAACGCAACTTTTTGGGAAAAGACACTTTCATGAATTAAAAAAAAAAAAAGTTAAATTAGCCCAATTTCTTTGCATAATGTGAAGGATAATGTTACGCCGAGTAAATGGATACCAAACATGTCACACTTTATAATTGCACGCACTCGTGGATTGACGACAAAGTACGGTACCTAAAAATCTCAATAGGCGACACTTTAAAAAAATTTTTACGGTTACCAGGTTAGCGTTAGAGAAGGTCTAGTGCTAGAATTATTGCTCTCGCTCTGATCGCGGCGATACCTCAAATGTGTGATTTGAACACAGTTTACATATGCGGGCGCGACTTTCGTATGCGTTTTCTTTGCGGGGACGGCGGGCGATTTAAACATTTTTTTTGTTTATATTAAAATGATTAAATTGTTTTAAAAAAAATTTTTTTATCACTTTTATTGCTGTCACAAGGAATGTAAACATCCCTTGTGACAGCAATAGGTGACAGGTACTCTTTATGGAGGGATGGGGGGGCCTACCCCCCCCATCCCTCCTTTACACTTCAACGTATTCAGATCGGCGAAAACGGCGATTCTGAATACCGTATATTTTTTGTAAACCGGCGCCATTGGCAGCCGAGTAAACGGCAAGTGACGTCATGACGTCGCTTCCGTGTTTACTATTAGGATACTGGAACAAAGCCGGTTACGGCTTCGTTCTAGTTCCTCCCCAGCAGCCGGAGGCGTCGGTTCTTGAATCGGTTCTCCCGGTAACAGTGGCGGGAGGGGGGGGGGATGTCCCCTCCCACTCCTCTGGCATAACAGCCAAGCAGCTTTTAGCCACTTCGGTTGTTATGGCTGGATAGCCAATCGCCAGCTGGAAAAAACGGTACCGGGATGATGCCTGCAGGTGCGGGCATAATCCCGGTATACCCCCGGAAGCAGAGTACGCACATCTGCGTACGCTCGGCGGGAAGGGGTTAAGCACAATGCATCAATACAAATGAGTCTGAATTATTTTTATTTTTTTTTTTGTTTTTTGGTCTTGAAATTATATTACTTAACAAGAATTGTGTAGGACCAGAAATGCATGAATAAAATCATCAGTAATTTTGTGAATTGTCTTTTAGAAAATAAAAATGTGGAGAAAAAAAAATGTATAAAAGTCCAAAGTGTCAGCCTAGGCATACACAACAAACCAAAAGTGAAAATACATAAAACAATCTAAAGTTGATGAAACGGCTGATGCCTAGCCAATCTAATGAGATGACACCTCAGTGTGCATTAGCTTCTCACCTTACTGCTGTAAAGTTAAAGCATATAACTAAGGCAAGTACTCCATACAGTCCCTCTCCACTGGGTCTAGCAATGATTGTTTAGGATGGATACAGGCTCCTGTAAGGTTACCTCAGTCGCAGTGATAGAGGTGGAAGAAAGATCCCAAATGGTGTAATAATGTTTTAACAAGGGTTTATTAAGATAAAAAGTAGAGCTGATACACTCACTTTTTATAAAAAGCTCACAAACTTTCCGCTTCCCTCCTCTCCCCGTCCCCCTTCCTCCCTTGCTTCTTTCTGTGCTTTAGACTTTTGCCCTTTCTCTTTCTGCGCTCTTCTCCTTTTCAGTATCTAATAGACTTTGTTTTATAACCGGAAAGAGGGATATGCTTTATTTTGATATAACATCTTTGGAGTCTCAGTTAAATGCCTGAGGGTATGGCTAGTACCAGTGGGACCCCAGCACTTTACTGGTGATACGTTATTTTTTTATTCATCCTCGGAGGGGGGTCCTCCTGTGCTTTACTTGTTACCTCAAGCGATTGTTTCTATAACGGTTGATTATATTGCTCCTATGACTACTTGTTTTTGATAAGCTGTATATGCTTCTTTTCATTAAGAAAAACTCAAACAATCCACGAGCAGCGAGCGCATAGTCCTGCGTCACTTCCGGTTTTGCCTATCGCTCAATCCCAAACGCATATCGTCATGCCCATACAGAATATGGGAACATAAGGTAATTTTTAAGACTTGTGGAGCTTCAACAAAAACAATGATAGGTCACATACTGTAACTAAAATGAATATTACCCATTTTATTTTCTCAACCATATTTCTGTGTATTTCTTATGCATTACCCCTGTGGCCAGCCTCCATGACCACAGCATCCAGCCCATATTAAGGAGTATGTTTGTTCTTAAGACTCCTTAAGTTCAAAAGTACATTTTTTAATTGCTATACGTTTGAGTTCCGCATACCATTCTGCCAATGTGCAGGCTGTAATGGAAACTTGTTTCAATACTACATTTTACAGCCTGCAAATAAAGATCATTTTATTGAAAGGGAAGTGTGTAGGTCTTGGTCTTTGGTTTCAAAGCAGCACAATTTATATGCACGTGGACTATTGCTTAAAGTGATACTAAAGTCTCCGATTTTTTTCCTTTAAAAATAACAAACATAATACCTGCTGGTTTTGCACAGAGCAGCCCAGATCCTCCTCATCTCGTGTCCTTCACTGGCACTCCTGACCCCTCCCTCCTGCTGAAATGCCCCCACAGCAAGCAGCTTGCTATGGGGGCACCTGAGCTGCCACTCTGTGTGTCCATTCAGCTGCGGTTCGGCCCTGTCCTCCCTCTTCCTCCTCTCCCGACTTTGACAGCAGCAGGAGCCAATGGCGCCGTAGCCAATGAGGAGGGAAGAGTCCCAGGTAGCCGAATCTCTCGAAACATCGCTGGATCAAGATGGGCTCAAGTGTTAGGGGGGCTGCTGCACACAGGTTTTTTTTTTTTATCCTAATGCGTAGAATGCATTAAGATAAAGAAAACCCTTCTGACTTTACAACCACTTTAAGTGCAGGGTTAGGGCTCCTTCACAGTAGATGTTTGAGATCACCTTGATTTGAGTTGTATTTACTACAATACAGTTTCTCAGGCATCGTTCTTTTGGAGAAAGACTAGAGTTCTGTAGACCTTATGCACATCTCATCAGTCAGCACATTGAAATCAGCCTCTTACTTCAGTCTACAGTGTAGTGAGAAGTTGTCTGCTGATTTATACAGAAACAATGGTGTACCTTTGGCAAAAATAATCTGCTGTTGCGATGATGGTTGGAAAGCTATTCAGGTATTGCAATTGCGACCAGGGCTGCTGATAAGGTAGTACAACCTGTCCTGTTGTATCGGGCCCCATCAGCTTAACATGGGGGCCCAAGCAGCTTTATAGTTAATGTCTGCTAAATAAAAAAATGGGGCTTACTAAAATACACCCCCACTCCTACATGCATAGGGGGTGTATAAATAAATTTTCCATGTCCCATTAGGTCAACAGAGTGACCCAGGCGGTGGGAGCACTGCAGTGACTTTTTAATCATTTTCAGAGACCAGGAACATACTAGTAGTTCCTGTGCTGCTCAATTATAGGTCCGGCCACGTGTCTTCCCTAACTAATCTTATGTACATGCTCCGCTCCCTCAGGACAGGTACCGAGACTGATGTGAGACACAGATAGGGAGCAGCAGAAGCACTAATCCTGGCAGTAGCGGGTGGTGTGGCAGCAATTCAGCACACAGTGAGTGAAACGCTATCTGGATAAAGTCCCTAGAATTTTCACTATAATTAGCATTAGGATAATCAGACAGCACAACAGGCAAGATATGGCTATGTCGCATGGCTGTTGGGTGCTGACTTTGTTAATGTATGCCTGTACTGTGTGTTACAGACTGTAGCACAGCCATAACAAAGTCCGTACCCCACAGCTATAGATGCACAGCAGAACTGTATTTTTACTGCACCCCAACTACTCTGCTTTATGAACCTTTCACCCAAGCTTTCCCATTGGGGTGGTCTGTCACATTTTCATGCGGACCTAATTGAAAGCACCATGAAGGTCTACGTCTACCTCCATGTCCATTCAGGCCCACAAATTTCTTTTTTTTAATGATTGCATTTTTTTTTTCTAGTCTTAAGAGATACAGATCAGAGGTAGCCTCATATTAATGGACATTTTACATCTAGCCACCCATATATCCATCATAAGTACACCCTTGTCAACTGTGTAATGTGTATGTGGACACATACTGTACAAGGGAGGTCTGGGGGAGAACCAGGGGAAGGATTGAGGGCAGGGTCAAAGGGGACTTCGTCAGGTAGGCTGTACGAGGCCCTATGATTTCTAAGAGTAGCCCTGAGTGGCATTAACTCTATGGCTACATGAAGACATGTATGGAATCTACACAGAGCTTCTGCACTCCCATATCTGATCACCAGCCACATTAGGATTGTATTAATACATACAGATCGTTATTTTGCAGTACAAACATACCATGATTTTTAAAATTGCTTCAAAAGCTGTGGTATACTGTAGCTCCTAGTCACCCAACCACACCTTCATATCTTAAAAACACAATACCTATAAGTATCTACTTGATATTTAACTAAGTTTTACTACTTGACTTTATTTTCTACAAACAATATTTAACATACACCCCCAGCCCCCCCCCCCCCCCCTCTTCAACACTTACCTGAGTTCCAGCGATCCAGTGCTGCTTTCTCTTCTGCTTTCACTGGGCACACTTGAGAGAGCCCCTTACTATCAGATAATCCTTGTATAGAAAATAATCCCTCCCCCTTTAAAATCACATTTTGTTGCTTTGCAGCCTGAAATGAAGACACAGTTTTTGTTTTATCCAGCTGTATTTACTAGTGCAACTTATAACATCCAAGTGAAAGATATAACACCAACATGTCAGGAAAAACAGAATCACTGAGTTGGAAAAAAGGATCACCCCCCTTGTGCCAGTATTTTGTTGAGCCACCCTTTGCTTTAATCACAGCTTTAGTCTGTTGGGATATGTCTCTACTATCTTTGCACATCTAGACTTTGCAATATTTGCCCACTCTTTGCAGAAAGGGGGGTGATCCTATTGTATACACACTCTATATTCATTATAAAAGCAAAAAGAACATTGTGAGCCAATCAGAGTAGTTTGCAACAGTTTGAATGTGATTGCAGGAAAATATTGCAAAGTGATGCCTTCAACAGTGTGCTGCCTTCACGTTATTGTCCAGAAAATGAAGGCATGTTGATGTCCCAGCTGTATTTCTCAACTGCCATAAAGAGAAATGAGGTTACTTCCTGTCTCTGCTATTTAGCAAGATGTACAAGTACTGGCAGTGGAAACATGTATTTATCGGGCATATAACATGCACAGGCGTATATCATGTACACATTCATTTTAAGAGGGAAGTTTCAGGAAAAAAATTAAATTTCAAATAAGGAACTTTGAAGCAAAATAAGGGTCAGTGCTCATCTTCAGCTTCACCATTGCCATCAATGCAGCCTGATCAATGCCCACCTGCAGCCTCACAAGTGCCATCATTGCAGCCTCATTAGTCCACAGCAATGCAGCCTCACCATTGCCATCAATGCAGCAGCCACACCATTGCCATCAGTGCAGCCTGATACCCTACTGCACGCCTAGGGTTAGGGTTGCCAACCGAACACATATTAATTACACAGGTTCTGTGGCTGATTAAGGTGGTATCTGCATTAAATTAGCCTTGGAACCTGTGTAATTCATATGTGTTTGGGTTTAAAGGGATGAAGTGGCAACCCTACCTGGGGTTGGTGTGTGGGGCTGGGCACACACAGGAGATAGGACGGGAGGTAGAGTGTGGGGCTGGATGGACACTGGTAACTGGAGAGGAGGCAGAGTAGATCATACAGCTTCTGTTCTCTTCATGCAGAGAAAACAGTGCCTGGAGACTATGGCCATTGAGAGACCATACAAATCTGCACGTTCTGCATTATCACTTGCTGCTAACAGCTTCTGTATTCTCATATACAGTTTCTCCTATCCACTGACTTTTTTTTTAGACAGGAGAAATTAGGGTGTTTCTCACAAACGTTCTGTGAAAATACAGGTGGTTGGTAACCCTGACTGGAGTTACAAGTCATACCACCACATTTTCTTTTCTTAACCACTTGCTTACTGGGCACTTAAACCCCCCTCAGTCCCAGACCAATTTTCAGCTTTCAGTGCTCTCACATTTTGAATGACAATTACTCAGTCATGCAACACTGTAACCAAATGATTTTTTTTGTCCTTTTCTTCATACCAATAGAGCTTTCTTTTGGTGGTATTTGATCACCTCTCGGTTTTTTATTTTCTGCGCTATAAATGAAAAAAGACCGAAAATTTTGAAAAAAAATGAATTTTTCTTCGTTTCTGTGACAATTTAGCAAATTAGCAATTTTTCTTCATAAATTTTGGCCACAATTTATACTACTACACATCTTTGGTAAAAATAACCCAAATTTTTGCATATTATATGATCTGTGTGAAATTTATAGAGTCTACAAGCTATGGTGCAAATCATAAAGATTTGCAAAAAAAGATCACATCTGATGTACTAAGGCCTATCTCCATTCTTGAGACCCTAACAAGCCAGGAAAGTACAAATGCCCCCCAAATGACCCCTTTTTGGAAAGTAGACATTCCAATGTATTTAGTAAGAGGCATGGTTAGTTATTTTAAGTTGTCATTTTTTCCCACAATTCTTTGCAAAATTACGATTTTTATTTTATTTTTTCCACAAAATTTTCATTGTAATAGCTTATTTCTCCCACACGGAATGTGCATACCACAAATAACACCCCAAAATACATTCTCCTACTCCTCCTGAGTATAACGATACCACAGGTGTGAGACTTTCGCACAGCCTGACCACATACAGAGGCCTAATTTTGAAGTAGCACCTTCAGGCATTCTAGGAGCATAAATTACACATTTCATTTCTCAACCACCTATTACAGTTTTGAAGGCCCTGGAACACCAGGGCAATGGAAACGTCCAGAAAATGACCCCATTTTGGAAAGCTAACACCCCAACGTATAATCTATGAGGCATAATGAGTCTTTTCAATGGTTCATTTTTTTCCAGAAGTTTTCGGAAAATGTGGAAAAAAATGAAAACGCATTTTTTTTTTTTACACAAAGTTGTCCGTTTATAAGATGTTTCCAACGCATAGCATTTACATAGCAAAAATAACACCCCAAAATACATTCTACTACTCCTCCTGAGTATGGCAATACCACATGTGTGAGACTTTTACACAGCCTGACCACATACAGAGGCGCAACATGCAAGAAACACCGTCGGCGTTCCAGGGACACATAGCCTGCACATACCAAGAATTACACACCCAAATACATTATGCTGAGCAAAGGGTAAAGAAAAGATTACCTGTGGTTTTAGAAGCGCAGTTGTCCACAGGAGGATATCACTGGTCCAGGCAGCAGGCAGGGACTTGGTCAGCAACAGCGAACACAGTTTTTTAGGCAGCAGGCAGGGATACTGTCCATATTACAGTCCAGGGTCAGTGCAGAGATGTCAGCAGTGCCAAAAATATTGGTCCTGGTAGTAGGCAGGTCCTTGTGGTGTGGTCAGTGCGGCATGATGGCAGTAAGTCCTACAGGCAGCAGACAGAAGTAGAGCCTCGTTCAGGACAGAATGGGGATAGGGGTAGAGGCTTCTCCCTCCCAAATCTCTTTGAAGCCTCCGAGTCTCCAGACCCTAATCTAGGAATAAGAAAACAAAGAAAATTGTTTTCTTCTTCCAGAAAAACTATACTGGAGCCCCTCACATATGTGAGACCCCGTGTTGAATCCCACTAGTCCAGTTGCAGAATACAAGATCAGTCCAAGAGGCAGGCAAATGTCGTGGTCAAACGGTCCAAGGTCAGTTCCAGATCAGGCAGAGATATGTACAGAATCGTTAGACAGAAGCATGGTCGAATAACAGTCCAGGGTCAGTTCCAGATCAGGCAGAGGTATGTACAGAATCGTTAGGCAGAAGCATGGTCGAATAACAGTCCAGGGTCAGTTCCAGATCAGGCAGCGGTATGTACAGAATCGGCAGGCATAAGAGTGGTCAAATAACAAGCCAGGGTCAGTTACAGAGCAGGCAGTGGCATAAGGGGTGTGAAGGTGTATGAAGGCAGGAACTGGGGATTATGTTTACCATACTTCACTAAAAATGTATTGAAGTATGGTAACGCCGAAAACAGTCGCCTATACAGAGGCCTGGTTGGGAAGGACATTGTGCACAATAAGATGTCTCTTCTGACTCCTGCTCTGGTACACACCTTACATATTTTTGGCGTCTTTTGCCTGTTGGTTTGGGGGGGATTTCATCCGGAAAGTGGCGCTCGGAGAGTCGACTAACAACGTCTGATCTGATATTTTCTGGTGGGCCGTTTGGGAAAATAAGGGCAGTGAAAACTTCCTCCTGGTAGCCAAAGAAATGTTTGGGGTTTTGGGTGGCGTTGCGGTAAATGACATATGAATTTTATAAATGGCCAATTGAAAAAAATAAATTGCTACTTTTTTGTACCAATGGTATGTCCGTCTTGTGACCAGATATGGTTCCATCATTTGGTCGTTGAAGTCGACTCCTCCCATGAACAAATTATATTCGGAAATGCATTTGGGTTTCTTTACGGGGCCATTCCTTCTGGGGATTTCCACGAAGGTATCGTTGTGGATAGAAGATAACATGTATACATCCCTTCTGTCCCTCCACTTCACTGCCAGAACCTCCTTGTTTCTTAGACTTGCGGTTTCTCCTTTCCGCAGCTTCTTGTTCACCAGACTTTGAGGAAAGCCCTTCCCATTCTTTTTTACAGTGCCACATGCTGGCGTCTTCTTCCGGTGAAGGTTGTGGAACAGGGGCAGAGATGTGTAGAAGTTATCTACATAGAGGTGGTAGCCTTTATCCAGTAGGGGGTATATGAGGTCCCAAACAATTTTTCCGCTGGATCCCAAGTAGTCCGGACAATTAGGGGGCTGTAGCTGGGTGTCCTTCCCTTCGTACACCTTGAATGAATATGTGTACCCTGTGGCTCGGTCACATACCGTATATACTCGAGTATAGGCCGACCCGAATATAAGCCGAGGCCCCCAATTTACCCCCAAAAAAACTGGCAAACTTATTGACTCGTGTATAAGCCGAGGGTGAGACATGCCTGTCCATCCCTGTGTGTGTGTCCGTCCATCCCTGTGTGTCCGTCCATCCCTGTGTGTCCGTCCATCCCTGTGTGTCCGTCCATCCATCCCTGTGTGTGTGTGTGTCCATCCATCCATCCATCCCTGTGTGTGTGTGTCTCCATCCATCCATCCATCCATCCCTGTGTGTGTGTGTCTCCATCCATCCATCCATCCATCCCTGTGTGTGTGTGTCTCCATCCATCCATCCATCCATCCCTGTGTGTGTCTCCATCCGTGTGTGTGTGTGTGTGTGTGTGTGTGTGTGTGTGTGTGTGTGTGTGTGTGTGTGTGTGTGTGTCCAGCCTACCTTTGTCCCGAGCCTCCGTCCCGTGCCTTGCCTCCTTGCATCCGTCCCGTGTCGTGCCTTGCCTTGCCCCCGTCCCGTCCCGTCCCGTGCCGTGCCGTCCCGTGCCCTCTTCGTCGGCGGCCATTGTAAAGTTCAAAAGCTGCGCCGCCGCCTTCGCCTGTGATAGGCGGAACACTGAATTTCCCAGCAGCCTGTGTTCCGCCTATCACAGACGTCGTATCATCCTCGTCCGTAGTACGAGGATGATACGATGTCCGTGATAGGCGGAACACAGGCTGCTGGGAAATTCAGTGTTCCGCCTATCACAGGCGAAGGCGGAGCCGGAGGCGCGGCTTTTGAATAGAATGGCCGCTGTCTGTCTGCTCGACACGCTGATCGAGCGGGCAGACAGCGATGACTCGAGTATAAGCCGAGGGGGGCACTTTCAGCCTCAAAAAAGAGGCTGAAAATCTCGGCTTATACTCGAGTATATACGGTAATTTGTAGACCTTCACCCCATAGCGGGCCCTTTTGCTGGGCATAAATTGCTTCATTCTAAGCCTGCCACTAAATTTAATGAGGGACTCATCCACACATATGTGTTGGTCCGGGGTAAACAATTTGGGGAATATTTCTGAAAAATAATTTAGTATTGGTCGAATTTTGTAAAGGCGGTCATAATTTGGATCATTTCGTGGAAGGCACTGGGAATTATCACTGAAATGTAAGAACCTCAGGATGATCTGATATCTGGTTCTGGGCATTACCGCGGAGAAGAGCGGTGAGTGGTGGAGGGGGTGGGTTGACCAGTAGGTACGTAATTGATTTTTTTTGTTGAGTCCCATATTAAATGTGAGGCCTAAAAAAAGCTTGAACTCCTCCACCGTTAGGTCTCTCCATTCGTAGGGACGGGCATAATAGGAGGTCGGATTTTGAAAAATAAATTGTTGTGCATACAGGTTGCACTGGGCCACAATTGACGCCAACATGTCCTCCGTAAAAATTTTAATTAAAAAAATCTATAGGGCTAAAATTCTCCGTGTCCACCTGGACTCCTGGCTAGGCGGTGAAAGGGGGAACATTGGCCTCTCCTGAATTAGGAGGAAGCCACAAGGGGTTCTGAAGGGCATAGGGAAGGCCAGCATGGCTCCTAACCCTTTGGGGCTGAGATGACACCCCACTGGTACTTGGCCTTTCTTGCTGGGGCACTGCGGAGCTGGTGGACGGCACTGCGGAGCTGGTGGACGGCACTGCGGAGCTGGTGGACGGCACTGCGGAGCTGGTGGACGGCACTGCGGAGCTGGTGGACGGCACTGCGGTGCTGGTGGACGGCACTGCCTCCCTAGAACGCCTTCGCTTGATGGGCCGGATATCTTCCTCCTCGGATTCAGTCAGTGTTTCACTGCTGAGGACTGGCTCATAATTTACGTCGGCTTCAGAATCCGAATCCGAAAAGGAATCTGAAGAGGAGAGCTCCCCGTTGCTCTCGTCGGCCGTGGAAATAATTTGGTACGCCTCCTCAGCGGAAAAGACACGTTTAGCCATGGTAGCACTGATGGGCACTGATGAGGTGGCACAGATGGGCGCTTTTGAGGTGGCACAAATGGGCACTGATGGGTCGGCACAGATGTGCACTGATTTATTGAACAGATGTGCACTGATTTATTGAACAGATGTGCAGATTTATTGCACGCATGGGCACTGCTGGGTCGGCACAGACGGGCACTGCTGGGTCGGCACAGACGGGCACTGCTGGGTCGGCACAGACGGGCACTGCTGGGTCGGCACAGACGGGCACTGCTGGGTCGGCACAGACGGGCACTGCTGGGTCGGCACAGACGGGCACTGCTGGGTCGGCACAGATGGGCACTGATGGGTCGGCACAGATGTGCACTGATTTATTGCACGGATGTGCACTGATAAGGCAGCAGATGGGCACAGATGGGCACTGCTGAGGCGGCACAGATGGGCACTGCTGAGGCACAGATGGGCACCGATTGGCACTGGCGGTACACAGATGGGCACTGGCGGTGCACAGGTGGCCACAGGTGGGGTAGATCTGGGCACTGGCAGGGTAGATCTGGGCACTGGCAGGGTTTATATTGGCACTGGCACGTTTACACTACTAGAGAATACTCACTCGCTCTATCTGTCTCCTCACACGCTATCGCTGTGTGAGGAGACACATTCAGCAATGGGTGATGATCTCATTTGTTTACATTTGAGATCATCGCCCATTGGAGGCGGCGATCGCGCTGTAAACGGCCGCTGTGATTGGCTGTGTCCAGGGGACACGGCCAACACAGATTTTCCCCGATGTGCGCTCCCGGGAGCGCGCGGGGAGCTCTTAAAGGGGGCGACGTCAATAGACGTAGTCCCGGAAATTGAGATCCGCGCTGTAGCCGTCATTTGACTATAGCGCGGATCTCAAGTGGTTAAAGAACATTTTAAACATAAAAACAAACCTTAAAGCGGAGGTCCACCCTAAAGTGGACCTTCGGCTCATTGGAATCCTCCCCCCTCCGGCGCCACAATTGTCACCTTTCAGGGGGGTGAAGGTACCTGTACAGGTATCTGCACCCACTTCCGGCGTAGATTCTGCAGAAGGTATGCCCCTTTCCGCAGAATCTACGCCCCTTTCCGAAAGTCCCCCGCTGCCTGCTGGTAAACACACGAATCCCAGAGACAGCGGGGACCATCCTTATTGAGCAGCGCGACTCGCGCATGCGCAGTAGGGAACCGGGAAATGAAGCCGAAAGGCTTCACTTCCTGATTCCCATACCCAAGATGGCGGCGGCAGCACCCGAGAGACGATTGAGAGATCGGCTTCGGTTGCCGACATTGCGGGCGCGCTGGGCGGGTAAGTGTCACTATTTTAAAAGTCAGCACCTGCAGTATTTGTAGCTGCTGGCTTTTAAAAAAAACGGCGGACTCCCGCTTTAATTGTTTGCTAGTACTGAGATGTGGTGGCTGCATTTGTGTTAACTTTTCAGGCCAAGAACATTTTCAACAAGTAAATACTTGTTGCTCTTCCCAGTAGGGTGACCACATTTCCAAATGGCCATTCAGGGACACCCAAAAAATATGGTTTTTGATACTTTGCTTTTTTTCCCCAAAAATTGGCAAAAAAAAAAAACCAGTAGTAACCAGTTTAGACAGGTGCTATGCAATGTGTACCTGCTTTAACTAAGTCACTTAGACCCCTTTCACACCAGGGCGTTTTGCAGGTGCTATAGCGTTAGAAATAGCGCCTGCAATCTGCCCTAAAGAAGCTGCACCATTGTGTGTAGTGTGAAAGCCTGAGGGCTTTCACACTACAGCGGTGCGCTGGCAGGACGTCAGGAAAAAGTCCTGCCAGCAGCTTCTTTGGAGCGGTGTGTTTACAGCTCCTCCACCGCTGCCCCCATTGAAATCAATGGGGCAGTGCTGTAATACCGCCGGCAAAACGCTGCTATTGATGGCGGTTTTAACCCTTTCTTGGCCGCTAGCAGGGGTAAAAGCGCCCCGTTAGCGGCCGAAATGTGCCACAAATCTAAAAATAGCGGAGTTTTACCACCAACGCTATGGGCGATGTGGTGTGAAAGGAGTCTTAGTGACAACGGCGTACTTTGTACATCACTTACTCTGGCAAGTTCACTGCAAAGTTATGCTCGAGATTGCTATAAACATATCTGCCTGTGCATTGTTCATTTGCCCTGCACATAATCACAGGTCACACTTTTAAACGTGTTAGACATCTCTTAAGAAATAGAAAAAACAAACAGTACAAGTTGCAATAAATTAACAGATTATTTTTATTGTTTTCTCACTGAGCAAGAACTTTTAGAAACTAGGTATAAACTAGTAACCAACCATATATAATAAACCACAAACAAATCCACTTTTTTCTTAACCACTTGCCGCCCGCCCTATAGGCAATTGACGGCTGCAAAGTGGTTTCATAATCCTGACCGGACGTCATATGACGTGATCAGGATTATGAGCCGCTGCGCGCGGCAAACGTTGTTGCAGGGTGTCAGTCTGACACCCGGCAACTATGATCTCGGTAAAGAGTCTCCGACGGAGACTCTTTACCACGTGATCAGCCGTGTCCAATCACGGCTGATCACAGTGTAAATGGGAAGAGCCGGTGATCGGCTTTCCCTCACTCGCGTCTGTCAGACGCGAGTAGAGGAGAGCCGATCGGCTGCTCCTCTGACGGGGGGGGGGGGTCTGTGCTGATTGATTATCAGCACAGCCCCCCCGAGGATGCCCACACTGGACCACCAGGGATGCCACCAGACCACCAGGGAAAAGGTAATCCTCCCTCGACCACCAGGGATGCCAGTCAGCACAATGGATGCCAATCAGTGCCCATAATGGATGCCAATCAGTGCCCACAATGGGCATCACTGATTGGCATGCATTATTGTTTGGCACTGATTGGCATCCATTACTATAGTATAACACCAATGCCGCCTATGAGTGCCCACCTGTGCCGCCTATGAGTGCCCACCTGTGCCGCCTATGAGTGCCCACCTGTGCCGCCCATCCATGCCAATCCGTGCTGCCCATCCATGCCAATCCGTGCCAGCTATCAGTGCCAATTTGTGCCACCTATCAGTGTCCGTCCGTGTCGCCCATCCGTGCCACATATCAGTGTCCATCAATGCCGCCTTATCAGTGCCCATCAGTGAAGGAGAAAACTTACTTATTTACAAAGTTTTGAAACAAACAAAAAAAATTATTTTTTTTTTCAAAGTTTTCGGTATTTTTTTATTTGTAGCGCAAAAAATAAAAACCGTAGAGGTGATCAAATACCACCAAAAGAAAGCTCTATTTGTGGGAATAAAATGATAAAAATTTCATTTGGGTACAGTGTAGCATTACCGCGCAATTGTCATTCAAAGTGCGACAGCGCTGAAAGCTCAAAATTGGTCTGGGCAGGAAGGTGTTTAAGTGCCCTGTATTGAAGTGGTTAAATAACAGAGATATATTACTATAAATATATTATTGAAAATATAAAACTTACAAAACAGTCAATTGCAAATATAATGTCGCTGAAATATTAATGCTGTGTCTAATTCAGCTCACATGGCAATATGACCATAATCAAATCCTTCAGACCACATGACACCAGCTGAGTATCTTTTGTTTCCCACACTGATGTCTAAAAGTGTATTTCTTGTCACTTCTTGCACATTGCAAGAGTTTTTTATTTTGTTTTACGAAACTATAAAAAGATTGACAGCCCATGTCAAAATTGATTTTCACCTGAAGTTCAGATTTTATTAGATCAATGCTGCATCTATTTCTTGTGTCAGACTAGCACATTCCCATCATGCTGAAGACCCTTTCAACTGCTGCATTTGAGCATGGGATGCTAACAACAAATGACACCACTTTCAAGAGGTTTGGCAGTTTGTCAGGTCCAGCCTTTGTGAATATTGTTGACCATTTAACATTGGTGTTGAGATCATCATCCCCTTCAGTACTGGTAGAAACCTTTTGAAAGTGTGGACAAACGCAAGCAAATTCTTCATAAAGGTCATCTATTGAAACAGAGTCTAAATTCAGAGCTTCAACTGATGCCACCAGGTTATCAAACGCAAGATTCTCCTTCAAATTTAGACATTGAATTTTTGACAAATAGTTTTTGTCTGAAAAATCAAACCACTGTTCTAAATACTGAATAGCTTTTTGATAAAAATTTAGGAATTCTGATTACATTTTTTTAGCTTACAGGTGAGGTAATTTTTTTTCAAAGCTTTCCCAACTAGATATCCAAAAAAATGGTCTGTTTGTCTTTGTATTAGTTTTCCTTTGACTGATGTCATAATCTCATATACATCAACTGCAATCAAGTCATTTCGCTCCAGTTTTAATATGGCTGTCTTAAAAATAGGCAAGCAGTTGTGTAAAAACTGGAGATATAACTCAGGAACTGAGGGCGGGTCCTGTTCTGTGATCTCACTATCTTCATCCACAATAAATTGCCATATTACTTTAGGTGTTTCGTCCTCACCAATACTTTGGAAGTAAGCTTTTACAGCTGGGCAATTTTTTTAAAACTCTCTCGATTGCTGGATAAAGAGACAGCTATCTTGTTGGTACATGGTGAAGAAGTTCTGACCACTCAAGGTCAACAAAGTCAAACATTTCTTTTAGTGTGGCAACTCTCTTGGCTGATATTGAAAAATAATTATATAATTTCAAAATTAGACTTTGTACGTCACAATTTAAGACATCCGAATCTTTTTTAGCTGTATTGTGAAGTATGTGAGCTGGACAGCCAGCTGGCAATATCCGATGATTTACAGCATGAAGCTTCTGGTACACACCATTATGCTTACCAAAGTTCACACTTGCATTGTCAGCAGAATATGCAGACATCATATCCACAGATAGGCCATTTGTTGTAATCACATTTAAAATTTGCTCTGAAATTGCAGCAGCACTTTCCTCACCTTCATAAAAATCCAATAAGCTTGTTACCACTCCTTTGGAGGGCTTAAAGTAATGCAGAACTAAGGGGAAAAGTTTGGTGTGCCCATGGTTAGATGCATCTGATCCAACACTAAAATAAGCATAGCTGTTTTTCAAATCTTTGACTACCATTTCCACACTGTAAGGAGCCAGCACGTTTGTTACAATGGCTTCAGATTTGGTAAAACCACATGACATCCTAGTGGCTTTAGCAGAATCCTGAAATATAACAGGAAGTAGTTTCATGGTGCAGTCCAAAGATTTATATGAATGACTGTGGCACACGGAATGGTAAACCATTGATATTTCAGTTGCAATAATTTTATCTTGCATTGCTATATCCTTAGAGGGCATCATGCATTTAGAAAGCATCCCACTTTGTTTTGCAGCCCGATGAGCATTTTTGTGACTTTCACTAGATATGTGGATTTTGAGATCACCTTCACCACCATGACCAATTCCAAACTCGTGCCTACACAGAGTACAATATGCTCTAGGATAATTACCAGTCACTGCTGTAATGCATGTATAAGTTGTTTTCCATAAGTCTCGAAAATGGCACAATCGCTTTATCTTCTTTGATTTAGAGGTCGATGGCCATTGTTCATCCCCACTGCTATCCATCTTAGTACCAGTTGCACGATGTGTTAATGATCCTATAGTAATGATCCAAACACATTGACTGTAGTATGAAATGGGAAAGCCAACTTGTAATACAAAGTATTTACCAACACGCCACAGAGCTCCACAGCAATAAAACTCAGAGAGTCTACAAGCTAGTGTTTCATTGAAAAATTATCACACCCGATGTACTGATGGCCTCTCATTTCTTGAGACACTAATGGCCCATAAAGAAAATCGGGCAAACATTTTTGTCCAAGGAAAAAAAATCATACAATTTTCTAAAAGTGTGTACACAACTTTTGACAGCCAATTCTGAACACAAATTTCTGAATGGAAAATGCCAACATTTTTCTTGTATGGGAACAGAATAGACCATTTTTGGATGATTTTCATACGAGAAATAGCAGATACGAAAGACTGCGCATGATCAGTGCACGTGAATTTTTGTGCATTATTTCTATTCTCGGTTCCGACTTGATGTGAAACATTGAGGAAAACCGGCCGATTGTTTGTCCGATTTTCTCATAATAAGTACAGGGCTTAACAAACCAGGACTGTACAAATACCCCCAAATTACCACTTTTTGCAAAGTAGACCTTCCAAGGTATTTAGTAAGAGGCATGGTGCGTTTTTTCAAGTTGTCATATTTTACCACAATTCTTTGCAAAATCAAGATTTTTAGTTTTCACAAAATTGTCATATTCACAGGTTATTTCTCTAACCCAGCATATGCATACTTGCAACTACACCCCAAAATACATTCTGCTTGTAATAAGTGAGTTTTCAGGGATCTCCTAAAGGTGGACTGGGTAGGGGCCGATCGGATATACTGGGACAGGGAGTGCCAGAGGATGGGAGAGGCTCTGGAGAAGTCCTGAAGGCGAGCATGAGAGGAGGTAACAACGGAGCTAGAGAGCAGGAGGTCCTAGGAGGAGCGGAGGGGATGATTTGGGCGATATCTGCAGATAATATTGATGACGTAGATTGGGGCGCTGTTGCGGGTGGCCTTGTATGTTGTGGTTAGCATTTTGAATTTGATACGGTGGGGTAGGGGTAGCCAGTGAAGGGAATGGCAGAGAGGGGCCGCAGTCACGGATCAGTTAGTGAGGTGTATTAGTCTAGCAGCAGCATTCATAATGGACTGAAGGGGGATAGCCTGCGTAAGGGTAGGCCATTAAGGAGAGAGTTGCAGTAGTCAAGGTGGGAAATAATCAAGGACTGAAGAAGTTGCTTTGTGGTGTCATTAGTCAGGAAGGGTCGAATTCTGGAGATGTTACGGAGGTGAAGGCGGTAGTATTTAGCCAGTGATTGGATGTGGGGCAGTGTTGCCAACCTACCAGGTTGAAATTTATTGACCCAACACCCAAAATTTACTGGCACAGCCAGGTTTTTACTGGCATTTCCAAAAGTTACAAAATTAAATTTTTAAGTGCAAATTAGAGTATTTAGGCTACAAACCTATAAAATATGCAATTAGCAATATGATTTAAGGTAGATAATAAGGCAAACAACATATTTCTTATTTTATTTTTGATATAGTAAGTAAGTAGCTCAGGACCGGACTCAGGAGGGCAGGAAATTAGAATGGGCGGCACACATAAAATGGACTCTCATAGTGACACTGACAGCAGTGTGCAGAAGCACAGATGAGGATGTGACCTCGATGACACAATATGTCCCCTCCTGAGTCACAGTGACAGTCTCTCGCTAAGCCAAGTGGTCCCTTCAGTCCACTCCAGTCTAAACAGCACTGACGGTCCCAGCCTGTCTTGCTTCCATACCGCAGACCCGCACGCAAGGCTCTGGTTGCTCAGCTTGGCTCCATTGCACCGCCAGAGCCGCCTGATCACACTGTAGAAGGCACTCGGATGGTCTCAGCCGGCTCTGGACCAAGCCGAGTGTCACAGCCATATTTTTTACTGCCATTTTTTTACATTTACTAGCAGGAAAAAATTGCCTGTTTTTTACTGGCTGCCACTAAAAATACTGACGGTTGGCAACACTGATGTGGGGGCGGCTGAAGGAGAGGTCAGAGTCAAGGATTACACCCAGCACCCTGGCATGTGTGGAGGGACTAATGGTTGTGCTGTTGAACAAGCTCCATTTTAGAAAGACTGAGTTTGAGGAAGTGGTGTGACTGTGACATCCATACCGATATGTCATTCAGTAAGTTTAAGATCCATGAGGAGATCGAGGAGGTTAGTTGGGGGAGTGGAGAGATAGATCTGGGTGTCATCGGCATTGAGGTGGCATTGGAAGCCATATGAGGTTATCAACTGGCCCAGGGAAGAGGTATAGAATGAGAATAGGAGGGGCCCAAGGACAGAGCCTTGGGGTACCCCAACAGAAAGAGGAGCGGAGGAGGAGTTGTAAGTGACACTGAAAGTGGAGGAAGAATGGAGGGGGACAGCAGAACGGAGGGGGCCACGGAAGAACAGAAGGGGACAGCAGCAGAACGGAGGGGGCCATGGAGGAACACTGGAGGGGGCAGTAGCAGAACGGAGGGGGACAGGAAGGAAAACTGGAGGGGAACAGCAGCAGAACGGAGGGAGACACGGAGGAAAACTGGAGGGGGACAGCAGCAGAATGGAGGGGAAGTGGGGGACAGCAGCAGAACGGAGGAGGAGTATGCTCACTGTAACAAAGTGTAACACTAACCTGGAAGTTTGTCAATGTCTGGCGGGAGGCAAACTCATGGACCTCGTGGGTGGGAGGACTCGGACGAGGCTCAGCTCAGGAGAGAAGTTGAATTGTTACTGGAGAAGTGGGGCAGCTCGGAGTCGGGCTGCGCTGCTGGCAATGCACTGCAACGGCTGCGGGAGTAGTCGGCGGCGGCCCCGGGACTGGCACTGCCTGGGCACAGGCTGGATCCTTAGCAGCAGTAAGTGTGGCTCTGGTGGGGATTAAAAATACATTTCATTTATGTTATAAAGATGTTTTCTGTATGTTTTCTTTAAATATGGACAAAATAAAGTATGAGGGGGATAGCAGAACAGAAGGGGACAGCAGAACGGAGGGGGCACAGAGGAAGAACGCAGGGGGACACCAGTAGAACAGAGGGGGACACGGAGGAAGAATGGAGGAGGACAGCAGAATGGAGGTGGACAGCAGAACAGAGGGGAACAGCAGCAGAAAAGAGGGGGACACGGAGGAAGAACGGAGGGGGACAGCAGCAGAAGAGAGGGGGAGTGGGGGACACAGAGAAAGAACGGAGGTGGACAGCAGAACGGAGGGGGACAGCAAAACCGAGGGGGCACGGAGGAAGAACAGAGGGGGACAACAAAACAGGGGGACACCACCAGAACAGAGGGGGGTAGCAGAACAAAGGGGGACAGCAGCAGAACGGAGGGGGAACAGAGGAGGGCAGCAGCAGAACGGAGCGGGACAGCAGAATAGAGGGGGACACGGAGGAAGAACAGAGGGGGACAGCAGAACAGAGGGGGACAGCAGCAGAACAGAGGGGGACAACAGAATGGAGGGGAACACGGAGAGAGACAGCAGAACAGAGGGGGACAGCAGCAGAACAGAGGGGAACACGGAGGAAGAACAGAGGGGGACAGCAGCAGAACAGAGGAGGACACGGAGGAAGAATGAAGGGGGACGTGGAGGAAGAACGGAGGGGGACAGCAGCAGAACAGGGAGGAAACGGAGGGGGACAGTAGCAGAACGGAGGGGGAGTGGGGGGCAGCAGCAGAACGGAGGAGGAGTATGCTAAGTGTAACACCTAACCTGGAAGTTTGTCAATGTCTGGCGGGAGGCAAACTCACAGACCTCGTGGGTGGGAGGACTCGGACGAGGCTCAGCTCAGGAGAGAGGTTGAATTGTTACTGGAGAAGTCAGGCAGCTTGGAGTTGGGCTGCGCTGCTGGCAATGCACTGCAACGGCTGCGGGAGTAGTCGGCGGCGGCCCCGGGACTGGCACTGCCTGGGCACAGGCTCGATCCTTAGCAGCAGTAACTGTGGCTCTGTCTGGTGGGGATTAAAAATACATTTTATTTATGTTATAAAGATGTTTTCCGTATGTTTTCTTTAAATATGGACAAAATAAAGTATGAGGGGGATAGCAGAACAGAAGGGGACAGCAGAACGGAGGGGGCAGAGAGGAAGAACGGAGGGGGACACCAGTAGAACAGAGGGGAACATGGAGGAAGAATGGAGGACAGCAGAATGGAGGGGGACAGCAGCAGAAAAGAGGGGGACACGGAGGAAGAACGGAGGGGGACAGCAGCAGAACAGAGGGGGAGTGGGGGACACAGAGAAAGAATGGACGTGGACAGCAGAACGGAGGGGGACAGCAAAACAGAGGGGGCATGGAGGAAGAAAAGAGGGGGACACTGAGAAAAACTGGAGGGGGACAGCAGAACAGAGGGGGGACCGCAGCAGAACGGAGGGGGACACGGAGGAAGAACAGAGGGAGGCAGCAAAACAGAGGGGGACACGGAGAAAAACTGGAGGGGGACAGCAGCAGAACAGAGGGGAAAAGCAGAACAGAGGGGGACAGCAGCAAAACGGAGGGGGACAGCAGAATGGAGGGGAACACGGAGGGAGACAGCAGAACGGAGGGGGACAGCAGCAGAACAGAGGGGAAGAACGGAGGGGGACACGGAGGAAGAACAGAGGGGGACGCGGAGGAAGAACAGAGGGGGCAGCAGCAGAACAGAGGGGGACGTGGAGGAAGAACAGAACAGAGGGGGACACGGAGGAAGAACAGAGGGGGGCAGCAGCAGAACAGAGGGGGACGTGGAGGAAGAACGAAGGGGGGCGCGGAGGAAGAACGGAGGGGGGCGCGGAGGAAGTACGGAGGGGGGCGCGGAGGAAGAACGGAGGGGGGCGCGGAGGAAGAACGGAGGGGGGCGCGGAGGAAGAACGGAGGGGGGCGCGGAGGAAGAACAGAGGGGGGCGCGGAGGAAGAACAGAGGGGGGCAGCAGCAGAACAGAGGGGGACACGGAGGAAGAACCGCGGGGGGCAGCAGCAGAACAGAGGGGGACGCGGAGGAAGAACAGAGGGGGACGCGGAGGAAGAACAGAGGGGGGCAGCAGCAGAACAGACGGGGACACGGAGGAAGAACAGAGGGGGACGCGGAGGAAGAACAGAGGGGGGCAGCAGCAGAACAGACGGGGACACGGAGGAAGAACCGAGGGGGGCAGCAGCAGAACAGAGGAGGACGCAGAGGGGGACGCGGAGGAAGAACAGAGGGGGACGCGGAGGAAGAACAGAGGGGGACGCGGAGGAAGAACAGAGGGGGGCAGCAGCAGAACAGACGGGGACACGGAGGAAGAACCGAGGGGGGCAGCAGCAGAACAGAGGGGGACGCGGAGGAAGAACAGAGGGGGACGCGGAGGAAGAACAGAGGGGGACGCGGAGGAAGAACAGAGGGGGACGCGGAGGAAGAACAGAGGGGGCGCGGAGGAAGAACAGAAGGGGACGCGGAGGAAGAACAGAGGGGGACAGCAGCAGAACGGAGGGGGACGCGGAGGAAGAACAGAGGGGGACGCGGAGGAAGAACAGAGGGGGACGCGGAGGAAGAACAGAGGGGGACGCGGAGGAAGAACAGAGGGGGACGCGGAGGAAGAACAGAGGGGGACAGCAGCAGAACGGAGGGGGACGCGGAGGAAGAACAGAAGGGGACGCGGAGGAAGAACAGAGGGGGACAGCAGCAGAACGGAGGGGGACGCGGAGGAAGAACGGAGGGGGAACAGAGGGGGACACGGAAGAAGAACGGAGGGGGACGCGGAAGAAGAACGGAGGGGGACGCGGAAGAAGAACGGAGGGGGACGTGGAAGAAGAACGGAGGGGGACGTGGAGGAAGAACAGAAGGGGACGCGGAGGAAGAACAGAGGGGGACAGCAGCAGAACGGAGGGGGACGCGGAGGAAGAACAGAGGGGGACGCGGAGGAAGAACAGAGGGGGACGCGGAGGAAGAACGGAGGGGGAACAGAGGGGGACACGGAAGAAGAACGGAGGGGGACGCGGAAGAAGAACGGAGGGGGACGCGGAAGAAGAACGGAGGGGGACGCGGAAGAAGAACGGAGGGGGACGCGGAGGAAGAACAGAAGGGGACGCGGAGGAAGAACAGAGGGGGACAGCAGCAGAACAGAGGGGGACGCGGAGGAAGAACAGAGGGGGACGCGGAGGAAGAACAGAGGGGGACAGCAGCAGAACAGAGGGGGAAGCGGAGGAAGAACGGAGGGGGAACAGAGGGGGACACGGAAGAAGAACGGAGGGGGACGCAGAAGAAGAACGGAGGGGGACGCAAAGGAAGAACGGAGGGGGACACGGAAGAAGAACGGAGGGGGGCGCGTAAGAAGAACGGAGGGGGACGCGTAAGAAGAACGGAGGGGGAACAGAGGGGGACACGGGAGAAGAACGGAGGGGGGCGCGTAAGAAGAACGGAGGGGGACGCGGAGGAAGAACAGAGGGGGACACGGAGGAAGAACGGAGGGGGGACGCGGAGGAAGAACAGAGGGGGACAGCAGCAGAATGGAGGGGGACGCGGAAGAAGAACAGAGGGGGACGCGGAGGTAGAACAGAGGGGGGCAGCAGCAGAACAGAGGGGGACGCGGAGGAAGAACAGAGGGGGGCAGCAGCAGAACAGAGGGGGACACGGAGGAAGAACAGAGGGGGACACGGAGGAAGAACAGAGGGGGACAGCAGCAGAATGGAGGGGGACGCGGAGGAAGAACAGGAGGGGGACACGGAGGAAGAACAGGAGGGGGACGCGAAGAAAGAACAGGAGGGAGACGCGGAGGAAGAACAGGAGGGGGACGCGGAGAAAGAACAGGAGGGAGACACGGAGGAAGAACAGAGGGGGACACGGAGGAAGAACAGAGGGGGACGCGGAGGAAGAACAGAGGGGGGCAGCAGCAGAACAGAGGGGGACACGGAGGAAGAACAGAGGGGGACACGGAGGAAGAACAGAGGGGGACAGCAGCAGAATGGAGGGGGACGCGGAAGAAGAACAGAGGGGGACGCGGAGGAAGAACAGGAGGGGGACGCGGAGGAAGAACAGGAGGGGGACGCGGAGAAAGAACAGGAGGAGGACGCGGAGAAAGAACAGGAGGAGGACGCGGAGGAAGAACAGAGGGGGACGCGGAGGAAGAACAGAGGGGGACAGCAGCAGAATGGAGGGGGACGCGGAGGAAGAACGGAGGGGGGGGCGCGGAGGAAGAACGGAGGGGGGGGCGCGGAGGAAGAACGGAGGGGGGGCGCGGAGGAAGAACGGAGGGGGGCGCGGAGGAAGAACGGAGGGGGGGGCGCGGAGGAAGAACGGAGGGGGGGGCGCGGAGGAAGAACGGAGGGGGACGCGGAGGAAGAACAGAGGGGGCAGCAGCAGAACAGAGGGGGACGCGGAGGAAGAACAGAGGGGGATGCAGAGGAAGAACAGAAGGGGAGCGCGGAAGGAAGAATAGGAGGGGGACGCGGAGGAAGAACGGAGGGGGACGCGGAGGAAGAACAGAAAGGGACACGGAGGAAGAACAGAGGGGGACGCGGAGGAAGAACAGAGGGGGCAGCAGCAGAACAGAGGGGGACGCGGAGGAAGAACAGAGGGGGCGTGGAGGAAGAACAGAACAGAGGGGGACACGGAGGAAGAACAGAGGGGGACACGGAGGAAGAACAGAGGGGGGCAGCAGCAGAACAGAGGGGGACGTGGAGGAAGAACGAAGGGGGGTGCGGAGGAAGAACGGAGGGGGGCGCGGAGGAAGAACGGAGGGGGGCGCGGAGGAAGAACGGAGGGGGGCGCGGAGGAAGAACGGAGGGGGACACGGAGGAAGAACCGCGGGGGGCAGCAGCAGAACAGAGGGGGACGCGGAGGAAGAACAGAGGGGGACGCGGAGGAAGAACAGAGGGGGGCAGCAGCAGAACAGACGGGGACACGGAGGAAGAACCGAGGGGGGCAGCAGCAGAACAGAGGGGGACGCGGAGGAAGAACAGAGGGGGACGCGGAGGAAGAACAGAGGGGGACGCGGAGGAAGAACAGAGGGGGACGCGGAGGAAGAACAGAGGGGGGCAGCAGCAGAACAGACGGGGACACGGAGGAAGAACCGAGGGGGGCAGCAGCAGAACAGAGGGGGACGCGGAGGAAGAACAGAGGGGGACGCGGAGGAAGAACAGAGGGGGACGCGGAGGAAGAACAGAAGGGGGCGCGGAGGAAGAACAGAAGGGGACGCGGAGGAAGAACAGAGGGGGACAGCAGCAGAACGGAGGGGGATGCGGAGGAAGAACAGAGGGGGACGCGGAGGAAGAACAGAGGGGGACGCGGAGGAAGAACAGAGGGGGACGCGGAGGAAGAACAGAGGGGGACAGCAGCAGAACGGAGGGGGACGCGGAGGAAGAACGGAGGGGGAACAGAGGGGGACACGGAAGAAGAACGGAGGGGGACGCGGAAGAAGAACGGAGGGGGACGCGGAAGAAGAACGGAGGGGGACGTGGAGGAAGAACAGAAGGGGACGCGGAGGAAGAACAGAGGGGGACGCGGAGGAAGAACAGAGGGGGACAGCAGCAGAACGGAGGGGGACGCGGAGGAAGAACAGAGGGGGACGCGGAGGAAGAACAGAGGGGGACGCGGAGGAAGAACAGAGGGGGACAGCAGCAGAACAGAGGGGGAAGCGGAGGAAGAACGGAGGGGGAACAGAGGGGGACGCGGAAGAAGAACGGAGGGGGACGCAGAAGAAGAACGGAGGGGGACGCAAAGGAAGAACGGAGGGGGACACGGAAGAACGGAGGGGGGCGCGTAAGAAGAACGGAGGGGGACGCGGAAGAAGAACGGAGGGGGAACAGAGGGGGACACGGGAGAAGAACGGAGGGGGGCGCGTAAGAAGAACGGAGGGGGACGCGGAGGAAGAACAGAGGGGGACACGGAGGTAGAACAGAGGGGGGCAGCAGCAGAACAGAGGGGGACGCGGAGGAAGAACAGAGGGGGGCAGCAGCAGAACAGAGGGGGACACGGAGGAAGAACAGAGGGGGACACGGAGGAAGAACAGAGGGGGACAGCAGCAGAATGGAGGGGGACGCGGAGGAAGAACAGGAGGGGGACGCGGAGGAAGAACAGGAGGGGGACGCGGAGAAAGAACAGGAGGGAGACGCGGAGGAAGAACAGGAGGGGGACGCGGAGAAAGAACAGGAGGGAGACACGGAGGAAGAACAGAGGGGGACGCGGAGGAAGAACAGAGGGGGACGCGGAGGAAGAACAGAGGGGGGCAGCAGCAGAACAGAGGGGGACACGGAGGAAGAACAGAGGGGGACAGCAGCAGAATGGAGGGGGACGCGGAAGAAGAACAGAGGGGGACGCGGAGGAAGAACAGGAGGGGGACGCGGAGGAAGAACAGGAGGGGGACGCGGAGAAAGAACAGGAGGGGGACGCGGAGGAAGAACAGAGGGGGACAGCAGCAGAATGGAGGGGGACGCGGAGGAAGAACGGAGGGGGGGCGCGGAGGAAGAACGGAGGGGGGGGGCGCGGAGGAAGAACGGAGGGGGGCGCGGAGGAAGAACGGAGGGGGGGGCGCGGAGGAAGAACGGAGGGGGGGGGCGCGGAGGAAGAACGGAGGGGGGGGCGCGGAGGAAGAACGGAGGGGGGGGCGCGGAGGAAGAACGGAGGGGGACGCGGAGGAAGAACAGAGGGGGCAGCAGCAGAACAGAGGGGGACGCGGAGGAAGAACAGAGGGGGATGCAGAGGAAGAACAGAAGTGGAGCGCGGAAGGAAGAATAGGAGGGGGACGCGGAGGAAGAACGGAGGGGGACGCGGAGGAAGAACAGAAAGGGACACGGAGGAAGAACAGAGGGGGACGCGGAGGAAGAACAGAGGGGGCAGCAGCAGAACAGAGGGGGACGCGGAGGAAGAACAGAGGGGGCGTGGAGGAAGAACAGAACAGAGGGGGACACGGAGGAAGAACAGAGGGGGGCAGCAGCAGAACAGAGGGGGACGTGGAGGAAGAACGAAGGGGGGTGCGGAGGAAGAACGGAGGGGGGCGCGGAGGAAGAACGGAGGGGGGCGCGGAGGAAGAACGGAGGGGGGCGCGGAGGAAGAACGGAGGGGGGCGCGGAGGAAGAACGGAGGGGGGCGCGGAGGAAGAACGGAGGGGGACACGGAGGAAGAACCGCGGGGGGCAGCAGCAGAACAGAGGGGGACGCGGAGGAAGAACAGAGGGGGGCAGCAGCAGAACAGATGGGGACACGGAGGAAGAACCGAGGGGGGCAGCAGCAGAACAGAGGGGGACGCGGAGGAAGAACAGAGGGGGACGCGGAGGAAGAACAGAGGGGGACGCGGAGGAAGAACAGAGGGGGGCAGCAGCAGAACAGACGGGGACACGGAGGAAGAACCGAGGGGGGCAGCAGCAGAACAGAGGGGGACGCGGAGGAAGAACAGAGGGGGACGCGGAGGAAGAACAGAGGGGGACGCGGAGGAAGAACAGAAGGGGGCGCGGAGGAAGAACAGAAGGGGACGCGGAGGAAGAACAGAGGGGGACAGCAGCAGAACGGAGGGGGACGCGGAGGAAGAACAGAGGGGGATGCGGAGGAAGAACAGAGGGGGACGCGGAGGAAGAACAGAGGGGGACAGCAGCAGAACGGAGGGGGACGCGGAGGAAGAATGGAGGGGGAACAGAGGGGGACACGGAAGAAGAACGGAGGGGGACGCGGAAGAAGAACGGAGGGGGACGTGGAGGAAGAACAGAAGGGGACGCGGAGGAAGAACAGAGGGGGACAGCAGCAGAACGGAGGGGGACGCGGAGGAAGAACAGAGGGGGACGCGGAGGAAGAACAGAGGGGGACAGCAGCAGAATGGAGGGGGACGCGGAGGAAGAACAGAGGGGGACGCGGAGGAAGAACAGAGGGGGACGCGGAGGAAGAACAGAGGGGGACAGCAGCAGAACAGAGGGGGAAGCGGAGGAAGAACGGAGGGGGAACAGAGGGGGACGCGGAAGAAGAACGGAGGGGGACGCAGAAGAAGAACGGAGGGGGACGCAAAGGAAGAACGGAGGGGGACACGGAAGAACGGAGGGGGGCGCGTAAGAAGAACGGAGGGGGACGCGGAAGAAGAACGGAGGGGGAACAGAGGGGGACACGGGAGAAGAACGGAGGGGGGCGCGTAAGAAGAACGGAGGGGGACGCGGAGGAAGAACAGAGGGGGACACGGAGGTAGAACAGAGGGGGGCAGCAGCAGAACAGAGGGGGACGCGGAGGAAGAACAGAGGGGGGCAGCAGCAGAACAGAGGGGGACACGGAGGAAGAACAGAGGGGGACACGGAGGAAGAACAGAGGGGGACAGCAGCAGAATGGAGGGGGACGCGGAGGAAGAACAGGAGGGGGACGCGGAGGAAGAACAGGAGGGGGACGCGGAGAAAGAACAGGAGGGAGACGCGGAGGAAGAACAGGAGGGGGATGCGGAGAAAGAACAGGAGGGAGACACGGAGGAAGAACAGAGGGGGACGCGGAGGAAGAACAGAGGGAGACACGGAGGAAGAACAGAGGGGGACGCGGAGGAAGAACAGAGGGGGACGCGGAGGAAGAACAGAGGGGGACAGCAGCAGAATGGAGGGGGAAGAACGGAGGGGGGGGGCGCGGAGGAAGAACGGAGGGGGGGGCGCGGAGGAAGAACGGAGGGGGACGCGGAGGAAGAACAGAGGGGGCAGCAGCAGAACAGAGGGGGAAGCGGAGGAAGAACAGAGGGGGATGCAGAGGAAGAACAGGAGGGGAGCGCGGAAGGAAGAATAGGAGGGGGACGCGGAGGAAGAACGGAGGGGGACGCGGAGGAAGAACGGAGGGGGGATGCGGAGGAAGAACGGAGGGGGGACGCGGAGGAAGAACGGAGGGGGGACGCGGAGGAAGAACGGAGGGGGGACGCGGAGGAAGAACGGAGGGGGGACGCGGAGGAAGAACGGAGGGGGGCGCGGAGGAAGAACGGAGGGGGGCGCGGAGGAAGAACGGAGGGGGAAGCAGAGGAAGAACGGAGGGGGACCCGGAGGAAGAATGGAGGGGGGCAGCAGCAGAACGGAGGGGGGCGCAGAGGAAGAACGGAGGGGGAAGCAGAGGAAGAGCGGAGGAAGAACGGAGGGGGACCCGGAGGAAGAATGGAGGGGGGCAGCAGCAGAACGGAGGGGGACACGGAGGAAGAACCGAGGGGAGCAGCAGCAGAACGGAGGGGGACACGGAGGAAGAACCGAGGGGGGCAGCAGCAGAACAGAGGGGGACACGGAGGAAGAACCGAGGGGGGCAGCAGCAGAACAGAGGGGGCGCGGAGGAAGAACAGAGGGGGCGCGGAGGAAGAACGGAGGGGGACGCGGAGGAAGAAGGACGCGGAGGAAGAACGGAGGGGGACGCGGAGGAAGAAGGACGCGGAGGAAGAACGGAGGGGGACGCGGAGGAAGAACAGAGGGGGACGCAGAGGAAGAACAGAGGGGGACGCGGAGGAAGAACAGAGGGGGACGCGGAGGAAGAACAGAGGGGGACGCGGAGGAAGAACAGAGGGGGACGCGGAGGAAGAACAGAGGGGACGCGGAGGAAGAACAGAGGGGGCAGCAGCAGATCAGAGGAGGACAGCAGCAGAATGGAGGGGGACGCGGGGACGGTGAGATAGAACAGGAGGGAAAACGCAGAGGAAGAACAGGAGGGGGACGTGGAAGGAAGAACGGAGGGGGACGCGGAGGAAGAACGGAGGGGGACGCGGAGGAAGAACGGAGGGGGAAGCGGAGGAAGAACGGAGGGGGAAACGGAGGGGGGCGCGGAGGAAGAACGGAGGGGGGCGCGGAGGAAGAACGGAGGGGGGCAGCAGCAGAACGGAGGGGGACACGGAGGAAGAACCGAGGGGGGCAGCAGCAGAACAGAGGGGGACACGGAGGAAGAACCGAGGGGGGCAGCAGCAGGACAGAGGGGGACGCGGAGGAAGAACAGAGGGGGACGCGGAGGAAGAACAGAGGGGGGTAGCAGCAGAACAGACGGGGACACGGAGGAAGAACCGAGGGGGGCAGCAGCAGAACAGAGGGGGACGCGGAGGAAGAACAGAGGGGGACGCGGAGGAAGAACAGAGGGGGACGCGGAGGAAGAACAGAAGGGGGCGCGGAGGAAGAACAGAAGGGGACGCGGAGGAAGAACAGAGGGGGACAGCAGCAGAACGGAGGGGGACGCGGAGGAAGAACAGAGGGGGATGCGGAGGAAGAACAGAGGGGGACGCGGAGGAAGAACAGAGGGGGACGCGGAGGAAGAACAGAGGGGGACAGCAGCAGAACGGAGGGGGACGCGGAGGAAGAACGGAGGGGGACACGGAAGAAGAACGGAGGGGGACGCGGAAGAAGAACGGAGGGGGACGTGGAGGAAGAACAGAAGGGGACGCGGAGGAAGAACAGAGGGGGACAGCAGCAGAACGGAGGGGGACGCGGAGGAAGAACAGAGGGGGACGCGGAGGAAGAACAGAGGGGGACAGCAGCAGAACGGAGGGGGACGCGTAGGAAGAACAGAGGGGGACGCGGAGGAAGAACAGAGGGGGACGCGGAGGAAGAACAGAGGGGGACAGCAGCAGAACAGAGGGGGAAGCGGAGGAAGAACGGAGGGGGAACAGAGGGGGACGCGGAAGAAGAACGGAGGGGGACGCAGAAGAAGAACGGAGGGGGACGCAAAGGAAGAACGGAGGGGGACACGGAAGAACGGAGGGGGGCGCGTAAGAAGAACGGAGGGGGACGCGGAAGAAGAACGGAGGGGGAACAGAGGGGGACACGGGAGAAGAACGGAGGGGGGCGCGTAAGAAGAACGGAGGGGGACGCGGAGGAAGAACAGAGGGGGACACGGAGGTAGAACAGAGGGGGGCAGCAGCAGAACAGAGGGGGACGCGGAGGAAGAACAGAGGGGGGCAGCAGCAGAACAGAGGGGGACACGGAGGAAGAACAGAGGGGGACACGGAGGAAGAACAGAGGGGGACAGCAGCAGAATGGAGGGGGACGCGGAGGAAGAACAGGAGGGGGACGCGGAGGAAGAACAGGAGGGGGACGCGGAGAAAGAACAGGAGGGAGACGCGGAGGAAGAACAGGAGGGGGACGCGGAGAAAGAACAGGAGGGAGACACGGAGGAAGAACAGAGGGGGACGCGGAGGAAGAACAGAGGGGGACGCGGAGGAAGAACAGAGGGGGGCAGCAGCAGAACAGAGGGGGACACGGAGGAAGAACAGAGGGGGACACGGAGGAAGAACAGAGGGGGACAGCAGCAGAATGGAGGGGGAAGAACGGAGGGGGGCGCGGAGGAAGAACGGAGGGGGGGGCGCGGAGGAAGAACGGAGGGGGGGGCGCGGAGGAAGAACGGAGGGGGACGCGGAGGAAGAACAGAGGGGGCAGCAGCAGAACAGAGGGGGAAGCGGAGGAAGAACAGAGGGGGATGCAGAGGAAGAACAGGAGGGGAGCGCGGAAGGAAGAATAGGAGGGGGACGCGGTGGAAGAACGGAGGGGGACGCGGAGGAAGAACGGAGGGGGGATGCGGAGGAAGAACGGAGGGGGGATGCGGAGGAAGAACGGAGGGGGGACGCGGAGGAAGAACGGAGGGGGGACGCGGAGGAAGAACGGAGGGGGGCGCGGAGGAAGAACGGAGGGGGGCGCGGAGGAAGAACGGAGGGGGAAGCAGAGGAAGAACGGAGGGGGACCCGGAGGAAGAATGGAGGGGGGCAGCAGCAGAACGGAGGGGGGCGCAGATGAAGAACGGAGGGGGAAGCAGAGGAAGAGCGGAGGAAGAACGGAGGGGGACCCGGAGGAAGAATGGAGGGGGGCAGCAGCAGAACGGAGGGGGACACGGAGGAAGAACCGAGGGGAGCAGCAGCAGAACGCATGGGGGACACGGAGGAAGAACCGAGGGGGGCAGCAGCAGAACAGAGGGGGACACGGAGGAAGAACCGAGGGGGGCAGCAGCAGAACAGAGGGGGCGCGGAGGAAGAACAGAGGGGGCGCGGAGGAAGAACGGAGGGGGACGCGGAGGAAGAAGGACGCGGAGGAAGAACGGAGGGGGACGCGGAGGAAGAAGGACGCGGAGGAAGAACGGAGGGGGACGCGGAGGAAGAACAGAGGGGGACGCGGAGGAAGAACAGAGGGGGACGCGGAGGAAGAACAGAGGGGGACGCGGAGGAAGAACAGAGGGGGACGCGGAGGAAGAACAGAGGGGGACGCGGAGGAAGAACAGAGGGGGACGCGGAGGAAGAACAGAGGGGGACGCGGAGGAAGAACAGAGGGGGACGCGGAGGAAGAACAGAGGGGACGCGGAGGAAGAACAGAGGGGACGCGGAGGAAGAACAGAGGGGGCAGCAGCAGATCAGAGGAGGACAGCAGCAGAATGGAGGGGGACGCGGGGACGGTGAGATAGAACAGGAGGGAAAACGCAGAGGAAGAACAGGAGGGGGACGTGGAAGGAAGAACGGAGGGGGACGCGGAGGAAGAACGGAGGGGGACGCGGAGGAAGAACGGAGGGGGAAGCGGAGGAAGAACGGAGGGGGAAACGGAGGGGGGCGCGGAGGAAGAACGGAGGGGGGCGCGGAGGAAGAACGGAGGGGGGCAGCAGCAGAACGGAGGGGGACACGGAGGAAGAACCGAGGGGGGCAGCAGCAGAACAGAGGGGGACACGGAGGAAGAACCGAGGGGGGCAGCAGCAGGACAGAGGGGGACGCGGAGGAAGAACAGAGGGGGACGTGGAGTAAGAACAGAGGGGGACAGCAGCAGAACGGAGGGGGACGCGGAGGAAGAACGGAGGGGGAACAGAGGGGGACACGGAAGAAGAACGGAGGGGGACGCGGAAGAAGAACGGAGGGGGACGCGGAAGAAGAACGGAGGGGGACGCGGAAGAAGAACGGAGGGGGACGCGGAAGAAGAACGGAGGGGGACGCGGAGGAAGAACGGAGGGGGACGCGGAGGAAGAACAGAGGGGGACAGCAGAGGAAGAACAGGAGGGGAGCGCGGAAGGAAGAATAGGAGGGGGACGCGGAGGAAGAACGGAGGGGGACGCGGAGGAAGAACGGAGGGGGACGCGGAGGAAGAACGGAGGGGGACGCGGAGGAAGAACGGAGGGGGACGCGGAGGAAGAACGGAGGGGGACGCGGAGGAAGAACGGAGGGGGACGCGGAGGAAGAACGGAGGGGGACGCGGAGGAAGAACGGAGGGGGACGCGGAGGAAGAACAGAGGGGGACAGCAGAGGAAGAACAGGAGGGGAGCGCGGAAGGAAGAATAGGAGGGGGACGCGGAGGAAGAACGGAGGGGGACGCGGAGGAAGAACGGAGGGGGACGCGGAGGAAGAACGGAGGGGGACGCGGAGGAAGAACGGAGGGGGACGCGGAGGAAGAACGGAGGGGGACGCGGAGGAAGAACAGAGGGGGACAGCAGAGGAAGAACAGGAGGGGAGCGCGGAAGGAAGAACAGGAGGGGGACGCGGAGGAAGAACGGAGGGGGACGCGGAGGAAGAACGGAGGGGGACGCGGAGGAAGAACGGAGGGGGACGCGGAGGAAGAACGGAGGGGACGCGGAGGAAGAACGGAGGGGGACGCGGAGGAAGAACGGAGGGGGACGCGGAGGAAGAACGGAGGGGGGATGCGGAGGAAGAACGGAGGGGGGACGCGGAGGAAGAACGGAGGGGGGACGCGGAGGAAGAACGGAGGGGGGACGCGGAGGAAGAACGGAGGGGGGCGCGGAGGAAGAACGGAGGGGGAAGCAGAGGAAGAGCGGAGGAAGAACGGAGGGGGACCCGGAGGAAGAATGGAGGGGGGCAGCAGCAGAACGGAGGGGGGCGCAGAGGAAGAACGGAGGGGGAAGCAGAGGAAGAGCGGAGGAAGAACGGAGGGGGACCCGGAGGAAGAATGGAGGGGGGCAGCAGCAGAACGGAGGGGGACACGGAGGAAGAACCGAGGGGAGCAGCAGCAGAACGGAGGGGGACACGGAGGAAGAACCGAGGGGGGCAGCAGCAGAACAGAGGGGGACACGGAGGAAGAACCGAGGGGGGCAGCAGCAGAACAGAGGGGGACGCGGAGGAAGAACAGAGGGGGACACGGAGGAAGAACGGAGGGGGACACGGATGAAGAACGGAGGGGGACGCGGATGAAGAACGGAGGGGGACGCGGAGGAAGAACGGAGGGGGAAGCGGAGGAAGAACGGAGGGGGAAACGGAGGGGGGCGCGGAGGAAGAACGGAGGGGGGCGCGGAGGAAGAACGGAGGGGGGCAGCAGCAGAACGGAGGGGGACACGGAGGAAGAACAGAGGGGGACACGGAGGAAGAACCGAGGGGGGCAGCAGCAGGACAGAGGGGGACGCGGAGGAAGAACAGAGGGGGACGTGGAGTAAGAACAGAGGGGGACAGCAGCAGAACGGAGGGGGACGCGGAGGAAGAACGGAGGGGGAACAGAGGGGGACACGGAAGAAGAACGGAGGGGGACGCGGAAGAAGAACGGAGGGGACGCGGAAGAAGAACGGAGGGGGACGCGGAAGAAGAACGGAGGGGGACGCGGAGGAAGAACGGAGGGGGACGCGGAGGAAGAACGGAGGGGGACACGGAGGAAGAACAGAAGGGGGCGCGGAGGAAGAACAGAAGGGGACGCGGAGGAAGAACAGAGGGGGACAGCAGCAGAACGGAGGGGGACGCGGAGGAAGAACAGAGGGGGATGCGGAGGAAGAACAGAGGGGGACGCGGAGGAAGAACAGAGGGGGACGCGGAGGAAGAACAGAAGGGGGCGCGGAGGAAGAACAGAAGGGGACGCGGAGGAAGAACAGAGGGGGACAGCAGCAGAACGGAGGGGGACGCGGAGGAAGAACAGAGGGGGATGCGGAGGAAGAACAGAGGGGGACGCGGAGGAAGAACAGAGGGGGACGCGGAGGAAGAACAGAGGGGGACAGCAGCAGAACGGAGGGGGACGCGGAGGAAGAACGGAGGGGGAACAGAGGGGGACACGGAAGAAGAACGGAGGGGGACGCGGAAGAAGAACGGAGGGGGACGTGGAGGAAGAACAGAAGGGGACGCGGAGGAAGAACAGAGGGGGACAGCAGCAGAACGGAGGGGGACGCGGAGGAAGAACAGAGGGGGACGCGGAGGAAGAACAGAGGGGGACAGCAGCAGAACGGAGGGGGACGCGTAGGAAGAACAGAGGGGGACGCGGAGGAAGAACAGAGGGGGACAGCAGCAGAACAGAGGGGGAAGCGGAGGAAGAACGGAGGGGGAACAGAGGGGGACGCGGAAGAAGAACGGAGGGGGACGCAGAAGAAGAACGGAGGGGGACGCAAAGGAAGAACGGAGGGGGACACGGAAGAACGGAGGGGGGCGCGTAAGAAGAACGGAGGGGGACGCGGAAGAAGAACGGAGGGGGAACAGAGGGGGACACGGGAGAAGAACGGAGGGGGGCGCGTAAGAAGAACGGAGGGGGACGCGGAGGAAGAACAGAGGGGGACACGGAGGTAGAACAGAGGGGGGCAGCAGCAGAACAGAGGGGGACGCGGAGGAAGAACAGAGGGGGGCAGCAGCAGAACAGAGGGGGACACGGAGGAAGAACAGAGGGGGACACGGAGGAAGAACAGAGGGGGACAGCAGCAGAATGGAGGGGGACGCGGAGGAAGAACAGGAGGGGGACGCGGAGGAAGAACAGGAGGGGGACGCGGAGAAAGAACAGGAGGGAGACGCGGAGGAAGAACAGGAGGGGGACGCGGAGAAAGAACAGGAGGGAGACACGGAGGAAGAACAGAGGGGGACGCGGAGGAAGAACAGAGGGGGACGCGGAGGAAGAACAGAGGGGGGCAGCAGCAGAACAGAGGGGGACACGGAGGAAGAACAGAGGGGGACACGGAGGAAGAACAGAGGGGGACACGGAGGAAGAACAGAGGGGGACAGCAGCAGAATGGAGGGGGAAGAACGGAGGGGGGCGCGGAGGAAGAACGGAGGGGGGGGCGCGGAGGAAGAACGGAGGGGGGGGGCGCGGAGGAAGAACGGAGGGGGACGCGGAGGAAGAACAGAGGGGGCAGCAGCAGAACAGAGGGGGAAGCGGAGGAAGAACAGAGGGGGATGCAGAGGAAGAACAGGAGGGGAGCGCGGAAGGAAGAATAGGAGGGGGACGCGGTGGAAGAACGGAGGGGGACGCGGAGGAAGAACGGAGGGGGGATGCGGAGGAAGAACGGAGGGGGGATGCGGAGGAAGAACGGAGGGGGGACGCGGAGGAAGAACGGAGGGGGGACGCGGAGGAAGAACGGAGGGGGGCGCGGAGGAAGAACGGAGGGGGGCGCGGAGGAAGAACGGAGGGGGAAGCAGAGGAAGAACGGAGGGGGACCCGGAGGAAGAATGGAGGGGGGCAGCAGCAGAACGGAGGGGGGCGCAGATGAAGAACGGAGGGGGAAGCAGAGGAAGAGCGGAGGAAGAACGGAGGGGGACCCGGAGGAAGAATGGAGGGGGGCAGCAGCAGAACGGAGGGGGACACGGAGGAAGAACCGAGGGGAGCAGCAGCAGAACGCATGGGGGACACGGAGGAAGAACCGAGGGGGGCAGCAGCAGAACAGAGGGGGACACGGAGGAAGAACCGAGGGGGGCAGCAGCAGAACAGAGGGGGCGCGGAGGAAGAACAGAGGGGGCGCGGAGGAAGAACGGAGGGGGACGCGGAGGAAGAAGGACGCGGAGGAAGAACGGAGGGGGACGCGGAGGAAGAAGGACGCGGAGGAAGAACGGAGGGGGACGCGGAGGAAGAACAGAGGGGGACGCGGAGGAAGAACAGAGGGGGACGCGGAGGAAGAACAGAGGGGGACGCGGAGGAAGAACAGAGGGGGACGCGGAGGAAGAACAGAGGGGGACGCGGAGGAAGAACAGAGGGGGACGCGGAGGAAGAACAGAGGGGGACGCGGAGGAAGAACAGAGGGGGACGCGGAGGAAGAACAGAGGGGACGCGGAGGAAGAACAGAGGGGACGCGGAGGAAGAACAGAGGGGGCAGCAGCAGATCAGAGGAGGACAGCAGCAGAATGGAGGGGGACGCGGGGACGGTGAGATAGAACAGGAGGGAAAACGCAGAGGAAGAACAGGAGGGGGACGTGGAAGGAAGAACGGAGGGGGACGCGGAGGAAGAACGGAGGGGGACGCGGAGGAAGAACGGAGGGGGAAGCGGAGGAAGAACGGAGGGGGAAACGGAGGGGGGCACGGAGGAAGAACGGAGGGGGGCGCGGAGGAAGAACGGAGGGGGGCAGCAGCAGAACGGAGGGGGACACGGAGGAAGAACCGAGGGGGGCAGCAGCAGAACAGAGGGGGACACGGAGGAAGAACCGAGGGGGGCAGCAGCAGGACAGAGGGGGACGCGGAGGAAGAACAGAGGGGGACGTGGAGTAAGAACAGAGGGGGACAGCAGCAGAACGGAGGGGGACGCGGAGGAAGAACGGAGGGGGAACAGAGGGGGACACGGAAGAAGAACGGAGGGGGACGCGGAAGAAGAACGGAGGGGGACGCGGAAGAAGAACGGAGGGGGACGCGGAAGAAGAACGGAGGGGGACGCGGAAGAAGAACGGAGGGGGACGCGGAGGAAGAACGGAGGGGGACGCGGAGGAAGAACAGAGGGGGACAGCAGAGGAAGAACAGGAGGGGAGCGCGGAAGGAAGAATAGGAGGGGGACGCGGAGGAAGAACGGAGGGGGACGCGGAGGAAGAACGGAGGGGGACGCGGAGGAAGAACGGAGGGGGACGCGGAGGAAGAACGGAGGGGGACGCGGAGGAAGAACGGAGGGGGACGCGGAGGAAGAACGGAGGGGGACGCGGAGGAAGAACGGAGGGGGACGCGGAGGAAGAACGGAGGGGGACGCGGAGGAAGAACAGAGGGGGACGCGGAGGAAGAACAGAGGGGGACAGCAGAGGAAGAACAGGAGGGGAGCGCGGAAGGAAGAATAGGAGGGGGACGCGGAGGAAGAACGGAGGGGGACGCGGAGGAAGAACGGAGGGGGGACGCGGAGGAAGAACGGAGGGGGGACGCGGAGGAAGAACGGAGGGGGGACGCGGAGGAAGAACGGAGGGGGGCGCGGAGGAAGAACGGAGGGGGAAGCAGAGGAAGAGCGGAGGAAGAACGGAGGGGGACCCGGAGGAAGAATGGAGGGGGGCAGCAGCAGAACGGAGGGGGGCGCAGAGGAAGAACGGAGGGGGAAGCAGAGGAAGAGCGGAGGAAGAACGGAGGGGGACCCGGAGGAAGAATGGAGGGGGGCAGCAGCAGAACGGAGGGGGACACGGAGGAAGAACCGAGGGGAGCAGCAGCAGAACGGAGGGGGACACGGAGGAAGAACCGAGGGGGGCAGCAGCAGAACAGAGGGGGACACGGAGGAAGAACCGAGGGGGGCAGCAGCAGAACAGAGGGGGACGCGGAGGAAGAACAGAGGGGGACACGGAGGAAGAACGGAGGGGGACACGGATGAAGAACGGAGGGGGACGCGGATGAAGAACGGAGGGGGACGCGGAGGAAGAACGGAGGGGGAAGCGGAGGAAGAACGGAGGGGGAAACGGAGGGGGGCGCGGAGGAAGAACGGAGGGGGGCGCGGAGGAAGAACGGAGGGGGGCAGCAGCAGAACGGAGGGGGACACGGAGGAAGAACAGAGGGGGACACGGAGGAAGAACCGAGGGGGGCAGCAGCAGGACAGAGGGGGACGCGGAGGAAGAACAGAGGGGGACGTGGAGTAAGAACAGAGGGGGACAGCAGCAGAACGGAGGGGGACGCGGAGGAAGAACGGAGGGGGAACAGAGGGGGACACGGAAGAAGAACGGAGGGGGACGCGGAAGAAGAACGGAGGGGGACGCGGAAGAAGAACGGAGGGGGACGCGGAGGAAGAACGGAGGGGGACGCGGAGGAAGAACGGAGGGGGACACGGAGGAAGAACGGAGGGGGACACGGAGGAAGAACGGAGGGGGACACGGAGGAAGAACGGAGGGGGACACGGAGGAAGAACAGAGGGGGATGTGGAGTAAGAACAGAGGGGGACAGCAGCAGAACGGAGGGGGACGCGGAGGAAGAACGGAGGGGGAACAGAGGGGGACACGGAAGAAGAACGGAGGGGGACGCGGAAGAAGAACGGAGGGGGACGCGGAAGAAGAACGGAGGGGGACGCGGAAGAAGAACGGAGGGGAAACACGGAGGAAGAACGGAGGGGGACACAGAGGAAGAACGGAGGGGGACACGGAGGAAGAACAGAGGGGGACACGGAGGAAGAACAGAGGGGGACAGCAGCAGAACGGAGGGGGACAGCAGCAGAACGGAGGGGGACGCGGAGGAAGAACAGGAGGGGGACACGGAGGAAGAACAGGAAGGGGACGCGGAGGAAGAACAGGAGGGGGATGCGCAGGAAGAACAGGAGGGGGACGCGCAGGAAGAACAGGAGGGGGACGCGGAAGAAGAACGGAGGGGGGCGCGGAAGAAGAACAAGGGGGGGCGCGGAGGAAGAACGGAGGGGGGGCGCGGAGGAAGAACGGAGGGGGGGCGCGGAGGAAGAACGGAGGGGGACGCGGAGGAAGAACAGAGGGGGACAGCAACAGAACAGAGGGGGACGCGGAGGAAGAACGGAGGGGGACGCGGAGGAAGAACAGAGGGGGACAGCAGCAGAACGGAGGGGGACGCGGAGGAAGAACAGAGGGGGACACGGAGGAAGAACAGAGGGGGACAGCAACAGAACAGAGGGGGACGCGGAGGAAGAACGGAGGGGGACGCGGAGGAAGAACAGAGGGGGACACGGAGGAAGAACGGATGGGGACACGGAGGAAGAACGAGGGGGACAGCAGCAGAACGGACGGGGACGCGGAGGGGGACGCGGAGGAAGAACGGAGGGGGACACGGAGGAAGAACGAGGGGGACAGCAGCAGAACGGATGGGGACGCGGAGGAAGAACAGAGGGGGACGCGGAGGAAGAACAGAGGGGGACGCGGAGGAAGAACAGAGGGGGACGCGGAGGAAGAACAGAGGGGGACACGGAGGAAGAACAGAGGGGGACAGCAGCAGAATTGGGGGGAACCGGAGGAAGAACGGGGGGGGGCACGGAGGAAGAACGTAGGGGGACGCGGAGGAAGAACAGAGGGGGGCAGCAGCAGAACGGAGGGGGACGCGGAGGAAGAAGGACGCGGAGAAAGAACGGAGGGGGACGCGGAGGAAGAACAGAGGGGGATGCGGAGGTAGAACAGAGGGGGACGCGGAGGTAGAACAGAGGGGGCGCGGAGGAAGAACGGAGGGGGACGCGGAGGAAGAACGGAGGGGGACGCGGAGGAAGAAGGACGCGGAGGAAGAACGGAGGGGGACGCGGAGGGGGACGCGGAGGAAGAAGGACGCGGAGGAAGAACGGAGGGGGACGCGGAGGAAGAACAGAGGGGGACGCGGAGGAAGAACAGAGGGGGACGCGGAGGAAGAACAGAGGGGGACACGGAGGTAGAACAGAGGGGGACGCGGAGGAAGAACAGAGGGGGACGCGGAGGAAGAACAGAGGGGGACACGGAGGAAGAACAGAGGGGGACGCGGAGGAAGAACAGAGGGGGACGCGGAGGAAGAACAGAGGGGACGCGGAGGAAGAACAGAGGGGGCAGCAGCAGAACAGAGGAGGACAGCAGCAGAATGGAGGGGGACGCGGGGACGGGGAGATAGAACAGGAGGGAAAACGCAGAGGAAGAACAGGAGGGGGACGTGGAAGGAAGAATAGAGGGGGACGCGGAGGAAGAACGGAGGGGGACGCGGAGGAAGAACGGAGGGGGAAGCGGAGGAAGAACGGAGGGGGAAACGGAGGGGGGCGCGGAGGAAGAACGGAGGGGGGCGCGGAGGAAGAACGGAGGGGGGCAGCAGCAGAACGGAGGGAGACACGGAGGAAGAACAGAGGGGGACACGGAGGAAGAACCGAGGGGGGCAGCAGCAGGACAGAGGGGGACGCGGAGGAAGAACAGAGGGGGACGTGGAGTAAGAACAGAGGGGGACAGCAGCAGAACGGAGGGGGACGCGGAGGAAGAACGGAGGGGGAACAGAGGGGGACACGGAAGAAGAACGGAGGGGGACGCGGAAGAAGAACGGAGGGGGACGCGGAAGAAGAACGGAGGGGGACGCGGAAGAAGAACGGAGGGGGACGCGGAGGAAGAACGGAGGGGGACACGGAGGAAGAACGGAGGGGGACACGGAGGAAGAACGGAGGGGGACACGGAGGAAGAACAGAGGGGGACGTGGAGTAAGAACAGAGGGGGACAGCAGCAGAACGGAGGGGGACGCGGAGGAAGAACGGAGGGGGAACAGAGGGGGACACGGAAGAAGAACGGAGGGGGACGCGGAAGAAGAACGGAGGGGGACGCGGAAGAAGAACGGAGGGGGACGCGGAAGAAGAACGGAGGGGGACGCGGAAGAAGAACGGAGGGGGACACGGAGGAAGAACGGAGGGGGACACGGAGGAAGAACGGAGGGGGACACGGAGGAAGAACAGAGGGGGACACGGAGGAAGAACAGAGGGGGACAGCAGCAGAACGGAGGGGGACAGCAGCAGAACGGAGGGGGACGCGGAGGAAGAACAGGAGGGGGACACGGAGGAAGAACAGGAAGGGGACGCGGAGGAAGAACAGGAGGGGGATGCGCAGGAAGAACAGGAGGGGGACGCGCAGGAAGAACAGGAGGGGGACGCGGAAGAAGAACGGAGGGGGGCGCGGAAGAAGAACAAGGGGGGGCGCGGAGGAAGAACGGAGGGGGGGCGCGGAGGAAGAACGGAGGGGGGGCGCGGAGGAAGAACGGAGGGGGACGCGGAGGAAGAACGGAGGGGGACGCGGAGGAAGAACGGAGGGGGACGCGGAGGGGGACGCGGAGGAAGAACGGAGGGGGGCGCGGAGGAAGAACGGAGGGGGACGCGGAGGAAGAACGGAGGGGGCGCGCGGAGGAAGAACGGAGGGGGGCGCGGAGGAAGAACGGAGGGGGGCGCGGAGGAAGAACGGAGGGGGACGCGGAGGAAGAATGGAGGGGGGCAGCAGCAGAACGGAGGGGGACACGGAGGAAGAACCGAGGGGGGCAGCAGCAGAACAGAGGGGGACACGAAGTAAGAACCGAGGGGGGCAGCAGCAGAACAGAGGGGGACGCGGAGGAAGAATGGAGGGGGGCAGCCGCAGAACGGAGGGGGACACGGAGGAAGAACCGAGGGGGGCAGCAGCAGAACAGAGGGGGACACGAAGGAAGAACCGAGGGGGACACGGAGGAAGAACAGAGGGGGACAGCAGCAGAACGGAGGGGGACAGCAGCAGAACGGAGGGGGACGCGGAGGAAGAACGGAGGGGGACGCGGAGGAAGAACGGAGGGGGACGCGGAGGAAGAACGGAGGGGGACGCGGAGGAAGAACGGAGGGGGACACGGAGGAAGAACCGAGGGGGGCAGCAGCAGAACAGAGGGGGACACGGAGGAAGAACAGAGGGGGACAGCAGCAGAACAGAGGGGGACACGGAGGAAGAACCGAGGGGGGCAGCAGCAGAACAGAGGGGGACGCGGAGGAAGAACAGAGGGGGACACGGAGGAAGAACGGAGGGGGACACGGATGAAGAACGGAGGGGGACGCGGATGAAGAACGGAGGGGGGACGCGGAGAAAGAACAGAGGGGGACGCGGAGGAAGAACGGAGGGGGACGCGGAGGAAGAACGGAGGGGGACGCGGAGGAAGAACGGAGGGGGACGCGGAGGAAGAACGGAGGGGGACGCGGAGGAAGAACAGAGGGGGGCACGGAGGAAGAACAGAGGGGGACAGCAGCAGAACGGAGGGGGACACGGAGGAAGAACGGAGGGGGACGCGGAGGAAGAACGGAGGGGGACGCGGAGGAAGAACAGAGGGGGACGCGGAGGAAGAACAGAGGGGGACACGGAGGAAGAACAGAGGGGGACACGGAGGAAGAACAGAGGGGGACAGCAACAGAACAGAGGGGGACGCGGAGGAAGAACGGAGGGGGACGCGGAGGAAGAACAGAGGGGGACAGCAGCAGAACGGAGGGGGACGCGGAGGAAGAACAGAGGGGGACACGGAGGAAGAACAGAGGGGGACAGCAACAGAACAGAGGGGGACGCGGAGGAAGAACGGAGGGGGACGCGGAGGAAGAACAGAGGGGGACACGGAGGAAGAACGGATGGGGACACGGAGGAAGAACGAGGGGGACAGCAGCAGAACGGACGGGGACGCGGAGGGGGACGCGGAGGAAGAACGGAGGGGGACACGGAGGAAGAACGAGGGGGACAGCAGCAGAACGGACGGGGACGCGGAGGAAGAACAGAGGGGGACGCGGAGGAAGAACAGAGGGGACGCGGAGGAAGAACAGAGGGGGACGCGGAGGAAGAACAGAGGGGGACGCGGAGGAAGAACAGAGGGGGACACGGAGGAAGAACAGAGGGGGACAGCAGCAGAATTGGGGGGAACCGGAGGAAGAACGGGGGGGGCACGGAGGAAGAACGGAGGGGGACGCGGAGGAAGAACAGAGGGGGGCAGCAGCAGAACGGAGGGGGACGCGGAGGAAGAAGGACGCGGAGAAAGAACGGAGGGGGACGCGGAGGAAGAACAGAGGGGGACGCGGAGGTAGAACAGAGGGGGCGCGGAGGAAGAACAGAGGGGGCGCGGAGGAAGAGACGGGAGGGGACCGGAGGAAGAACGGAGGGGGACGCGGAGGGGGACGCGGAGGAAGAAGGACGCGGAGGAAGAACGGAGGGGGACGCGGAGGGGGACGCGGAGGAAGAACGGAGGGGGACGCGGAGGAAGAACAGAGGGGGACGCGGAGGAAGAACAGAGGGGGACGCGGAGGAAGAACAGAGGGGGACGCGGAGGTAGAACAGAGGGGGACGCGGAGGAAGAACAGAGGGGGACGCGGAGGAAGAACAGAGGGCGACGCGGAGGAAGAACAGAGGGCGACGCGGAGGAAGAACAGAGGGGGCGCGGAGGAAGAACAGAGGGGACGCGGAGGAAGAACAGAGGGGGCAGCAGCAGAACAGAGGAGGACAGCAGCAGAATGGAGGGGGACGCAGGGACGGGGAGATAGAACAGGAGGGAAAACGCAGAGGAAGAACAGGAGGGGGACGCGGAGGAAGAACGGAGGGGGACGCGGAGGAAGAACGGAGGGGGACGCGGAGGAAGAACGGAGGGGGAAGCGGAGGAAGAACGGAGGGGGAAACGGAGGGGGGCGCGGAGGAAGAACGGAGGGGGGCGCGGAGGAAGAACGGAGGGGGGCAGCAGCAGAACGGAGGGGGACACGGAGGAAGAACCGAGGGGGGCAGCAGCAGAACAGAGGGGGACACGGAGGAAGAACCGAGGGGGGAAGCAGCAGGACAGAGGGGGACGCGGAGGAAGAACAGAGGGGGACGTGAAGTAAGAACAGAGGGGGACAGCAGCAGAACGGAGGGGGACGCGGAGGAAGAACGGAGGGGGAACAGAGGGGGACGCGGAAGAAGAACGGAGGGGGACGCGGAAGAAGAACGGAGGGGGACGCGGAAGAAGAACGGAGGGGGACGCGGAAGAAGAACGGAGGGGGACGCGGAAGAAGAACGGAGGGGGACGCGGAAGAAGAACGGAGGGGGACACGGAGGAAGAACGGAGGGGACACGGAGGAAGAACGGAGGGGGACACGGAGGAAGAACAGAGGGGGACGTGGAGTAAGAACAGAGGGGACAGCAGCAGAATGGAGGGGGACGCGGAGGAAGAACGGAGGGGGAACAGAGGGGGACACGGAAGAAGAACGGAGGGGACGCGGAAGAAGAACGGAGGGGGATGCGGAAGAAGAACGGAGGGGGACGCGGAGGAAGAACGGAGGGGGAACAGAGGGGGACACGGAAGAAGAACGGAGGGGGACGCGGAAGAAGAACGGAGGGGGATGCGGAAGAAGAACGGAGGGGGATGCGGAAGAAGAACGGAGGGGGACGCGGAAGAAGAACGGAGGGGGACGCGGAGGAAGAACGGAGGGGGACGCGGAGGAAGAACGGAGGGGGACACGGAGGAAGAACGGAGGGGGACACGGAGGAAGAACAGAGGGGAAACGGGGGAAGAACAGAGGGGGACAGCAGCAGAACGGAGGGGGACAGCAGCAGAACGGAGGGGGACGCGGAGGAAGAACAGGAGGGGGACACGGAGGAAGAACAGGAAGGGGACGCGGAGGAAGAACAGGAGGGGGATGCGCAGGAAGAACAGGAGGGGGACGCGCAGGAAGAACAGGAGGGGGACGCGGAAGAAGAACGGAGGGGGGCGCGGAAGAAGAACAAGGGGGGGCGCGGAGGAAGAACGGAGGGGGGGCGCGGAGGAAGAACGGAGGGGGACGCGGAGGAAGAACGGAGGGGGACGCGGAGGAAGAACGGAGGGGGACGCGGAGGAAGAACGGAGGGGGACGCGGAGGAAGAACGGAGGGGGACGCGGAGGAAGAACGGAGGGGGGCGCGGAGGAAGAACGGAGGGGACGCGGAGGAAGAACGGAGGGGGCGCGCGGAGGAAGAACGGAGGGGGCGCGCGGAGGAAGAACGGAGGGGGACGCGGAGGAAGAACGGAGGGGGGGCGCGGAGGAAGAACGGAGGGGGACGCGGAGGAAGAATGGAGGGGGGCAGCAGCAGAACGGAGGGGGACACGGAGGAAGAACCAAGGGGGCAGCAGCAGAACAGAGGGGGACACGAAGTAAGAACCGAGGGGGGCAGCAGCAGAACAGAGGGGGACGCGGAGGAAGAATGGAGGGGGGCAGCCGCAGAACGGAGGGGGACACGGAGGAAGAACCGAGGGGGCAGCAGCAGAACAGAGGGGGACACGAAGGAAGAACCGAGGGGGACACGGAGGAAGAACAGAGGGGGACAGCAGCAGAACGGAGGGGGACGCGGAGGAAGAACGGAGGGGGACGCGGAGGAAGAACGGAGGGGGACGCGGAGGAAGAACGGAGGGGGACGCGGAGGAAGAACGGAGGGGGACGCGGAGGAAGAACGGAGGGGGACACGGAGGAAGAACCGAGGGGGGCAGCAGCAGAACAGAGGGGGACACGGAGGAAGAACAGAGGGGGACAGCAGCAGAACGGAGGGGGACGCGGAGGAAGAACGGAGGGGGACGCGGAGGAAGAACGGAGGGGGACGCGGAGGAAGAACCGAGGGGGCAGCAGCAGAACAGAGGGGGACACGGAGGAAGAACCGAGGGGGGCAGCAGCAGAACAGAGGGGGACGCGGAGGAAGAACGGAGGGGGACACGGAGGAAGAACGGAGGGGGACACGGAGGAAGAACGGAGGGGGACAGCAGAAGAACGGAGGGGGACGCGGATGAAGAACGGAGGGAGACGCGGAGGAAGAACGGAGGGGGACGCGGAGGAAGAACGGAGGGGGACGCGGAGGAAGAACGGAGGGGGACGCGGAGGAAGAACGGAGGGGGACGCGGAGGAAGAACAGAGGGGGACACGGAGGAAGAACAGAGGGGGACACGGAGGAAGTACAGAGGGGGACAGCAGCAGAACGGAGGGGGACGCGGAGGAAGAACCGAGGGGACGCGGAGGAAGAACCGAGGGGGACGCGGAGGAAGAACAGAGGAGGACACGGAGGAAGAACAGAGGGGGACACGGAGGAAGAACCGAGGGGGACAGCAGCAGAACGGAGTGGGACGCGGAGGAAGAACAGAGGGGGACAGCAGCAGAACGGAGGGGGACGCGGAGGAAGAACAGAGGGGGACAGCAGCAGAACGGAGGGGGACGCGGAGGAAGAACGGAGGGGGACGCGGAGGAAGAACAGAGGGGGACGCGGAGGAAGAACCGAGGGGGACGCGGAGGAAGAACGAGGGGGACAGCAGCAGAACGGAGTGGGACGCGGAGGAAGAACAGAGGGGGACAGCAGCAGAACGGAGGGGGACGCGGAGGAAGAACAGAGGGGGACAGCAGCAGAACGGAGGGGGACGCGGAGGAAGAACAGAGGGGGACGCGGAGGAAGAACAGAGGGGGACGCGGAGGAAGAACCGAGGGGGACGCGGAGGAAGAACGAGGGGGACAGCAGCAGAACGGAGGGGGACGCGGAGGAAGAACGAGGGGGACAGCAGCAGAACGGAGTGGGACGCGGAGGAAGAACAGAGGGGGACAGCAGCAGAACGGAGGGGGACGCGGAGGAAGAACAGAGGGGGACAGCAGCAGAACGGAGGGGGACGCGGAGGAAGAACAGAGGGGGACGCGGAGGAAGAACCGAGGGGGACGCGGAGGAAGAACGAGGGGGACAGCAGCAGAACGGAGGGGGACACGGAGGAAGAATGGAGGGGGGCGCGGAGGAAGAACGGAGGGGGACGCGGAGGAAGAACGGAGGGGGACGCGGAGGAAGAACGGAGGGGGACACGGAGGAAGAACAGAGGGGGCAGCAGCAGAATGGAGGGGGACGCGGAGGAAAAACAGAGGGGGACGCGGAGATAGAACAGGAGGGAAACGCAGAGGAAGAACAGGAGGGGGACGCGGAGGAAGAACGGAGGGGGACGCGGAGGAAGAACGGAGGGGGAAGCGGAGGAAGAACGGAGGGGGAAGCGGAGGAAGAACGGAGGGGGGCGCGGAGGAAGAACGGAGGGGGGCGCGGAGGAAGAACGGAGGGGGGCAGCAGCAGAACGGAGGGGGGCAGCAGCAGAACAGAGGGGGACACGGAGGAAGAACCGAGGGGGGCAGCAGCAGAACAGAGGGGGACGCGGAGGAAGAACAGAGGGTGACGCAGAGGAAGAACAGAGGGGGACGCGGAGGAAAAAGAGAGGGGGACACGGAGGAAGAACAGAGGGGGACACGGAGGAAGAACAGAGGGGGACAGCAGCAGAACGGAGGGGGACGCGGAGGAAGAACAGAGGGGGACGCGGAGGAAGAACAGAGGGGGACGCGGAGGAAGAACAGAGGGGGACAGCAGCAGAATGGAGGGGGACGCGGAGGAGGAACGGGGGGGCACGGAGGAAGAACAGAGGGGGACGTGGAGGAAGAAAAGAGGGGGGCAGCAGCAGAACGGAGGGGGACGCGGAGGAAGAAGGACGCGGAGAAAGAACGGAGGGGGACGCGGAGGAAGAACAGAGGGGGGCGCGGAGGAAGAACAGAGGGGGACACGGAGGTAGAACAGAGGGGGCGCGGAGGAAGAACGGAGGGGGACGCGGAGGAAGAACAGAGGGGGCAGCAGCAGAACAGAGGAGGACAGCAGCAGAATGGAGGGGGACGCGGAGGAAGAACAGAGGGGGACGTGGAAGGAAGTATAGGAGGGGGACGCGGAGGAAGAACGGAGGGGGACGCGGAGGAAGAACGGAGGGGGACGCGGAGGAAGAACGGAGGGGGACGCGGAGGAAGAACGGAGGGGGAAGCGGAGGAAGAACGGAGGGGGGCTCGGAGGAAGAACGGAGGGGGGCAGCAGCAGAACGGAGGGGGACACGGAGGAAGAACCGAGGGGGGCAGCAGCAGAACAGAGGGGGACACGGAGGAAGAACCGAGGGGGGCAGCAGCAGGACAGAGGGGGACGCGGAGGAAGAACAGAGGGGGACGCGGAGGAAGAACAGAGGGGGACACGGAGGAAGAACAGAGGGGGACAGCAGCAGAACGGAGGGGGACGCGGAGGAAGAACAGAGGGGGGCGCGGAGGAAGAACGGAGAAAGAACAGAGGGGGACGCGGATGAAGAACGGAGGGGGGCGCGGATGAAGAACGGAGGGGGACTCGGATGAAGAACGGAGGGGGACGCGGAGGAAGAACGGAGGGGGACGCGGAGGAAGAACGGAGGGGGACGCAGGGGAAGAACGGAGGGGGACGCGGAGGAAGAACGGAGGGGGACGCGGAGGAAGAACGGAGGGGGAAGCGGAGGAAGAACGGAGGGGGAAGCGGAGGAAGAACGGAGGGGCAAGCGGAGGAAGAACGGAGGGGGGCGCGGAGGAAGAACAGAGGAGGGCAGCAGCAGAACGGAGGGGGACACGGAGGAAGAACCGAGGGGGGCAGCAGCAGAACAGAGGGGGACACGGAGGAAGAACGGAGGGGGACGCGGAGGAAGAACCGAGGGGGGCAGCAGCAGAACGGAGGGGGACACGGAGGAAGAACGGAGGGGGACGCAGAGGAAGAACGGAGGGGGACGCGGAGGAAGAACAGAGGGGGACAGCAGCAGAACGGAGGGGGACGCGGAGGGGAACGCGGAGGAAGAACAGAGGGGGACACGGAGGAAGAACAGTGGGGGACAGCAGCAGAACGGAGGGGGACACGGAGGAAGAACGGAGGGGGACACGGAGGAAGAACGGAGGGGGACTCGGAGGAAGAACGGAGGGGGACACGGAGGAAGAACGGAGGGGGACGCGGAGGAAGAACAGAGGGGGACGCGGAAGAAGAACAGAGGGGGCAGCAGCAGAACAGAGGAGGACAGCAGCAGAATAGAGGAGGACAGCAGCAGAATGGAGGGGGACGCGGAAGGAAGAATAGGAGGGGGACGCGGAGGAAGAACGGAGGGGGACGCGGAGGAAGAACGGAGAGGGAAGCGGAGGAAGAATGGAGGGGGGCGCGGAGGAAGAACGGAGAGGGAAGCGGAGGAAGAACGGAGGGGGGCGCGGAGGAAGAACAGAGGGGGGCAGCAGCAGAACGGAGGGGGACACGGAGGAAGAACCGAGGGGGGCAGCTGCAGAACAGAGGGGGACACGGAGGAAGAACCGAGGGGGGCAGCAGCAGAACAGAGGGGGACACGGAGGAAGAACCGAGGGGGGCAGCAGCAGAACAGAGGGGGACGCGGAGGAAGAACAGAGGGGGACACGGAAGAAGAACAGAGGGGGACAGCAGCAGAACGGAGGGGGAAGCGGAGGAAGAACGGAGGAAGAACGGAGGGGGACGCGGAGGAAGAACGGAGGGGGACGCGGAGGAAGAACGGAGGGGGACGCGGAGGAAGAACGGAGGGGGACGCGGAGGAAGAACGGAGGGGGGCGCGGAGGAAGAACGGAGGGGGGCGCGGAGGAAGAACGGAGGGGGGCGCGGAGGAAGAACAGAGGGGGCAGCAGCAGAACAGAGGAGGACAGCAGCAGAATGGAGGGGGACGCGGAGGAAGAACAGAGGGGGACGGGGAGATAGAACAGGAGGGAAACGCAGAGGAAGAACAGGAGGGGGACGTGGAAGGAAGAATAGGAGGGGGACGCGGAGGAAGAACGGAGGGGGACGCGGAGGAAGAACGGAGGGGGAAGCGGAGGAAGAACGGAGGGGGGTGCGGAGGAAGAACGGAGGGGGGCAGCAGCAGAACGGAGGGGGACACGGAGGAAGAACCGAGGGGGGCAGCAGCAGAACAGAGGGGGACACGGAGGAAGAACCGAGGGGGACGCGGAGGAAGAACAGAGGGGGACGCGGAGGAAGAACAGAGGGGGACGCGGAGGAAGAACAGAGGGGGACGCAGAGGAAGAACAGAGGGGGACACGGAGGAAGAACAGAGGGGGCAGCAGCAGAACAGAGGAGGACAGCAGCAGAATGGAGGGGGACGCGTAGGAAGAACAGAGGGGGACGCAGAGGAAGAACAGGAGGGGGACGCGGAGGAAGAACGGAGGGGGGCGCGGATGAAGAACGGAGGGGGGCGCGAAGGAAGAACGGAGGGGGGCGCGGAGGAAGAACCGAGGGGGGCAGCAGCAGAACGGAGGGGGACACGGAGGAAGAACCGAGGGGGGCAGCAGCAGAACAGAGGGGGAAACGGAGGAAGAACCGAGGGGGGCAGCAGCAGAACAGAGGGGGACGCGGAGGAAGAACAGAGGGGGACGCGGAGGAAGAACAGAGGGGGACGCGGAGGAAAAAGAGAGGGGGACACGGAGGAAGAACAGAGGGGGACACGGAGGAAGAACAGAGGGGGACAGCAGCAGAACGGAGGGGGACGTGGAGGAAGAACAGAGGGGGACGCGGAGGAAGAACAGAGGGGGACGCGGAGGAAGAACAGAGGGGGACGCGGAGGAAGAACAGAGGGGGACGCGGAGGAAGAACAGAGGGGGACGCGGAGGAAGAACAGAGGGGGACACGGAGGAAGAACAGAGGGGGACAGCAGCAGAATGGAGGGGGGCGCGGAGGAAGAACGGGGGGGCAGCAGCAGAACGGAGGGGGACGCGGAGGAAGAAGGACGCGGAGAAAGAACGGAGGGGGACGCGGAGGAAGAACAGAGGGGGACGCGGAGGAAGAACAGAGGGGGACGCGGAGGAAGAACAGAGGGGGACGCGGAGGAAGAACAGAGGGGGACGCGGAGGAAGAACAGAGGGGGACGCGGAGGAAGAACAGAGGGGGACGCGGAGGTAGAACAGAGGGGGCGCGGAGGAAGAACGGAGGGGGCGCGGAGGAAGAACGGAGGGGGGCGCGGAGGAAGAACGGAGGGGGGCGCGGAGGAAGAACGGAGGGGGGCGCGGAGGAAGAACGGAGGGGGACACGGAGGAAGAACCGCGGGGGGCAGCAGCAGAACAGAGGGGGACGCGGAGGAAGAACAGAGGGGGACGCGGAGGAAGAACAGAGGGGGGCAGCAGCAGAACAGACGGGGACACGGAGGAAGAACCGAGGGGGGCAGCAGCAGAACAGAGAGGGACGCGGAGGAAGAACAGAGGGGGACGCGGAGGAAGAACAGAGGGGGACGCGGAGGAAGAACAGAGGGGGACGCGGAGGAAGAACAGAGGGGGGCAGCAGCAGAACAGACGGGGACACGGAGGAAGAACCGAGGGGGGCAGCAGCAGAACAGAGGGGGACGCAGAGGAAGAACAGAGGGGGACGCGGAGGAAGAACAGAGGGGGACGCGGAGGAAGAACAGAAGGGGGACAGCAGCAGAACGGAGGGGGACGCGGAGGAAGAACAGAGGGGGATGCGGAGGAAGAACAGAGGGGGACGCGGAGGAAGAACAGAGGGGGACGCGGAGGAAGAACAGAGGGGGACAGCAGCAGAACGGAGGGGGACGCGGAGGAAGAACGGAGGGGGAACAGAGGGGGACACGGAAGAAGAACGGAGGGGGACGCGGAAGAAGAACGGAGGGGGACGCGGAAGAAGAACGGAGGGGGACGTGGAGGAAGAACAGAAGGGGACGCGGAGGAAGAACAGAGGGGGACAGCAGCAGAACGGAGGGGGACGCGGAGGAAGAACAGAGGGGGACGCGGAGGAAGAACAGAGGGGGACGCGGAGGAAGAACAGAGGGGGACAGCAGCAGAACGGAGGGGGACGCGGAGGAAGAACAGAGGGGGACGCGGAGGAAGAACAGAGGGGGACGCGGAGGAAGAACAGAGGGGGACAGCAGCAGAACAGAGGGGGAAGCGGAGGAAGAACGGAGGGGGAACAGAGGGGGATACGGAAGAAGAACGGAGGGGGACGCAGAAGAAGAACGGAGGGGGACGCAAAGGAAGAACGGAGGGGGACACCGAAGAACGGAGGGGGGCGCGTAAGAAGAACGGAGGGGGACGCGGAAGAAGAACGGAGGGGGAACAGAGGGGGACACGGGAGAAGAACGGAGGGGGGCGCGTAAGAAGAACGGAGGGGGACGCGGAGGAAGAACAGAGGGGGACACGGAGGTAGAACAGAGGGGGGCAGCAGCAGAAAAGAGGGGGACGCGGAGGAAGAACAGAGGGGGGCAGCAGCAGAACAGAGGGGGACACGGAGGAAGAACAGAGGGGGACACGGAGGAAGAACAGAGGGGGACACGGAGGAAGAACAGAGGGGGACAGCAGCAGAATGGAGGGGGACGCGGAGGAAGAACAGGAGGGGGACACGGAGGAAGAACAGAGGGGGACAGCAGCAGAATGGAGGGGGACGCGGAGGAAGAACAGGAGGGGGACGCGGAGGAAGAACAGGAGGGGGACGCGGAGAAAGAACAGGAGGGAGACGCGGAGGAAGAACAGAGGGGGACGCGGAGGAAGAACAGAGGGGGACGCGGAGGAAGAACAGAGGGGGACGCGGAGGTAGAACAGAGGGGGCGCGGAGGAAGAACGGAGGGGGCGCGGAGGAAGAACGGAGGGGGGCGCGGAGGAAGAACGGAGGGGGGCGCGGAGGAAGAACGGAGGGGGACACGGAGGAAGAACCGCGGGGGGCAGCAGCAGAACAGAGGGGGACGCGGAGGAAGAACAGAGGGGGACGCGGAGGAAGAACAGAGGGGGGCAGCAGCAGAACAGACGGGGACACGGAGGAAGAACCGAGGGGGGCAGCAGCAGAACAGAGAGGGACGCGGAGGAAGAACAGAGGGGGACGCGGAGGAAGAACAGAGGGGGGCAGCAGCAGAACAGAGGGGGACACGGAGGAAGAACAGAGGGGGACACGGAGGAAGAACAGAGGGGGACACGGAGGAAGAACAGAGGGGGACAGCAGCAGAATGGAGGGGGAAGCGGAGGAAGAACGGAGGGGGGCGCGGAGGAAGAACGGAGGGGGGGGCGCGGAGGAAGAACGGAGGGGGGGGGCGCGGAGGAAGAACGGAGGGGGACGCGGAGGAAGAACAGAGGGGGCAGCAGCAGAACAGAGGGGGACGCGGAGGAAGAACAGAGGGGGATGCAGAGGAAAAACAGGAGGGGAGCGCGGAAGGAAGAATAGGAGGGGGACGCGGAGGAAGAACGGAGGGGGACGCGGAGGAAGAACGGAGGGGGACGCGGAGGAAGAACGGAGGGGGGACGCGGAGGAAGAACGGAGGGGGGACGCGGAGGAAGAACGGAGGGGGGACGCGGAGGAAGAACGGAGGGGGGACGCGGAGGAAGAACGGAGGGGGGACGCGGAGGAAGAACGGAGGGGGGCGCGGAGGAAGAACGGAGGGGGGCGCGGAGGAAGAACGGAGGGGGGCGCGGAGGAAGAACGGAGGGGGGCGCGGAGGAAGAACGGAGGGGGGCGCGGAGGAAGAACGGAGGGGGGCGCGGAGGAAGAACGGAGGGGGAAGCAGAGGAAGAGCGGAGGAAGAACGGAGGGGGACCCGGAGGAAGAATGGAGGGGGGCAGCAGCAGAACGGAGGGGGGCGCAGAGGAAGAACGGAGGGGGAAGCAGAGGAAGAGCGGAGGAAGAACGGAGGGGGACCCGGAGGAAGAATGGAGGGGGGCAGCAGCAGAACGGAGGGGGACACGGAGGAAGAACCGAGGGGAGCAGCAGCAGAACGGAGGGGGACACGGAGGAAGAACCGAGGGGGGCAGCAGCAGAACAGAGGGGGACACGGAGGAAGAACCGAGGGGGGCAGCAGCAGAACAGAGGGGGCGCGGAGGAAGAACAGAGGGGGCGCGGAGGAAGAACGGAGGGGGACGCGGAGGAAGAAGGACGCGGAGGAAGAACGGAGGGGGACGCGGAGGAAGAACGGAGGGGGACGCGGAGGAAGAAGGACGCGGAGGAAGAACGGAGGGGGACGCGGAGGAAGAACAGAGGGGGACGCGGAGGAAGAACAGAGGGGGACACGGAGGTAGAACAGAGGGGGACGCGGAGGAAGAACAGAGGGGGACGCGGAGGAAGAACAGAGGGAGACGCGGAGGAAGAACAGAGGGGGACGCGGAGGAAGAACAGAGGGGGACGCGGAGGAAGAACAGAGGGGGACGCGGAGGAAGAACAGAGGGGACGCGGAGGAAGAACGGAGGGGGACCCGGAGGAAGAATGGAGGGGGGCAGCAGCAGAACGGAGGGGGGCGCAGAGGAAGAACGGAGGGGGAAGCAGAGGAAGAGCGGAGGAAGAACGGAGGGGGACCCGGAGGAAGAATGGAGGGGGGCAGCAGCAGAACGGAGGGGGACACGGAGGAAGAACCGAGGGGAGCAGCAGCAGAACGGAGGGGGACACGGAGGAAGAACCGAGGGGGGCAGCAGCAGAACAGAGGGGGACACGGAGGAAGAACCGAGGGGGGCAGCAGCAGAACAGAGGGGGCGCGGAGGAAGAACAGAGGGGGCGCGGAGGAAGAACGGAGGGGGACGCGGAGGAAGAAGGACGCGGAGGAAGAACGGAGGGGGACGCGGAGGAAGAACGGAGGGGGACGCGGAGGAAGAAGGACGCGGAGGAAGAACGGAGGGGGACGCGGAGGAAGAACAGAGGGGGACGCGGAGGAAGAACAGAGGGGGACACGGAGGTAGAACAGAGGGGGACGCGGAGGAAGAACAGAGGGGGACGCGGAGGAAGAACAGAGGGGGACGCGGAGGAAGAACAGAGGGGGACGCGGAGGAAGAACAGAGGGGGACGCGGAGGAAGAACAGAGGGGGACGCGGAGGAAGAACAGAGGGGGACGCGGAGGAAGAACAGAGGGGACGCGGAGGAAGAACAGAGGGGACGCGGAGGAAGAACAGAGGGGGCAGCAGCAGATCAGAGGAGGACAGCAGCAGAATGGAGGGGGACGCGGGGACGGTGAGATAGAACAGGAGGGAAAACGCAGAGGAAGAACAGGAGGGGGACGTGGAAGGAAGAACAGGAGGGGGACGTGGAAGGAAGAACGGAGGGGGACGCGGAGGAAGAACGGAGGGGGACGCGGAGGAAGAACGGAGGGGGAAGCGGAGGAAGAACGGAGGGGGAAACGGAGGGGGGCGCGGAGGAAGAACGGAGGGGGGCGCGGAGGAAGAACGGAGGGGGGCAGCAGCAGAACGGAGGGGGACACGGAGGAAGAACCGAGGGGGGCAGCAGAAGAACGGAGGGGGACGCGGAAGAAGAACGGAGGGGGACGCGGAAGAAGAACGGAGGGGGACGCGGAAGAAGAACGGAGGGGGACGCGGAAGAAGAACGGAGGGGGACGCGGAAGAAGAACGGAGGGGGACGCGGAAGAAGAACGGAGGGGGACGCGGAAGAAGAACGGAGGGGGACACGGAGGAAGAACGGAGGGGGACACGGAGGAAGAACAGAGGGGGACATGGAGGAAGAACAGAGGGGGACAGCAGAGGAAGAACAGGAGGGGAGCGCGGAAGGAAGAATAGGAGGGGGACGCGGAGGAAGAACGGAGGGGGACGCGGAGGAAGAACGGAGGGGGACGCGGAGGAAGAACGGAGGGGGACGCGGAGGAAGAACGGAGGGGGGACGCGGAGGAAGAACGGAGGGGGTACGCGGAGGAAGAACGGAGGGGGTACGCGGAGGAAGAACGGAGGGGGGACGCGGAGGAAGAACGGAGGGGGGCGCGGAGGAAGAACGGAGGGGGGCGCGGAGGAAGAACGGAGGGGGAAGCAGAGGAAGAGCGGAGGAAGAACGGAGGGGGACCCGGAGGAAGAATGGAGGGGGGCAGCAGCAGAACGGAGGGGGACACGGAGGAAGAACCGAGGGGAGCAGCAGCAGAACGGAGGGGGACACGGAGGAAGAACCGAGGGGGGCAGCAGCAGAACAGAGGGGGACACGGAGGAAGAACCGAGGGGGGCAGCAGCAGAACAGAGGGGGACGCGGAGGAAGAACAGAGGGGGACACGGAGGAAGAACGGAGGGGGACACGGATGAAGAACGGAGGGGGACGCGGATGAAGAACGGAGGGGGACGCGGAGAAAGAACAGAGGGGGACGCGGAGGAAGAACGGAGGGGGACGCGGAGGAAGAACGGAGGGGGACGCGGAGGAAGAACGGAGGGGGACGCGGAGGAAGAACGGAGGGGGACGCGGAGGAAGAACGGAGGGGGACGCGGAGGAAGAACGGAGGGGGACGCGGAGGAAGAACGGAGGGGGACGCGGAGGAAGAACGGAGGGGGACGCGGAGGAAGAACAGAGGGGGACGCGGAGGAAGAACAGAGGGGGACACGGAGGAAGAACAGAGGGGGACAGCAGCAGAACGGAGGGGAACACGGAGGAAGAACGGAGGGGGACGCGGAGGAAGAACGGAGGGGGACGCGGAGGAAGAACAGAGGGGGACGCGGAGGAAGAACAGAGGGGGACACGGAGGAAGAACAGAGGGGGACACGGAGGAAGAACAGAGGGGGACAGCAACAGAACAGAGGGGGACGCGGAGGAAGAACGGAGGGGGACGCGGAGGAAGAACAGAGGGGGACAGCAGCAGAACGGAGGGGGACGCGGAGGAAGAACGGAGGGGGACGCGGAGGAAGAACAGAGGGGGACGCGGAGGAAGAACAGAGGGGGACGCGGAGGAAGAACAGAGGGGGACACGGAGGAAGAACGGAGGGGGACACGGAGGAAGAACGAGGGGGACAGCAGCAGAACGGACGGGGACGCGGAGGGGGACGCGGAGGAAGAACGGAGGGGGACACGGAGGAAGAACGAGGGGGACAGCAGCAGAACGGACGGGGACGCGGAGGAAGAACAGAGGGGGACGCGGAGGAAGAACAGAGGGGGACGCGGAGGAAGAACAGAGGGGGACGCGGAGGAAGAACAGAGGGGGACGCGGAGGAAGAACAGAGGGGGACACGGAGGAAGAACAGAGGGGGACACGGAGGAAGAACAGAGGGGGACAACAGCAGAATTGGGGGGAACCGGAGGAAGAACGGGGGGGGCACGGAGGAAGAACGGAGGGGGACGCGGAGGAAGAACAGAGGGGGGCAGCAGCAGAACGGAGGGGGACGCGGAGGAAGAAGGACGCGGAGAAAGAACGGAGGGGGACGCGGAGGAAGAACAGAGGGGGACGCGGAGGTAGAACAGAGGGGGCGCGGAGGAAGAACAGAGGGGGCGCGGAGGAAGAACGGAGGGGGACGCGGAGGAAGAAGGACGCGGAGGAAGAACGGAGGGGGACGCGGAGGAAGAAGGACGCGGAGGAAGAACGGAGGGGGACGCGGAGGGGGACGCGGAGGAAGAAGGACGCGGAGGAAGAACAGAGGGGGACGCGGAGGAAGAACAGAGGGGGACGCGGAGGAAGAACAGAGGGGGACGCGGAGGAAGAACAGAGGGGGACGCGGAGGAAGAACAGAGGGGGACGCGGAGGAAGAACAGAGGGGGCGCGGAGGAAGAACAGAGGGGACGCGGAGGAAGAACAGAGGGGACGCGGAGGAAGAACAGAGGGGGCAGCAGCAGAACAGAGGAGGACAGCAGCAGAATGGAGGGGGACGCGGGGACGGGGAGATAGAACAGGAGGGAAAACGCAGAGGAAGAACAGGAGGGGGACGTGGAAGGAAGAATAGAGGGGGACGCGGAGGAAGAACGGAGGGGGACGCGGAGGAAGAACGGAGGGGGAAGCGGAGGAAGAACGGAGGGGGAAACGGAGGGGGGCGCGGAGGAAGAACGGAGGGGGGCGCGGAGGAAGAACGGAGGGGGGCAGCAGCAGAACGGAGGGGGACACGGAGGAAGAACCGAGGGGGGCAGCAGCAGAACAGAGGGGGACACGGAGGAAGAACCGAGGGGGGCAGCAGCAGGACAGAGGGGGACGCGGAGGAAGAACAGAGGGGGACGTGGAGTAAGAACAGAGGGGGACAGCAGCAGAACGGAGGGGGACGCGGAGGAAGAACGGAGGGGGAACAGAGGGGGACACGGAAGAAGAACGGAGGGGGACGCGGAAGAAGAACGGAGGGGGACGCGGAAGAAGAACGGAGGGGGACGCGGAAGAAGAACGGAGGGGGACACGGAGGAAAAACGGAGGGGGACACGGAGGAAGAACGGAGGGGGACACGGAGGAAGAACGGAGGGGGACACGGAGGAAGAACAGAGGGGGACGTGGAGTAAGAACAGAGGGGGACAGCAGCAGAACGGAGGGGGACGCGGAGGAAGAACGGAGGGGGAACAGAGGGGGACACGGAAGAAGAACGGAGGGGGACGCGGAAGAAGAACGGAGGGGGACGCGGAAGAAGAACGGAGGGGGACGCGGAAGAAGAACGGAGGGGGACGCGGAAGAAGAACGGAGGGGGACACGGAGGAAGAACGGAGGGGGACACGGAGGAAGAACGGAGGGGGACACGGAGGAAGAACAGAGGGGGACACGGAGGAAGAACAGAGGGGGACAGCAGCAGAACGGAGGGGGACAGCAGCAGAACGGAGGGGGACGCGGAGGAAGAACAGGAGGGGGACACGGAGGAAGAACAGGAAGGGGACGCGGAGGAAGAACAGGAGGGGGATGCGCAGGAAGAACAGGAGGGGGACGCGCAGGAAGAACAGGAGGGGGACGCGGAAGAAGAACGGAGGGGGGCGCGGAAGAAGAACAAAGGGGGGCGCGGAGGAAGAACGGAGGGGGGGCGCGGAGGAAGAACGGAGGGGGGGCGCGGAGGAAGAACGGAGGGGGGGCGCGGAGGAAGAACGGAGGGGGACGCGGAGGAAGAACGGAGGGGGACGCGGAGGAAGAACGGAGGGGGACGCGGAGGAAGAACGGAGGGGGACGCGGAGGAAGAACGGAGGGGGGCGCGGAGGAAGAACGGAGGGGGATGCGGAGGAAGAACGGAGGGGGCGCGCGGAGGAAGAACGGAGGGGGACGCGGAGGAAGAACGGAGGGGGGCGCGGAGGAAGAACGGAGGGGGACGCGGAGGAAGAATGGAGGGGGGCAGCAGCAGAACGGAGGGGGACACGGAGGAAGAACCGAGGGGGGCAGCAGCAGAACAGAGGGGGACACGAAGTAAGAACCGAGGGGGGCAGCAGCAGAACAGAGGGGGACACACGAAGTAAGAACCGAGGGGGGCAGCAGCAGAACAGAGGGGGACGCGGAGGAAGAATGGAGGGGGGCAGCCGCAGAACGGAGGGGGACACGGAGGAAGAACCGAGGAGGGCAGCAGCAGAACAGAGGGGGACGCGGAGGAAGAATGGAGGGGGGCAGCCGCAGAACGGAGGGGGACACGGAGGAAGAACCGAGGGGGGCAGCAGCAGAACAGAGGGGGACACGAAGGAAGAACCGAGGGGGACACGGAGGAAGAACAGAGGGGGACAGCAGCAGAACGGAGGGGGACAGCAGCAGAACGGAGGGGGACGCGGAGGAAGAACGGAGGGGGACGCGGAGGAAGAACGGAGGGGGACGCGGAGGAAGAACGGAGGGGGACGCGGAGGAAGAACGGAGGGGGACACGGAGGAAGAACCGAGGGGGGCAGCAGCAGAACAGAGGGGGACACGGAGGAAGAACAGAGGGGGACGCGGAGGAAGAACGGAGGGGGACGCGGAGGAAGAACCGAGGGGGGCAGCAGCAGAACAGAGGGGGACACGGAGGAAGAACCGAGGGGGGCAGCAGCAGAACAGAGGGGGACGCGGAGGAAGAACGGAGGGGGACGCGGAGGAAGAACGGAGGGGGACGCGGAGGAAGAACCGAGGGGGGCAGCAGCAGAACAGAGGGGGACACGGAGGAAGAACGGAGGGGGACGCGGAGGAAGAACGGAGGGGGACGCGGAGGAAGAACCGAGGGGGGCAGCAGCAGAACAGAGGGGGACACGGAGGAAGAACCGAGGGGGGCAGCAGCAGAACAGAGGGGGACGCGGAGGAAGAACGGAGGGGGACGCGGAGGAAGAACGGAGGGGGACGCGGAGGAAGAACCGAGGGGGGCAGCAGCAGAACAGAGGGGGACACGGAGGAAGAACCGAGGGGGGCAGCAGCAGAACAGAGGGGGACGCGGAGGAAGAACGGAGGGGGACACAGAGGAAGAACGGAGGGGGACAGCAGCAGAACGGAGGGGGACAGCAGAAGAACGGAGGGGGACGCGGAAGAAGAACGGAGGGAGACGCGGAGGAAGAACGGAGGGGGACGCGGAGGAAGAACGGAGGGGGACGCGGAGGAAGAACGGAGGGGGACGCGGAGGAAGAACGGAGGGGGACGCGGAGGAAGAACAGAGGGGGACACGGAGGAAGAACAGAGGGGGACACGGAGGAAGAACAGAGGGGGACACGGAGGAAGTACAGAGGGGGACAGCAGCAGAACGGAGGGGGACGCGGAGGAAGAACCGAGGGGGACGCGGAGGAAGAACCGAGGGGGACGCGGAGGAAGAACAGAGGAGGACACGGAGGAAGAACAGAGGGGGACACGGAGGAAGAACCGAGGGGGGCAGCAGCAGAACGGAGTGGGACGCGGAGGAAGAACAGAGGGGGACAGCAGCAGAACGGAGGGGGACGCGGAGGAAGAACGGAGGGGGACGCGGAGGAAGAACAGAGGGGGACGCGGAGGAAGAACCGAGGGGGACGCGGAGGAAGAACGAGGGGGACAGCAGCAGAACGGAGGGGGACACGGAGGAAGAATGGAGGGGGGCGCGGAGGAAGAACGGAGGGGGACGCGGAGGAAGAACGGAGGGGGACGCGGAGGAAGAACGGAGGGGGACACGGAGGAAGAACAGAGGGGGCAGCAGCAGAACAGAGGAGGACAGCAGCAGAATGGAGGGGGACGCGGAGGAAAAACAGAGGGGGGCGCGGAGATAGAACAGGAGGGAAACGCAGAGGAAGAACAGGAGGGGGACGCGGAGGAAGAACGGAGGGGGACGCGGAGGAAGAACGGAGGGGGAAGCGGAGAAAGAACGGAGGGGGAAGCGGAGGAAGAACGGAGGGGGGCGCGGAGGAAGAACGGAGGGGGGCGCGCAGGAAGAACGGAGGGGGGCAGCAGCAGAACGGAGGGGGGCAGCAGCAGAACAGAGGGGGACACGGAGGAAGAACCGAGGGGGGCAGCAGCAGAACAGAGGGGGACGCGGAGGAAGAACAGAGGGTGACGCAGAGGAAGAACAGAGGGGGACGCGGAGGAAAAAGAGAGGGGGACACGGAGGAAGAACAGAGGGGGACACGGAGGAAGAACAGAGGGGGACAGCAGCAGAACGGAGGGGGACGCGGAGGAAGAACAGAGGGGGACGCGGAGGAAGAACAGAGGGGGACGCGGAGGAAGAACAGAGGGGGACGCGGAGGAAGAACAGAGGGGGACAGCAGCAGGATGGAGGGGGACGCGGAGGAGGAACGGGGGGACACGGAGGAAGAACGGAGGGGGACGTGGAGGAAGAACAGAGGGGGGCAGCAGCAGAACGGAGGGGGACGCGGAGGAAGAAGGACGCGGAGAAAGAACGGAGGGGGACGCGGAGGAAGAACAGAGGGGGGCGCGGAGGAAGAACAGAGGGGGACACGGAGGTAGAACAGAGGGGGCGCGGAGGAAGAACAGAGGGGGCGCGGAGGAAGAACGGAGGGGGACGCGGAGGAAGAACAGAGGGGGCAGCAGCAGAACAGAGGAGGACAGCAGCAGAATGGAGGGGGACGCGGAGGAAGAACAGAGGGGGACGTGGAAGGAAGAATAGGAGGGGGACGCGGAGGAAGAACGGAGGGGGACGCGGAGGAAGAACGGAGGGGGACGCGGAGGAAGAACCGAGGGGGGCAGCAGCAGAACAGAGGGGGACGCGGAGGAAGAATGGAGGGGGACAGCAGCAGAACGGAGGGGGACGCGGAGGAAGAACGGAGGGGGACGCGGAGGAAGAACGGAGGGTGACGCGGAGGAAGAACCGAGGGGGGCAGCAGCAGAACAGAGGGGGACACGGAGGAAGAACCGAGGGGGGCAGCAGCAGAACAGAGGGGGACGCGGAGGAAGAACGGAGGGGGACGCGGAGGAAGAACGGAGGGGGACGCGGAGGAAGAACCGAGGGGGGCAGCAGCAGAACAGAGGGGGACACGGAGGAAGAACCGAGGGGGGCAGCAGCAGAACAGAGGGGGACGCGGAGGAAGAACGGAGGGGGACACGGAGGAAGAACGGAGGGGGACAGCAGCAGAACGGAGGGGGACAGCAGAAGAACGGAGGGGGACGCGGATGAAGAACGGAGGGAGACGCGGAGGAAGAACGGAGGGGGACGCGGAGGAAGAACGGAGGGGGACGCGGAGGAAGAACGGAGGGGGACGCGGAGGAAGAACGGAGGGGGACGCGGAGGAAGAACGGAGGGGGACGCGGAGGAAGAACGGAGGGGGACGCGGAGGAAGAACAGAGGGGGACACGGAGGAAGAACAGAGGGGGACACGGAGGAAGTACAGAGGGGGACAGCAGCAGAACGGAGGGGGACGCGGAGGAAGAACCGAGGGGGACGCGGAGGAAGAACCGAGGGGGACGCGGAGGAAGAACAGAGGAGGACACGGAGGAAGAACAGAGGGGGACACGGAGGAAGAACCGAGGGGGACAGCAGCAGAACGGAGTGGGACGCGGAGGAAGAACAGAGGGGGACAGCAGCAGAACGGAGGGGGACGCGGAGGAAGAACGGAGGGGGACGCGGAGGAAGAACAGAGGGGGACGCGGAGGAAGAACAGAGGGGGACGCGGAGGAAGAACGGAGGGGGACGCGGAGGAAGAACGGAGGGGGACACGGAGGAAGAACAGAGGGGGCAGCAGCAGAACAGAGGAGGACAGCAGCAGAATGGAGGGGGACGCGGAGGAAAAACAGAGGGGGACGCGGAGATAGAACAGGAGGGAAACGCAGAGGAAGAACAGGAGGGGGACGCGGAGGAAGAACGGAGGGGGACGCGGAGGAAGAACGGAGGGGGAAGCGGAGAAAGAACGGAGGGGGAAGCGGAGGAAGAACGGAGGGGGGCGCGGAGGAAGAACGGAGGGGGGCGCGCAGGAAGAACGGAGGGGGGCAGCAGCAGAACGGAGGGGGGCAGCAGCAGAACAGAGGGGGACACGGAGGAAGAACCGAGGGGGGCAGCAGCAGAACAGAGGGGGACGCGGAGGAAGAACAGAGGGTGACGCAGAGGAAGAACAGAGGGGGACGCGGAGGAAAAAGAGAGGGGGACACGGAGGAAGAACAGAGGGGGACACGGAGGAAGAACAGAGGGGGACAGCAGCAGAACGGAGGGGGACGCGGAGGAAGAACAGAGGGGGACGCGGAGGAAGAACAGAGGGGGACGCGGAGGAAGAACAGAGGGGGACGCGGAGGAAGAACAGAGGGGGACGCGGAGGAAGAACAGAGGGGGACGCGGAGGAAGAAAAGAGGGGGACAGCAGCAGAATGGAGGGGGACGCGGAGGAGGAACGGGGGGGCACGGAGGAAGAACGGAGGGGGACGTGGAGGAAGAACAGAGGGGGGCAGCAGCAGAACGGAGGGGGACGCGGAGGAAGAAGGACGCGGAGAAAGAACGGAGGGGGACGCGGAGGAAGAACCGAGGGGGGCGCGGAGGAAGAACAGAGGGGGACACGGAGGTAGAACAGAGGGGGCGCGGAGGAAGAACAGAGGGGGCGCGGAGGAAGAACGGAGGGGGACGCGGAGGAAGAACAGAGGGGGCAGCAGCAGAACAGAGGAGGACAGCAGCAGAATGGAGGGGGACGCGGAGGAAGAACAGAGGGGGACGTGGAAGGAAGAATAGGAGGGGGACGCGGAGGAAGAACGGAGGGGGACGCGGAGGAAGAACGGAGGGGGACGCGGAGGAAGAACGGAGGGGGACGCGGAGGAAGAACGGAGGGGGAAGCGGAGGAAGAACGGAGGGGGGCTCGGAGGAAGAACGGAGGGGGGCAGCAGCAGAACGGAGGGGGACACGGAGGAAGAATCGAGGGGGGCAGCAGCAGAACAGAGGGGGACACGGAGGAAGAACCGAGGGGGGCAGCAGCAGGACAGAGGGGGACGCGGAGGAAGAACAGAGGGGGACGCGGAGGAAGAACAGAGGGGGACACGGAGGAAGAACAGAGGGGGACAGCAGCAGAACGGAGGGGGACGCGGAGGAAGAACAGAGGGGGGCGCGGAGGAAGAACGGAGAAAGAACAGAGGGGGACACGGATGAAGAACGGAGGGGGGCGCGGATGAAGAACGGAGGGGGACTCGGATGAAGAACGGAGGGGGACGCGGAGGAAGAACGGAGGGGGACGCAGGGGAAGAACGGAGGGGGACGCGGAGGAAGAACGGAGGGGGACGCGGAGGAAGAACGGAGGGGGAAGCGGAGGAAGAACGGAGGGGCAAGCGGAGGAAGAACGGAGGGGGGCGCGGAGGAAGAACAGAGGGGGGCAGCAGCAGAACGGAGGGGGACACGGAGGAAGAACCGAGGGGGGCAGCAGCAGAACAGAGGGGGACACGGAGGAAGAACGGAGGGGGACGCGGAGGAAGAACCGAGGGGGGCAGCAGCAGAACGGAGGGGGACACGGAGGAAGAACGGAGGGGGACGCGGAGGAAGAACAGAGGGGGACAGCAGCAGAACGGAGGGGGACGCGGAGGGGAACGCGGAGGAAGAACAGAGGGGGACACGGAGGAAGAACAGTGGGGGACAGCAGCAGAACGGAGGGGGACACGGAGGAAGAACGGAGGGGGACTCGGAGGAAGAACGGAGGGGGACACGGAGGAAGAACAGAGGGGGACGCGGAGGAAGAACAGAGGGGGACGCGGAAGAAGAACAGAGGGGGCAGCAGCAGAACAGAGGAGGACAGCAGCAGAATAGAGGAGGACAGCAGCAGAATGGAGGGGGACGCGGAAGGAAGAATAGGAGGGGGACGCGGAGGAAGAACGGAGGGGGACGCGGAGGAAGAACGGAGAGGGAAGCGGAGGAAGAATGGAGGGGGGCGCGGAGGAAGAACGGAGAGGGAAGCGGAGGAAGAACGGAGGGGGGCGCGGAGGAAGAACAGAGGGGGGCAGCAGCAGAACGGAGGGGGACACGGAGGAAGAACCGAGGGGGGCAGCTGCAGAACAGAGGGGGACACGGAGGAAGAACCGAGGGGGGCAGCAGCAGAACAGAGGGGGACACGGAGGAAGAACCGAGGGGGGCAGCAGCAGAACAGAGGGGGACGCGGAGGAAGAACAGAGGGGGACACGGAAGAAGAACAGAGGGGGACAGCAGCAGAACGGAGGGGGAAGCGGAGGAAGAACGGAGGAAGAACAGAGGGGGACGCGGAGGAAGAACGGAGGGGGACGCGGAGGAAGAACGGAGGGGGACGCGGAGGAAGAACGGAGGGGGACGCGGAGGAAGAACGGAGGGGGACGCGGAGGAAGAACGGAGGGGGACGCGGAGGAAGAACGGAGGGGGGCGCGGAGGAAGAACGGAGGGGGGCGCGGAGGAAGAACGGAGGGGGGCGCGGAGGAAGAACGGAGGGGGGCGCGGAGGAAGAACAGAGGGGGCAGCAGCAGAACAGAGGAGGACAGCAGCAGAATGGAGGGGGACGCAGAGGAAGAACAGAGGGGGACGTGGAAGGAAGAATAGGAGGGGGACGCGGAGGAAGAACGGAGGGGGACACGGAGGAAGAACGGAGGGGGAAGCGGAGGAAGAACGGAGGGGGGTGCGGAGGAAGAACGGAGGGGGGCAGCAGCAGAACGGAGGGGGACACGGAGGAAGAACCGAGGGGGGCAGCAGCAGAACAGAGGGGGACACGGAGGAAGAACCGAGGGGGACGCGGAGGAAGAACAGAGGGGGACGCGGAGGAAGAACAGAGGGGGACGCAGAGGAAGAACAGAGGGGGACACGGAGGAAGAACAGAGGGGGACACGGAGGAAGAACAGAGGGGGCAGCAGCAGAACAGAGGAGGACAGCAGCAGAATGGAGGGGGACGCGTAGGAAGAACAGAGGGGGACGCGGAGGAAGAACAGGAGGGAAACGCAGAGGAAGAACAGGAGGGGGACGCGGAGGAAGAACGGAGGGGGGCGCGGAGGAAGAACGGAGGGGGGCGCGGAGGAAGAACGGAGGGGGGCGCGGAGGAAGAACCGAGGGGGGCAGCAGCAGAACGGAGGGGGACACGGAGGAAGAACCGAGGGGGGCAGCAGCAGAACAGAGGGGGAAACGGAGGAAGAACCGAGGGGGGCAGCAGCAGAACAGAGGGGGACGCGGAGGAAGAACAGAGGGGGACGCGGAGGAAGAACAGAGGGGGACGCGGAGGAAAAAGAGAGGGGGACACGGAGGAAGAACAGAGGGGGACACGGAGGAAGAACAGAGGGGGACAGCAGCAGAACGGAGGGGGACGTGGAGGAAGAACAGAGGGGGACGCGGAGGAAGAACAGAGGGGGACGCGGAGGAAGAACAGAGGGGGACGCGGAGGAAGAACAGAGGGGGACGCGGAGGAAGAACAGAGGGGGACGCGGAGGAAGAACAGAGGGGGACACGGAGGAAGAACAGAGGGGGACAGCAGCAGAATGGAGGGGGGCGCGGAGGAAGAACGGGGGGGCAGCAGCAGAACGGAGGGGGACGCGGAGGAAGAAGGACGCGGAGAAAGATCGGAGGGGGACGCGGAGGAAGAACAGAGGGGGACGCGGAGGAAGAACAGAGGGGGACGCGGAGGAAGAACAGAGGGGGACGCGGAGGTAGAACAGAGGGGGCGCGGAGGAAGAACGGAGGGGGCGCGGAGGAAGAACGGAGGGGGACGCGGAGGAAGAACAGAGGGGGACGGGGAGATAGAACAGGAGGGAAACGCAGAGGAAGAACAGGAGGGGGACGTGGAAGGAAGAATAGGAGGGGGACGCGGAGGAAGAACGGAGGGGGAAGCGGAGGAAGAACGGAGGGGGAAGCGGAGGAAGAACGGAGGGGGGCAGCAGCAGAACGGAGGGGGACACGGAGGAAGAACCGAGAGGGGGCAGCAGCAGAACAGAGGGGGACACGGAGGAAGAACCGAGGGGGGCAGCAGCAGGACAGAGGGGGACGCGGAGGAAGAACGGAGGGGAACGCGGAGGAAGAACAGAGGGGGACGCGGAGGAAGAACAGAGGGGGACGCGGAGGAAGAACAGAGGGGGACAGCAGCAGAACGGAGGGGGACGCGGAGGAAGAACAGAGGGGGGCGCGGAGGAAGAACAAAGAAAGAACAGAGGGGGACGCGGATGAAGAACGGAGGGGGACGCGGATGAAGAACAGAGGGGGACGTAGGGGAAGAACGGAGGGGGACGCGGAGGAAGAACGGAGGGGGACGCGGAGGAAGAACGGAGGGGGACGCGGAGGAAGAACAGAGGGGGACGCGGAGGAAGAACAGAGGGGGACGCGGAGGAAGAACAGAGGGGGACAGCAGCAGAACGGAGGGGGACGCGGAGAAAGAACAGAGGGGGGCGCGGAGGAAGAACGGAGAAAAAACAGAGGGGGACGCGGATGAAGAACGGAGGGGGACGCGGATGAAGAACGGAGGGGGACGCGGATGAAGAACGGAGGGGGACGCGGAGGAAGAACGGAGGGGGACGCGGCGGAAGAACGGAGGGGGACGCGGAGGAAGAATGGAGGGGGACGCGGAGGAAGAACGGAGGGGGAAGCGGAGGAAGAACGGAGGGGGAAGCAGGGGAAGAACGGAGGGGGGCAGCAGCAGAACGGAGGGGGACACGGAGGAAGAACCGAGGGGGGCAGCAGCAGAACGGAGGGGGACACGGAGGAAGAATGGAGGGGGGCAGCAGCAGAACAGAGGGGGACGCGGAGGAAGAACAGAGGGGGACGCGGAGGAAGAACAGAGGGGGACACGGAGGAAGAACAGAGGGGGACAGCAGCAGAATGGAGGGGGACGCGGAGGAAGAACAGAGGGGGGCGCGGAGGAAGAACGGAGAAAGAACAGAGGGGGACGCGGAGGAAGAACAGAGGAGGACGCGGATGAAGAACGGAGGGGGACGCGGATGAAGAACGGAGGGGGGCGCGGAGGAAGAACGGAGGGGGACGCAGGGGAAGAACGGAGGGGGACGCGGATGAAGAACGGAGGGGGACGCGGATGAAGAACGGAGGGGGACGCGGAGGAAGAACGGAGGGGGACGCGGAGGAAGAACGGAGGGGGACGCAGAGGAAGAACGGAGGGGGACTTAGGGGAAGAACGGAGGGGGACGCGGAGGAAGAACGGAGGGGGACGCGGAGGAAGAACGGAGGGGGACGCGGAGGAAGAACGGAGGGGGACGCGGAGGAAGAACGGAGGGGGACGCGGAGGAAGAACAGGGGGACAGCAGCAGAACGGAGGGGGACGCGGAGGGGGACACGGAGGAAGAACAGAGGGGGACGTGGAGGAAGAACAGAGGGGGACACGGAGGAAGAACAGAGGGGGACAGCAGCAGAACGGAGGGGGACTCGGAGGAAGAACGGAGGGGAACACGGAGGAAGAACGGAGGGGGACGCGGAGGGGGACGCGGAGGAAGAACAGAGGGGGACGCGGAGGAAGAACAGAGGGGGACACGGAGGAAGAACAGAGGGGGACAGCAGCAGAACGGAGGGGGACTCGGAGGAAGAACGGAGGGGGACTCGGAGGAAGAACGGAGGGGGACACGGAGGAAGAACAGAGGGGGACGCGGAGGAAGAACAGAGGGGGACAGCAGCAGAACGGAGGGGGACTCGGAGGAAGAACGGAGGGGAACACGGAGGAAGAACGGAGGGGGACGCGGAGGGGGACGCGGAGGAAGAACAGAGGGGGACGCGGAGGAAGAACAGAGGGGGACACGGAGGAAGAACAGAGGGGGACAGCAGCAGAACGGAGGGGGACGCGGAGGAAGAACGGAGGGGGACTCGGAGGAAGAACGGAGGGGGACACGGAGGAAGAACAGAGGGGGACGCGGAAGAAGAACGGAGGGGGACGCGGAGGAAGAACAGGGGGACAGCAGCAGAACGGAGGGGGACGCGGAGGGGGACACGGAGGAAGAACAGAGGGGGACGTGGAGGAAGAACAGAGGGGGACACGGAGGAAGAACAGAGGGGGACAGCAGCAGAACGGAGGGGGACTCGGAGGAAGAACGGAGGGGGACACGGAGGAAGAACGGAGGGGGACGCGGAGGGGGACGCGGAGGAAGAACAGAGGGGGACGCGGAGGAAGAACAGAGGGGGACACGGAGGAAGAACAGAGGGGGACAGCAGCAGAACGGAGGGGGACGCGGAGGAAGAACGGAGGGGGACTCGGAGGAAGAACGGAGGGGGACACGGAGGAAGAACGGAGGGGGACGCGGAGGAAGAACGGAGGGGGACTCGGAGGAAGAACGGAGGGGGACACGGAGGAAGAACAGAGGGGGACGCGGAGGAAGAACAGAGGGGGCAGCAGCAGAACAGAGGAGGACAGCAGCAGAACAGAGGAGGACAGCAGCAGAATGGAGGGGGACGCGGAGGAAGAACAGAGGGGGACGCGGAAGGAAGAATAGGAGGGGGACGCGGAGGAAGAACGGAGGGGGACGCGGAGGAAGAACGGAGGGGGACGCGGAGGAAGAACGGAGAGGGAAGCGGAGGAAGAACGGAGGGGGGCGCGGAAGAAGAACGGAGGGGGGCGCGGAGGAAGAACGGAGAGGGAAGCGGAGGAAGAACGGAGGGGGGCGCGGAGGAAGAACGGAGGGGGGCAGCAGCAGAACAGAGGAGGACAGCAGCAGAATGGAGGGGGACGCGGAGGAAGAACAGAGGGGGACGGGGAGATAGAACAGGAGGGAAACGCAGAGGAAGAACAGGAGGGGGACGTGGAAGGAAGAATAGGAGGGGGACGCGGAGGAAGAACGGAGGGGGACGCGGAGGAAGAACGGAGGGGGACGCGGAGGAAGAACGGAGGGGGACGTGGAGGAAGAACGGAGGGGGACGCGGAGGAAGAACGGAGGGGGAAGCGGAGGAAGAACGGAGGGGGAAGCGGAGGAAGAACGGAGGGGGGCGCGGAGGAAGAACGGAGGGGGGCAGCAGCAGAACGGAGGGGGACACGGAGGAAGAACCGAGGGGGGCAGCAGCAGAACAGAGGGGGACACGGAGGAAGAACCGAGGGGGGCAGCAGCAGGACAGAGGGGGACGCGGAGGAAGAACGGAGGGGAACGCGGAGGAAGACCAGAGGGGGACACGGAGGAAGAACAGAGGGGGACGCGGAGGAAGAACAGAGGGGGACGCGGAGGAAGAACAGAGGGGGACAGCAGCAGAACGGAGGGGGACGCGGAGGAAGAACGGAGGGGGACGCAGGGGAAGAACGGAGGGGGACGCGGAGGAAGAACGGAGGGGGACGCGGAGGAAGAACGGAGGGGGACGCGGAGGAAGAACAGAGGGGGACGCGGAGGAAGAACAGAGGGGGACGCGGAGGAAGAACAGAGGGGGACAGCAGCAGAACGGAGGGGGACGCGGAGGAAGAACAGAGGGGGGCGCGGAGGAAGAACGGAGAAAGAACAGAGGGGGACGCGGATGAAGAACGGAGGGGGACGCGGAGGAAGAACGGAGGGGGACGCGGAGGAAGAACGGAGGGGGACGCGGAGGAAGAACGGAGGGGGACGCGGAGGAAGAACGGAGGGGGAAGCGGAGGAAGAACGGAGGGGGGCGCGGAGGAAGAACGGAGGGGGGCAGCAGCAGAACGGAAGGGGACACGGAGGAAGAACCGAGGGGGGCAGCAGCAGAACAGAGGGGGACACGGAGGAAGAACCGAGGGGGGCAGCAGCAGAACAGAGGGGGACACGGAGGAAGAACCGAGGGGGGCAGCAGCAGAACAGAGGGGGACGCGGAGGAAGAACGGAGGGGGACGCGGAGGAAGAACGGAGGGGGACGCGGAGGAAGAACGGAGGGGGAAGCGGAGGAAGAACGGAGGGGGGCGCGGAGGAAGAACGGAGGGGGGCAGCAGCAGAACGGAAGGGGACACGGAGGAAGAACCGAGGGGGGCAGCAGCAGAACAGAGGGGGACACGGAGGAAGAACCGAGGGGGGCAGCAGCAGAACAGAGGGGGACACGGAGGAAGAACCGAGGGGGGCAGCAGCAGAACAGAGGGGGACGCGGAGGAAGAACAGAGGGGGACGCGGAGGAAGAACAGAGGGGGACACGGAGGAAGAACAGAGGGGGACAGCAGCAGAACGGAGGGGGACGCGGAGGAAGAACAGAGGGGGGCGCGGAGGAAGAACGGAGAAAGAACAGAGGGGGACGCGGAGGAAGAACAGAGGAGGACGCGGATGAAGAACGGAGGGGGGCGCGGAGGAAGAACGGAGGGGGACGCAGGGGAAGAACGGAGGGGGACGCGGAGGAAGAACGGAGGGGGACGCGGAGGAAGAACGGAGGGGGACGCGGAGGAAGAACGGAGGGGGACGCGGAGGAAGAACGGAGGGGGACGCGGAGGAAGAACAGAGGGGGACGCGGAGGAAGAACAGGGGGACAGCAGCAGAACGGAGGGGGACGCGGAGGGGGACGCGGAGGAAGAACAGAGGGGGACACGGAGGAAGAACAGAGGGGGACAGCAGCAGAACGGAGGGGGACGCGGAGGAAGAACGCAGGGGGACTCGGAGGAAGAACGGAGGGGGACACGGAGGAAGAACGGAGGGGGACGCGGAGGGGGACGCGGAGGAAGAACAGAAGGCGACGCGGAGGAAGAACAGAGGGGGACACGGAGGAAGAACAGAGGGGGACAGCAGCAGAACGGAGGGGGACGCGGAGGAAGAACGGAGGGGGACTCGGAGGAAGAACGGAGGGGGACACGGAGGAAGAACAGAGGGGGACGCGGAGGAAGAACAGAGGGGGACGCGGAAGGAAGAATAGGAGGGGGACGCGGAGGAAGAACAGAGGGGGGAAGCAGCAGAACGGAGGGGGACACGGAGGAAGAACCGAGGGGGGCAGCAGCAGAACAGAGGGGGACACGGAGGAAGAACCGAGGGGGGCAGCAGCAGAACAGAGGGGGACACGGAGGAAGAACCGAGGGGGGCAGCAGCAGAACAGAGGGGGACGCGGAGGAAGAACAGAGGGGGACGCGGAGGAAGAACAGAGGGGGACGCGGAGGAAGAACAGAGGGGGACACGGAGGAAGAACAGAGGGGGCAGCAGCAGAACAGAGGAGGACAGCAGCAGAATGGAGGGGGACGTGGAGGAAGAACAGAGGGGGACGCGGAAGGAAGAATAGGAGGGGGACGCGGAGGAAGAACGGAGGGGGACGCGGAGGAAGAACGGAGGGGGACGCGGAGGAAGAACGGAGAGGGAAGCGGAGGAAGAACGGACGGGGCGCGGAGGAAGAACGGAGAGGGAAGCGGAGGAAGAACGGAGGGGGGCGCAGAGGAAGAACAGAGGGGGGAAGCAGCAGAACGGAGGGGGACACGGAGGAAGAACCGAGGGGGGCAGCAGCAGAACAGAGGGGGACACGGAGGAAGAACCGAGGGGGGCAGCAGCAGAACAGAGGGGGACACGGAGGAAGAACCGAGGGGGGCAGCAGCAGAACAGAGGGGGACGCGGAGGAAGAACAGAGGGGGACGCGGAGGAAGAACAGAGGGGGACACGGAGGAAGAACAGAGGGGGACAGCAGCAGAACGGAGGGGGACGCGGAGGAAGAACAGAGGGGGACGCGGAGGAAGAACAGAGGGGGACGCGGAGGAAGAACAGAGGGGGACGCGGAGGAAGAACAGAGGGGGACGCGGAGGAAGAACAGAGGGGGACGCGGAGGAAGAACAGAGGGGGCACGGAGGAAGAACAGAGGGGGCGCGGAGGAAGAACAGAGGGGGCAGCAGCAGAACAGAGGAGGACAGCAGCAGAATGGAGCGGGACGCGGAGGAAGAACAGAGGGGGCAGCAGCAGAACAGAGGAGGACAGCAGCAGAATGGAGGGGGACGCGGAGGAAGAACAGAGGGGGACGGGGAGATAGAACAGGAGGGAAACGCAGAGGAAGAACAGGAGGGGGACGTGGAAGGAAGAATAGGAGGGGGACGCGGAGGAAGAACGGAGGGGGACGCGGAGGAAGAACGGAGGGGGACGCGGAGGAAGAACGGAGGGGGGCGCGGAGGAAGAACGGAGAGGGAAGCGGAGGAAGAACGGAGGGGGGCGCGGAGGAAGAACGGAGGGGGGCAGCAGCAGAACAGAGGAGGACAGCAGCAGAATGGAGGGGGACGCGGAGGAAGAACAGAGGGGGACGGGGAGATAGAACAGGAGGGAAACGCAGAGGAAGAACAGGAGGGGGACGTGGAAGGAAGAATAGGAGGGGGACGCGGAGGAAGAACGGAGGGGGACGCGGAGGAAGAACGGAGGGGGACGCGGAGGAAGAACGGAGGGGGACGCGGAGGAAGAACGGAGGGGGGCGCGGAGGAAGAACGGAGGGGGGCAGCAGCAGAACGGAGGGGGACACGGAGGAAGAACCGAGGGGGGCAGCAGCAGAACAGAGGGGGACACGGAGGAAGAACCGAGGGGGGCAGCAGCAGGACAGAGGGGGACGCGGAGGAAGACCAGAGGGGGACACGGAGGAAGAACAGAGGGGGACGCGGAGGAAGAACAGAGGGGGACGCGGAGGAAGAACAGAGGGGGACAGCAGCAGAACGGAGGGGGACGCGGAGGAAGAACGGAGGGGGACGCAGGGGAAGAACGGAGGGGGACGCGGAGGAAGAACGGAGGGGGACGCGGAGGAAGAACAGAGGGGGACGCGGAGGAAGAACAGAGGGGGACGCGGAGGAAGAACAGAGGGGGACGCGGAGGAAGAACAGAGGGGGACAGCAGCAGAACGGAGGGGGACGCGGAGGAAGAACAGAGGGGGGCGCGGAGGAAGAACGGAGAAAGAACAGAGGGGGACGCGGATGAAGAACGGAGGGGGACGCGGAGGAAGAACGGAGGGGGACGCGGAGGAAGAACGGAGGGGGACGCGGAGGAAGAACGGAGGGGGACGCGGAGGAAGAACGGTTGGGGGCGCGGAGGAAGAACGGAGGGGGGCGCGGAGGAAGAACGGAGGGGGGCAGCAGCAGAACGGAAGGGGACACGGAGGAAGAACCGAGGGGGGCAGCAGCAGAACAGAGGGGGACACGGAGGAAGAACCGAGGGGGGCAGCAGCAGAACAGAGGGGGACACGGAGGAAGAACCGAGGGGGGCAGCAGCAGAACAGAGGGGGACGCGGAGGAAGAACAGAGGGGGACGCGGAGGAAGAACAGAGGGGGACGCGGAGGAAGAACGGAGGGGGACGCGGAGGAAGAACAGAGGGGGGCGCGGAGGAAGAACGGAGAAAGAACAGAGGGGGACGCGGATGAAGAACAGAGGAGGACGCGGATGAAGAACGGAGGGGGACGCGGATGAAGAACGGAGGGGGGCGCGGAGGAAGAACGGAGGGGGACGCAGGGGAAGAACGGAGGGGGACGCGGAGGCAGAACGGAGGGGGACGCGGAGGAAGAACGGAGGGGGACGCGGAGGAAGAACGGAGGGGGACGCGGAGGAAGAACAGAGGGGGACGCGGAGGAAGAACAGGGGGACAGCAGCAGAACGGAGGGGGACGCGGAGGAAGAACAGAGGGGGACACGGAGGAAGAACAGAGGGGGACAGCAGCAGAACGGAGGGGGACGCGGAGGAAGAACGGAGGGGGACGCGGAGGAAGAACGGAGGGGGACTCGGAGGAAGAACGGAGGGGGACACGGAGGAAGAACGGAGGGGGACGCGGAGGAAGAACAGAAGGGGACGCGGAGGAAGAACAGAGGGGGACACGGAGGAAGAACAGAGGGGGACACGGAGGAAGAACAGAGGGGGACAGCAGCAGAACGGAGGGGGACGCGGAGGAAGAACGGAGGGGGACACGGAGGAAGAACAGAGGGGGACGCGGAGGAAGAACAGAGGGGGCAGCAGCAGAACAGAGGAGGACAGCAGCAGAATGGAGGGGGACGTGGAGGAAGAACAGAGGGGGACGCGGAAGGAAGAATAGGAGGGGGACGCGGAGGAAGAACGGAGGGGGACGCGGAGGAAGAACGGAGGGGGACTCGGAGGAAGAACGGAGGGGGACACGGAGGAAGAACGGAGGGGGACGCGGAGGAAGAACAGAAGGGGACGCGGAGGAAGAACAGAGGGGGACACGGAGGAAGAACAGAGGGGGACACGGAGGAAGAACAGAGGGGGACAGCAGCAGAACGGAGGGGGACGCGGAGGAAGAACGGAGGGGGACACGGAGGAAGAACAGAGGGGGACGCGGAGGAAGAACAGAGGGGGCAGCAGCAGAACAGAGGAGGACAGCAGCAGAATGGAGGGGGACGTGGAGGAAGAACAGAGGGGGACGCGGAAGGAAGAATAGGAGGGGGACGCGGAGGAAGAACGGAGGGGGACGCGGAGGAAGAACGGAGGGGGACGCGGAGGAAGAACGGAGAGGGAAGCGGAGGAAGAACGGAGGGGGCGCGGAGGAAGAACGGAGAGGGAAGCGGAGGAAGAACGGAGGGGGGCGCAGAGGAAGAACAGAGGGGGGAAGCAGCAGAACGGAGGGGGACACGGAGGAAGAACCGAGGGGGGCAGCAGCAGAACAGAGGGGGACACGGAGGAAGAACCGAGGGGGGCAGCAGCAGAACAGAGGGGGACACGGAGGAAGAACCGAGGGGGGCAGCAGCAGAACAGAGGGGGACGCGGAGGAAGAACAGAGGGGGACGCGGAGGAAGAACAGAGGGGGACGCGGAGGAAGAACAGAGGGGGACGCGGAGGAAGAACGGAGGGGGACGCGGAGGAAGAACAGAGGGGGACGCGGAGGAAGAACAGAGGGGGACGCGGAGGAAGAACAGAGGGGGACGCGGAGGAAGAACAGAGGGGGACGCGGAGGAAGAACAGAGGGGGCGCGGAGGAAGAACAGAGGGGGCGCGGAGGAAGAACAGAGGGGGCAGCAGCAGAACAGAGGAGGACAGCAGCAGAATGGAGGGGGACGCGGAGGAAGAACAGAGGGGGCAGCAGCAGAACAGAGGAGGACAGCAGCAGAATGGAGGGGGACGCGGAGGAAGAACAGAGGGGGACGGGGAGATAGAACAGGAGGGAAACGCAGAGGAAGAACAGGAGGGGGACGTGGAAGGAAGAATAGGAGGGGGACGCGGAGGAAGAACGGAGGGGGACGCGGAGGAAGAACGGAGGGGGACGCGGAGGAAGAACGGAGGGGGACGCGGAGGAAGAACGGAGGGGGAAACGGAGGAAGAACGGAGGGGGACGCGGAGGAAGAACCGAGGGGGGCAGCAGCAGAACAGAGGGGGACACGGAGGAAGAACCGAGGGGGGCAGCAGCAGAACAGAGGGGGACGCGGAGGAAGAACAGAGGGGGACGCGGAGGAAGAACAGAGGGGGACGCGGAGGAAAAACAGAGGGGGACGCGGAGGAAAAACAGAGGGGGACACGGAGGAAGAACAGAGGGGGACAGCAGCAGAACGGAGGGGGACGCGGAGGAAGAACAGAGGGGGACGCGGAGGATGAACAGAGGGGGACGCGGAGGAAGAACGGAGGAAGAACAGAGGGGGACGCGGAGGAAGAACAGAGGGGGACGCGGAGGAAGAACGGAGGGGGACGCGGAGGAAGAACGGAGGGGACGCGGAGGAAGAACGGAGGGGGACGCGGAAGAAGAACGGAGGGGGACGCGGAGGAAGAACGGAGGGGGACGCGGAGGAAGAACGGAGGGGGACGCGGAGGAAGAACAGAGGGGGACGCGGAGGAAGAACGGAGGGGGACGCGGAGGAAGAACGGAGGGGGACGCGGAGGAAGAACGGAGGGGGACGCGGAAGAAGAACGGAGGGGGACGCGGAGGAAGAACGGAGGGGGACGCGGAGGAAGAACGGAGGGGGACGCGGAGGAAGAACGGAGGGGGACGCGGAGGAAGAACGGAGGGGGACGCGGAGGAAGAACGGAGGGGGCGCGGAGGAAGAACGGAGGGGGACGCGGAGGGGGCGCGGAGGAAGAACGGAGGGGGACGCAGAGGAAGAACAGAGGGGGACGCGGAGGAAGAACAGAGGGGGACGCGGAGGAAAAACAGAGGGGGACACGGAGGAAGAACAGAGGGGGACAGCAGCAGAACGGAGGGGGACGCGGAGGAAGAACAGAGGGGGACACGGAGGAAGAATAGAGGGGGACGCGGAGGAAGAACAGAGGGGGACGCGGAGGAAGAACAGAGGGGGACGCGGAGGAAGAACAGAGGGGGACGCGGAGGAAGAACAGAGGGGGACGTGGAGGAAGAACAGAGGGGGACAGCAGCAGAATGGAGGGGGACGCGGAGGAAGAACGGAGGGGGAACAGAGGGGGACACGGAAGAAGAACGGAGGGGGGCGCGGAAGAAGAACGGAGGGGGACGCGGAAGAAGAACGGAGGGGGACGCGGAGAAAGAACGGAGGGGGACACGGAGGAAGAACAGAGGGGGACACGGAGATAGAACAGAGGGGGAAAGCAGCAGAACGGAGGGGGACAGCAGCAGAACGGAGGGGGACGGGGAGGAAGAACGGAGGGGGAACAGAGGGGGACGCGGAAGAAGAACGGAGGGGGACGCGGAAGAAGAACGGAGGGGGACGCGGAAGAAGAACGGAGGGGGACGCGGAAGAAGAACGGAGGGGGACGCGGAGGAAGAACGGAGGGGGACGCGGAGGAAGAACGGAGGGGGACGCGGAGGAAGAACGGAGGGGGACGCGGAGGAAGAACAGAGGGGGACACGGAGGAAGAACAGAGGGGGACAGCAGCAGAACGGAGGGGGACAGCAGCAGAACGGAGGGGGACGCGGAGGAAGAACAGGAGGGGGACGCGGAGGAAGAACAGGAGGGGGACGCGGAGGAAGAACAGGAGGGGGACGCAGAGGAAGAATAGGAGGGGGACGCGCAAGAAGAACAGGAGGGGGACGCGCAGGAAAAACAGGAGGGGGACGCGCAGGAAGAACAGAGGGGGACGCGGAGGAAGAACAGAGGGGGACGCGGAGGAAGAACGGAGGGGGACGCGGAGGAAGAACGGAGGGTGACACGGAGGAAGAACAGAGGGGGACAGCAGCAGAACGGAGGGGGACAGCAGCAGAACGGAGGGGGACGCGGAGGAAGAAAAGAGGGGGACGCGGAGGAAGAACAGGAGGGGGACGCGGAGGAAGAACAGGAGGGGGACGCGGAGGAAGAACAGGAGGGGGACGCAGAGGAAGAACAGGAGGGGGACGCGCAGGAAAAACAGGAGGGGGACACGGAGGAAGAACAGAGGGGGACACGGAGGAAGAACAGAGGGGGACACGGAGGAAGAACAGAGGGGGACAGCAGCAGAACGGAGGGGGACAGCAGCAGAACGGAGGGGGACAGCAGCAGAACGGAGGGGGACGCGGAGGAAGAACAGGAGGGGGACGCGGAGGAAGAACAGGAGGGGGACGCGGAGGAAGAACAGGAGGGGGACGCGGAGAAAGAACGGAGGGGGGCGCGGAAGAAGAACGGAGGGGGGCGCGGAAGAAGAACGGAGGGGGGCGCGGAAGAAGAACGGAGGGGGACACGGAGGAAGAACCGAGGGGGGCAGCAGCAGAACAGAGGGGGACGTGGAGGAAGAACAGAGGGGGACACGGAGGAAGAACAGAGGGGGACACGGAGATAGAACAGAGGGGGAAAGCAGCAGAACGGAGGGGGACAGCAGCAGAACGGAGGGGGACGCGGAGGAAGAACGGAGGGGGAACGGAGGGGGACGCGGAAGAAGAACGGAGGGGGACGCGGAAGAAGAACGGAGGGGGACGCGGAAGAAGAACGGAGGGGGACGCGGAAGAAGAACGGAGGGGGACGCGGAGGAAGAACGGAGGGGGACGCGGAGGAAGAACGGAGGGGGACGCGGAGGAAGAACAGAGGGGGACACGGAGGAAGAACAGAGGGGGACAGCAGCAGAACGGAGGGGGACAGCAGCAGAACGGAGGGGGACGCGGAGGAAGAACAGGAGGGGGACGCGGAGGAAGAACAGGAGGGGGACGCGGAGGAAGAACAGGAGGGGGACGCGGAGGAAGAACAGGAGGGGGACGCAGAGGAAGAATAGGAGGGGGACGCGCAAGAAGAACAGGAGGGGGACGCGCAGGAAAAACAGGAGGGGGACGCGCAGGAAGAACAGAGGGGGACGCGGAGGAAGAACAGAGGGGGACGCGGAGGAAGAACGGAGGGGGACGCGGAGGAAGAACGGAGGGGGACACGGAGGAAGAACAGAGGGGGACAGCAGCAGAACGGAGGGGGACAGCAGCAGAACGGAGGGGGACGCGGAGGAAGAACAGAGGGGGACGCGGAGGAAGAACAGGAGGGGGACGCGGAGGAAGAACAGGAGGGGGACGCGGAGGAAGAACAGGAGGGGGACGCGGAGGAAGAACAGGAGGGGGACGCGGAGGAAGAACAGGAGGGGGACGCGCAGGAAAAACAGGAGGGGGACGCGCAGGAAGAACAGAGGGGGACACGGAGGAAGAACAGAGGGGGACACGGAGGAAGAACAGAGGGGGACACGGAGGAAGAACAGAGGGGGACAGCAGCAGAACGGAGGGGGACAGCAGCAGAACGGAGGGGGACAGCAGCAGAACGGAGGGGGACGCGGAGGAAGAACAGGAGGGGGACGCGGAGGAAGAACAGGAGGGGGACGCGGAGGAAGAACAGGAGGGGGACGCGGAGGAAGAACAGGAGGGGGACGCGGAGAAAGAACGGAGGGGGGCGCGGAAGAAGAACGGAGGGGGGCGCGGAAGAAGAACGGAGGGGGGCGCGGAAGAAGAACGGAGGGGGGCGCGGAAGAAGAACAAAGGGGGGCGCGGAGGAAGAACGGAGGGGGACACGGAGGAAGAACCGAGGGGGGCAGCAGCAGAACAGAGGGGGACACGGAGGAAGAACCGAGGGGGGCAGCAGCAGAACAGAGGGGGACGTGGAGGAAGAACAGAGGGGGACACGGAGGAAGAACAGAGGGGGACACGGAGATAGAACAGAGGGGGAAAGCTGCAGAACGGAGGGGGACAGCAGCAGAACGGAGGGGGACGCGGAGGAAGAACGGAGGGGGAACAGAGGGGGACGCGGAAGAAGAACGGAGGGGGACGCGGAAGAGGAACGGAGGGGGACGCGGAAGAAGAACGGAGGGGGACGCGGAAGAAGAACGGAGGGGGACGCGGAAGAAGAACGGAGGGGGACGCGGAAGAAGAACGGAGGGGGACGCGGAAGAAGAACGGAGGGGGACGCGGAGGAAGAACGGAGGGGGACGCGGAGGAAGAATGGAGGGGGATGCGGAGGAAGAACGGAGGGGGATGCGGAGGAAGAACGGAGGGGGACACGGAGGAAGAACCGAGGGGGGCAGCAGCAGAACAGAGGGGGACACGGAGGAAGAACCGAGGGGGGCAGCAGCAGAACAGAGGGGGACGCGGAGGAAGAACAGAGGGGGACACGGAGGAAGAACAGAGGGGGACACGGAGATAGAACAGAGGGGGAAAGCAGCAGAACGGAGGGGGACAGCAGCAGAACGGAGGGGGACGCGGAGGGGGAACAGAGGGGGACGCGGAAGAAGAACGGAGGGGGACGCGGAAGAAAAACGGAGGGGGACGCGGAGGAAGAACAGGAGGGGGACGCGGAGGAAGAACAGGAGGGGGACGCGGAGGAAGAACAGGAGGGGGACGCGGAGGAAGAACAGGAGGGGGACGCGGAGGAAGAACAGGAGGGGGACGCGGAGGAAGAACAGGAGGGGGACGCGGAGGAAGAACAGGAGGGGGACGCAGAGGAAGAACAGGAGGGGGACGCGCAGGAAAAACAGGAGGGGGACGCGCAGGAAAAACAGGAGGGGGACGCGCAGGAAGAACAGAGGGGGACACAGAGGAAGAACAGAGGGGGACACGGAGGAAGAACAGAGGGGGACAGCAGCAGAACGGAGGGGGACAGCAGCAGAACGGAGGGGGACGCGGAGGAAGAACGGAGGGGGACGCGGAGGAAGAACGGAGGGGGACGCGGAGGAAGAACGGAGGGGGACGCGTAGGAAGAACGGAGGGGGACGCGTAGGAAGAACAGAGGGGGACGCAGAGGAAGAACAGAGGGGGACACGGAGGAAGAACAGAGGGGGCAGCAGCAGAACAGAGGAGGACAGCAGCAGAATGGAGGGGGACGCGGAGGAAGAACAGAGGGGGACGCGGAAGGAAGAATAGGAGGGGGACGCGGAGGAAGAACGGAGGGGGACGCGGAGGAAGAACGGAGGGGGAAGCGGAGGAAGAACGGAGGGGGAAGCGGAGGAAGAACGGAGGGGGAAGCGGAGGAAGAACGAAAGGGGAAGCGTAGGAAGAACGGAGGGGGAAGCGGAGGAAGAACGGAGGGGAAGCGGAGGAAGAACGGAGGGGGGCGCGGAGGAAGAACGGAGGGGGGCAGCAGCAGAACGGAGGGGGACACGGAGGAAGAACCGAGGGGGGCAGCAGCAGAACAGAGGGGGACGCGGAGGAAGAACAGAGGGGGACACGGAGATAGAACAGAGGGGGAAAGCAGCAGAACGGAGGGGGACAGCAGCAGAACAGAGGGGGACGGGGAGGAAGAACGGAGGGGGAACAGAGGGGGACGCGGAAGAAGAACGGAGGGGGACGCGGAAGAAGAACGGAGGGGGACGCGGAAGAAGAACGGAGGGGGACGCGGAAGAAGAACGGAGGGGGACGCGGAGGAAGAACGGAGGGGGACGCGGAGGAAGAACGGAGGGGGACGCGGAGGAAGAACGGAGGGGGACGCGGAGGAAGAACAGAGGGGGACACGGAGGAAGAACAGAGGGGGACAGCAGCAGAACGGAGGGGGACAGCAGCAGAACGGAGGGGGACGCGGAGGAAGAACAGGAGGGGGACGCGGAGGAAGAACAGGAGGGGGACGCGGAGGAAGAACAGGAGGGGGACGCAGAGGAAGAATAGGAGGGGGACGCGCAAGAAGAACAGGAGGGGGACGCGCAGGAAAAACAGGAGGGGGACGCGCAGGAAGAACAGAGGGGGACGCGGAGGAAGAACAGAGGGGGACGCGGAGGAAGAACGGAGGGGGACGCGGAGGAAGAACGGAGGGTGACACGGAGGAAGAACAGAGGGGGACAGCAGCAGAACGGAGGGGGACAGCAGCAGAACGGAGGGGGACGCGGAGGAAGAAAAGAGGGGGACGCGGAGGAAGAACAGGAGGGGGACGCGGAGGAAGAACAGGAGGGGGACGCGGAGGAAGAACAGGAGGGGGACGCGGAGGAAGAACAGGAGGGGGACGCAGAGGAAGAACAGGAGGGGGACGCGCAGGAAAAACAGGAGGGGGACACGGAGGAAGAACAGAGGGGGACACGGAGGAAGAACAGAGGGGGACACGGAGGAAGAACAGAGGGGGACAGCAGCAGAACGGAGGGGGACAGCAGCAGAACGGAGGGGGACAGCAGCAGAACGGAGGGGGACGCGGAGGAAGAACAGGAGGGGGACGCGGAGGAAGAACAGGAGGGGGACGCGGAGGAAGAACAGGAGGGGGACGCGGAGAAAGAACGGAGGGGGGCGCGGAAGAAGAACGGAGGGGGGCGCGGAAGAAGAACGGAGGGGGGCGCGGAAGAAGAACGGAGGGGGACACGGAGGAAGAACCGAGGGGGGCAGCAGCAGAACAGAGGGGGACGTGGAGGAAGAACAGAGGGGGACACGGAGGAAGAACAGAGGGGGACACGGAGATAGAACAGAGGGGGAAAGCAGCAGAACGGAGGGGGACAGCAGCAGAACGGAGGGGGACGCGGAGGAAGAACGGAGGGGGAACGGAGGGGGACGCGGAAGAAGAACGGAGGGGGACGCGGAAGAAGAACGGAGGGGGACGCGGAAGAAGAACGGAGGGGGACGCGGAAGAAGAACGGAGGGGGATGCGGAAGAAGAACGGAGGGGGACGCGGAAGAAGAACGGAGGGGGACGCGGAGGAAGAACGGAGGGGGACGCGGAGGAAGAACAGAGGGGGACACGGAGGAAGAACAGAGGGGGACAGCAGCAGAACGGAGGGGGACAGCAGCAGAACGGAGGGGGACGCGGAGGAAGAACAGGAGGGGGACGCGGAGGAAGAACAGGAGGGGGACGCGGAGGAAGAACAGGAGGGGGACGCGGAGGAAGAACAGGAGGGGGACGCAGAGGAAGAATAGGAGGGGGACGCGCAAGAAGAACAGGAGGGGGACGCGCAGGAAAAACAGGAGGGGGACGCGCAGGAAGAACAGAGGGGGACGCGGAGGAAGAACAGAGGGGGACGCGGAGGAAGAACGGAGGGGGACGCGGAGGAAGAACGGAGGGGGACACGGAGGAAGAACAGAGGGGGACAGCAGCAGAACGGAGGGGGACAGCAGCAGAACGGAGGGGGACGCGGAGGAAGAACAGAGGGGGACGCGGAGGAAGAACAGGAGGGGGACGCGGAGGAAGAACAGGAGGGGGACGCGGAGGAAGAACAGGAGGGGGACGCGGAGGAAGAACAGGAGGGGGACGCGGAGGAAGAACAGGAGGGGGACGCGGAGGAAGAACAGGAGGGGGACGCGCAGGAAAAACAGGAGGGGGACGCGCAGGAAGAACAGAGGGGGACACGGAGGAAGAACAGAGGGGGACACGGAGGAAGAACAGAGGGGGACACGGAGGAAGAACAGAGGGGGACAGCAGCAGAACGGAGGGGGACAGCAGCAGAACGGAGGGGGACAGCAGCAGAACGGAGGGGGACGCGGAGGAAGAACAGGAGGGGGACGCGGAGGAAGAACAGGAGGGGGACGCGGAGGAAGAACAGGAGGGGGACGCGGAGGAAGAACAGGAGGGGGACGCGGAGAAAGAACGGAGGGGGGCGCGGAAGAAGAACGGAGGGGGGCGCGGAAGAAGAACGGAGGGGGGCGCGGAAGAAGAACGGAGGGGGGCGCGGAAGAAGAACAAAGGGGGACGCGGAGGAAGAACGGAGGGGGACACGGAGGAAGAACCGAGGGGGGCAGCAGCAGAACAGAGGGGGACACGGAGGAAGAACCGAGGGGGGCAGCAGCAGAACAGAGGGGGACGTGGAGGAAGAACAGAGGGGGACACGGAGGAAGAACAGAGGGGGACACGGAGATAGAACAGAGGGGGAAAGCAGCAGAACGGAGGGGGACAGCAGCAGAACGGAGGGGGACGCGGAGGAAGAACGGAGGGGGAACAGAGGGGGACGCGGAAGAAGAACGGAGGGGGACGCGGAAGAAGAACGGAGGGGGACGCGGAAGAAGAACGGAGGGGGACGCGGAAGAAGAACGGAGGGGGACGCGGAAGAAGAACGGAGGGGGACGCGGAAGAAGAACGGAGGGGGACGCGGAGGAAGAACGGAGGGGGACGCGGAGGAAGAATGGAGGGGGATGCGGAGGAAGAACGGAGGGGGATGCGGAGGAAGAACGGAGGGGGACACGGAGGAAGAACCGAGGGGGGCAGCAGCAGAACAGAGGGGGACACGGAGGAAGAACCGAGGGGGGCAGCAGCAGAACAGAGGGGGACGCGGAGGAAGAACAGAGGGGGACACGGAGGAAGAACAGAGGGGGACACGGAGATAGAACAGAGGGGGAAAGCAGCAGAACGGAGGGGGACAGCAGCAGAACGGAGGGGGACGCGGAGGGGGAACAGAGGGGGACGCGGAAGAAGAACGGAGGGGGACGCGGAAGAAAAACGGAGGGGGACGCGGAGGAAGAACAGGAGGGGGACGCGGAGGAAGAACAGGAGGGGGACGCGGAGGAAGAACAGGAGGGGGACGCGGAGGAAGAACAGGAGGGGGACGCGGAGGAAGAACAGGAGGGGGACGCGGAGGAAGAACAGGAGGGGGACGCGGAGGAAGAACAGGAGGGGGACGCAGAGGAAGAACAGGAGGGGGACGCGCAGGAAAAACAGGAGGGGGACGCGCAGGAAAAACAGGAGGGGGACGCGCAGGAAGAACAGAGGGGGACACAGAGGAAGAACAGAGGGGGACACGGAGGAAGAACAGAGGGGGACAGCAGCAGAACGGAGGGGGACAGCAGCAGAACGGAGGGGGACGCGGAGGAAGAACGGAGGGGGACGCGGAGGAAGAACGGAGGGGGACGCGGAGGAAGAACGGAGGGGGACGCGTAGGAAGAACGGAGGGGGACGCGTAGGAAGAACAGAGGGGGACGCAGAGGAAGAACAGAGGGGGACACGGAGGAAGAACAGAGGGGGCAGCAGCAGAACAGAGGAGGACAGCAGCAGAATGGAGGGGGACGCGGAGGAAGAACAGAGGGGGACGCGGAAGGAAGAATAGGAGGGGGACGCGGAGGAAGAACGGAGGGGGACGTGGAGGAAGAACGGAGGGGGAAGCGGAGGAAGAACGGAGGGGGAAGCGGAGGAAGAACGGAGGGGGAAGCGGAGGAAGAACGAAAGGGGAAGCGTAGGAAGAACGGAGGGGGAAGCGGAGGAAGAACGGAGGGGAAGCGGAGGAAGAATGGAGGGGGGCGCGGAGGAAGAACGGAGGGGGGCAGCAGCAGAACGGAGGGGGACACGGAGGAAGAACCGAGGGGGGCAGCAGCAGAACAGAGGGGGACGCGGAGGAAGAACCGAGGGGGACGCGGAGGAAGAACAGAGGGGGACGCGGAGGAAGAACAGAGGGGGACGCGGAGGAAGAACAGAGGGGGACACGGAGGAAGAACGGAGGAAGAACAGAGGGGGACGCGGAGGAAGAACAGAGGGGGACGCGGAGGAAGAACAGAGGGGGACGCGGAGGAAGAACAGAGGGGGACGCGGAGGAAGAACGGAGGAAGAACGGAGGAAGAACGGAGGGGGACGCGGAGGAAGAACAGAGGGGGACGCGGAGGAAGAACAGAGGGGGACGCGGAGGAAGAACAGAGGGGGACGCGGAGGAAGAACGGAGGAAGAACAGAGGGGGACGCGGAGGAAGAACAGAGGGGGACGCGGAGGAAGAACAGAGGGGGACGCGGAGGAAGAACAGAGGGGGACGCAGAGGAAGAACAGAGGGGGACGCGGAGGAAGAACAGAGGGGGACAGCAGCAGAATGGAGGGGGACAGCAGCAGAAGAAATGAGGGGGACGCGGAGGAAGAACGGAGGGGGACGCGGAGGAAGAACAGAGGGTGGCAGCAGCAGAACGGAGGGGGACGCGGAGGAAGAAGGACGCGAAGAAAGAACGGAGGGGGACGTGGAGGAAGAACGGAGGGGGACGCGGAGGAAGAAGGACGCGAAGAAAGAACGGAGGGGGACGTGGAGGAAGAACGGAGGGGGACGCGGAGGAAGAACGGAGGGGGACGCGGAGGAAGAACGGAGGGGGACGCGGAGGAAGAACGGAGGGGGACGCGGAGGAAGAACGGAGGGGGACGCGGAGGAAGAACGGAGGGGGACACGGAGGAAGAACAGAGGGGGCGCGGAGGAAGAACGGAGGGGGACGCGGAGGAAGAACAGAGGGGGACAGCAGCAGAATGGAGGGGGACGCGGAGGAAGAACAGAGGGGGACGGGGAGATGGAACAGGAGGGAAACGCAGAGGAAGAACAGGAGGGGGACGCGGAAGGAAGAATAGGAGGGGGACGCGGAGGAAGAACAGAGGGGGACGCGGAGGAAGAACGGAGGGGGAAGCGGAGGAAGAACGGAGGGGGGCGCGGAGGAAGAACGGAGGGGGGCAGCAGCAGAACGGAGGGGGACACGGAGGAAGAACCGAGGGGGGCAGCAGCAGAACAGAGGGGGACGGGGAGATGGAACAGGAGGGAAACGCAGAGGAAGAACAGGAGGGGGACGCGGAAGGAAGAATAGGAGGGGGACGCGGAGGAAGAACAGAGGGGGACGCGGAGGAAGAACGGAGGGGGAAGCGGAGGAAGAACGGAGGGGGGCGCGGAGGAAGAACGGAGGGGGGCAGCAGCAGAACGGAGGGGGACACGGAGGAAGAACCGAGGGGGGCAGCAGCAGAACAGAGGGGGACACGGAGGAAGAACCGAGGGGGGCAGCAGCAGAACAGAGGGGGACGCGGAGGAAGAACAGAGGGGGACGTGGAGGAAGAACAGAGGGGGACGCGGAGGAAGAACAGAGGGGGACGCAGAGGAAGAACAGGAGGGGGACGCGCAGGAAAAACAGGAGGGGGACGCGCAGGAAAAACAGGAGGGGGACGCGCAGGAAGAACGGAGAGGGAAGCGGAGGAAGAACGGAGGGGGGCGCGGAGGAAGAACGTAGGGGGGCAGCAGCAGAACGGAAGGGGACACGGAGGAAGAACCGAGGGGGGCAGCAGCAGAACAGAGGGGGACACAGAGGAAGAACCGAGGGGGGCAGCAGCAGAACAGAGGGGGACGCGGAGGAAGAACAGAGGGGGACACGGAGGAAGAACAGAGGGGGACAGCAGCAGAATGGAGGGGGACAGCAGCAGAACGGAGGGGGACGCGGAGGAAGAACAGAGGGGGACGCGGAGGAAGAACGGAGGAAGAACAGAGGGGGACGCGGAGGAAGAACAGAGGGGGACGCGGAGGAAGAACAGAGGGGGACGCGGAGGAAGAACAGAGGGGGACGCGGAGGAAGAACAGAGGGGGACACGGAGGAAGAACAGAGGGGGACAGCAGCAGAATGGAGGGGGGCGCGGAGGAAGAACGGAGGGGGACGCGGAGAAATAACGGAGGGGGACGCGGAGGAAGAACGGAGGGGGACACGGAGGAAGAACAGAGGGGGGCAGCAGCAGAACGGAGGGGGACGCGGAGGAAAAAGGACGCGAAGAAAGAACGGAGGGGGACGCGGAGGAAGAACGGAGGGGGACGCGGAGGAAGAACGGAGGAAGAACAGAGGGGGACGCGGAGGAAGAACAGAGGGGGACGCGGAGGAAGAACGGAGGAAGAACAGAGGGGGACGCGGAGGAAGAACAGAGGGGGACGCGGAGGAAGAACAGAGGGGGACACGGAGGAAGAACAGAGGGGGCAGATGCAGAACGGAGGGGGACGCGGAGGAAGAAGGACGCGAAGAAAGAACGGAGGGGGACGCGGAGGAAGAACGGAGGGGGACGCGGAGGAAGAACGGAGGGGGACGCGGAGGAAGAACGGAGGGGGACGCGGAGGAAGAACAGGAGGGGGACGTGTAGGAAGAACAGGAGGGGGACGCGGAGGAAGAACAGAGGGGTACGCGGAGGAAGAACAGGAGGGGGACGTGCAGGAAGGACAGGAGGGGGACGCGGAGGAAGAACAGGAGGGAGACACGGAGGAAGAACAGGAGGGGGATGCGGGAAGAAGATCGGAGAGGGACGCGGAAGAAGAACGGAGGGGGGGGGCGCGGAAGAAGAACGGAGGGGGGGGCGCGGAGGAAGAACAGAGGGGGACGCGGAGGAAGAACGGAGGAAGAACAGAGGGGGACGCGGAGGAAGAACAGAGGGGGACGCGGAGGAAGAACAGGAGGGGGACGCGGAGGAAGAACAGGAGGGAGACACGGAGGAAGAACAGGAGGGGGATGCGGGAAGAAGATCGGAGAGGGACGCGGAAGAAGAACGGAGGGGGGGGCGCGGAAGAAGAACGGAGGGGGGGGCGCGGAAGAAGAACGGAGGGGGACGCGGAGGAAGAACAGAGGGGGACGCGGAGGAAGAACGGAGGAAGAACAGAGGGGGACGCGGAGGAAGAACAGAGGGGGACGCGGAGGAAGAACAGAGGGGGACACGGAGGAAGAACAGAGGGGGACAGCAGCAGAACGGAGGGGGACAGCAGCAGAACGGAGGGGGACGCGGAGGAAGAACGGAGGGGGACGCGTAGGAAGAACGGAGGGGGACGCGTAGGAAGAACGGAGGGGGACGCGTAGGAAGAACAGAGGGGGACGCAGAGGAAGAACAGAGGGGGACACGGAGGAAGAACAGAGGGGGCAGCAGCAGAACAGAGGAGGACAGCAGCAGAATGGAGGGGGACGCGGAGGAAGAACAGAGGGGGACGCGGAGATAGAACAGGAGGGAAACGCAGAGGAAGAACAGGAGGGGGACGCGGAAGGAAGAATAGGAGGGGGACGCGGAGGAAGAACGGAGGGGGACGCGGAGGAAGAACGGAGGGGGAAGCGGAGGAAGAACGGAGGGGGAAGCGGAGGAAGAACGGAGGGGGAAGCGGAGGAAGAACGAAAGGGGAAGCGGAGGAAGAACGGAGGGGGAAGCGGAGGAAGAACGGAGGGGAAGCGGAGGAAGAACGGAGGGGGGCGCGGAGGAAGAACGGAGGGGGGCAGCAGCAGAACGGAGGGGGACACGGAGGAAGAACCGAGGGGGGCAGCAGCAGAACAGAGGGGGACGCGGAGGAAGAACAGAGGGGGACGCGGAGGAAGAACAGAGGGGGGCGCGGAGGAAGAACAGAGGGGGACGCGGAGGAAGAACAGAGGGGGACGCGGAGGAAGAACAGAGGGGGACACGGAGGAAGAACGGAGGAAGAACAGAGGGGGACGCGGAGGAAGAACAGAGGGGGACGCGGAGGAAGAACAGAGGGGGACGCGGAGGAAGAACAGAGGGGGACGCGGAGGAAGAACGGAGGAAGAACGGAGGAAGAACGGAGGGGGACGCGGAGGAAGAACGGAGGGGGACGCGGAGGAAGAACGGAGGGGGACACGGAGGAAGAACAGAGGGGGCGCGGAGGAAGAACGGAGGGGGACGCGGAGGAAGAACAGAGGGGGACAGCAGCAGAATGGAGGGGGACGCGGAGGAAGAACAGAGGGGGACGGGGAGATGGAACAGGAGGGAAACGCAGAGGAAGAACAGGAGGGGGACGCGGAAGGAAGAATAGGAGGGGGACGCGGAGGAAGAACAGAGGGGGACGCGGAGGAAGAACGGAGGGGGAAGCGGAGGAAGAACGGAGGGGGGCGCGGAGGAAGAACGGAGGGGGGCAGCAGCAGAACGGAGGGGGACACGGAGGAAGAACCGAGGGGGGCAGCAGCAGAACAGAGGGGGACGGGGAGATGGAACAGGAGGGAAACGCAGAGGAAGAACAGGAGGGGGACGCGGAAGGAAGAATAGGAGGGGGACGCGGAGGAAGAACAGAGGGGGACGCGGAGGAAGAACGGAGGGGGAAGCGGAGGAAGAACGGAGGGGGGCGCGGAGGAAGAACGGAGGGGGGCAGCAGCAGAACGGAGGGGGACACGGAGGAAGAACCGAGGGGGGCAGCAGCAGAACAGAGGGGGACACGGAGGAAGAACCGAGGGGGGCAGCAGCAGAACAGAGGGGGACGCGGAGGAAGAACAGAGGGGGACGTGGAGGAAGAACAGAGGGGGACGCGGAGGAAGAACAGAGGGGGACGCAGAGGAAGAACAGGAGGGGGACGCGCAGGAAAAACAGGAGGGGGACGCGCAGGAAAAACAGGAGGGGGACGCGCAGGAAGAACGGAGAGGGAAGCGGAGGAAGAACGGAGGGGGGCGCGGAGGAAGAACGTAGGGGGGCAGCAGCAGAACGGAAGGGGACACGGAGGAAGAACCGAGGGGGGCAGCAGCAGAACAGAGGGGGACACAGAGGAAGAACCGAGGGGGGCAGCAGCAGAACAGAGGGGGACGCGGAGGAAGAACAGAGGGGGACACGGAGGAAGAACAGAGGGGGACAGCAGCAGAACGGAGGGGGACGCGGAGGAAGAACAGAGGGGGACGCGGAGGAAGAACGGAGGAAGAACAGAGGGGGACGCGGAGGAAGAACAGAGGGGGACGCGGAGGAAGAACAGAGGGGGACGCGGAGGAAGAACAGAGGGGGACGCGGAGGAAGAACAGAGGGGGACACGGCGGAAGAACAGAGGGGGACAGCAGCAGAATGGAGGGGGGCGCGGAGGAAGAACGGAGGGGGACGCGGAGAAATAACGGAGGGGGACGCGGAGGAAGAACGGAGGGGGACACGGAGGAAGAACAGAGGGGGGCAGCAGCAGAACGGAGGGGGACGCGGAGGAAAAAGGACGCGAAGAAAGAACGGAGGGGGACGCGGAGGAAGAACGGAGGGGGACGCGGAGGAAGAACGGAGGAAGAACAGAGGGGGACGCGGAGGAAGAACAGAGGGGGACGCGGAGGAAGAACGGAGGAAGAACAGAGGGGGACGCGGAGGAAGAACAGAGGGGGACGCGGAGGAAGAACAGAGGGGGACACGGAGGAAGAACAGAGGGGGCAGATGCAGAACGGAGGGGGACGCGGAGGAAGAAGGACGCGAAGAAAGAACGGAGGGGGACGCGGAGGAAGAACGGAGGGGGACGCGGAGGAAGAACGGAGGGGGACGCGGAGGAAGAACGGAGGGGGACGCGGAGGAAGAACAGGAGGGGGACGTGTAGGAAGAACAGGAGGGGGACGCGGAGGAAGAACAGAGGGGTACGCGGAGGAAGAACAGGAGGGGGACGTGCAGGAAGGACAGGAGGGGGACGCGGAGGAAGAACAGGAGGGAGACACGGAGGAAGAACAGGAGGGGGATGCGGGAAGAAGATCGGAGAGGGACGCGGAAGAAGAACGGAGGGGGGGGGCGCGGAAGAAGAACGGAGGGGGGGGCGCGGAGGAAGAACAGAGGGGGACGCGGAGGAAGAACGGAGGAAGAACAGAGGGGGACGCGGAGGAAGAACAGAGGGGGACGCGGAGGAAGAACAGGAGGGGGACGCGGAGGAAGAACAGGAGGGAGACACGGAGGAAGAACAGGAGGGGGATGCGGGAAGAAGATCGGAGAGGGACGCGGAAGAAGAACGGAGGGGGGGGCGCGGAAGAAGAACGGAGGGGGGGCGCGGAAGAAGAACGGAGGGGGACGCGGAGGAAGAACAGAGGGGGACGCGGAGGAAGAACGGAGGAAGAACAGAGGGGGACGCGGAGGAAGAACAGAGGGGGACGCGGAGGAAGAACAGAGGGGGACACGGAGGAAGAACAGAGGGGGACAGCAGCAGAACGGAGGGGGACAGCAGCAGAACGGAGGGGGACGCGGAGGAAGAACGGAGGGGGACGCGGAGGAAGAACGGAGGGGGACGCGTAGGAAGAACGGAGGGGGACGCGTAGGAAGAACAGAGGGGGACGCAGAGGAAGAACAGAGGGGGACACGGAGGAAGAACAGAGGGGGCAGCAGCAGAACAGAGGAGGACAGCAGCAGAATGGAGGGGGACGCGGAGGAAGAACAGAGGGGGACGCGGAGATAGAACAGGAGGGAAACGCAGAGGAAGAACAGGAGGGGGACGCGGAAGGAAGAATAGGAGGGGGACGCGGAGGAAGAACGGAGGGGGACGCGGAGGAAGAACGGAGGGGGAAGCGGAGGAAGAACGGAGGGGGAAGCGGAGGAAGAACGGAGGGGGAAGCGGAGGAAGAACGAAAGGGGAAGCGGAGGAAGAACGGAGGGGGAAGCGGAGGAAGAACGGAGGGGAAGCGGAGGAAGAACGGAGGGGGGCGCGGAGGAAGAACGGAGGGGGGCAGCAGCAGAACGGAGGGGGACACGGAGGAAGAACCGAGGGGGGCAGCAGCAGAACAGAGGGGGACGCGGAGGAAGAACAGAGGGGGACGCGGAGGAAGAACAGAGGGGGGCGCGGAGGAAGAACAGAGGGGGACGCGGAGGAAGAACAGAGGGGGACGCGGAGGAAGAACAGAGGGGGACACGGAGGAAGAACGGAGGAAGAACAGAGGGGGACGCGGAGGAAGAACAGAGGGGGACGCGGAGGAAGAACAGAGGGGGACGCGGAGGAAGAACAGAGGGGGACGCGGAGGAAGAACGGAGGAAGAACGGAGGAAGAACGGAGGGGGACGCGGAGGAAGAACAGAGGGGGACGCGGAGGAAGAACAGAGGGGGACGCGGAGGAAGAACAGAGGGGGACGCGGAGGAAGAACAGAGGGGGACGCGGAGGAAGAACAGAGGGGGACGCGGAGGAAGAACAGAGGGGGACGCGGAGGAAGAACAGAGGGGGACGCGGAGGAAGAACAGAGGGGGACGCGGAGGAAGAACAGAGGGGGACAGCAGCAGAATGGAGGGGGACAGCAGCAGAAGAACAGAGGGGGACGCGGAGGAAGAACGGAGGGGGACGCGGAGGAAGAACAGAGGGTGGCAGCAGCAGAACGGAGGGGGACGCGGAGGAAGAAGGACGCGAAGAAAGAACGGAGGGGGACTTGGAGGAAGAACGGAGGGGGACGCGGAGGAAGAAGGACGCGAAGAAAGAACGGAGGGGGACGTGGAGGAAGAACGGAGGGGGACGCGGAGGAAGAACGGAGGGGGACGCGGAGGAAGAACGGAGGGGGACGCGGAGGAAGAACGGAGGGGGACGCGGAGGAAGAACGGAGGGGGACGCGGAGGAAGAACGGAGGGGGACACGGAGGAAGAACAGAGGGGGACAGCAGCAGAATGGAGGGGGACGCGGAGGAAGAACAGAGGGGGACGGGGAGATGGAACAGGAGGGAAACGCAGAGGAAGAACAGGAGGGGGACGCGGAAGGAAGAATAGGAGGGGGACGCGGAGGAAGAACAGAGGGGGACGCGGAGGAAGAACGGAGGGGGAAGCGGAGGAAGAACGGAGGGGGGCGCGGAGGAAGAACGGAGGGGGGCAGCAGCAGAACGGAGGGGGACACGGAGGAAGAACCGAGGGGGGCAGCAGCAGAACAGAGGGGGACACGGAGGAAGAACCGAGGGGGGCAGCAGCAGAACAGAGGGGGACGCGGAGGAAGAACAGAGGGGGACGTGGAGGAAGAACAGAGGGGGACGCGGAGGAAGAACAGAGGGGGACACGGAGGAAGAACAGAGGGGGACGCAGAGGAAGAACAGGAGGGGGACGCGCAGGAAAAACAGGAGGGGGACGCGCAGGAAGAACGGAGAGGGAAGCGGAGGAAGAACGGAGGGGGGCGCGGAGGAAGAACGTAGGGGGGCAGCAGCAGAACGGAAGGGGACACGGAGGAAGAACCGAGGGGGGCAGCAGCAGAACAGAGGGGGACACAGAGGAAGAACCGAGGGGGGCAGCAGCAGAACAGAGGGGGACGCGGAGGAAGAACAGAGGGGGACACGGAGGAAGAACAGAGGGGGACAGCAGCAGAATGGAGGGGGACAGCAGCAGAACGGAGGGGGACGCGGAGGAAGAACAGAGGGGGACGCGGAGGAAGAACGGAGGAAGAACAGAGGGGGACGCGGAGGAAGAACAGAGGGGGACGCGGAGGAAGAACAGAGGGGGACGCGGAGGAAGAACAGAGGGGGACACGGAGGAAGAACAGAGGGGGACAGCAGCAGAATGGAGGGGGGCGCGGAGGAAGAACGGAGGGGGACGCGGAGAAATAACGGAGGGGGACGCGGAGGAAGAACGGAGGGGGACACGGAGGAAGAACAGAGGGGGGCAGCAGCAGAACGGAGGGGGACGCGGAGGAAAAAGGACGCGAAGAAAGAACGGAGGGGGACGCGGAGGAAGAACGGAGGGGGACGCGGAGGAAGAACGGAGGAAGAACAGAGGGGGACGCGGAGGAAGAACAGAGGGGGACGCGGAGGAAGAACGGAGGAAGAACAGAGGGGGACGCGGAGGAAGAACAGAGGGGGACGCGGAGGAAGAACAGAGGGGGACACGGAGGAAGAACAGAGGGGGCAGATGCAGAACGGAGGGGGACGCGGAGGAAGAAGGACGTGAAGAAAGAACGGAGGGGGACGCGGAGGAAGAACGGAGGGGGACGCGGAGGAAGAACGGAGGGGGACGCGGAGGAAGAACGGAGGGGGACGCGGAGGAAGAACGGAGGGGGACGCGGAGGAAGAACGGAGGGGGACGCGGAGGAAGAACAGGAGGGGGACGCGGAGGAAGAACAGAGGGGTACGCGGAGGAAGAACAGGAGGGGGACGCGGAGGAAGAACAGGAGGGAGACACGGAGGAAGAACAGGAGGGGGATGCGGGAAGAAGATCGGAGAGGGACGCGGAAGAAGAACGGAGGGGGGGGCGCGGAAGAAGAACGGAGGGGGGGGCGCGGAAGAAGAACGGAGGGGGACGCGGAGGAAGAACAGAGGGGGACGCGGAGGAAGAACGGAGGAAGAACAGAGGGGGACGCGGAGGAAGAACAGAGGGGGACGCGGAGGAAGAACAGGAGGGGGACGCGGAGGAAGAACAGGAGGGAGACACGGAGGAAGAACAGGAGGGGGATGCGGGAAGAAGATCGGAGAGGGACGCGGAAGAAGAACGGAGGGGGGGGCGCGGAAGAAGAACGGAGGGGGGGGCGCGGAAGAAGAACGGAGGGGGACGCGGAGGAAGAACAGAGGGGGACGCGGAGGAAGAACGGAGGAAGAACAGAGGGGGACGCAGAGGAAGAACAGGAGGGGGACGCGCAGGAAAAACAGGAGGGGGACGCGCAGGAAGAACGGAGAGGGAAGCGGAGGAAGAACGGAGGGGGGCGCGGAGGAAGAACGTAGGGGGGCAGCAGCAGAACGGAAGGGGACACGGAGGAAGAACCGAGGGGGGCAGCAGCAGAACAGAGGGGGACACAGAGGAAGAACCGAGGGGGGCAGCAGCAGAACAGAGGGGGACGCGGAGGAAGAACAGAGGGGGACACGGAGGAAGAACAGAGGGGGACAGCAGCAGAATGGAGGGGGACAGCAGCAGAACGGAGGGGGACGCGGAGGAAGAACAGAGGGGGACGCGGAGGAAGAACGGAGGAAGAACAGAGGGGGACGCGGAGGAAGAACAGAGGGGGACGCGGAGGAAGAACAGAGGGGGACGCGGAGGAAGAACAGAGGGGGACACGGAGGAAGAACAGAGGGGGACAGCAGCAGAATGGAGGGGGGCGCGGAGGAAGAACGGAGGGGGACGCGGAGAAATAACGGAGGGGGACGCGGAGGAAGAACGGAGGGGGACACGGAGGAAGAACAGAGGGGGGCAGCAGCAGAACGGAGGGGGACGCGGAGGAAAAAGGACGCGAAGAAAGAACGGAGGGGGACGCGGAGGAAGAACGGAGGGGGACGCGGAGGAAGAACGGAGGAAGAACAGAGGGGGACGCGGAGGAAGAACAGAGGGGGACGCGGAGGAAGAACGGAGGAAGAACAGAGGGGGACGCGGAGGAAGAACAGAGGGGGACGCGGAGGAAGAACAGAGGGGGACACGGAGGAAGAACAGAGGGGGCAGATGCAGAACGGAGGGGGACGCGGAGGAAGAAGGACGTGAAGAAAGAACGGAGGGGGACGCGGAGGAAGAACGGAGGGGGACGCGGAGGAAGAACGGAGGGGGACGCGGAGGAAGAACGGAGGGGGACGCGGAGGAAGAACGGAGGGGGACGCGGAGGAAGAACAGGAGGGGGACGCGGAGGAAGAACAGAGGGGTACGCGGAGGAAGAACAGGAGGGGGACGCGGAGGAAGAACAGGAGGGAGACACGGAGGAAGAACAGGAGGGGGATGCGGGAAGAAGATCGGAGAGGGACGCGGAAGAAGAACGGAGGGGGGGGCGCGGAAGAAGAACGGAGGGGGGGGCGCGGAAGAAGAACGGAGGGGGACGCGGAGGAAGAACAGAGGGGGACGCGGAGGAAGAACGGAGGAAGAACAGAGGGGGACGCGGAGGAAGAACAGAGGGGGACGCGGAGGAAGAACAGGAGGGGGACGCGGAGGAAGAACAGGAGGGAGACACGGAGGAAGAACAGGAGGGGGATGCGGGAAGAAGATCGGAGAGGGACGCGGAAGAAGAACGGAGGGGGGGGCGCGGAAGAAGAACGGAGGGGGGGGCGCGGAAGAAGAACGGAGGGGGACGCGGAGGAAGAACAGAGGGGGACGCGGAGGAAGAACGGAGGAAGAACAGAGGGGGACGCGGAGGAAGAACAGAGGGGGACGCGGAGGAAGAACAGAGGGGGACACGGAGGAAGAACAGAGGGGGACAGCAGCAGAATGGAGGGGGGCGCGGAGGAAGAACGGAGGGGGACGCGGAGAAATAACGGAGGGGGACGCGGAGGAAGAACGGAGGGGGACACGGAGGAAGAACAGAGGGGGGCAGCAGCAGAACGGAGGGGGACGCGGAGGAAAAAGGACGCGAAGAAAGAACGGAGGGGGACGCGGAGGAAGAACGGAGGGGGACGCGGAGGAAGAACGGAGGAAGAACAGAGGGGGACGCGGAGGAAGAACAGAGGGGGACGCGGAGGAAGAACGGAGGAAGAACAGAGGGGGACGCGGAGGAAGAACAGAGGGGGACGCGGAGGAAGAACAGAGGGGGACGCGGAGGAAGAACGGAGGAAGAACAGAGGGGGACGCGGAGGAAGAACAGAGGGGGACGCGGAGGAAGAACAGAGGGGGACGCGGAGGAAGAACAGAGGGGGACACGGAGGAAGAACAGAGGGGGCAGATGCAGAACGGAGGGGGACGCGGAGGAAGAAGGACGCGAAGAAAGAACAGAGGGGGACGCGGAGGAAGAACGGAGGGGGACGCGGAGGAAGAACGGAGGGGGACGCGGAGGAAGAACGGAGGGGGACGCGGAGGAAGAACGGAGGGGGACGCGGAGGAAGAACGGAGGGGGACGCGGAGGAAGAACGGAGGGGGACGCGGAGGAAGAACGGAGGGGGACGCGGAGGAAGAACAGGAGGGGGACGTGTAGGAAGAACAGGAGGGGGACGCGGAGGAAGAACAGAGGGGTACGCGGAGGAAGAACAGAGGGGTACGCGGAGGAAGAACAGGAGGGGGACGTGCAGGAAGAACAGGAGGGGGACGCGGAGGAAGAACAGGAGGGAGACACGGAGGAAGAACAGGAGGGGGATGCGGGAAGAAGATCGGAGAGGGACGCGGAAGAAGAACGGAGGGGGGGGCGCGGAAGAAGAACGGAGGGGGACGCGGAGGAAGAACAGAGGGGGACGCGGAGGAAGAACAGGAGGGGGACGCGGAGGAAGAACAGGAGGGGGACGCGGAGGAAGAACAGAGGGGGACGCGGAGGAAGAACAGAGGGGGACGCGGAGGAAGAACAGAGGGGTACGCGGAGGAAGAACAGAGGGGTACGCGGAGGAAGAACAGGAGGGGGACGTGCAGGAAGAAAAGGAGGGGGACGTGCAGGAAGAAAAGGAGGGGGACGCGGAGGAAGAACAGAGGGGGACGCGGAGGAAGAACAGAGGGGTACGCGGAGGAAGAACAGGAGGGGGACGTGCAGGAAGAAAAGGAGGGGGACGTGCAGGAAGAACAGGAGGGGGACGCGGAGGAAGAACAGAGGGGGACGCGGAGGAAGAACAGAGGGGGACGCGGAGGAAGAACAGAGGGGGACGCGCAGGAAGAACAGGAGGGGGACGCGGAGGAAGAACAGGAGGGAGACACGGAGGAAGAACAGGAGGGGGATGCGGGAAGAAGATCGGAGAGGGACGCGGAAGAAGAACAGAGGGGGGGCGTGGAAGAAGAACGGAGGGGGGGGGCGCGGAGGAAGAACGGAGGGGGGGCGCGGAGGAAGAACGGAGGGGGGCGCGGAGGAAGAACGGAGGGGGGGCGCGGAGGAAGAACGGAGGGGGGCGCGGAAGAAGAACGGAGGGGGGGCGCGGAGGAAGAACGGAGGGGGGGCGCGGAGGAAGAACGGAGGGGGGGCGCGGAGGAAGAACGGAGGGGGGGCGCGGAGGAAGAACTGAGGGGGACGCGGAGGAAGAACAGAGGGGGACACGGAGGAAGAACAGAGGGGGCAGATGCAGAACGGAGGGGGACGCGGAGGAAGAAGGACGCGAAGAAAGAACGGAGGGGGACGTGGAGGAAGAACGGAGGGGGACGCGGAGGAAGAACAGAGGGGGACACGGAGGAAGAACAGAGGGGGCAGATGCAGAACGGAGGGGGACGCGGAGGAAGAAGGACGCGAAGAAAGAACGGAGGGGGACGCGGAGGAAGAACGGAGGGGGACGCGGAGGAAGAACGGAGGGGGACGCGGAGGAAGAACGGAGGGGGACGCGGAGGAAGAACGGAGGGGGACGCGGAGGAAGAACGGAGGGGGACGCGGAGGAAGAACGGAGGGGGACGCGGAGGAAGAACAGAGGGGGACGGGGAGGAAGAACAGGAGGGGGACGTGCAGGAAGAACAGGAGGGGGACGCGGAGGAAGAACAGAGGGGTCGCGGAGGAAGAACAGAGGGGTACGCGGAGAAAGAACAGGAGGGGGACGTGCAGGAAGAACAGGAGGGAGACACGGAGGAAGAACAGGAGGGGGATGCGGGAAGAAGATCGGAGAGGGACGCGGAAGAAGAACGGAGGGGGGGGGCGCGGAAGAAGAACGGAGGGGGGGGCGCGGAAGAAGAACGGAGGGGGACGTGGAGGAAGAACAGGAGGGGGACGTGCAGGAAGAACAGGAGGGGGACGCGGAGGAAGAACAGAGGGGGACGCGGAGGAAGAACAGAGGGGGACGCGGAGGAAGAACAGAGGGGTACGCGGAGGAAGAACAGAGGGGTACGCGGTGGAAGAACAGGAGGGGGACGTGCAGGAAGAAAAGGAGGGGGACGTGCAGGAAGAACAGGAGGGGGATGCGGAGGAAGAACAGAGGGGGACGCGGAGGAAGAACAGAGGGGTACGCGGAGGAAGAACAGGAGGGGGACGTGCAGGAAGAACAGGAGGGGGACACGGAGGAAGAACAGGAGGGAGACACGGAGGAAGAACAGGAGGGGGATGCGGGAAGAAGATCGGAGAGGGGGGCGCGGAAGAAGAACGGAGGGGGGGGGCGCGGAAGAAGAACGGAGGGGGGGGCGCGGAAGAAGAACGGAGGGGGGGTGCGGAGAAAGAACGGAGGGGGGGCGCGGAGGAAGAACAGAGGGGGACGCGGAGGAAGAACAGAGGGGTACGCGGAGGAAGAACAGGAGGGGGACGTGCAGGAAGAAAAGGAGGGGGACGTGCAGGAAGAACAGGAGGGGGACGCGGAGGAAGAACAGAGGGGGACGCGGAGGAAGAACAGAGGGGTACGCAGAGGAAGAACAGGAGGGGGACGTGCAGGAAGAACAGGAGGGGGACGCGGAGGAAGAACAGGAGGGAGACACGGAGGAAGAACAGGAGGGGGATGCGGGAAGAAGATCGGAGAGGGACGCGGAAGAAGAACAGAGGGGGGGGCGTGGAAGAAGAACGGAGGGGGGGCGCGGAGGAAGAACAGGAGGGGGGGCGCGGAGGAAGAACGGAGGGGGGCGCGGAGGAAGAACGGAGGGGGGGCGCGGAGGAAGAACGGAGGGGGGCGCGGAAGAAGAACGGAGGGGGGGGCGCGGAGGAAGAACGGAGGGGGGGCGCGGAGGAAGAACGGAGGGGGGCGCGGAGGAAGAATGGAGGGGGGGCGCGGAGGAAGAACGGAGGGGGACGCGGAGGAAGAACAGAGGGGGGCAGCAGCAGAACAGAGGGGGACACGGAGGAAGAACCGAGGGGGGCAGCAGCAGAACAGAGGGGGACGCGGAGGAAGAACAGAGGGGGACGCGGAGGAAGAACAAAGGGGGGCGCGGAGAAAGAACGGAGGGGGGGCGCGGAGGAAGAACGGAGGGGGGGCGCGGAGGAAGAACGGAGGGGGGCGCGGAGGAAGAACGGAGGGGGACGCGGAGGAAGAACGGAGGGGGACGCGGAGGAAGAACGGAGAGGGGCGCGGAGGAAGAACGGAGGGGGACGCGGAGGAAGAACAGAGGGGGACGCGGAGGAAGAACAGAGGGGGACGCGGAGGAAGAACAGAGGGGGGCAGCAGCAGAACAGAGGGGGACAAGGAGGAAGAACTGAGGGGGGCAGCAGCAGAACAGAGGGAGACGCGGAGGAAGAACAGAGGGGGACGCGGAGGAAGAACAGAGTGGGAAGCGGAGGAAGAACAGAGGGGGACGCAGAGAAAGAATAGAGGGGGACAGCAGCAGAACGGAGGGGGATGCGGAGGACGAACAGAGGGGGATGCGGAGGAAGAACAGAGGGGGACAGCAGCAGAATGGAGGGGGACGCGGAGGAAGAACGGAGGGGGAACAGAGGGGGACACGGAAGAAGAACGGAGGGGGGCGCGGAAGAAGAACGGAGGGGGACGCGGAGGAAGAACGGAGGGGGACACAGAGGAAGAACAGAGGGGGACACGAAGGAAGAACAGAGGGGGACACGGAGATAGAACAGAGGGGGAAAGCAGCAGAACGGAGGGGGACAGCAGCAGAACGGAGGGGGATGCGGAGGAAGAACGGAGGGGGACGCGGAAGAAGAACGGAGGGGGACGCGGAAGAAGAACGGAGGGGGACGCGGAAGAAGAACGGAGGGGGACGCGGAGGAAGAACGGAGGGGGACACGGAGTAAGAACGGAGGGGGACACGGAGGAAGAACAGAGGGGGACACGGAGGAAGAACAGAGGGGGACAACAGCAGAACGGAGGGGGACAGCAGCAGAACGGAGGGGGACGCGGAGGAAGAACAGAGGGGGACGCGGAGGAAGAACAGGAGGGGGACGCGGAGGAAGAACAGGAGGGGGACGCGGAGGAAGAACAGGAGGGGGACGCGGAGGAAGAATAGGAGGGGGACGCGCAGGAAGAACAGGAGGGGGACGCGCAGGAAGAACAGGAGGGGGAACGCGCAGGAAGAACAGGAGGGGGACGCCCAGCAAGAACAGAGGGGGACACGGAGGAAGAACAGAGGGGGACACGGAGGAAGAACAGAGGGGGACAGCAGCAGAACGGAGGGGGACAGCAGCAGAACGGAGGGGGACGCGGAGGAAGAACAGAGGGGGACGCGGAGGAAGAACAGGAGGGGGACGCGCAGGAATAACAGGAGGGGGACGCGCAGGAATAACAGGAGGGGGACGCGCAGGAAGAACAGGAGGGGTACGCGGAAGAAGAACGGAGGGGGACGCGGAGGAAGAACGAAGGGGGGCGCGGAAGAAGAACGAAGGGGGGCGCGGAAGAAGAACGGAGGGGGGCGCGGAAGAAGAACAAAGGGGGGCGCGGAGGAAGAACGGAGGGGGGGCGCGGAGGAAGAACGGAGGGGGGGCGCGGAGGAAGAACGGAGAGGGGCGCGGAGGAAGAACGGAGGGGGACGCGGAGGAAGAACGGAGAGGGGCGCGGAGGAAGAACGGAGGGGGACGCGGAGGAAGAACGGAGAGGGGCGCGGAGGAAGAACGGAGGGGGACACGGAGGAAGAACCGAGGGGGACGCGGAGGAAGAACAGGAGGGGGACGCGGAGGAAGAACAGGAGGGGGACGCGGAGGAAGAACAGGAGGGGGACGCGGAGGAAGAACAGGAGGGGGACGCGGAGGAAGAACAGGAGGGGGACGCGCAGGAAGAACAGGAGGGGGATGCGCAGCAAGAACAGAGGGGGACACGGAGGAAGAATAGAGGGGGACACGGAGGAAGAACAGAGGGGGACAGCAGCAGAACGGAGGGGGACGCGGAGGAAGAACAGAGGGGGACGCGGAGGAAGAACAGGAGGGGGACGCGCAGGAAGAACAGGAGGGGGACGCGCAGGAAGTACAGGAGGGGGATGCGCAGGAAGTACAGGAGGGGGACACGCAGGAAGAACAGGAGGGGGACGCGCAGGAAGAACAGGAGGGAGACGCGGAAGAAGAACGGAGGGGGACGCGGAGGAAGAACGGAGGGGGGCGCGTAAGAAGAACGGAGGGGGGCGCGGAAGAAGAACAAAGGGGGGTGCGGAGGAAGAACGGAGGGGGGGCGCGGAGGAAGAACGGAGGGGGGGCGCGGAGGAAGAACGGAGAGGGACGCGGAGGAAGAACGGAGGGGGACGCGGAGGAAAAACGGAGAGGGGCGCGGAGGAAGAACGGAGGGGGACGCGGAGGAAGAACGGAGGGGGGCAGCAGCAGAACAGAGGGGGACACGGAGGAAGAACCGAGGGGGGCAGCAGCAGAACAGAGGGAGACGCGGAGGAAGAACAGAGGGGGACGCCGAGGAAGAACAGAGGGGGACGCCGAGGAAGAACAGAGGGGGACGCCGAGGAAGAACAGAGGGGGACGCCGAGGAAGAACGGAGGGGGGCAGCAGCAGAACAGAGGGGGACACGGAGGAAGAACCGAGGGGGGCAGCAGCAGAACAGAGGGAGACGCGGAGGAAGAACAGAGGGGGACGCCGAGGAAGAACAGAGGGGGACGCCGAGAAAGAACAGAGGGGGACGCGGAGGAAGAACAGAGTGGGGCGCGGAGGAAGAACAGAGGGGGACGTGGAGGAAGAACAGAAGGGGACGCAGAGAAAGAACAGAGGGGGACAGCAGCAGAACGGAGGGGGACGCGGAGGACGAACAGAGGGGGACGCGGAGGAAGAACAGAGGGGGACGCGGAGGAAGAACAGAGGGGGACAGCAGCAGAACGGAGGGGGACGCGGAGGAAGAACGGAGGGGGAACACAGGGGGACACGGAAGAAGAACGGAGGGGGGCGCGGAAGAAGAACGGAGGGGGGCGCGGAAGAAGAACGGAGGGGGACGCGGAAGAAGAACGGAGGGGGACGCGGAGGAAGAACGGAGGGGGACACGGAGGAAGAACAGAGGGGGACACGGAGGAAGAACAGAGGGGGACACGGAGGAAGAACAGAGGGGGACACGGAGATAGAACAGAGGGGGAAAGCAGCAGAACGGAGGGGGACAGCAGCAGAACGGAGGGGGATGCGGAGGAAGAACGGAGGGGGACGCGGAAGAAGAACGAGGGGGACGCGAAAGAAGAACGGAGGGGGACGCGGAAGAAGAACAGAGGGGGGCGCGGAAGAAGAACGGAGGGGGGCGCGGAAGAAGAACGGAGGGGGACGCGGAAGAAGAACGGAGGGGGACGCGGAGGAAGAACGGAGGGGGACACGGAGGAAGAACAGAGGGGGACACGGAGGAAGAACAGAGGGGGACACGGAGGAAGAACAGAGGGGGACACGGAGGAAGAACAGAGGGGGACACGGAGGAAGAACAGAGGGGGACATGGAGATAGAACAGAGGGGGAAAGCAGCAGAACGGAGGGGGACAGCAGCAGAACGGAGGGGGACGCGGAGGAAGAACGGAGGGGGACGCGGAAGAAGAACGAGGGGGACGCGAAAGAAGAACGGAGGGGGACGCGGAAGAAGAACGGAGGGGGACGCGGAGGAAGAACGGAGGGGGACGCGGAGGAAGAACGGAGGGGGACACGGAGGAAGAACGGAGGGGGACACGGAGGAAGAACGGAGGGGGACACGGAGGAAGAACCGAGGGGGACGCGAAAGAAGAACGGAGGGGGACGCGGAAGAAGAACAGAGGGGGGCGCGGAAGAAGAACGGAGGGGGGCGCGGAAGAAGAACGGAGGGGGACGCGGAAGAAGAACGGAGGGGGACGCGGAGGAAGAACGGAGGGGGACACGGAGGAAGAACAGAGGGGGACACGGAGGAAGAACAGAGGGGGACACGGAGGAAGAACAGAGGGGGACACGGAGGAAGAACAGAGGGGGACACGGAGGAAGAACAGAGGGGGACACGGAGGAAGAACAGAGGGGGACATGGAGATAGAACAGAGGGGGAAAGCAGCAGAACGGAGGGGGACAGCAGCAGAACGGAGGGGGACGCGGAGGAAGAACGGAGGGGGACGCGGAAGAAGAACGAGGGGGATGCGAAAGAAGAACGGAGGGGGACGCGGAAGAAGAACGGAGGGGGACGCGGAGGAAGAACGGAGGGGGACGCGGAGGAAGAACGGAGGGGGACACGGAGGAAGAACGGAGGGGGACACGGAGGAAGAACGGAGGGGGACACGGAGGAAGAACCGAGGGGGACAGCAGCAGAACGGAGGGGGACGCGGAGGAAGAACAGAGGGGGACGCGGAGGAAGAACAGGAGGGGGACGCGGAGGAAGAACAGGAGGGGGACGCGGAGGAAGAACAGGAGGGGGACGCGGAGGAAGAACAGGAGGGGGACGCGGAGGAAGAACAGGAGGGGGACGCGGAGGAAGATCAGGAGGGGGACGCGCAGGAAGAACAGGAGGGGGACGCGCAGGAAGAACAGGAGGGGGACGCGCAGGAAGAACAGGAGGGGGACGCGCAGGAAGAACAGAGGGGGACACGGAGGAAGAACAGAGGGGGACAGCAGCAGAACGGAGGGGGACAGCAGCAAAACGGAAAGGGGGACGCGGAGGAAGAACAGAGGGGGACGCGGAGGAAGAACAGGAGGGGGACGCGGAGGAAGATCAGGAGGGGGACGCGCAGGAAGAACAGGAGGGGGACGCGCAGGAAGAACAGGAGGGGGACGCGCAGGAAGAACAGGAGGGGGACGCGCAGGAAGAACAGGAGGGGGACGCGCAGGAAGAACAGAGGGGGACACGGAGGAAGAACAGAGGGGGACAGCAGCAGAACGGAGGGGGACAGCAGCAGAACGGAAAGGGGGACGCGGAGGAAGAACAGAGGGGGACGCGGAGAAAGAACAGGAGGGGGACGCGGAGGAAGAACAGGAGGGGGACGCGCAGGAAGAACAGGAGGGGGACGCGCAGGAAGAACAGGAGGGGGACGCGCAGGAAGAACAGGAGGGGGACGCGGAAGAAGAACGGAGGGGGGCGCGGAGGAAGAACGGAGGGGGGCGCGGAGGAAGAACGGAGGGGGGCGCGGAAGAAGAACGGAGAGGGGCGCGGAAGAAGAACAAAGGGGGGCGCGGAGGAAGAACGGAGGGGGAACAGAGGGGGACACGGAAGAAGAACGGAGGGGGGCGCGGAAGAAGAACGGAGGGGGACGCGGAAGAAGAACGGAGGGGGGCGCGGAAGAAGAACGGAGGGGGACGCGGAGGAAGAACGGAGGGGGACGCGGAGGAAGAACGGAGGGGGACACGGAGGAAGAACGGAGGGGGACACGGAGGAAGAACGGAGGGGGACACGGAGGAAGAACAGAGGGGGACACGGAGGAAGAACAGAGGGGGACAGCAGCAGAACGGAGGGGGGCAGCAGCAGAATGGAGGGGGACGCGGAGGAACAGCGGAAGAATAATGGAGGGGGACGCGGAAGAAGAACGGAGGGGGACGCGGAAGAAGAACGGAGGGGGACGCGGAGGAAGAACGGAGGGGGATGCGGAGGAGGAACGGAGGGGGATGCGGAGGAGGAACGGAGGGGGATGCGGAGGAGGAACGGAGGGGGATGCGGAGGAGGAACGGAGGGGGACGCGGAGGAAGAACGGAGGGGGACACGGAGGAAGAACGGAGGGGGACACGGAGGAAGAACGGAGGGGGACACGGAGGTAGAACGGAGGGGGACACGGAGGAAGAACAGTGGGGAACACGGAGGAAGAACAGAGGGGGACAGCAGCAGAACGGAGGGGAACGCGGAGGAAGAGCAGAGGGGGACGCGGAGGAAGAACAGAGGGGGACGCGGAGGAAGAACAGGAGGGGGACGCGGAGGAAGAACGGAGGGGGATGCGGAGGAGGAACGGAGGGGGATGCGGAGGAGGAACGGAGGGGGATGCGGAGGAGGAACGGAGGGGGATGCGGAGGAGGAACGGAGGGGGATGCGGAGGAAGAACGGAGGGGGACACGGAGGAAGAACGGAGGGGGACGCGGAAGAAGAACGGAGGGGGACGCGGAGGAAGAACGGAGGGGGATGCGGAGGAGGAACGGAGGGGGATGCGGAGGAGGAACGGAGGGGGATGCGGAGGAGGAACGGAGGGGGATGCGGAGGAAGAACGGAGGGGGACACGGAGGAAGAACGGAGGGGGACACGGAGGAAGAACGGAGGGGGACACGGAGGTAGAACGGAGGGGGACACGGAGGAAGAACGGAGGGGGACACGGAGGAAGAACGGAGGGGGACACGGAGGTAGAACGGAGGGGAACGCGGAGGAAGAACAGAGGGGGACGCGGAGGAAGAACAGAGGGGGACGCGGAGGAAGAACAGGAGGGGGACGCGGAGGAAGAACAGGAGGGGGACGCGGAGGAAGAACAGGAGGGGGACGCGGGGGAAGAACAGGAGGGGGACGCGGGGGAAGAACAGGAGGGGGACGCGGGGGAAGAACAGGAGGGGGACGCGGGGGAAGAACAGGAGGGGGACGCGGAGGAATAACAGGAGGGGGACGCGCAGGAAGAACAGGAGGGGGAAGCAGAAGAAGAACAGAGGGGGACGCGGAAGAAGAACGGAGGGGGACGCGGAAGAAGAACGGAGGGGGGCGCGGAGGAAGAACGGAGGGGGACGTGGAGGAAGAACGGAGAACAGAAGGGGGACGCGGAGGAAGAACAGGACGGGGACGCGGAGGAAGAACAGGAGGGGGACGCGGAGGAAGAACGGAGGGGTACGCGGAGGAAGAACGGAGGGGGACAGCAGCAGAACAGAGGGGAACAGCAGCAGAACAGAGGGGGACACGGAGGAAGAACGGAGGGGGACACTGTGGAAGAACGGAGGAAGAACCGAGGGGGATGCGGAGGAAGAACGGAGGGGGACAGCAGCAGAACAGAGGGGAACAGCAGCAGAACAGAGGGGAACAGCAGCAGAACGGAGGGGGACACGGAGGAAAAACGGAGGGGGACGCCATGGAAGAACGGAGGGGGACGCCGTGGAAGAACGGAGGGGGACGCCGTGGAAGAACGGAGGGGGGCGCGGAGGAAGAACGGAGGGGGGCGCTGAGGAAGAACGGAGGGGGGCGCTGAGGAAGAACAGAGGGGGACACGGAGGAAGAACAGAGGGGGACACGGAGGAAGAACAGAGGGGGACAGCAGCAGAACGGAGGGGAACAGCAGCAGAACGGAGGGGGACACAGAGAAAACCTGGAGGGGGACAGTCAGCAGCAGAATGGAGGGGGAGGGGAACAGCAGCAGAATAGTACACTAACCTGGACTCCTGGACGTTTGTTAATGTCTTTTAAATCATTGCAGGCAAACTTGGGGACCTCGTGGGCGGGAGGAGCCTGGATCCTCCCGCCCACGTGTGTTGATTCTGTACAATCCCTTGTCAGACAGGCAGTATGTAACCCGCAGTTTGTACAACCACTACTTTTAGCATGGTCTGGTATTTTGCGATCAGCCACAGCCAGCCCACAACAAACCATCTCTGCTACCAAACACCTGCCTGCCCAAGAGTCTCTTCCTCCATCACCTATGGACACCTCAGTTTCAGCCCAATATACTCTACTTCCCACCAAATATCAATACCCTGTTTCTTCCTGCTGCACATACCCTGCCTTTAATCCAACTGCCTCTTTCCCGTTGCTTACTATCCCTCAAGAACTTCCCCCAGCCACTGTTGCCTCTTCCCTGCCATATTCCAACCCTTCTCTCCAGTCTGCTTCATCCTCTACCTATAGATCTGCAGCTACCCACAGGACTTCTGTAGCTAAATCTAAAAAGAGACAGAAGTTCTTTCCTACCCATTTGATCCTGCCAGTAACGCAACCTGCCTCCACACCAACCAACCTGCTCCAGTCTGCCTGCATGCCAGCTGAACCTCATCACCCACCTGATTCTGCCAAACATCTGCCTGCTATCCAGCCAGTGTCTCCGCCTGAAGTTCCTGTGCCCCAGTCTGATGTGCCTGCTGTCCAGCCTGATGTCCCAGTGCCTGATGTCCAGCGTGACCTCCCAGCCTTCCAGTCTGATGTCCCGCTGCCGTCCTTCCAGTCTGATGTCCCGCTGCCGTCCTTCCAGTCTGATGTCCCGCTGCTGTCCTTACAGCCTGACGTCCCAATGCCTGCTGTCCAGTGTGACGTCCCGGCTTTCCAGTCTGATGCCTTCCAGTCTGATGCCCCGGCCTTCCAGTCTGATGCCTTCCAGTCTGATGCCTTCCGGTCTGATGTCCCGGCCTTCCAGTCTGATGCTTTCCGGTCTGATGTCCTGGCCTTCCAGTCTGATGCTTTCCGGTCTGATGCCTTCTGGTCTGATGTCCCGGTCTTCCAGTCTGATGCCTTCCAGTCTGATGTGCCGCTGCCTGCCTTCTGGTCCGATGCACCAGCTTCCCGGTCCGATGTGTTCCTGTCTGCTGCCCAGCCTGAGGTGTTCCTGTCTGCTGCCCAGCCTGAGGTGCCCGCTGCCCAGCCTGAAGTGCCAGTGCCTGCTGTCCAGCTTGAAGCTCCTGTGCCGGCTGCCCAGCCTGATGTGCCTGTTGCCCAGTTCAAGGTGACTGCTGCCCAGTCCGACAACCTGGACCCTGCCGATGACCTGGAGCCCTCTGTCTGCCTTGATGCCCTGCCTGAAGAGCCTGTTGCACAGCCTGATATACCCCCATCCAGTGTTCTGTTTGACGCCATAGACTATGGACAATTTCAGCCAATTGGAGCGTCCGGAGGCCGCTCCTTTGAGGGGGGGGTACTGTCAGGAAAGAGTCCATCCGCTGGTAAGATCCATCATTTGGCATGCAGTGCTGAGGTCCACCAGCAGGTGTCTCCTGGCAGTTTGTAACTGTCAGGAGAGACTTTTCCTGCTGGTGTTATGTCATCATTGGGCCGCAGTACTAGCGTCCACCAGCGGATGGATCCTGGCAGTAGGGAACAGGCAACACTTCCTGCACTCAGGTGTTACTTGAGGACAATTAATGCAGTCTTATAAATACCCGGCAAGCCCACACATGCTTGCCTTGGTATCTTCCTCCCTGGATCCTGACCTTGAGCCTGTATCTGACCTAGAGCCTGTATCTGACCCCATCCTGGACCTGTCCCTCCTGTTTGCCTTAGATCCCTGCTCTACAGCCCATCCATCCATCTATCTGTCCTCGCCCTGTCCTGCTGGTTCCCCATCCTTACCCATCTGCTAGCCCCCCTGTGTATGACCTCGGCCTGGCTTTTGTTACGACTCTGGAATTCCACAATATTTGTATATATCATTGTTGTTTGTGGTTTTGGGTTGGTTGTGCACTATTATATTCATTTACTTTTCACCTATGTAAATAAACACCATTATTTTTCACTTGCATGTGTTTCTGGTTTCCTTTGTGCAGTCCACACAGTCTGGTCTACTAATCCTCTGACAGCTGGCCTTACGTAGAGCCTGGATACAGCGGGTGATACATGCAACATACTCCACCTACTCCGGGGGGGTGTCAATCCTAATAAGTAAGGCGGTACCCTGCACCATACATCGTGTGATCTCAGACCCAGGAGGAAGGTATCTGATTGTAGTTTCTGATATTAGTACTTGCAAGATGGTCTTGGTTAATGTTTATATTCTGCCTCCCTTCCAGATTCAGATTTTGTATGACCTTTTGGGTAAATTGGCGTCCTACATGCATCTCCCTCTCCTTTATAGCTGGGGATTTTAATGCCATACTCTCTACCGCTCTGGACTCCTCTAATGCGTCTAGAGTGGCATCGGCTGACCTTTCTGCCTGGGCAGCTATGGCTTCCCTGACAGAATTGTGGCGGTGGAAGAACCCAACTACTAGAGGTTACTCGCATTTTTCCAAAACGCACAGATCCTCCTCGAGGATCGACTTAGCGTTCGCAAATGCATCAATGCTGCAGTTGGTGGGTGGAGCTAAATATTTAGCGGGTGGTTTATCTGATCATACGCCACTGTCAATACATATCGGTCACAACTCGGTTTCTGGGGGGGGGGGGGTGGAGGTGGAAGATGTGTCCACTCAGGTTGCATCACACTTTACTCATTATTGTAAAGATAATGTAGGGTCTGCTGACCCCACAATGGTTTGGGATGCGTTTAAAGCTTGCATGCGCAGTCATTATATCTCGCCCATTAAGCAGGCCCGCAGGTCTCATAATAAGAAAGAACAGGAATTACAGGACAGAGAGAGGGTTTGTGCTCCACATAAGTCTCCTGGTCCTGATGGTTTCTGTGTCGAATGGTATAGATCACATTTGGAGGACTTGGTGCCTAGACTAAAATGTCTCTTTCATTACTGTCGTCTTGAACACAAGTGTCTTCCTGACTCCTTGTTAGAGGGGCAGGTTATTCTGCTGCCGAAGCCAAGCAAGGATCCCCTGTTCATCGTACAGGCCGATAGCACTGCTGAACCAAGATTTAAAAATCTTAACTAAAATTTTGGCTACTAGACTTTCTCACGTCATTACCACCTTGGTGGACATAAGCCAGACGGGTTTCATCCAGCAAAAATCTACGGACACCAACCTGCGCAGGCTGTTTGCTCATCTGCAGGTTGAACATGACAGGACGGGCGCGAGGGTAGTGGTCTCCCTCGACATGGCTAAGGCCTTCGATTCAGTAGACTGGCAGTACATGCTAGCAGTTCTGAGGCACATGGGCTTTGGAGAGGTTTTCTTGACCTGGATATCTCTGCTTTATAGCAATCCTCAGGCGGTTATTAAAATAGTTACCTCGATCTCCTCTCAGTTTAAAGTGGGCAAGGGCATGCATCAAGGGTGTCCGCTGTCTCCATCCTTATTTCTGTTAGCAATAGAGCCCCTGGCTATAGCTCTGTAGAGGTCCCCTGAGGTTGGAGCTTTGGAGGTAGGGGGTATCAAGGAATGCTTAGCGTTATACACGGATGACATGCTTCTCTTTCTGCAAGACGCAGGGCCCTCCTTGAAGTCAGTGTTTGAGGTGCTTGACAAATTTGCCACATACTCCATGCTATGGGTTAACTGGGAGAAGTCCAACGTGATGGCTATTGACGGGGGGGCCCGTGCTCTGGCAACCGCTAAGGTTCCCATTGCATGGGTGCAGGAGTTCAAGTACTTGGGTGTGCGGGCATCACCAAGAGTAGGTGACTACATGTCTCTAAATCTTCTTCCATTGCTGGCCATGGTTAAGGTACAACTGGATGCATGGAAACATTTGCCGTTGTCCCTGATTGGTAGGGTTAATTTACTAAAAATGAAAGTCCTACCGGTGTTCCTATACTTTTTGCGAAACACACCAATTTGGATTCCCTGCTCTTTTTTTCAGAAGGGTGAATAGTCTGTTCAGTTCATTTTTATGGGCTGCCGCACATCCCAGGATAAGTCTCCGTGTTTTGCAGGAACCCTGGGGTCAAGGTGGCTTGGCTTTTATAGCTGGACAGATGGTGGTCATCAGGCGTTGGTTAACGAGGGATGACAGGGATTCGGCTACGGTACTAGAGGCAGCCCTTCTGGGCTCCTATGAAAGTTTATCCTACTTGGTATATAGGAGTCCAAGGGCTTCCCCTTCTCTGACGGTCTCAATGCGAGCAACGGTGAGAGCTTGGGACAGGGCACAGGTCTTGATGAAGAACAGGGTGGGGTGTTGGTCGCCAGACACTCCTCTCTAGTTTAATCCCAGACTGCCGCATTTTGGTGCGATTCCTGACCCAGTGATATGGCCCAGGGTTGGCATCAAACAACTAAAGCACGTAGTAGGGGGGACGAAGCTATATACGTTTGACCAACTAAAAATTAAATACAATCTTCCAAACTGGTATTTATTTCGCTACCTCCAGTTGAGGCATGCCTTCCTCACTCAGTTCAGTTCTGATTCTTTGGAGCTGGGTGTGTCTCCCCTGGAGAGTGTGCTGCGGACGGAGGACTTGCTGAAGCTTCTATCCGCGGTCTACAAAGAGCTGTTCGCTGAAAGGCCAAGTGTGATCCAAAAATGCAGAGACACATGGAGTGCTTTGGTGACAGACTTTGGGGGGGAGGACTGGGACGACATGTGGGACTACCCGTTTCAGACCCTGGTATCGGCCAGAGATATACTTATTCAATTTAAAATTCTATACAGGGTACATTATACCCCTGCAAGGCTAGCTGGAATGTATGGCACGGGTGCAGTGGGGTGCTGGCGTTGTACGGATGACCGAGCTGACTTTGATCATATATTTTGGCAGTGCCAGCAGATTAAGGACTTCTGGAAGGGAGTGACGGACACCATACACACAGTCCTTTCGGTGCCGATTCCTCTCACAGTCGTGGTTTGTTTGCTCGGGCTGGTGGAGGAGTTGGCGCCTCGAAGGGCACAAAGGATTATGATATCTCTGTCTTTGTTCTATGCGCGTAAAGTTATCCTGTTATATTGGAAAAAAACCTGAACCACCTACTGTGTCTTATTGGAAAAGCTTGATTAACAAAGCACTACCACTTTACAAGGCCACATACCTAAGTAGGGGATGCCGCAAGAAATTTGTGAAAGTGTGGCAGGGCTGGTTGGACACCAAAGATACTTCGAATTAGATTGTTGAGTGGGGAGAGGATTCCTTGATAGCCATTTGGTGCACGGGGCAGGTTGCTGCTGTGAACTTTATGGATCTTTCTGTTGTGCCTTCAGGGTTGGGACACATTACTCTTTGGGGAGCATGATTTTAGTGGGATACAGCTGATGAACATGGTCTGAGATCTGGTATTGACTGGGGAGCTGCACAGGGGTTTGGGGGGGAGGGGGGGTTTATGGGTCATGTGTTTGTATATGTTGTATGTGTTGAAAAACTGTTAATAAACACAAATTTACAAAAAAAAAAGATGAACTTGGTCGTGTTGGTACCCCAGATTCCCTGGAAGGTCTGATCACATTCACCATCCAAATTGACCGCCGGCTCCGGGAACGCAGATGTGAATGTTCCTCGCAGCTCCATTGCCCGGCTTGGATGACTGCAAGGGTCCCTACTCCTGCTACCCGCTATCCACCTGCTCCACAGGGGGGTTCTGCCAGCCCTGCTCCTGTCACCGATGAGCCGATGCAGCTTGGACTTATGCGACCCACCTTGTCTCCGGAAGAACATGCTTGTCGCCGGCAGTTGAACTTGTGCCTCTACTGTGGTGGGTCCGGACATTAACTCCTCCCACATTGCTCTCCCTCTCTCATTACAGCTCCAGGAAAAGACGGTCTCCATCAGCGCCATTATTGACTCTGAAGCTTGCAGTTGTTTTGATGCCACCTTTGCCAGTCTACACACCATACCCCTTCGGAGAAAGACCCATGGACTATCTGTTTTTCTGGCTGATGGTTCTCACATTAAATCGGGTCAGGTAACCCAGGAGACTCTGCCCTTGCTTGCCATCTCCCCTTCTCAGCACAAGGAACTGATAACCCTTGATGTAATCTCATCGTCCCTGTTTCCCATGATCCTGGGCATACCTTGGCTTCAGGCCCATAACCCCACTATCAACTGGTCCACTGGGGAAGTGAAGTTTCAGTCCCCCTATTGTCTGGAACATTGCTTGTATGAGACATCTGTCCGGCCCACTGCCCTTCTTTGCCTGGACTCTGATCAGGACTTATGTCAATCGGTGCCAGAACTGTATCACGAGTTCCTTGACGTCTTTAGCAAACGAGGGATGGGCTCCCTTCCGCCCCACCGTCCATATGACTGTCCCATCGAACTCCTTCCGGGGGCTGAGATCCCATTTGGACACATTTTTCCCTTATCAGAAAAAGAGCAGGAGGCCCTGAAAACCTACATCACAGAGAATTTGGAGAAGGGGTTCATCCGCCATTCTACCTCACCCACAGGCGCTGGAATATTCTTTGTCGCCAAGAAAGACCAGTCGCTCCGGCCCTGTGTGGACTACCGTGAACTGAACAAAATTATGGTCAAAAACCGTTACCCTCTGCCCCTGATACCGAAGCTCTTTCAGAAGTTGAGATCGGCCACAATTTTTACCAAATTGGACCTAAGAGGTGCCTACAACTTGATCCGCATACTGGCCGGAGATGAATGGAAGACCGCTTTCCGAACCCGTTTTGGGCACTATAAGTACCTAGTCATGCCGTTCGGTCTCTGTAATGCCCCTGCCACCTTTCAGCATCTCATAAACAATGTGTTTAGAGACTTTCTGGACATCTTTGTCATTGTTTATCTGGACGACATTTTGATCTTCTCCGGATCCCTTGAGCAACACCGAGTGCATGTGGGCAGAGTGCTGCTCCGTCTCCGCCAGCATGGATTGTATGCCAAGGCTGAGAAATGTAAATTTGAACAGCAAAACATCCAATTTCTCAGTCTCGAGATCTCCCCAGAAGGCATCAGAATGGATCCGCAGAAAGTATCCGCTGTTCTGGACTGGCCGGCACCCACGGACAAAAATGGAATACGTTTTTTTAGGCGTGGCGAACTTCTACAGGAAGTTTATTAAGGAGTTCTCTGCCATCATCGCCCCCATCACTCAGCTGACCAAGCAGAATGCACGTTATCACTGGGGCCCTCAGGCTCAGGAGGCCTTCGAGAAGCTCAAAGGACTGTTTACCTCTGCTCCCATTCTCAGCCACCCTGACCCATCTCTGCCCTACATCCTTTAAGTTGATGCTTCTGAAGTGGCGGTGGGAGCGGTGGTGTCCCAACGTCAAGGCAGTAATGATCTGATGCACCCCGTAGGGTTCTTTTCCCAAAACCTTTCTCCTGCCAAAAGGAACTACGACGTCGGTGACCGGGAGCTGCTTGCCATTAAGTCAGCATTGGAAGAGTGGGGGTACTTGTTGGAAGGTGCGGTCCATCCTCTGTTAATCTATACCGACCACAAGAACCTTGAATATTTAAGAACTGCCAAGCACCTGAAGCCCTGGCAGGCCCGCTGGTCCCTGTTCTTTTCTCGATTCTGCTTTCACATCACATATCGCCCTGGCTCGAAGAATGTGAAACCGGACGCGCTCTCGCGCATGTATGACTGCTCCAAAGACTCTGCTGCCCCAGATACTATTCTACCTGCGAGCAACTTTCTACTCGTACAGCCGGACCTGCTGTCCCAGATCAGAGAGGCATCTTTGAACTCACCCTCTCCTCCAGGAATTACTTTGACAATCAGGGAGGGCCTTTTGTGGAAGGACAGTCAAGTCTTTGTTCCTGAAAGTATCCGAGTAAGAGTCCTTGCCCTTCTTCATGACCACCCATTAGCAGGGCATTTTGGGGCTCACAAGACTCTGGAGCTTGTGCAGCGCACTTTCTGGTGGCCTGGTTTAAAAGAATTCTGCAAGAAGTACGTCAATTCTTGTCCTGTATGCATCTGGAGTAAGGCAACTAGGAACTGAGCCTGGGGACTACTGAAACCTCTTCCTGCACCTGATCAGCCTTGGCGAATGGTCACCATGGACTTCATAGTTGAGCTTCCACCCTCCGTGGTTTGCAAAGCCATTTTTGTAGTCGTGGATCGACTTTCCAAGATGGCTCATTTCCTACCATTAAAAGGGACTCCATGGGCATCAGAGACTGCCCGTATCTTCATCAAGGAAATCACTAGACTACGTGGGGTGCTTGATAATATAGTGTCAGACAGGGGGGTCCAATTTACATCCTGGTTCTGGAGGGCTCTGTGTGAGAGTTTGAAGATCGAGCTGGCCTTGTCACCTGCTTATCAACCCCAGACCAACTGGCAGACTGTGTGGCAGGCACAGCACTATGAAGTGCCTTATGCGCTGTGGCATTAGAAGAATTTTAATCTCTAAACTTTTAGTCCAAACAGGGCTGTCTCTTACTCTATAATTCCTCTAGCAACGTTCTATGGAAGCAGTAGGTTTAAAGAGCACACCAAACCTCTATCATATCTTCTTTATTAACTTCAGCTTTTCTTCATATATAACACTGACAATTTAGCAGCAGGCAGTGCATGTACAAACATGTGTTGAATAAAGTATAACAAACAGCAGTTCAACTGTTCAATCTTGTCATTCTACATAAAATTATAGATATATTTCTCTCTTCAGTATCTGTACTTTGCTTTAAACACCTTATGATCTCTCTGAGAGCTATATCTGAGGCTCAAAAAATAGTTTTGTTTGCTTGTGTCAGGAACCATGAAACAGAGACAGAAGTACAATCAAATGACAGCAGGAGATGGTTCCTAGTGATGTGACCAACACAAAGGCAAATGAAAGAGTGAGCTGGAAGGCCTTAAATTGGCAGGTCAGACGAGCATCATCGGGAACAGCTGGTAACTGTGGAAAGAGAAAAGTGCTGGCAATTAGCCGACAGCTGAGCGGCCAGCCCAGAGGAGGAAGGGCTAAGCCAGCCCTGACAGTACTCCCCCTCAATGACCCCACTCCCTTGGAGGGCCACCGGGCTTAAGGGGAAACTGTCTATGGAACTCGCGGAGGAGGACAGGGGTATGTACATCAGAGGATGAAACCCAGGAGCGTTCCTCCGGACCGTACCCCTTCCAATGCACCAGGTACTGTATGCGCCCACGGAACCTACGGGAGTCAACAATGGATTGTACCTCATACTCCTCATGGTTCTGAACCTGAATAGGATGAGGACGTGGCACAGAGGTGGTAAATCGGTTACAGACCAACAGTTTCAATAAGGAGACATGAAACACATTTGAGATGCACATACTAGGAGGAAGGTCCACGCGTAAGCTACTGGGTTAATCCTGCGAAGGATATGGAAAGGCCCAATAAACCGAGGTGCAAACTTCAGTGAGAGAACACGAAGCTGGAGGTTGCGAGATGACAGCCAGATCCTGTCCCCAACCTGGTAGGAAGGCACAGGCAGGCGTCTGCGGTCAGCATGGAGTCTGTACCTATCATTAGCATGACACAAAGCCTCCTGGACTTGTACCCAAGTGCAACGAAGACCACAGAGATGCTCCTCTAACACAGGAATACTCTGCGGAACAAACGAGTTAGGCAATATGGAAGGTTGGAAACCATAATTCACCATAAATGGAGACAATCGGGAGGCAGAATTCAAGGCACTGTTGTGAGCAAACTCTGCCCAAGGTAATAGGTCAGACCAGTTGTTATGATGATCAGAAATATAGCAACGTAGGAATTGCTCCAAGGACTGATTGGCCTGTTCTGCGGCCCCATTAGACTGCGGGTGATATGCAGAAGAGAACGCAAGCTAGATTCCCAACTGTGCACAAAAGGCTCGCCAGAACCGGTATACAAACTGACTGCCCCTATCTGAGACAATCACCTTGGGTAGCCCATGTAAGCGAAAGATCTCCCGAGCAAAAATGGAAGCCAGTTCCTTAGCGGTGGGCAACTTCTTAAGTGGAATACAATGACATATCTTTGAGAACCGGCCAACCACCATAAGGATAACAGTGTTGCCTTGGGAGTTTGGCAATTCCACAATGAAATCCATAGACAGGTGAGTCCAGGGCCTCTCTCCATTGGGTATGTGTTGTAGGAGGCCCACTAGAAGGTGTCGTGGAGTCTTACTCTGAGCACACACGGGACAGGCAGCTAGGAAGGCAGTAACATCAGCCCGTAGACTAGGCCACCAGAATTGTTGGGAGATGGCCCAAATGAGTTGATTCTTCCCAGGATGGCCAGCTGCCTTGGGAGAATGGTAAGTCTGGAGCACTGCAGTACGGAGACTCTCTTGGACAAAGCAGCGGTCACAAGGTTTATCAGGAGGAGCATGGACCTGAGCAGCAACAATTTTGTCACCCAAAGGAGAAGTAAGACTGGTGCGAACCGTAGCCAAGATACGATCAGGAGGAATCATAGGAACCGGAACCGACTCCGACTTGGAAGTGGAGGAAAATTGTCGTGACAAGGCATCCGCCCTTACATTCTTAGTACCGGGTAAGAATGAGACAATGTAATTAAAGCTCGACAAGAAAAGAGCCCATCGCGCCCTTCTGGGAGAGAGTCGCTTAGCCTCAGACAAGAATGTAAGATTCTTATGGTCAGTAAGAATAAGAACGGGCACAGTGGTACCTTCAAGGAGATGTCTCCATTCTTTCAGGGCTAAAATGATTGCCAAAATCTCTCTGTCACCAATCTCATAATTGCATTCAGCAGGTGACAATTTCTTGGAAAAGTAACCACACGGATGCATAGCACTCTCAGAGTTAGGATGTTGAGACAGAAGGGCGCCAACTCCAGTCTCAGAAGCATCAACTTCTAGGATAAAAGGCAACGTAGGATCATGATATGCCAACACAGGAGCAGAAACAAAGGCAGCCTTGAGAGTCTCAAAGGCCTTAATGGACTCCGGAGACCAACTCTCTGGGTTACTGTCCTTTCTGGTCATATCCGTCAGAGGCTTGACCAGAGACAAGAAGTTACGAATAAACTTCCGATAGTAGTTGGCAAAGCCCAGGAAACGCTGCAGAGGACGTAAACCCATGGGTCGAGGCCACTGTAGGACTGCCGACAGTTTCTCTGGGTCCATCGAAAAACCAGTAGTGGAAATTACATAGCCCAGGAATGTAACCTGTTCACTATGGAACTCGCACTTCTCCAGTTTATAATAGAGATTGTTCTCCCTTAGTTTCTGAAGTACACGACAGACATCTCTGTGGTGGCTCTCCAGGGACTTGGAAAATATGAGGATATCATCGAGATAAACCACCACACACCATTGCAACAAATCTCGGAGGACATCGTTAATAAATTCCTGGAAAACTGTCGGGGCGTTACAAAGGCCAAAAGGCATTACCAGGTATTAATAATGGCCTGTTCTGGTATTAAACGCAGTTTTCCACTCGTCGCCCTCCTTAATGCGCATGAGATTGTATGCCCCTCTCAGGTCAAGCTTTGTGAAAACCGTTGCTCCCTTGAGGCGGTCAAATAACTCTGTAATCAATGGAATCGGGTAGGCATTCTTAATCGTGACACGATTGAGACCCTTCTAATCTATACAAGGTCTCAGTTCACCACTCTTATTTTTCACAAAGAAGAAACCAGCACCAGCAGGAGATGAGGATTTGCGGATGAAACCTCGAGAAAGTGCATCAGCAACATACTCCTCCATGGCCTTATCCTCCAAGACTGACAAAGGGTAAACCCAGCCACGAGGAGGTATGGCACCAGGTTGAAGGTCAATTGAGCAATCATAAGGCCGGTGTGGAGGCAAACTACCGGCTTGACCTTTATCAAAGACATCGCCAAAATCACGGTACTCCTCTGGCAGGGAGAGGAGTGAAGCAGTGCACAGGACCATGTATACCTTCAGGAAGCATGTCTCACTGCATTGTGGTGACCAGGAGAGAACCTCAGCACGGAGCCAATCAAAAGAGGGATTGTGCCTCTGTAACCAAGGATAACCAATAACCAGCAGAAATCTTGGTGAGGAAATAACTTGGAATTGGATTATCTCATGGTGAAGAGCCCCTACGGCCATGGATAATGGAACCGTCTCATGAGTCACATGGGCAGGCTGTAAATGTCTCCCGTCAAGAGCCTCAATGGCAAGTGGAATGTCACGCAGATGCAGCGGAATCAAGTGCTGCGAAACAAATGCAGCATCAATGAACAGGCCTGCAGCCCCAGAGTTGATTAGCGCCTGTATCTCGATGGACGACTCAGCCCAAGAAAGGGTGACCAAAACTAGGGGCTTATCCTTCTGGATAACTGGGGACGAAACAACGCCACCTAAGGTCTGTCCATGACAGGACTTCAAGGTTTGGGCGTTGCCTGGACGGGTAGGACAAGACTTCAAAAAGTGACCTGCCTGGCAACAATAAAGGCACAATCTCTCCCTCCTCCTAAAGGCTCTCTCATCTGCAGAGAGACGCGTGAAGCCCAGGTGCATGGGTTCATCTTCACTGACCAACTCGGTACCAGGAGGCATGGGAGGTGAGGGAGGCATGGGTGGGACTACAAAGCTTGGAGACAAACGTACAGGAGGATTCCGCAAGCGCTCCTTAAGAGAAAGTCTTTCTCTGAGTCTGGAGTCAATGAGGTTGGCAAACGAGATCAAGCTCTCCAACTCAGTGGGTATATCTCGGGCTGCTATCTCATCCTTGATTGAATCCAAGAGACCATGAGAAAAAGCAGCCACAAGGGCCTCATTGTTCCAAGCAACCTCTGCTGCCAGAGTACGGAATTCAATGGCGTAGTCGGCAACAGTTCTCGTACTCTGTTTGATGGACATGAGGCACTTGGCAGCAGAAGCGGAGCGTGCGGGAAAGTCAAAAACCCTTTTAAAGGAGGCCACAAACTGAGGGTAACTCAAGACAACAGGTTTTTGCGTCTCCCATAGAGGGTTAGCCCAGGCCAAGGCTCTCTCAGAAAGCAAAGATATCACAAAACCTACTTTGCTTCTGTCTGTGGGAAACGCCTGGGGCAGCATTTCAAAGTATATCTCAACCTGATTGAGAAACCCTCTGCATTGAACTGGATTGCACCCAAATTGCTGGGGAAGCGGAGCAGAACCAGACATACCTCTTATAGAGGTAATACTCGAGGCGGGTGCCTGCACAGAGACTGGCGCAGCAGCAGGGATGGCCTGCAACTCAGGTTGTATCGGAACAGCCACCGTGGGGGATTCCAGGTAAATACATATTTTGGTCACTTGCTTCCACAAAACTGAACTCTGCTGGATCTTTAATCTCTGCAGATCCTCTCTCTCTGGTGTAATGAGTTCTAGCCATGTGCTGGGTAATTTTGCAGACAAAATATTAGGTGTAAGGCTGGCTGTGATTGGCCAAGATTCTTGATCAGTGTGAGATTGGCAGTGATTGGCCAAAACTCCTGATGAGTCACAAAGGTTTTACGCTATGCTTTCTGGTTTCAATTCTGCTGTGTCTTTGAGCTTACCTTTTACTGTCATATAATGAATCTTTAAAGGCATATGTTTCCTGTTTGCTTCTGTGAGCACAATATACAACTGTTATATGTCACAGTAAATAACTCTGTTTTTATTTCTCACATGTAGCATATAAACTGTATTAAGGTTATTAGCAGGTCCATCTGTATATGCATGTAAATCACATTAGCAACCTAGGACAGGTTTTAGCTGGCCAGCTACAGACTGAACGAACAAACCTACTCTTGAACAGTATATCAGATGTTTCACGTCCTTTGTACAGGACACTTGGGTATCCCTACTGCCCCTGGAGGAATTCGCTTACAACAATGCCAGTCATTCAACCACAGGACAGTCTCCGTTTTTTGCCAATTATGGGTTTCATTTATAATTTCTCCCTGATATTCTTCCAGAATCTTCAGTGCCAGCAGTCCAGGACACAGTGATGTTCCTCAGCCATAACAACCAGGTTATACAAGAAGCAATGGCCCAGGCAGACAGTAAGAAAGCCTTCGATTGGAAGAGAAGGGGAGAATTGGATCTTCAAATCGGGGATCAGGTATGGCTTTCTACTTCTAATCTCAAGTTAGCCTGTCCTTTGAAAAAACCTGCACCCAAATTTTTGGGCCCTTTTCCGGTGAAGAGAAGGTTTAACAAAGTATCTTATGAATTGTCCTTACCTGTCAATGAAGGTGCACCCAGTTTTTCATGTGTCCCTGCTAAAACCTTCAGTACCTGACCCCTTTCCGAATAGAGGAACTAGACCACCAGAGCCCGTTTTAGTTGATGGTAGCGAGGAATATGAGGTGGAGGCCATTCTTGACTGTAGAAGACGGTAAGGGCAAAGACAGTTCCTGATAAAGTGGAAGGGCTATGGCCCGGAGAGCAACTCTTGGGAGCATGATAGTAATTTACATGCTGAAAGATGAATTCATGCCTTTTTCTCTGCTCATCTAAAAAAAAAGATGTGTTGGGCACCCGGAGGTTGCGCCTTGTGGGGGTATTGTCAGGGCTCTGCAGGCGAATCTGCGTGCGCGCCTGTGCACGCGCGCCATTAGGCAATCCAAGCATTGGCACGTTTGTGTGCGGCAGTATGCACCTCAGGCGCATTCGTGTGCGCAGCGGACGCGTGTGCGCGTGCTAGCGTGTTTTGGCGCCAGTGGCCCTATTTAAAGGTACAGCTGCATTTCTTCAGTGCCATTTGTCTGCAGCTTTTACCTGAGACTCCTGTTACCTGTTCATCTGATTGCTATTACTGACCCGGCTTACGTCTGACTCTGCTGATCTCTCCTCCCCTGATCCCGGCCTGCCTGACTCTGTTTATGGACTGCCTATTTGATGCTGAACCTTTGCTAGCCTGTGACCTTGCCTTTGCCTTCTTCTTCCACCAAGTCAGGCTCACCACCCAGGTACCTAACACCTTTGATTAGTGTGACTTCTGGTGCCTCCTTGATGGTTGATGTAAGCCATTATCCATTTTTGTTGGATGACCTCACAACTGAGGAATCTGGCAATGAAGAAACAAATGGAATAGGCCTGAGTTCCAGAATGTTAACAGGTAAACAGGCTTCTTCTGATGACCAACAGTCTGGAGTGGAATTGGATGTACATCACTGCCCCGAAGGAGGAGACTATCAGGACCCAGACCCTAATGCAGACATGAATCCAGGGTCAATGCTGGGACAAAAGAGACTGGCTACAGGTACGGAAGGACAGAAAAATCTTGGACAAGACTGTATCTAACATCACCCCCAGATTATCTAATTGATGAGTACATTCCAGCTTTGACTTCCATATTATTGAGGATCCAACCGAATGTCTGCAGATCTTTACTGTAGTGAAAACCCTGGGGGGCTGTGGATAGGCCATAGGGAAGATTGACAAACTGGTAATGTTGAGAAGGAGGGAAATTTTAAGGTCATGAATGAAGGACTAGGTAAAGTCTGGAACTCCACTTTGTATCCACAGGAAATTGCACTCTGGAACCAAACATCTGAGATTTCCTGTGACCAAAATGTGGAAAAGGCTAACAGATGTCCCCTCACTATGACAAGTGGGGGCACCCCATCACTAAGTAGAGGGTTTGGAGTCAGACTTGGCTGGCTTGTAGGACCACATCTTCCAATTTTTTTCCATACCTAGGAGGGTGCAGATCAGCTGGGAATGAAGATAGCCAAAAATTTAGAGGGTTTTTAAACTACAAGAGGGGGGGGAGGGTCCAGAGGTAGACATAGTCAGCACAGAACATAATCCAGAGGGTAGTACTGGGGGCATTAGTGGTAGGTTGACCAAAGCACATAAGCCTAAGTTAAGTATAGTAGCAAGTCCTAGTTGCAATCTCGGAACACCCAATAAGAGGATAATATACGATTGCTCTAAACTACGCGGCATGTTCACCAATGCCAGGGGCCTGGCGGACAAGATGGGTGAACTAGAGATACTGTTGTACAAGGAGGATTTGGATTTTGTGGGAAATTCAGAGACCTGGTTCAACAGCTCTCATGATTGGCTGACAAACATTCAAGGATATCGCCTTTATCCTAAGGATAGAGAGGGTAAAAAAGGGGGAGGGGTATGCCTATATATCAAGAATAAAGTACAAGTGAATTTGAGAGATGACATCACTAAGGAAGCTAGGGAAGAGGTGGAATCCTTATGGGTAGAGCTCCAAAGGGATAAAGCTAAGGAGAAAATAATACTGGGAGTATGCTATAGGCCCCCTAACCTGAGGCTGGAAGGGGAGACAGATCTCCTATCACAATTTGGATTAGCAGCAAGGATGGGAAGTGTTATCATAAAGGGGGATTTTAACTATCCAGACATAGACTGGGTGGAAAGAACTGTGCATTCATCTAAGGCTCGCCAGTTCCTAAATGTCTTACAGGACAATTTTATGGGTCAGATGGTAGATGCACCAACTAGAAATAAAGCGTTACTGGATCTACTGATTACCAACAATACAGACCTGATCACGGATGTGGAAATAAGGGGCAATTTAGGTAACAGCGATCACAGGTCAATTAGCTTCAGTATAAATCACACAAATAGGAAACATAAGGGGAATACAAAGACACTGAATTTCAAAAGAGCCAACTTCCCTAAACTACGAACCTTGTTAGAAGGCATAAATTGGGATAAAATATTAGGAACAAAGAACACAGAGGAGAGATGGGTTTGCTTTAAGAGCACATTAAATAAGGGCATTAGCCAATGCATCCCATTGGGTAATAAATTTAAAAGAGGGAAAGTCCTGGATGGCTTAACTCCAATGTAAAAATGCATATAAAAGCAAAGGAGAAGGCCTTCAAAAAATACAAGGTTGAGGGATCATCATCAGCATTCAGACATTATAAAGAATGCAAATAAAGAAATGTAATGGTGCAACAAGGAAGGCTAAGATGGAACATGAAAGACACATAGCAGAGGAGAGCAAAAAAAAAAATACCAAGAAATTCTTTAAGTATGTAAATAGTAAAAAAAAAGGGAGGACAGACCATATTGGCCACATAAAGAATGAGGAAGGACATCTGGTTACAAAGGATGGGGAGATGGCGAAGGTATTGAATTTATTCTTTTCCTCAGTCTTCACGAGGGAATTGGGGGGTTTCAGTGACCAAAACTGCAGTGTTTATCCTCATGACCCTTTACAGGAAGCACCTCCATGGTTAACAGAGGACAGAATTAAAATTAGACTTGGGAAACTTAACATTAATAAATCACCGGGACCAGATGGCTTACACCCGAGGGTACTTAGGGAACTTAGTCAAGTAATTGCCAGACCATGGTTCCTAATTTTTACTGACAGTCTACAGACTGGAATGGTAACCAGCTGATTGGAGAAAAGCCAATGTAGCACCAATATTTAAAATGGGCCCAAAATACATCCCTGTGAATTACAGACCAGTTAGCTCAACATCAATAGTATGTAAACTCTTGGAGGGGACTATATACAAGATTTTAGTAATTAGAATGGTATCATTAGCAGCAATCAGCATGGATTCATGAAGAATCGTTCTTGCCAAACCAATCTATTAACCTCCTATGAGGAGGTGAGTTGCCATCTAAAGGCCCATAGATGTGGTGTATCTGGATTTTGAAAGAAAATTTCAATTGCGCAAACTGGATGAATCAATAAAACAAGTGAACAAATGAGCCACCGGAATGCAAACTTCCATGCCCAGAATAATGTGCCATTCACCCCTGCTGAATAAAAAATAAATTAATAAATAATCAGTGATAAATAACTATTATGAGCGTCACTGCTGCACAACTCATAAAATAAATGAAAATAGTGGGATTAAAGGTCTATACGACACACAGGTTAAATAGACCTGAAACCCAGAGCACCAATCAATTATATAAATAAATAAATGAATAAGCCACCAGAAATACAAACCTTTGTGCCTGAACTAATGTGCCAAACCCACCTGCTAAATAAATATATAAACTTATAACCAATGAGCAATAATGACAATTAATAAATAAATACTGACCAATAATTAATAATAAAGAGTGTCCATACAACTCATGAAACAAGTAAAAATGTTGAAATTATAAGTCCATATGACACATAGGTTGAATAGGTTTTAAACTTCAAAGTTCTTTTTGGATACTAAAGTAGCCAATATTGACAAAATAGCAACAGTCTATCTTTCCACCCTCTCTTCAGATGGAGTTGCCACACATCATCCAGTGGGTAACAGCTTTACAGATAAAGTAAAATGTGACCGATTGTCCTCTTACCAGATCCCAGGATCAATAGAGCATATCTCAGACCAGAGCCTACACACAGGGCGATGTCTCCCTCCAACTCCTCAGCCTGGAACATCCACTCTTCCAGTATACGGTGGCTCACTTGTTCACCCGCCTGACTGACTCATCCAGTCCGCACCGTAGCACCAATATTTAAAAAGGGCCCAAAATACATCCCTGTGAATTACAGACCAGTTAGCCTAACATCAATAGTATGTAAACTCTTGGAGGGGATGATAAGGGACTATATACAAGATTTTAGTAATGAGAACAGTATCATTAGCAGTAATCAGCATGGATTCATGAACAATCGTTCTTGCCAAACCAATCTATTAACCTTCTGAGGAGGTGAGTTGCCATCTAAAGGCCCATAGACGTGGTGTATCTGGATTTTGCAAAAGCATTTGACACAGTTCACCATAAATGTTTTCTGTACAAAATAAGGTCCGTTAGCATGGAACATAAGGTGAGTACATAGATTGAAAACTTGCTACAAGGGCGGGTTTAGAGGGTGGTGATAAATGGGGAGTACACGGAATGGTCAGGGGTGGGTAGTGGGGTCCCCCAGGGTTCTGTGCTGGGACCAATCCTATTTAATGTGTTCATAAATGACCTGGAGGATGGTGTAAACAGTTCAATATCTGTGTTTGCGAACCATACTAAGCTAAGCAGGGCAATAATGTGAAAACCTTGCAAAAAGATCTGAACAAATGAATGGGGTGGGCAACTACATGGCAAATTAGGTTCAATGTAGAAAAATTGAAAATAATGCATTTGGGTGGCAAAAATATGAATGCAATCTATACACTGAGGGGAGAACCTCTGGGGGAATCTAGGATGGAAAAGGACCTGGGGGTCCTAGTAGATGATAGGCTCAGCAATGTCATGCAATGCCAAGCTGCTGCTAACAAAGCAAACAGAATATTGGCATGCATTAAAAAGGGGATCAACTCCAGAGATAAAACTATAATTCTCCCGCTCTACAAGACTCTGGTCTGGCCACACCTAGAGTATGCTGTCCAGTTCTGGGCACCAGTCCTCAGGAATGATGTACTGGAAATGGAGTGAGTACAAATAAGGACAAAAAAGGGTCTGGAGGATATTAGTTATGAGGAAAGGTTGCGAGCACTGAACTTATTCTCTCTGGAGAAGAGACGCTTGAGAGGGGATATGATTTCAATATACAAATACCATACTCGTGACCCCACACTAGGGATAAAACTTTTTTGTAGAAAGTTTAGCAAGACTCGTGGCCACTCATTAAAATTAGAAGAAAAGAGGTTTAACCTTAAACAACGTAGAGGTTTCTTTACTGTAAGAGCGGCAAGGATGTGGAATTCCCTTCCACAGGCGGTGGTCTCAGTGGGGCCATTGATAGTTTCAAGAAACTATTAGATAAGCACCTGAACGACCGCAACATACAGGGATATACAATGTAATACTGACATATAATCACACACATAGGTTGGACTTGATGGACTTGTGTCTTTTTTCAACCTCACCAACTCTGTAACTATTTAACTATGTAACTATGAAATTAGCTTTTCCTAGTTTCAGGAGAAAAAGGTATACCACGGAAGCAGTGGCAGCTAGTGGTACATTCTTTTTGAGGGGGCAAACAGTGCACCCATAGCCAGCCCCCACCCCCCCCCCCCCCGTTCCAGTCAGCCGGACGGCCGGGTCATCCAGAGCACCAGAGCACTTATCCCGTCTATGGCAGCGATGGGCAGCGGCTTCTTCTTCCCCTGCTTTCCTCCTCGGCATCACGGGCGGCTTCCCCTGCTCTTCTCCACAGGCATCACAACGGCTTCCGTCTCCTCCCTCCTCGGCAGCCAATCGGACTGCTTCTCCTTTTGGCCAATCGAGAAATGGGTCTCAGACCCACTTCCTGATTGGCCGCGATGAGGATCAGTGTGAAAATAGCAAATATTCATGCATTATTGTCACACAACTGGGTGGGCTCAGAGCTATGCGCCCCCGAGCCCACCCTTTTTTGAAACCTATTAGAGCCTCTGGCTCTAATAACGTGCTTCAAACCCCCCCCTCCCCATTGGAATCCATGCATTCAGCTCCCCTGTATGTAGATCAGGGGGCCGGACGCATGGATGGGGGGGCAGCATCAGTGTGCCCCTAATGGACAGGCCGTCACTGCATGGAAGCATGAGCCTTTTTCTTCTGGGCGAATAATGTTGCCCCCCTGTGATCGACTTGATGTACTTATCTAAAGAGTGACTAAATAGATCATTTTTCTCAAAGAGCAAATGCTCAAGTTCTTGCACAAGAGTCTGACTGACCAGCTTTTGAGCCAGAGAATCCTCCATATGTAAAATAAGAAGAGGCTCATTTTGGAGATCTGTCAAAGCTTATCTTCCAAAGTATTCATGCAGTAACGTAAGGTCAGCAAACTGTAGGTCTCATGGAGGGGGCTGCCAAGTAAAAAGGGCTTTAAAGAGGGCCTCTAACCTTTTGACCACCAGGTCCTTGGATTATCTTCCACAGCTGTGAAAGGGGAAAGGTGAAGCCTTCTGTGCCAGTCACTACAGGTTGCTTCACCCAGGTAGACATCCAAAGATTGCTGTTCTGTACAATAGGGAGCCAAAGCTGCTTCTGCCGACTAGGAGAACAGCTTCCAAATGTAAAGAACGTTATGCACATTCTCATTGACTGAAAACTAGACTGCACAATAGCCAGTCTTGCACCAAACCACCTGAAAAATGGTGTCAAATATTAAAGATCCTGTGTCGTGCCTCCAGCTCTCTTTTTTTTTTTCACCGTGTCCAATCACCTGAAGGTAGCTGCATATGACCCATGGTTAAAGACTAAAGATCTTGATTCCTGTACTGTACATCTAAGACCTTAATTTTCCTATTGTGTAAATATTAAACTAAATATGTATTATGTGCAACATTGCCAGTTATTTCGTAAGAGTCTTGAATATAAGGGAACTTTCCAATGTTTTCTTGTATATTCCCTCTAAGTATTCAGGCTGTGGTGTAAATCTGCTACATTCAGAACCCTGTAGATATTTGTAAAGCAGGGAACCTCTATGTACCGGAACATCATATTGCATGATGTGTTATCCAAGGACAGCAGCTTCTTCCGAGGGCATGATTTACATTAATGATACCATAAACATCTTTCCTGGTGCCTACATAGCAGCATGCATTATGTTATTAGCCCAGTCCCTAAGACCCCTTTCACACTGGGTCAGTTTTCAGGTGCTGTAGCGCTGAAAATAGCCTCTGCTAAGTGCCTGAAGACCCCCTCCCATTCATTCCAGTGTGACTTTTCACACTTGGACGGTACACTTGCAGGACGTTCAGAAAAATCCTGCAAGCAGCATCTTTGGGGCGGGTTGGCAGTGCTGTATTTAGTGCTCCCAAAACGCCCTGCCTATTGGAATGAATAGGCAGTGCTTTCAAAGCACCGCAAAACTGGAGTTTTCAACCCATTTTTTTGGGGTTAAAAGAACCCGCTAGTGGCCGAAAAGTGGTGCTAAAGCGCCGCTAAAACAAGTGGCGCTTTAGCACTAACAGGTGCTAACGGGCGATGCTTTCAGTGTGAGAGCAGTCTAACTACTAACATAAAAAGTAAATCTAGATAAATGTTTGAGCCATAGGTGTGCACAGCCTATTGTATTAGGCAGTGACGTCGGTGGGGGGCTGACAGTGGCTGTAGCCCTGAGTGGATCTCCAAAAAGCCCCAGGTCTTGGGCATGCACAGTTTTGTTATTGGCCCCGAGCCCGAGCGCCACCATGAAGCGGGGACCGATCTGACCTGAGCACGGCCGAGTGACATAGCAGGTCCCACATTCTAGAGCCTGCAGCACCTATGATGGACGTCCCACTGGTCCAATGCAGGGACCGCAGGATGTGTGACGTCCATCATAGGCGCTGCAGGCTCCGGAAGGTGGGAATTACAATGTGGCCACCGCACCACTGTGAGAAGTTCCCCACTCGGCGCTCGGGCGGGCAGCTCTCCTCTCCTGTTGTGTGTCATGGCTCTGGCTGCCTGGAGTGCCTGCTGTCTACTCTATGGGCGTGCCGCACACTACGGCTGAGCTGCAGGAGGAGGCAACATCACCTGAAGTATGGTGGTCAGGTAGGTAAGTGTATGTCAGGTAGGTCAGTGTGGGTCAGGTAGGTCAGTGTGGGTCAGGTAGGTCAGTGTATGTCAGGTAGGTGAATGTAATAGTCAGTGTGGGTCAGTGCGCGTCAGGTAGGTAACACACACACCCCACCCCACCCCCTCATGCTGGGCTCGGACTTAGGGCAGTAGGTGAGGTCGAAAAAAGAGTCCATCAAGTCCAACCTGTGTGTGTGATTATATGTCAGTACTACATTGTATATCCCTGTATGTTGTGGTCTTTCAGGTGCTTATCTAATAGTTTCTTGAAACTATAGATGCCCCCCCCCCCTGCTGAGACCACCACCTGTGGCAGGAATTCCACATCCTTGCCGCTTACAGTAAAGAACCCTCTACGTAGTTTAAGGTTAAACCTCTTTTCTTCTAATTTTAATGAGTGACCACAAGTCTTGTTAAACTACCTTCTCTGCGTTTAATTTTCCTGCTGTTTTTTGTTTTCCTTTTAACAGTCTCCTTTTTTTTTTTTTTTTTTTTTTTTTTTTTTTTTTTTTTCTCCTCTCTTTTGTCTAAGGCTTTGGGCCTGGGGGGTACGTCAGGGTGCCCTCCACGCCCAGGACTTTTTTTTTTCTATATATAGGTTTGAAATCTGGATGGGTTCTATGGGGCTGATTAGTGTTTGTGGAATAATTGTGCCAAGGGCATTTGGCCTTCCTGGTATGGAACTGGAGACCCTACTATGAGAAGGCTCTTCCTTTGGGAGCTATGGAAGGAGTTGTCTAGATGGGTTAGAGATGCTAGATGTTCTATAGTGGCATGATGTATGGCCATTTGCTATAATATCGATTTACTTTGTATGCCGATTGGTTCATTGTTTTATTTACTTGTTTTGTTCCTTATTTTCCTGTCCTATGAATAAAATATAAATTTGCAAAAAAAAAAACTACCTTCCGTGCAAAAGTTTTATCCCTATTGTGGGGTCACCAGTATGGTATTTGTATATTGAAATCATATCCCGTCTCAAGCATCTCTTCTCCAGAGAGAAATAAGCACTTTCATAAATCTATAAACAAACATTTATACAAACGTATTAAAAATTTTTTTTTTAATATATAGACACTTATCAAAGTAAACAAACATTTAAATTGTTTTAACTTATCAAAAATGCGGTAAAGACAGCCAGTCGGTGAGCAGTGTGTGGTGAGAACAGCCAGTCTGTGAGCAGTGTATGGTGAGAACAGCCAGTCTGTGAGCAGTGTGTGGTGAGGACAGCCAGTCTGTGAGCAGTGTGTGGTGAGGACAGCCAGTCTGTGAGCAGTGTGTGGTGAGGACAGCCAGTCTGTGAGCAGTGTGTGGTGAGGACAGCCAGTCTATGAAGACGGAAGACGGAAGACCCCCGGAGCTGTGCAATAAACTATTTTATCTTGTGTGTTGTGTTTTTTTTTTTGTACTTTATTTTACAGGTGAATGGGTAGGGGTACATTGTACCCCATACTCATTCACATAGGGTGGGGGCCCGGTATCCGGGGCTCCCTTATTAAAGGGGGCTCCTGGATTCCGATAAGCCCCCCGCCCGCAGACCCCGACAACCAACGGCCAGGGTTGTCGGGAAGAGGCCCTTGTCCTCATCAACATGGGGACAATGTGCTTTGGGGTGGGGGGGCCGTATGGCTGAACTTGCATTGCATTCCCACAGAAAAAGGTGCAGGGACTTGTTTTTCCCCTGCACCCGAACACGTATGAATTACACAGGTTCTGAGGCTAATTTCATGCAGATAAGGCACCAAGTGATTTTATTTATCAACCTTAATCAGTCACAGAAACTGTGTAATTAATATGTGTTCGGTTTTAAAGGGATGAGGTGGCAACCCTAGCCATAATAGACAATCAGTAGGTTTCAGAGCCCTTTATCAAACAGTTCTTCAAATTAGTACAAAAGATCTTCCCCCAAAGCAAAATTAGTTTTCTCAGTAGAACCTGTCCCTGGTCTTAAGGCACCTTTTGGAGCTGCCCCCTGTTCCAGTTGAGAATTGTACCATCATGATTTGATACCGAAGGCTGTCTTTTTAATGGCAATACCCTTGGCCTGCAGGGTCTCGGAGTTACATGCTCTAGGGGGCGTGCACACATTCTTGCCTGACAAAACGCATAATACTAGAGTATTTTGTTTTGATGTCATTTTAAAAAAAAAATCGCACTAGCAAATTTCTTGCATGTTTCACACGCATATGGGAGCCCTTTAAAATTATTGGGCTGCCCTAAAACGTGACTCATGGAAATGCAAAAAAAAGCCTGCATGCTCAGATGTTGCAAGTTTTGCTTGCATAGGGTAGTGAATGTGCCGCTCTAAAACACGACATGGTGTGGACAAGCCCTAAAACCTAACTGTCTCTAATGAGACAGGCTCCTGCAGGCTGCTCTGCAGTTTTTGATGGAACTCCTCCATAAACTGCCCAGTTGGAAAAGATTCCCCTTGTGAACTGCACAGTAATTTTCTTTAGTGAATCCGACGGGTTAGACCTGTAAGCACATTGAATGACCCTAACAATCTAAGCAGATATTATCAGCAATGATGCCTCTGCCCCTCTTTGCTCCTGTAGGAAACATAAACAGTCTCTCTAAATGCCTGCAAGAAACTTCAGCATCCTGAGATTATTATTATTATTTTAGGTACTTATATAGCACCATCAATTTATGTAGCGCTTTAGATATACATTGTACATTCACATCAGTCCCTACCCTCAAGGAGCTTACAATCTAAGGTCTCTAACTCACATTCATATACTAGGGCCAATTCAGACAGACGCCAATTAACCTACCAGCATGTCTTTTGGAGTGTGGGAAGAAACCGGAGTACCCGGAGGAAACCCATGCAGGCACAGGGAGAACATGCAAAATCCAGGCTGGTAGTGTCGTTGTCAGGAAAGGGTTCATCCCTTGGTAAGATCTATCATTTGGTGTGCAGTACTGAGGTCCACCAGCAGGTGTCTCCTGGCAGTTTGGAACTGTCGGGAGAGACTTTCCCTGCTGGTGTTATTTCATCATTGGGCCACAGTACTGACATCCACCAGCGGATGGATCTTGGCAGTGTGGAGCAGACAACACTCCCTGCGCTCAGGTGTTACATGAGGACAATCACTGGCAGTCCCATAAATACCCGGCAAGCCCTCACATGCTTGCCTTGGTATCTTTCTTCCTTTTGCCCTGACCTGCACCCTGATCGTGTTCCTGTGTTCCTGTGTTCCTGTGTTCCTGTGTTCCTGTGTTCCTGTGTTCCTGTGTTCCTGTGTTCCTGTGTTCCTGTGTTCCTGTTCCCTTGTAAGCCTGATCCCATCCATTATCTCCCTCTCCTGTCCTGCCTTTGTTCATTTGCTGATCCCCTGTGTATGACCCTGGTCTGGCTACGTGTTTGATTTCAGTACTTCTCTCTGGCTGTATATATTATCTGTTGTCTGTGGGTTTCTGTTGGTTTGTTGAGCACTATTTGTATTTGGGGTGTTTACTTATTTATATCACTTATCTTAAATAAACATTATTCTTATTCACTTTACATGCGTTTTGGCTTCCTCTTTGCATTTCACACAATCTGGTCACACCTGTTCATGACAGTATACCAAGGCCATCTATGACCAGAAGTGGCAGCACAGGAGAACCATCTTGGTTCTGTTTCACGTTGCTGGGATGAATTCAGATATAATGTTTTTTATGCTCTGCTGGCAACAGAGAGTTCTGAATATCTCCGCCAGACAATGAAAGGGTGGTCCAGTGATCAGCTGCTGGAGATTATCCGTTTAGCTCACTCTGTGGTTGATCAGGGCAGTGTACTGTTTGAGGATGTTCAGCCTTTGATTGGAATGTGTACAGAGCTGGCTCTGCCCTGTATCCCAAAGGGCCATGATGACTTTTCTCCCCCCTTCAGCATTAACCAGGTTGCGTCCTAAGTATGGCTGTTGGAGGATGACTCTGCATCCTTTTTGGAGCACTATTCGGTTTCTCTCAAACAGTTGTTGAAAAATTGTATAGATGAAGTGCAGTCCCTGGTCAGACAGAGGGTATGTAAGCCCACTTTTGTGCTACCTGTACTTCAGGCATGGTCAGACCTGTGTTTTTTTTTTTTTTTTTTTTTTTTTTTTTATTATGTAATTTCTATTTCAAACCATATATAAAAAAAACAATCTACTTTATCTTATCACTCTTATTCATTTCCCTATATGCCGCCACCCTCCCCTGTATTCTGTTGACCCCCTTTGAATCCACTTTATGTTGCTTCTGCTATTACCTGAGTGTAGCTTTCTGTCATTTTGAACATTCTCCACTTTTCCCACGTTGCCCAATATCTATTCATCTGGGCTTTCTCCATATTGCTTAAATATTCCATATTGTTGATATACTCTACTCTCTGTATCCATTCTCTAATAGTAGGTTTTTTAATCTCTAACCATCTTTTAGGGATGGGGGCTTTTGCCGCATTGAGCAAAAATGGTACTAAGGTTTTTTTATATTGATCCTTCTTTTTCTCCGAACCATTAAATAAACATGCCATGGGGAAATATGGAATCCTATCCCCGGTTATTATCTCTATATAGTCTAGTATACTTTGCCAATATTGTTTTTATCTCTGGCCATTCCCACCATATATGGAATGTTGTTCCGAGTAAATTACATTCTCTCCAGCACTGTCAGGGTTTGGAGGGATATATTCTATGCAGCTTTTCCGGTGTCAGATGCCATGAAATCTCAAATCTGAAATTTGTAAGTAATGTTTGGTAAAATCACCATCTTCAACATATTAATTCTACCAGTCCATGTAATTGATCCCTTTTTTATATTCCTTAGCTCTGTTTTAATTTCATTTAATAGTGGAATGTAATTAGCTTGATATAGATCTTGGGCCAAAGTTGTAATTTTTATACCTAAATATGTTATGTTATTTCTTTTTTCTCCCAAGTAAAAGCAAATTCTTTTCTTCCTTTTTGTCCAAACCTATATTCAATATAACTGTTTTTATGGGATTTATTTTAAAGTTTGAGAGAACTCCATAGTCCCTTATTTATTTTATTAAGCAAGGTAGGGACAGTCGAGGGTTAGTCATATATAGGAGTATGTCATCCGCACATGCTGACACTTTATGGCAAACAAGACAGGGACTGTGTAGGTTTGTTGTGTTAAGTAGAATCTGTTTGTAATTTTTAACTGGTACATTTTTAAAGTGTAGCTCCAGTCAAAAAATCTATTTTTAAGCTTTTTGGAAAACATAGGGAAGGATTATCACCCCTGTTTTTTCATCTTGCTTCCTGTTGTCTCCTTCCGTTTGTAAGTTGGATGTTTGAAAGTAGTGGCCTGCCCCATATGCTCTGCAGAAATGTGGGCCTAAGGTGTTGGTGTTGCCACAGCACTGTAAGCCCTCAAAGTGACTCTTGGTGGGCTCTGGAGCGCCCTGCTGTGAACAATTATATAAAGAATTGTAATTTACATGCCATTGTGGTAGAGTGGTAGAAAAATTGAGCCTTTGGTGGTTGTGCTGGTGCCGGTGCCACAACACTATAAGTCCTCACAGTTACTTTCGGTGGGCGCAGGAACGGGCCTTGCTGTGAAATTTTATATCAAAAATTGTAATTACATGCCCCTGTTAAACAGGGGCTGAAAAATTGGGCCTTAGCCACTGGTGATGTCACTCAGAACCAAAAATGTTCTTCCAAGCTATCAGCAGGATTATTGAGGAGGAAGAGGATAGTCAGTCAACATAACAGGATAGTCGAAAACAAGGAGGAAAAAGATGCGAGATATCAAAAACACTAAAGTGGCTAGTTAGAGGATATCTCAAATATGACCAAGACAAAATGGTGCCATCATCCTTAGTGAGTAGCAATTGCAAGAAAGGACTGGATGGGGACTTTAGGATTTTAAAGGCACCAGTAGTGAATTTGAAAGAACTTTCTTTCTAGTCAATCGGTATTGGTTTTATATAAATTTATTCCAAAAATAGAAAATCATACAAATAGAAGAGGTTAAAAAAGACTGTTAGACATAAGAAATAGATCTATACGCATAGGGAGGCTGCATCAGTATACATATCAAGGTACAAATAATACAGAGATTCCATATCTATACAGGGGAACTAGTCACGCACAGTAGAACAAGGATAGATCAATAGGTATTATGATGAACTGATGCAGGATCCATAGGAAGTGCCCGACATGTTTCGCGTTCTTACGGACAACGCTTCTTAAGATTAAAATGACTTTATACTTCAAGAGACAAAAAAGAGAGACAAAACATGTATAAATACATAGGTACATATGACATCCATTGTTATAAGCAAACCCTAAAAAGGTTTACTATGTACAACATTTTCACATTATGTAGAGAGAACATAGTATATGTAGAATTGTATAGAAACATACTTGTCAAGAAAGGGAGCCATGCAGAATTTAGGGGCTATAGGCGCCGGAACGTATGAAGGACACTGTGGGAGCATACACGTATAAATCTATACGTGTACATAAGGTAAAGGAGGCGATATAAAAGGGAAAGTTTTTTTTAAATATTTCATTTTATTATTATATTAGAGATAGTATATAAAAGAAATGTGTAAGTAATTCAAAGATAGAAAAAAGGACATAGAAAACTTTTTATCTTTGAATTACTTACACATTTCTTTTATATACTATCTCTAATATAATACAGTGGTGTGAAAAAGTGTTTGCCCCCTTCCTCATTTCCTGTTCCTTTGCATGTTTGTCACACTTAAGTGTTTCGGAACATCAAACCAATTTAAACAATAGTCAAGGACAACACAAGTAAACACAAAATGCAATTTGTAAATGAAGGTGTTTATTATTAAAGGTGAAAAAAAATCCAAACCATCATGGCCCTGTGTGAAAAAGTGATTGCCCCCTAAACCTAATAACTGGTTGGGCCACCCTTAGCAGCAACAACTGCAACCAAGCGTTTGCGATAACGTGCAATGAGGCTTTTACAGCGTCCTGGAGGAATTTTGGCCCACTCATCTTTGCAGAATTGTCCTAATTCAGTTACATTAGAGGGTTTTCGAGCATGAACGGCCTTTTTAAGGTCATACCACAACATCTCAATAGGATTCAGGTCAGGACTTTGGCTAGGCCACTCCAAAGTCTTCATTTTGTTTTTCTTCAGCCATTCGGTGGTGGACTTGCTGGTGTGTTTAGGATCATTGCCCTGCTGCAGAACCCAAGTTCGTTTCAGCTTGAGTACACGAACAGATGGTCGGACATTCTCCTTCAGGATCTCTTGGTAGACAGCAGAATTCATAGTTCCTTTTATCACGGCAAGTCTTCCAGGTCCTGAAGCAGCAAAACAGCCCCAGACCATCACACTACCACCACCATATTTTACTGTTGGTATAATGTTCTTTTTCTGAAATGCAGTGTTCCTTCTACGCCAGATATACTTGGACACACACCTTCCAAAGAGTTCCACTTTTGTCTCATCGGTCCACAGAATGTTGTCCCAAAAGTCTTGGGGATCATCAAGATGTGTTGTGGAGAAATTGAGACGAGCTTTGATGTTCTTTTTGCTCAGCAGTGGTTTTCTCCTTGGAACTCTGCCATGCAGGCCATTTTTGCCCAGTCTTTTCCTGATGGTGGAGGCATGAACGCTGACCTTAACTGAGGCAAGTGAGGCCTGCAGTTCCTTGGACGTTGTTGTGGGGTCTTTTGTGACCTCTTGGGTGAGTCGTCGCTGCGCTCTTGGGGTAATTTTGGGCGGCCGGCCACTCCTGGGAAGGTTCACCACTGTTCCATGTCTTCGCCATTTGTGGATAATGGCTCTCACTGTGGTTCGCTGGATTCCCAAAGCTTTGGAAATGGCTTTATAACCCTTTCCAGACTGATAGATCTCAATTACTTTCTTTCTCAATTGTTCCTGAATTTCTTTGGATCTCGGCATGATGTGTAGCTTTTAAGGATATTCTGGTGGACCTTACTGTGTCAAGCAGCTCCTATTTAAGTGATGCCTTGATTGTGAACAGGTGTGGCAATAATCAGGCCTGGGTGTGGCTAGAGAAATTGAACTCAGGTGTGGACAACCACAGTTATAGTATGTTTTAACAAGGGGGGCAATCACTTTATCAGCATAGGCAGTCTTGAAGGCATGTGATATTTCAAAAAACATTCTTCGGTTACATCATCTTCAGGTGCTTGGTAGCTGGTGGTGATCCAAGACTGATTCATCTTTATGAAAGTCAGTCGATCAACCGAGTCGGTGGACAGGCGCACCCTGTGATCGGTTACAAAGCCTCCAGCAGCACTGAAGGTGCGTTCCGAAAGAACGCAGGATGCAGGACAAGCCAGTAGCTCAATTGCATACTGTGCAAGCTCTGGCCAGTGATCCATCCTCAAGACCCAGTAAGCCAGAGGATTTTCAGTGGGAAAGGTGTCCAAGTCTGACCTTGCCCCTAGGTATTCCTGCACCATGTAAATCGGACGCTGGCGATGGTTGCTGGAACCGATCATACCTTGGGGCTGCGGACTAAAAAATTGTCTGAACGCATCAGTCAGAGGGCCACCTTCTCCACCGCTCCTTCTGTGACTGACCAATGCCTCAGCAACACATTGTCCAGGACCAGAAGTTTGTAACCTACCCAGTCTCTGAGAACACGCTGCACAGACCTTTCTGCAAGGCCTCCCAGAGATGTCTCATCCTCTGCTCCCTCTGCGATGGCAAGAGAAGGTTGGCAACCTTACCTTTGTACCGTGGATCAAGGAGAGTGGCCAGCCAGTAATGGTCCCTGTTCTTGATCCGAAGAATACGAGGATCCTTCTGCATCCTTTGCAGGATCAGGGAGGCCATGCAGCATAGGTTAGCTGAGGCATTTGGTCCGGAGTCCTCTGGGTCACTAAGGACAACATGATCCACAGCCACCTCCTCTCAGCCATGTAGAAGTCCACAGGTTTCTTGGGACTGTAAATCATCCCTAAAAGACTGCTGCTGCTGCTGATGCTGAGTGTCAGGCTCCACCTCCATGCTGACACAATCCTCCTCCTCCTCCTTGTCCTCTTCCTGTGTGATGGGTGGGACAGCAGGAACATTGTCTGGATAAAGGGGGCCTTGAGAGGCAAGAAGTCCTCTTCCTGTATCTGTTCTGCCTCAAGTGCCCTGTTCATTATTCCACGCAGCGTATGCTCCAACAGGTGGACAAGAGGTACAGTGTCACTGATGCATGCACTGTCACTGCTCACCATCCTTATGGCCTCCTCAAATGGTGACAGGACAGTGCATGCATCCCTGATCATGCCCCACTGGCATGGTGAAATAAAATGAACTCCCCTGACCCTGTCCTGCTGCCGTAGTCGCACAGGTACTCATTGATGGCCCTCTGCTGCGTGTGCAGCTGCTGCAGCATGGCCAACGTTGAGTTCTGCCTGGTGGGCATGTCACATATAAGGCGGATCTTGGGCAGGTTCAACTCCTTTTGGAGCTCAACCAGCTGAGCACCGGCATTATATGATCGGCGGAAATGCACATAGACTTTCCTGGTCTGCCTCAGGACATCCTGTAAGCCCGGGTACCTGCCCAAGAACCGCTGCACCACTAGGTTAACGACGTGAGCCACACAGGGCACATGGGTCAATTGTCCCTGTCGGAGGGTGGAGAGGAGGTTGGTGCCATTGTTGCAAACCACCATTCCTGGTTTAAACTGGTGTGGCGTCAACCACCTCTCGGCCTGCCCTTGCAGAGCTGACAAAATGTCTGCCCCAGTGTGGCTCCTGTCCCCAAAACAAACCAGTGCAAGCACGGCATGGCATCTTTTTGCCTACGTACTTGCGTAGCCCCTTGAAGGCCTACGGAGCACCGCTGGTTCCGAGGACAAAACACTGGAAGAGGCCATGGAGGAAGAAGAAAAGGAGGGGGTGGAGGAGAGAGGTGTGTCACAACCAGTAGTAGCATTTTGGAGGCGTGGTGGCAGAACAACCTCCAACACTACTGCGCCTTGTCTTGCATCCTTCCCAGCTGCCAGAAGAGTGACCCAATGGGCCGTGAAAGATACGTAACGTCCCTGTCAATGCCTGCTGGACCATGAGTCAGTGGTAATATGCACCTTACTACTGACCACCCTGTCCAGCGAGGCATGGACTTTGCCTTCCACATGCCGGTAGAGAACCGGAATCGCCTTCTGTGAGAAAAAGTGGCGTTTGGGAATCTGCCACTGAGGAACTGCACATTGCTCAAACTCAAACTGGGCCGAATCTACCAACTGAAAAGGCAGCAGTTGAAGAGCAAGCAATTTAGATAAACTAGCATTCAACCGCTGGGCATGTGGATGGCTGGGAGTGAACTTCTTTCGACGGTCCAGCAGCTGGGGCAGGGAAATTTGCCTGCTTCAATCGGACATCGGTGTACTGCTTGCAGAGTCCCACAAGTATGTCGCTGTGACACACCTAATTCTACACCTTCATTCCTCTCAGTGCAGGTTTCAGAGAGGACTGAAGGTCTAGTGGGGTTGGAGATCCCAGCTGATGAGGAGCAAGGAGAGGTCCGCTCCTTTCTTTGGTGTGGGTCTTTAAGGTCTGCTTGCCAATGAGCTGCATGGCAGGTCAACATATGTCTGGTCAAGCATGTGGTGCCCAAGCAGCTGATGTTTTGGCAACGCGAGATACACTTGAGATATATGTTGCAAATAGCAGAGGTGCAATCTGATGCACTGGTCTCAAAAAAGGCCCACACCAAAGAACTTTTGGAATAACGCGCAGAGGCAGCGCCCTGCACAGACGGAGCTCTGCAGTGTGATTCAGTCGGTGTGCTGCCCCTAAGCTGGCCCCCTGGAGGGTATCCTGCCTCTTTGGAGATGTGCCTCCTCCTCTCTCCTATCAGGCACCCACGTGGAGTCAGTGACCTCCATCATACCCTCCCTCTTCATCACTGGAGCAAACCTGGCAGTATGCTGCAACTGATGGAACATGACTGCCAGATTGCTCTCCTTCTTGAGCATCCCCTCTCTCTGCACTCACGCTACTGCCTTCCTCTAGCTGGGTATCATCATCAAAGCCTTCAAAACGAGTGGAGCTCGAGGTAGGGAGAGGACGAGAGGACTTGAGGACTAAAGGCTTTTTAGGAATGGGTAAGGGCATGAGAAGATCAGGAGTCTGAGCAGGGTCCCCCACACCCTTAAAGATGAGCTGAGCATCCATAACAGGACCACCAGACTGGGCAGAGGTCAGTGGATCCCTGAGGTCAGGTTGGTTAGAAGGGGACATGTCACAAGAGTCAAGCTGGATAGCTGCAACACCAACAGAATGCAGAGAACCCTGAGAAAAAGATTGAAAACCCCTCCTGGCCGAATGAGGTATTCTATCCAAAGGATGGATTGAGCCTCTTAAACGGGTTTGAACGGACATAGTAGCAGTAGGGTGAGGCCAGGTCACCGAAGGTGCTGAACAAGAAGCAGGAAGCTCATTGGGCATGGGCTGGACTGGCATAACTGGTGCAGAGGTCGACTGAATAGTATTGTCAGGTGTAGCGACCATCTCAATCGCATCACAGGGCATAGCAACTGTGGAACTTGCAGACAAGTTAGCCTGGCTGTGCGTCGAAGGGAGATTAGGGACAGGCAAAGGTAAATATTTATGTGAACTGGAGTGAATGATCGACTCAGGTTCATAGGTGGGCCCCTCATCCAGAGTACCACATGACCTAGAGAGTGCATCAGTCCGACTATTGCAGGACGCATCCCAGAGATCGCTATATACAGCGGGAAGAGCAGAAGATACTGGGATGGTGGTAACAGGAAGTTTCTCTTTTGGGGTACCCTTGAGTAGGCAGGAAGATGAACAGGAGGAACCCCAAGCCAGGATCTGTCCAACAGACCAGTCAAAGTGTGGAGAATGGAGCCGTAACCAAGGAAGACCTAATATGATAGGAGATGAAGCCTTAGGTAAGACAAGGAAGGATATCCACTCCTGGTGGAGTGTCCCTACTGACATCTTAACAGGAAGAGTCTGAAAGCAGATAGGGCCCCCTGGGGGAAACCGTGCCATCAATTGCCAAGACCACCAATGGTGTTGTAAGGGGCAAAAGGGTAAGTCTCATGGAGGATGCAGTTTCCCAATCCATGAAATTGGCAGCGGCTCCGGAATCCAGATGTGCTGAGACCGAATGAGAGGAAGCACCGACATGAAGCAACACAGAAAGGAGAAGACGAGAAGGTGAAGGTGATATTTCAGAGTCTAATACTCGACCTTCCAGATGTATTAGCCCTGAGCGATTTTCAAGACAAAGAGAACAAGTGTCACGGAAATGACCTTTGGCCCCACAATAGAGGCATAGGCCCAGAGTTCTGCGCCTAGCACGTTCTTCGGGAGATAACTTAGTCCAGCCCAACTGCATAGGTTCCTCGGTAGGCAGGGGGTGCTCCTCGGATCGAAGAGAAGGGACTGGGGACTCAGGCTGCCTAAAGAACGGGGAGTGCTGGCATCTTTTTTCCAGGGCCCTCTCCTGAAAGCGAATATCGATCTGGTTACACAAGGTGATGACACTGTCCAGATCAGCAGGAAGGGATCTTCCTGCTAATTCATCCTTCACTCTATCAGAGAGGCCATGTAAAAAGGTTGCAACTAGGGCCTCATTATTCCAGCTCAATTCAGCTGTGAGGAACTGAAGAGCATACTGTCCCACAGACGCGCACTCTTGACGGAGACGTAAAAGAGCGCTAGCAGCTGAGGAGACACGACCCGGTTCCTCGAAGATATTCCGAAAAAGTTTCAAGAAATCAGACAGGCTAGAAACCACTGGATCATTCAGTTCCCACAGAGGGGCAGCCCAAGCTAGCGCCTTGCCGGACAGGAGGGATATGATATATGCTACTTTTGCCCGATCGGACAGGAAGTTTTGGGGCTGAAGTTCAAAATGAATTGTGCACTGGCTAAGGAACCCCCTGCAAGCCTTGGAGTCCCCAGAGAAACGGGACGGAGCTGGCAGTAATAATGCATGCGTGGATGCGACTGGTGCGATAGGTGCAGCTGCTGACTGTACTTGAGGCTGCAGGTTCTGGGTTCCCAAGGAAGCCTGTAGCTGCTCGAAGCGGGAAGCCAGATCTTGAAAAGAATCGCATCACCTGGGTCTGATGCGATTCTTGGGTCTCAAGTCTGCGAACTAAGCTCTGCAATGGATCATCTGCAGGAAGCGGCACGTCAGCCGGGTCCATGGCTGATCAAACTGTCAGGTCACCTTGAGGCGAGGTGACAGATGCACACCATAGGGATCAGGAGTGCACCGCAAGGTTGTGGACCCTACGGCTGACTGCTGCGGACGGGAGACAGTTCCCTCCGGGGTTAGAGCGTAAGATTCCCTGGGGCGCGGAGTCTAAGAGCCAGCAGGTGTTCACCAGAGCCTCGAGTGGTGAGGATGGACTTGGCTGCAACTGGCTCCAGGTCGCGACCCCCAGGGTCCCCCAGCTCACACCCACAGTAGGCGACAGGAGGATAGGGATGGTGAGGGACAAAGCCAAGGTCGGGGCCACAAGCAGACAGAAATAGACAGGGACACGCCAAAAGGTCAGGATCACAGGCAAACAGGGATAGTCAAAGACACGCCAAAGTCGGTAACGGAACAACAGAAGAGCACACGGCAGGAAACGGGACGCTGAACACACAAAGGAATACACAATGGTTGATCAGCACTGTTGGCCTGCAGTGCACAGGCAGGGGCGGACTGACCATTGGCCCACTCGGGCACTGCCCGAGGGCCCCGGGCCACTAGGGGGCCCCATCAGGGTTGCCAGCCTCACTAAAACCAGGGACAGTATGTAAAAATCTGTGTTTTTTTTTTACATCTGTTTCTGAAATATCCCTTACTGACATCCTTTTGGTCTAAAAATCCAGAGATTATAGCTGCCCCACCTCTCCAGTACCTTCTCAATAGAAACATGTCTGTGTCTACTGTGTGTACATGTATGTGTATACTGTGTGATTGTATACTGTGTGTGTATACTGTGTGGCCCCATAATCTCTGATTGCCTGGGGGCCCCATAATCTCCTATTGCCCGGGGGCCCCATGAGTTGTCAGTCCGCCCCTGTGCACAGGTTAATAAAGGTTCCCTGATAGGGCCTGGGGTGGAGCCATGCTTAGAGGAGAAGTTATAAAAACCACCAGGTGGAAGTGGCTGGCCTCTTAGTCTGAACACATGAGGGGAGGTAAGCAACCAGGAAGATCACTGCATAACCATGACACCAACACTGCGCTCAAACAGTTCAGGGGACTCCCCAGGAGGACATGGTGGGTCTAGGGAAGGAGTGACTGATGACATTGAGACGAGGGAAGAGGACGTGTTGGCAGCTGCCTTGCTAGTACCCTGAGTCTGGGTGAGAGAGGATGAGGAGGGCTTGGTCATCCACTCTACCAAGTCTTCGGCATGATGCGGCTCAACACGTCCAGCTGCCGAATATGAGGACAAGTGTGTCCCATGGCCACGTGCTGATGAAGATGCACCGCATCCACGACCAGCACTGTTGTCTCTAGACACAGAGCCTGCTTGCCCTCTTTTATTGGCCTGTGACTGTCTGCCTCTCCTTGTTGGCCTTCCAGACATAGTAATGGCCTGCAGGGAGATGGGAAAACCAGCAATTGGGTAGCTTTAGGTGCACACTGAGCAGATGACACAGTACACCAACTGTAATTACTGCAGCTGCCTGCCAGTGTTACAGAAACAGAACAACACCAGCAATAAGGGGTAGCTTCAGGTGTATACTGTGCATGACACACACACAACACCCACTGTAAATGCTGCAGATGCCTGTATTACAGAAACAGAACACCAGCAATAAGGGGTATCTTCGGGTGTATACTGTGCAGGAGGAACACAACACCCACTCTAACTTCTGCAGATGCCTGTATTACAGAAAAAGAACACCAGTAATAAAGGGTAGCTTCAGGTGTATACTCTGCAGGAGGCACACAACACCCACTTTAGCTGCTACAGATGCCTGTATTACAGAAACAGAACACCAGTAATAAAGGGTAGCTTCAGGTGTATACTGTGCAGGAGGTACACAACACCCACTCAAACTGATGCAGATGCCTGTATTACAGAAACAGAACACCAGTAATAAAGGATAGCTTTAGGTGTATACTGTGCAGGAGGCACACAACACCCACTTTAACTGCTGCAGATGCCTGTATTACAGAAACAGAACACCAGTAATAAAGGGTAGCTTCAGGTGTATACTGTGCAGGAGGCACACATCACCCACTGTAACAGCGCTATGTTCCCAAGCAGTAAAAATACTGTTCCTGCCTATCCTCCTCTCTCCCTGACTGCCGCAACACACTACACAAGGCCGCCACGCTGGTGGCCTTATATAGTGTGGGGCGTGTACTAAACCCCCCTTGAGCTATAATTGGCCACAGGCACAATTATGGCTCTCCTCGCTGCCGGCGCTGTGATTGGCCAAGCATGCGGGGTCATAGTGCATGCTTGGTCAATCATGAGCCAGCAATGCACTGCGATGGCGCAGTGCATTGTGGGCCGTGAGCGCCACGCGAATATGGCGCGAATGGCCCACAGAGTTCTGGCTTCGCCGAACGGGCGAACAGCCGATGTTCCAGTCGAACGCATGTCCCTGATTTGGAACAAAGTCCCTCTGTCCCCCTTTCCTCCTCATTTTGGTCTGATCTATATAGTCGTATATAAAATGCACTTTTTACCTTTCAAAGAGTGTTTACCAGTGCTAAATCTTTCATCCAATTTCTAAATGGCTACATTTGTAAATTTCAAAAGCCAATATAAGGGAATAGTAGTGGTTTTAAAAAAAGGGTATATCTAATCCAGGGGTCGGGAACCTATGGCTCGCGAGCCAGATGTGGCTCTTTTGGTGGCTACATCTGGCTCTCGCCTCTCAATCCGCGGATTGCGTGGTGAGTCGATCCATGGATTGAGCCCACAGGAAAGGCGGTGGCTTCGGCCTAGCTCCGGAGCCGCAGCCATCTTGGTACACCCGGCGGCGGCCTAGGTGAGCGGCGCACTGACGTCATCATCACCGCCAACCTCATCTGCTCCTGGATCTGCCTGCTAGTGGTAAGCAAGCAGAGTCAGACTTAGGGAGAAGTGCATATTACAGTGGGGGAGATGTGGGAAGATGTGCATATTACAGTGGGGGAGATGTGGGGAGATGTGGATATTACAGTGGGGGAGACGACGTGGATATTACAGTGGGGGAGACGACGTGGATATTACAGTGGGGGAGACGACATGGATATTACAGTGGGGGAGACGACGTGGATATTACAATGGGGGAGATGATGTGGATATTACAGTGGTGGAGATGAAGTGGATATTACAGTGGGGGAGAAGACAACATTACAGTTATAATTAATCAAAATTAGGCGATCGATTAAAAAAAAAAGAACATTAAGACCAACCTACGATCACGTTTAACGGATGGAAGTCTCAACGCCTGCATGAAGCTTAACCTCAGCACGTATCAACCAGACTACAAAGCCATCAGCAAAACCATGCAGGACCAGAATTTGCATTAACGGTAAAAAGTACTTTATTCATCATTGGTTAGCAACAGCATAAAAACGTTATTAAAAAGAATTCAGAGGTCATGTCATGTTCAGGAATTGCCGTATTTCTTTGTTCTGTGATTTACCTCTTAATAAAAAACACCTGATTGTTTAATTCAGAGACTTATTGTACTTTAAAAGTGTTGGTCTTACACATTTAGTTGTATTTAGTTTGAAACATATTGTATGGCTCTCACGAAATTAAGTTTTAAAATATGTGGCTCTCTCAGCCAAAAAGGTTCCCTACCCCTGATCTAATCTTTTTTGTTTATTTTTATATAATTTGCCTTAAAGCTGGCGTGGCAGGGTGTGTGTCCTATGTCTACATATTTTTGCTAATAGGTGTCCCTTGTTCCCATCTCAAATAGTTGGGAAGTATGACTTTTTAAAGGAAAATGGTCTTTTAGTATAATGTGCACTAACTTTTATATCCTGTAGATGGCAATAGAAGTCTATGTGTAAATCCTTTTAAATGCTGGTTTCCTGTTTGCAGATCAGGAAAGTGGTGTCCTTCCCCCACCCCCGCCTCAACAGCATGGTATGCACATCTCTGTAGGTTTCTATTGATTTCCAGTTGATATTTTGCCATGCACTCTAATGCAGACTAAACTGAAATATCAATATCTATGTTTATAACTTGAACAAGTCACATTTACAAAAAAAATTAACTCAACTGCAAATATCCAGATTGCATTAGAATTATTTGGATTATATTTTTACGAAAGTATTTGCACAAATCAATCTGGTAATTTAATTTTAATATTTAATCCACTGTTTTTTTCTTAAATAAATATTTTTTTTTTATTAACCACTTGCTTACTGGGCACTTAAACACCCTTCCTGACCAGACCAATTTTCAGCTTTTGGTACTCTCACATTTTGAATGACAATTACTCAGTCATGCAACACTGTACCCAAATGAATTTTGTGTCCTTTTTTTCCCACAAATAGAGCTTTCTTTTGGTGGTATTTGATCACCTCTGGGGTTTTTATTTTTTGCGCTATAAATGAAAAAAGACCGAAAATTTTGAAAAAAAACGCATATTTCTTTGTTTCTGTGACAGAATTATGCAAATTATTAATTTTTCTTCATAAATTTTGGCCACAATTTATACTGCTACATATTTTTGGTAAAAATAACCCAAATTAGTGGATATTATTTGGTCTTTGTGAGAGTTATAGAGTCTACAAGCTGTGGTGCGAATCGCACAAAATTGATCACATCTGATGTACTGGTGGCCTATCTCGCTTCTTGTGACCCGAACAAGCCAGGAAAGTACAAATACCCCCCAAATGACCCCTTTTTGGAAAGTAGACATTCCAAGGTATTTAGTAAGAGGCATGGTGAGCTTTTTGATGTTGTCATTTTTTTCCCACAATTCTTTGCAAAATTAAGATTTTTAATTTATTTATTTTTTTCTCCACAAAATTGTCATTGTAATAGGTTATTTCTCTCACATGGCATGTGTATACCACAAATGACACCCCAAAAAAATTCTGCTACTCCTCCTGAGTATTACAATACCACATGTGTGTGACTTTTTCACAGCCTGGCCACATAGAGAGGCCCAACATGCAGGGAGCGCCATCACGTGTTCTAGGAGCATAAATTACACATCTAACTTGTTGAATACTTATTACACTTTTGAAATACCAGGACAATGACACGTGACACTGATGACAGATGGCACTGATACGTGGCAATGATGACACTTATACGTGGCACTGATGACAGGATGGCACTGGGGCAGGATGGCACTGGGGGAGGATGGCACTTTTTTTTACACTTTTTTTTACACTTTTTTTTTCTCTGTGCACTGACGGCTGCTGCAGCCGTTCATCTCTCCCCTCTCACACGCTGTCTGTGTGAGGAGGGAGAGCGGCGCTAAGAGATGATCTCATATGTTTATATATGAGATCATCTCCCATTGGACACGCCGATCACGCTGTAAACGGCCGCTGTGATTGGCCGTTTACAGCGATCTGTGTTTGCCTGTCGCCGGGGGACACGGCGAACACAGAACTTCCGCGATGCGCGCCCGCGGCGGCGCGCATTGCGGAAGTAAACAATAGGACGTCCAGGGACGGCCAATTGCAGGACAGCGCCTGCTCTAAGGCCGTAAATCGGCTATAGGGCGGGCGCGAGGTGGTTAAAATATAAAATTTACACGAAGTACCCTCCTTAAAGCAAAATATGTGGCGATCATGGCTCTCTCAGCCAAAAAGGTTCCCTACCCCTGATCTAATTTTTTTTTTATAATTTGCCTTAAAGCTGGCGTGGCAGGGTGTGTGTCCTATGTCTACATATTTTTGCTAATACAGTGCCTTGCGAAAGTATTCAGCCCCCTTGAACTTTTCAACCTTTTGCCACATTTCAGGCTTCAAACATAAAGATATAAAATTTTTATATTTTGTGAAGAATCACCAACAAGTGGGACACAATTGTGAAGTGGAACAAAATCTATTGGATAATTTAAACTTTTTTAGCAAATAAAAAACTGAAAAGTGGTGTGTGCAAAATTATTCAGCCCCTTTACTTTCAGTGCAGCAAACTCACTCCAGAAGTTCAGCGAGGATCTCTGAATAATCCAATGTTGTCCTAAATGACTGATGGTGATAAATAGAATCCACCTGTGTGTAATCAAGTCTCTGTATAAATGCACCTGCTCTGTGATAGTCTCAGGGTTCTGTTGAAAGCGCAGAGAGCATCTTGAAGACCAAGGAACACACCAGGCAGGTCCATAATACTGTTGTGGAGAAGTTTAAAGCCGGATTTGGATACAAAAAGATTTCCCAAGCTTTAAACATCCCAAGGAGCACTGTGCAAGCGATCATTTTGAAATGGAAGGAGTATCAGACCACTGCAAATCTACCAAGACCTGGCCGTCCCTCTAAACTTTCAGCTCAGACAAGGAGAAGACTGATCAGAGATGCAACCAAGAGGCCCATGATCACTCTGGATGAACTGCAGAGAACTACAGCTGAGGTGGGAGAGTCTGTCCATAGGACAACAATCAGTCGTACACTGCACAAATCTGGCCTTTATGGAAGAGTGGCAAGAAGAAAGCCATTTCTCAAAGATATCCATAAAAAGTCTCGTCTAAAGTTTGCCACAAGCCACCTGGGAGACACACCAAACATGTGGAACAAGGTGCTCTGGTCAGATGAAACCAAAATCGAACTTTTTGCCCACAATGCAAAACTATATGTTTGGCGTAAAAGCAACACAGCTCATCACCCTCAACACACCATCCCCACTGTCAAACATGGTGGTGGCAGCATCATGGTTTGGGCCTGCTTTTCTTCAGCAAGGACAGGGAAGATGGTTAAAATTGAGGGGAAGATGGATGCAGCCAAATACAGGACCATTCTGGATGAAAACCTGTTGGAGTCTGCAAAAGACCTGAAACTGGGACGGAGATTTATCTTCCAACAAGACAATGATCCCAAACATACAGCAAAATCTACAAAGGAATGGTTCACAAATAAACGTATCCAGGTGTTAGGATGGCCAAGTCAAAGTCCAGACCTGAATCCAATCGAGAATCTGTGGAAAGAGCTGCAAACTGCTGTTCACAAACGCTCTCCATCCAACCTCACTGAGCTCGAGCTGTTTTGCAAGGAAGAATGGGCAAGAATTTCAGTCTCTCGATGTGCAAAACTGATAGAGACATACCCCAAGCGACTTGCAGCTGTAATCGCAGCAAAAGGAGGCTCTACAAAGTATTAACGCAAGGGGGCCGAATAATTTTGCACGCACCACTTTTCATTTTTTTATTAGTTAAAAAAGTTTCAAAAATCCAATAGATTTCGTTCCACTTCACAATTGTGTCCCACTTGTTGGTGATTCTTCACAAAAAATACAAATTTTATATCTTTATGTTTGAAGCCTGAAATGTGGCAAAAGGTTGAAAAGTTCAAGGGGGCCGAATACTTTCGCAAGGCACTGTAGGTGTCCTTTGTTCCCATCTCAAATAGTTGGGAAGTATGACTTTTTTTAAAGGAAAACGGTCTTTTGGTTTAATGTGCACTAACTTTTATATCCTGTAGATGGCAATAGAGGTCTATGTGTAAATCCTTTTAACCACTTAGCCTCCGCTCTGTAGCCGTCTTTTGGCTATAGTGCGGGCGCAATCTGCCAGGAGGGCATCCCTGGACGTCCTCCTATTTACTTCCCCCTCTGCGCGCCGCCGCGGGCACGCATCGGGGAAGATCTGTGCTGCCCGTGTCCTCGGACACAGCCAATCACAGATCGTGCTAAATGGCCAATCACAGCGGCCATTTAGCACTCGATCGGCCTGTCCAATGAGAGATGATCTCATATGTAAACATATGAGATCATCTCTCATCGCCGGCTCCCCTCCTCACACAGAGACAGCGTGTGAGGAGGGAGAGCTTCCGTGCTGCAGCGTCAGTGAGAACACACACACACACACACACTGAAACACACGTGCCATCTGTCCCCAGTGCGACCTGTCCCCAGTGCCACCTATCAATGCCACCTGTCCCCAGTGCCACCTATCAGTGTCATCTGTCCTCAGTACCACCCGTCCCCAGTGCCACCTATCCGTGCCACATGTCCCCAGTGCCACATGTCAGTGTCACGTGTCATCAGTGCCACATATCAGTGCCACCTGTCAGTGCCACCTGTCATCGGTGTCAAGTGTCATCAGTGCCACGTATTAGTGCCATCTTTCATCAGTGTCACATCAGTGTCACGTGCCATCAGTGCCATGTATCAGTGCCATCTGCCATCAGTGCCACGTCAGTGTCACATGTCATTGTCTTGGTGCTCCAGGGCCTTCAAAAGTGTAAGCCCTTGTACACACGGTCGGAGATTCCGACGGAATGTGTCCTATCGGACTGTTTCCGTCGGAATATCCGACGGACCAACTTTTCCAACTTGCTGATAAAATTTTCAGACAAAATGCTCTTATCGGACATACTCCGATCATGTGTAGCCTACTCCGACGGACAAAGTGCCACGCATGCTCAGATCAAATTCCTAGACCAAAGCTATTGGCTACTAGCCTGAACGTAGTCCCGTCGTAACGAAATAACGTCATCACGTTATGTACAATCGGATTTTCCGACAACTTTGTGGTATTGTAATACTCAGGAGGAGTAGCAGAATGTATTTTGGGGAATTATTTGTGGTATACACATGCCATGTGAGAGAAATAACCTATTACAATGACAATTTTGTGGGAAAAAAATAAAAAACAAAATATCTTAATTTTGCAAAGAATTGTGGGAAAAAATGACAACACCAAAAACCTCACCATGCCTCTTACTAAATACCTTGGAATGTCTACTTTCCAAAAAGGGGTCATTTGGGGGGTATTTGTACTTTCCTGGCTTGTTCAGGTTGCAAGAAATGAGATAGGCCACCAGTACATCAGATGTGATCAATTTTTTATGATTTGCACCACAGCTTGTAGACTCTAACTTTCACAAAGACCAAATAATATCCACTAATTTGGGTTATTTTTACCAAAGATATGTAGCAGTATACATTGAGGACAAAATTTATGAAGAAAAATGTATAATTTGCATAATTTTATCACAGAAACAAAGAAACATTTTTGTAGGGATGCACCGAAATTTCAGCCGCCGAAACATATCGGCCGAAAATGGCCCTTTCGGCAAAAAGCCGAAAGAGAATTTCCGCCGATACTGGTGCCGAAAATGGGGCGGGGCTTGTGGGGCTTGGCCCCACCCCCGGTGCCGCCCATCACGGGGGTGTCATTCTGTCTTTAGCTCTCCTCCTCCCCTCCCTCCTCACCTATGCTGCAGTCAGCCTGTGGGGTCTCGCTCTAAAGTCCCCCTCTCCACAGCGGTGGCTGCATATGTCTCCTCAGCCGATGTGTAAATCGGCTGTGCAGGTGTTCGGGCACGATGTTTACTGTGAAAGTGATACCAAAGGAGAGGCATCTAGCAGCGTGTGTTGTGCTCTCTGCCTCCCCCTAGAGTGCAGTACCCAGCATGGAGATTAATGTACAGAGCTGCAGCTGCCAATTTTAAAAAGACTGTCTATATATATATATATATATATATGTTTGTATGCCTGTTTGTTGTATGTGTGTGATGTGTGTGTTGTGTGTGATGTGTGTGTATGTATGTATGTGTATATATGTGTATATATATATATATATATATATATATATATATATATATATATATGTATGTGTATATATATGTGTGTGTGTGTGTGTGTGTATATATGTATGTATATATATATATAAATATATATATATAGTGTGTGTGTGATATGTGTGCATGTTTATATGTATGTGTGTTAAGTGTGTATGTTTCTATGTGTGTGTGCGCGCATGTATGTGTTATATGTTTATATATATGTGTGTGTGCGTGGTTTTATATGTGTATGTTTATATGCACTGGTGAGGCACAGGCAGGCTACATGGTGGGCACTGGTAGGCTACTGGGCACAGTGAGGCTGCATTGATCTCCTATAGCATGCCTGCAGTCTCTGACCAGCTCCTGTAGCATGCCTGCAGTCTCTGACCAGCTCCTGTAGCATGCCTGCAGTCTCTGACCAGCTCCTGTAGCATGCCTGCAGTCTCTGACCAGCTCCTGTAGCCTGCCTGCAGTCTCTGACCAGCTCCTGTAGCCTGCCTGCAGTCTCTGACCAGCTCCTGTAGCCTGCCTGCAGTCTCTGACCAGCTCCTGTAGCCTGCCTGCAGTCTCTGACCAGCTCCTGTAGCCTGCCTGCAATCTCTGACCAGCTCCTGTAGCCTGCCTGCAGTCTCTGACCAGCTCCTGTAGCATGCCTGCAGTCTCTGACCAGCTCCTGTAGCATGCCTGCAGTCTCTGACCAGCTCCTGTAGCATGCCTGCAGTCTCTGACCAGCTCCTGTAGCATGCCTGCAGTCTCTGACCAGCTCCTGTAGCATGCCTGCAGTCTCTGACCAGCTCCTGTAGCATGCCTGCAGTCTCTGACCACCTCCTGTACCATGTCCCCAGTCTCTGACCACCTCCTGTACCATGTCCCCAGTCTCTGACCACCTCCTGTACCATGTCCCCAGTCTCTGACCACCTCCTGTACCATGTCCCCAGTCTCTGACCACCTCCTGTACCATGTCCCCAGTCTCTGACCACCTCCTGTATAAAAATATTTTTTAAAAACAGTCATTTTCGCTATCGGTGCTGTTTTGGTATCGGTTTCGGCCTAGTGTATTTTTCATTTTCTGTATCGGTTTCGGCATCAAAAAACCCATTCGCTGCATCCCTAAAAATTATTTTTTTTTCAAAATTTTCGGTCTTTTTTCATTTATAGCGCAAAAAATAAAAAACACAGAGGTGATCAAATACCACCATAAGATAGCTCTATTTGTGGGGGGGGGAGAAAGGACAAAAAATTTATTTAGGTACAGTGTTTCATGACTGAGTAATTGTCATTCAAAGTGTGAGAGCACCGAAAGCTGAAAATTGGTCTGGGCAGGAGGGGTGTTTAAGTGCCCAGTAGGCAAGTGGTTTAATGCTGCTTTCCTGTTTGCAGATCGGGAAAGTGGTGTCCTTCCCTCACCCCCACCTCAACAGCATGGTATGCACATCTCTGTAGGTTTCTATTGATTTCCAGTTGATATTTTGCCATGCACTCTAATGCAGACTAAACTGAAATATCAATATCTATGACGACAGCTGTCATCTTCCTGTGCAGCTGAGAATGCCAATGCTTAAAAATATAAAATTTACATGAGGTACCCTCCTTAAAGTTCTGCTTAAAAAAAAATCAGCAGCTACAAATACTGCAGCTGCTGACTTTTAATAATTGGACACTTACCTGTCCAAGCAGGGGCGGGCTGGGCCGGGGGGCAGGGTGGAAATTTCCCCCCAGGCCGGTGCCTACATTATCTTTAAAACGGCCGCTGCGCTGGCTGGCTGGCTGGCTGTTCATTTTTTTTTTTTTTTTTTTTCAGGCTGTGACGCGCTGCTGCATTGTGGGAGTTGTAGTCCGGCTGCACTAAAGCTCCTGGAAGTGTGAGCGCAGCAAACTACAACTCCCACCTCCCAGGAGTCTCAGAGGCAGTCCAGGTGAGTGGCACGTCAGGGGAGGGGACGCCCGGCGTCAAGAACGTCACGTTGCACGTGACCTGCTAGGCTTATGTAGCTGTCTGTCTGATCCTGCACTGTGGGAGGGACAATGCAGTATTTCCAGCCTCCCATTATCCTTGTGACAGTTAGATTAAAAACAGACTGATTTGTTCAGTCCATAGGACAGAATGATCAGTCTGTACATTTAGGGGCTGGTGGCTGCAGCTGAGCGGTGTGTCTCACACACAGCCCAGCCAAGTTCACTCCCCCCCTCCTAGCAACGGACTAATGAATGTACTGCATACAGCTACAGCCCCTCCTCCTCTCTCTCCCTGTGTCTGCCTGGCCCGCCCACTCTCCTATCCTGATGTACAGCTGTGAAGAGGAGAGAGGGGGGGAGAGAGGAGAGAGGGGGGGAGAGAGGAGAGAGGGGGGGAGAGGAGGGTGCGCGGGAGATATGAACAGCAGCAGCTACACATTCCAAGCTGTGTGAACTTCCAGCCTCCTCCCTGAATAAGTGAGCTCTGCATTTTTCATTACACATTGATAACTGATCTGTCCCTTTCTCTCCTCTGTCTGTCTTCCTCCCCCGCTCTGTTCTCCCAACATCCACTTACCACTAAGCCACTTATGCAGCCCATATATTGATCGCTTTTTTTTGTCATGACTAGGGGATGTGCTCATTTGTGAGGCTCTTCTATAATCACTTATACTCTAAATTACTTATCTAACAAATGACCAGACGACACATTGTCCTCTTTGGAGTCGAATGGCCATAGCAGCCCATTTTTCTTTATTACAAACATATGAAAAAATACAAAAATACTCTGAAACATAACTTAAATGCATATAAATACATTTTCAACAAAAAACATTATAAACCAAATATATATACATCCAGCATTAACCCATTTTTGATCTAGAGGTCTTTGAAGGTAAATTAGAATTTTAACCCACCAGTTGTATCGGTAAACCATAAACAGGCCCCCCGCCGTGTAATTACGCAAGCTCAGGGACAAACCAGCAACTTCCTTCCAGATACAACCTCCTCCATTCCATTATTAACCTTTTAAGGGAGAAAAAAGGACACCCATACCTCCATCTGTGCCCAACCCCCTTTAACCTCCATTATTTTTTCCAGCACCACCTTCAAAGACCCCATAGACCTAACGCCACAGCAAGCGCATGTGACACTTTACATGCGTGACGCCCACCACATCCTAACTGCCCGTTGCACACCGTCTTGCACCCCCAGTTGCCAAATGTCAAGTCCGATGGCATTCAGATGCACGCCATCAGAGCGCAAAAAACGCCAAGTCTCCTCCTCCAAATCCCGATGACGCACCGCCAGCCCTCCATTCCGGACAAAAAACTTGGCCACCGCCTTGTTTACCTTCACCCTGGCCCTATTCAAGCCCGCTACAGAGCGCGCCAAACGCCAAGCCATCCTGGCCACAATATCGGACCAGATAAAAATCGTATCAGGGAAAGAGGCTTGCAACCGTAGCAGATCAAATTTTATATCCCTGATTAATTCCCGGGCACACCGCAAACCCAGATCATTACCACCCACGTGTAACAAAACCACATTAGGAGGACGATCCAAGCGAGCGTACCTGTGTATTTCCGGCAACACCCTAGACCACAGCATCCCCGGGATACCCAACCAGCGAACCGTGCCTTCCTCCCTAGACAGACCCAACAACCTCCCATCCCTCCGGACCTCAGCCCTCCTGGCACCCCAATAAACATATGAGTGTCCAAGGATCCACACCAGACAGGCCTCCGAGTCTGAAAGAAAAGAAAAAACACAAAGGAATAGAGTGGCAGGGTGGGATGAGAGGAGAGCAAGGTTGCATAACGCTTCCTTAAAGAACAGAACGAACCAACCCGGCCTACCCCCGAAAGAAAGAACTGCACCCCCCAATCCGACCGAGCCCCAGCATCACCCCGTACCTACAATAAATGAGGGCGGACGTACAACCTAAATCGTGCCGATTCCCAACGCCCAATGCTCTGAACAGCTTGGTCATCCAATCCCCACCGGACCGCCTCAGTGGCAGCCCCAATGCGGAAAGAGTGAGAAGAATAGTTGTTAACTGACAACCCCGCGGCCACCAAACACTTTTTAAATACCGCCTGAAATTGAAACCTAGACAAGGCCGTACCATCCTCATGTCGGAAGAAGACCCCTTCCCCCTGGGGCCGGATACAGTAAAATTCCCCCACCGATGCCACCGGACACACAGGGGAACCCGGAATCGACCGCAATTCCACCCACACGCCCTTGCCCAACCTATCTGTCTTGGACCTGCGCAAGAACACACCCAACGCTCCACTCCGCACGAACACTTCGCACACGTCTAAACCCCCATCACCTCTCTTATTCCTACTCACAATCTCCCCAACCCGAAACGCCCCAAAAAAGGCCAAAACAAAAACCGCCCGGAACAACACCCTCTCAAAACGTGAAACGCAAACACGTTGCAACTGTTTTACCACCTCGCCCAAAAGCTGGAACGAAACCGGTCGCCTGGTATCAGCCGCCGAGCGACCAGCGCGGTAACCACGCATAGCGCGCCGAACCATAAAAACCTTAGTAGCATCCCTCTGGCCCGCCAACTGAAACATAAAAGCCAGCCCGGCCAGCTTTTGCGACATATATGACGCCGACACTCCACTTTCAAAATTCCGGCCAATAAAATAAAGCAGCAAATGAACCCTACCCTCCTCGCTACTGCAATCTCCCACTACTGTAAGCGCCCCATTCACTCCAGACCTTACTGTACGCTGACCAGGTAGCTGCCGATACGGACTTACGAATCAACAGCTGTGCTGTGGTAAGGCGATGCTCCATAACCTCTTGGGGCACTGAAGCCCGTGCGCCTCCGCTGCCGGTGCCAACTGACGGAATCTGTCCCACTGGAAACGAGACAACGCATCAGCCACTGAATTTTCTACTCCAGGAACATGCACAGCAGTCACAAAACAATTAAGACACAAACACTTAAGAACCAGATAGCGCAGCAAACGCACCACAGGAGGAGAAGAGGCAGTGTTATTATTAATGGCGTGCACCACCCCCAGATTATCACAATGAAAGCGAACGCGCCGATTCCGGAAGTCGCCCTCCCACAATTCGACTGCCAGTACAATGGGGAACAGTTCCAGTGCGGCCAGATTGCGAACCAAACCCGCTTCCCTCCAAGACACCGGCCATTCCCCAGCGCTCCACCGACCCTGAAAGAAAGCCCCAAAACCACCTGAACCAGCCGCGTCCGTGAACAATTCTATATCAAAGTTAGAAACCACCCTATCCAACCAAAGCGAGCGGCCGTTATAACTGGCCAAGAAGGAATCCCACACCAACAAATCAGCCTTGAGTTCCTGGCCCAAGCGGATGAAATGATGAGGAGCCCGCACGCCAGCTGTGGCCGCCGCCAAGCGCCGGCAGAAAACACGCCCCTTCGGCATAATGCGGCAGGCGAAATTCAACTTGCCCAAGAGCGATTGCAGGGCCCGAAGCTGAATCTTCTTTGCCCGCAACGCCCCGGCCACCTCCCGCTGCAGATCCTCCAACTTGTCCATCGGCAAACGGCACTCCATCGCCATGGTGTCTATGACAATCCCCAAAAAACGCAGCTCTGTGGTCGGACCTTCCGTTTTATCCGGGGCCAACGGGACCCCAAAAACCTCAAACAACTGCTGAATCGTAGCCAAGAGAGACGCACAAACGCGGCTATCAGCAGGCCCGATACACAGAAAGTCATCCAAATAATGGATGACGGAAGATAAACCAGAAACATCCCGCACCGCCCATTCCAAAAAAGAACTAAACTGCTCAAACAACGAACAAGAAATTGTGCACCCCATGGGCAAACACCGATCAACGTAAAACATGCCCTGCCACCGGCAACCCAACAAGTGGCAGCAATCCGGGTGAACCGGCAAGAGGCGGAAGGCCGCCTCTACATCCGTTTTCGCCAACAATGCCCCCTTGCCAAAACGCTGCACCCAGTCAACCGCCGTATCAAAAGAAGTGTACGACACTGTGCAGAGGCTGGGATCAATGGAGTCATTAACCGACCCCCCCCCGCGGATGGGACAAATGATGAATGAGCTGAAATTTGTTCGGCTCCTTCTTCGGAACCACGCCCAACGGGGAGACCACCAAATTAGCCATGGGCGGATCCCCAAACGGACCAGCCATGCGCCCCAAAGCAACTTCCTTGAGCAACTTGTCTGTGACAACACCCGCATGCTCCCTAGCCGACTTCAAGTTGTTCGCAACCGGCGGAACCACCTGAAGCTGACTATTCAACCGAAAACCCTCCGCAAACCCCAACTCCAGCAACTTGGCTGCAACTTGATCAGGATAGCGCCTTAGAAAAGGCACCATCCTTCCTACCCTCACCGGCGTCTCCCCCTTTTCCAGCGTCCCCCCCTTTTCCCCGTCCCTGCTTGAAGCACCGAGACTGGGAATGGGAACCTCCACACGCGGAACACTCGTGCCGGAATCGACACTTGGCCCCGAATTTGCAAGTGCCGGCATTGAATTGCCAACAGAAACCCATGCGGTTTCCGGCCGGTTGTCCGACGGCTGCTGGGCTCCCAGCCCCTCCCTGAAAGGGAGGCAAGGAGCCCCTCGGGGAGGACATCAGCTTCATCCAAAGACTAATGTCCTTGTGATCCCACCGCAAGGACGGGCGGACCGCCTTCTTCTGCCTAAATTGCTCATCATAGCGCAACCAAGCAGTCCCCCCGTAAACCCTCTGCGCCTCCCCGATGGAATCGAGGTAGCAAAAAAGTGGCGAGCAGTTTTTCCGGCGCCTTCTCCCCAATAACGCTAGCCAGAATCGCAAATGCCTGCAACCAGTTTGCAAACGTGCGCGGGATCAGCCGGTACCGCCGCTTCTCTTCCTCCTCCTTCTTGCTCTCATCCGGCTTAACTTTGTCCAAGTTAAACTTTTCCAGAGGCAGCAAGGAAAAAATCTCCACATATTCCCCTTTCCAAATGCGGTCTCTCACCTCAGTCTTCAAGTGAGCGCCCAAAGGCCCCTCAAAACAGACGTAGACCTCACATTTCGCTGCGTCAGCTAGACGCAGGCCATCCCCTCCTGCTACTCCCTTAGCGGCTACCACCGCCTCACCAACCGCAGCCGGCGCAGCAACCACCGCCGTCGCAGCCGCAGGAACAACCCCCCCAACGGCCAGCCCAGGAGCAGCTGCCAGCGGACCGATCGCCGGCCCATCCGCAGCGGCCACCACCACAGGGGGAACCCCTGACGGCAAACCCCGAACCCCAGACTGCGCACCCAAGGCCCACGCAGCCACCGGAGACGCCTCCGCCGCCGGCCGTGAACCAGCCTCACAGCGCGCCAAAACCTCCCGCAAACCCGCCAACAAGGTGTGAACTACCCCCACATCTGGAGAACCCGCCCCAGGGCCGACCCCGAAGACGCCAGACGCCCCAGCGCCCCCACCCCTCCCGAAGGACCCCCCTCAGGAAGGACAGAAAAAGAAGAAGAAGACAGAGTAGAAGGTCTCTTACCTGGCTGCCGCTGCCCAAGGGGACATCCAGCCGTAGGTCCCGTGCCTCGTGCCGTCCTCGGTACCTCATCCTCCTCCGGCTCGACCAGCTCCCCCTCCGACAAGCCGTCTTGGGAACTCCCAGCCTCCGATCGTGCCGCCACACCAGGCCGTGGGTCCGGATTCCTCGCCGGCGTAGAGCGCCCTGCAGCACCGTCCGTACTGCGCGCCGTGGAGGTCTGCAACCCCCGCTCAGCGTTCTCACCACGACGAGCCCTGGGCCGGGCCGGGGAAGCCCGCCTAGCCACAGATCCAGACCGCAATGCGGACCGGTCCCCCCGATGGAGCCGCGATGTCCCGGCCGTCCTGCTCCGCCCCCGTCCATCAGGATTACAGGCCCTGGCCGTTCCAAGCGACTGGCCAGCACCCGCCGAGGCCTCTCTCCCACGCCGAGCCCCCCTCGCTGCAGGCAAGAGGCCCGCAGAGGTAGCCGCCATCTGACCCCCCTCCCGCGCCTGAGCAACTCGGCCCCCGGGATCGCCACCCCCCCGCGCACGCCGCGAACTAGCACTCCCCCCAACTGCCACCGGCCTACGCTTAGCCGGCGGGGTAGCGGTGTCCCTATCCGGGTTCCCCCCAGCCCTGTCAGCGGCCAGCTCGGGGCTGTACCGCTCCGGAGGCCGGGATCTGCGGGCCCCGAGGCGGCCGGGAGGATGAGGGGGGGAGAGAGGGGGAGGGGGGCCGCCGAGCACCACGCACGAGGCCTGGCCGGGGCCCCGCAGCAAGCCTGCCACAGAGGCCTCCAACCAGCCAGCACCCCGGGTCACCGCCTCCTCCCGCAGCCTCGACAATACCGCATCCACGTCCATCATGTACCCCAGCAACACCGCCGGTCCGCCGGGCTCGATACGCTAAACGCAGGGGAGAGCTGAACAGAAAAAACTCTCCTCCTGCTTCCTATTCCCCCAGCGCGCACTGAAACTCTGCGCGCCGACTCCGCCCCCTTTCCTCGTCATCCCCCCCGCTCAAGGGCCCGCCTCCTCCACACTTCCTTTCCGCCCAGCCGAGCCTCACCGCCCCCACCCTCGTCATGTCGGCCCTCCCCTTATCCTAATGTCCGGGCCATTTCTTTACACTGGAAAAAAATATGATCCAATTCCCCCATCTACACATTCCAGGTGGATGGGGGAATCCTCCGACAGCGGACCAGTGGGGCGAACAACCAGGGGTGCTTTCCCGGCACCGAAATTTGATAGCACTGGTCTCTGTCTCCATGGCAACAGCGCATTAGGACCTAGCGCTGGCTACTTGGCAGTCTGCAGTCTGATCATCTCTTGTACTATGTCTGCAGTCTCTGATCATCTCCTGTAGTATGTCTGCAGTCTCTGATCATCTCCTGTAGTATGTCTGCAGTCTCTGATCATCTCCTGTAGTATGTCTGCAGTCTCTGATCATCTCCTGTACTATGTCTGCAGTCTCTGATCATCTCTTGTACTATGTCTGCTGTCTCTGATCATCTCCTGTACTACGTCTGCAGTCTCTGATCATCTCCTGTACTACGTCTGCAGTCTCTGATCATCTCCTGTACTATGTCTGCAGTCTCTGATCATCTCCTGTACTACGTCTGCAGTCTCTGATCATCTCCTGTACTACGTCTGCAGTCTCTGATCATCTCCTGTACTATGTCTGCAGTCTGATCATCTCCTGTACTATGTCTGCAGTCTCTGATCATCGCTTGTACTATGTACTATGTCTGCAGTCTCTGATCACCTCCTGTACTATGTCTGCAGTCTCTGACCATCTCCTGTAGTATGTCTGCAGTCTCTGATCATCTCCTGTACTATGTCTGCAGTCTCTGATCATCTCCTGTACTACGTCTGAAGTCTCTGATCATCTCCTGTAGTATGTCTGCAGTCTCTGATCATCTCCTGTAGTATGTCTGCAGTCTGATCATCTCCTGTACTATGTCTGCAGTCTCTGACCATCTCCTGTACTATGTCTGCAGTCTCTGATCATCTCCTGTACTACGTCTGCAGTCTCTGATCATCTCCTGTACTACGTCTGCAGTCTCTGATCATCTCCTGTACTACGTCTGCAGTCTCTGATCATCTTCTGTACTATGTCTGCAGTCTCTGATCATCTCCTGTACTACGTCTGCAGTCTATGATCATCTCCTGTAGTATGTCTGCAGTCTCTGATCATCTCCTGTACTATGTCTGCAGTCTCTGATCATCTCCTGTACTATGTCTGCAGTCTCTGACCATCTCCTGTAGTATGTCTGCAGTCTCTGATCATCTCCTGTACTATGTCTGCAGTCTCTGATCATCTCCTATACTACGTCTGCAGTCTCTGATCATCTCCTGTAGTATGTCTGCAGTCTCTGATCATCTCCTGTACTATGTCTGCAGTCTCTGATCATCTCTTGTACTACGTCTGCAGTCTCTGATCACCTCCTGTACTATGTCTGCAGTCTCTGACCATCTCCTGTAGTATGTCTGCAGTCTCTGACCATCTCCTGTAGTATGTCTGCAGTCTCTGATCATCTCCTGTACTATGTCTGCAGTCTCTGATCATCTCCTGTACTATGTCTGCAGTCTCTGATCATCTCCTGTAGTATGTCTGTAGTCTCTGATCATCTCCTGTACTACGTCTGCAGTCTCTGATCATCTCCTGTACTACATCTGCAGTCTCTGATCATCTCCTGTACTATGTCTGCAGTCTCTGATCATCTCCTGTACTATGTCTGCAGTCTCTGATCATCTCCTGTACTATGTCTGCAGTCTCTGATCAACTCCTGTAGTATATATTTTTTTTTGGTGGGGGGGGTTGGAACTGGAACTAAGTTGTCTGCTGTGATTAGACTTTGCTGCATGCACGGAGTGTTGTTTTTTTTTTTAGAATATATAAAATAAGAAAATTAAGTTCTCCTGACTGCTTGAATTTTTTTTTAAGAAAACCGCGCACAGTAACCATGATGCATTGCGGAATCGAATCGTTGACATGATAATCGTAATCAAATCGAATCGTGAGGCCAGTGAAGATGCGCACCTCTAATAGCATAGCCATCATGACAATTTAAAATTTTGGCAGTGGCTGCTTTTGGTTTTTCTCTAGCACCCTCCCCCCCACCAGCGGACTTATCTAACACCCTCCCCCCCACCAGCGGACTTATCTAACACCCTCCCCCCCACCAGCGGACTTATCTAACACCCTCCCCCCCACCAGCGGACTTATCTAACACCCTCCCCCCACCAGCGGACTTATCTAACACCCTCCCCCCCACCAGCGGACTTATCTAACACTCTCCCCCCCACCAGCGGACTTATCTAACACCCTCCCCCCCACCAGCGGACTTATCTAACACCCTCCCCCCCACCAGCGGACTTATCTAACACCCTCCCCCCCACCAGCGGACTTATCTAACACCCTCACCAGTGGACTAGCCCAGCCAATCCCCCCCCTCCGGCACGCACGACCAGCAGCACAGACACACACAGCCACCTCCTAGACCCCCCGGTCAGTGGTGCGGACTGATCTGGGAGGACACCCGCCCTCTGCATGCCTGCCACTTACCCCATCTTAGTGGTGGGTCAGGCAGCAGGTGAATTGCAGCACGATACATATAGGGGGTGGAGAGGAGAGAGGGGGCGGCGCCCTGGTGCCCCTAATGGGCCTGCATTGCATTTTGGTTTTTCTGCTTTGAATGAAGCCCTCAGTGAGCTGATTCGGTGGTTCAATGGGCCACTTGACTGGACTTGCCCCCCTGGCCTAAGCCTGCCAGCCCTCCCCTGTGTCCAAGGGTCCAGCGATGCAGGGGAACGAAGATCCGCTCGTCCCCCCCTCCTCTCTGCGGCGCCAGCATTGTAACTGGGCACCCGGCTGTGACTTCACAGCTGGGCACCCACTGCACATGTGCTAGCCACACCACACTGGCCGGGCAATCATCTGGGACCTGTGACGTGTCCCAGATGATTGCCGAAAGGGAGTGGGGAGAGGGGATCTCCCTTCTGGTGCCGCTGTGCGCCGGGAGGAAATGGGGGGGCTGGGATCCCTAAAAAAAAAAAAAAAAAAAAAAAAGACATGCCACATATGGGTCACCTCCCTTAAAGCGGAAGTTCCATTTTTAGGTGGAACTCTGCTTTAAAGATGTCAGCCCAACACATTTGCCATATAGGCTGGTTCACCGATGAGTGAAAGGCAACAAATATGTAAGACATTTGCCTGCTGAAACCAACCTCTATTCTCTACGAGACAGATGGGAAACAATACACCATTTCAGCCCCAGTAGATAGTTAAAAACTTAGAGGTCACTTTGAATGTGATTGGATAATATCTAAAAGTTCAACTATAAAAATTTAGCAAAACAAGGTTTTTAGACAATATCTCTATTTGTGAACAATGAAAGAAATCCAGACACCCCATCCCTATAATAAAGGACATTTGAAGGATAGAAGTAAATGGGATTTTTAGGATGTCACACCATTTTTCTACATACCAACAGTATTTAAAAAAAATTAAATCTTTCGAAACAAATAAAACTTGTCCCTGCTTCTCCTCTCCACCTCATCCAGTCAGAGAACACCCTGTATTCATTGAAAAATTACAAAGCATTTTATGAATGGCGAGTGGCCCCATGTGGTCAGTATGCAAAGCGCAGCTCTGCTGTATGTGACACGACTACTTCAGTGATTTACAGCATATCCAGCAGCTCTCCAGATATGCATACTTAAACCAAGCCAAGCTGGCCCAGTGTAGGTATGCAAAAAATATAATTTATGGAGTTCAGCTTTACGAATATGAAATATAAGGGCTTAGGCCCAAATGGCATCCATGCTTGTAAACCTAAATTCTGCAAAGTCAAACAAACTGCAGATTAAATATATGGTGTGCAGCTAGCCACTGCAGAAAACAGAAACTGCACAGAACAAAACAGTAAAAGGAAGGTTTACATATCGATGTAATTTCATTATTTTGGTGGTTTTCCATGAAAGTTCTTGGCAATTATAGGTACACTATCTGTTGGCTCGATTCACACTTGTGCAACTTGGACACATAAAGTTGCATGACAAGTCACAGCCCATTGTTTTCAATGGCACCCATTCAGATTGTTGCTACTTAAAGTTGCAGCGATTTTGAAAAGGTCCCAGAACTACTTTGATGCAACTTTAAATGCAGCTTAGTGCCAAAGAGTCGCATCAAAGTTGCACTGGAAATAGTGTGACTTTGGAGTGGTGCAAGTGTGAATGGAGCCTTAAAGTTTGAAAAAAATTGCTGAAGCTGTAGCAGAAAACAAGGTAAAACTACAACCATTGTGCCAAAAATCTCTAGATTTTCTGGAGTAGGAATTTAATTGCTTTAGCTCTCACATTTACATACCTCTTATGGACCAGAGCAATTTTTACATTGAACTATAAGCCTACTAATACAACATGGCAAATCCAAAAAGTGTACACAGCACATACGGCACTCCTGGGAGAAGTGCAGAGTCACTTAGACCTTTGGAACCTTCATCTGTATCTGTAGACCATAAACAGGGTGGAGGAAGGGCATCTGGATGGATGGATGAGAGAGTAATTGAAGGATGGATGAACAAGAGAAAGGACCAAGACTGGAACCTCTGAAGCTCCCACAGAAGATCTGGGTAGGATCACCTCACTGCAGAAGAAAACGAACAATAAAAATCACTTTATTAAAATAAGCAGCACACTTACTTGAAGTTAGCATATAAGAACATCGATAGGGAACACCTGACACCAAGCAGCTGTGATCAATGTGAGGCTGTAGGCATCACTGAGCAAACAGAGAACAAGGATGACACACCATACATTTGAAAAAGAGGGTGAAGTCATCCATCAGACATTTTGACAGCTAAATCCATACCTTGAGCTTGCTTGTGCCCTGTCACCCTTGGGCTCTGTTTGCTCAGCGATGCCTACAGCCTCACACTGATCACATCAGCTTGGTCTCAGGTATTCTCTGTTTCATGCTAACTTCAATGAAAGTGTGCTGCTTATTTTAAATGATTTTACTTGATACGGACTTCAGGGCCCTGCTGTTGGTTTTCTTCTAATAAAGCAATAACCTGGTCATTACATACAGTACATCAAACTAATGATTATACTTTAAGGACATACAAACCTTTCTTTTGATAATACCGTCTTGCAAAAAAAATAAAAAATGATATGCAAATTAAAGGCACAAAGATGTAACAAAGCAAAAATACATTTCTAATTTGAATAGCGTTAGGCTGACCATATATTAATAATTTTTCTTGTTCAACCAGCGAGTTGAAAGAAATAAGATGAACCACTTCCCCCATCCTCACACTTGATGGGGACGGGGAAATCACTCCCACTGTACTATTGTGTTTTGACAGAGAGGATACTTCCCCGCTGTCAGAATACAATGATCAGCGCTGCTGGCTATGGCCAACAGGCTGATTGTACAAAAGTCAATCAGTAGAATGACTTCTGTACAACCAGCCTGCCCATACATGGATCGAAATTCAGTCAGTCCATGCTGAAACGTCTGAATTTCAATTTATGTATGGCCGCCCTTTGTTTCCAAACAACCAGTTTTACTGAAGATAAAAGGCAAATTTTATTCTGTGATTAATCCCATTTATAATGACACTAAATGCCCCTACAATTCAGTTCCTGGGAAAGAGTATGACAAAATATAAAGCTGAAATTTCAGAAACTTTCGAAAATGTGTCAAACTAGTATAGGTTAAGTCCAACAAAGTGCATGCCACCTCCTTGACTTATCTCTTTAATTTATATTTTACATTTTTAATAAGCGACAGAAGCATAGCTATCACTATAATTTCAACTTTTGGTCTTGGCTCTTGCAACCGCAGAGTCCTATGCAGCCTCTATGCCCCCTTCTCCTTCTGCCCAATCACTGAGCACCTTGTATTTTGTACACCTTATTCACAATATACAAAGCAGAGGGGCTGCTGTGTGAGAAAGTAGCATCTCTCCTGTCAGAGCGCCAGGAGTATAGCTCAGATGTAAATAAAATATAATGAGTCCACAAGGTGGCATGCACCTTGTTAGACTTGACCCATAGTAAACAAGCGGATTTTAGAAAGTTCAGCTTTAATAAAGGTAAAAAATGTATAATTAGAAAACATACTGAAGAAAACCCAAAAAGATAATAGCTGAATGAGGAAGATAAGGATGACTTATTTGGGGCTGATTACAGTTAATCACTTCAGCCCCGGAAGATTTTACCCCCTTCCTGACCAGAGCACTTTTTACAATTTGGCACTGCGTCGCTTTAACTGACAATTGCGTGGTCGTGCGACATTGTACCCATGTCCCACAAATAGAGCTTTCCTTTGGTGGTATTTGATCACCTCTGCGGTTTTTATTTTTTGCGCTATAAACAAAAAAAATTTAAATTTTGAAAAAAACAATATTTTTTTTAGTTTTTGCTATAAAAAAATATCTAATATCTAATTAAAAAAAAAAACACATTTATTCATCAGTTTAGGCTGATATATATTCTTCTACATATTTTTGTTAAAAAAAAAAAAAAATAATAAAAAAAAAAAAATCGCAATAAGCTTATATTGATTTGTTTGTGCAAAAAGTTATAACATCTACAAGCTATTTGAAAGATTTATGGGATTTTTTTAAATTAATTAATACATTTTTTTACTAGTAATGACGGTGATTGCGACGGACAGATCGGACACTTTTGAAATTTTTTTTTTGTGGACCATTGACAATTATATAGTGATCAGTGCTATAAAATGCATTAATTCCTGTGTAAATGTCACTGGCAGGGAATGGGTTAACACTAGGGGGCAATCAAGGGCTTAACTGTGTGTTCCCTCAGTGTGTTCTGTGTGGGGATGGGAGTGACTAGGAGAGGAGACATTTTGTTTTTCCTACTTAGTAGGAACAAACTATATGGTTCCTCTCCTCTGACAGCACAGGGATTTGTGTGCTGGTACTCTGTGCGTAGCTAGCGGCAACACGATTCGGGTCCCCCCGCCCTCTGGTGGCTGAAAAAGGGTAGGACATACCTGTATGGGGTTTCGCCCAGGAAAGCCATGACTCTGAATCCCTCCAATCTGTGTGGTGGTATCTCTCTCAACTGTGACCCATGCTTCCCTGTCAGGTCCCTAGCTTGGCACTCCAGATATTTGTCAAGCTTCACCCCTGCTGATCGGCTCAGTCCCTAGCTTGACACAAGCTCTGCAAGCGTCACCTCTGCTGGTTGGGTCCCTGACTTGATCACTGCCTAAAGTTTCCCAATTATCCACTGTGCCTGTTCGGTATGAATACTGCTCCGGTACTTGCTTCAGTTACTCACTGTGGTCCTTAGTAAAGGTGGTTGGTCCCTTAGAGGCTACAGCTCCCCTTCTACCTCCGACCATGACAGGTTCTCTGGCTGGCAGAACTGTCACTTTTAGTTGGACTGCAAGTCGCAATCCTACTCTGCCCTTTTACTTCTGGATAGGCCCTCACACAGCCTGGCAGACAGATGACGCCCCCCCCCCATCGAGATAGGCCAAATCTCCAGCCTAGCAGCCCAGAGCATACGACAGATGTTCAACCAGACAGCAATCCAAGTGGCACAGAACATAGATCTCAAAAAGAATAAGAGGAAAAAAGGAATCCTCTAAAAAGAGCTATGGGCAGACCAGGCTGCTTGAAAAAGGTATAATTTCATTGCACAAAAAGAAAATTCGTTTTTAGCACATATTACACACCACTAAATACCCATCACCAACACCTTTAGCTCATTTAAAAGTTAATAAGACAATGTTGTCTAGTAAAATCAATTACGTCACATATGGTGCATGCATGCATCAGATACCCACTGTAAAACTACCTAATGAGATACAAAAAATGGCAAGCGAATAGCTCACGGATCCTGGTGAGCATCACTGTTGGTCAGTGCGCTCAGCCCGTTAGTGGTGTTCAAAGGCCCCACCCTGCTAGGGGATACACAAGGGAAATGATGGAATGGCTGTACATTTGAAGTCCCTGGGATCGTGTGCCGCTTGTTGCTGAGCGATGAACTGGTATTAGGTCCTGTGTAGGAGGTGGCATATTGTCACTCATTGCTGGACAGTCCAGTTAGTCAGTCACTAGTAAGACCAAATAGTTTAAAGCTAAAGCACAGTACAGTCCCAGGATATGAACAGCTAAGGACAGTTGTCTCAAATCAGAAAATGCATGATTATGACTAGGGATGGCCGAACTGTTCGCCCGGCGGTCGGTTCGCAGTGAATTTCGGCTGTTTGCAATTCGCCCGATCGGCGGACTATTCCCGCTGTTTGCCCGGCGGACTTACGTGTTTACTGTGTGAAAGAACTTTGACCTATGATGACACATCCATCATGGGGTAGAGGACAGCCAATTGAGACATTAGAGCACATGGACAATTGGACATTCCCCCTAACTTATAAATAGACCCGATCCGGTGGCCATTTTACATTCTTTCTTCTGTCACTATAGGGAGAGGTTGCTGTGTGGAGCAGGGAGAGACTGCAGTGACCCAAATCGCTAGCTATTAGGTCCACAAAAGTCCTTTTAAAGACTGGTATGGTGTAGGTGTAGTTCAGGATATAGGTTTGAGGCACTGCTATTCAAGTGATTGTTGCAGCAGATTGTCTTTTGTCAGTGCAGAGAGGGACAGACAGGACGCTGTGTGAAGCAGAGAGGGACAGTCAGTTTAATCATTAGCTGTTACTATTAGGTCCACAAAAGTCCTTTTCAGGACTGGTATGGTGTATTACAGGATATAGCTTTGAGTGCACTGCTATTCAAGTAATTGTTGCAGCAGCCTGTGTTTTGTCAGTGTACAGAGAGACAGACAGGACGCTGTGTGTAGCAGTGAGGGACAGTCAGTTTAATCATTAGCTGTTACTATTAGGTCCACAAAGGTCCTTTTCAGGACTGGTATGGTATAGGGTTGTACACGTATAATATTCTTTCTTCCAAATATAGAAAGAATATTATACTTGACTGCTGCCCTTATGCTGCAGCAGTCCTTTATCAGTACAGGGACTGAGGTACAGTCTGCTAATCACAACCTACTAGTCCCACAAAGTTCCTTATAAGGACTGGTATCGGTATAGCGTAGTACAGTATATAGGGTTGAGTGAGGTACAGTCTGCTAATCCTTAAGGACTGGTATAGGTCTACAATATATAGGGTTGAGGTGCACTACTGCTGACTGCTGCCCTATTCTGCAGCAGTCCTTTATCAGTATAGGGACTGAGGTACAGTTTGCTAATCACAACCTACTAGTTCCACAAAGGTCCTTATAAGGACTGGTATGGTATAGCGTAGTACAGTATATAGGGTTGAGTGAGGTACAGTCTGCTAATCATTAAGGACTGGTATAGGTCCACAATATATAGGGTTGAGGTGCACTACTGCTGACTGCTGCTCAATTCTGCAGCAGTCCTTTATCAGTATTGGGACTGAGGTACAGTCTGCTAATCACAACCTACTAGTTCCGCAAAGGTCCTTATAAGGACTGGTAAGGTATAGTGTACTACAGTATATAGGGTTGAGTGAGGTACAGTCTGCTAATCCTTAAGGACTGGTATGGTATAGCGTAGTACAGTATATAGGGTTGAGTGAGGTACAGTCTGCTAATCACAACCTACTAGTTCCACAAGGGTCCTTATAAGGACTGGTATGGTATAGCGTAGTACAGTATATAGGGTTGAGTGAGGTACAGTCTGCTAATCACAACCTACTAGTTCCACAAAGGTCCTTATAAGGACTGGTATGGTATAGCGTAGTACAGTATATAGGGTTGAGTGAGGTACAGTCTGCTAATCCTTAAGGACTGGTATAGGTCCATAATATATAGGGTTGAGGTGCACTACTGCTGACTGCTGCCCTATTCTGCAGCAGTCCTTTATCAGTATAGGGACTGAGGTACAGTCTGCTAATCACTAGCTACTAGTCCCACAAAGGTCCTTATAAGGACTGGTATTGGTATAGCGTAGTACAGTATATAGGGTTGAGTGAGGTACAGTCTGCTAATCGTTAAGGACTGGTATAGGTCCACAATATATAGGGTTGAGGTGCACTACTGCTGACTGCTGCCCTATTCTGCAGCAGTCCTTTATCAGTATTGGGACTGAGGTACAGTCTGCTAATCACAACCTACTAGTTGCACAAAGGTCCTTATAAGGACTGGTAAGGTATAGTGTACTACAGTATATAGGGTTGAGTGAGGTACAGTCTGCTAATCGTTAAGGACTGGTATAGGTCCACAATATATAGGGTTGAGGTGCACTACTGCTGACTGCTGCCCAATTCTGCAGCAGTCCTTTATCAGTATTGGGACTGAGGTACAGTCTGCTAATCACAACCTACTAGTTGCACAAAGGTCCTTATAAGGACTGGTAAGGTATAGTGTACTACAGTATATAGGGTTGAGTGAGGTACAGTCTGCTAATCGTTAAGGACTGGTATAGGTCCACAATATATAGGGTTGAGGTGCACTACTGCTGACTGCTGCCCAATTCTGCAGCAGTCCTTTATCAGTATAGGGACTGAGGTACAGTCTGCTAATCACAACCTATTAGTTCCGCAAAGGTCCTTATAAGGACTGGTAAGGTATAGTGTACTATAGTATATAGGGTTGAGTGAGGTACTGTCAGGTCACCTAGAGCCCAGGTGACAGATGCACACCGTAGGGTTAGGGGTGCACCGCAAGGTTGTGGACCCTACGGCTGACAGCTGCAGACGGGGGACCAATCCCACTGGGGTTAGAGCGTGAGATTCCCTGGGGCGCGGAGTCTAAGAGCCAGCAGGTGTTCACCAGAGCCTCGAGTGGTGAGGATGGACTTGGCTGCAACTGGCTCCAGGTCGCGACCCCTAGGGTTCCCCAGCTCACACCCACAGTAGGCAACAGGAGGATAGGGATGATGAGGGACAAAGCCAAGGTCGGGGCCGCAAGCAGACAAGAATAGTCGGGTACACGCCAAAAGGTCAGGGTCACAGGCAAACAGGGATAGTCAAACACGCCAAAGTCAGTTACGAAAAACAGTAGCAGAGCACACGGCAGGAAACAGGAAGCTAACACACAAAGGTTGATCAGCAGGATAAGCTAGCAGTGCACAGGTTAATATAGAGTTGTCTGATAGGAGCTAGGGTGGAGCCAAGCCAGAGGAAGGAAATAAAAGCAGTCAGGTGAAGCTCGGGTGGTCTCTAGAAATGAACACATGCAGACAGGTAAGCAGACGAACTCTATTGCATAACCATGACAGTACCCCCCTCTTACGAGGCCTCCCCCTTCCCCGCCTGGGACCAGGTTTAGAGGGGAACTTCAAATGAAACTTCCTCAACAGACGAGGTGCAAAGACCTCGAAAGCCGAAATCCACGACCTCTCCTCAGGATCAAAACCTTTCCAGTGCACGAGGTACTGGAGAATGCCTCTACAGAGTCGGGAATCCAAAATTTGGCTAACCTCGTACTCCTGATCATCCTCAGAGACTGGTGCTACTGTAGAGAGAGGACGAGAGAACTTATTGAGGACTAAAGGCTTTAGAAGGGCAACATGGAAGGAGTTAGAGATTTAGAGGCTTTTGGGAATCTGGAGCTTGAAACAAACTGGATTCAGTTTAGAAATTATGGTGTATGGACCAATGAATCTTGGGGCAAATTTGAGGGAAGGAACCCGGAGTTTGATGTTCCTGGTGGGGAGCCAGACTTTGTCTCCTGGCTGAAGAGAAGGTGGCTTACGCCTGCGATGGTCAGCAAAACTCTTGATTTGTTGGCAGCTTTCTGGAGGGAATCATGAACGTCAGCCCACATGGAATTGAATGATTCCTGAACAGTAGCCAAAGCTGGAATGTCAGAAGAACAAGTCATAGGAAGAGGAAGCTGAGGATGTCTTCCATAAACAGTGAGAAAGGGTGTTTTCTGAGAACTGACATTAACATGATTATTGTGGGAGAACTCAGCCCACGGTAATAGTGATGCCCAATCATCATGATGGGCAGAGACCAAGGTACGGAGAAAGACCTCCAACTCCTGATTAAGTCTGGCCATTGGATTGGGGATGATAAGAAGAGGTAAAATCCAAGGTAATGTCGAGGGATTTGCAAAAGGCTCTCCAAAAACGAGAAGTAAATTGCACACCCCTGTCCGAGACGACATGAGAAGGAACACCATGAAGGCGGAAAATCTCTCCTACAAAAATGGGAACCAAGGCAGGGGCAGAAGGGAGACCAGGAAGAGGAACAAAATGAGCCATCTTGGAGAACCGATCGATTACTACCCAAATCGCCGTATTATTCTCCGATAGTGGAAGATCAATGATAAAATCCATGGCGATATGAGACCAGGGCTCCTTAGGAATGGGCAAGGGCTTGAGAAGACCAGCAGGGGCTTGAGTGGAAGATTTAGACTGAGCACAGACGTGACAAGCCTTAACATAGTCTTTAACATACGAGCGGAGATTAGGCCACCAGTAGTGACGACTGATAAGCAGGAAGGATCGGAGGAACCCAGCGTGACCTGCCACCTTGGAATCATGTCCCCAACGAAGGATCTTGGTTCTTAGCTCCGTGGGAACAAAGGTCTTACCAGGAGGAATCTTTGATTCCAGGGTGGTAGAATGGGCAACAATGCAAGAGGTAGGAATGATCAGCTCAGGATCAGGGTTGGACTCCTCGTCCAAAGTGTCAAATGACCTAGAGAGCGCATCAGCTCGACCGTTGCAGGAACCAGGTTTGTACGTAATCGTGAATTTAAAACGAGAAAAGAAGAGACTCCACCTGGCCTGTCTGGGGTTCAGACGTTTAGCATTCTGTAGGTACTGTAGATTCTTATGATCAGTAAAGATCGTTATGGAGTGAGGGGAACCTTCCAAGAGATGACGCCACTCCTCCAACGCCAATTTAATTGCGAAAAGTTCCCGATCACCAATGGCATAATTTCTCTCTGCCTGAGAATTTTTTTTGGAGAAGAACGCACATGGTTGACGTTTCTTCTCAAAGTCCTGAAGAAGCACAGCTCCCACCCCCATCGAAGAAGCGTCTACTTCAATAAAAAATGGGTCCTCAGGATTTGGTCTCCTCAAGAGGGGTCCAGAGACAAAGGCCTGTTTCAGATCATGAAATGCAGAGACAGCCTCGGAAGGCCAGTCTTTGGCATTCGCACCCTTTTTGGTCAAAGCGATAATAGGCGCAGCAATGGAAGAGTAATTCCTTATGAACTGCCTATAATAATTTGTGAAGCCAAGGAAGCGCTGTGTGGCCTTGAGGCTAGCGGGAAGGGGCCAGTTGGTAATGGCTGAGACCTTTCCGGGATCCATGCGAAGACCCGCACTAGAAACAAAACATCCCAGAAACAGGACTTCGGAACATTCAAAGGAACATTTCTCCATCTTGGCATAGAGATTGTTCTCTCTAAGGCGCTGAAGTACGGTGCGTACATGGTTTCTGTGAGCAGGCAGATTTTCGGAAAAGATGAGAATATCATCCAGATAGATGACAACAAACTGGTACAGTAGATCCCTGAATATTTCATTGACAAAGTTCTGGAACACAGCTGGAGCATTACATAAACCAAAAGGCATAACCAAGTACTCGTAATGCCCGTCCCTAGTGTTAAATGCGGTCTTCCATTCGTCACCTTCCCGTATTTGAATGAGATTGTATGCACCTCTGAGATCCAACTTAGTGAAAATGGAAGCCCCCTTCAACCTGTCAAATAGCTCAGATATTAGAGGTAAGGGGTAACGGTTTTTAATAGTCACAGCGTTTAAACCTCTATAGTCGATGCAGGGCCTGAGGGTACCATCCTTTTTGGCAACGAAAAAGAACCCTGCTCCTGCAGGCCAAGCCAGAGGAAGGAAATAAAAGCAGTCAGGTGAAGCTCGGCTGGTCTCTAGAAATGAACACATGCAGACAGGTAAGCAGACGAACTCTATTGCATAACCATGACAGGTACAGTCTGCTAATCCTTAAGGACTGGTATAGGTCCACAATATATAGGGTTGAGGTGCACTACTGCTGACTGCTGCCCAATTCTGCAGCAGTCCTTTATCAGTATAGGGACTGAGGTACAGTCTGCTAATCACAACCTACTAGTTGCACAAAGGTCCTTCTAAGGACTGGTAAGGTATAGCATACTACAGTATATAGGGTTGAGTGAGGTACAGTCTGCTAATCCTTAAGGACTGGTATAGGTCCACAATATATAGGGTTGAGGTGCACTACTGCTGACTGCTGCCCAATTCTGCAGCAGTCCTTTATCAGTATAGGGACTGAGGTACAGTCTGCTAATCACAACCTACTAGTTCCAGAAAGGTCCTTATAAGGACTGGTAAGGTATAGCGTACTACAGTATATAGGGTTGAGTGAGGTACAGTCTGGTAATCCTTAAGGACTGGTATATCACGGTGCTGGTGTCAGTGCTTTATGTCACGCTGCTGATGTCAGTGCTCTCTATCACGGTGCTGGTGTCAGATCACTCTATCATGGTGCAGGTGTCAGTGCTCTATATCACGGTGCAGGTGTCAGTGCTCTATATCACGGTGCTGGTGATGATCATCATCTCCTGCACTGGTGATGATCATCATCTCCTGCACCCTCTTCTTTGCCTACCCTGACCTTCCCTCACCTCCATCGTCTCAAGAGTCCTGAATTTTCAGAATTTCACATATAAAAAAAGAATGCTTGTAGTTGTCCCAGATTCACCTCATACATGTGTTATGTCATTGGCCATGTGGGACTATGTGTGCACAGCTAGTAATTATTTTGTGGCTGCAAATATGACCTGTAGGTTTGTAAAGTTCACCATCCCTGTGCTGTGCTGACTTCCTCCTGGGGCTGTACCTCTGCTGTGCATATTATGAGGGGCTCCCACCATCCCTGTGCTATGTTCATTATGAGGGGCTCCCACCATCCCTGTGCTATGCTCATTATGAGGGGCTCCCACCATCCCTGTGCTATGCTCATTATGAGGGGCTCCCACCATCCCTGTGCTATGCTCATTATGAGGGGCTCCCACCATCCCTGTGCTATGCTCATTATGAGGGGCTCCCACCATCCCTGTGCTGTGCTGACTTCCTCCTGGGGCTTTACCTCTGCTGTGCATATTATGAGGGGCTCCCACCATCCCTGTGCTATGCTAACTTCCTCCTGGGGCTGCTTATTATGAGGGGCTCCCACCACCCCTGTGCTGTGCTGACTTCCTCCTGGGGCTGCTCATTATGAGGGGCTCCCACCATCCCTGTGCTATGCTCATTATGAGGGGCTCCCACCATCCCTGTGCTGTGCTGACTTCCTCCTGGGGCTGTACCTCTGCTGTGCATATTATGAGGGGCTCCCACCATCCCTGTGCTGTGCTGGCTTCCTCCTGGGGCTGCTTATTATGAGGGGCTCCCACCATCCCTGTGCTATGCTGACTTACTCCTGGGGCTGTACCTCTGCTGTGTCTATAATATGAGGGGCTCCCACCATCCCTGTGCTATGCTCATTATGAGGGGCTCCCACCATCCCTGTGCTATGCTGACTTCCTCCTGGAGCTACTTACGGTGCAGGCGTCAGTGCTGTATATCATGGTGCTGGTGTCAGTGCTGTATATCACGGTGCTGGTGTCAGTGCTGTATGTCACGGTGCTGGTGTCAGTGCTTTATGTCAAGGTGCTGGTGTCAGTGCTCTCTATCACGGTGCTGGTGTCAGTGCTCTCTATCACGGTGCTGGTGTCAGATCACTCTATCACGGTGCAGGTGTATCACGGTGCTGGTGTCAGTGCTTTATGTCACGCTGCTGATGTCAGTGCTCTCTATCACGGTGCTGGTGGCAGTGCTCTATATCACGGTGCTGGTGATCATCTCCTGCACCCTCTTCTTTGCCTACCCTGACCTTCCCTCTCCTCCATTGCCTTCATGCGCTCCTGAGTCCTGAATTGTCAGACTTTCACATATAAAAAAAGAATGCTTGTAGTTGTCGATCCCAGATTCACCTCATACATGTGTTATGTCATTGGCCATGTGGTGGGACTATGTGTGCACAGCTAGTAATTATTTTGTGGCTCAAATATGACCTGTAGGTTTGTAAAGTTCTCCTCCCATTGAAGTCAATGGGGCCCGCCGTGAACGTTACGGTTTGCGAACTTTCGGCCGCGTTCGCGAAACATCCCGTCGGAAGTTCGTCCATCACTAATTATGACAAGTATAGAGCAGAATTACATGGACCACTGGTCCTCTCACCCATCCAAGGTACACAAAGAATGTTGGTGCACAGACAAGTGTCCCAGTGTATCCACAGATATCCACAGGTGGCTGATGGTCATGCACTGCCTAGGGCTTTTGCAGCTAGAGTAGTATACTGTCGACTTTTGATCCAGGTGGCTTTGCTGGGGGTTTTGCTGGATGCTATGTAGCACTGTCAGTTATCCCAGGCTCCGTCCTGTTTGCCTAACCAAAAATGGCTGTTGCTGACTTCACACCAGTGAACTGCGCATGCGCCAGCGTGATGTGATGCGTCATACGTGATAAAAAAAAGTCACCGCCGTGGTATAAGGTCCAACATGTTTCACTCAATCACATGGGGTTTATCAAGGATGGGAGTGGTTAGTGGCCAGCATCTATTTATACTATTCATGTGCAACACATTGTTAATTAGAATTTGCTATTCTCAGTAGTAAATACCACACATATATATTTTACTCTGCCGCTGGTCAGGGGCACTCCAGCAATTATACAATCACAAAACAGCATTCAAAAATAGTTATCTGTACTGTATGTTGTGTAGGCATCAATACAGGGAGGGAAAAGAGCGTATAGAAATACCATGGTCATTAACCGATTGCCGACCGTCGCACGAACATTTATGGTCGGCAGAATGGCACGGACAGGCAAATGGGCATACAGGTACCTCCCTTTAAATTTCCCCGCCACGGCAGCATGCATGCGACCCTGACGCGAGCTCCGTGAGTGTGATCACGGATATCGCGGACTTGATGTCTACAGGGATACCTGCGATTGTCTCAAGAAGAGGAAGAACGTGGAAATGCTGATGTAAACAAACATTTCCCCATTCTGCCCAGTGGCACTGATCACAGCTCCTTGTGATTGGGAGTGGTGATCATTGTCGTGTCACACGTAGCCCCTCCCCCCTGCAGTTAAAATCACTCCCTATTACACACTTAACCCCTGCAGCGCCCCCTAGTGATTAACCCCTTCACTGGCAGTCACATTTAAGTAGTAATCAATGCATTTTTAATCGCATTGATCGCTGTATAAATGTGAATGGTCCCAAAATAGTGCCAAAAGTGTCCGATCTGTCCGCCCTAATGTCGCAGTCACGATAAAAAAAAAAAATGCCATAAAACTATCCCCTGTAACTTTTGCGCAAACCAATCAATACATGCTTATTTCGATTTCTTTTACCAAAAATATGTAGAAGAATACGTATCGGCCTAAACTAAGGAAAAAAAAAATTTTTATATATTTTTTGGGGATATTTATTACAGCAAAAATAAAAAAAAATAAACAATATTTTTTACAATTGTTGTTCTTTTTGTTTAAAGCACAAAAAATAAAAACCGCAGAGGTGATCAAATACCACCAAAAGAAGGCTTGGAGAAAAAAACCACGTCAATTTTGTTTGTGAGCCACGTTCGCTGACCGCACAATTGTCAGTTAAAGCGACGCAGTGCCGAATCGTAAAAAATGCTCTGGTCTTTGGCCAGCCAAATGGTCTGGGGCTTAAGGGGTTGAAGAACACAGCAATAATAAAGTGATATATATTGCAGCTATTTATAGAGGAGAGTGCTAGAGAGCCAGTTCCTGGCACCGCAACAAACTATGTGCTGAAAAGATTTTTATGTATCTCATTTTAAGGAATAGTAGGTTTTCAGCAGTTCATCGTTCCAGGAAAGGCTGAAAACTACATTCTGTATTCAAGCCCAAAGGCGTGAGCGTCTTAAGCCTGAATATCCAAATTTTTTCCTTCTGCATCAGGATCGTATCGAAGTCACCTCAACGAGATGGCAAATTAAGGGTATAGATCCCCTCAATACTGATACCCACCATGCTGCCTCCATGGAAATCTGCAAAGTGCAGTGCTAGTGGGGACATATCTTCTCTTTTTTTACTACCATTGTTCTCCTTGGTTATGTTCTTTATACTCCTCAGGTGTTCCCCAATGCAAATTCGAAGTCGTCTCTTGGTTTTTACCCATGTAGTATTTTTTACGTGGACATTCCAGCATGTAGATTACTCTGGAATTTTCACAATTGACAAATTTATTAATGTGAAAATTGACACTCCAGTTCGCATCGGTGAACACTGCTGTTTTTTCCACAAAAGCACACATCTGGCAATGTCCACATGCGTACATCCCCTTAAGAAGATGGTGGGGGGAGGGGGTTAAGTCTGTCAACCAGTTTGTGGTTTTGTCTCTGGTGTACTCTGAGTGGACTAGGGTGTCCTTAACCACTTGACCACTGGGCACTTAAACACCCTTAATAACCAGACCAATTTTCAGCTTTCGGTGCTCTCACATTTTGAATAACAATTACTCAGTCATGCAACACTGGACCTATATGAAATTTTTGTCCTTTTTTTCACACAAATGGAGCTTTCTTTTGGTGGTATTTAATCACCGCTGGGTTTTTTATTTTTTGTGCTATAAAAGAAAAAATACAGAAAATTCTGTAAAAAAATGAATTTTTCTTCGTTTCTGTTATAAAATTTAGCAGATTAGTAATTTTTTCTTCATAAATTTTGGCCAAAATTTATACCACTACATATCTTTGGTAAAAATAAGTACAAATTGGTGGATATTATTTGGTCATTGTGAAAGTTATAGAGTCCACAAACTATGGTGCCAATATCTGAAAATTGATCACACCTGAAGTACTGACGGCCTATTTCAATTCTTGAGACCCTAACATGCCAGAAAAGTACAAATACCCCCCAAATGACCCCTTTTTCGAAAGAAGACATTCCAAGGTATTTAGTAAGAGGCATGATGAGTTTTTTGAAGTTGTAATTTTTTCCCACAATTCTTTGCAAAATCAAGATTTTTTTTACTTTTTTTTTTTTTTCACAAAATTGTCATATTATCAGTTTATTTCTCACACAGCATATGCATACCACAAATTACACCCCAAAACACATTCTGCTATTACTCCTGAGTACGGTGATACCACATGTGTGAGACTTTTACACAGTGTGGCCACATACAGAGGCCCAACATGCATGGAGCGCCATCAGGCGTTCTGGAGCACCCAGGACAATTCTGACATTTCTCTCCTACATGTAAAAATCATCATTTATTTGCTAGAAAATTACATAGAATCCCAAAACATTATATATGTTTTTTTAGCAAACACCCTGGAGAATACAATGGTGGTCGTTGAATTTTTTTTATCTCGCACGGTATTTGCGCAACAATTTTTCGAATGCTTTTTTTTTGGAAAAAAAACAGTTTTGTGCTTAAAAAAAAAAAAAAACACAGTAAAGTTAGCCCAATTTTTGCATAATGTGAAAGATGAAGTTACACTGAGTAAATCGATACCTAACATGTCACTCTTCAAAATTGCACAGGCTCGTGGAATGGCGCCAAACGTCGCTACTTAAAAATCCCCATAGGCGATGATTTTTTTTTTTTTACTGGTTATATGTTTTGAGTTACAGAGGAGGTCTAGGGCTAGAATTATTGCTCTCGCTCTAACGTTCGCAGCGATACCTCACATGTGTGGTTTGAACACCGTTTTCATATGTGGGCGGGACTTACGTATGCGTTCGCTTCTGCATGCGAGCACATGGGGACAGGGGCGCTTTAAAAAAATATATATATTTTATTGTTCATTTTACTTTATTTATTTTAGTTTGACATTTTTTTCCCCAAAAATAAATTTTTTGATCACTTTTATTCCTATTACAAGGGATGTAAACATCCCTTGTAATAGGAATATGGCATGACAGGTCCTCTTTATAGTGAGATATGGGGTCAATAAGACCCCGCATCTCATCTCTAAGCTGGGAAGCCTGAAAAAAAAAAAAAGATTTGATCGTATTGGCGAGTCGGTAGAAGCACCGGAGGGCGGCGGGAGGGGGGGGTGTCTATGGCTGGGTATTGCAGGGTATCACCGACTATGCCTGGGTATCTCAGAGTATGGCTGGGTATCTCAGAGTATGGCGTTGCAGAGCATTGCAGGATATTGGAGGGTGTTGCAGAGCATTGCAGAGTGTTGCACGGTATTGGCGGGTGTTGCAGAGCATTGCAGAGTGTTGCAGAGCATTGCAGAGTGTTGCAGGGTATTGGCGGGTGTTGCAGAGCGTTGCAGGGTATTGCAGAGTGTTGCAGAGTATTGCAGGGTATTGAAGAGTAATGCAGGGTATTGCAGAGTATTGCAGAGTATTGCAGAGTAATGCAGAGTAATGCAGAGTATTGCAGAGTAATGCAGAGTATTTCAGGGTATTGCAGGGTAATGCAGGGTTTTGCAGAGTATTGCAGGGTTTTGCAGAGTATTGCAGGGTATTGCAGAGTATTGCAGGGTATTGCAGAGTAATGCAGGGTATTGCAGAGTAATGCAGAGTAATGGCAGGGTATTGCAGAGTATTGGCATGAAATTGAGGGGTTAATTTTCGGTGAGCAGCGATGTGGGCACTGCAGATGCAGCCCACATCGCTGCTGACACCGATCTCTTCCCCCTCCGCTGTTCCGATCGGTACAGAGAGGGGGAGGGAGGAACCGGCGTCATAACACGACGCCGGTTTGTTTACAAGTGATCACTCCGTCATTTGACAGAGCGATCACGTGGTAAACGGCCGCTACGAGCGGCCGTTTACCGTGATCCGTGATGCGCCGGGTCCTATGGATGCTCTCGAGTGCGCGCCCCAGAGAGCGAGAGCGGAATTCTGGGAGGACGTCATATGACGGCCTCCCAGAGATAAGAAACCGCCCTGTAGCCGTCATTTGTCTATAGGGCGGTTATTAAGTGGTTAAGATTACGGGCTCGTCTGGCGACCAATTGGGGGCGATGTCCCACAATATCTGTTAATATCAGGGATTTTAAAAGTATTCCCCAGTGCTTTTGAAGAATATTTTTAACTTGGTCTCAATTTAACTTGGTCTAATTATCCTTAAGGGGTTATTTTTGGATAGTATTTTTTGGGTACCCTGCTTGCTAGTCAAAAGGTCTCCCCTGTCCTTCTTCCAGGACTTTTTATGTGTCCTTTTCAATACCTTATGAGGGTAGCCTCGATCTTTGAATCTAGCAAGCATCTCCCCAGCCTCCCTATGGAAATCAATATCACTGGAGCAGTTCCTGCGAAGTCGCAGGAACTGACCCACTGGAATCCCCAAAATCAGATGGTCAGGGTGGTGACTAGAAGCCTGAAGCAGCGTATTAGCTGCAGTCCATTTTCTGAAAGTACAAATGGCTTTTTTGCTACCAACTAAAGAAATGTTTAAATCCAAAAATGAAATTGTCTGCGAATCCACCACATGGGTTAGTCTGATATTCCTATCATTTTTATTAAGAGCCGAGAGGAACTCCTGGAGCCACCCAGCCACACCATAAAGATGTCAACAATTTACCTCAGCCAGGTAAGTATCCCGCTGAGGTACATTGGCATCTGATAGACCATCTCCATATGAAGGAGCCCATGGTGCTCTCATAGCCATACCTCTAATCTGTTGATAGAACCCTTCTAGGAACTGGTAATAGTTATTACTTAAAGCCAGTCCAAGGAGTTCCAAGATAAATTTGTTTTGCGCTAGGATAGGCTGCCTCCAGGAAGAAGGAGACCACCCTGAGGCCCCAGTCGTGGGGTATCGACATGTATAAAGATTTCACATCGATTCCCATGGGTAGGGCCCCAAGAGGGATCCTCCACATGTTTGTAATATTTACTAAATACTACATTTCTTTTTGTACAATAAATTATACCTTTTTCAAGCAGTCTGGTCCGCCCATAGCTCTTTTTAGAGGATTCCCATTTCCTCTTTTTCTTTTTAAGCTCAAAGTTTAGCTTATGGATACTGCACCAATCTGGTGAGTCTGCAAATTAAGGGTCGCTACATCAGTAGGTACATATTTGGCATGGTACAGCAGCTACTCAATAGTGAGCTGATGACCTCCACCCCTTTGTTTTATACAGAACATAAATCACCTGACTCCATCCAAATATATAGGTCAGTGATGGAGAACCTTGGCACCCCTGGTGTTTTGGAACTACATTTCCCATGATGCTCATGCAATCTGTAGTGTAAGTTATACACCAACAATATTACGCAAAAGAAAAATTAAAGAAAAATTGAAAAATGTAAAAATATATAAGTAATGAGCTGCTAGTACTGTAGTGTAGTTGAGCATCATGGGGTGCTCCCAGCAGACCAAGGGATTAAAAAAAAACCCTGCAAACTGGCTGAGATACCCCATATACCCATAACCTGACCTTGGGTTGCCTTTCTCATAGCTAGTACCACCAAGTACACGGCCACCTAGTGGTTAAAGAGAAAAGTGCAACAAGGCCAAACTTTGGGAGAAAGCAATAGATCTCTATCAATCAACCAGAATAACTACTCCTGGCAAGTAAATCTGTGAGGAGCTCCCTGCCTAAACTACAGGGTGCTACACAAAAATACATGTCTCACTGCTTAGCATCAATATTAACACTCAACCAAACAGAGAACATGTACAAGACATTAAAAAGTCTATCTGCATGTATGTGTAGCTGTAGAGTAGATATTGATCCACTTATGAATTTGCTTGTTTAAAGTCAGTTTCTCTAGATATTATTTTCTTTTCCTACATCCCATTTTTGGTAGTTATTCGCTTGCTCTGGACTATTTACTTGTGATATCCCTCTCCCCGCACTTATGAGCGCAGCTCTGTAGGAAGATTATCCCTAAGGTCGTGCTGATCTTCCTTACAGTGATACAGATCCTATTACTCTTCAAGGTCAACAATAGCTCTGTACCACCTATTTTCTGACACACTGAATTCAGGCCAGGTAGAATAGCATTGGTCCCACCTGTGTGAGACTGCACTTCGCCAATCCCTGCTACCCCCTCATACCAGAGAAGCTCAAATTAAACTAGAATATAATTGTTAAATAAAAACACAACACAGTAAATGAAGTGCCTTTAAAATAGCAATGGTAGGTCATTTGTGGGTTAAAATAAATAATGTTTAAATATATACACTTTCACTTATGACAAAAAAAAAAACTGGCCTGGCAATTTAAGGCAACAAACTTTAACCACTTCAATACCAGGCACTTAGACACCTTCCTGCCCAAGACAATTTTCAGCTTTCAGAGCTGTCACAATTTGAATGACAATTGTGCAGTCATACATCCCAGTACTCAAACACATTTTTTATTTATAATTTTGTTCCCACAAATAGAGCTTTCTTTTGGTGGTGGTGCAACAAATAAAAAAAGACCAACATTTTTGAAAAAAAACAAGTTTTTCTTTGTTTCTGTTAACATTTTTATTATTTTCTACATTTTCTTCTTCAGTGACGAGCACTGATATGGCTGCACTGATGGGCACCGATGAGGTGGCACTGACGTGCAATGATGATGGGCACTGATGGGTGGCACTCATAGGTGGCACTGATAGGTGGCATGGATGGGCACTGATAGATGGGCACTGATGGGTGGCATTGCTGGGCATCATGTTATATAATGGTGCCAGTCAGTGCCCATTTGGAGACGCGCTCAAAATAAGCGGACTTTCCTCCGCATGTGTGGGCGAGTACGTTCATTTCAAAAGTACGGTGGATAGTCCGGCGGACTTAGTAAGCCGTATTAGTCCGCTGAAAAAGTGCCGTGTGTGGGCAAGTAGCCCGTTCGGAAAGTCCGGCGGGAAGTCCACCGGACTAAGTCTGCCGGATAGTCCGCTACGTGTGTACGCGGCATAAGGCCTCATGCACACTGGACATTTTTCCAGCTGCTGTTTGTGGCTTCAGTCTTTTTTTTTTCCAGCAGCCAGTAAACTCCCGAGCATGTTATCTATACATAGGCTGTTATCAGTGTTTTTTGGCAGGGGCGTTTTCTGGCTGGAAAAAACCCAGAACTAGCGGATTTTAGGAGGCTTTTTTCAGCTGTAAAAACTAACTGATAAAAGCTTAAAACTATGAAAAACGCAGCTATTAGGCATTTATCAACATTTTTGAACCAGAAGCTTTTGTGGGAGTATAGTTGTGCCAAAAAAAAAAAAAAAAGCTAAAAAGCACAACAGCTAAAAAAAAACATTAAAAACGCTGAAAAACGCTACTGCAAAAATGCTGAAAAACTAATTCTACAGCTACAACTTTCTACAGCTAAAGCTACTGGCGTTTTTATAATGTCCAATGTGCATGAGGCCTAAGGGTTAAACATTTAAGCTGATCTTTGGCAGCTGATCTAATGATCCCCTTCTCTTGAACTGGCTTGTTGGAAAATTTTCCTTTGATTAAGCTGCAGTGCCGAACAGTGCATTATGACAGAGGAGTCTTCCCTGCTGTCAGAATACAATAACACACACTCTGGATTGAGAATGTTTCGCTTTGCACTTACAGCTGGCAGATGTTTTCAAGTAGGAAGGATTTAAAGGGGTCGGACTCCATCCTGGCTTAAACCTCTGTGATAGATGTACCCTTAAAAAGGTTTCCAGAGACAGGGCTCTGCCACAACCTTGGACCTGTATAATACCCTGTGGCTAATTCAACATGATACACTCAGGGCCATCTTTAATATTGATTGGACCATGGGCAAAAATTTTCTTGGGGCCTCCCCCCATGCAATTTCACTCTCCATCTGCTCTGAGACATACAATAAATAGCAGCTATCAGTTTACTCTATCAGATTAGGCAGCAATTGCGATTGGTTGCCAGCAGTTACAGCATATCATTACTACTTACTGACTGGTTGCCAGAAGTTACACCACACATTACGGCTCACTGATTAGTTGCTAGAGGTTACAGCAAATTATTTCTGCTTGTTAATTGGTTGCTTGAGATTACTGTACAGTATTACTGCTCACTGATTGGTTACTAGAGGTTACAGTACATCATCTTACTACAGGGGGGCATGATATACATATGAATGCCACTTTTATTTACATATCAATGCCGCCAGCTGCATCTATTTACTTATGAATGCTGCCGTTATTTACACATGAATGCCGGTTATTTACATGTAAACACAATGTCTGCAGGGAGTCATCTGTACACAACAATAAGGCAGAGCTGGGCAGCATTAGTACCAGCACTTCACACTGAGATATTGGGACACAGCACATGACTACAAGGACAAGGGAATTTACACTGGGATAGTTGGCAAGTATGAGGCAGCTGCTTTGGGCCCCACAACAATGACAGGGCCCTGGGTAGCTGCCCCTTTTGCCCTGCCTTAAAGACAGCCCTGGATATACTATGTTCCAAGGTGAGCAGCTAGGCAGAATCCAGTGGTCTCAACAAAATTACAGGCTGGCCCTGTTTCTTCAATCCAGGTATGGTCCCCCGAAGGCTCATGTCAGCTGTTTGATGAGGAATACCATTATTAGTGCAGTATCTAGCTGCAATAACCCCTTCATCCTCTTCAAGAGCAGACAGTCCTCTTTCAGATAAAAGTGATCTCAATGGCGGATTCGCCACAAGATCACTTTTAATCGGGGACATGAGAGGGCCCGCCATGCTCCGGTCCTCTCTGCCACGCTCCGGAGCTGTCAGTAGCAGCGGAGACAATCGGGTTCTCTTTCCTCACAGGCTGGATGCCGAGTGAGGGAAAGATGGCCCCCGCTCGGCTCCAGGTTTTTTTGACCCCAGATCTCACACTTAGGTCCTGTCATGCTTTTTTTTCTATTACAAGGGATGTTTACATTCCTTGTAATAGGAATGATAGTGACCCAAAAATGTTTTTTTTTTAAAGGACAGTGTAAAAATAAAAAGTAAAATAAAATAAAAAATTTAAAGGACCCTGTCCTGCGTGCAGAAGCAAACGCATATGTAAGTCGCACCCGCAATGAAAACGGTGTTCAAACCACACATGTAAGGTATCACCACCATTGTTAGAGCAAGAGCAATAATTCTAGCACTAGACCTCCTCTGTAACTCAAAACTGGTAATCTGTAGACTATTTTAAACGTCACCTATGGAGATTTTTATAGGTAAAAGTTTGTCGCCATTCCACAAGTGGGCACAGTTTTGAAGCATGACATGTTGGGTATCAATTTACTCAGCGCAACATTCTCTTTTACAATATAAATAAAAATTGGCTAACTCTACTGTTGTCTTATTTTTTAAGTAAAAAAAGTGTATTTTTTTCCCCCCAAAATTGCGCTTGTAAGACCACTGCGCAAACAGTGTGTGACATAAAGTGTTGCAAATTTTTTATATATATATATATATATATATATATATATATATATATATATATATATATATATAAAATTACTTAGAACCCCAAATAAATAAATATATATATATATATATATTTGGGGTTCTAAGTAATTTTCTAGCAAAAAAAAAAAAAATGATTTTAACTTGTAAACACCAAATCTGAAAAATAGGCCCGGTCCTTTAACCAGTTTCAGACCAGACCATTTTGCTGGCTTAAGACCAGACCACTTTTTGCGATTCTGCGTCGCTTTAACTGACAATTGCGCGGTCGTGCGACATGGCTCTCAAACAAAATTAACATCCTTTTTTTCCCCACAAATAGAGCTTTATTTTGTTGGTATTTGATCACCCCTACGTTTTTTATTCATTGCGCTATAAACAAAAAAAAGGCGTCAATTTTGAAAAATAACGCATTATTTTTTACTGTTTGCTATAATAAATATCCCCAAAAATATATAAAAAAACATTTTTTTTCCTCAGTTTAGGCCGATACCTATTCTTCTACATATTTTTGTTAAAAAAAATAAACAAAAATCGCAATAAGCGATTATTGATTGGTTTGCGCAAAATTTATAGTATTTACAAAATAGGGGATTGTTTTATGGCATTTTTATTAATATTTTTTTTTAATAGTAATGGCGGTGATCAGCGATTTTTATTGTGACTGCAACATTATAGCGGACACATCGGACATTTTTTACACATTTTTGGGACCATTGTTATTTATACAGCAATCAGTGCTATACAAATGCACTGATTCCTGTGTAAATGACACTGGTAGTGAAGGGGTTAACAAGGGGGTGGCAGTGTAGGGGTTAATTGTGTGTTAGGGGCCTGTTGCTAACTGTGGGGGGCTGGGCTATGTGTTAGTGAACACTCCAATCACAGGGAGCAAAGATCAGTGTCACTTGTTGCTAGGCAGAACGGGGAGATGCTGTTTACATCGGTCCAATGGGGACCAGTGCGACAGTGAGTGATGTCTCAGCAGAGTGATGTCTACATGCTCCAGGAGTGCGCTCTTCCTCCTCTGAGGAGGCACACACATCTGACCTCCTAGTGAACCCTTGGTCCCTCCTACTGGTCCGGGGGTGGCGATTGTAAATCCGCAGGGGTAGCCATTCTTATCAGGGGTGGGCGCTTCACGGTTGACTCTATCTGGGCTAGTCTGTGGCCGTTTTCTGGTCATAGACGGTTCGTGGGTGGGAGAGCCAATTAGGCTCATCAATGTGTACACCCCCCCCCCCCCCCCGGATAAGAGTGAGCGGCTGAAACTTTTCCAGACCCTGCGGATCCAACTCGTCACCACCAGGACAGTAGTAATCGGCGGTGATTTTAGCTGTCTGATAGAGGAGGATGGGCGCAGCTCCAGCATGTACGCAAAACTTGATGCTACGTCTAGGCTGCTGAAGGAGATGATCTCGGAGGCTTCCTTGCAGGACGCTATGGGATCCATAGGGAAAGGTACTGTGAACTATTCTTGGTGCCGACCCGATGGATCGGTGCGTTCCAGGATTGACTTCGTGCTCACTTCAAGAGCAGTCAAGCATTGTGATTTCTTTATGATCCCCTGCTTTTTCTCTGACCACAGGTCTATTCACTTTCGGGGTGACCTGGGCGAGGGCTTTGTCCGCGGACCAGGCTCCTGGAAGCTGAATAGCACCCTGCTGGAAAATGAGGAATTGATGGGGGAACTCCGGGAGGCCTATGCCACCTGGACGGAGGAAAAAAGATTCTTTAGAAGGGTAAGTGACTGGTGGGAGTTTGTGAAAGTCAAGCTGCGCAGCTTCTTTCAGGCAAGGGGACGTCAGCAAGTGTGTGCCAAGAAGATGGAACTCAGGAGACTGCAACGTCAGTTGCAGTCCCTGCAGGATCTTCATCACTGCGTCCTGGGATGTTAGGCAGGACCTGGAGGACACCAAGAAGAGCCTGAAAGGGCACTTTGAGGAAGAATCCAGGCACATTGTCTTCCATGCCAAGGTGGAGAATCTTGAGATAGATGATAAGTGTAACTCTTTATTTTTCAGGAAACTCCACTCAGGACACACACCCTTGTCAGAGCGGCGTGACGAGAAGGGAACACTCCAGAAGGGAAAAGAGGCTGTGATGCAAGTGGTCAGCGACTACTACACCAACCTCTACTCCCCGAAAACAACAGACACACAGGCAGACAACAGGTTCCTGTCAGGTATCTCTAACCCAATTGATCCTGCAGCTTCATCGCTAGATCCTTTAGGCGGGGCAGGACCCCGGGCTGCCATGGTCTCCCAGCTGAGCTTTATGTAATGCCTTGGGATCTCGTGGGCCCAGACCTGCTCGAGCTGTACGAGGAGATGGTGGTGGAGGGCAGAATGCCTCCGACACTGAAGGAGGGGATGATCACGATTTTGTATAAGCGCAAAGGGGAGAGATCGGACCTAAAAAATTGGCGTCTGATCTCTCTTCTGAACGTGGACTACAAAATCCTCGCCAAAGTTCTGGCCAACAGGCTGAAGCCTGTCATTGGACAGATCATCCACCTGGATCAGACTTGTGGCATTCCTGGTCGCAGGATTGCAGACAGCCTTGCGCTTGTCCCGGGAAACGGTCCAGTACATTCATGGCTGCTGTGTGTACGTGGCCCTGGTCAGTCTTGACCAGGAGAAGGCCTTTGACCGTGTCTCCCATGAGTTTATGTGCAGCGCTCTGCACAGGTTTGGTCTTGGGGAAATGTTTTGTTTTTATGTAAATGTAATGTATAATGACATCTGTAGTGTGGTGTTAGCCAATGGTTGCAAAACTGACCCCTTTCCAGTGTTGTCTGGGGTCAGACAAGGCTGCCCTCTCTCACCTCTGTCTGTTGTATAGAGCTGTTCGCCCGAAGCATCAGACGGAACCCAGAGATCAGAGGGATCACCGCACTAGGACCGGACAGACGGGAGGTCAAGTGCTCACACTACATGGATGATCCATCGACACACTCGCCCAGACCTGTGAGGACTTCGGCCAAGCTTCAGGGGCAAAGGTCAACTGCGGTAAGTCGGAAGTCATGCTCTTCAGAAAGTGGTTCCTGCCTTCTTCTGCACCCATGCCCTTCAGCATCAAAGCAGACTTCATCAAAATTCTCTGGGTCTGGTTTGGAGCTAAAGCAGAGCCCTGAAGTCCTGGGAAGAAAGACTGACTAAAATGCGATAAAAGTTTGGACTTTGGAGCCTCCGAGAACTCGCCATCGAAGGTAAAACACTGGTACTCCGCAGCAAGATCCTCCCTGTGCTGCAGTACCTCACCCAGGCCTGGCCCCGCAGGGTTAACACCTACAAGGCCATCACCAGGGCAGTGTTTCACTTCATCTGGAGCTCCGAAATGGACAGAGTAAAGCTGGTTATGTTCAAGGAACCCCTCAAGGGCGGTAAGGGCGTGCCTGACATTGCCACTCTACTGAGGGTGTTCTTTGTCTGTAACTGCATCAGCAGAACTTTGGTTGACAGAACTGTAGACTCCGGTGGTAACTCCATGTCACGTTTTTTTCCTCCTGCCTCTTTGGAGGTCCCTTGGATAGGACAAATGGGACAGCTCCATCCCCTGCAACTGGGACACTCCTTGGTACTACTTGGACACTTTCAAGTTTATTAACTAGCTGGGGCTACATGGAGTGAAGCCCGACTTGTGGAAGCCAAAAACTATCCACAAGTTGATTAGAGCATCGGACATTGTTGCAGGCCTCCCTTCAGCCACTTGCAAAGTGGTCTGGAGGAATGTTTCTTCAAAGAGACTCACCAACAGGCATAGAGATCTGACATGGATGGCAATCCAAGGGGGGTTGCCACTCAGGACATTCATGCATGCCACAAACCTGTGCAGATACAGACACTGCCCCTTTTGCATCATCCAGGAGGAAACTGCTCTGCATGTTTTCTGGGAGTGTCCCTTTGCACAGGGCCTGTTGAGGGCTCTGGAACCTGATCTCAAAAACTTTGTACCACAGACTGCTATCACACACTTTGTATTGAACGGACTTCTTCTGTGGAACTCATGCACAGGATGACATTGATAGTGCCTGGCAGGTGCTGTGTTGCCTTAAGGACACTGTTTGGTGCGCCAAAAAGCGCCTCATCCACCAGAAGGAGAGGATGTCCATCGAGGACTGTCGCAGACTGGTCCACAGTCTGCTCAGAGACAATCACTTGATGGACTTTAAGGAGGAAGAGGAGGTCTGAAGATTTCCCCTTCCCCTCACCCCCCCCCCCCTATATATCCTTTGGCAGTTCAATAAAGCTTCGGGCCTGTGAACTCTTTTTTCCCCCTCCCTACCCCACCTTCTCCACCCCCCCTCATCACACCTGTTGCTCATTGAAATGCCATTTGATTTGACAGTATGACTTGACCTTTCTGACATGTTTTTGGAAGTAATGCTTTCAGGGTAATGCGGCGTCATGCATGATGTGATGTTTCGGGGTACCATTACTCTGCGCAACACATCAGGCATCATACCGCATGATGAATGTAATTTATTTGTATTCTTGGAACTGTATTGTTATGTAGTGTATTTATTGCCATGCGTCGCAGTACAGAGTGGAATGTACCCTGTTTAAAGTATTTGTTTTTTGGATATTTTCTTGCAAAATAAAGTATACATTTTCAAAAAATAAATAAAAAAAATTAGGGGGGGCAGAGGCGGGCTGCTACACACAGAAGGTTTTTTATCTTAATACATAGAATGCATTAAGGTAAAAAGAAAAAAGAGAGAACTGCGCTAACCACGAATACCCAAAATGAGTAGGGTATGTATATGTGCCAGACCCACAAAATGGGTCTTAGTATCTTAATGTCTCTGAGACCACCTCCAAAATATAGTGCAAACCATATACAAATAAGTGCAATTAACTACAAAAACAAACCATAAATGCGTGTCAATAATGTGAATTCCCCAAACACAATATGAGTATGTCAAACTCTGTGCATATACCCCTAAAAAATAAAAATAAAGAATAAAATATGAAAAAAATATTTGCAATTTTTACATAAATGAACTATCGAAAAAAAATCGTATTTAGAGACACTCTATATAATGTCCATATAGTCATATATCAAAAAATAATAATAGAATGTCCATATGGTAAACGAACACCAGTGAAGTAAAACTTCAAGTGGAGTACAGCAGTGAAGAAAAAACTTCAAACAGCTGAGCTATAAGTACACAAATTAAAAATCTTCTCCAAAGATGTAATGTGCTTTTCCCATCACCGAATGAGTGAATTGGCTCCTTACCAGATCCAAGCGACCCCCCGTTACAGAGGGTCACCACAGGCGACAACAGTCAAAGGATATCCGGATAGCGCTTCCTCCTCAGGCGATCCCGAATCTTTCACACGATAGGGTTATGGCTGTTATTCCACATATCACTCCCAACTCTCCAGACCTATTCCAGTGCCAGGTCAAGTCCAATGGTGCAAATCGAGGAAAGAATCCTTCCCGGCGACTGGGAGGGGGATATTGTCAGGCTAGCGACTTGGATCCAAATCTAGTTGACATTAACCCTGCACCAAACACAACCTCCTGGGTCTCCTCTGGGTCCGGTCGCCACGACCGGACCCAGAGGAGACCCAGGTTGTGTTTGGTGCAGGGTTAATGTCAACTAGATTTGGATCCAAGTCGCTAGCCTGACAATATCCCCCTCCCAGTCGCCGGGAAGGATTCTTTCCTCGATTTGCACCATTGGACTTGACCTGGCACTGGAATAGGTCTGGAGAGTTGGGAGTGATATGTGGAATAACAGCCATAACCCTATCGCGTGAAAGATTCGGGATCGCCTGAGGAGGAAGCGCTATCCGGATATCCTTTGACTGTTGTCGCCTGTGGTGACCCTCTGTAACGGGGGGTCGCTTGGATCTGGTAAGGAGCCAATTCACTCATTCGGTGATGGGAAAAGCACATTACATCTTTGGAGAAGATTTTTAATTTGTGTACTTATAACTCAGCTGTTTGAAGTTTTTTCTTCACTGCTGTACTCCACTTGAAGTTTTACTTCACTGGTGTTCGTTTACCATATGGACATTCTATTATTATTTTTTGATATATGACTATATGGACATTATATAGAGTGTCTCTAAATACGATTTTTTTTCGATAGTTCATTTATGTAAAAATTGCAAATATTTTTTTCATATTTTATTCTTTATTTTTATTTTTTAGGGGTATATGCACAGAGTTTGACATACTCATATTGTGTTTGGGGAATTCACATTATTGACACGCATTTATGGTTTGTTTTTGTAGTTAATTGCACTTATTTGTATATGGTTTGCACTATATTTTGGAGGTGGTCTCAGAGACATTAAGATACTAAGACCCATTTTGTGGGTCTGGCACATATACATACCCTACTCATTTTGGGTATTCGTGGTTAGCGCAGTTCTCTCTTTTTTCTATTTCTGTTTGGTGTATTCTTGGTGTACATTTGAATTGCAGCTTCCGTCCAATACCATTTGTATTCCGTAGCGCAGTTTTTCCCCTTTTTTTCATTAAGGTAAAAAACCTTCTGCCTTTACAACTCCTTTAAGTGATTACATTTCAAAAGCTAGTATAAAAGTAACAGTAGTGGAAAAAAAGCACTTGTGGGTTTAACAAATTATTTTTATATAACTCTCCTTTAAGGGGGCATGGCAGTGGGTGTGTCCTATTCATACATACTTTTTCTCATTGGTGTCCCTCGTTCCAATTTCAAAAAGCCTAAGGACACTAGCAAAAAATGGCGGCTTGCTAGAAGTGGGATAGCTTATATAAGGGAAGTCCCAGCAGTGTTTTTGCCAGAGCCCAATCACCTGCAGTTAGCTGCATATAACCATAGTAAAGACTAAATGTCACATATTATAGTGCCAAAAAATAGGCACTAGGGATAGCTTAGTGAAAAATTTTGGTGGAACCTCTTCATTTGCAGTTTTGGTGTGCTTCACTACCCTTGTTTGTTCTTGGCAACTGCAGAAACAGCACAAAGAGTTGCTCTCTCATTTTGGGTTGCCACTTCCCCAGGTGCTAGCACTGCTCCTAGCAATGTTCCAGCCAAACATGCTGCCAAAGTTCCAGATGACATTCCAAGCAGTAGATGATATCTTGTGGGTCTCACAGCATGAACAGAAGGAAGCTTGGTGAAGCTTTAAGTAATGCTTCAGTTATGTTCTTTTGAAGCTTTGCTGAAGCTTGGCAGATGCCGTGTGTGTGTGTGCGTGTGTAAATATATATCCCATACCTGCAATTTCACCAAAACAAAGATGACACTAACTGCATAAGCACAATAGGACTAGTTAATTCCCACTTAGTTATTGTAGACTGTGCCGAAATGGCATGTCGAAGCTATAGGTTTTGGAAAAATAGTTTGGTAAACCAAATTCCATTTGCAGAGACTGAAAATCTTTCAAGAGCCTTCCCTGATATAACTGTGAAATATACACGATACCACATCTAGACCAGGTGTAAAAACCCCATAGCTTATCCAATTCAGAGTAGTTCCTATTGTTCCAAATATAGGACCAGATAGATTATCCCCTATATTGGAAGTGTTGCTTGGTTTTGCTCCATATTCTGTCTATTAACGTTAATGTGGGACAACTGGTCATTGTTCTAAAGTCTCCTGCCTCTATACAATCCACAAGGTCTTAACAAGAAAGCAGAGTGCGTACAATGTTCCTAATAGGGTCAAAGGACTCAGAATTAAGCCACCCCATTAAGTGCTGTAATTGCGCTTAATACGGATTTCGTATACTTTTTTGTTCAAATCAAAGTAAACTTTATTGATACTAAACATGGTGTCAGTCAAGCATGTGGTTCCCTGCAAGACGTGACTCCGCCACTGACGTGTTTTCCCCATATTATGGGCTTAGTCATAGGGGTGAGTCAATTATGCTAGACTTTGACTCAAGGAGCAGAGTAAACTAAGCTGGAACATACTGAATGTTACCAAGAAATAAATATGGTGCAAGTATTTTGATGCAAGTCCTCAAATGTTTACAGATGTTCATACCTAACAACACAGCATATTTCAGGTCAAATTTTAAGTGGATGAAAAGTCTAATTATTTTTAAAAACGTTCCCTCCCCCTCCTCCTATCTATTCTGCCTAACCTGTATAAAAAAGGTGGGTGTGCGTGTATTAACCTACTTTTCAATCTGGCCTAGTGAAGGGATCCTGTCACCCATGGGCTCTGATGGCCCAGCCGTTGTTGGTGCTCCCTTCTCTCCCCTGCAGCAGTCGCTTTCTGACACAGAGGAACCATATTTATGGGATGATGTGACCCAGCGCTCTTTCGCCAGAAGTGAGAGCAAATACCTGTATTAGACAGGTATCTGCTCCCCCTTCCCCTCTGAAAGGGGCCAAATGTGACACTGAAGGGGGTGAGGAACTGGATCAGTAGAAGTTCCATTTCTGGGTGGAACTCCACTTCAATTTAACAAGTTGAAGTTAGAAGCTGGTTGGCTACCGTGCACAGTTGTACCAGATTCTGAGTTAGCCTACACTGTTTAATTTATATTGCCCCTTCTCTTTCTGTATGTGGATGATGGCATTGTAATTATTTTAATTAAAATAGATATACAGCTGTCACATGACCCAGATTTTTCTCAGCCTGTCTGCAGGGAAACATAAGCAGGAGGAGCTGATAGGAAAGCAAAGTAAAAACCTTGACAGTTTTTTCTACATTGATTTATTGTTCTCTGTTGTGGATCTAAGTGTTTGTTCCATAGGACTATTTTCAAGTTTTATCAATGCTCTGTGTCATTTGTTATACTTATATCATCCAGATAGAATTGACTATGTAGAGTGCTTTGTAAATCTTTATTCTTATAGTGCAGGTGCTGCAGCAATGGCAAAGACAATTCTGTTACACTGATACGGTCCTCTGCCTTCCAGCAAGCTTTGTGAAATTTGCATTGTGCAAATTACCTTCAGATAAAGACTCTCACTGGACTTTTTGAACTTTTATGTAACCATTTGGTAGGCCAGGTTGATGTAGCATCTGACGTAGAACTGGAATAATGGGGATATATTCCAATGGGAACACTAGTTCTGGTGACCCTGGTGACAACCAGGTATTCCCTCATGGAGCCCAGGTCCACACCGGCAGGGGGAATGAAAGCGTGCAAGTTCAGCTGAACTCTCACAATTTAATTCCTGCATTTCAGTCCCGACTTCAGGGACGATTTCAGAGACATCTGTGTGGGTTGCTGCACAGATGTCTATGAAAATTGCACCCTTTAGTCGCCAAAAGTAGTACGGAGACTACTTTTGGGAATCGGCGTGGCATCACACCAATTCGCATGCCACCGATTTGGCATGTGATTTGACATGTCAAATTGCATGCCAAATCGCTCCATAGTGAACCTAGGCTTAGAGGGACTTCCTCTCACTTCCTCTTTTGGGTATGGAACAGGAAGTGAAGGAAAATATACCCAACTGGACACAGATAGCAAAAATATACCTGCCAGAGGTTATAATTTTCCTTTATCCGAAAAAAAAAAAAAAAAGTTTTGCCTTAAGTTCTTTAAGAATCAGTTGGAGCTACAGGCAGCAAAAGAGGGGCTTTTAATCCCCAATGGGTGCTATATGCACTTGATAACCTTCAGCACAGTAGTGTAGTGGTTAGCATTTTCCACAAGCAGAAAAAAGGGTCGCTGATTCAAATCCTGACCATGAAACCATCTGCCTGGAGTTTGCATGTTCTCCCTGTACCTACGTGGGTTTCCTTTGGGTTCTCCGGTTTCCTCCCACACTCTAAAGACATGCTGGGGGGTTAATCAGATCCTGTCTTAATTGTCCCTAGTATGTATGAATGTGTGTTAGGGACTTTAGCTTGTAAGCTCCTTGAGGGCAGGGACTGATGTGAATGTATATGTAAAGCACTGTGTAAATAGATGGAGCTATATAAGTACCTGAAATAAATAAACATTTAAAAGTTATGATACATGAGCATCTAGTGGTTGTGCAACTTATTTTAGGGTATACATCAGGAGTGCCCAACAAGGACAACTTAACTGAATTGGTAACTGGTCGTGGGCCACAGACACAGCCCACTCTACTCTATGGGCCCTCTGATCCAATCCGATTCGCCCAGACGCAATGGGCAGATCCCTTTCTGTATTTTTTAGGTAGGCGGGTGTAAACAGACACAAGTCCGTTTACATCTGCTGCTCCATAGAGGTGAATAGTAAGTCCGATTGGGTCAGACTAATCATGTGAAAGGGGCCTAAGGCTGCTTTCACACTGATGCGCTGCGATTTTCCTAAAGCGCGGGTGCAGCGCAGTGAACCTGTGGATTTTCTGGGGGTTAGCTGCACTTTGCCATAAACTTCTATTATATTCTGCAGGTGTGGCGTGCTTTCTAAAGGTGCAACAAACCCGCAGGTAATAACAGAAGTCTATGGCTCAATGCACTGTACCTGCAGATCAGTTTGAAAGCAGCCCAGTAACCACTTCAAAACATATATATCCATATATACTGTGAATTTAGTAGTAAACTTACCTTTAATAACCATCTCCAATTCTGGTATCGCTGGCTGTTGCTGTCCCAGGCGGAGTGCATTTGGTATCACTCCCCCTGTGCAGGGATGCTGATAGAAATCATGGGGCCCCGTACAGCCGATCGGCCTCCTTCAGCCCCACCCTGGTCCCGCCCCTGGCCCCTCCTTCAGCCCCACCCTGTGCCGCCCCTGGCCCCTCCTTCAGCCCCACCCTGTGCCACCCCTGGCCCCTCCTTCAGCCTCACCCAGGATCTGCCCCAGATGGTCAGAGACTGCAGACATAGTACAGCAGGAGATGATCAGAGACTGCAGATATAATACAGGAGATGGTCAGAGACTGCAGACATAGCACAGGAGATAGTCAGAGAATGCAGACATAGTACAACAGATGATCACAGGCTGCAGACATAGTACAGGAGATGGTCAGAGACTGCAGACATACTACAGGAGATGATCAGAGACTGCAGACATAGTACAGGAGATGGTTAGAGACTGCAGACATAGTACAGGAGATGGTTAGAGACTGCAGACATAGTACAGGAGACGGATCAGAGACTGCAGACATACTACAGGAGACGAATCAGAGACTGCAGACATACTACAGGAGACAGATCAGAGACTGCAGACATAGTACAGGAGATAATCAGAGATTGCAGACATAGTACAGGAGATGATCAGAGATTGCAGACATAGTACAGCAGATGATCAGGCACTGCAGACATAGTACAGGAGATAATCAGAGACTGTAGACATAGTACAGGAGATGATCAGAGACTGCAGACATAGTACAGCAGATGATCAGGCACTGCAGACATAGTACAGAAGGTGATCAGACACTGCAGACATAGTACAGGAGACGGTTAGGGATTGCAGACATGATTGATTCGGGAGATGGTCAGAGACTGCGTTTATGGCTGAACCCAGTGTACAAGTATATAGTATCACAGGGCTGATCCACTCTTTTTAAACCAGCTCTGCAAAATCAAGTCAGGGATTTTCCTTTGAAAGTACAACCAAGTGACCGAAGACAGCTTCACATCCAATTTCCAAAATACAAATTTTCTTACAAACAGTGAACTGCTCAGGATTAGTGGAGGGCAGTAACCAGTTAATGGGGCTGTGAAGCTTCTAGCCTAAACCAGCAGTAAAAAAAACAATCTGTGCAGCACACACAGAGCTCTGGCTAAATAGCTGATTATAAACTGAAATGGTTAACAGCTGCTGCAGAGTCTTCCAGAGATCATATCAGTGTGATCAGAAAATGTGCAGGTAGGGTTGGGCAGATAAAAGAAAAAAAAAAAGAAAAAAAAAGTAACCAGCAAGACAAGAGGGAGGGGAGGCTGATTGTCCTGTTCACTGACACAGATATCTGGAAGACACTGCAGCCGACTAGCTTCATGTTACTGTGGTCCTGACTATCCTGTTTCCATTCAGCCACAGCTACGTGTCCTTGCAGAACTTGTATTGCTGTTGTCATACCTCGTATGTCTCCCTCCTCACTCTCACATTCAGCCCCACTCCAGCACTGTTTAGAGTGAAATGTGAGCGGGCTGGAAAAGGGGAGGGAAACACTTTTTTTTACTTTGCATTCTTTCATTCCATTTTTACAGTATATTGCTGGGCCCCCCTGCTGGCCAGGCCCAGTACTACAGGGTCAGTTGTGCTGGCTTATCAGTGGCCCTGCCCCTGTGACAGGAGCAGGCACCATACAGGAAGCATTGGCTTATGTGGCTCTGCTCCGCAGCCACTTGCTTCCTCTACCAGTGGCTTCATTAACAAAACTGCTGCTCTGGGATGGCTGGTCGGCAACCTGTGATCTGGGCTGGTCAACCTGCCATCTTAGAGCAGGAGGTCGAGGGCCACATCAGAGGGCTCCACGGGCCACATGTGGCCCCTGGGCCACTGGTTGGGCACCCCTGGTATACATAAACACTGAGGAATTTAGTCACTGAGGCTTAATTCACACAAATGCGTTTTTTTGATGCATTTTTCAGAAATGCAGGGGAAATTTTCTAACATGGGTTCCTATGGAACATGTTCACATTAATGCATTTTTGTGCCTTTGTGTTTTGGAAAGGGCTGGGGACTTTTTTTTCCCCCCAAAATGCAGCGTTTTGCATATGTAGCGACGGGCTCCTTTGTTTTTCAAAGTTAAAGTGGAAGTAATCTCCCCTATCGTTTTCAGCCAAGGAAGCTGCCATCTTTGCCTCTGTTTAATCTTCAACTGCTATGGTGCTGCACATGTGATTCGTTATGACACCAGCCATTGGATGGTTTGATAGTTTGGCTGAGGCTCGGTTCACACAGGGGGCGACACGACTTGCCGCGCCGCGACCTGACAAGTCGCCCCCGTTCTGTACTACGGAACCGTTCTAAGAGGAGCGACTCGAGTCGCTCCGACTTAGAAAAAAGGTTCCTGTACTACTTTTGGGCGACCTCGGGCGACTTGCATTGACTTCTATACAGAAGTCGTTTGCAAGTCGCCGCTGAGGTCGCAGCGCGGCAAGTCGTGTCGTCCCCTGTGTGAACCGAGCCTTAGAGCACAGCCAATGTGCAGTTAGCATTCCTGGCATGCCTTTTTTTTTAACTGTTTAAATTGATGGGTTTACTTCCACTTTAAAGCTTTACCCAAACTACAGTTTGGTTTGGGCCTATTTGACTAAATTTGGCTTCTGTGTCAGTCTGGCTGGATTGTGAGATGTTCAGCCTGGCCACACGGGGCACTGTCTCTGGTGGCAGGCGTGGAACTATGGTCTGGTTAGGTGCTTGAATTATTCCCTCTCGGAGTCAGGTCAGTGGGAGTGGCCCTCCCGCTGGGAGAGGGTATTTAAGACATGGATGTCACGTGGTTCTGGGTACTGGTCCAGTATGCTGTGCTGAGTATATGGTCCTTGTCCCCCGGGAAGGCTATGGCCTGGGGTGCGGTTCCACCCGACTTTGATGCCTCGGGGCTGGCTAGCCCAAGGCAAGGGAACTAAGGAAGGATTCCAAGGTGGATGGGTGCTGTCTCCGGGCCAGGAGAGACCCAGTGTACTTCGAGCATTCCAGGGGAGGACTCTATAGAAGAACACCACGCGTGAGGTTGGTTTTCTTAACAAGAGCCTGGAAGGGCTGAAGTAACTGAGAGAATCCGGTCTTGGGGATATCGCCAAGTGGGCTGAAAGATGCAGGTATCCTACAAGTGTTCTACCGCTTAGTTTCCCTACGTGTTCTGTAACAATTTCGGTGATAAAGATTTTGTTACTGAGTAGGCAACGTGTTGGCTGCTAGGCCTTGTGAGAGACGGACTGTCCAACATGAGTGCTCATCCAGCTGAGAATGGCTATTCTCTGGATGCAGTCAAAGTAAGCAAGTTCCTTAATGTTTATAGGCTTTGACATTGAGAGTACCTGAACTTTCCTTTCCAACCCTCTGATCCCAAGTTAAAAGACTGTTCAATGGTTGACGTTTGAAAATAAAATCCATTCAACTGGATCTATTGTCAGTCTCAAGTTACTGGGCCATCTACCACGGGACATCCCCTAGACGTGTCACAAGGAGAACGAAAGGTAATGGTAAGCCCAAAAATAACCAGCAGCTCCTTCGGGTGTTAGTGCTACACATGTAATAGACTTCAATGGACCTGTATCCAAAACACAAGTACTGTGTTTTTACCGTGATTTGTGTTTTTTTTTTCATTTTAGCTGTACATTCACTGTCTACTGGTGGGGGCCGGGAAGCTGTCTGCCGCATCCTTAACAACCTATAAGTCATCAGCTGTCAGCGGGCTTCCCCACTAAATGTAAAAAAAAAGAATTGCTGGCTAAAAAAATTGTGAAAAAAAAAACTTGGGGTCCCCCCCAGGTCCATACTAGGTCCCTGGGTCTAGTATTGATTCGGAGGGGACTCTAATGCCCAAATTTTTCAAAAATGGCGTGGGGTCCCCCACAAAATTCATACCAGACGCTTATCCGAGCATGCAGCCCGGCAGGTCAGGAAAAAGAGTGGACAAGCAAGCGTCTCTCCCCCTCCTGAACCAAACCAGGCTGCATGCCCTCAACATGGAGGGGATGGGTGCTTTGTCTCCATGTTGATGGGGCAAGGGCCTCTTCCCGGCAACCCTTGCTCGGTGGTTGTCGGGGTCTGCGGGCAGGGGGCTTATCGGAATCTGGAAGCTCCCTTTAACAAAGGGACCCCCAGATCCCGGCCTCCCCCCCATGTGAATGAGTATCGGGTACATGGTACCCATACCCATTCATTAAAAAAAAAGTAGTGTAGTGTGAAAAAATACAGTTTTTGACAAGTCTTTTATTAAAAATATCTTCTTCTTCCCCGCTTCTTCCTCCGTTCTTCCTCCATCCTCTTCCACATCTTCCTCCTCCGGGCTTCTCCTTCTCCTGCTGCTTCTTCTTTGCTCTTCTTCTTTCTCCTGTCTTCTTTGTCCGGTGTTCTCCTTCCTCTGCCGCCACCGACCCTCCTCCAATGCTGCATCCCGCTGATCTGTCCACACCGATGTCAAGCATGTCTTAGATAACGATGGGTCGTGGCCATTGTATGGTGTCATCCGGAGGCCCCGCCCCCTGTGATGTCACTGACCCATCATGTCCCGGGTGGTGACATCACAAGGGGGCTGGGCCTCCGGATGATGTCATACGATGGCAACGCCCCAATCGTTATCTAAGACATTCTTGACATAGGCACGGACAGATCAGAGGGACGCAGCATCGGACGAGGGTCAATGGCAGGAGCGGGACTTGCTATTGGAGGAGGGTTGTCGGCAGGAGCGGGACTCAGGATCGGAGGAGGGTTACTAGTGGCAGAGAAAGGAGAACATTGGACAAAGAAGACAGAAGAAAGAAGAAGAGCGGAAGAAGAAGCAGCGGGAGAAGGAGAAGCCTGGAGGAGGAAGATGCGAGAGAAGATGGAGGAAGACAGGAGGAAGAAGTGGGGAAGAAGAAGATATTTTTAATAAAAGACTTCAAACGTCAAAAACTGTCTTCCAGATTCCGATAAGCTCCCCGCCCATAGACCCCGTCAACCAATGGCCAAGGGTTGTCGGGAAGAGGCCCTTGTCCCCATCAACATGGATTTTGAGGGGGACCCATGCCATTTTTTAAATTTTGGTGTGGGGGCCCCCCCGAATCCATACTAGACGCAAGAGAAGAGCCTTGTATGAACCTGGGGGGGGACCCTACGCTGTTTTTTTTCACAATTTTTTTTAGCCGGCAATTCTTTTTTTAAATTCAGCGGGGAAGCCCGCTGACAGCTGATGACTCATCAGTTGTTAAGGATTGCAGCAAAATCTCGGTAAAAACGTGTATCCAAAAACGCGGCAGCACCACAAAAAGCACTGCGGAAACGCTCAAAACCAACATTCATAGATGTGAATCGAGCCTAAAGCTAGAGGGCAAAATTTGGCACAATTCTGCAGAGAAACCAATCAGCTTCTAACCTCACCTTGTTTAATTAAGCTTTAGCAATAAAACCTGGAAGCTGATTGGTTGCTTTGCAGAATTTTGACTAATTTTCCCCGCTCTTGCTTTAGTAAATAAACCCCTGAGTGTAACTTTTTAATTGCCATCCAGTTAAGTGGTATTTTGCTTATTCACCTGTGTACACAACATATAATTCCAACAGCTATCTGAAATTATTTATTACCCTTTTCTATACTATACTATACTATCTTCTTTTCGGGGGTGTTTTCAGTAAGGATGAGCTCAGGCGTGTTCGCAAACAGCACGTGCAGAACCCGCCAGGAAGTCGGAATTGCGGAGTGCTAATCACAGTCAGTGAGACCTTGTCCCGATGCGTGGCTGTAGAGATCGGGAAATGTCTCACTGCCTGTGATTAGTGCTGTGCAGTGGACTTCGTGGCGGGCTCTGCACGTGCTGTTTGCGAACACGCCTGAGCTCATTCTTAGTTTTCAGCAGTAGAGTTGTTTTCAGCACATCTTTAACCACTTGCTTACTGGGCACTTAAACCCCCCTCAGTCCCAAACCAATTTTCAGCTTTCAGTGCTCTCACATTTTGAATGACAATTACTCAGTCATGCAACACTGTAACCAAATGATTTTTTTGTCCTTTTCTTCATACCAATAGAGCTTTCTTTTGGTGGTATTTGATCACCTCTCAGTTTTTATTTTCTGCGCTATAAATGAAAAAAGACTGAAAATTTTGAAAAAAAATGATTTTTTCTTTGTTTCTGTGACAAAATTTAGCAAATTAGGAATTTTTCTTCATAAATTTTGGCCACAATTTATACTACTACACATCTTTGGTAAAAATAACCCAAATTATTGCATATTATATGATCTGTGTGAAATTTATAGAGTCTACAAGCTATGGTGCAAATCATAAAGATTTGCAAAAAAAGATCACATCTGATGTACTAAGTCCTATCTCCATTCTTGAGACCCTAACAAGACAGGAAAGTACAAATGCCCCCTAAATGACCCCTTTTTGGAAAGTAGACATTCCAATGTATTTAGTAAGAGGCATGGTGAGTTATTTTAAGTTGTAATTTTTTCCCACAATTCTTTGCAAAATTAAGATTTTTTTTTTTTTTTCACAAAATTTTCATTGTAATAGCTTATGTCTCCCACACGGAATGTGCATACCACAAATAACACCCCAAAATACATACTCCTACTCCTCCTGAGTATAACGATACCACATGTGTGAGACTTTTACACAGCCTGACTACATACAGAGGCCTAATTTTGAAGTAGCACCTTCAGGCATTCTAGGAGCATAAATTACACATTTCATTTCTCAACCACCTATTACAGTTTTGAAGGCCCTGGAACACCAGGGCAATGGAAACGTCCAGAAAATGACCCCATTTTGGAAAGCTAACACCCCAACATATAATCTATGAGGCATAATGAGTCTTTTCAATGGTTAGTTTTTTTCCAGAAGTTTTTGGAAAATGTGGAAAAAAATGAAAACGCATTTTTTTTTTACACAAAGTTGTCCGTTTATAAGATATTTCCAACGCATAGCATTTACATAGCAAAAATAGCACCCCAAAATACATTCTCCTACTCCTCCTGAGTATAACGATACCACATGTGTGAGACTTTTACACAGCCTGACCACATACAGAGGCCTAATTTTGAAGCAGCACCTTCAGGCATTCTAGGAGCATAAATTACACATTTCATTTCTCAACCACCTATTACAGTTTTGAAGGCCCTGGAACACCAGGGCAATGGAAACGTCCAGAAAATGACCCCATTTTGGAAAGCTAACACCCCAACGTATAATCTATGAGGCATAATGAGTCTTTTCAATGGTTCATTTTTTTCCAGAAGTTTTTGGAAAATGTGGAAAAAAATGAAAACGCATTTTTTTTTACACAAAGTTGTCCGTTTATAAGATATTTCCAATGCATAGCATTTACATAGCAAAAATAACACCCCAAAATACATTCTACTACTCCTCCTGAGTATGGCAATACCACATGTGTGAGACCTTTACACAGCCTGGCCACATACAGAGGCGCAACATGCAAGAAACACCGTCGGCGTTCCAGGGACACATAGCCTGCACATACCAAGAATTACACACCCAAATACATTATGCTGAGCAAAGGGTAAAGAAAAGATTACCTGTGGTTTTAGAAGCGCAGTTGTCCACAGGAGGATATCACTGGTCCAGGCAGCAGGCAGGGACTTGGTCAGCAACAGCGAACACAGTTTTTCAGGCAGCAGGCAGGGATACTGTCCATATTACAGTCCAGGGTCAGTGCAGAGATGTCAGCAGTGCCAAAAATATTGGTCCTGGTAGTAGGCAGGTCCTTGTGGTGTGGTCAGTGCGGCATGACGGCAGTAAGTCCTACAGGCAGCAGACAGAAGTAGAGCCTCGTTCAGGACAGAATGGGGATAGGGGTAGAGGCTTCTCCCTCCCAAATCTCTTTGAAGCCTCCAAGTCTCCAGACCCTAATCTAGGAATAAGAAAACAAAGAAAATAGTTTTCTTCTTCCAGAAAAACTATACTGGAGCCCCTCACATATGTGAGACCCCGTGTTGAATCCCACTAGTCCAGTTGCAGAATACAAGATCAGTCCAAGAGGCAGGCAAATATCGTGGTCAAACAGTCCAAGGTCAGTTCCAGATCAGGCAGAGATATGTACAGAATCGTTAGACAGAAGCATGGTCGAATAACAGTCCAGGGTCAGTTCCAGATCAGGCAGAGGTATGTACAGAATCGTTAGCAGGGCCGCTGATAGGCCAGTACAACTGGCCCTGTTGTACCGGGCCTGGCCAGCAGGGGGGGCCGGGGAAACCTGTCCACAGAACTAATTAATATGAAAAAAAAAAAATCCTCCAGCCACCATGACCAAACATTGTCTGCTTCATCCTCCCATCCCCCCCCCCCCCCCCACCGTTACTTTTTGAGTTTTTAATTTTTTTTATTTTGAGCTCAGTATCTGCAGGTGGCGACAGGGGGAGGGACTATTTTTTCTATTTCGGGCGCGGAAGAATGTCTCTTCCGCGCCCGCTCCTCATGCTGGCTCATGTCCCGGCCAGCATGTCGTTTCCTGGCACCACGGAGTGATTCCTCTCCCTCTGCTCTGAAGCAGTGAAGTGAGCGGGGCCGCCAGTGGCAGAAGAAAAAAAGAAGCAGCTGGCATGACTGGAGTAGTTTATGGACACCGGCACTCTAGGCAGCAGCAGGATCAGGGAAAAAGTGACTCCTGGGGCCAGGTGTGTGGATTCGAGATCTACTAATACTACTGCAGCATATATATATATATATATATATATATATATATATATATATATATATATATATATACACACATATATATATATATACACATATACATACATATATACATATATATATATATATATATATATATATATATATATATATATATATATATGTATATGTGTGTGTATGTATGTATATGTAGGAAGGCCAGTATGGTGGCCTGAATTTATGGGAGGAGCCCGGAGGGTATTTAACCAGTCCGCTCGCCTGTGGTCTTTGTCGGTTTCCGGTGCGCGGCACGACGTCACTAGGGCGACTCTTCGAAACTCGTTAGCGTCCGTGAGTTACCGCTTCGTAGTTGTTCGAGGTCCTCGTTCCCGTTCGCAATTCACGTACTAACGCGTCGATTCGGCTGTCGCAGGTAGGGTTTTTCGGTTGACTTGTCATTTCATACATTATAAATGTCTCGTCACTAAACCTCGGTATCAAACTTACGAGTTATTCGTAAAACCCTACACACAGCCGCGACGTCTGTCTACTACTCGTAACGTTATCATACTAAACATTTCTTTTGTGTTTGTGTACCTCACACCGAAGCAAAGACACAGCTTCGTTTAGGCGTGTCTCACTGTTTTTTGCTCCACAGACTAATCGATGTTTCTCGTGGATTTGATGGACACCGGTCAGTGCCATGTCAAGGCCGAACCATTTCAACCATTTCAAACCATTTCAGATCATTTCAAATCATTTCACTCTCACCTACCGCGCTCCGATTCGAATCCAGTCGCATCCATAATGCACCGATTCGTCCCGGTGTGCCCCAGTTGCTTTTTCGTCCTCATTTCAGTACATGCTCCAGAGTCCCATTTGTCGAGTCACCGACTCATGCCTCTGTCATGGTAAATCATTTCACTGTCACGTATCACGTTCCGATACGAATCCAGTCGCATCTATGATGCACCAATTCGTCCAGCGTGCCCCAGGTATTTTTCGGCCTCATTTCAGAACATGCTCCAGAGTCCCGTTCGTTGTCAGTCGCAGGTTGCAGCGCACCGATTCGTGCCTCTGTCATGGGAAATCATTTCACTGTCACGTATCACGTTCCGATACGAATCCAGTCACATCTACGATGCACCAATTCGTCCCGGCGTGCCCCAGGTATTTTTCGGCCTCATTTCAGCACATGCTCCAGAGTCCCGTTCGTTGTCAGTCGCAATCGCAGCACGACCGATTCGGGCCTCTGTCATGGCAAACTTTTGTCACTCATTTCACTGTCATTTACCACGCTCCGATTCGAATCTAGTCGCATCCGTGATGCACCGATTCGTTTCGATGTGCCCCAGTTGGTTACGGCCTCATTTCAGTACATGCTCCGGAGTCAGGATTCATTATCGGTTGCAGGTTTCGGTTCTCTGATTCATGTCTCTGTCATGGGAAATCATTTCACTGTCACGTATCACGCTCCGATACGAATCCAGTCGCATCGTGCACTAATTCGTCTCGGCGCGCCCCAGGTGTTTCAGCCACATTTCAGTACATGCTTCAGAGCATGCACGATTAACGGACAGTCGCAACAGCGGCATGATCGATTCATGCCTCTGTCATGGCAATCAAAATAATTTCACCGCCATGTACCGCGCTCCGTTTCGAATCCAGTTGCATACATGCACCGATTCGTTACGGTGTGCCCCAGTGCTTTAGCCTCATTTCAGTGCATGCTCCAGAGTCCGGTTCATCATCAGTCACAGTCGCGGCACGACCGGCTTATGGCTCTGTCATAACAGGTTTTTTCATTAAATTGACCGTCATATACCGTGCCCCGATTCGAGTCGGTCGCATCCGACATGCACCGATTTGTTACGGCGTGCTCCAGTTGTTTTCATTCGTACGACCGATTCATATCGGATTCATTCCATACACATCCAAGAAACAACTTCTTGCAAATCGCTGCTAGCACGCACCTAAGCATACACTCCCTGCAATCATTGCAAACACATTCCCAGGCACAGACTTCTGGCAATCGTTCCAAGCACGCATTCAAGTATGGACGTCTTGCAGTCGTTACAAGTACGCATTCAAGCGTAGACTTCTTGCAACGGTTGCAAGCATGCATTCAAGCATGGACGTCTTGCAGTCGTTGCAAGTACCCATACAAGCATAGACTTCTTGCAATCGTTGCAAACACGCATCCAAGCGTAGACTTCTTGCGGTCATTGCAAGCACGCATCCAAGCGTAGACTTCTTGCAATCGTTGCAAGCACGCTTCCAGACATAGACTTCTTGCAATCGTTGCAAGCACGCATTCAAGTGTAGACTTCTTGCAATCGTTGCAAGCACGCATTCAAGCATGGACGTCTTGCAGTCGTTGCAAGTACGCATACAAGCGTAGACTTCTTGCAATCATTGCAAACACACATCCAAGCGTAGACTTCTTGCAATCGTTGCAAGCACGCATCCAAGCATAGACTTCTTGCAAACCGTTGCAAGCACGCATTTGAGCATTGACTTCTTGCAATCATTGCAAGCATGCATTCAAGCATGGACGTCTTGCAGTCGGTGCAAGTACGCATACAAGCGTAGACTTCTTGCAATCGTTGCGAACACGCATCCAAGCGTAGACTTCTTGCAGTCATTGCAAGCACGCATCCAAGCGTAGACTTCTTGCAATCATTGCAAGCACACATCCAAACATAGACTTCTTGCAATCGTTGAAAGCACGCATTCAAGTGTAGACTTCTTGCAATCGTTGCAAGCACGCATTCAAGCATGGACGTCTTGCAGTCGTTGCAAGTACGCATACAAGCGTAGACTTCTTGCAATCGTTGCAAACACGCATTCAAGCGTAGACTTCTTGCAATCGTTGCAAACACGCATCCAAGCGTAGACTTCTTGCAATCGTTGCAAGCACGAATCCAAGCATAGACTTCTTGCAAATCGTTGCAAGCACGCATTAAGCATAGACTTCTTGCAATCGTTGCAAGCATGCATTCAAGCATGGACTTCTTGCAGTCGTTGCAAACACGCATCCAAACATAGACTTCTTGCAATCATTGCAAGCACGCATTCAAGCATAAGACCTCTTGCAATCGTTGCAAGCAGATGTCCAGGCACAAACTTATTGCAATCATTGCTAGCAGGCAGTTCTGGCTAGCTCAATAGATTGCTTTAGGAAAAGCCTGGATACTTTCCTAAATGTACATTATATAGCGGGGTACTTATATTTATAGGTAAAGTTGATCCAGGGAAAAATCCGATTGCCTCTCGAGGGATCAGGAAGGAATTTTTTCCCCTGCTGTAGCAAATTGGGCTATGCTCTGCTGGGGTTTTTTGCCTTCCTCTGGATCAGCTGTAGGTGTAGAATTGGGTGTGTCGGGTTGTGTGATATTTTATTTATTTGATTTGTGGTTGGACTGGATGGACTTCTGTCTTTTCCGACCTGGCTACCCATGTATCCTACCATAACTCCTTGCAATCGTTGCAGGCACGCATCCTGGCATAACTCCTTGCAATCGTTGCAGGCACGCATCCTGGCATAACTCCTTGCAATTGTTGCAGGCACGCATCCCAGCATAACATCTTGCAATTATGGCAAGCACGCATCCTGGTGTAACTTCTTGCAATCGTTGCAGGCACGCATCCTAGCATAACATCTTGCAATCGTTACAAGCACGCATCTTGGCATAACATCTTGCAATCGTTGCAAGCACGCATCCAAACACACGTTCAAGCACAACTCCTGCAGTCTTCGCAAAGCACATGCGGTAACACGAATTTCTCACAGTCACTACGAACACATCTCCAGTGACAAACTCCCGCGCAATTGTCGCAAGCACACGTTTAAACACTACTTTTGCAATCATGCCAAGGCTCGCGACTTAGCATAACTTCTTGCAATCATTCTTTTGCAAGCACATTCTCAGTGGCACACAAACTGGCTACACGTCATTTTCAGCAGCACTTAATTGGCCACTTGTCTCCTGTGGCTTTTCTTACAAGCCACTCACCGTTTCCTGTCTGTCATCTCTCCCTTAGGACAGTTGAGTTCAACTTCCGTCCTGCACTAGGATCGTGTTGACACACGCAACTGGCTTCTTCCTGTAACACGCTCAGGCTATACCTAGCCAGCGTTCAGCATTTCTTATCCTTACAGGGCCCGGAGAGCCATCTGTCTTTACGGCCCATACAGTAAGATCCCCACTACGAGGCATTCAGAGGCATCAGCCCATAGCCAACGGCAAACGCTCGCCCATCACAACTGCCATCTTTAGGGACATATAAAATCCTCACATATTCCCCAGTCTAGTCATCCAAGTGGCCATCTACCTGGCCCTTTGTGGTTTTCCATGGCCTAGCCAATTTATTGTTGGTAGCACTGGCAGCCAGGTTCTACACAGACACCACCTGACGAATGTTCATATCTGTAATACGGGCCATTCCCCAGGGTCGATCTTTATGTCACGCCTCCTGGTCTTCCTCTCACGGACACAGGACCCCTCTCAGATCCTTAATTTAGATGCCGTGGCAATAGCAGACCTATCAATGTCGGAAGGTTCCTTACTGCATGGATTGGTGTAGCGATGTTTAGACCATCTACGATGCCCCTGTCACCCCTGGCTTCGCTGCAATTTTTGGCCACCACTGGTTTACAGAACCATGGCATCAGGGATACTCCTAAACCCCCGGGTTTACCTGGATTTCCTCCCTCTTCAAGCTATACCCGGTCATGACAGCCTCTCGAATCTGGGGTCATGTCAGGACAGGACAGGCTGTGGCTTTCACCACCGACAACTGGGACGAGGCTCATCTTGTTGATGAAGCCAGGTCTGGACTGCTCTCGGTTGTGTCCTTCCTGCGCAGACTGCTGCAATTATCTTGGCGGCACCAGTTTAATGTCCATTGTATGTTCATTCCAGGCCTTCAGCAATCCCGCAGGCCAAGTTCTGCATAGTTGTCACTTGGCTCGCTACCAACACCATTTCATCCTCCACCTTGCAGTGTCTAAAAACCCAGCAATCTGGCTCCAGGATAGACGTCCATTTCTATAGAACAAGCAGTGCTTGGTGTCGAGTAACCATACTCGACTACCTACTGTCACTCCTACCGGAACGCGTAAACTCTAGTCCCCTATTGCCTTTTCGTGCTAACACTTGTGTACCTGCCAGTTTCCCAAACACATGGGGTTCTTCTACGCAGCCTACACCTCGACCCCAGTCCATACCGTGGTCACTCTTTAGTATTTGAGCACACTTGGCAGCATGTTGGCATGGGTCCCAAGTCACGTCATTGAGAGACTAAGCAGTTGGAACCCTGCCTACCTCGCCCGGTACATCCCCAATCCTCGGGTGGAAATGGCACAAGCATTCACCAAACTTGCTCAACTAATTAAGCTAAAACTAATAAAACTACACCCCTACCTGAATGTTTTTGCCCCCTTATTTTGGTATACCGACCATCAGACCAGGGCACACTTCAGGTCCATTTCATGTTGTTAATCTTATGGTAAGTCTATTTGTTCATTTCCGTATCGGCCATAGGGCTTCGACCATAAGTAGGAAGGCCAGCATGGTGGCCTGAATTTATGGGAGGAGCCCGGAGGGTATTTAACCAGTCCGCTCGCCTGTGGTCTTTGTCGGTTTCCGGTGCGCGGCACCCACCCTCCCATCCCCTTTTCAGGGCATTTCTCAAATTCATTTCTCTTCACAAAATATTAATTTCTAATCTAGGGTATGCCCCCTTATTTTGGTATACCGACCATCAGACCAGGGCACACTTCAGGTCCATTTCATGTTGTTAATCTTATGGTAAGTCTATTTATTCATATCCGTATCGGCCATAGGGCTTCGACCATAAGTGTATATATATAGGTATATATATGTATATATATATATATATATATGTATATATGTGTATATATGTATATATATATATATATATATATATGTGTGTGTGTGTTTTTGTTTCTTTTTCAAAATAGTTTTTTTTTTAAAGTAAAAACCGCAGAGGTGACCAAATACCACCACAAGAAAATAAATATCACTTGTAGACAAGCCTGCACTTTTTTTCAAGGCGAGGTCTGGGGAGGGGCCAGGGGTGGGGCTAAAGGAGGGACCAGGGGCAGGGCCAAGCGTGGAACTGAAGGGGGCCCCGTCAGGTAGGCTGTACGGGGCCCCATGATTTCTATCAGCGGCCCTGATCGTTAGGCAGAAGCATGGTCGAATAACAGTCCAGGGTCAGTTCCAGATCAGGCAGCGTTATGTACAGAATCGGCAGGCATAAGAGTGGTCAAATAACAAGCCAGGGTCAGTTACAGAGCAGGCAGTGGCATAAGGTGTGTGAAGGTGTATGAAGGCAGGAACTGAGGATTATGTTTACCATACTTCACTAAAAATGTATTGAAGTATGGTAACGCCGAAAACAGTCGCCTATGCAGAGGCCTGGTTGGGAAGGACATTGTGCACAATAATAAGATGTGTCTCTTCTGACTCCTGCTCTGGTACACACCTTACATCTTTTTTGACGTCTTTGGCCTGTTGGTTTAGGAGGGATTTTATCAGGAAAGTGGCGCTCGGAGAGTCGACTAATAACATCTGATCGGATATTTTTTGGTGGGCCGTTTGGGAAAATAAGGGCAGTGAAAACTTCCTCCTGGTAGCCAAAGAAACGTTTGGGGTTTTGGGTGGAGTTGCGGTAAATTACATAGGAATTGTAAATGGCCAATTGAAAAAAATAAATTGCTACTTTTTTGTACCAATGGTATGTCCGTCTTGTGACAAGATATGGTTCCATCATTTGGTCGTTGAAGTCGACTCCCCCCATGAACAAATTGTATTCGAAAATGCATTTGGGTTTCTTTACGGGGCCATTCCTTCTGGGGATTTCCACGAATGTATCATTGTGGATAGAAGACAACATATACACATCCCTTCTGTCCCTCCACTTCACTGCCAGAACCTCCTTGTTTCTCAGACTTGCGGTTTCTCCTTTTCGCAGCTTCTTATTCACAAGACTTTGAGCAAAGCCCTTCCGATTCCTTTTTACGGTGCCACATGCTGGTGTCTTCTTCCGGTGAAGGTTGTGGAACAGGGGCAGAGATGTGTAGAAGTTATCTACATACAGGTGGTAGCCTTTATCCAATAGGGGGTATATGAGGTCCCAAACAACTTTTCCGCTGGATCCCAAGTAGTCCGGACAATTAGGGGGCTGCAGCTGGGTGTCCTTCCCTTCGTACACTATGAATGAATATGTGTACCCTGTGGCTCGGTCGCATAATTTGTAGACCTTCACCCCATAGCGGGCCCTTTTGCTGGGCATAAATTGCTTCATTCTAAGCCTGCTGCTAAATTTAATAAGGGACTCATCCACACATATGTGTTGGTCCGGGGTAAACAATTTGGGGAATGTTTCTGAAAAATAATTAAGTATTGGTCGAATTTTGAAAAGCCTGTCGTAATTTGGATCATTTCGTGGAAGGCACTGGGAATTGTCTCTGAAATGTCGCTGAAATGTAAGAACCTCAGGATCATCTGATACCTGGTTCTGGGCATTTTTTTGTCCTTTTCTTCATACCAATAGAGCTTTATTTTGGTGGTATTTGATCACCTCTCAGTTTTTTATTTTCTGCGCTATAAATGAAAAAAGACCGAAAATTTTGAAAAAAAATGAATTTTTCTTCGTTTCTGTGACAAAATTTAGCAAATTAGCAATTTTTCTTCATAAATTTTGGCCACAATTTATACTACTACACATCTTTGGTAAAAATAACCCAAATTATTGCATATTATATGATCTGTGTGAAATTTATAGAGTCTACAAGCTATGGTGCAAATCATAAAGATTTGCAAAAAAAGATCACATCTGATGTACTAAGGCCTATCTCCATTCTTGAGACCCTAACAAGCCAGGAAAGTACAAATGCCCCCCAAATGACCCCTTTTTGGAAAGTAGACATTCCAATGTATTTAGTAAGAGGCATGGTGAGTTATTTTAAGTTGTCATTTTTTCCCACAATTCTTTGCAAAATTAAGATTTTTTTTTTTTTCACATAATTTTCATTGTAATAGCTTATTTCTCCCACACGGAATGTGCATACCACAAATAACACCCCAAAATACATACTCCTACTCCTCCTGAGTATAACGATACCACATGTGTGAGACTTTTACACAGCCTGACCACATACAGAGGCCTAATTTTGAAGTAGCACCTTCAGGCATTCTAGGAGCATAAATTACACATTTCATTTCTCAACCACCTATTACAGTTTTGAAGGCCCTGGAACACCAGGGCAATGGAAACGTCCAGAAAATGACCCCATTTTGGAAAGCTAACACCCCAACGTATAATCTATGAGGCATAATAAGTCTTTCCAATGGTTCATTTTTTTCCAGAAGTTTTTGGAAAATGTGGAAAAAAATGAAAACGCATTTTTTTTTTACACAAAGTTGTCCGTTTATAAGATATTTCCAACGCATAGCATTTACATAGCAAAAATAGTACCCCAAAATACATTCTCCTACTCCTCCTGAGTATAACGATACCACATGTGTGAGACTTTTACACAGCCTGACCACATACAGAGGCCTAATTTTGAAGTAGCACCTTCAGGCAGTCTAGGAGCATAAATTACACATTTCATTTCTCAACCACCTATTACAGTTTTGAAGGCCCTGGAACACCAGGGCAATGGAAACGTCCAGAAAATGACCCCATTTTGGAAAGCTAACACCCCAACGTATAATCTATGAGGCATAATGAGTCTTTTCAATGGTTCATTTTTTTCCAGAAGTTTTTGGAAAATGTGGAAAAAAATGAAAACGCATTTTTTTTTACACAAAGTTGTCCGTTTATAAGATTTTTCCAACGCATAGCATTTACATAGCAAAAATAACACCCCAAAATACATTCTACTACTCCTCCTGAGTATGGCAATACCACATGTGTGAGACCTTTACACAGCCTGGCCACATACAGAGGCGCAACATGCAAGAAACACCGTCGGCGTTCCAGGGACACATAGCCTGCACATACCAAGAATTATACACCCAAATACATTATGCTGAGCAAAGGGTAAAGAAAAGATTACCTGTGGTTTTAGAAGCGCAGTTGTCCACAGGAGGATATCACTGGTCCAGGCAGCAGGCAGGGACTTGGTCAGCAACAGCGAACACAGTTTTTCAGGCAGGGATACTGTCCATATTACAGTCCAGGGTCAGTGCAGAGATGTCAGCAGTGCCAAAAATATTGGTCCTGGTAGTAGGCAGGTCCTTGTGGTGTGGTCAGTGCGGCATGACGGTAGTAAGTCCTACAGGCAGCAGACAGAAGTAGAGCCTCGTTCAGGACAGAATGGGGATAGGGGTAGAGGCTTCTCCCTCCCAAATCTCTTTGAAGCCTCCGAGTCTCCAGACCCTAATCTAGGAATAAGAAAACAAAGAAAATAGTTTTCTTCTTCCAGAAAAACTATACTGGAGCCCCTCACATATGTGAGACCCCGTGTTGAATCCCACTAGTCCAGTTGCAGAATACAAGATCAGTCCAAGAGGCAGGCAAATATCGTGGTCAAACAGTCCAAGGTCAGTTCCAGATCAGGCAGAGATATGTACAGAATCGTTAGACAGAAGCATGGTCGAATAACAGTCCAGGGTCAGTTCCAGATCAGGCAGAGGTATGTACAGAATCGTTAGGCAGAAGCATGGTCGAATAACAGTCCAGGGTCAGTTCCAGATCAGGCAGCGTTATGTACAGAATCGGCAGGCATAAGAGTGGTCAAATAACAAGCCAGGGTCAGTTACAGAGCAGGCAGTGGCATAAGGGGTGTGAAGGTGTATGAAGGCAGGAACTGAGGATTATGTTTACCATACTTCACTAAAAATGTATTGAAGTATGGTAACGCCGAAAACAGTCGCCTATGCAGAGGCCTGGTTGGGAAGGACATTGTGCACAATAATAAGATGTGTCTCTTCTGACTCCTGCTCTGGTACACACCTTACATCTTTTTTGACGTCTTTGGCCTGTTGGTTTGGGAGGGATTTTATCAGGAAAGTGGCGCTCGGAGAGTCGACTAATAACATCTGATCGGATATTTTCTGGTGGGCCGTTTGGGAAAATAAGGGCAGTGAAAACTTCCTCCTGGTAGCCAAAGAAACGTTTGGGGTTTTGGGTGGAGTTGCGGTAAATTACATAGGAATTGTAAATGGCCAATTGAAAAAAACAAATTGCTACTTTTTTGTACCAATGGTATGTCCGTCTTGTGACAAGATATGGTTCCATCATTTGGTCGTTGAAGTCGACTCCCCCCATGAACAAATTGTATTCGTAAATGCATTTGGGTTTCTTTACGGGGCCATTCCTTCTGGGGATTTCCACGAATGTATCATTGTGAATAGAAGACAACATATACACATCCCTTCTGTCCCTCCACTTCACTGCCAGAACCTCCTTGTTTCTCAGACTTGCGGTTTCTCCTTTTCGCAGCTTTTTATTCACAAGACTTTGAGGAAAGCCCTTCCAATTCCTTTTTACGGTGCCACATGCTGGTGTCTTCTTCCGGTGAAGGTTGTGGAACAGGAGCAGAGATGTGTAGAAGTTATCTACATACAGGTGGTAGCCTTTATCCAATAGGGGGTATATGAGGTCCCAAACAACTTTTCCGCTGGGTCCCAAGTAGTCCGGACAATTAGGGGGCTGCAGCTGGGTGTCCTTCCCTTCGTACACTATGAATGAATATGTGTACCCTGTGGCTCGGTCGCATAATTTGTAGACCTTCACCCCATAGCGGGCCCTTTTGCTGGGCATAAATTGCTTCATTCTAAGCCTGCCACTAAATTTAATAAGGGACTCATCCACACATATGTGTTGGTCCGGGGTAAACAATTTGGGGAATGTTTCTGAAAAAGAATTAAGTATTGGTCGAATTTTGAAAAGCCTGTCGTAATTTGGATCATTTCGTGGAAGGCACTGGGAATTGTCCCTGAAATGTAAGAACCTCAGGATCATCTGATACCTGGTTCTGGGCATTACCACGGAGAAGAGCGGTGAGTGGTGGAGGGGGTGGGTTGACCAATAGGTACGCAATTGATTTTTTTTGTTGAGTCCCATGTTAAATGTAAGGCCTAAAAAAACCTTGAACTCCTCTACCGTTAGGTCTCTCCATTCGTAGGGACGGGCATAATAAGAGATCGGATTTTGCAAAATAAATTGTTGTGCATACAGGTTGCACTGGGCCACAATTAACGACAACATATCCTCCGTAAAAATTAAATTAAAAAAATCTATTGGGGTAAAATTCTCAGTGTCCACCTGGACTCCTGGCTGGGCAGTGAAAGGGGGAACATTGGCCTCTCCTGAATTAGGAGGAAGCCACAAAGGGGTTCTGAAGGGCATAGGGAAGGCCGGCATGGCTCCTAACCCTTTGGGGCTGAGATGACACCCCACTGGTACTTGGCCTTTCTTGCCGGGGCACTGCAGTGCTGGTGGACGGCACTGCGGTGCTGGTGGACGGCACTGCGGTGCTGGTGGACGGCACTGCCTCACTATAACGCCTTCAGTTGATGGGCCTGATATCTTCCTCCTCGGATTCAGTCAGTGTTTCACTGCTGAGGACTGGCTCATAATTTATGTCGGCTTTAGAATCCGAATCTGAAAAGGAATCTGAAGAGGAGAGCTCCCCGTTGCTCTCGTCGGCCGTGGAAATAATTTGGTACGCCTCCTCGGCGGAAAAGACTCGTTTAGCCATGGTTTCTGGTTAAGCCTGCACTGATGGGCACTGATGAGGTGGCACAGATGTGCACTGATGAAGTGGCACAGATGTGTACTGTTGAAGCAGCACAGAGGTGGCACAGATGGGCACTGATGAGTCGGCACAGATGTGCACTGATGAGTCGGCACAGATGTGCACTGATTATACAGATGGGCGCTTTTGAGGTGGCACAGATGGGCGCTTTTGAGGTGGCACAGATGGGCGCTGTTGAGGCGGCACAAATGGGCACTGATGGGTCAGCACAGATGTGCACTGATGGGTCGGCACAGATGTGCACTGATTTATTGCACAGATGTGCACTGATGAGGCGGCAGATGGGCACAGATGGGCACTGCTGAGGCGGCAGATGGGCACTGCTCAGTCGGCACAGATGGGCACTGCTGAGTCGGCACAGATGGGCACTGCTGAGTTGGCAGATGGGCACTGATGGGTCGGCACAGATGTGCACTGATTTATTGCACAGATGTGCAGATTTATTGCAGATGTGCACTGATGAGGCAGCAGATGGGCACAGATGGGCACTGCTGAGGCGGCACAGATGGGCACTGCTGAGGCGGCACAGATGGGCACTGCTGAGGTGGCACAGATGGGCACCGATTGGTACAGATGGGCACCGACTGGCACTGGCGGGCACTGGCAGTGCACAGATGGGCACTGGCGGGCACTGGCGGTGCACAGATGGGCACTGGCGGTGCACAGATGGTGCACAGGTGGGCACAGGTGGGGTAGAGATGGGCACTGGCGGGGTAGATCTGGGCACTGGCAGGGTAGATCTGGGCACTGGCAGGGTAGATATGGGCACTGGCAGGGTAGATTTGGGCACAGATGGCACAAAATACTTTTTTTTCTCAACTCACAGTATCTCTCTCCTCACACGCTATCGCTGTGTGAGGAGACAGATTCGGCAATGGGTGATGATCTCTTTTGTTTACATTTGAGATCATCACCCATTGGAGGCGGCGATCGCGCTGTAAACGGCCTCTGTGATTGGCCGTTTACAGCGATCTGTGATTGGCTGTGTCCAGGGGAAACGGCCAACACAGATTTTCCCCGATGCGCGCTCCCGGGAGCGCGCGGGTAGCCCTTAAAGGGGACGACGTCAATAGACGTAGTCCCGGAATTCGAGATCCGCACTGTAGCCATCATTTGACTATAGCGCGGATCTCAAGTGGTTAAACAAAGATTTTTTTTAATAAAAAGTATGTTATGACTCTGTATTTGTCATAATTGATCTCGCTGATCCAGTTCCATCTTTCATCTAGTTCCATCTTAACTGGAATGCCAGCTAATCTGGGTGTTAGCCAAACAACAAATTTGTCACCATTATCTGCATGATAGACCTCAATGCTTGCTAGTGCTGGGTCATCACTGTAAGTAGAACAAGCATTGTTAACGTCATGAATGCTAGAGGTGACTGTAGCTTTATTAGAGCACTTGCAACAACCAAATTGCATATTGTCCATGATACTTTTTTTAACTTGCATTAAGAGTTATAATTTAAACCAATTTTTTTCACTTTCACCCACAACGCAAAACAAAAATTGCTGTAAAATCGCATGAGCAAAAACACAAAACACACAGCAAAAAGCACTGCAGACACTATCAAGAGCAAATTGCATAGGCGTGAACCGAGCCTTAGAAGCTGATTGGCTACCATGCACAGCTGCACCAGATTCTGAGTGCTCCAGTTTTAGGAAAACCTCCCCCAATGTTACAATATACCAGGAGTAGGCAACCTTTTGAGCAGTGTGCCGAAAATGTTTTTAAAGAAATTGAGCGTGCCAATTTTATAACAAAAAATGTCACACTCTTAATCATGAAAATAATTTTTTGTAAAGTAAATGTTGTAAACTACTTTAGTAGTGAGAAATTAACGTTCTGCACTCATGCCTCAGATCAGCTCCACTTCCTGCAATTCCACACCTCAGATCACTGTCCCCCCTGCTCATCTGTTTCACCACTGTACCCCCCTGCACATCTGCCTTACCACTGTAACCCCCTGCACATCTGCCCTGCCACTGTACATCTGCCCCACCACTGTACTACCCTGCACATCTGCCCCACCACTGTACTCCCCTGCACATCTGCCCCACCCTGAACATTCGCCCCACCAATGTACTCCCTTTTTCATCTGCCCCACCACTGTACCTCCATGCACATCTGCCCCGCCACTGTACTACCTTGCACATCTGCCCCACCACTGTACTATCCTACACATCTGCCCCACCTCTGTACCCCCCTGCTCATCTGTCCCACCACTGTAACCCCCTGGACATCTACCCTACCGCTGTAAAACCCTGCTCTTCTTTCCCACCACTGTAACCCTCTGCTCATCTGCCCCACCAATGTTCCCCCTTTCTCATCTGCCCCACCACTGTACCTCCATGCACATCTGCTCCACCACTGAACCATCTTCTTATGTGTCCTAACACTGAACTTATCTGCTCATCTGCCCCACCACTCTAACCCCCTTTCTCATCTGCCCCATGACTGTACCTCCAGCACATCTATCCCACTTCTGTTCCCCCTGCTCTTCTGTCCCACCTCTGTAACCCCCTGCTCATGTGTTCCATCGATGTACCTCCTTTCTCCTCTGCACCCCTCTGCACATCTGCCCCACCTCTGTACCCACTGCTCCTCTGCCCCACCGCTGTAATCCCTTGCTCATCTGTCCCACCAATGTACCTCCTTTCTCCTCTGCCCCATCACTGAACCCCCTGCTCATCTTTCCCACTACTGTAACCCCCACCTCATCTGGCCCAACACTGAACCCCCTCTGCTCATCTGTACTGCCACTGTAACCCCCTGCTCATCTGCCCCATCATTGTACCCCCCTGCTTTTCTGTCCCACCGCTGAACCCCCTTCTTATCCCTCCCACCATTGTTATTCCTGCACATCTGTCCCACCGCTGTACCTCCTTGCTCTTCTCTCCCACCACTGTAACCCCCCTGCTCATCTGCCCCATCAATGTAACCCTTTTCTCATCTGCCCCACCACTGTACCTCCCTGCACATCTGCTCCACCGCCCTATACCTATGCTCTTCTGTCTCACTACTGAATCACCTTCTCATCTGTCCTAACACTGAACCCATCTGCTCATCTGCCCCACCACTGTAACCCGCTTTCTCATCTGCCCCACCAATGTACCTCCTGCACATCTGTCTCACCTCTGTACCCCCCTGCTCTTCTGTCCCACTTCTGTTCCCCCTGCTCTCCTGCCCCACCACTGTAACCCCCTGATCATCTGCTCCACCAATACACCTCCTTTCACATCTGCCCCACGGCTCTACCTCCCTGCTCATCTGGCCCAACCCTGTACCCCCCTGCTCTTCTGTCCCACCGCTGAACCCCCTTCTCATCTCTTCGACCCATGTACCTCCCTGCACATCTGCCCCACTGCTGTACCCTCCAGCTCTTCTGTCCTACCTCTGAACCCTCTTCTCATCTATGATATGTGTGATATGCAGAGTGATGAAAGGAAGCAGAGATGAGACACATCTACCTGCCCTGGCACACTCATCCTGCTGATCCAGCTCTCTCATCCAGCCCACGTGCTTGTATGTGATGTATGTGATGTCCCATACAAGCATCTGGAATGGATGCACAATGATGAGCTCAGGTCAGGGGCATTTTCTGAAAGCAGTGTACCTGTGTGCAGGATCATAAGTTGGGCCCCCGCAGCTGAGAAAAAGTGGTTGGGTGTGATTTTCATTGCACTGAATACTGGCTGTGGCTTAAAGAGACACAGAGTGCAGGGGTTCAGTAGTAAGTGACTCAAAGGTTGAGGAATAATTTCAACAAAGTTCTCAATCACAGTGAAATTCCTTCTTTCTGAGATTGGTAGTGGCAACTAAGTGAGTCCAGATGGAGGGTGGGGCTAGCAGGACTGTGATTGGCTTTAGCAGTGGCCAAGACAGTCCCCACCCTCCTGGAAACAGGGACCGTGAAACAGTGATACTAAACACACCCTGCTTAATTTAAACATTGTCTCTTCTATTTCTGTAAATGGATGATGACACTATAATTATTTTAATTAAAAATAAATATCCAGACGCCCCAAGTATCCACTAGAACACCTGTGTGGGACACCTTAAAAAGTTTGTTCTTGTGTCCCACACTAGTGCTCCTGAGTCCAGATGTGTAAACAGCTGCTGAGTGTCCTCTCCTTAGCTTGCATTTCAGTCTAGTCAATAGGCATGACCAAATGTATTTAACCTGTATCTGGCCAAAACATTGTATTTAATGAGCGAACTATGTTTCCTACGACCGATTAATGTGTCCACGAACATGAAAGTCACCATTTTAAACTGTACAACAGTAACGAAATTCACATGGCGCAGCATGCAAGTATAATTGTGTAGCGCTGACATCGTGGTTTATTGATGTGATTATGCATGCTTTAATGTGAGGTATATGGACATTACTGTGGTTTTGCACTAGAGCCATCTAGTGGCCAAATATGGGTAATGCACCTGTTTATCATTTACCTCAGAACAACCTAAAGACTTGTACAGGAAGTGACTTTTTGTTCTGGATTCTGAAGGTTGACCTCGTTACCCAGGAGTCCGTGTGTGACCTACCCATGAACACTCTCTTATGCAGTGCATGCTGGGTAGGGGATATAAGGAACAGCAGCAGCCATTTTAGGTCTCTTGGGACCACGCTGCCTGCCTGTGCGGATTTGTGAGGAGGTTACCGGGAGACAGCTGCAGTCACTGCGAATTGCAAACCTGCTTGTTTGCAAGGTGATTTGATGGAGCCTGAGAGCTGGTAATCAGATTGACGAGGCCCAGAGGCGCTTATCTGAGTATCTGAGGACCAGATCCAGTCAGCGGTGTGACACAGAGCCTCTGCCCAGCTGATACAGAAGCAAGCTACAGTTCCCGGATCAAAGTCATCACCCAGAACTACGATCCAGTTGGTGAGCGGGTTACGGCCCACCATTTGTTAATTTGCTGCAAACAGTTAGACTCACTTACAGGCCTCGCTGGAACCTGTTGTTCCACGGAGGCGTAACAGAGCAACTGACATTGAGCAAGCTTGAGGCCTACTTCACTTTAGTGCCCAAGCGTTGTGTATACGTTTTTGGAGTTATACCTGGAGTACCTTAAGCTAACTCTTGCCTACCTTTTGGATTACAAATATCAGAGGAGTCATCTCTAGCTTGGGAAGAAAGAAGATATGGGAGAGAGTACTTTAAATGAGGCCTCACGTATAACTTTAAAGTAACGGGGGCTCCCAGGTTTAGATACATAGAAATAAATATATATCTTTCATATTGTATTTGTCTGTTGATTTATATTGTACTGACATCCTACATTGGGATGGCAGTGCAATCTCTGTAACCACCTGCTTTAATATACTTGCAGTAAAAATATTTCTGGTTAAGTGCGCAGTTGTGTGGCGTGCTGTTTTTCCCCACCAGGTGGAGCCAGGGGATCCTGAGGGTATTATACAGGTACTTTACATTGTTTTATATTGTACTGTATTACATTGCACCACAGCTGTGCCAAGGGGATTGAGTCAAGTTAGTGGGGTTTCTTAGTAGAGTGCAGGCCCAATTCAAACCAGCAGCTCCTTAGGGGGTAAGTGCTACAATAATAATAATAATAATAATAATACTTATCGGAACACACGACATCTACTTACTTTTTAGAAGAACTTTCTTGATCCTTCTATAATGATCCTGCTCCCTCAGCGTTTCCTTATTTGCTCCTTTGATCGTTGTACCACAAAATTTGTGTGCAGACTCTTCACAAATTTCAAAACAAAAAATAAGAGAATAAGGTTCTCTTAAGAGGGCAAAATCAGACCACTATATATGATACAAACAAGCTTTATTAAATAGAAATAATCACAACAAAATAATTTATAAAAATAGAGGCAGATTGTCAAGTAATTAAAAACAGGGGGAACTGCAGCTACGCCTTTCACATACACACCCCAATCACCACTTTCAAGCATTAATGTTGTTTAGGCATATTTGTTTAGCAACAGAGTCAGACTGAAGATATCTGTAGGGGACTCCTGTTGATAGATATGCTCAGTCCAATCACAAACGTGGAATATACTGGGTGGATGTAGAGGTGAATTACAGTCCTGGTCTAGCTGAGGGTATTAAATTAAGGATTGGAAGTCCATGAATTAGATAGATAGTAAGAAAACCCTCAGAATGTCCAGTTAATAGCCAAAAAAGATTGCACTAAAGCCAAACAATATAATGAAACATGATACGAATGTTTTCAGATCATAGACAATAGGCACTGCAGACAAGTCTCCTGAGAATATCAGCAGGGGAGGTAATACAGGACTGGGCGCATCCATATATAAGTAAAATAGGTGGGTTAAAGATACTCTCACCACATTGACGGTTGCGGTCATTCTTCTGATCACTCTCTACCCCCAGTGTCTTCAGCTAGCAGACCGGCTTGGTATTAGTCTAATGCTGTGTGAGAAGGATGAGGCTCCACACTCGTGTAGTTGTTGCCCCGCCGAAAAAATGGATACCGGCTGTAACTAACAAACGGCTTGTGGAATCCTGTGCAGTTCACTCAGTGGTCGGGATGAGGCTCCACGTTCGTAAGGTCACTGCGACACCAAAGGGATTGGTACCGGTCAGAAATAACGAACGGCTCGTGAAATCCAGAGCAATTCACTTAAATAGCTAACAAACGGTTCCCCATTGACATACTGACATCACCCTGATGAGTTTTACCAGCCAATGGATGCTGGGTTCTTCAGAGCCATTTATTTTTTGTTCTATATGTTAATAGGGTGATTAGAACTGCGTCCCAAGGTTATCCATGTGGATGAGATTGATCTTCAAACTAGCGATTGCTTATTTGTTTAGTACAATTAATACTATTTACTCGTGATCCAGGAAAATCCCACTATTTTTTCTTCACAACTTTCTTCATGATTTTGGCCTTTCTCACATTCGGGTTGGTGAATGGTCCATTCTTGCCATCATAGTCGTTCCTCCTCAAGATGTCCACCATCTCCACCATCTCTATAAAGGCCATATTTGAGGCCTTAAATCTTCTCCTCCGGGATCGGGACGTTTTGGCCTCCAGGCTTTCCTCCTCCTCATTATTACTCCAATCGCACATCTGCTGTGTCTCCGCCATGTCGCTCCTACTGTGCCCTGAACAAGAAGGGGCAGGGAATATTCTAGAAAGAACGTCAGGGGCGGGCGTTGCGGGCAGAGTTTCATGCATGCGCAGTGTATATCAAGCTAACACGCATGTGTCGTACGTACAATCTATGTGCAGAGGAATGAGGAACGGAAGTGGCAAGCGTTCCTAAACAGTGGTGTAACTAGAACCTTCAGGGCCCCCGATGCAGGAAACCATGGCGGGCCCCCCCCCCCCCGACCTCCGGACAGGGCTCTTTTCTCCAAGCCCGATGGTGGAACACCAGGGCCCAGTCCCAAGTGGGTGGCTGCATATAAAGGAACCGATTTAAAAAAACATCAATTACAGCCACTGTGCCCATCAAACGCCACCACTGTACCATCTAATGCCACCACTGTACCATCAAATGTCACTACTGTGCCCATCAAACTTTGCCGCTGTGCCCATCAAATGCCACTGCTGTGCCCATCAAATGCTGCCAGTGTACCCATCAAATGCTGCCACTGTGCCCATCAAATGCTGCTACTGTGCACATCAAATGCTGTTGGTGTGCCCATCAAATGCTACCACTGTGAATCCCCACCGCCCGCTCACTGTCTGCCCGCCACTTACCCTGTCTTGGTGGGGCAGCGGGTAACGGCCATGAGCGGGGTCCTCCATGCAGCTACTGCCATCCTCATCTCCCGTCCTCTCCTCCTGATGGGCGTCCAATAGCTGTGTCTATCGTTTCAGCCAATCGGGTGATGGGTAAAAGACCCGCACACCTGATTGGTGGAGAGGCGGTTCAGTGTTAGGAAAGTGAATATTAATTCACTTTTCTAACACACCTGGGTAGACTATGAGCGTCAAGCATGGCGCTCGCAGTTCACCTATTTTGAAGCCTATTATAGCCCATGGCTCTAATCAGGTGCTGCAACCCCCCCCCCCCCCCGCTGTAATTCAGGAACCCGGCACCCCAAAAGGGACCAGACACCTAAATATGGGGGTGGCAGCGGTGGCCATGGATAGATTCATGCTATGCTATGCATGAGTCTATCCTTTGGTCATAGAGGGGGTGGGTGGAGCCTGTGCACCCTTTTGGATGCACCGCCACTGATAAACACATGCACACACACATGCATACATACACATACATATATGAACACACACACACATACATGCATGCATGCTCTCACACACACACACACACACACACACATACAAGCATGCTCACACACACTCACACACATACAAGCATGCTCACACACACACATACAAGCATGCTCACACACACAAACATACGTTAATGCTCACACACACACATTAATGCTCACACACACACATACATGCATGCTCACACACACATACATGCATGCTCACACACACATACATAGAAGCATGCTCACACACACACACACACATACAAGCATGCTCACACACACACACATACAAGCATGCTCACGCACACATACATGCATGCTCACACACACACACATACATGCATGCTCACACACATACATGCATGCTCACACATACATGCATGCTCACAAACATACAAGCATGCTCACACACGCACATACAAGCATGCTCACACACACACACACGCACATACAAGCATGCTCACGCACACGCAAGCATGCTCACACGCAAGCATGCTCACACACACACATACATGCTCACACACACGCACATACATGCATGCTCACACACAAGCACACACACATACATGCTCACACACATACATGCATTCTCTCACACACACACACACACATACAAGCATGCTCACACACACACACACATGCACATACAAGCATGCTCACGCACACACAAGCATGCTCACACACACACGCACATACAAGCATGCTCACACGCACATACAAGCATGCTCACACACGCACACACAAGCATGCTGACACACGCACACTCAAGCATGCTCACACACATGCACATACAAGCATGCTCACACACACATACAAGCATGCTCACACACATGCACATACAAGCATGCTCACACACATGCACATACAAGCATGCTCACACACACATACATACAAGCATGCTCACACACACATACAAACACAAATACAGTAGATAGTCTTATTAAAAAAACGGCAGACATTTACCTTCCTGGCTCTTCCTGCCGGGTACTGCACTCTAGGGGGAGACAAAGAGCACACACTGCTTTCACCACTAAGCCTAATGTGAGGAGCTCCCGCACAGTGCCAATTTCAGTTCGGCTGATGATCGGGGAGCTCCTCTCAGCCTTCCCTCCTATCGAAGAGTGCAGGGGGCCCTTGGGCCCCCCCTGCAGCAAGGGGCCCGGTCGCCATGGCGATCTTGGCGACCCCTATAATTCCACCACTGTTCCTAAACAAAGGTAAAATTTGAATTTGGGCCATCAGAGGCCTATACTCAGATTGATGGCCTACATTGGGATAACATTATGAGAGTTTAGGCTGACATTAGTGTTTTTGTTTTGTACATTGTCTTACAGAAAATATGAATAACTTTAAGGATCCAGAATTCCTGGCCAGTTTTATGGACAAATACAGGGAGATGAGGAATTTGTGGGCAGTGAAACACAGCTTATTATAATAAACAAGCTAGGAGGTCAACTCTGGAGAAACTTCTGGAATTCTGGAATTTGTGAAGACTCGGGTCCCTGATGCAACCATCGTGTTCTTGGAAAAGAAAATTGGGATCTTGAGGAACATGTATAAGAAGGAGCATAATAAGATCCAGAAATCACTCAAATCAGGAACAGCAGCAGCGCAAGTGTATGTACCCAGGCTGTTGTACTTCAACAAACTGCAGTTTATGGAGGATCAGCCCGAAGCCAGGGAATCGCTTTCTATCCTTCCCTGCAGCATTCCCTCCACCCTTCCCTCAACCCCAGCAGAAGCTGACGAGGAACAACCTGGGCCTTCCATCCTGGAAGAAGTAGATGCACCCAGCTGGCCAGGTATATTATGATGTTAACTAGATGTTATAATTGATAACAAATTAATGATTTAAAACAAAGAGATTTACATATCAATAGACAGTAGTGGCCAAAAATGTTTGGGACAAGAATGAAAAATGCTGGGGTCAGAATGATAGTCTTTTCTATTTATTAAGATTCAATTTGCAAGTCATGAGCTGAAAATTGTGTGTGATTGATGAACCTAAAACTATGTCCCTTTTTTATACACAGGATGAGCTCAGCCAGGAGGAGGCCGTGCCCAGTGTCAGCCAGGAGGTGGCCGGGCCAAGTGTCATGACGGAGGAGGCAGCACTGGGCCTCATTAGGGAAGCAAGTAATGTTCTCAAAAGCCCCGCCATCACTGAAGAGGCCTATGGCTGCAATCTAGCCACTAGATTGATGAAATTGGAGGAGGGCCAATGCCTGCTCTGTGAGGGAATTTTTGGTGAGGCCCTTCAGAAGGGGTTGAGGGGCCAGCTGACTGAGAACAGCCACGTATATGAGCCCGCCCATCCTCCTCCTCCTGCCACAAGTCCACCACCAGAGCCACAGCCTCCAAGGAAGGTTGCAGGGAAGCATGGAGGGAAGGCTGCAGTGAAGAGAAGAAAGTGATGACCTGGCTTCAGTCTGGTCTGACAGAATGCGCAGGCGTGTGTAGTACCACAGCCTGGAGACATATATGTCATCTGCTGCTGGTCCTGATCTCTGGGAGTCTTGGACCAGATTGGGCTCCACATTATATGGACTCCTCAAGCTAACAATTTATTTTCCAGGTCAAAACTAGGTACCCACTCCCTCCCAAAAAGTGCCAAACGTGGCAGTGGAGTGGGGGAGGGTGCAAACAATCAGAGCTTACTCTTTTGTTCAGCCTGTGACCTGACTGCAGATTACTTGTCCAGCTACCTTTTCCTCATTAGGTGTGACCTGTCTTAGTTGCTGAGGAAGAGAAGCTATGGAATTTATACTCCGTGAAATCTAGGGAGTTGTGGGAAATGAAGTTGAAGGAGCTTGTGCCTGTATCTGAACATGGTGAGTAATTAGAACGCTACAGTAATCCCAGATCTCACTCAGACCTTTAGTGTTTGACTCTAGTTATTTGGGAGCTTTGACACTTTCTATGAGTCATCATCCATTGTTATATTAGAGAAGATTTTAGTAAACATACAATCATTGGGCCTCATGCATACTGGATATTTTTACAGCTGCTCCTAGGGTGCCTGGCATTTTTTTTCCTGCCTCTAAACTCCCCTGCATGTCAGCTTATGTGTCCATGAACACATAAACTTTTCAAGTGTTTAGTGGCAGGAGAGTTTAGAGGCAGGAAAAAAACCCACTGCCAGTGCGTCCAGGAGCAGCAGAGCTGGGCTGAAAAGCGCTTGTAAGCACGTGAAAACACTGGACGCATGTAAGCACGTGTAAACGAGCATTACCGCTAGGCGTGTTTAGAGCTTGAGTGTGAATTCATTTCAATGGCCAGAATAAATGATTTATTACACACTTTTACAAGTGTTTTTTTGCCAAAACGCTGCTGCCAGGAGGAAGGCTTCTGGAATAGTTTAGAAAATGTCCTGAATGCATTAAGCCTTAGGCCCCTTTCACACTTCTACAACCTGAAAGACACATGACTTTGACGCATGACTTTGACGTGACTTGAAGCAATGACTGTGTAAACTTGAGGTCTATGGACCTCAAGTCGCATCAAAGTCAGACCAAAGTAGTGCAGGAACATTGAAGTGGCACAGATATGAACGGTACTCATTGGAAATCATGGGGTACGATTTGTCATGCGACTTTGCAGTCCAGAGTCACAGGACAAGTTGCAAAGTATGAAAGGGGCCTTCGTCTGCAGTTGTGCTGTACTGCAGCAGTAAACATGAAATGGCATGTGGGCATAAAAACCTAGGAATAATAAAAAGTGGCAGTGTTTCAATTGTCTTGTGCCGACAGGGTTTTGTACAAGCCAAGTGGGTTTTGCATTCCTGCACAAGTCTACGGTAATACAAAACTTGCTTGAAATGGTAAAATTTAGGTCAGCTGGACAATACATGCACATATACTCGCCTTACCTGTGCTTCCCCGCTTTTCTGCAGCCAGTGAAAAATAACATATCTATACTTAATGTAAAATCTTTTTCTTGAAGTCCATTGAGAAACACAGAAATGTAGGTCATACTGCTGCCTTCTGGAGGTCTGGACACTGGAAAACGAAAAATGTTAATCCAGACCCAGTGTAGCTCTGCCTCCAACCATCATGCCTTAAATTTGAGGGCAACTTGGGTAAGCAGTTCGTAAAGCCAACACATAGGGGCGGGATCTATGTCCCTGAATGGACTTCAAGAAAACAGAAAATTTACTAGAATAAAAGCCAAAGCCTAGGATATCTAACCCTTGACTTCAGTGAAAAGAAGGCTGGACACACAAGGAATGTTCAGACCAAAAGACCAACCAGTTAACAGCCAGAGCCTTAAGCAGAACACCCTAAACCCCTGACTGCAGGCAGATCCATCATATAAGGGATAATAAAATATCTTTTAAACTCACACCCAAAGATGTTTCAGAGGTGTGATAGCTACACTACAACCTACCTGATTAAACATTAAATATATGATAACAGACATCAGTAAAGCAAGTCTTGCAAGTCTTGCAAATAGCAGAATCCCCAGCAGAGAAGCCAGGGGTAGGAATCCATGTACTAAAACTAGAAATAATTAATCTGACAGAAGGTAGGAAGAGGGTAAATCTTCTAGTAATTAGGTTTTACAAAAGGTTTCTGAACTTACATTATCACAATTAGGGGAACTATGCAACTGGGTAATAACGTCCTGCTTATTGACCTTCAAGGGAAGTAGTAAGTGGATTCTTCCTTACAAGGATGAAAGGAGGTGCACTTGTGTGCAATAATTTGAGTGTAGGATAAAATTGGGGACACAAATGTAACCCCCAACACTGTGCAAGGTAAGAAGTTGGTTACTAAGCAGGTTGCAGGAGAAATTCACAAATCTCGTAGCCTCCAGCAGAGATCAGATTAAAAGACTGACCAACAGAGAAATCTACTGATAACTTGGGAAACTGCCTGGTTTGTAGAACCAGACACAGGGAATATGCTCTGGTCCTGCAGAGCGCTCTGCAACTAGTTAACACACAGGTCAGGAAAGTGCTACAATGTGGAGCTCAGTGCCCAAAACTCACAATCCAGGCTAACTCTGTATTTTTTCAATCAATTGGGGAACAGTTATGGCCTCCAAACTGTTGTTGAGGATATGCAGATCTGGATAATTGTGTAATTGCGTAGAGCCTAGCTCAAGCAACTTTTTAAAATCTTAAATTAAGTCATAAAAATATATATATATAGATATATATATATATATCTATATATATATTTTTTTTTTTAAATATACAGTACTGTGTATTAGACATGTGCAGAATGAAAATTTTTGTTTAGTTTCGGATAGATTCATTATGTTACTAATTTAGTTTAGTTGATTTGTTTCGGAATTTGTTTTGTTTAGTTTTTAATTTTCTAATCAATTCCAAATTTTCAGAACAATTTGAATTCTGGGTGAAGAATAGCTGATTGTTAAGGAACGGGCCGGAAGCTGGCCACCGCCTCCTTAACAACTAATGATTAACCAGCTGTCAGTAGGCTTTCCCACTGACAACTGAAATGTAAACAAAAGAATGGCGGCAATGAACAATGCAGAACAAAAACAGCCTGGGGTCCCCCCCAATACATACCAGGCCCTTATGTAGCCCGACAAACCATAAAAGGGAGGGGTCGAGCGAGCCATACCAGGCTATATGCCATTAACATGGGGGGGGGTGCTTTGGGGCAGGAGCAAAGCACCTTGCACCATAGTACTCCTACTTATTCAGCAAAAAAGTGTAAAACGTAAATAAAAACACAACAAATTTTGACAAGTCCTTTGTTAAAAAAATAAATAAATAAATAAATAAATGGCCTAAAAGTAGATCCAACTTCAGTCATGATGCCTACCTCTACCACCACCTTGAACAAAAGAGCTCTGCACCCAACAAAGGCATCCGCCATCTGACATTCCTTTAATAACTAAGGGGCGGGACCATCTGATGATGTCATCGGGTGAGCCCCACCCCCTTTGTGACGTTGTTAACCCAGCAGGTCCCAGTCGATGATGTCACAAGGGGGTGGGGTAATCCGATGACATCACCGGGTGGCCCCGCTCCTTAGTTATTTAAAAACTATCAGACAAAAGAGTTGTCAGACAGCGGGATATGGACGAGAGCTGGGTTTATATGGCTCCAAAAGCAGCCTGCAAGATCCCATGCACTGCTGGGAAGACCAGGGTGTCTGCCTGGTCCGCAGCCAAAGCAATCCATGGAAAATGAAGAAAGTGGTAGCACATCCAGAGAATAAAACCAATTTCTTTATTCGAAATCCATAAAAAAGATGAAATATGAGACACATAAGGTCCACAGGTGCTCTGTAGGCACGTTTTACACTCTCATACTTACTCATTACACTGTCAGACAGCGGGAGCATTCGTCAGGTACAGAGCTTTTTTTTTTTTTAAGTGGGCTTCATGATTGATGTTAGATCTACTTCAGAGGAATTGTTTTGTTTTTGTTTTTTGGGGGGGGGGTTAGTTTTTTAATAAAGGACTGGTACAGAGAGAGATACCGCTTGACACTGCCTGCACAGAGAGAGGGAGAAAGAGAGACCACTTGACACTGCCTGTACAGAGAGAGAGACTGCTTGACACTGCCTGTACAGAGAGAGATACCACTTGACACTGCCTGCACAGAGAGAGAGAGAGAGACCACTTGACACTGCCTGTACAGAGAGAGAGAAAGAGAGACCACTTGACACTGTCTGTACAGAGAGAGAGACCACTTGACACTGCCTGCACAGAGAGAGAGACCACTTGACACTGCCTGTACAGAGAGAGAGAGACCACTTGACACTGCCTGTACAGAGAGATACCGCTTGACACTGCCTGCACAGAGAGAGACCGCTTGACACTGCCTGTACAGAGAGAGAGAGAGACCGCTTGACACTGCCTGTACAGAGAGAGAGACCACTTGACACTGCCTGTACAGAGAGAGAGAGACCACTTGACACTGCCTGTACAGAGAGATACCGCTTGACACTGCCTGCACAGAGAGAGACCGCTTGACACTGCCTGTACAGAGAGAGAGAGAGACCGCTTGACACTGCCTGTACAGAGAGAGATATCGCTTGACACTGCCTGCACAGAGAGAGAGAAAGAGAGAGACCGCTTGACACTGCCTGTACAGAGAGAGAGAGAGAGAGAGAGACCGCTTGACACTGCCTGTACAGAGAGAGAGAGACCGCTTGACACTGCCTGCACAGAGAGAGAGAGAGACCGCTTGACACTGCCTGCACAGAGAGAGAGAGAGACTGCTTCACACTGCCTGCAGAGAGAGAGACTGCTTCACACTGCCTGCACAGAGAGAGAGAGCACTTGACACTGCCTGCACAGAGAGAGAGACCGCTTGACCCTGCCTGCACAGAGAGAGAGAGAGACCGCTTGACACTGCCTGTACAGAGAGAGACCACTTGACACTGCCCGCACAGAGAGAGAGAGATAGACCACTCGACACTGCCTGTACAGAGAGAGAGAGACTGCTTGACACTGCCTGCACAGAGAGAGAGAGAGAGACCACTTGACACTGCCTGTACAAAGAGAGAGAGAGAGAGAGACCACTTGACACTGCCTGTACAGAGAGAGAGACTGCTTGACACTGCCTGCACAAAGAGAGAGACCGCTTCACACTACCAGCAGAGAGAGAGACAGAGACTGCTTCACACTGCCTGCACAGAGAGAGAGAAAGAGACCGCTTCACACTGCCTGCACAGAGAGAAAGAGAGACCGCTTCACACTGCCTGCACAGAGAGAAAGAGAGACCGCTTCACACTGCCTGCACAGAGAGAGAGAGAGACCGCTTGACACTGTCTGCACAGAGAGAGAGAGAGACCGCTTGACACTGCCTGCACAGAGAGAGAGAGACCGCTTGACACTGCCTGCACAGAGAGAGAGAGAGACCGTTTCACACTGCCTGTACAGAGAGAGAGACCGTTTCACACTGCCTGTACAGAGAGAGAGACCGTTTCACACTGCCTGTTCAAAGAGAGAGAGAGAGAGAGAGAGACCGCTTCACACTATCAGCACAGAGAGAAAGAGACCGCTTGACACCTGCATTTAGGGGGTTAAAACAGGTAGGGAGGAAATGTAATATCACCTTCTCTGCCTATCACTTTTCAGTGGAGTGGCAGTGCCTGCTGCAAAGGAATACAAGCCTTTGGGCTCACACTGGTGTACTGGCAGTTTTCCATAGCCATAGTCCCTCAGACTTCTTTTAGAGTCGGTTCACACAGGAGGCGACTCAGATCCGACTTCAAGTCGCCCCTACTCGCCTTACATGTAAAAATCAGGAGCTGTAAATAAACTATTTAAACCTTTGTGGGTCGTGTTTTTTTTACATTTTTTTTCACAGGTGAATGGGTAGGGGTACATTGTACCCCATACTCATTCATATAGGGTGGGGGGCCGGGATCCGGGGGCCCCCTTATTAAAGGGGGCTCATGGATTCCGATAAGCCCCCCGCCCGCAGACCCCGACAACCAACAGCCAGGGTTGTCGGGAAGAGGCCCTTGTCCTCATCAACATGGGGACAAGGTGCTTTGGGGTGGGGGGGCCACGCAGCCCCGCCTTCACCAAGGCCCCCCCCCCCAATTTGAATTGCACGCGGCCTGGTATGGCTCGCTCGTCCCCCCCTTTCCTGGCCGGCCGGGTAGCGTGCTCGGATAAGGGTCTGGTATGGATCTGGGGGGGCCCCCACGCCGTTTTTTTGGCGTAGGGGGTTCCCCTTAAAATCCATACCAGACCTAAGGGCCTGGTATGCTCTCAGAGGGGGAACCCACGCTGTTTTTTTTTTTTTTTTAATTTGGCGTGGACTTCCCCCTTGAGAGCTCATTCTCTGATTGGCCACGGCAAAGGTCGCCTGGCCTGGGGCGACTTAAAGTCGTGTTGTAAGTCGCCCCAAGTCGTGTTGAAATCGTGTCCAAGTTGCCTCCAAAAGTCGTGTTGAAAGTCGTGTTGCCCCTGTGTGAACCGACCCTTAGGTTGCACATTTTTGCTGCATTTTCTTAAAGTGCACCAAACATGCAGCATGCAGGATGTTTTGTGCACTTTCAAAACATGCAGCAAAATGTGCAACCTCTATGGGACCAGGGGTAACATGCAGGAAGACTGCCAGTACACCAGCACTGCAGCATGCCAGTGTGAGCCCACATCATACCACCTAGGAGGGCAAGCAAAGTAGTGTCACAGGCTGCTAGGAAAAAAACTCTTTCGCTGCAGAGGGGGGAGGGAGGAGAAGTTCACTTACTTGCTCTTTCCCAGCCTCCCAGGAGCCTCGCTGTATTCGAGCCGATTGCTCAGATTTAACTTTCCCGCCCACACATCCTCTTCACAGACAGCATACAGGCTGCCCGGAGTGTGGGCGGGGAAAGAGAGAGCAGATCCAGCCATTCGTGTGGAGGAGGGAGGGGCTGGGCTGTGCTCTGTAACACAGACAGTCGGCCCTGCGACATCCCTGGCTCACAGTACTGGATGGAGAGGCCACACTCGGCCAGCTCAAAAACTGCGCATGTGCGGTTCTAAGCTGGCGACACAGTGGCCTTTGTAGAGCATATGAGAGCAGCCCAGGGGGCGATTGCATCTCTGCCCCCCGGCCCAGCCCGCCCCTGGTGGGGGTCCAAGCAAATGACTGGGGTAGTGAAATTACTACTACCCAGGTCACCAAGACTGACAAATATGGTGTCAGCTGTGACTAAGGGAAGAGGTGTGAGGGAGGTGAGGTGAGGTAGGCATCAGGGGATGTCTGCTACACAAAAACTGTCACTTTGCCCTGCAAGGACAATTGTCTCTTTAAACCTTAACAGATTTAACAGAAACCTAACACACAGATCTCTAATTTAAACTATCAACGACGGATTCACATGAATATTTCTCCATTCAGGATTCAACATGTATGTTGCATGAATTTGTGAAAGGCATACAAAATAAAGCAAAGGCTGCACATTCCACAATGTTCTGGGACTGACTTTTATTCAGTGTATCACAGAATCAGACACCAGAGCTGAGTGTACATAGTAATACAATGTATTACTTTCCCAACTTATTTTATACAAAAGGACTATGTTGTTGAACAATACTAAATACCGACAATTGTGTGAGATTCAAACATGCAACCATTGTATTCTGTATAATGAAGTGTATTTAAACCCAATAACTAAAATTTAATATATTACAGTCTACCAGTCCGTAGATGTGTTGGCTGCATTAATTTTTTTCTCAGGCTTTTTTTTTTTTACATGAAAAAGTAAAACACTACTGTGCCACCCAACTGGCTGAGTGAGCTACTGGCACTATAATTACACAAATTGTGTGAAGGGAATAAGGGGTAAAATGCAGAGCTAAATGATAGTGCAAATATGCAAATAATAAAGTGACAGTGCAAAATTATAAAAATGACCAATATTATCACCTGCAAGGCAAAAATATTATACAAAACTGTGAAAAAACATATGAGTAAACATAAAAAATCACAATGTCCATCAAACTGCATCAAGGGACAGGTTAATAAGTCCAAGTAAGTGTAGAAGTGAAAAAGTGATTCAAACCGTGAATGAAAAATGTTTAGCCTTCAGGACGGAGATCACCCAAATTAATATGTCCTAAACTCCTCAGAGGGGCAACCAAAGAGAAGAATCACCATCCAATGTGCAACGACCACCAATTAAGGTATTAGGGTACTCTTACCAAATGGTATGGGCTACCTGCCAGAAGTAAGGAGCCAAATAAGCAGAACTGATGATACCTTAACATCACAGGAAATAGCATGTAGACTGCACAGCAGTACATATTCAGCATTCAGGCATTCCAGGAATCAGCAAACAGAAAGTGTAGTGACCCAGGTTCAGCATGTGAAGACTCTTAGGCCCCACCAATCAACAGGAGGGGGTCATGAGGGAAAAAAAGATTGCCACATAAAATAAAATCCTTGGCTAAATAAGTATTAAATAAAGTATTGCACTTACATTGATGTAGACCAATGCAGGCACTGTATATAATGTGATCACAGGGAATGGAGAAGAAAGCAGTTTTATGGAGCCAGCACAGTACATCCCAATGCGTTTTGTCTACCAAGACATCTGGGGTATACACTTACTTGGACTTATTCACGTGTCCCTTGATGCAGCTTGGTGGACATTGTGCTTTTTCATATGTTTACTCATATGTTTTTCCACTGTTTTGTATAATATGTTTGCCTTGCAGGTGAAAATATTGGTCATTTTTATAATTTTGCACTGTCACTTTATTTGCACTATAATTTAGTACTGCACTATACCCCTTATTTATTTATTTATTTTTACATGGTGATCCTGCCGATAAAACACTTCCTATCCTAGGATGACAAGGCTCAACAACTATACTGTTTCAATGGAGGAGCAGTGGTGTCATCCTAGGCTGCCTGCACCTGATTCTATAGTCTACAGTCTATAGTCTACAGAAGTGAATCTAAAGTGGTTGTTATTCACTGAAATGAAAAATGAACAAAGCATATCCTTCTATTGTGTGTACTTGCCTCAATCCAAAGCACCTAGTGTAATTTCTGTCTGCTCTCCCTTACCTCGGCTATCTGCATGAGTAATTTCTGACAGTTAATCCCAACACCAAGCAATCCCAGGAGACAGCCCGTTCCCCACCCTCAGCACACAGCAGGTGATTCACAGCTTCAGATTTGCATGTTTCTCTATGAAATTGTGTAGGGTGGGTGTGTACTTTCCCTCCACTAGGTCCCCAAATTACACTCAGCTTCCTGCTTTATGCTATGCAATGTGTGACATTCGATCCTTACCCTCTGACTTCTGGAGCTGAGAAATGCTAAGTAAATTCTGTAATATGAATGGCTGCAGAGGATAAGGCTGCAGATAAACAGGTATAACGTATATTGGAAGACTCTGTGCATCACCTGAGGCTAATTGGTATACATAAGGGTTTACACCCACTTTAACAGGACTGATAACACTGTTTGAGACTTCAGTGCAGATGCAGAGTAGTGTATGGGTTGTTACAAGCTCACTCAACTCCTCACTCAACTCCTGTCAGGATCATCAGTTTTTTTTGCATGTATAGTGTTACCTTACCACAAAGGAACAAATAAGAGACGTTTATATGCATTTTAAATCTCAACTCCAATCTGCAAGTAATATAAACATTTTGTTGCTTGTTTAGTCTAGACTAAGAAATAGGCAGAAATACTTACCTTAATCTCTACATAGACTGCCAGTGCTCTCCTCCATTCTCCGAATGTGAGCAGGCCCTCTGCATCCTTGTACACAATGGCGATGGAAAGTGGCAGGCCACACAACCAGCAAAGAGGTGAGAGACTTCATTGGATCGATAGTCAGACAGGGAGGAAGCCTGTAGGATCAAGGAATAAGGTAAGTATTTCTGTCTATAAGCCCCCCCCCCCACCCCCCTTTTTTTTTATATTTTATTTTCACCACAGAAGGCAGATCCAGGTCATAAAGAACAATAATACAGAAACAAATGGTACACATGCATATAATATACAAATATACAAAGCCAATTCATAAATGAGATCTGGTTATGGAAAGCGAGTGGCCCTCAAAAAGACAAAGACATAGTCACCATTCCCTCTTAGTGACCTAAAATCGTAATGGTCTGGCCACAATGACTGCCCAACCTTTTTTCTTTTAAAATAGCTGGTATAGAATAAGGAAAGTAAATTAAAATGGAAAAAGAAAGACAAGGCAGGAGTGAAGACAGTTAAGGAGCGTAGAAGGGGGGCGGGAAAGAGTAAGGAAGGGTGGGGAGGACAGGGGGGGAATAACCTATTGGTATGTATCAATTAAAGGGCTCAGGAGCAGCTACCAATCAACCAGCTATGGTTCAAAAAGAGCCTTCCCCTCTTCAGAGTAGACAGACATCATATTCCATAACATCCAAGTTTTAAAATATTTTTCACATTTATGCTATGCTATGAGTCTTCCATCTTGTTTATTTACGCTACCTTATTAAGCCAGAGACCAATAATCAGCATCTGTGGAGGTTTCCAGTTAAAAGGAATGCAGGATTTGGTGGCATTTTTGGTGTCGTTTAAGAGGTGGCATATAATTGATCATTTGTAAATTTTAACTGGTATAGCCAAAACATGTAGTAAGAAAAAGGCCGGATCATTAGGGACGTCATAATCAGTGAATATTTGAACAGTTCTCCGAAACTCTCTTCAAAAAGAGTCAAGTTTGGGGCAGGACCAAAAGATATGAAGCAGCGTTCCCTGCCCCTCCAACAGTGGTCGGTAGTGTTTGGGAAGAATTTAAGGGAGATGGTGTATGATACCATTGCGTCAGAAGTTTAAAATTTGTTTCTTGAATCCTCGTGCAAATTGAGGATTTAAGGTAAAATTTGATAATTGTATTCTGTTGATCAGTTGTAAAATTACAATCCAGATCAGTTTCCCATTTTGTTATACAGGGTAAACAATGGTGTTCAGAAGAGGTGATCAATAGCTTGTAAGTTTTAGAAAGAACATGGGGTAATACCCACTCATCAGAGCAATATTCCTCAAAGGTAGTTAGGCGATGGCTAAAGCTCCGTGGAGCTAGAAAAGAGAGAAGAAATTGGTGTAATTGAAGAGCCATCCAAAAGCTTAAAGGGTAACTCCACTTTCATAGGGAAAAATAGCACATGAAGAAAGAATAATATAGCGTATACAATTGTGACACAAGTCATATTGTATCTGAATGTTAATAAAAATTACCTTTCCTTTTTTCAATCTGCAGCCGCTGTAATTTTATGTAAATGCAGTGTGCAATATGGCTACCTGGGGGTGTTCTGTACAGAGAATCTGTACTGACCACTCCCCTGAAACATAATTTCCTGCTTGGGTGATTGGCTCACCAATTTTCCCAGAAGTTTGCTTCAGATACAAGTCAGATTTCAGGCATCCCCTGCAATGTAATTTTTGGTGAGATATTTCCAATAGGAACACATCTAAAGGGATGCAGGCCCAGCAGATTTCCTCATGAGTTCTGTGCAGGTGCACACCTGATAGATAATTATGAAATCACTCCCAAATCACTGATAGATAATTATGAAATCACTCTGTCATCACAGAGACACAGAGGAAAATAATAGGATTTTTATAACAGCTTACCTGTAAAATACTTTTCTTTGAAGTACATCACGGGACACAGAGCCATAGTAGTTACTACGTGGGTTATAGGCCACCTTCAGGTGATGGACATTGGCACACCCTAAGACAGGAAGTCCACTCCCTATATAACCCCTCCCACTACTGGGAGTACCTCAGTTTTTGTAGCAAAGCAATACACGTGTATACCAGAAAGAAGGGAGGGACCACTGTGTCCTGTGATGTACTTCAAAGAAAAGGATTTTATGGGTAAGCTGTTATAAAAATCCTATTTTCTTATCATACATCATGGGACACAGAGCCATAGTAGTTACTATGTGGGATGTCCCATAGCAATGCCAACTGAAGGGAAGGAAACACAATAAAAGTAGGGCACCATGAGACCAGAGCACTTATACTGCTGCCTGCAGCACACTGCGCCCAAAGGCGATATCCTCATGACCTTTTACATCTACTTGATACAATCTGGTAAATTCATGGACTGAAGACCAAGTTGCGGCCTTGCAGATTTGAGCTGTGGAGGCTTGGTGATGCACTGCCCAGAAAGTACTAACAGCCCTGGTGGAGTGCGCTTTAATATAAAAAGGTGGAACTATCCTCCTTAAACCATAAGCTTGAACAGTCACTTGTTGAATCCATTTAGAAATAGTAGATTTCAATGCTGCCTGTCCTCTTTTAGGACCTTCAGGCAACACAAACAAAACATCAGTTTTGAGAAAGTCGCCTTCAAATAGATTTTGACTGCTCTCACCACATAAAGAGAATGTAGTGACTTTTCTTCTGCAGAACGGGGTTCTGGGAAAAATGAAGGTAGATGTCACGTACCTGGTTGGAGAGCCCAAGCGTGCAGGGAGCGGCGCCTCGTAAGCCCCGGCTCGAGAGCCCCTGGAGATGGGAACAGGGATTCAGGAGTCCGGAGGGCACAAGTGCCAGACTGGTCAGCTGGTAGAGAAGACCGGAGCAGATGGTGGACCGGAGCAGAGGGTGCAACCAGCGCAGGATGCTGGACAGGAACCGCTGGACGGCTGGCACAGGTGAGCAGGCAGGAGCTGCGGGAGAAGTAGTCAGAGCAGGTCCGTAGGCAGACTGGCAGGAGTAGTCAGGGACGAGCTGGGTCGGCAACAATCGGGCAGCAGAGGTACAAGGCAGAAGGCAGAAGCGTAGTCAATCAGGCAAAGGGTCGGAGGCAGGCGGCAAACAGGCAAAGTCCAGGAACAGGCCGGGTACAGAATCAGGAACACACACACAGGAACAGATAGCAGGAGTCACGGGAAAGCTGCAGACGGGACAGCACAGAGCAGCAGGAGCAGGTCCCTTAAGTAGGCAACTGGGCGCCAAGAACGGTCGCACGGTACGTCTACGTATCCCCGCGGGTGACCGTGCTCCCGTTCGTGACCCCGCGTACCCGCGTACGCCCGTTCGGCTCGTCGCGCACCCGCGTGCGCCCGCTCGTGTCAACGCGCACCCGCGTGCGCCTGTTGGGGACTATGTGCACTCGCGTGCGTTCGTTAGCGCCAACCCGCGTCCGAAGGCACCGACGATCCCCTCGTACCGGGAACCTGCGGGTAAGTCTTACTTGGGTGACCGGGGTGGTGGAACGACCGTGACAGTAGAACAATATCCTGGTTTAAATAAAAAACCTGACACTACCTTGGAAAATTAGGATGAGGACGCAATACAACCTTATCTTTGTGAATAATTAAATATGGCTCTTTACAAGAAAGAACAGCCAACTCTGATACTCTTCTTGCAGAAGATATGGCTACCAGAAAAACTAGTTTCCTTGTCAAGCTCAAAAGTCTGTTTCTGTAATGCCGACAGGACTAAATTCAAATCCAAGGGTTCAGGGGTGACCTAAACAGAGGATTAAGCTGCATTACCAAAGAGTGTGAAGCAAGTGGTCGCTGAAATAATACCGATAAGGCTGAAACCTGGCCCTTGATAGTACTCAAGACCAGCTTTATTTCTAATCCCATCTTTACAAAGTCAGGGATTCTACCTATGACATACTTCCTGGGGTGCCAACCCCTGGATTCACACTAGGAGAGATATGCCTTCCAGACGCTATAAGTAGACACCACTGAACCTGACAGGCCACGCTTCTTCAGAATGTGGGTCTCAATAGTCAAACCATTAAATGTAGTGTTTGTAAAGTAGGATGGAATACCGGACCTTGCGAGAGAAGATCTGGCCGTGGCGGTAGGGTCCATGCGTCCCCTGCCGCCATCTTTACTATCTGTGCATACCAAGATCTCCTGGACCACGCTGGGGGGCACAAGAATCACTGATTTCCCTTTCTGCTTGATCCTGCGAAGAAGTCGTGGACGCAGGCAGAATAGGAGGGAATGCAAAAATCTGTAAGAACCAATTCCACGGAAATAGCAAGGCATCTGTTCCGCATGCTAGCGAATACTTTGTTCTTGACACAAAGTTATCAATTTCTTTGTTGAACCTGGACGCAAACAGATCTATGTCTGGGATCCCCCATCTTTGACACATTGACAGGAAGATAATCATTCTCCCGGGAACAATCGCTGGCGACTCAATTAGTCTGCCTGCCGATTTTCTATTCCTAGAATGAAGACTGCCGATAGGCAAAGTACATTGTTTTCTGCCCAAGATAGGATATGATTCATCTCTCTCAGGGCCACACAACTTCTTGTGCCCCCTTGGTGATTGATATAGGCCATTGCTGGGGCATTGTCGGATTGAATTCTGGCAGGACAATTCTGTAAACTGAACATTCAGGCCCTAAGGACAAAGTGCTCTGCCTGAATTTCTAGAATGTTAATGGGCAAGGCCATTTCTGATCTGGGCCACTTCTCTTGTCAGTTGCCTCTTACAGGACTACTCCCCAACCCAAAAAAGGTTGGCATATGTTGTTACCACTTCCCAGGTAACTAAAGGAAGGATTTTCCCCAAGATTTGTGGTTATTAACCATGAACTGAGGCTCTTTAGAGTCAGACATATTGGGAAATCTAGAGCCTAAACCCTTTTGTTCCAAGCCGATAGGATACTGTTTTGCAGCATTCTCGAGTGAAACTGAGCATAAGGAACAGCCTAAAATGAAGCCACCATCTTTCTCAACAACCTCATGCAAAGCTGAATAGAAGAATTAATCTTGCTTCAACCACCTGAACCAGTTCCTTTATGGCGCTGATCTTCTCTAGGGCAAGAATACCCTTTTCTGGGTATATCTATGTTCAGACCCAAGCATTCTTCATGGTTTTAAGGAAGATTTCTTCAAGGTTGAGAATCCAACCTAGGTTTTCCAGGTAGTTCAATGTGGTGACTATACTTTGGTCTAAGCAGGCCACTGACTGGTCTATCAAGAACAGATCTTATAGTTAAACTATGATTGTTATACCTTGGGCCCTTAATCTGGCTAGAGGAGGGGCCAGAACCTTTGTAAACACTCAAGGTGCAGTAGCTAGACCAAAAGCAGAGCTACACACTGAAAATTACGATTTTCTACCTCGAAAAGTAGATATTACTGGTGAGAGCGAGGAAATAAGCACATGGTGGTTTGCATCTTTGATGTCGATTGATGCCAGAAGTTCTCCTCCTTGTAGGATGGAGACAACTGATTGGATTGACTCCATGCGAAAAGCGAGCGGTTATATTCACAAATCAAATTAGATTTTTGATCAAACTAGATTAGAATGTCCATTCGGTTTTGGCACCGTGAAAAAAGGTTTGACCAAACCTTAACCCCTGCTCTTACATGGGGACCACCGTGATCACTTTTTGCCAAAAGATGGTCCAATGCGTGAAAGAAAGACTTATTTTTCTCTGGATCCTTAGGAACGTTTGATCTGAGAAAACGAGGAGACAGGAACTCATGGAACTCCAGTTTGTACCCTAGAGCTATTGAGGAAGTCGCCCATCTGTCTCGACACTCTTCCTGGCAGATCCTTGAGAACTGCAGAACTATTTCCCCCTACTTGAGCGAGCGGGGACACCTCCTCATAAGGAGGCTTTAGTATTTTGTAGGTTTCCTCCCCCAAGACCTCTTTTGTCCCTGGGGTTGACGCAGATAATTACCTTTTTCAACTTGACGGCGGAGGCCGTTGTGACCGCCTGGAAGCTGATGCCCCTGGCACAGGAGAAGGAGCTTGTTAAAATGAAATACATTTACTCCTTTTCTTAAATTGCAAGGGGTACTTTCCAATACAATTTATTTGGATGTCTTACCCAAATCATCCCCAAACAGCCGTTTCACCGCAAAAAGGAAGACTAACCAGGAGCTTCTTGCATGGTGCTCAGCGAAGGGCGCAAGCCCTGAAGGATAGAATCTCAAACATAAAGCTGCTAGTAGCTTGCCAGATGCTGGGTCTGCTGAAAAGGAAACCTTGAAGGAATTCCAACTTTTTATCCGTTGGATCCCTTTCAGCGCTGTCACACTTTGAATGACAATTGCGCGATCATATTACTCTGTAACAAAGTGAAATGTTAATAATTTTCTTCATACAAATAGAGCTTTCTTTTGGTGGTATTTAATCGCTGCTGTCTTTTTTATTTTTTACAATAAAAAAAGACCCCAAATTTTTTTTTTTTTTATGTTTTCTTAGTTTCTGTCAGTAAATTTTGTAAATAAGTATTTTTTTCTCCTTCACCGATGTGCGCTGATGAGACGGCACTGATGGGCACTGATAGGCTGCACTGTTGGGCACTGATGAGGTAGCGCTGATGGGCACTGATGAGGCAGCACTTATGGGCACTGATGAGGAGGCCCAAATATGCTGCACTTATGGGCACTGATGATCAGTGCCCATAGGGGATCAAATACGTTTTTCCCTTACTGTAGCTGGGAAAATACTGAAGAGTTTAATAAAAGATTACATAGACGAGTTCTTACTGGAAAAAGGTATTTTAACCACCTCAATACTAGGCACTAATGAGGTGGCACTTAGGGGCACTGATTAGGTGGCACTGATGAGGAGGCACTATTATGCCACACTGATGAGTACTGATAGGTGGCACTGATGAGCACTGATAAGCAGCACTGATAGGTGCCACTGATGGGAATTGATGGGCAGCACTGATGAGCAGGCACTGATGGGCACTAAAAGGCAGCACTGACTGGCACCAGTAATGGGCACTGATTTGTGTCACCGATGGGCTATCATGGGCACTGATTGGTGGCACTCATGGGCATTGATTGGTGGCACTTCTAGGGCTTTATTGTAATCAGGGCACTGATGATCAGTGCCTGATTACATGCCCTGTTCTCCCCTGTGAGGAGATGCCACTGATCGTCTCTCCTCACCGCACACTCTGTCAGTGTGAGGCGATCAGTGCTGTAGGACTCTTGGCAGCCTCGCTGACCAGTTTTCTTCTAGTCTTTTCATCAATTTTGTGCCACGCCAGTGGCTCTTTACAGAGGTTGGGGTAGCACCATATCCTAGCAACACACAGGCGCACGTGAGCGGAGGTTCAGGTGTGCCATCATATGACGTTCACTCAGAAATGGTGAAGCAAGTGGTTAATGTGACCTATGAACTGTACAACTCAATAGAAAAAAAAACTAAAATCTTTTAGGTGGGAAATAAAATAAAAATAAAAAATAATAATGTGGTTGCATTAGTGTGCACACCCTCTTATAACTGAGGATGTAGCTGTGTTTAGAATTAAGCTATCAAATTCAAACTCATGTTAAATAGGAATCAGTACATACCTGCTATCATTTAAAGTGCCTCTGATTAACCCCAAATAAAGTTCAACTGTTCTGGTAGGTCTTTCCTGACACTTTCTAATTCGCATCCTACAGCAAAAGCCATTGTCTGCAGAGAGCTTTCAAAGCATCAGAGGGATCTCATTGTTTAAAGGTATCAGTCAGGAGAAGGGTACAAAAGAATTTGAAATATACCATGGAACACTGTGAAGATAGTCATCACGTGGAGAAAATATGGCACAATGGTGACATTACCAAGAACTGGACGTCCCTCCAACATTGATGAAAAGACGAGACAAAACTGGTCAGGGAGGCTGCCAAGAGTCCTACAGCAACAATAAAGGAACTGCAAGAATATCTGGCAAGTACTAGTTACTATGTAGAAATGGGACTATGTAACTATGTACTGGCTGTGTGGTACGTTACAACAATATCCTGTATACTTCTATACTACTATATGTCTGGGCTATGGGGTAAAGTGACAAGATGGAAGCCTTTTCTTACGAAGAAAAACATCCAAGCCCGGCTAAATTTTGCAAAAACATCTGAAAAACATCTGAATTCTCCCAAAAGCATGTAGGTAAATATGTTATGGTCTGATGATACCAAGGTTGAACTTTTTGGCCATAATTCCAAAAGATATGTTTGACACCCTTGCACATCACCAAAAGAACACCATACCCACAGTGAAGCATGGTGGTGGCAGCATCATACTTTGGGGCTGTTTTTCTTCAGCTGTAACAGGGGCCTTCGTGCAGGTAGAGGGAATTATGAACAGTTCCAAATACCAGTCAATATTGACACAAAACATTCAAGCTTCTGCTAGAAAGCTGAACATGAAGAGGAACTTCATCTTTCAGCCTGACAATGACCCAAAGCATACATCCAAACCAACAAAGGAATGGCTTCACCAGAAGAAGATTAAAGTTTTGATATGGCCCAGGCAGAGCCCAAACCTGAATCTAATTGAAAATCTGTGGGGTGATCTGAAGAGGGGTGTGCACAGGAGATGCTCTCACAATCTGACAGATTTGGAGTAATTTTGCAAAGAAGAGTGGGTAAATATTGCCAAGTCATGTGCCATGCTGATAGCCTCATACCCAAAAAGACCGAGTGCTGTAATAAAATCAAAAGGTGCTTCAACAAAGTATTAGTTTAAGGGTGTGCACACTTATGCAACCATATTATTTTATACAATATACCCAGAAGTAGGATATACAGGGTATTTTATTATCTAGGAGTCAGACATAAAAGGGTGGGGGGGATATAAATCGTTATATAGTAAAGTAGTACCTCAGTGCCATGACATAAAATAAATGCATGGGATTGTACACCCCATTACCACCCATCATACCATAACATCATACCCTTTAAGAGCATCTAAATGCTGGGAGACGGACATTCAGATCATGTGACTGCTGTGATTGGCTGTCACAACGGTCACATGATCAGAAATCTCCCGATCGCAATTATGCATCAGGAACTTTTTGATCCCCACTGCTGACTGTGCTGGGAGCATGTAGGGCGTGCACTCTCAGCACAGAAAAGTGTTTACATAGGATCACATATATGCAGCCTTTTGCTGTTAAAGCTCACCTGCCGAGAGGCTGCATATATGCACCACCCTGGCAAGAAGACGTTTAATAATTAGGTAAATACATAACGAGGATCATGGGTAAGATTGGTCCGCAGCCCTTTTATTTGGTGTAAATCAATTTTACTATGAAATAAACTTTAACCTTTATTACCAAACAGAACCACTGTTAAACATTAGCAGACCAACATGTTTAGTCACTATGACTCAAGCAACAATATTTTATACCAATAAACTAAATAAAATAACAGTCACTGTTCACCCACAAAGTGGCCAACATTAACCCAGGAGAGAAAAGATTCAAAGGAAGGCTGAAGATAATCCAGAGGTGATTACAAATGACAGACCTGAAGTAGTTGGTGACATTGCCCAGTGACAGGAGAGGATATACAAATGAAAGGTTACTCTTGTTGGCTAGCTGTTTTCCCACCAAAAGATCTATCACCAATTTAGCACTTGGCTGGCTAAAAATCTGCCCAGCAACTGAAGTAAATCCTCCTAGCAACAGCGAGCAGCTTGTAATCTAAAAACCAAAACAGAAAGAGCCAGCAAAGCTGCCCTAGAGAGACTTCTACTTAAAGGGGTTGTAAAGTTTTTTGTTTTTTTTTAAATAACAAACATGTTATACTTACCTCCACTGTGCAGCTCGTTTTGCACAGAATGGCCTCGAACATGGTCTTCTGGGGTTCCTCAGCGGCTGTCTCGGCTTCCCCCCGCAAGTACTTCTCACGTCCATGCGAGCTCCCTCGCATGGTGAGAAGCACTTGCGGGCGAGCTCCTGTGATACAGCCGGCTGCTATAGCCGCACACTGTATCACTCGTCCCCGCCTCCAGCATGCCATGTCATTGGATGTGATTGACAGCAGCGAGAGCCAATGGCTGCGCTGCTTTCAATCCATCCACTCTAGCCAATCAACGGCCAGACTGAGCGGCAAAGAGGATGTCGGAGGCAAGCACGGGACATTCGAGGGGTCAGGTAAGTAAAACGAGGGGGCTGGGGGAGCCGGCACTGTCAGATGTTTTTTCACCTTAATGCATAGAATGCATTAAGGTGAAAAAATATTTACCTTTACAACCCCTTTAAAGTGTTACAAAACTCACAACAGTAAAATCAGTCATTATATGCAATAAAACAAGCTCATTGTACACAATGTGGGACTTAAAGGGTTAATCCTGTGCATCGTGTAAAAAAAGATCCTGTCTGCTCTGATCCTGCCCTTCTTCTCCAATCCCCAATCTATCTGCTGATAGTAAATAGCCTTGATGTTTATTGCTGGGGGGGGGGGGGGTGCATGTGATCAGCACTATCCAGACAGAGGGTCAGGGGTCATGTAGCCTCTTAGGACAGTCAGAGGAGAATGAAAACTCCTCCTACAAGCTTTAACTAGTGCTCAGCAGAACACTGATAGAAGTCACAAGACTGATATATACTGCTGATGAGAAAGGTTATCTACCAGTTGTAACAGCAGGCAGGTAAAATCACTTGGTTGCAGCCAGGATGGCAAATATGTGTGCCCCAGATTCAGGCTCTATGCTGATTTGTACCACTAGGGGGCAGTGCTGAGAGTCCTGCAGGGGTAGAGTTAATGAGCCCAGCTGAAGTAAGTTGGCTCATTAAGACCTCTACAAAACATGGCATCTCCATGTTCTGTGTACTGTGGAGGGCCAGATATAGTGAATGCAGGGTCCTGGAATTAGTAACCCTTTAACAGTATCCATAGCCTTCTATTATGAATAGAATTAATTTATAACACAAAATAAATGGGTGATAGGGGTAATAACCCCATGGGGCCACTTTTCTTTTGTGGCCCTAACAGGACTATAAGTTCTGGCTTGTATGATGAGGGGGGGTAAGTGTGTTGTTGGGGGTCTGGTCACACAGATTAAGGTAATCTCCCCCTCTGCACAGCCATTTACTGGGAAGATCAGTGTATGGCTATTTCTTAATTTGGAAATATTAGAATTAACAAAGTTAAAGTTTAACACATTTTTCCAAAAATTCGAAAGAACGAAAATCTGAAATTCGAAAATCCAAAATAATTAACTAAATGTCTAATAACTATTACTAAATATTAAATTATAGGTATTGGAATTTCCTTTAAAATTTTAAAATACGAATTTCTCCAAAGTTACGAATTACCCGTAATAACGAATGCCGCATCTAAACAAATGAAATGAAAACAAACACATTTTTTGGCAGTGCAGATGTCTGCTATTCCTCCACCCCCACCTCTCCAATGGCCTTAAAGCGGAGTTCCAGCCAATAATGGAACTTCCGCTTTAAGGGAGGTGACTCCATGACATGCCACATATGACATGTCATTTTGGAGGGGGGGTACCCTCTTTTCAGAGGGCCCCCAGCTCCCACTTCCTCCCAAGGCACCGCAGCACTGAAAGGGAGATCTCCTCTCCCCCCTCCCTCTCAGCAATCATCTGGGACATGTCACAGTGGGTGCCTGGCTGTGAAGCCGCAGCCAGGTGCCCACACTTACAATGCCGGCTCCGCATAGAGGAGGGGTAGATGAATGGGGCTTCGTTCTCCCGCATCGCTGGACCCTGGGACAGGTAAGTGTCTGATTATTAAAAGTCAGCAGCTGCTGACTTTGAATTTTTTTTTTTTTTTAGCAGCTGAGAACAGAGGTTATGTGATAACTTACAGAAAAAAAGAAAAGAAAAGGTAAAAAGTATTTTACCGGGTAAATATATTTCTAAAGGTGCTATTGACATACAATTTTCACCACATGTCGGCAACAACAAATGCATACATACATGCATACATACATGCAATCCATACATACAAAAAAAAAATAAGTTCAGTAATTAAATTATGTGTACTAAAATGCAATTTTTTTTTTTTAAGTCTGCAGCTACAAACACTGTAGTTGCTGACTTTTAATAAGAACACTTACTTGTCCAGGGAGCCCTGATGTTGGCCCCCCGAGGCCGATTGGTCAATCGGATTGGGTGCAGGTGCCACCATTCTAACTAAGGGAAACTGGCAGTGGAGCCTTGTGGCTCCACTGCCATTTCCTTCTGCTCATGCGTGAGCCGCACGGCGCTTTGTGAATGGCCAGCTGTTTCCTGGGACACACACAGGTCCCAGAAGACATGGGAGGGCGGGGGGGGGGGGGGGGCTCGCTGCACAAGAGGATATGACATGCTGCGCCTCGGACTGAATGGATCGAAAGTACAGGTTGTACTTCATAAAAAGGTACTATAGAATAAAAAAATAAAATGTATATCCAAAAACGAGGGGTGGAGAGGTGGTCTTTTGTTTAAGACCACCTCTCATAAGTGGGTAGGACTCAATACTTGGTCCAAAATCATTTGTTGGTAATTGCAGCTTCAAGACGCCTCCTGTATGGAGAAACTAGTCCCATTCATTGCTCAGGTGTGATTTTGGCCCATTCTTCCACAGTCTTCAAATCTTGATGGTTCCGTGGTCCTCTTCTATGAACTCTAATCTTTAGTTCTTTCCATAGATTTTCTATTGGATTTAAGTCAGGTAATTACTGACTGGGCCATTCTAGTAGTTTTATTTTCTCTCTTTGAAATCAATTGAGAGTTTCCTTGGCTTTGTGTTTGGGATCATTGTCTTGCTGAAATGTTCACCTCATTTCATCTTCATCATCCTGGTAGATGGCAGCAGATTTTTATCAAAAATGTCTTGGTACATTTTTCCATTCATCCTTGCTTCAATGATATAAAGTTAGCAAGTACCGTATGCTGAAAAACAGCCCCACGCCATGATGTTCCCACCTTCAAACTTCACTGTTGGTATGCTGTTTTAGGGGTGATTTGCAGTGCCATTTGTCCTCCAAACATGGTGTGTATTATGGCATCCAAAGTGTTAAATTTTGGGTTCATCTGACCAGACTATATTCTCACAGTATTTCATAGGCTTTTCTAAATGTTGTGCAGCAAACTTTAAACAAGCTTCAACTTGCTTTTTCTTCAGCAATGGAGTCTTGCATGGTGAGCGTGCATACAGACCATGGTGAGTGAGCGCATTACTTATTGTTTTCTTTGAAACAATTGTAGATGCTAATACAAGGTCTTTCTGAAGCTCTCCACAAGGTTCCCTTGGCTTTTGGCCAACTCCCCTGATACTCTGTCATAAATCTTGCGAGGAGCACCTGGTCATGGCTACCTTATGGTGAAATTATGTTCTCTCCACTTACGTACTATGGTCCCAACAGTTGTCACTGGAACATTCAGAAGTTTAGAAATCCTTCTGTAACCAATGCCATCAAAATGTTTTGCAACAATAAGATTTCAAAGGTCTTGAGAGAGCTCTTTGCTTTTACCCATCATGAAATGTTTCTTGTGTGACACCTTGGTAATGAGACACCTTTTTATAGGCCATCAGACTGAACCAGCTGATATTTACACTGACAAGGGGCAGGATTGCTTTCTAATTACTGAGAGATTATAGCTGGTGTCTTGGTATCTTTTGGCACCTCCCTTTCTTCATGTGCTCAATACTTTTTCCCTGTGTCATTCCATTTTATTACACATTTTTTTGTTTTAGTTTCTTTGTATGTATGAATTGCATGGGTTGTCACCGACGTGGTGAAAATGTCATGTCAATAGCACCTTTAGAAAAATATTTGCCTAGAAAAGTGACGTGTTCAATACTTATTTTATCCACTGTATCTATAATGACCTTGTTGTTTTACAAGCTAGGCGTTGATAGGTAGGCTATGAGGAAGGCTGCAAAAGCTGAAACGCGTTAGTTCTTTTGTATCATGCTTTTATACATGTAGCCAATAAAGAAGCCAATAAAGAATTTTCCCCGCAAGAGCCCTCCAAGCTTCCGAGTAGGCCTTAAAGATCACTGATGTCTTACCTGTCCTTCAATGAAGCTGTTGGAATGCAGATTCCATTCTGTCAGCTTCTGCCCCAACCAGGCTGGGGAAAGTGAAAGAGGGACCTAGATGTAAGTTTTACATATCACTGCCAGGTAAGCAAAAAGGGGAGGAAAGTGGATGGATGTTTGTTCTGCTCCCGCTCCTCTACCAGGTGGCACCTACCATGCTAGTCCTGAATGCACTAATGGGCATGTGGAGTCTGTGATACATCGTGAGAATGCATGTAGTTGAGGGGGGGCTGCTACCAGGGATGTTTGGAAGCAATCTGGTGGCTGCTTAGTCGCTGGAATGCAAAAGTTCAATACATGGTTGATTCTGAAAGTAGAGTTGTATCCAGTTACCAATCGTCTGTCTCATTACATTTGCATACATATGTTTCATTATATGTATAACAATTTACTTTACGACGAACAATGTTCACATTGTTACGGATATGTTCCATGAAAAATCAATAAAAACTTATTAACCACTTGCTTACTGGGCACTTAAACCCCCCTCAGTCCCAGACCAATTTTCAGCTTTCAGCGCTGATGCACTTTGAATGACAATTGCGCGGGCATACAACACTGTACCCAAATGAAATTTTTATCATTTTTTTCCCACAAATAGAGCTTTCTTTTGGTGGTATTTAATTACAGCTGGGAGTTTTATTTTTTGCTAAACAAACAAAAAAAGATGCAAAAAAAAAAAAAATCATGTTTAATAGTTTGTTATAAAATTTTGCAAACAGGTCATTTTTCTCCTTCATTGAAGTGCGCTGATGAGGCGGCACTGATAGGCTGCACTGGTGGGCACTGATAGGCTGCATTGGTGGGCACTGATAGGCTGCATTGGTGGGCACTGATAGGCTGCACTGGTGGGCACTGATAGGCATAGTTAAGGCTGCACTAATAGGCACAGATAAGGCGGCACCGATGGGCACAGATAAGGCGGCACTGATGGTCAAAGATGGGCACAGATAAGATGACACGGATGGGTGGCACAGATGGGTGGCACTAAGAGGCACTGATAGATACCACTGATAGATGGGACTGATGGGTACTGATAGGTGGCACTGATAAGTGGCTCTGATAGGTGGCACTGCTGGGCACTGATGGGTGGCACTGCTGGGCACAGATATGTGGCACTGGGGTGCAGCACCTTTGTTGAGGCAGATTGTGGGCACTGCTGGGTGGCACTGTGGGCACTGCTGGGTGGCACTGTGGGCACTTCTGGGTGGCACTGACAGGGGGGACACATTTTTTATTTATGTGGCAAAGCAGGGGGCAGGTGGGCACTGGCAGGGGGCAGGTGGGCACTGGCAGGGCTGGCCATGATCGGGACTGATGTCCCGATCACGGCCGCCGGTGATCGGCTCTTTTTTTTTCTCCTCGCGCTGTCAGCGCGCTGTCAGGAATAATAGCCGATTACCGGCTCCGTTATATCACATGATCAGCTGTCATTGGCTGACAGCTGATCACGTGATAAGGGGTCGGCATCGACCCCTTGCTCGGATCGGTGATCAGGCGAGTCTCATAGACTCGCCGATCACAGAGCGCGCCGCGCGCGCCCCTCAGGGGTCGCGCAGGCCGCTCGTGCACGGGACGACGTCAATAGTCCCGGCAAAGGAGATCCGCGCTGTAGCCGTCATTCGGCTATAGCGCGGGTCTCAACTGGTTAAAGAGGGCACAAGTAAATGTGACAGTTTTTTAACTGTTAAATCATTGGATTTAGTTCCGCTTTAATTTACTGCTGGGGCTTTGGGTTTCAGCAAAATGGCAGCCTCCAGCAAGACGAAACAGGAACAATGCTAGAGGCAATTTACAGCACTGACTTATTTCCATAGCATAATTATTCATGCAGAATGTATGTTTCTTGCTAAAGAACATTATTTTTCATCAAGTTGTAATAGGTAGTTCCGCTTTAAGAGACTGGAGCTTCTCTTTAAAGCGGGAGTCCACCGGGACTCCGTGTTTTTTTTTTTTTTTTTAAAAGCCAGCAGCTACAAATACTGCAGCTGCTGACTTTTAAAAAAGTGACACTTACCTGTCCAGCGCGCCCGCGATGTCGGCACCCGAAGCCGATCTCTAGGTCGCCTGTCGGGTCCTGCCGCCGCCATCTTGGGTATGGGAATCAGGAAATGGAGCCTTTCGGCTTCATTTCCCGGTTCCCTACTGCGCATGCGCGAATCGCGCTGCGCAATAAGGACGCTCCCCGCTGCCTCTGGGATCTGTGTGTTTCCCAGCAGGCAGCGGGGCACTGGCGGGAAGGGGCGGGCACTTGCAGAAAGGGGCGTAAGTTACGCCCCTTTCCGCAGAGAGCTTGCCGGAAGTGGGTGCAGTTACCTGGATTATCCAGGTAACTGCACCCCCCTCCCCCCTGAAAGGTGGCGACTGTGGCACCGGAGGGGGTGAGGGTTCCGATGAGCGGAAGGTCCACTTTAGGGTGGACCTCCGCTTTAACAACATCCCAAAAGCAGTGAGCTCTTGAACACACGGTCGAACATTCTGACAACCAAATCCGTTGGATTTTGTCCGACGGATTTTGTCCGAAACTGTAGCATACATACGGTCGGACAAAGTTGTCGGAAAATCCGATTGTACATAACGTGATGACTTTATTTTGTTACAACGGGACTACGTTCAGGCTAGTAGCCAATAGCTTTCGTCTAGGAATTTGATCTGAGCATGCGTGGCACTTTGTCCGTCGGAGTAGGCTACACATGATCAGAGTATGTCCGATCGGAGCATTTTGTCGGAAAATTTTACGGACAAGTTGGAAAACTTGGTCCGTCGGATACTCCGACGGAAACAGTCCGATGGAGACCACACACAGTTGGATTATCCAACAAAACGGTCCGATAGGACACATTCCATCGGAATCTCTGACCGTGTATACAAGGGCTGACACATCACTGGCTGTGATAAAACAGAAGCAGCTTCCTTGGCTGTAAAGGATAGGAGAGTTTAATTCCAGTTTAAAGTAGAGTTCCACCCAAAAGTGGAACTTCTACTGATCTGCTTCCTCCCCCCTCCGGTGCCACATTTGACACCTTTCAGGGGGAAGAGGGGAACGGGTACCAGTTTTTGACAGGTAACCTTCCCCATTTCAGGCTGATGGCGCTGTGGCGCCGTATCTTGGAAGTTTGGCCCCCCTCCTCCTCTGGGCCAATTAGAAAGTGCAGCAGTGAAAGGGCTTCACTGCCGGTTTCCCTTATGGGTGGGGTGCCACTCACCTGTCCCACAAGCCAGCAGAGTGCTCACACCAGCTGTTTTCTCCCTGTGTCCTCTCTCACCGTTGTCTTTACTATTGGCACCCAGCTGTGACAGCTAGTGGTTTTACAGCCAGGTGCACACTGTACATGCATGAGCGGCTTGACTTGGGGGTATGGGGACTTCTATTTTCCGATCACCTAGGCCGGTCAGAGCGGAAGTGGCAGCGGGTACCTGTCAAAATCAAATACCCATTCTTCCTTTCTCCCTAAAACAGGAGTGGGGGAGGAGCCCTTAAAGTGGAACATCCCCTTTTAGGTGGAGCTCCGATTTAACTTTGCACTGGCAGCCGCTGCAATTCGCAAGGGCATTACGACTGGAATGCCGTGTAGGAAGCCGCATGGGAAAGCGGCTTTCCTACACTGCATTCTAGTGTGAAGGGACCCCTAATGCAGGAGTTTACTACTTCTTTAAAGTGATTAAAAAGGTTCCTTTTTTTTTTAAATAACAAACATGTCATACTTACCTCCTCTGTGCAAGGGTTTTGCACAGAGCGGCCCTGATCCTCCTCTTCTGGTGTCCCCCAGTGGCGCCCCTTGCTTCACCTCATTGAGTGCCTCCATGGAGAGCCTCTTTCCAGGGGGGGCACTCGTGCGGGTGCACTTCCAAGTCCTGCTGCTGCGTCCATTGACATAGAGAGCAGGACTCAGCTCCTCAATCTATCCAATGAGCTGCTGGTGCACTCGTTCTGGTCGCTGGAATGATCAGGTTCAAGTAAGTAAAAGGGGGACTCTGGGGGGCTGCTGCATTACAGAAAGTTTTTCACCTTAACCACTTAAGTGGGTAAATCCTTCCAGTCCTTTACGACCATACTCATTCACATAGGGTGGGGGCCGGGATCTGGGGGTCCCCTTATTAAAGGGGGCTCCCGGATTCCGATAAGCCCCCCTCCCGCAGACCCCGACAACCAACGGCCAGGGTTGTCGGGAAGAGGCCCTTGTCCTCATCAACATGGGAACAAGGTGCTTTGGGGTGGGGGGGCTGCGCGGCCCCCCTTCAACAAGGCACCCCCCCATGTTGAGGGCACACGGCCTGGTACGGCTCAGTAGAGGGGGGAGCGCTCGCTCATCCCCACCCCCTTTCCTGGCTGGCCTGGTAGTGTGCTCGGATAAGGGTCTGGTATGGATCTGGGGGGACCCCCACGCCGTTTTTTTTCCCCCTTAGAATCCATACCAGACCTAAGGGCCTGGTATGCTCTTGGAGGGGGAACCCATGCCATTTTTTTTTTATTTGCTGTGGAGTTCCCCCTTCAGAGCTCATTCTCTGATTGGCCACGGCAAAAGTCGCCTGGCCTGGGGCAACTTAAAGTCGTGTTGCAAGTCGCCCCAGGTCGTGTCTAAGTCGTGTTCAAGTTGTCTCCAAGTTGCCTCACAAAGTCGTCCTGAAAGTTGTGTTGCCCCTGTGTGAACCGGCTCTAAAATGTTGAACTTAATTCATATCGCTAACCAAACTCACACACCTTCTGTCTTCTTAAAGTGGTTCTGCACCTAAAAATATATTAAAAGCCAGCAGCTACTAATATTGCAGCTGCTGACTTTTAATAAAATCACACTTACCTGTCCCAGGGTCCAGCGATGTTGGCGGCAGATGACGAGCGATCGCTCATCTCGTTGCTGCCCCCGCCGCCATCCTCTGTCAGGGAATCTGGAAGTGAAGCCTGGTGGCTTCACTGCCCGGTTCCCTACTGCGCATGCGCGAGTCGCGCTGCGCTTCTCTTCAGATCCCCCGCTGTGTCCTGGGAACTGTGTATCCCCGACGATCCGGCCTTCTTTCTCTTACATGTAAACACAATGTTCACTAAAAAGTACAAAAAATCTATTATCTGTCACCTAGTAAACGTTGCCAGAGCCTGTATACCGCTCCAATGGAAAAGCCAAACCCCACCATCGGTAGCATCCTGGATTCGAAGGGTGGAGGACATTAGTAAAATGGAAGACCTGGTGCTTACTGGAAGGCAACAACAGGAAAAATTTAAAAAAACAGGGCACTCTGGCACCAGTTCATCTTCTCCTCTGAAGGTGTCTCTTAGAACCTTGTAATGTAGCCAGTAATCTGGTGTACATAAAAGATAAGGCTGTCCTGAATAAACCCGAACTTTCTCCCCCTTAACCCCCCTCTTTTTTTTGGGTGTCTTCCCCACCTCTCACCCGTAAGAGTTCCTTTACCCCATTCCTGATGGCCTCTAGCCTTGGGCATTGAGATTTCGGCCGGGGAAATTAGGTTTTGGCGTAAAAAGAGGTGAGGGGCAGAGGAGAATTAGGCTCTTAGTATATTCCTGGCTTCCCAACAGAGGATATTCTACTCAAAAAGGCTTCGGCAACCCAACAATAGATCGAGCTAGATCTTCCATTCGACATATGTTAAGTATGTAATGTATAGAATACCTGCCTCTCCCTCAATCTATATGACAAAACCCACTATGTATTTCCCTTCCTTCCCCCCATGTATCTAACTTGTATGTCTATTGTTTTGTCTACGCCCACGTTGGGCATTATTTAAATAATTAAAATTTATATTTGAAAAGAAAAAAAAACGAATTCCTGAGCTGGCGTACAGCTACGGCGATTTGCAGTACGACGGCGGCTGGTCGGCAAGCGATTATTGCATAGAACGCATTAAGGTGAAAAAAAAACACAAGGGTTTACAAATCCTTCATATTACGCTCATTTGTTGCCATGAAAAAGTCGCAGGGGACGTTTTTTCCCCCAATGTCACACGACATATGATGTCATGACAGATTTGTGATGTAAATGTTTAAAAAGGAGATGAGGAAAATGAAGAACAAGTCACATGGCCCCAGGCATGTACACTTTCACATTATATTGCTGGATTTCTAGGCGGTTCTCTTTAAATATACACTGTAGCTTTAAATGTACCATGCTGCCAGCCACGAGACATTCCGCTTCAGAAATTTCTAGAATAAGCTCATTTGTGAAGAAATGAAGCCGGAGGAACGCCGAATAAAGCATGGCACGGGCCGCCCTACACACACTAACAAAGCCTTGCTCTATAATTTATAATTAGAAAAAAAAAAATATATATATATATATATATATCTCCTGCTGCGTGCACCAAAAGCGTTAATCTCGCCATCACGCCGGAACCGGTCCGCTGGTCCCTTTAAACCAACTGGCATTCCTACGGGCCAATCAGCGCTGGGATTCCTTTCTCCTAGAGGTATTTTGTACTTCACCAATAAGCTTGAAGAGCCGCTGGCAGCTGTCCAATAGCAGCGCCTTGCTGCTATGTGTGACGACCTTACGAGTAGGCGGCAACCGAGGTTTGCCGAACAAATCAGAGAAGGAATACCAGGAGGAGGATATGAGTGACGGCCGGCTCAGCCAATGAGTTCTAATAAAAGCTCGGCATATAAGAGGAGAGGCTTGAGGAGGGGATCAGCTCAGTGGGTGTTTCAGCTGTCAGGAGTAACAGCTATTACCGCGTGCCGGCAAACGCTGTGTGACCCGCCCCACTCAGCCAAGACCCTGACAGCGGCACCCGAGCGGCCTAACGGTTCACTTTTTACTTGTTTTTACTCTTTTATTGCACCCAAGAATTCTTTTCTTTTTAATCCCCGTTTTTAATTGTTTAAAGCGCCAGCCGCCGCCTCCCCCCACGCCGAGCACGTTCCTTGAGCCGCAGCGTGTAGTGAAGACTGCAGGACCTGTTGCCGGGGCCCTCCAACTGCCGAAGCGTGTCAGAGAACCGGCCTGGGACTTCACTCAGCACCTCATTACTGAATGTCAGGAGACCGGGGAAAGCGCCGAGCACACGCCATGTCCAGCCAACCGGCGGCCGACACCCCACTGCCCTCCCCTAGATTCAGCGTCCTCTCCTGGCCGCAACTCCGCCGCCTGGATGCCATCCTCGGGGAGACCGTGCCCATCCACGGAAGAGGCAACTTCCCCACCTTGTCATGCCGGCCTCGCCACCTGGTGCAGGTAAGCCTCGTGTGAGATCCAATGTGACCGGAGGGGGAGGGGACGCCGGCCGGCCTGTCACACACACGTGTTCCTGTAAAGGTCGTCTCCGCTAGTTGTAGCCGGTGTGTAGCGAGCCTGGCACCCCTAGGCCGACCATATAGAGACTTCTATGAGACCTATAGAGAGTTAGGAGACAATTCCCCTCAGACATGGCTTCATGGGCACCAATGAAAAATGCTGCCTCAGAACATTGCATGGTCATACAGGCGGCTATTACGTAACCGATGTGCTCCCCACAGCAGGCTACTGCCTGGGATATATATATAATCCCCCCCCCCCATCACCTTTCAGTCACTCTAAGTGACTCCTTGGCAAGCAGCGGGCATACTCACAATCCAGGCAGTGTGTGTCCATAGACATGCAGTGCCAGTAAGCCACACCCACTGCTCCCTCTCAGGCGTTTGACTGTCAGTAGCCCATCTCTCCACCTGCTGTCCCCTTAGAAGAAAGTTGGGACAGCACTGGGTGCTTACAGTGATGAGGGACAGGTAAGTGTGGGGAAGGGGGATAGGTGTGTAGGGGGTCTTTATTTTATTTTTTTCCGCATCTTAAAGAGGAAGTAAAAATAAATACACCATGCAAAGGTATAATGAGCTAGTATGCATAGCATACTAGCTCATTAAGAATTACTTACCTGAGATCGAAGCCCCCCCACAGCACTCGGCCGCCACCTCCGTCGCTGCCATGATACTGGAGTGACTTCTGGGTGTCACGGCTCCGGAACTGCAATGATGTCACTTTTGGTGCATGCGTGCGGGAGCCATCATTGTTCAGCTTCACTTGCGGTGCCGTAGACATCGGTGCCTGGTTTTTGGAAAATATCTCCTTAACCATGTAGGTTAAGGAGATTTCTTGGACCTACAGGTAAGCCTTGATCTAGGCTTACTTGTAGGTCAAAGTGGTCTGTAAGGGTTTACAACCACTTTAATGGACTGCAGTTTGCTCAAAATTTGTAATAAAAAAAAAAAAAACTTTTAGTCATTCTGAAGCTTCCCTCCAAACACTTTGGTAGATGGAGATTATATCTATAGATCTCTACTCTGTTTTGGGGGGGGGGGGGGGAGCATCAGAATGACAATTTTTTTTTTTTTTTTTTTTTTTTTTTTACTACAAATGTTGAGCAAACTGCAGTCCATTAAGAGATGCGTAGATTTTATATATAATCTCAATTTTGATTCTGTACTTTCCACATATATACTGCAGAAATCTCCCTCTTCCCGGATGCATCCATTTCAGCTGGGGACAGCTGCCTGTTCACTTCCTGGATTTAGACACGCCTCCAGCTCTCTGCTTTCATTAGCCCTCTTATGACTCCACCCCCTCTGCCTCTCTTCCTGGCAAACTCTCCAGTGAGTGGTGCCAGGCAGGAGTTCTTATTCAACCAATTGCCTATCAACCGCTTTTTTACGGCGGCAGGTGAGCTCCGGCATGTTTGCACAGCCCGCGTGCAGAGCCCACCAGGAAGTCGGAGCTGTGCTAATCACAGGCAGTGAGACATTTCCCAATCTCTGCAGCCGCTCGTCAGGACAATGTCACTGCCTGTGATCAGTACAGTGCCGAATTCCTGGTGGGCTGTGCGAACATGCTGGAGCTCAACCTCTTCCTGGCCGCCTCATGCAGATACTGCGGTAGGGATTGCTGTATTAATGCCAATGGCCCCCAAAAAAGTGTCACAATTGTCTGCCATAATGATCCCCTATTTTGTAAAAGCTATAACTTTTTTTTTTTTTTTTTTGTGCAAACAAAAGGCTTATTGCGATTTTTTTTTTTTTTTTTTTTTTTTTTTTTTTTTTTTTTTTTTTTTTTTTTACCAAAATATGTAGAATGCGTATCGGCCTAAACTGAGAAATGTTTTATATAACTTTTTTTTTGAGGATATTATAGCAAAAAGTAAAAATGCGTTATTCAAAATTGCTGATATTTTGTTTATGGCGCAGAAATAAAACGCAGAGGTGATCAAATACCACCAAAAAGCTTTATTTGGGGGAGACATCAATTTTGATTGGGAGCCATGTCACACGACCACAATTGTTTAAAGAGACGCAGTTCCGTATTGCAAAAAATGCTCTGGTCAGGAAGGGTGTAAATCCTTCTGGGGCTGAAGTGGTTAATTATCATGGCTCTACAGTGTGCCCGCAGGTCGGGTGGACTCAAAGTCCACCAGTGGCCTTGTTTGCCTTTTTAGAGGCAGAACAGAGAACTGCCTTTGTAAACTAGGTGATTCCCCAGTCTGACAGACGTGACAAGGATCTACTGTTCCCAGTGATCTGTTATGTGCCTGGAGGCCCCCCCCCCCCCCCACAGTTGGAACACATTTTACACCTTTGATTGCCCTCTAGTGTTAACCCCATCCCTTCCAGTGACATTTACACAGTAAATGGGCTGAAACAACTAATCGATTATGAAATTAATCGATTACTAATTTCAACGATTAATCGGTCAGTAACATAATGGGTTTAAAAATAAACTACATGCCAATAGTTTTGCACAGAACTGCCCTGATCCTCCTTTTTTGGGTCCCCTGTTGGCATGCTGAGCTCCCCTTCCCTGCAGATTGCTATGTGGGCACTTGTGTATGCTCACTCCCAAGCCCTGTTCTGTCCATAGGACACATGGGGCTCGGTCCTGGCCCTGATGGCTCCAGCTGATGTATCTGAGCTAATAAGGATGCAGAGGGCCTTGGCTCTTGTAAAATCGCTGGATTGAGATTGGGCTCAGGTATGTATTTAGGGGAGGCTGTGGGGAGAGGTGCATGCAGAAGGTTTTTTTTTTTTATTTTTTTATTTTTTTTTATTCTGCTACATAAGATTAGGTAAAAACTCTTCTGCTTATACAACCATTTTAAACCTGCTCCTGCCTCTGTTCTAAGTATTGTACTAATTGGCCTGTAGAATGGTCTCCAAACTTTGGATAGCCCCCTTCCCACCAGAACATTGTGTTTTGACCATGGCACCCACTGCTGTCAGAATGCACTGATCAGTGAATTTTCCGACATGTTCTTTTGAAAAGTTTAATAATTTCTTTCAAGTGGGGGTGGCCACACTGATCAAAAATGTGTCTGTTCCCTGCTGGACTAGCCAGTTTATGACCAGTTTATCTGTTCAACTTTTGTTTGCTTCAGTGCCAGTACCCTTAGTTTGTAAATCTTTTTGCTGCAGTAGGATCACTTTAGGGCATTTTTATCTGCAAATTAAGACCTTGGCGTTTACTTTTTTGCACTTCAACCTGATGAGTGCAGGATAAAGCTATTAATGTTTGACTTATGCATAGTGTAATGTTGCTCAACACTGTCTAGATTGTAACAAATTAAAGCTAATCCCTGGGTGTAATTTTGTGGATTAGCAAGTCATAAAGTGACTTGCAGACTTGTTTCTATATAGCCTATTTATCCATCCAACTAATCAATCTAATCAGTAGTTAACACTTACCATGCATAAAGTCTGACTACAGACACAAGATGTGTACATTTAACTTTGTGGGTCCTTAATGCCAGACTAGTAAGGATTAGATTGTGCTGAGCCATAATAAATGGCTTTGGTGGCATGTCACATTTTTGAATCTAGATAATGCAAATAGTCAGAACTTGAAATATCTGGCAACTTGCCAACACCTATTACTGATATTTACACTTCTAGAAGGGTTTTTATTTTCCTATATAGGTGAAAGACTAGGAAATGTCTAAATATTTAGGTTTAATGTACTTTAACCCTTTGGCATCAGCCATATGTGGCCTTTTAGCGCCATGGTGCTTCATATTTGCGTTAACTACCCCAATACATCTGTGCCAAGTACATGCTCCCTACAGTTACCCTCACTTAAATGAGATTTTGGACCACATGACCGTCAGTCATGATGGTCATGTGATCTTGAGCCGCACCCAGCCTCTTGGTGTCACAAACCTTAAAGGGCTGGGAGGTGCTGGCAGCAAGAGGTTAAAATGTAAGGCTAACATACACTTTATAGCTATTCTGTGTCACAAGGTTGCATTGAAGTACAGCCAACGCTTGGATCACAGGAGTGCAGTTTGTTCTGCGCTCCTGTGACCTGTTTTCAGCTGAAGTTGGCTGATGTCGGAGCTGGTTCAGGCTAGGGCAAGATTGTGGCAATAGTCGGGATCCACCCACAACTCTGGATCCAGCTCTGTTACCCACTGAGAACCTGAGCCAGCCACTCATCCACAGCTTGGTGTTCCAGGGAGCCAGTGACTGACCGTCGCCAGCGCGCTGCTTACAAATCTCTGAGGTGATCTTTGATCGCTCAGTTCTGTTGGACCAATGCTGACTCCACAAAAGCCAAACGTGGCTCAGTGTTGCCTATGGCTTCTCTCAAATAAAGATGCCCACAAATTAGGCCTTGGCATGGGGTGCAGCCAGCAAGAGATGTTCAGTCATTAGGGATGTTTGACCAGAATGAAGAACGGCACTTGACCCTAAAGGAGTACTAACTAGCTTGTCACTGCATCCAATGTATTTCAATATTTCATAGATCTTTGGCTGTTGGCAGCAGGGCTGGATGCTACACCTGTGCCACCCTGGCAGGGGGAGTGGGTACTTAAAAATGGAAGGGATTGAAATGAAATAGATCTGTGGTTGTGCACAATAATATATTATATTTATATTATATTTTTTTTTGGGGGGTGGGGTGAATATAAAACATTTAAATTTCCTCCCAGAACAGGATGGGAGGGAAAAGCTTCTACTGATGCTTGTTCTAGTAACTGCTAGCTTGTCTACTCTTCTGGTTGCAGGACTCAAACATTTTTTGCAATAAGCATGTCATGACAGCTGTTAACAATAACTAATGTTTGCTGCAATAAAACCATAAGTTTTCATTTAAAGCGGGAGTCCGCTGGGACTCCGCTTTTTTTTTTTTTTTTTTTTTTTTTTTTAAAGCCAACAGCTACAAATACTGCAGCTGCTGACTTTTAAAATAGTGACACTTACCTGTCCAGCGCGCCCGTGATGTCGGCACCCGAAGCCGATCTCTAGATCGTCTCTCGGGTCCTGCCGCCGCCATCTTGGGTATGGGAATCAGGAAATGGAGCCTTTCGGCTTCATTTCCCGGTTCCCTACTGCACATGCGTGAGTTGCGCTGCGCAATAAGGACGGTCCCCGCTGCCTCTGGGATCTATGTGTTTCCCAGCAGGCAGCGGGGCACTTGCGGAAAGGGGCGTAATCTACGCCCCTTTCCGCAGAGAGCTATCCTGGAAGTGGGTGCAGATACCTGTACTGTACAGGTATCTGCACCCCCCTCCTCCCTGAAAGGTGGCAATTGTGGCGCCGGAGGGGGGGAGGGTTCTGATGAGCGGAAGGTCCACTTTAGGGTGGACCTCCGCTATAAATTCCTGAAAGTTGACTGCAGTGATGGCATGCTAAGATTCCAGAGATGTCGTAATATATGTATAATTGTATAGGACTAGACGTACAACATGGTGACTAATGTCAGTCTCCACACCCACACAGCTATCAGCAAGTGGTGACCAAATGCTTGCGCTGTAAATTTTGGTCATACTTAACCAGACTAGGCTGCATTCTTTTAGGAATGAGTTTCTTCAATAAAATCTAAGACTTCGATGACAATTAAGTGGTTGTAAACCCTTTTTGTTTTTTACCTTTAGGTAAGGCTTGCCTATAGGTAGTGAAAACGCCTCCTTAAATGTGCACAGTTTAGGTGATATTTCCCTTGTAGTGCGCCAATATTAGCACATGTGCTGTTTCTTCCCCAGTACGAGTGATGTCACAGAGCCGACGTCTGCAGTCCCGGAAGGAAGAGGGGTGAAGATGGATGTGGCCTAAACAGGGGACACTGCAGGGTTTGTTTGTATGCAAGTGTCACATTGGGCTACTATGTGCACGCTAGCCCTTTATGCTTTTAATTTGCAGGGTTTGCAAAAAGGAAGCAAAACCCATTCTGTTTTATGCTAGGCATTCTTTGGACATGGTGGGCATCCTGTCACTGCCCTTCCTCCTCATTTTATAGAACACCTTTCTGTAGAAGTACTTTTTTATGCATGGAATAATGACTAGGCAACCTCCTGTGATTAATGTGCAGAGGGAGCTGCTCTGGGTTAGCAGCTCTATCCTGTAGTCTTTCCTAAAGTGCCCAGATTGTCCTCCAGCCTGAAGACTTTCATCCCTAAGGTGGCTCCCAGGACAGTCCCCCTCATGTCCTGTTCTGATACATCCCAAGGAAATTTCTCCTTCTTGCCCGATGAGCTTTGCACTTATGAGTGTATCTCTTGGTTAGTCTCTATAAGGCAGTTGAAGTCTTGTTCTTCCTGATGGTTCCTGCTGGGGCTTCTTGCTTCACATTAGGTTAATTGGACAAGTCGTCATGCTTGAATGAGGACCTAAAAGATGGGGTTACACTCTTCCTTGCTAAGGCTCACGTTTTGAGCTTAGTGCTTTGTGGGCATCCTTGGACATTTGGTTTCTTAGTATGTCAAACCTTCTTGACCCACTTGTTACATGGGCCGGTTGGCATTGTTTGCTGTGTAGTCTTTTCAGTTGGACTACTTTTGGACCTCCATGGTTGGCATAAAGATCCTTTATTTTTACTATAGGGTTTTTGACTTGCCAGAAAAAAATCTGTTCCTTGGCAGTACAAGGCACAGGTCCTTTTACCTCATGGTTTCCCTATTGTTACAAAACTGAGGGTGGGTTGGTGTGTGGGGTTTTTTTTTTTTTTTTTTTTTTTTTAATAGGTCAGATTTATCGGGGGGGGGGGGGGAACGCCAATTTTGTTTGGGAGCCACATAGCATGACCGCAATTGTCAAAGCGCAGCAGTGCCGAATCGCTAAAATTGGTCTGGTCTTTGGCCAGCAAAATGGTCCAGGGCTGAAGTGGTTAAAGCATCATGACTAAACGGGCCATATTGTAATTTAATCTGCAGGTTTTTTTTCTCTTGCACAGCAATGTGGCAACTTGGAAGTGTTCAGACACCTCCACTGTCATTTCTCCCTTGTGTCTGACTCATGGTCAAACTTTAAGAATCCTCTGCAACAAATTTAATCTTGCCAAGAAAGAGGGTTGGGGGTGAAGACATGCTTACTGTCAAGTGAAGCCTGAACTTGTAAACAGTACAGTGGACCAGTAAGACATGATCATCCTATATCTGACAATCAGTTGTATGAATTGTATTCATTAGTGTAAAACTTTCCAATTTGGCAGTAAACCACTCCATTTACACTCGGTGGATGACCAGGTGTGATATTGGCCTTTAAAAGGGCTCTTCTCCCACCCTTGCACCATGAAGATTTGTGACGGACGTCCTAAAAAAAAAAAAAGGTTGCTGCATTCTTCTCAGGACCTGCTTACCCTGTAATTATGCACCCTACTTTTAGTTCTTGACAAGAAAATAACCTCGCACATAGCTGTTGCAGAGATCAGGAGGAAGGGAGCAATTGCAAAACTACAAGTGACCAATTGAAGGCCTGCACAACACTGTCTGGGTGACAATGAGCCCCTTGCACCAGAGTAGGAGCCAGCTCTAACTGATCTCTGCATCTGTCAGATCCTTGAACAAATGGCTTTAAGATGGCTATCTTTGTCCAGGACAATTTTTCCTGGTCCTCTACCAGAGTCAGGTCCTGATAGGCCTGTCCTAAAAAGGTATGCTATAAAGACAGGGACAGTGTTGTAGAAAGCTGCAAAGATTTTTCTCCCCCCAGAATACCAGAGTGCTTGTAATAAAGTTTAATTTAAATCAGACCTCAGTGAGACTCCTCATGGTGTTCTAGGCTTTATGGTAGCCTTAAAGGCTATACCATTTGTCCAATTTAATGAGCTCCCTGATCTTGGTGGATTTCAAGCCCAGCCCTAACGGGGACATTTCTTTATAATCACTGCAGTGATGACAGCCTTGGACTGGGAAGGAGTATTCATTCCCTCATGGTCCAGGGAGCATGTTCACCTTTTGGAAGCCACGCCTCCATCAACATCCTGGAGCTCATAGCAGATGGTTGGGCAACTTTGGACTCTCCTTCTGCACCCATCGGGATGTGGTTAAACTATGCCATGGCTTGCATTAACCACCAACGGGGGGGCACAGTCTGGCAGTTTTTAAAGCGATCCAGATAATGTCATGGTTGGAAAGTCCAGCAGTTGCTTTCCAAATTTCAACAAATGGGCCCTTTACCTGGACATAAGTACGATACGATGAAAATGGAACTTTGGCTGTAGACCTGCCAGCCTCCAAATCTAATTGAAAAGCCAGGACCAAACATTCTTTAGCCCCAGCCTCTGAGGCTTTGATTCTCTCGCCTCTGTTCAGACTAATATACTCCTTCCCAATGGTGCAAATTTTTGCTGTTTTCTTTTTTGCCAAAAAAATAAATAATTACAATTGAAGGAAGATCTGCTCTGTTCATCTTGCTTCAGTCTTTGGCTTTAACAGCATGGCTCTTGGAATCCAGGTCTTTAGTAAGATTCCTAAAAAAAAAAAAAAAAAAAAAAAAAAAATTCTTTGCTTGAAGTGGCAAAAGATCCCGGGTGTGAGCACAAATGGTTTTTAATCCCAGAGATTACAATTTTTTTTTTTTTTTTTTTTGGCCTTCAGGTGTTACTAAACCTAGGAACCCTGCATTCACTATCCTGTTCTCCCACACTTCACAGAACATGGAAATGCAATTTTAGTTTTATATTTACTAAGTAACTCTTCTCATCAGCAGTTTATAGCAGTCTTGTGACATCTGCTTAAAGCTTGTAGGAATCTTCAGGACACCTGACCACACTGTCTAGATCAAGCATTCCAAAGTCCAACCCGCAGGTCAATTGCAGCCCACATTCTGGTTTTGGACATGTATATCTTTTGTGGCCCCCAACAAATCCCCAGGGCCACAAGATATATGCTGGCTGCCTTGGAGAGGGTGGGACGAGTGACAGACATGCAGGAGAATTTCTGGTTTACACGGTGGCCTCTGTCATGGGAAGTCCCTTCTCCTGTGCTGCCATTGGATGACTGTTCTGTCCATAGGAGGCAGGACTTTGTATTAAAGAGGAAGTAAACCCTGATGGGTTTACTTCCTTTCATTCCCTGCAAAGGTAAAGCATAATGTACTACTATGCATCACATAGTAGTCCATTATGTGTCACTTGCCTGACACATAGCCAGTGATGTCACCACTGTCCCCTGTAGTCCACACATCCATCTTCTTGGTGGGTCTCCCTGCTCCGCCGCTGTCATTTGGCAAAGCCATGATGATGGCACTCCTGCGCATGCGCACAGGAGCTGCCACGCGCAGCATATTCGCCTTTGGCAGTGCCGCTGTCTATGGCACATGTGCCGTAGACAGCGGTGCCTGTCTTTCGGCAAATATCTCATAAACCTACACGGTTTAGGAGATTTCTTGGACCTACAGGTAAGCCTTAATCTAGGCTTACCTGTAGGTCAAAGTGGTTTTAAGGGTTTACAGAGGCCACCAAAAACTGATTCTCCTGTATGCAATCTGTTGGTGCACCCTCCCTGTTGCCTCCAAGGCTACAGGTGGGCATCGGGCTGGATTGATGGGCACTGACCCTTATTTTGCTTCGGTTAAATTTTTTTTTTTTTTTCTGAAACATACCTCCTGAAGGTGCATGTTATACACTGATAAATGGAGTATATTAAAATAACACACCCAAGCTCATCTCTTCACTACACACAGCCACAAAGGCAAGAATTCTTGTCAGTTTATTGGTGCTTGGACCAAATTTTAATGGTTCAGAAACAGGCAAAAATGGTTGGCCCTCACATGTTCACTTCATCAAATTTGGCCCACTTTGAAAAGTTTGGACACTCCTGGTCCAGACAGTGCTGATTGGGCCCCATGCTGTTCACTTGCAACCTGCCAAAAATGCACACCAAACTGAGGGTGTGCAGAATGCCTCCAAGGCTCTGTACTATCAGCAGATGGTTTGGACAGTAAAAGGGGGGGGGGGGGGAGAGAATCGGGGACAGAACACAATTTGCAGAATTAACCTCTTGGGTTCCACAGTGAGTATAACAAGCATGCTTTACTGCATATGCAGACTGACTTTAGTGTTGTGGGGTTAGCAAAACTTTAAGTGCTCTTGATGGGTCTTGGTATGTTCCATCTTTCAAAGACCTCTGTTTTTGCATTCCTTGTAATGCCTGCCTTCAAGCAGTATCTTGCAATACACCCCACCACAGTACTGTGCTTCTTGGTCTCAACTTTGTGTTCTCTACCCTGAAAGAAACCTCCCTTTAAATAAATTGTGGGATATTTCATTGGATAACCTCCTTGCAGTACCCCTTTTCATTGTGATCTCTCCTGTAAGGAGCTGTTCCTAATGCTTCACAAAGGAAAGGTTGTCTTCACCCAGGACCACCCTGTCTTCCCAAAGTCAGTCTTCATCTCAGATTTAGTCCCATCATTGTGCACTTCTCCAAAGAACACTTTTCACGGCCTATGCCTAGTCAGAGCCTTTAGTCTGCCTCATAAGTTTGGTCATCAGGTGCTCAAAGTACAGATTTCTTCCAAGCCCACAATTGCAGAATGGATGAATCTTGATTGCTAGAGCTTGCACTGAGGACAACTCTTGCATTTACATGCCCAGTCTACCAGATATGTGGGTGTATCTTCAGAAGAATGCCAATACCCAATCACTTGAAGGTATGAGCCTAAACACTTGGCCTGCCCTCTACCTGTACCTGCCTGTGTAATGTTACAGATGGGTCAGAATGTGTGTACTTGGTGCTCACTCACTAGGTACTCAGTCTATAGCCATATTAGTTCTTGCCTTGTTGGTGCAGATCACTTTTATTTCTTTGCTGTAAAAAGCAAGAAATTGGTTTTTTTTTTTTTTTTTTTTTTGACTGTTCATGCAGTATCTTGGGAAGTAGTTTTATGATTAAAAAAGCTTCAAAGTTCATTCAAAAATATTCTTACAAAATGCATTATAAGTATTGCACATATTCTGATGTAAAAATCCTGTTTATTTCTGTGGCCTAACAGTAGATTATTGTAAATGGGACACCAGACTGCCAAGTACTTGATCTAGAATGGAGATGGTAAAAAAAAAGCTTAGACTTTAAACTGAGGTGTCATTGAGCTTATTGGCCTCTAAAGTGTAAAGCTATTAACAGGTTCTTACTATGCCACATAGATAATTACAGTCCTGAGAGTATTATCATACAGCTGTTCCTGACAGGTCTAAAGTAAGGTGTGGTGCAGTTTTCCACCCAAACATGCTTTAATGCTGCTTATCAGTCCACTGTTTTGGCTTCTCACTGTGCCACAAGGTTTATACACCTATTTTGGCACAAGCAAGTCTGCCATAATGTAGTGTGCTGTGCATACTATTAAATTATGCCATAACTTAATAGTATGCACATCATACTACATTATGGCAGACTTGCTTGTTATAGTGTCCTCCAGCACTTCTGTCTTCACCCCCTCGTCCTTCCAGGTCCCAGGCCTATTTGATGGGCCAGGTCACAATGATGCCACTTCCATGCATGTGCACAGGAGTCTTATTGCCCTGGGGCTGATCAGGATTGCAGCTGTTCACTGAGCTGCACATGGGTGTCTCAGTGAACATGACTGCTGACAGGCAGAAGGATGCATTTATGGCAGACCGTTCTGTCATAAATTTAAGCCATTTGACTACACAACACACTCTGGGAGGATGGGGTCAGAATTAACATGCAGCGAACACCAGGAAACTGGGGCTTTATTAGCAAATCAATTTTCTCTACTTTTTATTATGTAAACTTAGTGGTTGTAAACCCTTACAAACCACTTTGACCTACAGGTAAGCCTAGATTAAGGCTTACCTGTAGGTCCAAGCAATATCTCCTAAGCCTATATGGTTTAGGAGATATTTGCCTGAAAACAGGCACCACTGTCTACGGCACATGCGCCGTAGACAGCGGCACGCAGGCGCACTGAGCGCGGCATTCTCAGCGACGGAGCTGCCACACGTGTCGGCTCCCATGCGCGGGAGTGACGCCATCGTGGCTTCGCAGAATGACAGCAGCGGAGCTGCGAGACCCCACCAACAAGATGGATGCGGCAGACTACAGGGGACAGTGGTGACTTCGCTGGCTCCTGTGTCAGGTAAGTGACACATAATGGACTACTATGCGATGCATAGTAGTCAATTATGCTTTGCCTTTGCAGGGAATGAAAGAGGAAGTAAACTCATCAGGGTTTACTTCCTCTTTAACCTGCTGGATATACTTGGATCATCTCTTGAGATATGAGGGAGAAGCAAGCAAATGAGATGGGGCTGTAGCACCTGGCAATCAGTAGTTTATAAATGGCCTACTTTTCAATTTAGTCCAGAGACTTAGTAATCTGGTTGCTCTAGGCAACAATCTTCCCTCTGTTCCAGTTTCCATATAAGACCAGCTCACATCTATGTATGCATATACATACAGTAGCTGTAAAATTGGTAAGCTTTTTGATTTTTCTATCTGCAAATTGGTTCTGACTATTTTAACAGCATAAAAGGTTAAATAACATGGGAGTGTCTGGATTAAAATACACACCTGTCTGATCAAAGCTTGGAGGCCTGACAGACGCTGAGGGGAGAATTGTCTCAAGAAAACATGTCAGAGCATGGAGACTTGCTGGCTGTGCAGATCTTGTATGTGTTTGGTTGGGGGGGGGGGGGGGTTGGCTCTGATAGAATCCTGTGAGGCTGGTAAAGTGTTTTGCCTATGCACTGATTATGTGCTCTAATATATAACTTGTAGTGCCTAAATGTAAAAACACCTTGTGTGTAATAGTAAATTATATGGCTACACCTCATGCGTAATGCCTAGTTCATGAGGGGTTTTCATGCAGGCAGATGTAGTAGAAGCCCCTGTAGGAATTTTTATCTTCTCCCTTTAAATTACACCTTTACATTTGACTATAGAGTGGTGCCATGCAGTGTACTGTGTGAAAATGCAAACCAGTGTAAGGGGAACAATTGCGTTCTATTTGATTTTTATTTCATCTAGGGCTGCAACTATTTTCATAATCTATTAGTTGGCTAATTGGTTCAGTTAATAACATTAAAAATGTGTGTAATTTGGTTAATATGTAAAGTTTTAAAAGATATTTAAATCTCTATGCAGTGGTAAATATGAATAACCAACTTTATGGTTGGGGTGCAAAATATCTAATCCACTCTGAGAATAAGACAGAAGAGAGGTGAATCTGGTAAATATAAGATTTGAATCACTTTGGTGGTTTTTTTAAAGTCTTCCTTCAAAAGTCATTTTAAAGCGGTTCTGCACCAAAAAAATATATTAAAAGCCAGCAGCTACTAATATTGCAGCTGCTGACTTTTTTTTTAAAATAAAATCACTTACCTGTCCCAGGGTCCAGCGATGTCGGTGGCAGATGACGAGCAATCGCTCGTCTCGCTGCTGCCCCGCCGCCATCCTCTGTCAGGGAATCGGAAGTGAAGCATTACAGCTTCAATGCCCTGTTCCCTACTGCGCGAGTCGCGCTGCACGTCTCTTATGGTCCCCCGCTGTCTCTGGGAACTGTGTGTTTCCCAGAACACAACGGGGGGGCGGAGCATCTGCGGCAGTCTGCTCGGAAGTGGGTGCAGATACCTGGATTATCCAGGTAACTGCACCCCCTCCCCCCTGAAAGGTGCCGATTGTGGCACCGGGGAGGGGTCAGATTAGCGGAACTTTCTCTTTAGGGTGAACTGCTTTAAGAACGTTTGTTTTTGATTTTCTAATTGCTTGTGAGGTCAAATCGACAATTTTTCAACCAGTGATGGGGAAAATTTGGAAATTGAAAACTTCTTGGTAAAAAGGAATTCTTAGACAGTGTATGTCGTTTTTGTTCAGAAATGACATTCACTTTAAAAAGTGAAAATTTCAAACATCATTTATTCAGCGAATGATTTTTCGAATATTGTCACCTGAAAATCAATCGTGTGGTCAGCATAAGGCTCGTACCTGTGCAGTTTACCTTTTTGATCTGTTTCTGAAGTGTGTTTCTTTTTTTATTTTTATTTTTTTATTTATTTTTTTGCGCATGTGGTTTTGTTGCAATTTGCATTTTTATTTTTTGCCAATTTGTTGGGCAGATTAAAAAACAAATTCCTGCAAAAAACGTGTTTCTGCAGTGTCTCATTTAAGTATATTGAACCAAAAAGCACAATATGGCATTTAAAAAAAAAAAAAAAAACCCGACCTGTTCCAAATGGCAGTGGCTGAAAAACATGAACGTGTCCCATAGGAAACCATGTGAATGAACTAGTGGGTTTCTGGCCTAACAAAGTTGGTAACATAATGGGTTAAAACTAAAATTGGCCCTTTATAGTACACAAAAAGCAAATCACTACTGTAAGGGGTTAATTTTTTACAGTAGTGATTATTTGCTTTCTGTACTATAAAGGGCTGATTTTCGTTTTTAACCCATTATGTTGCTGGCCCATTAATCTATTCGTTTCAGCCCTACATTTTTCCAATGTGGAAAACCAGATCACCAGTTTGAACGAACCCTGAATGCACCAGACCAAATATGAGGGGGTCCATATGCTTTGTTTTTGAAGCGGACTATTTAATTTTCAACAGACTTGGTAAATCAAGGTAGTGGTTATAAACCCTTGCTTTGTGTTTAAAAAAAGTCTGCCTGCTAAGTTCAATGGTTTTTGCACTGAGCAGCCCAAATCCTCCCCTTTTCTGGTCCCTGCCAGAGCTCCTTGCAAACGGCCACGTATGATGGAAAGAATGCAGTTGGTGAGTCACAAAGGATGGTCCTGTGTCATAGACCTATCACAGTTAAGGATTTGTGCTGATGGCTAGGAATGTGGTGTCCTCCTGCATGTTTTATACACCATCCCTTTTACTGGCAGGATTCCAGATATGTTGACAACTTCTCTGCTGTATCAGAGAAACTAGTGCTGCTGGTCCTTCCATATGTAAACCTTCAACTTGGTGTATTTCTCCACTGGATAGCCTCAAATAGCTTGAGGTAGACTATCTAATCTGACAGTCCTATAGGGGTAGCTCTGCTTCCAATTACTCTACACTCTAAGATTGTGAGCCAGTTCAACTTTAAATAATAAAAAACATTGTGTGGGTTTTTTCCTCCTGCAGCTGGTCCCTAAACCACACCCTAGCACTCTTCCCAGCAGTTAAATTGCATAGTGATGGGAGCCTATCACTAGGCCCTCACCACCCTTTGTAAATTGGAAGCGGCAACAGTGACTATGGACTGCAGGTTAAAGTATGTGAACCCTGCCTTGTAAAACTTGTTTTTTATTTCTATAAAAAAAGTTATGTGGGTAGATGAGTATATATCATAAAGGTGTATTTTTCTATCCATCTCAGAAAGCTGACCCCATTAAGATGTGCTGTTATGCCTACTGTGGTCAGTTTGAAATTGGGGCACGGAGCAATTGGCAGGTTCACCAGGTATTTCAGACAAATGTGAAGAGCAGGATACTTTAACACACGAACATGGTATAACATATACCTAAGAAATAAAACTTTGGCTTGACATACTCCAAAGTGCTTGGACAGTGGCACAGTATAGTACTAGGGCATCTCTTACCCTAATGCTGAGAATACATTAAACACCTAACTTTGTAGTACTTTAATCCACAATGCAAACAAAACTGGCTCAATTTGTCAGATTTAAAATGCTGGATTTGCAGTTAACTTCCATATACATTTCTATATTTGTGCAATTGTTGGCAATAGTACAATAGCATTTTACTGTACAAAGCATAACTAAAACAGGCTGATGGGACTTTAGAAAGACACTCAAACCTTATGCAGAGACCACCGGCTGAACATCCTTTGCAGCATTAAGAGTTAATCCTGCTCCAATATTGACTATGAAACCAGTGGTATCTATTTTTATATTTTTTTGGTCCACTACAGTGGGAGGGGTAGGGGAATGATAATCTAGCATGTTTAATTTATAGGAAACTGCATCTTTAATTATTGGTTTGCTAGCATTCACAACTGTTGTGTTCTCTTGCAGGTGGTGCGAAGTCGCCTACAGCAAAAGGGTATTGTAGTTCACAATGTGCGACTAAATGGTTCTGCTGCAAGTCATGTGCTGCATGAAGACAGTGGTCTTGGATATAAAGATTTGGACCTTATATTTATGGTTGACTTGAAAGGGCCTGATGCATTTCAGGTGGTGAAGCATGCAGTGTTGGATTGCCTCTTGGACTTCCTGCCACCTGGTGTTAACAAGGAAAAGATCACGCCGATGACTTTAAAGGAAGCTTATGTACAGAAGCTAGTTAAGGTTTGTACTGAAAGTGATCGCTGGAGTCTGATATCCTTGTCAAATAACAATGGAAAAAACATGGAATTAAAGTTTGTGGACACTCTAAGACGTCAGTTTGAGTTTAGTGTTGACTCATTCCAGATCATACTAGATTCAATGCTTTTATTCAACCAGTGTTCAGACGCTCTTATGACTCAAAGCTTCCATCCCACTGTGACTGGAGAGAGCATGTATGGAAACTTTGAGGAATCCATGGACCACTTGCGTAACAAGATCATTGCTACACGTAACCCAGAAGAGATCAGGGGAGGTGGACTTCTTAAATACTGCAACTTGCTGGTTCGTGGATTTAAACCAAAATCAGAAGTGGATATGAAAACAATGCAGCGGTACATGTGCTCTCGATACTTCATAGATTTCCCAGATATAAGAGAACAGTTAAGAAAGCTAAAGTGCTACCTGCAGGACCACTTTGTGGGCATGGAAGGCAAGCGTTATGATTGCCTGATGACCCTTCACAATGTAGTGAATGAGAGCACAGTATGTTTAATGGGACATGAGAGGCGCCAGACATTGACACTAATTGCCTCTTTAGCACTTCAGGTACTATCTGAGCAGAACGCTGTCCCAGCTGTCCCAAATTTCACCTGCTACTACCAGCCAGCTCCATTCATGAGTGATGGGAACTACAACAGCTACTATTTCACTCCTTTACAGCCTCTTGTGTCCTGCAGTCACTCCTCATATCAGACATGGCTCCCATGCTGCAACTGACATGCAGGCTGAGCAGTGACTGGGGTATATGCTTTGCCTGTTGGTCTCCTACGCTTGACGGGGAAACCTACCTTTTTTATGTTCTAATTAAAGTGGCTTTTTCCTCCTAGCTGGAGATCATGAATGCATTTATTTGCATATACCCTTTCCATCAAACAGGACTTACTGAAGGACTACCATTAGTATTCTCAAGTGTGTGTGTTTTTTTTTTTTTTCCTCTTCCCCCCCCCCCCCCCCCCCTACAACTTCTATGTAAAACTGCTGCAGGCTTTAGAAATGTAAATACTGGGTGTTTGGACCAAAGAATAGGAGTTACCACTCAAGTGCCTGGTTTAACTCCTAGCTTCCAGAGATCCTTTCTGCCTACTTTCAGTGTTCGAATTGCTGAACAACCTACCAGCTCAGCTTCTTCTGACTTTTGTCATTACATCACTGATTTATAGGGTAAAGTAGCTGTTGGTGACCCAAACTTTTTAGTTTTGTAGTGTTTTAAGTGCCATATCTTTATACACTTAGCATTTGCAGAGAATTCCAGTGTTTTATATCAGTCTTTCATTTAAAAAAAGGACTTCAATATTTTGTTTGGTGCTATGGGGCCACTTCAGTTTGTCACTGCTTTATTTAGTTAAATGTAGATCATGTCAACTCCAAATTCTAAGGCCTCTATAGTGGCCAGATGCAATAGTGTGGTGTGAATTCCACCCCCTCAGTTTGCCCTCCTAGAAGTACTGATGTACAAATATTGTCAGGGTAGGGTATTTTCAAAACTTAAGTTCACCACATACTAAAACTTATTGGCTTACAATGATTAAATTTTGAAAGGTATTAAAGTTGAGCTGTCTTTAGAAAACTGCACCCGGAAGAATGCAATCTGCCTACCTTCAGGATTGTGAATAGTTCTAGAATACCCTCTGTATTTATAACAGGTCTCCCCACTGATGCCCCCTTGTTGTAGCTGTATTACAATCGTCCACCACATTGAGATGTATCAGGATATTGGGTAAATGCAGAATGTTAAGGACTGACTTTTTTTTTTTTTTTTACACCACACTTCCTACAGTGAAAAGTTGCTGTGCTATTTTAAACTTTATTTTTGCAAAATTCCAGGGCTGTTTAAGTAATATGCAGATTATTTTCAGAACAGTGTACTTTATCATTCAGTTGTGCAGTTCCTTCTGTATAGTGCATTGTCCGTCTTGCATGTCTTGGACAATGCACTTTTGTATTCTCAGTGCAGTCCATCTAAGGGGGTTTGTTTTAGCTACACTTTATTTTATATATGCTGCCTAGGGTTCTATAAAAATAAAAGGGTAGGGTGTGTGTGTTTTTTTTTTTTTTTTTTTTTTTTTTTTTTTTTTTTTTTTTTTTTTTTTTTTTATACATCTTGGGAAACTGACTACATGTGATAAGGTGGCCATAGATGACACACCTGAGACACTTGCCCAGCAAGAGAAGATGGTACACATGCAATCTGTTTCCTTTAGCTTGGCCCATACATGGATCAAATGTTGGGCAGTTCAGCAGGTACTGGCAGAATTTTGCTCAATGTATGTTGGTTCCTGTTCAAGAGACTTCAATTAACTTCTCATGGACCAGCTTGTAAATTCTCGCTTGATCAGTGCATGCAGCTAATAGGCTGCAGAACTAACCTGTATTTCAACAGCAGAGGACTTCTGCTGTCAGAATACAACACAGTAGGGTGAATGTCCCCATGGATGTTGGCCTTTAGGGTGGAAAAATGCCACCCTTAATCTGGCACATTCTAGTGGTCTTTTGCAAGTTCATAAACACTACTGCTAGCCATTGAATCATCTCTTCTAGGCCAATAAGCGGTTCTATTTAGTGGCAGGATTTTTTGTGCGGGTCTCTCTCTCGCGCTCTCGCACCCAGCTAAGTATAAGTTTCAGGCTTGTGAATGCTCTGCCCCAAGGGCTCACTTGCATGTGTGCTCACTCCCATGCTGCAGCCAGAGCCATCTGTTTACTTTCATACTACCACCTGAGCTGCTGCAGGCATCCCATAAAGTGGGCACCTTGCAACCATCCCGGTCTACCTGTCAAACTGCTATGCATTCTAGTAGGTTTACTGTAACTGTTACCAAAATGCCTTTTCCATATATTAAAAAAAAACTAGATGTATTCTTGCAGTAATTCCAATCTAGATTAGAGGGCACATGTATACTCCATATTGGCCTTGGGCAAGTGTACATTGAGATGGAAAGCATTTAATTGGAGTCTGGACTTGATAGATTTTTTTTTTTTTTTTTTTTTTTTTTTGTTCAGTTAAAGTGGCTGTAAACTTCAAACAGCAGTGTTCCAAAATCAGTCTGTATATGCAGTAACACATGCTTGTTATATTCACTGAGGAATGGGTGTGGGGGGGGGGGGGGGGGGGTGTTAATTCTCTGCTTTGTGTAAAAAAAGGCAATTTACTAAAATGGCATGGTGTCCCTTCCCATCTTTTTTATCTGAACTTTATCACTCTACAGATTTTCAAATGGATACAACTTGTGTAGGTGGATTTGGTTTTTTGTTTCGTGTAAAGGTTTACAACCACTTTAAGCTTTTGAAAGGTGGATCTAATCATCGACCAACATACACTGCTGCTGTAGATTGTTTGTTTGCTCCAGTATTGGTATATTCCCCCTCCATGAGTTACTGTTCAGTTTTTAGTAGAACTGTGGCTAGACTATGGACATTGAAATATTTCAGTTCTTAAGGCTACTTTCACTCAGACCGCCTGAGCTTTACCAGTAAAGCAGTGCTAAGCGGGATGTTTTTACCCCTGAAGGGGTTAACGACGCCACTGCACTTTGCAGGTGCTTTGGCAGCACTGCCCATTTATATTAATGGCAGGGGCAGTTTAGGTGTGGTGTATACACTGCACCCAAGATGCTGCTTGCAGTGTGGTGGTTTGTTTTGTAAACGTGCACCGCCCAGTGTGAACCCTTAGGCTTTCACACTGGGGAGGCTTGACGGGTGCTTTTCGGGCACTAGTTCTAGCACAAATGCCTGAAAAGCACCTTCAGTGTGAAAGGGATCTAAAGGCTGTTTGATTTCCAGAAAATGGCCTATACAGTCAAGGGGCCCAAGTAGATATTAAATCTGTACCGCTTTGTCCTTTTTACTGGAGGCCATTTTGGGTCCCCCCTCAGAAGCCTGACTAAAAGGTCTACTTGACAACCTCTATCCTGTTGCTGGAGAAACTTTTATTTAATTTTTTTTTTTTTTTAATCTAGGAGCATGTCAGGATTGCATACTAGTAGTTTATTAGCCAGGCTTCTGAGATGACCAAGCTACCTACAGGTAAATTACAATTTTTACAGATTTTTAATATCTACTATGGCACAATCTCGTTAAATTTTGAGGCATCATGCCCATTGGTCGAGGGGAGCAAAATATTGGGTTTTTTATGCTTTTTTTTGTTTTTTTTTATACCAGTGACATTACTACAGTAATCAATGCTAAATATGCACTGTACTAATGACATTGGCAGGGAAGGGTTAACTCTCTAGAGAAATGGTGATCTGTGTTCCTGATTAGCACTTGTTTACATCGGCAGACCACAGTTCTATTGCTCTGGGGGAGCCATGGCTGGTATCCACCAGTACCACTGATTGGCACCCCTGCTGGCTATTGCACGAAATTACTTCAGGTACATAGTTTCACACAATAGCACCGACACGTGTGTGTGTGTGTGTGTGTGTTTGTTTTTTTTTTTTTGTTTTTTTTTTTTTTGTCATGCAAGGTGTTCAGAGGAGCTGGTCACTTTCCAGTGTCCATGAGGCCTAAAAATTTAGAAGGTTGGCCATGTCAGAAGCAGACTTATGTCACAATCTGACTCGGCCAACAGTGGGCAATTTTGTATTCTGTGAATGCAAAGCTTCCTCCTGATTGACCAAAGTGCTGCTCAGCCTAACTATTTCTGATAGCACAGGTATCCTCACACCTGGAACACAGTGCTGTATATGTAGCTTGGGCTCTATGCAGTACACCTAGTGGGTGTACATGTTAAATGGATATAATTAGTTTGAGCCAGCTTGGCCAATATTGCCTATTAAAGTAAAACTGGGATCCTTGCTCTTATTCCAAGAATTTGGTTTTCTAGAATCTCCCCTAGAAGGAACTATCTGACATAATTTGGTATCCCTGTGCAATGTCAGCTGATTGACTTTGCACAAGAAGCAGTGCGAATTTTTATTTTGCTACATCAAGCTGATTTCTTGGAGCTCATGATCAGATGTAAATATTGGCATATGGACGTGCACCTGTATAGTGAGACGCTGCAGCTGGTGTGCAGTTCTGGCCATAGGCCTCTATTGACGGTGTTTGCAGGTCTATAGCCCTGTACAGCATACTCTGCTACTTGCACGAGTAGGGAAGTAGTTTCCCAAACAAGGCACTTTGTCATTTAGCAAATGACATGTGTGTGCAAATGCAAGCTCCAGTATTTACATGTGTATACTAGAGCATGATTAATTGTTTAAAGAATCAAGATAATGAATCTTCCCCCCCCCCCCCCCAATTTACCACAGAAAGTTCTTTGCTCAAGCTGACGGCTTTCAAATCCAGGCAGCCTGTGCCAAGTTTCTCACATTGCTTGGGCAGAGATGACTATACATTTTAGGCTGCATTTATACCTGAGTGTTTTCATCTAAAGTTCGAAAACGTCCAAGCAAAATCCTATTAATTTCAGTGGCACCTGTTCACATGAGCATTTTCTAGCCTGAAGTTTAACCACTTAAAGACTAAACCTTTTTCTGACATTTGCTTACAAGTCTACTATGGACTTTCGTGGTACTGTACAAAGGCTTGGACATGCAAAGTTTTATAAGTTGGGTTTTTGGAATAAAGTTATTTAAAACTTGTATCAAACAAATTTGGGCTCTAGAAAACCACTGATGGGGTGACACTAGGAGATGCCCATTGTCAATAGCTGTGTACCATTTGCGTGTGAATTGCCATTTTAAGTCAACAGCTACAAAGTGTAGCTGCTGACTTTTAATAAACTCACCTGTCCCATGGTCCAGCAATGCGGCTGCCTGAAGACTCACTTCTCGCTGTGGCTTCAGCCGGGCACTACCAATACATTAGAAATAGCTGGACAATCTTTGACATGTCCCAGAAGATTGCAGGGAGGGGGAGAGGTGACCTTCCTTCTGGTGCCAGGAGAGTAAGTGGGAGCTAGGTACACCCCCCCCTAAAATGGCATTTCAGGGGGTCACAAGTACTTAAAGCAGAAGTTCGTTTGTGTGGTTTTTATTTAATATTTTTTTTTTTTTTTTTTTTTTTGATGAACTCTGCGTTCATGCTTGTAGTCTATGGTTTGGGGTTTTTCCCTCCTAGGCAGATACAATCATTTTGGTTATGTGTTTGTAGAGGGGTTTTAATTTTATTTTGGACATCAGGTGGTGTTCCCTAGGCCTGTCTCTTAAGTGGGGAGATTTGACCTCATCTGGTACCAACTTTGGGTGTTGCCCTTAAGACCATCTTGAGGTGTAGGCAGTCCCCAGTTCTGTTTCATGTTAGGGGTGGTAGCAACAATTGCTAATAGACCCAAGGTTTGACTGCCTTTGGACATCCTATTACAGACTGTCCTGAGCTGTGAAAGTGGGATTTTTGGAGTCCCCTGAGGGACACTGGTTTCACGCCTTGGTTTCTGGGTACTGTGTGCTCAACTGAAGCATGCTGTTTGTAGCAGTGTTAATTTTGGCATCAAATTTCAATTTGGTTTTAGTCTTCTGCAATTTGATGGATTTTATTGCCTAAATCTCCAGTACATTTTAGTCAACACTCCTTTTTGCCATCTAAAATCTAATGGGTGTAGTTAAATTGTAATGCATTTTATTTCTTTACAACTTCCAAACTCCTTATGTACTGCTGGAGTGACCTCATGTCGTTTTGAGGTATGAACATGCACTACAGACCAGTGTTCATTTTTTTTTTTAATTTTTTTTTTTTCATATCAATTTAAATTTTTAATCTTTTGACTAAAATGGCATTTTAGTTTAGTCATATTTTAGTCTACTAAAATGGTATTGTTAGTCGACAAAATAAACTGGTTTGTAGGTTATCTACAAACATTTGCTGTTAAGTCCTAGTATGCTTGTGTCTCCCAATGGATGCCCAAGAAAAGGTTTTACAGCAAGTACAAAAATCTATAGCCAAGATTTCCAGTGAGGCTAAATATAATGCACGTGCTGACAGGAAGACAATAGTTGCCTAATGGTAGGTTTCTGCAAGCACTGCATTGCATGGTACAAAAGTACCATGTGATCTGGTTGCAGTGTGTTTATCAAAATTGCACCATGCGCTACTTGTGATTTTTTTTTTTTTATTTAAGCCCATGCAAAATGAATGTGAATTGCACAGGAATGTGCAGCATATATATATATATATATATATATATATATATATATATATATATATATATATATATATATATATATATATATATATATATATATATATATATATATATAATATATATATTTTTTTTTTTTTTTATTGTAAACCAGGGCTACACGCCTCTTTACTGCCCTTTGTAGCTACACTTTCCATTTTGAGCTATCTATTCCTACATTCATAACAGGCATGGTAGTGGTCTAGCCAGGGTTTTTTATTTTTTCATCTGCAGAATGTAACTAATTCCATAGCTTGGCTATAGGTCATTTACTACATGAGTAAACAAGTGGCTACTGCAGTTGGGCCAGTTACTTGACTGGTTATTACATGTGGTAAATATGCTTGCTTTCTCCTTTCTAGATCTGTATTTGTAGTGGTGTGGAATGGGTAGTGTTAGGCTGGGTTCACACCGCTGCGGGTGGGAGACCCGGATGTGATTCGCACTGCAAATCACATCCGATCTCTGTAGCGATGCGAGTTCAGCCATACAGATAGTATGGCTGAATTCGCATCGCACCCGCCGCAAACTCGCACGGGACCCTTTTTTGGTCCGCAGCAGAATCGGATCGCATGGTGTGATTCCTGTCCGAGTTTGCAGAGTGCACTGTGATATACGGACTGATCTGGGGGTGTCATTAAGATTTAATTGACACTCCCAGCAGTCCGCATAGGGCAGTGTGAACTGCCGGCAGGAGGCATGCGATGCGGGAAAACACCGCGGATTCGTGGCGTTCCCGCATCGCTACGGTGTGAACCCAGCCTTAATCCTGTTCATTACTGATGGATGCTGTAAATTTTAGCTGTAGTGTAAATCCTTGGTGACTACATTGAATGTAGATTAGAACAATATGAATTTCGTTTGGACACTCCTGCACTATACTTGCTCAAGGTCAGTAAGTGCTTGTTCAGTGCATGGTATTAAAACAGAGCATTCAGTAACATACCATGCATGTTGTAGGTTGGGATGCCTTTCAAACTGCATCAACACCTGTGTTGTAAGAAATTTTGCAGGATATATATATATATAATTTTTTTTTTCTCTCTCTCTCTCTTTTTTTTTTTTTTTTTTTTTTTGTCTTGCTGCAAAAACACCAAATGTGGCAGTGGGGGAGAGGGAGGATGCAACAGCCTGGCATGGGCGTGGACCCTTACTTTGCAGTTGGTCAAGGCACCTAGCATTTCATATGTAAGTCTGCAATGGCAGCCCCTGGCTAGTGTTCTAGACATGTTTTTTGGCATGTCTGTCCCCACTTTAATGCTATGCAGGAAATTATAGCACTTTTAGAAGACCAATTTGTGGAAATTGGTGTAAACTTATTTATAAACACTTGGTTATGATCATGCAGGTACCATAACTGCTTTTTTTTTTTTTTTTTTTTTTTTTTAAAGTTGGGATTTTTTTGTTTTTTCATACAGCATCAGTCCCCTGCCAGCTAAGATTGAGAATCAAGTGATCAAAGACTGCTGATCGGTTGTTTTTCAGTGCTCCATGACCAGGGAGGTGTCTGTCAGTTACTGGCTTTCTGCGCAATTCCTTGCACTTGTGATCGGGTTTAAACCAGGTAGTTCGTATGGAAGTAGTACATGAAAATAACTTCTAAAATACATGTCTGACCATCTATTTGCGTGTTTATTTGACAAATGCAGCTGGCTATCTAGTTACAGCTTCAAACTCTAAAATGTATGGATTTTGAATGTTTTCACACTATACAAGGGATATAAACTTGGCATAAATGTAATTGCACAGAAAACTCTTCTGCATGTAGTACAGATTTGTGCCATCAAAATTGGGCTAGGTTAACACTGATTTCCCTGCATCTGTGTTTGTGTGGAAGGTCCTTCTGCCTTCATATTTTCAGGGAAACTACCTTCCTATGTGCTTCACGGGGGGTGTGCTCTGCTTTTCCCAGTTAATTGAGGGAGGGGGTGCACTTGATGATGGCAGGTGTGTGTCAGATGGCAGTGTTTTTAATGAGAAGGTGTGATTAAATGCAGTCCCGCACCTGCATATATTGTGAACCTAATTTAATTTGGTGCTGTAACTGCATGAGGAAAATGAACTACAGAGAATGCGGTTTCATGTGCTTATTAAAAGCATCAAGTGCAAATTGATGTGTTTAGGAACCACCTTGTCATTTCATAGCTGAAAAAGATCTATAGGGGGTGGCACTCTTATCTTTTGGTGTAGGCTGTACTAACTGTTCAATATGTTGGAGGGGGCATGGCAAGTTGTATATGGCCTACATCTCGGGGGGGGGGGGGGGGGGGGCAGGTCCTAGACACCATCTCTTAACAGCAGGAAAAGACTACAACTGTTAATTTGCAAAACCAAAGTTAAATGCAATCCAAAACTTTGTTTTTTCTTGGCACTCATAACTTGCTTTTGCAATGAATACCAGTAGTTGTGTTGGGCACAAACATAATTTCATAGAACCTAGTGTGGGGTGTCTATTTTTACTCTGCTTTTACAGCCAACACCTGTCTTGACCCTGCTTGTAAAAATGACTGTCTTGCACTGCCTGACTTAATGAGAACAAAATTTTGTGATGCTGCAGAATTTGGGTGGAACACACGCATGTTAACTCGTGAGTCATAAGGGCAGCTTAACATTGTCTTGCTGTTTTTATATGCAAAAGACTTTGGGCATCTGCACCCCCAGCTACTTTAAAAACCTGGTTTTCATTCAAGCCTGTAGGAGCTTATAAAACTAGTTGTGTATGTTGACAAATGCAGTCGGTGTGGTTTACCAGAGCACTTCTACTTATTTTTTATTTATTTTTTTTCACTTTGCTAACGGAGAAAAAGCACTATATAGTTCTGACCAAATTTAGGCAGCGTTCTCTAGGGTTGGGAGCGCCTGACAATTGGTGACTTCATTCTTGTAGCTGCCTGCTCAGCTCATTCCTGGAATCTGAGCACACGTTTAACTCTTTCAGTCCATACCAGGGCCCATGTTTCAACTCTAACACAGCAAAGTAAAACTGATTTGCATGTACTAGTCAGGCGTACCATTACTTCTAGCTTGATATTGTGCCTTTTTACTTTTGTCTCAGCACCATCATGTTTGAGGTTGAACTGTTGCATTTGACAGTTAATGTCTTTTTGTTTTTTTGCTTGCAATGTTCTGTAACCAGAATATTTTCCAATGTGGCCCATTTTATTTTTTTTAAGGGGGAGAATGTGCAGTGTTACCACTCTCTTATGGGGTTGTGGAGAAAAAGAAAAAATAAATCTATTTTCTCAGAGTCTGTCTTTCTTATGTGTCTACAAAATGTACTGCCTTTTTTATGCTGAAATGTGATTTACTGGTCTAGGTGAACTACAACATGTAAAATACACATGGGTGAGTAGGTAGTGCCTGATAGTGATGACATTACTACAAATATACTGACAAAATATAAATGGCTGGTAAATGCCTATCTCTGACTTTGTTTTTATGGTTGCGCTTAGTCCAAAACTTTAAACACTGTTTAAAATTGCAGATAACGCAGAATTGGTCCATAGATGCAGTAGTAGCTTTGCCCTGAACCTCCCTGCCATCTCCAATTGTGGCAAGCATTGCAATAGGTGTGGAGCAGCTTGCCTGGTTGTAGTCTACTGCCATGGCCTGTCTCTCAATTTTCCATTATAATACTTGCTGTAATTGTTTGTGGTGCCAAGCCATGGCAGCATACCACATGATGGCAGGAAACCTTCTCTTGCCAGGTGGCAGATGTAGGTGCACAGCTTTGACTTTCATGCTCTTTATTTACTGGAGAATGATTGTAGCTGGGCACCTGGCCATGACTTGGGCTCTTGCCTAGGTTGCTTTGTTTTTAATGTGACTTAAAAGCCCTGAACATATTAAATTCCAAAAAGTTTGACAGCTACCTGTGGAAAGATCTTAGTTACTTGGTGTGTGTTCTAAATCCATACTGCTGCCCTTTCTAGCTGACTAGCAAGCCAACACTTCTGTTTGACTGTCAATCTCAAATTGGGGAAGGTGTGGCTTTTAAAAATTGTAGCATGTTTGCAAGAGGTGTTTGGAATGCCAGTAACCATTAATTGCAACTGTCTCCAGCAAGGGCAGTGTGAATAGTCCCTTACTCAATTGTGTTCCTGGGGTAGGGAAGCTTTCCAAAGGATAACATAGCTGCTAGCAGCTACAATTGCATGTTAAAAAAAAACAGGCCGATTGTAACTGGCTGAGATTTGACAGTATGGCTGTATGTAAACCTGCTTCGTGAAATTTTGAGCTGGGCAAATCTGCAGTGTTCTCTCTCCAAAGGACTGTCCTGTAGCTGTCTCCTGATCTGGTTTTGTTGGCGCTATCAGCTTGATAACTCCTAACAAGTTCTTGGGCTGCTTTTTATCATGTGACAGTTTTTTTTTTTTGTGTATTTCTGTTTCTTTAGCTACAGTTCAAAGGGATGAATGTCACTCTACAGATGAAATCAGTTTAAAGCAATCTATCAATACTTAAAAATAAAGTATCTGTGCCTTCCCCAACAGTTTTCACTCTGATTCTTTTTACCAGAAGCCCATACAAAATGTACTGGCTGTAAAACTATTCCCAGAGGGTGCTTCCTTGTGACTTTGATGCGTAAGACATGACTTTCTTAAAGCCATGCTCACCCTGTGTGCCAAAGCTAACTTACACAGGCCATATGTGGTGTGACTAGCTTTCCTCCTACTATAGGTTGTAGGAAAAAATTTGCAAGATTCCCCCATCAATGCAGGCAGTGCTGACAGGGGCATTGGCAATTATTGCTTGTGATAAGCAGATGCTGTTCTGATACAGCTGTCTGGTCCCTCCTGTCTGACCATCTTCTGGGGGACACACTCTTCCCAGAAGCCAGCAGGACCATTTAGATCATGCAGTGTGACTTGCACATGTGCAGTAGGGATCCAGGCTGTGAAGCCACAAGGTTTCACTTACTGACTTCATTATGGAAGATACCAGAGCCTGCACCCTGGGAGCCAAGGGACGGGTTGGCTTTGGTTGAGGACATAGCAGGTGCCCTGGTAACTGTTTATTTTATAAGTTCGTAGCTGCTGGCTTGGAAATAATTTTTTACGCTGGTTTTTAATGGCTTACGAAATGATCTATTTCCCAATGTAAATTTAATAGCCCAGAATAAAAATGATTAAATGGCAATGCAGCCTAGCAAGGCCCACATTACTCTGGTCCAGAAGTAAATTGTATAATGCTCTAATGATGCTGTAAATGTGGTTCAACATTCCTTGTTGAAAAATGATGTATGCAGTACTAAGATTGAACTGCCCTTTGGATAAGCAAACAGTTAAAGGAGCCAGTGAGCCACTATAATGTGGGTAAGGAGTGGGAGGGTGTAGTCATTTAGACAGAAGATCGCTTTTGCTCTAGCTTGATTTGAAATTTCTTGCATGTGCCAATGTACTTTCCATGTTTAGCATTTCTCACATGTTCTCAGTGCCAGTATTGAGTAATTCTGACTGCATGAAGCACTTATTATTGCCCTTTATCCTGTCACACTGAGCGATTTTTGGCAAGTGATGCTCACATGTGGAGTTCTACCCATAAAATTTACTTTACAGAAATAAACAGTATTATCCTTAAGTGGTGGATCATTGGAGGAGAGTAGGTTGAGTTCCCAGTATAACTAGAGAACTGAACACGGTGTGTTCTGCATTGTGTGATTAGTTTTGCCTCACTAAGCAGAGGGACTGGCAGAAACATTACAAATGCCCCATTAAGGAAGCAATACAAAGAACAGGATACACACGGTACAGCTTGCACATATCAGGAAAATGAAGTGTTGGGGTAACATGGTCATACACCCTGAGTTATAGACTGGCACCTTCTGGTGATTAGACACTTGCAAAGCTTTTGAGGACAAACTTCCTTGGTGCCTGTTTATCCTATGTTCTGCACCTTACTCCACAAGTAACCCCCCCCCCCCCACCACACAGCGAATTACTCATTCCCATAGTGAGGGGAAACCAGGCAGAAACTCAGCCAAACATTTTGCTTTATTAACCACTAGAGATCCACGCTATAGCCGAACGACGGGTACAGCGTGGACCTGCTTTGCCGGGACGACGTCTATTGACGTCGTCCTGTCCATGAGGGGCGTGCTCTGTGTTTGGCGAGTCTGCGACTCGCCTGATCATGGATCCGAACAAGGGGTCCATCCCGACCCCTTACCATGTGATCAGCTGTCAGCCAATCATGTGACAAAACAGAGCCGGTAATCGGCTATTTTTCCTCATCGCGCTGACAGCGCGAGGAGAGGAAAAAAAGCCAATCACCGGCGGCCATGATTGGGACATCAGTCCCGATCACAGCGGCCAGCTTATCAGTGCCCACCTGGCAGTACCACCCAGATATTAAAGTGCCACCCATCAGAGCCCATAGTGCCATACATCAGTGCCCACAATCTGCCTCAACAATAGTGCCACATATCTGTGCCCATCAGTGTCATCTACCAGTGCCATCTTATCTTTGCCCATCCGTACTGCCTTATCTGTGCCTATCAGTGCTGCCTCATCAGCGCATTTCAATGAAGGAGAAAAATGACCTGTTTGCAAAATTTTATAACAAACTATTAAACATGATTTTTTTTTTTTGTCTGCATCTTTTTTTGTTTAGCAAAAAATAAAACTCCCAGCTGTAATTAAATACCACCAAATGAAAGCTCTATTTGTGGGGGGAAAAAAAATGATAAAAATGTCATTTGGGTACAGTGTTGTATGGCTGCGCAATTGTCATTCAAATTGTATCAGCGCTGAAAGCTGAAAATTGGTCTGGGTTAAGTGCCCAGTAAGCAAGTGGTTAAAGGTCCGCACAACCCTTAACCTCAGAGTGATGATGCTTCCCTGGCACCGGAGCAGGACTTGATTCTAACACCAGTCTCTGCATCCAACTCTAGTTCTTCCTTAGGCATGCAGCACGCAACCTACCTGATTTTTTATTTATTTATTTTTTTTTCTTGCTACTTTGTCACAATTCCTCAGACAACTAACAGTTTTAATACAGCCATCCTTGTCTGGGGTTCCAAAACATCAGCTCCACTCTCTACCAAAGTCAGGACCCAATATGTTTGCCACTGAAGAGATGAAGGACAAAGAATTGAATGAATAGGATGCCAGAGCAGCATTAAAGGAGCCTGTGAAAGGTTTCTCACATCTAGACTTCTATACACCTGAAGTTGCAGCTTCACGCAAATGTTCATATGCTCACTTCTACTGTGGATATAGGTCTTGGTATTCTCAGCCAGTTGTCCATGGGCCAGTTACTAGTCCACTGTTCCTCATAGATACTATCGTGCTCAATGTGGCCAATTCCCATTCTGCAGGCTAACTGTATGTCCTTGACTTTTTACTGCAATAGGAGCAGCCGTTCTCATCTCTCACAGGAATTATGCACTTGTGATGGACTAGTGTCCTACCTGGTTGTTTGCATACTTAGTACTATCAGCATTGTTTCCAAGTACATCAAGATTACCATACACCTTTCAGCTGGCAGACTGCCCTTCATCTTCTCTCAGCTCAAGCCTCCAAGGGGCTGACACATGTTATCACCACCTTGACAGACTTTATTACCCTGTGATACGGCCATTAGCCGTGGTGGTGCCGCTGCATGTGCCAGTACACTTGGTGTCCGGTCGATTTGTTTTCTATGTGTTGTGTGTATTGTTTGTTTTTAGAGCATGCTTGTCATGCTCTAAAAAACATTTTTTTTCTCTCCATGACACCTGCTAAGTGGAGCTAAGTATGTATTGTGACAAAATAAAATAAAAAGTGTAAAAACTCCCTCAACCTATATGAATTGGTATAACCTAAAACACGACAATGGCAAAAAGTCCATGTAAAATTCCAAACACATTGCTTTGCAGTGCTGTATGATAGAAAGCCCAGCTAAGCTTTCACCCACGAGGTACACCACTTGAATGGAGTCCACAGCAGCTGCCAAAGACTGAAAGGGTAACTGGTAGGGAGGACAGAGAAACTCCAATATATAGTAAGCAACCGTTTATTGAACAACACAGCGGGGTTGATTTACTAAAACTGGAGAGTGCAAAATCTGGTGTAGCTCTTTTATTTATAATCAAAAAGGTGCAGTGCATATAAGGCCTCATGCACACGAGACGCAGATGAAACCTCTGTTAAAAAAAAGCTGAAACGCGCGTTTAGAAACGCGCGTTTTGCCGCGTTTGCATGTCGCGTTTAGACGCGTTTAGACGCGTTTGCGTTTAGACGCGTTTATAAAGATAACATCATGTAGACCCTCCCCAAGCTCTCAAAGCATTTTTTTTAACTATTTCTGCTATTTTGATCAGAGTGAGCAGCAGCAGCATAGAGAGCAGTTGTACACTTACATTTGCCGTGTCACTTGCCACGGCACCTGCCACAAGTTGTGGATTGTCCACTTGCCACAAGTTGGGGATTGTCCACTTGCCACATCACCTGCCACGTCACCTGCCACAAATTGTGGATTGTCCACTTGCCACGTCACTTGCCACATCACCTGCCACGTCACTTGCCACGAGATGTGGATTGTCCACTTTCCACGTCATCTGCCATGCCACCTGCCACAAGCTGTGGATTGTCCACTTGCCACGTCACCAGCCACATCACCTGCCACAAGTTGTGGATTGTCTACTTGCCGCGTCACTTGCCACATCACCTGCCACGTCACTTGCCACGTCACCTGCCACAAGTTGTGGATTGTTCACTTGCCACGTCACCTGCCACAAGTTGTGGATTGTCCACTTGCCACGTCACTTGCCACAAGCTGTGGATTGTCCACTTGCCACATCACTTGCCACGTCACTTGCCACGTCACCTGCCACATCACTTGCCACGTCACCTGCCACAAGTTTTGGATTGTCCACTTGCCACGTCACTTGCCACGTCAGCTGCCACGTCACTTGCCACGAGATGTGGATTGTCCACTTTCCACGTCATCTGCCATGCCACCTGCCACAAGCTGTGGATTGTCCACTTGACACGTCACCAGCCACATCACCTGCCACAAGTTGTGGATTGTCCACTTGCCACGTGACTTGCCACATCACCTGCCACGTCACTTGCCACATCACCTGCCACAAGTTGTGGATTGTCTACTTGCCGCGTCACTTGCCACTTCACCTGCCACGTCACTTGCCACGTCACCTGCCACAAGTTGTGGATTGTTCACTTGCCACGTCACCTGCCACAAGTTGTGGATTGTCCACTTGCCACGAGATGTGGATTGTCCACTTGCCATGTCACTTGCCATGTCACCTACCACGTCACTTGCCACGTCAGCTGCCACGTCACTTGCCACAAGATGTGGATTGTCCACTTGTCACATCACCTGCCACATCACTTGCCACATCACCTGCCACAAGTTGTGGATTGTCCACTTGCCACATCACCTGCCACGTCACCTGCCACAAATTGTGGATTGTCCACTTGCCACGTCACTTGCCACATCACCTGCCACGTCACTTGCCACGAGATGTAGATTGTCCACTTTCCACGTCATCTGCCATGCCACCTGCCACAAGCTGTGGATTGTCCACTTGCCATGTCACCAGTCACATCACCTGCCACAAGTTGTGGATTGTCTACTTGCCGCGTCACTTGCCACATCACCTGCCACGTCACTTGCCACGTCACCTGCCACAAGTTGTGGATTGTTCACTTGCCACGTCACCTGCCACGTCACCTGCCACAAGTTGTGGATTGTCTACTTGCCGCGTCACTTGCCACATCACCTGCCACGTCACTTGCCACGTCACCTGCCACAAGTTGTGGATTGTTCACTTGCCACGTCACCTGCCACGTCACCTGCCACAAGTTGTGGATTGTCCACTTGCCACGTCACTTGCCACAAGCTGTGGATTGTCCACTTGCCACATCACTTGCCACGTCACCTGCCACGTCACTTGCCACGTCACCTGCCACGTCACCTGCCACAAGTTTTGGATTGTCCACTTGCCACGTCACTTGCCACGTCAGCTGCCACGTCACTTGCCACGAGATGTGGATTGTCCACTTTCCACGTCATCTGCCATGCCACCTGCCACAAGCTGTGGATTGTCCACTTGACACGTCACCAGCCACATCACCTGCCACAAGTTGTGGATTGTCCACTTGCCACGTGACTTGCCACATCACCTGCCACGTCACTTGCCACATCACCTGCCACAAGTTGTGGATTGTCTACTTGCCGCGTCACTTGCCACTTCACCTGCCACGTCACCTGCCACGTCACCTGCCACAAGTTGTGGATTGTCCACTTGCCACGTCACTTGCCACAAGCTGTGGATTGTCCACTTGCCACATCACTTGCCACGTCACCTGCCACGTCACTTGCCACGTCACCTGCCACAAGTTTTGGATTGTCCACTTGCCACGTCAGCTGCCACGTCACTTGCCACATCACCTGCCACAAGTTGTGGATTGTCCACTTGCCACGTCACTTGCCACATCACCTGCCACGTCACTTGCCACGAGATGTGGATTGTCCACTTGCCATGTCACTTGCCACGTCACCTGCCACGTCACTTGCCACGTCAGCTGCCACGTCACTTGCCACAAGATGTGGATTGTCCACTTGTCACATCACCTGCCACATCACTTGCCACATCACCTGCCACAAGTTGTGGATTGTCCACTTGCCACGTCACTTGCCACATCACCTGCCACGTCACTTGCCACAAGATGTGGATTGTCCACTTTCCACGTCACCTGCCATGCCATCTGCCACAAGTTGTGGATTGTCCACTTACCACGTCACCAGCCACATCACCTGCCACAAGTTGTGGATTGTCCACTTGCCACACCACTTTCCACGTCACCTGCCACGTCACCTGCCACAAGATGTGGATTGTCCACTTGCCACGTCACCAGCCACATCACCTGCCACAAGTTGTGGATTGTCCACTTGCCACGTCCCTTGCCACGTCCCCTGCCACGTCACCTGCCACAAATGGATTGTCCACTTGCCACATCACTTGCCACATCACCTGCCACAAGTTGTGGATTGTCCACTTGCCACGTCACCTGACACAAGTTGTGGATTGTCCACTCGCCACGTCACTTGCCACATCCCCTGCCACAAGTGGATTGTCCACTTGCCACATCACTTGCCCCATCACCTGCCACAAGTTGTGGATTGTCCACTTGCCACGTCACCTGACACAAGTTGTGGATTGTCCACTCGCCACGTCACTTGCCACATCACCTTCCACAAGTGGATTGTCCACTTGCCACGTCACTTGCCACGTCCCCTGCCACAAGTGGATTGTCCACTTGCCACGTCACTTGCCACGTCACCTGCCACAAGTTATGGATTGTCCACTTGCCACGTCACATGCCAGTCACCTGCCACAAGTTGTTGATTTTCCACTTGCCACGTCACCTGCCAAGTCACTTGCCGCGTCACCTGCCAGGTCACTTGCCACGTCACCTGCCACAAGTTGTCTATTGTCCACTTGCCACGTCACATGCCAGTCACCTGCCACAAGTTGTTGATTTTCCACTTGCCACGTCACCTGCCAAGTCACTTGCCGCGTCACCTGCCAGGTCACTTGCCACGTCACCTGCCACAAGTTGTCTATTGTCCACTTTCCACGTCACTTGCCACTTCACCTGCCACGTCACTTGCCACAAGTTGTGGATTGTCCACTTGCCACATCACTTGCCACCTGCCATGTCACTTGCCACAAGTTGTGGATTGTCCACTTGCCACGTCACTTGCCACAAGTTGTGGATTGTCCACTTGCAATTGCAATTGTTTAAAATATTTTTCTAATGGTTTTTCATCATTTGCAATCATTTTTGAGATTTTTAATGTAAAAAAAAAGGTCACCTTTAAAAACGCATATAAACGCAAACGCGGCTAAACGCGGTAGCGGCGTTTTGCCGCGTTTTACCGCGTTTTGCCGCGTTTTGCGTCTGAAACGCAGAAATTTTTGTTTCTGAACGCATTTTTTTGCTTCTGGAAAAACGAGATTAAACGCAACTGCATATAAACGGAAAAAAACGAGACTGTGTGCATGGACACATAGGATAACATTGAATGAGTTCAGGTGCAGTTGAAAAAACTGTCCAACTGCATCTGAACGCGCGTTTAACTGCGTCTCGTGTGCATGAGGCTTAAATGTGTTTAAAATGTCCATATCAAGGTATATGCATTAATCATAAGTCCTAAACAACTCCTTAGGCTTGAAATCCCAGAAAGGACAGAACACGCCACACTCCTCCTGAGCAGGGCAGCCATCAGAAATTGTGGGGCCCCTTAGACAGCTTGAGGCCTGGGCCCCCCCAGGCCTAACGACCAACATTTCCCAGGGCCATCCCACCGAATCCGCCCACTAGCTATTCCACCGAGTCCTTCAGTGCACACACTTTTATTTTAACATTCATACAATGTCATATATGAAAATGCACAATGTATTATAAGTCATTAGTGCTATCAAGGTTTAACAGTAGAAAATTATATCTGCCAAAAAGAGACATCCAGATCCAGCAGCTGAATGCTCTCAGCCTCCCTCAAACCTGTACGCTTGCAGCCCCCCTCACATTTGTACACTCTCAGCCCTCTCCACACCTGAAAGCTCTCAGCCCCCCCTCACACTTGTACCGCTCTCAGCACCCATCACGTGTGTGTGTGTGTATATATGTATATATATGACAGAGACACATACACTTGTACACAGAGGTGTACACATACATACACTTGTACACAGAGGTGTACACATACACACACATGTACAAAGAGACAGACACATGTATACAGAGACATGTACCCATTGATCAGACACATGTACACCCCCCCCCCCCTTCGCCTGTAGAACAGCCCTTCCTTGTAAGGTGGTGTTCCTGGTCCCAGCTCTTGTGCACACGAGGAGTGCACATGCAGGAATTTGCCAGAGGAGGCAGCAAAGAGCCCAATGCAAGCTCAGCGATACAACTACCGATTCACATTCACTCCAAAAGGCAGCGCAGCCACGGAGGTCCCCTACACCGGTCCTTGCCTTCTCCCACCCGGCCGGGCCCGTCCAGATGCTCGGGCCCCTTACAGGTGTATGGGCTGTACCCCCCCCCCCCCCCCGATGTAACACAGGTCAAAACAAGCAGTTTTCCCACTCACAGGGGGTGGAAGAAATGGTCGATGGTGGCGAGTCACAGATTACTTACACGATAGCCATCATCCTGATGTCATAGTAAACATTAAGGGACATAATCTAAGTGCTCTCTGTGTATAAGTAAACTCGCTTTATTTTAACCACCTTCAGACCGGATCATTTTGCTGGTAAAGGACCAGAAGTCTTTTTACAATTTGGCACTGCGCTGCTTTAACTGGTAATTGTGCGGTCATGCAATGTTGTACCCAAACAAAATTTGCGTCCTTTTCTTCCCACAAATAGAGCTTTCTTTTGATGGTATTTGATTGCCTCTGCGATTTTTATTTTTTGCGATATAAACGTAAAAAGACCGCAAATTTTGAAAAAAAATGATATTTTCTACTTTTTGTTATTAGAAAAATCCAATAAACTCAATTTTAGTCATACATTTAGGCCAAAATGTATTCAGCCACATGTCTTTGGTAAAAAAAAAAGTCAATAATTGTATATTTATTGGTTTGCGCAAAAGTCACATCTACAAACTAAGGTACGTTTTCTGGAATTTACGCAGCTTTTAGTTTACGACTGCCTATCTCATTTCTTGAGGTGCTAAAATGGCAGGGCAGTGCAAAACCCCCCCAAATGACCCCATTTTGGAAAGTAGACACCCTAAGGAAATTGATAAGTGGCATGTTGAGCCCATTGAATATTTTATTTTTTTGCCTCAAGCGATTGAATAATGACAAAAAAAATTTTTTTTTTTTTACACAAAGTTGTCACTAAATGATATATTGCTCACACATGCTATGGGCATATGTGAAATGACACCCCAAAATAAATTCTGCTGCTTCTCCTGAGTACGGGGATACCACATATGTGGGACTTTTTGGGAGCCTAGCCGCGTACGGGGCCCCGAAAACCAAGAACCGCCTTCAGGTTTTCTAAGGGCGTAAATATTTGACTTCACTCCTCACTACCTATTACAGTTTTGAAGGCCATAAAATGCCAAGATGGCACAAAACCCCCACAAATGACCCCATTTTAGAAAGTAGACACCCCAAGCTATTTGCTGAGAGGCATGTTGAGTCCATGGAATATTTTATATTTTGCCACAAGTTGCGGGAAAATTACAAACTTATTTTTTTTTTTTTTCACAAAGTTGTCACTAAATGATATATTGCTCACGCATGCCATGGGCATATGTGAAATGACACCCCAAAATAAATTCTGCTGCTTCTCCTGAGTACGGGGATACCACATATGTGGGACTTTTTGGGAGCCTAGCCGCGTACGGGGCCCCGAAAACCAAGCACCGCCTTCAGGCTTTCTAAGGGCGTTACAGTTTTGAAGGCCATAAAATGCCAAGATGGCACAAACCCCCCCCAAATGACCCCATTTTGGAAAGTAGACACCCCTAAATTTAGGGGTACACTAGTGAGACTAGGTAATAAATGGCGGGTGCCCTGAAACTATAAAAAAAATAACTAACCAACCAGCGTCACCTGTAACAGTTATATGGTGATCACTGGTGAAAGGGTTAACTAGGGGGCAATCAGGGGGCTTTATGCGGTAGTATATGGGGGTCCCTGGCGCTATAAAAAGCTGCGGCGAACCTAAATACCTACCTGCCTAACTAGCGTTACCTGTGACACTAATACAGTGATCAGAAAAACGATCGCTTATTAGGCTGGGTTCACACTGGAGCGATGCGGGAACGCCACAAATCCGCGGCGGGTTCCCGCATCACATGCCTCCCGGCGGCAGTTCACACTGCCCTATGCGAACTGCTGGGAGTGTCAGTGAAATGTTAATGACACCCCCAGATCAGTTCGCATATCGCAGTGCGATCTGCAAACTCGGATCGCATGGTGTGAACACCCATGCGATCCGATTCTGCTGCGGACCAAAAAAAGGGTCCCGTGCGAGTTTGCGGCGGGTGCGACACGAATTCAGCCATACTATCTGTATGGCTGAACTCGAATCGCACAGAGATCGGATGTGATTTGCACTGCAGTGCGGTGCGAATCACATCCGTTATCATAAACCGCTGCAATGTGAACCCAGCCTTAGTGACACTGGCGACGGGGGGTGATCACGGGGTTAAACCTTTATTGGGGGGGTTAGGGGGGTACCCCTAACTGCCCTAACAGTTATTACAGTCACAAATGACACCCGCCGGGTGATCAGGGGGTTAAACCTTTATTAGGTAATAAATGGCGGGTGCCCTGAAACTATAAAAAAATAACTAACCAACCAGCGTCACCTGTAACAGTTATATGGTGATCACTGGTGAAAGGGTTAACTAGGGGGCAATCAGGGGGCTTTATGCGGTAGTATATGGGGGTCCCTGGCGCTATAAAAAGCTGCGGCGAACCTAAATACCTACCTGCCTAACTAGCGTCACCTGTGACACTAATACAGCGATCAGAAAAACTATCGCTTATTAGGCTGGGTTCACACTGGAGCGATGCGGGAACGCCATGAATCTGCGGCGGGTTCCCGCATCGCATGCCTCCCGGCGGCAGTTCACACTGCCCTATGCGAACTGCTGGGAGTGTCAGTGAAATGTTAATGACACCCCCAGATCAGTTCGCATATCGCAGTGCGATCTGCAAACTCGGATCGCATGGTGTGAACACCCATGCGATCCAATTCTGCTGCGGGCCAAAAAAAGGGTCCCGTGCGAATTTGCGGCGGGTGCGACACGAATTCAGCCATACTATCTGTATGGCTGAACTCGAATCGCACAGAGATCGGATGTGATTTGCACTGCAGTGCGGTGCGAATCACATTCGTTCTCATAAACCGCTGCAATGTGAACCCAGCCTTAGTGACACTGGCGACGGGGGGTGATCACGGGGTTAAACCTTTATTGGGGGGGTTAGGGGGGCACATTAGAACTAAAGGGGGCTAACAGTTATTACAGTCACAAATGACACCAATGCAAAAAAATAAAAAAAAAAGCAATTGGTGTCACTGTGACTGGGGGGGCAGGGGTAATTGGGGGGTGATCGGGGGGTAAAGGGGGGGTGTGAGTGTGCCTGGCATGTTCTACTGTATGTGTGGTGTGTTGGTGCAACTCACCGAACCTCTCTCCTCGGTGCCGGAACGAAAAATACCGACACGGAGGAGAGAATACATCACTTCCTCTCCTGTGTTTACATTACAGGAGAGCAAGTGATGTCACGGGACATTTTCATTCGTCGGGAGCGATCGCGAGGGGGTGGCCATGAATGAATGGCCGTCCCCTCGTCAGGGATCGCTCCCGAACGAATACCGACCGCCGCAGGCACCGGGCGGGGGCCCGATCGGGCCCCCGACCGGCGGGCAGGCAAGGACGTACATGTAAGCCCTTATGCCTGCCCGTGCCATTCTGTCGACGTACATCGTCGTGCGGCGGTCGGCAAGTGGTTAAAGTACGCTAAAAATTTGTTTGTCTTGGTTACAGCCTTGGTAAAAAGGCTGAGCAGCTCTCTGTTCCATATGACAAGACCAGATGGCATCGGGTGATGTCAGTGGAATGTGGCTCCTCCTGTACGTGTTATGTCCTACAGGACTTTGTCAATAGGGTGTTGGTGGTGGGCTCATTCTCACAAGGAGTGTGGTGACTTCTGTCCTTTCTGGGATTTCAAGCACAAGGCGTCATTTAGGACTTTTCTGATTAATGCATCTTATACATTGCTACGGACATTTTAAACACATTTATGTGCGCTGCACCTTTTTGATTATTATATTGTTATTGGGCCTCAGAATTTCCCAGGTATGTCCAGCTGGTTTATTTGTTAATTTATTTTTTATTGAGGTTTGCGCCAATTCTAGTGTTTCTTATATTTTTCCAGGTTTTTGTCAAAGCATAATTAAACTAGCTGAAGTTAGAAGCTGATTGGCTATCATGCGCAGCTGCACCAGATTTTGCACTCTCCAGTTTTAGTAAATCAACCCCAATATCCACTCACAATTAAAAAGCTATAACTGCCTGGGGAGTGGCTCCTGGATGGACAGCAATGAACCTGCTCCTGGCCAAGGAAAAGAAAGGAAACCACAGGCTCCAGGATTTCGGTTGGGTAATTGACTTCTGAAAATCTGCTCTCCAGCCTTCTCTTTGCCTGGAATAGTTGGGTCTGAACTTGGACACATCCCAAGCAAGGGTTTTCCTTCCAGAGAAGAAACTACTTGTTCTCAGTGCTCATGCTTGGGAATTGAAGTAAAAAGACATTCCCCGTTGAGATTTTCTTTGAGAGTTCTAGGCCTCATTGTAGCCTTCACCTAGGCTGTTCTATTTACCCAATTTTATTCAAGGCCTCTTTAAAACAACAACTTGTTGACCAGAAACAAGCATGCTCCTGTGCAGGAAACAGAAAAAGAGTTCTAAAGCACTAAATCTGGCAGGAGCGGAGATAGCCGGTAACCGACTAGTGTGAAAGTGGACATCTGCACTGATCATCAGCGTCCTGATGATCAGTGCCGTCTCATCAACGCACATCAGTGAAGGAAAAAAATTACCGGTTTCCAAAATGTTATAACAGAAACTAAGAAAAACTGAACCTGAACATTCCAGCACAAAGCCTTGTGCTCCAGCTTTGCAAGGCCTCCATCTGGTCCTTTTGTTCATATCTTTTCAAGTGTTTACCATGTGGACGTCCAACAGATCAGAAAGTGCGCCTGTCCACGGACTCGTTGACGGGCTCACATTCATAAAAATGAATCAGTCTGGGATCAGCAGCAGCTATGAAGTAGCTAATGCTGATGTAACTGATTGATTTTTCTATGGATGTGGGATCCCTTAAAGACTGCCTATGCTGAGTGACTATCCTATTCCGCCTCAATCTTGATGATGCTAGCGTCCAACAATATTTTTGCTTTAGTGCACCACCACCACTGCCTAAGGCCCAATTTTTCTGCCCCTGTTTAGCAGGGGCATGTAATTACAATTCTTGATATATTTAATAGCAGGGCCTGTTCCTGCGTCCAACAAGAGTATCTGTGAGGGGTTACAATGTTGTGGCACCACCACTACCTAAGGCCCAATTTTTCTTCCCCTGTTTAACAGGGGCATGTAATTACAATTCTTGATATAATATTTCATAGCAGGGCCCGTTCCTGCGCCCAACAAGAGTATCTGTGAGGGGTTACAGTTTTGTGGCACCACCACTGCCTAATGCCCATTTTCTCTTATATTCACCGACTGACACAGCTTCTCTCTTTAGACCATTGGGTTGTTATGCCACCTTCAGGAGAGGACTAGGCATTACATGTTAACATGTGAAAATAAAACTAGAACTTTCTAGTTCCGCCCAAGGGGAGGTCCATTAGGTAACAACCCCTCAGCATGCTACTGCAGCCTCAGTTTTATTTTGCCTAGTGAAGGAGAAGGACCTAGGAACCCTGCGGGCCCATCGGTTTGTGGTTTTGCTGCAGAAGCTATGCTTTTTGCGCAAGATGAAAGATCCTGTGATCTGCTATCAACAGCCGGCTGGGTGACAGGCTGGATACTCTTATCCTTGTAGTCTCCCCAGCCCAGCCAGCGAGCGTGTGCAGGTCGCAGCTACGCGCTAGGCCGGCCATGATGTACCTCAGCTCCAGAGGTGGCCGTGAGCTTTTATGCTCCGGGGCGCACATATGACCGGGCTACCGATGTCTGCGTCACAGAGTGCCGAGGCCAGCAGCCACCCTGTACTGATCAGAGAGTGGGTCTGTATTGGAATGTCTCCCAGCTCTTCAGGACTGGTAAGTACAGCTCTCCCTGCCTCGGTGGGGCTGAGCAGCTGGGCATTCCCTGGGAGGTCGATTTGGGCATCCCTCACCTCCCTCTCTTCTTTCCCTGTCCCTATCTTCCCTCCCCCTCCCTGGGGGGGGATGCTGCGCATTGGGTGCTTAGCGGTGTGTGTGTGTGTCATGTGCAAGGGCTCTTCGGGATGCTCTCACCTGTGGGGGGGGGGGGGGCTGCGCTGGCTGGCTGTGTCCTGAATGGTGTTTTTCATGTCACTGGGGGTACCTGTGATATCTGCAGTGCTGATCACAGCCATTTTCTAGCTCTGTCCCTCGTGGTTTTTCAGTGTCAGCGGCCATCTTAGGTATGGGCAGGGGAAAGCATGCTCTCCTGTGTCTCGGCGGCCATTTTCCCTGTGATTTGACCTTATACTGGACGCAGGCGGCTATTTTCTAGAAGCCTGAGCATGTTTTTTTAGCTTTTCTAGAGACAGCATGTGTTCCTGTAATCCGGTGGCCATTTTCCCAGTGCTTTTTGTCCTTATGTTGGACGCTGGGCAGCCATTTTCTTTAAGCCTGAGCACATTGCAGAGCGGTTTTAGCGCCATTAGCAGCAGCTTTGAATGACACAGAGCGGACTCCTCTGCACCTGGGAGCTGACGGAGAACACTGGCACTGCTTGCTCGACAGCATAGAAACTGTCAGGGTGGTGAGTCCTGCAGGAAAGAGCCCTTATGCCAGCAGCAGTAAAGAGGGTGGGACCATCACCGTCCTAAGTCCCCTTCAGGTGGCAGACAGGGTTAGGTCAGCATGGCTTCAGAAACTGGTGTTTCTTCCCCCAGGCAATTGCAACCGGTTCACCTGCGGAATGCGCAGTGCCCTTGGACGCTTTGTCGGCGGTCCTCAATTCGTTCTTTGCCAAGATGGAGGTGGTGCGTGGGGCTAGGTGCTAAAAAGCGGCCCCTGCCCCCCCCCCCCCCCCCCATCCTCTGGAGAGAGCTCTGACGCAGACTTGGGCCCTGCTGAGGCTGGTGACCCCTGCTCTGTCGTTTCAGATGACGCTGACCAGGACAGTGAGGATGAGTCCCCGTCCGGGTCCGTGTGCGACAAAGCGCCTGTTGGAGCACTTATCACAGCTGTGCGTGATACCCTGAGGATTGAGGAGCCAGCAGATCCCTCTGCTGATGTAGCGGTCCCTTTTGGGTCCCGTAATCCAGCCATTCACCTAAGGTGTTCCCGTATCTGACTTATTTTGACAAGTTAATTTACAAGGAATGGGGTCGACCGCAACTGACCTTTTCAGTCCCCAAATACATGGCGGTGCGTTGCCCCTTTGAGGAGAGCGTTCTCAAAATGTGGTCGGCTCCTCTGGTCATGGACCCCCTAGTATCCAGGTTAAACAAAGTAACCATAATCCCGGTAGAGGATCATGGTTACGATGCATTTAAGGATCCCACAGATGGGAAGGCTGAGGCAGTGGCTCATTCCTTGTTTACGGTTGTGGGGTCAACCATGCGACCAGTACTGGCATCTGCACTTGTGTCGCAGACACTGAAGGGAAAAACTTGCACCACGAATTGGGAGGCTTCTCCTGTCTGCGTGGAACTAGCAGACCAACTAGTGCAAGGCCTTAAGTACGTTTGTGACGTGGCCCTGGATACCCTCCCCTTGTTATCCAGGGCTTCAGTGTCAGCAGTGGTGCTGAGGCACCTGATTTGGTTGAAATGCTGGTCTGCATCCAAAAAAGCCCTGACGGATTTTTCCTTGGCGACCGGCTGTCATGGTTATGCAATGATCTTCCTGTTTGCTTACCTCCCCTCATGTGTTCAGACTAAGAGGCCAGCCACTTCCACCTACTGGTTTTTATAACCTCTTCTCTAAGCATGGCTCCACCCCAGGCCCTATCAGGGAACCTTCATTAACCTGTGCACTGCAAGCCAACAGTGCTGATCAACCATTGTGTATTCCTTTGTGTGTTTAGCTTCCTGTTACCTGCCGTGTGCTCTTCTGTTGTTCCGTTACTGAATTTGGCGTGTCTTTGACTATCCCTGTTTGCCTGTGATCCTGACCTTTTGGCGTGTCCCTGTCTATTCCTGTCTGCTTGTGTCCCCGACCTTGGCTTTGTCCCTCACCATCCCTATCCTCCTGTTGCCTACTGTGGGTGTGAGCTGGGGGTCGCGACCTGGAGCCAGTTGCAGCCAAGTCCAGCCAAGTCCATCCTCACCACTCGAGGCTCTGGTGAATACCTGCTGGCTCTTGGACTCTGCACCCCAGGGAATCTTACGCTCTAACCCTGGTGGGACCTGTCTCCCATCCGCAGCAGTCAGCTGTAGGGTCCACAACCTTGCGGTGCACTCCTGATCCCTACGGTGTGCATCTGTCACCTCGCCTCAAGGTGACCTGACACCGGCTCTTTGGAGCCTCTTTGGATGGCATTATTAAGAATGCCACAGGGGGTAAGAGTACTTTACTCCCACAGGCCAGGAAGGCTAAGGAGCCACACCGTAGGCAAGGGCCCTCTTTTTCCGCTCACAAACAGCTTTTTCGTCCGCCCGGAGCTTCGGCTAAACGTTCCCAGGACGACCACGGAAGGACCGAAACGTCCCTGGAACTACAAGCCTGCAAACAAAAGTGGTTTGTCCCCACCCATGACTCGGATGGGGGGTCGCCTTTGGGAGTTTGCAGCCCAGTGGTCCTCTCTACTGTCCAACCAATGGGTCTGCGATCTGATTTCCTACTGCAACAAGATAGAGTTCCTCTCTTGGCCGCAAAACAGATTCTTCCCCTCCAGCATACCCGTTCTCCTGATTCACCGGGGCAGTAAGGGGCCTACTGAATCGCGGGGTGATTGTACCTGTTCCAGAATCGGAACGTTTCCAGGGGTTCTACTCAAACCTGTTTGTAGTTCCCAAGAAGGAAGTGGTACGTCCAATCTTGGATCTAAAAGCAATCAATCACTTTGTGAAAGTGCAGAGCTTCAGAATGGAATCAGTTCGCTCAGTAGTCGCTGCACTCCAAGGGAACTCCCTGTCGTCCTTAGACATCCAGGATGCGTACCTGCACATACCCATATGCCTCCGGCATCAAAAGTTTCTGCGATTTGCAGTCGGGAAAGCCCACTACCAGTTTGTGGCTCTCCCTTTTGGTTTGGTATCAGCCCCCTCGAGTATTTACCAAGGTATTGGCTCCTTTGTTGGCGTTGCTATGGCAACGCGGGATCGTGATCGCGGGATACCTAGACGATCTCCTCCTGAGAGCTTCTTCCTCTTCAGAGTTAGAAGAGGATGTGGCGATCACCATGCAGACCCTGCAAGAATTTGGATGGCTGTTGAACCTAAAAAAGTCGGTGATAGTACCGACTCAGCGTTTGGAGTACCTAGGCTTGCTGCTGGACTCCAGGGAAGCGAGAGTGTTTCTTCCTTCAGACAAGCTGCAGACTCTCAGAGCCATGGTAAAACTGATGAACCGCAAGTGGTCATCGCTGCGCTTCTGCATGGGAGTCCTGGGACTCATGGTGGCCTCCTTCGAGGTAGTACCATATGCCCAGTTCCACACCAGAGTCCTGCAGAAGAAGATCTTGACAAAGTAGGACAAATATCCGTTGTCCCTGGATCGACTGATCCAGGTGAGCCAGTTAGTCAGGGATTCCCTGAACTGGTGGCTGAGGTCCCCGGTGCTTCAGTCCGGGAAGTCGTTCCTACCTCTGAAATGGATGGTGATCACAACGGACGCCAGCCTATGCGGCTGGGGTGGTGTGATGGGAGTTCATTCGACTCAGGGCCTCTGGTCAAAGGAGGAATCCAAGTTGCCGATCAATCTGCTCAAACTGAGAGCGATCAGGCTGTGCCTCTCCACATGGCCAATGAGACTGCAAGGGCGTCCGATCAGGATCCAGTCAGACAACGCCACTGCTGTGGCATACGTCAAACACTAAGGAGGAACAAGAAGCTTGGCCGCCGCACAGGAGGTCGCTCACATACTTCAGTGGGCAGAGTGACATGTACCGGCCCTGTTGGCCATTTACATCCCGGGTGTGGAGAACTGGCAGGCGGACTATCTAAGTCGTCAGATGCTGGACCCAAGAGTATGAGCGTTGTATCCGGAGGTGTTCAGGCTACTGTGCCTGTGGTGGGGCACACCAGACGTGGATCTTTTGGCCTCTCGTCTCAATCGGAAGGTGCCGAGATTCGTGTCCAGGACAAAAGATCCGTGCGCAGACGTGCCAGAGGCTCCGTGGGATCAGTACCAGCTGATCTACGCCTTTCCTCCACTTAAACTGTTACCGTATCTGCTTTGCAGAGTGGAAGCCGAGGGGATCGCAGTAATACTGATTGGCCTCAGCATCCTTGATACATAGTATCAAGGACACTGTATACCTAGTGTGCCTGGTGGCAGACGCTCCCTGGCGACTGCCATTGCGAGAGGACCTTCTGTCTCAAGCTCCGATTCTCCATCCTGCTTTACCATCGCTGGCTTTAACGGCATGGCTATTGAGAGCCAGGTGTTGAGGAACCGGGGTCTGTCGGACTCAGTGATCTTAACTATGTTGAGAGCACGGAAATCTTCTCGGAAGATATATCTTCATACCAGGAAGGCCTACATCTCCATGTGTGAGGAGAAAGGATGGCATCCGTGCTTCTTTTCTATATCCAGGATCCTACTTTTTCCTCAGCAAGGGGTGGACCAGAAATTGGCGTTAAGCACCATTAAAGGACAAATATCAGCTTTGGCTGTCCATTTTCAGCGACCTCTGGCATCTCACTCTCTAGTGGGCACTTTTGCTTAAGGGGTGCAACATGTAGTCCCTCCAGTGCGTCCACCGTTACCCCAGTGGGATCTGAACCTGGTATTATCGGAGCTTCAAAAACCGCCATTTGAAAATATCAGAGAGTTTCCCCAGTTGACTCTTTCCCAGAAAGTGGTCTTTCTAGTGGCCATCACATCGGCCAGGAGGGTTTCGGAACTGGCGGCCTTGTCTTGCAAGTCGCCCTATCTGGTTATCCACAAGGATAAGGTGGTGTTGCGTCCGCAACCGTCTTTTCTGCCGAAGGTAGTCTCGGCATTTCACATCAATGAGGACATTGTGTTACCATCTCTCTGTCCTAAGCTGACACATCCTAAGGAGGTGGCCCTTCATGCTCTGGATGTGGTTCGGGCTCTGAAGGTGTATTTGTCTGCCACGGCTCCCTTCCGGAAGTCGGACTCACTGTTTATTTCGGTGGCTGGTCCAAAGAAGGCATGGCGGTCTCATATGCCACCATTTCCAGGTGGATCAGACAGCTTGTAGTACAAGCCTACGCCTTGTAGGGGCAGGTGCCCCCCTTTCCGTTCACGGCCCATTCCACGAGGGCAATCGGAACGTCTTGGGCCTTCCGACATCAAGCATCTGTCGCCTAAGTGTGTAAAGTGGCGACCTGGTTGTCTGTCCACACGTTTACAAAGTTCTACAAGGTAAATGTCAGTGCATTGGGTGATGCCTGTTTTGGCCGCAAAGTTTTGCAGGAGGCTGTATAGGTGCAATTGCATATGCAATTTTTTCCTGTTTTTTGGGGGTAAAAACGCAGTACCTTTAAGTTAATGCACTGTTGCATTCGTTAACGCAGTTTTTGGTGCGGTTTGAGGGTAGTGCTTCTCTGTTGAGGTGCACCCTGTTTTTTTGTGGTGGTTATTCCACACACTGTAGTTTTTTTGTGGGTAAAGTTTGTACTAACTCCCACATGCCATGGTGGATGAAGTTTCATGCTGTTTTCCCACCCCTCGTTTTGGCACTGCATGGGGACATCCCAATGGTCTAAAGAGAGAAGCTGTGTCAGTCGGTGAATATAAGAGAAAATAGGATTTTTTGTACTCACCGTAAAATCCTTTTCTCTGTAATTCACCAACTGACACAGCACCCGCCCCTCACATTTTTCTTTACGTTATACTGCTTGTTAACGTACTGGGGCTGCAGTAGCATACTGAGTGGTTTTTACCTAAGGGATATAGTAAAAATAATCAATAAACAAATTAAATATGGTAAAATCAATGGACAGAACAAAAATGTTGCAGGGCACAAATCCAAATCAACGCTCTACAGACGCCCCATTTATAGTTTTGGACTACAACATCCAACATAAGGAAGTGGAGAAACTAATAAAAAAAAACACTGGCATATATTGAAGAATGACTTACATTTAAAACAGATCTTACCAGACGTACCCAATGTGGTATACAAGAGAGCCCCTACGCTGAGGGATATTATTGTTAAAAACGTAGCACACGTTGGGGGTGGTATATGTTATACAATGCAGTTGCAACCTACAGTAGGCAGAACTAAGAGAACTCTAATGGTTAGAATGATGGAACATGTCCAAAATATATATAAAGGTTTCCTCAAACATAATGTGAGCAGACATTTTTCAGAGGTACACAACAAAGACCCGTCACAATTAATATTTTGGGGCATAGAAAAATATAAAAAACCATGGAGAGGATCCCATAAAATTAGATCGATTAGCCAAAAGGAATCAAAATGGATCCACTCCTTACATACTTTAGTTCCAGATGGGTTAAACATGGAATTCGACTTAAATTGTTTTTTAAGTAACTTTTAAATCTCTGTGTATTATTTATTACCTTCTATACATCATGTCCGGTTTTTATATACACAGGTTAATTTCTAGATTAATTGATTCTATTTTTTCAATATATACTATATATATATAAATTTTATATGTATATATTTTTATAATATTTTTTATATAAATTTCATACTTAGTAAGTGGCCTTTTTATAATTAGTGCCACAATCAGTGATCCATTGGGGGTATAACATCAAATAATAGCAATATAATTGAATTATTATTGTATTTTCATGAACGGGACATATCGCTCCACCTTTTCGTAATTCATTTTAATATCTTTATTTCATTTATTTTTTAAATACATTTTAATATAATTCATGATTCATAAATAAAAATCTTTTTTAGGTTTGTGATTTTAACCATAAGTTTTTAATATAGTTTTGTGCCAGATCAAAGTGGACAGTGTGCTTGGATGAGACACATGTCCACCGTAATTATAATTGCCACTTTACTTACTATATGCGGTGATATTAAGAGTTTTACTAACCAACAAAATGGGCGTGCACATGTTGGAGACAAGTATCCAACAATATGGCCGACTAAACACTTCCTGTTCTGGTACTTAAATTGGCAAGGTTTTTGACCAATCTGGATCCCCTGATGAAGTCACAACCTGTGATGTAATGCATAGGGAAGTTGCTGGATTAATGAAAACCAGAAGTGACGCATAGAGACGTTTGTAACACGTCTTGTTTGATCTGCCTGCCGTTTACAGTTTTAAGTAGCCATTTTTTAAACATAAATAAATCTATTTGAGACATATTACGCTATGGGATCTTCCTGCTTATTTCCCGCTTTCATTTGCCATGGATGAACGGTCGAACTAACCAACTGGGAGCCATTATTGTAATACAGCACTCTCAAGGACATCATCCCTGGTTACCACACTCAGGAGAGCTCATCATTAGAAATATCTGAGTAGAGCACACTAAGAGTACACAGCGGATGTCACCTGAAGAGTTTGCCTGTCACATTGCTGCACACCAGCACTTTTTGCACTAATTTGCACATTTACTGTTTATGGATGAACTTTTATGGGTAACACTACTCAATATAAATAGGACTGTATTGGTACATCTACACACTTAAAGGTGTACACAAAGGATCATTTGATACTCGGCACTTTATGATAATCTTGCACCATTTTGCACTATTTAGTGTTCGTTCAATTATTATTTAATATTTAGCACCTGATGATTTTCATGATTTTGCACTATATTAATTGTTTGTTTTAATCATCTGCACAGCAGCTATTTTATTCACTTTGTGAATTTATGGTAATGTGTTGCGCATTTTTTGAAAATAATTTATTTGCGTACTTTGCACAGTAGCAGTTTGCACAGCAGCTAAATAATTGCATGCACAGCAAATCATTTATTTGCGCAGTTTGCACGGTAGCAGTTTGCACAGCAGCTAAATAATTGCATGCATGCCAGCAATTTGCATTAGGATTCACCATTAGTATTGGTATTATTATTGCTTTATTGCACTTTATCTATGAGGTAGAATACATATCAAACAAGGATATTCCATCTTTGTAGTGATATATGGTATATAGTTTGCGCTGATCACTTTTTTTATTTATTTTTCTTACCTAAGGGACCACCCCTTGGGTGAAACTAGAAAGTTCTAGTTTTATTATCACATGTTAACATGTAATGCCTAGTCCTCTCCTGAAGGTGGCATAACAACCCAATGGTCTAAAGAGAGAAGCTGTGTCAGTCGGTGAATTACAGAGAAAAGGATTTCACGGTGAGTACAAAAAATCCTATTTTTTCTGCCCCTGTTTAACCACTTGCTTACTGGGCACTTAAACCCCCCTCCTGCCCAGACCAATCTTCAGCTTTCAGCGCTGTCGCACTTTGAATGACAATTGCGCGGCCATACAACACTGTACCCAAATGACATTTTTATCATTTTTTTCCCACAAATAGAGCTTTCTTTTGGTGGTATTTAATTACAGCTGGGAGTTTTATTTTTTGCTAAACAAAAAAAAAAAACAGGTAATTTTTCTCCTTCATTGAAATGCGCTGATGAGGAGGCACTGGTGGGCACTGATAGGCTACACTGGTGGGCACTGATAGGCACAGTTAAGGCGGCACTAATAGGCATAGATAAGGTGGCACCCATAGGCACAGATAAGGCAGTACTGATGGGCACAGATAAGGCGGCAAAGATGGGCACAGATAAGATGGCACTGATGGGTGGCACGGATGGGTGGCACTAAGGGGCACTGATAGGTACCACTGATAGATGGGACTGATGGGCACTGATAGGTGGCACTGCTGGGCGGCACTGGTAGATGACACTGATGGGCAAGGATATGTGGCACTGGGGTGCAGCACTGTTGTTGAGCACAGCTGATCACGTGGTAAGGGGTCGGGATCGACCCCTTGCTCCGATCCGTGATCAGGCGAGTCTCATAGACTCGCTGATCACAGAGCGTGCCGCGTCGTCCCGGTAAAGCAGGTCCGCGCTGTAGCCATCATTCGGCTATAGCGCAGATCTCTAGTGGTTAACAGGGGCATGTAATTACAATTTCTGATCAAATATTTCACAGCAGGGCCTGTCCCTGCGCCCAACAAGAGTAACTGTGAGGACTTGCAGTGTTGTGGCACCACCACCACCCAAGGCCAAAAGTTTCTGCCCCTGTTTAACAGGGGCATGTAATTACAACTTTTGAAATAATATTTAACAGCAGGGCCTATTCCTGCGCACAAGAGTAACTGTGAGGGGTTACAGTGTTCTGGCAGCACCAACACCTAAGGCCCAATTTGCTGCATAGTATTTAGGGCAGGCTGTATAGTATATATACTTCTGTTCAGAGTATATAGTGCCTGGGGGCCCCCCACGCTATTTATTTTTAAAATGTGGGTGCAGGGTTCCCCTTAATAACCATACCAGACCCAAAGAGCCTAGCAATGGGGGGGGGGGGGGGGGCATGCCATTTTTCTGAATGATTTTCATGTATATTGCTGGGACCCGACAATACATTACATCCTTAAGCAGTGTTAAATTACTTTTATTCCTTTAGAAATGTCATTTTGCTGTGGTATAGGCATACTATAGACACCCCCAGGCACGATATTGAAAGGAATATTTCATTTTATTGTTTCACTTTAAGCATTCTTACAATCGCTGCTCCCGAAAAAAACTTCAGTTTTTAAAACTTTTTTTTTACATTGATACATGTCCCCTGGGGCAGGACCCGGGTTCCCACACACTTAGGGCAAAAACTTGCATAAAAGCGTTTAACATTAGCACTTTTTCATTTTTCATGTTCATGTCCCATAAACTTTAACGGTGTTTGTGTGTTTGAACGAACTTTGTAGCATTTTCCGATGTTCTGGTGCAAACTGAACCGAGGGGTGTTCGGCTCATCCCTATGGTCGTATACCCAACATGTTTTGTCTATCATGGCTTCTTCAGGGGATATTGGTGACCACTATTATTGTGTAAACCAAAATACATGATATTTAAATAGGACCTTGTCCAAAGAATAACAGACAAGTGGGAAATTAAGCTATGGTGTGACCGCCAGAGACACAGAAAGAGCAAGCTGTGTATTAAGATAAACAAACACAAGGGGGCACTTAATATCTGAATCCAGGACAGATCACAGATAGTCAAGGGCTGGACTGTAGATGGAGTAAGGTATGGTATTGACCTCTGAATTCAGCATAGGAAAGACCGACAGCACCCTCCTATTTGGTTATCATCTATTTTGGTTGACACACTAATGGATACCAATATCCTCTGAAGAAGCTGTGATAGGCAAAACATGTTGGGAATATGACCATGATACCGCTTTGTATGTGACCATACTCCAGAGGTGTCCAAACTTTTTTCAAAGAGGGACAGATTTGATGAAGTGAACATGCGTGAGGGCCGATCATTTTGCTTGACATTCATGCCAATGAACTAATACACTGCCCAACAAGAATTCTGATGCCTTTGTGGCTATGTGTGGTGAAGAGTCTAAGGATGAGCTTGGGTGTGTTATTTGGATATTGTCAGGGAAATGGGCGAAGAATGGGCAATCCTGCCTGTACCCATCATGGTTGCGCCAGATGAAAATCCCCATGCACATGCGCGCGACGGCGGGTGCACATGCACGCCATGACAGACGTTGGCACCCCCCTGGCCTATTTAAACCTGCCCCTAACACATGCAGGTTGCTGGATTGTCAGTTTCCTGTGTCTCCTGTGCCTTGTGTATCCTTGATCCTTAGACTTCCCGCTACGGACCCAGCTTGCGTCCTGACCTGTGCTCCTGTCTGCCTCATTGTGTTTTACCCCGGCTTGGCTGACTACTCTGCGATCTCCTGCCCACTGTGTATGACCTGGCTTGCTGCTGTATCCATCTCGGACTCATTCCACTGTGTATGACCCCTGGCCTGGCTACTGACTCTGTTTATGGTTCACTCTGCTGCTCCATACCTAGGATCTCTCCTTGCATGGCTGCCAACACAGTTCTCCCAGCACACTCCAGCTGCCCTCTGCTAACCAGATCATCCAGCAGCAGTCCCAGCAATCCATGCTTCTTTGGTCACGGCCCTCCCTGTATCTCTCCCAGGGGTGCGTTCTCAGCAACCCGGCCTCACACCAGGGACGTGACAGATATACCGTATTTATCTGCGTGTCATATGTCAACATGTCATACCTCTTCTGTGCAGTTGGTTTTGCACAAAGTGGCCCCGGTCCTCCTCTTCTGGGTTCCCCAGCAGCGCTAGAAGCTCCTCCTCTTCTCGAATGCCCAATCAGAGAACCGCTCTCCTTCGGGACAACCGTGCGGCCACATTACCAAGTACTGCTTCTGCGTCTATTGACACAGAAAGCAGGACTCGGCCCCGCCCCCTGCATCATTGGATTTGATGGACCACAGTGGGAGCCAATGCTCCTGCTCGTCCCCAGCACGAGAAAGAGAGGGTACAGGTAAGTAAAGCAGGGGCTCGGGGGGGGGGGGGGGGGGTGCTGCAGCATTACAGGAGGTTTTTCACTTAAATGCATAGAATGCATTAAGATGAAAAACCTTGAGGGTTTACAACCACTTTAAAGTAGAATCATATGAATGATGCGACCTAACAAACTGATTATGATAGTGGCAAGCCTCCATCCCTAATAAATGTCAAGCAGCAGAAAAGTAAAGGAAAATTGGGACTTTGGGTGAGGCAGGTCACTTAAATGGATACCTTAATCAAATTATTTAATAAAATTATATATTAATAACCTATCAAACTTTATAAATCGATTTCTCATGCTGAGCCAAACTTGTCAAAGCATCAGTTTGATGTAACTCATATAACTCGACGCACGTTTCACGTTTACGTGGAGAAAAATCTCTCAAAATAAAGGTGTGGAACTTACAATGCGGCCCAATGGTGGCGCCTAACCTTAAATGCAAGGGAAGACAGGGGACAAGGATGATCATCCCCCTTAACAACAAAAATAGTTAATCCACTCATCCATATTTAGATCTCTTTTTCTAATTGAGCCACCTGTCATTGAAATCTTTAACCACCTCAATACAGTGCACTTACAATTTCTCAGTCATGCAACACTGTACCAATATGAAACTTGCGTCCTTTTTTCCCACACAAATAGAGCTTTCTTTTAGTGGTATTTAATCACTAGTGGGTTTTTTTATTTTTTGTGCTATAAATAAAAAAAATGCCTTTTTCTTCGTTTCTGTCATAAAATTTTGCTAATTAGTAATTTTTCTTCTAAATTTTGGCCAAAATTTATACTGCTACATATCTTTGGTAAAAATAACCCACATTAGTGTATATTATTTGGTCTTTGTGAAAGTTATAGAGTCTACAAACTATGATGCCAATCACTGAAAATTGATCACATCTGATCAGGCCTTTAGTACGTCAGGTTTATCTCATTTCTTGAGACACTACCAAGTCAGAAAAGTACAAATACCCCCAAATGACCCCTTTTTAGAAAGTAGACATTCCAAGGTATTAGATAGGTAGCATGGTGAGTTTTTTTAAGTTGTCATTTTTTCCCACAATTCTTTGCAAAATGAAGATTTTTTTTATTCTTTTACAAAATTGTCATATTATCAGGTTATTTCTCACACACGGCATATGCATACAACAAATTACACCCCAAAATACATTCTGCTCTTCTTCCTGAGTATGGTGATACCACATGTGTGAGACTTTTACACAGCCTGGCCACATACAGAGCACCAACATTGAAGTGGCACTTTCAGACGTTCTACGAGCAAAAATGACACATCTCATTTCACAGCCACCTATTACACTTTTGAAGGCCCTGGAGTACCAGGACAATGGAATTGCCCATAAAATGACCCCATTTTGGAAAGCAAACACCCCAACGTATAATCTGTGAGGCATAATGAGTCTTTTGAACAGTTCATTTTTTTCCAGAAGTTTTTGGAAAATGTGAAAAAAAATTAAAAAGCATGTTTTTTTACACAAAGTTGTCAATTTATAAGATATTTCTAACACATAGCAAAAATTACACCCCAAAACACATTCTGCTACTCCTCCCGAGTATGGCGATACCACATATGTAGGACTTTTACACAGCCAGGTCACATAGAGAGGCCGAACATTGAAGTAGTACCTTCAGGCGTTCTAGGAGCATAAATTACACATCTCATTTTCACCTCCTACCTATCACACTTTTGAAGGTCCTGAAGCACCAGGACAATGAAATTACCCACAAAATGACCCCATTTTGGAAAGCAAACACCCCAACGTATATATTCGATGAGGCATGGGCTGCAAATAGATACTCGGGTACTCTGATGGGCTGCAGATAGGTACTCTGGTACTCCTATGGCCTGGTGACAGGTACTTGAGTACTCTGATGGCCTGGTGACAGGTACTCGGGTACTCTGAAGGCCTGGTGACAGGTACTCGGGTACTCTGATGGCCTGGTAACAGGTACTTGGGTACTCTGATGGCCTGGTGACTGGTATTTGGGTACTCTGAAGGGCGATGATAGGTACTCATATGGACTGTGACAGGTACTCGGGTACTCAGATGAACTGTGACAGGTACTCAGATGAACTGTGACAGGTATTCAGGTACTCAGATGAACTGTGACAGGTACTCAGATGAACTGTGACAGGTACTCGGGTACTCAGATGGACTAAGACAGGTACTCAGATGAACTGTGACAGGTACTTGGGTACCTAGATGGACTGGGACAGGTACTCGGTTACTCAGATGGACTGTGACAGGTACTTGGGTACTCTGATGGGCTGTGACAGGTACTTGGGTACTCTGATGGGCTGTGACAGGTACTCGGGTACTTTAATGGGCCGTGACATGGAACTCCAGTACTCTGATGAGCCGTGACAGGTATTCGGGTACTCTGATGGGCTGTGACAGGTACTCGGATACTCTGATGGACTGTGACAGGTACTTGGGTACTCGGATGGACTGTACACTGTAAGCAGTAACGAGATGTTACCACAATCTCCTCCTCACACACGATCGGTGTGTGAGGAGGAGAATCCGGTAACATCTCGTTACCGCGGTTTGTTTACATTTAGTGATCGGCTGTGAAACTATCACAGCCGATCACGTGGGTAAACAGCTGGCCAATGGCTGTTTACCAGTGTCGGTGACGAGCAGTGTTCCCGGGAACACGCCGCCACCGAAGTGCACACGCAGTGCAATCGTGCGCACGCGCAGTGCACAGTGGAGGTGTAACCATCTGTGATCAGCCGTGACTTCATCACGGCCGATCACGTGGTAAACAGCCATATGCAATGGCTGTTCACCCACCTCGGTGGAGAGCGGTGTCTTCGTGACACACCGCCACCAAAGGAACAGGGATGTGCGCGCACGATTGCACGCATTCCCTGTTTAAATGGGAGGATGTCATATGATGCCCTCCCGCCACAAGAGATGGGGAACTGGTTAAACTACTTTGCATATATTTATAGTCATATATCCTGGTTTTTATTGCTGGAATAAAGAGACAACGGACACATTACATGGGATATAATATAGTGTACTTCTTTCTTCGGCCAGGGCTGCAATTCCTGGCAGTCTCTCCCCTTCCCCCACTAATCCCTTATACAGGTTGGGGGACGGGGTTTGCCTCCCATGCATCGGCATCATGATTGAATGTCCTGCTCAGTGCATGAATCTGCCTGAGTATTGAGTAGATTCCATCTTTCCACTTAATTGGAGCTCATGGTGTTGGCGGGGACCCGCCCTTTGCCGGGGATATAAACTGTTCAAGTTGACCAGCTGACCATTTTACTTGGACCATTCATACAAGTAGGATTACAGGCATGCCTATTGCCATGGAACCATACACAAGGTAATTAAGGTCTATTTATATTCATCACAACATTTCTTTGGTTTTACCTCAGTTACATATAAAACAGTCCACCATTATTTGGTGGTTCTGTTCTTTTTGGCTTTATTTTATGTTGGTAAATTTACACACACACCTTTCTCGGCTGTAGTTTTTTAGCCAACACATCTCATACCATCACAGCAATCACCACCACTCATCACTTCACTTATTCACAGCTTTATGGCTTATTTCATATGGTTTCATTTTTCATATTTTTTGCAGAAGCAATGTGGAATGCTCACTTACAGATTCACATGGTCATGACATGGTCACCTGGTCTTTATCTGTTTGCTGTCTCTGGTTTGGATGGGACTCCTCACAGGGCAGACGATCATCCTTGTCCCCTGTCTTCCCTTGGCTTTAAGGTTAGGCACCACCATTGGGGCGCATTTTTCTCCATCTAAAAGATATCCTATATATTTATAGATATTTTTGATTTAATTTCAGAGCATTTACACCTGATGATTGGTATGAGCCATGAAACGTGTGCCGAGTTATATGAGTTACATCAAATTGATGTTTTGACAAGTTTGGCTCACCATGAGCAAGCGATTTATATTCATTGTATTTATATGACTGGATGAGTGTTTTTATGTAATTGTCATGCTGATTATGTTTTACCTTACTCTGTTTAACTAGATGCCGACCACCAGCTGTCAAATGACGGCCAGGCGGCGCACCTATTGTGGCGGGAGGCCGTCATATGACAGCCTCCCGTTTAAACAGGGAATGCGCGCGATCGTGTGCACGCATCCCTGTTTCTTCGGTGGCGGCGTGTCACGGAGACACCGCTCGCCACCGAAGGGGGTGAACAGCCATTCGTTATGGCTGTTTACCACGTGATCGGCCGTGATGAAGTCACGGCCGATCACAGATGGTCACACCCCGAACGTGCACGGCGCATGCGCGCGAGCACGTCGGTGGCGGCGTGTTCCCCGGGAACACTGCTCGTCACCGACGCTGGTAAACAGCCATTGGCTGGCTGTTTACCCACGTGATCGGCTGTGATCCTTTCACAGCCGATCACTAAAATGTAAACAAACCGCGGTAACGGGATGTTACCGGGTTCTCCTCCTCACACACCGATCGTGTGTGAGGAGGAGATTGCGATAACATCTAGTTACCGCATACAGTGTACACCAATCATACTGATTGCCCCCCCCAATAAAGAGGACCTGTCACCACCCCTCATAGTACCTGTCAATCACAGTCCATCAGAGTACCTGTCACAGTCCATCAGAGTATTTGAGTACCTGTCACAGCCCATCAGAGTACCCGAGTACCTGTCCCAGCCCATCAGAGTACCCGAGTACCTGTCCCAGCCCATCAGAGTACCCGAGTACCTGTCCCGGCCCATCAGAGTACCCGAGTACCTGTCACGGCCCATCAGAGTACCCGAGTACCTGTCACTGCCCATCAGAGTACCCGAGTACCTGTCACGGCACATCAGAGTACCCGAGTACCTGTCACGGCCCATCAGGGTACCCGAGTACCTGTCACTGCCCATCAGAGTACCCGAGTACCTGTCACGGCACATCAGAGTACCCGAGTACCTGTCACGGCCCATCAGGGTACCCGAGTACCTGTCACGGCCCATCAGGGTACCCGAGTATCTGTCACGGCCCATCAGGGTACCCGAGTACCTGTCACGGCCCATCAGGGTACCCGAGTACCTGTCACGGCCCATCAGGGTACCCGAGTACCTGTCACGGCCCATCAGGGTACCAGAGTACCTGTCACAGTCCATTAGAGTACCAAGTACCTGTCACAGTCCATTAGAGTACCGAGTACCTGTCACAGTCCATTAGAGTACCGAGTACCTGTCACAGCCCATCTGAGTACCCGAGTACCTGTCACAGTCCATTAGAGTACCGAGTACCTGTCACAGTCCATTAGAGTACCGAGTACCTGTCACAGTCCATCAGGGTACCCGAGTATCTGTCACAGCCCATCTGAGTACCCGAGTACCTGTCACAGTCCATTAGAGTACCGAGTACCTGTCATAGTCCATTAGAGTACCGAGTACCTGTCACAGTCCATTAGAGTACCGAGTACCTGTCACAGCCCATCTGAGTACCCGAGTACCTGTCACAGTCCATCAGGGTACCCGAGTACCTGTCACAGTCCATCAGAGTACAGAGTACCTGTCACAGTCCATCAGGGTACCCGAGTACCTGTCACAGTCCATCAGGGTACCCGAGTACCTGTCACAGTCCATCAGGGTACCCGAGTACCTGTCACAGTCCATCAGGGTACCCGAGTACCTGTCACAGTCCATTAGAGTACCGAGTACCTGTCACAGTCCATCAGGGTACCCGAGTACCTGTTCCAGTCCATCTGAGTACCCGAATACCTGTCACAGTTCATCTGAGTACCCGAGTACCTGTCACAGTCCATATGAGTACCTGTCACCGCCCTTCAGAGTATCCAAATACCAGTCACCAAACCATCAGAGTACCTGTCACAGTCCATCAGGGTACCCAAGTACCTGTCACAGTCCATTAGAGTACCGAGTACCTGTCACAGTCCATTAGAGTACCGAGTACCTGTCACAGTCCATTAGAGTACCGAGTACCTGTCACAGTCCATCAGGGTACCCGAGTACCTGTTCCAGTCCATCTGAGTACCCGAGCACCTGTCACAGTTCATCTGAGTACCCGAGTACCTGTCACAGTCCATATGAGTACCTGTCACTGCCCTTCAGAGTACCCAAATACCAGTCACCAAACCATCAGAGTACCTGTCACCAGGCCATCAGAGTACCCGAGTACCTGTCACCAGGCCATCAGAGTACCCGAGTACCTGTCACCAGGCCATCAGAGTACTCGAGTACCTGTCACCAGGCCATCAGAGTACCCGAGTACCTGTCACCAGGCCATCAGAGTACCCGAGTACCTGTCACCAGGCCATCAGAGTACCCGAGTACCTGTCACCAGGCCATCAGAGTACCCGAGTACCTGTCACCAGGCCATCAGAGTACTCGAGTACCTGTCACCAGGTCATCAGAGTACCCGAGTACCTGTCACCAGGCCATCAGAGTACCCGAGTACCTGTCACCAGGCCATCAGAGTACCCGAGTACCTGTCACCAGGCCATCAGAGTACCCGAGTACCTGTCACCAGGCCATCAGAGTACCCGAGTACCTATCTCCAGCCCATCAGAGTACCAGAGTACCTATTTGCAGCCCATGTCTCATAGAATATACGTTGGGGTGTTTGCTTTCCAAAATGGGGTCATTTTGTGGGTAATTTCACTGTCCTGTGGTCCAGGACCTTCAAAAGTGTGATGGGTAGGAATGAAATGAGATGTGTCATTTATGCTCCTAGAACGCCTGAACGTACTACTTCAATGTTCGGCCTCTCTATGTGGCCAGGCTGTGTAAAAGTCCTACACGTGGTATCGCCATACTCGGGAGGAGTAGCAGAATGTATTTTGGGGTGTAATTTTTTCTATATACATGCTATGTGTTAGAAATATCTTATAAATTGACAATTTTGTGTAAAAAAAAAATGCGTTTAAATTTTTTTCCACATATTCCAAAAACTTCTGGAAAAAAATTAACCATTCAAAAGACTCATTATGCCTCACAGATTATACGTTGGGGTGTTTGCTTTCCAAAATGGGGTAATTTTATGGGAAATTCCATTGTCCTGGTACTCCAGGGCCTTCAAAAGTGTAATAGGTGGTTGAGAAATGAGATGCGTCATTTTTGCTCGTAGAACGTCTGAAGGTACTACATCAATGTTGGTGCTCTGTATGTGGCCAGGCTGTGTAAAAGTCTCACACATGTGGTATCGCCGTACTCGGGAAGAGTAGCAGAATGTATTTTGGGGTGTAATTTGTTGTATGCATATGCTGTGTGTGAGAAATAACCTGATAATATGACAATTTAGTAAAAAAAAATTTAAAAAAATAAAAAATCTTAATTTTGCAAAGAATTGTGGGAAAAAATGACAACTTAAAAAAACTCACCATGTTACTTACTTAATACCTTGGGATGTCTACTTTGTAAAAAGGGGTCATTTGGGGGGTATTTGTACTTTCCTGACTTGTTAGTGTCTCAAGAAATGAGGTACACCTGATGTACTGAAGGCCTGATCAGAAGTGATCAATTTTCAGTGATTGGCACCATAGTTTGTAGACTCTATAACTTTCACAAAGACCAAATAATATATACTAATGTGGGTTATTTTTACCAAAGATATGTAGCAGTATAAATTTTGGCCAAAATTTATGAAGAAAAATTACTAATTAGCAAAAATTTATGACAGAAACGAAGAAAAAGGCATTTTTTTTCACAAAATTTACGTTTTATTTTATTTATAGCACAAAAAATAAAAAACCATCTAGTGATTAAATACCACTAAAAGAAAGCTCTATTTGTGTGGAAAAAAGGACGCAAGTTTCATATGGATACAGTGTTGGATGACTGAGTAATTGTCATTCAAACTGTAAGAGCGCTAAAAGCTGAAAATTGGTATGGTCAGGAAGGGGGTGTAACTGCACTGTATTGAGGTGGTTAAGTATGTATTTTTACAAGTGTATTATAGTAAATTGTGTCCTTTTAGATTGACACTCTCTATAGTTTGATAGGTTATAAATATATAATTTTATTAAATAATTTGATTAAGGTATCCATTTAAGTGACCTGCCTCACTCGAAGTCCCAATTTTCCTTTACTTTTCTGCTGCTTGACACTTTAAAGTAAACTAACTCTAAATCTACTCGCAGCCACGTTCTAAAACAAATCTTTCTAACCCTGTAAAGAACAAATCGCTATACATACCTCTTCTGAAGCCGATCTGGTCCAGTCTCCAGTGGCGGATGCTATGAGCAGGAGAGAACTGACAATGGCTGGGAAGTGACATCACCCATAGAGTTACTATGGGGCTTCTATTGTCGGCTGCCTCTCCTGCACACACCTGTACACAGAAGCTGCCGCTGACAGCTAAGCTTGGGACTGGACAGGAGCGGCTGCAAAAAAGGTCTTTATAGCCATTTCTATTTTACAAGGTTAGATAGATTCGTTGTGGCTGCAAGTAGGTTTAGAGTTAGTTTTGGGTGAACTTCTACTTGAATGTGTTTACTTTATTTCAGGATGGGTAATTAACTCACCTAGTTCTTATCTTAGGAAAGTGTGATTCATCAGACCAGGTCACCTCCCATTGCTCCATGGTATAGTTCTGAGTCTCACGTGCCTAATGTAGGTGCTTTCATATCCTAATGTTCTTAGCTGACCCGCGCTGTGACAACTTCAGAGTGGCGTGCAAGTCCCAGCAGTTCCTCCAGGCTGTAGCAGGATCCTGAAGGCAAATGTGCAGTAATTGTCATTCCGGACTCAGCATGTTCAGCAGACCAACAGGACAGGTTCTGGCAACAGTAACAGCAAGAACCCCAGACTTTCAGTAACCTTATTACATGCTCACACTCACTTTCCCTCAAATCAGACCCCTGTCCCATTTTTATACAGCACAGGGCCAGTGATCCAAGAAAACCCGCCAAGAAAGAACTGGGAAACATAATTAACGCTAACTTTCCAGCTGGGGCAGCATAAAACACTACCTTCTTATATGTCACCTCTGGCACCATTGTTTATTTACACCCAAGGCCACAAACCTTCATTGTCACTGTGGGCCTGAGATAGTCCCATAGATAATAGCTAGGCTATAAGGCTGTAAAGTGCAGACATTGCCAGGAGAATGATAACTTGGATAAGGGGGTTAAAGAAAGCAGATAGCAAGACAGATTTTGTTCTTTATTGAGAAAATATCTATTCTATATTTTTGCATAACTGAGTTTTTATATAATTGTACTTTCCAATGGATTTTGAAAGCCACATTTACTTTTGCCCCTGTATAGTTTTTCCATATGTACCTGCAGCAGGTCAATCATTTTCACTTACCCTTGTATGTCCTGTGATATCTGCATTGTAAATAGCATTGTGTGCTTTATGCCGCGTACACACGATCTAACAAGCGGGTGGAAAAGTCCGGCAAACTCAAGTCCACCGGACAATCCCCCCGTGTGTAGCCTCAGGCATACTTTTTTGACCCGAAAGTACGGCGGACTTAGAAAGTAGTTTTACACTCCAATCTTCCCACCGGACTCGCATTTCGGCGGACAATCCGGCCATGTGTATGCCAGTCCGCCGTACTTTTGAAATGAACGGACTTTTCCCGCCCGGAGAAAAGTCCGCTCATTTCAAGCGGGTCTCCAGGTAGGCGGGGCCTGCGAAGGATACGTTGCTGGCCCCGCCGCCTGGTATGGACTTAAAGGGGAACCCCAACGCTGAAAAAAATCGGCGTGGGGGTCCCCCCAGGTCCACATCAAACCCTTGTCCGAGCACGCTACCCAGCCGGCCAGGAAAGGGGGGGCGAGCGAGCGCCCCCCTCCTGAGCGGTACCAGGCCGCGTGCCGTCAACGTGGGGGGTGCCTTGGGGAAGGGGGGGCCGCGCGGCCCCCCCACCCCAAAGCACCTTGTCCCCATGTTGATGAGGACAAGGGCCTCTTCCCGACAACCCTGGCCGTTGGTTGTCGGGGTCTGCGGGCGGGGGGCTTATCGGAATCTGGGAGCCCCCTTTAATAAGGGGGCCCCCGGATACAGGCCCCCCACCCTATGTGAATGAGTATGGGGTAAAAAAAAAACACAACACACAAGGGTTAAAATAGTTTATTGCACAGCTCCGGGGGTCTTCCGTCTTCGGGGGTCTTCTCGCCGGACTCCTCCGCTATCTTCTTGTAGCTCTTTTACTAGCGGAGGAGCCCGGCTTTCTTCCTCGCCGCCGCCCTTCTTCCGACTTCGGGGGTCTTGTCCCCCTCTTCAGTTCTTCTGCCGGGCCACCGCGCCTTCTTCTAGCTCTTTTACAGGCGGTGGCCCGGTCTTCTGCCGCCGCCGCCTTCCGTTCTTCTGTCCTTCTCTTCTTCTTCTTCAGATGTTGCCTCGCCGAGTCCTCTGCTCACAATGACGGGGACCGGGCACGCTGCGACTTATATAGGGACAAGGGGTGGGGTCTTCGGTTGATGTCACATGGGTGTCATTTCAAAAGTAGGGCGGATAGTACGGCGGACTTAGTACGCCGTATTAGTACGCTGAAAAAGTGCCGTGTGTGGGCAAGTAGCCCGTTCGGAAAGTCCGACGGACAGTCTGGTGGGAAGTCCGCCAGACTAAGCAAGACAGTCATGCTGCCAGTAACAGGACATGACCATCCAGGGAGTTGTAATCAGTAGACTTCTACTTATCTCCAGGTGTACACAAATGACCTAAATTAGTCTGACTGTTCTTTGCATGGAGCTTAGCTGGTGATGTAGCATCCCATAGTGGACCTACATAACGTCAGCAGTACTTACTTTCTGATTGGCTGGTAGGCCACACATAGCGGGTAATGAAGGAAAAAAGGCACACTGGCTCATCAGAGTGGTGTTTGTACTTCTGCTGTATGCTGCTTCTTTGATGTGCAATAGAGGAAAATCAAATTTCCAAAATGGACTACTCATATGTCCGGGAACAGAAAACGGGCCACACGAGAGATATGAGTTTACATTATTCATTTGCGTGGCTAGTTTAAAAAGTTTAGGTCTTATAAAAGTAAACTCATTTTATATTTTTCCTCTGTCAGAAGATTACTTTTAAAATTTTTCAGAAGTTGACAAAAAATGCCCCATGACAAAAGGGATAATATTGGAGGTTTATTATGAATTCCTATTACCTAAATAATAGTTCATGCACCTTTGTTATAGTTTTTCCTTTTACTTCTCCTCCAGCAGCTAAATAAAAATATACAGTGCATCCGGAAAGTATTCACAGCACATTTTGTTATGTTACAGCTTTATTCCAAAATAAAATTCATTATTTTCCACAAAATTCTACAAACAATACCCCATAATGACAACATGAAAGAAGTTTGTTTGAAAACTTTGCAAATTGCACACACATGACTATTTAAGGTCCCACAGTAAACAGTGCATGTCAGAGCACAAACCAAGCCATGAAATCCAAGGAATTGTCTGTACACCTCCAAGACAGGATTTTATGGAGGCACAGATCTGAGGAAGGGTACAGAAGCATTTCTGCATTGGTCCCAATGAGCACAGTAGCCTCCATCCTCTGTAAATTGAAGAAGTTTGGAACCACCAGGACTCTTCCTAGAGCTGGCCACCTGGCCAAACTGAGCGATCTGGGAAGAAAGGCCTTAGTTAGGGCCAAGAACCCAGTGGTCACTCTGACTGAGCTCCAGCGTTTCTCTGTTGCAGAGAAACGCTCTCAGCGTTTCTCTGCAGCACTCCACCAATCAGGCCTGTATGGTAGATTGGCCAAATGGAAATCACTCCTCAGAAAAAGGCACATGACAGCCTACAAGGAGTTTGCCAAAAGACACCTGAAGGACTCTGACCATGAGAAACAAAATGCTCTTGTCTGATGAAATTAAGATTGAACTCTCTGGCCTGAATGGCAAGAGTAATGTCTGGAGGAAACCAGGCACCACTTAACACCTGGCCAATACCATCCCTACAGTGAAGCATGGTGATGGCAGCAACTGGAAGACTAGTCAGAATCAAGGAAAATATGAATGCAGTAATGTACAGAGACATCTTTGATGAAAACCTGTTCAGAATGCTCTGGGGACTGGGGCGAAGGTTCAATTTCAAACAGGACAGCGGCCCTAAGCACACAGCCAAGATAGCAAAGGAGCGGCTATGGGACAACTCTGTGAATGTCCGTGAGTGGTCCAGCCAGAACCCAGACTTGAACCTGATTGAACATCTCTGGAGAGATCTGAAAATGGCTGTGCACCAATGCTCCCCATCCAGCCTGATGAACCTTGAGAGGTCCTGCAAAGAAGAATGGGAGAAACTGCCCAGAAATAGGTGTTTCATGCTTGTAGCATCATACTCAGAAATATAGAAGGCTGTAATTGGTGCCAAAGGTGCTTCAACAAAGCATTGAGCAACGCCTGTGAATACTTATGTAAATGTGATCACGTTGTCATTATGGGGCATTGTTAGTAGAATTTTAAGGAAAATAATCATTTTAATCCATTTTGGAATAAGGCTCTAACATAATAAAATGAGGATACTCTAGAGATGCACTGTATATAGAGAAGTGAGGGGCAGAGATGCAGGGCCAACACAGAAAGTAATTAGACACACTCAGAAGATTAGAGAGATATGTGTGGGAGGAGGCAGTGCTAGAGAATAGAGTTGAGCGGACACCTGGATGTTCGGGTTCGGCCGAACTTTGGAAAAAAGTTCGGGTTCGGGGTCAAGCTCGGTTGAAGTCAATGGGGACCCGAACGTTTGAGGACTAAAATGGCTCTAAAAAAAGTAATGGAAAGGGCTAGAGGGCTACAAATGGCAACAAAATGTTGTTAAGAGCATGGCAAGTGCTCTGCAAACAAATGTGGATAGGGAAATAACTTTTAAAAATAAATAAATATAAATATATATATATATATATATATATATATATATATATATATATATATATATGCTGGAGGCCCCCTTCTCAGAAGAAGAGGTACAGGAAGTGATTAAGAACCTCAGAAACTCAACGGCACGATGCCACACATGTGGTGGGAATGCCCCAGAATACGCCCTTTCTGTAAAAAAAATTATTCAATTTAATGGATAAACTAGTGGGAAAATAAAATTCTTTGAAATAAAAAAAATAAAAAATTATAATCTTGACCTAGGAGGACGAGGTCCATATGGAGGTGGCGGTGGATGTGGCGGTGTAGGTGGAAGTGGCGGTGAAGGAGGAAGAGGTAGCCAACACTGGTTCAAAAATACAACAATGGCTGTGTCGAATTTTGTCCCCCGTCAGATAGTGTCTGCGTTTGCTCCGTATGTAGGACAAGGGGATTTCGAAAATCTCCAAAGACAAACGGCGCTGCGCGGTGAGTCCAGGTTCAAGCCACAGCATGCGAGGTTCAAGCCGAGCGAAGCGAGGCCGAGCCCAAAGTGCGGCGAGCGAAGTGTGGTGAACGAAGCGAGCCTGTGAGGGGCCCTGTTACTATGTACTACCGTATGTCCACTTGGATGGTGGGGCTTGAACCTGCACTCACGGGGCAGGCGCAGTTCATCTTCCGAGATTTTCGGAATCTCCTTGTCCTCGGGCCGGACATTATCCGATGGCCAGACAGTTTTTGTCAGAACACCGGTATACATGTCTATTCTGCACATGGTACGGACAAGTCCTGTGGGATCCATGCCTGGTTCATTTTAATGAATGTGAGCTTGTCCACATTGGATCTGGACAAGCGGCTGTGCTTGTCTGTTATAACGCCCCCTGCTGTGCTAAATACACGTTCAGATAATACACTGGCTGCAGGGCAGGCCAGCACCTCCAAGGCGTAAAGGGCAAGCTCAGGCCATGTGCCCAATTTGGAGACCCAGAAGTTGAAAGGGGCAGACCCATCATTCAGTACGTGTAAGCGTGTGCACAGATACTGCTCCACCATGTTGGTGAAATGCTGCCTCCTGCTAAGACGTTCCATCTCAGCTGGTGGTGCTGGTTCTTGTGGCGTGCTGACACATTTCGGCCATGCTAACCATGCCTTCTGAGGTGCTGGCGGTGCCCCGGCTGCGTTGACGACCTCTTCTTCCTCCTCTTCCTTCGCCTTGTGCACCCCCGCTGTCAGGTGGGAATGCCACCAGCAGCACGTCTACCAGCGTGCGCTTGTACTCGCGCATCTTACGATCACGTTCCAGTGAGGGAATTAAGGACGGTACGTTGTCGTTGTAACAGGGATCCAGCAGGGTGGCCACCCAGTAATCAGCACCAGTTAGAATGTGGGAAACTCGGCGGTCGTTGCAGAGACACTGCAGCATGTAATCGCTCATGTGTGCCAGGCTGCCCAGAGGCAACGAAAAGCTGTCCTCTGTGGGAGGTGTATTATCGGTGTCCCCTGTATCCCCCCCCCCCCCCCAACCACGCACTAGTGATGGCCATGAGCTGGTCTGGGTGCCACCTTGCTGTAAACATGGTTCCTCCTCCTCTATCTCCTCATCCTCCACCTCGTCATCCTCCAGAACTGTGCCCTTGCTGTCGGACAATTGTGTACCTGGCGTTTGTTGGTGCAGCAACCCACCCTCATAGCCACTTGTCAATGACTGCCCTGAAAGCCTTGCAAATTATCCCTCTTCCTCCTCCTCCTCCTCCTGTGCTGCATCCTCTTCCATCCTCTTCCATCATCACCCGACCGGCATCATCGGCACTGGCCATGTTGGTGGAGTACTCAAAACAGTGCAACAAGGCACACGGGTCTCGCATGGAGGCCCAGTTATTGGTGGTGAAGTGGTGCTGTTCCTCAGAGCGACTCATGCTGCAGCTGAAACTCCACTATCGCATGCTTCTGCTCGCACAGTCTGGCCAGCATGTACAAGGTGGAGTTCCACCTTGTGGGCACGTCACATGTGAGGCGTCGAGCGGGAAGGCCGAAGTTACGCTGCAGCGCTGACAGGCGAGCTGACAGGTGAGCAGCAGCAAGGTGAGAACGTCGAAAGTACGCACAGATGGCCCGCACTTTCTGCAGTAGCTCTGGCATATGCTGGTAATTTTTAACCACTTGCCGACCGCCGCACGACGATATACGTCGGCAGAATGGCACGGGCAGGCATATGGGCGTATATATAAGTCCCTGCCTGCCCGCGGGTGGGGGGCCCGATCGGGCCCCCCCCGGTGCCTGCGGCGGTCGGCATTCCGTCGAGAGCGATCCGGGATGAGGGGGCGGCCATTCATTCATGGCCACCCCCTCGCGATCGCTCTCGACGAATGGAAATCCCCGGTGACATCACTTCCTCTCCTGTAATGTAAACACAGGAGAGGAAGTGATGTATTCTCTCCTCCGTGTCGGTAGTTTTCGTTCCGACACGGAGGAGAGCGGATCAGTGAGTTGCACCAACACTCTACACACACAGTAGAACATGCCAGGCACACTCACACCCCCCCTTTACCCCCCGATCACCCCCCCAATTACCCCTGCCCCCCAGTCACAGTGACACCAATGTCATTTTTTTTTTTTTTTTTGCATTGGTGTCATTTGTGACTGTAATAACTGTTAGGGCAGTTAGAGTTAGCCCCCTTTAGTTCTAATGTGCCCCCCTAACCCCCCCCAATAAAGGTTTAACCCCGTGATCACCCCCCGTCGCCAGTGTCACTAAGGCTGGGTTCACATTGCATCGGTTTATGAGAACGAATGTGATTCGCACCGCACTGCAGTGCAAATCACATCCGATCTCTGTGCGATTCGAGTTCAGCCATTCGCCGCACCCGCCACACCCGCCGCACCCGCCGCAAATTCGCACGGGACCCTTTTTTTGGCCCGCAGCAGAATCGGATCGCATGGGTGTTCACACCATGCGATCCGAGTTTGCAGATCGCACTGCGATATGCGAACTGATCTGGGGGTGTCAGTAACATTTCACTGACACTCCCAGCAGTTCGCATAGGGCAGTGTGAACTGCCGCCGGGAGGCATGCGATGCGGGAACCCGCCACGGATTTGCGGCGTTTCCGCATCGCTCCAGTGTGAACCCAGCCTAATAAGCGATCATTTTTCTGATCGCCGTATTAGTGTCACAGGTGACGCTAGTTAGGCAGGTAGGTATTTAGGTTCGCCGCAGCTTTTTATAGCGCCAGGGACCCCCATATACTACCGCATAAAGCCCCCTGATTGCCCCCTAGTTAACCCTTTCACCTGTGATCACCATATAACTGTTACAGGTGACGCTGGTTGGTTAGTTATTTTTTTATAGTTTCAGGGCACCCGCCATTTATTACCTAATAAAGGTTTAACCCCCTGATCACCCGGCGGGTGTCATTTGTGACTAATAACTGTTAGGGCAGTTAGGGTTAGCCCCCTTTAGTTCTAAGGTACCCCCCTAACCCCCCCAATAAAGGTTTAACCCCGTGATCACCCCCCGTCGCCAGTGTCACTAAGGCTGGGTTCACATTGCAGCGGTTTGAGAACGGATGTGATTCGCACCGCACTGCAGTGCAAATCACATCCGATCTCTGTGCGATTCGAGTTCAGCCATTCGCCGCACCCGCCGCACCCGCCGCACCCGCCGCAAATTCGCACGGGACCCTTTTTTTGGCCCGCAGCAGAATCGGATCGCATGGGTGTTCACACCATGCGATCCGAGTTTGCAGATCGCACTGCGATATGCGAACTGATCTGGGGGTGTCAGTAACATTTCACTGACACTCCCAGCAGTTCGCATAGGGCAGTGTGAACTGCCGCCGGGAGGCATGCGATGCGGGAACCCGCCGCGCATTCGTGGCGTTCCCGCATCGCTCCAGTGTGAACCCAGCCTAATAAGCGATCGTTTTTCTGATCGCTGTATTAGTGTCACAGGTGACGCTAGTTAGGCAGGTAGGTATTTAGGTTCGCCGCAGCTTTTTATAGCGCCAGGGACCCCCATATACTACCGCATAAAGCCCCCTGATTGCCCCCTAGTTAACCCTTTCACCAGTGATCACCATATAACTGTTACAGGTGACGCTGGTTGGTTAGTTATTTTTTTATAGTTTCAGGGCACCCGCCATTTATTACCTAGTCTCACTAGTGTACCCCTAAATTTAGGGGTGTCTACTTTCCAAAATGGGGTCATTTGGGGGGGGGTTTGTGCCATCTTGGCATTTTATGGCCTTCAAAACTGTAACGCCCTTAGAAAGCCTGAAGGCGGTGCTTGGTTTTCGGGGCCCCGTACGCGGCTAGGCTCCCAAAAAGTCCCACATATGTGGTATCCCCGTACTCAGGAGAAGCAGCAGAATTTATTTTGGGGTGTCATTTCACATATGCCCATGGCATGCGTGAGCAATATATCATTTAGTGACAACTTTGTGAAAAAAAAAAAAAAAAAAAAAAAGTTTGTAATTTTCCCGCAACTTGTGGCAAAATATAAAATATTCCATGGACTCAACATGCCTCTCAGCAAATAGCTTGGGGTGTCTACTTTCTAAAATGGGGTCATTTGTGGGGGTTTTGTGCCATCTTGGCATTTTATGGCCTTCAAAACTGTAATAGGTAGTGAGAAGTGAACTCAAAAATTTACGCCCTTAGAAAGCCTGAAGGCGGTGCTTGGTTTTCGGGGCCCCGTACGCGGCTAGGCTCCCAAAAAGTCCCACATATGTGGTATCCCCGTACTCAGGAGAAGCAGCAGAATTTATTTTGGGGTGTCATTTCACATATGCCCATGGCATGTGTGAGCAATATATCATTTAGTGACAACTTTGTGAAAAAAAAAAAAAAAAAAAAAAGTTTGTAATTTTCCCGCAACTTGTGGCAAAATATAAAATATTCCATGAACTCAACATGCCTCTCAGCAAATAGCTTGGGGTGTCTACTTTCTAAAATGGGGTCATTTGTGGGGGTTTTGTGCCATCTTGGCATTTTATGGCCTTCAAAACTGTGATAGGTAGTGAGAAGTGAACTCAAAAATTTACGCCCTTAGAAAGCCTGAAGGCGGTGCTTGGTTTTCGGGGCCCCGTACGCGGCTAGGCTCCCAAAAAGTCCCACATATGTGGTATCCCCGTACTCAGGAGAAGCAGCAGAATTTATTTTGGGGTGTCATTTCACATACGCCCATAGCATGTGTGAGCAATATATCATTTAGTGACAACTTTGTGTAAAAAAAAAAAAAAAAATTTTTTTGTCATTATTCAATCGCTTGAGGCAAAAAAATAAAATATTCAATGGGCTCAACATGCCTCTTATCAATTTCCTTAGGGGGTCTACTTTCCAAAATGGGGTCATTTGGGGGGGTTTTGTACTGCCCTGCCATTTTAGCACCTCAAGAAATGAGATAGGCAGTCGTAAACTAAAAGCTGCGTAAATTCCAGAAAACGTACCTTAGTTTGTAGATGTGACAACTTTTGCGCAAACCAATAAATATACAATTATTGACTTTTTTTTTTACCAAAGACATGTGGCTGAATACATTTTGGCCTAAATGTATGACTAAAATTGAGTTTATTGGATTTTTCTAATAACAAAAAGTAGAAAATATCATTTTTTTTCAAAATTTGCTGTCTTTTTACGTTTATATCGCAAAAAATAAAAATCGCAGAGGCAATCAAATACCATCAAAAGAAAGCTCTATTTGTGGGAAGAAAAGGACGCAAATTTTGTTTGGGTACAACATTGCATGACCGCGCAATTACCAGTTAAAGCAGCGCAGTGCCAAAGTGTAAAAAGACCTCTGGTCATTTACCAGCAAAATGGTCCGGTCTGAAAGTGGTTAAGGAACCTCTGGACCACCAAGTTCAGCACATGTGCCAGGCAAGGGTGTGTCAAACCGGCTAGGCCCAGAGCTGCTATGAGATTTCGCCCATTATCGCACACCACCAGGCTGGGCTTGAGGCTCACTGCCACCAACCACTCATCAGTCTGTTGTTCCTTGTCCCTCCACAACTCCTGCGCGGTGTGGGGCTTTTCCCCCAAACAGGAAAGTTTTAAAACTGCCTGCTGTCGTTTACCCCTGGCTGTGCTGAAGTTGGTGGTGAAGGTGTTACGCTGACTGGATGAGGAGGCGGTAGAAGATGAGGAAGCGGAGTAGGAGGAGTTAGCAACAGGAGGCAAACTGAAGCGCCCTGCAATCCTTGGTGGTGGAAGGACATGTGCCAAACTGCTATCTGCCTCAGGCCCAGCCGCCACTGCATTTACCCAGTGTGCTGTTAGGGAGATATAACATCCCGTACCATGCTTACTGGTCCACACATCTGTAGTTAGGTGGACCTTGCCACAGATGGTGTTGCGCAGTGCACACCTGATTTTGTCCCCTACTTGGTTGTGCAGGGAAGGGATGGCTCGCTTGGAAAAGTAGTGGCGGCTGGGCACAACGTACTGTGGGACAGCCAATTCCATCAGGCTTTTAAAACTCTGCGTCTCTACCAGACGGAATGCCAGCATTTCAAAGGCGAGAAATTTTGAAATGCTGGCATTCAGGGCCAGGGATCGTGGGTGGCTAGGTGGGTACTTCCTCTTCCGCTCCAGTGTTTGGGAGATAGAGAACTGAACGCTTCCATGGGACATTGTGGAGATGGTTGGTGACCCAGGTTGTAGTGTTGCTGGCAGATCCTCTGTTTACGGGTTGGCAGGTGCCACTGTCACTACAGAGGTGGATGAAGAGGCCGAGACTGCAGCAGAAGAGGAAGCAGGAGGAGCCAGAGACCTTTCTTGGTTTTTGAGGTTTCTACTCTATTGCAGCTCGTGCTTTGCACTTAGATGCCTAGTCATGCAGATTGTGCTCAGGTTGAGAATGTTTATGCTTCGCTTCAGGCTCTGATTGCACAGCATGCAAACCACTCGTGTCTTGTCATCAGCACATTCTCTGAAGAACTGCCATGCTAGGGAACGACTTGGACCTGGCTTTGGTCTTTGGTCCCTTGCTTTGTTGGGCAGTAGCAGGCATACTGTCTAGGGGACGGACACTCCGCTTTTGCATCCTGCTCCCTCTTCTGCTGTGCTGCTGGCTCTGTGCGACCACTGCCTCTTCCTCCAAACTACACTGGTCACCTGCATGACGTTGATTCCATGTAGGATCCAGGACCTCATCGTCCTCCACATCATCTTCCACCCAGTCTTCACCCCTGCCCTCCTTGTCGGTCTGCACAATTGCGAAAGCAGCAGCAGTTGGCACCTGTGTTTCGTCATCCGAGATACATGACTCATCTTCAAACATAAGTGGTTGGGCATCAGTGCACTCAATCTCTTCCACTTCTGGGGCAGGGCTAGGCGGATGGCCCTGGGAAACCCTGCTAACAGAGTCATCAAAAAGCAGAAGAGACTGCTGCATGATTTGGAGCTCAGACTGCTTGGCTGATTTGCAAGGGGGTGATGTGATAGACTGATGGACATCGGTTGCAGGTGCCAACTCTGATCTTTCATCAGGAGACTGGGTGGGAGACAATGTCAAGGAACCGGAGGCACTGTCAGCAACCCAATCTAATATCGCCTGTACTTGTCCTGGCCTCAACATTCATACAGCCACATTAGGCCCGACCAAATACCAATGCAGGCTCTGTCATCTACCTGAGGAAGGTTTTTCACTTGTGCGTGTAGCTGGCACAGATCGACCACATCCTCTCCCTGCAGCAGGAGCTCCACCAGCAGCACCATGACCAGAGCCACGTTCCTTCTTTGACGTTCTCCTCATATTTTCCAAATTTAGGATCTTGCCCTAAATGGGTGTTTTTGCAATAGCAGAATACACCCAGAGTATGTAAACGAGTATCTTAGAGCTGTAGAAATGGCGAAAATGCTATTCAAAAAAATAGTTTTTGCCCTAAAAATTTTTGGGGGAATAGCACAATAGAAGAAAAATACATAAATTGTGTAACATACACCTCCACATATGCAGAAAACACTTCAAAGTTTTTGGGGTTTTTTTTGCACTAAATGGGTGTTTTTGCAATATATCAGAATACACCCAGAGTATGTAAATGTGTATCTTAAAGCTGCAGAAATGGTGAAAATACTATTAAAAAAAAATGTTTTTTGCTCTAAAAAAATTTTTTTGAATAGCACAATAGAAGAAAAATACATAAATTGTGTAACATACACCTCCACATATGCAGAAAACACTGCAAAGTTTTTTTTTTTTTTTGCACTAAATGGGTGTTTTTGCAATAGCAGAATACACCCAGAGTATGTACAGGGTGTATGTCACAGTTACATATGCAGTGCTGGTGCACTGAGCTTGCAGATAAAAGTTATATTTTCTCTGGCACTGTGCTCATGGCAGTGTAAAAAGACTGTGCACTGCAACTCAACCAGGTAAATCTGTGTAGATCGCTGAGTTATTAGAATAGATTTCTGAATCTGGACTCCTAGATAATTCTCTCTCCCTCAAAGCACCAACAGGAACCTTGCCCTCCACTGTCTATCTTTTCTCTCAGTGTAAAATCACTGACTAATTAAAATACATTTCAGAATCAGGACTCCTATGTTATTCTCTCCCTAACAGCAGCAGCAGCCAGGAACCTTTCCCTACACTGTCTAAAGCAGAGTGACGTGCATGGCAGTGAGCCATTAGTAGGCATGGCTGTGATGGCTTCTAAGGGCACACCAGTTAAACGAATGTTGATTGGCTGCTGCAAGGCTTTTAAAATGCGCCATTACGTTGCCGAACACCGGACCCGAACCCGAACATACAGTCAATTGTTCGCGTTCAGGACCCAAAAAGCCAAATGTTCGGTACGAACCTGAACTTTACAGTTCGGGTTCGCTCAACACTACTAGAGAATTGATACTCCTGGAGTAGTCAAATTGGTAAACACATTGCAATTTAATAAAAACTAATATATGGAGCGGAAAAAATATTGCAGACAATCTATTCACTTAATATATATATATATATATATATATATATATATATATATATATATATATATTTTTTTTTTTTAATTGGTGACAGGATCTGTTTAAATATTCTCTGGGAAACATCCTTACATATAAGTTGTCGCAAATTAATACTGGAAGGAAAACAGGAAAACATACTATAGTTGACTGTCATGTTGTATTCATCTCTTCCTTGCATTTTCTTCCAAGGTTCTTTGATCCCAACCAGGCCTGGACTGGGACAAAAAATAGGCCCGGGCATTTTAGATTGAACAGCCAACCGGTGTTCGTCCTCCACACTGTAATGTGCAGGGACACTGTGATATAAAGGGAACTGCACTAAAAAGGGGCACTGCAATGATTACAATGCCCTTTTACGTGGCAGTCCCCTTTATATTATAGTGTCCCAGTCCTATTGTGGCCATGCCAGTACTGTCTGTCTCCTATTGTGTCCATGGCCCAGTGACACTGACCTGCTCTCTGGCGGTGCGGTAGAGCGTGTCTCTCTCTCTGGTTGTGCAGGTACAGCGTGGCTCTTTCTCTGGTGTTGTGGTACAGCTTGGCTCCCTCTGGTGGCGCTGGTACAGGGTGGCTCCCTCTGGTGCTGCGGGTACAGGGTGGCTCCCTCTGGTGCTGCGGGTACAGGGTGGCTCCCTCTGGTCCTGCGGGTACAGGGTGGCTCCCTCTGGTGCTGCGGGTGCAGCGTCGCTCTCTCTGGGGGTGCGGTGCAACGTCGCTCTCTCTGGGGGTGCGGTGCAGCGTCACTCTCTCTGGTGGTGCGGTGCAGCGTCGCTCTCCCTGGTGGTGCGGTGCAGCGTCGCTCTCCCTGGTGGTGCGGTGCAGCGTCGCTCTCCCTGGTGGTGCGGTGCAGCGTCGCTCTCCCTGGTGGTGCGGTGCAGCGTCGCTCTCTCTGGGGGTGCGGTGCAGCGTCGCTCTCTCTGGTGGTGCGGTGCAGCATAGCGCTCTCTGGTGGTGAGGTGCAGCGTCGCTCTCTCTGGTGGTGCGGTATGGCCAGTCCGGGCCTGATCCCAACAACAGGGCACCAACTTTAAAATACTCAGCAGACTTTTGGAATGACATATTCTGGTTCTCAAATGTCACCTTATAGACCATTGGTATTGTGGCGTGCTGTCCACTGTTTCCCCCAGGGCTGTTGAACCCTTCTAAATTAAGTGGTTCTCTAATGGCTATAATAATACTTATGCTGTCTTTGATCTTGGGAGAGTGAACCCCTTCCATTATGCAAGTGAATCAAAACCCAAATCCAATTCTGAATTGTTTTATTACCTTCAACTGAAACATTATATTAAATCCTTTCTCTGCCAGAGATCTCCTCCTTTGATAGATTTTAAACGCTGCTTTAATCATCATAATTCAGAGCTGACTTTTATTTATTTTTTTAACCTCCACCCCACCCTTGTATCTTCCCCACTGTAGTCTTCAAACTGCACTACATGTGCAAACACAGATTGTTTTGATATAAGACTTTTATACATTTGCGGCTCATTTACACTTGCCAATAGGGGGTTGTAAAGCCCATCGGTTGAGCTGTGTTTTTACCGCCCTTCAACCAGTCCCACTTTTGCTGCAGAGGCACCGGTCCGGGGTGTACACATACTGCAGCCACGATGCTGTGCTTTGCAGTCACAGCAGCACTTAAACCCCCTTTCATGCTTGGCGGGTGGTATTATTTACCAAGTGCGACCCATACAAGTGCATGGGGACAATCTGCAACCATGCACAACACATGTAGTTGCTGCACGGTTGTCTGGTATTTATGGGATTGAAGATACAATGCCTCCTCACTGCCCGTCTATTGTTTACTGAAGAGTGATCCCAATATAGATCGCTCTTCAGACAGCAAGCGGGTGTAAACGAGCCCTTATGTGTGAGAGGGCTTTCGTCTAAAGCAACAGCCACTTCTCATAATAAAATAGTACAGTTCATAATGTAACAATAGGGCTTTTTTCGGAAAGAGAGTCATGGAAACAGATAATGGAAAGTGCAGTGTGCAAAGGGGTTGTAAAGTCACAAGGTTTTTTTTATATTAATGCATTAATATAAAAAACCTTCTGTGTGGAGCATCCTTCCTCAACCCCCCCTAATACTTAATTGAGCCCCATCTCTGTCCAACAATGTCCATGAGTGTCTCGGCCTTCCGAGATTCTCCCTCCTGATTGGCTGAGACACAGCAGTGGCGCCACTGGCTCCCGCTGCTGTCAATCAAAGTCAGTCAGATAATCAGGAAAAAGAGGGGGCTGGGCCAGGCCGCAGCTCCGTGTCTGAATGGACACAGGGAACTGTGACTTGACTCGGGGGGCCCCATAGCAAGCTGCTTCCTGTGGGGACACTCAAAAGGTGGGAGGAGCCAGGAGCACAAAAGAGGGACCCGAGAAGAGGAGGATCTGGGCTGCTCTGTGCAAATCCATTGCAACAGAGCAGGTAAGTATAACATGATGGTTTTTTTTTTTTAATAAAAATAACAAAGACTTTACAATCACTTTAAAACTTCGGCATTGTGCAAAGGTAAAGCAAAGCTTGTTAAACGTCCATGAAAGTGTTGTTTTTCTACAGAAAAGTGCTTAAGTGGTCATTCACGTTTTTGGTTATGAAGACTGAAGCAACACCTATGGCGTTTAACGTGTTTTTTACATGTTTTGAAGCATTGATAAAGCATCAAGAAAGCATGTTAAACACCCATAAAAGTGTTGTTTTTCTAGGGAGAAGTTCTTAAAGAGAAGGTGATGTAGAAAAAATTATCTGCTTTGAGGCATACAGTATTTAGGTTGTGGTGTGAGAGCAGGCATTGTGTGAAGTCTCTGAAAGATGGATTCATATATTTTGATCTCTGGGGGCGTGGCCTGGATGGCGAACTGAGAGGACGCATGGTCTAGAGCTCTGCTGGTGATCCGACATTAATCCTCCTTTTTAAAGCACCGTCTACTTTTAAAAAGACCCCGAGTTGCTCCGAGCTGCTCCGGATGTCCTGCAAGACGCGACATAGGGGAAAAAAAGCTTTATTTCCCGTCTGGCTCGGAGGTTGTTACCCCGAAGGAAGCCCCGCACGTGCCGGCCCCTGCTGGAAAGGCGCGTAACATGGCGACGCAGACCGCAATGGAGGAGCGATCGGAGGAGTCTCAGCCGGGTTTTCAGGACGTGATGGCGGCGATCGCTACCTGCCAGGCTACACTCACGAGTAAGATTGAAGTGGTGCAGCTGGACGTGGGACTTGTTCGGCAAGATCTAGACAAGCTCCGTTCCCGGGTCTCGGAGGTGGAGCAGAGAATGGGCCACACGGAGGATACTGTCCAGGAACACGCTGTATCCATCGGCACCCTACAGACGAAGGTACGCGCTTTGGAATATAAAGTGGACTACGCAGAAAATAGAAACCGAAGAAATAACCTTCGGCTTGTCGGTTTGCCGGAGGGAGTGGAGGGAAGGAATCCGACCGTGTTTGTGGAGGAACTGCTGAAGAGCTTGCTGCCGGAGGCGCAGTTCTCGTCGTATTACACGGTGGAGTGCGCTCATTGGATCCCCCTGGTCCCTGGACCTCCTGGCGCCCGCCCGCGTACGCTGATCTTCCGAATGCTTAATTTTAGAGATCGGGACAAGATCCTCCGAGCGGCTCGCAGGACAGGCGAGCTGAAATACCAAAATGGCAGTTTACTTTTTTTTTCCGGATTACTCGTAGATCCTTTGATCAAGTTAAAGTGGGTCTGAGAGCACGGAATATAAAGTACAGTGTTCTCTTTCCTGCAAAGCTGAGGGTCCAGGACGGCGAAACAGTGAGGTTTTTAAACACCCCCCGAGATGCGGCGGCATGGCTGGCGATGCTGCCTCCCCGCTGAGGAGGATGGCTGAGTGTACTGACGTCCCTTTACTATTTCTTTTGGATGTTTTGTGTGCCCCCCTGCAATTGTTGTTATGTGTTAACTGATTTTATTTTTGCAGTTGCGGGGTGGGATTGATCTCTAAGGGTACATTATAGACATACTGTTTCCTCTCTTCTAGAGTCCAAGGAACTTTGGATCCGTATTGACGCTGGACTTGTGCAGACGGACATTGACATTGATGTGGGGGGGGGGGGGATCGGATGGGTTCCTCTTTCTGTTTATTTTGGGCGGGTTTGGATTATATCAGATGGGGGAGCCCGGGGTGGGGGTCTCGGAGTTGGAGGGCTGACCCAAAAGTTTTTGCACCCCTGGGATCACCCAGGAGAATGCGGTTGCTTGCTATGTACCAGCATCTCTATCGATCAGTTGCACGTGGCGGTTGCAAAGAGTTGACGCTCCTTTTAACTGAGTAACTACTCTTCGTTGTTATTGTTGGGGTTTCGGGGTCTGAAACACCTCCTGAAGTTGAGGGGGGGTACGGTTACAGTTTCTGCCGTTGCAGAATTTGGGGATGGTTGTTTGCTACCAGTTTTTGAGTCAGGAGTCTTTGTGTCATTATAGCTGCATATTGGGTTGGTTGTATGTCTTATGCCTAATGCCATCTCTACTAATGGGCCCGTGGGGGGTTCGTGGGGGGGGACATGCGGACCATAAGAATTTCAATATTATGTAAGTCATGGTGAATATTTCAATAATCTCTTGGAATGTTAGGGGATTTAACTTGGTTACTAAGCGCTCTCTAGTGCTCAAATATTTGCAGAGGTATAGTCCCCAGATATGTATTTTGCAAGAGACGCATCTGTTAGGCAATAAAATCCTTGGTCTTAGGAGGGCCTGGGTGGGTTCCCATTATCATTCCACCTACTCTGGCTATGCTAGGGGGGTGAGTGTTTTGCTCCGCAGGTCTCTCCCCTTACAGATGTTGGATGTTCGGACAGACCCGGGGGGCAGATACATTTACTATTTCTTTTGGATGTTTTGTGTGCCCCCCTGCAATTGTTGTTATGTGTTAACTGATTTTATTTTTGCAGTTGCGGGGTGGGATTGATCTCTAAGGGGACATTATAGACATACTGTTTCCTCTCTTCTAGAGTCCAAGGAACTTTGGATCCGTATTGACGCTGGACTTGTGCAGACGGACATTGACATTGATGTGGGGGGGGGGGGGATCGGATGGGTTCCTCTTTCTGTTTATTTTGGGCGGGTTTGGATTATATCAGATGGGGGAGCCCGGGGTGGGGGTCTCGGAGTTGGAGGGCTGACCAAAAAGTTTTTGCACTCCTGGGATCACCCAGGAGAATGCGGTTGCTTGCTATGTACCAGCATCTCTATCAATCAGTTGCACGTGGCGGTTGCAAAGAGTTGACGCTCCTTTAACTGAGTAACTACTCTTCATCGTTATTGTTGGGGTTTCGGGGTCTGAAACACCTCCTGAAGTTGAGGGGGGGTACGGTTACAGTTTCTGCGGTTGCAGAATTTGGGGATGGTTGTTTGCTACCAGTTTTTGAGTCAGGAGTCTTTGTGTCATTATAGCTGCATATTGGGTTGGTTGTATGTCTTATGCCTAATGCTATCTCTACTAATGGGCCCGTGGGGGGTTGGTGGGGGGGGGGACATGCGGACCATAAGAATTTCAATATTATGTAAGTCATGGCGAATATTTCAATAATCTCTTGGAATGTTAGGGGATTTAACTTGGCTATTAAGCGCTCTCTAGTGTTCAAATATTTGCAGAGGTATAGTCCCCAGATATGTATTTTGCAAGAGACGCATCTGTTAGGCAATAAAATCCTTGGTCTTAGGAGGGCCTGGGTGGGTTCCCATTATCATTCCACCTACTCTGGCTATGCTAGGGGGGTGAGTGTTTTGCTCCGCAGGTCTCTCCCCTTACAGATGTTGGATGTTCGGACAAACCCGGGGGGCAGATATGTTATATTACATATGGTAATGCATGAGAAACAAATTGTGCTGGTGGGGTTATACCTCCCCTCCCCCCCGGCGGATGTCCAAGTACTGTATGATATCATGCACATTGTTATGGGATATGGCACTCAGGAAATTTTTCTACTTGGGGATTTTTATCTGGTACCGTCACAGAGTATGGACAGACTGCGGGTGGCGGCCAGGCCCTCATCGGCTTTACAGGGTTGGATGGAATCCTTTGGCCTCACAGATGTGTGGCGACAATTTCATCCCCGGGAGAGGCAATTTACATGTCATTCAGCCTCTCATAGGGCACTGTCCCGCATAGATCTGGCATATGCCTCTGGTGGCGCATTGAGATGGGTGAGGGGAGCGGAACACCTGCTACGAGGGATTTCTGACCATGCTCCTCTACACCTTACCTTGTCTCTGGACAGAGCTCCGGGGTTGAGGCTCTGGCGCCTGTCCAGATACTGGGCGGTGGATGGTAAATTGCAGGATCCGATTATGGAGGCTATATGTAACTATTGAAATGCAAATGGAGACTCTGTGGATGTCCATACAGGGTGGGATGCTTTTAAATCAGTGATCAGGGGGGAGTACATCTCTTGTATATCAGCGGTTCAGAGGGAGGCGGCTGTTTTACGGGAGGCACTGGAGGAGAGGGCGTCTAAGTGTGAGGAGTCATATGTTCATACTCCCAGTGAATCTGCCTACAGTGAATGGCAGGGGGCACTGCGGGACCTATCCCTTCATAATGTGAAGCAGATATATAGGAGGGTTTTGCACCGGCATTGGGTGCATCCAATAGTATCGCATTGAATTTCCAAAAGGCATTTCCATGCACATCCAAAGAATCACTGAATACAATACCTAAGCTCTATTGCTGGTGATGCTATCCAAGGCTGTAAATTGGTGCATGTGGGCCTGGCGGGGGAATGGCAGTATTTTTTTGAGGTCAATCGGGGCACGGCTACGGCGGGGACGGTCTGGGAGGCGTTCAAATTACATGCCCGCGCTATTCTGATTAGCCGGATCAATAGATTGAAGCGGGCATCCCAGGCGGCTATGCGGCAGGCGACGGAACAACTGGAATCGCCGACTAGTGCGTTTATGTCCTCTCCCACGCCTGCCAGTGCCTCGGCACTTAAACTCCAAACGCGGGTGGTGGAGCAACTACAATACGAGCAGGCTCGACGTAAACACTTTTTTTCGAAACAGCGCGTTTTCGAACAGGGCGAAAGAGCGGGGAAGCTATTAGCATACCTGGCCCACCAAGATGCAAGGCCACCAGTGGTGGTATCGTTACTAGACCAGAACGCTGCCCTGACTTCTGACCCGACAGCTGTAGCAGAGCTGTTTCGACAGTACTACGCAGACTTGTACACGTCCAGAGCGTCGACCACAGCACAGGAGACCAGGGAGTTTCTGCAGACCATCCCGGTTGCGCAGTTGTCTGCGGCCCAGACCGCGGAGTTGGAGCTCCCCTTTACCAAGGAGGAGGTGGAGGCTGCGGTTATGTCTTTGGCGGCCTCCAAGGCCCCTGGGCAGGATGGGCTACCGTTAGACTTTTACGTGGCGTATCTGGAGGTGCTAGCCCCCGAACTTCTCCGACTGTACAATTTCTTGTTTGAATCTGGATCCCTTCCCGCTACCCTTAGACAGGCGACGATCGTAGTTATTCCGAAGCCGGGAAAAGACCCCCACCTTCCTGACTCATACAGGCCGATTTCTCTACTCCAGGTGGACACCAAAATAATGGCCAAAATTTTGGCATCCCGACTGAACCTGCATATTCTCTCCCTGATTCACCCAGACCAAACGGGGTTTATGCCAGGCAAGAACACGGCCATGAACATCCGCAGATTGCACATGAATCTTCAGGCATGTCACGAGGGGGTGGGTGCTCGGGCTGTGGTGGCATTGGATGCGGCCAAGGCATTCGATTCTGTGGAGTGGGAGTATTTGTTGGAATGCCTCAGACGTTTTGGGTTTGGCCCTAATTTTATTCAATGGGTTAGGGTGCTGTACTCCTCCCCGGAGGCCAGGGTGGCGGTGAACGGGCAGCTGTCGGAACCCCTGATCCTGAGACGGGGGACTCGGCAGGGTTGCCCGCTGTCCCCTCTCCTCTACGCCTTGGCGGTGGAGCCGCTCGCGGCCTCCCTCCGAACCAATGCCAATGTACAGGGACTTCGGTCAGGCCACGTCACCGAGAAGGTGAGCTTGTACGCAGACGACATGCTCCTCTACCTGGCGGATGAGGGGCCGTCCCTGCGGGCTGCTCTACAGATTATAGAGGATTTCGGGGTTCACTCGGGCCTTCGGGTTAATTGGTCGAAGTCCCAGATATTGCCCATAGACATGTCCCCCCCCACCTGCGACGCGGCCTCCCTTCCGCTCCGTCGAGTGTCTTCCATTCAATACTTGGGAGTCCAGATTACCAGGGAGCCACTAGATTATGTGTCACATAACATCCTACCCCTGATCCCATACCTTAAAGCCAAGACTCAGACGTGGGCCAGACTCCCGTTGGGAGTAATGGGGAGAATCAATTTGATAAAAATGATTATTTTACCCAAAATTTTATATAAAGTGTGGCATTCGCCCACTTTTATACCCCTTAAGATCTTTAAAACTATTGACACTATACTTAATACCTTTGTTTGGGGATCAGGCCGCCATAAACTGGCATGGAATACGCTCAAGAACCCCACGGATCTGGGAGGGGCGGCACTCCCTGACATACGCTCGTACTATATTGCGGCCCAGCTGTCCCATTTTCATCACCTGCATAAGTCGGATGGCCCCCGGTATCACACGCTGATTTGTGGCAAATCTCACGACCCTACGCGTGCTCCCCTTCAGGTTTTGTTTCGCGGACGAACGAGGGGTAGGAGTAAGAAAGGCGGCACGCCCCTGCTGGACCAACACAGGCGTATATGGGATGTTGCTCAGGAGATGGTCGGGGCTGAGAGGGTGCACTCTCACACTCCACTGTGGCATAATCCCCAATTGGGCGAGCTCAGATCGTTACCGGGAGTGAGGCGGTGGGCATCTAGGGGGGTGATATATTTACATCAGGTTGTCTCCCCGATGGGAGTCCGCAGCTTCCATGCATTACAGGCGGAATTTGGACTGCCCTCACACATGGCTTTTTGCTATGCACAACTATCACATGCCCTCCGGGCCCAATTTGGGGACGGGTTTCCCAGTACCCAGGAGATGCCCTTGGTGGGTGTTGTAGTGGGGGAGGATCCTGCCAAGCTTATCTCAACTATATACACTCTCCTTAGAACGCGTACGGTGACCGGGATTGCGGAGGTAGCTAAGCATAGATGGGAGGAGAACGTTGGCCCACTGGACACTGAAGAATGGGAGGACATTCTCACTAACGTTGGTCTGGTTTCCCCTAGGTTGTCGGACCGGCTGACCCAACTCTACATTATACACAAGGCATACCTCACCCCGCTAAGACTGAGCAAGTTCCGCGCGACACAGGACCCGAGATGCCCACGCTGTGGGGATCACTCGTGTACATTTTATCATCTAATCTGGGCTTGTCCGGACGCTCAGGCCTATTGGCTGCGCGTCATCCAATTTTTACATGACCACATGGGCTCTCCTCTGCAGGTTGATCCCAAGGTTTGTCTACTGGGCCTTCTGCCTGACACACGGAACACTCGCTGTCATACCACTTTTCTACATGAGACCCTGTTTAGTGCTAGAAAACTGATTGCTAGGCTGTGGCTACGCACCACACCCCTCACCATTGGAGCATGGATAGCCGAGGTGAATCTGTCGCTGCCCCTGAAGAGGGTCATATACGCAAATAGGGGTTGCCCCAACAAATTTACCAGGATATGGGACGGGTGGCTTGCCAGCCCGGACACTTGTGTGGAGTCTGCCTAGAGACGTACGTGGAGGGTCCTGTAGGAGGTCGAGGTACGAAAACTATCTATTGCCTGCAGTCCCGGTTCACTGGGGGTGATGACCAGTGGGTGGCGGGGATGGGAGGGTGGCGTGGAGATACTGGTGATATAGAACTGGCCTACATTAATTCAGGGTACGGCCTCCTGAGTGGTTATGCTCCCCGGGCCATGGCGACGGTTGCCTGAAGGCTTTGGGGGGTGGGATATTGGGGCGGGTTTGACTGCAGCTCGATCAATGTAGCTATAATATGTATCTGTACGCTGTGTAATATCTGTGTCTGTGAATTGACTACCGTGATGTTTTTTTATTGTATTATTTGCTGTATGACCTGTTGTTCTGGTCCACCAATAAACTTGTTGTCTTTAAAAAAAAATTGGTGCATGTGGCTGGGATGTGCAGTCCCTCAGGAATTTTAACATTAAAAGATATAAGCCGGGCGTTTGCCGACAAATTGTTGTTCTGCATATCCAGCCCTAGGTTAACAATGCCCAATTTACTTAAAACTTTAAAACAATATGGAGAAGTATCAAATTTTAAAATGAATTTGAATAAATCTGAGATTTTAAACATAAATTTAAATAAACAAGAAGTGCAAAGCCTGCAAAAGGAGTTTAAATTCCCTTGTCAGAAGAGAGGATTAAAATATCTAGGAGTAACGTTGGCAACTTCGCTGAAAAAAATATATAAAGAAAATGATATTCCTCCTATTAGACGAAATAAAAAACGAAATAAAAAAATATATAATTTAGATCTCTCTCCTGGATGGGGCAAATTAATACAGTGAAGATGGTTCTATTACCAAAGATTACTTACAAGTTCCAGATGTTGCCTATCACCTTACCACACCATTATTTTCAAGCCTTAAAGGCAATTATAATGAGATTTATTTGGCAAAATAAAAAACCTAGAGTCTCATTTGCCATTTTGAAACAAGGTAAAAACCAAGGAGGCTTAGCGATACCTGATATTAAAAAATATTACCAGGCAGTAGTGTTATCATGTGTTATAGAATGGGCACAAGAAAACGGTGAAAAACAATGGGTTAATATAGAAAATTATACTAGTGGAAGATGGTTGAACAGGGTAATATGTAAGGAAGAGTTTCCCCAGTGGGGCTTTTTAGCAGCAGGATAGCAAAGTCAAATATAAAAATTTATTTATTCAAAGAATGTCCAATGTCATAGTATGGTTAGAACCAGATGATATACTGTACATATTGTATCTAAGAATACACATTACATGTTCCACAATCCAATAGACGAACATGTTTGTTACACATCATTGTATTACATAATATTATATGGTAGTTGAGCCCCGACATGTTTCGACCAGTATATGGTCTCTTCAAGGGGACAGTTGGATCTGAAAGAATTTACATATATTCAAAATTAAAAAACATGTCGGTATAAATCACATTGGGTGAGCCATTGATGGTATATTTACCGCTCAAAGGTGAAATGAGTATTCCTATCGCCCAAGATTATGAGAGCCGCTTATGGAATCCGAGGGGTTCTGATGGCTGCCCTCATCTCCCCAGGAATGAAGAGCCCACCCTGAAGGGCTTACAAGGAGCCACACTATTCACGCCCCTGGAGGGATGGAGGAATCTGCGCCTGCAACCAATGCCCAATAATAGTCATTTAATAATTACGTAAAATAGAATAAATAATCTCATAGCGGTTCCGTCAGAGTATCATTATGTTATAAATATTTCTAAGTATATATATATATATATATATATATATATATATATATATATATATATATATATATATATATATGAATAAAAGGACTGATGGTAAGTAAGGGTTATCAAGTAATCATTCGGCACTATATCGTATATGTCCCATAAAAATAGTAACTTAACCAATATTGAATAATATCCTTAAAATAGCATATTAATATAATAAAAATATGTTGATGATATTCTTAACAATGATGATAAGTGTGTGAGATTCTGTTACGAGAAACTATGTGTGTGAGTGAATTAGCACGATCAACAAGTGCTCTGTGTACGGAATAGTGATGTGACTGAAACAAGACTTGCATGCTGTGAATGAAAAATTAGAATTAATAAGTAATAAAAAAATATGTGAACGCAAATGTGAAAGTATGTGTATAGTGATGTCATTACCATCATAATAATAGTGTAGTTTACCTTATGCAGTAGAAAAATTGATATGAGCTTATAGATTGTTTAGGCTTGTTAGTTGATAAAACCAGACTGCAATTACGCAAGAAAGGTAGGGACTCTGATGCCAAGAAAAAGTAAATGCAATGCCATCCATCCAGGCCAGCATGGGGTCATAAATTACTAAGAGCGTCCAGTCTTTTATATACCTGACTATGGCAATTGGGGTGATCCTGCGCAGGCGCCCGTCTTCCTCCCGCCCCCCAAGAGATATGGCATGAGGTCCATTGAGTGAGCCGCTCACGTGTGGCTCCCTCAGCGTTCCAGAAAGCTGAAAAGCCCCAACCTCTGTCGTCATCTCCCCCGCAAAACGTGTGACGTCATGACGCCAAGCGCATGCCGAACCTCGCACATGCGCGCTTCACAAAAACAGCCCGGAGACAAAAAAGGAACGCCGCCGGCAAGGATGAGCTCACCTCAGTGGTCGAGGGGGACCCCCAACCACCGGTTTGAGCACAAAAAGGGCAGGCATGTGGACCAGTCCAACAGCCCCCCACCTTGCCGGGAAGTCATAGGGGGCCAAAAAGACAAGCACAACCAAAAGTACACCCAGACTCACAACAGCCCCAAATCAAATGGGGTAATAGCATAAATCATTGCAATTGGACATTTAGTCATTAAATTAATGAAGTCATAAAATGTCCCATCAGGGATATTTGTATTTAACTATTGCACAAGAGCTTTCTGCTGATTTCACAACCCCGGATTTTTGCATAAAAATTCCAATTTAAATTTTACAACAAATTTTACAACAGGGTAATATGGAACCCTACACACTTTAGGGGATTGGGGGAAAACACACACGAGTTGACAAGACATGCACTTAAAATATGGGACTTGGTTCACAAACAGTTTAAATGAAAATTTAATTCACCTTTAATTTATTTGAAAGAAAATGATTTTTTTGCGCCTGGGAAAAGGGATATAGGAGGGAATTGGGTTAGGGAAACTACACAATTAAGAGATATAGTTAATAAAGGGAAAATAAATACACTTGTGGAGCTACAACAAAACACAGATTAATAATAAATGAATGGCCCTACCTCCAGAAACATTTTGTGGAGAATCTACCCCAACCAATAAGAACAGGGGAAGATTTAACACCATTTGAATGACTATATATGGATGGGAGAGCAAAAAAGGGTATATCACGGTTATATAAAATATTATTGACAAATGAGGAACTTGAGGTACCGCCATTCTTTAAAAAGTGGGGTAAAGAACTTGAATCACTTGAGTATAAACATAAGATAGGGAAGATTTTGAAATTAACACATAGCTTGGCTATTGATATTAGAAGAGCTGAAATGAACTATAATTGTTTGGTAAGGTGGTACACAACACCATATAGACTTAGTAGGTTCCAACCAGAGAAATCCCAGGATTGTTGGAGAGGATGTAGGGTAGTGGGAACAATGGCCCATCTGTGGTGGAACTGTACTAAGATTAAAGAATATTGGAAAGAAATTTTGCAACTTATTAAGGAAATAACTGGAGAAACAGTGCCTGAAGACCCGTGAATATGTCTATTCCATGGAACAGAGGGCTCAGTGAAACCATATAATAAAACACTAGTACCTTATATGCTCAACGCAGCAAAAAGTCTTATCCCAAAAAAATGGCAGGAGGAAGATAGCCCCAAAATGATAGATTGGATTTGGGCCGTGGAAGGAATATATTACTTGGAAAGTTTGAGATTCAGTGGAGAAGAGGGAAAGGAGAGAGTGATGGACAAACGGGAACGCTGGCAGGATTTTAAGAGGATGTGGAGGTATGTCGAAATAATAACTTAAAAAGAGTAGAGGTAATAAGCTATTAAAGAAAGAAAATATATAGAACTTAATATGACGAGAGGTTGGGGTGGTTGGAGGGGTAGGGCAAGGGGAGGGGTTAAATATATTGTATTAATTGGAAATTGAGTTGTACATGTTTGTTGTTTTTTTTTTTTTTTTCCTCTCTGTATTTTTTTAATGTAAAATTTGTAATAGGAAAAATTTAATAAATAGATAATATAAAAAAAAAAGATATAAGCCGGCAACGCGGTGGACTCATTGAAACATTGAAAATCTTTATTGGCTACACAAGTACATCCAGTAAAACATTGCTTACGAGTTTTGGCTGCTTTGGCCTTACTCATAGCATTTCCATACACTTTACCATGAATTGCGGGTGTACCCCCAAAGTTCTTCGATTTTACTTGCATGAAGGTGTCCAGGTTTGATTTCCTTCTTGAGATTGGTAGACCCTGAATGATGGGGGCCACAACTAATACTGTGTCACCAGAAGACCATCCCCCTTTAACTTTGCGGCAAGTCCTGTCTAAATATTATCTTTATTGTCACTGTGGAACACAATTATCCCATCAAGTCCCTTGCCTTGTGATTGGCAATGAGGGGATTCCATAGCTGATATTTGTGTCAATATAAGGTATTGAATCTGCCCATTGCCTTCCACTTCTATGGGTACTGTTACATTACGGTGGTATTAAAGATTCTGCTTTTAAAAAAAAACAAAAAAAAAAATCATACCTACCTGCTCTGTGCAGATCCTCTTCTTCTCGGGTCCCCCGCGGGGTCATTGACCAATAGCAAGCCAATTTCTGTAAGGGCACTGGTGTGTGCTCACTCCTGAACAGTGTTCTATGTTACAACCACTTTAATATCAGCCTTCATGACACTTACTGGCACATTCACTGTCATGTACCCAAGCCTACCTTTTTTTTAAGCCAATTAGAGCCTCTGGCTCTAATCACGTGCTTCAAAAAAAAAAACATTGGAATCCATGCGTCCGGCACCCTGCATGTAGATTAGGGGCTGGGCGCATGGATTGGGGGGGCAGCGCCCCTGTGCCCTGCATTATAGGCCACAACTGTGCACACAGAAGCATGGCTGCTCTGTACAAACAGGAAGTGGCTGGAACTGCTCTGCCCTAGTTCTCTATTATTTCCCAGTGCATTCTGGGATACAAGCGCCTTTCCTGCCTCACCCTCAGAATCCAGTTAACTCTTTAGAAATTATTCACTAATGTGTTAGGTGTGGTTAAGGTGCAGCTATGGCATACTACCACTGAAATTAATGGAGGCTGCTGACAACAGTGGATGCCTCTTGAACGAGACATGCTGCTTCAAGTGATTGTCAAGTCTGTTATTTTCATTGAAAAAATAAAAAACTAAACATGTTTTTCTACCTGCTCTGTTGCAGTGGATTTGCACAGAGCAGCCCAGATCCTCCTCTTCTCCAGCCCCTTTTTGTGCTCCTGCTCCTCCATCCTGTTGAGTGCCCCCACAGCAAGAAGCTTGCTATGGGGGCACCCGAGCCGAGTCACAGCTCCCTGTTGCCCATTCAGACATAGAGCTGCATCCCCCCTCCCCCTTTCTCTCCTGATTGGCTGATTGACTTTGACAGCAGCGGGAGCCAATGACACCGCTGCTGTGTCTCAGACAATCAGGAGGGAGAGTCTCGGAAGGCTGAGACACTCGTGGTCATCGCTGGACAGAGATGGGGCTCAAGTAAGTATTAGGTGGGGCTGAGGGGGGCTGCTGCACACAGAAGGTTTTTTATCTTAATGCATAGAATGCATTAAGATAAAAAAAAACTTGACAACTTGCAACTCCTTTAATTTTTAATACAACACTACCACTCCTGTGTCTGGTGCCCATTGGAATATTCATTGCAGGCATTCAAGGGCATTTACGTAGCTTTAAAAACACTGCTTAAATGATGCATAGGGTATTGATGCACACGTGAATGGGCCCCACCAGCAACCATTCAGAAGTTACCATTTTATTTATACTGTCTATTTCACTTTGATTTTTTTTTTATGACAAAAAATTGATTACAATAAAAAAATTAAAATGAACAGTATATTTCATGAATAAAAAAAGATGCAAACATTTTCTGTTATACATAATCGTGTCATGCTCTAGGTGAAGGGATCTTTAAGAAAAAAAAAGTTAACTTACTAAGAAGGATATTCCTAACCTCTCCCCCTTCAGGATTCCTTGCGTAGTATGTTAGTGAGTAAGACGATTAATATTGCATATGCAATGGTGACAGGAGGAGAGTGTTTATATTGTGCAGAATGAACCTTATATGGCTGCTCACAGATCAAATGAACAATGCCAAATTTTGGATTGGTATTTACTTTGCAAATTTTATATTGCTGCAGATAAAACTGTGAAAGTGTAGAAACACTCCTGTTTTAACAGATTGGTATATACAGTATGTTTTAGCTAAAGTATTATAATTCAGTGTCAGCCTTTATTCTTTTACAGTTCTTAATCACCACTAGGAAGACATTTAGGACGTCGTCACCCAAAACCGGTTGTAATACTGGTTCAATCAAAACTGATACACCCATTTGAAATGTGCCAGAACATGTTGACTCCTTCCTCCTGCACAAGATTGACAGGCATCTGACAATAGTCTTGCTCATTAATATGTGCTGTTAAGACCAGGTTTATCATTTCCCCAGGTCACGTGTCTTGTGCCCCCTTATACATATCCCATACATATATGTTCTGAGTGCACAGTGTGATTATTAATGGTGCTTTTCAAAAGCAGGCCATCAGACTTTAGGCCATATTTTTTTACTTGCCAGTATGAGCCCTAATTTTTAAATGCTTAAATTTGCCATTTCTTCATTCCATCTCACAAGTTGACTTAGTTATAAAAAGTTTATTTAGGAAAGTGGTGTCCACCCTGCAGCCCACGGGCTGCTTGCGGCCCAAGATAGCTATGAATGTGGCCCTACACAAAATCGTAAACTTACTTGATTGTTGATTTTTTTAGGGGGAATTTTTTGTAAAAATGCATTTAAACTTTGTGAACTCATGCAGCCCAATAAAAATGTATTGTTCACAATTACACCTGATTCATGTCATCAGTTTTCGGCAGCACCTATATTCGTCAACAACTGTTTTCAAGGATGAAGCACACGCAAAATTATCTATTGAGCACCTGGAGAATCCAATGAGAATTGCCACTACATCCATCAAACCAGATATTGATGCGCTAGTTTTATGTTGTCCTCTTTTACTTTTATAATAAAAAATATTTTAAAAAAAATGAAGTTGTATTACTCAGATACATTATCTACTGTATATCAGTGATTGTTAACTTGTGATCTACCCATCCTTTTTTGCTCATCAGCTATCCTAATTTTTAGTGTATTTTATGTGTGGCCCAAGACGATTCCTTTTCTTCCAATGTGGCTCAGGAAGGTCAAAAGATTGGAAACCTCTGGCTTAGGAATTCACAAATAATACTGTCAGGATCAGCAGGCCACTACATCCCTGGGAATTACAGACCAGTTAGCCTAACATCAATAGTATGCAAGCTCTTGGAGGGGATGACTATATACAAGATTTTAGTAACGAGAATGGTATCATTAGCATTAATCATCATGGATTCATGAAGAATTGCTCTTGCCAAACCAATCTATTAACCTTCTATGAGGAGGTGAGTTGTCATCTAGATAAAGGAAAGCCCGTAGACGTGGTGTATCTGGATTTTGCAAAAGCATTTGACACAGTTCCCCATAAACGTTTACTGTACAAAATGAGGTCCATTGGCATGGACTATAGGGTGAGTACATGGATTGAAAACTGGCTACAAGGGTGAGTTCAGAGGGTGGTGATAAATGGGGAGTACTCAGAATGGTCAGAGATGGGTAGTGGGGTCCCCCAGGGTTCTGTGCTGGGACCAATCCTATTTATTTTGTGCATAAATGACCTGGAAAATTGGGTAAACAGTTCAATCTCTGTATTTTGCAGATGATACTAAGCTAAGCAGGGCAATAACTTCTCCACAGTATGTGAAAACCTTGAAAAAACACCTGGACAAATTAATGGGGTGGGCAACTACATGGCAAATGAGGTAGGAAAATGTAAAATAAGGCACTTGGGTGGCAAAAATATGAATGCAATCTATACACGGGGGAGAACCACTGGGGGAATCTAGGATAGAAAAGGGCCAGGGGGTCCTAGTAGATTATAGGCTCAGCAATGGCATGCAATGCCAAGCTTCTGCTAACAAAGCAAACAGAATATTGGCATGCATTAAAAAGGTGATCAACTCCAAAAAAGCGATAATTCTCCGGCTCTACAAGACTCTTGTCTGGCCACACCTAGAGTATGCTGTCCAGTTCTGGGCACGAGTCCTCGGGAAGGATGTACTGGAAATTGAGCGAGTACAAAGAAGGGTAACTAAGATAATAAAGGGTCTGGAGGATGTTAGTTTTGAGGAAAGGTTGCGAGCACTAAACTTCTTCTCTCTGGAGAAGAGACGCTTGAGAGGGGATATGATTTAAATTTATAAATACCGTACTGGTGACCACACAATAAGGATAAAACTTTTTGCAGAAGGAAGTTTAACAAGACACGTGGCCACTCATTAAAATTAGAAGAAAAGAGGTTTAACCTTAAACTATGTAGAGGGTTCTTTACTGTAAGAGCAGCAAGGATGTGGAATTCCCTTCCAAGGGGGGTAGGCTCAGCGGGAAGCATCGATAGTTTAAAAAAACTATTAGATAACCACCTGAACGACCGCAACATACAGGGATATACAATGTAATACTGACATATAATTACACACATAGATTGGACTTGATGGACTTGTGTCTTTTTTTTTCAACCTCACGTATTATGTAACTATGTAACTACATCAGGCATAAGGGATGAACCATGTGATATGCCATTTTTCACATCCGTAGCTGTAGCTGTGGCTAGGCAGAAGCTATCATTATCTTACATGTTAGCTACTACAGAAACATGCATGCCCTCTCTGTTGCAAGGTGGTATTTGTTCCTTGTTGACACCATGATTTCATCTACAGGAGAGAATGTTTTGTTCTGCTTGAATTCTTGGCAGCATTATGTAAGTGCCTCTCAAGTTCCCATGTCTGTATATGTATCACCTTTAAAGGGTTTTGTAAGTTGTGCTTACTGGTACAATACATTTTGGGCTGAACGGCATCCTATATCATATATTTCAGTATCAAAATATTCAGTAAACAACCAATACAACATTCCTTTAATTGCATTTAATCTGGGCAACTGCCAAATCCTGTGCAAAATAACCTGTCTTGAGTGACTAGGCAATGATGCCCAACTGCTAAAGGGTGTCTGTGTCAGCTCTCCTAATTATCCAGAGACACCCTATGCAACACCCTTATCCATCATTTGTACATGTGGCTGTGTCAAAAAAATTGTAAACACTTAAACATGTTTAAATATTTCATTTCTAACATAAATAAATCAAATGTATATAATATGTAAATTGCATGTGACAATCTATAACCAAATCGACTACATATACACATAAAAATATGTGAATTAATTTAACTTCTAATCTATCTAATTCATAAGTGCACTCACCAAGCAGCAATGGTGCTGTGTTTGCAGCATGGCCCATTTTTGTGCTATTTTGTGCAATTCCTAATTAATCCCAAATGTTATAAAAGTATGCTTTAAAAAATTCCACTTTGGTATGGCTTCTGTAACCAGTATAGACTAAGTGCTTAAGGATAAACCCAAACATCTGCTACCACTAGGGAAATCCAGCCATTAGTTCTACCATGCATGCTCTCAACTCCAAAGATGCCTCAGACTTTGCCAGGTCACATTATTATCAAATGCACACAAAAAGCCGTCAGCGGTGTCTTGCAAATTGCTTCAAGCACAGAAGCTCAGTATGCAGTCAGCATCAATGGAATATGCTAGACGCGTTTCGTCTGTGTTTACTCAGAAAACCTTATCAGTAAAGGCTGGGGGTACGATACTGCTGAAGACTCCTTGTGTCTGTGTGCATTTTGGAGACTAATTCAGTGTTTCTTAACCATTTTCCAGTCAACGCACCCTTCAAAATTCTGCAAAATCTCAAGGCACCCCATTTTAAAAGGTAAAAAATTGAATGGTATTACATATGACAGCAGCATCCACACACGACACCCAACATTAGAGGTGATTTATTTTTACAATGCACACTGGTACTGAGTAGTATCTCAGCTTTCTCCTCTCCCTCAGTTTCTCTCCCTCACTTAGTTAATGTGACCCCAGTGCTGACAGAAACGCGCAGGGAAGGGGGGGAACAAAGATGCTGTACAGATGCCAGATATCCCCCTTATTAACCAATGACATCATCAGTTGTTAGGATGCTGAGGACTGACCCACATGGTGCTCAAGTTTGTAATGCTGAAAAATAAAAACCTGTGGCTTTGTGCAACAATAAGGCAGACTTAATCCATCGGCAGGCTTGTTGAAATTTTTTGGCAATATATACTGTAAGCATTTTACCAGGCACCTCTGAAGAACCCAGAAGGCACCCTGGTTGAAAAGGGCTGGACTAACTGCGTTTAAGATAGGAACACATTTTTATTTCCATTGCCTTGTGATCTTTATTTACTGATATGCAAACAAGATTTTATCTGTAAGGCCTCTGGCTTTTTACATACGTCATACAGCCAGTCGTGCATTCCTACATTTTTTTTTTATCTTGCACCCTACAAACAACAAATTGTGAACCAAAAAGCTTTTAAACCTAAATGTGTATTGGTTCCACTTCTTCAATGGAACAGGCCGATCTTCTGGTTAGCTCAGTTACTTGCACTCATGACTGCTGAGGCACAATGAGCCCAGGTACTATTAACTGTAACATAGATGTATAGACAAACCTTCCCCCTTGCCCCCTCACCCCATAAAAACACTTACAACCATTAGGTTGGAAAGGGCAAGGGCACAGCTTTATTAAATCCAACACATAACATGTGAACACTTTTCAACCAGTGCCAGTCACATTTGCATTGTGAGCACACAATTCCAAAAGGGGGGGCTGTCCTTACCATAAGTGCTGGACAGGCCATCTACTTCCCATTTCCATCAAGGGCATATCCCATTACAGCCATTTTATGCTAGCAAGGTCAAGAAACCGCAGCAAGCTGTGACATACCATAGAAAAATGAAGCAGGAGGGTGGGCAGCTCTTCCAACCATGTTTCCGGAAAGACCCAGAATCCCCTGGGGCATAACTTTTACAGAGCCCGTCCCCCCTAACAACCAATCCTCAGTGACCACTCAGCCACCTTGTCCCGCCCTGGCCATGCTCCCATCAGTCAAGGCTCTCTTTCCTTAAGGGGCTCAAGAGGCCTTCATGGCTGCTAAGAGCCCACGTACAATTAACTGTAACATAGATGTATAGACAAAACTTCCCCCTTGCCCCCTCACCCCATTAAATAAAAACACTTACAACCATTAGGTTGGAAAGGGCAAGGCCACAGCTTTATTAAATCCAACACATAACATGTGAACACTTTTGAACCAGTGCCAGTCACAGTTGTACTGTGAGCACACAATTTCAAAAGGGGTGGGGAGGGGGGCTTGTCCTTACCATAAGTGCTGGACAGGCCGCCTACTTCCCATTTCCATTAAGGGCATATCCCATTACAGCCATTTTAGGCTGGCAAGGTCAAGAAACTGCCACCCACCTGTCAGTGGACGACGCCCCAGCCAGTGCCTGTTCCACACCACATTGAAGGCCAAGGTTAAAGATATCCAATCCAATGTCACTGAGGTGGACACCATCCACCATCCAGATGCTGGAGTTCGGAGAAACCCATACCAGAAGCAGAGGTGGCAGCACCGATGCGAAATCGCGCAAAGGGAGGCCCATGTTGAGTCAACGACGGAAAACCCATAAAAATTGGAAGCTGCTCAGGGAGGAAGAATCAGCATGAACGAAAAAGGTGGGCGACAGGGGGTGCGTGGACAAGACAGGGGAGGCTAGCAAAACAGGGCAAAAGGGGCCACCACAAAGGTACAGAACAACCCTTCTACCCTTGCCAAAGCCATCGGTCTTCGAGGTCCGCAGTGCTCAGAGAAGGAAACATCTTCTGTCAGAATGCCACCCACCGAGGACATGGATTTAGAAACCAATTCGCTGATGCGAAAGGCACCGAAAAAAAGAAAAAAAAAAGAAGGGTCTCAAACGTAGAGGAACACACAGACAGCAACAGGGAAAGCATACTGGAGAGGATCTGGAGGGAAAGCGGGCACCGAGAATCAGGCGCCATGGTAGGCACGTCTGAAGGAGAGAAGGGTATCCAAAAACCACTGTCCAGGCCGTCTCTCAAGATCAAGGCCTCCCTATGAAGGGGGTACTGGTCTAGCCAGGGAAGCATCTCTAAGACGTTCACTGGCGTCCTCTGGTTTAGAAAGGTCAGGCTCGGCCCCCGGCCTGGAAAGTGGTTGTTTTCCCTTCCGGAAGCATTGGCTGGTGGGGTGAGCACCCCCGCAACTGGAGCACTCATGCTTAAAACAGCACACAGTGTACCATTTGCAGTGGCTCTCATTGAACAGCCAGCAAATACCCTTTTTTGGGGAGACCGACGCTCCGGAGGGAGTGCCGGCCGGGGGCTGAAAGGACGAAGGCCTGTGGGGGCACATAAGCAATAACCACAGGCTACTGTCTTGACAATCAAAATGAAACTCCTTACGTGCTGCCATTTTTTGGCAAAACTGGGTGTCGTAGTGAAACCAACACTGGCCCCCGTAAACCTTATAGGCACCCTATATAAGGTCTAAGTAGCAAAAGAGCGATGCGACCAACTCCGGGAACCACTCACAAAGCACTCCCGTGTAAGCGCAGAACCCTTGCAGCCAGTTCCAGTTTTGGTTTGTCGCCCTGTGACATCAACACAACGAGATTTGTCAATCGTCTCCCTGTCAGGCGGGACAAGAGCGAGGAGGGAGATAAATTTGCGACGCCATATCTTGCCCTTTACCTCCTCCGTCAGGTGCGTGCCAGTAGGGCGAAACCACCCACAAAGTGCCACTGGAGATGGGGGGAAACTAGCCGCCGGACTTGATACCCCCATACTGGACAGAACTGATTTGACGTAGCTATGCATTCATCTGGCGGGTCCGATACGGAAGCGTCATTGGACCTACCCCAAATCAAATCACAGTCATACTCACTTATGAGCGGAGGCACAGCTGATGAAGGGCAACCAGCAGCAGGTCCAGGAGGAACATCCAGTGCAGGATCGTCCATGGTAGGCAGGTGCCCGAGACAACAATCTCCTGGAGGAATGGTGGTGCCTGGTTAGGCAGGAGGGTGATGACAGATGGAGAGGTCCAGGGGCGGGGGTCCGACCACCAACCATGATGGCCAAAGACAGGAGCATCCGTTGACTCCAGACGGATGACCCGGGGCGGGTGCAGCCGACATCCCGGGACTGGAGTCTCCCGCCCTGCCGGGGCAGGGAGACGAGGCTGGGTTGTGGTGGTGGGCAGCCTGGGGGGAACCTCCCACCCAGCCAGAACTTACAATTTAAAGTAGTTGTAAACCCTTACAGACCACTTTTACCTACAGGTAAGCCTATATTAAGGCTTACCTGTAGGTACTGGAAATATCTTGTAAACCTGCAACGTCATTGGCGCATGCGCACTTTAGAAAGGGCACGATCATGCCGTTTCTATAAGGCCCATGCCGTGCCGCATGCGAGAGAGGAGTGACGTCAGGCGACTCCGGCCAGTCACAGAGCCGGAGTCCGTGGCCGCGGAAAGGAAGAGGGGTGAAGATGGATGCGGGGACATCATGGGCTTTGTTTGCAGGTAAGTGGCACATAATGGGCTAGTAGCGATGCCTACTAGCCCATTATGCTTTTACTTTGCAGTGGAATAAAGAGGAAGTAAAACCCATTACGGTTTACTTCCTTATTAAGTTTTCCTGAAACACTAGCAAAAAACTTTTTTTTGTAGCATAAGTATAAAAAGTAACGCACAAAACAACACACCAATTCTTCAGTGATTTTTCAGACCTCATGATTTTTTATAAACAATTACAAGAAAGAAACTCTCCAAAATCTCTGCCTTTGTCCCTATCACTTCCAATTCCATTTTCTAGTGACAAAAATTTAGGGTTTTTAGGGACTTTAACTAAACCATGTCCTGGTAAGGTCATGTAAATCCATCCCTAGGGACTTTAAGTGAAACCATGACCTGGTAAGGTCATGCGTTTCCATCCCAATTCATTAAAAAAGAGGAGAACAGGGGGCGGGACTTTATATGAAGTAAAAGGTAGCTGTAAAGTTAATTGGTGAATATATAGGAATTTAATTGATTATGACAGTAATACATACATAAAATGCAGGTACAAAGATATAACATTGATATCAAAAGATCAATATTTAAGCTTATTAATAACATCAAATACTCATAGTAGACTGACAATCAAATTCCAAAGTTCACCAGAAGATTGAATAAAATGTTTAACACGATAAAACCTGAAGGGCCTATTGCCTCCCTGAGTCAATAAATGGAGATAATATAGTAGTAACTTGAGACTCAAATAAATGATGGTAGAAACACGGCAGTTTGTAGCTTTCCGCGTTTCGTGTTTTTTGAACCATTTATCAGGAGCAAGGCACGTGATGAATCTATGATAAAATAATGATGAATAAATAATCAGATAAAGATAATAGACGACATGAACAAGGAAAGGGTGAGTAAGCCTTACCCCAGGTACATGTCTACTTACTCAGATACACAGATTGGTAGTAGGATGACTGGGCGACGCAAACCGTCCAGGGGCACCCCCAAACGGGAGCTGTGGCAGGCAGCCCCGGAAAGACAACCCACACAGGCATCAACCAGGGCAGGCATGGAACTACCGAGGCACTCATGTGAGGGGAAGGATAGGAGGTATGAAGTAAATGAAGATGTAAAGTGAGCGATGAGAGTCCAAGGGGAAAGGTGAAAAGAAGGAACAATGGGCAGAAAGCCCGTGCTGGTAAGGGGTGAGCAAAGTGAAACAGTGAAAGTACCCCAAAGCGTAAATGAAAAGTGACAATGTAATCAAAAAACGTGCATAAAAAGGATGGATAAAGAAATTATTACCCATGGAAGACCATACAGTAATGGATAAGTGAAACGTGTGAAAAAAGTGGGGGTGCCCCTGGACACCCTGGCCCGGTCATCCTAATACCAATCTGTGTATTTGAGTAAGTAGACATGTACCTGGGGAAAGGCTTACTCACCTTTTCCTTGTTCATGTCGTCTATTATCTTTATCTGATTATTTATTCATCATGCCATGTTTCTACCATCATTTATTTGAGTCTCAAGTTACTACTGTATTATCTCCATTTATTGACCCAGGGAAGCAATAGGTCCTGCAGGTTTTATTGTGTTAAACATTTTATTCAATCTTCTTCTGGTGAACTTTGGAATTTGATTGTCAATCTACTATGAGTATTTGATGTTATTAATAAGCTTAAATATTGATCTTTTGATATCAATGTTATATCTTTGTACCTGCATTTTATGTATGTATTACTGTCACAATCAATTAAATTCCTATATATTCACCAATTAACTTTACAGCTACCTTTTACTTCATATAAAGTCCTGCCCCCCCGTTCTCCTCTTTTTCAATTCCATTTTCTGACGCTTGATGACTAACAGTCCCGAAATATGATTTTATATATGGCTGTATTTCTCCACTGGTCAAATCATCCTGAGCCACAAAAATAAAAAAACAATCCTATTGTACTTAAGTAGACCTAAACCCAATCGCTAAAATCTCATATTAGCTTAAATATGTTAATCCCTTCCTGTCCAACCCCAACATCCCTTAAAGTAGAACTATAGGCAAAACATTTTTTTTCCCCATTTTGTAAAGCGTAAAGGAGGGTTAGAACTACTGGTTAATTTTTTTGCCATCTGTGCCCCATTGGGGAGATTTCCCTTCACTTTCTGTCCCATAGCCAAAACAAGAAGTGAGAAGAAATCCTTGTAAATCCCCTCTCTACTCTGTCCAATACTAAAGAAAAAGTTTTGCCTTTGGTTATAGTTTAACCACTTCAGCCCTGGAAGGTTTGGCTGCTCAATGACCAGGTCATTTTTTTGCAATATGGCACGGCATTGCTTTAACTGACAATTGCACACAATTGTCGTGCAACGCTGTACCCAAACAAAAGTGGCGTCTTTTTTTTGTGCTATAAACAAAAAAACAGGGAAAATTTAAAAAAAAAAACACAACTTTTTGTACTTTTTGCTATAATAAATATCCCCAATTTGTTTTGAAGAAAGCACATTTTTTCCTCAGTTTAGGCCGATATGTATTCTTCTACATATTTTTGATAATAAAAATCACAATACGCATATATTGATTGGCTTGCGCAAAAGTTATAGTGTCTATAAAATAGTAGATAGATTTATGGCAATTTTATTATTATTATTTTTTTTACTAGTAATGGCGACAATCAGCAATTTTTATCAGGACTGTGTTGTTATGGCGGACAGATCGGACACTTTTTGGGACCATTGACAATGCACTGAATACTGTGTAAATGTCACTGGCAGGGAAGGGGTTAACACACGCAAGGCCATCGAGGGGTTAAATGTGTTCCCTGGTTTGTGTTCTAACTGTAGGGAGATGGGACTGACTAGAGGAGATGACAGATCACTGTTCCTAGCTAGTAGGAACTCACGATCCGTCTCTCCTCTCCTCAGAGCAGGGATTTGTGTGTTTACACACACACGTCCCTGTTCTGGCTCTCGTGCCTGCGATTGCGCGTGGCAGGGGGCGCCTGCTATCCAACTTAAAGGAGTCGATGTACAACTATGACGGCTCGCGGGATCATGCCGAACTGCCGCAATATAATGACGGTGGCTGGTCGGGAAGCGGTTAAGTGGGTCTTTACTCCCAAGGAGCAAGAAGGACTTCTCAATCACATTTCGCTGTGGTTGGCTGTCACAGTTGTCACATGATCAAGAGCCCATCCAGCTGGCTCGTGACTATGACTATAAACCAAGAACTGTCTATGACAGCTCAGTCACTGTGCTTGCAGTGAGCATGCTCTCAGCTCAGAAACCTTGGCCATACATGGACGTGTATGTGCAGCCTGTAAACGTTACATAACCGGTAAGGCTGAATTCACACCTATGCAGTTTTAGTGCTTTCTGCATTTTGCAGATTTGCACTACAGAACATGTTCCATAGGAAACCATGTTAAATGGACTGTAGTGCAAATCTGCAAAATGCAAAAAGCACTAAAACTGCATAGATGTGAATTCAGCCTAAGAGGTTAATGTCATTTCAAAAGTAATTTTCAGTCTTTCTAAATCGGCAGATTTCATTAAAAGAATTAAAAGTACTTCCTGTTATGGAGTGACAACCGTCTTCTAAGTGTGCTCCTGCATTGTCACCCTGGGACATGCATCCCTCGTGGATACTATTAGCAACCATACTGACACACATTGTACAGGCATAATCCACCGTTGCCATTATCAGGAAGCTGGTCCAAAGCAATGATGTTCAGCCGATAGTGGATCAAGTGCATGTAGACAGGATGTGGCTGAAAATGAATGGAGGAGATCAGCAATACTGGGATGGAAAAAAAAAAAAAATTTTTTTTTCTTTTTTATGAAAAAAGGCTGTGGTTTATGATAATTCTTGCGCCGTGCAACTTTTGCTGATGACAATACTGCCTTGGAGAAGCAGTAATGTGACCCTTCTATGTGCACTCAATCAAGTCACTAACTGTGACTGGTTGTGGATATTGCTGTGCAATGGCACAAACTGGTACAGGAAATTATTGCGGACTGAGCTGCAACACGTCACTAGTGCTAGAAATTAAGTTTTAACTTGTTTTTTGTAAAACGCAGAAGCCTTACATTTGGGGGAGAATAATAATTTTGTCTATTTACTTGCTTCAAGCCCCTCTCCAAGTTAAAAATTTCCTCACTCCCGATTTTGCCTCCAACCACCCTGCTAATGCCCTTTTTAACTTGCCTAAAGCCATAATCACATGACACCGCTGGCCTGAGTCTTCTCTTCTGTTTATTTCTTGGAGGGGTCCATGTTACAACCAGAGAGACTTGGACACTTCCTATTGCATGGCTGTCAGTGGGGTTCTCTCAGGAATAAGAAGAGCATGAGGTCATCACAGGGGGACATCAGAGGACCGGTGGTCTCGGAGCAACATTGCAGTGCTGAATCAGGTAAGTCCTTAAAGGCCAGGAGGGCAGCTTGGATGCTTTTTTTTGACGACTGTGTAGGAGGTAATTCAATTTTTACAGCATTTTTAGTTTCAGATATTCAAAAGAAATTACAGGTTTAACTTAAAAGCAGAAAATTGGTATATTCTGCGGAAAGGTCAAAACATTTAGAAAAGAGGTATTTGCGTTATTTTGGATTATGTTTGGTTTCTTAAAAAAAAATAAAAAATACTATTGATGCTTACATTATTTAATATTATGCAATAGCAACTCTGCAGTATACTAATCACTCCATTAAAAACAGCCAGGTGGTTTTGTGGTTACTAAGACAATTCTTACGGTTGGACTTTTTGCTTTCCATTATGAACTAATATATTTGGTAACAAAACAATACAGCACCAGACAGATCGATCAGAAGATGTCTGGTATTCAACAGCATCTGAAAGACAGGTAGACCTCTTGAGAGAATTCTTTGATTATGACCATCTTATTAAATCACCAGGAGAATATCAATGGTTGAGACCATCTTTCTGATCTAATATTAAATGTAGCTGTAAAAAACAAAGCAAATAAAACAGTTTAAGTAGTGCGATGCAAAAAGGCATTCTATTGCAAAACTGAGCGGAAAACTTCTTTGATAGCCTTCGTGATACAGTTGATTGGAGACTGGAGCCCCCTAGTGGTTATGGCTGGAAGAAAAGGCCAGATACAAGGAAGGCCACATTAAAGGAGAAGTACAGGCTTATTTAACCACTACAATACAGGGCACTTTCACCCCCTTCCTTCCCAGCCCAATTTTCAGCTTTCAGCGCTCTAGCGCTTTCAGTGACAATTGCGCGGTCATGCTACACTGTACCCAAATGAAATTGTTATCATTTTGTTCGCACAAATAGAGCTTTATTTTGGTGTTATTTATTCACGACTCCGTTTTTTTTTTTTTTACGATATAAGCGCAAAAATAGCGGAAATTTGGAAAAAAAACAATATTTTCTTTTTTCTATTTGAAAAGAAATCCAATAAAATCAAATTTTGTCATAAATTTAAGCCAAAATGTATTCTGCTACATGTTTTTGGTAAAAAAAATTCCGTTAAGTGTATAATAATTGGTTTGTGTGATCACGGACATATGTACGCAAATGATCATGTACATATGTGTGCAGGTGATCACGTACATATGTGTGCAGATAATCATTGGGACATGTGATTTTAGTGGGACATATGTGGGGGACATGTTTTTATTATTAGGGACATGTGTTTTTATTATTTGGGGACATGTATGTTTTGGGGACATGTGTGTTTTGGGGACATATGTGGGGACTGTGTTTGTACTGTGTGGTGTGTTGTGTGTTTACACTACACTGATGATCAGTGAGTAAAAAGCTGTAAAAAGCAGCCCATACTCACTGATCATCAGCCGGTTGCAGCGTTCTGCTCTCCTCTCCTCAGCGGTGACTTCCGTGTGAGGAGAGGAGAGCCGATTGCCTAGCAACCGGCTGTTTGTTTACATCACATGACGGCCGTGATTGGACACGGCCGTCATGTGATCAGGAGGGCCAATCACAGAGCCCTCCTGCCGATCTGAGATGTGCCGTGTCCGGGTGACACGAGCACATCGGGATCGCGCCGCTGCGCGGGCGCGCGCGCGCACGATCCCGCTACTCCTGAATGACGTTCCTGAACGTCCTATCAGGAGTAGACGGCTCCCACCCGGCCGTATATATGCATTGGCCGGGTGGGAAGTGGTTAAGAAAAAAACAACATCCATCCATATTCGCATCCACAATGCAGCATCTGTGTCACATAGACAGGTACAGCAGCTAAAAAGTTTTGTTGTGGGGTGGGTGCAGCCTGATGGGGAACTATAAAGTTACTATTCCATCAGATCTACCTGACTTGTGATTGACAATGGATGGCAGTGCATAGATTTGAGACCCGCTATTTTTCTGAATAGCAGTTATTACTCACTGTGCATCCCCTACTATCCTCCTATTGCACTGCAGTCTGCTGATCCATTGGTTACTATGACCACAGTGGACAATGATATCTTAGCAACACATGAGCCCTGTAGGGGAACTGGTCTCATTTATGGCAGCTTCCAAGCACATACATGTTACATTCTGAGCACTGACATCTCTCTGTATGCCAGCTCAGACCTGGTGTCCAGTGTTAATTTCGTCTACTAAAATATTTTCGTTGACTAAATTAATATTAGTCGACTAAAATATGTCTAAAACTAAAACAATTCAGATGACTAAAACTACGAAAACTAAAATGGCATTTTAGTCAAAAGACTATGACTAAAACTAAATTTAATTTACACAACGGCTAAATCTGTGTCTGTAGTGCATGTTCAAATCCTAAAGGATAAGTTCACCTTTTTTTTTTTTTTTTATTCCATCTCTCCTGAGTACCAATATAGCTTTAACGTACTTTTTTGGCAAAAATATCAAAGCTTTCCATTAAATTTACAGACACTTACTTTACTTATCCTCATCAATGTTTCCAAACGTATACATTGCTTCTGCCTTACTTCCTGGTCAGCCTTTAGATCATGACACAGGAAGGAGTTGATCAGCTGACATCATTAACACACACCCTGCATCATCCACCCTCCTACCTACCCACCCATACCCAGTTGCATGTTTTTTAAATTAAATGCAATCAGTGATCACCCTTCTCACCTAAAAATATACAATCAGACTGTATAGTGTATGGCAATCTTTATACAAGTACATAGGAGGAAGTGGACAAAAACACTCAACTCTGCAAAGCGGAAACTCTCATTCCCATATGCATTTATTTATTTATTTTAAGCGAGGGGGGAGGGGGCGTTTTGGAGCATTTTCACTCCTCACACACAGGGCAGCCAATCCATCTGAAATGCAAGGAAACGCACAAATCTGAATGGAGCCTCATTGTACTTGTGTCTCACAAATTTCACTTTCAGGCCCCATTCACATTTAGCATAGCGGGGGCGAATGTTTTGTGTCTTGTTTTTCAATTTGATACACATAGGGGCAGTCTGTTGATTTCAATGTGCTGCACTACAAGTGGCTTATGGGGATATTTTGGCCTTTTTATGGGTTGCGTGTTTTTTACCGTACTGTGCATTTTGCAGCATTTGCCACTTGTAAAAAATTTTGTAGATTTCTACTCCAGGAGTATATGTTTGACAGTTCTAAAGAAATAAAGCATTAAAATTTAACTAAACCCATTCGATTTTAGTTGAGATTTTTATTTTATTTTTCTAATTTTATTGTTGGAGGACCCCAATAGGGTACTCCAATGATGTATACATTTTCTTATATCCTATGGGGCAAGTGCCAGTTGACATATTTAAACCTGCATTATTATTATTTTTTATCAAGTCATTTTTTTATTCGTATAAAAAGATAAAAGAACAAATACACATTTTTATAGATCCTTCACTTGCTCTTTTAACCCACCACCCCAACATTTAGCATACATAACTTTTTTTTATAAAATGCACTACCATTCATTTTTCACCTATCAAAAATAATATACCATTTTATTTATTTATTTATTTATTTATACACTATACATAATTCCAAAAGGTAGAAAAGAAGAGAAAAAATAAATAAATAAAAATTCCTGGAATGTATGAGAGAGAGGGCCCCATTATCCTTAATTCTGCATTGCACCCTTCCCTTATCTGCTAATCCAGCATTCCCATATATTTTTTAAACATTTTGGCATTCCCCCTTTTGTTATATACAAATCTTTCCTTTCTTATTGTTTTATTAACCTCATCCTCCCATTCTACATGGGTTGGTGGATTTAACGACAGCCACCTCCTTGCTATCAATTTCCATGCAAGGAAAAGGCATCTAACTATTGCTGTTTGTCTCCCCCACATTATTATGCTTTTCCAAACAACCCAGTTGGCATATCTTGGGGTCTAGGTCAAGAGTTATTCCAAATACCTTATTTATTTTTCCAATAACTTTGCTCCAGTACCTATTTAGCTTGGGGCACCTCCACGTCATATGAACTAGGTCTCCTTTTGGGTCCCTACATCTTGGGCATTTAGCGTCAATCCCCCACCCATATAAAAATAGTTTCTGAGGTGTCTTATATGCTCTATGCAGCAGCATTAAGTATGGCCCTGATTATGATGGTGACAGGGTGCTTAAGAGACCTATTTCCAGGATATGCTTCCACTGTTTGATATATCCCCCAGGTCTTCCTCCCATCGACTCCTGCATGGAAGCTCCTTGTTTCCCCTTATTACCCTGTCACATATGCCATCATATATGAATGAAATCAACTCCTTGGACGTATCAGTGTTAATTATTTTTCGGAGAATATTTACCTCATTCCACTCGCCTCTCTTTAAATTGTGTCTTCAGGGCGTGTCTGACTAGCAGATATTTGAAGAAGGATTGAGTTGGTATACCATATTCCTCCTTAAGTTCTAGGAATGATTTAAATACACCCGCCCTATATAACTGAGAAAGATAAGCAAGACCGCATCTATCCCAATCCCTACTCTTCTCTACATTAGATAGTTCCTGCAAATATTTGTTATTCCACAATGGTGAAAATTCTGTAAAACCCTAATATAATCTAATATTTCTTTAACCACTTTCCATAGTTTCTTTATCAATAAAAGCATAGAAAATGTAAGTGAAAAGGAATCAGCCTCCAGAGCCTCTGTAAAAATATCATGGCATGTGCCCAATAGCAACATTCCCCTACCTGGATTCTGTTCAGACAGATCATTACATCCCTTTAGATGTTGCAGCTGTGATGCCAAAAAATAGCACCATGGGTGCGGGACTGCCCCCCTATCTCTTGGCAATTTTAAAGTACGTAACCATATTCTTGACTGTTTTTTTTCCAAATCAACTCTTTAAATATGATGTCAATCCTCTGAAACCATTGCCTATTTATCCAGATTGGTGAATTATGCAGTGCATACAGCAATTGAGGCATCCAAGTCATTTTAATTAAATTGCACCTTCCTGCCACTGATAAGGGTAGCTGTCTCCATACCTTCCCCTTACACCTACGTTTATCCAAAAGTGGGACAATATTGTTAATTATATACTCTTTGGTATTTAGGTTTATGTATATTCCTAGATATTTAAACGTATTAACTATTTCCAATTGTGGAATCTCTAGTGGCAGGTCCATCTTCAGTGGGTCAACCGGAAGCAACATTGATTTATCTCAATTTATATTTAAACCAGATATCCGCAGATATCCGCCCAAAATCTGCAATTACATCCATTGCTGCCACCAGGGGGGGGGGGGGGTCACGGGCGGCAGGGTCCCGCCCATCTGTCAGTCAGGGCCCGCACTTTCCCCATCTTGCGGGAAGTGCTCCGGGCGCTTCCTCCCTCGGATCCCCAGTGGCTTCTCTCCCGAATGCGGGCATTTTCTTCCTCAGTTTCCCAGTCGATTCTCCCTGGGCTGTGGTCGTTTCCTCCCTCGGTTTCCCAGCATCTCCTCCTCCTGGTGGCCAATCAGATCTCATCTCCTTTCCGCCAATCAGGTAACAGGTCTCATGATCCGCTTTCTGATTGGCCGGGAGGAGAATCAGTGTGAAAATAGTGAATATTCATTCGCTTTTGTCACACAACTGGGTGGGCTCGAAGCGCAGTGCTCTGCGCCCCAAGCCCACCCTTTTTGAAGCCAATTAGAGGCTCTGGCTCTAATCACCTGCTTCAAAAAACAACAAAAAATACCCCCTCCATTGGAATCAATGCATCTGGCGCCCTGCATGTAGATCAGGGGGCCAGATGCATGGATGGGGGGGCGTGTGCCCATAATGGACAGGCCGCCACTGGTCCTATAGCTTTCCAGAATTAGGCACTTTTTTTACGCTACTGCCAGAAAAGTTTGGAAAATGCATTCCAAATCCCCTCCCCAAATGTCTTGTTTAAGGTAAAAGTGTATTGATCCTGAAGTTTAGTATAAATACGAAAGGGTTAGAACCCTTCCTATGTGTTGCTGCTCTCCAGGAAGCTACTATGAAGATTTTTCTTGACTCACCTTTTCACCAGACAGGAAATTGGGATCAGATAGCTAATTCAGGCTCAGTTGCCCAATTCTGGAGCAACTGTCAGCTATTTCATATTGCCCATATACATCTTCCTGTGTTAAAATATTGGCCTCAAGACATGACTTAAGGGAAAATGTTGGTAATGGCCCCCTGGACAGCAAAATTCAAGGGGTTGGCACCTTCTGTCCTAAACAAATAAAATATTAGTAATGTAGTCCTTTGTGTGTACGTAGGCATCCTACAGATTATCACATTGAAAGCTGAAATAAATAGGCTATTATATTCTACTGAATACCAAATGGTAGGGAAGTTCCAGGCCCAGGACATCTCCAGCCACCGCCTGCACACATAACTTTGCTATAGAGGAGGGGGAAGAGGATGTGGCAACTGGACCCCAATTGGCCTTGGAGGAGGAAGGGGCTGTCACCTAACAACATAAGTTACCTTTTTGTGTTTTTAGAGGGGAGGACAGCCAACATTAAAACATAACAGGCCAATCTGGAGTGTGTATATTCACTTACTAACAATTAACAAAATAGGAATTCTAGAGCATGTGTGTTGAACTAAGGCTTAGAAATTGTTAGATCTATTATAATTGTAAGGCTTTATGTACACAGGAGTATTTAAGCAATTATTTATGATTGATTTACAGGAGTAATTTATAATTTTTGATTGATTTACAGGCCTGTGGTGTTAAGCAATGTATGAGCGTAACCTCATTCTACTGGTCAGAATATTAATTTATTCTAGCACTGAATTAATTTAGGAGAATATGTGGGGAGGTGCGGAGGCAATAAACACTCAGAGCCCAGTACATAAACAGAACTGTATTAAAGTTAAAGTTCAATAAAGCACAACTACCTGGCTGGAAAACAACCTGACTGGGTGCATTTATAGAATGTTGCAATGAAGAGTAAAGCGGCAGGTCTCGGGTGCAAAGTGTCTTTCTTGAGGGGCGGAATGCAGCCTGGCTGGTTCGTGCCCAAAGGGGAAAGATGGCTTGTCCCCGCTCTTTCTCTACTCATCTTACAAATGGGTGACTTGTACCTACACTACCCACATGCAAAATGCATGCCAACCCTGGGGGCCAGGGTCTCAAACAGACTCTACCTGACCCAACATGGCTGTCAGAATCCATCCGGACAGCTCCACCAGTGACCATGGAAACCACAGAGGAACCATTCCCCTCTCGACCCCAAGGGCAGCAGCGGGGGGGGGGGAGCCTGTACACCCCATCCTCTATAGAATGTTGGGCCAGAGATCCTGCAGTTAAGAGTCCTGTTGATTGCTGTAAAAAATTTCGGGTCGAAGGTAGTCATACATACCTATATTCTAGCTCATGAGATGAAAGAATAAGAGAAACAATAAAAACAATTCCACAATCCATGCAAAACCATGTAAAAGGATGAATATTTTATGCTTGATACAGTATTTAAACAGCAATGACAACTGCACCTGAATACCCATACAGCAGTGGCATCTGATAGGATGCAGTAACTATTTGGTAATGATTATGACATCCAACTCCTTGGCTTTAATGCACCTTTTTTTTAGAACCCGATAGGGTTAACAGGGCCTCCAACATCTTGTTTTTTGTCTAAACCATCTTGAAAGTTGAGGAAATTTGAGATGTTTAGGTCTAGCTGGAGGCACAGTATAAATCCAATGATGTATGCTAGTTGTTATTGGAAAAGACAAGTACAAATTCTTTTTTTTTTTGTTTGTGTAAAACTTAAAAGGAAGACTAATTAGCCAAGTAAATTATCGTGTAGATCAATGAATCAGAGCAAGCTTTGTGTAAATCGAGTTGGTCAAGTTTTAAGACTCTTTTCTTGAATCCAAACCAATCTCAGGCAGTATTGTATGTTAATACTACCATTCTTAGTTGCATTTAAAGTGTGAAGAATGTTTTGTTAATGGTTTCACCATTTTAAATGGCTTTTTATTTTTGGTTCTCTGTTTCCTAAATACTGCTAACCAAAGAGTTAAAGCATCTAGTGTTATGGCAGCGCCATAGAATCTCAGAGCTGGAGTCTGCACATACTGTTGAACCTTCCCCAAGCCAGCCTAAAAATAAATAAAAGAAAATTCTTTGTTTAGTTATGTAAATAGTTATTTTTATAGTGTCTTATGAGTTTTAAACATTTTTAAGTTTTTTTTAAACCTTTACATTTTTTTATTCGTAAACAGTTTTACAATCAACCACTTGTATATGTATATGTCTTTCCCAGTTTTTTGGTGCTATAAAGTGGTAGTAAACTCTATATTTTTACCTACAGGTAAACTTATAATAAAGCTGTGCATGTTTAGGAGATATTCTAGAGAGCAACAGCCTGCAACGTCACCGGTGTTTGCGCAATGAACGGCATAACAGTGGCATTCCTTCAGAATTCTGCACCGTGGGTTACGACTCCCACGCACATGCATACTAGCACTTTATTCCTTTAACTTGCAGGGAGATTTTTTTTTTTTAAAGTTTACTAGCGCTTTCACTTATCAAACACTAAAGGGTGGATTTATTAAAGGGCTAGAGTCTGTTATATTTAAAAAGATTTATTTTCTAGTTATAATTAAATGTTTTCCCATTCCACTTCTCAAAATACATGATGAGAGCTTGTTTATTGTGGCAAGTGATTTGTACAGAGCTTTATGAACTTTGTGAACCTGTGCATACTCTAACCCTTCAACTCATTGTAGAAATTGTTAATGCACAAGGGTGATGATTCTGGACCAGTCTTTCTAAACTTTTTTCCCCCCAATCAAGGCACCTTTTAAAATTCTGCACCCCATTCTAAAATGTAAAAAAGTAAACAAATAGTTTTACGTATTGCAGGGAGATACACACACATAGGACACCCAACATTGAAAGTAATGTCATTGGTTGTTAGAACACTGGTGTAATGGTGCACAAAGAAAACTTGTGGCTTGTGTAACTAAAAGGCAGCCTTGATTCATAACATTTTTGGGCAATTTTTGGGAATTTTGTCAAGGCACTCCGGAAGAACCCTGAAGGCACCCGGATTGAAAAAGTCTGTTCTAGACTAACCGTTTCATTGCAGTCAACAAGTTGATTTAAAAAATGTGACCAGTGAACACGCTCTCCTACAGTTTTCTTTAGGCTGCAAAATATATTTTAATACATGTTTTTTATGTGCCTGTTTAGAGGGAGACACCAAAGCGCATCACCTCCCTGCCCAAGTGCTCCCTTAGCGTAGCACACAATGGGGTGGGGTGATTCAAAACATGGTGTAGACATAAAGCGGTACAGCCAAAAAGCAGGGTCTTTTCGAAGCAGGTTCCAGCTTTATTTCCTTTTCTGTGAGAGCGGGCAAGGAGAGGATTATCCACCTGGGACAACACAGCTTGTTTAGATGCTTTCACCTTCAGCTCAGGCTCAGCTTGCCCTCACAACTCCACCCCCCCCCCCCCATAACACCACGCTGCTCCCCCTTGAGAGGATGAACATGACAGCTCTATGGATGGCTGCATGTGTGTGTGTGCAGGAGCAGCGTCCCACATATGGTGTATTGGGCAGCTATGTGTACAGACAAGACCAGGATGATGTCTCCCTTTCTATAGGCTGCAATGGCCATGGCAAACAGCTTTCCAGCACTCCACATGCAGAAAGCTGCTGATAAATACCCCTCCCTGTCTTGAGTGGCTATGGCTCTGTGTACAGAGGGAACAGGACTACCCTCTTCCTCCCACAGACAGTAGCGGTGAAACAGCTGCTGCCACTAATGAGAGGTAGTGTGTGTCAACAGCAATCTGACTGTAAGCTTTCCCTGTCTATATGTAGGCTCTGCATGTGTAGGGTGTTCACTGCACAGGCAGAGAAATGTGAATTGCTTACTGGTAACGTCTTAAACAAGGTCCAGTCTGGCACGAATCTGCATCAGTTTGCTATATTGAAAATGTCCAAAATCCCTTCATTAATTAAGTACAGTACCCATTTCAGTTTCTAGTTACCGTATATACTCGAGTATAGGCCGACCCGAATATAAGCCGAGGCCCCCAATTTACCCCCAAAAAAACTGGCAAACTTATTGACTCGTGTATAAGCCGAGGGTGAGACATGCCTGTCCATCCCTGTGTGTGTGTCCGTCCATCCCTGTGTGTCCGTCCATCCCTGTGTGTCCGTCCATCCCTGTGTGTCCGTCCATCCATCCCTGTGTGTGTGTGTGTCCATCCATCCATCCATCCCTGTGTGTGTGTGTCTCCATCCATCCATCCATCCATCCATCCCTGTGTGTGTGTGTCTCCATCCATCCATCCCTGTGTGTGTGTGTCTCCATCCATCCATCCATCCCTGTGTGTGTGTGTATCCATCCATCCCTGTGTGTGTGTGTGTCTCCATCCATCCGTGTGTGTGTGTGTGTGTGTGTGTGTGTGTGTCCAGCCTACCTGTGTCCCGAGCCTTTGTCCCGAGCCTCCGTCCCGTGCCTTGCCTCCTTGCCTCCGTCCCGTGCCGTGCCTTGCCGCCGTGCCTTGCCTCCGTCCCGTCCCGTCCCGTGCCGTGCCTTGCCTTGCCTTGCCTCCGTCCCATGCGCTCTTCGTCGGCGCCTCGGCGGCCATTGTAAAATTCAAAAGCTGCGCCGCCGCCTTCGCCTGTGATAGGCGGAACACTGAATTTCCCAGCAGCCTGTGTTCCGCCTATCACGGACATCGTATCATCCTCGTCCGTAGTACGAGGATGATACGATGTCCGTGATAGGCGGAACACAGGCTGCTGGGAAATTCAGTGTTCCGCCTATCACAGGCGAAGGCGGAGCCGGAGGCGCGGCTTTTGAATTATAGAATGGCCGCTGTCTGTCTGCTCGACACGCTGATCGAGCGGGCAGACAGCGATGACTCGAGTATAAGCCGAGGGGGGCACTTTCAGCCTCAAAAAAGAGGCTGAAAATCTCGGCTTATACTCGAGTATATACGGTAGCTCTGAAATAGAATAGGCGACACAGGTAGACCCGAAAAAGGTCTATCTGCTTTGTTAATATGGTGCATGTCACAGTTTCTTGCGCCATTATAGTGGCACAGGAAGCTTTGGTAACTCCGCCAAATACATACAAAACACATCTTAACCTGGTCTAGGGTGCACGGCTGTTGGACAACTGTATTGATTTCAGCTACTTCCACCCAAAGCCTCATCCATATACAGTGCCTTGCGAAAGTATTCGGCCCCCTTGAACTTCTAAACCTTTTGCCACATTTCAGGCTTAAAACATAAAGATATAAAATTTTTATTTTTTGTGAAGAATCACCAACAAGTGGGACACAATTGTGAAGTGGAACAAAATCTATTGGATTTTTGAAACTTTTTTAACGAATAAAAAAATTCAAAGTGAGGCGTGCAAAATTATTCGGCCCCCTTGCGTTAATACTTTGTAGTGCCACCTTTTGCTGCAATTACAGCTGCAAGTCGCTTGGGGTATGTCTCTATCAGTTTTGCACATCGAGAGACTGAAATTCTTGCCCATTCTTCCTTGCAAAGCAGCTCGAGCTCAGTGAGGTTGTATGGAGAGCGTTTGTGAACAGCAGTTTTCAGCTCTTTCCACAGATTCTCGATTGGATTCAGGTCTGGACTTTGACTTGGCCATTCTAACACCTGGATACGTTTATTTGTGAACCATTGTTGCTGTATGTTTGGGATCATTGTCTTGTTGGAAGAGAAATCTCCGTCCCAGTTTCAGGTCTTTTGCAGACTCCAACTTTCATCCAGAATGGTCCTGTATTTGGCTGCATCCATCTTCCCCTCAATTTTAACCATCTTCCCTGTCCCTGCTGAAGAAAAGCAGGCCCAAACCATGATGCTGCCACTGCCATGTTTGACAGTGGGGATGGTGTGTTGAGGGCGATGAGCTGTGTTGCTTTTACGCCAAACATTTCGTTTTGCATTGTGGGCAAAAAGTTCGATTTTGGTTTCATCTGACCAGAGCACCTTCTTCCACATGTTTGGTGTGTCTCCCAGGTGGCTTGTGGCAAACTTTAGAAGAAACTTTTTATGGATATCTTTGAGAAATGGCTTTCTTCTTGCCACTCTTCCATAAAGGCCAGATTTGTGCAGTGTACGACTGATTGTTGTCCTATGGACAGACTCTCCCACCTCAGCTGTAGTTCTGTGCAGTTCATCCAGAGTGATCATGGGCCTCTTGGCTGCATCTCTGATCAGTCTTCTCCTTGTCTGAGCTGAAAGGGATGGCCAGGTCTTGGTAGTTTTGCAGTGGTCTGATATTCCTTCCATTTCAAAATGATCGCTTGCACAGTGCTCCTTGGGATGTTTAAAGCTTGGGAAATCTTTTTGTATCCAAATCCGGCTTTAAACTTCTCCACAACAGTATTACGGACCTGCCTGGTGTGTTCCTTGGTCTTCATGATGCTCTCTGCGCTTTCAACAGAACCCTGAGACTATCACAGAGCAGGTGCATTTATACAGAGACTTGATTACACACAGGTGGATTCTATTTATCACCATCAGTCATTTAGGACAACATTGGATCCTTCAGAGATCCTCGCTGAACTTCTGGAGTGAGTTTGCTGCACTGAAAGTAAAGGGGCCGAATAATTTTGCACCCACCACTTTTCAGTTTTTTATTTGCTAAAAAAAGTTTAAATTATCCAATAGATTTCGTTCCACTTCACAATTGTGTCCCACTTGTTGGTGATTCTTCACAAAAAATTAAAATGTTATATCTTTATGTTTGAAGCCTGAAATGTGGCAAAAGGTTGAAAAGTTCAAGGGGGCCGAATACTTTCGCAAGGCACTGTAGTTGAAGAGATCCTGGAGGACAAAACCACACAGGTTTTTGTCAAGTATTTGACATATTCATCTGTAAGGACTTTGTTCTGCTCATAAGAGAAGTAGTTACTCCAGATTCTGGATTCTATGGACCCCCTTGATGTTCCTTCTCCTGGGTTGGCAGGGCTGACTCCAGGGCCCACACATTAAGGTGTAGATTTCCGTCTTCCAGAGGTGACTGTTTGGCTAGAGGAGTTGCCTTCAGGGCAGCCAACATGGGGCTGTACAAGGCCCATGCCCCATGAGTTCAACAGGGATGCCCAAGCAACTGACAAGTATGGGGTAGGGGTTTCTGGACAGGGAAGTTGATCGATGCAGCCTGGGGGGGGGGGGGCAATTACTGGAATCAATTCATCTGTGTGGTTCTCCATGCAGCAGCTGAAAGCCAGCTTCTCCTCCCCCTCCCGTCAGGTTATACAGGGAGAGCCACACAAGGGGACCAGATCTAGTAATTGCCCCCCCCCCCCCCCCCATGCACCGCACTGATCATCATCCCTTTCCAGGATCCGCTTCCCACTGCCCCATTATGACCCCTGATATTACTTTAACCACTTTAGCTCTGGAAGATTTACCCCGTTTCATGACCAGGCCATTTTTTGCGATATGGCGGAACTGCCACTTGCACGATTTTGCGACACCAAAATACAATGCATACCCTTTTTATCCCACAACTAGAGCTTTCTTTTGTTGATATATGATCACTGCTTTTTTTTTATCTTTTTGTGCTACAAACCAAAAAACAGACCGACAAGTTTAAAAAAAAAAAGAGAAAAGAAACATATCCATTAAATAAAAAATAAAATCTAATTTATTCATCAGTTTTGGCCAATATCTATTCTGCTACAAAATCCCAATAAGCATATATTGATTGGTTTGTGCAAAAGTTATTGCGGCTACAAACTATGGGATATTTTAATGGAATTTTTATTTTTTACTAGTAATGGCAGCAATCAGGGACTGTGATAGTGCGGTTGGACAGTCGGGACACTGACACTTTTTGGGGACCAGTGAGACCAATATACTGATCAGTGCTAAAAAAAAAAAATATGCACTGTCACTCTACTAAGGCTACTGGCTGGGAAGGGGTTAACATCAGGGGCAACCAAAGGGTTAAATGTGATCCTAACCTGTGCTTTTCTAAACTGTGGGAGGTGCTTGAACTAGAGGAACACAGGATCAATGTCTCCCCTGCTGACAGAACGGCAATCTGCCTTGTTTACATAGGCAGACTGCTGTTCTGCCTGTGTAATGAATAATCGTCGTCAGGTGCCAGCAAACATAGGAGCCCCCAACCCGTAAGTGCTGGGTCACGTACTAGGTACGTGATCCAAAGCAGGAGGGACACCTTGCCACTGCATATATACTGCATATGGTCAGCAAGCAGTTAAAGCCCCACCCATTAGCACTGTAAAAAAAAAAAAAAAAATTGAGGGCTCATTTACAAAGGTTCCCTGGCCCATATAGTGTGAATGAGGGGTTTGTTTGTACAGCTGGAGTCACCTGTTACTCTAGGGAGATGAAGCAGGTGTACGAACACACATGTGGTGAGTGGTACCGAATGCACACTGTCTGTGTTATTATGCACCTTTACAGCCTCACACAGGGAAAAATAACACCCACAACTACATACAGCCTTGAAGTTCTTGGGATGGTGATGTTGCTAGCAACCCTTTTTATTCTGGGTTACAGTTCATTCCAAACTCGCACATCCATGTTTTTATAGACCTTGTTTAGACACTGGTGTGCAAGCATGTTGGAACAGGAAGGCGTCATCCCCAAACTGTTCCCACAAAGTTGGGAGCATGAAATTGTCCAAAATGTCTTGGTATGCCGACGCCTTAAACATTCCCACCCCTGAAAATCAACCCCACAGCATAATGCTCCTTCCACCAACTGATTTGGACCAGTGCACAAAACAAGGTCCATAAAGACATGGATGAGCAAATTTGGGGGGGGGGATTAAGGAACTTAACTGGCCTGACCTCAACACAACAGAACACCTTTGGGATAAATTAGAGCGGAGACTGCGAGCCAGGCCTTCTCATCCAGTGCCTGACCTCACAAATGTGCTTCTGGATGAATAGTCAAACATTCCCATAGACACACTCCTAAACCTTGTGGGCAGCCTTCCCAGAAGAGTTGAAGCTGTTATAGCTGCAAAGGGTGGGACAACTCAATGTTGAACCCTACGGACTAAGACTGAGATGCCATTAAAGTTCATGGGCATGTAAAGGCAGGTGTCCCAATACTTCTGACAATATAGTGTATTTGCAAATGCATGCAACTAAGACATTTTAGACAATACAGAATGTTTACTTTCCTTCTGACTAGCGTGGGACATTTTTATACATGTCCAAGGTAATCAACGTTAATTGTTCCTGTGTGGAAGCTTGTGTGTACACACACACACACACACACACAATTTATATACACACATACACACACACATTATATATATATATATATATATATATATATATATACACATATATACACACACACACACACACACTCTCTCTCTCTCTCGCTATATATATATATATATATACACACACACACACACACACACACACACACACACATATATATATATATATATATATATATATATATATATATATATATATATATATATATACACACACACACATATATATATATATATATATATATATATATATATATATACATATACACACACACACATATATACACATATATATATATATATATATATACACACACACACACACACACATACATATATATATACACATACACACACACATATATATATATATATATATATATATACACACACACATACATATATATATACACATACACACACACATATATATATATATATATATATATACACACACACACACACACACACACACACATATATATATATATACACATATACACACACACACACACACACACATATATATATATATATATATATATATATATATATATACACACACACACATATACATATATATATATATAATATATATATATACATATACACACACACACACAATTGTCAATGTAGTACTAGGGTGCAGGGAAATGCGAGTGCTTTGTAATCCTTTCAAAATTACATGAGCACATGGCAAAACTGATTCTCAGATATAATAATCTGTATTCTGCTGATGCTGCCAATATGGCATAATGTTGTTTCTAGAGGGGACAGCTTATCTCCATAAGAAACCCCATCAACATTAAATAACTGCTGGAACTGAATTAAGCCAATAAACGAGGGCACATTTACTGTATTGAGATCAAATGAGTTCAACCTAGCCAAGAGAAATTTTGTACAAAAATTACATCTTTGTTTCTAAATAAAAAGGTTAGCATTTTTTTCTTCCTTACCGGTTAAGGCCTCATTGACACATGCATACTGTATGCCTGTCTTTAGCCACTTGGGATACACAGGTGTTCCCTGCAGAGGTGTGCAGGCAGCCCTTTGAAATCAATGACAAGGCATCCGGCTGCACGGACTTCCATGCACATCCCCATCTGTTGGGGTCAGATGCACGGTTCAGTAAGCATTCTCTCTGCATCCCGCTTCATGCATCGGACCTGCACGGTTGTGTACTCCAGGGTACTCGAGGAGATCAGCGCAGCCTTCTGCGTGTCATCGATTTCATCAGGCTGCTTACACTCTTTTGGATGGAACATCTATGCATCCCGGGTGGCTGAAGGCCCTCGCTTGCACAGGCGTACAAATTTGTGAATCAGGCCTAAAAGGAGTTTTTCTTTTCTCCTAACCAAACTCATAAAGAAGTCCTTTGCACAAGTTACCAGGTCAACTGGGCAGCAGCTGCATTCACACCTGGGCATTTTGAATCACGGGCAGATTTTCCGCGATTTCAAAGCGACGAGGTGTGAATGACAAATCACAGAACACATGTTTCGGATGCCATTAATTTGAATGGCACCTAAAATCACGGTGTGGTTCTGCCGTGAGAAATCACACGGCAACCCGCCTCGCGTGAAGCATGTCACCCAAAAGTAGCTCCTGAACTGCACTGCGATTTTAGGGGCTTTTAAAATGAATGGCATCTCAAAATGTGCATTCTGCAATTTGTCATTCATACCTTTGTGCTTTAAAATCCTGGGCAGAATAGTGGCAAATCTGCCCAGGATTCAAATGCCCAGGTGTGAATGCAGCCTAAGGGCTTGTTTACATTTGTGGTCAAGGAGCAGGAAAACAGGCAATTGAGCTGCATTTTTACTGCCTACAAAAGCTGCAAGGGCAGCTGGATGGGGTTGTACACATGCTGTGATAGAAATTACCCCCTTTCCCCAGTGTGCTCCGCAGGCAGTACCTCTGCTGAACATGACCCATTCAAGGCAATGGGGCCGTGCCACAACTGCATGCAATGCACAATGGGTGGCATTTACAGGGTTAAAAAAAAACAGCATCTGCCCTCCTGACAAACACCTCTAAAAAGCGATCTACCTGCGTATCGCATTTTCAGGGGGGTGGCAAGGACTGCAGTTAGGCTAAACGTAACCTAGCACTTTATAAAATGAGTTGGCTACTTTACAAGACAGTGACAAAAAAAATTTTGTTCACAAATAATACCTGCAGAAGGGTCATTTGTATTGCCTAGCGGCTTAAACAGCAGACTGTGAAAAAGACTGATGAAACACGTTTAAAAGCCATTTTACCCGCCAAAAGATTTTTGTTTTTGCGCATTCATTCCTAAGATCTGCACAGCCTGCCATCCTTTTTTCTACTGAAATTAATACAATTAGGTCTTGGCACATCTGCAATTTCTTACACTGTGCTATTGTGTTCTGACAGGGGGCCCGCCCCTCCACCAGAACACACAGGTAAGCAATGGCAGCCATTGGCTGCCAGAACGGATCAGATCCCGGTTTTCCAGCATGCCGGTTTGACAGAAGCTGGCGTGAGACTGGCTTTTGTTGGACAGGGAGCTGTACACAGGGGCTGAATGTCATGCGGTTTCTACTGTATTGGCTGATTTAGACCGATATTTGGCCTACGTGTACCCAGCCTAAAGCTGGATACACACTATTAGTTTATCTTCGTTCAACCCCACAGGGGTCCATTCAAAGCCACTGTATTAACCATGTGGGGTTAGTTCAGCGTTCTCCCCCTGCTGAGCTGTGTTTCGTCAGGACAATCCGATCAGCGCTCTCTGCCACTGGCTGAGAGCGCTGATCAGGATTTGGTCGGCTGCTAATTTTCCAACATGCACGTTCTCAGACAGACATACACACGGACCGAAAGTCAGCCATTTTTTTTTCATCCGGTCTTTGTCTCCCAACGTTCAACCTATGTGTACCCAGCTTTAGATCAAAATTTTCCTTTTGTGTACATCTTTGTCCCCTGCTGGGAAGATTAACCCCTCTAATTGTCTTGGTGACCATTGTCAAGACAGAAAGTGGGGGGATCCAAAATTTTAAATGGGCACCAGAGCAAGAGGTGAAGGAAAATCATCCATTGTGAACACATTTTCTGATAACGATATCAAACAATTCCCTTCAGTTAGGTGAGATTTTTCCCAGTTATTACCTTTTCGTATTACTTGACCCTCCCTTTTAGATTGTAAGCTATAAAACGAGCAGGGCCCTCTGACTCCTCCTGTATTGAATTGTATTGTCCAAAGCAGTGATTCTCAACTCCAGTCCTCAAGGCGCCCCAACAGGTCATGTTTTCAGACTGTCCATTGTTTTGCACAGGTGATTTGATCAGTTTCACTGTCTTAGTAATTACCAAATCCTGAAAACATGACCTATTGGGGCACCTTGAGGACTGGAGTTGAGAAACACTGGTTCAAAGTATAAGTCATTGCTACTACACCTACAACACAGATAGCAGAGCTCCCGGGTGCTTGATCCACAGTCACTGGCTGAGTAAAGAAATGTAGGAACATTATCCGCACTCCGGTTGTTGCTCTTTAAAAAAAAAAATCTCAGTTTTCATTGACAAGCCACAGTGAACAAATGCAGATGATATGACTAAGGCCTTATAGGCTGAAATGCATCAACTGTTTTCATCTGCGTTTGTTCACTGTGGCTTGTCAGCAAAAACAAAAAAAAATTTAAAGAGCAACCACTGGAGTGCGGATAATTTTTCCTACATTGAATTGTATTGTAACTGTACCGTTTGCCCTCACATTGCAAAGCGCTGCGCAAACTGTTGGCGCTATAAAAATCCTGTATGATAATTTTCTTGTTTGTGCATTTCAGGCTGACAGGTCTGTATGCAAAAACACCACTCATCATACAGTCCCGCTTCCCTGTACTGGAATTGTGATAGATGGTGCAGAGCACACTGTTCCAATGTGCCGGGAGGCGGGGCTTATCTGTGAGAGAGAGAGAGAGAGAGAGAGAGAGAGAGAGAGAGAGAGAGAGAGAGATGGTGGGATGGCCGGCAGGGCAGAGCTTACAGGAAGGAGAACACCACCTCAATGGGCGGCACAGACCAGGGGCTGCGAGACACCACTGCCCGCTACAGCAAGCCAGACAGAAGTACAAGTCCCTGCTCGCTTTCAGAGGACTACAATGGGGCATGTCAGACTGCTGGGTGAGGTTACCTGAGGAATAGCAGCCAGTGCTCCTGCAAACAGAAAATCACCAGGCAATAAAGTTTTTTCAGCAAGTTCAGCAGACTATTGCAGAGGAACTACAGAGCTCAGAAGAACATGGGTGACATAGTTGGTAGGAGATCAGTAACAAGAACATGGAAAAATGTTTGCTCGGAGTTCTGCATTAAGGTCAGAGTAAAATGCTTGCAATTAAGGGGAGCTTTATTGCTCTTTGGACACTACATTGTGACGTCCGCAACAAAAAAAATTAAAAAACTCTGTCTCAGTAATTTTTAGCATAACATTATGATCACATTGGATTGACAAAAAGGTAAAAATTAGCACGATTACCTTTTCACTAAGTTTCAGTTGCTACAGTTTCAAATAAGGGTCATCCAGAAGATATCATGATTGGGACATTGGTATTTTTCTGGGGAAAGAAATATTTTTAATACTTTAAGTTTTTAAAGAGTACGTGTCTATATAAACTGCACTGTTTAACCACTCCCTACCCAGCCTATTACCAGATGATGGCTGAGCGGGCCATTTGCCTTTCCAGGTGGACATTATATGATGTCCTCCTGGAATGGGCTGTGCTGCAGCGCAATCTGTCTCCGGCTATGTTCACCGGACACAGCTGATGACTGATCAGTGTACCAGGGTACAGACAAGGCAAATATCAGTCAATCAAAACCATATACACAAAATGGTTACTTATATCAGTGAAAAAAAAAAATCATTGGTGCAAGCAAAACATAATGTATTAAAAAAAAAATAATAATAATTCTGATCACATTCCCCAGAGTAGTAGTGTTACTATCGTAACACTGTATTGCTTTGGTCACGGTGTTTATTTATTTTTTTACATACTGTCTCCAGTCAGTGTCCCTGATAACCACCACACCAGGTATATGATGACGCTGTACTGCACTGATCACAGTAAGTGAAAAAATAAATTAAAAAAAGTATATATTTTCCAAAAAATTGTGTCCAAAAAAATTAGGTCAAAAAAACTTGCCATACCTCTTAACTAAATACCTTGGACTGTCTACTTTTCAAAAAGGGGTATTTGTTCTGTCCTGTCATTTTTGGGCCTCAAGAAATGTCAGTACATCGAGATTGATACATTTTCAGATATATAAACCATAGTTTGTGGACTCTATAACTTTCTTACAGACCACATAAATACACACTTGATTTGGGTTATTTTCACCAAACAAATGTAGCACAATACAGTTTGGCCTACATTTATAAAGAAAGGATGATTTATAAATATTTATAACAAATGAAGAAAAAATTTTTTTTTCAAAAATGTCAGGTCCTTTTTAATTTATTTAGCAAATAAAAATTAAAAACCCAGTGGTGATTAAATACCACAAAAAGAAAGCTTTATTTGCGTGTAAAAAAAATGATAAAGAAAAAACAAAAAAACAACATCATATTGGTATAGCGTTGCATGACCCCGCAATTGTCGCTCTAATTGTGACAGTACTGAAAGTTGAAAATTGGTCTGGGCAGAAAGGGGGTGAAAGTGCCCAGTATTGAAGTGGGTAAGCCTCTGTACTGAAAGAAAGTGTCTACAGAAGGATTAAAAGGCCAGGGAGCCAATTGCTAAAATGGGACTCAAATAGTTAAGAGATTAAATATTTGCCATACATTTTTTTGCCATATATTTATAAACACAAAAATTAGAATTGACTGTAAAAACAAGCATTTAACTTTTTATTTTTACCAATATGTTTTCCAATAACAAATCTTTTTACATACATTCATAGAATCATTTACAATACAGGAATTCATGAACAATAAATTCTTATATGAATCATAACTATGTAAATGGACAATGATATGCGAGGTTGGAATGAGTTGCTGTTCTGGATAAAAAGGGCCTTACTGCTATTTTCCACAAATGAAAGCAGTACTTCTGACCCTTCCCTTCAGTTTACCTGTTTCTGTGAAATATGAATAGAATTTCAGGTTTTGTATAAATGGTACTGTTGTACTGAGACCCATACTTGTGAAATTACATTCCATGGACCTGGTGCAATTTCCTTTGGGTCAATAACTATAAAGATAAAAATGTTCTTATGACATTGCTTTTTTTTTTTTCTCCATAATTCTTTATGAATTTGAGTGCATGCAAATGTAAGCAATAAAAGCATTCACCAAAAATTGCCATGTAAGCATAAAGTACAGGAATAAATTGCCAGGAAATTGTCATATGGGTATTAGCAGCATCAAGTATGCAAAGAAATATTTATAAAAAAAGAAGCGGGCAACCTTGAAGTTTTAAAGTAGAACAGACAAGTTTTTACATTTTTTGGAGTGAGAAAGCTATGTGAAATATCAATTTTATTGCCATCCTTTATCCAAGTGGGGAATTTTTTTATTTCCTTTCCTAGAAATACATTAGTGAAGAATTAAAATCATCTCAAAGCGAGAGGTAATGTCACTTTCGACATTGTCACGGTCACTGAATGAGTGTCTTCATTGGGAGAATCTTTCTTTTGGTGATTACCAAAACAATGACTATGAAGAACAATTTGTATAACAAATTGTATGTGTGTGTGTATATATATATATATATATATATATATTTTTTTTTTTTTTTTTTAATACACACTATACTATATTACCAAAAGCACTAGGACACCTGCCTTTACACGCACATGAAATTTAATGACATCCCAGTCTTAATCCGTAGGGTTCAAAATTGAGTTGGCCCACCCTTTGCAGCTATACCAGCTTCAACTCTTCTGGGAATGCTGTCCACAAGGTTTAGGAAATTGTCTATGGGAATGTTTGACCATTCTTCCAGAAGTGCATTTGTGAGGTCAGGCACTGATGTGGACCAGAAGGCATGGCTCACAGTCATCACTCTAATTCATCCCAAAGGTGTTCTATCGGATTGAGGTGCAGGCCAGTCAAGTTCCTCCACCCCAAACTTGCTCATTCATGTCTTTATGGACCTTGTTTGTGCACTGGTGTGCAGTCATGTTGGAACAGGAAGGGGCCATCCCCAAACTGTTCCCACAAAGTTGGGAGCATGAAATTGTCAAAAATGTCTTGGTATGCTGATGCCTTAAGAGTTCCCTTCACTGGAACTAAGGGGCTAAGCCCGAACACTGAGAAATAACCTCACACCATAATGCCCCCTCTACCAAATGATTTGGACCAGTGCACAAAGCAAGGTCAATAAAGACATGGATGATCGAGTTTGGGGTGTAGGAACTTGACTGGCCTGCACAGAGTCCTGACCTCAACTTGATAGAACACCTTTGGGATGAATTAGAGTGCAGACTGCGAGCCAGGCCTTCTGGTCCACATCAGTGCCTGACCTCGCAAATGCACTTCTGGAATACTTTTGGTAATATAGCGTATGTATATATTATATATGCAATATATATATATATATATATATATATTTTTTTTTTTTTATTTATATTTGTCTTGTTTTTTGTTACCACAAAAAAAAAAAAAAGGAATTATTGTCTGCCCTCTTCCAAAATTTGATATTTCTATGTGCCTAATGGATATAGTAACAATGATCGGCAAACATTTAAACTATTTTTTGTTGCATGAAGAATACCACTTTGAATCATTTTCTCATGCAAAAAGGGGGGGGGGGGAATGAGAAATCTCTGACCTTGTTCACACTAACCAATTTACATAGCTGGGGTTCTAAAGGTTTTTAAATGAATGCATTCCCAGTGGAAGTCATTGGCTCCTGCTGTTGTTGGTCCAAATCCTGCGAGGAGGGAGTGGGGCACGTAGCCAAGTCATGGTGTGAGTGTCTATGGACGCACACAGCCCAGCACATGAGCGCACCCACACAAGTGTCCCCGTAGCACACTGCTTGCTATGGAGCACACACAGGAGAGGAGTGGATAGCACCAGTGAAGGGCTCCAAAAGAAGAGGTAAGGGGCCGCGCTGTGCAATACCACTGAACAGAGCAGGTTAGTGTAAACCTATTTTTGTTTTAATAAAATAAAAAAATAAAAAAAGGCTTTACAATGACTTTGATCATATATCTATTAAGCCCAGACATATTACCCAATCAGCCAGGTTAGTCCTTGCCCTTTAGGAACATATAATCCAATGCCACTACCACAGTTATCCACACTCTAGGGCCAAAATTTGTGAGGTGCCAATTACCGTCTAATATGCTTTTGGGATATGGGTGGTAATTAGACATAGAGGATATGCACTTAAAGATGGGAAAACCATACAAATTTAAGAAGAGTCAATAGAAACCCAAAATTTGAGTTGAACTTTCCTTTTTTGCATTTGAAATATAGTAGGTCTTACTTGCTATAGGAAAAAGGGAACTTCTATCTGGCTCTGTGACCAAGCCCTGGTGGGCATTGGCCGGAGTGGCACTAGCTGAGGCCACAAAATCTTACATTCTATGAGCACATTGTTTGGTCTTGGGCAGGGTCTTACACCTCATATGCCAGAACTCGCATTCACCCACTTCCAAGAACCTGGATACCGGTAGGGAAACATTACAGCCTCTGCTTGGAGCGGTGCTTTAAGCTTTTCATTATCAAAATAAGAATCTGGGATGCATTTTCTAGGTTATACAAAAACCTAATTTAATGTACCTTTAAGTGTAGTGCAAAACTCACAACTCACATTTAGTAAGTAGTTTTGCCCAGTGAAGAGAAATTGACATCATTAGTATAGGAGGGGAATTTATTTACCCTTCCTCTGGACTGGCACTGCTAAATTCTGAAAAAGTTTGAACACGATAGACATTTTTCTACAGCCTAGCTGACCATATAAGTACTCTATGGGGCCATAATCTTAAACCTCTATTCAGGAAATCTAAACTGTATTAACTATCATGCATATTACAGCAATAATATTATGCTGATATAACAGCCAGCGCCTACAGGAAAACTTTTATTATTATTTTTTTTACAAAGCTAGTTTTTAAATTCTAGTATCACAATTTCATAAGGTTGCCTATCATGAAAAGCACAATTACATTTTCAGAGCAATGTACAAAGGGGTTGATTTACTAAAAACAAGAGTGCAAAAAGAGTGCATGGTAGCCAGTTTCTAACTTCAATTTGTTTAATTAAAGAGGAGTTTCCCCTAAAAAAAAAGTCAGCAGCTACAAATACTGCAGCTGCGGCATTGCAACTGTGGGCACCTGGCTGTGACTTCACAGCCGGGCACCCACTGAGCATGCGCGAGAAGCGTCGCGATTGTCACGTCACGTGTCCCAGATGACTGACAGGAGGGAAGGGGCGGAGCTGAGCCCTTCCTGCGCCGAGGGGAAGTGGCGTCAGGAGCCCAGGCACTGAAGGAGGCAGACTATGAGGGACCTCCTAGCAACAGCCATTTAGAGGGGAGTTAAAAACAATTCCAAATGTTTTTTATTTTATTTATTTTTTTAAGAATTTTAGGCAATTTTTTGTGGGTGGAACACCACTTTAAGCTTTGACAAAAAAAAAAAAAAAACACAACAAAAACCTGGAAGCGGATTGGTTATAATGCAGAGGTTCACCAGATTTAGCATTCTCCAGTTTTAGTAAATCAATCCCAACGCGACATCCTGTATCATTCCCTGAAATCCCGTGTGCCTGCCTTAGCACTTTCGTCACTCTCTCCAGCTTTCTCATTACAGCAAAGGCAAGGAAGCCAGCTGTCAAACTGCTGATATAAAACAAGGATGATGGGTATTTATTAGAAAGGAGAAATATGGAAATTGTAGCTAGCACCGTTAAAACTATGTAAAACCTTGAATGTGTACAGAGACTAGATGGAGATTTTATGGTCTTTAGCAGTTAACCTTTAAGATCAGTCCAAATAATATTTCAGCACTTATAGAGAAAGAATTCCAGCATTTTCAATGGCTTGTATAAGCAGGCAAAGAATACAATCTTCAAGTTGTAAAAATAAGTCTGCGCAAAGTGCCCATATGCTCGGGATATACAAAAAAAAAAAAAAAAAAAAAAAAAAACCCCGCTCATGAAAGCCATCTGTGTTAACTTGTTTTTGCCGAGCATTCTAAAACTGACCTACGCAAACAAGATATGGTATTTTATGTTTAGCAGCATTTTAACACATTTATTTGCTAATCATTCCTTTAAACTGTATGTAAACACCATAATGTGTCTTCATTTTAGAACTAAAGATCTTATCCTTCATATCCATCCAGACAATCCATCTGATAGGTTAAATTGTTCATGCCAAGACTGGGATTTCAGTTAGTCCTTCCTTCAGCATACGTCACAATGCACAGAAAAATATAATTATAGTGAATATGGAAACATTATTGTGAATAATTATATACATTTCAACAGGCAGTGGATCGGTCAAACTAGCCTATTATCTTGCATACATATATATTACATTTTGTTCATTTTTTTTTTTTTTTTTTTAAGAATGTCAAGAGACAGTGTCATTTAATGACATAGACCTGCACAAGTAACCTTGGGACCCCCTTACATCAGAGTTCCCCTTTACACCAAAGTCCGCAGCATTCACTCCTAAATTAGGGTTCCCCTTTACATTCCAGAGTCCAGAGAGATCCCCCTTGTAGTGCAAGTGGAAATTCCCTGGACAAAACAAAAATAAAATTAGGAGCCAGTTTTTTTTTTTTTTTTTTTTAACTAACCAAGCTTTATTTTCAATGACAAAACCTTTTACACATTTAAAACTGTAATAGCAGTGAGGGATAGTCAGAGACTGTAGACTATTACTCACTTATTACGATTTTAACTGTACTAAGTTCTTAGGGATCCTAAGAAGGTTAATAGGCAAAAAGCTGAGAGGCATAACTGTGTGAAAACCTGTTTCGTGCATCTGTAAAGATATACATCAAGGCTATATAAGAAAAGGAGTTTTGTCATTGAAAATAAAGCTTTGTTAGTTTAAAAAAGAAAAAAAATACCTGTTTCCTGGCCTCTGACTTATTTCACCTGCACATGATTGGATAACCAAAGTGAGGCTGGATTCACACCATCTTTGCATACGGCTCACAGCAGGGATCCGTTGCATACCCGTTTACCGTTTTAGGCCCGATTTCTGCCTGAATTTTTGGCTAAATTCGTACTTGAAACAAACCAAGACACACAGGGCTCCTGTGAAAATTTGCACCGGAGATATGTGAACTGGCACCATAGAGAAGAGAGCCGGTCAAAATCTCCTATTGCCAATTGTATGAGTCTCCCCGCATCCAATTCTCAATAGTGTGAACCCAGCCTGAATCCACACACAATTTTGTGTGTGAACCTTCCCAGATCTTTTAGTAAAGCAACCTCATTACACAAGACTTTAGTCCTAAAGCATCACACAGTAGGTGACCCTACGAATTAAGTAATATCTATAAAAAAAAAAAAAATTGTGGATCATCTTTAATAATTACATTCTTTAGCAAAATATGTTACTCAAAATACATTTAACCTTTACAATGAGAGGTTTTATAACAATAATTATCATTCATTTACAATATATATCCATGTATACTTAAAAATACCTGGCTATGACTATACTTAAGCAGCCAATGATATTAAGGCCCCTTTCACACTTGTACGACCTGAAAGTAGTGCAACTTTGCTGCCACTTGAAACAATGCCTGTGTAAATCATGAGGTCCGTGGACCTCAAGTCGCATCAAAGTTGGACCAAAGTAGTGCAGGGACTACTTTGACGTCGCACAGATATGAACGGTACTTATTGGAAATCATGGGGTACCACTTGTCATGCGACTTTGCAGTCCCAAGTTTCCGCACAAGTGTCAAAGGACCTAAAATGTAGTATCCCTGTTATTATATTATAGAGAATATGTACTGCTCATAAAAAGCAGATTTCCTAACTGGTCTATTGTAAAGCTGAGATCTTCACTAGTAAATCTGTAATATCCATTGTCTAATAATTATTCCATATATTGTTCTCTACACAATACAGTTATATACACACACAATTCCTGCAAAACATCTTTTTAAAGTAGCCAGTTTCATTCATAATGATTTACATTTTCGTCAAGTCAAGTAAAAAAAAACGCAAACTGACAAAGCTTTTTTTCCCCCCATATTGTTGACTGAGCTTTATAAAGTGAAATATATTGTATATACACGTCTTATTTATATTAGATTACGTTAAATCTTCCTCAAGTGCACCTGCCATAACAATATATAGATTGCCAATGTTGGACTCCTGAAAAGGTTAGTTGTCTGGCTTTAGTATGCCACACCCCCCACCTCAAAAAATAAATAAATAAATAAATAAAAAGCATGAAACATAGATAAGTAATAATTGCACATCGTGTAGTTGATTTACTAAAACTGGAGAATTCAAACTCTGGTGCAGCTCTGCACAGAAACCATCTTCCAGTTTTTTTTTTGTCAAAGCTTAAAAAGGGTTGTAAACGCTCAAGGTTTTTCACCTTAAGGCATTCTATGCAAGCTTCTGCAGTGGAGGAGCCAGGAGCGCCACTGGGGAACCCCAGAAGAGGAGGATCATGGCCACTCTGTGAAAACCCTTGCACAGAGGAGGTAAGTATAACATGTTTGTTATTTAAACAAAAAAAAAAAACCTTTACTTGAACAAGCTGACGTTAGATGCTGACCATGCACAGTTGCACTAGATTTTGCACAATTTTAGTAAATCCACCCCAATGTCTATATGTAGCTTGTGTTTATGACAGAAAGAATTGAAGCTAAAGCACTGGCTCAACAGCCAGGTAAACAGCATTTACATGGGTGGTCAGCAATAGTAGCTCCATGTAGGTCTTCTATGATAAGTGTGGGTGGTCAGCAATGGTAGCTCTATGTAGGTCTTCTATAAGTGTACTTTGATATGCATGTAGATCACATTCTTGGCTGTCTCTAGCTTAATACTTTGAGTTGTTAACCTGGAACAAGCATGGTGCTAGTGAAGACAGAAAGGTTACATAGAACTCCCCATTTTCCTTCATTCATAAATCAGTATGACAGTCAGAAAGCTAACATTTTGAGGAGAAGTCAGTGGTGGTAGGCTCCACATTCCTTTAAAGTCCACCCAAAATTGCTGGTGGATTGAAACACCCTTAGGATTATTGTATTGCGTTGCTCCTACAAAGCCAACACCATTTCTCTAGAGCTCAATTTTTTGACAAAAGTAAGGATCCTTGTAAGCAGAAGCCCTGAGAAATATAAGAAATCAGTACCTAACTCAACAACCCCCCATCCATGACATATTGAAATATCTGTTTTTAGCATACCAAGCCTTTGCATTTATTAATGATATACAGTAGCTACAATGAATAGAAACTATAAGCACTCATTTTGTAAACAGAACAGGGGACTTGTAAAACAGATTACTGCTTCTGAAAAAAGATGGAATGCCCTGTCACATTTTAACAAGATTTGCAGCCTCAGTCAAGCAACAGACAAGGAAAGTGCAAAAACGCTAAATCACTGGATTAAAACATTTAGGGCCCATTCACACCAATGAGCATTGGCTATGCTGCGCATAAAGCTTGCGTACTGATGTGCGTATGCAAGCACACTGCGATATGTTGTTTCAATGCACTGGGGGTAGTCACTGTAGCCTTATAGTTCTTGCGCAGATTAATGCGTCACGATGCACCTGGTGTGAACGAGCCCTTACCGTTCTATAAGTGCTTATCACATTATAAAATTAGCAGCTTACCATGATCCTTCTAAAAAATAAAAAACAAAGTTACAAAATAGTCATATAAGGTCCGTTGCACATGAAATCCTCATGTTTTTGAGCATCTGGGAAACACAGGCACAGCGTCTAGTCCTGCCGCTAAAGTCCAGGGCTGGCTGAAATAAGCTGCGGCTAGCAAACAGCGGGGTGGACACTGTCTTTGTGCCTCCTAAGCACACCAAAACACCATGATCGCATGCACAGGGGCTACACGCCCTGTGTTCAAGGGGCCTAAATATTCAGCAATATCGTCAACTTTGCCACACCAGAAAATAAATTATAAAATATTTCTATATGTACATACAGGTTAATATACTGAATATTACACTGAACTTTCATAGTAGCAGGATAGAATAATTAAGCTGTAATAAGAGCTAAAAAGTCATCTTACTTTAAGTGTTTTTTATAAAGCAGACCTAGACTCAGGCAACCTTGCCCTATAAGCAGTTATTGTATGCATCCTGCAGCTCTTCTTTTGCCTAGGTCCATTTTTTTTTATAGATTCCACGGTGCTTTGTGGCCACGAGGAAGCCACCATATCAGTAGAGGAGCACGCTATAACCAGGCAGTGCTCACTGTCCCTAAACCTGACCACCTGAAGACACAAAATGGAGAATTTATTAAAACTGGAGCAGCCGTGCATGGCACCCAACCAGCTTCTAACTTTCCTTTTCAAAGCTTAAAGTGTTACTACCCCTGAATTCACTATATCTGTTCTGCCACAGAACACGGAAATGCAACAGTTGTAGTAAACAAACTGCTATTTGCTCTGGCGTTGCCCAAAACGCTACACATGCCGGGACTCTATCCGAGGGACAATCAACAATGATTTTTCTATAGATATACCATTTGGCATCATGGAGGATGTAGTGCAACAAGCATTTCTTTGAGAGGCAGCTGGAGGGTCTCTGTTTCAGGCCTGTAAGCTTATCCGAATGCACTGGATCTCCCAGACTGTACAACAAAATACAGATGTTGGTTGAACAGATGGGCACTACACTTAGATATGAAAAACTGATTTACAGAGGTAACCCATGTAAATTTGAAAGCGTGTGGGGCAACTGGCTGGCCGTACCTGGCCCCGGTAGACTTATTTATGGTTAGACCCTTACTGTAAGGTCCAAGAATAGAAAAAGTACTGACCGTCTGTTTTGTATTACAGCTAAGCTGGGACACAAATCCTGGGAAGCTGGGACTAAGTCCTATTTTAAGCTACTGCTCATAATGTTATAGTTCATATGAGGCAAAATCTTTACTTCTATATGTGTCATTGGCAGTATTATGTAATGTGACCATTCTTTGACATTGCCTTTCCTTATTTATGTAATCTCTGGAATGTTCTTGTACTTTTCTTCTGTATGGTTTGTTGATCTTTCTCAACCTTTTTCCTGATTCAAAAAAATATATATTTATAAACGGCTAAATACCTTTTCTCATCAGCAATATATAGCAGTCTTGTGGCTTCTATCAGTGTCTGTCTGAGCACTGGTTAAAGCTTGTAGGAGGAGTTTTCATTCTCCACTGAGGCTGCAGGACCCCTCACTCTCTGTCTGGAAAGTGCTGATTGGCCCTGTGCTGATCACATGCACTCTCCCAAGAAAAACTCTCTCGCAATACATACCAAACTGAGCATGTGCAGCTTGCCCCCATGGCTCTGTTCTATCAAGAGATAGATTGAGGACTGTGGAAGAAGGGGAAAATCAGGGAAGACAGGATCAAACAGCTTTTTTTTTTTTTTTTTTTTTTTTTTTTTACACAATGCAGAGGATTAACCCCTTAGGTTCTACAGTGAGTATAACAAGCATGCTTTATTGCATATACAGACTGATTTTACTGTTGTGGGTTTAGTAACACTTTAACTGCACAAGCTAAGGATAGAAGTTAATAGGATGCAATTCACAGTTGAGCCAGATTCTGTCTGCTCCAGTTTTAATAAATTCCCCCCAAATAAGCGTAGTCAACTAATCAGAAACAGAAATTGCCAGTGTATTCCTTTGATGGTGTAACACTCCTAATAGGCTTTATAAAGGGTTCTTAACCAGAAGTATGGAAACCAAATGTGGTATGGGACTGCAGGCTCGAATCCTAAATAAAACAAACACATTGGGGGTTATGTACGAAAGGCAAATTCACTTTTCACTGAAAGTCACTTGGCAGTGCAGTCGCTCTAAATCTAAGGGGTAGATCTGAAATGAGTGGAAGCTCTGCTGATTTTATCATCCAATCATGTGCAAGCTAAAATGCTGTTTTTTATTTTCCTTGCATATCCTCCTTGGATCTACAGTGACTTTACTTCCAAGTGCACTTTCAGTGCAAAGTGGATTTTCCTTTAGTAAATAACCCACATTGTCCAATTTAGCCTTGTGTAGATTGTCATAAAATATATTGTATATATGCACACTGGATTCTTTGCATTGACAAGTAACATTGCCATTAACTGTACCTCGATTACATACTTGGTTGCATGAAACATATAAAGGTTATATATTTATGACTTGCTGTTTTTATATAAATATGATAAATTCCTAATAATATCCCTATAGATCTGTTTCTAGCTATGCATATGTAAAGGAAACCAAGTTATTTATATCTCTTTCAAGTCATATGACTTGTGATGTTTCAACAAATACATTGGGGGTTTCTAATTGTAAAAAGGTCATGGATTAACATAGTGTGCCTAGGCACTAGTACATATGCTTAGGTCCTGCCGCTTCTAATTGGTAATGATATGCTTAAGATGCAATGGGATCTATTTACTAAAACTGGAGAGTGGAAAATCTGGTGCAGCTGTGCATAGTAACCAAACAGCTTCTAACTTTAGCTTGTTCAATTAAGTCATGACATTAAAAATGGGGGAAAAAAAAAAAAAAGGAATCTGGTTGATTTTTATGCAGAGCTGCACCAGGTTTAGCACTCTCCAGTTTTAGCAAATCAACCCCAATGTTTTACTAAATGCATGGTCAATTGTGCAAATGATTACCAGTCAAGACCATCTAACTTTAGACTTCGATCCGCTTTAACATACTATTTTTGGTTCCCCTGCTGAGTTGTTACTTTATATTCTGCTGACTGGTGATTGTGCTTCTATAAATACATTACATTTTGCATGGCCTCATTAGTTCCTTACATTAACAATTGAGGACCTGATTAGACAGCATTTCAAAAGACAAATCCATTCCATCCGGGATTGCGTGAAAAAAGTCTGTCTTGTAAACAGTACCAATCGGTTAAAAAAAAAAAAAAAAAAATGCATCATCATTTAACAGAACATACTGTAGTTGGAGAATATTTCATACTGTAGCAGCCTGTACTTTTTTTCATCACTATTTCACATTCAACCGCATAGCAGCTTTGTTCAGCATTACCTTTCTTGGCAGTCAGTTATCCTGAATGCCCGACGTACATTGTACACAGTGAAAGATCAAGTCATTATATAATCAGAGCAGCTTGTAAAAAAAAAAAAAAAAAAAAAACTCAGTACAGATGCTGCAGAAATATGGTACTGTGGGCACGGAATGTCATTTCACTAGTGATTTTTTTTTTTTTCCCTTAGATTAGTCTGGTAAGACAGATGAAGCTAGGTGGTTTTAGGAACATGGAGTCATGTCAAAAACGATTACATAAAACATTGGTGCAGTTAATATTTTATGGCGTATGAGTATAATTCTTAGTTTTATGGCTAAGCAGTACTAGAATGAAAAAGCCTTAAAGTAAGAAATTAACTGCCAATATTTTGAGTCACAGGAAGATGGACTAATCCTTTTTTGGTAGGAAGAGATGCAAGTCTTTTTTTGGGTATATAATGCCAGTTTGTAATATTAAATAAAATAAAAAGGGGGGGGGGGGGGGTCTTCAGCAGCATAGCTTTTTAAGATAAGAAGCACATTCAAAGACTACAAGGTTATATGGAGCCCTGAAATCTATATATTAATCTCTTGTAGCAAGTTCATCACTTCCTACACAGGCTCTGAGCACTTGGATTCGACCCTGGAAAACTGCACAGCGTGAATGGCGAGGGTGTTGAGCGCTACGACGCTCCGTTTTTGAAGGCCAGGGTACACACAGTGCACAAGCCAGCAATCGTGGTTTGTGATGGCGCAGAGCTTTCCGAATCCTTTGCCCGTGAACTGCCGTCTGCACCTCAGCCCGACCCGCAGCCTCTACCAGCTTCACCAAGCCCTCCTTCTGCCTTGCTACTCGCATCTCGGCTTGAAGAAAGACATAGTGCACCTGTTGGACTCTCATCTCTAAGGCGCAGAGAGCCCTCCTGCGACATTCCACCGCCATCAACCTGCGTCGAGCCTCCATCAACTCTGACCAAGGGGGGCTAGGAGTCACCGGAAGCTGCTCCCCCTGTGTGGAGGCTCTTCGGGACGAATTGGGAGGAGATTTCAGAGGTGACTGAGCTGGAGAACTATGCAAGGAGCTGCAAGATCCATGTCTACATGGAGTGGATGCAGTCGTTTTATGAAGAGAAAGGGACGGGCTACAGCGCGATGAACTCTGAAGGGCAGGGGAGTGCAGCTGAGCAGGAAAACGTTCATTGAATATTACCTTCGGAGTCGGTTTTGGGGAAGACAATTTAGATGCTGAAGGTTTTGAGCTCAAGTCAGAAAGACCTGGACAGGGCTCCTGAGGCTTGGTGGGGGATATATCAGGGGAAGACCCCAAAGAGCGTGGGCTGAGGGCAGGCGACTGCAATGGAAAAGAGAGATTCTGTCGGGAGCTCAATGTATTATCAGAAGTGGAAGGATGTTCAGAAGCCTGGTGCTTAAATCCAACAGGAATTTCAAGAACGTTGGGCTTTGAGGTAAAGGCGTGAGGCGCTGAAGTTGACTTACTGATGCTGGATTCGTTGGTGGACACAGCTTCTGCAGGGGATGAGCTGCTGCAAGGACTCGGAGACGACTTTTGAGGCAGTCCTTGCGGGGCAGAGGCTGACCTTTTTGGAGACTGGCAAGGGGTGGAGGAAAACCTAAGAAAAAGGCTAGAAGTGTTAGCGGACTTCCAAAAAGAAGACGCGTGGGAGGAAGGCACGGCTTTGGCATCTTTGGTCTCAGTCTCTTTCGAAGACCTTGGATGGTTGAAGACCCTCTGGAGATTCCACAAGGCACTGCCCTGCACTATAGGCATGGTAGCAGAGACAAATGTAGTAGAGATGGCAAGACTGGAAACCAAGCGGAGTCCTTTCCTGCAGGCTTGTTCCTGGTGATGTAATCTTTAAGTGAGAACATCAAACATACCTAACGTGACCACTCATGGACAAGGTGAACACGCACAAGGCATTCATTAGTGGCTCAGATGATGATGTTCTTCCAGGCATGACTTCACATCTGTCCCAAACGTCAGATGCAGAGACTGCTCTCCCCTGGCAATGACAAGCTCAGTGCAGAGACTCAATGCACAGCAGGGCTTCTCCTCACATGCAGTTTGATGAATGCTGCAGCAGTCCCTGTCTCCTGAATACATACCACCAAACGTACAGATCACCCCGGCAATATCCCTGCTTCATTCATCATCAACCATCGTTCTGCACTCTGCAGATCTCTAGCAGCGACGTGACGTCACCACTCGAAGACCGAGGAGGGCAGTGAATCGGCTCGGCGCTAGAGACCAAAACCGCCACAGCCTGTGCGCTCTAGTGCTACAGGTGAGGCGCGGCGGCCATTTTTCCGGAGACCAAAACTATTTATAGCGAATACACCTGTCCAGTAAGTTAGTAGAAGGTGACTGCAGAACTACCATAGTCCTCTGTTGGCGCTAACGCGCTATCTATGATAATAGCAGGCTACGACGTAAAAAACAAAAAGCATTATAAGACGAACGGGTCTGAAATGCACTTTTCTCAGGTGTTATGTTTGTTCTTAGGTCGTCTATTCAGACGCCATTGTTTGTCGCAGAGGAGGCCCGATTGGTTAAAGCGCAGCCGGTGACGTAGGCGCGCAGGCGGGGGCGTGGTCGCAGCACACACTCACCTGGTGGGACAGGTAGAGGCGGTGGTGGCCGGAAACGGAAATTGGGGCTCGCGAGAAACCCGGAAAATACCGGAACCGCCCCCCCTCCCCCTCCTTGGAGACTATCGGGCTCTTTTGTGAATCTCCTCAATGTGAGTTTGGAGACGGCGAGATGTGGAAGTCTGGAGAGAGAGCGGGTGGGAGCAGGAGCTCGCCGGAGGGGGGGAGGCGGACAGGAGAGCTTGGCCACAACACCAGGGGAATGGTGAGGAGCCACCGAGGTGGGTGTACTGGGGGGAGGGGAGGGCTGTGTGACCGGGGACAGTCCGGTCAGGTGTCCTGGGATGAAGCTACAACCCTATTAGTGTGTATAGGGAGCTATGGATGGATAACAGGGGCTGTGCCTATTTAATACAGCCCAATAGGTGTGAGCAAGTGTACCTATAGTCAGCAACAGACAGTACAGTTACTGACAGTTTGTAAAACTTTTTTTTTTACAACTGCCAGTAGATATCAGGGGCTGATCGTTTTTATGCTGTTGACTTTTTAAGTAAATCAAGCAAATTACTTTGTTATAGGTATTGTCAGTGTTTCCATATCATGTTTAAATATTCACTCTGTTAGTTTTCAGTAGCAGTTCTGTAAGGTTGCCAGTAAAAATTTGTGCTCCGCCAGTACATTTTTTATGTTTTGTAGGTAAAAAAAATGAATGCATCAGGGGGTTGGCAACCCTGATAGCCAGAGAATAGCTTTTTGTCATTTTATTTTGGAAAGCAGTGTAGGGACGAGCCCCCTTTTTTAGTCTTTGGCTGTATACCATTGCTAGGAATGCCGACCGACTGGTGGAAATGGAATTTATTATCCATTCAATTCCAGCAGACCTTTTACTCCTCTTTTGTGGATTGCGTATCCCAGGTCCTCCCCACTTCCTTTACAGGGTTCACCTTTACCAGAACATAGCTCCCAGTCGCCCCTGATTTTAAGGGACTGTTCTCTTTCTCACCCGTTTGTCCCTCATTTCGGTCTGATTTTTATAGTTTTATGTAAAATGCACTGTTTAGCTTTCAAAAAGGGTTTCCCAGCGTTAAACCTTTCATCTAAATTGCTGCATTTGTACATTTCAAAAGCCAATATAAAGGAATAGAAGTGGTTAACAAAAAGCACTTGTGGGTTTACCCAAAAAAAACTAAATTTTACACTATAGTGTGTGTGTGTGTGTGTGTGTGTGTGTGTGTGTGTATATATATATACATACATACACTCTTTCATGACTAAGCCCATTTCTGACATTTGGTGTTTACAAATCTGTATTTTTTGCTAGAAAATTACTTAGAGCCCCCAAACATAATATATATATATATATATATATATATATATATATATATATATATATATATATATATTTTTTTTTTTTTTGAGAATAAAATGGCGATTGTTGCAATATTTTATGTCACACAGTATTTATTTGTGCAGCGTTAAATGCAACTTTTTGGGAAAAGGTACACTTTCATGGATTTAAAAAAAAAAGAAACAGAAAAGTTAGCCCAATTTTTTTGTATAATGTGAAAGATGTTACGCTGACTAAATAGATACCAAACATGTCACGCTTTATAATTGTACGCACTCATGGAATGGCGACAAACTACGTTACCTAAAAATCCCCATAGGCGACGCTTTCATTTTTTTTACATTTTTCGGTTACAGTTACAGAGGAGGTCTAATGCTAGAATTATTGCTCTGGCTCTGATGATCACGGCGATACCTCAGTGTTATTTTATTGCTGTCACAAGGAATGTAAACATCCCTGGTGACGGGTACTCTTTATGGAGGTTGTGATGTCACGTCCGTGTTTACAATCAGGAGGCTGGAACGAAGCCGTTTCCGGCTTCGTTCCAGTCTGCCCCTAGCCGCCAGAAGCGGCGGATTGTCGATCGGGCCTCCCGTGCCACCGGGAAGGCGGCGGGAGGGGGATAACAGCCGAGCGGTAGCTCACATTTAGCGTTTCGTTTACAGGCGTTTTTCATTTTTGGCTATTTTGGAAAACGGTAACAAAAAATTTTGCTCAAACGTAAACACAGCAAAACAGACTTTTTAAACATGGGTTACTATCCGTCAAGTTAAATCATTCAGGAGAGGTTGTAAAAATGTCCCGTGTACATTAAGCCTTAACAAAATGAAGGCAGACTTTACAACTTGGTACAAGAGGAATCGGAGCCCTGCTTGTTAAGCTTACAATCTAATGCCTCGTACGCATGATCAGATTATTGGATGATAAAAATCACTTTCAGATTGATCGTAGGATAGTCTGATCGTTAGTACAAAGCTTTCGACAGATTGTGACTGTAATCCGAGGGGACAAACAAAATCTTTGCTCGGATGATAGCCCAGAGAACAATTGTTTAATCGGTACAGTATGCGTCATTATAAAAAAAAAAACGATAAACACCACGCATGATCGGAAACCTGAAAATAACCCGTAAGGAGATGGGAGAACAATATGAAAGGAAATGGCCAAAAAGCGTGGCAACACAGGTGTCGCATGTATTTGACGTTTCCAGTACGTAGCTACGCAAACAGGAAGGTTTTCCAGAATCGTACGAAAAAAATGTGTTCGTTTTGTAGAGCGATAAATGCACTGTTTCGATATTAGTATTCTGCAACAAAATGCGAACAATAAGTCGTACGATTATCTGATCGTGTGTATGAGGCATAAGGAGGGTCAGTTGATACAAAAGGTAATAGCTCTGGGGGATGAGCTGATGAAGAAAGTAAAGCAGTGTATTGGGTATAAGCAGGATACGCGACTTTAACCACTTCAGCCCCAGAAGGATTTACCCCCCTAATGACCAAGCCCTTTTTTGCGATACGGCACTGCATTTCTTTAATTGACAATTGCGCGGTCATGCGACATTGTACCCAAATACAATTTATGTCCCCCCCCCCACAAATGGAGCCTTCTTTTGGTGGTATTTGCTCACCTCTGCAGTTTTTATTTTTTGTGCTATGAACAAAAGACCGACAATTTTGATAGATATAGATATATATATATATATATATCTATAATATTTTTTTTACTTTCTGCTATAGTATCTGGGGAAAAAAAAAAGTAAAAACACAAATTTCTTTATCAATTTAGGCCAATATGTATTCTACTGCTAAATATTTTTGGTAAAAAAATCGTATTTAAAGAGGAAGTAAACCCTGATGGGGTTTACTTCCTCCTGTTTCCTGCAAAGTAAAAGCATAATGGGCTAGTATGCATTGCATACTAGCCCATTATGTGGCACTTGCCTGCAAACGAAGCCCCCGCTGCAGGAAGCATCCATCTGCGCCCCCCTTCTGGGGCCTCGGACTCCGGTTCTCACTGGCCGGAGCCACGTGACCTCACATGTGCGCTGGAGCCACCAGTCACGGCACAGGCTCAGGAAGAAATTACACAGAGGTTCGTTTCTTCACAGGTCATGCACCAATGACATCAGTGCACTACAAGTTAAATATCTCCTAAACTGCACACATTTACGCCCCTTTCACATTGGGTTGGTTTTCAGGCGCTACAGCACTAAAAATAGCGCCTGTGTAGCACCTGAAAAAAAGTCTTTCACTCCAGTCGGAGGGCTTTCACACTGGAGTGGTGCGCTAGCAGGACGTTGGAAAAAAAAAGTCCTGCTAGCCACATCTTTGGAGCGGTGTATTAACCGCATCTACCCATTGAAGTCAATGGGGCAGCGGCACTTTGCGGATGGTTTTAACCCTTTTTCAGCCACTAACGAGGGTTAAAACCGCCCCGCTAGCAGCCGCAGACCGCTGCTAAAATGACGGTAAAGCAACGCTAAAAATGGCGGCGCTTTACCGCCGACGCCCGCACCGCCCCAGTGTGAAAGGGGCCTTAGGAGAGATTTCCACTACCTAGGCGAAGATGGCATCTGCTGGGGCCATCCCGCAGACTCCTGAGTTGCATTCTCAGGGTTGTGGAAATGTTTTAAACTATTTGTCCAAGGGACTAAATCGGTGTCCAAATCCACTCGTTCATCATGACAATCTACTTGTCCTGGAAAATATGTTGTTGAAAATATGAAGGCTGCTGTCACACTGGGGCGGTATTCAGGAGTTACAGCGCTAAAAATAGCGCCTGTGTAGCGCCTGAAAAAAAACGGCCTCTTTCACTCCAGTGTGAAAGCCGGAGGGCTTTCACACTGGAGCAATGCAGGACGGTGAAAAAAGTCCTGCTAGCCGCATCTTTTGAGCGGTGAAGGAGCGGTGTATTCACCGCTCCTAAACCGCTCCTACCCATTGAAATCAATGGGACACCGCGGCAATACCGCCGGCAAAGCGCCGCTGCAGCGGCGCTTTGCGGGCGGGTTTAACCCTTTTTCGGCCGCTAGCGGGGGTTAAAACCACCCCGCTAGCGCCCGCAGACCGCCGCTAAAACGACGGTAAAGCGCCGCTAAAAATAGCGGCACTTTACCGCCGACGCCGCTCCCGCCCCAGTGTGAAAGCAGCCGAAGGGTTGATTTTTTTTTTATTTTTATTTTTTTTTTATTATTTTTTTTTTTTGAAATGTCTGGGGCTTTTAAAAATGAAAGGGGCTTTAACTTTTAATGGTTTTTAATATTGCGCTGCTCATTTCCTATTCACCTCCCCGCTTGTTTCCAGAACCACACCAGGGGGCACCCTGCAGTGTGATAAGTGTCACTGTCGGGCTCTCTTAACGCTCAGCAGAAGTGCATCTGCTGAGTGAGTAAATGAGGCACCAGCCCCAATAGGAATCAGAGATTTATTTTTTTAACATTTTGTTTATTACAATGAAGATCCTTGGGTTAAAGAGGATGTAAAACCCTGATGGGTTTTACTTCCTCTTTTTCCCCTGCAAAGTAAAAGCATAATGGGCTAGTAGTATGCATCGCATGCTACTAGCCCATTATGTTCCACTTGCCTGCAAAGGAAGCCTGTGATGTCCCCCCCCCCCCCCCCCCCTCTGTGTGGAAGCATTCATCTTCATCCTTCTTCCTTCTGGGGTTGCGGACCCCGGCCCCCTGACTGAAGTAGTGTGAAGTCACTCCCGCACGGGAGCCAATGGTCACGGCACAGGCCCTATAAAAACAGCACAACCGTGTCCTTTATTGCGCATGCACAGATGACGTCGGCTCAAACATATATGGTAAATGTCTCCTAAACTGTACAGATATTTCCAGTGCCTACAGGTAAGCCTTAATATAGGGTTACCTGTAGGTAAAAGTCGTTGTACAAGGTTTACAACCACTTTAACTGTATGACAGATGAGAGCTCTGAAAAACTGCTACCAATTTTATGTTTCTGGCCTTTTTTTTTCTTTTTTCAGGACTTTCTTGTGAAGAAATGCCTCAACCCCAGCTCCAGCCAATGGCTATTCCTCGTGCCCGGGGTTCCCCCCCAGCCCACCTTCCTGCTCAGCGACATAGCTCCCCACCACAGATCTCAAGTGTTCCAAGTCCCCGACGCAGGAGCCCACCAGAAGACATTACTTTCATTTCAGGGTCTGCTGAAACGCCACCAGAAGAGCAACCATGTTGCCCCCCACTCTCCCGTGCCTGGTCTGCATACAAATCTGTGCTCTGTTATGTGGTGTCCTGCAGTTGTTGCCCACAGAAGGACCCTGAGGTGTATCTTCCCTGTTCGGTGGAGGGTACAGACTGTCCGCCTTTGAATGGGCATCCTGCAAATAGCCCTCGTATTACCCGTTTGGGTGAAAGAAAAACAAACCTGGGTAACAGTTTTAGTTACCCAGATCTTAAACTGATGGGGGTACCTGTGTATCACAGGCAGCCTGGTGTCACAGATATAGAAACTGTAAAGGAGCCCCCTGCCCCAGTGCCACCACCACCAACACTTCATAGTTCTTCTGGGGATTATTACTCATTGCGGGAGTCTGATCCAGAGCTGTCCCGGCTGAGTGGCTCCCTCTCCAGCGCAGAGATTGATGTGCTCATCTGGCATAAACTGACTGAGTTGTTTAGTCTCCATCAGATTGATGAACTGGCAAGGTGTACATCCGATACAGTCTTCCTGGAGAAAAGCAGTAAAATCACAGAGTTAATTAGCAGTCTAACACAGGACTACCAACTGCAAGAACAAGATGCTGAGTGCAGGCTAGTGAGAGGGATCATCCGCATCAGTACACGCAAGGTCCGACAACGTGGAACCTCCACCCGCGGTGGGGAGAAGGGTGGAGGACAACAGCAGAACAGCCGCAACGGAGGCAAAGCACCTGACAGTGGCAATGAAAGCATGCAAGAATCTGGACTTACTAGCCAGGATGGTGGGCATCTTTAAAGGGGAAATTGGTGGGGTAATTGTATGCAGAATTTATAGAATAAGACTAATTTTTATTTCTTTTTTCCCCCTCTACCTTTTTCTTTGCTATCTCTTCTGGTCTGCTCTATTTTCTCTTTCAGATCTGGATGTGAAGATTTCACAAGAAACCTCATCAGATCTCGTGGCTCGAAATTTGAGGCGATATAGTGCCCCAGGTAATCTCCATGTTTTATATTGTCATGAAGAAGAGTTTGAACCTATGTCAAGTTGTAACTGCTGCCTGTGCCCGTGGAGGTTGGCAGTTACAGCTTCATCTTGTCTCGGTACAGGTTTAATTTTGGTGTAGTGTGGATTGATTAGGACCCCTATCAGATTTATGCTTTCAGTTTGAGTTTTTCCCCCAATTTCCTGTTGCAGCCACAGTGGTTTCTGGAAACTGGGAGTGAGGCAATATCTCCCTACCAGGGATATAGAAAAAGCATAACAAAGCTGACCCTTGCCTACTCCCAAAATGGAGGCAAAGCTTTTGGGGAATTTGATGTTAAGCTCAACACTGGATACTGATGTTATCTTATTTGCTTTTTATTTACATCTATTGGTGTTTTATTGCTATTGTATTAAATGTTATGTCCTGACATATTCTGTTACAACATTCTTTTGTCAAAAAGTTGCTCCTGAATTGCATTGTGTTTAGGGCCCATTTTACATTTCTCATTGAGGTACTCTATTAATAGGCTGTCTTTAACACGTGGCACAACAAATCCTTTAATTCATATGACCCATTGATGGCACGCACAGGATGTGGTTTTGGTACCGCTGCATTGTTTCTGTAACACAAAAATGTGAATATACCTTTTAATGTACACCTGAGGGAGAAATGGGGCTGCCATTACTAGACTAAAATGTTTGTAGCTTAGGAAAAATATTATTAGCACAAAGTCAGAATTCCTTATTGCTATGAATAATAAACCCACATAATCATCTGACAGCCAGGAAATTGGCATTTCCAGAATGCAGCACAGATTTCTCTCATGGCAGCTCTTCTTTTGCATGTATAGTTTGTTGTGCTTATTTGCAGTTTATCTTCTTTCTGCTGGGATAATCCCAAACACTCTTCAGGTTTTTATTGTATTTATTTTAAATGCTAGGGCAATGACGCACACAATCTGGTGGCTAGAGGTCAAAATCGGAGGCGGGGCTTTCCTACGAAACATTAATAAATGAGGCTAAATCTGATTTTTACCGTTCAATTCTAAAAGCCAGAAGAAAACTAGACATTCTTCCTCTGGCTCTCACTGAAACACAGTGGAGGGAATTTGATTTGTGCTGCTCTGTTTGGTTTACAGGGGTCTATGTAGAAAGGTCAACATTGGCGCTGTGCCATTTTTGTTTTTAAAGAAATGTAATTTCCAACAGTTTTGCCTATTTTCCTAGCTACTTTGGGCTGTTCTTTTTATATGTGTTTTTTTAAATGTATTAACTAACATGAAAATAACCCAGTGGAATTTGTTAGAAGCCCATTTTCCTGCTCTAGGCTGTAATTTAAGCCGCTGTTATTCAGGTTGTCTTTTGTGTAAGGTGTGAAGCTTGAATAGCTTCCTTTTTTCTTTTTTTTTTTTTTTTTTGCTGCGCATTAACATTACAATTTTCCTGTGCCAAGGAACAAGACGGGGGCAAGAAAAAAAAACAGGGAGGCCCTGACATTAGGGGCCTTCATATTTGGGCATTAGGAGAGGATCAGATTAAACGCAGGTGATATACATATCTAACTTTTGCTGGTCCTTCTTCTTTAAAAGACTTGGCTGATGAATATGGACTGCATCTCAACTCTCCCACCTTCTTTACAGGTGCAGCTTTGAATTTCCTTGCTTCTTGCATTTAATTACTATTTCCAGACCCTCTTTACATACAGTCATGGACCAAAATATTGGCACCCCTGCATTTCTGTCAGATAATGCACCACTTCGCCCAAATTTATTGCAATTGAAAATGTTTAGGCATTTTCATGTTTTTGTTTCTTTTGTATTGGTATGACACAAAGTGGAGAACCAAAAAGCCAAATATGACATATATTCCATGCAAAATGACAAAAATGTACTGGACAAAATTATTGGCACCCTCTCAATTGTGCCATATAAACATGAGAATGCCTAAACATTGTAATTGCTACAATTTTCTGGGTGAAGTGGTGCATTATCTGACAGAAATGCAGGAATGCCAATATTTTTGGCCATGACACTAGTATCTTCAGAGTTACAAGATTCCGAAGAAGATTCTTACCTATAGATAAACTGCAGAATAACCCTTCAAAAATAAAACAACACGCAATGTAATTTTGCTGCTCCGCTACCCAGAAATCTAGTTAAGACTTTAAGTTATCAACCCAAGTCACACTGTAAAATCCTTCTCCCAAACAAATTTTCTTTACAGACAGAAAAAAAAAAAATTGTATGTATATATGTTTTTCTTACACCTGGACGTGGCAGTATAAAAGGGAAACAAATTTATTGTAAAAAGCACATACTTTTATCTAAGTGGGCCCTTTGGTACCATTTATGTTGCATCAGGTGGGTGAGTTGACCACAGGACAGTATGTGACCCTCGGCTCAGAAACCTCAGTCAGACCAGTATTGATTATATCAAGAAAGATTAGACTGCATAATGAGAGCAACTACTATATGCCACATAATTTAAGCTGAAAAACTGCTTTAGAGAAAAGTACTTTGAAGCAAACCTGCTTTAAAGTTTAACAGTGTTCATTATCTGACAGACGGGAAACTATTATTTCCAAAATACTGCCCTCATTTCCCTCATGGAAGTTTTTCCTTTTGGCAAGTATAGTTTGTTGATCTAATTTGTAGTCTATTTTCAGTCTGCTGGGAGATGCTCTCCAAATTTTAATGAGGCTAAACCACTGTTTTTTTTTAAAATATATTATACGTTAAACATTAAGACCTCTTTCACGCTGGGACGTTTTTCAGGCGCTTTAGCGTTAAAAAAAGCGCCTGTGTAGCGCTTGAAAGAAGCCTTATCTTCAATCCTAATGTGAAAGCTCAAGTGCTTTTAAGAGCCCTTTCACAATGTCAGCGCTCGTAAAGCGCCGCTTAAGCCAGGGCTCGACAAAACCCGGGCGCCAGGTCGCATTTGCGACTAGAATTAGCGACCTGGGGCAGCACAGCTAGGGGTATGCTGTCTCCGCGGCACGATCGCGCCGGGCCGCGCCGCCGGCGGCCGGTAATTGAGCCCCCGGCTTTGAGGCCTTCTACGATCCTATGGTTCCTTCTGGAATCTGGCGCCCTCTTGTGGTGGCCGTTGGAATTACAACCAGCAATGCTAATGGATGCAATGCTAATTCCCCTGCCTGCCTATCTTCCTTCCCTTTACTCAGAACCCCTGAACATTATATATAACACCCTAGAGAATAAAATGGTGGTTGTTGCAATACTGTCTGTCACACCGTATTTGCACAGCGGACTTACAAGCGCACTTTTTTGGGGAAAATTTATTTAATAAAAAAATAAATAAGACAACAGTAAAGTTAGCCCAATTTTTTTTTTATATTGTGAAAGATAATGTTGCGCCTAGTAAATCGATACCCAACATGTCATGCTTCAAAATTGCGCCCGCTCATGAAATGGCGACAAACTTTTACACTTTAAAATCTCCATAGGCGACGTTTAAAAAATTCTACAGGTTGCACTTTTTAAGTTGCAGAGGAGGTCTTGGGCTAGAATTATTGCTCTCACTCTACCGATCGCAGCGATACCTCACATGTGTGGTTTGAACACCGCTTTCATATATGCGTTCGCTTCTGCATGCAAGCTTGGCGGGACAGGGCACGTTTAAAATATATATTTTTTTTATTATTTTAACTTTTATTTTTATTTTTTTCACTGTTCTTTTAAAAAAAAAAAAAATAATTTGTGTCACTTTTATTCCTATTACAAGGAATGTAAAAATCCCTTGTAATAGAAAAAAGCATGACAGGTCCTCTTGTATATGAGATCTGGGGTCAGAGAGACCTCACATCTCATATTTACACTAAAATGCAATTTAAAAAAAGTGTCATTTGAGAAAAAAAAAAATGTCCCTCTAAGAGCTATGGGCAATGACTTGGAGACAGGTGGGGGGTGCTATCTTCCCCTCACTCGTCTCCATGTCAGGCCAGGGACAGGTCCAGATCGCCGTCACGGACCTGGCTCCTAACTTTTTTTAGCTGGCTCCTAGATTCCAAACAAATTTGTCAACCCCTGGCTTAAGCTACCAGCGCTTTATCAGCGCTGTTGGGGTGCTTTTAACTCCTGCTAGGGGCCAAATAAAGGGTTAAACGCTGCTACCAAAAGCGCTTTTCAGGCGTTTTGCAGGCGCTTCCTATTGATTTCAATGGGAAGGGTCACTTTAGGAGTTATGTATTCACCGCTACAAAAGCGCTGCAAAGAAGCTGCTTGTAGGACTTTTTTTTTTGGCGCCTCAGTGTGAAAGCACTCTAGCTTAAAAAAAAAAAAAAAAAAAAAAAAAAATAATAAAAGCCTAAGCACCTGAAAAACGCCCCAGTGTGAAGGGGGTCTTAATGAAAGCTTAAAATTTGCTGTTTAGATAAAAGTATTTAAAAAACAAAAAACAAACCTAAACCTTAGGCTGGCTGTACGTTATACAGTTTTCATGTACAATTTTCATTTAGAATACAGTGCCTTGCAAAAGTGTTCACCCACCTTGGCGTTTTTTGTTGATTCACAACCTGGAATTAACATGGATTGTTTGAGGATTTGCAACATTTAATTTACAGTACATGCCCACAACTTTTAAAGATGATTTTTTACTTTATTTTTTATTATTGTGAAGCAAACAACAAATAGGGCAAAAGAACAGAAAAAGTCAATGTGCATAACTATTCACCCCCCCTAAAGTCAATACTTTGTAGAGCCACATTTTGCGGCTATCACTGATCCAAGTCGCTTTAAGCTTGCCACATCTTACCACTGGGATTTTTGCCCATTCTTCCTTGCAAAACTGCTCCAGCTCCTTCAAGTTGGATGGTTTGCTCTTGTGAACAGCAATCTTTAAATATGATCACAGATTTTCTATTGGCTTGAGGTCTGGGCTTTGATTAGGCCATTCCACCACATTTACATGTTTCCCCTTAACCACTTGCCTACTGGGCACTTAAACACCCCTCCTGCCCAGACCAATTGGTGCTCTCACACTTTGAATGACAATTACTCAGTCATACAACACTGTACCCAAATTATATTTTTGGCCTTTTTTTCCCACAAATAGAGCTTTCTTTTAGTGGTATTTGATCACCTCTGGGTTTTTTATTTTTTGCACTATAAATGAAAAAATACAGAACATTTTGAAAAAAAAAACCTGCATTTCTTTGTTTCTGTGATAAAATTATGCAAATTATAAATTTTTCTTCATAAATTTTGACCACAATTTATACTGCTACATATCTTTGGTAAAAACAACCCAAATTAGTGTATATTATTTGGTCTTTGTGAAAGTTAGAGAGTCTACAAGCTGTGGTGCGAATCATAAATTGATCACAGCTGATGTACTGGTGGCCTATCTCATTTCTTGCGACCCGAACAAGCCAGGAAAGTACAAATACCCCCCAAATGACCCCTTTTTGGAAAGTGGACATTCCAAGGTATTTAGTAAGAGGCATAGTGATTTTTTTGGTGTTGTAATTTTTTCCCACAATTCTTTGCTAAATGAAGATTTTTTTTTTTTTTTGTTTAAATCCCCCCCCCCAACAAAATTGTCATTGTAATAGGATATTTCTCTCACATGGCACGTGTATACCACAAATAACGCCCCAAAATAAATTCTGCTACTCCTGAGTATTACGATACCACATTTACCCAATTTCACAGCTTGGACACTTAGAGAGACCCAATGTGGAGGGAGCGCCGTCACGTGTTCTAGGAGCATAAATTACACATCTAACTTGTTGACTACCTATTACACTTTTGAAGGCCCTGGAGCACCAGGACAATGACACGTGACACTGACATGGCACTGATACGTGGCACTGATGGCACGTGACACTGACAGATGGCACTAATACGTAGCACTGATGACAGATGGCACTAATACGTGACACTGATAGGTGGTACTGGGGACAGGTGGGCATGTGTGTTTCACTGTGTGTGTGCGCACACTGATGCTGCTGCACGGAAGCTCTCCCTCCTCACGTGCTGTCTGTGTGAGGAGGAGAGCCAGCGATGAGAGATGATCTCATATGTTTACATATGAGATCACCTCTCATTGGACAGGCCGATCAAGTGCTAAATGGCCGCTGTGATTGGCCATTTAGCACGATCTGAGATTGGCTGTGTCCGAGGGACATGGCCAACACAGAACTTCCCCGATGCACGCCCGCAGCGGCGAGCATTGGGGCAGTAAACAGGACGGCCTCCCGGCAGTTGGCGTCCGCTCTGTAGCCATGTTTTGGCTATAGAGTGGGCGCGAAGTGGTTAAACCACTCAAGTGTTGCTTTAGCAGTGTGTTTGGGGTCATTGTCCTACTGGAAGGTGAACCTCCGTCCTAGCCTCAAAATCACACAGTGGTACAGGTTTTGCTCAAGAATATCCCTGTATTTAGCACCATCCATATTTCTCTCAACTCAGTTCCTGACTGCTGAGTTGGGTTTGCGCCAGCCATAGCATTTTCTTTGGCCAAGAGTTCAATTTTAGTCTCATTAGACCAGAACACCTTCCTCCATACATTTTGGAAGTCTCCTACGTGCCTTTTTGCAAACTCAAAACGTGGCATTTTGCTTTTTAGAGAGAGAGAGAGATTGATCCTAACCCTGGCTTGTACTTCTCAACATTGTCCCTTACTTGTTTGTAGAGTTCCTTAGTCTTCATGGCAGTGTTTTGGTTAGTGGTGCCTCTTGCTTAGGTGTTGCAGCCTCTGGGGCTTTTCAAAAAGGTGTGTGTATATATGTAATGACAGATCATGTGACACTTAGATTGCACACAGGTGGATATCATTTCACTAATTATGTAACTTCTGAAGGTAATCGGTTGCACCAGAGCTTTTTATGGGCTTCATAACAAAGGGGGTGAACACATATACACATGCCAATTAACAGTTTTTTATTTCTGAAAAATTGTTTTATGTATAAATTTTACTGCACCAACTTAGACTATTGTGTTCTGATCTATCACATATAATTCAGATTACAGCCTTTAGTTCAATGTGTGTTTGTGTGTTTTTTTATTTTTTTTATTTTTAATGTAAAAAGCCAAGTGGGTGAAGGGGGTGAATACTTTTGCAAGGCACTGTATGTGTGTGCGTATACATATACACCCCCCCCCCCCCCATTCAAACTTAAAGAGGAAGTAAACCCTGATGAGTTTACTTCCTCTTTCATTCCCTGCAAAGGCAAAGCATAATGGACTACTATGCATCGCATAGTAGTCCATTATGTGTCACTTACCTGACACAGGAGCCAGCGAAGTCACCGCTGTCCCCTGTAGTCCGGCGCATCCATCTTCTTAGTGGGGTCTCGCAGCTCTGCAGCTGTCATTCGGCGAAGCCGCAATGACGTCACTCCCACGCATGCACACGGGGGCTGACAGCGCGGCAGCTCCATCGTTGCTGTCTACGGCGCATGCGCCTGTCTTCAGGCAAATATCTCCTAAACCGTATAGGTTTAGGAGATATTTCTTGGACCTACAGGTAAGCCTTAATCTAGGCTTACCTGTAGGTCAAAGTGTGTTGTAAGGGTTTACAACCGCTTTAAACCCTTACAATCAGGCAGGCCCTTGCACTACATATATGAATGTAAATCTGAAGTAAATTGAATAGGAAATGTGCATAACGTATGGCCAACTTTAGTGATACCTAAAACCTCAGTGATAACAGCAAGCCCAAAAAAATAGCTGTGTGTACTTTTCTGTTATTAGAGCCTTTAATCCAGAATCACTTTAAATGCTTTTGTCTCTGGGGAGACACCTAGAGCTCTCACCTCCACATCACTCAGTTAACTAGTAAAGAGGCTTGTATTGCATCCTTAGAGAAGGAGGGTGCCAGAGCTGCACTTTGTTTACTTACCAGTGGGTCCCCAGAGCTCTGGAAGAGGAGTGAAACTATATGCAGGTATATTGTGACTTTTTATAACAGGCACACCTTAATGAACAGCTAAGATGATCTGCATTGCCATCTCTGGCTTCTCTAATGCATTCTCCGTTGCTGCCTTCCGACTTAGACTTTTTGGGAAAAGAAATAAAGTGAGATGTCCTAAATGCAGAAATGTGTAAGATTCTAACATGTATGCACTTAGAAACTGTCATCAGGATTGTCCAGATTCAATTTCTCCTTTTTTTAATATGGGAATCGACAGGCCTATTTGCATCCCTGCTGCTCCCAATAGCAGGAAGTCGGAAGTTGCAACAGTCCTGTGGGCTTTTATGAGCTTATGGAAACTACTAGCACTTTATGGTGCCTTCATTTGTGCTGTTTTTACACTTGACCCAGAGTGTTTGGGACTTTCAAGTTTACTAGATGCGACTGATGTTTTCTGCATGAATCACATTAGTGATGTCCTAACTTAAAGCTACAAAGTTCACTAAGATTTGTAAAGCTAATTTACCCATGTTTATTATAAAATACAGTTTGAAGTTTGTTTTGTGTTGTATGTCATTACCTTTTTGAGAAACTTGCATATAATGCATGTTAGATTTGTTGTGTTTTGTTTGTGTGTTTTTCTAGGAATTTATATTTTCATGCTGTATTGATCTACAATTACATACTTTCCTTTTTTTTTTCCCACAACAAGAAACACTTGTGAGTTCTCTGTGATGCCCGCTATATAAAGTAACAGGTGACATATTGTTACATATGCACAAATGGAGCACATGGTGATTGTAAATAAGTGCTGCACTTGAGTTTACCTCTCTGATGGTGTTTCCTGTAGGATATTCTTAGTCACCTGGTGATGTTGGGTTAAGTTGGTCACACAATGCTTTTTTCTGAACATGAATAGTATTGGTTTTCTTGTTAAAATATAAAATGAGATTGCAGTTTAGTGGGCCTCAATTATAAAGACAAAAGGAGAGAAATTCTCTTCTCTTAAAGTAGAACTATAGGCAAAACTTTTGGTTTTGTAACTTTGGATAGAGTAATGGTCTGTACACACAATATGAAAAATAGCACTCAAAGTGATCATACGATAATCTGTTCATTGGTACAGAGCTTTCGAGAGCCGATCGAGTCAGTGTTATACGCAGAGACAAAAATTTTCTTGTACGATTTTCGTTTAATTGGTACAGTTGTAGTTTACAAACTACATTCCATCACTTCCGAATTTTTATTCTGTTGTATGAAAATTGTCACGTTTAGTAAACTCTTCATTTTCGATATACGAGACTAGCAACCAAAACAGACTATTTGTTGTGTGCTTTTTGGATCGTGTATACGGACCAAAAGGGAGGGTTATAGCCCCCGACAGGTGGGTTTTTTTTTCCCGCCATCTGTGTCTCATTGTGGAGCTTTTCCTTCACTTTATGTCCCATAGCTAAACAGGAAGTGGGAGGAAATTCCTGCAAAATAAGGGAATCCCTTGGGGGACCCCCAGGTCACCAAAACTCGTGTCCTCATGGGAAGATCTCCCCTCTGTTATTTTTCTAGGGACAATCAAAACCTTTTTTTTTTCCCCAATGATGGTAAACGGGACAAATGGAGAGCACAGGCAGCAATAAAAACCTGGCAAGCATTCTAATCCCTCTGCACTTTATCCAAAACTAAAAAAAAGTTTTGCCTTTAGTTATATTTTAATTAGTCTTTAACTATTACTAGAAAGAGGAAACTGCAGGATCTGTGCTTACTATTAGAAAATCTGCCCTCTTTCCTCTAGTTTTTATTAACTAGGATCACTGTGTTTTTAAGATTTCAGATTTGTATATAGGCCCATACACACGATCAGACTTTTTGACAACAAACATGCAAATTTAGCTGTTTTGGAGCAACATCCGACTGTGTGTACGCTCCATCGGACAAACTTTTTTGGTTTTCATCTGACTTTTGTTGGCTGTGCGAACGGACAAACTTTCTGGCAACAAAAGTCCGATGGAGCAAAGTCTGATCGTGTGTACAGAAAACCATAGGACTTTTGTACAAACAGGCATGCTCAGAACCAATGCAAAAGATCAGCCAACAATACAGAAGTTGACCAAAGGTGGCAGTAAAGAGCAGAAAAACCACATGATTTGGTGAAAGTTGGCTGAAAAAGTCCTGCTGTGTGTATGCAATACAAGTTCAGGGCCGACGCCCTTTGTACAAAAATCCAAGGGAAAGTTTGTACAAAGTCCTATCGTGTGAATGAGGCTTATCACTTACTCTAAAATTTGTTTTTGGTAGATGCTGTAGTGTAGAGTTAAACCATGTTACATCTTCTTATTTCATTGAGGGACTCTGTTGAGGTGAGCTTATCTTTGCTTGCCCTACTGGGTCGGATGATCTTGATCTTGCAAAGGTGAGTAGAAGCAGCCTTGAATTGTTGGGAGTAATCAGATTTTTTTTTGATTTTTTTTTTCATTCTTATTTAGGGGCCTGCTTGGAAAGGTGGTTATATTCGTGAAACACATATTTGGCCTTTATTTACAAATTGCTTGGAGTAAATCTAGGCCAACAATATCTTTTGAGCTTAGACCTTCACCTCCCAACACTTGTAAATTTTCAAAGAGGGACGATCTTAATGACTTCTACTTTTTAATATCTGTTCTGTCTTGTGAATGTGCAGAAATGCTGAATAATAGATATTTCAATCATGGAATGAGCATTTTGTCAAACGAGCACCCCAACGGTGATAATTGCTTAGAAACCACAGCTGCCTGCCTTAAGAGGTTTATGATGCCAGGAGGCGAGGCGCAGCTTAAGATCATGTGACCACTATGATTGGCTGTTACACGGTCCAAAATTTCCCGATCGGGAGCCTTCAGTTAGGGAGATGGTATACACAGCAATTCATGCAAATGTGCAGCCCCTCTGTGCTAAGGACCATGTGCTGAGGCCGCATATTTGTGTAGGCCAGCGCCAAGGGGTTAAGCTTTATGAAGTCCTGAGATAATGTTTTCAACGTGATCAGAGGCTGTGACTTTTTATATTGGGTAGATGTGCTGGATGACAGGCAAACCAGCTAATTGCCATTACATATACAATGCTGCCTTTTTTTTCAGCCAAAAAAAGTCTAGCATGAGGTTTATGGCAATAAGCAAGAGTGTTTTTTTTTTTTTTTGCCCTCAAAGTGGTTCTAAAGGCAGAAGGGTGTATTTTTTTTAATAATTTTTTTTATACATTGTATGAATTGTGTACCGTAAAAAACCTTCTGGGCGAAACGCCCCCTCAGCCCTTCCTTATACTTGCCTGAGCCCAATCTCGATCCAGTAATGTGCATGAGAGCAGCGGCTCTCCTGGGTCTCTCTCTTCATTGGCTCACACAACAGCAGGAGCCATTTGCTCCTGTTGCTGTCAATCACAGCCAGTGAAAGAGTGGTGGCGGGGCTGAGCTGTGTTCTGTGCATGAATGGACACACAGCGTGTCTCTCGGAAAGAGCCAGCTCGAGTACCCCCGTAGTAAGAGGCTTGCTATTGGGGGCACTTGGGGGGGGGGGGGGGGCGGGGGGGGCGGTCATAAAAGAAACAAATGCTCCTGTGCTCGAGAAATTGCTGTGCAACTGATTTGAAAACAGATGTCTCCGCTGGTCTAGCCACCGCATTGGTCGGGGATTACCCAAAAAAAACAAAAACAAAAAAAAAACAGAGCACCAGCTTGGCATATTGCCTTTGCAACAATTTATTTTAAAACATATTACATACTCTCAAAGGATAAAATCAAGCAAAATGTAAAATCCAGCATGGTCCAGGCTCCGATGGGGGGCCCCCCCCCTTGAATTTTACACAACCTATAGCAAGACCCTAATCCCTAGACTCCGTGAGTTATTCTCCCACATTTTTGAATCTGGCTCCTTACCCTCTTCCATGAGCGAGGCCTATAACGTACTTATACCCAAACCTGGTAAAAACTTAGAACTCCCAGACTCATTGCCCCATATCTCTCCTCCAATTAGATATTGAGATGCTGGCCAAGATCCTGGCGCTATGTCTAAATGATGTGATCCTCACGTTAATCCCCTCTGGCCAGACCAGGTTTATGCCAGCCAAAAATACGGCATACAACTTGAGTAGGCTTTACATGAACATGCAGGCTGAACATGACCAATTGGGTTCCAGATTTGTAGTGTCTCTCGACGCTGCAAAGGCATTCAATTCAGTCGAGTGGGCATACATCTGGGAATGCCTGATGCAATTCGGATTTGGACCCAACTTCATTAAATGGATCTGACTTCTGTATCAGAGTTCACATGCCAGCATCTTGGTCAGTGGAAGAGTTTTTGACCCCCCCCCCCCCCCAAGGGGCAGGAGACAGGGATGCCTTCTATCCCCCCCTATTATATGCCTTAGCCGTAGAACCCCTTGCTTCCTCCCTCAGAATGCATGCAGATATACGGGGGCTACGCTGTGGGAACCTGATGGAATAGATTCGTTTATATGCAGATGATATGCTGTTCTGGAAAATGCAGGCCCGTCCTTACAATCAGCCCTTGAACTTATTCAGAACTTTGGTAGATACTCTGGCTTGAAAATTAACTGGGAAAAATTCCAGATCCTTCCCCTTGACATAAGTGTCCCCACCGAATTACAGGCCTCCTCAGAGTTAGCTCTATGATATACCTCGGGGTTATGATCACCCGATCGCCAGAAGACTTTGCCAGATTTAACAGAAACCCTGATAGCGACTCTAAAATCCAAAACGCAGATGTTGGCAAAACTACCCCTCGGGGTGTTGGGCTGGGTGAATCTAATTAAGATGGTTATCATCCCCAAATATTTGTATGTCTTATGGCACGCCCCAGCTTATCTGCCCCTCAGAATTTTCAAACCTATTGAGACCATCCTCAACTCCTTTGTGTGTGGGACAAACCGGCATAAGCTGTCCTGGCAAACGCTGAAGAACCCTACTGAGTTGGCGGGCGAGGCATTGCCTGACTTTAATCTGTACTATCTAGCGGCGCAACTGTCCCCTTTTTTTTTTTTTTCATTTTAGACAAACATGATAAGAACCGATACCTCACTCTGCTCTGTCTCCAAACACAACCCCCCGCCGGAGAAAAATTGCTCACCTCTTCCAGATTCTGCTTAGAGACACCCCTGGTACAGGGGGGTTGGGAAATCGCAAAGGACTACTATACCACCACTGTAGGGTGTGGGAGGTGGTGAGGCGTAGACTGAAGGTACTGCCAACACACTTTCACACACCCTTATGGAACAATCCCAGCCTAAAGGAATTACTAACTGTGCCAGACCATACCCTATGGCTTAGTCAAGGGATAGGATATCTGTCAGATATATACTAGGATTCTGTTCTTAATTCATTTCAGCAACTCAAGGAAGAATTCAATCTCCCCAACTCCATGCACTTTTGCTACCTCCAGCTCCGCCATGCCCTCCAGGCTTAATTTAGCGAGAATCCCCCTAACATAGAGCATCTAGATATTATAACAGAGCAAGACTCTCTCACAGACTTATCTCAGGGCTTTACAATTCATTGCTCCGACCCACAGCGACAATCCTTGCATATAAACTGAGGGATAGCGGGGATGGAGGATGACGAATGGGAAGACGCCCTAGATACCTGCAAAAAAGTTTCTGCTAAGCTGTCGGACCGCCTTACACAACTCCTATATTCTGCATAGATCATATCTAACCCCTCTTCGCTTGGCCAAATATAAACCTGACCAAAACCCACCGTGCCCCAGATATGACAGTCCACCCAGTACCTTCTTTGGTCATGTCCAGTAATACGAGACTACTGGTCCCATATAGTGAAATTCATTCATGACGAGATGGGGTTTCCTTTGACGCTATGCCCCAAACAATGCTTACTAGGGTTGTCTCCAGATTCCGACTCGGATAAGTTCCATAAAACATTCCTCCAGGAGACACTGTTCATCGCTAGGTTACTTTATAGTGAGGAAATGGCTACAAGCTGCTCCACCGACATTCCAAGAGTGGATCTCCGCAATAAATAATGTTTTACATACAAAAGGGAGATTTATGTTCACAGGGGCTGCCCAACCAAATACAGTAAAATTTGGGACACCTGGCTAGGAAACGCGGCCACGTGCAATGCAATACCCGAATAATCTTCTAATGCTACTCTACATGGACATGGGAATATCACCAACTGCAGATCCAATGATTGGGCCTTAAAAAAATTCCTGTATTTAACCAACCACTAGGCCAATGTATTGTAAGCATTGTATGTATATGACATATTGAGCTTTCCATTCACTCGTTTCTTTTAATTTTCTTTTAATCAAAGCAATGGTAATGCTACTGTATATATTCTGTATGCCTTTACTCTTCTAAATAAAACGCCACATTATTTGTGGAAAACAGAAAAAAAAAATCCAGCATGGTCCGTTGGCCAGTCACAATTGTGGAAAGAAGAGTCCACAATTGTCACTAGTCAGTGGACCATGCTGCATGAAGCATCTGGTGAATTTTACATTTTGCTTGATTTTATCCCTTTCAAGTATGTTGTATACCTTTTCAAAATAATTTGTTGCAAAGATGTGCTTGTGGGAGGGGGGGCAGGCCAGGACTGCCGATGGGGGAACAAAAAGAGGGTCAGTGCTGCCATGTGCAAACCCATTACACAGAGCAGGTTAATGTTATTTATTTAAAAAAACAAAACAAAAAACTTTTTTCCTTTTTAGAATCCCTATTAATTTTTACAGTAGGATGAAATGCATTAGGGGAGGAATGTCAACACTCATGGAGCTATAGAGTTTTGTTAAAATAAATAGCGGTGGTGCAGCCTGATGCATTTACTATGCATAGAAGTGATCCTTATTGGGTCAGGTCAGCCGCCACTGGTTTGGAGTGGTGCTATTGGCTTTTTTGGTAGTGTGTGTGTGTGTGTTTGTTTTTTTGTAAAGCTGTTAAGAGAACTTTTTTTCTATTCATGGTGTGCTTCATTTTGACTTTACTTTCATATAACAACTGAGAATGAAGTAAATTCTCCCATGATGCTGAAATAAAATGTTAATCCCTAATCTTCTTACATAGAACCTATCTGGACAGAACCTATATTGGAGATGCCTTGAATCAGTGAATTTAAAGTGATTGTGAAGTCTCATAATTTTGTTTTTATTGAAAAAAAAAAATGTTCGCTTTACCTGCTCCGTGCAGTGGATTTGCACAGAAAAGCCTAGATCCTCCTCCTTCTCTGGTCCCTCTTCTGTGCTCCTGGCCCCTCCCTCTTGTTGAGTGGCCCCACAGCAAGCAACTTGCTATGGGGGCAGCCGAATCACAGCTCCTTGTGTCCATTTAGACATGGAGCTGTGGCCTGGCCTTGTCCCTTCTCTCTCCTGATTGGCTGACTGACTTTTACAGCAGTGGGAGCCAATGGTGCCGCTGATGTGTCTTAGCCAAGCAGGAGGGAGAGTTTTGGATGGACAGAGATGGGGCTCAGGTAAGTATTAGGGCGGGTGCTACACACAGGTGTTTTATCTTAATGCATTCTATGCATGAAGATAAACCTTCTGCCTTTACAACTCCTTTTAATGCATAGACAAGTTAAATGGCATAGAAGGAAAAATATAGACCCAACACATTTGTGCTCGGGATCTCACTTTTAACCATTAAGCCACACATTACATGTGTACTTAAAGTGCTCCTGATATAATTCGGAAATATCTCCTCATTTTATTTCACAAATGTCAGAAAATGGCCACTGGTGCCAATTTAACAATACTGAACCATTACAGGATGATAAACTTACAGTATTCAGAGATGCGGTATTCAGAATAGGTTGATTCTTTTCCATGAAGTTCATGGTGTCTCCCCCTCCCCCACCCAGAATCTGTAAAGTACATGTTTGGACTTCACTTAACCACTTACAGACTGGACCATTTTGCTGGTCAAAGACCAGACCACTTTTTGCGATTCGGCACTGCGTCGCTTTAACTGACAATTGCGCGGTCGTGCGACGTGGCTCCCAAACAAAATTGACGTCCTTTTTTTCCCACAAATAGAGCTTTCTTTTGGTATTTGATCACCCCTGCGGTTTTTATTTTTTGCGCTATAAACAAAAATAGAGCGACAATTTTGAAAAAAACGCATTCTTTTTTTACTTTTTGTTATAATAAACATCCCCCAAAAATATATAAAAAAAAAACATTTTTTCCCTCAGTTTAGGCCGATACGTATTCTTCTACATATTTTTGGGAAAAAAAATCGCAAAAAGCGATTGATTGGTTTGGGCAAAATTTATAGCGTTTACAAAATAGGGATAGTTTTATAGCATTTTTATTAATTTTTTTTTTTTTTTTTTTACTAGTAATGGCGGCGATCAGCGATTTTTATTGTAAATGCGACATTGTGGGGGACCCATCGGACATTTTTGACACATTTTTGGGACCATTGTCATTTATACAGTAATCACTGCTATATAAATGCAGTGATTCCTGTGTAAATGACGCTGGCAGTGAAGGGGTTAACCACTGGGTGGCAGTGTAGGGGTGTGTTACTAACTGTGGGGGGGTTGGGCTTTCATTTAGTGAACACTGATCTCTGGTTCAATCACATGGAGCAGAGATCAACGTCACTAGTTGCTAGGCAGAATGGAGAAATGCTGTTTACACGGCATTTCCTCCATTCAGCCGTCCCGTGAGACGATCGCGGGTATGCCCGCGGCGATCGGGTCCCGCGACCGGACTCACGGGGGTCCCGCCACCCGCGGCGCGCTTCCGATGGCAGAGCGGCATTGAAGATTGGACGTACCTGTACGCCAATATGCCTGCCCGTGCCATTCTGTCGATGTACATCCTCGTGCGCTGGTCAGGAACCGGTTAAATATTGACAAGTTAATCCCTCCCTCCTATAAAACCTTTTTTATTTTTTTTTATTTTTTGTGTGTGTGTTCGCTTTCCTAATCTCCTGCGCTGAGACAACACATTAAAAGCTGACTGAAGTTCCAACAATCTGTTGCGCTAAAAAGCACACAACCATTATTCAGTCCAGTCTCCAAAGCTATTTGGCAAACCAGGAAAAGTGGTGCTTTTCTGAGAAACGGTGAAGTGTGAAATTATAACCAGTAAACCTGTACAGTACTATGGAATCGTGAAGGCAGACCTTTCTGACCTCTCCGTTTGAAAATGCTAATCCCTTGCTTTCAGACAGATCCAATGGCTTCCTTGGTCATTGACTTGGGGCACATATACAGATCAGGGGTTCTGACTTTTTCTAATCTTTTATACTTGTTCCAGGTCAGTGTCTCAAAGTACAAAAAACAGAGACGGTTTGGCAATTGGCACTTTTTTTTTTTTTTTTTTATTCACTCTAGCATGTAAATAGCATTTCACTGGAACGTGTAAAACAGACCTTGCCTTAACTCTGTAGGCATTTGTTTTTCTTTACATATCCTGATAGGCATATCTAAAGAATGTGAAAGACAAACTGGGCTGTAAACTACATAGGTCCTTCAAAGTTAAACTACGTTTTTTAGATGATCATTTTGTCATTCTTTGTTCTGGAAGTGTATGTAAATTTGTGAAAAGGGCATTTTATTTCTAATATCAGTAGAATTTAATTGGACTAAATTCCTATGCGCAAAATAGGCTGTGCTGTTTGCTAAGCTGCAACTCCTATCTGGGTTAGAAATGTATTTAAATCAATTTAGCTGTAGCTCATTATTAAAGTAAACCTTGCACTAAAATAGTGAGGGAGGGCCAAACCATTGCCAAAATGCTGCATTAACTTAAAATATGGGGGAAAAGTCAACATGCCTACCTTTTTCCCCTTCTATCAGCAGCAGCTAGGTGAAGGTGATATCACCGTCCTTCCAATGAGATATTTGCACATGCTGAGTAACTCAAATCTCACAATCCTGCACTATGCTTGTGCAACCTCCCGCTAGAATTGGGCTACTTGCCATTCTGCCGGATCATGTTGAAAGGACGCTGATCTGTAATATATGTAAAGTTACAGAATGTTGTATGGTTGGCCTTGGCAAATAGTCAGAAATGTATGGAAGATTCTAAGTTGAGTAATAGTGTTGAACACACTGCACTTTGCCTTCCAAATAAAGCTATTTTGGTTCAAAAGTTTTTTTTTTTTTTTCCACCTAATTTGTTTAATTTTGCTTTTCAGGTTTGAAAATTAGTTTTAGACATGTTTTTTCAAAAATGACTGCACCATTTAACATTAGGTTTGTTTACAGCTCAAGCTGTCTGAGCATCACATAGTGAGGGACAGTGGCAGCTGAAGCCAGTAAGCTGCAGTTCTAGTGTGTAAAATATATTTACATTTTTGTCTTTTACTGTGTATATTCACCTGATGTTCCGCTTTAATACACTAACCCTCCAATATTGGAAATATTTGTTTCATTGCAGTTTTATGTTAAAACTGCCTTGAAACTCAGATTATTTTGCATAACACTAGCCTTATTTATGTGGCATGTGACGCCACCATATTGTCAATATTTCAGTCTTTTTCTGGTCGTTTCTTATGTGGATCATACTAACGTCTGATAGCCTACTTATTGCTATCCTTATTTTATTTTTTGCAGGCTCTCCCTTCCAGAAAGATGACTCCCTACCAGATACTGAGACAGACTCTTCAGGTACCCCTCTACTCAAAGTTTATTGTTGATTTCTTGGATGGGATCATGCCGCAGCATCTTCTGTCCATTGGTGGAGAGGAATGTCATGGTTTTCTTCTGGATTAACCACTGGAGTATTTACCGCTGAACATTCTATTTTACACATTGAATACTGTTGGATTCTTCAGGGGAAGAACTATTAAGCCTTGCACCATTCAAAATATTGACATTGGGGATTATGCATAAACAATGTTTCCTTTTCAGACTCCAGGGTTGGAACTTGTACTATATGTCTTTTTAAATGGTGATCGTTTTTATAATGTAATTTGTTCACTTGGACATTTTTGTAGGTCTCTTCTGTGCTTTATGTTGCTTTCTTTTCCTACCTATGTTACATGAAACGTTTTTAAATGTTGTGACTGATCTACACCTGTATATAAAAAAAATATAAATATGTAATTAGGTGACCCAGCCTCTAAAAATATATGATGTGATGGCAAAAAGTAAGTTTGAGCCCAGGCTATGCTTGTTTGTAGCAACAGATAATCTTCATGTGGTAGCAATGATTTTTGTACATATTTGGGGGGGGGTTCCGGGAAGAATTTTAATAGTTCATTGGTCTACACATTAGACCACTGGGAGAGAAAATCTCTCTCCATATCTCTGTATGCCCTACTACTAAAAGGCAACATGCTAAGAAGTTACAGGCCTGGATCGCATACCCTCCTGAAATCAGCCATGCTCAGGAGTCACTAGCTAGGAAAAAATATAAGAAATGTAAACGGGTAACAGGCCTGACAACTACAGTGAGGCTGCTTTAACGGGGTGGTGGGGTGCAGCCGTTGATGGTAAATCTGCGTTAATTTATTTTCTTACATCAGGGGACACAGAGCCATTGATAGGTGATAGACACTGGCATGCCCTAAGGCAAGAAGTGTACTCCCTATATAACCCCTCCCACTACTGATGTCCTTTCATGGGCTAAATGGATGGTACCCGGGCCTCGTGTCCAAAGAAACCAAGGTTTTGCTTGCAAATGCTTCTCTTTAGAAAGCTGGACCCTGGGATCCAGTACTTTTTGGTAGTAAGGCCATAAAGTCTTTACTGGCAGGGTGCTGTTGCAGGTCCAGGATTGTGGGTAACCTGAGGTTCCCCTGTTCCTGAATGTTTCCTAATGGTCTCGGAGCCCACCATGAAGGGTGAAGATTGGGTTTTTATCTCAGATAACCCTGCTGCGAGGAAAAGGTAAGGGAGATTTTCTGCTGCTAGCAGGGTGCTTTTAACCACTGCTAGCAGTCGAGGCAAGGGTCAAAGGTGCAGGTGCTTCGGCAGCGGTGCTCATTGATTTCAATGGCAGGGGTGATTTTAGGGGCTCCTGCACTGCCCCAAAGATGCTGCAAGCACACCGCCCCAGTGTGAAAAGCACTCGGGCTTTCACACTGGGGCTGCAGAAGAGGCTGTTTTCTTTTGGCACAAAAATGCCTGTAAAATGCCTCAGTGTGAAAATAGCCTAAGGAATAACTTGTGCCTCCCCATGGAGTACTGCAAAAAATGTATTGTATAATAACTTCTAAAGTTATTATCTGTTAACTTGATTTCTGGAACCTTCCAGGATGGCTTAAAGAGAAGGGGCTCCTCCCACCGAGCACAGGAAACGTAATCGATGTTTAATAAAAAAACAAAAAAAAAAAACAGGTGTGAGCCTAGGGTTCCTCAGTAATAACAAATAACCAAAGGCCTACTGTACTTTATACCAAACAGTAAAAATGATTAGGGTGGGAAGCGGCACCCTCCTGAAAAATCATGTTAACAGCTAATACAGTGCCTTGCGAAAGTATTCGGCCCCCTTGAACTTTTCAACCTTTTGCCACGATTCAGGCTTCAAACATAAAGATATAAAATTTAAATTTTTTGTGAAGAATCACCAACAAGTGGGACACAATTGTGAAGTGGAACGAAATCTATTGGATAATTTAAACTTTTTTTAGCAAATAAACTGAAAAGTGGTGTGTGCAAAATTATTCGGCCCCTTTACTTTCAGTAAAGCAAACTCACTCCAGAAGTTCAGCGAGGATCTCTGAATGATCCAATGTTGTCCTAAATGACTGATGGTGATAAATAGAATCCACCTGTGTGTAATCAAGTCTCTGTATAAATGCACCTGCTCTGTGATAGTCTCAGGGTTCTGTTGAAAGCGCAGAGAGCATCATTAACCCTTTCCCGCCAAGCATACGCAGATATGCGTACTCTGCTTCTGGGGGTTATACCGGGATGATGCCCGCACCTGCAGGCATAATCCCGGTACCGTTTTTTTGCAGCAGGCGATTGGCTATCCAGGCATAACAACCGATGCGGCTAAAAGCCGCTCGGCTGTTATGCCGGAGGAGCGGGAGGGGACGTCCCCCCCCCTCCCGCCGCCTCTCGCCGCTGTTACCGGTGCTCCCGCTCGATCGGGAGCACCAATCAGAGATCTGACGCCTCCGGCTGTTGCGGAGGAACTGGAACGAAGCCGTAATCGGCTTCGTTCCAGTCTCCTCATCGTAAACATGGAAGCGACGTCATGATGTCACTTCCCGTTTACTCGGCTGCCAATGGCGCCGGTTTTAAAAAAAATATCCGGTATTCAGAATCGCCGTTTTCGGCGATCTGAATACATTGAAGTGTAAAGGAGGGGTGGGGGGTCTTTTAGCCCCCCGATCCCTCCATAAGGAGGACCTGTCACCACCTATTACTGTCACAAGGGATGTTTTATTCTCTAGAGTTTCTGCTAAAAAAATATATATAATGTTTGGGGGTTCCAAGTAATTTTCTAGCAAAAAATATGGATTTTAACTTGTAAACACCAAATTCCAAAAATGGGCTTAGTCATGAAAGGGTTAAGATCAAGGAACACACCAGGCAGGTCCGTAATACTGTTGTGGAGAAGTTTAAAGCCGGATTTGGATACAAAAAGATTTCCCAAGCTTTAAATATCCCAAGGAGCACTGTGCAAGCGATCATTTTGAAATGGAAGGAGTATCAGACCCCTGCAAATCTACCACGACCTAGCCGTCCTTCTAAACTTTCAGCTCAGACAAGAAGACTGATCAGAGATGCAGCCAAGAGGCCCATGATCACTCTGGATGAACTGCAGAGAACTACAGCTGAGGTGGGAGAGTCTGTCCATAGGACAACAATCAGTCGTACACTGCACAAATCTGGCCTTTATGGAAGAGTGGCAAGAAGAAAGCCATTTCTCAAAGATATCCATAAAAAGTCTCGTCTAAAGTTTGCCACAAGCCACCTGGGAGATACACCAAACATGTGGAAGAAGGTGCTCTGGTCAGATGAAACCAAAATCAAACTTTTTGCCCACAATGCAAAACGATATGTTTGGCGTAAAAGCAACACAGCTCATCACCCTCAACACACCATCCCCACTGTCAAACATGGTGGTGGTAGCATCATGGTTTGGGCCTGCTTTTCTTCAGCAGGAACAGGGAAGATGGTTAAAATTGAGGGGAAGATGGATGCAGCCAAATACAGGACCATTCTGGATGAAAACCTGTTGGAGTCTGCAAAAGACCTGAAACTGGGATGGAGATTTATCTTCCAACAAGACAATGATCCCAAACATGCAGCAAATTCTACAAAGGAATGGTTCACAAATAAAGGTATCCAGCTGTTAGAATGGCCAAGTCAAAGTCCAGACCTCAATCCAATTGAGAATCTGTGGAAAGAGCTGAAAACTGCTGTTCACAAACGCTCTCCATCCAACCTCACTGAGCTCGAACTGTTTTGCAAGGAAGAATTTCAGTCTCTCGATGTGCAAAACTGATAGACATACCCCAAGCGACTTGCAGCTGTAATCGCAGCAAAAGGTGGCTCTACAAAGTATTAACGCAAGGGGGCCGAATTAATTTTGCACACCCCACTTTTCATTTTTTTTTTATTAGTTAAAGTTTCAAAAATCCAATAGATTTCGATCCACTTCACAATTGTGTCCCACTTGTTGGTGATTCTTCACAAAAAATAAAAATGTTATATCTTTATGTTTCAAGCCTGAAATGTGGCAAAAGGTTGAAAAGTTCAAGGGGGCCGAATACTTTCGCAAGGCACTGTAACTTTGTTTTTCTCCAGTCATCTTTCAGGATGCTTAGTGAGAGGGGCATTATAGAATAAATACCTGCTAGGGAGGGGTCATGGCACTCTGGTGGAGTGGGCACTAAAGATTTGAGGGGCCTGCAAACCAGTGATTGCGTAGGCCTCTAATATCAGTGATTTCATCCATCTAGTGATAGTAGCTTTAGAAGGGGTGGATCCTTTTTGAGGTCCTGAATACAGCAGAAATTGGTGACCTTTCTGCATTTCTTGGTGCGTTCAATTTAGTATAATAAACATCTTCTTACATCAGTCTTGTGGAAGTTCTCCTCTTGTGGGTTCCTTGCTTGCCCACGAAAAGACAGGATAATCCGTTGAGACCTCTGGATACTTTTGGGAAGGAGGCCCAGATCCAGAAGGAGAAGGACTTTGTCAGAAAAAAAAGCAGTATGGTTCTGCTATATAGTCATGGCTTGTAATTCTCTAATCTGTCTAGCTGAAACTAAAGTGATGAGTTATGTTTTTGTATGTTATTTTTAACAAGCTTTCTTCTGGTGGTTCGAAAGGCAGTTTCATGAAGAACTATAGATAAATCTCATGGAGGAAATCTTAGGATGAGGGGCTTTTTTTTTTTTTTTTTTTTTTTTTTTTCCCCTAGAAACTGCTTTGATGAGTCTCTTTATTAATGCATGCTCTGCTAACCTGAAGTCCAAGAAATTGGATAAAGCCACCATCTGCACTCTTAAGATGTTGGTAGCCAGCCCCAAGTCTGTACCATTCTTCTGCAGAAAAATTCAGCACAGCCGGAACTATAGGCCCAGAGAGTGTGTTATCTTTTTGCCAAATGCAGAATCGCTTTCAAATTTATGAGTTACTACAGAGTTTCTGAAATGTAGAAAATCGTGACCTTTTTGCCTCCTGAGGATTTGATCTTCTGAATGACCTTTGGGATGAGCCTTAAGGGAGGGAATGCATAAAGGAGCCCCCCCCCCCCCCCCGACTAGGGGGTCGGCAAACGCATCCAACCCTAGACTGTTTGGGTCCATGTGCATCAAGAATCACCACTTCACTTTCATGTTCCTTGACAAGGCAAAAAGGTCTATTAACCACTTCAGCCCTGGAAGGTTTTACCCCCTTTAATGACCAGGTCATTTTTGCGATACAGCACTGCTTTGCTTTAACGGACGATTGCATGTTCATGTGACATTGTACCCAAACAAAATTGCTGTCCATTTTCCCCACAAATAGAGCTTTCTTTTGGTGGTATTTGATCACCTTTTGCGGTTTTTATTTTTTGGCCGATCAATTTTGAAAACCTATTTTTTTTTTTTTTTTTTTTTACTTTTTTTAATTAAATTTGTTTGCTATGAAACCTATACCATTTAAAAAAAAAAAAAAGTAAAAATCCCAATAAGTGTATATTGGTTTGTGCAAAAGTTATTGCGTCTACAAACCTATGGGATAGATTTATGGCATTTATTTATTGTAGGGGTGCACCGAATGGGTTTTTTGGTGCCGAAACCAAAAATGAAAAATACACTAGGCCGAAAACCGAAACCTATTTAAAAAAAAAAAAAAATTTTATACAGGAAATGGTCAGAGACTGGGGACATGGTACAGGAGATGGTCAGACCGGGGACATGGTACAGGAGATGGTCAGACCAAGGACGTGGTACAGGAGATACAATGATACATGACACAATGCAGCCTCACCAGTGTCCCCCCCCCCCCCCCGTTGCAGCCAGAGTGTCCCCCCCATTGCAGCCAGTGTCCCTCTATTGCAGCTAACCTGTGAATAGAGGAGAGCCGCCTCTCCTCCCACGATCACAGCGTGGGAACATCACAGCTTTCAGTTCAATAGCTGTGTGTTCCCAGCCGCGCGCTGTCTCGTACAGCCCCTCCCCCTCGTCCGGGCACTTTGATAGACAGATCATCCATCCAATCCTGTGGGTAATCTGTCTATTAAAGTGCCCGGACAAGGGGGAGGGGCTGTAAGTGACGGCACTCGGCCGGGAACACACAGCTATTGAACTGAAAGCTGTGATGTTCCCGCGCTGTGATCAAACAGACGGTGGAGGTGGCTCTGCTGCACTATAGCATGATATAGCTTTTCATGATGGGCGGCCCCAGGGGTGGAGCCCTGCCCCCTACCCAGGCCACGCCCCATTTTCGGCTCCATTATCGGCCGTTTTTCTCTTTCGGCAAATCGCCGAAAAGGGCATTTTTGGCCGACATGTTTCGGCGGCCGAAATTTCGGTGCATCCCTAATTAATTTTTTTGACTGAGTGTCTCCCTGCTTGTTTATGTAGGAGACGACTGTAGCTAAGGAAAGGAGAGCTTCCCAGATTGCTCTCTACTCTCACGTTGGAAGAGCAGCAGGCCTCCCCCCCCCCACACACACTTTCCTTGGGTTGCCAGATGATCTATTGTAATTTTTTTATTGGATTCGCTTGCATCCAGGACCTTCCTAATGATAGCTTCTCTTCCTGTAACCACCACTGTAAGGACTTGTTTACTGGACCTGGGAGTTGCACTTGGTTAAGAGAAATCTAATGACTGCTCCAGAATTTCACGCTGTCAGTCTGAGACAATCTCATGTAAAACTGAGCCCATGTTGTTTTTATTCAATAGCCCCTGTGATCCCAACCAACCTACTATGCTTTAACTCCATTTGAGAGGCTTTGGGGAGCCTGTCCTCATTCCCCTGGCCTTATTTCCTCCAACAGGCTACGGTCGTGGCCTTATCCTCTCCAATGGTAAAGTGAATTGGAGTCAACTGTAGCTGGAGGACTGGCAGATCATGACCCCTACCACTTTCTAAAAGTTCTAAGAATGTACTTGTACTGAAGAATGCTTATAAAATATTGTAAGATGGTAATATACACCAGCTAGACTGGCCCGTTACAGTCCAGCTTATTCTCCGCTCTGCTTCTGAGGCTGTTCACAGGTGAGCACAATGGCACATATCTGGTGCTCTTCACGAACGCGTGCAGACTATGGGTCAGGGTTTCTGCTCTTCTCTGCACTTTACTTCATAATTACCTTAAAAAAGATCCACGAGGCGCTTCTCTAAAATGACTGCCAAACTGCCTCAGCCAGAGTGATAATCTTATCGCTGCTCCCTATGTATTCTGGGCAGTTATGGCGCTCCATGCTGTTATCTTTTCCCCTCGTAAACTATATGTATAGCTTTTTGCCCTGTCACAGAGCTTATACATCTTGACCCCCATATCTGGCATGCTGGCTGGGGAGACACTAAACACAGTGTGACCAGAAAACTTGATCAGGGACTCATCAATGCAGACCTCTTCATCTGACATAAACAAGGCTGCAAATTGTTGGTTAGAGGGGCTGAATTTTGTGAAGCCGATCATATTCCAGGTCTCCCTGCAAGATTTGCTGATATCGAGTCTTGGCCATGGCAGCAGAGAACACGGGCATATGATGAATTGGGTAGAAAAAAAACAAATGCTCCTGCGCTCGAAAGGTTGCTGTGGGGGAACTCTTCACAAACCACACCACTGCATCGGCTGTGCTGCCACTTTAAAGGTCAGGAAGAACCCAGGCATAATCTAAAGGAAATTAAGGACAGAGGGCACACCAGCCTTGCCCATTACCTTTGTAACCTAAATAATGTTTTACTGGATAAAATAACAACCCCACCCCCTCCAGGGACTAGGCTAACTGTTACTGTGGCCACTCATAAAGGACACACAGAAGGGGTTCTCCAAAAGGCCTGGATGCCATCGTTTGTAGAGGTCCTGCCTGGTCAGAGGAAACACAAATACTGAGGAACCCTAGGCTCACACCTGTGTTTTTTTTTTTTTTTTTTTTTTTAATTCGAGCGTGGATTGTGCTTTCCTGTGTGAGGTGGGAGGAGCCTCTCTCATTAAGCTGTCCTGAAAGATGACTGAAGAAAAAGAAATTTTGTGAGAACATACACACCTGCTGGATATCTAACAATAGTCCCAAATAAAGGGGAGGGTAAAGCATAACACCTCTTGGGCAACTGGCATGTAATGTTGGGTCCAGCAATTCACACAGCTGCTTGCAAGACCTTTTGGCCAAAGGAGGCTACACCAAAGCAGTTATGTACATATGCCAAAACTTGGTTAACTGAAGACCAGGGGGATAGATCCTTTGCGTACCTGAGTGGCAGATATGTCACGTCAAACATGAGTCAGAAGAGGCAGGCCCTTATCAGACTTGCAAAGGGGATTTTGAAATCACTAGCGAGAGACTCAACAGGGCTATTAGCTGCAGGTAGGAAGCCCTGTGGAAAACAGTTATGCATCTAGGGCCAAATTATCTACAGGTAATCAATGCATAAGCTATGGTCCTAAATAACCGTGGGTGCTGTCAGGCTCCCATTGTTTTCAAAAAGGCTACCTGCCTGCAGGGATCCCTGCCGAGTCTCCCATGGGTAATTTCAAACTGCTCAGTTTGCAGTTGTGAAAGGTATCATGGCCAGAAAGCACTAGATTTTTATCTTTTGTAAAGCAGCAGTATAGCTTAAGTAGATCCTAATTACTACATCCAGAGAAAAGCTACCTTCTGTGGTAAAATTGTAACCAGCAGAGCTAGGAGAAATAATCTACTTTCTTATGGCACTAAGCTAAGCTAAACTGGTTTGCTGAGAAGGAGCCAAGGCCACCCCCAGTTTCCCGGTTCTTAGGAGCAGGCCATATACCCAAACAGTGACTGTTTATAGAAAATCCATTTCAGTTCAACTGTAGGAACATACAGATTTTCTATTTCCTTTAAAGTTTTATTCAGTTCTTTTAGCCTCCGTTCACTTTGGTGATATTTTTCATGCGTCTTGACAGTTCCATATTGCATGAGTCGCACCGCATTGCTGGAATTGGAACCATCGAAATAGCCGTGACTCAGGAAAAAGGTTTCTGCAGTACTTTTTCCCGATTTTTCACTGCAACTGGCCTGGACTTCTATTAAAAAGTTGTAAGCCACACTGTTATGGGCAAGATACCGTAACTTGCAAAAAGCATCCCCCCCCAGCCTTTTTTGTATTGTTGCCTCACAACCTGGAGTTAACATGGCATGCTTGAGGATTTGCATCATTTAATTTACAGAACATGTCCACAAATTTGAAGATTTTAATTTTTTTTCCTTTTGTAGCAAACAACAAATAAGACAAAATAACAGAAAAAGTCAATGTGCATAACTATTCACCACCTACCCATCTATGATCTTACCACTGGGATTTTTGCCCATTCCCCCTTGCAAAACTGCTCCAGCTCCTTCACGTTGGATGGTTTTGTGCTTGTGTACAGCAATCTTTAAGTCTGACCACAGATTTTTCTATTGCATTGAAGTCTTGGCTTTGACTAGGCCATGCCAACACATTTACCATTTTCCCTGTATAAAGTACTTATTTGTTGCTTTAGCAGTGTGTTTGGGGTCATTGTACTGCTGGATGGTGAACCTCTATCCTAGCCTCAAATCACACACAGAGTGGTACAGGTTTTGCTCAAGAATATCCCTGTATTTAGCACCATCCATCTTTCCCTCACCCCTGACCGGTTTCCCAGTCCCGGCTGCTGAAAAACATCCCCATAGCATGATGCTGCCACCACCATGTTTTACTGTGGGGCGGTGGTTCTTTGGGTGATGTGATGGGTTTGTGACAAACATATAGAGTGTTTTTGATGGCCAAAAAGTTAAATTTTAGTCTCATCCGACCAGAGCACCTTCCTCCACACATTTAGGGAGTCTCCCACATGCCTTTTCGCAAACTCAAAACGTACCATTGTGTTTTTGCTGAAAGTAATGACTTTCTACTGGCCACTCTGCCATAAAGCCCAACTCTATGGAGCATACAGCTTATTGTCATCCTATGTACAGATACTCAGATTTCTGCTGTGGAATTCTGCAGCTCCTCCAGGGTTACCTTTGGTCTCTGTGCTACCTCTCTGATTAATGCCCTCTTTTCCTGGTCTGTGAGTTTTGGTGTGTGGCCATCTCTTGGCAGGTTTGCTGTTGTGCCCTGTTCTTTCCATTTGGTTATGATAGATTTGCTGGTGCTCCTAGGGATCATCAAAGATTTGGATATTTTTTTTATAACCTAACCCTGGCTTGTAATTCTCAACATTTGTTCCTTACTATAGAACAAGACAACTATTGTTATAGACTTTTTAGGCATAGAAACAAGTTTTAGGAAAGTAATTTAAACAATATTTATTTCTAAAAGCAAAAAAAAAAACATACATTATTTTACCTCAGAGCATAATGATTACACTGTCTAGTATAACTGATCTATTAGGCAGTGTAATCATTATGCTCCGAGGTAAAATAAATGTATTTTTTTTGCTTTTAGAAATATTGTTTAAATTACTTTCTTAAAAATTGTGTCTATGCCTAAAAAGTCCATCACCGTCAACAATAGTTGTCTTGTTCTATAGTAAATTTAAATATTGGGACGTGGCATGTTTATCATGTAGTATATCCACAGTACCACTCTGTGTCTGATACGCCTCCAAATTCAAAAACATTGTTCCTTACTTGTTTGGAGAGTTCCTTGGTCTAAATGGCAGTGTTTGGTTAGTGGTGCCTCTTGCTTAGGTGTTGCAGCCTTTGGGCCCATTCAAAAAGGTGTGTATATGTAATGACAGATCATGTGACACTTAGATTGCACACAGGTGGACATCATGTCACTAATTATGTGACTTCTGAAAGGTAATTGGTTGCATCAGAGCTTTTAATGGGCTTTCATAACAAAGGGGGTGAATACATACGCACATGCCAATTATCATTTTTTTTAAATATATTTTTCTAATTTTACTTCACCAACTTAGATTCAGATTAAAAAAATATTGAACTAAAGGCTGTAATGTAACAAAATGGGTAAAAAGCCAAGGAGCTGAAAACTTTTGCAAGGCACTGTACAAGTGTCAATTCCTACAGCACTTGGGTGTGCATGCTAACATTTAATTATATGTAAGCACTTTTCATTGGCTCTGAAAATGTTTGTTTATAGGGTTGATGAATGTCTTAAAGCAGGTCAGTCTTTGATGTTTCAGCCCCATGCCACAAGCCTGTTTGGTTACAGAGGTAGAATCATTGTACTGAGACCAGTAATTAGAATGTAATGACAAAACTGACTTTTAAACCTTCTACATAATTTTTTTGAAGGCTTTAAAAGAAGCCTTTAGCTGTATTTTGGGATGTCAAATACTTATTACAAGGGGAGTGCTGGCTGTCACTTTCAGCAGGGAGATTTCTAGCAAATCCTTTTGACAATTAGTTCTGAAACTTTTTTTTGTAATATAGCTCTAACATCCCCAAACTGCAGGTAAAGGGAACTTTAAAAGTGTCTCGTGTAATTCTTTGGTGAACTAGAGCTTTATTGAACATATAATATGCAGAGACATGTCACTGAAAAAAAATAAAAATCCTGAAGTTACCGTTTTAGAAGTCACTCATATAAATGTTCAAATAGTTAATCTTTTGTCACTGTATAGCAGTTATTACACTGAAAGATCACTGACATTTCAGTGTGGATCTCTGCCCATTTCCTAATTTAAATAAGTCCAGTTAAAATAAAACCTTTTAGATGTCTCAAATAAAAAAAATAAAAAAGTGGTGAAATGTAAACCGCGCAGCTGCAACAATGCTCAAATATAGACACAAAGTCGTCAGTCAAAATATGTGTAAAAACTCAGAATTGAAGATCTGTAACTATAAGCTGGTGTAAAAACCAGTTAAAAAAAAAAAAAAAAAAAAAAAAAACAGCATCTATGATAAATAAGTGTGGCACTAAGAGTGATTTCAACATTAAAAACACACCTTTTAAGTGTTCAGCTAGCAGATTTTCTGACTTTTTTTCTAATATGTGTGACAGGGCTGGAAACCAGATTCATTACACTGAGACAAGCGTGTAATAAGAAAAAAAAATATATATATATATATATATATATATATATATATATATAAAACATACTATTCATACGTCTTTTTTCACAAACTAAACACACATGAAAAACTAGCAAATTTCTTTATTTGACTGTACTCATTTAAATGATGTAATGCTGCATGTGCATATTGATAGCGAATGCATTACAACTTTCATTTGGACAGATAAAACTTGCTCTTTCAACAGGAGGTATTCTCATTCACCTACGTTGGTGTTGTATTTCTTGGACAGACGTACCTCTACAGTAGACATTACGTAAGGATTAAAAAAAAAAAAAAAAAAGTAGTTGCAAACCCTTACAAGGGGGTATGATAGCATGTGGTAATGATGATTTAAGTTATAAAAAGAAAAATAGCACTCTAGCTTCCCTCTAGACATGCAAGAAACAACTCTAGGAGATTCAGTATTTTATGACGCATGTCTGCCTGTAATTTGACCTTAAAGTGGAACTGAAGTTCCATTGTGACAAACCGCGAGCAGGCAATCTTTTATTGCAGAAGAGACATGCAATTTCACTTCTGTAATAAAGTGCCTATACCTGCTTGCTATTATGCTCAGCTTACAGCACAAGGCTGATCCCTGTGTGCCAGGATGTGGCTCCTGTGATGGCGCGACTTCAGCTAGCACCACCCAATGAAGACAGGCACACAGAAGAAAATACTAGTGCCAGCGACAGACAACTGGAAAGGTAGGTACTAACCCTTTAGTTACGCTTTAAGTTCTGTCCAGAATTTTACGGAAGCATGAGGATTCTAGGAAAAATATTATGCCACGTCATGCTAGGTTCATGATCTTTAACAATGGGATACACCTAATATCAAAAAGCCTTACACTTGGTGCTAATTTTTAAAAGGTTTCAGAACGTGCTCTAGCATGGACCATTTATTTCAGTATTTAAAGGTTTGTTGAAAAAAAAAAAAAAAAAAAAAGGTCAAAATCCTTGTATATAACCAACAAGTATTGTTTTGTCACAACAAAATGGAGTCTTGCTTAAACCACAGACTAAAACTGTCCTTGGGCATTTTGCAATACTGACAGCACCGTTCAAGCAAATATTGTGGATGAAGATGATCAGCTGAATTTAGCTTTTGAGAAGTCCATTTCTGGGTGTTGTTCCATGAACCTGAAATACAGAACACGAGGGAATTTACTTCCGATCTGTGCATGCTGTTAGCTGCTATTTCAAATATAAATTTCAGAAGGGCACTGGTAATGCTTTATCACGCATCTTTATGAAATATCACTTTTTTTTTTTTAATACATGCATTTCAAATACAATCATTGTTGGAAAATACCTGCCATACACTGTTCAACAACTCAAAATGACTCCCTAGCAACTGCATTATTACTGATTGGGGGTCATATTCAATGTGACTGAGTTCTAGACACTCATCAGCATAAATAAGAATCAGTCACATATTAATTTATATCCCCAAGTCTAACTTCAATACATAGATTAATATGCTCCCCAAGTGGCGTGGGAATTATTGTTTTCTTAGCAGATTGCAGGTTTGTTTTCTCTCTGCTTTTGTACAGACTAAACAGTTTTTTCTAGCAATTCTGCAAGGATAGTCTGGTAGTGACCTTTGGGCACTGGGTTCCACATGGGGTGCCTTCCAGAGTCTGTTCTGGTAAAAGTTAGCTATGGAGTGCTTTCCAGGTCCTCAGCCACTGGCATCTCCAAAGACTCACTTGGTGTGAGTAGGCCTAGTTGCTAAATTACTGGGCACCATTATTTCCCACAAGCTTTGCTGTGAATTAGGTTAACACTGTGGGAGTGAGTAGTGACATTTTCAGCTGGGAGTTACATTATATCACACTGTGTCTGTTGCAAAGAGCTAAATGAAACTTTGATATGTTCCTGTTGCCCACCTATGGTAAGTTTGGTCAACCCTAACCATCCAGTCACTGACCCACCCTGCTACCAGCTGCCTGGTAGCGGTTGTGACATGGGGAAAGTAAGGGGGGGGGGGGGGGAGGAGGCATGATGTCTGTACTGCATGAAAGATGCACCTGCTTTTCAAGTGGAAGTAAACTCCCCTATTGTTTTCAGCCAAGGAAGCTGCCATCTTTGCCTCTGTCTAATCTTCAACTGTTATGGTGCTGCACATGTGATTCATTATGACACCAGCCATTGGATGGTTTGATAGTTTGGCTGAGAGCACAGCCAATGTGCAGTTAGCATTCCCGGCATGCCTTTTTTTTTTTTAACTGTTTAAAGTGGAAGTAAACCCATCGATTTAAAGACCTAGCTGATGAGTGTTTTCAGTTTTTTCCCGGAACTATGTTCTCGCTAGTGGATCCCACCTTGCACCAGATTCCAGCTCTGATTTTTATTTTTGTCCAACTAGGTGAAATCCCATAAAATGAATCTAACACCTGCTTGTGAAACATGTGGTGGGGTGGCTTATTCGAAAGCTCATGACTGGTTTCTCAAATACATTTCCTGTTGGGCAGGAAACTTTGGCTAAGATTTGATGTGGGGGGGATGGGGAGGGGCCCTGTACTGCTGATTACAGAGTTTTGTTCCCTGCCCTTCTCTGAAGCAATTCCCTTTGCCTAATTAAATTACAGACCTCTGCAATGAAATGTTCTAGCTGTTTCAGAAGTTGCCATTTGAACCTATTCTCACTCACTGTCGGGCTGCGTGCTCGGATAAAGGTCTGGAATGGATCTTGGGTGGAACCTCGTGCAAAATTGTCGGGGTTCCCCTTCAAGATTCTCAGCACACAAGTTGCACTGGGCTCCCATAGGGAACCACTGATTTTGAATAGACAGAAATGCTGGATGAGGCATAACGCTGTGTATACAGGGTTAATTCACATTTTTTCTGTTGTTTTTACAGCTCTAGTGCTGGGGCCTTGGAACGGTCTTTTTTTATATATTTTTTTTGCAGCTCAAAAACGCCATGGTGGGCATGAGGCCATAGGCTAACATGGCAAGGCATTTTTTAAGCTGCAAAAAAACGATCAAAAGTGGCTATAAAAATGTCAGTGGGCATGTAGCCTAAAGGAAACTTATCCAAACTGGTATTTCAAAGAGGCTCTTTACCTTCAGAGGAGACTCCCCTCTTTTCCACTGAATAGAATAGGGTTGTCCCAACTGTGCACCCATTAGTTGCCTGGGCGAATTACGTGTACTGTCCTCACTTTGCCTCCTTGTATTTGCACATTATATATCCCAGGAGGCATAGTGCTCCATTCAGAAGAAAGGAGGGGGGCCTATTGGCACATCAGGAGGCACGCCGGTGGGCCTCTTTATGATGTCACAATCAACATGGCAGCACCTGGACCGAGAGGTGGCAGAATCTCAGTGCTGGATCCTCTGGGTGGGTTATTAAAAATGTTTCATCTGGACCAACCGGTAAGAGGGGAGGTGGCTGAAGACCTGCTTTAGGAATTAAAAGCATTTAAGGAAAATCAGTTTTTTTTGCTGGCAGGCTCACTTTAATTCTGGACCCATCATCTCCATGTACTGCTCTGTTTAGCTGGTAAAGTTATCCCTGTGTAAGCTCCAAGTCAAGACTTGACACTTTCACAGGGCTGGGGATTCTTTCTCTGGCAACATGGAATGCCAGAGAAGTCAATTTAAAAAGCACTAGCGCTGTTGTGAGGGTATATTTCTTCACTGCAGGATGTGGAGTGAAAAGAAGGATTGCAGCCACCATTAAAGTGAACCTGCTTGTTTGTCTAGCATAGTTATCATGGTACCTTAACCACTTAAGGACCAGGCCTCTTTTTCAGATTTGGTGTTTACATGTTTAAAACTGTTTTTTTTTGCTAGAAAATTACTTAGAAAAAAAACAATATAAAATGTTTGGGGGTTCTAACACCCTAGAGAATAAAATGACGGTCATTGAAATACTTTTTTTCACACCGTATTTGCGCAGCGGTCTTACAAGCGCACTTTTTTTGGAAAAAATTCACTTTTTTGAATAAAAAAATAAGACAACAGTAAAATTAGCCCAAGTAAATTGATACCCAACATGTCACGCTTCAAAATCGCGCCCGCTCGTGGAATGGCGTCAAACTTTTAGCCTCAAAAATCTCCATAAGCGACATTTAAAAAATTCTACAGGTTGCATTTTTTACGTTACAGAGGAGGTCTAGAGCTAGAATTATTGCTCTCGCTCTACCGATCGCGGTGATACCTCACATGTGTGGTTTGACTACCGTTTTCATATGCGGGCGCTACTCACGTATGCGCTCGCTTCTGTGCGCAAGCTCGTCGTGACGGGGTGTTTTAAAAAAAAAAAATTTCTTATTTATTTTAATTGATTTTATTTATTTCTACACTGTTTTTAAAAAAATAAATAAAAATGTATCACTTTTATTCCTATTACAAGGAATGTAAACATCCCTTGTAATAGAAAAAAGCATGACAGGTCCTCTTAAATATGAGATCTGGGGTCAAAAAGTCCTCAGATCTCATATTTGGGCTAAAATGCAAAAAAAAAAAAAAGAAAATCTGACATTTAAAAAAAATATACCTTTAAGAGGTATGGGCGGAAGTGACGTTTTGACATCGCTTCCGCCCTCCTATGGTATAGAGACGAGTGGGGGCCATCTTAGCCTCACTTGTCTCTATGCCCAGCAGATGAAAGGACCCAATCGCCTCCGCCGCTACCGACGGCTCCGGTAAGTGGCGGGAGGGGGGGTGGCACCTCTCCCGCCGCCGATAGCGGTGATCTCGCGGCGAATCCGCCGCGGAGACCACCGTTATCGTACAGCCGACCGCCGCCTGAAGAGATGGATATCTCGGTTGTGGCAGCAGCTGCTGCCGTTACCGAGATATCCCTCTTCAAAAATAGGACGTACATCGTCGTGCGGCGGTCGGCAAGTGGTTAAGGATAGGTGCGTGCTGCTATTCATGTGTTCTCTGTGAGAGCAGAAATGTCAGCCCAGTATCAAGCTGTAAGGCTCCTATAGAGGCTGAACGTTCCCCTGCCAAATTTTATTCAGAGCATGTGTTCCTTAATGCAATTCTGACTGCATTTTTTTTTTGTTATTTTTTCTGTCTTATTGGCAATGAGCTTTCACCCTGACCCTTTTATTGTGACAGGGAAACAATACCAAAGAATAGTCAACAAGCAGCGATTTCTGATAGGCAAGGATGCATTCGTTCAATTCAAAGTGGAATTTTAGATTAGCACAAATACCCATTGGTGCCTAGTTCTCTATCAAAATTAGACATTAGTTACCTTGGGTTCATTTTAAAATGCACAAAAAAAAAAAAAGAGAAGAAAACCTTACTTTTTCAAGATGTCCTGTTTCTTCTGTTCATCTGAAGTTGGAAGGCCCATTGATTTCTGTCTTTGGTCATACATCATTTTTTCTACCATACTCCGGGTCTCTCCATCTAAATCAGACAGCTAAAGGCAAACAGATATACAATGGTTTAATGAAAAGAGAAAATAGCATCAGAGCCCAAGAATAGAATAAGGATTTTTATCATGTTAATCTTAAGTAATTCTGTTTCAATTGTTTTTTTGTTTTTTTTAAACAAGATTTAATAATAAAAAAATAAAAAAAAGAGATCTTATATTGGAGCAGTGGACGATTCTCGTCTGCTCCAAGCATGTGATGGGGAAACATAAAAATACAAGGCTAGGTAGAAACTGATTAAACATAATACTACTAGTGCGTTTTAGGAATATAAATGCAAGCGGTTCACCATCAGGTTAACCCCTTGATGAGGCAGATTGGTTTATGAAAGATCGTGGACTTGGGAGCCTAGCATTATTTATTACTTAATCCTGATGGAATAGTATTGGTGGCAAATCTTACTCAAATTGTGTGATAATTAATGAACTTAACTATCCCCATTATAACTATCCCATATGAGGGATCAAAGTGTGCCCAGAATAGTCCGGGTTACAAAAAAGGGGGCTACACACCCGCAATGCCAAGTTTGGCTAAGAATACTAAAAGTATTAGAGAGGAAGGAAAAGGGAAAATCCATCCAGGAGCCTCTCGCCAGTCGATTTAAAGTGGTGTCACCAGCTCCAAATACTGTAGCTGCTGACTTTTAATAATCGGACACTTACCTGTCCCAAGCTTCAGCAATGCGGGGGATCGAAGCCCCGCTCGTCTTCCCCTCCGTTCGGTGGCCCCGGCATTGTAACTGTGGGCGCCCGGCTGTGGCTTCACAGCCGGGCACCCACTGCGCATGTGCGAGCGTCCGCACAATCATCTGGGACCTGTCACGTGTCCCAGATGATTAACAAGAGAAAGGGGGCAGAGCCGAGCCCTTCCTGCGCCGAGGGGAAGTAATGTAACAAGCCCAGGCACTGAAGGAGGCAGACTACGAGGGAACCCCTAGCACCAGCCATTTAGAGGAGTAAAAAAAAAAAAAAGTTTCCAAATTTTTTTTTTTTTTTTTTTAGGAACATTCATGAATTTTTATTTTTTTTGGGGTACAACGCCACTTTAAGAAATATCTCTATGCATTAGGGACCTGTAAGTAGGCAAGCCAAGGGTACCATGTATCTTAAGTAATTCTTATACCAATGTAGATCTGTGGCACACAATTATCACGTTTCATAAACCATATATAGCAAAGAAAAAAAAAACTGCGCTGGACAATATACTAAAATAAATTAGCTGCAACACAAGGTGGGATACACACAAAATACAATAAAAAACAAAAGATTGCGCTCTAATAACCTTGATGAATAAATATTAATCTAATAAACAGCAACTATAGTTTGTATTAAAAATATTATCGGTGATAAATATATTATATTAATGTCCAAGAAATGTGACCTAAAAGTGAACAAAAAAAGAGCCAAAAGGTCTCCAAAACTGTGCAATGTTTAGTGATGGTCCAACATATGATAGAATCCACAATCAAAGTGACTTTTGCTTGAGAAATCCCACCACCAGAAGAATTGTGCGCTTACCAACTGCCAGATAGTTAATGTATATAACCAACATCCAGCCAGGGCCTTTTCTTCAATTCGGAAACAATCTGATCGTGCCGTCTGTGGGGGGGGGGTCTCCTGGTCAGGACTATGGCCACACAAATCCCCCACTAGTGCCTGATTATATTGCAAAAATGCTGATGTAAACATAGCTCAAAAGAAAAACCGGCTGCAGTACACACACCCGTGCTACAACAACCAAGTTGTTGTAGCACGGGCGTGTGTACTGCAGCCGGCCCGGCCGCAATTTTAACAATTTTTATCTGTTTTTGTATGCCAATGTCGGCGATTTTTTAATAATAAATACCTAGCAAGTTTTACCTATGGTCATCTTGTTTGCATTAACTATCTGGCAGCTGGTAAGCGCACAATTCTTCTGGCAGTGGGATTTCTCAAGCAAAAGTCACTTTGATTGTGGATTATATCACATGTTGGACTGTCACTAAACATTGCACAGTTTTGGAGACCTTTTGGCCCTTTTTTTGTTCACTTTTAGGTCACATTTCTTGGACATTAATATAATATATTTATCACCGATAATATTTTTAATACAAACTATAGTTGCTGTTTATTAGATTAATATGTATTCATTGAGGTTATTAGAGCGCAACCATTTTATTTTTTATTTTTATTGCTTCATAAAAAATACCTTCGAGTTTTCAGGATTAATTTTCTTTGTGTTAATTTCTGGTTCTGTTTTGATTACACGGTTCCACCATTCCATTGTATTGATCTAAAGGGAACAGGAGAAAAATTAGTTTATACCTCACCGAGAATACAATCTTTGGGCACACAAGCAACTCGAGCATGCTCCGTCCCGCCTCCCACTCTCTTTTCACTGGCTGTGATTGACAGAAGCAGAAGTCAATGGCTACTGTTGCTGGGTCTCAGCTATAGAGGAGGGAAAGAATGCAGCAAGGTAAAAATCCTTCTGCCTTTATAACCACTATATTATTCCTCCGATCAAGTAACTTGCCTCTTAATTGTAATCCCCAGTTTAAAGTGTTACTAAACCCAGGGCCCTGCATTTACTATATCTGGCTCATCAGCAGCTATACCGTAGCAGTCTTATGACTTCTATCAGTGTCTGGTTAAAGCTTGTAGAAGTCATCTTCATTCTACTCTGACTGTCCCATGAGACTGTAAGACCCCCTGACGGGACAGTGCTGATTCGCCCTGTGCTGATCACATGCACCCTCCCAAGGAGAAGAAAAAAAAAAACTCTTTAGCAATACACACCAAACTAAGCATGTGCAGAGTTGCCTCTAAAGGCTCTGTCTTATCAGCAAATGGATTGGTGACAATATAAGGGGAGGATCAGAGAAGACAGGAGCAAACAGCCTTTTCTCATTCGTTCATTGACAGACACATCTTCATCTTGACCTTCATCTTAGGTTTATATCACCCCTTTAGGAGAGGACTAGGCAGAAAGCGTTAAAAACAGCAACACTTACACAGTACCGTCCAGGGGGCATTCCTACTGGCTATAACCCCTCACACTGCATCCAGCAGCTCAGGTTTTTTTTCTGCCTAGTGTAGGAGAAGGACCTGGTTCCCGGAGGGACCAATGGTCCTGGGAATTTATTTTCTTTTTTTCTGGATTTTTGATTCCTGTGATCTACAATAAACAGCCAGCTGGGTGACAGGCTGGATAATATAGATCAGGGATATGCAATTAGCGGACCTCCAGCTGTTGCAGAACTACAAGTCCCATGAGGCATAGCAAGACACTGACAGCCACAAGCATGACACCCAGAGGCAGAGGCATGATGGGACTTGTAGTTTTGTAACAGCTGGAGGTCCGCTATTGGCTTATCCCTGATATAGATCCTGGTAGTCTCCCCAGCCTGGCCATCGAGCGTGAGCAGGCCCTAGATAGGCGCTGGGTAGGCCACGACATGCCCAGTCTGATCCAGGGGTGGCCGGTGAGTTATATGCTCTGGGGCACACACATGACCAGGCTACTGCTGTCTGTGTCACAGTGTGCCATGGCCGACAGCCACCCTGTACTGCTCGGATGATGGGTCTGTCTGTGGAATGCGTCCAGCAGTCCCTGCAGGAGGGTAAGTATGGTTCCACCTGTCTCGACAGGGTGGAGCAGCTGGGCATTCCCTGGAAGGTCGACTAGAGGGTCTCTCACTCTCCCTTTCCTCCTCCCCATGCTATGGGCAGCTGTGTGACTGGGCACATGGGGGTGCAGTGCATGTACCTGTCCGGGGGTGCTCTGGATGCGCTATGAGTCCTGGCAGGGGGCTGCGCTGGGTGTCCGCTCGTCCTCTTCCCTGTTTCTGGGCCACAGTGGGGCGTTTGTGCTGTGTTTGACATGTGGGGAGGCCGCCATTTTATAGCCACAGCCAGTTTTTTGCCTTTCAGACATTTTCTCTGCGCCATCAGACGTTTTTGCTGCGACGGCCATTTTCTAATAGCCTCAGGTAGTTTTGCCTCTAGCGCTGGGTGCTCGTTTCCTTCCAGAACAGTGCGCTTTTCGCACAGACGCCTCGTGGATGACACAGGGGAGAGCAAACAGCAGCAGCACAGCGCAGTATCTGGGTCAGGGTGGCGAGTCCTGCGGGGGGCCCCTCAGTCTGTGGCAGCTAGGAGGGTGGACATTTTGTGAGACTTGCCTTAAGTCCCTAAGTGGTGACAGGCAAGTGTAGCTCAGCATGGCGTCGGAAGCTGGTGCTTCTTCCCCAGACAAGCCTGTTATTGCAAGTGGTTCCCCTGCAAATGTGGTGCCTACGGACGCTCAGTCGGCGGTCCTGGAGGCATTTGGTGCCAGGGTGGAAGCGGTGTGCGGGCGCAAGGGGAGGGTAAAAAAAAAAACACCCACCCCCTACCGTCTTCTGGGGAAAGCGCCGATTCAGACTCGGGCCCCGCCTTGACAGGTGGCCCCTGTTCTGTTGCATCAGAGTATGCAGACCAGGACAGTGAGGATGACTCTGTGTCCGGGTCAGCGCAAGAAAAGGCGCTTGTAGGAGCACTTATTACAGCGGTGCGGGATACCCTAAAGATGGAGGATATGGTGGGGGCATTTACAGAGGTGTCGGTCCCTTTCGGGTCCCACAAGCCGGCCCGCACGGCTAAGGTGTTTCCTTACCCGACTTATTCTGAAGTTTATTTACAAGGAGTAGGGAAATCTGCAGCGGGCCTTTTCAGTCCCGAAACGGATGGTGGTGCGTTAGCCCTTTGAGAAGAGTTTCCTGAAGAAATGCACATCTCTGATTGTTGACCCAACAGTATCCAGGTTATATAAAGGTAACCACGATTCCGGTGGAAGGGACTCCTGCTTTCAAGGACCCTGCCGACAAAGGCCGAGGCGGTTGCCCGGTCCATGTTTACGGTGGTGGGGTCAGCACTGCGGCCAGTGTTAGCCACGGCCCTGGTGTCACAAACGCTTACTGAATGGGCAAAATTGTTGCACTGCGAGTTGGAGAAGCAACAGGCTTTCACAGTATGCATGGAGCTAGCGAACCAGTTGGTGCAGGTATGTCTGTAATGCGGCCTTAGATACGGCCCCCTTGCTCTCTAGAGCCTCTGGATCAGCAGTGGTGCTACGTCGCCTGACTTGGCTGAAGTGCTGGTCTGCGGACCAGGCATCTAAAAAGCACTGGCGGACTTGACCTTCCAGGGAGCGAGGCTATTTGGAGCCTTGCTGGATGACATTATTAAGAATGTTACTGGGGGTAAGAGTGCATTGCTCTCACAGTCCAGAAAAGGCAAGGAGCCACGCCGTAGGCAAGGGCTCTCCTTTTCCCCTCAGAAGCGGATTTTTCGTCCGCCTGGGTTGGCAGGTAAGTGTTCCCAGTCAGACACCTTCTGGAGTTTACAGCCCGGTGGACCTCCCTAGTTTCCGACCAGTGGATCTGCGAACTGGTTTCATCAGGATACAAGATAGTTTCTTTCTTGTTCACCAAACAGCTTTTTCCTCCTCCAACCTTCATCTTCTTCTGGCTCATCGGGAAGCCCTGTTCGGGCAGTACAGGACCTGCTGTTGCACGGGGTGATAGTACCTGTACCGAAACCCGGAAAGGTTTCAGGGATTCTACTCCAATCTGTTTCCCAAAGGAGGAAGGGGTCTGTCTGGTCCTGGATCTCAAGGCCCTCAACAGCTTTGTGACGGTACAAAGGTTCAGGATGGAATCAGTTCGCTCAGTGGTCGCTGCACTCCATCAGGGGGATTTTCTGGCATCCCTGGACATCAAGGATGCATACTTGCACGTCCCCATATGCATCAAGCAACAGAGGTTTCTGCGATTTGCAGGGGACAAGCACTACCAATTTGTAGCTCTCCCTTTTGGCCTGGTGTCGGCACCGAGGGTCTTCCCCAAGGTGCTAGCCCCAATTTTGGCTTTGCTAAGGCAGCGAGGGATCACAATTGTGAGTTACCTAGACGTCATCCTTCTGAGAGCAGCTTCCGCCACAGAATTAAGGGAGGATGTGGCAATCACTATGCAAACTCTTCATTTGGTTGGGTACTGAACCTACAGAAGTCAGTGTTGGTGCCGACTCAACACCTGGAGTACCTGGGCCTGCTTCTGGACTCCTCAGAGGCGAGATTCTTTCTCCCTTCGGACAAGCTGCAGAATCTTCAAGCTGCGTTGAAGTTGTTGGTGTCCCGCAGGTGGTAATCCCTGTGTGTTTGCATGTGGGTCCTGGGTCTCATGGTAGCCACTTTCGAGGCGATACCGTATTACACTTGGAGTCTTGCAAAAGGAGATCTCCGTTGTCCCTGGATTGTCAAATTCGGATGAGCCAGCTAGTTAGGGATTCCCTGCTGTGGTGGCTGAGGTCACCGGCCCTACGGTCTGGGAAGTCATTCCTTCCTCTTCATTGGATGGTGATCACAACGTATGCCAGCCTGACCGGTTTCGGGGAGTTTGGGGCATAGAGTCAGCCCAGGGTTGCTGGACCCAGGAAGAATCCCGCCTGCCGATCAACGTGCTGACTTCGGTGCCTCTACACAAATGGTCACAGAGGCTGCAGGGGCATCCGCTCAGGATCCAGTCAGACAATGCCATGGCAGTGGCGTATGTCAACCATCAAGGAGGAACAAGGAGCTCGGCTGCAGCACTGGAGGTCACTCACATCCTGCGGTGGGCAGAGCAGTATGTGCCGGCTCTGTCGGCCATGTACATTTCCGAGCGTAGAAAACTGGCAAGTGGACTACCTAAGTCGTCAGATGCTTGCACAAGGGGAATGGTCGCTACATCCGGATGCATTTCGGGTCCTTTGCCTAAGGTGGGGCATGCCAGATGTGGATTCTCCTGGCTTTGAATCGGAAGGTACAGAGGTTTGTGGCCAGGTCAAATGTTCCCCGGGCAGATGTGTTGGTGGCTCCACGAGGGCATTATCAGCGGATTTATGCTTTTCCCCCACTCAAACTTCTACCACATCTGCTTCGCAGAGTAGAGGCCGAGGGGATTCTGGTAATTCTGATTGCCCCAGATTGGCCTCACCGTCCATGGTACGCCGACATAGTACAAATGGTGGCAGATGTTCCTTGGCGACTGCCGATACGAGAGGACCTTCTGTCGCAAGTTCCAATACTTCATCCTGCTTTACCGTCACTGGCTTTAAACGGCATGGCTGTTGAAAGCCAGGTGCTAAGGGACCGAGATCTGTCGGATTCGGTAATATCCACTATGCTGAGGGCAGCCTTTGTTTCTGCCAAATGTTGTTTGCCTTTCATCTAAATTATGACATTGTGCTTCCGTCCTCAGCCGCCACACCCCAAAGAGGTGGCTTTGCATTTGTTGGACGTGGTCCGGGCTCTGCAGGTGTATCTGTCTGCTACAGCTCCTTTTCGAAGGTCGGACTCTGTATCGGTGGCTGGTCCGAAGAAGGGACTGGCAGTCTCATCGGCCACCATTTCTTGGTGGATCAAACAGATTGTGGTTCAGGCTTATGCCATAAGGGGGCGGGCACCTCCCTTCCTGTCACGGCACATTCTACAAGGGCAATTGGTGCCTCTTAGGCTTTCCGACATCAAGCGTCTGTTTCCCAGGTGTGTAAGGCCGCCTGGTCGTCCGTTCACACTTTCACAAAATTTTACAAGGTTGATGTGATTGTATCTTCGGATGCTTGCTTCGGCCGCAAGGTTTTGCAGGGGGCTGTTTAAGGTTGCAACTCCTCCATTTAGGATCTCTGGTTGTTATGGGTGGAGTTGTTTTCTTGCTGTTCCCACCCCTCGTTTCTTTGACACTGCTTGGGGATGTCCCCAAGGGCAAGATGAAGATGCTGTGTCTGTCAATGAATGAAAAAGAAAATAGGATTTTTGTACTCACTGTAAAATCCTTTTCTCTCAAGTTCATTGACGGACACAGTACCCACCCCTTCTGTTTATGTTGGTACAGCTTTTGACAAACTGAGGTGCTGGATGCAGCGTGAGGGGTTATAGCCAGTACTTTCTGCCTAGTCCTTTCCTAAAGGGGGTGATATAACTCAAGATGAAGAGGCTGTGTCCGTCAATGAACTTCAGAGAAAAGGATTTTACGGTGAGTACAAAAATCCTATTTTTACACAATGCAGGGGTTTAACCCCTTGGGTTCCACAGCGAGTATAACAAACATGCTTTACTGCATATAGACTAAATTTCCTATTGTGGGTTTAGTAAAACTTATGCTTTCAACTGGTACTCATATTATAATTTATAACATGTGAAATTATCTGCAGAACATACAACTGCTCGACTGACAAAAATAAAATAAAAATGTAAAGTAAATTTGGATTCCACCTTTTCCAAATGAACTGTAACCACTTTGCCATCTTCTATTAGCCATGAGCACTCTTCCACCTTGATATCATTGTAAAGCTCTCCATCCAACACAGGATTCTGGCCCTTCAGCCCAATGCTAAGTATTCTTCGCCGAATGTCCACTACCAGATCTTTACTTTTCAGACGGAAGGACACAGGAAATGGAATAACTAGCTATAAAGACAAAGAAAGAAAAATATTTTGTGCTCTCAATGAACTTATATTCCAGCCTACAGATATCTCAAATTACCAATATAGCAGCTAACTTTACATATATATATATATATATATATATATATATATATATATACATATACACACATACATACACATACACACACACACACCAATCAGCCACTGGTTAACTGAATAACACTGATTATTACAGTGGTATCTGAAAGTCAATGGGATATATTAGGCAGCAAGTAAACATGTTGGCCCAAAGTTAATGTGTTGAACGCAGAAAAAATGGGCATCACAGTTTGTTATGTATGGGGTCGAAAAGCTGCACACTGGTCTGGGTGCCAATGCTGACCTGTGGCCACAGCTGAAAATGCACACAATGGGCACATGAGCATCAGAACTGGACCATGGGTGCAATGAAAGGTGGCTTGCTCTGATGAATCACTTTTTCTTTTACATCATGTAAATGGAAAGGTGTGTGTAAGTTGCTTACCTGTGGAGGAGATGGCACCAGGATACAGTACAGGAAGGAGGCAAGCCAGCAGAGGCACTGTGATGCTTTGGGCAATGTTCTGCTGGGAAACCTTGAGTCTTGCCATTCATGTCGATGTTACTTGACATGTACTACCTACCTAAACATTTTAGCCGACCAAGTATACCTCTTCCTAGAAACAGCATTCCCTGATGGCATTGGCCCTTTTTCCCCATCTGCTTAATTTTTTTTTTTATCTATTTTTATTGGGCATGTTTTTTTCTTTTTTTACATAAAACATAAAAACATCTGCGTTATGTCAACATGACAATCACCCAGTAACAACCAACCTAACATAGCTATCTTGACTAACATAGTTATTTGACTGTTGTAACTACCCCAGCTTCACATTCACAATTCACATCCCCCCCCCCCCATCACATCTCAGTGGTACCAATGTTACCTTAATGTGTTCGATAACTCCTGTTTCCTCTATTTGGGTTGCTACCTGTTCATTTTGTAACCAGCTGACAGATAGGCGCCAGCCTCCCCTCTTCAACTCCATCGGAAAGGACAGGGCAAGAGAGAGAAGAGAGTGGTCCCACAATCCCCCTGCCAGATATTCAACATTCTCCACATATTGTAAGATCTTATCATTCCCAAAGGCCAGATCAATCCTGGCTGCAGATCTGTGTGTCAGCGACATGTGAGAGTAGCATTGAACTGCTGTGTTCTTCCATCTCCACAGCTAAACCAGACCAGCCACTGAGGCCCACCCGTTTAGGTCAGCCGAGCTTCCCCTACCTGGACTGGAAGAATCCAATGCCGCATGCAGTACGGCATTGAGATCTCCCATCAGAAGCAGGGAAGATGTAGATACTGTGCCAGTCGAGTCAGCAAGTCAAATAGCAACTGAGACTGGAATGGAGGCGGCATATAGACATTTACCAACAATAACTGACAGTAATACACATCCATCACCACCGCCACATATCGTCACCCTGGGTCAGTTATAACTTGGTGGGGTCAGTTATAACTTGGTGGATGTTAAATGGGATTTCCCTGCTGACTAACACCGAAACACCTTTGGCAAAGGTTGAGTAGGTGGAGTGCAAAGCTCTCTGTATCCATGGTTTGCGTAGAGTCATCACCTTGCTTCCACCAAGATGTGTCTCCTGCAAGAGAATTATATGCAGTTTTGACTGCTTTAAGTATTGGAAAATAAAGGCCCTTTTGAATTTGTGGTTCAGGCCTCTGACATTCCAAGACACAATTTTTAATTTAACCGCCATTGTCCCATACACTGGTAGATAAGTTATTACAGTACCTGATTGAAACTCCTCCTATTACAATAATGGCCTTTTCCAAGTGACTACATCTGGAAAAAGAATACCTTAAATTGATACCAAGTATTTGAGCTGTGACACCCCTAAAACTACCCCCCCCCCCGCTATTATACCAGAAAAACTTGAAACTCTGGCATCATCCCAAAAACCAAAATACAAAAACTTGCGATGAGGTCTGTCCGCATCGATTGGAAGTCGGGCAGAGTCTTCTCTGGTGTTGGCACATCTACCTTGTGCTCTGAACACAGATGGTGGAGTGTTAAAGTAGCTGAGATGATGGAAAGCTTTTGTAGGGGTCACCAGGATCTATACCTTTTGTGGAGGCACTTCCCCATGATGCGAGGTGAGAGAGTAGGCTGTAGGGAGTGGAGCCTGAAGGTAAATTGGTGCAAAGTTGAAAAATAAAAAAGGTAGAAAAAGAAAATAGGGAGAGGAAAAATAAATAAAAATAAAGATATAAAAAATTTGGGAAAAACAGAAAAATTAACATTTCACCTAAACAGGCGATTCTGTAGAAAGCTGCACTTAAGTCAGGGGTTCAGAATAAGGACCCATTAAAAAAAAAAAAGCCACGCTAAATCTTGATCCCTTTCCTCCACAATACTCTTGTTGGGGGGCCTCGGTAATTTCTTGTGTCCATCCTGATTTTGGCACCCTGTATTGTACCTCCTCATGGAGCCTTCTGCATATATCGTTAAAGGAGCGGCGTTGTTGCTGTGTGGTGGCTGAAAAGTCAGAGAACAGCATCACCCGTGCATTTTCATGCTTCAGTTCAGGAGTCTTCCTGGATTGTGCCAGTATCATGTCTCTGTCCCTATAGTTCAGAAACCTGACCAAAAATGGTCTGGAGAAGGCTCCTGGGGGTCATTTACCTGTGGGGACCCTGTGTGCTCTTTCCACTACATAAGTGGGGGGTCAATCTTTCAGTGAGAGCAAGTTTTTAAAGAGGGCTTCAGCAAACAAAACTGGTCTGTCTCCCTCCGGCAGACCCACCACCCTAATCTTGTTCTTCCTTTTATGGTCCTCAGTGTCATCTGCCCTGCGTTGGAGGGATTGTACCAGGTCACGAAGTTCGGCAATGTGGTTGCTCTGTGTGTGGGAACTGTCTTCAACCCAAGAGACCCTGTCTTCAACTGTGGTGAGCCTGCCCCGGATCTTGTCCAGATCATGTCTGATCAGTGTACATTCAGAGGATAGGTGATCAATTCTCCTAATTAGTTCAGACTTACTAATGGCCATTAACGGCCTCCAGGATTGGTCTTGTAATCGCATCCGGATCCACCGCTAGTATCTGTTGGGTCACTGTAGGAGCTCAGCTCTCCTGTGTCTCCCATCTGCGCCATCCTAGCTGTCTGCTGTTTGGCGCGCTGCTCGGCTTTCTGTGAAGACAAGATGGCAGGGGTGGAGTCTTGTTCTGTCTCCTTCATGGATCGGGTCTGGCGCTGATCCTTTGGGGCCTTTCTAGAGGCGGATGAATGCATCCCTGCGTTTCTCTCACCTTCCCCCAGGTATTGGTGATAGTTATATTCGGGTTGGTAAACCCCAAATCCATGGATTTTGTCAGGATAGGTGGAGCTGTGAAGAGATGCGTGCTGCTTCGATCACATCTGGCCACACCCCCTGTCCCATCTCCTTAATTAACGTGGACATCAAAATATGGTCTTACATGCATATATCATTGCAGATAAAAAAAAATATATAAAAAAATGTGCATTTATTATTACTTTTTTTACACTGTCCCCTCTACAGCATTGCTTCCACAATGCCAGGACCCTGCAGAAACTTCCCCTCCAATACGGGAAGGCAGTTACTGAATGGTGGGAAGAATTGATAAACTATGAGAGCGCTCACCAGTGCCCTCGCAGTTCATTGATAACTGCAATAAGCCAACTGAAGTGGTTGACAGTATATTCCATCACTGGAAACTGAATTACTTGGCTGTGATCGTGGAATATGCCGCCCGCATATCAAGTCATTCTCTCAATAAGAGGACTTTAGAAGTAGTGATGGACGAACTTCTGACGGGACGTTTCGCGAACGCGGCCGATAGTTCGCGAACCGTAACGTTTGCGGCGGGCCCCATTGACTTCAATGGGAGGCGAACTTTGCAAACCTACAGGTCAAATTTACAGCCACAAAATAATTACTAGCTGTGCAAACATAGTCCCACCACATGGCCAATGACATAACACATGTATGAGGTGAATCTGGGATCGACAACTACAAGCATTCTTTTTTTTTTTTGACAATTCAGGACTGTGGAGCGCATGAAGGCAATGGAGGAGAGGGAAGGTCAGGGTAGGCAAAGAAGAGGGTGCAGGAAATGATCACCAGCAGCGTGACATACAGCAATGACACCTGCACCGTGATAGAGTGATCTGACACCAGCAACCGTGATAGAGAGCACTGACATCAGCACCGTGACATAAAGCACTCACACCAGCACCGTGATATACAGCACTGACACCTGCACCGTAAGCAGCCCCAGGAGGAAGTCAGCATAGCACAGGGATGGTGGGAGCCCCTCATAATGAGCATAGCACAGGGATGATGGGAGCCCCTCATAATGAGCATAGCACAGGGATGGTGGGAGCCCCTCATAATATGCACAGCAGAGGTACAGCCCCAGGAGTAAGTCAGCATAGCACAGGGATGGTGGGAGCCCCTCATAATAAGCAGCCCCAGGAGGAAGTCAGCACAGCACAGGGATGGTGGGAGCCCCTCATAATAAGCAGCCCCAGTAGAAATAGGACACCGCTCAACCTCTTCAAACAGGAGGGTATGGGCATATAGTACGGTGTGCTTTTTTTGGACAAGGAAGTGAGACAAATGAAGAAAGAAGGTCTGTGTCCTGGATTAAAAAAATTGTTTATAGACATATACTTGGTCTACTGGTCACATGTGTTGAATTTCTCCGAGATCCATGCCTCATTCATTTTTAGAAATGTGAGGTAGTTAACACTGTCGTGAGCTAGGCGAGTACGCTTATCGGTCACGATCCCCCCTGCTGCGCTGAACGTCCTTTCGGACAGGACACTGGACGAGGGGCAAGCCAACAGTTCGATTGCAAATTGGGCAAGCTCTGGCCAGAGGTCAAGCCTGCCCACCCAGTAGTCCAGGGGTTCATCACTCCTCAGAGCGTCCACATCGGCCATTAACCCGATGTAGTCGGACACCTGACGGTCTAGGCGTTCCCTGATGCTGGATCCGGATGACACCTGTCGATGGGTCGGCTGAAAGAATGACCTCATATCCGAAGTCACCAAAACATCTTCAAACCGGCCTCTTCTTGCAGGCGCTGTTGGATTGGTACCCGCAACTTCTCTGGGAGTGGGAATTGCTCCTCTGCCAGCGCACGCAAAAGCAGAATGCAGCATTTCTCGAAGCAAGGCCTGGAAGTGCTCCATTCTGACAGCCCTCTGACGGCGGTAACATTTCCACCATTTTGTGTTTGTACCGGGGGTCCAAGTACGTTGCCACCCAGTACTGGTCCTGGCTTTTTATACGGGGTCCCTATTAAAACACTGGAGCATGAAGGCCCCCATTTGCACTAAACTGGAAGCGGTGTGGTGGCCTGGCTCCTGCTCATCATCCAGGATAATGTCATACTCTTCATTCTCCTCTCCCCATCCACGCACAACAACAGGGATCCCAGAAAGGTTTAAAGCATGCTCTTCTTGCTCCTCCTCATCCGCCCCGGCACCATCCTCCTCTGACTCCTCTTCAGACTCCAGTTGTTGACTTGTCTCACATAGAGTAGCCCCCCCTGGGAATTCATCCAGCATTGCGACTTCCTCATCTTCCCGCTCCTGCTCCTCCACAGCTTGATCAATGACACAACGCAATGCACGCTCCATAAAGAAGGCATAAGGCACCGTGTCACTGATGGCGCCATGGCTGTGACTGACCAGTTTGGTGATCTCCTCAAATGGCCGCAGAGGTCTACATGCGTCGCGTATGAGCAGCCACTGGCGTGGTGAAAAAAAAACCCAGCTCCCCAGAACCTGTTCTGCCGCAGAGTTCATACAGGTAGACGTTAACTGCATGTTTCTGCTGAAGCAGCCTATCAAGCATATAGAAGGTTGAGTTCCATCGTGTCGGGCAATCGCAAATAAGAGGTCTGACCGGCAGATTGAGTCGCCGTTGAATGTCAGCAAGGCGAGCCATGGCCGTGTAAGATCTTCTGAAACGGGCCGAGATTTTCCTTGCCTGCCGCAAGATGTCCTGGACCCCAGGGAATTTGACAAGGAATCGCTGCACGACCAAGTTTAAGACGTGTGCCATGCATGGAACGTGCGTAATTTTGCCCTGTTTCAATGCGCTAAGCAGATTGGCACCATTGTCACACACCACTTTACCAACTGTCAAATTGAGCGGTGTTAGCCACTGATCTGCCTGTGAACGCAAAGCTGAAAGGAGTGCCGGGCCAGTGTGGCTCTTGGCTTCCAGGCACAACAGACGCAGCACGGCATGGCAACGTCTCACCTGGCATGACGAATAGGTTCTGGGGAGCTTGGGCGGCGCAGCGGAAGAGACGCTAGCAACGGAAAAGGAGGAGTCAGCCGAGGAGGAGAGGGAGGAGGATGGAGTAGGAGGAGGAGAAGAGCCAGGCCTGCATGCAATCCGTGGCGGTAAACCCAAATCTACACGGGTGCCACGGGTTACATGCTTGACGGCCGTCAGAAGGTTCACCCAGTGGGCAGTAAAAGTGATATACCTTCCCTGCCCGTGTTTGCTAGACCACGTGTCTGTGGTCAGATGTATCTTGGCACCGACACTGTGTGCCAGAGATACATTCAATTGCCGCTGAACATGGCCATAAAGCTCTGGGATGCCCTTCTCTGAGAAATACTTCCTTCCTGGGACCTTCCATTGTGGTGTTCCAATGGCCACAAATTTTCGAAAGGCCTCCGAGTCCACCAGTTTATATGGCAGTAGTTGGCGGGCTATCAGTTCTGACAAGCCAGCCGTCAACCGTTGGGCAAGAGGGTTATCAAGCGTCATCATTTTTTTACGCTCGAACATTAGGCCCACAGAAGCCTGCCTTTTTGCAGAAAAACGTGAGCTTGGCGTGATGGAAGGTGGAGTGGAGGACAATTGTGAGGAGGGAGGAGAAGTAGAAGACGAGGCTGGACGGTGAGAGCCTGGAGTGTGGCTTTGTGTGTTCCGTTGCTCCCACTGGGCTCAGTGATGGCTGCTCATGTGCCTTCTTAAGGCGTTGACTGCAAAGATTGCAGATGGCAACACTATTGTCAGCAGTGGACACGTTAAAAAAAGCCCACACTGCGGAGCCATGTGTCGGCGTCCTGGGAGCGCCAGATGTGACCGTACATGGTCGATGACTCGCTCCTGATACATTTGCAGTTTGCTTTGTCCCTCCTGTGCAATGTAAGTTATTCCTGCTTCTCCTCCCTATCTGCTGGTCCATATCTCCCTCTGAACTCCCCTCCTCTTCCTCTCTTGTGGGCCCCCACGTGACATCACTAGACACGTCATCATCGATGTCACCTTCCCCACCGCTATAAGTAGAGATCTCGGAGTAGGCAGCAACACCGGTGACCAACCTCCTCCTTGGGCTGATCTGGGTACTGTCGTCAGACTGCTGAGTGGCGGTTCTTGCTACCTCCTCTTCCTGATCCAATGCCAAGAGTGGCTGCGCATCAGAAACGTCTTGATATGGATCGGAAAATAATTCCTGTGACTCAACCGGAAGGTATGTGGTGGTGGTGTTGGTGGTAGTGTCTTTGGGGGTGCACATAGCAGAGAGTGAAGAAGAGGGTGGAGATCGAGAGGATGAGGAGGGTGCAGAAGAGTAAGGCTGAGTGAGCCACTCAACCAAGTCTGGTGCGTCCTTTAAATGAATTGAACGCACCTTCTGCAACTTCCCACTTTGGCTCAAGCCTGTTGCTCCTGCCCTACCCCTACCACCCCTGCGGAAGGGCCTGCCTCTTCCTCTGCCTGTCATTTTTTAAATGACCCTGTGACAAAACTCTCAGTCCCTATACTGATAAAGGACTGCTGCAGTATAGGGCAGCAGTCAGCAGTAGTGCACCTCAACCCTATATATTGTGGACCTATAACAGTCTTTAAGGAATAGCAGACTGTACCTCACTCAACCCTATGTACTGTAGTACCCTATACCTTACCAGTCCTTATAAGGACCTTTGTGGAACTAGTAGGTTGTGAATGATTAGCAGACTCTACCTCAGTCCCTATACTGATAAAGGACTGCTGCAGTATAGGGCAGCAGTAGTGCACCTCAACCCTATATATTGTGGACCTATACCAGTCCTTAAGGAATAGCAGACTGTACCTCACTCAACCCTATGTACTGTAGTACCCTATACCTTACCAGTCCTTAGAAGGACCTTTGTGGAACTAGTAGGTTGTGAATGATTAGCAGACTGTACCTCAGTCCCTATACTCATAAAGGACTACTGCAGCAGAAGGGCAGCAGTCAAGTATAATATTCTTTCTATATTTGGAAGAAAGAATATTATACGTGTACAAGCCTATTACCATACCAGTCCTGAAAAGAACCTTTGTGGACCTAATAGTAACAGCTACTGATTAAACTGACTGTCCCTCACTGCCACACACAGCTTCCTGCCTGTCCCTATTTAAACTGACAAAACACAGGCTGCTGCAACAATAACTTGAATAGCACTCAAAACTATATCCTGTATTACTTTACCATACCAGTCCTGAAAAGGACTTTTGTGGACCTAATAGTAACAGCGGATGATTAAACTGACTGTCCCTGCTGCACACAGCGTCCTGTCCCTCTCTCTACACTGACAAAAGACAGGCTGCTGCAACAATCACTAGCACAGCAGTGCCTCAAACCTATATCCTGAACTACACCTAACACCTATACCAGTCCTGAAAAGAACTTTTGTGGACCAAATAGCTAGCGATTTGGGTCACTGCAGTCTCTCCCTGCTCCACACAGCAACCTCTCCCTATAGTGACATACGAAAGAATGTAAAATGGCCGCCGGATCGGTTCTATTTATAAGTTAGGGGGAATGTCCAAGTGTCCATGTGCTGTAATGTCTCAATTGACTGTCCTGTACCCCATGATGGATGTGTCATCATAGGTCAAAGTTCTTTTACACAGTAAACACGGAAGTCCGCTGGGGCGAACGGCGGCAATAGTCTGCCGATCGGGCGGACGGCGAACAGCCGAAATTCGCCGCGAAACGACCGCCGGGCGAACCATTCGGCCATCACTATTTAGGAGTTAGCCTCTGAAATACTATTCAAACGATTATCAACTTTGTCACGTGTTTTGAATAACGTTTTGAAACATAATAACCCTACATATCATCCCCTTTGAACAACGTCTAAGAAAGCCAGACACCATCGAATTAGCTTTGATTACTATTTAACCTTCACTACTGCTTTTAGGATCAGAGATTGACAGGCTCCGCTAAAGTGGTCATCACAATTACACCAAAATTACTGACTAAGACTAGCCATATCTATATTAAATAACCCTCCGAGGGTGATAAGTATAATGCCTAGTTACATAAATCAATAGTGTAATATAAAAATATATACCGTATATACTCGAGTATAAGCCGAGATTTTCAGCCTCTTTTTTGAGGCTGAAAGTGCCCCCCTCGGCTTATACTCGAGTCATCGCTGTCTGCCTGCTCGATCAGCGTGTCGAGCAGACAGACAGCGGCCATTCTATTCTAATTCAAAAGCCGCGCCTCCGGCTCCGCCTTCGCCTGTGATAGGCGGAACACTGAATTTCCCAGCAGCCTGTGTTCCGCCTATCACGGACATCCGCTCATCCTCGTACTACGGACGAGGATGAAAGGATGGCCGTGATAGGCGGAACACAGACTGCTGGGAAATTGTGTTCCGCCTATCACAGACAGGGAGGCGCGGCATTTGAACAGGAAAATGGGCGCCGACGAAGAGCGGTGATCCTGGGACGGGACCGGACGGAGGCTCGGCTCGGCTCGGGACGGGACGGGACCGGACGGAGTCTCGGGACGGGACGGGACCGGACCGGACGGAGGCTCGGCTCGGGACAGGACGGGACCGGACGGAGGCTCGGGACCGGACGGAGGCTGGGGACACAGGTAGGCTGGACACACAAGGCCTCACACACACACACACACACACACACACACACATGGATGGACACACACAGGGATGGATGGATGGATGGATGGACGGACACACACACAGGGATGGATGGATGGATGGACGGACACACACACAGGGATGGATGGATGGATGGACACACACACACACACAGGGATGGATGGATGGATGGACACACACACACACAGGGATGGATGGATGGATGGACACACACACACACAGGGATGGATGGATGGATGGACACACACACACACAGGGATGGATGGATGGATGGACACACACACACACAGGGATGGATGGATGGATGGACACACACACACACAGGGATGGATGGATGGATGGACACACACACAGGGATGGATGGATGGATGGACACACACACAGGGATGGACAGGCATATCTCACCCTCGGCTTATACACGAGTCAATAGGTTTCCCAGTTTTTTGGGGGTAAATTGGGGGCCTCGGCTTATACTCGGGTCGGCCTATACTCGAGTATATACGGTATCTATAAATGTCTACTGAATAGTATCAAAAAGTGCAAAGTGCTACATTAAATAAAATAAAATAAACACACCACAAAGGTGATAGAATCCAAATAAATGAAAATCAAGTGAACAAAGGTAAGTAACTAAAAACAGTCTCTTAAAAAATTACTTTTTTGATAAAGTGCAGAAAAAATGAAAAAAAAAGAAAGAAAAGTAAACGCACTACAGAGTCAATTGAAAACCACCACGGAAACACAACTGCTTCAATTGAGTGCAAAGCCAAAAAACAGTGAATTGATCATAAAGTGCCAAGTGCGTCTTATAAATGTGCAAATAAGTAAACACTCTCCAGAGGTGATATAAGTGAACCACCCTAATAATAAACAAATGATATACAAGAAAATAAGAAAGAGTATACCTAGACCAAAAAGAGGGTACCCTCTCCTGATCACATGGGAATAAACTTTAGAATAAACAAAAAATATATATAGTAGTAAACGCACTACAGAGCCGGCTGTAACATACGTTATATCAGAATAAATCCGGCCTCTATAGATTAAATATACATATTGAAATCCATCAAAAATAAAAAGATATAAACATTCAAGTCCATAAATAAACAAGTCTCCTTTAAGTGCAAGTGCTTTGTGCAAATTCAACTGAGGTGTGGGTCTCCCAGTGCTTAATCACTTCCCGACCAGCGCACGACGATGCACGTCGACAGAATGGCACGGGCAGGCATATTGGCGTACAGGTACGTCCAATATTCAATGCCGCCCTGCCATCGGGAGCGCGCCGCCGGCGGCGCGCTCCCGCACTGGTCGGGACCCCCGCGAGTCCGGTCGCGGGACCCGCGGACTCGATCGCCGCGGGCATCCCCGCGATCGTCTCACGGAGCGGCCGAATGGAGGAAATGCCGTGTAAACAGCATTTCTCCATTCTGCCTAGCAACTAGTGACGCTGATCTCTGCTCCATGTGATTGGAGCAGAGATCAGTGTTCACTAAATGAAAGCCCAACCCCCCCACAGTTAGTAACACACCCCTAGGAACACTTAACCCCTACACTGCCACCCCCTGGTTAACCCCTTCACTGCCAGTGTCATTTACACAGGAATCACTGCATTTATATAGCAGTGATTACTGTATAAATGACAAGGGTCCCAAAAATGTGTCAAAAATGTCCGATGGGTCCCCGACAATGTCGCAGTCACAATAAAAATAGCTGATTGCCACCATTACTAGTGAAAAAAAAAATAATAAAAAATTATTAATAAAAATGCTATAAAACTATCCCTATATTGTAAACGCTATAACTTTTGCGCAAACCAATCAATAATCGCTTATTGCGATTTTTTTTACCAAAAATATGTAGAAGAATACGTATCGGCCTAAATTGAGGGAAAAAAATGTTTTTTTTAAATATATTTTTGGGGGATATTTATTATAACAAAAAGTAAAAAATAATGTGTTTTTTTCAAAATTGTCGCTCTATTTTTGTTTATAGCGCAAAAAATAAAAACCGCAGGGGTGATCAAATACCACCAAAAGAAAGCTCTATTTTTGGGAAAAAAAGGACGTCAATTTTGTTTGGGAGCCACGTCGCACGACCGCGCAATTGTCGGTTAAAGCGACGTAGTGCCGAATCGCAAAAAGTGGTCTGGTCTTTGACCAGCAAAATGGTCCGGTCTGCAAGTGGTTAATCCCGCTGTGATCACACTTTAGTGGGCAGTGGCCCCTTACCTATAGCAAGGAGGGATTCGCATAGAGGTATATAGATTTCTGTATATGTCTTCTCTCCTGGTAAATTCGATCACCTTCTCCTTTGAATTTTATTCTTATTGCTCCATAGGACCCAATAGATTAATAGAGAGGGAATACCATAGTGTAGTATTTCACAAATAGCATTTATTAAAAATTTTCATACACAGGGTACTCACACATTAATATAGAAAAAAGCCTTTTTCTAGTAATCAGCAGCAAGTGCATCCACAGTCAGCTTCCTTCCTGTCCCTACGCGTGACATCACGTGACTTCATCAGGGGAGAGGGTACCCTCTTTTTGGTCTAGGTATACTCTTTCTTATTTTCTTGTATATCATTTGTTTATTATTAGGGTGGTTCACTTATATCACCTCTGGAGAGTGTTTACTTATTTGCACATTTATAAGACGCACTTGGCACTTTATGATCAATTCACTGTTTTTTGGCTTTGCACTCAATTGAAGCAGTTGTGTTTCCGTGGTGGTTTTCAATTGACTCTGTAGTGCGTTTACTTTTTTTTTTTTGCATTTTTTCTGCACTTTATCAAAAAAGTAATTTTTTAAGAGACTGTTTTTAGTTACTTACCTTTGTTCACTTGATTTTCATTTACCGTATATACTCGAGTATAAGCCGAGATTTTCAGCCTCTTTTTTGAGGCTGAAAGTGCCCCCCTCGGCTTATACTCGAGTCATCGCTGTCTGCCCGCTCGATCAGCGTGTCGAGCAGACAGACAGCGGCCATTCTAGAATTCAAAAGCCGCGCCTCCGGCTCCGCCTTCGCCTGTGATAGGCGGAACACTGAATTTCCCAGCAGCCTGTGTTCCGCCTATCACGGGCATCGTCTCATCCTCGTACTACGGACGAGGATGAGACGATGCCCGTGATAGGCGGAACACAGGCTGCTGGGAAATTGAGTGTTCCGCCTATCACGGACATCCGATAGGCGGAACAGCAGTCAGTGGGAAATTGAGTGTTCCGCCTATCACCGACGGAGGCGCGGCTTTTGAATCCTAGAATGGCCGCCGACGAAGAGCTGAAGGACGGAGGCTCGGCTCGGGACGGGACGGGCCGGGCCGGGACGGGCCGGGCCGAGACGCAGGCTGGACGGGACGCAGGCTGGACGGACACAGGCAGGCTGGACACAGGTAGGCTGCACGGACACACACACACACACACACACACACACACACACACACACACACACACACACAGATGCATGGACACACACACACACACACACACACGGATGCATGGACACACACACAGGGATGGATGGACCCACAGGGATGGACGGACACACAGGGATGGACGGACACACAGGGATGGACAGGCATGTCTCACCCTCGGCTTATACACGAGTCAATAATTTTTTCCAGTTTTTTGGGGGTAAATTGGGGGCCTCGGCTTATATTCGGGTCGGCCTATACTCGAGTATATACGGTATTTGGATTCTATCACCTTTGTGGGGTGTTTATTTTATTTTATTTAATGTAGCACTTTGCACTTTTTGATACTATTCAGTAGACATTTATAGATATATATTTTTATATTACACTATTGATTTATGTAACTAGGCATTATACTTATCACCCTCGGAGGGTTATTTAATATAGGGACAGCACAATACCAACATATCTTTAGTTTCATAATAAGTGGATACGGCATGATCCATTCTGGTAGTAGCAGCAGCCCTTGACATTTGATAGATCACCAGTGGTAGTGCAGGAATAAAACACTATCATTTAAGACTAGCCATAGTTGAACACACACACACACACACACACACACACACACACACACACACACACACACACACACACACACAGTGCTTTCCTCTGGGGTTAAAACTAAAATTGTTCCATCACACCGACTATACACACCTGCCAAACTTTATAAAATTGATTTACTCTCCTCTGCAGTATGCTTTAGGGAGTGTGGAGAAACTGCTGAATGTTTCCATTGTTTCTGGATCTGTCATTGTGTCTAGGTCAGGGGTCTCAAACTGGCGGCCCTCCAGCTGTTGCAAAACTACAAGTCCCATCAGGCCTCTGCCTGTGGGAGACACGCTTGTAACTGCCAGCCTTGCAATGCCTCATGGGACTTGTAGTTTCGCAACAGCTGGAGGGCCATCAGTTTGAGACCCCTAGTCTAGGACTTCTTGCTAAAGGTAAATGATTTTATCTCCTCAGTCCTCCCAACGTTTCTCATTCTAAAATCTCCCTCCTTGGCATTATTGGAGACCTACAAATATGCCAAAGTACTATACGTGTACTTTACTTTTATGCTAGAAAGTCCTTCAAACCTAACATGTCAGGAATACCCTCCATGCAGCTTCACGTTCCTGTGACTACAGGTACTCCTCACTTAATGACCAGGTTCTGTCCCAACGACCAAGTTGATAAATGAATTTGTCGTTAAACGAGGAGCCACAAGTAATCAATATATTCGAAGCAATCTTAACTATCGTACTATGGAAGAAACAAAAAAGGTCAAAAACAAAACTCCAGCTCAATAGCGTGGTTTTAAAATCCACGCCGAGGGAGCTGACATGCTCCCTCAGCGTTTCTTCCGGGTATCGCGGCTCCGGTGCTGTGAGTGGCCCGAGCCGTGATATCGTCACTCCCACGCATGCGTGCGGGAGATTTCATCCCGGCAGGGTCCAGCGTCTGCAGTCAGCGGCGCATAGCGAGGGGAATATCTCCTAAACCTGTATTTTTTTTTACCCACAGGTAAGCCTTATTATAGGCTTTCCTGTAGGTAAAAGTAAAAAAATTGACTATACAACCACTTTAAATTTAAACATTTATTGAACAAAAAAAACTTCCAATCAGTTCACTTGTATGTATAATTTAGATTTAAAAAAACAAAACAAAAAAAAAACTAACTATATCTTAAATATTAAAATACACAAAAATAGGTAATCAAAACTTTTGGACGAAAAAAAAAATGGGCTAACTACTGTTTTAGTTTTTTCTTTTTTTAATCCATTAGTGTATTTTTATTTTTTTTGCGTTAGAAAGACCACTGCGCAAATGCCGTCTGACATAAAATATTGCAACAACCAATATTTTATTCCCTTGGGTCTCTGCTAAAAAAAAAATGTTTGGTGGTTCTAAGTGATTTTCTAGCAGAAAATACAGGATTTTTACTCATAAGCAACAAGTGTCAGAAAAGATTTAGTCTTTAAATGGTTAAACTGAGAACTCCTACACAGGAGTTCAGTTCATTGATAAGAAGAAACACTGCATCTCTTTGGTTCTTTTCTCAGACTTGGCAGGCTGCCCAGAGAGGAGAAAACAAGTAACTTCTCCACAGGAAGACTTCAGGCAACTTGCATTGGCTTCTATTACATTAGTCATTTGCAAGTCCTGCTAAAGTTTTAAAAATCTGCCTTTTTTATCAGCACAATTGGCCGATGGTGATTAAAAAACACCAAATATCAGTCGACCTCTACTCTGAAGTTGCACAGACATGAATGGTCATCATTGGGAATCATGGGGTACAATTTGTCATGCGACTCTGATATCCAAAGTCACAGAAAAAGTTGCATAAGTGTGAAAGGGGCCTAACGGCACTTGGGTTACTATTCCTCCCACTGACACCAACTATAGGATACAATTCTTCCAACAATGGAATTAATAGGGCACAATTTCTCCAACTATAGGGTACAATTCTTCCCACTGAGACAATGCAATTATTGGGGCACCATTTCTCCAACTGCCACCAAATATAGGGTACAATTGTTCCCATTGAGACAATTATTGGGTCATTATTCCTCCCACTGCCACAAACTATAGGGTACCATTCTTCTTGTGGAGACACGATTTCTCCCACTGCCACCCGCTACAGTATATGGTACAATTCTTCCCAATGAGACAATTATTGGGGCACTATTCATCCCACTGCTACCAATATAGGGTACGAATTGTCCCATCAAGACCATTATTGGGACACTATCCCTCCCACTGCCACCAACTACAAGGTACAATTCTTCCCATGGAGACACTATTCCTCCCACCAACTATAGGGTACAATTCTTCCCCTTGAGACAATTATTGGGGCACTATTCATCCCACTGTCACCAACTATTGGGTACAATTCTTCTCACGGAGACAATGCAATTAATGGAATACCATTTCTCCCACTGCCATCAACTACAGGGTACAATTCTTCCCATGGAGACACTATTTCTCCCACTGCCACTAACTACAGTATATGGTAGAATTCTTCCCACTGAGACCATTATTTAATTTTTTTTTTCTTTTATTTGTATGTTCAAGGCAGTTAACTGTACAAAATAACCAAATGTTACATTTTAGCAATACAAACATAGTGGCTCTACCTCAACAACGAGCCATGCATTTCAATACACAATGAACTCTGTCAAATAGCTTCAAGGAAAATAGATTTACAGCTGTGATATCCATGGTTAAAGCAAATGTTAAACAGGGGGATCTACGGAGTCCGTAGGAACCCAGCCTGTAATGACCCATTCTCACAAGTGCCGCAGACTCTGTGGCATGAGGCAGGATCTACGGGTTCATCCATACCCCTAAGCTTAGAATGATGACAGAGCATATTCAAGAGGAAGGGAGAGGGGGAAGAAGAGGGAACTAAGCAGAGAGGGTGGAGGAGGGGTGGGCGGAGAGAGAGAGAGAAAAAAAAGGGGGGGAGAACACCAATAAGGCCACCCACTTGGTTGTATACTTTATCTTGAGGCGGCTATTCACTTTCTGGGGTGGGGGCATGGATTATCTCACGTAGGTACTCCCGTGTGCCGGTGTAGTACTTCCATCTGTCGCGGAATTGTTCTTCGGTGTTGTGAAGGGTGGCAGTCAGTTCTTCCATCCGGAGGATATGATTAACTTTAGAGTACCACAGGACCCTGGAAGGAGGCTGCGGTTGCCTCCACATAGCAGGGATGCAGGCCCTTTCAGTATTTAGGAGTTGCATCGTCAGAGTCTTTTTATATTTCCTAATGGATCTCTCTGTTAGGTGGAGAAAGCACACTGCTGGGTTATCTTTTAAGTCTACCAAGGTTAAGTTCTTTGTTGTCGCCGTTACCTCCTCCCAGAACTTCTCCAATGCTGGGCACACCCAGAAAATATGGCCCATGGTCCCTACTTCTGAGCTGCACCTCCAGCATGTATCTGGGATCGCTCTACTCATCTTATTGAGTAGGTACCGAACCCTGTACCAGCGGGATACTATTTTATACCCTGATTCCTGATATTGGTTTGCGATGGAGGCTTTGTGTGCTAATATCAAGATTTTCCCTGTCTGCTTTGGGGTAAATTGAGTTCCCAGATCTTTTTCCCCATTGACGAACGAACGTCGGGGTCGGCTCCTCTTCTTGGTTGATCAAAAGGTTGTACAGGAGGGAGAAGGCATGTCGCACTGGCTCACCTTTATGGCAGATAGACTCATAGGGGGTCAGGTCTCGAGGTGTATAAGGACACTTTTGTATCGCTTGAAGGAAATGTCGAAGTTGATATGTACTGAACAAATCAAGTGGAGGGTCAGTAAGGTCTGTGACAATCCGTGTAGTCGGGAGCTCCCCAGATGGCCACACTTCTCCTAAGCGGTGTCTCCCTACTGCTGTCAACTGTCGTAGTCTTCTGTTGATAAAGCTCGGGGGGAAATCAGGATTTCCAATTACGGGAGTCATCGGTGAGGGCAGGGGGGGCCATTCGTGTGTTGCGAAACAGTCTTTGCGCAGCTGTCAGCGCAGCTCCAACCAAGGGGTGGTCTCTAAGGTCTTTTGGAAGGGATGATGTGAGCCACGGGGAAGTTAACAAGGGGATGGATACGTCTTCCATCTCCATTTCTACCCACTGCTTGTGTTGTTTGTTACAGTGCCAGTCTATACTTTCACTAACAGTGTCGCCCTGTAGTATCGACGCAGATGAGGGAGACCCAAGCCACCCCTTTTCCTTTGGTCTAGATAATGTTTGTAGTCACGTTCTGCGTGGTTTATGTGCCCAAATGAAATCTCTAAGAAGCACTTTCAGTTGTATGAAAAATTTTGGGGGTATCAGGATCAGCAGCGTTTGAAATACGTACATAATCCTCGGGAGTGCTGTCATTTTAAAGGTGTTACATCACCCGAACCAGGTCAGAGTTAGAGCATGCCAACTCTCTAGATCCGTTTTTAATTTGCGCAAAAGGGGAACAAAGTTGTGTAGGTACCACTGCGCCAAGTCCGGAGTGATGTCTATGCCCAGGTAACGTATTGACTTGTCAGCCCAGTGAAACTTAAAGGATGAAAGTAGATAGTGAGCTTCAGCTTTGGGAACAGAGATATTTAATATGGCGGACTTGGCACAGTTGACCTTATAGTTTGAAAGATTGCCGTATTGTCACAGTGCTTCTAGTATGTTAGGGAGCTAAGTGCGGGGGTTGGAAACTAAAAAAAATCTGATCATCGGCGTAAGCCGCGATCTTGTGGTGTGCCGATGGTTTCAGTATGCCTACAATATTTGGGTCATTCCTGACGTGGCACATCAGTGGTTCCAGGGTCAAAATAAAAATTAGGGGAGACAGGGGACACCCCTGCCTCGTCCCATTCGCAATTGAAAAGGATTCCGAGCACCACTCATTCACTCGTACCGCCGCCGACGGTTTCGAGTATAGCGACAGTACCCAGCTCATCATGTTGGGGCCAAGGCCGATATGTTCCAGGGTGGCCTGCATGAAGTGCCAGGCCACCCTGTCGAAGGCCCTTTCTGCATCCGTTGATAGCAAGAGAAAGGGCCTTCCTTGTACACGAGCTGCATGGATTAGATTTAGGACTCGGGTCGTATTATCTCTTGCCTCCTGCATTGGCACAAACCCCACCTGGTCTAGGTGGATCAAATTTGGTATATAATGGTATTAATCTGTTGGAGAGAATTTTCGCAAAAAGTTTTAGATCGATATTTAAGAGCGCAATTGGGCGATAGTTTCCACATTGTGACAGGTCCTTCCCCTCTTTGGAAATCAACGATATGTATGCCCTTAAAGAGGAGAGCCATCTTTAAAAAAAATAAAAATTTAAAAGTCAGCAGCCTCAAACACTGTAGCTGTTGACTTTTAATAAGCAGACTTACCTGTCCAGGGCGCCCGCGATGTCGGCCGCCCGAGGCTGACCCGTCCCTTGGCTCTTGGGTCCCGGCGCCGCCATTTCAACTAAGGGAAACAGGCAGTGGAGCCTTGCGGCTTCACTGCCTGTTTCATACTGCACATGCACGAGTCGCGCAGCGCTTTGTGAATGGGGCGCGCTGTGTTCTGGGACACACAGTTCCCAGAACACACAGCGCCCCATTCCCCAGAAGACGCTGCACGGAGGAGAGAAGACCGAACATCACCGCGGAGTAGGAAGAGGCAGATTATGACGATATGCCTAGCAACAGGCATTTCTGGCAAGTTTAAAAAAAAAAATCTTCATTTTTTTTTTCTGACTTTTTTGCTAAATTTTAACGTACTTTTGTTTTTCAGGGTGGCCCTCCACTTTAATGAGTCCGCTTGCATGTCAATGTTTCCTTTCAACTTATTGTATGCGCTTAGGAAGTGTTGTGTCAGGGAAGTTGCGTAGGTCTCGTAATAGGTCAGGATGAAGCCATCTGGCCCCGGCGCCTTTCAGGGGTTTTGTTTGAGTCACTGCCGCCTGAAATTCATCGGGAGTGATATCCGACTCGAACGAGTTATGGATTTCAGTGGGTAAAGTAGGCATGCCGGAGGCCCTGATGTATTCCTCTGTCGTTTCCCTTTTGAAGGTAGTTGTAGCTTCAGGTTCCCCAGCGTGAAGGTTATAAAGTTTCCGGTAGTAGTCAATTCCTTTGCAATGTCCCTTGACGTGTAGACTCTGGATCCCTGTTTAGTTGTAATGTGTGGGATAAAGGTGCGCTGTCTCGGACCCCTCAGTGCTCTTGCCAGCATTGCACTTGGTTTGTTGGAGAATTCAAAGAGTGAGCGTCTTGCCCATGTCAGGCTTTGAACTGTCTTCTGGTAAAGAAGATCCTTCAGTTCTTTCCTGGCCCGGATAAGATCTTCTAGGTGGAGTTCCGCTAGCGACTGTTTGTGAACTAGTTCGAGAGAGCGCACCCTGTTAAAGAATCAATTTGCCTATTTCTTTCACGTTTTTTCTGGGCTCCGATTCGGATCAGCACACCCCTCAACACATTTGTGTGCTTCTCAAATACACATTAGATTTGAGGATGGATTTGCGTTTTCCCTAGAAGTAGTGTGTAATCGCCTCCCCAACCTCCCTTCAAATCTCGGGGGTCTGCAAGTGGGATTCATTAAGTTTCCATGTGGGCGGTGAACGGGAGTCTGAATCCCATTTCAGGGTCGCATGGATCGGGGCGTGGTCCGAGAAGGAGACAGGATCAATCTGGGAGGCAGCCACCATCAGTAAATAAGGAAAGTACACATTTAACAGGGTCACTGTAGTGCCTCTAATTTTGCCTTTGTCTAGTATCGGCCCTGTGGATCACCCTTAGCTTCTAATAAGGTCCAGGGGGTTGATTTCGCAATCAGAATACTGACCCCTTTAGATTTCGCAATGGGGGAGGGTGCGTGGTACACAATGGGGAAACGTCTGTTGCCCAGCTTGGGGACCGCCTGTTGCTTAAAATGCGTTTCTTGTAGGAACGCTATCTGGGTGTGTGATCTTTTAAGGTCTGAAAGAAGTTTTGAACGTTTCTCAGGTGTGAATAGGCCCCTGGTGTTCAGGGACGTAATTTTAATTCCCTGAAAAGTGGGAACAATGGTAGTGTTCCAGGTGGGTGGCATGGTGACGGGGAGAGGGAAGGGAAAGAAAAAAGCCTCCGCCGCAGGGGAGGAGTGGGAACGGGTAAGGAGATGTGGGTGGGTAGACTAAAGAGGAGGGGGTAAGTGCGGAGCGAAAGGTAACGAAAATACAGAAGGGAGAGAAAAGTTGGCACCAAAGCGGATGTAGTTGAAAGAGCAACTGCAGGGGTGCCCTACTATGCTAATTAAAGCCTTGCGCACACTAGCGCAACCTATGAACAGGACGTGGAAGACTGGTTCAGGCAGAACTACAGGAGACGTGTGATCGGGCCAGGATGTCTATCTAACTGCTCTAAAACATTCAACTGTGACCGAAGTCAGAAATATTAATGGCGCCCCCTATCTAATATATGCTACAAAATAACTCAGCAAATCCCGTACTACTGCCCATTACCTGTTAAACTGCCCCCCGGGGCATAGGAGACGGGCCGACCTGTGTCAGGCCCCGGCAGACGAACCCCGCCGGGGACCGTCACCGTTAACTAATGCCTGAATAACAAAACTGTGGGTGCGCGGGCTGGGGACGGGGCACATGCAGCCTAACCCTCCCCCCCCCAGCCCGAGGCCCGGATTAGGGACACTGGACGGCATGGATAAACATAACCTGTAACACACCACCAAATGAGTTACCCAACCAATCCCAGTTCGTTTAGATACATTTCCCTTTGTGTAGGTCTCACCCCCAGTCCTGTAAAACATTAACTCAAAGTCTACTTATCGTGGGGGTTATACCATCACACACTTATATCATGGTTCGGGCGAGGCAAAGCCATCTCTGGACTCCCATCTGGACCTGGAACAATGCCTTCCCCTGCTGGGTCTTTGAGGTCTCGACAGTGGTGGTCTTGCAGTGTCCGTTGTAGGTGGGAGATCTAGCCAGTCAGGAATGGGGGTCTCCTGTACCCCCAGAAATGCAAACAGTTCCGGGAGCTGGTCTGGCCATCGTAGGGCGAAGGAGTTATTTCCTTTGAGGACTATAAGGCGGAAGGGGTATCCCCAACGATAGGTGGCCCCAGCATTCCTCACCACTTCCAACAATGGGCGCAGCGTACCCCGCATTCTCAGCGTGAGTCACGAAAAGGTCTGGGAACACCTGCACATTGGCCCCGTCAAAGTCTATTGGGCCTTTAGACCAAGCTTGCCGCATGATTTCTTCTTTAATAGAGTAGCAGTGGACCCTGGCCAAAACGTCTCTTGGAGCAGAGGTGTCCCTTCCCCTGGGGCCTTGCACTCTGTGAACCCGGTCCAGTTCAAGCTCCGCTGTCTGGGGTTTTTCCAGCAGCCTGTTAAGGATAGCCGTGACGGTGGACCTGAGGTCTCCCCCTGAGGTGGCTTTGGGGAGACAGCACAGCCTTATACTGTTTCTATGGCTGCGATTTTCCCCATCGTCAACGGAAAGCTGCAACATGCACAGGTGGCATTTATAGTTCAGTTGGGCATCCTCCAGCGCCAGTACTCTAGCCTCCAAGGTGTCTGTTGCCATCTCCACCACTGTCACCCGTGAGTCTACCATATCAATGCGGTGTTTGAGCCCATTTATTTCTTTAGAGAGGGTACTCACAATTGTTGCTGTGGATTCCGCAATGTCCTGTTTGGTCGGGAGAAGCACCAACATCTCCCGCCATGTCTCCGTGGGTGGGTGACCCTGCATGCCGAGTTCTGGGGTCAGCTGTGATCCTTCCGTTCCCAGATGTCTGGGGAGGGGATCTGAGAGTCCGCTCTGGCCCCCGATAGACGTGTCTCCTGTGTTGCATGGAGAGGACCCTTCAGTGACTTCTTAGCCTGGGCCATGGCTGCAGCATGTGTGCGTGGCGGCGTCACGTTGGATCCCACGGACCGTGGCTGGGAGAGGGGATTGCGCAAGAAATAAGCGGAGATGTTCGCGCTCTTAAGCATGGTGTTCCGGGGTTCTGGACCGGCACGGTCAGTGCGCTGTAAGAAGTGTCTGGCCTGATCGTACCACGGAGTTCCTGGATGTGCGGCCTCATAGCGACATTGCCAAGCCATGCCTCTCACTGAGACCATTATTTGGGGCACTCCCACTGCCACTAACTATAGGGTACGATTCTTCCCACTGAGACAATTATTGGGGCACTATTCATCCCACTGCCACCAACTATAGGGTACAATTCTTCCCGTGGCCAACTACAGTATAAGGTAAAATTCTTCCCACAGACAATTATTGGGGCTCTATTCATCCCACTGCCACAAACTATAGGGTATGATTTGTCCCACTGAGACCATTATTGGGGAACTCTTACTCCCAGTAACTATAGGGTACGATTCTTCCCACTGAGACAACTATTGGGGCGCCATTTCTCCCACGGCCATCAACTATAGGGTGCAATTCTTCCCATGGAGACACTATTCCTCCCACTGCCACCAACTATAGGGTACAATTCTCCCCATTGAGACAAATATTGGGGCACTATTCATCCCACTGCCACTACCTATAGGATACAATTCTTCCCACTGAGACAATCATTGGGACACTATTCCTCCCACTGCAACCAACGATAGGGCACAATTCTTCCCATTGAGACAATTATTGGGGCACTATTCATCCCACTGCCACCAACTTTAGGGTACAATTCTTCCCACCGAGACCAATATTGGGGCACTTTTCCGCCTACTGCCACCAACTATAGGGTACAGCTCTTCCCACCTAAGACAATTAATGTTGCACATAAATTTGGCCAAAGGTTTTCTGCTAAAATACAAAAAAATTGGTGTATAACTTTTAGTCTGTGTGAAAGTTATACAGTCTACAATCTATGGTTTGTGTGTATATATTTAAGTTTATGAACCCTGATGTTCTGGCTGTATATTGCATTTCATGAGCCTCTAAAATGCCAGGCTAGTACAAAACCCTAAAATGACTCCTTTTTGGAAAGTAGACACCTCAAAAGGCATGGCGAGTTTTTAGAGCATCGATAATGTTGCCACAATTTTTCAAAAAATTAAAAAAGTAAAATGAAGTTTCTCCCACAGCACATGGGCATACTTGAAAACTCATTGTAAAACAATCTGCTACTCATAATGTGTATGGGAACAGCACTTTTGACACTTATTCGCAGCCTAGCCAGATAGATGGGCCCAAAATATAAGAAGCACTTTCAGGCTTCCAAGAGGCATAAATTACACATCTGATTTCCCGACTACCTATGACATTTTTGGAGGCCCTGGAGGGCCTCATTAATGTACACACAGCACCCCATATTGACAGCACCCCATATTGACAAACACAGAATTGTTGACATTTTTGCAGATTTATTAAAAAAAGAAAAACTGAAATATTTCATGGTCCTAAGTATTCAGACCCTTGGCTGTGACTCTCATATACTTAACCATTTCTTCTGATCATCCTTGAGATGGTTCTACACCTTCATTTGAGTCCAGCTGTGTTTGATTATACCGATTAGACTTGATTAGGAAAGCCACACACCTGTCTATACAAGACCTTACAGCTCACAGTGCATGTCAGAGCAAATGAGAATCATGAGGTCAAAGGAACGGCCTGAAGAACTCAGACAGAATTGTGGCAAGGCACAAATCTGGCCAAGTTTACAAAAAACTTCTGCTGCACTTAAGGTTCCTAAGAGCACAGTGGCCTCCATAATCCTTAAATGGAAGACGTTTGGGGGCGACCAGAACCCTTCCTAGAGCCGGTCGTCTGGCCAAACTGAGCTATCGGGGGAGAAGAGCCTTGGTGAGAGAGGTAAAGAAGAACCCAAAGATCACTGTGGCTGAGCTACAGAGATACAGACGGGAGATGGGAGAAAGTTGTAGAAAGTCAACCATCACTGCAGCCCTCCACCAGTCGGGGCTTTATGGCAGAGTGGCCCGACGGAAGCCTCTCCTCAGTGCAAGACACATGAAACTCCAAAATGGTGAGAAATAAGATTCTTTGGTCTGATGAGACCAAGATAGAACTATTTGGGTTTAATTCTAAGCGGTACTTGTGGAGAAAACCATGCACTGCTCATCACCTGTCCAATACAGCCCCAACAGTGAAGCATGGTGGTGGCAGCATCATGCTGTGGGGGTGTTTTTCAGCTGCAGGGACAGAACGACTGGTTGCAATCGAGGGAAAGATGAATGCGGCCAAGTACAGGGATATCCTAGATGAAAACCTTCTCCAGAGTGCTCAGGACCTCAGACTGGGCCGAAGGTTTACCTTCCAACAAGACAATGACCCTAAGCACACAGCAAATAACGAAGGAGTGGATTCACAATTCCGTGACTGTTCTTGAATGGCCCAGCCAGAGCCCTGACTTGAACCCAATTGAGCATCTCTGGAGAGACCTAAAAATGGCTGTCCAACGTTTACCATTGAACCTGACAGAACTGGAGAGGATCTGCAAGGAGGAATGGCAGAGGATCCCCAAATCCAGGTGTGAAAAACTTGTTGCATCTTTCCCAAAAAGACTCATGGCTGTATTAGATCAAAAGGGTGCTTCTACGAAATACTGATATTTCAGTTTTTCTTTTTTAATAAATCTGCAAAAATGTCAACAATTCTGTGTTTTTCTGTCAATATGGGGTGCTGTGTGTACATTAATGAGGAAAAAATGAACTTAACGATTTTAGCAAATGGCTGCAATATAACAAAGAGTGAAAAATTTAAGGGGGTCTGAATACTTTCCATCCCCACTGTAACCGATTTTTGGGGTGAATAGGTAGGGTTACGATGTACCCGGTACCCAGTCACATGGGGGGGCGATCTGGGGGGCTTCCAGATTCCGATAACCCCCTGCCCGCAGACCTTGATAGCCACCGGCCAGGGTTGTTGGGAAGAGTTGCCCCCCCTCCCAATATGGACCTGGGAGGGAGGGGGGAACCACACTGACAGTTGATGACTCATCGGCTAAGGGGATGTGGCGGCTGGCTTCGTGGCACCCTCCTTAGCAACCAGCTATATACAGTTTATTTAAAAGAGAAAATAAAAAAAAAACGTAAAAAAAACTGCATGCAAAAACGCATAACAAAACAAGCGTTTAAAAACGCAAAATGCACTGTAAAACACGTCTGAAAAGTGCATCAAGCTCGGCCGCATAGATGTGCACCTAGACTTACCGTAATGTGTACAAAAGGAAATCAGTGGCATGGACAGTGATTAGCAACACTGAAAACACAGGTGCTGGCTGTGATCTGCAAACTAGGACACACTACACTGTGATTTTCAAACTACAAACAAACTAAAAAAAAAAAAATATATATATTATATATATATATATATATATATATATATATATATGTTTTAAAACATCACCAGTGCCCTGTCAAGTCCATTCTTTGTTTAAATACAACAGGCAGGGAAAATAAGCTATAAAGTGACAGGGTCACATGTTAGTAAAAATATACCTTTTTAAAAAGCCTGCATACAATTACAATTTGGTGGCTTATTTTTCATAAAAGCTGCCACCTTCTATGCTAGTATTCGACTGGTCGAATATAAATTTTTAACCATTTCCTATTTTATCCAAAACTTTAAAAATGGCCTTTTGGGGGCCCTGGGATCGGTCGAGTTATGGGGCTCCCTTACCTCTACATCCTTTCTGATCATAGCTACCAGATGTAACATCCCCTTTCTGTCATTTATTCTCATCCCCCCCTCCCCTCCCTCATATTTACTTTTTTTTTTTATTTTTTTTTTTTTTTTATGTACTAATCCTGGTAAACTACCCCCCCTCCCCCCACCCTCCCCTGAGACTCACCATGATGACCATGTCAATGTTATGTTTCTATGCCTCCTTTTGGCCTACGGCCTTTTGTCAAACAACATTTTGGTTTGATTGATCATTCTACATGATTAGGTTATGCCCTTACACCCTTGTGCCTGCATATATGGACGCTATTCTCTGTCTTTTGTAGCCACTGTTTGTGCTATGTTCTATATTCACTTCTGTTTATTGATTACTTTAATGCTCGAATACTTTGTATTTGATTTGAAAACTAATAAAAAATACAATAAAAAAAAAAAAAATGCCCTTTAAATACACCATGTAACGGAAGTTTATGTATCGAATGGATTTTTATGCCCTGATGCATAAAAACGGATGGGAGTTAAAAAAAGCAAATAGTAAGACAATAAAAGGAGGAAACCATCTCTGAAAAAAGGTGTGTGGTGTGTTGTGTGGGGGAATTGCAGAGAGAAGAGGGGGCGGGTCAGTCCATCTAATCCAGTACTCCAGATCTTATACATAGTGCAATAATATGCGTAGTAAAATGAAAAAGTCTCAGGTGGCTGTCCAAGGGGCCCACACCTCATCATATTTCCACTTACAACTTCTATTCATATAGGTAATCCCATACATAAGTAGGGCTGCGTCTATCAGTGCCACCCAGGTGGAGAGAGTTGGGGGGGATGGTGAGATCCATTTCATAAGAATCTCTTTCTTGGCATAAAATAAAAAGATAAAAGATCAACAGCTTAGAGTAGTGAGAGCGTTGGGCATCCTCATCCACCCCCAACAAGGCCAATTCTGGCAATAATGGCAGGGACAATTGTAGCCTGCTGTTGATCTCAGCAAATAATGCTGTCCAATAGGACGCAATGACTGGACAGTCCCAGAACATATGGAAAAATGAACTAACGCGCGATTTACATCTTGGGCAGATCGGGTCTCTGTCTAGAGAAATCCGATTGAGTTTCTGCGGGGGGTATAAATTCTATGTAGGAATTTCACCTGTATAAGTTTATCCTGGGAAGAGATAACTAGCTTAGGACCAGCTGCATCAGATTTTGAGTGCACCAGTTTTAGTAAATGTCCCCTGGTGTGCTATACATTTTCATTGAACACAAATGGTACTAAAAAATATAAATAATAATAATAATAGCATTTCACTTGCAATCAGTGCACACTGCCCCCCCCCCCCCCCCCAATTTAGAAAGCTGGAGGAGTAAATGAACCACGACTGTGCTCATAGGCACACTTGTTAAGGAAATTGTAAAATCTGTATATCATTTTTATTCTATTTTGTATTCTTTGCTTATCACACACACCGCAGTCATTGTGCAGACGACACCAATACGTTTTGCATTCTTTTGAGTTCTAATTAGAATTAGCCTGCCTATGTTATGCCCCTAGTTACCATAAAAGTACAATTGTAATATTAGAGTGATACTTACATAATCATGTGCATAAAAAAAACTTCAATTGCGTTGAATAAACAGAACAGTCATATGGAAAGATGCTTAGTGTATCTTTTGTGTCTGTTCCCTACTACAGCAGCTATTAATTTGTAACCACTACTCAATATGAGGATAGGCGTTGCCCATCTATAAAATTTTCAGAACACACTCATGGTCCATTCGGAACTACAAGCCCACCTGCTGCAATGGGAGACAGGACTTACCATGCTTATTTTAAATGTGAGAGCAGCAGAAAGGAACCCCCCCCCACATCCGCTGGGTAAAGATTAGGGGGAGAGAAAGGAATTCACTAGTTTAGCAAAAGAAAACTGGACAGGACAGGACTTAGGAGCCGAGTGAATTTCAGGCAGATCAAAAGGCATTCTTTTGTACTTGCAAGGTCTATAACCCCCTAAATACTGACATGTTTCTTAATTTCCCCCAAAAAAAAAACAAAAAAAAAAAAAAAAAAAATAACAAAAAAATGAAATCAACTTGGGTGTCTATTTTTAAAAAAAGGGTAATTTTGTGGGTGTTTGTACAGCCTTGGCATTTGTAACAGAAAGTAATGGAAATGTGTTTTTCAAAATGCATATGTCCTTTATGCAGTAAAAAAAAAAAAATTATTAACCACTTCAGGACCAGCATGTCACACCCCCTTCCTGTCCAGTTTCAGTTTTCAGTGTGATGATAGTTCAGAATGGCCTAAACGGCTGGTATGGCAGTGCTTAAAGAAATTAAATAAGGGAATAAGTGTATGTATTGCAGAGATGTGCTGCGTGCATTTTTTTTCCTTAATTTTGCCCTGACAAACAATTTGAACAACAAATAATGTGGTTTGAAAAGACTTGGTACCCATAGATTCAATATGATTCCATCAACTAAACATTACCTATATGGAGAGCATCACCCACTTCCCTTACCCCTATATCTACTCTTTCAATCTGGAGACACCCTCCAGTATTCCTCCAGATGACTTCAATATTCCATATGAGTGTTATTAAAGAAACTAACCATAAGACAGACTGCCTTAATATTAAAAGGTAGGTACAATACTTATTTGACACTGTCTTAGGGTTTAATGTTGAAAAACCTAGTGTCCCAGTTAGTAACATTTTAATTCTGAAGCTCCCTCACTACTTACATCCACTTCTGACAGGGTTTGTGTCCAGCGGTAATTTGGAAGATCTGCTCCATTGCCTGAATTTGGCTTGAGCTTTCCTTTGTCTTTCTCATCTTCTTCCTCATCATCACTACCCTGTAAAAAAAAAAAAAAAAAAAAAAAAACAGCTTTATCAAGCATGTATTAAACATAACTAAACATATCAATTTAACTGTTTCACACTGGGGCAGGAGGTGCGTCAGATTTGCGGCACTATTCGGTCATTAGCGGGACAGTTTTACCCCCTGCTAGCAGCCAAGTAAGGGTTAAAAACCACTGCAAAGCTCCTCTGCAGAGGCACTTTGCCGGCGGTATAGACACACTGCCCCATTGATTTCAATGGGCAGGAGCAGTGTATACATTGCTCCTTCACTGCTCCAAAGATGCTGCTAGCATGACTTTACCGTCCTGCTAGCACACCGCTCCAGTGTGAAAGCCCTCGGGGCTTTCACATTGGAGAGACAGCCGCGGCTGTTTCAGGTCGGTTTGCAGGGGCTATTTTTAGCGCAATAGCACCTGCAAAACGACCCAGTGGGAAAGGGTTCTTACATTTAAGGCATGCCATGAATAACAATTGTGGTATTTGCTTGAATTCTCAAGCAAACTGTCAAATGGCCATAACTGATCACATGTGCAGCATCATGGCAACTGCACATGAAACACAGGCCTAGATGGCAGCTTCCTTGGTTAAAAAGGATAGAAGGGGTTAGTTCCACTTTAATGTGCAAGTACACATTTACAGAAAATTTGTAAGGTGAACTTACACTGGACCGCCTTCCTCGACCCCCCCATCCTACTGACCTGGAGTCCCGCAGTCACCCACTGTGAGACAACAGGTCGCCGCTTTACCGGTCCTGGGCCATGTATTTCACCTCCAATTACATGGAGTCGTTATATCCAGTGGCTCCTCAGTGCTACAAATATATTGGGTGATCTGCAGCACCACATCCCAGAACCATTAGAAGACCAAATATAATGTGGGACTTTTAAAGTGTAAGCTCTCAAAAAAAAGTTCATACACCATAGTTCAGAAAATCTGAATATTTTATTAGTACATTGTTAGAAGTTTTTGAGTTAATTAATATTTTAAGTGATAAAAGTTTCTGAAAATATATGTAAGTTATATGTACGGTAATAAGGGATGGTTTCTAAAGGTCACAGAACAACACAAAGTATAGAGAGGAGTGGTTTGTCTGAGTAAAGTATATCTATTTTTGAGTTACTATGTCAGGACAATGGGTGGAGTTATGCTCCTTATCTATAGACTGAACCATATTAGGTATATATATATATATATATATATATATATATATATATATATATATATATATATATATGCATGCAAATATGGAAGTTATTAGGATATGCTGACATAACATGAAACAGTATAAGAATGGAGTAAGATTAGGAGAAGGAGAGATCGGTGGGAAGAGAAGGAACCCTACACTTTGGAAAATGAAACACCAGAAGTACCACCTTAGAAGCCAAAGCCATGCCATATGTTACCAGATGTCAATCTTGTCTTTGCTTATCTTTCTGAACAATAAGCCAACTATTGAACGAACAAAGGATTCTTCAATTTCTACTCCTGAAAGTACGTTCGAAATGCCTTGGATGAAGACATACATATCTCCGCTACACACCCTTTAGGAGAAGGGATACTGATTCACATATTACACAAAAACTTTGCTATTCATTAAGAAACGCCCCTGTGAGTATAGTAGAATACTAGAGTAATATGTATTTTACTAGGAAGTGTAGAGTATGTAGAGTTTCCACTACATTTACGTTTCTACTACTCTCTACATCACTCTTTTTCATACATATAGCCAAAATTGTAAAATAATGATAAATTCACTAGGATGTCCAGACGTCAGCACAGGGCACTGGAAGCAAAAGTCCTCCCCAAAGAGCCGCCAATGGAGTGGATATTACAGACACCCACAAACACACATTCAGGAGTAATTCAGGGCAATCCAAGTTTTCACAAATGGACAGGGTTGTTCACTCAAACTAGGGCATATGAAGCATGCTTCAGTGCACTCAGCCAGCGAAAAGAGTGCTCTATGCTGGCATCTGGACCACACAATTTTCATTTTCATACTACCCCTGAAGAAGCATTATGCAAAACATGTGGAGAGGCACTAATATTTTGGGTACCCTACATGTGTAAAACAGGTTGATAACCAAAGAGATAGATGAGAAATAGATAATACAAAGATACAGCTGAGAGAGAAGTGAAAATACTCAATATTACCTTTTGAACAACCACATTTTTATCTGTGTCAACAGCGGGCTTATCTTGCTCTTGCTCTTTGGCTTTATTCTATTAGAACAAAAAAAATTGTAATACATGATTTCAACAAAAACACCTCATGTTTAATACGATTAAGTTTTTGCATTTAAATGTCATTGGTAAAGTGTGTATTCTCTCTCTGCCATTTATAGATAATCTGATGGTCTGCAAATCTATTTTGTCCATCTGTACAATAAAGAAATTCTTAAACCTATCCCCCTGTACATTTTTGCTATCCCTCACAGGTCGGCTATTTCTTGCGGGTTTAGTCATTTTTTCTTAGGATGGGACAAGTGTCACAATTTGTGCTTGGTTGTTTTATCTCCGAGTTGGGCAAAAACATTTATTGCCGTGGTGGTAAAAGTAAGATAACATTAATTTTGCTTGTGAATGGTGCTGGGATAGTAGTGTTCTACGTTCAAGTCTTGCTTGAGTTATGCAGTTCAGGGTGTATAGTACGGGAGCTTGTTTGTGGTATTGTTCTAGTCATTTAATAGTGGATAGGATAGCTGCTGTGCCCTGTGCTTCCTTGTGGCAGAGCTAAGCTTGAACATTACATCTCTACTGAAAGCCTTTTGTGAGCACCACAGTGTAAAGGATTCAGTGGTAGATGAAGCATTAAACTCAAAAAACGATTTCAGGGATTGCTGTATGATCCTCTTATTGTCTGGGTGCGACATCGATAGGACATTGTTGCGCCACCTATTAGCTCTCGTCTCCAGGCGACTTCCCCCCCACTGTGATGGACACAGTGGCATTGTCTAACCAGGAAATATTTCCTATGTTGGATTTGTGTGCATTTTGCCGGACAAATTTATCGACTAAACATACATCTATGTAAGAATAGGTCTCATGTGCATGGGAGAAAAAGTAGTAGTCCCTCTCTGTGGCGAGATGGCAACACCATATGCCGAAAAGACAAGAAGCATCCAGGAAGTGCGATAGGGTCACCTGGAGACTTTTCATATCTTCTTCAGTGAGGAGGTATGGCTTGACATTAGGAAGGTAGATGTTAATAGTAGAGAGTTATTGATTGAGCATACCACAACAGCATAGCAACCTTGGGGATCCTATTCTTAAGTAACAAGCTTGAAAGCCACTGTGTCCTTGATTGCAATTAACAACCCTCTTTTCTTAGACGGGGCAATAGAGGCTACAATATAGGGGAATCTTCTGTGCGGGGAGGTTTTTGGGAAGAAAAATGGGTCTCCTGTAGGCAGAGGGTGTCGCAATTAAGCCGCAGTGCCTCCCTCCATAACATGTGCCGTTTGGCTGGGCTGTTAAGACAGTTTGAACTACACCATGGAGAGGATTGTGTTACTAAGGTCGGGATGAGGTCAAGTAGAATAAGGCTCAGGTGACTTGGTGTTGAAGCTGTTTATGGAACTGGGCAGAGTCTTGATTGCCTCGGTGTCAGGTGTAAATGAATATAGGAAGTCAGCAGTTATGATGTGGGCAGCCAGTAAGAGTGTAAGGTTGGTCCCACGACTTGGAGATTAGCAAGAACATTAGGTATTGGGGTACAGATCCAAAAACTCCAAAAGGAAGTTAATAAAACAAAAAGTAAAGTAGAACAGCACACACAAATAAAAAAAAAAACACTGAACTATAGCCAAAATCCCATAGGCTTATTTGACAGAAGAAAAATAAATGCGATTCCATAATAAAATCTGAGTGGATTGTTACCGCAAATCACAGGGGGTAAGCTGTGGCAAAATTGTAGGGGACACCATTTAAGATCCCCGGAGCACTGTCGCTTTGTAGGTAAGTGAGCGCACTCATATGCAAGGAACTCTGTGCTATAAATAGGAGAATAGGAGCCCTGCCTCAGTGGGTGATCTTTTTCTAAGATACGCCAATCTCTCAGGAGGCGGAGACCATAATCCAAGGAGGTGACTGTATAGTTGTGGTCATCTTTGGTAATGAGAAGCTTCACTGGATATCGACATTGATAGGAATGTGGTTCCTTAAAGGCTTGATGATAGTTGCCTCCGTTGCTGCATAGTATGGGCAGATAGATCGATAAACAGAGATAAACCTTGTAGGTGTTCAGGGAGTTGCTCCACATTCTGGAAAGCTGCAACAAGCTTTTCCTTGGTCTAAAAGTAGTGAATGCGGCAATTGTATCCCCGGGGGAGATGTGCAGAGATATGCTTGGGTTTTGGCAACCTGTGGATACAGTCAATAGCCAGATCTTCAAATGGTAGATCTGGTAAAGACACCTTCAGGACATTGGTAAAGTAAGTGTTCTGCTCGGCTTGCTTAACTGTTTCTGATATTCCCCTTATTTCATCTGGATCTGTCTTCCAAATCTGCCAGCTTTGATTTCATCCAGATCATATCACCCTCCCGCTCATTGTGGGCGTCAACTAAGTTGTTGAACGTCACTGCAAACTCCCCCATTTTTATTTTCAATATGTGTCACTGTCACCCACTTCCTTGATGTCAGATCTAAACTGATGCACCAGAGAAATAATGTCTGAATGGATTGAGCTCCTCAGTGACACTAGCATATCCTTTAAGGTTGGGTCAAGAACAGGCTGATCACTTGTGGGGAACTTCAACATGGAGTCATGGAGTTCTCTAGTGTCGTTCAAGCATGTGAATGGTTTACTCACCATTAGTGCAGACTTAGATGGAAGATGCGATTTCACTTTGGCTTTCACAGGGCTAGAGGAGGTGGATAAGGATTGGGAGGACAGAGCTCCATGATGTACGGATCGGCTGGTGTCAGTAGGAGAACGCTGTGCTGTTCTCCCCCCTACATCTGAGCGGCCGCTCTGAGATCTGCAGGGATGCGTAATGCCATCTTGGCTGGAGCTGCTGCGGGAAGAAGTCCATCATTCTGCCCACCTGGTACCGCTCTTTTCTCTTGCCGACATGTAGCCTGAAGGGTCCCGACTTTGTACCCACAAAAAATGCCATTTTTGGGTGCTTGTAGAAGGCTCCGGCTCTCTGTCAGTGTTTAGAGCTGCAGAGTCAAGCGGCCATCACCATCGCTAGCCGGCCACTTCCCCATTCTACAAGGTTTATATAGAACCAACAGTTTGTGCAGCACTTTACCAAAATGAAAAAGTGGACTTTATATCTTAGCTTAGAAAGTTTTTCACATATGCATTTTTGGACGATTGATATCATTATGGTCTTAGCTGCTCATTTTTTTACAGGTGAGATTAGTGCAAAGTAAGAAAAATATTCAGCATATAGACATTTTAAAAAGCTAATATTGGTGGCACAGTATAGGAAGGTGCACTCAACCAATAAAGATCTGTTTGCCCAACACTCCTGTAAGTCATACAATTATCTCCTATAAGCATATATGTGTTTAATATGCCTGGGATAAACTTTTCCTTTCCTTTTTTTAATTTTTAAAGAAATCAAATGAAAAGTTGCTAAAATTTTCACTGTCCTCCTAATGGCAGGTACTACACAATAAGCACCGTATGTGTATATTTCCTTTACATTCATTTTACATTTCCATACCTTATCAATTTCCTTTTGAAGTTTATCTGCTTCCTCATCAGTTAGCTCTGTGATCCTTGGTTCTCCAGGCTCCATAGGCTTGTGCTTGGCAGCTTGCTCAAGCTTTGCAGCTTTTCGTTCTCGCTGCTCAGCCTCCTTCTTTTCCTTGACTGCTTGGGCTAGTTTATTATGGTGCTTGAATGCATCACTGATTAGCTGGAACAAAGAAGATGACAGTTTGTAGGTTTATTCTTCTACTTAAAGTGTTTGTTAAGGCAGTGCACACAGCCACTGCCAGCCCCTCTGCTAGAATTACATGGTGTATATACTATATGCCCTTTTCTAAAATTCTTGTTATCAATACTGTTTTTCTTGATCAGTAGTCATGTGACAGTCGGCGCTGTATTCCTCCGACGTATGTATTACAGAGGGAGGGGCTGAGCTCTTTTGTCTGCAGAGCGGTCATGTGACCTCCCTCTGTAATAAAAACATTGGAGGAAGACAGTGCCAGGCAGTCACGTGAACGCTGATCAGGGATAAGAAAAACTCTATTTATAAAAATTATTTTAGAAAATGGCATATGGTACATACATCATGTAATCCTAGCAGAGGGGCTGGCAATGATTGGGAGCAGTAATGTGCAAGCTGCTGGAAAGGTGATAGAAGGGGAGGGGTGGGGTGGCTCACACACAGAGCTCAGAGGCAGAGAGGGGAGATGGGAGGAGGATACTGTAGCAGAGAGGAGAGCTGCAGATAGTAGGCTGCGGATGACGGATACACAAACTGACCACAGTGTCAGACTCAGCAGCCATGATGCACCGTGGTCAGTTTACAGGGGGGAGGGCAGGATCACCCAGGTATTACAGGGGGGTAAATCACACAGCACAAATACTGTGCTGTATAAAATGCATTAAAGAAACAGGATAAATATATTTTTTTTTAACAAACACTTTAAGAGGAGCTCCACCCCCCCAAAAGAATTAAAAAAGTCAGCAGCTAAAAAATAGGATTTTTGTACTCTCCGTGAAATCCTTTTCTCAAAAGTTCATTGAACTTCATCTTCATCTTGACCTTAGGGTTATATCGGCCCTTCAGGAGGGGACTAGGCAGAAAGTGTTAAAAAAAAGCAAAACTGCACAGAACCGCCCAGGGGGTGGTCCTACTGGCTATAACCCCTCAAACTGCATCCAGCAGCTCAGTTCGTCAAAAGCAGTACAAACATAAATAGGAGGGGTGGGTGCTGTGTCCATCAATGAATTTCAGAGAAAAGGATTTTACGGTGAGTACAAAAAAACTATTTTCTCTTTCGTTCATCGACGGACAAAGCACCTTAATCTTGACCTTAGGGACGTCCCCAAGCAGTGTAAAAAAAAAAAAAGAGGGGTGGGAACAGCAAGAAAATAACTCCAACCATAACAACCAGAGCTCCTCAGAGGAGTTGCAACCTTAAACAATCGCATGCAAAACCTTGCAGCCAAAGCAAGCATCCAAACATGCGCTCACATCAACGTTGTAAAATGTAGTGAAAGTGTGAACGGATAACAAGGTCACCGCCTTACACACCTGAGAAGCAGACGCATCATGTCGGAAAGCCCAAGAGGCACCAATTGCCCTAGTAGAACAGGAAACTAACGCTCCCGCCTCCTTATGGCATAAGCCTGAACCTCAATCTGTCTGATCCACCGAGAAATGGTGGCCAACGAGACCGCAAGGCCCTTCTTTGGACCAGCCACCAATACAAAAAGCGAGTCCGACCTCCGAAAAGGAGCGGTAGCAGACAGATACAACCACAGAGCGTGGACCACGTCCAAGAAATGCAAAGCAATCTCTTTGGGGTGTGACGGCCCGAGGACATAAGACGGAAACACAATGTCCTCATTTAGATGAAAGGCCGAAACAACCTTTGGAAGAAACAAAGGCTGTGGGTGCAGCACCGCCTTATCCTTGTGGAGGACCAAGTAGGTAGACTTGCATGACAAGGCCACCAACTCAGAAACCCTCCTGGCAGATGTAATAGCCAACTAGAAAGACTATTTCTGAGAAAGTGTCAATAAGGGGATCTCCCTAATATTTTCAAATGGCGGTTTCTGAAGCACCGAGAGCACCAGATTCAAATCCTACGGAGGCAGCGGTGGTTGAACCAGAAGGGCTACATGTCGAACCCCCTGAACAAATGTACTCACCAATGAATAAATCACCAAGGGTCACTGAAAAAGAGACAACCAAAGATGATATCCGCCCCTTAATGGTGCTTAAGGCAAGTTTCTGATCCACTCCTCGCTGCAAAAAACAGCAGGATCCTGGAAATTGAGTATGTGCGCGGACGCCACCTCTCACACATGGAGATGTAGGCCTTCCACGTACGATGATAAATCTTCCGAGAAGATGACTTCCGTGCCCTCAGCATAGTGGAGATTACCGAATCCGACAGAACTCGGTTCCTTAGCATCTGGCTTTCAACAGTCATGCCGTTAAAGCCAGTGACGGTAAAGCAAGATGAAGTATTGAGCCTTGCGACAGAAGGTCCTCTCGCATCGGCAGCCGCCAAGGGACATTCGCCACCATTCGTACTGTGTCGGCGTACAAAGGACGTCAAGGCCAATCTGGGGCAATCAGAATCACCGGAATCCCCTCGGCCTCCACTCTGCGAAGCGGACGTGGTAGAAATTTGAGTGGGAGGGTTGGGGGGGGCATAAATCAGCCGTTAATACCCTCATGGAGCCACTAACGCGTCTGCCACGTCCGCCCAGGGATCTTTTGACCTGGCCACAAACCTCTGCACCTTCCGATTGAGTCGAGAGGCCAGGAGATCGATCCACATCTGCTGTGCCCCACCTTAGGCAAAGGAGCAGAATCACATCCGGATGCAATGACCATTCCCCTTGATCCAGCATCTGATGACTTAGGTAGTCCGTTTGCCAGTTTTCTACGTCCGGAATGTACACGGCCGACAGAGCAGGCACGCGCCACTTTGCCCACCGCAGGATGTAAGTGACCTCCAGTGCTGCAGCTGAGCTCGCTGTTGATTGACATATGCCACCACCGTGGCCTTGTCCGACTGGATCCTGACCGGACGCCCCTGCAGCCTCTGCGACCATGTGGAGAGGCAACACCTAATCGCCCAAAGTTCCAGCACGTTGATCGGCAGGCGCCCCAAACTCCCCCCCAACTGGCGTCCGTGGTGATCACCATCCAATGGAGAAGAAGGAACGACTTTCTGGACCGAAGGGCAGATGACCTCAGCCACCAAAGCAGGGAATCCCTGACTAGCTGGCTCACACGAATTGGACAATCCAGGGACAACGCAGATTTGTCCCATGTGGACAGGATCTCCTTTTGAAAGACTCGAGTGTGTAATTGAGCATACGGTACCACCTCAAAAGTGTCTCGCATGCAAAAACGCAGCGACGACCACCTGCGGGAAACCAACAACTTCACCGCAGCTTGAAGAGCCTGTAGCTTGTTCGAAGGGAGAAAGACTCTCACCTCTGAGGAATCCAGAAGCAAGCCCAGGTACTCCAGGCGTTGAGTTGGCACCAACACCGACTTCTGGAGGTTCAGTACCCAACCAAACTCCCGAAGAGTTTGCATGGTGACTGCTACATCCTCCCTTAATTCTGAGGTGGATGCTGCTCTTAGGAGGTTGTCCAGGTAACCCATGATTGTGATCACTCGCTGCCTTAGCAAAGCCAGAATTGGGGCTAGCACCTTGGTGAAGGCCCTCTGTGCCAACGCCAGGCCAAAAGGGAGAGCTACAAATTGGTAGTGCCCATCCCTGACTGCAAATTGCAGAAACCTCTGATGCTTGATGCATATGGGGACATGCAAGTATGCGTCCTTGATGTCCAGGGACGCCAGGAAATCCCCCTCATGGAGTGCAACGACCACTGAGTGAACTGATTCCATCCTGAACCTTTGTACTTTCACAAAGCTGTTGAGGGCCTTGAGACCCAGGACCGGACGGACCCCTTCCTTCTTTTGGGACTACAAACAGAGTGGAGTAGAATCCCTGAAACCTTTCCGGCATTGGTATAGGTACTATCACCCCACGCAGCAGCAGGTCCTGTACTGCCCTGAACAGGGCTTCCAGACGAGCCGGAAGAAGATGAAGGTTGGAGGGAAAAAATCTGTTTGGTGGACAAGAAAGAAACTCTCTGGTATCCTGACGAAACCAGTTCGCAGACCCACTGGTCAGAAAGTAGGGAGGTCCCCCGATCTGCAAACTCCCGAAGGCAACCCCCCACCCCAGAGTCAGGCAGGGGCAAACCTTCATGTGACAGATTTTCTAGCAGGTTTGTTTGGCTTGCGAAACCAGGGATGCTATTTTCCCCTCAGCGGGCACCTTGTCGGACTGGAAAAGCTTACCTGCCGACCTGGACGGATGAAAAATCTACTTCTGAGCACAAATCTGCTAGTGCCTTCTTAGATGCCTGGTCCACAGACCAGCATTTCAGCCAAATCAGGCACTACTGCTCATACTGAGGCTCTAGAGAGCAAGGGGGCCATATCTAAGGCCACATCACAGACATACTTAAGGCCCTGCACCAACTGGTCCGCCAGCTCCACGCAGACCGGGGAAGCCTCTTGCTTCTCCAACTCACGGTGCAACAATTTAGCCCATTCAGTAAGCATCTGTGACACCAGGGCAGTGGCTAACACTGGCCACAATGCTGACCCCACCACCGTAAACATGGACCGGGAAACCGCCTCGGCTTTCATGTCGGCAGGGTCCCTGAAAGCAGGGGTCCCTTCCACCGGAATCATGGTTACTGGGGGGTCAACAATCGGAGGAGATGTCCATTTCTTTAGGAAACGCTCCTCAAAGGGGTAACGCACCGCCATGCATTTTGGGACTAAAAAATGGCCTGCTGCGGGCTTTCCCACTGCTTGTAAATAAATAAGTTAGCTAAGGAAACACCTTAGCCGCGCGGGCCGGCTTCTGGGACCCAAAAGGGACCGACACCTCTGTAGATGCTCCCGCCGTATCCTCTTTAGGGCATCCTGCACTGCTGTGATAAGTGCTCCTACAATCGCTTTTTCCTGAGCTGACCCGGACACGGAGTCGTTCTCACTGTCCGAACAGTCCTGGTCCACATCCTCTGACATGTCAGAACAGGGGCCTCCTGCCACAGCGGGACCCAAGTCTGAATCAGAGCTTTCTCCAGAAGACGGTGGGGGAGGGCGTGTTTTTTACCTCCCTTGTGCCCGCACGTCGCTTCCACCCTGGCAACAAAGGACCCCAGGACCGCCGACAGAGCCTCCATAGGCACCGCAGGCGCAGGGGAAACGGTTGCCATAACAGGGATGTCTGAGGAAGAAGTGCTAGCTTCTGACGCCATGCTGACCCACACTCGCCTGTCACCACTTAGGGACCTAAGGCAAGATGTCCACCCTCCTAGCTGCCACAGACTGAGGGGCCCCCCGCAGGACTCACAACCCCGACCCAGGTACTGCCCTGTGCTGCTGTGGTCCGCTCTCCCCTGTGTCAGCCATGATGTGTTCTGTGTAAAAAGCAAGCTGTTCAAGAAGGAAATAAGCACCCGGCGCTAGAGGCAAAACAAGCTGAGGCTACTAGAAAATGGCCGCCTCCGCAAAAAACGTTTGAGGGCGCCAGGAAAATGGCCGCCGGACTTCCAGAGAATGGGCGAAAGGAAAAAACTGGCCACTGTCTGTGCGGCGGCCTCTCCACATGGCGTACACACCAAAACACCCCACCATGGCCCAGAAACAGGGGAGAGGACGAGCGGACCCCCAACAAAGCCCCCTGCCAGGACCTAGAGCCCGCCCCCGAAGGACGTGCACCACACCTCCATGTTCCCAGTCACACGGCGGAGGGAAGGGACAGGGAGAGAAGAAAGGGAGAGTGAGAGACCCCCCTAGTCGACCTCCCAGAGAATCCCCAGCTGCTCCATCCTGCAGAGACCAGTGGAACCATACTTACCCCTCCTGCAGGGACTGCTGGATGCATTCCACGAACAGACCCATCACCCGAGCAGTACAGGGTTGCCGTCGGCCACGGCAGTAGCCCATTCATGTGTGTGCCCCAGAGCTTATAGCTCACCGGCCGCCCCTGGATCAAAAGGGGCATGACGTGGCCGACCCAGCGCATAGCTAAGGTCTGCTCATGCTCAATGGCCAGGCTGGGGAGACTACCAGGGTCTATATTATCCAGCCTGTCACCCAGCCCAGCTGTTAATTGTAGATCACAGGAATCAAAAATGCAGAAAGAAAATAAATTCCCAGGACCATTGGTCCCACCGGGAGTCAGGTCCTTCTCCTACACTAGGCAGAAAAAAAACTGAGCTGCTGGATGCAGTGCAAGGGGTTATAGCCAGTGGGACCACCCCCTGGGCGGTCCTTTGCAGTTTTGCTGTCTTTAACATGTTTTGCCTAGTCCTCTCCAGAAAGGGCGATATAACCCTAAGGTCAAGATGAAGATGCTGTGTTCGTCAATGAACGAAAGAGAAATATTATTTAATATAACGACACTTACTGTACCTGTTCAGGATTCCAACGATGTCAGCACCCAAGCCGATTCTTCAATTCGCTTCAGGTGCTAGCATCTTAAAGCAGGGTTCCACCCTAAAGTGGAACTTCCGCTGATCGGAACCCTCCCCCCCCCCCGGTGTCACAATTGGCACCTTTCAGGGGGGAGGGGGGTGGAGATACCTGTCAAAGAAAGGTATTTACACCCACTTCCGGGCATAGACTCCCGTGGGAGTCTATGCCTCTTCCTGTCCTGCCGCGCTGTCTGCTGGGACACACACGGGTCCCAGAGACAGCTCGGACAATTCCTATTGCGCTGCGCGACTCGCGCATGCGCAGTAGGGAACCGGGAAGTGATCGATCGGCCTCGGCATCGCTGGAACCTGGGACAGGTGAGTGCCCATTTATTAAAAGTCAGCAGCTGTAGTATTTATAGCTGCTGGCTTTTAATATTTTTTTTGTAGGTGGAATCCCTCTTTAATTAAGGTTTCACAGCTGGTTTGCTATTGCACGTGTGCAAATCGCTTTGTGAATGGCCCTGGAGTCTTTTGGGACCTGTGATGTGTCTTAGAAGGTTGCGGGGGAAGGGGGGCCCAACTTATGGCTCAGATCGCCACAACGCATCTGACTGGAAGTGGGAGCGAGTATCTGCAAAATCTGGTACCCGCTCACCCCACCTCAAAAAGGTAGCAAATATGTCAGCAAACAAGCAGAACCTCCCTCCTTCCCTTTTGGGTGAAGTTCCGCTTTAATCAATTCAAGATTGAACTGTTACAAACAGCAAAGGCATACTTATATCCTAAAAAACATTCTGCTACCCCTTGGGTGCATGGGGATACCACAGTGAGACTTCTTCACATAGATGCATAGAAGGACCAAAAATCGAAGAAGCACCTTTGGGCTTTCAAGGATCATAAATTGTGCATCTAATTTCCTAACTATTACATTTCTTGAGTCTCTGAAGTGCCATAACGGGATAGACACTCAGAAACTGGCCACATTTTTGAAAGTAAACACTCCAAAGTATAGGGTGTCTTTTGAAAATGCCATTTTTGCCACACAAAGTTGTCAATTATTACAATGTTTCTAACACACAGCTTAGACATGCTTAGAATTTCACCTCAAAACGCATACTGCTACTCCTTCCGAGTAAGCTGGTTTCACTATTGGGGCTCATTCAGACATGTGGGGGGGGGGGGGGGGTGTAAAGCCTTGCAGTTGAGCCCTCCTGCATCAAAAATTGTCCCTTCCATTCCTTTTAATACAATGGCAGGATGCACACAGATCAAGAGAGTCGATACTGGGACTGGTGTGGTGGCGATTGAGACACTGGCTTTCTGTACTATTAGTACTTGTTCAAACTAAGGTTGGGTGGCAGTAAGGCCGCGTACACACGCGCGGACTGTTTGCCCAACCTTGTTCGTCAAACAGTTTCGGCAAACAGTCCGCTCAAAATTTGCATGAGCGGACTTGCCCACACACGAGCGGACTGTTTGACGAACAAGGTTGGGCAAACAGTTCGCTCAACTTTTGAAATGAACGGACTCGCCCACGTAAGGAGGAGGCAAATCCGCCCATTTCGAGCGCGTGTACAGGTAGGCGGGGCCCGCGAAGGAGACGTCGCGGGCTCCGCCGCCTGGAATGGGCTTAAAGGGGAACCCCAACGCCGAAAAAAATCGGCGTGGGGGTTCCCCCCAAGTCCACACCAGACCCTTGTCCGAGCACGCTACCCGGCCGGCCAGGAAAGGGGGGCGAGCGAGCGCGCCCCCCCTCCTGAGCCGTACCAGGCCGCGGGCCCTCAACATGGGGGGTGCCTTGGGGAAGGGGGGGCCGCGCGGCCCCCCCACCCCAAAGCACCTTGTCCCCATGTTGATGAGGACAAGGGCCTCTTCCCGACAACCCTGGCCGTTGGTTGTCGGGGTCTGCGGGCGGGGGGCTTATCGGAATCCGGGAGCCCCCTTTAAGAAGGGGGCCCCCGGATACCGGCCCCCCACCCTATGTGAATGAGTATGGGGTACAATGTACCCCTACCCATTCACCTGTGAAATAAAGTACAAAAAAAAACACAACACATGGAAAAAGTATTTTATTGCACAGCTCCGGGGGTCTTCCGTCTTCGGGGGTCTTCTCGCCGGACTCCTCCGCTATGTGTGTGTAGCTCTTTTGCTAGCGGAGGAGTCCGGCTTTCTTCCTCCCCGCCGCCGGCCTCTTCTCCCGTCTTGTCCCCCTCTTCGGTTCTTCTGCCGGGCCACCGCGCCTTCTTGTAGCTCTTTTACAGGCGGTGGCCCGGTCTTCTGTCGCCGCTGTCGTCGTCGCCGCCACCGCCGCCTTCCGTTCTTGTTCTTCTTCTTCTCCTGGAGATGTTGACTCGACGATCTCTCCGGCCGGAATGCCAGAGCCGCGCTGTGCGGTCACTTATATAGTGACAATGGGGCGGTGTCACATGGTATATGTCACATGGGTTGGTCACATGGTGACCCCGCCCCCTTACGATGTCATAGTCCCCATGTGACATCAACCCATGTGACCAACCCATGTGACATATACCATGTGACACCGCCCCATTGTCACTATATAAGTGGCAGCGGAGCGTGTCCCTGGCATTCCGGCCGGAGAGCTCGTCGAGTCAACATCTCCAGGAGAAGAAGAAGAAGAAGAAGAAGAAGAACAAGAACGGAAGGCGGCGGCGGCGGCGACGACGACAGCGGCGACAGAAGACCGGGCCACCGCCTGTAAAAGAGCTACAAGAAGGCGCGGTGGCCCGGCAGAAGAACCGAAGAGGGGGACAAGACCCCCGAAGTCGGGAGAAGAGGCCGGCGGCGGGGAGGAAGAAAGCCGGACTCCTCCGCTAGCAAAAGAGCTACACACACATAGCGGAGGAGTCCGGCGAGAAGACCCCCGAAGACGGAAGACCCCCGGAGCTGTGCAATAAAATACTTTTTCCATGTGTTGTGTTTTTTTTTGTACTTTATTTCACAGGTGAATGGGTAGGGGTACATTGTACCCCATACTCATTCACATAGGGTGGGGGGCCGGTATCCGGGGGCCCCCTTCTTAAAGGGGGCTCCCGGATTCCGATAAGCCCCCCGCCCGCAGACCCCGACAACCAACGGCCAGGGTTGTCGGGAAGAGGCCCTTGTCCTCATCAACATGGGGACAAGGTGCTTTGGGGTGGGGGGACCGCGCGGCCCCCCCTTCCCCAAGGCACCCCCCATGTTGAGGGCACGCGGCCTGGTACGGCTCAGGAGGGGGGGCGCGCTCGCTTGCCCCCCTTTCCTGGCCGGCCGGGTAGCGTGCTCGGACAAGGGTCTGGTGTGGACTTGGGGGGAACCCCCACGCCGATTTTTTTCGGCGTTGGGGTTCCCCTTTAAGCCCATTCCAGGCGGCGGAGCCCGCGACGTCTCCTTCGCGGGCCCCGCCTACCTGTACACGCGCTCGAAATGGGCGGACTTTCCGAGCGGGAACAGTCCGCTCATTTCGAAAGTACAGCGGACAGGCCCACACACGGGCGGACTGTTCGCTCAAACACAGTTTCAGCGGACAGTTTTTCGGAATTTCCGAAAGACTTTGTCCGTCCAACTGTCCGCTGAAACTGTCCGCTGAAAGCCCACACACGAGCGGACTGTCCACCCAAACACTGTTCAGCGGACAAGGTTGGGCGAACAGTCCGCCCGTGTGTACGCGGCCTAAGACCTTACGGTTGAGTGGTACTACCATCTCCAAACCACCCCCCCTTTAGAAGCAGATGCCAGGGGTGTAAACATGCTGCAGCTGTGATGCTTTGCTTGGCAGCCGGGCCAGGAATTATACCCTGTCACTTTTGTCAGGTGTAGCACCCACTGATTGTGACCTATTCAAGTGAATGGGTGTGCTTGTGCAAGGTCCAAGGGTTTAAAGCAGGTGGTGTGGAGGTGATAAAAACATCTCCTCTCCACATGTCAAATGCTTTCCGAAAAGCAATCTGAACATGAATTTCTCTTTAGAGAGCACCGCACATGTGAACGAGGCCTTATGGTGATACTGGGCCTTGATGCACTGGTCTGGTGACATTGTACTGCTGTGGCGGTGATCTTGTGCAATGGCTGGCTACACTGCCATACAGTTATAGCAGAGCAGCCAGCCATTGTACATGAACACCACAAAAAATAAAGAATATAATTATATATATATATTAGAGGTCAACCGATATTTAATTAATCGGCATCGGCCGATTGTGCTGATAAAAAGGCAGATTATATGTTCAGCGCGACTTGCAAAAGACTTCTGTAATAGAAGCCAATGTAAGTTGCCTGAACTTAAAGAGGGATTTCACTGTGAAAAAAAATATTAAAAGCCAGCAGCTACAAAAACTGCAGCTGCTGACTTTTAATAAATGGACACTCACCTGTCCCAGGATCCAGCGATGCCAGCAGCCGAGGCCGATCGATCGGCTCCCAGCTGCTGCCGCCACCATTCTAGGTGAGGGAATCAGGAAGTGAAGCATTGCGGATTCACCTCCCGGTTCCCTACTGCGCATGCGCGAGTCGCGCAGCGCAATAGGAATTGTCCGCGCTGTCTCTGGGACCCACGTGTGTCCCAGCAGACAGCGCGCAGGGATAGGAAGAGGCATAGACTCCAGTGGGAGTCTATGCCCAGAAGTGGGTGTAAATACCCGTCTTTGACAGGTATCTGCACCTCCCTCCCCCCTGAAAGGTGCCAATTGTGACACCGGGGGGGTTCCGATGAGCGGAAGTTCCACTTTAGGGTGGAACCCCGCTTTAATCAAGGGAGGACTTTCCTCCTCTCTGGGCAGTCTGCCAAGAAAAGATCAAAGAGGTACAATGTTTCTTCTTCAATGTACTGAGCTCTGTGTGCAAAGTTCTCAGTTTAACCATTTAAAGACTAAATCTTTTCTGACACTTGTTGCTTACAAGTAAAAATCCTGTATTTTCTACTAGAAAATCACTTAGAACCCCTAAAAATTATATATATCTATTTTTTTAGCAGAGACCCTAGGGAATAAAATAACGGTTATTGCAATATTTTATGTGACGCGGTATTTGCGCAGGTCTTTCAAACTAAATTTTTTGGGAAAAAATACACGGATTTAAAAATAAATAAAAGTAAAGTTAGCCCTTTTTTTCAGCCAAAAGTTTTGATTACCTGTGTTTGTATATTTAATATATAGTTTTTTTGGTTTTGTTTTTTTAATTAAATTATACATACAAGTGAACTGATTGGAGGTTTGTTTTGTTTAATAAATGTTTAAATGTAAGAAATTTTCTGCATCACTTATTACTTAAGGCCGCCTTCACCCTGGAGCGGGCAGGCATTGGCGATAAAACGCTGCTAGTTTTAGCGGCGATTTACCGTCATTTTAGCGGCGCTATTCCGCTGCTAGCGGGGCACTTATAACCCAGCTATCGGCTGAGGAAGAGGTTAAATGCGCCTGTGAAGCACTGCTGCCAAATCGCATTGCAGGCGCTTCAGCAGTGCTGCCCATTCATTTTAATGGGCAGGAGTGGTGGAGGAGCAGTGTACACCGCTCCAAAGATGCTGCTTGCTTGCCTTAGTGTGAAAGCACTCGGGCTTCCACACAGCCTGCAGGGGAGCCGTTTTGAAGGCAATTTACAGGCGCTATTTTTAGCCCAAAAGCGTCTGAAAATGCCCCAGTGTGAAAGGTGTCTAAACTTAGATTTTATGAGATGAAGGGGAGAAAAAAAGAAAAAAAAAAAATCGGCATCATATCGGCCATTGGCCGCCACGATTTCTACATCAGCCAGAGAAAAACCCATTTCGGTCGACCTCTGGAGATATAGATATAGATATAGATATAGATATATATATATATATATATATATATATATACATATACACACACTTTAACATACTGTCACCATAACAGTGCAGTGTCACTATGGTGACATTGCACTGCTGTGGCTATTCATCACAGACAATGGCTGCCGCACGGGCATACAATGTCATCAGAGCAGCAGTCAACATCTCTGTTCAATAGTGAGAGCAGTACAATGTCACCATAGTGACACTGTACTTGTTTGGGATGTGGAGGGTAATCAGTGTTTATTTTTATTTTTTTTGGTTTATTTTTTTTACTGATTGCTTACTACAGTCCTGATGGCTGTAGCAAGCAGTCAGTTTCCCTTCACACAGAAACCAAAGGCTGAAGCTATTGTTTACAACTGTGTTTGCTCACAGCGATCACATGGTACAGGGCCAATTTCACTGGCCCTGTACTCTGCAATCTGCTGTATCCGAGACACACTGCGAAAACAGAGTATGCCACTGTACGCTAAAGGAGCTGAGCACAAGCTGCTAATGCAGGAAGCCTGCATTACCGCTTGTCCCATCCAGCCATTTTAATACATGGCCGGACATGAAGTGGATAAAGCTGAGCTTCGCTTAACGCCCACTCCCAATTTTGTCACTTTTTTTTGTAAGGGCGAGCAGGTACCGGTGTTTTCTGGTGACCCACCAGATGGTCTCCTCCCTCCACAAGCTCCCGCCCGCAACCCTCTGGGACATCTCACAGTTCCCAGAAGGTTGCAGGACCATTCACAAAACGCAGTGGGCAGCTGGCTGTGAGGCCACAAGCAATCACAGCCAGCTACCCACATAAATCATGCCAGGCGCCATGGACATGAAGACTTGCGAATAACCTGTTGGGGTGAGCACAGCGCTGGTTTCCTGGACAGGTGAACATCTTTTTATTAAAAGTCAGCAGCTACAGTATCTGTAGCTGCTTACTTAATCTTTTTTTCAATCGGTGAAGAACCACAATAGCTACAGTTTTGAGTCAACTTACCTTTTCAGCTGCTCCACTTTCACCCCCCAAAAAGAAGTCAGTTTTTCTCCTTAGGAAACTGAAGAATGTGTTTACAAGCTGTATAAGAGAACAGAAATAGGTAAAATTGTACACAAACATGCACTGACATGTCCAGCTTTAGTGGAATAAATAATAAAGCTACAATACATTCAGTATACTATATTCTGAAGCTTTGTTAGAATACAAAGGTTTGAACAAATGAAAGGCTTTGTTACAACAGGTCATCTCAAAGTGAAAACAATGAGGAGTGCGATGCATGAAAGAACAGCAGGCCTAGCTGCCAAGGCCTTGTTCATAGCATACACCCGTGTAGAGCCATGTTTACCCACAAGGGGGTGCATAATTGTTACATGCACCCCATGCAGGTAGTCCCACTAATGTAAATTGGGAGTGAAGTGTCTGCGCAGCAATGGGACTGCCGACACGGAACAACTGTGCCACCCCATGCAGGTAAACACAGCCCTCCATTTGTTACGCTTTAACAAATTTCTAAACAGTCAACTTTCCATTTCATGTTCTGTATGTGCAAAATTGGGACTCATTAATATAGTAAGATAAAGGGATTTAGATTTATGCACAAGATCCAGAACACCTAAAAAAACAAAAACAAAGCACTAAGAAATCTGTATTTACGCAGTATATTTTTTATATAACTACCATGTAGCAGATTTGGTCCAATCTGTTAAACTGAACGTGACTATCAGTAGGGTTGCGCCGATAATAGGCATTTTTATGAGCATCAGTACTCACGAAAATGTAGATACAGGATGTGATGACAGCTTTGGGGGGGGGGGGGGGAATCTAAGCTATGTCCCACAACTGAGAGCCCCTGCCTGTTACCTGCCTAACATTGAAAATACATAGGTGCATTACTGTCAGACTTCATCCTGTTCCAGATTCCCAGCAGTGTCCAGTTTTGCAGTGGATGGTTCTCCTTTGCCTGTTTGCATGCAAGGTAACTGCTGGACGTCTCGAGTCTTTGATGACTGGTGCGAAACTATCACATGACGACTGAGACAGCAGTGGAGGATGTTACATTACAGTGACTGGAGGTATTGTACTTATGTGGGGGAAACCTGCAAATCGCTCAGCTACTCTTTTCTGCTTGGGAGACTTTCAGCTTTGGACTGTTTACTTTGTTTTGCAGGATTAAGGGTTAACATTCATTTGCAAGCCCCGTGATTTGCACTGCTGACATATACTGTAGAAATGGTTATTCTGAGAGTCCAACGTTTTAAGAGAAAGTCTCCCAATGACCCTCCCATCCCCATCCTCTTTCCACAGCAATCACAGCCTATTCCCATCCCAACTCTCCTACCCCACAATCCCTATTTAACCCCACCCTCAACTACCCTGCCCTTACTTATCCCTCTACCCCCCACCTACCCTGTCCTCACCCAACTCCCTAACAACCCCGCCCCCCAAACCTACTCTTCCTAGGCGATGAGTATCAGTTATTGGTATCAGCAAGTACTTCCAAAAAGTATCGGTACCCGTACTCTCGTACTTAATGTTAAAGTGGTATTGGTGCATCCCTATTTATCAGTATAAAGAGACATGGTATATTATCATATATAGCAGGGCTCGACAAACCCTGGGCGCCAGATCGCATTGGCGACTAGAATTTGTGATCTGGCGCCTGGGGCAGCACAGCGGGGGTATCCTGTCTCCTTCCACCCCCCCCCTGGCGTGATCGTGTCGGGCCGTGCCGCCGCCGGCCGGTAATTGAGGCCGCGGCTTTGAGGCCTTCTGTGGTCCTATGTTTAGTTCTGTAATCTGGCGCCATCTAGTGGTGGCTGTTGGTATGACAGCCAGCGATGCTAATGAAGCTTTCACTGCCCACCCATCTCACCTTTACTTAGAATAATAAAAAAAAAAAATGTGTGTGTGTGTATATATGTGTGTGTGTTTAGGAGTTCTAACAACCTAGAGAATAAAATGGTGGTCGTTGCAATACTGTCTGTCACACCGTATTTGTGCAGCGGACTTACAAGCGCATTTTCGGGGAAAAAGTCTTATTTTTTTAATTAAATATAACAGTAAAGTTGGCCCAATTTTTTTATATTGTGAAAAATAATGTTACACCGAATAAATTGATACCCAACATGTCACGCTTCAAAATTGCGTCCGCTCATGGAATGGCGACAAACTTTTAGCCTTTAAAATCTCCATAGGCGACGTTTAAAAAATTCTACAGGTTGCACGTTTTGGGTTACAGAGGAGGTCTAGGGCTAGAATTATTGCTCTCGCTCTACCGAACGCAGCGATACCTCATGTGTGGTTTGAACACCGCTTTCCTATGCGGGCGCTACTCACGTATGCGTTCACTTCTGCACGCAAGCTTGGCAGGACAGGGCGCATTTAAAACATTTTTTTTTTTTATTTTAACTTTTTATTTTTTCACGGTGCTTTTAAAAAAAAAAAATTGTCACTTTTATTCCTATTACAAGGAATGTAAAAATCCCTTGTAATTGAAAAAAACAGGACAGGTCCTCTTAAATATATGAGATCTGGGGTCAGAGAGACCTCAGATCTCAAATTTACACTAAAATGCAATAAAAAAAAAAAAAATTGTCATTTGAAAAAAAAAAAATAAAAAAAAAAATGTCCCTCTAAGAGCTATGGGCAATGACATGGAGACAGGTGGGGGGGCCGCGCTATCCTCCCCTCACTCGTCTCCATGTCAGGCCAGGGACAGGTCTGGATTGCCGTTACCGACCTGGCTCCTAACTTTTTTAGCTGGCTCCTAGATTCCAAGCAAATTTGTCAAGCCCTGATATATAGTATGTCAAATCCATAAGCTAGAAAGCACAGGGGCAAGAAGGCACGTCATTAGCAATTCTGAATTTTAAATATCTGGTTCTTGCTTCAATCTTTACATGATCTTGATGATTAACTGTTGTGCTGCATATCTTTAAAAGGGAAGTAAGGGACTTAACCCATTTCCAGCCCAAGCCAGGAGATGGTAAGCAGTGGCAGCCCCATTTTGTTTCCTATTACAGGCTTATTAAATCAGGAGCTTTAGGCCACATCCCTGCACAGTGAGCAGAGATGGACCTGTCTTCTGCCTGCTCAGCGTGGGATCAATGAAGCGACTCCCCACTGAGCTAGTGGAGTCCACCCCATGTGAAAGGGGCCTTGTAAACCCTTACATATACCCAGTGAAGTGACTGGCCTCAGGTGATAAAGATGAAATTTTCTAACATAATTTGTACCTATCTTCAGTTTTCTCTTCATCCAAAGTACTTAATTTATAAGCTTGTCTGAGAGTTCAGAAAAAAAGGGGGCGGAGAGCTGAGCTGCAGCGCTCAGTGAAGAGAGTTCTAAATGCTGATTGGATGGAAGGGACACACCCCCTTCACACAGCACACAGGAACAGAGCTGAGGCTGTCAATCTGCAGGAGCTCCCTCTCCTGTCACCTTCTTCACTTGGTTTCAGGAAAACATGTCAGAAGTGACTCATGTCAATAACAGAGGAACGAAGCAGCAGATAGAAATTATGTATAATGTTCCTCATTAAGACAAGTACAGTGCCTTGAAAATGTATTCATACCCCTTGAAATTTTACAGTGAAGGAAAAATAGTATTTGATCCCCTGCTGATTATGTACGTTTGCCCACTGACAAAGAAATGATCAGTCTATAATTTTAATGGTAAGTTTATTTTATCAAAAGAGAACATAATTTATTTTAACAGTGAGAGACAGAATAACAAAACTATCCAGAAAAGGGCATTTCAGTGTTGAGTGAAATAAGTATTTGATTCCCTATCAGGCCGAGTTCACAATGGTACGACGCCACAGTCGTACAACTATGGATCCGACTTTGCCCTGTGACTTGAAGTCCGAAATGCATCCAACTTCAGTGAACAGGAATCCACCTTTGATGCCTGACAATACCAGGCACTGTCTGGTATGGATTTTCAGGGGAGCCCCCAGCGTCAAAAAAAAAAAAAAAAAAAATGAAATGCGGTCCCCACCCCCAAAAGCCATACCAGATCCTTATCTGAGCACACAGCCTGGCAGGTCAGGAAAGGGGCGGGGACAAGCCCTCCCCTCCTGAACCCCACCCCAAAGCACCTTGTCCCCATGTTGATTAGGACAAGGGCTTTTCCAGACAACCCTTGCCACTGGTTGTCAGAGTCTACGGGCGGAGGGCTTATCGAAATCTGGAAGCCCCCTTTAACAAGGGTGCCCCCAGATCCTGCTCCCCCCCACCCTATGTGAATGAGTATGGGGGTACATTGTACCCCTACCCATTCCCCCAAAAAAATTTAAAAAAAAAACATAAAAAAATAAAACACATTACACATATATTTTAAGTAATTTATTAAGGCAGCTCTGTCGTCTCTCCTGATCTTTCCCCCCCTCTCTGGCTCTTCTGCCTCCTCCACTAACATCTTCTCCCTCTGCCTGCTGTCTTCTCCGCTATCTTCTTGCTCTTTTGCCAGGTCTTCTCCCAATGTTGAGTCAATTTCTCTCTTTCCCGCTCCAATGCTGGGTGGGTGGTGTGCCCTTACGTATATTGGTGTGGGGTGGGGTCCCCGGGTGATGTCATAAGGGGCTCCGGATGACGCCACCGCCCGGGGAATGATGGGGTGGTGACATCATAAGGGGCGGGCCTCTGGTGACCCCGTCCCCATGCCAATATAAGTAGTGGCACACCTCACACCCAGCATTAGAACAGGAGAGAGTGTTGAGTCAACATCGAAAGAAAAGAGGGAGAAGACCCAGCAAAAGAGCAAGAAGATAGCGGAGACGACCCAGCGTAGTCAGAAGACAGCGGACAGAGGGAGAAGAACCAGAGAGGGCTAGAAGACATCAGTGGAGGATGACCCAGAGAGGGGAGAAGAGATCGGAAGAGACAATGGAGCTGCCTTAATAAAATTACTTTAAAAATATGTGTAATGTGTTTTATTTTTGACTTTTATTTTTTTTGGTGAATGGGTAGGGGTACAATGTACCCCATACTCATTCACATAAAAGGTAGGGGGGTCGGGATCTGGGGGCACCCTTATTAAAGTGGACTTCCAGATTTCAATAAGCCCCCCGCAGACCCAGACAACCAACAGCCAGGGTTGTTGGGAAGAGGCCCTTGTCCTCATCAACATGGGGTCAAGGTGATTTGGGGTGGGGACACAGGGCCTCCCTGCCCCAAAGCACCCATCTCCACATGTTGGGGGCAAGCGCTCACTCCTCCCCACCCCTTTCCTGACCTGCTGGGCTGTGTGCTCGGATAAAGGTCTGGTATACATTTTGGGGCAGGGGGGTTCCCCTGAAAATCCATACCAGACCGAAGGGCCTGGTATACTCTTGGAGAAGGAACCCATGCTTTTATTTTTTGCCGTGGAGTTGCCCTTCAAGATCCTCAGAGCACAAGTCGCATGCCAAAGTCGGGTCAGTTAAGAAGGCGATCAGACTACAATTCTAATGAACGGGCTGAAGTAGGATCAAAGTCAGACCAAAGTAGTGCAGGGAACATTTTCAAAGTCGGGCTGACTTGTGTCGGACCAATTAAGATGGCTCCCATAGGGAAACATTGATTGTCACACATGATGCGACATAAGCTCCCAATGTTGGAGTGTTTGTCGTACCAGTGTGAACCCGGTCTTAATCAGCAAGATCTCTGGCTCCCAGGTGTCTTCTATACAGGCAATGAGCTGAGATTAGGAGCACTCTGAAAGGCTTCTTATGGCTATTTTTCAACAATGGCTCCTGACATAAAGGCCAGATTTGTAGAGTGCAGGACTAAGACCCCTTTCACGCTGAGGCGCTTTTACGCAAAAAAAAAAAAGCACTTGAAAAGCTCACAAAAACCTATTTCCATTAAAATCAATGAATGTTTTCACACTGGGGCAGTGAGCTGGCAAGGCGGTGAAAAATGCCCCTCTCCATTGAAATGAACGGAAAGCTCTCCAAAAGCGCTCAAATGTTTTACTGGCAGTTTAGAAGCGCCTCAGTGTGACAGGGGCCTTATAGTTGTCCTGTGGACAGATTCTCCCACTTGAGCTGTGGATTGCTGCAGCTCCTCCAGTGTTACCATGGGCCTCCACTTTCATTCCCTGCAAAGGCAAAGCATAATGGACTACTATGCATCGCATAGTAGCCCATTATGTGTCACTTACCTGACACAGGAGCCAGCGATGTCACCACTGTCCACTGTAGTCCGGCGCATCCATCTTTTCGGTGGGGTCTCGCAGCTCCGCCGCTGTCATTCGGCGGAGCCGCGATGACGTCACTCCCGCGCATGCGCACGGGAGCCGACACGCGCGGCAGCTCCATTGTTGGAAATGCCGCGCTCAGTGCGCCTGCGCGCCGCTGTCTACGGCGCATGCGCCGTAGACAGCGGTGCCTGTCTTCGGGCAAATATCTCCTAAACCGTATAGGTTTAGGAGATATTTCTTGGACCTACAGGTAAGCCTTAATCTAGGCTTACCTGTAGGTCAAAGTGGTTTGTAAGGGTTTACAACCACTTTAATGCTCTCCTTGCCTGACCTGTCAGTTTAGGTGGACTGCCATGTCTTCGTAGGTTTGCAGTTGTGCTCTTTTCAATTTTGGATGATAGATTTAACAATGCTCCCTGAGACGTTTGGGATATTAACCTAACCTTGCTTTAAGCTTCTCCGCAATTTTATCCCTGACCTGTCAGGTATGTTCCTTGGCCTTCATGATCCTGTTTGTTAACTAAGGTTCTCTAACAAACCTCAGACTTCACAGAACAGATGTATTTATACAGAGATTAAATTACACAGAGGTGGAGTCTATTTACTAATTAGGTGACTTCTGAAGGCAATTGGTTCCACTAGATCTTCGTTAGGGGTATCAGAGTAAAGGGAGCTAAATACAAATGCACACCACACTTTTCAGATATTTATTTTGTAAAAAAAAAAAAAAAATGTTGAAAAACATTTATCATTTTCCTTCCACTTCACAATTAGACCACAACAAAGTGGTACATCTGTCCCCCTGCTGCTTCTAGACAAGGATCGAGCAACCAAAGGCAGCTGATCGCTCAGTGAGCTGGTGACCATCCCATTCCACCACATCCCAAAGGTGCTCTATTGGATTGAGATGTGGTGACTGTGGAGGCCATTGGAGTACAGCGACCTCATTGTCATGTTCAAGAAACCAGTGCTGAGGTGATTTGAGCTTTGTGACATGGTGCATTATCCTGCTGGAAGGAACCATCAGAAGATGGGTACAATGTAGTCATAAAGGGATGGACATGGTCAGCAATATTCAGGTAGGCCGTGGGATGTAAACGATGCTCAACTTGTTCTAAGGGGCCCAAAGTGTGCCAAGAAAATCTCCACCACACCATTACACCACCAGTCTGAACCCTTGATACAAGGCAGGATGGATCCATGCTTTTATGTTGTTTACACCAAATTCTGGCCTTACCATCTGAATGTCCCTGCTGAAATTGAGACTCATCAGACCAGGCAATGTTTTTCTAATCTTCTTAAAATCCCAGTAGATCAGCAGTTTTTACTCAGACCAGCCGTCAAGCACCAACAACCATGCAACATTCAAAGTAAATCCCCTTTTTCCACCATTCTGTTTGGTTTGAAATTCAGCAATTTGTCTTACCTACATCTAGATGCCTAAACGCATTGAGTTGCTGCCATATGATTGGCTGATTAGCAATGTGTTACCAAGCACTTAAACAGGTATACCTAATAAAGTATGAAAAAAATTGTGAAAAACAGCGCTGTCCATAAAGGTTAAAAAATATATATCCATGAGACAAAAATTATGTTAAAGGTTCCTGCTGCAACTTGATGTGAGATACACACAATATAAAGTAATTAAAAAAGAAAGCTGCGCTGAAAAACATATACCATATAAAGTGCTAAATCATATCATTAATACCTAAAAAAAGTGGCTGGTGAGATAGATATATATATATATACACACACACACAGTCATTTTCATAAACGTACCTCTTAAAGTGTTACGAAACCCACAACAGTAAAATGAGTCTGTATATGCAGCATAGCATGCTTGTTATGCTCACTGTGGAACTTAAAGTGGAGGTCCACCCTAAAGTGGACCTTCTGCTCATTGGAATCCTCCCCCCCCCTCCGGCGCCACAATTGGCACCTTTCAGGGGGGAGGGGGGTGCAGGTACCTGTACAGTACAGGTATCTGCACCCACTTCCGGCGTAGATTGTGCAGAAGGTACGCCCCTTTCCGCAGAATCTACTCCCCTTTCCGAAAGTCCCCCGCTGCCTGCTGGGAAACACACAGATCCCAGAGACAGCGGGGACCATCCTTATTGCGCAGGGCGACTCGCGCATGCGCAGTAGGGAACCGGGAAATGAAGCCGAAAGGCTCCACTTCCTGATTCCCATACCCAAGATGGGGGCGGCAGCACCCGAGAGACGATCGAGAGATCGGCTTCGGGTGCCGACATCGCGGACGCGCTGGGCGGGCAAGTGTCACCATTTTAAAAGTCAGCAGCTGCAGTATTTGTAGCTGCTGGCTTTAAAAAAAAAAAAACGGCAGACTCCCGCTTTAAAGGGGAGTTCCCCTAAAAAAAAAAAATTTAAAGTCAGCAGCTACAAATACTGCAGCTGCTGGCTTTTAATAATCGGTCACTTTCCTGTCCCAGGGTCCAGCGATGCGGGGAAACGAAGCTACGCTCGTTCCCCCCTCTGCTCGGCAACGCCGGCATTCTGTGGGCACACACAGTCCTCTGGGACCTGTCACGTGTCCCAGTTGACTGACAGGAGGGAGCAGGCAGAGCTGAGCCCTTCCTGTGCCAAGGGGAAGTGATGTCACCAGCCCAGGCACTGAAGGAGGCAGACTACGAGGGACCCCCTAGCAACAGGCATGTTAAAAAAGAAAAATCCAGTTTTAATTTTTTTTTATGTGCAACACCACTTTAAGGGGTTAATCCTATGCATTGTGTAAAAAGGCAGTTTTATCCTGTATACTCAGACCCCCCACCCCACTATTTGGGGAAGGCCAGCCAACCTGCACATGTTCAGTTGTGTCTTTTATGCTGTGTAGAGAACATTTCCTTGTTGAGCTGAACTTACCAGGTCACGTGATGTTGACATCACACATGTGGGCGTGTATACAGGCTGCAGTGGAAATCTCTTCCTACCTGAACTCTCAGCACTGGAGAAACTGTGCAGTTTATCACCGACTGTGGTACACAGATCAGCTCCAAAAGGTATATATAGTGGCAATATTTTAATGTAAAAGGAGGTCGTGGGCTACCGGTTGGGCACCCCCGTTGTAGTCTAAACCCTTTGTGAAGATCCCCATATATTTACCTTAAACACTGTGACTCATATTCACCATGCCCTGTGAGTGGGCACTGCTGTGTCACACATTTCACAGAGTTTGCCTTCTGATCTACAGAGATGCTGAGAGGAAGAGTTTCAGGAGCAAAGTACCATGGGATATGTAGTCTTTAGACATTGAAAGTAAACAACAGAGAAGCCGTAAACCATGCAGTAAGTTATGGTGAGATGGCCGGCAGGCAAAACTCACAACATTAAGGTCCCATTCACATTTTGTGTAACAATTGCACCACATTTGAGGTACCATTAAGAATAAATGACCCCCAAAGGGGTGTCTCACCACGAGTTGGAAACGCAGGCAGAAACACGCCAATTCTACCCATGATTTCAAGTCGCTAAACGTGAATGGGGCCTAAAGCAGATTTTCCAAGTAAATTTATATTGAATATTTGAAGAAAAGAAAAAAAAAAAAAAGATATATGCTGTGGCCATGGCTCTCTTTACATCAATGAGTATTGTATTGAGCTCTATGAGGTGGGGGGTTGCTAGTGAGAGAGGAGTGCGGAGTGTAGACAGCGCTCACCTCCTGCACGCCGCCCTCGTGCTGCTGAGCCATAGCCAGTAACATAGAGTCAAAGCGCTCATCATCTGCACACCCGCTCGTCGCCATCCTGCTCAGTCCTACACACGCTGCACAACTTCCGCGAACCCCCCAACACGCCCCTCCTACCACCAGTCTATCCAATCGCTGCAACCCCTCTACTACGCTACAGCCGTTGCTACAGTTACCCAACGGCGCTCTAGAAGCAAAACCGGAAGTGTCGTTTCTAGTACTCTATGGTCCGAAGTAAAAGACGATTGGCTAACGACCGACACTGCAAGAAGTTGTTTTCAGCCAATCACAAGAAGAGTCTAGAATGTTCTCAGTTCGCCTCCTGTTTAGTTCCAAATGCGGGGACCTCCCCACTACGATTTCCTAACTCTACCTATCTCCCTTCACTTCCAATCAGCTGCAACAGAAAAAAAACGGCCACGCCTTCTCCTCAGTAAGATGGCGGAAGGTCCAGTGACCATGGAGTTGGCTTCCGCAAGCAAGATGTCGGACGGTGTTTCGTCACATTAGGCGACCCGTCAAAATGTGTAACGGAAGTGACATTCTGTCGCCGCTATCTTGCTACACTCCGCACTCCTTTATAGTAAGAATACACTGAGAAAGGGGCAAGCGAACATCTTGTTACACCCACTGGAGGTTTGCATTTTACACTTATTGTTAACCGTAAACTGAGGTCATATAGTGAAAGAGTACTTAGAACTCACTTTGAATGGTTAGATGTTGACTTTTCAAAGCAGCGGTAAGCCTGTTGATCTCATAAATTTGCTAATCTGACAGAAGTTCACTGCTTTTAACATTGAACATTCATATGGAGTTCTAAGTACTGTATTTCACTATATAACCTCAGTTTACTGTTAAAAATAGGTGTAAAAGGCTGTCCGCTTTCCCCCTTAGTGTACCCTTACTATGGAGGAGTGCGGGGTGTAGCACTAGCAAGACGCCGGCGACGTAACGTCACTTCCGTTAAACGTTCTAGTGGGTCGCCTAATCTAACGAAAAAGCGGTCAGGTGACTTCCGCCCGTAGTTCCTGGAAGATGGAGGCGCCCAGTTGTCCGGTGGTGTTTGTTGTCAGTGGAATTCCCCGGAGTTTTCGATCAGCCCAGCTCCGCCATTACTTCAGCCAGTTCACGGAGAGTGGTGGCTTTGTCTGCTTCCATTACCGGCATCGCCCGGAGCGGAGGGGCCCGGACGGTAAACCTGTCACTTTCTGCTGCCCGGTGACAGTGAAGCCGGAGAGAGCGCACAGCTTCCGTTCCATGTATCATGGCAAACCCTGGATAGATAAAGAGGGAAATCAGGTGCCCGGGAGGTGCCTGATCTATAAGGTGCGGCCAGCTCCAAAAGGAGGTGAGTATGTCTGTCTATATACACTGCAAGGAATACATTTAACAATCTCCTTCAGACTAAACCCATTGATTTTACTGTTTCAAAAATCAGACCCCTTTCACACGGGGTTGTTTTGCAGGTGCTACAGCGCAAAAAATAGCCCCTGTAAACCGATCTGAAAGAGCCGCTGCTGTCTCTCCAATGTGAAAGGCCAGAGTGCTTTCACACTGGAGCGGTGCGCTAGCAGGACGGTAAAAAAAAAAAAAAAGTCCTGCTGGCAGCATCTTTGGAGCGGTGGAGCTCCTTCACATTGAAATCTGCAGAGGCACTTTGCGGTGGTTTTTAACCATTTCTCGGCCACTAGCGGGGGGTAAAACCGCCCGTTACAGCTGAATAGCGTAGCCAATCCGACAGTAAAGCATGGATTTACCGCCGATGCACCTTCCGCCCCAGTGTGAAAGGGGCCATACACATGGACTGTAACTGTCACATTGATTGTGCTCTCAACCAAACTGTCAAACCACCAAACGGCTGGTGTTAAAACTGATCGTATATAACTGATCATCTTGGCAGTTGAAGCTCAAATCAAGGCGGCAGCTTCTTGGCTGTAAAGGATGGGAGGGTTTAGTTCTGCTTTAACTACTTGCCAACCGCACTATAGCTGAATGACGGCTAGTTCGGGGAGGCCATCATATGAAGTTCTCTCGTGATTGCATGGGCGGCACACTCTGTGATCACAGTCTGATGTAAAGAGCCAATCAGCCACAGCTGATCATGGAAGTAAATAGAAGCCGGTTATCGACACTCCTTTCCTCATGCTGCCAGATTAGAAGAGAGCCGATAACCGGCTTCTCTAAGGGTTTGTTCACACCATACATGTATGAAAACTGATGAAGAACACCATGCAGATTTCTCTTGCAGAGACATCAGTTTACATGCGCGTTTCAGTGAGTTTTTAAGCATGTTGACATCAGTTATGTGCCCTATTCACGCCAATGTTGATGTCATGTCAGTTTTTTTTTTTTTGGTTTTTTTTCTCCCTGCAGACTCCTGCGCAGAAAAAAAATCTGCTCATTGTGGTTTAAACTGGGTACATGAAAAACTATTGTTTTTTGTGCCCTTGCAAAACGTGTGCAGAAAAACTGACCTCTGCACCTTGATGTGAACAAGGCCTAAAAGGGACATTGTGTGGAAAAAAAACTTGGGTACAGTGTTGCATGACCGTGCAATTGTCAGTCAAAGCATGACAGAGCTGAAAATTGACCTGGGCAGGAAGGGGGTAAATGTGCCCAGTAGGCAAGCGGTTAAGCTGACCATACATTGATCAAAATTTGGCTGCTGAATTTCTATCAATGTATGGACATTCCTGTTAATGAGATGTTGATCTATTGAGCAACTTCATCTCATGGACTGTCCTGCTAGAAAATTTCCATTCAGTGAGCACTTTCAGCCAATCAGCTGCAGGACCAATCAGGGTATTTTGATGGTTGGGAGCCGCACTGTTTGAATACATTGACCATAGCAGGGAGGATTCCTGCATCTATAGTAAATGTGTGGCTGAGGGAATGGGGTCAGTTTTTTTTTTTTTGTTTTGTTTTTTGGGTGTGGGGGGGGGGTGTTCGTTCAACCCGCTGGCAGAATGAAAACAAAAAAACGCTTTAACCACTTGCTATTTGGGCCAGTTCTGACATTTCTCAAATGATATTTGCACATCAGTTTATCAAACGCAATTTTTCTGGAGCAAATACACTTTGCATGTTAGTTGACACAAACTCAGTATAATAGCCATTTTTAGTTAAAATATAAAAAATGCTACGCTGAATAGATATCTAACATGGCACACTTTAAAATTGCATATGTCAATGGAATGGCGACAAACTATGGTACATTGAATTATCCATAAGTGATGCTTTAAAAGCCTTTACATATTATCAGTTTAGGGATACACAGGCAGTCTGGTGCTAGAATTATCGCTCTCTCTCTGATGTTTGTGGCACTACCTCACGTGTGTGTGTGATGTGATTGCATATGTGTGCTGGATATATGTGCATGTTTGCATTTGCGCATAAGTAAGAACGCTTTACATTTTTTTTTTTTTTTTTTTTTTTAGCAGCATTATAGATATCCCAAGGAATGAACAAAATCCCTGATAGCATGGGCAGTGACAGTTACTCTTTACCAAGAGGTCTGGGGACCCAAGATCTCTCCTCTGCCTTCCGAAGCAGCCAATCAAATCCAGTAAATAAATGCCAAAACTTGAAGTGACGAAATCCTCGTCCCCTCCAGTCTCATACATGAGAGACGGTTGGGGAACAGAAGTTCTTAATTAATTTCTATGGTCATCCGGCCCAACCACCCTGTAAAAGTGATCAAGCAGCTGTATAGCCGCTCACCGGCTGTAAAGTTTGACAGCAGCCATGATCCCAGGATCGCCGCTGCCCATCCAGGACATGTATGTACGTATGGTGGACAGGAAGCATTTAAGCTGGCCATAGGTGGATTGAAATTTAGTTGCGTCAACAGAGACAGACCAAAGTTTGATCCATTTATGGCTGTTTTCAGTCTAGAGAAGTCGATCTATTGAGCAACTCCTATTGAACAGTCTTGTTGGCAAATTTTCATTTGATCAGTGACTTTAGCTAATCAGCTGCAGCTCTTATCAATGTATTCTGACAGGAGGAATCCCACTGTCAGCAGCAAAGAGGATTCCTCTATCCACTTCGGGCTGATTGAAAAAGCAGTCATCTGGCCACCCTTAACAAAACCTGTATTACGAGGATAGGCCTACACTATTCATTGCGTTTGTATCAAATCAGGCAGGCCTGCAAAGTTGATGGGAGAATGTACAATCTGATTGTATAGTGGATTTTCACTTTACACTCTCCTGACTTATAAATAAGTGGGGGGGGGGGGGGGGCAGCAACTGGGGAGGGTATATGTAAAAAGCAGGGTGGTGGGCACCAGCCTTGGGATTTATGACAATAAGTGCGCTAGTCAGACACAGCTTTTTCAACTTTTAACACCAGCAGCTGGGTTTACATAGAAATAAGCAAGAAAAGGCTGTTTAATCTGCTCTGCCTGCAGTACAGATACATTATAATAGGACATGCTACCTGTAAAGCAACTCAGCACAACTCCAAGTAGATGAAATGCAGCCCCTGCACAGCCATGTGTACCGCTCCGTTACATTCGTAGTAATTTTGCTGTTATGTGTTTGAAGTACATACTAGATGTATGTCAAATGCAGGATAAGGATGTCTGGTAACCTAAGCCCTTATGCTACATTCACACAGACGGCTCGTCCTAGCCCAAATAACAGCGGCGTGAATCTACGGTTTCATGCAGGCATTTCTGCTATCTGTGGCCGCTGAGCCCTGTACACCTCAGTGCCAAGTTGGCGGCAGCTGCAGCTATCTGTGCCTGGCCGGAAAAGCCAATGGTTACCTTTCGGTGTTCACTGCTGGATGCACTTTGCATGCATCCAACAGCAAGAGCCATGGAAGCAGCTAGCTTCTCACAGGTGTCAGAAACCGCTGCAGTATTCAGCAGATAAATGTTGCTGTCATTGGTTTGTGGGTAGTTGTCTGTGTTAAGTGCTCGTTTACACTTGCAATGTCCTTTGAAGATTGATACACAGTGGATCGCATTTCAAAGGGCATTTGATCCCCAGGCTAACCCTCAAATGCCTGCACCACCACGCCACCGTGAAATACACATTGTTGCAGTGCAGCCTTATTCAGGTGAATTGGTCACTTTCGGTGAGTAGTACTGCCCACTGAGCTAAACAGAGGGGATAATTTTTGTTGCATTGCAATGTATCTCAGCCCCAGTATGTGCACACCCCCGGTAAAAACAAAGTTCAATCACATGTTTTTCCTACCCTCCCTCCCTCCGGTGTAAACCAGACTTTAGGGCCAGTGACAACATTCTTTAAGCTTGACACAATTTAAAAATGCTTTTTAGAATTCATTAAGAAGGGCTATTAATCTCCTCTTGACTTTCTTTAGGCAGGTTTTTTATACGTTTCCTGGGCATTTTGGCAGTGAGGGCTCCTTCACACGGACATGTCCGTGTATGGAGCCCGTGCTGCATAGCGGGCGATTGCTCCGTCGATCGCCGCTGAGCAGGAAGATGACAGGTCCATCTCTGGCAGAGCGCCCCTCTCCCTTATGGGGGATCGGATGAGAACGGACTGTAGAGTCCGTCGTCATCCGATCCACAGACTAATGGAAAAAGTAGCTTTACGTTTTTAGATGAGAGGAGTTATGACTTGCATGTAAAATCCATGTCTTGGCGTACAGTACAGGCCACTCTCCTTTCTGTTCTTTGGTTACTCTGCATTCTTTGCTGCAAAACTGAGGATTTATGGAGTGGGGAAGGATTATAGGGGAGATACCCAGGGGGCATGTCTTCAAAAAGTTTTCCAGTGTCCAATCACTTGAGGATGTGAGACTATATCCCAGGGTCTATGAATACTTTGCTTTTGTCCTGCACTGTCCTCCAAAATATGGAATTTACTAGTAGGTCAAATTTCCTCCTTTTTATGTTGTAGACGCTAATGTATTATTATTTTTTTTTTCTTGTGTTTTGAAAACTATAATAGACTTGCAAGACTTCCCATACAAGACACGTCGTGAAGCACGTCTTGAAGCCCAGAAACATACTACTGTTGAGGAAAAACAAGTAACTTCAAAAGAGTTACTTAGCATGTCTGAATTCAACCCTCCAGCACTGATGGCTCAGGGAAATGTTGGGACAACAATATCCACATTTTTACAGTTAATAAGGTCTTGTCGCTTACCACCTAAACTTATTCCTCGATTGGGTCTACAGTTCCGTCGCTCAAGACGACGCTATGGGAATGTACAGTATGACTATGTAGGAACAGAGATTGCGAAGCAAGAAGAAGGTGTATATACAGCTACTGGACATGAGATAACAGAAGGGGGAAGTATAGGATCTAAAGTACTCAAAGACGAGGAAGACATTGTGGAGGAAGAAAACATTGTGGATGAGTCACAGTCTGATGATGTAAGTATTGATTTGACTACTAGCAAAGAGGAGGCGTTGCAATATATGTCAAAAAGCATTAAAAAATAATTCTAAAAAAAACAAATGACGTACTTGAAACCTTCTGGTTTATCCTACAAACCGGAGAGGGATCTTCGCTTAGAATTGATGAAGTAGACAGATCCCCAAGACATTTTGAGAATTATGCACACCTGTTGCTTGATGAGATTATTAGACTGTATTATTATTATTATTATTATTTTTTATTTTTTTTTTCAAAATGTTATTTAAAGCGGAGGTCCACCCTAAAATGGACCTCCGCTCATCGGAATCCCCCCCCCCCTCCGGCGCCACAATCGGCACCTTTCAGGGGGGAGGGGGGTGCAGTTACCTGGATAATCCAGGTAACTGCACCCACTTCCGGGCTAGCTCTCTGCGGAAAGGGGCGTACGTTACGCCCCTTTCCGCAAGCGCCCGCCCCCTTCAGCAAGTGCCCCGCTGCCTGCTGGGAAACGCACAGCTCCCAGAGGCAGCGGGGACCGTCCGGATTGCGCCGCGCGGCTCGCGCAATGCGTAGTAGGGAACCGGGAAATTAAGCCGAAAGGCTCCATTTCCTGATTCCCATACCCAAGATGGCGGCGGCACGAGCGAGCGATCGGCTTCGGGTGCCGACATCGCGGGCGCGCTGGACAGGTAAGTGTCACTATTTTAAAAGTCAGCAGCTGCAGTATTTGTAGCTGCTGGCTTTTTAAAAAAAACGCGGAGTCCCGGTGGACTCCCGCTTTAAGAAAAAAAGGTCGTTTTCAGATTATTTGCTATAAGAAACCAAAAAAACTAAGCCATGGGTACAAAAAGTTGGCAACAATGTAAGATGAATGTAATGAATAATATAGTTGGACTAGACAAGGAACAAAAATATGGATATAGCCAATGTTGATTCCATTCCATTCCATCCCAAAGAGGGAAAGGGGGAACATAAATAATCAAACATTAACCTAATGGACCATAAAGTCCTGTCTCCCTGGCTGTCGTCGGGAGAGCATAGCAGGTGCATACCCACTGCACATAAAAAGATTGGCAGAATTGTTATATGTACAGAGAAAGAAGACGGGGGGGGGGGGGGGGGGGTGGAGAAAAGAGATGAAGAAAGAAAGTGTAGGGGGAAAAGAGAAAAGAGGGGGGGGGGGGTAAAGTTGTCATGTTTCAGGGGGTTAAATAGATGGTCTCCATCAACCAGTAAGAGTAAGCAAACATGGTCCATAAAGTCCAAGTTTTCAAGTACACCTCTCCTTGCACCATCAATACCAGATCCTCCATCCAATGGATAGTGGCTACATCTTTTTTCGTGGTAAGAGGAATGAATCATTTAGCAGTGTTAAGAGGAGATGGAGGAGTACAGATTTGTTATACATTTTGGAAACGTGTAAAAGGAAAAAGGACCGACTCCTCAGGTACCTCATAAGCTGTAAATTTTTGTGTAATCCTTCAGACTTCTTTCCACAAATTTGTGAGCTTGGGGCAAGACCAAAAGATAAGCAACAATGTTCTTCATTCCTCCTGGCATTGCCTGCATAGATCATTGGTATTCAGGAAATAATTATGTAAAAGAGATGGGGTATGATCCCACCGAGAGAGAATCTTGAAATTGGGTTCTTGCACTCTTGTGCAAATCAAGGACTTTAAGGCAAACCAAAATATGGTTGGCCTTAAAGTCTACCCAAATCTGGCGCCAACAGAAACGGCTGTTGGAAGTCATCAGGAGGCAAAACCGGTAAAGAGTACATCTTCGAGAGTGTATGAGGTAACAAGCCTTGTATGGAAAAGAAGAAAGGTAACAGCGCTCTCTGCAGGGACAACTCGTTCCATACACCAGGTCCACTCACAGGTGCCGAGGCTCAATGTGTCCCAACACACTCCAATGCAACAGTAGTAAGAAGAGCTGGCAACACTAATCCTTGAAGTGTTGTTTATTGGTACATCAGAGTGACAGTAAAACAATAAAGCTGACTTGTTTCGGGAAAATAGCCTTAGTCGAAGCTGGTTTAAAACAGATATGGCAAAATATATACACACACTCGCATATACAAATGCAAACTCCATTGGCCCATCAGGTTAGTGTCAAAATTAGCATATTTAATTGATACCACCAATTATTTAAGTGGTTAGTGACTACACCTGTTTTTAGCCAACATGGGAAGGAGGGGAGGAAAAAAAAAAGGCAATATAAAAAGTTAATTTGTTGAGTCAAGAAAGGAAGTGTGTAAGGTAACAAACCTTGATCAGTACAGTATTGTTCTAGTGTAGTCAAATGGCGGCCATGTTTATTGGAAGAGGGAAGTGAATGTAGAAAATAATGTAGTTGCACAGCTCTCCAAAAATCTACAAGGAAAGGGCCAGCTGCATCCTTCAAGGCCAGCAATGTGGGCCAAGCACCCACCATCAAGAAGTGGCAAACATAATGAGGCACCCTTTTAATTATCAGTGATGACATCAACATGTCTCTCATTAACTGGAGTTCTCAAACTGCTTTCAAACAGTAGCAGGGATATGTTGGAGCTATTGAAAGGGTTTTTAGTAAAACCATTAGTAAAAAGTCCAACCAATTTTATAGACCTGGTACTGACAAATGATTGTCTGATAGTGAGGTGGGAGAAGATTTGGGTTCTAGTAATCGCAAAAATGTTTGGTTTTATATTGGAACAGAAACTGAAAAATTGTATATAAAACAAAATAAAATGGCAGAAATCAAAAACTAGTAAGATAAAAGTGAAGAAAAACACTGGTTCATTAAAGAGATATGTAAGGTAGTAAAGGAGAAAAAAGGCACATATAGGAGTTACAAGGAATCAAAGTGTAGATTATATTTTAATAAAAAGGTCTTTGCTTGGCTCGGCAAGGCATGCCATAACTAAAATTATTTTTTCAATATTTAATTGGGCAAATGATATTTCCCTGCCAGTTTATTAAATGATTGCAAAACATCATTGTCATAAGGTTTGGCTAAGAAATTGAATACCTGCCTTTTTCCACAAATCAAAACTTTTACGCTTACGAGATTATTCCATATGGGCATAACCCTTATACGGAGTATCTTGTTGAACAGATCCTATGTATCAAATATAATGTAGGATCTGTGAGCACTTATATGGCCAGTGGAACTTCTCCCTTCTCTCCTGTTAGTCAGCTGGCTCTCACTTTTAGAGAATGCTACTGGAGGTGGAAGCCTCTTTCTTTATATCCCTGAGACACAGGGTCAGCCTGCTATAACTCAACACAGAGTTATAGAAGAACGACAGACTTCTTGTGGTTGTCACTATGTTGTCCTGTTTGGTTACAAATTGCCCTTTTAAGGCTTTTTAAATACGGTTGCTAGTTCAATAGTACTTTCCCATACAGAGATAGCTGTCTCCAATTGTTTGTTGGGTAGTATATGGTAGGCATTTCTGTCCACCCTAAGGCTACACTGCCATCGGGTGCAACACTCATTTCTCCTTATATGGGACCATGTGGACAACGCATACGGTTACTGAGCTAGCCCTCAGTCCAGGATTACCTTATATTTCTGGCGTGAGCTAATTTGGAATTGGTCTCCAATAATTGATCCTTATGTCTAATATATTGTCCTGTTTGTAGATAGGTTGCCCTTAAAGTGTTACTAAACCCAGGACCATGCATTCACTATACCTGGTCTCCCACAGTACACAGAACATGGAAATGCAATTATTTTGGTAAATTTTAACTGCTAAATACCTTTTTCTCATCGGCAGTATATAGCAGTCTTGTGACTTATATCGGTGTCTGGTTAAAGCTTGTCGGAAGAGTTTTCATTCTACTCTGACTGTCGTTAGAGGCTGCAAGACTCCTGACCATCTGTTTGAACAGTGATGATTGGTCCTGTGCTGAACACATGCACCCTCCCAAGAAAAAATATATCTCTAGCTATGCACACCAAACTGCTCATGTGCAGAGTGACTCCAAAGGCTGTCTTGTCAGGAGATCGTTGGAGGACAGTGGAAGAAGGAGAGGATCAGAGAAGACAGGATTAAACAGACTTTTTACACAATGTGGAGGATTAACCCCTTAGGTTCCACAGTGAGCATGCTGCACTGCATGTACAGACTGATTTTACTGTTGTAAGTTTAGTAACACTTTAAGTCGTTTGACCTGATTGGTAGCAGAATGGTAATTTTTCGTGCCAAACTGACTGTGTAGTATCTTAGGCAGTCATGTCCCGACAAGGTAGCCTTCATCCACTCAATAGAGACAAGTGACAACACCATCTAGATCCTGCACATCATAGCCGAAGCTAAGAAATCCAACGTTCCCCTGTTACTTCTGTCTACTGACACTGAAAAGGCTTTTGACAGAGTTGATTAGACCTTTTCCTACTGAAACCCTTAAACACATTGGGATGCTCACCCCTATCATATCCTGGATATCTGCTCTCTATACTACTCCCTTGGGCACTGTCAGGGTAAATGGCTTTGATTCCGATCCTTTTGTGTTTTCCATTGGACAACGACAACCACAAGGTAGCGGTTTATGCTGACAATCTCCTTTTCTACATCATAGAACCTCTCACCTCCTTGCCCGCTCTTTGTTATTTTATTAAAAAAAAACAAAAAAAACATGGTATACTTACCTGCTTTGTGCAGTGGTATTGCACAAAGTGGTCCCAATCCACCTCTTTTGGGGTCCCCAGTGGCAATCTTGGCTCCTCCTCCTCTTCTTTAGAGGACCCACCATAGCCAGCCGGTTCAGAAATAAATTTGTTTGTCCCATTCCCCTTATTCCCTTTTGGAAACTTCACTGAGTAGCACTCTTGATAACCATTATTCTCAAAGGGCAAGAAAACAATGGGAAACTTTAAATAGTCATTAACATGAAATATAACTTCAACCCATTATGTTGAGGTGCTGCTCCTCTACCCTTGTAACAAATTAGGAGAGCGGAATTGTATGTTTTAGCACAGCGTGTGAGCATTTTGTCTTTTTTGTTTTAGGATAACGACACATGTGAGGAATGGGAGCGTCATGAAGCTTTACACGAGGATGTCACGTCACAGGAGCGTTGCAAGGAACGCTTGTTTGAGGAGGAAATTGAACTGAAATGGGAGAAGGGTGGATCGGGACTGGTGTTCTACACAGATGCTCAATTCTGGCAAGAGCAAGAAGGGGGTAAGTATTGATCTGTGAAGAGGTGCAGATTTAAGAAATTATTGAATACACGTTTAAAGTGCTTTTCTTTCATGATCTTTTGTGTTTTGCCCTAAAACAATATTTTCATTTTTTTACCAGATTTTGATGAACAAACTGCTGATGATTGGGATGTAGATATGAGTGAATATTATGAACCTGGTGCTGGAGATAAGGATGCCAAAGATTATTTAAAGATGCGGTTAGAATGTAGAAGGCGAGATGGACTGGATGACACAAATGAGAAAAAAAATGGCCTTGGCCGTTTTGAGCAACATACAAAGGTTGGTTGTGCTGTTGATCATACATTATGTATGTGTATAATATATAAAAATTTTACATACATGCATAGCAACAGTGAGGGGAATAAAGCATTTGATCCTCTGCTGATTTTGTACGTTTGCTCACTGACAAAGAAATGATCAGTCTATAAATTTAATGGTAGGTTTATTTTAACAGCGAGAGACCAAATAACAGCAAAAATATCCAGAAAAACACATTTCAAAAATAGTTTATAAATTGATTTGCATTTTAATGAGTGAAATAAGTATTTGGTCCCCTATCATTCAGCAAGATTTCTGGCTCGCAGGTGTCTTCTATACAGATACAAGCTAAGATTAGGAGCACTCTCTTAAAGGGAGTGCTTCTAATCTCAGCTTGTTACCTGTATAAAAGAGACCTGTCCACAGAAGCAAGCAATCAGATTCCAATCTCTCCACCATGGCCAAGACCATAGAGCTGTCCAAGGATGTTGGGGACAAGATTGTAGATCTACACAAGGCTGGGAATGGGCTACAAAGACAATCGTCAAGCAGTTTGGTGAGAGGGTGACCACAGTTGGTGAGATTATTTGCAAATGGAAGAAACAAAATAACTACAGATCTCCCTCAGTCTGGGGCTGCATGCAATATCTCAGCTTGTGATGTTTCAATGATCATGGGAACGGTGAGGAATCAACCAGAACTACACGGGAGAATCTTCTCAAGGCAGCTGGGACAATGGTCGCAGAGAAAAAAATTGGTAACACACTATGCCATGAAGAACTGAAATCCTGCAGCGCCCGCAGGGTTCCCCTGCTCGAGAAGGCACATGTACAGGCCCGTCTGAAGTGTGCTAATGAACATCTGAATGATTCAGAGGAGAACTGGGTGAAAGTGTTGTGGTCAGATGAGACCAAAATCAAGCTCTTTGGCATCAACTCAACTCGCCATATTTGGATGAGGAGGAATGCTGCCTATGACCCCCAAGAACACATTCCCACCATCAAACATGGAGGTGAAAACATTATGCTTTGGGGAGTTTTTCTGCTAAGGGAACAGGACAATTTCCACGGAACAAAGGGATGATGCAAAGTGGCGATGTTCTGTCAAATTTTGGGGCGAGAATCTCCTTCCCTCAGCCAGGGCATTGAAAATGGGTTGTGGATGGGTATTCCAGCATGACAAAGACTCAAAACACACGGCCAAGGCAACAAAGGAGTGGTTCAAGAAGAGGCACATTAAGGTCCTGGAGTGGCCTAGTCCATCTACAGACCTTAATATGTGGAGGGAGCTGAAGGTTTGAGTTAAGCCCCATACACACTATCAGATTTTCTGCTGATTTTTTTTTTTTCTTTTTTTTTTTCCATCAGATTTGCCAAAACCATATAATATGAGGTCAAACCTTAGGAGTTTCAATTTGTATGCAATCAGGCAGGCCCTTCTACTACATGGTTTTGGTAAATCTGAAGACAAAAATCAGCAGAAAATCCTGATAGTGTGTATGGGGCTTTACCAAACGTTGGCCTCAAAACCTCAATGACTTGGAAAAAAATCTGCAAACAGGAGAGGGAAAAAATCCCTCCTGGATGTGTGCGAACCTGGTGGCCAACCACAAGAAACGTGTGACCTCTGTTTTTTCCCCCAAGTACTATACTTTTTATCTAGGGTTGCACCGATACTAGTATCAGTGCTGATACTGAGTATTTGCCTGAGTACTTGTACTCGGGCAAATACTCTGCTTTATCCAATACCTGAACAGTCGGGGTGATCGGTGGGGGGGAGTTACAAGCATCGACTCCCCCCTGTATAGATTTCAATAAAGAAGCTGACAGCCAAAAAGGGAATCGTCTCTAGAGTTTTATATCCATCTTCTATCGCACATACAGGCCCCAGACTTGTTACCATGTAGAGAGGGGTGGGAGAGAGATGTAGGCCCCATTGATGGTGAGCAGTTAAATCAAATCCTGGGGGTGGGTCCATTGGTGTCGGTGTCAGCGGCACAAAGACTCTCTCAACTGTTTATACTACACAGGTTATACCGCACACCCATTTAATTACATAGATGGGGCAGACGTGACTCTACCATGTGTCCCAAATGCCAGGTTCACTCAGGTGATCTCATTCATATGCTTTGGAGGTGCCCCAAACTAGTGAGGTATTGGAGCGATGTTATTGCTAGAATAAATAATGTTTTTCAGGTCCAGCTTGGGCTGGAGCCACTGGTGTGCTTACCGGGCAGCCTAGATGAGGACGTGTACCTTCCACCAATATACATTGCCCTTACGAGACTTCTATACTTGGCCAGGCAACGTATTGCCCGTTTGTGGCTGTCGGCATGTATACCAAAAGAAGCACAATGGATACAAATGGTTAATACCACTCTTATCCTCAAAGTACACCTACCAGCATAGAAAATCACTAAACAAATTTTCTAACATATGGCATAACTAGCTGGACTCCCCAGAAGTGGCTGCACCCCAGATGGCCCTGGATAGGCTACTAATGGGATAGATGGGTGAGGGTCTATGTAAATGAAGGTGTACCTCATATGCTACCATACCACAGGGAGAGTCGTACATAATTGATGGGTCTGAGTCATGGTGAAGCATCAATGGTTGGTTTATTTCTTAGTAATTATTATTGTTTAATGTTTTGTTTTTATTTTGTTTCTCTTATTTTAGTTTTGGTTTTTACTACTACTACTCTCTCTATAATTAGAGTGAGCACTTGGATGCGACATTATCCTATCTATAAATGAGTATGATAACAGTATTGGCTGTACAATTATAATGGAATGAAAAATGAAGCCTGCTGGTACTCTAGATACATGTATTCAAAGTGGTGTATATATTTGTCATGTATAAGTTGTAATGCCTCGTGCTCCCATCAATAAACACCTTTTTGTTGATTAAAAATAAATAAATAGCTGACAGCCGCACCTCCGTGGCTTCCAGCTGCTTTATTAAAATCTATACAGGGGGGATCAGTGCTTGTAACACCCCCCCCCCCCCACTCGCACCGATCACCCCCTGACTATCCCTGTATACTCCTCCATTTCCCCCCTACGTGTATTCCATTCCGGTCCACTCCAAGTGTAATTTCTTCATTGTTGTCACATGAAAAGATGTAATAAAATATTTACAAAAATGTGAGGGGTGTACTCACTTTTGTGAGATACTGTATATATGTGTAAAAAGTGAGTACACCCCTCACATTTTTGTAAATATTTTATTACATCTTTTCATGTGACAACAATGAAGAAATTACACTTTATTATCTTTTCATGTGACAACATGAAATCACGCTTTGCTACAATGTAAAATAATGAGTCTACAGCTTGTATAATAATTCAACACACAGCCATTAACGACTTCAGCCCCGGAACATTTGGCTGCTTAATGACCTGGCCGTTTTTTGCGATTCAATACGCGTCGCTTTAACTGACATTTGCGCGGTCGTGTGACGCTGTACCCCAAACAAAATTGACGACCCTTTTTTTTCCTCCACAAATGGAGCTTCTTTTGGTGATATTAGATCACCTTCTGCGGTTTTTATTTTTTGCTCTATAAACAAAAGAAGAGCTACAATTTTGAAAAAAAAAAAAAAACAGTCTTATACTTTTTGCTATAATATACCAATTTTCCTCCAGTTTAGGCTGATAGTGATTACTGTATACATGACACTGGCAGGGAAGGGGTTAACACTAGGGGGCGATCAAGGGGTTAACTGTGTTCCCTGGGTGTGTTCTAACTGTAGGGGGGATGGGACTGCCTAAGGGAGGGGAGAGATCGGTGTAAATATTTAGTATGAACACGCAATCTTTCTCCTCTCCCCCTGAGATAATCGGGATTTGTGTGTTTACACACATATCCCCATTCTCGTTTTGTACGAGCAATCGCGGGTGCCCGGCGGTCATCAGCTTTTGGGACACGCTTTGGACGCGTCTCAAAGAGCCGACGTACAGCTAAGATGGCTTGTGCAGGGGAGCCAACCTGGCACAGTACTGCTGCGGCTGGTCCGGAAGCGTTAATGTCTAAACCATTGGCAACAAAAGGGAGTACACCCTTAAGTGAAAATGTCCAAATTGGGCCCAAAGTGTCAGTATTTTGTGTGGCCCCCATTAATTTTTCAGCACTGCCTTAACCCTCTTGGGCATGGTGTTCACCAGAGCTTCACAGGTTGCCACTGGAGTCCTCTTCCACTCCTCCGTGATGACATCACGGAGCTGGTGGATGTTGGAGACCTTGTGCTCCTCCACCTTCCATTTTGAGGATGCTCCACAGACGCTCAAATAGGGTTTAGGTCTGGATACATGCTTCGACAGTCCATCACCTTTACCCTCAGCTTCTTTAGCAAGGCAGTGGTCATCTTGGAGGTGTGTATTGGGGTCGTTTATCATGTTGGAATCCTGCCCTGGGGCCCAGTCTCCTAAGGATCATGCTCTGCTTCTGTATGTCACAGTACGTGTTGGCATTCATGGTTCCCTCAATGAACTGTAGCTTCCCAGTGCCGGAAGCACTCAAGCAGCCCCACACCATGACACTCCCACCACCATGCTTGACCGTAGGCAAGATACATTTGTCTTTTGTACTCCTCACCTGGTAGCCGCCACACACTCTTGACACCATCTGAACCAAATAAGTTTATCTTGGTCTCATCAGACCACAGCACATGGTTCCAGTAATCCATGTCCCTAGTCTGCTTGTCTTCAGCAAACTACGGCTTTCTTGTGCATCTTCTTTTAGAAGAGATTCCTTCTGGGACAACAGCCATGCAGACCAATTTGATGCAGTGTGCAGCGTATGTTCTGAGCACTGATAGGCTGACACACCCACCCCTCCAACTGCTGCAGCAATGCTAGAAGAACTTCTACATCTATTTCCCAAAGACAACCTCTGGATATGACGTTGAGCATGTGCACTCAACCTCATTGGTTGACCATGGTGAGGCCTGTTCTTAGTGGAACCTGTCCTGTTAAACCGCTCTATCAACTTGGCCACCATGCTGCAGCTCAGTTTCAGGGTCTTGGCAATCTTCTTATAGCCTAGGCCATCTTTATGTATAGCAACAGTTTTTTTGTTCAGATCCTCAGAGTTCTATGCTATGAGGTGCCATGTTGAACTTCCAGTGACCAGTATGAGAGAGTGAGGGCAATAATGCCAAATTTAACACGCCTGCTCCCCATTCACACCTAAGACCTTGTAACACTAACAAGTCACATGACACTGGTAAGGGAAAATAGCTAATTGGGCCCAATTTGGGGTGTATGCACTTTTGTTACCATCGGTTTAGACATTAAAGTGGTTGTAAACCCTTTGGTGTGACTTTTACCTATAGGTAAGCCTAGAATAAGGCTTACCTATAGGTAGTGGAAATGGCTCCTAAACATGCACCATTTAGGAAATTTTTTACTTCAAGTGAAGCGATTATGTAATCGGCAAATATGCTGTGGAGAAACGGACCTCTGTGCCATTTCTTCACATGCAAGTGCAGTGACTGACAGCTTCTGCGTGCATGCAGGGGAGTGACGTCACGCAGCTCTGGCCAGTCACGGAGCTGGAGTCAGCATCCCCGGAAGATGGAAGGGGCAAAGAGCAGCCTGCACAGGGGACAGCGCGGGCTTCGTTTGCAGGCAAGTGTCACATAATGGGCTGGTATGCGATGCATGCTAGCCCATTATGCTTTTCATTTACAGGGTTTGCAGGTAGCAAAGGAGGAAGAAAAACCCATCGGGGTTTACTTCCTCTTTAATGGCTGTGTTTGACTTATTTTGAGGGGACAGCAAATTTACACTGTTATACAAGCCATACACGCGCTACTATACATTGTAGCAAAGTGTAATTTCTTCAGTGTTGTCACATGAAAAGATATATAGTAAAACCTTGGATTACGAGCATAATTCATTCTGTAAGTGTGCTTGTAATTTCAAATCACTTGTATATCAAAGTAAATTTTCCCCAT